>NC_090437.1:1215109861-1217609861 GCF_031143425.1 Pleurodeles waltl | reverse complement strand
TCATGGAATAAACACATTCAACCTTACAATAATGATGGTGAATATCAATAATACAAAATTTTTAAAGATGAATTGTCCATAACTCAGGAAGGAGTTAGACTGTGAAGATCGAGCATCCTGATTCTGGAGAGTCTCTGACAAAAGGCGATTGAAGTGGATCACGAAGGACATAGTGGCATTTTTCCTACAAAGAGAGTTCTCGAGACCGGGTTTTTCTTTCCATACTTAGATGAAAGAGTTAAAAAGGAACTCAAGGCCTGTCACATATGCAATTGTCTGTCAACTAAAGTTAGTTAACATATTCTGAGCATGTCAAAACTCCCTAAACATGCCTGGGAGAGAATAGCCATCAATTTCTTTGGTCCGCTTGATAATGAACATCATTTAATGGTGATTGTAGATGAAAATTCACATTTTCCTTTAGACGAAGATCTTTCATCTACAAAACATGAGCCAGTAATCAAAAAACTTGCTGGCATCTTCGCAACATGGGGTATACCAGCCATTGTAAAGTCTGACAATAGTCCACTCTTCAACGGTAAAGAATTTAAAGAATTTCTAAAGCATCTGAATCTAAAGTATCAAAAGATCACATCCATTAAGGTCACAGGCCAATGGACTTGTTGAGAGTTTTATGAGACTACGAAAGAAAGCAGTACAGCATGCAGTTCTTGAGAATCTCAGTTTGAAAACCATATTAAATTCTAGTTTGCGAGATAATTGTTCGACACCCCACTCAACCAGATGTAAAAGTCCTGTGACTTTGATGTTCGGGAGAGCAATGGCAACTAAGTTACCTCAATGGATCAAAGGAAGAGATAGAAGTTAAAACGTGATTGGTGCAAGAGACTTGGTTCACAAACAGAAAATAAATGTTAATGCAGACAAGAGATCTCTCATTCAGTAAAGGAGATCTGGTGATTGCTTGACAGTTACTCAAAATAAAATCTGATGCTCCTTATGATGCTGGACCTTTCAAGTAGTGTTTATCAAAGGACACATGGTGACTGCCCAGCACCCTGGGGAGTCTATTACTAGAGACTTTTCTCATTTCAGGCATTGATTTAATTGGTCTTCAACTCGAGATGGTGGCAGAAAGACTGATTTTGACAACTTAGTGACGGGTGTTGATTCCTTACCATCTTTAGTGATTTTCTACATTGAAAATTACAGTTTACACCTTTCTAGCTAGCGTGCCTGGTCCTTAGCAAGTAAACTTACAAAGGGACGCGTATAAACCGATGAACCTTTTGGATCGCATGGAGTATCCTAGCTATGTAGTAATCGATGAACATCAATTATCAATGTAATCAATAATAACCACTAAGAGAATCATTAAGCATGAGACAATATATCACCATATCATGAATAACCACAACTCAATTATATGTTTTATCAATTTTATTTACCTATTGGTTACAATACTAAGGCCCTCATTACAACCCTGGCGGTCGGTGTTAAAGCGGCGTTAATATCACCAACAGGCCGGTGGGAAAAAAAAGGGATTTTGTCCCTGACGGTAACCGCCATCAAAGACCGCCACTTTAACACACCGACCACCAGGGTGGTAATGGCCGCTGGGCTGGAGGCTTTGGTCTCCAGCCCGACGGTCGTCACAATCCCACCCTCGGATTACGACCCGGCCTACCACCATGGTTTTCGTACCAAATTTACGGCCACAAAAACCATGGTGGTAGACACTATCAGTGCCAGGGAATACTTTCCCTGGCACTGATAGAGGTCTCCCCAACCCCTCTCCCCCCAGAGTTCTCCCCCACCCTCCCCCTTCCTCTCCTGCCACCCGCACATATACACACCCACACGTGCACCCATACACACACATGCACACATGCATACCCACCACCCACGCATGCACACATCCATACCCACACACCGCAACACACACCAACATACCTTGTCACACACATGCATTCACAACACACAACACTCACAATCACTCTTTCATGCACGCATTCAACACGACTCACATTGGCATGCACGCATTCCAAAACATAAACACACACCCACCACATACACACAACCCCTCCCCCACCCCCCTCTCCTGTCGGAGAACCGACTTACCTGCTTGCAGGGGGTCCTCCGGCTGGAAACGGTCTGCGGCGCTGCTGTCAGCATCAGCGTCCGCCAGCAAAACACCGCCAGGCTGTATCATTGATCATGATACGGTCGGCGGTGTTTTACTGGCGTGGTGGTTCTGCCAGCATTCTGGCGGAATACCGTTGGCGGTCATGATACGCGTAGATGACAGGTAGCCACGGCGGCGGTATGTTGGCGGCCGTCGCTGTGGCGGTAGGCGGTAGTTACCGCCAATGTTGTAATGAGGGCCTAAGTCATCAGGTTAGATCAAACTTTATTCATTTGGCTCAAAGTTAACTCATTAATGACCAATAACATAATCTAATCAGAACTTGAGAAAACATATATTCTAATGCTTCAGCATAAGCCAACAAAGATGAATATGTCAACATCAATAGCAGAGTTCAGCAATCAGTTTGTCAATCATTTGTCACTGTCAACGTCACCCAAAGAATCCTACCTAACCCAGATTAGCATTAGCATGTGGGACTTCATGCAAAAATAATTTAGAAACATTAATTTGGATAACATCTAGCTAGTAGATAACCTAAAAAAACAGTGCAGTTGGTACCTTAAAAGAAAAGGCACAAAAGTTAATCAGTCACATTGTCAAAGCTACCTATCCACGAAATGGATCAGTAACAAGTCAGTCTTCGTCTTCAGGTCATTAATCGATCAGCAATGCATCAGACTCTCAAGAGCATGAGCCCAATGACAGAATCTCGAATCGCGTCTTCCGACATCATCAATTCCCCCTTCGCATCTGACGTTTTTAGCCCCATGTCATGACTTTTTATTAGAGTTTTTCAGTCCATTCCCCTAATTCCTAATTGGTCAATTAATCAGCAGTTATGACTCTATCCTATAATATTAATTTTACAAATCTATGAATTTTAATATTCTCAGTCCTCAATTCATTGATTGGTTCACTGTACGATGTCGTCATCATCCGGCTCATCAGATATCGAAAATGTTGCATCTTCTTCTCCAGTCAGTGTCTCTATTGTTTGAGTCCTGGGAAAGTACATTGAGTCTGCCTTACACCAAATTGTAAAATTTTTAGTTTCATCATCTCCTGTCCATCGGTACATTGCAGAAAACTCTAGAAAAGCAATTTTTATTAAACAGCAAAAAGGTTCATGGTCAGTTCAATGCACCAGCAACTTCTACATTGTGCGTTTATTCATTAGGCTCCTGTGTGAGGCCTGGAAAGACTAGACCACAACTTTGGCTAAGTTAACTCTACAATATAGTGCAAAACATAGGTTATACATCTTAACATGACACATTACTACATTATGATTATACATTTCCATTATTCCATACATTTTCATTATTCAACGCATTTTTTATCATTTTAGTACGAGTTCGTATAAATGTCTGTCATTCCCCGTGGGCACATTTTTAAACGTGCACATTAATTTTTCTACGTTTAGCTTTCTTTTTAATTAAAACACGTAAGCGTTCATTAATAATTTCTAATTAGCATATCTGCTTCAACATTTCTATATGTAGATATTTGTGTATGTCCAATGGTTTTCTAAAAAAAATGTAATTTTTCATTTAACAGAGGGGGAGATGTAGTGTCTTGCGTGATTTAGAACAGAACCTTTGTGGCTCCCTGAGGACTCCATAGAAGTGTGATGTAATTGCTAAAACAGAATACAATAAAGCTTCTTTTAGAATGTTGGAGTTCACAGGTACACACGTAGTAATAAATATGGGTGATTTACAGCTCTGAGTGTGGCCTAGTTATTCAGCTGGTACAAGGTTGGGGAGGGCGCTACAAGTTCTAGCCCTTGTATGTGGCTCAGGCTAGGTTTATGGATGGAATTAATGACACTCTAAAAAGACAAACAAGGTTTACCCTTCCTCAAGTTATTGGATTTGTCTGTGCCTTGTACACAGTGGACCATTTCCCCATAGTTGACCAGCCTGGGTGCCAGTAACCAAGGGGCATATTTATACTCCGTTTGCGCCGAATTTGCGTCGTTTTTTTCGACGCAAATTCGACGCAAAACTAACTCCATATTTATACTTTGGCGTTAGACGCGTCTAGCGCCAAAGTTCATGGAGTTAGCGTCATTTTTTGGCATGAACACCTTCCTTGCGTTAATGATATGCAAGGTAGGCGTTCCCGTCTTAAAAAATGACTCCGATGCATATGCGTCATATTTATACTCCCGGGCAAAAATGACGGCCGGGAGTGGGCGGGTCTAAAAAACCCGCATTAGCGCCGGATTTTAGCGCCTGGGTCAGGGCAGGCGTTAAGGGACCTGTGGGCTCAGAATGAGCCCAGAGGTCCCCTCCCCTGCCCCCAGCGACACCCCCTGCCACCCTTGCCCACCCCAGGAGGACACCCAAGGATGGAGGGACCCACCCCAGGGACATTAAGGTAAGTTCAGGTAAGTATTTTTTTTTTAAAAAAATTGTGGCATAGGGGGGCCTGATTTGTGCCCCCCTACATGCCACTATGCCCAATGACCATGCCCAGGGGACAGAAATCCCCTGGGCATGGCCATTGGGCAAGGGGGCATGACTCCTGTCTTTGCTAAGACAGGAGTCATTTCAATGGGGGTTGGGAGTGAAAAAAAAATGGCGCAAATCGGGTTGAGGCGATTTTTTTGCCTCAGCCTGACTTGCACCATTTGTGGACGCCCATACGCCATTTTCCCCCTACGCCGGCGCTGCCTGGTGTACGTCGTTTTTTTTCACGCACACCAGACAGCGCCGGCGGCTAACGGCGGCTAACGTCATTCAATAAATACGGCGCCCGCATGGCGCTTCAGAATGGCGTTAGCCGTCGCTTATTTTTTTGGCGCAAAACTGCGTTGGCGCAGTTTTGCGTCAAAAAGTATAAATATGGCCCCAAGTCTCTGGGCCAGGGCAGATTGTATTGTATTGTAATCGTATTTATATAGAGCTTACTACCCCTAACGAGGCGTCGAAGCGCTTTTCGGTGAGTAGCACGGTACTCTGGAACCCAACAAGAATTAGTGATGGATTGGTATCGGGAAATAATGAGTACAGTTTTAGTATTATTATGAGTTAATTTGAGCCGCGGATATGAGAGTTTGTTAGTTAGATTGACTGGAGTAATGGAGGGGTGGAAGAGGAAAGAAATCCAGAAGTGTTAATTGAGAGTATTTCCTTAATTTACTCAACCCAAAGGCTTGGGATGAGTAAAGGGAGATGGAGGAGGGAAGAGTATGTGGAAGGGTTAGGGAGAGCATAGTAGCAGGGTGAGATAAATGCGGGAGAATTTAGTAGGGTTGTGTTGGAGGTCACGCTAGTAGAGTGAGGTTTGGTGAGTTAGATGTGGAAGTGGAGGGAAGAGCTTAGGCAGAGTTATTTAGGAAATGAAAGTAGTAGAAAGGGTTTGGGATGAGTCAGAGTGAGAATGGAGGACAGTTTGATAGAGACATGACATATGATGGGTAGATAAGTGTGATAAGATGAAAGCAGGAATTCATAGATATCTAGTATAACAACCCACCCAGGAGCCATGCAATGACTCATGAACATGCAAGCAGAGAAACAACATATACACATACATACATATATATATACATACACACACACACAAATACACACACATATGCACATGCAATACATAATGAGACCCATGGGTAAAATATTCTTAGTCAAACAGGTTTAAAGAGTATGTGTGTTTTATTGTTATGACATAGTAGCAATCCATATTTTCTATAGAAACTATACATAACTAGAAATATACACATAATCTGAAAAAAATATTTATCAACATAGGCATATGCGATTCATAGTTGTTTGAATATGGTGGTTATGAAGGAAAGAGCCAACTCTTGAGTAATTTTCTGAAGACAAGAAGTTATCTGTTGCTCTTATAGTTGGGGGTAATGAATTCCATAGTTTGGCTGCTTGAACGGAGAAGGATGTACCACCTATAGTCTTTTTCTTGTATGGTGGTGTTCTAAGGCGGGGTGCCAATCTTGAGCGGAGGTTTCTTTGTTGGATGTATTTGGTTATTATGTTTCTGATAAAAAGCGGTCCTGTTCCATGTATAGCTTTGTGGGTGATGCAAAGCAGCTTGAAAGTGCATCTTCTGGCAACGGGTAACCAGTGTAGTGCCCTCAAGGCAGGGGAGATGTGGGCTTGCGGCTTTACTTGTAATAGTAGCCTGGCTGCGGAATTCTGAATACGTTGTAGTTTTTTCATAACAGATAGAGATGATCCATGGTAGAGGCCATTGGCATAATCCAGTTTGGATAGTACAAGCGAGATAGTAGCTTGCACCTTGTGTGGAAATCCGAGGTGGGGGAAGATGCATCGTAAAGTCTTCAAGGTGATGAAGCTTGTTCGTGCTAATTTGTCCACTTGGGCATTCATAATTCACTTGGAATCCATGGTGATTCCTAGGTTTTTAACTTCCTTGGATAATTGAGGAGGTGGTCCGAGATCGTCAGGCCAGACGCACAGAGGGTCATAACTTTTCCAGTCACCATATATGAGTATTTCTGTTTTGGAGGTATTTAGTTTGAGATGGCTCCAGGTCATCCACTGATCAACGGCTCTGAGGCAACTGAAGATTTGTGAGTTTTCAATGTTTTTGGGGCATTCTAATTTAAGTAGTATTTGTGTGTCATCTGCATAGTTGTAGCATGTGAGATGGAAATCATTGATCAGTTCTGGTAAAGATATCATGTAGATATTGAAAAGCAAAGGTGAGATGATTGACCCTTGGGGGACCCCTGCTTTTGTGAGGTAGGGTTCGGACGAGAAGGGGGGCGAGTGGATGATATTCGATCTTTTTTGAAGATAGGAAGTAATCCAGTCGAGAGCAATCCCTTGTATGCCGGCTTTGTGGAGTCTTTGAATTAGGGTGTCATGGTCAATCGTATCAAAGGCAGCCGAGAGGTCCAAGAGAAGTAGTGCAGCAACTCCATTTCAGTCGACTGTGTTTTTAAAATCATCCCAGATTGCTATGAGTGCCGATTCAGTGCTTCTTCCTGGGCGGAATCCAGTTTGGAAGTCTGAAAGTATAGAATTGTCTTCAATGAATTGTGACATCTGGGCAAAAGCTGCTCTTTCTATCAATTTGCCCAGGAAAGGTCCATTTGTGATTGTTCTGTAGTTGTTGGGGTCTTGTGGGTCTAGGTTTGTTTTCTTTAATAAAGGTCGTATGTATGCCTTTTTCAGGTCTACAGGAAAAGTTCCTGAAGTTAAAGAGTTGTTGATGATTTTTCTTACAGGTGTGGCAACAGAAGTAGATAGAAGAATGTTCTTGAAGATTTGTGGTGGGCAAGGGTCAGAAGGGCAACCAGAAGGTCTGCTTGCTTTGACCAAATCCATAAATTCACCCTGGGATATTTGTTGGAAGGACTGTAGAGGTTGGGTTGGTTTATTCTTAGAGGGTATTTTAGGAAAGGGGTTGGTGCTGATGGTTTTCTTCTGTTTTAAATAGGAGTCCAATGTGTCTGCCTTGGTTGTGTAGTGAGTTGCAAATCTGTTTGCGAAATCGTGAGTAGTGGAATGACTTCCTTCCATGCATGTAGGTTTTCGAAATTCATTGAGAATTTTATAAAATTCCTTGGTTGTAGATTGAGCATTTTGAATTCTGTCTGAGTAGTATCTTTTTTTAGCTTTTTTGATTGATGATTTGTATATCCTGTTAAGTTTGTGTAGCTGCAGTTTGTCTTGACCGTTGTTTGTTTTGAGCCAGGTCTGCTGCAACTTTCTGATTTGTTGCTTTATCTTTTTAAGTTCTGTGTTTCTCCAAGGTGTTGGTTTTCTTTTGTTGTGTTTAGTTTTTCTGAGTGGTATTAGGATATCAAAATCTTCCTGTAGCCACTCATAAAGTTTTGGCACAGAATTAATTGTATCTAGATCTGTGTTGGCTGTTAGTTGTGTTTCTAAGTCATCCAAATTGAGTTTGCTTCATGGTCGATAGGTGTATGTATGTAAGTAGTTGTGGGGTGTGTTGATTTGTGGAGTTGTATGTCGGAAAGTTATCAAATGGTGGTCTGACCAAGTGATTGGCGTGATGCTATGAATAGTAACTAGTTCAGGCTTAGCAAAAATGACATCTAGGATGGGACCAGCGATGTGTGTGGGATTGTGTACAATCTGATGTAGGTTCAATGCGACTAGGCCAGTGGTGATAGCTTTTGGATGGGGCATATTGGGTTTGTCAAACCAAATGCTTAGATCCCCAAGAATGCATAGGTTGGAGTATAGTGTAATAAGGTTTGAGACTGTGGGGGTCATTCCGACCCTGGCAGTCCATGACTGCCAGGGCCGGGGACCGCGGAAGCACCGCCAACAGGCTGGCGGTGCTTCCTGGGCCATTCTGACCGCGGCGGTAAAGCCGCGGTCAGAAAAGGGCAACCGGCGGTTTCCCGCCGGTTTACCCCTGGCCCAGGGAATCCTCCATGGCGGCGCTGCTTGCAGCGCCGCCATGGGGATTCCTACCCCCTTCCCGCCATCCTGTTCCTGGCGGTTTTTACCGCCAGGAACAGGATGGCGGGAACGGGTGTCGTGGGGCCCCTGGGGGCCTCTGGCATGGGCAGTGCAGGGGCCCCCTACCAGGGCCCCATTAAGATTTTCACTGTCTGCTTTGCAGACAGTGAAAATCGCGACGGGTGCCACTGCACCGGTCGCACCCTTGCAACTCCATTCGGAGCCGGCTTCCTTGTTGCAGGGTCTTTCCCGCTGGGCCGGCGGGCGCCCTTTTGGCGGTCGCCCGCCGGCCCAGCGGGAAAGTCGGAATGACCCTCACGGTCTTTTGACCGCGGAGCGGTCTTCCGACGGGGTTACTTTGGCGGGCGGCCTCTGCCGCCCGCCAAAGTCGGAATGACCACCTCAGTCTGCAATGGCAGTTCTGAAAGCATGGCCCTAGAGGGTGGTACAATCAGTGCTGCTGCCCTCAGTGGCCTACCCTTAGTACCTCCTGCCCTGGGTACTTAAGTATTATTTTCTAGGGACTTATGGGGGTAGCCAAACAGGAAGGCGGGAACGGGTGTCATGGGGCCCCTGGGGGCCTCTGGCATGGGCAGTGCAGGGGCCCCCTAACAGGGCCCCATAAAGATTTTCAGTCTCTGCTTTGCAGACACTGAAAATCGCGATGGGTGCCATTGCACCCGTCGCACCCCTACAACTCCGCCGGCTCCATTCGGAGCCGGCTTCATTGTTGAGGGGGGTTTCCCGCTGGGCCGGCGGGCGGCCTTCTGGCGGTCACCCGCCGGCCCAGCGGGAAAGCCAGAATGGCCGCCGCGGTCTTTTGACCGCGGTGCGGTCATTCGGCGGTTCCCTCCAGGCGGGCGGCTCCCGCTGCCCGCCGGGGTCAGAATGACCCCCTGTGTCTAGAAAAGCATCTGGGAATATGGAGTTGTTAGGTGGAGGTATGTAAAGGAGGAGAAAGTTACAAGAGGAAGTTGGAGTAGGGTGGCATCTGGTAAGGAGGGCTTCACAACCTTGTATGGAGATGTTGTCTGTTTTACTGAGGTTCAATGCCTGTTTGAATATAACAGCTAGTCTACCTCCTCTCTTGCCTATACGGTTTTGTGTGATGGGTTGATAGCCCAGAGGAATGGCTTCGTGCAACACTGGGGCCATGTCATCTCCCATCCAGGATTCAGTTATGAATAGTAAGTCAGGTTGTGTGTCTGTGAGCAGGTTGTAGATGTGGTGCTTGTTTTTTTAGAGTGATCGAGCATTTATGAGCTGGCAGTTTAGAAAAGGTGTGTTAGTGGTAGTGTTTTGTTTAGGAGAAGGGTAAGTAGTATAATGTGAGCTTGAAGCAGGAGTGTTGCTAGTTGTGATAACTGTTTGAGGCTCACAATAGTCTTGCTTTTCAATATAGTGTTCCTCTTCTACAGCTTAAAGAGGCATTTTGTTGGGTCTGTGTGTGTGGGTGGTGGACTTGGTGGCTGAGGGAGCCTTGAGGAGTGTACTGTTTTTTGTAGGGTAGTTTTATTATGTAATAGACAAGGGGATGCGAGGTTGCTATGAGTGGCATGTTTTTTATTTTGTTTGCGTTTGTTTAGTGTGGATGGAGTATGGGTTAGGGGTGGTGGAGGAGCATGTGGATCATGATGTAAGGCTCTAAATTATGCAATGGAGGAGAGGCGAGTGAATGGAAGTTGCTGGGTTGGGGTGCTTGTGGTAGGTGTTTGTGAAGAGTGAGAAAGAAGGGGTGGAGATAGGATGGAATTTGTATTCTTTGTGTAGTCCTGAGGGTGGGAGTGGGTATGACGATAAGTGTAATGTAAGTTTCTGTTGCTTTGATGTGCTGATGTTTGTGGTCGGTATTGTTTTTGTGGAATAGTGAGAGGGGATATTGGTGTAGTTGTTTTTGGTGAGGGATTTGTATGTGAGTTAGTGCTGGTGAGTGGAATTTGCGTGTTAGATGGGGTGTTGATGTGTTTTGGAGATGAATGTACGAGGTGTGTGAGAGGTGATGGATGTGTGCCAGGGGAGTCAGTGTTAGTTGCGATGATTGGAAGAGGTAATATGTGTGGTGGAGTGAAATGTGGGGATTGTATGGTTGTGTGTAATTGGTGAAGAGAGGGGAAGAGTGTTTGTAGATGGTGTGTTTGAAGGCAGGGTTTGGGCATTGTTATGATGACAGGTGGTCTGTGTGGAGCAAACAGCGGATAGTGTTGTGGTTAGTAAGAGCAGAGAGTGTGTATCTGGAAGGCTGAGACTGAGAGAAATGTATACTGTAGTTTTGTGTTGTGTAGGTGATGGCAGGTTGTGTTAGTGGGAGTGGACAGAGTAGTGTTTGCAGTGAGAATGTAGGTGTTTGACTGTTGTAGTTGTGGGGGATATGTGTATATGTGTTGTATAAAGGGTATTGTGTTGGGTGATGGGACAATGCAATCTGTCTGTGGTCAGTTTGTGATGCATGAGTTGGATGTCTTTGCAGATAATGTGTTTGCATGTTGATGGATGTGTAGGGAATAAAATCAATCCTGGTCAGTAGTGAATTGGGCAGCATTTCTGGCCCTAGTCCCTACCTGTCCCGAAAAGGCCCAAACAGGCAACTGCCCTTGTCCTCTCCGTCCTTTGTCTCGACGCCCGGGCTGAGACGCCCTGAGTCTTAGCCTTTTATATCCCTACTGGCCAATAAGAAGCTGGTCCTAACCCTAGCCAATCCAATTTCAAGCCCCGATTCAAACAACTAATGGGAGACCCAGCCCTAATCACCAATCATAGCCCTATTCCTGACCACCAATCACAGCCCCAGCCCTAAAACCAGCAACCAATCAGAAGCCCAGCCCTATCCACCAATCACAGCCCTAGAACCAACAGCCAATCAGATTCTCAGCCCTATCCACCAATCACAGCCCTAGAACCAACAGCCAATCAGATTCTCAGCCCTATTCACCAATCACAGCCCTAGAACCAACAGCCAATCAGATTCTCTGCCCTATCCACCAATCACAGCCCTAGAACCAACAGCCAATCCGAATCTCAGCCCTAGAACCAACAGCCAATCAGATTCCCAGCCCTATCCACCAATCATAACCCCAGCCCTGGAGCCAGAAACCAATGAAAGAACATCTCCCAACAACCTATCACAACAACATATGCAACAACCAATAGTAACTTATATAAGGAGCAAGTTAACTGAAGTCCAGTCCCTGTGGTCAGGGGGAAAGGCAACTGCTGCTCTATTCAGAATCTCCTTGGATACAGACAGGCTGAATCCACACTTTCAAGCTAGCAGAGTCTACTTTCCAGGTAAGGGAGAGATTGTTTAAGAAACAAATACTGGAATACTGCTGTGCGCGCACTCTGAAATCAGGCTATTAAAGGCAAAAATACAGGGGGGCAGACAGTTTTTAAGCACAATTTAAATCACAGAAACAGATTAAAACAGTCTCTCAAAAACACACTCTGCAAGATGTATGTAGCCTTTTTACTTAGAAGAGAAAAGGGGGGGGGGGTGCCACAAACTAGCAAGGCAATTCACAAAGTCACAGCAAAAACGAATTAAACAAAAACACCACTTTAAAAGAGGACAGGCTGCCTGAAACACAGAGAGTCCACAGTAAAACAGACACAGGTAGCTGAAATAAATACTTTTGAACAAATAATACTATTTACCCAGAAACATCTCAGGGCTCCTTACCTAGGTCGTTTTGCAATCCTTGAACACTGGGCTTTATCAGGACACAGGGGAGATGCACAGAGGCTCACAAAATGGAGGTGGCTGTCTTGGGCTTCCCTTCACAAACTTAAGGGACCAGAGCAGGTGTGGGGGCGGGTCTCAGGTGCAGCAGGGACTCAGGGAGCCAATCAGCTAAGTCCAGTCCCTATGGTCAGGGGGAAAGGCAACTGCTGCTCTATTCAGAATCTCCTTGGAAACAGACAGGCTGAATCCACACTTTCAAGCTATCAGAGTCTACTTTCCAGGTAAGGGAGAGATTGTTTAAGAAACAAACACTGGAATACTGCTGGGCGTGCACTCTGAAATCGGGCTTTTTAAAGGCAAAAATACAGGGGGGCAGACAGTTTTTAAGCACAATTCAAATCACATAAACAGATTAAAACAGTCTCCTAAAAACACACTCTGCAAGATGTATGTAGCCTTTTTATTTAGAAGAGAAAAAGGGGGGGGGGCCACAAACTAGCAAGGCAATTCACACAGTCACGGCAAAAACAAATAAAAAAAACACCACTTTAAAAGAGGCCAGGCTGCCTGAAACACAGAGAGTCCACAGTAAAACAGACACAGGTAGCTGAAATAAACACTTTTGAACAAATAATACTATTTACCCAGAAACATCTCAGGGCTCCTTACCTAGGTCGTTTTGCAATCCTTGAACACTGGGCTGTATCAGGACACAGGGGAGATGCACAGACTCTCACAAAATGGAGGTGGCTGTCTTGGGCTTCCCTCCACAAACTTAAGGGGCCAGAGCAGTTGTTGGGGTGGGGTCTCAGGTGCAGCAGGGACTCAGGGAGCCAATCAGCTTACTCCAGTCCCTGTGGTCAGGGGGAAAGGCAACTGCTGCTCTATTCAGAATCTCCTTGGATACAGACAGGCTGAATCCACACTTTCAAGCTAGCAGAGTCTACTTTCCAGGTAAGGGAGAGATTGTTTAAGAAACAAACACTGGAATACTGCTGGGCGCGCACTCTGAAATCGGGCTTTTTAAAGGCAAAAATACAGGGGGGCAGAAAGTTTTTAAGCACAATTTAAATCACAGAGACAGATTAAAACAGTTTCCTAAAAACACACTCTGCAAGATGTATGTAGCCTTTTTACTTAGAAGAGAAAATGGGGGGGGGGGTGCCACAAACTAGCCAGGCAATTCACACAGTCTCGGCAAAAACGAAACACACTCTGCAAGATGTATGTAGCCTTTTTACTTAGAAGAGAAAAAGGGGGGGTGTGACACAAACTAGCAAGGCAATTCACAAAGTCACGGCAAAAACGAATTAAAAAAAAACACCACTTTAAAATAGGCCAGGCTGCCTGAAACACAGAGAGTCCACAGTTAAACAGACAAATAGCTGAAATAAACACTTTTGAACAAATAATACTATTTACCCAGAAACATCTCAGGGCTCCTTACCTAGGTCGTTTTGCAATCCTTGAACACTGGGATGTATCAGGGCACAGGGGAGATGCACAGAGGCTCACAAAATGGAGGTCATTTTACTGTTTTTTTAAGAATGCGGGTGGTGTAAATGCTGAGACTAATTATTTAACTGTTGGTGAAGTTAATCGGTACAGGGAATAATCCGGCACTCTTTATTGTTAAATGAGTTATGAGCGACCTTGTGAACTACACTTGCTTTTTTGACATGCGGATGGACCTGAATTTTTCTGGCTTTTAGGGGCACGTGGATGCAATTGATTCTTTTTATGCTGAGTGGAGCTAAAACCCGTGTCTTTCCATATTTTGATGTAAACATATACTCATTAATTTGTCTAAATGGGGAAGGAAATTCTACCCTGTGGATTTCTGTCTGGATTTAACACTTCCTTCCTGGAGAATTAGCAATCACCAGTGAACTCTGCACAGGTTCATAAGCCTCTTTGAACCTGAAACATGTTTGCACATTATTGTCTTTATTAAAGAAACAAAGAATCTAGGGGCAATTTGGGATCACTTAGAATTGGGTCCTTATAGAAGGTGCTCTGATTTTTTGGAGGAAGCTGGAAATGATCTATTGAAGGATTATTTGCCAGTGGCAGAAACACTGGTAAAATTTCTTCTTCTTTGAGGATAATATGGCTGTGGTAACTTCACCATTAACACCAAACTCTAAATCAAGTATGTTGATACTTGGAGTGCCCTGTTAATGTACCTTCAAAGCCTCATGTCAGTAATGCATACAAGCAAAGACTTTTCCTCCTTTGTGTGAGTTCACACTTTAAAACAAATGATGAAACACCACCATCACATTGCACAAACAAGAAATGCGCCCCTGCACACAAGGCACTATAGAAGGAGTGCTAAAGGTGCTATGACTCCTTCTGTAATAGTGAAGTATCCTGTGGGTAAAAAAGTGCAATCTGCTACTGGACATGAAAGTCATTCATGTAATTCCGCCCTAAGAGTTATCTCTTACACTGCACATTTTGAAGGAGACAGAGAAGAGAGACACTTGCCAATATTCCAGAGTCATTTTAGCATTGTTTCTTACTTAATGCTGGCAAAGAAAATGTGTGCATTAGCACATTGTTTGTCAGTAAATGTTTGGAGGTGGTGGCTTGGTGCAAACAGTCATGAGGCATGGGACCACAAATTTTCTTTTCATGGAATATGCACTGCAAAGAATAGACTTTCTTTGTAGTGTGGTTGGTTTTACGTATCCTTTGCGCGTTAGCTTCAGGCTTTAGGCCTTTGTGCACTTTGCCCTGGATGTATTTTATTCATTTGCTGGCAGCTTAGAGCCTCTGTGCACTTTGCTCTAAATGCTTTTTATTAGGCTTCGTACAGTTATTTTTCAAATAGCCAGTTCTACGGTTTTGTTTTTTATTCATATCACACTGTTTTGCCTACTTCAGCACTGGAGTTCTCCATAACACATTCACTCTGTGCTTCAGTCAAGGATACAGTCTGGTACATTGCCGATAGACGTGGTAGGAGTTTAGACTTGGCATTCCTGCATAGGGACATTTTGTGATCACCCTGACATGTTAGTTATAAAATCACTTCCTTGTCCCAATACACGCAAGAGGGAGATTCCGACCAGGGAACCACAACTAGACGCTGACTGCCTCGTTGCCGATGCTGAACCAAGATCACAGGCCTTTGCTCAGGTATGAGGGCTGATGTCTCCCCAGTGATACAGACAGGCAAGCTAGAAGCTTAACATGCTGTGCTCGAAATAGAACAAGCAGAGGGAGAGTAGAAACTATTAAACACGATGATCGCTTTGTTCTTATTTTTTACTCTCCTGGTAACTATTTCAATCCTACTGTGTTGTATGGTTCTGGTTATTGAGGCTCATGCCTTATTATCTAAAATACAGTTGTTTTATTAAATCATTATATAAAACTTATACTGTCTTTGTCATTTGTATATGAGATCATATTGTAAATGAGAGAGTTGGTTTGGATCTGAGTGACCACGACTTCCCTGAGAAGTTCCAAAGATGTCATGCGCTCGGCTGCCCAATCATCTCTTCCCTGTGGGAGAAATGAGGCACTGCTAGTTAGCCGGAGCAAAAACCGGATTTAGGGTGACAGAGTTCCTTACACGTGGGTCAGACTCAGTCCCCCACACCGTTATCGATCATGCTGCCTAGAAATCCAGTAGTCTCATTTAGGATAATGAGAGCCCACGCGACATGGCGCCGCCAACGTTTGGTCTGGCTCTAATATTTAGGTCCGACTGACTCTCTCGATCTCATATATATTTTGACTCCTCGGTTCCGTAAGCGGAGACGTCCGTGAGGCTGAGGGTTTCCGCCACCACGGTAAAGTACATCCTGTTACTTAGTGGTTGGTTGTTCAAGCTTGAACTTTAAAAGGAAGAACCCCGATATTGGTGTGCCTTCTCTGACCTAGAGCTATTTTTTACAAATGGCGAATCCTAATGTAGTGAATATAGCTATCAATATGCGTCACCCGCTCACAGGACATCTGATAGCACATGGACTGACGGTCCAGGGGGGTCCGGTCACTTTTGTGGTGGACGCCCATGCAGCCTATAGGACAGAACTTTTTTATTCTTGGGTCGTATTTCCGGCAGTTGATGGGGGTACAAATACTTTTCACGAATACACTGTTGCGAATGTCCCTGGACAGTACAGGGCTTACGCATACTTAGAGATACCTCTATCTTATCAAGAACACCATAATTGGCTTGATGGCGCCCTCCCACATACGTAGCACAAGTGAGGTTAGGTCCGTTGAGTAATGATGGTCCGACCTGGCCTTTAATGGCTACTTACACACCATATCCTGCTGTTGCAAATTTGGCAGTGGCTGATGTGCGTCGTTTATATATAGACTTAGCAACTACATACTACTTTATTTCTTTATTTCTTTATTAAAGAAACAAAGAATCTAGGGGCAATTTGGGATCACTTAGAATTGGGTCCTAATAGAAGGTGCTCTGATTTTTTGGAGGAAGCTGGAAATGATCTATTGAAGGATTATTTGCCAGTGGCAGAAACACTGGTAAAATTTCTTCTTCTTTGAGGATAATATGGCTGTGGTAACTTCACCATTAACACCAAACTCTAAATCATGTACGTCGATACTTGGAGTGCCCTGTTAATGTACCTTCAAAGCCTCATGTCAGTAATGCATACAAGCAAAGACTTTTCCTCCTTTGTGTGAGTTCACACTTTAAAACAAATGATGAAACACCACCATCACATTGCACAAACAAGAAATGCGCCCCTGCACACAAGGCACTATAGAAGGAGTGCTAAAGGTGCTATGACTCCTTCTGTAATAGTGAAGTATCCTGTGGGTAAAAAAGTGCAATCTGCTACTGGACATGAAAGTCATTCATGTAATTCCGCCCTAAGAGTTATCTCTTACACTGCACATTTTGAAGGAGACAGAGAAGAGAGACACTAGCCAATATTCCAGAGTCATTTTAGCTTTGTTTCTTACTTAATGCTGGCAAAGAAAATGTGTGCATTAGCACATTGTTTGTCAGTAAATGTTTGGAGGTGGTGGCTTGGTGCAAACAGTCATGAGGCATGGGACCACAAATTTTCTTTTCATGGAATATGCACTGCAAAGAATAGACTTTCTTAATATTCACTTCTTTGTTTTCTGTGCATGGCCAAATATGTGAGAAAAATATTTGCTTATCATTTTTGTTACAGGGTAGTAATGTACATTTTAATGTAAATCAAGTGCATTTGGAATCACAGATTTCTCCAGCTATCACATATCTGCACAATAAGCCTTTGCCACCTTATTGAATAGTCACTCAAATATCTCATCCTATTATCTGTGTCTCAAGTTGTATTCAGTATCACGTTATTATCTAAACTATGAAATTTCAACCACACACTTTTCTCAAAAAAAATATTTAAGGGATTAAAATAATGAGTATACTATATTTGAGGATGTAAAGGATATCCAATGTGAAACTAACTGTCCTCCTAGCTGGAAAACATTTACTTTTTAGGCAGTTTGAAAAGGATAACAAAGTTCCATCTACATAGTGGGATTGCCCTGCTTTTTCAATTTTGGGGGTTTGGAGTTTTGACCTTTTTATGCAATCAGTCCCGGTAAGGAGGCCTCAGTCCACAAAACTGGTCATATGTGCTGTGTCATAAAGGTATATGTTTGTTCACACCAGCCTCTGTTGGAATGGCCTGGCTGACTGTCAGGACCTCAGGGTTACACTCAAAATAATATCATATTAATAGTAACATGTTGTAATTCAAAATCCTCTCACCATGCCCAAGGGCCTAGTGGCCTTAGTTAGAGTTTGAAGAATGGCATAGTCTGTCACAAACATGATGGATGTCCCGTCTGCCATATTACAAGTGCATTATATTCAAAAGCTCTTGTAATAGTGAGGGTGGGATATCCGTCATGTTTTGGTAGAGTATCAGGTCCATTGAACTCTAAATAAGGCCCTAAACAACTGATTCACATTTGGAAGGGTATTGAAAACAATCCAATTTTTTATGAAAGTGTTAAATCTGGATATAATCCATGAGCTAAATTTTCTCCATCAAACTTTCAAAATGGTGGAGGAAGTCCCACCATTTGGATACCTGTCCAGATTTATCACTTCGAGTATCCTGTTAATAAAGGTTTGCTGCATTTCTGAGACTGAAGGGAGGCATTTAGCAGGCAGGCCACATTCTGACTGGCAGACCTATAGTTGCAGATTTCTTATAGGAATCGCACCATAGTCAACCTCTGTGGAAGAATCCTGGAGCAGCAGATAACAGCGGAGGTATATTCAGTATTCCTAGAAACAGAATATTATTGTAATAACTATAAACATACTTGTGATAACCGTCCTAGCCATGGATCAGTGGTGATGGTTTTATGAACAATTCTAGCTAGAGTTTTGTGCTGTGTTGTGTATTTTAATACACAGATCAGTGATGCGTAGACCTTGCTGTGCTACGCTGCGCCACATGGAAAGGGCAGAAATGCACTGTATTTACAAGATACTGCGCATTTCTGTCCTTTCCCGCTGCATTGGTGCACGAATTGCTGCTTTGTGACAATGCAGGCACCCTTGAACAGTGGTGCAAGGGGATCCGCATTGTCAGCAGGATTGTTTTTGCGCAGAAAGGTGCCCCTGGGCTGCATGTTGCAGAATGCATCACACATAGAAAAAGGAAACAAGGAGAAATAAAAATATTTCACCTCTTGGCATCTGCCATGGGAAGGTGTACAGTTTTGGCGAATTCCCTGGTTTACAGATTCTTGTAAATCTGAGAATGTGTCACAACCCAAGGGTGTTGCGTGGGAACACCCACCGCAACGCCCATGGTACACCTCCCTGATGCAGTGTAAGGCAAAGCAACAACTTGCGCTGCGTTGCCTTAGACCATAGCTACAAGGCCATGAAAAGCCATGCAACGTGGCTTTGCGTGGCCTTGTAGATATGGGCTTGCACTATGCACCGCCAGTGTATCGCAAAAACTGTTTCACCAGCTGCGCACAGGGCTTGTAAATAAGCCCCTTTGTTCGGCAAGCAAATGGGGGATCGTGAGAGCTCTGGAGCTGAGGCTGAAGGCAGTTCGAGTTTTTGACAGTGCTGGCGAGTAGGTCCTAAAGGTGTTTGTACTACACACTAATCCAATCATTGGCCTTTCTGCAGACGCACGGAGCAATGGGCATATGTGTGCGAATTGTAAATAGAATTTTATAGAAATGTGTGTTAAGGAATAACAAATATTTTCAAATATGTAAAGGAAACATGTTCTGGAGTGTAGACCCATTCCCCAGGGAACCCACATTGTCGGATACTGTTTTGCTCTCTTCACTTGCTCCCTGCATTCTAGCCTTGGCATTAGCTAAACAGGCAGTGGGCGGTGTCAGTGATGGGAGTGGGGGGTGCCAGTCAAGGGGTAGTAAGCAGCAGCTTCTTAAGAATCATTTTGGGCAAATGAACCAGTTTTTATTTTCTATTAAAGCACTGCACAGGTCAAGATCTACTGCAGCTAGGTACACATGACTGACATCACTTAAGCAGGTGTCATGTGTCGATCGCACCTTCGTGATGAACCTAAAACAAGACTAGTGGCCTATGGAGAATGTGCTTTCTCCATAGCCACAGCTAAACTCCCGAATTCACACTGTGACCTCGCACTTGAAAACCTGCCTTTTTATTTAACAGGTGACCCCTTTGGGTTTAACCTCTGTGTCCCCCTTTCCCATTTTTAGCAATTATTATTATTATTTTGGATTCTATAACGTTCTTCCTCTCTGGCGCCTCTCCCGCCTCTAGTGTTTATATCTTTTTGTGTACCATAACTCAACGAGAGACGCTCTCCGAACATGCACTTCAGAAATAACTATAACACAATTTAACAGGTCATACCATACCGACACAAAATGACAATACAAACTCCAGCTCCTGAACTATGAAACACAAATGAAGCACCCTGGCAGGGCACTGAATTCATTGGTGCTAGAGATTGTGCTTCGCAAGTGGTATACTTACGTGAGGCAGTGCTTAATTTGTAAATAAAAACGTCGGTGCCCAAAGTTCTCCTCTGATCATGCTGCTGCTGCAATTAAGTGAGCGAGCACGTAATACTGAAGCAGCCTAATCCTGAAGCCATCTCGGGCCTCTTAAACTATTTACAGCCACTCTCTGCCCCTTCACCTCAGCTTTCTCCCTTTGTGACGCCTTTTCGCTTTTCTCTTCCTCCGTCTTTCCCATATGTTTCTTTTGCTCGCAGTAAATGTTTGAGGCGGAAAAATATGTGCCGACTCTCAAAAATATGTGCCGGCCCCGCACCGGAAACCACCGGCTCAAATTAAGCACTGAGGTAAGGTCATCGCGCCCCACATGCTGCTGCAATGGACAAGTTTCCGGTAAGAAACAGAAGATAAATGCGACTGCACAACGGACACTTGGAAAAGGCGGACAGTGCTTCATCCGAGGGTCAGGCTTTCCCTAAAGCGTGTTCCACGCAATGAAAGAGGATTCGCTTGCCTCAGTTTTGTCAATGAAAAGCAATAAAGCGCTACCAATAGCTATTAATTTTCGAAATCTCACTCCTCTGTGTTGTAAACTAGCCCTGGCTAAAACCTTTGCATGATTTAATTACAGATAAGTTTCACTTTAAAGGCCAATGCATCCATGCTCCGCTTGCTAAGCTGAATTCAATACATCCATATGTTAAAAGTGGCCAACTGAAGTGTGAACAGGAAAAATATTGGAATCAATTGCTGTTAATTTCATTTTGATCAATTCATATTGACCACACTTTGCATGCAAATGAGAAACATGCTGAGCTGTTTCTTGTGTCCTGTTAATAAAATGCGATTAAATTCTCTGCTAAGGCCTTGATTCCCAGTTTGTCTGAATGTGCTGTTTATTGCACCTGATAAATAGCTATTCTGTAGGGTTAATAACACCCATTGTGAGTGTTTGGGGAATAACTTAACCGCACCAAAATCAGCATGGTATGGTTAATACCTACGCTTTTCCCCTGTTAAATTCTGGCCAGTCAATTCTGCCGAAATTTACCAAATTACCCGACCCACCGAACTCAGAATTCCAATCCCTGCATTAATGGGAGTTTAAACAGGGGTTGGGGTATTCTGACCAACTTGTTACCAGGGCCCAAGTATCTTGAGTGCCTTTAAGAAGGAAACATATTTGCAGCCCACAGACTGACCATACTTATCTTTTCTTGGGCGTGGGAGAACAATTTAAAATACAGGCAAACTCAAAGATGTGAGAGCCTAAGAAAATAAGGGGTATATTTAAAAGTCCCCAGTGCCTATTTGTGCCACATTTGCTCATTTCTTTTTACACAAATGTGGCCAGAGGCCAAAAAACGCAGCTCCACATTTACAAGGTGGGGCATTGCAAGCATTGCACCACTTCGCAACCCCTTGCGCCACATTATGCCTGCGCCAGGCATAATGTCTACAAGGGGGGTGTTCTGGCACTAGGGGGGCCGTAAAAATGGCACAAAGGAATCGATGAGATTCTTTTGTGCCATTTTTAGCTGCATTTTTTAATGCCTGCCAAGTGACGGCGTTAAACAGAAGCTCCTATTGAATACAATGGGCCTCTGGGTGGTTTGCAGGATTAGCATCATCATTTTTTACGCTAATCCTGCAAAGCGCCGGATTAGCGTACAAATTTATGATGCTAGTCACCCTAACTACTGCCATGGTGCGCCGTATTTTATTTATTTATGTCATGGGGGGGGGTGCTAAGGGGTGCAAGAAAAGTGGCGCTGCACAATG
This sequence comes from Pleurodeles waltl, assembly GCF_031143425.1. Taxonomy (NCBI): domain Eukaryota; kingdom Metazoa; phylum Chordata; class Amphibia; order Caudata; family Salamandridae; genus Pleurodeles; species Pleurodeles waltl. The sequence continues at coordinate 1,217,587,894 of NC_090437.1, read as the reverse complement.
TGCAGCGCCACTTTTCATAAATCTGCCCCTAAGTTTTCAAAGGAGGCTGTCTTGTGATGGAGCCGGTGTAAATGGCTGTGGGAAATTCCCACCAGCTTATTCATTGCTTGATAGTTTTTGATGAAAATGCAGTTCCTGTGCATGCAGTATTGATTCATAAGTCTGGCGCTGGTGATTGATGTTCATCAGGGATGAGTGAGGTGGCAGTGACCCATATCTGCTCTTTACTCTGATTTATCCAGTAGCAGTCGAGCCAGTGCTGCTGTGTGTATTTGCAAGAGCTGGAGGGTTTACAGTGCTGCTTTGATTGACTTGGAAGTGGCCACCTCTAGAGATATGCAATTCGTGTTCTGCTTGAAAGTCTGGAAGCTTGTGAGAAAGCAGCAACATAGCCATGAGGCTGCTGTCAAGGCTCCATAAACAAATACATTTGTATGTGCAACCTACACTTGAAAAGGGCTTCATTTGCGAGTGCGAATTCACTTCTGTAATTCCCAAAATGAAAATGTGCACATGTTAGGCATATGATGATTTATAATTCTAACACAGTATGATGTAATATCACTGATGAGTAAATACTCAGATCAGATTGGGCGTTCCAGGACGGAGATTCTATAGAAAAGATGAGGCTCAGCATCATGTTTATGGTTTTGTGTGCAGTCACAAACTTCTTCATGGTGCATTCCCACGCTGGATGCAAACGGAGATTTAAAGTCTAATTTCTATTTTGACAAAAAGGGTACTTTGTTGTGATGGAGTAATATTTCCGCCAACATAATGGTCCGCCTGCCAAATTTAAATGTGTGTAGACCATAGTTTGGCGACGCCAGAGACTACTATGTCTTTGCCGTGGCCAAACTTCTTAAACGGCCCATCAGAGAATTGGCTATTTGTCCATCCACTCACTTTAGATGGGTGGACATATAGCCATTGTTTACTGCCTGTTACTGCCAGGAAAACCCTGCAGGTAAGGGGCAGTAAAAGCAGAAAAATTCCCGCCTCATCATGAGGGGTGGTTCCCATGGCGAAAGGGTTATTTCTTTTCTTTTATTTTCCAAAGCAAAATCTCACTTTGAGATTTTGTTTTTGAAAATGTAGAAACTTTGTAAGTTTGGTGTACATTTCTGTCATTGTAGTGTAGCCATTTTTATGTAGCTTTTGCGCGCTTGCTTCAGGCGTTAGGCCTTTGTGCGTTTTGCCCTAGATGCATTTTATTTCTTTGCTCGCAGCATCAGGCCTCTGTGCACTTTGCTCTATATGCGTTTTATTCAGCTTCGCACTGTTATTTTTTAATAACGAGTTTTACGGTCTTGTTTTATTCTTTATATCACACTGTTTAGCCTACTTCAGCATCGGAGTTTTCAATAACACATTCTCGTTTACTCTGTGCTTCAGTCAAGGATGCAGTCTGGTACATTGCCGATAGACGTGGTAGGAGTTTAGTCTTTGGGTTGTAGACGATACACATTCTTGCGTAGGACGTTTTGTTACCACATCGACATGTTAGTTATAAAAACACTTCCTTGTCCTAATACATGCAAGAGGGAGATTCCGACCAGGGAACCACAACTAGACACTGACTGCCCTGTTGCAGATGCTGATCCAGATCACAGGCCTTTGCTCAGGTATGAAGGTTGATGTCTTCCCAGGGAATCTGAAAGGCAAGATTAGAGCTTAACATCATGTGCTCAAAATATAACAAAATTAGAGAGAACGTAGTTTGTTAACACTATGATAGCGTTATTCCTATGTTTCACTCTCTTGGTTACTATTCTAATCCTACTGTGTTGTATGGTTCTGGTTATTGCGGCTCACGCCTTATTATCTAGAATACAGTCGTTTTATTAAATCAATCTATAAAACTTAAACTGTCTCTGTCATTTGTATATGAGATCATACTGTAAATGAGAGAGCTGGTTGGGACCTGAGCGACCACGACTTCCCTGAGAAGTTCTAAGATGTCATGCGCTCGGCTGCTAAATCATCCCTTCCCCTTGGGAGAGATGAGGCACTGCTAGTTAGCCGGAGCAAAACCGGATTGAAGGTGACAGAGGTCCTTCTTAGTGGGTCAGACTTAGTCCCCCACACCAGGAACGACTCTGACACCTAGAAATCCAGTAGTCTCATTTATGATAATGAGAGCCAACGCGACATGGCGCCGCTAACGATTGGTCTGGCTCTAATTTTCGGGTCTGGCTGACTCTCTTGGTCTCATATATATATTGACTCCTCGGTTCCGTTAACGGAGACGTCCGTGGCTCTGAGGAATTCCGCCTCCGCAATATAGCGGTTGGTTGTTCAAGCTTGAACTCTGAAAGGAAAACCCCGATATTGGTGTGCCTTCTCTGAAGTATCTCTGTTTTGACAATGGCGAATCCTCAGGTAATACAAATAGCAGTCAATATGCGACAACCGCTCACAGGTCATTTGCTAGCACATGGTCTAACAAACCAGGGGGGTCCAGTCACGTTTGTGGTGGACGCCCATGCAGCCTATAGAACATAACTTTTTTATTCTTGGGTCACATTTCCAGCAGTTGATGGGAATTCAAACACATTTCATAACTACACGTTTGCGAACGCCCCTGTACAGTACAGGGCATAGGCATACTTAGAAATACCTCTATCTTGTCAAGAACATAATAATTGGCTTGATGGTGCCCTACCCCACACCATAGCACCTGTTTGGTTAGGTCCACTAAGTAACGATGGTCCTACATGGCCTTTATTGGCTACATATACACCACATCCTGCGGTGGCTAATTTGGCGGTGGCTGAAGTTCGTCGCTTATACACAGACTTAACGGCTACATATAGACGATCAGTACAATTTGTGATGCAGACACTAAATACGAACCCAGCGCGTGCTGCCCCAGTGCAACAACATGCAGTAGTTCCGGGTATTAATCCGGCAACTGTACACTCAGTTATGGGAAAAGTACCGGCTAAACGAGAGGAGACTCCATTTTGGCTGGCACAAAAAATTAATATGTTGGAGGCAGTATTTCTCCATCCGGGCCCTCAGGATAAACATAGAATATTGACGATGTGTTTACCGTTTGGTATGGTTCCCTCAGTGGACCATTGTAATGCATGGGGCACGGTGTTTGCCGCGCTCTACACTACCGCACACGGTACATCGACATTAGCAAACTTACCGGAAGTGCTCAAACAAATTCAGGATGAATATGGGGCTGCCCCAGCCTTAGATTTGGGGATGCAACTGATGGGCAACTTTGCCGCGGTTTCTTCTATTATATTGAGTAATTTCAAGGGAGAGGCAGTGGCACTAGCGTGCGTATGCGTCTTCGTGACGTCCCGCAACTGGATCAGGAGCGGGAGCTGCCGAGAATAATAGCGGAAACATATTCCAGTATCGGTCGTGATAGCCTTGGGGCTAGACCACAGAAACCGCAGTTGCAAGGGAAGGGTAGTAAGGATACTACTAAAAACCAACAACCTGAGGGTAATAAAAAGCATTGGGAGAAAAAACAACAAACACCTAAAAAAGAAAGGGGAGAATCTCCGAGAGCGGAGACCCCTCAGACGAAATATAATCTTAGAAATAGGGATAATTTGAAAACGCCTGATAGATATCAATATACTGATACACGCCAATCTCGTTCCTTTCAGGACTCATCGGAAAAGAGAAATGAGAGAGGTGGGCGGTCAGAGCGGAGAACAGAGTACGTGAAACCCAGACAGGAATCACAACGCTCTACGGAGGTTTCAGTAAAGAAGGAAGAGAAACCAGTTCAACAAAAACAACAGTTTAAAAAGAAAAAAGTGGCGGCGGTCTCAATTCGACATGCCTCACAGGAAGAGAGTTCTCTTGAAGAACAAGACATGGGCACTAGCACTGTTAGACAGAGCGGCAGAGGTCACAATATTTCGCCTGAATCTTCTAGAGCATCTGGAGGTGAAAGCAACTGATGACTTCATACAAGTCGAAACGGCAGATATGCGTGTCTCTGATCCCGATAGAGCATATACGGTGACTTTACAATTAGAAGGGGACATTGAGCGCACAATTAACGCCATCTTTTGGGATCGGGTATTCAAGATTTATGACATTCTGCTGGCCGAACAGGATTGGCCCCCTGACTTTGTTTGCGACTGTCCGGTTGGGGAGGAGGTTATTAAACCTTCGTTCTCACCGCTTGTTCCGGGAGAACTCGCAGAGTCCTATAGCATTGAATGGGCTCTGGCACAAGCACCCGCCTTATACAGAAATAATGTAGGGTGGGATAAGGATTCTCCTTATCATGTAATTCCGATTAAGGGCGAACCTCAGCCACAACCGCAATATCCTATTAAATATGAAGCCAGGGCATCAGTGAGGAACATACTTACACAATTGGAGTACCAGGGAGTAATTGAACCCTGTGTCTCGCCAATGAATAATCCCTTATTTCCAGTGGCTAAACCGGACCATTCTTACAGAATAGTGGTGGACTACAGACATTTGAACGGACATGCACGTACATATGCTATACAAAATTCACATAGCGCAGCACTCATGAATAATATAGTGCATAAAAAATACAAAACTACTTTAGATATCTCAAATGGTTTCTTCTGCCAGAATATAGTGCCCGAAAGCAGGGATTTTACGAGTTTTAGTGCGTTTGGCTCTCAGAAAAAAGTTTGTCGTTTGCCTCAGGGGTATAAAATAGCCCAGGACTGTTTTTGGCTCGTGTGACTGAAATATTGCACGAGCTGGACCCTGAAGCATTGTCATATGTTGATGATATATATCTCACAGATGACGAGTTACTGCAACATTTAAGGCGGGTAGCCTGCATTGTTGTGGGATTTGCAGATATTGGCTACAAATTCAACTGAAAAAAAACCAAAATTGCCTTCCTCAACGTCATTTTCTTGGGATATGAGCTGACGAATGAAGGTAAGAGCCTAGCGCCACACTTCTTAGAAAAATGTGCACAATTGCAACCTCCTAATACGATTAAGAAACTCCAGTCGTTGTTGGGATTTCTAACTTTTGGCAGAACTTACATTCCTGATTATGCTACACGTATAAAGCCATTATACGAGTTGATTTGCCCAGATTTTTCGAGTAGATTTTGGACGATTGAGCATACACATACCCTTCGAGATTTGCAACATGATCTCCTAGCTGCAAAGCATTTACACACACGGGACAATAAGACACATCTGGTCATCAGGGTTGTAGCTGGGGCCGTTGGGTTTACGTATGTTACCTTTAATGAAGGAGATACAGTCCCGATAGGATAAAAGTCTCACTTGTATTCAGCTGCAGAACAACGTTTTGCACAAACAGAGAAGATTCTCACTGCTGTACAGATGGCTGTTATTAAAGAACGACCTCTTGGCCAGGGCAAACGCATTATAGTTGGTTCTCCCATTCCGGCCCTAGAGGCTGTTACAAAGGCGAGTGTTCCAAATGCGAAAGCATTGCATCCGCTTTGGATACAATGGGCTACGTCTCTAACAGCCACTGATGTAGATTACGTTTTTGACCCAAAACTACAGACCCAGGAATTTCTCCAATATGAAATAGAATATCCTGGACCCGCTGACACGTTGCCTTTTGATCGATATCAGGTAGTCATATACACCGATGGCTCTGCACAACCTGCGGTGGGAACAAAACACCAATATACTGCTGCATGTGTGGTGGTAAGCGGCCATATGGAGGGGGAGAAGTTCTGCCCCCAACATACTTACACACAGACATTGGGGGACTGTACGGCACAGTTGGCTGAGCTGAAAGCTCTATTATTGGCCTTGGAACATACGAATCTGGTACAGTTCACACTTCTTGTTTGTGATTCCTATTACTGTGTCCAGTCTTTTAATGAATATTTGCATTACTGGAGGTTAAATGGGTTCAGAGATTCAAAGGGTAACACCATAAAACACAGATTGCTGTGGGGGAAGGTAGCAGATCTAAAGGAGATGCTCCCTAAAGTCCATGTTGTGCATACTCTTGGACATCAGCGCGTTGGAATACACGTTGCTGGAAATACTTTGGCTGATGAAGCCGCAAAATCGGCAGTGGCAGTTGCCACTGTGGCCGCAGTTACTCGTTCGAGTTCCAAACGAGACACAGAGATTTTGGCTGCCATTAAAGCTACGGCTGATGGCACGCCTTATCCTAAGGGATTTCCATCTAAATATCATTACTCAATGGGTGGTATGCTGAACCTGAGGTTAAAATTCCAGGCGTGGGTGTACGCGAAATGCCCAATAAAATAGTGCGACCTCAATTAATTACTGCAGCGCATGAGGGGTAGCATCTGCACATGCTGGCGCAGCCGCCACGATTTCGCTGCTGCAGGCCCGTTACTGGTGGCCTGGTCTCTGTAAAGAGATGAAGCAGTATGTCCTTTGTTGTGACATCTGTCAACAAATTAAGGTTTCAACGGCTAAATGCCCGCAGCAGACGCCCCTTCTGATTTCAAGTAAACCGTTACAGTGTGTGTACTTGGACCATTGTGGTCCGCTAACAGCAGATAGTGCATACAAATATATTTTGGTGGCTGTAGATTCGTGCTCCAGGTTTGTGTGGGTGTGGCCACAGCGCTCGGCTGATGCTCGAACTGTTATTAAAGATTTGCGTATCTTTGTCGGTACATATGCAGTTGCGGCTTTCCATTTGGACCAGGGCCCTGCTTTTGCCTCTAAGGCATTCAGGGAAGCCATGGCTTCATTGGGGGTCCAGCTACAGTTCTCGTCTCCATTTCATCCCAAGGGAAATTCTGTCATGGAGCGTTTAAATTGCGATTTAAAGCAATCCTTAACGGCTAGAGTTATAGGTACGGGTCGTAGTTGGCTAACCCACCTGTATGGAGTGCAGAGAGCACTCAATAACTTGCCTAGAAGGTCCCTGGGGGGTCGTACTTCATATGAGTGCCTGTTTGGAACACAAATGTTTTTTCCTGATCTAGATGGTCCTGGTGTGGATGCGGCGGAAACGCCTTTTGACGTAAATGATCGTGTCACTGTTTTGCAGGAATTACAGCAGTTCCGTGAGGATAACTCTTCTGCCAGTGCTGCCCCCACAGGAATTAAGGATGAGCCAGTAACGCCTACTGGTTGGATTCCCAGAATTGGGGATCTTGTGCGTGAAAAGGTCACAGTGAAAAAGAATTTGGCCCTTCGTATCGAGCACCAGTCCCTGTACTGGGAATCCACGGAACAAGAACTGTGATTTTACCGCCGTTGCAAGGTGCCAAAGGAAATTGCTTTGTCTCCATCGACAATGTCAAGTTACAACATGTGGCCGATTCTGCACAGCAGACCAAGAGGAACGCCCAGTAGTTCCCGAATCCCTCTCACTACTGGGGAAGATGTTCCGCTGCAGATGATTTGCACCAACACTGCTTCCTCTCCGGACATGGGGAGGGTGGAAGATGATCTTACGATTGTTCCACTCACGACAAATAACTTGGAATCCTTTGATCAAGTCGCTATACCTACTGATGTTACTGAGGGTGTTATCTACAGTGTACCACGGTGAGAAACACCTGTTGCTCCTTTGTTTACGGTGGCACCTTTTGCGAGAACTGCCTCCGGATGCTTTCATAACAACGACGATGGTCTCTCAGATTCTTTGTCCTCTTCGACACCTGTCCCGGGTCCACGTAAGCTGATGTATTGGCTTAAAAATAAGTATTTTGTTTTTCCTTGGAACTATCTGTGTCTTTTTATGACTCTGATGGCTTTTTTTCTGTGGATTGGGTTTGTAGTTACCTTTTTTCTAGTAATACATGGTCATTTTCTTCCTGAAAGATCAGAGGTTGAACAGGTGGAGGAGGTGTTGAAGCCACATTTTTCATCACATAATGTTCGAAGAGACTTGTCCTTTGTGAACATTTCCGCTGTGCCAATTCCGGATGGGATTGTGTGGGATAGAGTGATGTTTGATATATATGGTCCCACTGAGACAATTCAAATACCATATGTTCTAAAGTTATCTATGAATGATATAGTAATACCAGGCATTGTATCTGATGATTGGGACGTGAAGACAGTTGATTCTATGTTGACAGAGTTACAATATTATACTGTCTATGAAAATGAAGATGCTTACCAGTTTAGATATAATTATGGTGACATGTTTTGTTACAATTATTATGGGCACCACTTTATTCATAAAGCCAGTAGTCCTAAAACAATATTTGACTATACGCAATGGGAGCATTGCCCGACTCCCCCGCAAGGGAGTTCTGAAACCTATTCTGACAAATTTTCATATTTTTCTGGGCATCGTTAACACAGTGCTAAGTCGTATTATTTTAAATTAACTCTACATGCAAATAAGCAAATACTGTTAACTAATACGAAATTCCTGTATTCAGATTCATTTGTTTCCCAACTGTCTATTGAGGGGTATGAATATTGGTCAAAAAATGTTGATTTGAAAAGTGTTGGCAAACGCAGGGTAGGGAAACATTGTTTAGAGCATGTCTCATACCTGTCCAAATGATATTTTTGAATGACACAGTGCAACAGACTAGCTGTTTGGGCTTAGCAACTATTAGAGAATTGAATATGCCTGGCATACCTGTCCCTTCCAAAATGAAAGATTGGCAGCAATATATCAACGCCACCTTTACTGAGCTAACGGAATGGGTGCAGAATGGTACGTTTAACACTTCATTGACAAGTCCAGGCGGATGGTTATTGTGGCCCATAGACACGAATGGGTGTCATCAGCGTTTTGTCACCTCTTAGGGGAGTTTCAGGACCAGTAGGGCAGACCCTCGCTATATATCACCTGAACATGCTGATATCATTACTACATATAGCGTGGGGAAATTATGTCAACAATGGTTAAAGTCATCAACGCTAGATGCAGTTAAGACACATCTCACGCTTCTGTCTAATTATACTGACTTGCAAGACTTTTTGTCAGGACCGAGAATGCCCCGGAGAAAACGTTTTTTGTACGAAGTATACAATGAGATATGGAAACTTTCCCAACAGGAGGCTGCGGCCCGGTTAAGGCAGATAGATCAGGGAAATTTGAAACAAGCATTATCTGTAGTGGATAATGGAATACACACCCTGTCTGACCAAATATATACAATTGACAACATTGTTTCCTCTGCTATAGACATTATTAGATCAGATATGTCTTCCTTATATCATGGACAGAGTCAAACGCGGTCCATTATGCAGTTTGGGTTGGACACTTCAGACGCTGAAGGCGGGTCGCGTTCCATGGCAGCACATCAGGGCCAGGGAGATATTTTTTTCCATTAATTTGACACGTAAACAACAGCTGATGGCGAAAAAGGAAGCGACATATGTCATGTTGAATATTGAAAAATTGGAAAGGTTGCCTTTTACCGTGGCCGAGATTCCCTCAGCTGAATGGATAATACACGGGGTTATTAATCTGCCCATTTCCACATTACAGTTCACTTCTTGTTTGAAACACGTTCCGGTGGGCAGATATGAAAAGTTAGGAGACAGTTATATACATGAGGTGTGGGAGCTTCTCTTTATATACAGATGTCTTAACGGCATGAGAGAGGTTTTTCTTAGCGGTAGTGAATGCAAAACTTCTGTCAGCCATTCAATGGCTTGTAAGCAGCTGTCCTTGCATGGGGCGTGTAATGCCTCGGTTGCAAATTTGGCTTGCTATCTAAAGGGAGTTCCAGGTGCTTTCAAACGGCAGCTACGTCCTCCTTAACAGTGAAGACTGTTGTGGCATACGTGCCGGAATAGTTTACGTAGTTTTGGCCACCAAAGTCGTTACTTGCTGCAGCAATGTGTTATTTCCCCCCACTAAATTAAGGGAGGTGGCTGATATCTCGCCTCACATTGCTACTTCCAAGGTGAATTTCGACAAGTTGAGTTGACTAAAGGCTCTATTGTTTCAAAAGCATGTGGCTCTTACATCTGCAAGCGAGACCTACACACTTCAGGTGGCAAGGTCATCAGCAGAAATGCAGTCCCTATTAAATACTAACTTTCCGAGCCACTTTGGTGAACTTGTGGGACGTATATTTAATGCGTCCAGCACTGCTGGACTTGCGCTTTTTTTCAAAGCCGTTGGTGTTGGCTTTGCTCATACCTTCTCTTCCATATTCGGTTTGATACCTTCGGCTATTCATTCTATTTTCCGAAGCATTTTTGGTGGTTTCCCGATAACTTTGGCTTTATTGGCTGGTGTTTTGCTGTTGCTTTTGTTCTTCCGCAATGGCTGTCCCGCTGCAACAAGAGCGAATGTGGGCGCTCCCATCGGTACAGCTGTGTTGTGGAGGAAGATGATACTAACTCGTTCATAGGCCCTGCACGGGATGCCGCCTTGGATGGTTCAGGGGCTTTGGAACACACCTGCTCCATGATGGTGTTTGGCGTGGATTTTCCGGTCTTGTCATCTGCCGAAGTGGAGAATATCCTGCTTTCCGTGACTAACGTTTGAATTGGATTCCTTCAAAATTGACATTGTTCTTTGTAATTTGGCTCGCAAGTCACATGCTTTAAATTAGTATTTTGGGCTTTGATGTCCTCTGGACTTGTCGAAATGTGTTTTTAAGATTTTCCAGGGCATTTGTTATTATGCTTTGATTAGAACCACTTTCTACCGACAAGGGGAGGGTGTTATGTAGCCATTTTTATGTAGCTTTCGTGCGCTTGCTTCAGGCGTTAGGCCTTTGTGCGCTTTGCCCTAGATGCATTTTATTTCTTTGCTCGCAGCATCGGGCCTCTGTGCACTTTGCTCTAGATGCGTTTTATTCAGCTTCGTACTGTTATTTTTTAATAACCAGTTCTACGGTCTTGTTTTATTCTTTATATCACACTGTTTAGCCTACTTCAGCATCGGAGTTTTCAATAACACATTCTCGTTTACTCTGTGCTTCAGTCAAGGATACAGTCTGGTACATTGCCGATAGACGTGGTAAGAGTTTAGTCTTTGGGTTGTAGACGATACACATTCTTGCGTAGGACGTTTTGTTACCACATTGACATGTTAGTTATAAAAACACTTCCTTGTCCTAATACATGCAAGAGGGAGATTCCGACCAGGGAACCACAACTAGACACTGACTGCCCTGTTGCAGATGCTGATCCAGATCACAGGCCTTTGCTCAGGTATGAGGGTTGATGTCTTCCCAGGGAATCTGAAAGTCAAGATTAGAGCTTAACATGCTGTGCTCAAAATATAACAAAATTAGAGAGAACGTAGATTGTTAACACTATGATAGCATTATTCCTATGTTTCACTCTCTTGGTTACTATTCTAATCCTTCTGTGTTGTATGGTTCTGGTTATTGCGGCTCACGCCTTATTATCTAGAATACAGTCGTTTTATTAAATCAATCTATATAACTTAAACTGTCTCTGTCATTTGTATATGAGATCATACTGTAAATGAGAGCGCTGGTTGGGACCTGAACGACCACGACTTCCCTGAGAAGTTCTAAGATGTCATGCGCTCGGCTGCTAAATCATCCCTTCCCCTTGGGAGAGATGAGGCACTGCTAGTTAGCCGGAGCAAAACCAGATTGAAGGTGACAGAGGTCCTTCTTAGTGGGTCAGACTTAGTCCCCCACACCAGGAACGACTCTGACACCTAGAAATCCAGTAGTCTCATTTAGGATAATGAGAGCCAACGCGACATCATGTTTGACGGTTTGACAAAGCCATGCGTTAAAGTTAGAATGCCTTCACAGAAACAGCCCTGACGGTTCCTGTGGATGCTAGAAATGTCCATTGGCCGATGGATATCTCGAAATTTGACTGTCAGGACCTTCGTCAAGGCAGCTGAGTAAAATCCTCTGTCACCCTGGAGAACGGCAGCCCGACTACCTAAATATAATTCAGGCTCCTAGTCTTGTTAAAGGCAGAAGCCAATTTATTTCTAGGATTGGATGTAAGGGAACACCTCCAAAAATGGTGAGGGCATAGGTTAAGGTTTTTCTTCACAAAGATAAATATTTTCTCTGTGGAAAAAAACGATATATAAAAGTGTAATTGTACTTGTGAAGGCAGTTGTATACCCACAAACATGAGAGCTTGGGAGTTTCACTCATATTTATTTCGATCATGAAAAATGTCAGATTTCAGTGGCAGGATTAAGGCCCTCAATACAACCCTGGCGGTTGGTGTAAAAGTGATGGTAATACCGCCAAAAGGCCGGCGGTAATTATTGCCAAATTATGACCATGGAAGTGTTATCTCCGATAGACAGCCAATTTACCATACCGACTGCCAGGGCGGAAAAAACAGCCACCACGGCGGTAACCACCTACATCCACCATAGGAAACCTCTACCTTTACCGGGGCGGTACCAACGACATCAAAAGCCTGGCGGAAACACCGCACTGAAGTGAAAGGGCTCACCAATGGAGACACAGGGAACAACCACACCACCATGGAGCTGCATGTCTTCCTCATGGTCTTCTACGTGCTGCTCCACCACGAACACCAACGACGGCGAAGATGACGACGGTGAGTACAGCCACTTCACACACAAGGGAGGGGGAGGAAAACGACAGTGACACACACATGCTCTGGAGGGGGCAACATGCTCTGTGCTTGGTCCTGAGGAGTGCAAGGCCGAGGTCTCTCAATTGGGTGACTTCCCCACATGCTCTGGAGGGGGCAACATGCCCTGTGCTAGGTCCTGGGGAGTGCAAGACTACAGTCTCTCGAGTGTGTGTCTTAACCATTGGTTCTGGAGGGGGCATCGTGCCCTGTGCTCTTGATCCTGGGGAGGCTGTGGTAGGTGGGTGTCTTACACACTGGTTCTGGAGGGGGCATCGTGCACTGTGCTCTTGATCCTGGGGAGTGCAAGGTCAAAGTCTCTCAGGTGGGTGCATACCCACTGGCTTTGCAGGAGGCAGGTCGCACAGCAGCCCATGGAGGCAGGATTACATACTGTCCGCTGGCGGTGACGGTTGCTCAGAGGTGGTGCTGCTGCTGGTGGGGGGAGGCTCTTGCCCATCCCCTGCAGCCTCAGACGGCTGCTCAATGGTGGTGGTGGTACTGCCGCTGGAGAGGGGGAGGTTCCTGCCCATCCCCTGCAGCCTGAGCCTCGGACGGCTGCTCAATGGTGGTGGTGGTGCTGCTGCTGCTGCTGGGGGGGGACTCCTGGCCATCCCCTGCAGCCGTGGACAGCTGCACAACCTTGGTTGGTGGTTTGGGCTCCATCTCAGTTCCTGCCCCAGGTTCCTTGCCCTTTCTGCCTGCTGGTGCTGGCTCCTTGATGTTCCTGGCAGCAACTGGGGCAGGCTTCTTTAACTTCTTACCAGCAGCTGGGGCAGGCTCATTTAACTTCTTACCAGCAGCTGAGGCAGGCTCCTTTCCCTTCATGGCAGCAGCTTGGGCAGGCTCCTTTCCCTTCTTGGCAGTAGCTTGGGCAGGCTCCCTTCTTGGCAGCAGCTTGGGCAGGCTTCTTCACCCTCAGGACATGTGCCCTGGATCCTTTTCCACCACAAGTGGGTGTGGTGACGACTGGGCCCGTGGACTGGGTGGCTGAGGTGCTTGGCTGGGTTCTTCCCACCCTGGCCAGATGTGCAGGACAGGAGGGAGGGGTCAGGAAGAGGGCAATGGTGCATAGGAAAAGTTTTTTAGGGACACTGGGGTGGGAAGAGGGAGAAGGGTTTTGTTACTGCCACTTTATCACCAACCTTTGGTGTGGTGAAATTGTGTCTGTGGCTGAATAGTTACGGATTGGTGTGTGTGTCATAATATGGTGGACGGATATCCGCCGAGGCGGTGGTAAGTTGACGCAGTCAGCATGGCAGTAAGTGGGATTTACTGCCAATGTCATAATGAGGGCCTAAATGTCTTTGCCACTGCGACTATGAGCCTCATTGCTCTACTAACACAGGCTTTGGAGTTGAGGCTCTCCTCCATGTAAGAGTCTCATTTTACAAATAAACCACACATTTACTCCCAGGGTTTTATTCCTAACTAGATAGTAAATGTACCTGTTTTGAAAATATCCTAGACATGCTCTTGGGTAGCTTGGACAGTTGCAAATTTAGAGGCATAGTATGTTTACATTTTTAAATGTTACATGTACATTTATGCATGTGCAAATGTAATTATTAAGTGACTTCAGAAAGCTTTAGTCTATTATATTAAAAACAATCATAAAAACAGCAGATACATCAAAAGCACAGATAAATAAAAACATAAATACAATAACAATACTCAGCAAAAAAAGGGGAGATATCAAACAGTCATTAAATTTTAAATTCAGTTCTGAAGTACACTGCATTGATCATTCACTGAGTCCTCATCAGAGATTGCCGCCACCCCTTTTTGGATCCCTCATGGTTAAGACTTTCTAATTTTGCGCATTTCCTGTTGCTATGTGTGTTTTGTAGCTGGTCTTCTTGCCATCCTGAGATTTCCAACTAGTATTCAAGTTGGTTGGATGCTCTTGATAGAGACCTCCATTGATGAGGCATGCAAGCCTGGTTCACCAGCTCTTATAACTGTTTTCACTCTGGTGAGTACATGATATTTAGTGTATGTATACTGCCTTTTATAGTTAGTCTGGTGGTCCTTGAAGTTTGTTACCTATCAGTGCCTTAGTTGAATCCATTGTCTCTGAAGTTCTGTTACTTACATGTACCTCAGACAAATCCATCAGAGGGTGATTCACTCCAGTGTTCCTCTCGTACTGTGTTCCCTGTTTTCCCTCCAGTTTCTACTGGATGCCTGTTGTTACATGTATATGTTTGTGTAGTGGTAGTTATTTAGGGTTACAGTGGTATATAGTGATTACCTCCTTTTAAAACCTGAGAACTCCTTATTAATTTTCCTGTGTATTGTGGCGTCTTCCCCAGACTGGTACCCACTGAATGACTAGGCCACACATGGAGCTGTACATCTTTATTTCTCTGTGTGTACCTGTGAACTCCACCAGTCGAATGCAAGCATTCATACATTCTGTTCTAGCGATTAAATCACACACTGATACGGAGTCCTGTGAGACCCATAAAGGTTCCATTCTAAATCATGTGAAACACTACATCTCCCCCTCTGTTAAATGAAAAAGTGCACATTTTTAGAAAATTATTAGGCAGACTCAATTATGTACATATACAGACACATGTACATGTACAACTATATCTCTTCAATTGAAGTTCTTGGCGCTTTGATCTGTCAACCTGATCTTTTACTGGAAACTGTGAAAGGTCATTTTCAATGTCAGAATTTGCCAATGATGGTTAGGAATCAGCAACAGTCAATGAGTTGTCACAGTCAGTGTTTTTTTCACCATCTCGAGTTGAAGACCGATGAAACACAGTCTTGAAGTGAAAAGAGTCTTGGGTAAGGGACTTCCGAGGTCGTTGGACAGTCACCATGTGTCCTTTGGTAGACACTACTTGAAAAGGTTCAGCAACATAAGCAGCATCAGATTTTCTTTTCCTCAGTTGTAGATTACCAAACCTCCTTTTTGAATGAGAGGTCTCCCCTTGTGCAAATTAGTTTTCAATTACCATTTCTTTCTGTGGTCCATTTGGTTATCTTGGTTGCCATTGCTCTCCTGAACATCAACGTAATAGAACTTTTACCTGTGGTCGAGTGGGGTGTTGACCGATTAGCTCATAGAGTAGAGTTCAGCATTGTTCTTAAACTCAGCTTCCCAAGTGTTGCAAGCTGCATTGATTTCTTTAGCATACTCATAAAACGCTCAATAAGTCCATTGGCCTGTGGCCACAACTGTGTGATCTTTTGATGAATGATGTTCAGATGCTCTAGAAATTCTTTAAATTCTTTGCTGTTGAAGGGTGGACCATTGTCAGACTTAACCATGGCTGGTAAGCTCAATGTTGTGAATATGCAATCAGCTTTTCTGATTACTTTTTCATGTGTCATGGATGAGAGAGCTTCAACCAAAGGAAAACATGAATTTTCATCTATTATCACCATTAAATGATGTCCATTGTTAAGTGGAACAAAGAAGTGAATGGCTATTCTTTCTAGGCATGTTTAGGGAGTTTTGACATGTTCAAGGTATGTTGAGGAACTTTGGTTGACAGGCAAGTGCATACATGACAGGCCTTGAGTTCATTTCCAACTCCTTCATCTAGGTATGGAAACTAAACTCTGTCTTGGAGAGCTCTCTTTGTAGCAACAATACCACAATGTTCTCCATGAGCCACTTCTATCACCTTTTTTTGTAGACTCTCAGAATCAGTATCCTCGATCATCATGGACTAACTCCTTACTTTTTTCTGAACAATCCCTATTTAACATTCTTGTACTTTTGATATTCACCATCATTACTGAGAGGTTGAGTGTGTTTGGTCCATGACTGATGTGCACTTATATCTTTGAACTTGAGCAGGTCACTATCATGCCATAGCAGTGACAATCTGGGCTAACGATTCAGCAGCTGGTGTACTTGACAATTAAATTGATGTATGCCTGAGTTGTTTTTGATGGAGTGCCATGGCCTTGAATGGGCACTCTCGAAAAGTAGTCAGCAGGATGCTGCCTTTTCCTGGGTGATGCACAATTGTATAATCCTACTCTTGCAACCATAGCCCCCATTGCTCAATTCGAGGAGGCATCTTGGCTTTTGGATTGCCGAAGATGGTCAGTAAGGCTTGATGATCAGTCACCAGCATAAAAGGCTTTCTGTATAAGAATACATGGAAATGTTCACAAGCTTATACTACAGCCAAACCTTCCTTTTTTAGACTGTGAGTAAGTACGATCTGTTTGAGATCAAATTCTACTAGCATAGGCCACAATATGTTGTCTTGCATTTGGGTGTCCACTATGCTGTGCAAGTATAGCACCTAACTCAAGAATACTACCTGTAATCCTTTCACATACATGTGAAAGTGTAAGTCTAAAATTTGACAGTGTTAATAGATTTGAAGCTTCAGGATGTAGTGTCACTTCTCAATTTCTCAGGTGAGCGTGACATTTTACAACACACATTTTCCGTGTAGATATTCCTAAAACTTTATGTATTTTCAAGGTAGTTAAAATGTTATTCATACCAAGAATTTGTTCAATTATTCTGTGTAAGTTACTCTAAACAATTTATTTGTGTCTGTGTTTGGGAATCATGAGGTACGGTATAATGTTCAGTCCTCAAGACACCAAATCAAACTCGGGTGAAAGTAGTTGTCGAGTATGGATGGGTGCTAAATTAAACCAAAGTGTGCAAAACTAATTCAGGTTTTCAGAATCTTATGGAATAAGAGATCACCAATGTCACATAAAATGTGTGACATGAAGTTCCCTAAGCAAGCACATCCAAACTAGAACCTTTTTGGAAATAAACTTGAAAGATTTGAGAAATTTTGCTGGAAGGTCGTGCAGGAACAGAATGTTGAATGTGAATGTTGAATATTCATGTACAGTTACCACAAATATAACTTTTACTAATATGATGTAGAGGTTTCAGGGATGTTTAGAAGGTAGAGGTTTCAGGGTGAATTCACAAAAGCAGGTAAAAGTACATAAAAGAATAGTGACTGATGAGAATTGTGGATAATGTAAAATGTACCTTGAGTATGTTCCCCCATCCTTTAGGTCTCTAAGTCAAATTCATTGAAGTATTGAGTGAAGCAGGGAAGAGATAAAACTTCTCAAGTATTTTCACATTTTCAAATTTTGTTAACATTACTGAATGAGCAAAGACGTTTGGTAATATTATTATGTTTTTAAATTCCAATCCATATGATAACTTAGTTTTTCATCTATACTAGTACCTCTCAACCATGATTTCAGAAACAATGTTTCTGATACTCAACTCAAGTTGAAATATATTTATATCTTTGATTATTCTTCTATAATGCATATGAGGTGTTTTGAACAGTTGTTAGGAAAGGCTACCATTTTGTCAAACCATCTTGGTAAGCCAATCATTGCACAATGCAGAACCCATACCATAATTCTACTAAAGAGTTTATGTTGACACACAACTAGCAAACATAAGAGACAAGAGCAAATTAGGCAGTCTTTGTTTCACCTATGTTTGTAAATGGATGTGTTTTAGACCTATAGGAATTCAGGTAGTCCATGAATGTCTTTACTCATGTTTTCATCTTTATCAGGTTGGTGACTCTCTCACGTATAAACACGGTAATGTGTCTGCAACGTCTGATGTATTTTTGATATTCAATGAACAAAAGAAGTCAGAGAAAAAGGCAAGATCTAAATTCTAACTCCATATGTATATTTGAGGACCCCTGAGTGAGCTGTCCAATCAAAGTGTTGTCATCTTTAATTTCTTTTAGAATAACATTGAATTACAAGGGGGTTAGGAATATATATGTACACACACACACACACACACACAAAAGCAGGCTGATCTGTAAGCATGAAAAGCTTTTGACAAAATAAGGGTAGAGGAAAACAAATCTGTGAATGTGCTTAAGATTCCACACCACATAGGAAAAGATAATTAGATAACACAGTTTGGTACAGTCTATATCCCACAATCATAAGGATGTGCAGGATTGTGACTGAGAGTGAGATCATTGATGGAGTCATTAACCTTCAACTTGTAGAAAGCACCACAGTGATGAAGAAGGTTTGTTGGCTGTTTTAATGAGGTTTTCAAAGACTGTGAGACATCCACATAAGACTATAATAATGTACACATCATTGAATATTTGTCGTCTGGAAGATATGAAACAAGGTTGAGATGTATGGATGCTTTTATGTTTTGACTACAGTACCCATCTTGAGCTATGATTTTACATCATGGTGTAATGTTGTTGAACAGATCACCGCCATTTCCTCAACCCATTTAGTTGAACCAAAATATTCCAAAGGCTGTCACCTCAAGCCACAGAATGAATTATTTGCCTTCTAACTTTTCCAGAAATTGCCACAGAAGTTCACTCATCAATATATCTCTTAAATCAAACTGAGCACCCTCACTGAAATTTCCACCTGTTGACTCAGTACCTAGATAATGGTTTGCTGAGGAGATTATATTGCACAGAGTGTAGCTATATAAGTTCAATTAATCAACCAATGATATCAAGCCTCCATCATTCAATTGCTGGTTTCTCCTCTAAACTTTGCTATGCTGTACAATAAATGGGCAAATCCACTTGTACCACTTTCATGGTGTTTGTAATGCAGAACTAACACATTGTGGTACAATCTATGTTAGAGAAAGATTATTGAACTATTTTGCTAATTTAAAGTTCTGCTATTGGGGTCAGCCGCACAGAAAAATGGTTCATGCTTGTCACAGCTCCAATTCTGAGCAGCCCTGCCAAGGGACAAATCTATTTATATGCAGATATATGAATAGGCAACAGAATAATAGATGAGCATTTTCCTAAAAGAGAGGTAAATCAAAAGGTTACCCAGTTGAAATTGAGCGGTATTACATTTATCCATATCACTTCATATGTCCCAGAAAGATAGGCTGTCCAGCGGAATTATAAATTCTCCTTGCTCCACAAATTCAGGATTTGTGGATGAGGCCCTGCTGAAGTTCTCTGTGGAATTATTAGAACACAAATGTATCTTAATTGGTCAATGAACATTTGTGAAAATACTCAAATACATTAAAAGCTAGAACGCTCCAAGAGAGGTTAATGTGCTATATCATGGACAAGGTACCCTAGAAGTGGCAACTACAAATTCCACTTAGAAGCATAACAAAGTGTGGGAACTCATAGAAGTTTGACCAGTGGAGATAGCATGTGTTAATCAAGCATCTAAATCTCATCTGCAGGTGATAAACCTGACCAGCTGTCTGTTCAATAGAGAGGTGATAAGATCAAACCTCAAGGGTCTCCAGTGTTCAATCATGGCCAGGATTATCATTTTATTTATTTAGTTATTTACTTGATTGAGCACATTGTTAGCTAATAGTCTTCTAGGCAGCTGCCACTAGGGCTAAGGACAGACAGAATAAGCCACTGTAAAAACTAACAAATG
Source organism: Pleurodeles waltl (assembly GCF_031143425.1). Lineage (NCBI taxonomy): Eukaryota > Metazoa > Chordata > Amphibia > Caudata > Salamandridae > Pleurodeles > Pleurodeles waltl. Next base: position 1,217,568,011 of record NC_090437.1, on the reverse strand, counting down.
CACAAAAGAGACTAGCAAAATAGATACGTTTTCAGAACCTTGCAGAGGCCAAGGTAACTTTTGATGTTTCTGTAATTCCAATGTCAATAGTTCAGAATTGCATCTAGAGATCAAATGGAAAAACAAACACCCTTCACAGCACATTTTTATGATCAACGGAAGTGAAATATTGACCGACTTGCTGACCACAGCATCCAGGTAGTGACCAACCCAGGGTAGTTAGCTTCTGCAGGGGGCACCTCTAAGGTGAACCCTGGGTACATTTTATCATACTTCCAATACTGGTACCAGTTTGGATTTATTGTGGGTGGCTGGCCTCTTTCTTTTGGTCTTCCCCACCAGTGGTAGTTTTGGGTACCCTTGTTTTGACCCAATGGTCTGCCTTCCTCCCCAATTCTTGAGGGAAAAGTGAACCCAGGTCTAACAGGTGTTGATGTAGCCCATCACTGAAACAATTACTTAGCAGATGCTCTTTCATGAATAGGTTATACAGCCCATCATAGTATTGTCCCTTGTTCCGAGCTAACCAACCACCCAGCATTTTTACTGAATAGTCCACAAAGGCTCTGTTTTTTTTTAGCCTCCCTGAACTTAATTTGGTACTCTTCAGTTGTAAATCCAAAGCCCTCAATCAGGGTACCCTTCATGAGGTCATAGGATTTAGAATCTGCCTCATTCCGTGTCAGGAGCCTATTCCTGCACTTTCCTGAGAATAACTACCACAACAATGTGCCCCAATGCTTTTTCTCAATTTCTCACCCAATGCAGGCTCTTTCAAAGGCAGAAAACCATTTGACTACATCATTCCCCTTCAGTGAAGGGCGGGAGAACTCCTTTTCGAAGCTTGATGTTGAAGAATTTCTCCCTCAATACTTGTATGCTGCCACCAGAGATGGGTTAGAGGCCCAACTTCTCTGTTTCTCTATTTCCAAAAGCTGGCTCTCTAATACCAGTCTCATGGACAGCCTGGAATGTCCAGGTCTGCTTCTGTGAGTGCACTAGTGCACTAAGTTTCTCTGCACTGGGGCTATTTCCAGAACTAATTTGGTACAGCCCACAGAGTCTCCTTAATTGGTCATAACTATATGCCTCATAAGGTTCCAGGTCGAGCTCCTGGTTCTTGGTCTCTGCATCTGTCATTTGTATTTTACTAAACTAGGGACCTTTTTAAGAATTTGTAATCCTCCTTTTGGATAGGTCAACTAAAGTAAGAACTTTTAAAACTTTTTGCTAAAGTTGTAGGGACCTAACCAAGGCCCTAGCAAACAATTAAGCTAAAGGCAACTTGGAGAGTTTGCCGTGTGCTCAGAAAATTGACAAAGTGGTATCAACAAATGCAAAGTCTTTATCCCACCGCTGATCCACCAAATGTAGCAGACTGGCCCTCATTGTAGTGTGCAAAGCTAGGCACACTGTGCAGGGAGTCCAAGCAACCATACGTTGATTTATAGGGGTAAAAACTAGATCACGTAATGCTCTAATTTTTAAGGTAGCTTGGTTGAGCAGTTAGGCCAATCTTGGAGAAGTGCAAAGCATGTGTTGTACTCACAGCATCAATCTTACAACTCACACACTCAAAGGAATAACTCAAGACCAATTTATAAAACTACTTCAGATTTTTATGTAATTTTTAAGACCAAGATCATCAAAATGGTTAAGTACGTTTTGATATAGGAATTTTTGAAGTTTAATAAAAATAGTCTTTTTGGCGTAACTGTACACCATAGGAAGCAATGGAGGATAACATTAAAAAAATACATATAAAATCACACAGTGGGTTTACCAAGTTCTTCTTTTGCAGGTTGGTCGAGTTCTTCGGTGGGCACACTGTGCCAGCTAGAGAAGTTCAGGCAGCTCCCAGTTCTGGCATGAGCAGCAGGAGAAGGTCTCTCGGGCTGAGCAGGGCCACTGCGAGGGACCATTCGGAAAAGCACCTCACAGGTAAGTTTAAAGGTAAATTCTGAGGGTCCCCTTGGACTGCTGAGGTTGCAAGGGGTGAGGGACCCTTAGTGTACAGCTTGTTCTTTGGTGCAGGGCACAGAACGGCCGGGTTCAGAGCAAATTAGTGAGTCAGGAGCCTTGCGCAAGGATGCTCTTAGAAGCAGGAGGTAGGTTGGTTTACAGGTCAACAGGGGCATTCTGGTGCAAGTCTAGGCTGTTCTTGATGTCCCTCAACTGGGGCTTCCCCCTGATCCTTTTTCAGTACTGGGTGGACTGTTCTCCTTGATGTCCGAAGTTAGGTGACTATAACCCAGGATATTGGTACGGTTCAGCCGCTAGAGAGTGCAGTGCCACCGAACTTGGCACACTAGCAGGGTATGTCCTTGCAGTCGTCGTTGTGAAGTTTTGTCCATCTGGTTCTGGAGTTAGCATCCGGTCACTGTAGGGGACCTCAATCTCTTGATGGTTCCTCATGGATTTAGAGTGGTTCCTCCACTCTGGAGGGAGTCCTCTGGTGATTTGCAAAGCCTGGAGGTCCTCTGAGGTTCTTTAGAATTTTTCCAGTTGTCTGGCAGCTCCTCAATGGCGATTATCAGGTCCTGGGTGCAGCAGGCAGGGTTTGGAGCCTTTTCTTTGTTGCAACAGGTCCACAGTTCTCATACCTTGAATCTCCTTGGTGCTGTTCTTCTTCTGTCCATTAAATCTGCTCTCTTAGTCTAGGGATGCCCACTAAATATTGTATTTATGGGCCTTTTAAGGGAACATAGTAGCATTGAAGTTAATTCACCGAAATTCCAGTTGTAGCAGAAGTGAATTCACACACTACTCGACCTTCACTTTCACTCACACACATACCTACACACACACACAAATTCACACTTACACACACAATCTCTCTCTCACATAATGACACTCTCACCAGTAAGCATGCACACAACATACATTTAAAAGCACTTTTTACCTACCTCAGCTGCCATGGAAGGGCATATTCCAGCTAATTGTACTAATTTTTTCTTACACGAATAGTGAATAATATATTATTTATTCACTATTAGTCTGATAAAAACTGACAAAAAACAAAGAAAGTGGAGCACCAGCTGATGTCCACAAGGGCGAGCTGCCCTTGTGCTCCTGGCACTGAATTTGCCACCTCTGAGGCCAGGGGTCGCAAAGGCAGTGCCAGGGGTAGCAAAGGAGAAGTCAGGGGTCGCAGCTGTGACCCCTGGTCACACCTAAATGACATCCATGCCTAGTAGTGACGAATGGGTCATCTAGCTTAGGGTGACTACACCCACTAAGTGACCACTTCCTGTGGGCACGGGTCACTTCCCTACACATGATTGGCTATTTTCCTTCCATCCAAGATGGAGGAAAATGAAATAGAAGGTCCACCTCGCAGGCAACACCTTAGGGGAGGTGCATGCCAGGTGAGGCCACTCCTCCTACCCTTTGTTTGAATTTCCCACCGTTGCGCCCTCCAAACGTGGGGGTTTGTAGCGGGTGTGGCCATTTACTGCTATCTGCAGCCTTCAGGGGTGAGTTTTAAAAGTGGTAAGCCCTTTGAAGCTCACAGCCAGGGCAGTACACATTCCTGAGTGAGGGGGTGTTCGCAACTCCACCAAGGAAGGGCTTTGTTCTGCAGGATCTCTCACCTCAGGGTTGTAGATTGAGTGTAAGGTTGTGGCAGGCAACTATGCCAGAGTATGTAGCTTTTGCAGGGGGCACCTTTAAGGTGACCCCTGGGTACATGTTGTCATAGATCCAATATTGGTACCAGTCTGGATGTATTATTCTGATTTGTTTGATACCAAACAGCCCAGGGCTCAGAGTGGCCATCATGTTGCTGTGAAACTTGTACTGACCAGTGTCCAGCACATGCATTTGAAATGTCTGCTCTGTTCACTCTCTGTGTCCCAGACTTGACATGAACAGAGTGGGGACATATAGCTTGTGCAGTTATGGCCTCACATACAGTATAGTGCACCCTGGGTTAGGGTTGTATTTTAGGATGACATCAGGACACTCAGGGGGTCATTCCGACCCTGGCGAAGCACCGCCAACAGGCTGCCGGTGCTTCCAGGGCCATTCTGACCGCGGCGGTAAAGCTGCGGTCAGAAAAGGGGAACCGGCGGTTTCCCGCCGGTTTTCCCCTGGCCCAGGGAATCCTCCATGGCGGCGCTGCTTGCAGCGCCGCCATGGGGATTCCGACCCCCTTCCCGCCACCCTGTTTCTGGCGGTTTTCACCGCCAGAAACAGGAAGGCGGGAACGGGTGTCATGGGGCCCCTGGGGGCCTCTGGCATGGGCAGTGCAGGGGCCCCCTACCAGGGCCCCATTAAGATTTTCACTGTCTGCTTTGCAGACAGTGAAAATCGCGACGGGTGCCACTGCACCGGTCGCACCCTTGCAACTCCATTCGGAGCCGGCTTCCTTGTTGCAGGGTCTTTCCCGCTGGGCCGGCGGGCGCCCTTTTGGCGGTCGCCCGCCGGCCCAGCGGGAAAGTCGGAATGACCCTCACGGTCTTTTGACCGCGGAGCGGTCTTCCGACGGGGTTACTTTGGCGGGCGGCCTCTGCCGCCCGCCAAAGTCGGAATGACCACCTCAGTCTGCAATGGCAGTTCTGAAAGCATGGCCCTAGAGGGTGGTACAATCAGTGCTGCTGCCCTCAGTGGCCTACCCTTAGTACCTCCTGCCCTGGGTACTTAAGTATTATTTTCTAGGGACTTATGGGGGTAGCCAAAGGTGTTTCCAATTGTGCCAATTCATCACAACAGTTTACGGAAAGAGCTCTGGTGCAGTGAACCTGGTTAGCAGGGGCCCTGGGCACTAACAAGTTCTAGGCTACATTACATACCAGGGAAATAAGTAGGGGCCAACCCTGTCAAAACGAGGCCTTTTCTTACACATACTCATTTAATAGTATGGAGAGTTGAGACTTTTCCTAGCCACATAACATCTGTTGAGCCTTGCAAAGGGTCATGCACTGTTCAAGCTATTCCACAGGCAACCATTGCAGTTATCCCAGAGCAGCGTCAGGATTGGCGAAGGGCAGTGGGAGCCTGTGCCTGCAGGCTGTTGGAAGAGGAAAGGAGGAGCAAGGTCGTGAAGGCGGTGGCGGCACAGGTACGTTTTTTAAAAAATTATTTTAAAGTTAATCCCCCCTCCCTTCACTTTTTAACTCCCCCTCCCTCCGCACGCAACCCCGCCCCTTCAGCGTCACGCAAGCCGTAGCTGTTTCTGAAAGTGGTTTGAGCAGAGACTGTCCAGGCTGTGCCTAAACATGAGGCTAGCATCACAAGCGAGGGTGGAGCCCCACAAGAATGACTTGCACTATGTGGACATAGGCTACTGAATAGGCTGCCCTCCCACACAATGACCACAGACTTACTGGTACTCTTCTCCGTTGCAGTCTCTAAATGCTACCTTGTCCTCTGTGCAAGTGCTGAGTGAGTGAGTGGGTACACAATGTCTGAAATGAGGCGGAGATTTGGTGGCATGACAGGTGCAGTGGTGCTGCATCCTAACAACAGCTGGCAATCAAGGGAAAGAAAAGCAGTTCTTGATGAACTTACGAATACCATTGGAAAAAAGAAAGAATGCATTAAAATTCCAACAGTAGACACTCTAAATCCAATCAAATACCAATGAGAAAAATTGTGATAATAAGTTAACTAACTAAACATCTGTTGGCACAATACCAACAAGACAGAATGAACTGTTACATCAAAGAAGTGAATGCAACAATCCTTGCTCCTATATGGAAGCATAGACAGAAAGCCATTTTTCACAGCAAGAAGCAGCGTCCAAGAGGGTCTCTATAATTATTACCTATGTTTTCCTAAGTACTGCAAGGGATGTCATGTTTCTGCTGGAGAGTAAAAGTAGAGAAAAAATGAAGTGAAAAGTATCAGTACTATTTGGCTGACTCACTTAAGTTTGATTTTTCAATTTGAAAACAGTTAATTTTAACAAATCATTGTTTTTAGGCTGGGAGATGAGCACACATTTTCTTAACGTTGTTATACCCTTGGAAGGCAACAGAATGTTACAGGAGGCACATGCGGAGGCTGGCCGAAAAAGGAAAGGGAAATGTAGTGATCAAACACTAGGAATTAATGTAGAGGAATATGTGGTCCAAAAAGATAGATTAATTGGAATAGCCCCACAATTCTTGAAGCAACTATAAAAATAATTGGTGGATTATCTGACAAATCATAAAACAGATGGGACTCACCATCAAGAGTGTGGAAGACATCAGAAAACATTGGTAGGGCATCAGGTCCATAAGCAAAGGAAAAATGCAAGAGGCTGCATCAACAGATGTGGGGCTAATCACTGAACCAGCACCATCTGCAAAGGAACAATTCAATATATATTTTTTTATTTTGACATTTATATACTGATGCACATTCGGCGCAAACGGAGTATAAATATGCCCCTTAGTTTTGAGCGCAAATCAGTATTTGTATGGGATTTCAATGATTATGTGGTGTTAAAATGCCTGCATAAAAATAAATTATAATGTTTGCAATGTGGGCATGGTAAGGCGGAACCACACAAAAGGCCTTCTGGCACTACACGCATTAATGAAAGCCACATAGAGTGATGTGAAGCTGCTCAAAAGTAAAGTATATGAAAAAAATTGCGCACTTGAAGCGCAGGGGCAAAAAGTAGGGCTGTTCTCTCGAATATGCAGTAGCACACCATAGCACTTCATTGTGTGCAAAACACCATGGAGATTGTCACAGCAAGACACCATCAACGTCTTCTTGCCATATCAAAAGGACAATAGAGTAAAGAAAAAATCTACAGGCAGAGAATTTGTTTGTTTGACGTGTGTGAAGAAGAAACTGTAGGCACATGAGGAAATGAGCATCTCCCTGTTAATTTAAATTGGACCATACCTTGAGCCCATAACTGGGAGATCTCATGCCATACCAGGTCATGTGAAGGTAATGGCAGTACTGCTCCTTCTTGCCTCTGGTTCATTCCAAACTACTTCTGCTACGGTAGCTGGTATGTCTCAGAGTGCACTGTTTTCATTTCTGCTACATGTCCTTGAAGCTATAATGAAAAAGATGCTACAATACCTGCGATTTCCAAATTCCGCACAGGACCAGAGACAAGTAAAGCAAGGATTTTATCAAACTGCTCAGTGCCTACATGTCCTTAGTACAAAAGATTGTACGCATGTGAACTTGCTCATCTATACCGGAATAGAAAGCATTACTACTCCAAAAACGTACAATCCATCTGTGCTGACAAGTACTGATTCGCAAATGTTGTTGCAAAATATTCAGGTAATGCACATGATTCATACATCTTCAGGCATTGCACCATCAAACAACATTTTGAAAGTGGAATGCATGGAGAGGGGCAATTGATTGGTAAGTGTTAGCATCATATCAACCATATTAAATACGACTTTAGAAGCATAGAAAAATATTTCTGATAAAAGCATAGCAGTTTTTGGTGTTGAATACCGAATATCTTGTGCTTGGTTAGTGTTACGAGCATGTAGCTATGCTGTGCCTACAAGTACATATGTAATAATTTATATACACCCCTAAACTTTTTTGGCACTTCTAAAGTTCCTCAAAGTCATGAAAAGCAGCTCATAGTGGAGCTTAGCTGTACTGTTTGTGAAGGGAGCATTCTAATGGTGCAACAAGGGTGTTTGCATCACAACCTCACATGGTTATTTTGATTTAAATAAAACAATAGCAAATAACAAAAGTACACATGGGCTCAGATTTTGAAAACTCTCATATACCGCAGCACACCAGGCACAGTTGATGCATTGCTGCATGACAGGGAGAAAGCAGGAAAGTGCCACATCTACAGATATATGGCACTCTCCTTCACTCTACCTGGCACAGACGCACAATCAGGATGCAGAATGTCACACACACACACCGTACCACTTTGGTACAATTGTGTTTGCATGAGTCCGGCTTAGCTTTTGTGCTCCCGCCCAAAATACAATGCCTAGACAAGCTGAAACACTTTTCCAATTTTGTCTGTGTGCTGCACTGTACATCACACATGCAATGTCAAATAAATGTGGAATTTAGTCTAAGCATTGTATTTGTTGATGAAAGTAAACACTTCTAGTATAAAAGGTATGCAAATATAACTCAAACAGCCCTTCATTATGGTGCAAAGGTATGTGTGTCTCACTCCGCTGGATGATTGTTTGCAACAGCAAAGGTTAGAGCATCTTTGTGCCATAAAACTGTAAATAAGGTGCTTTCTTGTTATTTCCATCTCACGCAATGCAGCACAGAAGTTTAGAATGGTGGGCAGAGTTCTGTGATACACTGAGAATATGGGATGTTGTTACTCAAAATTAAGTAAAAGAAGCCAATTTTTTATTATAAGCATGTTTACATTTCAGATGACATGGGAAATGCTTTCAGACCCTGATTGTAAAAACCCTTCACCAGAACCGGAAACACCATCGGAATAAGAATATAATGCAGCACATTGTAGGACTCGTGCCATAATTGGGCAGACATTTGACATTGTCGAATCAGTGTTCCAATCTTCGGATTTCTTTGGAGGCAGACCTTTGTCCGAGACACACATTGTGTGTAAGATGATTGTGATTTGCTGTACATTACATAAAGGTGCAGTAGAATCAAACATTGCTGTTGAAAAAGATTTTGATGAACGCTATGTGACTGAAGAAGATGTCCTAAATACGAATGAAAAAGAGATTTTGAATCACAAGAAGGTGTTGGGCGTAGACAGGACGTGGTGAATAATTTGTGTACAACCTAACTATAATATCATATGAACTGATCACTCAGAGAGTGATGTAACGGACTAAGCGGTCAAGATGCATTGTTTAGCAAATAATATTCAGTTCTAAATCTTTTTCATAATACAACTAGAAAAACCAGCTGTCATTGTATTGTAACATGCGTCATGAATTAAAATATCTCAATTTTTTCTGTAAGTACCATAGGGGCTCATACTAAACAAAAGTAGTTCATTTAAAAAAGGAATATGCTGTCTAAAAACTACTATATATTTTTTAAGTCTATGTAAGTCACAAATCTAATAAGCAATCGGCATGTGCAGTTTATAAATGTTCCAAAAACATTTAAAAGTGTCAGTTAACAAATGGACACACCGTCTAAATGTTGCTATGTATGTATTTCTAACTGTATTACCTTACAGGGGGAATATAGAATGAAGAGTAGCTATATGAAGCAGGTGTTTTGTAACTAGAATTAAGTGAAGCAGCATATGCAAGGTACTGCTCACACTCCAAAGGTATGACTCAATCAATGTACATTCTGTAATGTGGAGACATTCATAAGCCATAGTTAATCACGTCATAATATCTAATCTCAATGTGAAAGTTGTATTAGGCCTGATTGGCACTGACAAAAAGCTGTTCATGCTAGTATCTGTAAATGTTACATATATTACATGTTCAAATTAAAAAAATACAGAAACACATCAATACCAATTAAAGATGATGATAAAAGTATTATACCATCTGAAAAATAACTATGTGATACATTAGTGAAAATCTTGACACAACATTTATAATTCTTTCAACAGAAACCTGTTACCATTAGCACCATACACCCAATACTCCAAACATGTGAACTATTAATCATAAAATCAACATATCTGCAATTTCCCTAAAGTTTTCCAAGAGGTACATCTCTTCGTGGTAGTCTAATTTCCTTCAATATTTTCTTCAACACTTTTGTCTGTTTGTTACTTAATGATAGCATTTCTGCACCTGATGTTGCTGATATCTTACTTGTAGTGCCTTGCATTTGACCTCTTGATCCCCTGTCTGGCTCCTCATGACTTTTGGCTAGATCTTTGGTTGAGATGCTACCGTGAGAACCACCATCTTGGAATTGTCTTTTAACTTCTTGTCTTTCATCCTCATGTTCTCCCATTCGTCTAAAATGTTTGCTCACTTCCCGTGGAGATGTTTTCATTTTATTTTGTATCTTTTCCGCTTTGTGGCAAGATCCATGATATCTTGAGGTAAGACACGTTAAATCATGTAGATGACAGAAAGTTTTCAAGTCTGTACATATGGTCATTAGATTTGTGCAGGGGATGGTCTGCCACTCTTCTGCTGTTGCTAACCATGCTTTCTCAGGAACTTCTGCTTTGTTAATCTCCTCTGTGTGTGTTTTCACTACACTAAATCACCTTGTAACTGACTAGGCATTGACCTCCCCAAAAATAGAAAGCATCAGTCTCACAATGCTTTTGTACTCTCATGTAGTGCAACTCATTAGGAGATACACCTGAGGAAAATCTAATGTCCATCCCCTAATGCTCTGCACTTATGGCACATCATAGACACAGACGTAGTCAAAGTTCCATATAACTGTATGCTCTAAACTCTTGGAAATCCATTTCTATTTAGGTCCCATTTAGTGACACTCATGAGGAGCAAGCCTACCAAAGCTGCATGGGCCTGTTGGACTGTAAGTTAACTTGAACTGCCTGTATGTTATTTGGAACAGCATAAGTGATAATGTTGCAAGTGTTTGTGAGACACTGTTACAGTACTTCTATTTCTGATTTCATACATCAATGCCCAGACATAGCCATGGATCTATTTCTGAATAATGAGTAGACAAATGTGTGTGAAATCACTATTGTTTGGGCAAGCATCTGGCTGTCATTGGCTGTGTATGATTTGCACAATATCTGCATTACGTTTTGTAAACCAAACAGACCAATGTCAACTTCTGCAAAATGAGCAGGTCCACACTGGTACCTGGTTCCTCGCAGCTGTTGAACGCTAAGGATATGTTCCAATTTTACTGCCTTTTGTGTGTTATTATTTTAAGTTTCTATGCCTCACACTTGAATGTAGCGAGTGTGAGTGAGGAAAACATGACAACACATTTATAGCAAATACATTGTGACTCCACTCATAGTGCAGGAAACACCACACCCCAGCAAGTTGCACATGGCTCATGGCACACACACATGATCCATCCCAGTTGCGTGATCATGTCATAATGATTTTCTCATATATACATGCAGCTGGCACACTCAGGCCCAAGGTGATGGGTTTGCATATAGGGGATATCATGCACCTATCAGACACAATCCACCAACACATAAACATAGATCATGTAGGAGAAATCAACGCAGACAATACAATTAGGCCCATATTTAAGGAAAGTTAGCATTGCCTTACCTCCATTTATTGTGACGCTAACTCTGCGCTGACTTAACTCCATATTTATATTTTGATGCTAGACCCATCTAGCATCAAAATATTGGAGTTAGCGGCATTTCGAGGAAGCGCCAACCCACCTTGCTTCAATGAGATGCAAGGTAAAATGACGCAAGGAGTCAGGCCTAAATACTGGTGCTAAACCCAAATAGCGTCATTATTTAATGCCTGGTCAGACCAGGGGGTAAAGTGCAGGTAGGCCCATTTCCATGGGAATAAACCATGGAATGGGCACATAGATGCCCACCCCAACATCACTACCACCCAAACCACAGGGACACTACAGGAGAAGGGAGCCCATCCCAGGTAAGTTACAGGTAAGTGTACCTGCGTATGTGTGGTGTGCCACTGGGGATCCTTACATGGGCCCCCTGCCTGGCACTGGGTATGTTGGGCTTGCTCCGGGGACCCTGGTCCCCAGTGGTGGGCATTGGCGTAGTGGTAATGACTCCTGTCTATACTTAGACAGGAGTCATTTTATGGATGCTTGAGCGTCAAAAAATGATGCTAGGCTGACTCTATGCAGATATTTTGCTGCTAATCAGCCTACCATCATTTTTTACCCACTATTGCCATTTCCCTGAACGCCATCCATCACTGGCTAGCGTCTTTTTTTGAGATGCCAGCCATTCTTTATCTCCATTGTGCGTCATATCTTAAGTATGGCGCACGGATGGCGTTAGGGAATAGGTTGGCTTGTGTTAAATTAAATGACGCACAACTGTGCTTGCGCAGGTGCGTGGCATTTTTCATAAATATGGGCCTTAGTCTGCACAAGTAAACACATCTACTTCTTATGTCACCAGGGCTCCATGAATTCATAAACAACATATACGGATCCCCAGTGCGTTGCTGATTGTGTCTTCAACACTTTGTCAATCAGTTCTAATTTTAACTATGATATGATTTATATGAATTTTTAAATGTACTAAACATTTTATTGTGTTTAGATGAAAAATGAAAACCATATACATGTTTTTAACTTCAGGGATATATGGCTGTGTTAGGTCAGGTTTGGTATGCATATAGAGGTTCAGTATGCGTGTAGAGCATTGATGCAAGTAGTGTACTGAGGGGAAATTACTTTTTTGGGCAATGGAACCCTATCCATTTGGTGTGAAGGGTCTCACTCATTTTTAATACTGCTAAAAGGACTGCCCCTCTACTGGACTGCTGTTCTGAAGTACTGCTGCACTGTCGTGGCAGTCTGCTGCCCTCTTTCCTGTGTGAGAATGATTCAACCTGCATGTCCTGAGCCCAGAACTCAGTGACTCCAAGCTGTAGATGGCTGGCCTCCTGATCTTCAGCCTCAGGGAGACAACATTCATCCATACACTTTGCACCTGGACTCTGCCATCTGTGAGTCTACCCCACCAAGTGTTGTCCCTCCCACCTTGGCCCTTGGTAGTGGGCTTAAGGTGCTCTGCCAGCCTCTCTGGTTCCAGCGGAACCATAGCATCTCCTGTGCTGTGCTGCGCATACCCGAGCAGAACCAAAGCATCGCACCTGGTGCATGGATTGGATTTGTTGCAAAGAGCCTCATCGGCTGCACATCCCCATTGTAACCACTACTGTAGAATGCATCTTTGGTGCACATCCTTGCAATTTCTCTAAAAACAAAGATGACAAATATTCTGTTCAGCTGGTCTAATAGGGTCCCAATAGCCGGCCCACACTCCATTGCAGTCAGCAGGAACACGTGTGACTTTGTCCTGGTCCGGTACAACCAGATATGCATAGTTTACCTTTTGTGCTTTTGGGTGCAATTTTCATTACATTCTTTAAAATTGCATAACTATGGTTCTACTGGTAGACTTTTTTTTTACTTTTGGTCTTGTTTATTTAGTAAAGAAAGTTACTTTTTTCTACCTTTGCGTGGTATCCTTTTTTACTTTATTACTGTTTGATGTGTTTTCCTAAATCCTGTACACATTGCTTCTCAGTGAAGTCTGACTGCTCTGTGCCAAACTACTTCAGGGTTGAGCATAGGTCAGTTTTGAGTTTGCATGTGTCTCACCCTGACAAGGATTGTGGTTGCTGCTTGACCAGTGCCCACACCCCATACAAACATCAACACAATTTCTTTCAGTAGCTTTTACAAAATTCACAGTTAGAGTGGGTGCAAGGGTATGCCCATTTGCCATCCATGGAAAGCTTCAAAGACACTTACGGGCTGATTATGAGTTTGGCAGACGGAAACATCCATCTGCCAAACTCCAGACAGAGAGGTCGCCACAGTGCTGGCATCCTCCCCACCGGCTCATTACGACTTTCCCACTTTGTTGACCTGTGGAAACCAAGGTTTTGTTCCGGCTGATAACAGAGCCGGTGGCAATGCTGCTGCATGCAGGGGGCACTAGCGCCCTGGAAAGGAGCACTGTCTGAACAGCAGACAGTGCACAGTCCACAGTTAAAGGGTGGTGGGCATAGGCAGTGCAGGTCCTCCCCTGTCACCCCCTGCACTTGTTCTCTGCCAGCCTTTTCATGACAGTGAAACCGCCATAAAAAGGCTGTTGGAGAACAAGGTTGTAATCAGAAGGGCAGTACTGAGTTCAGCGCTGCCCTGGCTGATTATAGCCAGCCTCGCCATCAGTCCGTCGGGATCAAGGATCCTGGTGGGAACGGTGGTAGGTTGGCGGATCTGCCTACCACAGCTGTGGTGGTCCGACCTCCACTGCAACTCTGGTGATCCTAGGACCACCAGACTCATAATAGGGCCTTAGTAACTGAGGTTTCCTGTTCTCAGGCCCAGCCTCATCAAACCCCTAGACTCACCTACTCAGTGCCTGGATACCCCCCTGGGTGACAAGTAGTGCTCAACAAAATCTGGTTACATTACATCAAATTACATCACAATAACATAAAGCTGGGATTTCTCCAGCTTTGTGTTACTCTGAGTCAAATGTCTTGGCCAGAACTTGCTTTGGGGTGTAAGTATCTATAGGAAAGCGAGTCTGACATTTTTAAAATTACAATAGTTAGCATGATGCTCATACACAAAGTATGAATGGTGAGCGATATTTAATTTACTCATGATACTTAGTTTGACTTCTAGATATTATTGGACACCAAATGCCTGTGTGTATGGTGCAAGGTATTTAAAAATAAATGGCTGCAGAGCCAAGAATACTTGAGGGTCAAATGAGTATAATAACTTGCTACTATCACACATTATCATATTGCTGTCTCTTCACAAAAAGCCATTGAATAAAATAATGGTTGCACTAATACATACATAAACATAAACTTACCATCATCCACATGATGAATAGCAAACTCAGAAGAGTCAATGGGTTCCGGTTCTCCTAAAACATCAATATACATATAATATATGTAAATATACAGATTTCATATGCTTAATGGTATGATACAAAGTGATTGCTAACATAGTGATGTAATCAACATATTACATCTGTTGATGTATGTAAAATAGAATTACGCAATGCATTCTAGTTAGTACAATTTCATGCACATACTGATAACAACACACACACATAGAAATGCACATTTTTATCACTGAAAACATGCTGTTTAACATGTTGATGTGATGAATATAATGACTGCAACATTCCCAGCACTTTAATATACATCTCTAAAAAAATCTATATTGTAGGTAGATGGATTGCACTTACCAACTGCTCTGTTTACTTCAGTCCCCAGGTGGTGTAGTAAATCAATGTCCACCTATTGTTCCTCTCATGTAGGTGATATACCTGTCCTACATGTTCTCCTGCCTGAAGTATTTTGGGTAGGTAACATACTACATAGTATAGCAGCACTCATATCTCCACTGCATCAAATATTTGATGCAGGGTGGTACCACTTTTAGCTCCCTCTGCTTCCTGACTATGTTTGGACATGTTGAAAAATGCCCGAGCTACCACCACTAAAACAATGTAAGAGTGCTTAATTTGAGCTGGTGGTTG
Source organism: Pleurodeles waltl (assembly GCF_031143425.1). Classification (NCBI taxonomy): domain Eukaryota; kingdom Metazoa; phylum Chordata; class Amphibia; order Caudata; family Salamandridae; genus Pleurodeles; species Pleurodeles waltl. Next base: position 1,217,552,911 of record NC_090437.1, on the reverse strand, counting down.
CGGGTGAGGGGCTCTGGCACTTATTTTTGAGGGCCGGCACTTATTTTTCTGCCTCAGGCAATTACTGCAAACACAAAACACATGGGAAAAGATGGAGCAAAGAAAGACGGAAGAGCGTCACAAAGGGAGAAAGCTGCAAGAGTACGCTGAAAGAGCAGGGAGTGGCTGTAAATTAATTAAAGAGGCCTGAGATAACTTTAGGATTACGCTGCCTCAATATTATGTGCTCTCACATTTAAATACAGCAGCTGCATATTTCAGAGGAGAGCTTTGAGCACCGGCACGTTTTTATTTACAAATGAACCACTGAAAGTAAGGTAGAAAAGGTAAAAGTGGATAAGTTGTGCATAGGCATCTGTTCTTAATTAACCATTTACCAATACAGTGTTCCTGGCTGTGATTCTCCTCAAGCTCATGTAGTTGTGTAGGTGGAAAGGGTGTGGCATACACATGCATGGGCATGAGCTGCAGGGTGATGACATACATTTGCGTAATATCACATGGCTTTTCACTTATTTTGCATCCGATTGCAAGATGTTTTTATTGCAAAAACCATTATCTCAAAGCATTAGAAGATCATCATTCTCAAGTAATGCAGAGGCTTAATATGCCTGCTGCAAAGAATGTCTACCATGCTAATCACATAAATGTATTTTATGTTGATAGCTCTATTGGTTATTGCTTTTGTCGCTAAGATCCATTCGTTACTTTCGTTCATAAGTTACAAGCCTAAGATAGCATGATGACATATGAACTTTCACAAATAAGTGCATGCAAACTGCAAGGCATAGGGTTGGAACCTTATGATTTTTCCAAGTCTTTTATTATCCCAACGTTGCTAAAAAGATTTAGTTTTTGATTGAAATACAATCTTAGTTGTGAAGTCAACCCCAACCACCGTTTTACCGTTCAAGTTAATCAGGACCACAGTTAAAATATTCTGAGAAGGCACTGCATGAAAAAATACTTTGCTGCATTGGGTGAGTAGGAGAGAGAAGGAGAGGGCGGTATCTACAGGAATATAGATCTCTCACCTCCTCTCTCTAGAACTGGCATTGATTTTTGCAGGCAAACGCCACCCACACACCTTTGTGACATATTGCAAGGTTGAGTGTGCCAATCAGGCATTGGTTTTGTAGTGGAGGGGTTCCCTTCCAGTACAAATAACTATGCCAAGACAGATTTTGAAACTTTTCTAACATTGTATATATTCTGTACAGTGCAGCCCACATACAAAGTAGGAATAGAAAGACAAAATCTACAAATTTCTCACTTTTTGCCCTGCTTTCACATGGTGCTAAATGTTAAACGCAAATGGCAGCCTCTACATTTTGGTTGACAGTGGTTTGTGACAAAAAGCATGGGTGGTTGCATGTGAAAGCCTATGTACCACCCATGTTAAACCCCTTGATGCTGATCTTTACAGCCAAATGCCACCCACACACCTCTACGCCATATTGCAAATTTGAGTATGTCAATCAGGCATTGGTTTTGTATTGGAGAGGTTCCATAGCAGTACAAATAACTATGGTCCTCAATACGAGTTTGGCGGTTGGACCGCCACACCACCATGTTGGCGGCCCTGAAAAGACCACCACGCCGGCTGTCTTCCAGATAGCCCTATTGCCAGTTATGACTGCCAAGCTAAAAAGGCAGACCGCCAGCGGAGCGGCAGCCTAGCTATAGGTAGTCTGACCTCCAGCGCCATCAGTGCTGTGGCCAACCATTGAGCCGTGGCAATCCCCTCATGGCGGTCAGCTAATGGGGGTCAGGACCACAATGGTTCGCAGTCAGCAGAGTAATAGACAGTTGCACATTGGATGAATTCAAACACAACACAGCTGACACACATTGGTCAAGTGGACACACTTGCAAAGGACACTGTAAAACACGCCCTTTCACAGACCATAATCCTTTGCATTTCCACTGCAAGACAATAAAGCCCAAGCACCTTTTTTGTACAGTACATAGATTAGGCACCCCTTTTTTCCACCATCCCATAGAACACCCTGCACACACTTTTGTCCATTCACACCCTATTGCACTTCCCCTGTTAATTAAGTTCCTGTCACCCTTTTTCTTTTGTTTCCACCATGTCACGTTCCGAAAATCCCTGTTTTTCTGAAGATGAGTCTTGTTGGATGAAATCATAAATGTAGCATCACAATTGTTTGGAGCAGAAGTCCAGCATACTCATCTCAGTAGGAAAACTGAAATGTAAGACAGGATCATCGACAGAGTGAATGCTGTAGACACCACCCTGTGCACAAACGAGGACATTAGGAAGAGGTGGAACAACCTCAGGGGCAAGGTATGTTCCCTTGTCTACAGGTACCAGCTGAAGGCCAAGAAGACTGGAGGTGGCCCTCCCTGTGCCTCTTTCCCTGGGAGGAGAATGTCTTGGCCATCCTGCATTATGAGTGCTTGACAGGAATACCTGGGGGAGTGGAGTCTTGAAAGTCGCAACACAAAAAATGTCACAAAATGCAATGTCCTGCATGCTCACAGCTCACTTTTGCCACTGTCTAACCACCATTCAAAACCCAGTGTATGTGAGTGTTAACACTGTCAATGTGTATTGTTGGATCCATCACAGCTACCAAGACCCATCACATGCAATATATCCAAATTGTGTTTGTGTTTCATTATCAAAAAATTATCCCAGGACTCATGGTATGTCTCAACATGTAAATGTATTCCCAAACATAAATGCAGTCTGAATACAGATAGGTAATACCCAAGATTTGTATAGTGTGTAGTAAAGACAGTGACCTGACTGCAACTCCCAGGAGGCCTTGTGTCTGTTACTCCAAACACCAGTCCAGGGTTCACTTGCACAATTACCCTTGTTTGTTACCTCTCATTTGAAGTGTACTCACATAGGAGAATACCATTTGCAGTGTGTGCAATTGAGAGAGTGGCATGGATGCAACTCCCAGGAAGCCCTGTTTCTGTTCCTCCAACTCCTAGCCTAATGTTCACATGCCCAAATACCCCTGTTTGCCAACTTCCAAACAAAGTTTACTCACCTGGGAGGATAACATTTGTCAACTGTGTGAAGTAGAGGGAGTGACCTGACTGCAGCTCCCAGGAGGCATTGTTTCTCTAACTCCAAACACCAGCCCAAGGTTCACTTGCAAATGCACCCTTATTTGTTAACTCTCAATTGAAGTATGCTTACCTTGAAGGATTCCATTTGTATAGTGTGTGTAGAAGAGGGAGTGGCATGACTGCAGATCCCAGCAGGCCCTGTTTCTGTTACTCCAACCACCAGCCCAGTGTTCACTTGTCCAAATACCTCTGTTTGTCAACTCCCAAATGAAGTTTACTTACCTGGGAGGATACTATTTGTCAAGTGTGTGAAGTAGAGGGACTGACTTGACTGCAACTCCCAGGAGGCCTTGTGTATGTACTCCAAACACCAGCCCAGGGTTCACTTGCACAAATGCACGTTTGTTATCTCTCCAATGAAGTGTACTCATCTGGGAGGATACCATTTGTCAAATGTGTGTAGTAGAGCGAGTGACCTGACTGCTAAGGCCAGGAGTCCTTGTGTCTGTAACTCCAACTACCAGTCCAATGTTCACTTGCACATATATCCCTGTTTGTCAACTCCCAAATAACGTTTACTCACCTAGTAGGATACCATTTGTCAAGTGATGGAATGTAAAGGGAATTACCTGACGGTAAACCCCAATAGGCCCTGTTTCTCTAACTCCAACCATCAGCCAAGCGTTCAATTGCCCAAATACATATGTAAGTGAACTCACAAAAGAAGTTTACTCACCTGGGTGGAGAACAGTTATCAGGTATTGGGGAGTAGAGAGAGTGGCCTGACAGCAAATCCCAGCAGGCCCCATTTCTGTAACTCCAAATACCAGCATAGTGTTCACTTGCACAAAAATCCCTGTTTGTCAACTCACAAATGAAGTGTACTCACCTGTGAGTGATCAAGCCCAGATCAAGCTCAAATGAGAGACGTGTCTGTTTACATAACTCCATCTTGACTTGCTATGCGAAGATGAAACTTTTTAGGACAGGAATGACACCTTACCCAGTGTGTACAACAAGTATTCATAAGGGCACTAGATCCATCACCAGATTGGCAGAAGACACATTGAAACAGCACTGTGCACATGATGACTCCAGTCACACATACAGCAAAGTCCTGGGTCTGCCTGCATCCCACTCAACTAGGCCTCAAAACGGCAAAGCCATATCTTGACTCTACACTGTGTTGGCTGTACTGGTGGCAAGATGTCATTTTCATTGCATCCTCCAAAGCGCAACTGATCTGCACAACTCAGCAGCTGCTTGAGCCAAATTGGGTTGGCATGCTTCACACGTTATGTCAAGTCACCCAAAACCATGGTTGCTTGCCACAAATGGATTAACTATAACTCAACTTTGTACAACGCCTCGGCTTACTGTAACACTTAACCGTTGGAGGTAGATGTCACAATACAAGCAGTAACAATGCATGTTTTACATCAACAGGTAGATCTGTCACTGGGCACAAAGAGGCCATGGAACAGACTGCCACTACCCCCTGGATGTCTGATCCTGATCCACCTACCATTTCTAAAGGGATGAATACTCTGGATTTTGGACTCCCAATGGTGTGGCATCTACTCCAATGATTTCATTCAACATGACTGACTCATTCACATTTTATTTTTTGTTGAGTTATGTTACGTATATTTTATGTTAACCATAGCTGCCCAATAAATTCACCCTTCACTTACTCATTGTCTGCTGATTTTGATTTCATATTTAGCAATGTAAATATGTCAGACCATGTGAACCGTACAACGACGATTCAAGGTACTTGTTCAAGATGGGATATATTGCGTGTACACAGGGTCCAGTTCAGGAATACAACATGGGTTCAGGCGAAACCCAACTATCTACTACAGAATTCCCCTAAAAAAGTGACTGTATTTTCTCACTGCCAAAAATGCAGTCAGTAGTGGTGGACCATGCACAGCTGTCATATACCATCTGTACCCTACAACAAACTACGCTGGTGGTTGTGTAGTATGACCTACATAACAAGACCGAAAAAGGATGTTTATGATGATCCTACACATATATTGTAGGTGTGACGCAGTTTACAAAGCCATATACAGTGGTGGATGCCTGGCCTTCTCCACTGGACATTAGGAATCACCAGCAACTGCCGGAGGAAGTCATCTGTGTCGTAGGTGGGTCCAACTGCAGCAGACACAGCCATAGGCTAACGTTATTGCCTGTGGCAGTCGCAGCCCAATGTCTGTGTCCATCGACGGTGATGACCGCAGACGTGGCGGACTTGGCCACCATGTTGTGCAAATTCACTCACTTGACTCCTGACACTGCTGCCAGCAACACCCCCACTACTTGAGCTGCTATGTGCCGCCTCTGAGAGCAATCATGCCACATCCATCAGGTGAAAGGGCCCCTGCCGTCTCTCCAGGGGAGCTGGAGAGGCTTGTGAGTGAGCTTCTTCCCCTGTATGGACAGCTCTATGGATCACCAGAGGAGCAGGTCAGTACCTAATGTGCACAATTGACTCTGTTCAACACCATCCTTTCCCTCCTCACAGGCTACAATGTGTCCCCAGGTATCAGTTAGACTTCTTGTGTGCCTGTTGTTGCAGTCTGCATGGCATCAATGGGATGTACATGGTGCAGGTATTCTGCAACCAGAACTACATGTTGTGTTCATTATCATTGTGTTGTGTGATGATTTTTTTTTGGGTCCTAGATCCTCCTTTGCAAGGAGACTTTACTGCCATCCAAAGACATTTCTTTCTTTATGATGGTTGTAAATGTTAGACAACATGTGTGTGTATGACAGCATGAGCTGCGTATGCATCTTGTCTGAGTCATTTGAGGATCTTGTAAGCAATATGTGCCCCAGATCTTTCAACCCACATTTGGCATTGCAAAACTGTTGCCTGGAAGGCATATCATGATTCACTCTGCCGTTCAGGTTGCACCACAAACCTCAAGGCACATTGACGATGGCCACATGATACACTGTCATGCATGGAAGTGATGGAAATGTGAGTGTCATGTAGGTTCTTTATGGTCAGCCTGCAGAGACCAGGACCTGTAAAATGTATCTCCCGGTATGGGACATAGTCCAGGCTATGGGAGAGTCACAGTGGATATGCAGCTGTGGCACTGTCCCCTTTACCTGATGTTCTAGTGGCAAAACTTGCCCTGAATGCCTCAGTCCATTGACTAGATTAGGAATGGGTACAGAGGTACATCCCAGAAGTAGTCCATTTTGCATCATTGTCAATGTGTGTCTTTGACTCATGACAGGTCCCTTACTTCTACAGCTCACCTTGACAGAAGTCCAAAATGTCCTGTACAGGCTTATTGCACAAACCCACAGTGCAGATAGTGTGTAGATTCCTAGGAGGCTATGACATGTGACTCAGTAGCTTGGTCACATAGCAGAAATTGATCAATCCATACCTTTGTATGTTTGACGTCTGCTCTGTGGTTTAGGCACATATGTACAGAGGAGTGTTCTGTGGTACAGGTACATACCACAGAACCCCCCCTGAAGTGTCATGAGTCTGCATTTGGTAGGCCATATGTCCACACATGCACAGGGAAGACAATTTGTGTACCCACCATGCCAGCCCCTTCATTTTCACTCAAGTGTAAGGGTGAAGTCTGTATCTTGGAAGTTGCCTGCAGGGACTGTATGGAGTGAGTCAAACACTCACAGAGTGTGAATGTGTTGGTCCAGTCAGGCCCAATGAGTTTACCCTTCAGAAGCCACATAGGTGTGTAGTGTTTCATTGTGGCTCACATCAAAATACATGTTGCTTGAGTATGGAATACCTGATGTGAGTAGGCTTGCTTAGTCATTGTAAGTCATCAGCAGGGTAGTGGGTTAGTCTGCATATGGATACAAAAGTGTGTAGTCATGTTCCTGTACATATTGGCATGTGTGTTTAACACTTGTGGTGTGTTGGCAAACTGACCATTTTTTGCTTGGTGTTTCTGACGTGTGTGACACAACCATTTGGGCAAAAACTTGTGATTGTAATCACTTGATTTGACTCTTGCATCCATACAGGTAAACGCCTAAAAGAAGGAAATATGGTGAGCCATCACCTGGAAGGTGCGGACCCTGGGTGTCCACATCCAGTGGAACGCTCACTGTCGCAAGAGATGGGGGGACCTGAGATGCTGGGCCAGGAAGATTGCGAGGTCCTGCTGGGGCTGTCCTCCCAACGTGGCTGGGGTGCACGTCGTTCTATGACCTCCCCAATGGCCAACACTCTGGCGGTGGTTTACCCAGACCTTGATGGGCCTTTGAGGAAAGCACAGCAGCCAAAAGGAGGTGAGTACAGGGCATATTCCTTCCTGTCACATTGCTATGGTAATGTGTTAGGTTCTGACATCTCCCCCTGATGATTAGGAATGAGCGATGTGTGACAGTACATGAGTAACTGTTTGTGTAAATATGTAACGTGGTGCATACTGATGTGCCTTGCCTATTGGTCCAGGGACCTAGGATACAACAGTGTACAATCCACAAACAATTTTCCCTCCAGGGACAACACATGGATATGTACATTGATCAATCAAATAATGTTTGTAGTTGCTGTGGGTGTAAATGCTACGCTACAGACCACTACTCCTCAGTGTTACAGGCCAAAGGAAAAGAAGTGATGGATCACTGTCCTCAGCCTTGTGTCTGGTCAAATCAGTAAATTGGCATCTGCCCCCCAGAGTCCACTTGTCCTCAGTGTTTGATGAGTGCTGGTGCCTCACTACTGTCTGTAATTTGAAGATGTCCATCATACATATGACAGAGCATACATTGTTGTTTGAGTCAACTACAGATCAATACTTTCCCTTGGTAAGTGGGGAATGTCCATTGCCATGATGTATGTGCCATCACTGTTGCCAACATTTCTTGTCCCTACATGTTAGCATGTGTCCCTTTGTCTTTTGATCAAATGTGTACACTGCTGGTTCATGCATGGTCTGCCTGTGTTCATGGGATGATTTCTGTATTCCGTCACATATATGTGCATGACAACCTTTGCTTGGAATAGGACATTTGCAATAGGGCTACATTTCATGTGGTGCCACAGACAGAAGTGTGTCACCATTGATTATTGGCTGATACATACACTCCTATGTCATAGCATGTCATTTGGCATGTACAACTGTAGTAGCAATGAAGGACATGAGGGGCAGGACTAGAGTCTTACCCAAAATGTGCGTTTCCATTCCATTGATGTGGCTTCATGTAGAAAAGTGCACTGCACATGTGTAATGGGTAAGGTTTATTAGCTGACTGTTGGCATACACCATGGAGTGACCTGCAGTTATGTTGGAATCATATGTGGCTGTGTACAACAAATCATTCACAGACATCTGGGTTTGCAGGACCAAAATGGAAACAGTGATGTAGTTTTCCATTGGCAAAACATGTTGAGGGCACTTACAAATCTCTTGGGCCTATCCAACATGCAAAGGGCTAATGGCGTCTACTAATGCAATCAGAGTATGTCATTGTAAGGGGTGCTAGACATTAGTGGTGATTTCCCTGGGGCTTGCTGATTCATTGTGTTGCGGATTTTAGAGACATGCCTTCCTGACATTTCGCACATTTTGTCTACAGTGTACATTTCTATGCCAAATGTGTAGCATATCTTAAGCAACATTAGTACTACCTCCATGACTCCATTAGGACAATTTCACATTGTGAAGTGTGCATTCTTAAATTTTCCAGTGAGACTTGAGCTTTTCCATGTCACCTTCTCCGGGCTACTGTACTGTTGTCAGCAACATGGCAGGTTTTAGGAGCATCTTTTCTTATTATTGTGTTATTGTGTATGTGACAAATAGATGTCTGCATGACCTTGTGTGGGATCTGTGGGAATGAACTTGGCATTGGCCTACTATTGTATGACAATGGGTAACTGAGGTATGCTCCATAAGGCAAAGCACTGAAGGTGATGTGGTCTCCTGCTTGTTCAGTGGTAACTGTGATTGCACAACTTCAGTCATGCAATTGTAGTTGTCTGAGATCTTGATTTTCCTGCGGGAAACTGTTGCCAGTTCAGATGGCATGCATGCATATGGTATGGTACATGTAGGTGGTACTTTGATGTAGTTTGTTGCTGGGGCCACCTTGACGTCATGGTAATGTTTACTAATCACAGTTGTTGTTCAAGTGTGATCAGGAACACGTGGTGACCCTTTTCCTCTTTGTATTAGCAGCACCGTATCAGGCAAGTGAAGGAGAAAGGGCACAACCAAGTGGGGAAGCATCTGGCCATGGTACCTCCAGTCATGACATCACTGACACGGAGGGACCCAGTGGCCCGGAGGGTGAGGGGAGTGCCATGGAGGGGACAGGATCAACGTTGTCATTGGATTCTACCTAGAGTGGCCAGTCCTAGTGGTGGTGGATCCATCAGTACCTACTCCTGTATCATTTTTGTCCACCACCCCCAGTTCTGTTGCCACCTTCCCTGTTGCTCCCCACCCAGTTGACCATGCCTGCTCACCCAAGAGGGTGGGCATCTCCTTTGCTGCAGGCAACTCCACCCTAGCCCCTGTCACCCTTGCTGCCCTAAGTGAGGAGGCTATTGACCTCCTGAGTAGCATCTCTGTGAGGCAGACTGCCATTGTGAATGCCATCCAGGGGTTGGCCAGCCAACTTCAGCAGACCAATGCTTTCCTGGAAGGCATTCATAGTGCCATGTCTGGCCTACAGATATCGTTTCAGGCACTGGCCTCTTTACTGACAGCAGCCAGTCACGCCCACAATCTTCCCTCCCACCTCCCTGTTCCCAATCCAAATGCCCTATTCCCCTACTGGTCCCAAGCACACAGACACATCTGTACACCCCCACCTCAATACTCACAAGCAGCACGCATTGACACAAACACCACAAGACACACCGGCACTCAACATACATCCACAAACACAGCATCAGCCACCACTTCACCAGACAACCCCATTGACCCTCACACCACGTCTAGCATACCTACAGACACCACCACAACAGCCAGTGACACATCCACCACTCTCATCATACACCCAGACAACAGCACAACACACACAGACACATCCACCATATCCACCATACCTGGCACCACCACCACAACACCCATAGACACATCCACCACATCCAGCATACCCGCAGACACCACCCCAACAGACACACAAACAAATATCCACCACATCCAGCATACCCACAGACACCATCCCAACAGACACACAAATATCCACAACACGCAGCAGACCCACAGACACCACCTCAAAAAACACACACACGTCCACTACTCCATCGTCCAGCACCTCCACCTACCAGCCACCAAGACAATCAAACACCCACACTCACACATGCAACAGACACGACCCAAACAGAAGAATACCCCACACATGCACACACCCAAGACATCTACACCCACACACAAGACAACCACTCCCTCAATCTCCAAACCCCCAAACCCTTCTGCAGACCCTCCATGTTTCCCCAAGGAGAGTTTCCTTTTTTCGCTTGCCCTTCCCGCTGTTCCCTCTATCCCCCTCCCAGACTCAAGAGGCCCCCTTGCACATTCCAACCCATTCTTTCCATATCGAAGTTCTCCCCTGTCACACCTGCCACCCTGCAAGCAACCATACAACCCAAGAAGAAGCTCAACCCTCCAAAGAAAAAGCCCCCCAAACCCAAACCCACCCATCCCAAATCCGACCTCACCCACCCAAGGATGATCCCTGAGGTGCCTGGCTGCCCACTTGATGCCCTTTCCTGTGGATGTTGCCTGACAGTGATTGGAGTCAAGTGTGGGAACAGTGATGTGCATGAACATATCTATATGGACTGGCCAATGGCATTTGCTCTTATGCATTTTGAGTTAATAAACCCAAGTAGTTGTTTTTTTGGGTCCACATTTGTCCTGCAATTCCTTTTCTACCTTTATGTTGTTCCTGAGTAACTTGTCTTGTATACCTACAGTTGTGGTTGTTTCAGCCTGATTGCCGATCCATTTGCTGTTGTTTGAAATATCCGATTTTGTTGCCACTGCTGGCGTAATCCAAGACGGCCATAGATGTTGACTGTATGGATATGTGGGTGTCAATCCAAATGGGGTGTCATTGTATTGTGTTATGTTAAGTATGGTAAGTATATCATCTTGTGTTGTCCAGTGTCAGCATGTATGGTGTTAGACTAGATCCCCTGATATGGATTGTACATTCATCTCATTTGTGGAAGCTTGAGTTTTGTTTGCCTGCATTTGATTGTGCATGTGTCCATTTTGATGTGTGTACCTTGCAGCTACTTCATCTAGATGTATGGCCATGCTGTTGCAGTTGTATTTGCTTTCCTGACTTGCACTTCCACATTATGCAGATAGGCATGTCATTTGGCTCTACTATTATTTGCCCCAAAGATACCTGAAGAGCCAGTTCCTGTGCTAATGTTGTTTTAGAGACATGTGCAAAGTGTAATGTGTCCCAGGGCAGCATCCTTCCATGAGTGTTCCTGATTCCCCTGCCCCTATTGTGCATCACATTGTCCTACCATAGTGTTGTAATGTGGGTGATGTGTGGGTCCAATGCAGGGCTGTTTCATGGGAAGGGTGTTTGTGTTCCATGACACATCCATACATATATGTGCTCAATCTGACAACAGTCCGTGGCATGTGTGCAATGTGAGGTTTCAGTTGTATTGGTAGATGTGATGTTGATGTGGTGTTGCTGTTGTGTTACACAAGGTTGTGTACACTTCACTGTTCCTGTGCCTGAGATGGGCAGAAGTGTGTTATTGTAGAGTGTTGCAGTGCAGTGTCAGTGTTGTTATAGGGGCGTTTAATGGCTGTGAATGTGTCATTCTTCATGAATGACTGCGCCTGTGGACACAATGACGTGTACTTGGTGCCCGTAGCGTGGGACCCATATCGGTGGACAATGGTGCAATGATCTGTTGTTTAGGTTAATGACAAATGTAGGTGTGTGTACTTATCATCAGTTGCATCCACGGCTGCATGGATTTTGAGCACCTTTAATGATCATCAGCAGTAGCAGGACATGTGTGATTGGCTCCATGGCAGCACAGGACATATAACGCTGCCTGCAGGTGAGTTGCTTCCTTTATGCCCTCCTTTTCCACCAGCTTGGACGTGGTGGTTGGACCGCCGCGGTCACATTGGCGGTGTGCAACATCATAATGAGTCTGGAGGAAACACTGGCTCTGCCGACCTGTTTGTCCTGTTTCATCACCGCGGCAGTCTGCGCTGCTTGGCGGTACCGGCTGACTGCAGCGGTCTTTGCTGTATAGGCCCACCAACATCGTAATACAGTGGTCCGACCACCAAGCGGATGGTGGTCAGAATGCCACCATGGAGGTGCACAGACCATCAAAAACTCATAATTAGGCCCAATTCTAGACAGCTGTGGAAATATTTCCAGCTTTGTATGCGTGCTGTATAGTGCAGCCCAGATGCAAAGTAGGAACAGAAAGGCAAAATCTACAAATTTCTCACATTTACACCTGCTTTCACATGGTGTTACATGTTAAAGCAAATGGCAGCCTCTAAGGTTTGGTTGATAGTGTTTTGCAACAAAAAGCATGGGTGGTTGCATGTGAACGCCCATGTACCTCCCATGTTAAGCCCATTTGATGCTAATTAATGCAGTAAAGTTACTTTTGGGGAAATTTCAGACAGGTTTTGTGCTGTAATGCAAATAAAAATGATTTTTTTGTGCTATTTTGCGTCACTTTTGTGGTGCACGCACAGTGCTAAATGTTCATAATTCTGCTCCATAGTCTGTGCTTTTCAAGACCTAAGACTCTTGAAATATACAGCAAACTAGTATGGATGACATGTGAGGTCTAACTTTTGTATCCACATTGTCTTATCTTAGTTTTCCTAAAGACTGCTTTACAGATGTATGATTCATTGTCTAGGTATAATTTTTTTGGATGGGAAGAACTCAGACACCCTACTCTGTTAAGAGTATAGTAAAGAAATAAATTAAATGCATGCAAGAGTGGGTCTATGGAGAAATTATGGACACTTTTGGAGAGTGTCATTGAGCAAATCCATGGAGAAGGAAAGGTTGGGGGTACCATGACTGACTGTCGCATTGGGAGCCACATGTATTGCAGGTGTACCTGTTCTGAGAAAATGGAGATATTAACAAGGTATTCTGAATTCCCGACACGTTCTCAATTCACCAAGTCACAATCTTATTTTTTTTATTAACGTGTTTAATTTTCATTTATTCACAGAAACTTTTCTTGTATACATAGTGATTACATTTGCAAACTCAGTTTGTAAGCACTTAGCTGAGTAGTGATTGTAAACATAATGTACAAAATGATATATTGCCTTCTAACTACTATACATCTTTACATAAATGTACTTGTGTTACAAGATGCAACGAAAACAATGTACTGTCATTTTGTTGATAAAAGTTTATAGACATTTGTATTGTTTTGACGACAACTTGTTTTGGGATCTCACATATCGAGATGGGGTATCTTCTTCAGACAAATCCTTATATTGCTCTTTTGAAGTATTCAATGCTCTGGAGAGTGTAGTGTTAGTACGATAATGCCCTTGTTGTATGTTGAGATTAACATTCCGCGCCCCACATGCACTCAAGTGCTGAAGCTAATTTCCCCAAAGTCAACAAAATTGATGAATTTAGTGTTATTAAGTTCTTAAAGTCTTCTCTGAGACTTGTTTCTGATGTCAACATTTGTTTTAATGTGTTTGATATTCCAACACTGCACTGTTACTGCAACACTGTTATTTGTTGAAGAAGAAGTACCAATAGATACATTTCCATCCCGTTTGGGTTTCAGAAATGTTCATAAGCCTGCATGTGTGTCCATCAGTATTGCATCCATCCCATTTAAAAAGGAGTACAATCCTTCTATTTTTTCAGGTACAGGCATTGTAAACTTCAAACAATCAGTAGCCTCCATCAAATCCCCATGAAGTATTGCAAGGCCTTCTTTCACTGCATCACAAGTCTCTTCCTGGTTCTTCTGAATGCACCTTTCAATTTTTTGTACTTGCATATGTAATGCTGATGTCTGCCTGTGTGTGGTTGAAGCACCAGTAGTATGTTGGTTTCTTTCTGCTATGGTCTGTGTGTGAACATCTGTGCGACTTTGGGATACATTTGTTTCATCTTCTAAATAGTTAAGCAGTATGTATAATGTGTGCTTGTCAATTGATGATAAAGAGATATCCACATTTGCTACATATTGATCATTATTCAATAGGTTATTTTGAGGAGTGACATCACCTGCACAAAAGCACATGAAAAACAGAAAATAAATGGTTTAGTCTTGATTGACTGTTCATAATATGTTGTCAAACATTCTGTTGTATCATATTTAGATTTTAGTTCATATTGTCATACCACTTTTACATATGCTAAATTATGAAGTTCAATTAAGCAAAGAACACTTAAATTACAGAGTTGTACTCAAATATGGTATATTATTGTGGCTGTTAATGTGTCACACACACTGAGAATGTGACCCACAGGGTTGTGAACTTGCTCACAACATAGAGGTTCAGAGCAGCATATGTGGTGGCGCTTTTCACCCTATGAAAATATGGTCCATTTTGTGTATACAATTACATGGTATTGGTACCACAGCCATCCCCTCACACATGCAAAAGTTACATGACGCCTACACAAAGTACTTCATTTGTTCACCATGACAGGTAGTGACAATATATACGGTTCTGCTCATTGATGACATAAATGCTTTGATGTGATCATCAGGTAGGTGCTGCTCATTATCCTTATAACACTTCTGGGTGAGCAAACAATCTGAGCACAAGGTGAACCAGTTTATGACATTGTATGACTTTGAGGTGAACGCCACTGTGTTATTTGTTGAAGCAGTGTAGACTGAAACATCAGGTACAGGAAATGTTTTGAAAATGTTTAGATACTGTCTACATTTATTTAGAAGTCATCAGAGATTTGAGCACTAGCAGCATCAGGTGCCAGACATACATATGCCATAACAAAAGACATTTCTCACAATACTTTCTCAAAATCGTGAAGTACAGAAGAGATGTTGTCCTGCTTTCTGTGACCTCAGAACAGACAGTACCTAGTTAATTTGGCCTATTTTGTTAGCAGGTCATGGTACAGTAGCACAGGCAGACAACAAAGTGCAGTAACACTTGGTATGGTAGTACCCAACTGTACATCTGATAAAAGACACATATTGGACTCTATTATGGGTCAGACATAAATAATTGGGGTGGTATTGTCAAAAGAATTTATCACATGGCCATTTGCTGCTCTGGGCTTGACCCATGATTTCCATATACATTACTAGTGTGCTTGTGCTTCCACTCAGAACCTGAAGACATTTCTATACATCTGATTGGCACCTTGTACTATGACATGAGTCTCTAGTATATCTTACTAAATGTACCCTGGGCCAGTTAATTCTTATGGCACGTGTGAACAGCAGCAAACACTGTGTACAACACTGCATTGATAGAACAAACAACTCCCATTCATGCTGTTGTAATCTGACAGTGCTTTTATCAAACACAACATCAACACATTCATATATTTATATGATTTTGAATACTAATCTTCATTTGATCTATATTTCATTCCTAACCACTACACATAATGTCAACCCAGGCACTACTAGCTCTCTAACCTATGTTCTTAGACAACATTTTCTAGTTTCACCATGACATTTTGTCACTGTTATAAAGGTTGGAGTGACATCCCAACACACAGTTCATTGAGATGCATTATGTTTATGCTTACTTCCTTTCACATATATTTGGGTTCAACTTTGTTGTTGAGGCCAGTGCCGTGTATCTCTCACCAATCTTGTCTGACTTATTGTCAAGCTCATTGGGATGCACATGCACTATATCAGTGCTACGGAAAGCAGAATAATACTGTGAGCTGCATTGGCAAAACTATTTTTTTTTTAGTGTTACTCTCCACTAATGCAAGACAAACATCCTGGTAGACATATATTTACATGCACACCAATAAATGCACAAACAATGGTGGAAAGACAATTACTTTAAAATTAAGTAAATGCTGTACTGCATTGCATTTACCACAATGCTTTGTTCCACAATGTGTGATGGTATGCCAGGCACTGTGCACCGTCCCCCCTTCTCTTACCATTTTACAACTAGAAAATGAAGACCAACTTAACCCTGATGTACAGGTTCCTTATGGTCTGCAGTGACTGGCCCATCTATCCCACCAATCTGCTCTGGTCCAATTACAGCCGCTACTTGGTCCTCAGTTGGTGTGATTTCTATGTTGCACTCAGGTCCACCTCCAGTTGCGATGGCAGCACAATGATTCCTTGCCAACTTCTCTTTTGTATGCCTTTTCTAATAATTCAAACAATTTTTACATTCTTCTGGATGTAGGTGCTGCTGAATTTATTTCCACTAATATGGATTTCCCAAATGGCATTTATCTTGTATTGATATATTTTGCCATTTACAGACAGCTGATACTCATATTTGGTTACCTCAGCTATTAATATCTCTATCTTCTCCTGTGAAAATGTGAACTTTCTTTTTCTTCCTCCCTCCTATGTTCCTTCGGGAAGACAGCTGAATCTAGATCCTGAGGTAGCTGCTGTGACACACAACTCATCTGGGATACGATTCTCTGACATTTTGGTAACTTCAATCTTCAACAATCGCTCACTGTGTCTGTGCCCTTTTGTGTGTCTTGCGTGACGCTATGATGTTTTGCGCTACAACACTTCACAATTATTGGTGCATGCATGTCTTCTTGATGCTACACGTTGTAAATATGATGCAACGCTGATTTTCTTAATGCACACATCTCAACGCTAAAACATTTCCATGCAGCACAATGAGACATCCACTTTTGTAAATCTCCCTCACAGTGTTTTAGCATTCTGTTTCCCTCCTTTGACGCATGCCCCAAATGTTATACGCAAAACCACAGCAGACCTGTCAAGCAGGATGTGACATTCAAGCAGGATTTGATACTCTTATTTCAAAAAGGATGCTCAGAGCCTCACCCCAGTGGTCACTCTAAACCAGTTCTGGGACAGCTGTCCCTCCCACTAGGATTGGTCACTGGCTGACTAGAAGAACAAAGGGGAGGCAGCACAGATGTGACAGGGGAGGCCCCTTTTAAGTGCACCAAGGTTCTAGGCATAGCCCCAGGGCCATCATGTCAAGTGGAAGACAACTCCTCCCCACATCCAAGGCCCATTGTCCCTATACTTGTCACGACTCACGTGCTGCTGGCGCCTGGAAACCGCAGATCTAGTGGCGTGGGTCTTGAAGGTTCGGCTTTGGCCCAGAAAAGGGCGACTCTTTCTAGTAGCCACGGTGCTGCAGGCAGTGGAAACGCCAAGAACAGACCGTGCCCTTTAGAATTAGTGCCAGAGGGAAAAAACCCCAAAAAAGGGGAAAAAATCTCCAAAAAGTGGATTCCTGAAACAAAAACACAACCAGGAATCAAAAAGGAACAAAATGCAGGTAAATGCAAAATTGAAAAGATTCAGAACCGAAGGCTAAGAATCAGGAGCGAAGACACAAACTGAGCAGAAAGTGATGCAGCGCAAGGAAAGGGAGAAAACAGAGCCCTTATATACCAGGAAACAGGAAGTGACCAACAGGAAGTAAAAAGACACCATCTTAGATAGGGAAAAAGTACATAGGATAGAATAGAACAGGAACCATAGAAAATAGGGACCAAGGAATGCTGGGAAGAAAAAGGTAACATGGGAAGGGGGAAAGACATAAAGAAAGGACAGAAAAAATGCCTCGAAAAAGTAAAGAAGAAAAAGAAGAAGGAGAAAGAAAAAGAAACAGGTAAGGAGGGGTCAGGGGAGAACAGGGACACAACAGAAGGCAGAGCGAGACCCAAAGTAAGATCTGGGGCCTCGCGCTGTACAAAGAAGACTCGGGGCGCGCCGCGTCTTGAGAACGCACTGCGCGGCGCGAGCCGAATGCTCGGCTCGCGCCGCACCACGCGGCGCGACAGTAGGTCCCCCCCCCGAAGGTCCAGGTTTGAAGGGAAACAAACGATGAAAACGAGAAATCAAAAGAGGGGCGTGAACAGAAGAAGCATCTTCCCAAGAGCATTCACTAAGAGGATAACCCTTCCAGTGAATCAAATACTGAAGACGCCGGTGAAAAAGGCGAGAGTCACAAATTTCTTGAACTTCATATTCAGGGACATCATTCACCAACACAGGAGGAGGACAAGGAAACTGACGAGAGAAAGGATCAGGGACATAAGGTTTGAGTTGGGATACATGAAAGACCGGATGAATTTTCCAAGTATGAGGCAAGCGAAGACGAACAGTGACAGGATTGAGCAACTGAAGAATACGAAAAGGCCCATAATAGCGAGGCGTGAACTTATTCAGAGAAAGGCGAGAGGGCAAGAATTTGGAGGAAAGCCAGACTTTATCCTGAGGGTGATAATCAGGAGTGGGTCCACGTTTCTTATCAGCGATCTTCTTCATATATCTCTTAGTGTGCAATAAATTAGATCTAATTAGCTTATGGAGTTGCAGGAGACGTTTGGAAAAAGATGTAATGGCAGGCAGAGGAGAGGTAGATTGAGGAGCAGTAGGAAAAGAGGTCGGATGATAGCCATAGGAACAGAAAAAAGGAGTGACCTTGGAGGCACTATGGACAGAATTGTTGTAGGAATATTCAGCAATAGGAAGATAAGTGTTCCAGTTGCTTTGGGTGGAATTACAAAAACAACGAAGGTATTGTTCTAGTCCTTGATTCAAACGCTCAGTTTGTCCATTGGTCTGAGGATGGAAACCGGATGATAGTGCTATATTGATATTTAGTGTCTTGCAAAAATATTTCCAAAACCGGGAGATATACTGGGGTCCCCTGTCAGACACAATGGTATGTGGAAGTCCATGGAGACGGAAAATATGGTCGATAAATATCTGGCTCAATTCTTGGGATGTTGGTAACTTCTTTAGAGCAGTGAAGTGAGCCATCTTAGTGAAAGAATCAACAGTGACCATGATAACCTGGTTTCCAGCTGATGGCGGAAGTGAACACATAAAGTCAGTGGAAATAGTATGCCATGGCGTTGGTGGAACTGGCAAAGGCTGTAGTAATCCTGCAGGTCTGCTACGGGGAATCTTGACTTGGGCACATATGGGACAAGCCTGAACATATCTTTCGACATCTGATTTCCAGGTAGGCCACCAGAAAGATCGCGAAAGAAGTTCTTGTGTGGCCTTGATACCTCTATGTCCAGCAACCGGTGAATTATGGCACATCTGTAATGCTTTGTCTCGCACTCTGTTAGTAGGGAGGAATAACAGCTTCTGATGAAAAAAGTATCCTTCTTTCTTGCATAAAAAGTTTCTTAATTTTTCAATTTCGCTATTAGACAGGCTGGAATACTCCAGTTGTACCTCATCCAGAAAAGATTGAGCAACTCCAATGATCTTACTAGGCTCCAGTAGAAACTGAGATGGGGAAGGAGTACAATCTGGATAGCGTCGAGACAGAGCATCAGCCAGAATGTTTTGAGATCCAGGAATATAGGTGATGTAAAAGTCATACTGACTGAAGAAAAAGGCCCAACGCGCCTGGCGACTATTTTGGCATACAAAATTACGTAGACATTGCAGATTACGGTGATCTGTTCTCACCTCGAAAGGCTCCTTGGATCCCATCAGAAACTGTCTCCATTCGATGCAGGCTGTCTTCAGAGCTAACAACTCTCTTTCTAGTACTGAGTAATGTTGTTCAGCTGAAGAGAGAATATGGGACAAATAGAAAACAGGATGTTCAAGACCATCATCTTCTTGAAGTTGGAGCAAGACTGCTCCAATAGCTTTTTCGGAAGCATCGGTAACTACAATGAACTGTTTATTGGTATCTGGATGTCTCAAGATGGGAGCTTGAGTGAATGCCTTCTTTAAGTCTTGAAAAGCTGTTTCAGCCGCCTTGGTCCAGACAAACCCCTGTTTTAGATTTTCCTTCTTTAAGGTATGGGTTATATGGCTGGTCTGTTTAGCAAAGTCTTGAATGAACTGTCGGTAAAAATTTGCTAATCCTAGGAAACATTGTGTTTCTTTAATAGAAGAGGGAGAAGGCCACTCTAGAATTCCTTGTACCTTTTCTTGGTCCATAGCTATGCCGGTGGAACTTAAATGATAACCCAGATATTTGACTTCCGTCTTATCGAACTCACACTTTTCGGGTTTACAGAATAGTTGATGTGCTCGGAGTCTGTGAAGGACTTGTTTCACATGAGAAGAATGGAGTTCGGGGTGTCTGGAAAAAATAAGGATGTCGTCCAAGTAGATTACGAGTGTCTGGTTCAAGAGATCGGAAAATATTGAGTCCATAAACCTTTGAAATATAGCAGGAGCGTTCGTAAGACCAAAGGGCATGACTTTATATTCAAAATGACCGAACGGTGTCCTGAATGCTGTTTTCCACTCGTCTCCTTCTTTTATACGTAAAAGGTGGTAAGCTCCCCGAAGATCCAACTTGGTAAAACGTTGAGCCCCTCTGACTGCCTCTAGAACATCCTTAATGAGGGGCAAAGGATAATGATCCTTAATAGTTATCTTGTTTAGGCCTCGAAAGTCTATGCAAGGACGAAGATCTTTGGTCTTCTTAGGTACAAAAAAGAGAGGAGCCCCTGCTGGAGAAGATGATGGAACAATGAGACCACCCTGTACATTTTCCTCCAGATACTCCTTAAGAACTTCCTTTTCAGGTTCTGTGAGAGAATACATCCTCCCAAAGGGAAGGACTGTTCCAGGTTCCAAAGGAATAGCACAATCGTACTCTCGATGTGGAGGTAATACAGGTCTGGATGGTTTTTGAAACACGTCTTGGAACTCTAAATAATGTTCAGGAACTCCTTGGACAGTGTTGATGGAATACTCCGTAGTACTCTTAATAGGTGTTAATCTGTTTGGTGACCAATATTTATCGGAAGCAAAGCAGTTTTCTTGACAAAACTGTGAGGATAAAGAAATTGTGCGGGTTACCCAGTTCACATATGGGTTATGTCTAGTAAACCATGGAATTCCGAGAATAATGGTATGGTTGGGAGATGAAATGAGATCAAAAGAGAGGTGTTCTTGACGATTACCAAACTGTAAATTTAACATCAAGGTTGTAGTATCGACTGGACCTGAGGATATCAAAGATCCATCCACGGTGTGTACTTGTTCAGGAATGTCTTTGGGTTGTGTGGGAATTTGCAGATTAGTGGCCCATGTCTTATCCATGTATATACCACTAGCACCACAATCCAATAATGCCATAGTTCTTTCTTGGCGGCCATCAGGTAGTTGTAATATGACTGGTAACACGAACAAGTAAGTTGTATTGTCGTTGAATGAGCTGATAGAAGGTATAGCCGATTATCCCGTCCCCTCCCTTCTTACAGAGGACGGGAGGTGGCGTTTCCCAAGGGTCTAGGTGGACGTACAGGACATGTACGAAGCATGTGACCAGCAGAACCACAGTAGAGGCGCAATCCTTTCTTCCGTCTGTCTTCCTTCTCACTAGCAGAGAGTGGCCTTCGAGTAGTATCCACTTGCATGGGTTCCCCTTCTATGTCTTTAGCAGGAGGACGAAATTCCTCAGGATGAGGTGGATACATCCGTGAAGAGCTTGGCTGAGACGATCCTCTACTCCTTCTCTTCTCCATTCGTCGTTCTTGAAGACGATACTCGATGGAAAGTGCTTGATCCATCAGGCCACGAATATCTTCAACTCTGGTGGAATGTACTAATTCATCCTTAATTTCTTCCTTAAGTCCTCTGCGAAACAAAGTTACCAGGGTACGCTCCACCCAAGTGGTCTCTGCCGCTAATTGACGGAAACGTGTAATATATTGGAGGACATCCTGGGAACCTTGCTGGATATCACATAATGCTTCCTCTGCAGAGGCTTCCAATCCTGGGCGACGAAACATTTGTTTAAAGCGGGTCACGAAGGCAGAATAGTCCGACAATACTGGATCGTTGGATGACACCATCGGGGTTGCCCAGGCCAAGGCAGGACCGGATAATGCACTAATAAGATATCCCACCTTTGTCCTGTCATGAGAGAATTGGGTAGGTCTGAAGGCGAAGTAAACCGTTAATGCATCCAGG
Source organism: Pleurodeles waltl (assembly GCF_031143425.1). Taxonomy (NCBI): domain Eukaryota; kingdom Metazoa; phylum Chordata; class Amphibia; order Caudata; family Salamandridae; genus Pleurodeles; species Pleurodeles waltl. The sequence continues at coordinate 1,217,530,755 of NC_090437.1, read as the reverse complement.
AATTCACGCAGTTTAGTTGGTTCACCAGAGAAGCGAGGCGTAGAGGCGGAGATAGTCGGAACATCGCCACTGCGGAGGGCCAAAGCCTGTCGTAAGACTGCATTCTCATTGCGCAATTGTTGCAATTCCTGAGCTTGTTGTTGAATAGTAGTCAAAAGAGATGAATCAGGATCTGCAGCCGCCGCCACTGTGTCATCCATAGTGTCAGAAGATGTCGGAATGGTTGGGCGCTGCATTCTGTCACGACTCACGTGCTGCTGGCGCCTGGAAACCGCAGATCTAGTGGCGTGGGTCTTGAAGGTTCGGCTTTGGCCCAGAAAAGGGCGACTCTTTCTAGTAGCCACGGTGCTGCAGGCAGTGGAAACGCCAAGAACAGACCGTGCCCTTTAGAATTAGTGCCAGAGGGAAAAAACCCCAAAAAAGGGGAAAAAACCTCCAAAAAGTGGATTCCTGAAACAAAAACACAACCAGGAATCAAAAAGGAACAAAATGCAGGTAAATGCAAGATTGAAAAGATTCAGAACCGAAGGCTAAGAATCAGGAGCGAAGACACAATCTGAGCAGAAAGTGATGCAGCGCAAGGAAAGGGAGAAAACAGAGCCCTTATATACCAGGAAACAGGAAGTGACCAACAGGAAGTAAAAAGACACCATCTTAGATAGGGAAAAAGTACATAGGATAGAATAGAACAGGAACCATAGAAAATAGGGACCAAGGAATGCTGGGAAGAAAAAGGTAACATGGGAAGGGGGAAAGACATAAAGAAAGGACAGAAAAAATGCCTCGAAAAAGTAAAGAAGAAAAAGAAGAAGGAGAAAGAAAAAGAAACAGGTAAGGAGGGGTCAGGGGAGAACAGGGACACAACAGAAGGCAGAGCGAGACCCAAAGTAAGATCTGGGGCCTCGCGCTGTACAAAGAGACTCTGGGCGCGCCGCGTCTTGAGAACGCGCTGCGCGGCGTGACAATACTAGGAATGATTCACACCTCACCACAGGAGACCCATTAAGATACCAGGTGACAGCTGAATACTTACAAAAAGATGTCCAGGCAGGCTAAAGGTTACTTTTCATTAAACTGGATTTTTTAACTATTGGAAAGAATCCTGTAGATATTTCTCTATCTGTTCCCTAGATGGAGATGACATGTTCATGTATCCCAATGCTTTCCTTCGAACAGCCATCCTTGCTACAGTGAAAGTGCCAGTCGCTGTAAGGACATGTTTAATAATAACCTCTATATGTCCTACTTTTAAATATTATGCACCCTGTCTTAATGGGAGGTGAGGCTTAACTAGGGGTAACACAAATTTCTGAAGGAGGGTGTAGGCCTGTCAAAGGGAGTTACTTTGACAGGTCAAATTTACAGTTTAAACCTGCACAGCCAGGCTACTTGTGGCAGGTCTACAGCCATGTTTGCATTGTCAGTACAGTGGGTGATATAATGAGTGCTGCAATCCACTGGTGACATTTAACTTGCAGGTCCACCTCTAGGTACCATGCATTTTCTGAGGGGTGAAGGAAGCGAGTTTCAGGTTGAAGGGGCTGTCTTGGATAAAGACTATCCACAAAATCCTGGAGCTGATTCCTAGATGGAGATGACATTTTCTAAACTTAATGTTGTATCCCAATGCTTTCCTGTGGAACAGCCATCCTTGCTACAGTGGAAATAACTTTGACGTGCTATTCATTGTAAAGACATGTTTAATATAAATCTCTACATGTCCTACCTTTATCTATTATGCACCCTGCCTTAATGGGAAGCAAGGCTTCATTAGGGGTGGCATAAATATTTGAAGGAGTTTTTAGGCCTGTCAAAAGGAGTTATCTTAACAGGTTGAATTTACAGTTTAAAGTTGCACAGCTGGGCTAACTGGTGGCAGGCCTACAGCCATGTTTGCATTGTCACTGCAGTTGGTGGCACACTGAGTGCTGCATCCCACTGGTGATATTTAGCTTACAGGTCCTGTGTAACCTCTAGGTACTATGTAATATCTGAGGGCTGACAGAAGTGAGTTTGATGTTGAAGGGGCTGTCCTGGAAAAAGACTGTCTACATTACCTTACGTCAGTTCTACAATTGGAGTAGGAGGGGTGTGTGACTTCTTAAATCTCTTTGACCACACATCATCTTTTTTTTAAATTGCTCTTTAATGAAAGTTTTGCATACAAAAAAAAGGAGAATACACATTCCCGACCAGTGCACAGGGCTACATAAACATGAAAACCATTGGCATAACAAGTAGATCCATATCAGGCTGAGCATAGGTAAATAACACATACTCTGCTACCTCCTCTGCGGGGTATGCTAGAACATAACACACATGGAGATCTTTCAGCATAGTGAAGGCGATCACACTACTAAGCCAGTGGTGGGGTGGGTACATGGAAGAATCGGTCATAAAGGACACCTTGGGAGAAATCTGTGTGACTAGTGGTTGACATAGGCAGATTGGGTGCATGAAAGTATGATGGAAGTGAATAGGAGCAGTCACCGACTATGATGGCCACAGATCTGAGTACAGTTCCAGGGCCAGTAGTATTGTCTGCATTCTGTAACATGTGCCCTTTCTGGCTCTGTATTGCAGTAGGTGGATCATATAGTCCTCAGCACATGCTAAGCGACGGAGTTCAAAGTTCCAAGGAAGGTACAGGAGGGGCAGAAGCCACCCTCCAATGCATCATAATTGCTTGTTTTGCTAGTGCAAGAGCCAAGTTTATGAACTTTCTCCCAGCCTTATTCGTCTTGGGGTGGGGTGGAGCATCAATCAATCGATCAATCAGGCACTTGTAAAGCGCGACTTATCACCAGTGGGGTCTCAATGCACTGTTGCGGGCGTGCTGTTCATGTGAAGAGCCAAGTATTGAGATCATTTCTGAACTGTTTCAGCGAGGTGCCTGTCTGAGGTTTAGTGGTAGCATATTCCATGTCCGGGCTGCGAGGTAAGAGAAGAATCTGCCTCCAGCTGTGCTCTTCCTGATTCTGGGGATGGTGGCGAGTTGGGAGGATTGGAGCTGCCTGGTGGGGGTGTAGAAGGTCAAGCGGTTGTTGGGGGAGGCCGGTCTGATGTTGTGCAGTGCCTTGTAGGAGTGTGTGAGTAGCTTGTAAGTGATACGTTTGTCGATCGGGAGCCAGTGCAGGTCTCTGAGGTGGGGGAGATGTGGCTGTGGCAACGGATGTCCAGGATGAGTCTGGCTTCTGCGTTCTGGATGCTCTGAAGCCTTGTTTGAAGCTTCTTTGTGATGCCGGCATAGAGTGCGATGCCATAGTCCAGTTTGCTACTTACAAGCACGTGGGTGACCGTCCTTCTTGTCTCAGTGGGGATCCACTTGAATATCTTCTGAAGGAGGCGCAGGGTGTGGAAGCATGGTGATGAGACAGCGTTGACTTGACTGTCATGGAAAACATGGATTCCAGGATGATGCCCAGGTTGCATGCGTGGTTGGTGGGGGCATTTCCTAGGGCGGTTAGCCATCAGGAGTCATCACAGGTGGAGGGGGTGGAGCCAAGTACGAGGATCTCTTTCTTGTCCAAGTTGAGTTTGAGGCAGATGGTTTCCATCTAGATGGTGAATACTTTCATTCTGTTGTGGAAATTTCTCTTGGCTGTTGATGGGTCATCGGTCAAGGAGAGGATCAGTTGGGTATTGTTGGCATAGGAGACAATGTTTAGGCCTTGCTGTCTAATGATTTTAGCGAGCAGGGCCATGTACATGTTGTAGAGGGTTGGGCTTAGTGAGGTTCCCTGTGGTCATCCACAGCATGTTTCTTTGGGTGCCAAGGTAAACGGTGGGAGTCTGACACTCTGGGTTCTTCCGGTGAGGAAGGATTGAATCCATTCTAGTGCCTTACTGCGGATGCCAGCGTTGTGAAGTCTTGTGCACAAGGTGGAGTGGGAGACTGTGTCAAACACAGCAGAGAGGTTGAGGAGGGCATTAGGCACAACAAGCATGACTTTGGGATGTTATTGTGAAGTCTTCCCATTAGGTGCTTGAGATAGTCACAGATTTCACTCCCGGGTGCATACAATGTGGAGCATTGCCATGTCATGTGATAAAAGTCTGCATAGTCGGAGTCGTACCTGAGACATTTTTGTAAGGCAGTGCCAAACATTCTATGTAGCTGAGTTGGAGTCTTATATGTATGATGGAGGAAATTAAATGGTAGCAGTTTCAGAAGCATGTTTCTCTAAACCTTAGGAAATTGACCCAGGATATTAGACCGGTCCTTGTCTGACAGGTCTATCTATAAATCCTTGCTCCAATGGAACCAAAGGGCAGGTAGCACCGATCCCGCCTCTCTCCCCAGTATTCTATACAAATGTATGATCCTGTGTCACTTGTAGCTCTCCATCATCAGTGTAGACAATGCAGGGTCAGTGTCGGGCTGGACCTCTGGGTTACCCTAGTGGCTGCATCTGTCAGGAACCGTTCTGATGGGAGTGTGTTTATCTTATAGAGCTCCTCAAAAGTGAGGGCAGTCCCACCTTGAACAACTGCCCCAGGGACTTGATGAAAGCTCATCTCCAATGACAACAACAACAACAACAAATGGCACTTGTAAAGAACATGGCTATCCTATAGAGTGTTCTAGCGCTACAGGTTAATTGACCACTGGTTTCACATGTAGGACAATGCAGTTTTTAGCTGCCAAACCAAATTCAGCTAGGTTGGGCAGGCACCAGAGAGGGAGATTGGGGAGTACATCAATGTGTAATACCTATGGTAAAGATTTCTACACCAGCAGTGCTAAGCCGCCCTGAGCATAAGCGGCAACTGTGTGCCAATTGGCCACCCAAAATCGTAAGCAGGTCTGCAATGTACGGTTCAGAGTTATCACACACACCTTTGTGGATAAGGCAAAAGATTTGGGGGATCATTTTGGCCCTGGGGGTAAAAACTGCCTACCGCCACGGCGACGGCTGCCAAAAGACCATCGCTGCGGCTACCAGTCGTCTGCCCTATTATGACCTCAGCCGGATTTCCGCCAGAAGGATGGCGGAAATCCGGCTGTGGCCATGCCGGCAGATGGCGGTAAGGTGGCACTGCCTCCAGCAGCAGCGCCACACCAGCAGACCGCCGCAGACCGTATCATGACCCATGATACGGCCTGGCGGTGTTCTGCTGGTGGACGCTGCTGGTGGCAGCAGCTCCCAGTCCCGTCTCCTGCTGGAGGACCCCCACACAACAGGTAAGTCGGGTGCTCTGTCAGGGGAGGGGGTTGCTGTGTGTGTGTGTGGGGGTGTGTGTATGTCTGTGCGTGCATGAATGCGGGTGTGTGTTGCGTGTTGGATGCGTGTGCATGTATGGATGTGTGAGTGCGTATATGTTGTGTTGTGTGAATGCATGTGTGCTTGTATGTATGTAAGTGTGTGTGGATGTGTGTGTGTATGGATGTATGCATGCGTGGATGAATGTGGGACTGAGTGTGTGAATGCATGTGCATGTGCGTGCATGAAGGTGCGTGTATGAAGGGGGGCTGGAGAGGAAGGGGAGTGGGGGGAACCTGTAGAGGGGGGGTGCGGAAGACCCCTATCAGTGACAGGGAAGGGATTCCCTGCCACTGATAGTTCCTACCACCATGGTTGCCAGGAAAACCATGGTGGTAGGCGGGGTCATAATCCCGCAGGCGGGCAAGTGATGGCCTCCGGGCTGGAGTCTGAGGTCTCCAGCCCGGCGGTCGTTACCGCTGTGGTGGTCGGTGTGGTACATTGGCGGTTTGGCTTCAGCCAAACCGCCAATGTCTTAATATGGAGAAAAGTACCGCCAGCCTCTTGGCAGTACTTTCCTCCATATTAACACCGTCCGCCAGGGTCATAATGACCCCCTTTGAATTTATTTCTGACTGAAATAGGCAAAAAATGTAGTCTGCAAAGAATAAGGGAAATGGGATAAAATTTACTACCAGAATAGATAAGCATAGCTGCAGAATAAAGTACTGCTTTCAGCAGGACCAACAATGATTGTGGGGGATTTGCTCAAATCTGGGTATGAAATGGCCAGTGCATAGACAGCTGCTTTTAGCAGATGTTAAGGGATACATGTTTTTTTTTAGAATAAGTAAATGAAAATGTGCAGCCTTTGCCATTTTGCAGATATAAGGCGTAGAGTTGAAAGCGGGATTGTATGTGAAGCCAAGCAATTTGGCTGCTGGACCCAAAAACAGAAAAAAGGCACACATGAAATAAGAAGTTGTGATAAATGAACCAGTTGGCTGCAGAAGTCCCTCTGACTATGAATGTTTGCCAGACATAGACTAGAATGCAGTGCTTGCTTACATACTGTCAGAGCCCCCTTTGACCAGAAGTGAAGGATTATCAACCTGTATGCCAATGATGGCCATCTTATTACTTGCATGTGTTCTCAATTTTAGAGCCACCTTCTTAAGTTGACATCTCTCTCGTGGTGACTTTTGCCACACTTCTATTCTGCTAACGAATGAATGTGCTGTATGTGTATTTTTTATAGATACTAAAGCCCTGTAGTCTGTACAGTTAGTTACAGAATCGCAATGAACACAATGTCATTGTTTTGCTTGCTTGATGTGCTCATTAGGAGACCCTTTTTTTAGCTACATAGTACAAGATGAGCTGCTCTGTATATTTGCCACAGAGCGCTAAGAATAACACGGTATAAAAACAGCTTCTGTGCTGGAGCACAGTGAGAGTAGCACTAACCTGTTGGGATTATCACAGAACATCTACCAACTGTGACGGAGATGCAGCACTGCTTACCCCGACCTCCATCCTGTTAAGGAGGATAACCTGTACAGGTTTCCAGACAGCTAACACCAAGATATGGAGTCTTAAACTTAGACTATCCTAATTGATCTGGCAGATGGGCACATGCACTATGTTCTTGATAGTGTAGTGCTAGGCACAGATAGTAGTAGGCAAACATTAACAACAATTAATATGGTTGAATTGTTTACCATTTTAACAATGCTGATTAGCATAACGTATCTCGTTTCTAATAATCACAGCTCATGCTTTTTACACAAGAATTATTTTAATAAATCTTTGAAAATGCTTAGTCGACTCTTTCTTGTGTTACTTTGGGCATATCAGAGTGACTAATGAAAGGGTAAGATCTGTTTCCACGGATTCCTTGGTAATCAGACTGTCATGTTCAAGGTTGCCAACAGCATCTTTCTTTGATCCTTTTAGGGGTTGGATGTGGTAATATGAGCTAGCCAGAACCCTACCAACAATTACTGATGGTGTAAGTCCTTGTGAAGTAGTTTTGGTCTAATATACAGTCCTGATATATTTGTTAGAACTGTATACAATTGTATTGGAGAATCAGCCATTACAGAAATAGTGGTCATAAAAAGTGATGGCCATTTAGAATCATGTAGAACTCTAACCATGCACAAAGCAGAAAACATGATGGGCAAACAATATTGGTCACTTTCAGGTGACTTTCACCACATCCCCCCAAAACTGGCAAGCACATACCCCTAGCATCTTGAGCTTAAAGAGGGATCAGCTGGCTACAGCCTTTTGCAAACCCAAGTATGTCCTGGTAGTGACGGCTCTGTATGTCTCAGTACTGTTGATCTCTGTGCATTATAGGCCTGGGCAGAACTCATGGAGTTTCACTCTGTGGAATTCTGTGGAGTTAAATAAAAACTCTGTGACATTCCATAGAGTTCCGCGAGCGGGCGGAATTCGGGCATGTGTCACTCAGTGCTTAATTTGTAAATAAAAACGTGCCAGTACCCAAAGCCCTCCTCTTAAACATGCAGCTGCTGCATTTAAATGTGGGATCACAGAATACTGAGGCAGCGTAATCCTGCAGCCATCTCGGACCCCTTTAATCCATTTACAGCCACCCCCTGCCCACTTCAGCTCACTCTTGCAGCTTTCTGCTTTCTCCCATTGTGACACTTTTTCGTTTTTGTCTTCCTCCGTCTTTCCCGTTTGTGTCTTTTGACCGCCATGAATTCTTGAGGCAGAAGAATAAGCTCCGGCCCTGAAAAATAAGTGCTGGTGCTCAGCACCGGAAACAACAAGCACAAATTAAGCAGTGGTTTCACTGCTCGTACTGCTTTTTAGCCGGGAGCATGTACTGTGCTGTGAAATCAGCATGAGGGCGATGCTCCTTTCTGCTCCTTGAGTAGATTTTCTCCTTGAGCAGCAACTTTCTCAGTGTGAACGGTCACAACCTGCCACGACCACCTGCATTGAGAAATCTTACTGAAAGGAGTTCTAGCTTTGGAAAATCATACTAAGGGATGCAAATTCTCGCTCTTGTGAAAGAACTCTGCCACACAGCAGATGGCGAAGTTTTGCCTGAACTCCATGTTCCAAGCGGAACATGGAGTGAGCAAATCTCCGTGAACTCTGCCAACAGAGCAGAATTTTTCACCCAACCCTGGTGTATTACCTCTTTGCTTCTTTGTCTGCTTGTGTAAATGACTGCATATCTGTTCTGTATGTGCATTTGAACATGGTATGTTTCTCCGTCTGCCGGTGACTTCTAGCGAACACAGATACCAGTAAAATCACTGTGTTGGCACTTGGCTCCCGATGCATTTCGCAACTGCTGTCCTAATATGGAAGTCGTGCAGTGGAACATCTCTAGTGCTCTATGATTATGAGCATGAGCGTTTGAAAAAAATTGTGCCATTTTGCATTTGTGTACTTAGGGCCATATTTATACTTTTTGACGCAAAACTGCGCTAACGCAGTTTTGCGTCAAAAAAATTAGCGCCGGCTAACGCCATTCTGAAGCGGCATGCGGGCGCCGTATTTATTCAATGGCGTTAGCCGCCGTTAGCCGCCGGCGCTGCCTGGTGTGCGTGGAAAAAAACGACGTACACCAGGCAGCGCCGGCGTAGGGGGATATGGGGCTTGGGCGTCAAGAAATGGGGCAAGTCAGGTTGAGGCAATTTTTTCGCCTCAACCCGATTTGCGCCATTTTTTACGACTCCCAACCCCCATAGAAATGACTCCTGTCTTAGCAAAGACAGGAGTCATGCCCCCTTGCCCAATGGCCAGGCCCAGGGGACTTATTGAGCATAGTGGCATGTAGGGGGGCACAAATCAGGCCCCCCTATGCCACAAAAAAAAAAAAAAAAACACTTACCTGAACTTACCTTAATGTCCCTGGGATGGGTCCCTCCAGCCTTGGGTGTCCTCCTGGGGTGGGCAAGGGTGACAGGGGGTGTCCCTGGGGGCATGGGAGGGCACCTCTGGGCTCCTTCAGAGCCCACAGGTCCCTTAACGCCTGCCTTTTGCAGGCGCTAAAAAACGGCGCAAAAGCGGCCGTACGTCATTTTTTTTGACCCGCCCACTCCCGGGCGTGAATTTTGCCCAGGAGTATAAATCCGACGCACATGCCTCGGAGTCGATTTTTTAGACGTGAACGCCTACCTTGCATCTCATTAACGCAAAGTAGGTGTCCACGCTAAAAAATGACGCAAACTCCATGGACTTTGGCGCTAGACGTGTCTAACGCCAAAGTATAAATATGGAGTTAGTTTTGCGTCAAAATTGCGTAAAAAAAAACGACGCAATTCTGGCGCAAACGGAGTATAAATATGCCCCTTACTATTTTCACCTTTGCACACAAGTAAAATTTTTCAGTGTAGATTTTTCCTGGGCGCATGTGGAATTATGTGCAGATTTTTTTAATTCATTATGATATGAAGATTTGCTGATTCTCGCTTTCATTCACTTTTCTTCTTAGCCAATGTTGGTTTTGGAATAAATATCAGTTGTACGTTATTAACGAATGATTCATACATGGCAAGACACACACATAAGCACACAGATATAGGCACATCCAAAGAAACTCAAAAACACACATACACAGCCACGTGTACACATCAGTGAGGGAACCTGCTATTAACTTCTAATAAAGGTTTATTTATTGTTCTAACTCCCAGTCCTTCGAGATCACCACTACAGCTATAAAATTAGAGCAAAATAACAGCCCCTTTATAAAAGCTCTGAAAGAAAGCATAGTTTTATCTAGAAATTCTAGAAAAAAACGAGTCCACAGAAACACCCACATACAGAGAGACATCGTCACACGTACAACTATAAAAGTATTCAATTTCCAACAGGGTGTACGGAATACCAAATTATTTCAAGAAATGAACATTCACTGGATTTTGAAAAAAAAACGTACCTATAAATTTGAACAAAATTCATTTCTGTTTTTCACTTATAGAGCAGCGGCAGGTTATAAATCAGAAATGTATTTATAGAAGACACACTGGTAGTAATAACAGTCTCTACTGGCCAGTACATCTGTGTGACTATTTCATCTTCCATGGTAACTTAGCACCAGAGAAAACGCCTTTCCAGTTCAAGGCACTGCCGCACGGCCAGAAGAGATTGAGAGGGCTTGTAATAATTCATAGACCTTTCACTTTCATTTTTCTAGTCCTGAGGAATAACATTCCCCTAATAAAACGGCTTTGTGGACAGCCTGAAATGGCCTGTGTATTTCGAGGTGCTTCAATGTCTGAAGCTTTTAATGACACGTTTTCTAAATGTTATTTGCTGACTGTCGTTGACAGTTATTTCAGTTACTGATCCAGTAAAGCAACCTGCTTGTTTTAGCTGCATCCACTTGAGAACTTGATGAGATCTCTACAGGGGATGTCCCTTCCTGATCACAGTCTGAAAAAATAGACTCAAAAACATCTACTGGCAAACCACCTGCCATCTGTAAATATCGCAACAATTTTCGACCTGTTTTAAATTCCTAAATAAAACCAAACTAGTTCCTACCATTTGCAGGACTACCTTAGTTTACTAATCTAACTCCTCTCCTAGCATATTAGGGAGCAAGTACTTGGTAGTGAGTATAGGGAGATATTGAAGCATAGTAGATATATTGGCAGGCAATTATTTTTAAGACTATGGCCCACATGTACGAAGCGTTTTTACGTTCGAAAACGGCCCGGTTCATATAACCGGGCCATTTGCGAAGTAAAAAGGCATTAACGACATTCAAATTGCGATTTGGTAAGCTGTTACTCTTCGATTTGGGTATGCTATTCGGTATTAGGAAAGGGTGTGTTTAGGGCTTCACTTCCTAATGCCGAATCGCAGAGGAATTAATTAATATTTTGCGACTGAAATGTAGTTGCGAAACATTTGCATTTTACCACAAACTTCCAGTATGTGGTAAGCCATTTGCTTATGGGAACATTCCCCTTTGGGAATGGTTGTAAAGATATTTTTTAAGATCAGGCAGTGATTTCATGGACAGCCACCTTCATCAGTACATTTGTGAGCTGAGGGTCATTGATTAAAATCGCAGCGTTATTCACTCATTTTTTTTTAATTTTTCAAAAGTTATATGTAACACTTAATGGAACTTTATTGCCAGTTCTGTTTATTGTGAATGCAAAGTGCTACAATAACTCAATTTATTAATCTCAGGAATATGAAAGACTAAGTTGACACTGCTGCAATTCAAATTCAAGACCTATAAGTACTACACAGTTATTTATAGCAAACATGATGATTCTTGATGCACGAAGAGGTAACAAATCTTTTTGTCTTTGCTATAAATGGTATATGGTAATATGTTATACTTTGTATTATCACAAATTAAAAGACAAATTTATAAATCATACTCTGGCCTCATATGTTGAATTACACTACACTTTTAATTCTGAATACGAAAGTTAACTATAACGTCAAAACAATCCCACTTAATAACTGAGTTGACGAATCAGCTTGTTTAACTCTTGCAGTGCGTGTGGCTTGACTCATGCAGTGACTATGGCATAACAAAATTTGAGCCCCCCCTGCAAAATACATGGAAGATGTCGCCCCCCCGCCATCCCACCACCAACTACTTTTGCTGAGCGAAGTCCTTGGAGCTCAGGGGCTCCCTCCCACCACAGCGCTGCAGGGGCTTATGTTACACCACTGTGCAGTGTGCATGGTTTGACTCTTGCAGTGCACATGGTTTACTCTTGCAGTGCGTATGATTTGACTCTTGCAGTGCGCATGATTTGACTCATGTAGTGCCCGTGCTTTGACTCATGTGGTGTCCATGGTTTTATTCATGCAATGGGCATGGTTTGACAGGCCAATCAGATTAAAGGCATGCACTTTACTTACATTCCACATCCTAGTTTTGTACAATGGAAACATAGGCACTCATTACGAGTTTGGCGGTCAGTGTACCGCTGCAGTGGAGTTGGTGGTTGCACCGCCGCGGGCCTAGTGGTGAAGCCCGCCATATCACAAGTCCCGGGAAGGTACCTGCAGAACACAGCCAAGTTACCATTTGGCCAGCCACAGCGGAAAGGCTGGCGTGCCAGGCAGCAGCCATCTCCAGCCTGGCGGTCAGGTTGCACACCGCCAGGATATCCGGGGCGCCTGGGGGGAACAGAGACTGGGTCAGTGGTAGGGAACAGGGAAAACTCGCAGAGGAACCTTTTTTGGGGACACATGGGAGGTCAATGGAAAGACGTTTGGGAGTGGAGGAAGTGGGTATGGTTGTGAGGTGTTTGCGTGGATGTGCCTTGGGTGCAGGTGCATGGGTGGATGAAATGTGTGTGCTCGGGGGCTGTTGGGTGGGTGACTGTGTGCCTTGAGATGTACTGGGAAGAGGTGGGGAGGAGATGCAGGGAAATGGGAGAGGGGAAGTGTGAGTGTATGTTGGGGTGGTGTTTGCATGTAGGGTGGATGTGCTGTATGTGGGTGTGTTGACAGGCGTGGTGTCTGTGCCAGTGGTGTATGAGGTGCATAGGGGTCAGAAGATGTGGTGACGGTGGCAGTGAGGTCACCTGTGGCAGGATCAGTGACTGATGTGATGCTGACTTCAGGTGTGAGTGGTGTGTCGACTATGAGGGGGGAAGTGGTTGGGGAGTCAGTTCAGGGTGTGGCTGTTGTCATGTCCGTATGTGTCTGTTGAGTGTATGCATGGCAGTGGTGGCATCTGTGGCGCTTATGTCTGTCCTTGTGTACTGTGTCTGTTGATGTAGATGCATGTGGGTCAGTATGTGTGCCTTGGATGGGTGAGGGGAGAGGGATGTGGGATTGGGAAAAGGTAGCTTGAGGGGGTCAGAAGAAGAAGGGACACTGGCTGCCGTCAAGGAGGAGGCCAGAGCCTGAGACAATTTCTGTAGGCCAGAAAAGGCACCTTGAATGCCTTCCAGGAACGCATTACACTGTTGCATCTGGGATGCCAGTCCCTGGATGGCATTCACGATAGTTGTCTGCCCCACAGAGATGGACCTCAGGAGATCAATAGCCTCCTCATTGAGGGCAGCAGGGCTGACTGGAGCAGGGGCAGAGGTGCATGCGGCAAAGGAGATGCTCACCCTCTTGGCTGAGCGGGCACAGGCAACAGGGTGGGGAGCTACTGGGAGGGCAGTGCTGGTAAGGGTGGTGGCGGACAAGGATGGTGCTGGGGTGGTCCCAGATGGGTCCGCCACCACCAGGGAGCCGCCATCGGAGGAGGAATCTGAAGATCTAGTGGCCGATCTGGTGTCCCCCGTGGCACTCCCCTCGCCCTCTGTCCCACTGGTCCCCTTGGCTCCCCTAGTGTCAGCCTCCTGGGTCCAGTGGGCTACAGCTTCCCCACTTGCCGGTGCCCCTTCTCCTTCACCAGATGATGCTGATGCACACAAAGGCAGAGGAGGACAGGGAGGGAGAGAGAGAGGGACAGGGTGCAATCGGTCAATGCCAGTAAATCAGTCACACAGGGTACAACATCAGCATTTGAGGCCATGCCATGATACATTATACCCACCTCTGAACATCCTACAACTTGGAAACACTATGGGGGAAACCACAACAATGCTCATGTCAACCGCTGATGATCTGACTGATGCATTTATCTACATAAGGAGTGTCATCCCCTCCGCACCTGTCCCCTCTCCACTACCCATGGCCGTTGAGACATGCATGCAAAGGACTGTACACCCAACAGGATCCTGCACAGCTAGTTGGTTGGCCTCCTTGGCTATTGTCAAGTAGCACTGTCACCACTTGGTGCACCCACCCCACTATACATGCCGTGCCTGCTAGCTGAATGAGGTCATGGGTACACCCCTGGCACAGTGGTTGTCCAGGACCAATCACAATGCCCTGACACCCCAGGTCTAAATATCTTGTTGCCACGTGCCGGACAACACATCTAGCAAGTAGGTGGCCATACAGTTCCTACATTGAAGAATTCTGCTCTGCTACCACTGACTGCATGGCATTACTTACACCTGTGATGCCAATCCTGCCCAGATGGACACAACCCATAGTGGACATCAATGTACCTACCATCCACGCCACAGCTACCCAATGGTGCCCACCCAGAGCCACTATGCCAACATATGTTGCAAGTGAGAGTGAGTACTTACCCCATGTGACTGCTGTGCTGCCCTCAAGTGCCCATCCACCTCAGGGTAGGCCACAGCCAATATGCAGCCCATTAGGAGGGACAGGGTCTGACGGGTACAACTCCTTCATTGCGAGAACGTCCCCAGCTGGTCCTCTGCGGTCTTCCGGGGCCAGCGTCTCAGGTCCTTCCACTGCTTTCTGCAGTGGGTGCTCCGCCGGGCATGGACCCCAGGGTCCGCACTTGCTTGGCAATGGCACTCCAAATCCCCTTCTTCTGATGGGCACTGACCTGCATGGGTGACACAGACAGAAGGACACAGTCATATAGAGTGGCATCCCCGGGATAGTAGTAGACAGCACACATCACATTTCCCTCACCCATGTCCATGATCCATTCACACCTACCAAGGCCCCCATTCCCGTGCGTACAACTCCCAAAGAGAACAATGAGAATGGGCTCACCTGCTGTTCTTGTGCCCCATACAACTATCCATGCAGGGGCAGGAACCGATCCACAAGCCACTCCAGCACCCACTGGGTGAAGGCTGGAGACCTGTCTCCTGCAGGACATGGCATCTTGGCTACCAGAGTCAGTACACAGCAACACACGCATTGGCCTTCAGTGCACAAGGTTCAGGATTCAAGTGGGTATGAGCACATGAAATGGCAGTCACGGCCGCGGCGGACATCACTGTCACTGCCAGCGGCGATCACCATTGGCACCTGCCTCCCATTGGCAACAGTGTGAACCAATGGTGAGTTGCACGGTGGTCGTGACCCCCTACTGCCATGATGTGTTACGCCGGTGGGATGATCTCACTTCCACCTATCCCATGCCTGCTGACAGGCGGCTAGCATTTTACATTTCCAATGTGTAATGTGTGTGAAAGTTAGTGTGCCATGCTTCTGTGGTGCACAACATTTTACCAACTCTCTCCTGTTTCCAGGTACTATGCATGGTTGAGGATGAGGAATGCACTGGTGTACAGGGCTCTAGTCGACCTTGCCACCATGCAGGAGCGTCACATCATCCAGACCGATCGCCTGAACCGTGTGACCATAATGCAACTGGTGGCCCCGTTGGAGCCAGATCTGTTGCCTGCCATTGGCCATCTCAATGCCATCCCTCCCACAGTGCAGCTATTGTTAGTCCTCCACTACCATGCCTCAGGCTCCTTCAAGGTCACAGTGGACCTCGCAGCTAGGATATCACAGCCTATGTTCAACATCGTCCTGAGGGATGTACTGTGTGCCCTGATTAAACATATGTCCAGCTACATCCAGTTCCCCCGACGTGAAGAACTGGCAACTGTCAAAACTGCGTTTTACCATGTGGCACATGTCCCACATGTGATTGGGGCCGATGATGGCATACACATTTCCCTGGTGCCACCCAGGAGGAATGAACAGGTGTACAGAAACCGCAAAAACTTTCATTCGGTCAATGTGCAGGTGGTGTGTTTCTCAGACCAGTACATCTCCCAGGTGACGGCCAGGTTCCCAGGTTCTGTGCATGATTCCTACATCCTGCGGAACAGCAGTGTCCCACACATGAAGCACCACTCCAGAGGGACGTGGCCTGGCTCGTCGGTATGTACCCCAGCATAAGTGAGGCCCTCAGCTCTCTGAACCCTTGTGTCCTTGCCCTATTGCCCTCCCGGTCTTCACATGCCTCTTCCCTCTATACACACAGGTGACTCTGGCTATCCCAACCTGCCCTGGCTCATGACACATGTACGGCATCCAACCTCAGGTGCAGAGGACTGTTACAATGAGGCCCACGGTCGTACCAGATGGGTCAATGAGAGGTGCTTCGGTCTGCTGAAGCCAGGTTGCACTGTTTGCATGTCTCCGGGGGTGCCCTGCTTTACAACGCACAGAAGGTGTCCCAGATCATTGGCCTGCTGCATGCTGCACAATCTGGCCCTGAGGTGTCAGATCCCATTGCTGGGTGCAGAGGTAGCTGTGCCAGTGGCTGATGAAGGGGACATTGGGAGTGATGAAGAGGATGATGATGAGGATGCAGCTGACTGCAGGGCAGAGCTGATTCGACATTTCTTCGGCTGAGATGCAGGTATGTGTTAACTGTGTGGTATGTGTCCTCTACAACTGTCTGCCTTGTCCCTGATGCCACCTGTTGTCTGTGACCACTGATGCTATTGGTTGCAGCTCTGACTCTGGGTGGGTTGGGGTCTGTGTCACATGTGACCATGACTTAGGTAATCACAGTTTACAGGTCAGGCCAATAGTCAGGCAGCTGTTGTACTGGTGCACTGGTGCCATCAATGTGTATGAAGTATGTTCCCTGAGCTGCCAGTGCAGGTGTTATATGTGTGCCACACAGGGTTGTTGCATGTGTGCAGCATCTATCCTGGGATTCGACATTGAGTGGCAGTGCTACATTGTTGTTGGTGGCAATGGGTATGGGTTCAGGTCTGGCACTGGGTGCTGTGTGGGTTGGACCACTGGGTTGGCATGTGTTGTTAATGTGTATGGGTACTGGCCATATGATTGTTGACCTGACTGGCATATCTGCAAATGATTCCTGTTCCTACAGTGCATTTGTGTAGAGTTGGCAGGTGTGACTCCTAGAGTGATTGTTGTCCCTGTCTTGCTCTGCTTTCATGACAATGTTGTGGTGTTCTGTGGCCCTTGCTTGGCCTGTTGCCTCTATTGACACATATGTCCAGCCACTGCCTGCTACATGTCCATCCTCCTGGGATATTGCTCCCCCCTCTGTCACCCTCCCATGAATGTGCTGGGCAATTGATTGCCAGTTCAATGCGTACTCATGACAAACAAATAAGGAGACATGAACTGTGCTCAACTGTTGTTTATTTGGTATGTACAAGTCTGAGGGGTGATGAGTGCGCTCATGGCGGTGGAGAACATCAGAGTAGTGAGTCCAGCTGTAAGTAGTCCGGGTCCAGTGTGCTGGCTAGGGGTAAATGGAGATATGGGAGTGGGTAGTCGACAGGGTGTCACAGTCACACACAAGGGGGAATGTTCAGGAGAGGGTCACTTCCTGGCGGTGGTCGTGGTGTGTCCATCATGTCCCGCTGGATGTGTACTTGGACGTCCTCGCTTGCGTGGGGGTTCCTTAGCTACGGGGCTGGGGTGCTGGTATCCTGCGAGTCCTGTGGCAGAGCCTCCATGCCACCGGCTGCCGCTGACGTGGAGGGCTGTGATGGGATGTGAACAGTGGTAGGGGCCTGCTGGTGGGTGGTGGACTCACGAATGACAGTGGTCAGGTCCCTGAGCACCCATACTATGGAGGCCATGGTGGTATTGTGGGCCTGCCGCTGCTGCATGTCCTCCTGATGGTATTGCCCCTGTAGCCGCTCGGGCTCCTGCACAGTAGTGAGGATTTGGCCCACCGTGTCCTGGGTGTGCTGGTAAACACCCAAGACTTGGTTGAGGCCTTCCTGGGCAGTCAGTTGGTGTGGCTGTCCTACCCTTGGCCCACGGTTCCCTTCCCACTACCCTTGGCCCCCTGTGCCCCTGGCACAGTGTGCACACTCCCAGTAGCAGCAGGGCCTTCATTGTCTAGGGTTGGTGCCCTTGACTCTGGCCTCTGTACTATGGTGAACACCTGTGATTGATGGGCCAATGGGGCACAGGTTTGTGGTTCAGGGTGTGGCTGTTGTGCTGTTGTCACATGGGTAGGGTCATCCGGTGTGTCCAGGGTAAGTGTACCATTGATGGACTGTCCAGTAGCCCCAGATGGCCCAGGGAAGTCGTCCTCATCCAGACATCCAGTGGGGCCTTCATCCTTGGGAGATTCTGTCTGAGCCTGGCATTCCCTGCAGGGTGTCAGTGGCAGGGGTACCTGTGGATGGATACAGTAGATGTAAGTTGTGTGACTGTAGTTGTTATGTCCCTGTTGTGATGCATGCAGTGGCTCAATTAGCTTCCCAGTGCTGGCATTGTCAGCTGATGCACTGCAGACATTGATTTGATTAGGATTGTGGGTGCTGTGGTTCTTCACATTGTGGTTGACGTCCATACATTAGGGGTGTGTGTGTAGGGATGGTGGGAGTGGGGTGGGGTGACATGCAGAGGAGGGGTGTGGGGTGTTTGGGACGAGGCAGCAGGGAGGGTTGCAGTGGGTTGGAGAGTGGTGGGTAGCCATGTTAAGCATAGGTGGTTGGTGTGTGGAGGGTATTGCTGACTTACCAGAGTCGAGCCCTCCACTGATGCCAGTCAGGCCCTCGGGGTGAAAGATGTCCAAGACCTCCTCCTCCCGGGATGTGAACTGAAGGGGAGGAGGTGGGGGCCCACCACCAGTCTTGTTTGTGGCTATCCCCTGCCTGGACGACATAGATCGGACCTTCCCCCTGAGGTCGTTCCACCTCTTTCTGATGTCCTCTCTTATGCATGGCTCTATGCCCACTCTGTTGACCCTCCCGACGATCCTCTGCCACAACTCTGTCTTATTGGCAATGGATGTTTGCTATACCTGGACTCCCATGAACTGTGACTCGTCCACCATGACCTGCAACTCACTGTCGGTGAGCCAGGGGTGCTCCTGGCATGACATGACGTGTGGTGGGTATGTGTTGTGCATGTTCGGTGCAGTGCGGGTGTGTGCTGATGTGTTTGGCTGTGTGTGCAGGTGAGCTGTGGTGCTGATTTGTGCAATGTGTGCTGTGTGATATTTGTTTGCTGTGTTTGGGGTATGCTTCATCTCGAATGTGGCTGTGGCTGCTCGTATCTGTCACAAGGGATTGTTGGTGGGGGGTGTTATATGGTGGCATTGTCAAGTGTGCATGGTGTGTGTATGGTTATCAGGTGTGGGATATTTGAACTAGCCAATGTGGTGTTCGCTACTTTGCACAGTGTCTTTTTGTTCTGCCGCAGTGCAAACCACCAACGTTTTCCACCATGCATGTTTCACTGTGCTGGAGGTTGCCTCATAATATGATGGTCGGAATGGTGTCAGTGAGGCCGATGGTTGTTCAGTCACTCTTTCGCCTTGGGTTGACCTGGCGGTGTTGGTTTTGTGTCTGTATTATGGCAGTTGTGTTTTGTGACACGTAATCCTGCGGTCACTATACTGCCACCACTGCCGGTATAGTGGCGCCATTTCACATGGTCTTGTCGGAAGACCGACAAACTCGTAATGAGGGCCATAATATGCAAGCAAGACGACAAAATAGTTGTTACATTGATGTTGCTTGAGTTGTTTACATTGTTTTGAGAATTCTGTCTTTAAATGTTTTGCTGTAGTTGGGCCCCAAAGCTGTACATATTGTTTTTGTCTAAAATATTGACACTGAAACACAAATCACTCCCAAGGAGCACCGATTCTTCTGTGGGAGCAGAGTAGCGTCCCCCTTCAACACTGCTGTGCAGAAAGCATCACAAATAAAAAGGAAAAACAAATTGTATTACCATTTTGTTTTTTACACTTTCTGCCAGCAAACGGAGTGCGAGGGAAAGGGGGCGTCAGTGCGAGGAGTGGCCATTTGAGTTTGAAGTGCCATGTTGGTTTTGCTGGCTACCTTGCTACAGCCAATCCGCGATGTGCAATTCAAACCCCTCCAAACCTGCTGTCTTGGGCAGCTGGGTTGGAGAGCAGGCACAGGCCTACAGTACCTTTTAGGGCGTGGAGCCGGCCCACTCCAGTCAATCAAGAAGCTTTTTTCAGGCTGCTTAACAGCCTGAAAATAGCGTCTTGATTGATCGGAGGACGTGCCCCAGAACAATGTGCATGTGCTGCAGAACATCAAATAAGGTAAGTGATTTTTTTAAATATTTATATTAGTGCGTATGTGTAGTTATAGTAGAGTGTTATGTGTAGTTATAGGGGTGTGTCATATGTAGTATTTTGTGTGTGTCAGTGTTTTGACATATAATAGCACCGGCCACAGGATCCTGAGCAGAGCTTTAGGCACAGGCACTCATTCCTTTACAAATTGAGCACTTGGTGTATGTATTCTTTGCTGTAATGGGCATTTGGATGCACAAACAGAAAACACACATAGAGGGACCCATGTGCACATAAGCAACCCCTCCAATAACATGGTGAATGGATTGTTGTCTTTGAATGTGCACAGCACTTTGGTACCTAAAGAAATGCAATAGAAGGTTGTGGAGGTTTATTCCCACAAACTATCTCTGGGGTTTCAATCAGGAGCTGTTGTTCTCTGCGAGTAGGTAGACTTCCTAGGTTTCCATCATTAAACAAAGAAGTATGCAGCTGCGCAGCCTTGAAGTTAGCAACAGCATGGTCCACTTGGTACAGGAGGCACTCTCCCATCCCCATGCACTACGCATCCAAGGCCAGATTTCAATGAAATCTTTGAGTCCACTCACCTGAAATTATTATTCTGTCGAGGTGACGCTAGTCCTCCCACTCCCCGCAAGGGCAGTACTCAATACAAACCAGAAGCTCACTTGCTCTGAAAGTCACACCAGAGAGGAAGGGGAATTGGGATCAGAAATGAGAAAATCTGTGGTTCTTCTGGAAGTCTCCAGCTGTGTCTGGGAGATGTCTTGCTTTCCGATTGTTCTTCTGCTCTCTGTGCTCAATTATGTCTCAGTCCAAAGGATCTTCTCAAAGATTTTCTGTGGAAGAGAAACAGTGTTGTACATCTCTCTTGACATCATGTACACACAACATTCCTTACAAATAATCTCTACAATGCACCCCTAACTGAGGCTTACTAGCATTGGCTGGGCGTGCAGCTCAAAGTAACAACAGTTCCTGATTAGTTCTCAGGCGAGGTACAAGGTACACAACAGTGCAGAATCTTACTCATAATGTTCGTAAATATGCAAATGTCCAAAGGTCACTGACCGTGAGAGTCTATTGCAAGCCCTACAAAGACTTGTGCACAGTTCTCTGCAGTCTGTAATTCTTGTGCGAATATCCAATGTATTTTAAGATCTGAGAGTGCTTAAAAAAAGAGGCAGTGCCATCTACGTGCAAGTAGGGAAATTGTGATCTTACTTTGTTTCCTTTCTTTTTGTTCTTTTTGCAGATTTCAACTTCTCGAGCAGTGTCGGAGACCAATATCATGGAGGAGATCTGGATCGAGCAATGATTAGATATTCGGTCACCGAGTGCCTAGTGGGGAACATAAAAGTGGAGAGGTCTCACAGACAGAAATGCCAGTGTTCAAGGTGCACAAAGAAGTGGAGTGGGGCTGCATGAGAGGAATCACAGGCTATCGAGATGGGAGGGATGGGGGGAAGAGACCAACGGTGCCCAGTGTTCTGAAGGGCAAAGTATTGTGGAAGACTGTGCCGGTAGAAGGGTATGCGGTGGACGTGGTGGGCATGATATAAACTGATAATGTAACTGTTCCCAGCAATAACCAAAAGCCTTGTTGTGTAACCATTTTAGTTATAGCTTCATACATGTTATTTTAGTGAACTAGGCCTGCCGTCGTGCACTTTAACCTAGATATATTGTATTCAGCGTCATTTAATATTTTAACAATAGCCACATTTTGCGGTCTTGTTTTATTTCTTCCTATTTAGCTGTTCTTTGCCTAGGTCAGCACTGCGTTCTTAAACAAGACATTTCTTTCACTCTGTGCTTTTCTCAAGGCTGCAGTAAGATAGGTTGCTGGCAAACGTGGTAACGCTTTGTCTCTAGTGTTCATAGAAACATACACATCCTTACATAGGGACATTTTCTCAGAACATCAGCTATTTTATTATAAAAACACTTCTCTGTCCCATACACGTTAGAGGGAGATTCCAGCCAGATGACGATGGATGTATGCTGATTGCTGAACACTTTGCTACAGCTGCTTATGTAGACTACAGGCCTCTTGCTCAGGTATGAGGGATGATGTCTTCCCAGGGGAACCTGAAGGGCAGAATTAGAGCTTAACATGCTGTGCTCTAACATAGCCTAGGTAGGAATTATTTTAATGATTCTAGTGACAATATGGTAGCGTTATTTTTGTGCTTTGCTCTCCTTGTCACAATTTTAATCCTGTCATGCTTCATCATCCTAGTTATTGCAGTACATGCTTTATTATCTAAGATGCAGTTGCTTCATTAAAAACTTGTAGAAACATATACTTCCTCTGATTGTCCTTGTATATGTGAGACTAATGTAACTGAGAGAAACTAATGCGATCTGAGTGACCACGATTTCCCTGAGGAGTCAACTGCGTCATGCGCTCAGCTGCCCAATCATCCCTGCTCTTGGGTAGAGATGAGGCACTGCTAGTTAGCCAGAGCAAAGCCCGGATTAGGCCGACAAGTGCCATCTGTAGTGGGTTCAGACTCGGTCCCCCACAGCGCAAGTGATTCTGCCGCCCAAATCCAGTAGACTCATTAGAATAGTGAGAGCCTACGGACAGCCTATTATAACTAATGAGTGCTTCTTGATGCTGCACTTGCCAAGGAGAGAAGAACATGAAACTTGCAATGTATATATTAAAGAAATAATCCAAGTGGCTTGGGCCTAGGCCCAGTCATGGCAACATTTATGAAAGACAAAGGCACCCAAGTGAGTACAGTTAGCATGGGCAAATACATTGACTATAATGTAATTATATACTTACTGCAAATTAATGCAGCCACCTTCAGTCAGTTGATTAATATGGTACACACAGATTAATATGTTAACACACAGTAAGTACATTTTTTTATGTTAATTTATGGAGCACTAACTTAAGCTGCTCTAAAGGTCAAGTTGCACTGGCAATTTAGAATCAGAGAAGACTTATACAGAGAACAGAAACAGGCTGAAGGAGGATGAAAGAGCAAGTCCCAGAATATCTCACTTTTTTAACATTCAGCAGGTTGTTGGGGAACGGATGTTGGGCTTGAGCGCATTAGAATCTCAGCACGAGGAGCATCTGGCTCGTAGAACCGTGTTTGCGGTTGGTGTGTGTAGAACACTTGTTGGTCACATTGCCAAAGTCGTTTGGAATGTGACAGGACTGGCTCTCACACAGCAGGAAGTGCCAACAGGAACAGCAGGGCATACACGGTACATCCAAGGAGTGCGTTACATTTGAGGATGCGTTGTGCTGATGGGACGCTTTGTGGAAATGTTTGATTTGTTCAGCATTCCATCGATCATCTGTTCTTTTTGCTTTTGTCACCCTAAGTGGGAAAGGTATTCCCAGATGTTGGTCCCGTGCTCACTGTGCCAATGGATTCAAGCTAGTCTGGCAGCTAAAGGGTGATACCTCGAAAACAGTCCCAGAATGCATGTTTCCGGTGCAGAGATCTTGCCTGGCAGTTCGAGCTGGACTGTTCCCGTGGGGAGCAGGGTCAAGACTGATTTGCATATGGCTGGGTGCAAACTGGGGTGGCATGGTGAGCAAATAAAAAGATGGACTAAACCTAGATCTGTGACTGGGGTGAATGTTCTGTTTGTTCAGCATTACGTCCATCATCTGTTCTTTTTGTTTTCTGCTGGAACTTTATTGTGTTCACTGTTCTTCAAAGGGGCTTCTGTGACTGCAGCAATATAGGAGATTGCAATAGTATTAACCTATGTGTCTTTAATAAAATCCAGATTTCCTGTCCACCTCTGACAAGTCATGTCGGTAAAGAGTTTCACTGTGATAATCCTTGTTAGGCGCTCTTAGCAGAGAAGGTGTTTTGTTTTGCAAAACTGTAATTTTTTATACATATGACATTTTCTGAATGTATGCCAAATGTTTGCCATGTAGGATAGCTTACACTCAATACAGTGGGCCTGAGTTGGTATGGTGACAAGCTGATGATAAAGGCTATAGGTCTGATTGGTTCACTGAGGCTTGTTATGACTGATGCCATAGGCCTTTTGCAGCAGATTGTCAACAGACTATTTTACAGGCTGTATAGAGGAAGTTTATTTTACAAATTACCGGAGCAGGAAAGGACTTTGGTGTTAGTCAGTCACTCTGACAGATCCTTGGAGAGGAATATTTCACTGTGATGGTTCTCTTTCGGCCCATTTGAGAGGAGCTAAAAAATTGTTTTGCCAACTTCAATTTTGTAAAAAAAAACCTGTACATTTAGAACTGTTTACATGAGATTGCCAGTTTACTTAACACACAAATAGCCATGTCTTGGTTATGGTGTTAAGCCAATGGTAATGCTTTTAGGCCTTATTGGCTCATCTGGAAAAGTTTTATCGAATTCCATAGGATTGATCTGTTTGGTATGAAAGTTGTTACAAAGTTAATATGTCTGACTTACTAATTTGTAAAAGTGTGTTTTAAAAGAAAAAGGGTTTTCTATGTGGATTAATATTTAATTGTGCTAAAGTCTATAGGCAGATATTTTGTTATAGACCACCGTGGTGGGCAAGGTTTCTGGTGATGGTGGCCCACTGAAATAAACTACACAAATTGATGATTTACACTATGATACTCCTTATTAGGCTGTATTAGCGGGGATTTAACATTCTTTTGGCAACTGCAATGTTGTTCACATTTTTTATTTTATTACAGTATACCTTACAGAATGGATGCATTGTGATAAAGCTTATGCTAATTCCAGCAGGTCTGAGTTGGTTATGGTGACAAGACAACGATAAAGCCTATCAGCCCGATTGGTTCATTGAGAAACACCACTGGCCTGTTTATTATGAAAAGTTACAACAGTAGGCCTGATTTTTTTATTCTGAAATACATATGTTAAACTCAATGGGGTGAATTGTTTTTTGCATAATGTTACTAACATCTATATGCATGTTGTTTCAGTCTTCCACTCATGAAAGCATACAGCATGGGGCATTAGGTCCAACCACATCTGTAATGGCTCTTTGCCCTGTAGGTGACAGCATTTGTCTCAGCACATGTGCACACCTGTCTAAAAATTAGAGCTCCTCAGTACAAGGGCTAGTGAAACAGTCCTTTAGTTTTCCACTGCCTCCTTTTATAACAACCCTTTCATCGCTTCTCCCCTTTTTAGGCTCCTTTTCAGCTCCTCAGGCAGTTCTTCTGGGCTACCTGCTTTGCACTCATTTCCTCTGCACCACATCACATCCTGTGAGGTCACTCCTTTTAAACCAGGAAACCATCATGGAATAGTACCGTCTGTAATGTATAATTGTTTTACTATTCAAAGACAGCCAGCACATTGGTTCTAAACGTGACAGCCATGCTGGAACTTTAAAATAAAAGCAATCAGCTGCTATGTTTATTTTGATTGTTATTCATAGCATATTACTGTTCTCACATTTAGTCGACAGTATGTTTTCTTTTATTTAATGTTATTATTTTAATTCATCTGGCATACGTTGTTCAAATTGTGTGTGGGTTATTGTAGTTGCATAAGTGGGTGAATGCAAGAATGAAATGGTGGGTGGATGACTGAATGCACAGGTGCAAAAATGAGTGACATTGCATAATGACTTATTGACTGTCTACCACCACAAATGACGGGGTAAGCACTTTCATTTATAAGCCTGACCTTTTGGCATTGCAAATGCTTGTGTTAAGTGTAATTCTCATGCAGCTTATGTCTGTGTAACGGTTTTCCTGCTGTATTTGAGTAAACACTAACAATATGGGTTGTTCTGGTGATGCATTTACCAATGTTCGTAGGATGAAAGATGGTATTTTTCTGACCTTTATACTGCCTGTCCCAGGATGCATTTTTAGATTCTTGAATAAGGAGCCTTTATTGCCTTCCTGTAGTAATGTGCCTAGCATATTACCACAAATGTGGGTAACAAAGGAACAGTGATGTGAAAAGTCAGGGATAAGACATGTCTATTGAGTCATGGTCAACTGTTTTTGATCCCAGTAAAGTTTAAAGTTAAAAGTCACTTAATGATGAGAGTATATTCCAAGGCAGAATATGACAAGATGCTAGTCAGAGTGTAAGGCCATTTGAATAATTTAACAACTTGATTCTTAATGCTGTCTCAGAACTAGCGCCAGTTATCCATCCCAAGAATCGCTCTCTGGAAGTCTTGGCTCCTTGGTTTTCCCC
Source organism: Pleurodeles waltl (assembly GCF_031143425.1). Classification (NCBI taxonomy): domain Eukaryota; kingdom Metazoa; phylum Chordata; class Amphibia; order Caudata; family Salamandridae; genus Pleurodeles; species Pleurodeles waltl. The sequence goes on along the minus strand of NC_090437.1, from coordinate 1,217,504,542 downwards.
AGCATTAACTGAGTCAAAGCATAATTGTATATCACTTGAGTGTAAATGGAGATCAGCCTATAAGCAAGATGATCTTGAACAATATAGGGCAGATTTTAAATCATGCCATAAATTGATTAAGGAATCAAAAAAGTCTTACTACACCCAACAAATTGAAAAGGCAGGACACGATTCAAAAGTAATTTGTAATATTACAAATATGTTTCATCGACCTAAAGCACTTGCCAGGGATTTTCCTCCCTGCCAGGCTCTGTGGGATGCAATCTCGACTTTTTTAGATGACAAGATATCGTCCATTCAACAAGATGTCAGGTCAATTACGAGCATTGGCTCATTAAAGAACCCATGCAACGATGAAGTTAAAATTACTTTAAAGGCTGGAATAACAGATTTTCAGGAAGGCTCCCTAGCCCACTCTCATCAAGCTATTCTGACCTGTAAGTCTGGGTTTCCACTTGATCCCTGTCTTCCTTCCATAATATATGCAGCCATCGATATAGTAAATCCCATCATTAATCAGATTTTAAATAAATCACTTGTGGAAGCTGAAGTTGCCTCAGATCGGAAATTAGCAATTGTCAAGCCCATACAAAAGAAACCCCCTGTAGATCCGACCATTTTGTCTAATTTTGGGCCCATTTCCCTTCTCCCAACCATAAGCATGATTCTGGAAACAATTGCTAATCAACAACTTACAAACTTTCTTGAGAATTCTAATTTACTCCACACCCCACAATCCAGTTTTAGGCCTAAACATTCTACTGAGTCAGCACATTTTTGAAGTCTTGGAGGCAATTAAAATGACCTTAGACTCAAGTAATAATGCTGTGCTGATTCTGTTAGATCTTTCTGCAGCATTTGACACCATCTCGCACATTATTTTACTGCAGCGGATCCAGAACTATGGAATTTCCCAGAAAGCTTTAGCCTGGATAAAATCCTTCTTAACTAATAGAAGGCAAACAATAGCACTGGGCAAATTAAGAGCAGTCACAATGGGTGTTCCCCAGGGCTCTTCCTTGAGCCCTGCTTTTTTAACCTCTACATAGCCTCCCCCTTATTTCCCTGATTGCCTCATATGGGATTGCCACCACCTTGTATGCTGATGACACTCAATCAATACTGTCCTTAGACAAGAACTAATTTAACTCAGAAGCTAATTTTCAGAACTACTTTGCTGACATTAATTTGTGGATTCAAAATAATCATCTTAAATGCAATGCAGAGAAGACAGAAATCCTCCTCTTTAGTAAAACCAACCTTTTTCCTCCCACTAAACGGTGGCCAGACTCTGTCCCTCCTCCCCAAGCCACTGTAAAGGTTGCAAAAGTCTTGGGGTTAAATTTGATACTGACCTATCTCAAAACCCTTGGCAGTTGCAGGTATGCTTCAATCTTATGAAATCACTGAAAAAATGTATTCACGTCCTGCCCTTGGCTGCCAGGGAAATGTTAGCTTTTGCCCTAATCTCCTCCAGACTGGACTATTGTAACAGTCTTTATACCGGCTGCACCAAACGCCAATTTCACTGGCTACCAATTCACAAAAGGATTCTTTTGAAAATGCTCCTGCTGGTTCACAGAACATTTCACTCTCCCGGCCCGAAATATCTTAAGGAATGATTTTGCCATCATCTACCCCAACTAACTTTAAAATCTTCCTTCTCCACCCTCCTGAAACCGCCCTCCTTTCTATTGAAATCTCGAGGTGGTAAGTCTTTTGCTGTACTAGGCTCTTAGGCTTAGAACCTGCTTCCTAGTACTTTGAGCTCTACTGGATCTGAAGCAATTGTCAAAAAAGAACTAAAAATGTGGCTCTTCCGAGCTTACCGACTTATTCTGTGGTTCCTTAATAGAATTCAACTATCTCATCCTTACAGGAATTGTAGCTGCCTTTAGCATAACGCCAGGATGCTCTTTTAGAAATACCTGTTCATTAATTAATTTGATTTTGAAGATTACAGTGAGCACTTAGGACATTATAGAACAAGAGATTGACACTGATTGAAAAGTAATTGAAGTTCAGGTTTTAGTTTGAATTTGGCACTGAACATGTGCATAGAAAAAAACAATACAATAGTGAAAACAATGCTATAACTCAAGGTGCTTAGGTTAGCTCCTTAGAGTCTTTTCCCTGGGGCTGATTACATGTTAGTGGAGTGTGAATAGGAGAGTAAGAAAGGCAACACAAAAGGTGAGGAAAGGACTGCAGAGAAAGAATAGCATAGAAATGGTCAAAGAGTTCCACCAGGGAAGGGAACACCACAAAACTGATCGGAGTGCAGGGGATAGGGTTGCTCCACCAGAAAAAATATTTTCCTACATTATTTAAATTCCATTCCACAGGCATTTCCATGTGGACAATTGAGTACAGCATGCAGTCGTTTCGCCGTAATTGCCCGAGCAGAGATATAATAGCAAACTCACAAATGTTTTCCAGGGGTACGGCTAGAAAACAGTGACAGTCACAAACTTCCTTGCGTAACTTAGGAAACTATTGTGAATTCTCAAAATGCATAAATCTACGCTCAGAAGAGGTCGTACAATTTTGGGTGGAGATTTTCACTTTTTTTCAAAGAATCAGTTGGCAAGTGCTACATAAAAATAATAAGAGAGACAACAGAGTGCTGATTCACAATAAAAAAATGTCTTGATGTTAGGCATTAGGTAAGAAAATTACCCTTGGCTACCGAAAGGGTTAAAGATCAGACCACACAAGTACAATATCCAGGTGCTCAGCTCCTAATAGAGAAGAGCTGAGCGACCATCACTAAGGTGCTTCTGAATATGTAGTGCTTCCAATTTCAGGGAAAGGCACAATAGAGAGGTAACATTGGCATTTGAACCAATAACCACATTCTCAAGGAATCCAGGGACATTGTCGTAGTGAACGGATATCTCAGTGCCACATGAAGTACATGAAAATGCTATCAGTTTAGTGTCTTAAAAAGTACACAAAATTGATCAAATTCATGGGTCAGGGTAACAAGCAGGCACCCACCTGATAAGGGACACATCCCTCAGGCAGATACTGGAAATCTTATTTATAGTCGTCTTTGATCTCTTGAGCATATGAGCCATACATTTACCCTCCAAAGTATCCTGCATGCCCAGCTAGCCTAACAAATTTTTGTTGATAAATATTTCTCATATTATAATTCAGACATGCAGCTGATGATCAACAGAAACAGAAACCTATTGAACTATACATCAAGGGCCAAATTTACAAAGAAATGACACAATCCAGTGAAATAAGCAACGTTGTTGCATTGCGTTGAATCTATGGGAGAGACTAGAACGTGCCATATCTACTAAGATGTGGCACTGTTCTGCTCACTCACCCTGCTGGGGCACTTTTGGCTACTTTGTACCAACACAGACACCCTTTTGCCATAGCGCAAGAGCATCCATGTTATGATAAGTATTTTTTTTGTAAGAGAAGTACAATTTGTACATTTGTACATTGGTTCAAAACTGTAGGACACATGCAAATAGGAAAAAACGAGGAGAAAATACATTTCTCCTTGTTACACCACTTCAGGAGGGTGCAAGATTTTGGTGAAAATACCTTTCTATAATTATTTGCAGAGAGGGATTTGTGTCAGAACCTATGGCTGGTTGTAAGGGAACTCCCATGCACCACCTATGGAATGCCCCCTGATGTAAAGTAACACAAGGCAGCTCGTTGTACTGTGTTACGTTACTTTGGGTTGCAATCAAAGGCAAATCTCAATTTTACCTTAAATTGTAAATCCCTTCAGTAGACTCTGCATTGTGTCTTGGTAAAACAGAGCCCTTATGCATAGAGCGATATAAAAAAATTCCGTTCAGGGGTATTGGTCTGCAGTGGCACTGCAATGTGCCGAGGGTCCTAGTGCAAGAAAGGAAGGCCCATGTTTAAGAAAAAGTGGCGCATCTGAGCTGATGCCCCCCACTACCAGCACCTAACAGCAACATGTTTGTGGCGTATTTATAATACAGCGCACCATAGTGGTCGTTAGCACAATGGCGTCAACATTTTTGACACTATTGTGGCCTTTGCTACACTAGCATCAAACATTTTGATGCTAGTGTAGTAAAGTGCAAGAAGGCCCATAGGTTCCTATGGGAACATCATTTTAACTCCTGCTCTCAGCAGATATTACAAATGACGCCAAAAATGGCGCAGTGAAATCTGTTAAATTTTTGCGGCCTCCTAGATCCTGAACGCCCCCCTTGCATACATTGTGCCTGGCACAGGCATAATGTGATGCAAGGGCTTACAAAGTGGTGCAATGCATGCATTGCACTACTTTGTAAATATGGCACGGAAAAAAGCCACTTTAGCGCTGCCTTAGTGTAAAAAAAATGACGCAATGGAGCGCTAAAACCTCTTAAATATGCCCCTAAATGCCCTAATCCATGATTGTGGCGTGGTGGGCCCCTAACCCCCTGGGCCGGGGGTCCACTGTACCGTCTACATTATTGATCTCTAAGTCCCTGTTCAGTTGACATATTTGATTCAGGGTTCCTGTCCAGTTGGCACATTAGGTTTAGAGTTCCCCGGGATGTGTAGTCGCCCAGAGCGAGAGCCAGAATAAAGGTTTTCTTGTCCCCGATTGAGTTTACTGTTGTAAAAACGCAGGCCATTGTGCCCTTCGACAGTAATGTTTTTGTTCCTTTCAAGTCCAGTCCCACTTCCTCGCGCGCCCTGTTAACACGCACTTTTTTTTTTTTTTTTTTTAGCGCAGATGTAAGATTCCAAATCAGCACTGAGTGCTCCACTGGGCTGAAGAAATAATTAACTGAAAGCTCTCAGCAAGCGCTAAGCAGCTCGGACAAGCCTGAAGATCGGGACCAATTGCTTTGTTTTCCCCCCTTTTCCTTATCGCCATTAGCCGTTTTCTCTGGATAGAGATACAAAATAAGTAGCCTTTACAGCGAGCCATTAAAGTGTCATTTGGGCAACTGTGCGTGAAGCGGCATCAGATAACGGTCAGTGCTGGAGCAGAACAGAGTTTGTGAATCATAGCTGTCTGCCGCGCGCTTAAATCACATCCACCGCCGGGGCAGCCGAGGCTTTCATTACAGCGAGAGGAATATATCCCAAAAAATCAGGGTAAATAAAAGGCTTGCAATTTCTCCTCAATTTCTCTTCGTGCTGTATTCATCATAATAGAAGCTTAACAAGTGAGCAAACGCTCGGAGTTAAGACTAAAAGGTATTCACGCCGGGAAGGTTTCTGCGCGTTTAGCTTTTGCGCATTGTTTGTGGCAATAAATCGGCGACATTAGTTTCGGTGTTCAAAGATAACAAGCAAATCAATCAAGCGATCTGTCCCCTTTTCTGCGCAGTCACACATACGTACCATATAATACAATTCTTGATCAAAGAGTCATTAGACAGAGGCTGAGCTAGAATGCCTAATCGTTGGGGAGACCACTGAAGGTTGCAAAGTCAGTCACAGGAATACTGGAGTCACACAAAGCGGAGGATAATGGTTAACATTTATTCATTCATTTATTTATGTACATATTTAGTTGTTTTATTAAGTATTTATGTTTAAAACTTGCACATCACGTGGTTTCTACAAAACAGCAGCCAATAAAACCCAATTTTAGGATAATACTGGTGCAGTTAGTATTACAAAATAAATTACAGGTGTAGAAGTAAGAGGCACTAAGACCCTGAGGACCACTGAACAAAGTGACTACTTCCTGTGGGAGGAAAATGGGAAGTGACCAAGAGGAGGGGAATTCAGGATAGAGGTAAGTTTGTACTGCGGGAAACTAGCTCCTCAGGAAATAGGGGAAAAGGGAGCAGAGCATGATTGTTTAAATAAGGAAAGTTTAGCAGTCTACCAGAAGGTCTATGGCCCTCATTACGAGTCTGGCGGTCAACAGACCACTAGACTCAAGGTAGCGGTCATGTCCGCTGCCGATTTGGTGGTCTGACCACCAAATTAAGAGTTTGGCAGTCGGATCGCCAAACAACTGCTGTCTACTCTGGGAACAATGTTCGCGTCGGGCTGACAGTGGTACAGGTCGTAATCAGCCACTCTGCTGAATATTATATCTAAGCTCTCAATGCAAACTGAAGACGAAAGCTGATACAACCCATTAACAAAGTCTTTCTCAGGTTCTTCAACTCCTCTGAAATCGCTACATATCTACATATGCCTTTCACAATAAACATGTACTGATTCTTTCAGATCTGGGGTAGCTCTTATGATCACCTCCCATTTCAATTCCTCAGCTGGCACCCTCTTTGTCAAATGATCTATACATTTGTCAGTAACAACCTCAGTTGGAGCAATGTTAGGTGCATCTCTAGCTGGTTCTTCAGCCCGCCAAGCAACAGCAGCTTTACACTCTGTCCATAAAACACTACAAACAACAATCTGAAATGATGTACCTAAATCAATCCAAAGCATCTTATGAAATTGCTGCAATACCATGAGTATATTTTAACTTAGTTGTAGAGCCATAAGTATTTATTATCAAATTAGAAATGAAAAGCACATAATAAGGTTACCCAAGATTTACAAAACATAGCGTGACGATGTGTGTGGATACACACAGCACAATGCAGTTCTCAAAGAAGATAACACAAATCCAAACCATACCATAAGATTTAAAAGACCTGTTGCAATGCCAAAGAATCTGATACTATTACAAAGAAAGGGAATATTTTTTTCATCATATTTAGCTCAGTGGTACCTGTACATACCTTCGGTTTCATTTACTAGGATACATGGTATAACTTCATCTAAGCCCAGCACCATTTTGAGACAGATTTAAATACCTATTATTTGTATTGTGGGTTTAAATACCCCATTGATTTAAAATACATTAGGTGTAAAATCAGAAATTGCCATGTAATATGGGCATGAATGTCCTCAGTATATCTTAATTCAAATACATGGCCTTAAAGGTTTTACTAGTTGAATCAGAAATTAAACATACATAATAAGACTACCCATAATTTGCAATGTATAGAATAACATTCTACATAGCACATAGAATACCACGTCAACTGCACATATGTCTGATAACATTATAAAAAAGATGGAAGGAGGTTTTTATCACATCTACTCAAGTGATGTATGTGTGTGCCGTCGGTTTCCATGCCATCGGTTTCACTGTCCCACCAATAAGTCATTATGTATGCCAGATGCCTTTTTGAAACAGGTTTAAATACCTATTAATCCCGGAAGAATCATAATTTATAGGAACATTTTTTTTATTTTAATTGTATGAAAAATAATAATAACAGTTGAATCACAAATATAAATCCAAAAATTCGCACCAAGGTAAGAAAGCCAAATGCCATTAATGTATGATCTAGATTACCCCAACTATACTGAAGCTCAGATTTATCGTTCAGGGTTCATTTTAAGACAAGTTTTAAAACCTTTCAATTTTGCAATAATTGCACCTTTAAAACCTAAAATTAGCACCACAGTACATAAACCTGGGGCCATTATAGTGTTGGCATAATTATTAAAGCTGTGTTTAAAGTAAGACAGATAACAATAAAAATGACATAACGGACCCAGATGTATCAAATAAAAACTGCAGTGAAAAAATTCCATGTGTATCAGTCAAAAAGCCATTACACCTTGTGCTCCCAGCACCATATTCAAATGGAGCACAAATAATCTATCTTGATATCTTGTACTTTGCTGTAAATATATATATATATATATATATATATATATATATATATATATATATATATATATATATATATATATATATATATATTTGTATATATATATATGCACATATGTATATTTTGTCAGGCGTCCTGGCATTTAGAGGTTTTTGTTTGCGGGGAGATGGTTTTCTGGCACACCTGTTCTCTGTCTGCACTCATGAGGCTCCTGTCTGCTTAGAGGAGTTTCTTCCACAGCCCTTCCATGGCCACCAAGCAGAAAACCTTCCCTGCGATGCTGCCCAGGCCTCATGGCATCTTGGCCTTCTTGCAAAGGCACCTGTGTGTCAGCAGCCGAGTCAAGGGCCAGTCGCCAGCAGTTCCAGGGGAACAATTTAGAATGTCCCTTTCCCTAACTGTTACATAAAGGGCATAAAGGGCCAGCACCTCTGGCCCTGGAGAGACCCACCCTAGTCTTCGGGCAGCTTCAGTCAAAATCCTAAAGTACATCCTTGCAGGGCATCAGGTGGCTTCTCCCTCCAGCTGGGCATTCTTTTGATGGAGTCGCTCAAAGGTCCAATGTCTTTTCAATTGTCTTTCCCTTGTGCAGGCATTTTTTAAGTGGGATTGGAAAGTTATAGAAGCAAGTCAAATTTGGCCAGTCCTAAGGTACCACAACATCACACCACCCATGTCCCAAACCTCATGCACAATATTCCAGGAAAATCCAAACATGACAACATCAAGTTGTCTATTGAAAGTGCTTACTCTAGGAGCCTCAGCTCCACCCCTAGCTTACACAGCTACCTGATCCCTTCCCATTAAAACTTAAAAAATTACCATCTCCCTTGTTGGCCTCAGAGGCCTGGCCTCCTCTTTTGTTTTTGTAAAACTGGGCTGCTTTATCCCAGGTGGGGTGTGACAAACTGATTAAAGGAAGCAGATCTCCTCCCCATCCTTTCCTTTTTCAGGAACTCAGACAATAACTGCTAATGGTTCTATTGTGTGGGGAGGTCTTTCATTCTTCTACTGGGGGCACAGTAAGTAACTTGGCACATTAGGGGGGACAAAGATCTGGAATCTGATTAGGAGTTGAGCATTGGGAAATATGACACTTATCAAAGTGCCATAAGGAGTGTAGATATGATTCTAGAGACTGTCTCGCCGGACCCTGTAAGCCTAAGTAGTATTTAGTCTATAATGTATAATTCAGTACAAGCACCACAGACCTTCAGTAAGCACTACAGACCTACACTATGAATGCCCACTAACATAATAGGTCTTACACTGGGTCAGTACCAATCCTTGAAGAGTCCCTTCTTCAACAGGCTACCTGTGCATAGATATTGGCCGCGAAAAACAGTAGTCTCACATGCGCCGCCTCCCACATGTGCACACATACTTGGGTTCTCAGGTTCATGTGTTAACAGTCCAGGGCCTCTTGCCATAATTGCACATCAACAGCCTTATCTTAAAAGGCAGACATTGGCAGCTAGCACTCTCAGTCTAATTTCTCTGAGTTTACCATGAGTGAGACACAGGTAGTGAGACACAATAAAAGTCCAAAACAACAGGTAGTCAAAGGCAAAACATCCTGGGGGACTAAATGGGCAGGAGCCATATGCTATAGTATCTCTTTTTATAATAATACGATTAGACTGTCTATGTATAAATATTTTGTGACATTTGTGATTGCATTTGTTACATCATAGGTGTGGTCATGAGCATTGCATTTGGCATGCAAATTATTATTTGCAACTGCTGTTGTGTGGGTTATGGATTGTACAGCTAACAATAACCCTTGAATTTCAGATTTTTTTTCTGGTTTTAATTAGTAGCCATAACTGTACCTGAGATTTTCAAAGGGATTTTTTTTTTTAACATGCGTTAAGGTGTTAGAACCAAAGCTAAACATAGCTCCACTTTAACCATGGTTTTTTGAGAGTACATAATATAATTATTACATATTTGATAATGTTTATGGCACAAAATGCAATTTGGAAGAAACTGAGAAAAATTTCAAATATTACATGGTTTCTTCATCAAAATGACAGACACCAAACCACGCTGTAAAGCTTTACCATTGTCTATTAGGATTGTGTGCCACTGGTAACAAAATTATGCGTTTAAATTATGCCACAAAAAGCACAAATTAAGTGGCAGTGTCTGGCAGATTTAGAAATAGAAATATACTTTTTCTGAAATCTGAAAAAGATGCAATTTATGTAGCAAATTATGTGATAACACATTGTGTAGTAAACACTGGACTCACAGAATGACATAGATCCACTGATCCTTGCCTTTGTCCATTGTCCAACAGAAAACACAGATTAAATGGCACTGTCTCTGGCAGCTTCAGAAATGGAAATATCATTTTTTGTGAAATTTGAAAAAGATGCAATTTATGATAAACATCATGCAGTAAACGCTGTAGTCACAGAATGGCATAGATGCTCTGGCCTGTGTCTTCATCAATTGTCTATAAGAATGTATTCATGAAAAGTAAGCAACACCTAACTATTCTGATTCCAATCAGTGTCCATTGCACTTTCAAGAACATAGCTATTATCAAGCTAACTAACTCCAAAGAATTATGAAATATAAAAAATTAATCACAGGTAACATGTAACATGCACCCGTACTGCCATCTTGGGATTCTGGTCAACATTTATGAACCACTTTTCCTTTAACCCCATGGTTTATGATGTCACTAGAGCTCCTAAACAGTGAAACTGAACATATTACATAGTTGCCCATTATTTATCCTACATATGCATACATATTTGTTTTAGTTCAGTGGCATTTTCCATGATAGAACAAACATATGTATTGCAGCTGTAGTCTGGAATATTGAGTATGGATTATTGGTATATATTAAATGTGTAGCCAAAATATTGAGGACACAACAAGGTAACTGCATATAGGTAATTATAGATTTACTAACTTCACATCTATTTGCCTTGAAGATGTATATAACCATAAAAATTAAGCATACTTACCTGTCAAAATTTTCCTCATTTTTATGTCTATTATATTTAGGTATAACAATATTCCCTACTCTATATTCAGGACCACAAGTTTTATTGCATACATGATTGTGATTTTCCTGTTCTGAATGCTCCATTGGGTGTTTCTTTTTTGTTTTATTACATGGAAATCCCCTCATGGCCCGCCACATCCTGCTCGGAAATTTCCATCTCACCACTTCCTTCTGCCTTCCTTTTCTTTGTCAATGCTTGTGCTCTTTTAGGTCGAGCGTAAGCATTCGATATGTTGTATACTTTTAAGTATACTTATACTGTGGTTCAAAGCTATTTCATTTGTTGGTTCCAGTGTCCTTAAAAAATCCTTGCTTGCTAGTGATCAGTTCTGCCTCTTTGTCCTGTCTTTTTCATTTTGGGAGCAGCACAAACTACTGTATAATTACGCTATGTCCTGTTTATGCCTTCTGTAGGTGACATAAAACCAACAGCATAGTGGGGCTTTCCCAGGGCCACCTAGCCCTCGTTATTGATTTCCCTACACGCTGCCGATGTGTAGAGAAAATCGCTACCAAAAGAATATTTAAAGTATATTTTTCCAATTTAAGATGGCGGCCGCACGTCATGACGTTGTCGTCTGTTTTCTTTCACCGTGGATTTCTTGTTATTACTGTCCATCTAACCAACACCATTACAAAAAAGGGTCAGAACATCTACGAGATTATGCACACAAACCAATCCACCCGAATGAGGCTGGAGAGTCCCAGAGCTGGGCCTTACCTCCCGCCTCCAGAATTAAGGGCCAGATGTAGGTACAAAAAAATTAGCGACTCGCAATTTGCGAGCATGTGCGACTCGCAAATTGCGTGTCGCTAATAAGAATGCAGGTACAATGTCCATGTACAAATTGCGACTCGCACCCGGAGTCGCAACGCAGATAGCGAGTCCGCTGTTTGCGACCGCGCACAAAACGGACTCGCAATTTGCGAGTGGGTATCGCAAATTGCGAGTACCATGTAAATTGATTGCAGGTGCTGCAGAACACTCCAGAAACCACTCCAGAACACTCTGGAAACACTTCCTGGCACATGATGATGACATCACAGCCAGGAAGTTTACAAATACACCTGGGAGGAGGGAGGACCACACCCATTTTAAACTGCTGAACAGCCAACAGGAGGAACAGCAGCTACAATGGCAGAAACACCCAGAAAGAGAAAACTGAAATTTTCTGAGAAGGACCTGGAGGTGCTGATAGAAGAATGCTGTCAGCACTATGATGATCTTTTTGGAAAGGCAGCCCTCAATGTGCCTGACTCAACAAAAAAACAACTCTGGCTGGAAATTCAGGAAAAAGTTAACTCCCTGGGGGTCAGCCACAGGAGTGTGGATGAGATCAAAAAGAGGTGGTATGACCTCTGCTCCCGGACCAAGGAGAGGGTGGCAGAAAGGCTCCGGGAGATGAGAGGCACAGGAGGGGGACCATCATCCGTACCACCACCCACACCCCTGGAGGAAAGGGTGGAGGAGACCCTGGAGCAGGAGGCAGTTACAGGATTTGGAGATCTGGACACCTCTGAGCCCACTACATCAACCGGTGAGTACCATGTGATATGCCTGTACCCCCATCAATGCCATACCCCCACCCACCATGTACACAGGGGCATGCACAACCAAGATAGCTCCATTTCAGGGTAGCAAACACCAGAATGATGCATTATGGGCAATGTAGTCAAGTAGGCAGTCAATAGGCAAATGTTTATTAGGAAGTGTGCAACAGACAGTAGACACTGACAGTCTGTTCCCCATGTCCCACAGGTCTCCCACAAGACACCACCACAAGCCACAGCAGCCAGGTGCCAACAGTCAGCCAGCCCCATGAGGAAAGCACAGGAGCTGCCAGCACTCCCACCTGCACCACAAACACCATTCCCTTGATGTCTACACCTGCTGCAACAGTGGTTCCGGAGGCTGCGCCAGCAACAGCCAGGAGTGCCACAGTACAGCTCACAGGGCATCCACCGCTGCGCAGGCGACGCAGGTTGAGGAGAGCAGGGCTGCAGGCTGAGTCCGGGCGTCCATCCACCACCATGACCGAGGCACAACTGCTCAGTGGTCAGCGCCTGCAGAACCAAATGTTAGGGAGAATTAGTGGGGTTCTGCACTGCTTTGTGAGGAGCAATGAGACCAGCATGCAGCAGCTCCATGCCCAATTGGACGTCATTGGCACAAACACTGGGGACCTAGCCCTGTCCATGCGTGAACTGGTGGCTGGACTACTGTCACAGAGCGAGGGTGGGCGGCGCAGGGACCGCCAGCTGCTCCAGAGGCTGGACAGGATGGCCTCATCAATTGGCAGACTGGCAGTCAACACCACTGGCCTGTCAAGAAGGACAGTCGGCCTCCAAGTGGAAATGGGCCACTTTGCAGGGGATGTGGCAAGAGGCCTGGGCCGGATCACACATGTGATCGATTTAATGGAGGCACGGCATGTGTCCAGGGGTACAGGGGACACCCCCCAGGACAGCGAAGAGGGCTCCACTGTGAGCAGTGTCTCTGCCACTGACACTAGGGTGCTCTGGAGTGGGAGTACCAGGCAGAGCACTGCAGAACAACCTGGGACCAGCCAGGCTGGCAGAGGCCGCCATAGGTCATAGACAAAACCCTGTCCCTGATGTTGGGGCACATGACAGCAATGTGCCCCATGCATGGTTGGCTTTTTGAAGTACATGAACAGTTTGTCATTGTAAATAGTTCACTTTCTGCACATATTAAATATTTTTTTTGTTACACTTAACAAATGGAGTTTTTGGTCAATAGGTGAGTATGGTTGAAGTTGACACGTACCTTCCAAAGTATTGGGTTGCGATGTGTTCCCGTCTCAGTCTGCCTTGATTTGCGATGCTCCGATCCCCATGATGGCGATGTGGTTGCTCCTGCTCTTCATCCTCAGAATCAGGGTCTGCAGGGGTGAGAGGTAGCCCACGTCGGGTGGCAATATTGTGCAGGATGGCGCATGCGACAACAATTTTGAATGCTGTATTGGAGGTATACTGGAGGGCATCTCCACTGCGGTGGAGGCATCTGAACCTTGCTTTCAGCAAACCGAAGGTGCGTTCAATCAGGTTCCTGGTCCTCTTATGTGCACTGTTGTATCGCCTCTCGGAATCATTGCTGGGTGTTAAGAACGGAGTCATTATCCATGGGCGTAGTGCATATGCACTGTCACCTGTTGGACACAAACATTACACTGTTAGAAATTCCTGGTTGGTGTGCAGCATTGATCTGTGTGTATGTCTACGAGGTGTATGCAGCTCTACCTAGGAGGTATCCGTCTCCAAACTCCCCACGTTCCAGGCATTGGTGTATCCCACTGTGCCTAAAAATGTATGAGTCATGGGTACTGCCTGGAAATTTTGCGACAATGTCAGTGATGACATAATGAGCGTCACAAACAACCTGAATATTCAGTGAGTGGGTACACTTTCTGTTGCGGAACAGATATTCCAGGTTAGCAGGGGGGCATATTTGAATATGTGTCCCATCTACACACCCTATGACATGGGGAAAGTTGGCAATCCGGTAAAATTCCAACTTGGTGCTGTTAGTTTCTGCCTCATTCCTGGGTAGGTATATGAAGTGAGACATGTGTGTGAGTATGGCATCTAGGAATACCCTGAGGAACCTTGATAGTGCACTTTGAGATACCCCACCTGCCACAGCAATGACCCCCTGATAGTTCCCAGAGGCCAAGAGGTGCAGTGAGCATAGCACTTGCACATGCGTAGGGATGGCGCAGCCGCGCAGAGTCTGGCGTTCTAGCTGTGGTTTTAGTAATTCTAATAATTCTAGTATGGCTGAGCTGCTAAGTCGGTATTTGTCACATATCTCTTCCTCAGTTTGCTGAAAAAGAGTCTGCCTTGTTCTATAAATCTTCTCCTGTCTCTGGCTCCTCCTCCTCCTCTGCTGGGCTGCGTGGACTCTCCTCCTCACTGCTATCAGGTATATCTCCGCCATCTTGAGTAACCCAGATGCCTTCTGGGTCTCCTTTTATACTTTGGTAATGATTACCACCTGCTCTGAGTTAGTGGTAAATGGGACATGCAAACTGGGCTTTTTGCGACTAGTCGCAATTTGCGAGTTGCAATTGCATATGGTTTGCGACTCGCAAATTGCGACTTCCTATTTGCGGGTCACAAAATGGGGTTGCAATTTTTGCGAGTCGGTAACGGCTCGCATCGCTTTTTGCGAGTCGGAAATGGGATTTTTGCATCCCATTTCCGATTTTGCGCAGTCGCAAATAGCGATTCGGGCCATTTGCGACTCGCAAAACTTTGCTACATCTGGCCCTAAGATCTTTAAAAATCCTGTCTTGCTTTCGACTCGTAGTGGCCCAATAACCGATGGCATTGAGAAGCAATTGGAAATCTAGTGCATACTGTTGACAGGTGACAATTCTAGGGGAGGGATGGTGACGGTGTCGTATTATAACTCTTACAATTGGTTGAACATGGGACCGGCCCCGGAAAAAAAAACAGCTCAATCGCCCCGGAAGAAATTGACCACTCCATACCGGAAGAGGTTGTGTGATGTTACCCCGAAGTGAGCGTTCTATCACTTTTCGTTTACACTCTATTGTTGCCTCTGATAAAGGTGATGCTCAGTCTAATGCTGCCAAAAGCTGCACACTGGCACATGAACATGTAAATCTATGTAGCTAGCAGACAAAGCACAGCTCTAGGTCGGCAGATGCTAGTAAGCACTGAGGAGAGAACAAATGGGCGGTAGAGTCAGCAGCGCCGCATCGGTGTTGTTGTTCGGGAGGTACGTAGCGTACGAGCTGGCAGGAGGTGACACTGACTGTGCCATGTGGGATGAGAGAAGAGTTGCCGGGCTTACTGCAGGGATACTTGCAGCAGTCATTGAGCTGCAACTTGGTGTCACTGTGATGATATGCGGAGGACCAGGTCAATCTTAAATCTCGAGCAAAAGTTACCAGGAGGCCGACTGCGACGTGGTTTATGTCAGGGAGTCCAACAGGAGCCGCTACATCAGCACACGCGTTGCCTGAAGGCACACAAAAGTTGGTTATTGGTAGCATGCTAGCTTTTCTTTGTCAGTCTCAGGGAAGGGAGGGACACAGGGAGGAAGGAACCTGGCATCTGCTTGGCTGTTCCCTTTGTAAAACCTACCTTACCGTGCCAAGCGGAACTTGTCCCGTTCTCTCTTTCTTATTTAAGTTATTTTATATTTTGCCAACATCACTCCCAGGTTTCCCAAAGCTTTTCAAAAGGTGTGAAAACACATGCAGGGGTTAACTATGTGTTCAATGAAAACGCAACAAATCAAACGTTATAAACAGTGCAGTGATTGTGCGGATTCAAAGGGGGATATATTACAAAAATATGCAAGGTAAGTCATGTAGGGTTGGGTTAATTGCAGTAGTATTTGAGATTTACAGACACTGCTAGTTCAAGGCACAAACATAGGTAAAGGTACATAATTTGGAGGGCATGGCAGAAAACTAACAGTTCGAGGCATGTCCATGTCTAGCAAGGATTAACAATAAGGCTGGTAAAAAGCTAAGTAAGACAAGACGCATGTGTGTGTGTAAAATGATATAGCCTGAATTGCCAATAGTGAAACAACAAGAACATTCACAGGAATAAATACGTAGATAAATAATGCACCAGTGGTCATAATTCAGACCTTGTCATACGTGTATGGGCTGGGACGCCAGTACTCAGAGTTCAAGATCAAATTAATAAATGGAGTAGGCTGAAATTTGCATGGGACGCTGTTGGTCATAAAAGTAAATAGACACATAAATATCTAAACAAGAGCATGCATGTTTCAGCCAGAAGGTGTGATTTGGATAGGCAGGGACACATTTTTCACAAGAAGCAGATTTTTGAGGAGGCATTTGAAGCTTTGAAAAGTAAGGGCTTTTTACATGTGGAGAAGGGAGGGCGTTCAGTATTCCAGGGCGTTGTTGGAACAGTATATGTCGAGTGCATTTTTCCTTAAGTCAGGAGTGGTCAAAGTGTTTCTGTCTTTAGTGGAGAGGGCAAGTCCCTCTGAGAAAAGGAAAGCTTCTAAGCCGGGTATTTTGTAGACTGGTGAGTTTTTAAGGTAAGGCAGGCGGCAATGGTGCAGTGTGCCTCGACTGAGAGCTATTTCAGGTTGACAAATCCAGTGGTGATGTGTTCCCATTTTTTTGTAGTGGCATGAAAAGTCCAGTTAGGAAGTTATAACATTAACAGCTCTAACTGAAGCAAACGCGAGACCCGTTGCACTGCAAATGCTTGATTTCTTTCTTGTTTTCATGTGCAACAGGCTGCATAGCGACTCGTGGTTACTTTTACTGGCCAATATCAGGTTTTGTATTCATACTTTTCATACTCAGTTCATCCCTTCATCCATGGCTCACCTTATCTCTCCTCTCCCCTGGTTATTGCAGTCACCACGTTGCACCAGCAGCCACAGAGAAAGTGTTCATAGTTCTTGGCCAGCATGGAATATTCCCAGGCACAGTGTGCCAAAGTTTATTAATGTATTGCACTGATATTCTCACCATAGGGCTTCCAATCTACTTTGTCAGTCATGTGCGCTTGAAATTGCGATATATATACTTCCTAAAAATAAAATACCACGGCATGGAACAGATATTTACTTTTCATAATTATGATACCTTGACTCCTCAGCAATGAGGAACCGGTGAAGCAGGGACATGATAGAGAAGTACACCAAGATTCCTGTGACTAATTCGAATAGAACCCTATTGTTCTGGTTTTCCAATAAATTTCAGTGTTACTTCATGTGTAGTAAATTACCCACAAACTATGCAAAAAGAGGAGACTGTTATAATATCTAACAAGATATTTTATGTATCGCTCACCAAATCCCATTTGTAGCAGACAACATTATGATGTGAGTCAGTAGATCTACGTCTCTAACTGACTCATCAATTGACTGCACTGTTTCAGATTTATCTTTCTTAATCATAGGGATAGTATTTACTTCTAGAAGTTTAGGGTTCTATTCACAAATATTTCTGTACAATCTATTCCTGGGTTACTCCTGCAATTCATGGATAAGCCAGGAGTCGTGCAAAAGTATGTTACATCAATCTTTGTGAAGCCGGCCTTTTCTGTCTATAATATTACCTGTTGCTTCAAAATCAAAAGGTGGGCAGTGCACACACAGAATCTGCCACCTTGGATTTTGGCAGGACAGTGCACTGTGGGATTGCTTAGGGCCAGACCCCCAGGAAGTGATGTCAATGAGGGTAGAGTGGCCCCTGGAAACTTTTTACCTATTGGTTTGGAGTAACCCCCACCCAGAAGCTAGTGCCAGGCATAAAGGTGGCAGCCCTGGCAACCGTTATCAGAACACTTCTGGACCTATGGAAAACTGAAGAAGGATGTCACCTGCTGAAAAAAAGTCCAAATTCTCCTGCTACCAAACTAAATAGTTAATTTTGTCTTTCTGCTTTTAATCTAAAAGTGTAATTACAGTGAAAAGCTCAATAGATTAGCTATTTCCAGAGTCTTCTATTTTTCACTTTGTTTAAATGAAAAAATGGTTAATTTGAATTGGTGACATTGTATTTCAAATAAGGTCAAAAGGTTATATTTTTTCAACTTAAAGTACTCATTTGTCAATACTACTACACGTATTTACCTTCATATTACTCTAATACTCCAGTTAATATACCTACTAATGCTCCTATCCTCTTTTCAAAGTAGTACTATCAGTGCTGCCAAAGTGCAAGTATTACTTTAATTGTTATGACTATGATTAGTACACGTATTTCGCCTCTTAACATTAAAACACTTGTCTGAGGGAATTATACAGGGGGACCCGCAGACTGTAAGCATCTGAATACACTGCTGCCTGATGCAACTAAAGTACTTTTCTGTTGGTTCCAACTTCTAAACTGAAAAATCCTGCTGCAAAAAGGAAATCTCAGGCAAGTGATTTTCAAGGGTTTGTTTGAGCTCAGTACAAAGTGACTGGTAGAACAAAAGAGACTGCTGCAACTGTGGCAAAAACATTAGCTAACAATCTCACCTCTAGTCATACAATTATAATTCAACACACCTCCTGAGTTTATCTCTTGGTAGCTATAGCAAAGAGCAAACAAGTTCAACTTAGGAGAAATGTGTAAAGCCTTTATTCGTACCAGAACAGTTAAAAGGCAGTAAACACAACACATTAAAAATCCCACTCCAATTTATAAAAATAATATAAAATGTAATGAACAAAAAGACACTAAAATGACACAAGTCAGATGTAATGAATAAAAGATAAGATTTTTTGAATCTAAAATCACAAAGCACCAATCATGGTAATCTGGTTGCGCTGATGGAGGTAAATATTAAAGGCAGTTGGCAAGCTACTGCTGATCACTTACAGGGACCAGGTTTGTGCCAATGAAAAGTTTACCTTCTCACTTAGAAGCTGTTCTGCAGAAAGGTCCTGTCAACAGATTGTCCACAGGTTGGACTGCAGGCGTAGTCCGAAGGAGGGCTTCATGAAGACCTCCTGGTGAAGTGCATGTCCTCAGTTTGAGCCTAGCCTCTGGTGGGAAACTTGGTGCAGTCATTATCAACAGTGGGAAGGTCCGAGCAGGGGAAGTCTGGAATCAGTACTCGGGAGTCTTGTTGATGAGTGTCACAAAACCTTCTTGTGCCCTCTGTTCTGTGGACTTTGTACACAGGGCTCATGTCACTTTTTCCTGAGTCACCTCACAGCCTCCTGAAAACCACTGTTTCCCTCTCAGAGCTCTTCACCTCCCTTAAAACTCCTGTACTGCTGCCCCACCCCCACACCCCTGGTTGCATGCCTGTAAGAGTGTTACATGTTTCCTAGTTTATTAGCTCTATTTGCCTTTATCTATTGCATGTAACCATAAGGCACATTTTTCCATTTGCCTTGGTTATTGGTGCCAACTGGTTTGACCTATTGATGCTAACAGCTAATGCTCTTGGTTCCAGCAGTTGGTTAATTGATCACCAACCATCATTTGCACTTGCATTTGCAAAAGGTCACATCTGTTAGGTTGAACACATGGTTTCTCCCACGTTTCCATTGGAACTTTCCAGCCCTTCCATGTGAGCCAGGTGCCCTCCTGGAACAGTCTTCCCATAAGGTATATAAATCCTGTTTAATCCCGGAGTCGGTGCTTGGCCTCATTCCAGTCCTGCACAACACCTTCCCAGCTCTCATCTTCTGAGTCGTCTGGAACCTCCAGTGCTCTAGCCTTTCAAGCCTCCCTGTGATCCTGACTTTGTCAATGTCTCAAGTGTCTCCATGCCCAGAGCTAGAATTCAACCTCCTCTTGTAGCTTCTTGCTTCTCAGCCTTCAACCTTTCTCTGGATTCCAGTTGAAGAACCTAATTCTAGACTAAGTACTGTTTCTTAGGTTTGTGTTCACAAATCCATAGTTCAGTTTTGAATATTGTCTATTACTGAGTTCCCTTGAGCAGATCATCCCATTCATGGAATGTGGGCATTATATGTTCCTACGTTTTGAAAATCCTAGCGCTCTGAACACTTCACCTTGTGGGAGATCCAAACTTTATTTGACTTTGATCTGAAGGTCTTTATATTTGTATTCTCGTCTAGATCTTTGTATTAAGAACTTGGAAAGAGGGACTCCTGGTGCATGTACTCTACATGATTCACCGGTAGGCATGCTTGGGACCTTCTCCTCGCTACGTACATATGGATGTTACAGGAGAAAGATGCTGAGAGTGATGACAGACACAGTAAAGGCAGACGCGGGCGCAAGGAGAATGGCGTTCTACTTTGTCACTGGGGTTGCCGCGCTACCTTGATGCTTGCTGATCTGTCACAGATATGATGTGAAAGGGAATCATTGAGGAGCATGGCTTCTCATTGCGGGAGCGGCCAGGTTTCTCACCACGATTGGTAAGCACTTACTATTGTTTGTTTAGCTCGATTTCACCAGTGGTTGAGGGTCGCTGGTCGGGCTCTCCCACGTGTGTGAGTATGAGTGTCTGCGCATAAGCGGTGGCAAGTGGAGGCAACATCAGTCAGCAGCAGATTAGGATGGCACAATGCCAGATTAAAGCACGGGCTTTGGTTTTGGGTGTTTAGAAATGTGTCAGCCATCTAGCAAAGGATCGAACTCCAGCATCAGGATTATTGACTCACCTCCACATATTCAGAAGAGTAAAAGTTGGTTCATGCCTCATCCGGTAGCTCATAAAGGCAATTTATCTGACTGTATCCAGGTAGTAACAAAGGCTAAAGCAGTACTGCTTTTGGGAATAGTGGCACCAAGAAATGTGGTATTGACCATGAAAGACAGGCAGTAACTATTTCATCTAATCCCTCTAACCCCCACTAACTCTCCAAGTTCTTCAAATCTGCTTCCTATACTATCTGTAGCCACTGAGATGGGGGATGAGAACAGGGAATGGACAAGAGGATCCCCCAGCCTCAGATACAACCTCAGACCCAAGAATCAACAGACAGTTTGACTTTGTCAGGAATGTGAGGGGTAGTAAAAAAGACTATCCAATGTTTAAAAACACCAACACCAAGAACCTGACAAATGCCTTGCACCATCAGCATCAATAGGATCAGAATTCAGAAAGGAGGTTGCAGCGAGATTCAAATGCCCATGTCAGAGTCTATAAATGAACTGGTACCAGAAATCTTTTTGGACACATCAACTATCCACATAATAAGTCAGGAGCAATTGTCAATTGAACAGTCAGTGGAGGGGCAGTGCGAGCTGAGCCAGCGTCAAAGGGAGACGGGTGATAATGAACAGTCATCTTCACGGAGTGGGCTCAGTGGTAGCCTAATTGAGAACTCTGACAATAGGCAAGGGGAGGATGGGGTGATCATGTCCAGGCACAATCACGGAGGTTGCTTGAAACTATTCCCCAGGAGCTGCAAGAATTAAAGTATATCCAAAGTAAGGGGACTGCTACGATAAGCCCGGAGGCTGGATAAAATAGAAGAAGTAATTGGGCAGATCCCAGCATATTTGCAGGAACTTGAACAGAGAATATCAGACCTGGAGAAGAAGCTGGATAAGGTTCAGAAAAACTTGATATGGAAATTTATGATAGGAAGTCGAATCTCCACTTTGTGGGGGTGCCCAGGGGTGCAGAAAATCAGAGTAAACATCAGGATATGCTATAATTCATGGAAAACATGATTAAAACTTATATTTTGGAAAATCTGCCAAACGATGTCAAATATGCGGGAAGGTCGGGTTCCTTCCCAAAGGCAGCCAAATTCCAAGTATCCTCATACAATTATTGTAAATTTTGCAGACTACAGAATTAAAGAACAGATCCTTAAAAAAGCAATTCAAAAGAAATAATTTTGTTTAGCAGAGAAAGAACAGGTGCGTGTGTTCTCTGATATGTCTGTGGCCTCAGCATGCAGAAGAAGAGAACTGATTGTCTTTATAGGCCAATTCAAGGGAGTGGGGGCTCAAGCTCCTATAACTCAGCAATCAAAATTAAGAGTATTGTTTAAAAGGCAATTCTATTTCTGTACAACCCTTGAAGAAGGCACAGACTGGCTGAAGACTGGCTAAAGAACACAGTTCATACAGTATGGGGGGTGGGCTACCTGGCAGCATTACCAATAGATTAATTTTATTTTTGTATATCAAGATTCTTAGATGATTACATTTTCTAGAGAAGGCACGATCTGCTAGAAGAATTTATGTCATGTTGTATGAGGAAAAAGTTGTGAACGTCTCTTATATAGCAAAAAATAACACAATGGGGAAAAAGAGGGATAGCATGGGGGCAAGTATGGCCTATGCGTTCATGTTTTGTGTCTCGAGTGAGGGGTGAGGGTGGGGGATAGTGTTTCCCTCATGAGTGTGCCATGGTGCTTTTCCAGGGCACCCAATCAGTAAGGCATGGTAGGGGGTAGTGTGGGCTAATTCTCCTCCAAGTAGGGAAGGGCTTATAGGGTGGTGGAGGGTTTGGTGGGGCACGGGTAGGACTTGGTGGCGGTGTTTTGGGTGGGGAAGGCAAAAAAATGAGCAGATATACCAGCAAGAAATTACATGTAGTTATAATGTTCATGAAGGAGCCTTAGTAGGAAAAAGGAAAGATGAAGGGAAGAAGGGTTCAGCTTCAGCCACAACTATGTATGGAGGTGATAAGGCTATGCCAGGGTAAAGGAGATGCGTAATATTGGGGTTCTTTCTTCCAATGTTAATGGCATTTTAAATAGACAGAAATATGGGGCTGTGAAGTATTGGTTGAATACGTTTAATCAAGAAATCGTTTACTTTTTTTAAAGAAAATGAACCAAAAATGTTTGCTCGTAGGGCTTATTCATCTGCTTTTTTTTTGCCTCAGCCAGGCTAGCGGTTCGGGTGTGGCTATTTTTTTGTCTAGGTCAGTAGACTGGGAAATAAGGGAAGTTATCAGAGATTTTTAAAAAAGGAGATGGATCTGGTTGAAAGTGCAGGTGTATGGCGCCTCTCTTAACCTCCTCAACTATTAGGATCAGTGCAGGATTAGATAGCTCCATAGAAGGAAATATTTATTTTTGTCAATGGGCGCAGAAGAGCCTCTAATTTGTGGAGGCGATTTTAATTATATTCAGGACCTTCAATGGGGCACCTCAAATAAATCCAAAAAACCGCTGAAGCCTAAAACAGCCAAGGAAATATAATCTGAATTTAGTCGATCCAATGCGATTAGATCACTACGGGCAGGCACAATTTACTTGATTTTCACACCAATATAATTCAGCTTCATGACTGGATTGTTTTAGTCACAAAATCAGTGAAGTGGGGGGAGAACAGGAATTTGGGCCAATGCTTTTTCAGACCACTCAGTGGTAGGTGTTATATTAGAGTTAGAAGATGCCGAAATCTCGAAGGCTCGTTGGCAGTTCGATAGGACACTTCTGATGAATCAGAAATGGTTGGATACTATGCGTAATTTTATCCAGGAATTTTTTGAGATTAACAAAGGTACAGCCTCCTCGTTTTCTGTGTGGGAATCATTTGAAGCAGCATTTAGAGGTCAGATGATCGCTTACAAGCCAGCTCAGAGCAGGTCCCGGGAAGCACAGGTTAAAGAATTACAAGACACTCTTGATTATGCTCACAAAGCTTTAATGGGGGAGGGAGAGTGTAGAGCAGAGTTAAAAACAACATTTGACCAGGTCAAACATGTGCTGAGAGATGTTTGCATTCTTGAAGAGATTTATAGTTGAAAACCTTCTCAGCAGAAGCCGTATAAAGAGAGTGAGCTGGTGGGTAAGCTGCTGGCTTGGTTAACAAGGGTTAAGCAACACACACTAAGTATTGGGGAGATCATAGATCCCGCCTCTAATGTGAAACAAAAAGATGATCTTAAAATAGGCCAGATATTCTTGCGACATTATAATAGTATTTAAGGCAGCAATAAGGTGGTTTCTAGAGCCAGCCTTGAGGATTTTTATAGATTTTTTAGGCTTCCATGCTTGATCAAGATGCAGGGGAATGCACTATTGCTAGATGTCTCATTTGGTGAGGCAACTTTGGTGTTGCAAAAGATGGCTAATGCTAAAGCAACTGGCACCAGTGGTATTCCAATTGAAATGTATAAAACATTCCAGAACGAGCGATTGCCACACTTCGTGCATTTATTCAATGAAATCAGAAATGGGCTGGATATCCTCCGGCATTTAAAGAGTAAGTGGTGGTAAATTTTTTGAAAAAAATCCCATGAACAAAAAGTCTTATCACCCAATAGGTCAACTTAATGCGGATTATAAACTATTACCCAAGATCTGGGCACCACAGATAATTGAGGCTGGGCAGACCCTGCTGCGGAAGGAGGGAGTGATGGCTGTGAATAAACCGTACTTGGTCCAGGCCACCGATTGTTTTTCTTGCACCGAGGACAAATCTGCAATTGCAATGATCGATGCTGAGAAGGCATTTGATCTTGTGAATTGTGATGCTCTGTTTTTTGTGAAATTTCTATTCCCAGAGAGAATGGTATAAATGCTTAAAAAGCTTCACCAAGGGGCAAAATTGTGGGTTACAATAAACGCAAAGCTAGCAGGTATGGTTCAGATTAGGTGTGGCACCCGGCAGGGGTGTCCAATGTCTCCTATACTTTTTGCACTTTTCATTGAATCATTAGCGGAACAAATACCTAGTGCCAACAGTATTGTCCCCCCCAAAAGAGATGTCTAAATTCTAATTGATTGCAGATGATTTGGTGTTATTTCTAAAGGCTGACCAGGTTAACATTAAGGGCCCATGGGATATCATTCAAGAATATACAAATCGGGGGGCTGTATGATCAATCAAGACAAAACCGAGACATTATTCTACAATGCCCATTTGTCGGTGCTTTTGGCAGAGCTAATACAGAATTTTAATAGTAATCGTCACATTCGTTATCTTGGGATTTATGTGACCAATAAATAAAATACACAGACTTATTCAAGCTGAATTATGAGAAAATTATGGTAAATGTAAAAGAGATCTTAAAAAGATGCTTACCCTAATAGGGAGAGTGTCATTAACTAAAATGTCGGTTCTTCCACTATTTTTATTCCTTTTTGCGAATCTCACAATAAAAATCAATAAGGAGTTTTCTGAAGAGCTAGAATTCCTTATAATTAGGTTTGTATGGAAGTGGAAAAAAAACTTTAGAGTGAGATACTCAGTCCTTCAGTTAGATAAGTAACAAGGTGGCTTGGCCTTACTGGATTTCTTTTGTATTACCTGCCACGTGGCTGGATATTATCGTCAAAATGGGTATAGTGGAAGGAGTTTTGGATCTTTTTTTCATAATGAAAATGATACAAGAGAGTGGAGGTAAACTGCCATTTTTTTAAAGATGGCAAAATCGCTGAAAAGAACAAGGTATAAGGTGTTTGCTGAAATCATTTGGGCAGTACAAAGGTTTTTTTAAACCAGACATATTCCATTATGTTATCTGTCGATTATGTTACAGGACTGTCAGGGGCTAGACTTGGCGAGTCCAGAAATTATTTGCGGGATTTGGAATTCAAAAGGCTACTGGGTTCTGGGTGATTTTTACCCAGGCACTCGGCTTGCTAACTAGGAGGAGATAAAACTGTGAGTAAGGATGGAGCAGAGGAAGCTCTGGCATAGTTATTTCCAAATTAAAAGCTTGATACATAATAAACTGCAAGAGATGAGCCATTCTTCAGAGGCAGTTATGAAACTCTGGTATAAAAGTCAATTACTAGGAGTAGGGAACTGGTACAGGTCCCTTCGGAAGCACACAGACTCCTCTCTGATTGAAGATCATTTGAGAAAGATTGAGCAAGAGACAGAATCTAGGCTAACAGTTGGAAAATGAGAGCGAATTTCGATATTCGAATACACATTTCTAAGGGAAGCAAATGTTTAAGAGGATGAGTTTTTTATGTCCCTGGATAGCTTACTATACGCCGAAAGCAATTAACAAAATGTATCCGTCTGTTGCAAATAAATAAATAATGTTCTAGGTGACCTCAAAAGGAAAAAGGGGATTGGTTGCATATTTTTTATGAGTGCCCGAAACTGACGCAATCCTGGGAGGTGGTCTTTCGAGAACTAAGTCAAGAAATTCAAGTGACATTGAAGCCAGAAGCAAAGTTGGTACTATTTGGGGTATCGGGTCAAACTTCTAGGCTTGATAAGTACATTCAGAATTTTATATCAGCATCATTAGCTGTAGCGAGGTCATTGATCCTACAATACTGGTGCACAATTATAGTACCAACTCTTAAAATATGGTTCATGAAGTTGCAGAGGACAGGGCATTTCGAGGAAGCATACGCCAGGAGGTTGGGTAGCCTGAAGAAACATCTTGCAGTTTGGGCACCACTGGAAAATATGGCTGCGCATATAGCATCTTGGTAAAGAGGTGAACCTAGAAGGCTTCCTTCTGACTTAATGGCTGAGGGAAATCAGGACCTCGATAGGGTCAAGGGACCATATTTCACAGCCATATAGTGTGAGGAAGGTACTTTAGCACTGTGACACATGTTGGCAAAGTTATAATGAGTATGATAATTTGCTTTGTTTTAATGTACAAATTCTGTAAAGCACAAATGTGCTTTTATGAAAATTTGATAAAGCTCAATCCAGGATGAGGTCTTTCATTATGTATGTGATCCTATTTTGTTAATGAAGCACGTTAGGAGCAATGGCTTCAATGGATTCTCTATTTGAAAGTTAAGTTCTCCTCTGGTGAAGGATCCTCCCACACGATTAAGATGAATTAGTTTAAACATGATTTTGATCAGTTTACAGATGTGTAATACGACCTGCTGTGTTGCATAAGATTAATAAAATCTAGTTAAGTACCGTAGCACTTTGAGGATGAGAATTTCCACAAGAAAAAGAAAGGGCAGGTATCTGTTTAATAATGATCTGGCGTGCTGATTTATAAGGTTTATACCTTTTAGTAAAGTACTGTAGCACTTTATCGGATAAAAAGTTGCACAGAAAAAAGAAAGGGGAGGAATTTGTTTGTTAACATAATAGACGGTTTG
Source organism: Pleurodeles waltl (assembly GCF_031143425.1). Lineage (NCBI taxonomy): Eukaryota > Metazoa > Chordata > Amphibia > Caudata > Salamandridae > Pleurodeles > Pleurodeles waltl. The sequence continues at coordinate 1,217,477,400 of NC_090437.1, read as the reverse complement.
CCTGCACTATGCCTATTCTTTTGGATTTGTGTGACCTGAGGTCCTGATATTTAGGCCCGTATTTATACTCCGTTTGCGCCGAATTAGCGTCGTTTTTTTCGACGCAAATTCGGCGCAAAACTAACGCCATATTTATACTTTGGCGTTAGACGCGTCTAGCGCCAAAGTATGGGCAAATAGCGTCATTTTTTAGCGTGAACGCCTTCCTTGCGTTAATGAGATGCAAGGAAGGCGTTCCCGTCTAAAAAAATGACGGCGACGCAAATGCGTCGTATTTATACTCCCGGGCAAAAATCACGCCCGGGAGTTGGCGGGTCAAAAAACCCCGCATTTGCGCCACTATTTAACGCCTGGGTCAGGGTAGGCGTTAAGGGGCCTGTGGGCTCAAAATGAGCCCACAGGTGCCCTCCCCTGCCCCCAGGGACCCCCCCTGCCACCCCTGCCCACCCCAGGAGGACACCCAAGGATGGAGGGACCCACCCCAGGGACATTCAGGTAAGTTCAGGTAAGTATAATTTTCTATATTTTTTAATTTTTTTTGGTGGCATAGGGGGGCCTTATTTGTGCCCCCCTACATGCCACTATGCCCAATGGCCATGCCCAGGGGACGTAAGTCCCCTGGGCATGGCCATTGGGCAAGGGGGCATGACTCCTGTCTTTACTAAGACAGGAGTCATTTAAATGGCGTCTGGGCGTCGAAAAAAATGGCGCAAATCGGGTTGAGGCGATTTTTTTGCCTCAACCTGACTTGCCCCATTTTAAGACGCCCTAACGCCATTTTCCCCCTACGCCGGCGCTGCCTGGTCTACGTGGTTTTTTTCCACGCACACCAGGCAGCGCCGGTCTGCTAGCGCCGACTAACGCCATTCCATAAATACGGCGCCCGCATGGCGCTTCAGAATGGCGTTAGACGGCGCTAAATTTTTTGATGCTAAACTGCGTTAGCGCAGTTTAGCGTCAAAAAGTATAAATATGGGCCTTAATATAATTTACAATTTTTTGGTGAATAATTTTTCCTTTTTTATAAATGTATTTGTTGTATATTGGTAAATCTGCTCAATAAAAAGTTTTTTTTTAAAAAGTAAAAAAAGCAACTCAAAAGACTTTGAGCGCATTATTTTGGTTCTCACATGTTTTTCATTGAACCTTGTTGTAGTGGACATTGTGTGAAGTGCCAGAAAACTCAGATTTTTCCTTTTGAATTTGTATCTGCTCTCAAGCCTTATTAACGATGAAGCCTGTAAGTGTTATTGTTGTAAATAACTCTTTAACCCCTTCGCTGCCAGGCCTTTTCTCCCTCAGGTACCATGCCTTTTTTTAGCTATTTGGGGCAGTTCGCGCTTAGGCCCTCATAACTTTTTGTCCACATAAGCTACCCATGCCAAATTTGTGTACTTGTTTACCAACATCCTAGGGATTCTAGAGGTACCCAGGGTTTGTGGGTTCCCCTGAAGGAGACCAAGAAGTTAGCGAAAATACAGCAAAATGTTTGTTTTTAATAGAAATGGGATAAAACGGCTGCAGAAGAAGGCTTCTGTTTTTTTCCCCATGAAAATGCCATCAACACAGGGTGTTAAAATCACCAGCTTCCCAGCTTTCAGGAACAGACAGACTTGAATCAAAAAAACACATTTTTCAACACAATTTTGGCATTTTACTGGGACATACCCCATTTTTGCTATTTTTGGGGCTTTTAACCTCCTTCCAGTTAATGACAAAAATGGGTATGAAACCAATGCTGGATCCCAGAAAGCTCAACATTTCTGAAAAGTAGACAAAATTCACAATTCAGCAAGGTTTCATTTGTGTAGATCCTACAAGGTTTTCCTATAGACAATAACAACTGAAATAAAAAAATATTAAAATTGAGTCTTCACATTTTACTCTGTAACTTTTTAATGTGATGTCAGATTTTTTAAACCAACATACTGTTACATCTGCTGGACTCTTCTGGTTCTGGGGATATATAGGGATTGTAGGTTCATTAAGAACCCTAAGTACCCACAGCCAATAAATGAGCTGTACCTTGCAATGGGTTTTCATTCTATACTGGATATACAGCAATTCACTTGGTGAAATATAAAGCGCGAAAGATAGGTACCAAGAAAACCTTTGTATTTCCAAAATGGGCACAAGATAAGGTGTTGAGAAGCAGTGATTATTTGCACATCTCTGAATTCTGGGGTCCCCATACTAGCATGTGAATTACAGGTCATTTCTCAAATAGACGTCTTTTTTTACACACTGTCTTACATTTGGAAGGAAAAAATGTAGAGAAACACAAGGGGCAATTACACTTGTTCTGCTATTCTGTGTTCCCCTAAGTCTCCCGATAAAAAGTGAACCTCACTTGTGTGGGTAGGCCTAATGCCAACAAAAGGAAACGCAACATGGACACATCACATTTTCCCAAAGAAAACTGACGTGTTTCTTGGAAAGTACCTAGCTGTAGATTTTGGCGTCTAGCTCAGCCGGCACCTAGGAAAACCTACCAAACCTGTGCATTTTTTTTAACTAGACACGTAGGGGAATATAGAAAGGAGTGATTTGTGGGGCTCTCACTAGGTTCTGTTACCCAGAATCCTTTGCAAACCTCAAAATATGGCCAGAAAAACACTTTTTCCTCACATTTTGGTGACAGAAAGTTCTGGAATCTGAGAGGAGCCACAAATTTCTTTCCAACCAGCATTCCCCCAAGTCTACCGATAAAAATGGTACCTCACTTGTGTGGGTAGGCCAAGCGCCCATGACAGGAAATGCCCCCAAACACAACATGGACACATCACGTTTTCCCAAAGAAAACAGAGCTGTTTTTTGCAAATTGCCCAGCTGTGGATTTTGGCCTCTAGCTCAGCCGGCACCTAGGGAAACCTACCAAACCTGTGCATTTTTTAAAACTAGACGCCTAGGGAAATCCAAGATGGGGTGACTTGTGGGGCTCTCATCAAGTTCTGTCACCCAGAATCCTTTAAAAACCTCAAAATGTGGCCAAAAAACACTTTTTCCTCACATTTTGGTGACAGAAAGTTGTGGAATCTGAGAGGATCCACGAATTGCCTTCTACCCAGCATTCCCCCAAGTCTCTCGATAAAAATGGTATCTCACTCGTGTGGGTAGGCCTATCGCCCGTGACAGGAAATGCCCCGAATCACAACATGGACACATCACATTTTTCCAAAGAAAACAGAGCTGTTTTTTGCAAAGTGCCCAGTTGTGGATTTTGGCCTCTGGCTCAGCTGGCACCTAGGGAAACCTACCAAACCTGTAAATTTTTTAAAACTAGACACCTAGGGGAATTTAGGATGTGGTGACTTGTGGGGCTCTCACCAAGTTCTGTTACCCAGAATCCTTTGCAAACCTCAAAATGTGGCCCAAAAAAAACTTTTTCCTCACATTTCAATGACAGAAAGTTCTGGAATCTGAGAGGAGCCACGAATTTTCTTCCACCCAGCGTTCCCCCAAGTCTCCCGATAAAAACAGTATGTCACTTGCGTGGGTAGGCCTAGTGCCCGCGAAAGGAAATGCTCCAAAATACAACGTGGACACATCACATTTTCCCAAAGAAAACAGAGCTGTTTTTTGCAAAGTGCCAATCTGTGGATTTTGGCCTCTAGCTCAGCCAGCACCTAGGGAAGCCTACCAAACCTGTGCACTTGTGAGAACTAGATGCCTAGAGAAATCCAAGATGGGGTGACTTGTGGGGCTCTCACCAGGTTCTGTTACCCAGAATCCTTTGCAAACCTCAAAATTTGGCCAAAAATATACTTTTTCCTCAAATTTCGGTGACAGAAAGTTCTGGAATTTGAGAGGAGACAAAAATGTCCTTCCACCCAGCGTTCCCCCAAGTCTCCCGATAAAAATGGTACCCCACCCGTGTGGGTAGGCCTAGTTCTCGTGACAGGAAATGCCCCAAAACACAACATGGACCCATCACATTTTCCCTAAGAAAAGAGAGCTGTTTTTTGCAAATTGCCCAGCTGTGGATTTTGGCCTCTAGCTCAGCCGGCACCTAGGGAAACCTACCAAACCTGTGCATTTTTTAAAACTAGACGCCTAGGGAAATCCAAGATGGGGTGACTTGTGGGGCTCTCATCAAGTTCTGTCACCCAGAATCCTTTAAAAACCTCAAAATGTGGCCAAAAAACACTTTTTCCTCACATTTTGGTGACAGAAAGTTGTGGAATCTGAGAGGATCCACGAATTGCCTTCTACCCAGCATTCCCCCAAGTCTCTCGATAAAAATGGTATCTCACTCGTGTGGGTAGGCCTATCGCCCGTGACAGGAAATGCCCCGAATCACAACATGGACACATCACATTTTTCCAAAGAAAACAGAGCTGTTTTTTGCAAAGTGCCCAGTTGTGGATTTTGGCCTCTGGCTCAGCTGGCACCTAGGGAAACCTACCAAACCTGTAAATTTTTTAAAACTAGACACCTAGGGGAATTTAGGATGTGGTGACTTGTGGGGCTCTCACCAAGTTCTGTTACCCAGAATCCTTTGCAAACCTCAAAATGTGGCCCAAAAAAAACTTTTTCCTCACATTTCAATGACAGAAAGTTCTGGAATCTGAGAGGAGCCACGAATTTTCTTCCACCCAGCGTTCCCCCAAGTCTCCCGATAAAAACAGTATGTCACTTGCGTGGGTAGGCCTAGTGCCCGCGAAAGGAAATGCTCCAAAATACAACGTGGACACTTCACATTTTCCCAAAGAAAACAAAGCTGTTTTTTGCAAAGTGCTAAGCTGTGGATTTTGGCCTCTAGCTCAGCTGGCACTTAGGGAAACCTACCAAACCTGTAAATTTTTTAAAACTAGACAACTAGGGGAATTTAGGATGTGGTGAATTGTGGGGCTCTCACCAAGTTCTGTTACCCAGAATCCTTTGCAAACCTCAAAATTTGGCCCCAAAAAAACTTTTTCCTCACATTTCAATGACAGAAAGTTCTGGAATCTGAGAGGAGCCACAAATTTCCTTCCACCCAGCATTCCCCCAAGTCTCCCGATAAAAACAGTATGTCACTTGCGTGGGTAGGCCTAGTGCCCGCGAAATGAAATGCTCCAAAATACAACGTGGACACATCTCATTTTCCCAAAGAAAACAGAGCTGTTTTTTGCAAAGTGCCAAGCTGTGGATTTTAACCTCTAGCTCAGCCAGCACCTAGGGAAGCCTACCAAACCTGTGCACTTGTGAGAACTAGATGCCTAGAGAAATCCAAGATGGGGTGACTTGTGGGGCTCTCACCAGGTTCTGTTACCCAGAATCCTTTGCAAACCTCAAAATTTGGCCAAAAATATACTTTTTCCTCACAGTTCGGTGACAGAAAGTTCTGGAATTTGAGAGGAGACACATATTTCCTTCCACCCACCGTTCCCCCAAGTCTCCCGATAAAAATGGTACCCCACCCGTGTGGGTAGGCCTGGTTCTCGTGACGGGAAATGCCCCAAAACACAACATGGACCCATCACATTTTCCCAAAGAAAAGAGAGCTGTTTCTTGCAAAGTGCCAAGCTGTGGATTTTGGCCTCTAGCTCAGCCGGCACCTAGGGAAACCTACCAAACCTGTGTATTTTTTAAAACTAGACACCTACGGAAATCCAGGATGGGGTGACTTGTGGGGCTCTCACCAGGTTCTGTTACCCAGAATCCTTTGTAAACCTTAAAATGTGGCCAAAAGAACACTTTTTCCTCACATTTCGGTGAAAGGAAGTTCTGGAATCTGAGAGGAGCCACAAATTTCCTTCCACCCAGCGTTCCCCCAAGTCTCCCGATAAAAATTGTACCTCACTTGTGTGGGTAGACCTAGCGCCTGTGACAGGAAATGCCCCAAAACACAACATGGACACATCACATTTTCCCAAAGAAAACAAAAAAACTGCCAAGCTGTGGATTTTGGCCTCTAGCTCAGCCAGCACCTAGGGAAGCCTACCAAACCTGTGCATTGGTGAGAACTAGACACCTAGGGAAATTCAGGATGGGATGACTTGTGAGGCTCTCACCAGGTTCTATAACCCAGAATCCTTTGCAAACTTCAGATTTTGGCCCCAAACCACTTTTTCCTCACATTTCGGTGACAGAAAGTTCTGGAATCTGAGAGGAGCCATAAATTTCCTTCCACCCAGCATTCCCCCAAGTCTCCCGATAAAAATGGTACCTCACTTGTGTGGGTAGGCCTAGCGCCCGTGACAGGAAATGCCCCCAAACACAACATGGACACATCATGTTTTCCCAAAGAAAACAGAGCTGTTTTTTGCAAATTGCCAAGCTGTGGATTTTGGCCTCTAGCTCAGCCGGCACCTATGGAAACCTACCAAACCTGTGCATTTGTGAAAACTAGACGCTTAGGGAAATCCAAGATGGGGTGACTTGTGGGGCTCTCACCAAGTTCTGTCACCCAGAATCCTTTTCAAACCTCAAAATGTGGCCAAAAAAACACTTTTTCCTCACATTTTGGTGACAGAAAGTTCTGGAATCTGAGAGGAGCCACGAATTGCCTTCTACCCAGCATTCCCCCAAGTCTCCCGATAAAAATGGTATCTCACTTGTGTGGGTAGGCCTAGCGCCCGTGACAGGAAATGCCCCAAATCACAACATGGACACATCACATTTTCCCAAAGAAAACAGAACTGTTTTTTGCAAAGGGCCAAGCTGTGGATTTTTGCCTCTAGCTCAGCTGGCACCTAGGGAAACCTACCAAACCTGTACATTTTTTAAAACTAGACACGTAGGGGAATTTAGGATGTGGTGACTTGTGGGGTTCTCGCCAAGTTCTGTTACCCAGAATCCTTTGCAAACCTCAAAATTTGGCCCCAAAAAAACTTTTTCCTCACATTTCAATGACAGAAAGTTCTGGAATCTGAGAGGAGCCACAAATTTTCTTCCACCCAGCGTTCCCCCAAGGCGCCCGATAAAAACAGTATGTCACTTGCGTGGGTAGGCCTAGTGACCGCGAAAGGAAATGCTCCAAAATACAATGTGGACACATCACATTTTCCCAAAGAAAACAGAGCTGTTTTTTGCAAAGTGCCAAGCTGTGGATTTTGGCCTCTAGCTCAGCTGGCACCTAGGGAAACCTACCAAACCTGTACATTTTTTAAAACTAGACACCTAGGGGAATTTAGGATGTGGTGACTTGTGGGGCTCTCACCAAGTTCTATTACCCAGAATCCTTTGCAAACCTAACAACTTGGGCCCAAAAAAACGTTTTCCTCACATTTCAATGACAGAAAGTTCTGGAATCTGAGAGGAGCCACAAATTTCCTTCCACCCAGCGTTCCCCCAAGTCTCCCGATAAAAATTGTACCTCACTTGTGTGGGTAGACCTAGCGCCTGTGACAGGAAATGCCCCAAAACACAACATGGACACATCACATTTTCCCAAAGAAAACAAAAAAACTGCCAAGCTGTGGATTTTGGCCTCTAGCTCAGCCAGCACCTAGGGAAGCCTACCAAACCTGTGCATTGGTGAGAACCAGACACCTAGGGAAATTCAGGATGGGATGACTTGTGAGGCTCTCACCAGGTTCTATAACCCAGAATCCTTTGCAAACTTCAGATTTTGGTCCCAAACCACTTTTTCCTCACATTTCGGTGACAGAAAGTTCTGGAATCTGAGAGGAGCCATAAATTTCCTTCCACCCAGCATTCCCCCAAGTCTCCCGATCAAAATGGTACCTCACTTGTGTGGGTAGGCCTAGCGCCCGTGACAGGAAATGCCCCCAAACACAACATGGACACATCATGTTTTCCCAAAGAAAACAGAGCTGTTTTTTGCAAATTGCCAAGCTGTGGATTTTGGCCTCTAGCTCAGCCGGCACGTATGGAAACCTACCAAACCTGTGCATTTGTGAAAACTAGACGCTTAGGGAAATCCAAGATGGGGTGACTTGTGGGGCTCTCACCAAGTTCTGGCTCCCAGAATCCTTTTCAAACCTCAAAATGTGGCCAAAAAAACACTTTTTCCTCACATTTTGGTGACAGAAAGTTCTGGAATCTGAGAGGAGCCACGAATTGCCTTCTACCCAGCATTCCCCCAAGTCTCCCGATAAAAATGGTATCTCACTTGTGTGGGTAGGCCTAGCGCCCGTGACAGGAAATGCCCCAAATCATAACATGGACACATCACATTTTCCCAAAGAAAACAGAACTGTTTTTTGCAAAGTGCCAAGCTGTGGATTTTGGCCTCTAGCTCAGCTGGCACCTAGGGAAACCTACCAAACCTGTACATTTTTTAAAACTAGACACCTAGGGGAATTTAGGATGTGGTGACTTGTGGGGTTCTCGCCAAGTTCTGTTACCCAGAATCCTTTGCAAACCTCAAAATTTGGCCCCAAAAAAACTTTTTCCTCACATTTCAATGACAGAAAGTTCTGGAATCTGAGAGTAGCCACAAATTTTCTTCCACCCAGCGTTCCCCCAAGGCTCCCGATAAAAACAGTATGTCACTTGCGTGGGTAGGCCTAGTGCCCGCGAAAGGAAATGCTCCAAAATACAACGTGGACACATCACATTTTCCCAAAGAGAACAGAGCTGTTTTTTGCAAAGTGCCAAGCTGTGGATTTTGGCCTCTAGCTCAGCTGGCACCTAGGGAAACCTACCAAACCTGTACATTTTTTAAAACTAGACACCTAGGGGAATTTAGGATGTGGTGACTTGTGGGGCTCTCACCAAGTTCTATTACCCAGAATCCTTTGCAAACCTAACAATTTGGGCCCAAAAAAACGTTTTCCTCACATTTCAATGACAGAAAGTTCTGGAATCTGAGAGGAGCCACAAATTTCCTTCCACTCAGCGTTCCCCCAACTCTCCCGATAAAAATTGTACCTCACTTGTGTGGGTAGACCTAGCGCCTGTGACAGGAAATGCCCCAAAACACAACATGGACACATCACATTTTCCCAAAGAAAACAAAAAAACTGCCAAGCTGTGGATTTTGGCCTCTTGCTCATCCAGCACCTAGGGAAGCCTACCAAACCTGTGTATTTGTGAGAACTAGACACCTAGGGAAATTCAGGATGGGATGAATTGTGAGGCTCTCACCAGGTTCTATAACCCAGAATCCTTTGCACACTTCAGATTTTGGCCCAAAACCACATTTTTCCTCACATTTCGGTGACAGAAAGTGCTGGAATCTGAGAGGAGCCACAAATGTCCTTCCACCCAGCATTCCCCCTTGTCTCCCGATAAAAATGGTACCTCACTTGTGTGGGTAGGCCTAGTGCCCGTGACAGGAAATGCCCCCAAACACAACATGGACACATCACGTTTTCCCAAAGAAAACAGAGCTGTTTTTTGCAAATTGCCAAGCTGTGGATTTTGGCCTCTAGCTCAGCCGGCACCAATGGAAACCTACCAGACCTGTGCATTTGTGAAAACTAGACGCCTTGGGAAATCCAAGATGGGGTGACTTGTGGGGCTCTCACCAAGTTCTGTCACCCAGAATCCTTTTCAAACCTCAAAATGTGGCCAAAAAAACACTTTTTCCTCACATTTTGGTGACAGAAAGTTCTGGAATCTGAGAGGAGCCACGAATTTTCTTCCACCCAGCGTTCCCCCAAGTCTCCCGATAAAAACAGTATGTCACTTGCGTGGGTAGGCCTAGTGCCCGCGAAAGGAAATGCTCCAAAATACAACGTGGACACATCACATTTTCCCAAAGAAAACAGAGCTGTTTTTTGCAAAGTGCCAAGCTGTGGATTTTGGCCTCTAGCTCAGCCGGCACCTAGGGAAACCTACCAAACCTGTACATTTTTTAAAACTAGACACCTAGGGGAATTTAGGATGTGGTGACTTGTGGGGCTCTCACCAAGTTCTGTTACCCAGAATCCTTTGCAAACCTCAAAATTTGGCCCCAAAAAAACATTTTCCTCACATTTCAATGACAGAAAGTTGTGGAATCTGAGAGGAGCCACAAATTTCCTTCCACCCAGCGATCCCCCATGTCTCCCGATAAAAACAGTATGTCACTTGTGTGGGTAGGCCTAGTGCCCGCGAAATGAAATGCTCCAAAATACAACGTGGACACATCACATTTTCCCAAAGAAAACAGAGCTGTTTTTTCCAAAGTGCCAATCTGTGGATTTTGGCCTCTAGCTCAGCCAGCACCTAGGGAAGCCTACCAAACCTGTGCACTTGTGAGAACTAGATGCCTAGAGAAATCCAAGATGGGGTGACTTGTGGGGCTCTCACCAGGTTCTGTTACCCAGAATCCTTTGCAAACCTCAAAATGTGGCCAAAAATATACTTTTTCCTCAAATTTCGGTGACAGAAAGTTCTGGAATTTGAGAGGAGACAAAAATGTCCTTCCACCCAGCGTTCCCCCAAGTCTCCCGATAAAAATGGTACCCCACCCGTGTGGGTAGGCCTAGTTCTCGTGACAGGAAATGCCCCAAAACACAACATGGACCCATCACATTTTCCCTAAGAAAAGAGAGCTGTTTTTTGCAAATTGCCCAGCTGTGGATTTTGGCCTCTAGCTCAGCCGGCACCTAGGGAAACCTACCAAACCTGTGCATTTTTTAAAACTAGACGCCTAGGGAAATCCAAGATGGGGTGACTTGTGGGGCTCTCATCAAGTTCTGTCACCCAGAATCCTTTAAAAACCTCAAAATGTGGCCAAAAAACACTTTTTCCTCACATTTTGGTGACAGAAAGTTGTGGAATCTGAGAGGATCCACGAATTGCCTTCTACCCAGCATTCCCCCAAGTCTCTCGATAAAAATGGTATCTCACTCGTGTGGGTAGGCCTATCGCCCGTGACAGGAAATGCCCCGAATCACAACATGGACACATCACATTTTTCCAAAGAAAACAGAGCTGTTTTTTGCAAAGTGCCCAGTTGTGGATTTTGGCCTCTGGCTCAGCTGGCACCTAGGGAAACCTACCAAACCTGTAAATTTTTTAAAACTAGACACCTAGGGGAATTTAGGATGTGGTGACTTGTGGGGCTCTCACCAAGTTCTGTTACCCAGAATCCTTTGCAAACCTCAAAATGTGGCCCAAAAAAAACTTTTTCCTCACATTTCAATGACAGAAAGTTCTGGAATCTGAGAGGAGCCACGAATTTTCTTCCACCCAGCGTTCCCCCAAGTCTCCCGATAAAAACAGTATGTCACTTGCGTGGGTAGGCCTAGTGCCCGCGAAAGGAAATGCTCCAAAATACAACGTGGACACTTCACATTTTCCCAAAGAAAACAAAGCTGTTTTTTGCAAAGTGCTAAGCTGTGGATTTTGGCCTCTAGCTCAGCTGGCACCTAGGGAAACCTACCAAACCTGTAAATTTTTTAAAACTAGACAACTAGGGGAATTTAGGATGTGGTGAATTGTGGGGCTCTCACCAAGTTCTGTTACCCAGAATCCTTTGCAAACCTCAAAATTTGGCCCCAAAAAAACTTTTTCCTCACATTTCAATGACAGAAAGTTCTGGAATCTGAGAGGAGCCACAAATTTCCTTCCACCCAGCATTCCCCCAAGTCTCCCGATAAAAACAGTATGTCACTTGCGTGGGTAGGCCTAGTGCCCGCGAAATGAAATGCTCCAAAATACAACGTGGACACATCTCATTTTCCCAAAGAAAACAGAGCTGTTTTTTGCAAAGTGCCAAGCTGTGGATTTTAACCTCTAGCTCAGCCAGCACCTAGGGAAGCCTACCAAACCTGTGCACTTGTGAGAACTAGGGCCCATATTTATACTTTTTGACGCTAAACTGCACTAACGCAGTTTAGCGTCAAAAAGTTTTGCGCCGGCTAACGCCATTCTGAAGCGCCATGCGGGCGCCGTATTTATTGAATGGCGTTAGCCGGCGCAAGCAGACCGGCGCTGCCTGGTGTGCGCGAGAAAAACCACGTACACCAGGCAGCGCCAGCGTAGGGGGAAAATGGCGCATGGGCGTCTTAAAATGGGGCAAGTCAGGTTACGTCGAAAAAATCGTCGTAACCCGACTTGCGCCATTTATTTTCGACGCCCATCCCCCATCAACATGACTCCTATCATTGTAAAGATAGGAGTCATGCCCCCTTGCCCAATGGCCATGCCCAGGGGACTTCTGTCCCCTGGGCATGGTCATTGGGCATAGTGGCATGTAGGGGGGCACAAATCAGGCCCCCCTATGCCAAAAAAAATCATTAAAAAAAAATAAAAAAATACTTACCTGAATGTCCCTGGGGTGGGTCCCTCCAGCCTTGGGTGTCCTCCTGGGGTGGGCAAGGGTGGCAGGGGGGGTCCCTGGGGGCAGGGGAGGGCACTCTGGGCTCATTTTGAGCCCACTTGTCCCTTAACGCCATGCCTGACCCAGGCGTTAAAAAGCGGCGCAAATGCGCCGTTTTTAGCCACGCCCACTCCCGGGCGTCTCTTTTGCCCGGGAGTATAAATACCACGTAAAGGCCTGGGAGTCATTTTTTAGACGGGAACGCCTCCCTTGCATATCATTAACGCAAGGAAGGGGTTCACGCTAAAAAATGACGCACATTCCGGGAACTTTGGCGCTATTCGCCTCTAACGCCATAGTATAAATATGGCGTTAGTTGGCGTTAGTTTAGCGTCGAATTTGCGTCGAAAAAAACGACGCAAATTCGGCGCAAACGGAGTATAAATACGGCCCTAGATGCCTAGAGAAATCCAAGATGGGGTGACTTGTGGGGCTCTCACCAGGTTCTGTTACCAAGAATCCTTTGCAAACCTCAAAATTTGGCCAAAAATATACTTTTTCCTCACAGTTCGGTGACAGAAAGTTCTGGAATTTGAGAGGAGACACATATTTCCTTCCACCCACCGTTCCCCCAAGTCTCCCGATAAAAATGGTACCCCACCTGTGTGGGTAGGCCTAGTTCTCGTGACGGGAAATGCCCCAAAACACAACATGGACCCATCACATTTTCCCAAAGAAAAGAGAGCTGTTTCTTGCAAAGTGCCAAGCTGTGGATTTTGGCCTCTAGCTCAGCCGGCACCTAGGGAAACCTACCAAACCTGTGTATTTTTTAAAACTAGACACCTACGGAAATCCAGGATGGGGTGACTTGTGGGGCTCTCACCAGGTTCTGTTACCCAGAATCCTTTGCAAACCTTAAAATGTGGCCAAAAGAACACTTTTTCCTCACATTTCGGTGAGAGGAAGTTCTGGAATCTGAGAGGAGCCACAAATTTCCTTCCACCCAGCGTTCCCCCAAGTCTCCCGATAAAAATTGTACCTCACTTGTGTGGGTAGACCTAGCGCCTGTGACAGGAAATGCCCCAAAACACAACATGGACACATCACATTTTCCCAAAGAAAACAAAAAAACTGCCAAGCTGTGGATTTTGGCCTCTAGCTCAGCCAGCACCTAGGGAAGCCTACCAAACCTGTGCATTTGTGAGAACTAGACACCTAGGGAAATCCAAGATGGGGTGACTTGTGGGGCTCTCATCAAGTTCTGTCACCCAGAATCCTTTAAAAACCTCAAAATGTGGCCAAAAAACACTTTTTCCTCACATTTTGGTGACAGAAAGTTGTGGAATCTGAGAGGATCCACGAATTGCCTTCTACCCAGCATTCCCCCAAGTCTCTCGATAAAAATGGTATCTCACTCGTGTGGGTAGGCCTATCGCCCGTGACAGGAAATGCCCCGAATCACAACATGGACACATCACATTTTTCCAAAGAAAACAGAGCTGTTTTTTGCAAAGTGCCCAGTTGTGGATTTTGGCCTCTGGCTCAGCTGGCACCTAGGGAAACCTACCAAACCTGTAAAATTTTTAAAACTAGACACCTAGGGGAATTTAGGATGTGGTGACTTGTGGGGCTCTCACCAAGTTCTGTTACCCAGAATCCTTTGCAAACCTCAAAATGTGGCCCAAAAAAAACTTTTTCCTCACATTTCAATGACAGAAAGTTCTGGAATCTGAGAGGAGCCACGAATTTTCTTCCACCCAGCGTTCCCCCAAGTCTCCCGATAAAAACCGTATGTCACTTGCGTGGGTAGGCCTAGTGCCCGCGAAAGGAAATGCTCCAAAATACAACGTGGACACTTCACATTTTCCCAAAGAAAACAAAGCTGTTTTTTGCAAAGTGCTAAGCTGTGGATTTTGGCCTCTAGCTCAGCTGGCACCTAGGGAAACCTACCAAACCTGTAAATTTTTTAAAACTAGACAACTAGGGGAATTTAGGATGTGGTGAATTGTGGTGCTCTCACCAAGTTCTGTTACCCAGAATCCTTTGCAAACCTCAAAATTTGTCCCCAAAAAAACTTTTTCCTCACATTTCAATGACAGAAAGTTCTGGAATCTGAGAGGAGCCACAAATTTCCTTCCACCCAGCATTCCCCCAAGTCTCCCGATAAAAACAGTATGTCACTTGCGTGGGTAGGCCTAGTGCCCGCGAAATGAAATGCTCCAAAATACAACGTGGACACATCTCATTTTCCCAAAGAAAACAGAGCTGTTTTTTGCAAAGTGCCAAGCTGTGGATTTTAACCTCTAGCTCAGCCAGCACCTAGGGAAGCCTACCAAACCTGTGCACTTGTGAGAACTAGATGCCTAGAGAAATCCAAGATGGGGTGATTTGTGGGGCTCTCACCAGGTTCTGTTACCCAGAATCCTTTGCAAACCTCAAAATTTGGCCAAAAATATACTTTTTCCTCACAGTTCGGTGACAGAAAGTTCTGGAATTTGAGAGGAGACACATATTTCCTTCCACCCACCGTTCCCCCAAGTCTCCCGATAAAAATGGTACCCCACCCGTGTGGGTAGGCCTAGTTCTCGTGACGGGAAATGCCCCAAAACACAACATGGACCCATCACATTTTCCCAAAGAAAAGAGAGCTGTTTCTTGCAAAGTGCCAAGCTGTGGATTTTGGCCTCTAGCTCAGCCGGCACCTAGGGAAACCTACCAAACCTGTGTATTTTTTAAAACTAGACACCTACGGAAATCCAGGATGGGGTGACTTGTGGGGCTCTCACCAGGTTCTGTTACCCAGAATCCTTTGCAAACCTTAAAATGTGGCCAAAAGAACACTTTTTCCTCACATTTCGGTGAGAGGAAGTTCTGGAATCTGAGAGGAGCCACAAATTTCCTTCCACCCAGCGTTCCCCCAAGTCTCCCGATAAAAATTGTACCTCACTTGTGTGGGT
The DNA here is from genome assembly GCF_031143425.1 of Pleurodeles waltl. NCBI lineage: Eukaryota > Metazoa > Chordata > Amphibia > Caudata > Salamandridae > Pleurodeles > Pleurodeles waltl. The sequence continues at coordinate 1,217,462,301 of NC_090437.1, read as the reverse complement.
AGACCTAGCGCCTGTGACAGGAAATGCCCCAAAACACAACATGGACACATCACATTTTCCCAAAGAAAACAAAAAAACTGCCAAGCTGTGGATTTTGGCCTCTAGCTCAGCCAGCACCTAGGGAAGCCTACCAAACCTGTGCATTTGTGAGAACTAGACACCTAGGGAAATCCAAGATGGGGTGACTTGTGGGGCTCTCATCAAGTTCTGTCACCCAGAATCCTTTAAAAACCTCAAAATGTGGCCAAAAAACACTTTTTCCTCACATTTTGGTGACAGAAAGTTGTGGAATCTGAGAGGATCCAGGAATTGCCTTCTACCGAGCATTCCCCCAAGTCTCTCGATAAAAATGGTATCTCACTCGTGTGGGTAGGCCTATCGCCCGTGACAGGAAATGCCCCGAATCACAACATGGACACATCACATTTTTCCAAAGAAAACAGAGCTGTTTTTTGCAAAGTGCCCAGTTGTGGATTTTGGCCTCTGGCTCAGCTGGCACCTAGGGAAACCTACCAAACCTGTAAAATTTTTAAAACTAGACACCTAGGGGAATTTAGGATGTGGTGACTTGTGGGGCTCTCACCAAGTTCTGTTACCCAGAATCCTTTGCAAACCTCAAAATGTGGCCCAAAAAAAACTTTTTCCTCACATTTCAATGACAGAAAGTTCTGGAATCTGAGAGGAGCCACGAATTTTCTTCCACCCAGCGTTCCCCCAAGTCTCCCGATAAAAACAGTATGTCACTTGCGTGGGTAGGCCTAGTGCCCGCGAAAGGAAATGCTCCAAAATACAACGTGGACACTTCACATTTTCCCAAAGAAAACAAAGCTGTTTTTTGCAAAGTGCTAAGCTGTGGATTTTGGCCTCTAGCTCAGCTGGCACCTAGGGAAACCTACCAAACCTGTAAATTTTTTAAAACTAGACAACTAGGGGAATTTAGGATGTGGTGAATTGTGGGGCTCTCACCAAGTTCTGTTACCCAGAATCCTTTGCAAACCTCAAAATTTGTCCCCAAAAAAACTTTTTCCTCACATTTCAATGACAGAAAGTTCTGGAATCTGAGAGGAGCCACAAATTTCCTTCCACCCAGCATTCCCCCAAGTCTCCCGATAAAAACAGTATGTCACTTGCGTGGGTAGGCCTAGTGCCCGCGAAATGAAATGCTCCAAAATACAACGTGGACACATCTCATTTTCCCAAAGAAAACAGAGCTGTTTTTTGCAAAGTGCCAAGCTGTGGATTTTAACCTCTAGCTCAGCCAGCACCTAGGGAAGCCTACCAAACCTGTGCACTTGTGAGAACTAGATGCCTAGAGAAATCCAAGATGGGGTGATTTGTGGGGCTCTCACCAGGTTCTGTTACCCAGAATCCTTTGCAAACCTCAAAATTTGGCCAAAAATATACTTTTTCCTCACAGTTCGGTGACAGAAAGTTCTGGAATTTGAGAGGAGACACATATTTCCTTCCACCCACCGTTCCCCCAAGTCTCCCGATAAAAATGGTACCCCACCCGTGTGGGTAGGCCTAGTTCTCGTGACGGGAAATGCCCCAAAACACAACATGGACCCATCACATTTTCCCAAAGAAAAGAGAGCTGTTTCTTGCAAAGTGCCAAGCTGTGGATTTTGGCCTCTAGCTCAGCCGGCACCTAGGGAAACCTACCAAACCTGTGTATTTTTTAAAACTAGACACCTACGGAAATCCAGGATGGGGTGACTTGTGGGGCTCTCACCAGGTTCTGTTACCCAGAATCCTTTGCAAACCTTAAAATGTGGCCAAAAGAACACTTTTTCCTCACATTTCGGTGAGAGGAAGTTCTGGAATCTGAGAGGAGCCACAAATTTCCTTCCACCCAGCGTTCCCCCAAGTCTCCCGATAAAAATTGTACCTCACTTGTGTGGGTAGACCTTGCGCCTGTGACAGGAAATGCCCCAAAACACAACATGGACACATCACATTTTCCCAAAGAAAACAAAAAAACTGCCAAGCTGTGGATTTTGGCCTCTAGCTCAGCCAGCACCTAGGGAAGCCTACCAAACCTGTGCATTTGTGAGAACTAGACACCTAGGGAAATCCAAGATGGGGTGACTTGTGGGGCTCTCATCAAGTTCTGTCACCAAGAATCCTTTAAAAACCTCAAAATGTGGCCAAAAAACACTTTTTCCTCACATTTTGGTGACAGAAAGTTGTGGAATCTGAGAGGATCCACGAATTGCCTTCTACCCAGCATTCCCCCAAGTCTCTCGATAAAAATGGTATCTCACTCGTGTGGGTAGGCCTATCGCCCGTGACAGGAAATGCCCCGAATCACAACATGGACACATCACATTTTTCCAAAGAAAACAGAGCTGTTTTTTGCAAAGTGCCCAGTTGTGGATTTTGGCCTCTGGCTCAGCTGGCACCTAGGGAAACCTACCAAACCTGTAAATTTTTTAAAACTAGACACCTAGGGGAATTTAGGATGTGGTGACTTGTGGGGCTCTCACCAAGTTCTGTTACCCAGAATCCTTTGCAAACCTCAAAATGTGGCCCAAAAAAAACTTTTTCCTCACATTTCAATGACAGAAAGTTCTGGAATCTGAGAGGAGCCACGAATTTTCTTCCACCCAGCGTTCCCCCAAGTCTCCCGATAAAAACAGTATGTCACTTGCGTGGGTAGGCCTAGTGCCCGCGAAAGGAAATGCTCCAAAATACAACGTGGACACATCACATTTTCCCAAAGAAAACAGAGCTGTTTTTTGCAAAGTGCCAAGCTGTGGATTTTGGCCTCTAGCTCAGCCGGCACCTAGGGAAACCTACCAAACCTGTACATTTTTTAAAACTAGACACCTAGGGGAATTTAGGATGTGGTGACTTGTGGGGCTCTCACCAAGTTCTGTTACCCAGAATCCTTTGCAAACCTCAAAATTTGGCCCCAAAAAAACATTTTCCTCACATTTCAATGACAGAAAGTTGTGGAATCTGAGAGGAGCCACAAATTTCCTTCCACCCAGCGTTCCCCCATGTCTCCCGATAAAAACAGTATGTCACTTGTGTGGGTAGGCCTAGTGCCCGCAAAATGAAATGCTCCAAAATACAACGTGGACACATCACATTTTCCCAAAGAAAACAGAGCTGTTTTTTCCAAAGTGCCAATCTGTGGATTTTGGCCTCTAGCTCAGCCAGCACCTAGGGAAGCCTACCAAACCTGTGCACTTGTGAGAACTAGATGCCTAGAGAAATCCAAGATGGGGTGACTTGTGGGGCTCTCACCAGGTTCTGTTACCCAGAATCCTATGCAAACCTCAAAATTTGGCCAAAAATATACTTTTTCCTCAAATTTCGGTGACAGAAAGTTCTGGAATTTGAGAGGAGACAAAAATGTCCTTCCACCCAGCGTTCCCCCAAGTCTCCCGATAAAAATGGTACCCCACCCGTGTGGGTAGGCCTAGTTCTCGTGACAGGAAATGCCCCAAAACACAACATGGACCCATCACATTTTCCCTAAGAAAAGAGAGCTGTTTTTTGCAAATTGCCCAGCTGTGGATTTTGGCCTCTAGCTCAGCCGGCACCTAGGGAAACCTACCAAACCTGTGCATTTTTTAAAACTAGACGCCTAGGGAAATCCAAGATGGGGTGACTTGTGGGGCTCTCATCAAGTTCTGTCACCCAGAATCCTTTAAAAACCTCAAAATGTGGCCAAAAAACACTTTTTCCTCACATTTTGGTGACAGAAAGTTGTGGAATCTGAGAGGATCCACGAATTGCCTTCTACCCAGCATTTCCCCAAGTCTCTCGATAAAAATGGTATCTCACTCGTGTGGGTAGGCCTATCGCCCGTGACAGGAAATGCCCCGAATCACAACATGGACACATCACATTTTTCCAAAGAAAACAGAGCTGTTTTTTGCAAAGTGCCCAGTTGTGGATTTTGGCCTCTGGCTCAGCTGGCACCTAGGGAAACCTACCAAACCTGTAAATTTTTTAAAACTAGACACCTAGGGGAATTTAGGATGTGGTGACTTGTGGGGCTCTCACCAAGTTCTGTTACCCAGAATCCTTTGCAAACCTCAAAATGTGGCCCAAAAAAAACTTTTTCCTCACATTTCAATGACAGAAAGTTCTGGAATCTGAGAGGAGCCACGAATTTTCTTCCACCCAGCGTTCCCCCAAGTCTCCCGATAAAAACAGTATGTCACTTGCGTGGGTAGGCCTAGTGCCCGCGAAAGGAAATGCTCCAAAATACAACGTGGACACTTCACATTTTCCCAAAGAAAACAAAGCTGTTTTTTGCAAAGTGCTAAGCTGTGGATTTTGGCCTCTAGCTCAGCTGGCACTTAGGGAAACCTACCAAACCTGTAAATTTTTTAAAACTAGACAACTAGGGGAATTTAGGATGTGGTGAATTGTGGGGCTCTCACCAAGTTCTGTTACCCAGAATCCTTTGCAAACCTCAAAATTTGGCCCCAAAAAAACTTTTTCCTCACATTTCAATGACAGAAAGTTCTGGAATCTGAGAGGAGCCACAAATTTCCTTCCACCCAGCATTCCCCCAAGTCTCCCGATAAAAACAGTATGTCACTTGCGTGGGTAGGCCTAGTGCCCGCGAAATGAAATGCTCCAAAATACAACGTGGACACATCTCATTTTCCCAAAGAAAACAGAGCTGTTTTTTGCAAAGTGCCAAGCTGTGGATTTTAACCTCTAGCTCAGCCAGCACCTAGGGAAGCCTACCAAACCTGTGCACTTGTGAGAACTAGATGCCTAGAGAAATCCAAGATGGGGTGACTTGTGGGGCTCTCACCAGGTTCTGTTACCCAGAATCCTTTGCAAACCTCAAAATTTGGCCAAAAATATACTTTTTCCTCACAGTTCGGTGACAGAAAGTTCTGGAATTTGAGAGGAGACACATATTTCCTTCCACCCACCGTTCCCCCAAGTCTCCCGATAAAAATGGTACCCCACCCGTGTGGGTAGGCCTGGTTCTCGTGACGGGAAATGCCCCAAAACACAACATGGACCCATCACATTTTCCCAAAGAAAAGAGAGCTGTTTCTTGCAAAGTGCCAAGCTGTGGATTTTGGCCTCTAGCTCAGCCGGCACCTAGGGAAACCTACCAAACCTGTGTATTTTTTAAAACTAGACACCTACGGAAATCCAGGATGGGGTGACTTGTGGGGCTCTCACCAGGTTCTGTTACCCAGAATCCTTTGCAAACCTTAAAATGTGGCCAAAAGAACACTTTTTCCTCACATTTCGGTGAAAGGAAGTTCTGGAATCTGAGAGGAGCCACAAATTTCCTTCCACCCAGCGTTCCCCCAAGTCTCCCGATAAAAATTGTACCTCACTTGTGTGGGTAGACCTAGCGCCTGTGACAGGAAATGCCCCAAAACACAACATGGACACATCACATTTTCCCAAAGAAAACAAAAAAACTGCCAAGCTGTGGATTTTGGCCTCTAGCTCAGCCAGCACCTAGGGAAGCCTACCAAACCTGTGCATTGGTGAGAACTAGACACCTAGGGAAATTCAGGATGGGATGACTTGTGAGGCTCTCACCAGGTTCTATAACCCAGAATCCTTTGCAAACTTCAGATTTTGGCCCCAAACCACTTTTTCCTCACATTTCGGTGACAGAAAGTTCTGGAATCTGAGAGGAGCCATAAATTTCCTTCCACCCAGCATTCCCCCAAGTCTCCCGATAAAAATGGTACCTCACTTGTGTGGGTAGGCCTAGCGCCCGTGACAGGAAATGCCCCCAAACACAACATGGACACATCATGTTTTCCCAAAGAAAACAGAGCTGTTTTTTGCAAATTGCCAAGCTGTGGATTTTGGCCTCTAGCTCAGCCGGCACCTATGGAAACCTACCAAACCTGTGCATTTGTGAAAACTAGACGCTTAGGGAAATCCAAGATGGGGTGACTTGTGGGGCTCTCACCAAGTTCTGTCACCCAGAATCCTTTTCAAACCTCAAAATGTGGCCAAAAAAACACTTTTTCCTCACATTTTGGTGACAGAAAGTTCTGGAATCTGAGAGGAGCCACGAATTGCCTTCTACCCAGCATTCCCCCAAGTCTCCCGATAAAAATGGTATCTCACTTGTGTGGGTAGGCCTAGCGCCCGTGACAGGAAATGCCCCAAATCACAACATGGACACATCACATTTTCCCAAAGAAAACAGAACTGTTTTTTGCAAAGGGCCAAGCTGTGGATTTTTGCCTCTAGCTCAGCTGGCACCTAGGGAAACCTACCAAACCTGTACATTTTTTAAAACTAGACACGTAGGGGAATTTAGGATGTGGTGACTTGTGGGGTTCTCGCCAAGTTCTGTTACCCAGAATCCTTTGCAAACCTCAAAATTTGGCCCCAAAAAAACTTTTTCCTCACATTTCAATGACAGAAAGTTCTGGAATCTGAGAGGAGCCACAAATTTTCTTCCACCCAGCGTTCCCCCAAGGCGCCCGATAAAAACAGTATGTCACTTGCGTGGGTAGGCCTAGTGACCGCGAAAGGAAATGCTCCAAAATACAATGTGGACACATCACATTTTCCCAAAGAAAACAGAGCTGTTTTTTGCAAAGTGCCAAGCTGTGGATTTTGGCCTCTAGCTCAGCTGGCACCTAGGGAAACCTACCAAACCTGTACATTTTTTAAAACTAGACACCTAGGGGAATTTAGGATGTGGTGACTTGTGGGGCTCTCACCAAGTTCTATTACCCAGAATCCTTTGCAAACCTAACAACTTGGGCCCAAAAAAACGTTTTCCTCACATTTCAATGACAGAAAGTTCTGGAATCTGAGAGGAGCCACAAATTTCCTTCCACCCAGCGTTCCCCCAAGTCTCCCGATAAAAATTGTACCTCACTTGTGTGGGTAGACCTAGCGCCTGTGACAGGAAATGCCCCAAAACACAACATGGACACATCACATTTTCCCAAAGAAAACAAAAAAACTGCCAAGCTGTGGATTTTGGCCTCTAGCTCAGCCAGCACCTAGGGAAGCCTACCAAACCTGTGCATTGGTGAGAACCAGACACCTAGGGAAATTCAGGATGGGATGACTTGTGAGGCTCTCACCAGGTTCTATAACCCAGAATCCTTTGCAAACTTCAGATTTTGGTCCCAAACCACTTTTTCCTCACATTTCGGTGACAGAAAGTTCTGGAATCTGAGAGGAGCCATAAATTTCCTTCCACCCAGCATTCCCCCAAGTCTCCCGATCAAAATGGTACCTCACTTGTGTGGGTAGGCCTAGCGCCCGTGACAGGAAATGCCCCCAAACACAACATGGACACATCATGTTTTCCCAAAGAAAACAGAGCTGTTTTTTGCAAATTGCCAAGCTGTGGATTTTGGCCTCTAGCTCAGCCGGCACGTATGGAAACCTACCAAACCTGTGCATTTGTGAAAACTAGACGCTTAGGGAAATCCAAGATGGGGTGACTTGTGGGGCTCTCACCAAGTTCTGGCTCCCAGAATCCTTTTCAAACCTCAAAATGTGGCCAAAAAAACACTTTTTCCTCACATTTTGGTGACAGAAAGTTCTGGAATCTGAGAGGAGCCACGAATTGCCTTCTACCCAGCATTCCCCCAAGTCTCCCGATAAAAATGGTATCTCACTTGTGTGGGTAGGCCTAGCGCCCGTGACAGGAAATGCCCCAAATCATAACATGGACACATCACATTTTCCCAAAGAAAACAGAACTGTTTTTTGCAAAGTGCCAAGCTGTGGATTTTGGCCTCTAGCTCAGCTGGCACCTAGGGAAACCTACCAAACCTGTACATTTTTTAAAACTAGACACCTAGGGGAATTTAGGATGTGGTGACTTGTGGGGTTCTCGCCAAGTTCTGTTACCCAGAATCCTTTGCAAACCTCAAAATTTGGCCCCAAAAAAACTTTTTCCTCACATTTCAATGACAGAAAGTTCTGGAATCTGAGAGTAGCCACAAATTTTCTTCCACCCAGCGTTCCCCCAAGGCTCCCGATAAAAACAGTATGTCACTTGCGTGGGTAGGCCTAGTGCCCGCGAAAGGAAATGCTCCAAAATACAACGTGGACACATCACATTTTCCCAAAGAGAACAGAGCTGTTTTTTGCAAAGTGCCAAGCTGTGGATTTTGGCCTCTAGCTCAGCTGGCACCTAGGGAAACCTACCAAACCTGTACATTTTTTAAAACTAGACACCTAGGGGAATTTAGGATGTGGTGACTTGTGGGGCTCTCACCAAGTTCTATTACCCAGAATCCTTTGCAAACCTAACAATTTGGGCCCAAAAAAACGTTTTCCTCACATTTCAATGACAGAAAGTTCTGGAATCTGAGAGGAGCCACAAATTTCCTTCCACTCAGCGTTCCCCCAACTCTCCCGATAAAAATTGTACCTCACTTGTGTGGGTAGACCTAGCGCCTGTGACAGGAAATGCCCCAAAACACAACATGGACACATCACATTTTCCCAAAGAAAACAAAAAAACTGCCAAGCTGTGGATTTTGGCCTCTTGCTCATCCAGCACCTAGGGAAGCCTACCAAACCTGTGTATTTGTGAGAACTAGACACCTAGGGAAATTCAGGATGGGATGAATTGTGAGGCTCTCACCAGGTTCTATAACCCAGAATCCTTTGCACACTTCAGATTTTGGCCCAAAACCACATTTTTCCTCACATTTCGGTGACAGAAAGTGCTGGAATCTGAGAGGAGCCACAAATGTCCTTCCACCCAGCATTCCCCCTTGTCTCCCGATAAAAATGGTACCTCACTTGTGTGGGTAGGCCTAGTGCCCGTGACAGGAAATGCCCCCAAACACAACATGGACACATCACGTTTTCCCAAAGAAAACAGAGCTGTTTTTTGCAAATTGCCAAGCTGTGGATTTTGGCCTCTAGCTCAGCCGGCACCAATGGAAACCTACCAGACCTGTGCATTTGTGAAAACTAGACGCCTTGGGAAATCCAAGATGGGGTGACTTGTGGGGCTCTCACCAAGTTCTGTCACCCAGAATCCTTTTCAAACCTCAAAATGTGGCCAAAAAAACACTTTTTCCTCACATTTTGGTGACAGAAAGTTCTGGAATCTGAGAGGAGCCACGAATTTTCTTCCACCCAGCGTTCCCCCAAGTCTCCCGATAAAAACAGTATGTCACTTGCGTGGGTAGGCCTAGTGCCCGCGAAAGGAAATGCTCCAAAATACAACGTGGACACATCACATTTTCCCAAAGAAAACAGAGCTGTTTTTTGCAAAGTGCCAAGCTGTGGATTTTGGCCTCTAGCTCAGCTGGCACCTAGGGAAACCTACCAAACCTGTACATTTTTTAAAACTAGACACCTAGGGGAATTTAGGATGTGGTGACTTGTGGGGCTCTCACCAAGTTCTGTTACCCAGAATCCTTTGCAAACCTCAAAATTTGGCCCCAAAAAAACATTTTCCTCACATTTCAATGACAGAAAGTTGTGGAATCTGAGAGGAGCCACAAATTTCCTTCCACCCAGCGATCCCCCATGTCTCCCGATAAAAACAGTATGTCACTTGTGTGGGTAGGCCTAGTGCCCGCGAAATGAAATGCTCCAAAATACAACGTGGACACATCACATTTTCCCAAAGAAAACAGAGCTGTTTTTTCCAAAGTGCCAATCTGTGGATTTTGGCCTCTAGCTCAGCCAGCACCTAGGGAAGCCTACCAAACCTGTGCACTTGTGAGAACTAGATGCCTAGAGAAATCCAAGATGGGGTGACTTGTGGGGCTCTCACCAGGTTCTGTTACCCAGAATCCTTTGCAAACCTCAAAATGTGGCCAAAAATATACTTTTTCCTCAAATTTCGGTGACAGAAAGTTCTGGAATTTGAGAGGAGACAAAAATGTCCTTCCACCCAGCGTTCCCCCAAGTCTCCCGATAAAAATGGTACCCCACCCGTGTGGGTAGGCCTAGTTCTCGTGACAGGAAATGCCCCAAAACACAACATGGACCCATCACATTTTCCCTAAGAAAAGAGAGCTGTTTTTTGCAAATTGCCCAGCTGTGGATTTTGGCCTCTAGCTCAGCCGGCACCTAGGGAAACCTACCAAACCTGTGCATTTTTTAAAACTAGACGCCTAGGGAAATCCAAGATGGGGTGACTTGTGGGGCTCTCATCAAGTTCTGTCACCCAGAATCCTTTAAAAACCTCAAAATGTGGCCAAAAAACACTTTTTCCTCACATTTTGGTGACAGAAAGTTGTGGAATCTGAGAGGATCCACGAATTGCCTTCTACCCAGCATTCCCCCAAGTCTCTCGATAAAAATGGTATCTCACTCGTGTGGGTAGGCCTATCGCCCGTGACAGGAAATGCCCCGAATCACAACATGGACACATCACATTTTTCCAAAGAAAACAGAGCTGTTTTTTGCAAAGTGCCCAGTTGTGGATTTTGGCCTCTGGCTCAGCTGGCACCTAGGGAAACCTACCAAACCTGTAAATTTTTTAAAACTAGACACCTAGGGGAATTTAGGATGTGGTGACTTGTGGGGCTCTCACCAAGTTCTGTTACCCAGAATCCTTTGCAAACCTCAAAATGTGGCCCAAAAAAAACTTTTTCCTCACATTTCAATGACAGAAAGTTCTGGAATCTGAGAGGAGCCACGAATTTTCTTCCACCCAGCGTTCCCCCAAGTCTCCCGATAAAAACAGTATGTCACTTGCGTGGGTAGGCATAGTGCCCGCGAAAGGAAATGCTCCAAAATACAACGTGGACACTTCACATTTTCCCAAAGAAAACAAAGCTGTTTTTTGCAAAGTGCTAAGCTGTGGATTTTGGCCTCTAGCTCAGCTGGCACCTAGGGAAACCTACCAAACCTGTAAATTTTTTAAAACTAGACAACTAGGGGAATTTAGGATGTGGTGAATTGTGGGGCTCTCACCAAGTTCTGTTACCCAGAATCCTTTGCAAACCTCAAAATTTGGCCCCAAAAAAACTTTTTCCTCACATTTCAATGACAGAAAGTTCTGGAATCTGAGAGGAGCCACAAATTTCCTTCCACCCAGCATTCCCCCAAGTCTCCCGATAAAAACAGTATGTCACTTGCGTGGGTAGGCCTAGTGCCCGCGAAATGAAATGCTCCAAAATACAACGTGGACACATCTCATTTTCCCAAAGAAAACAGAGCTGTTTTTTGCAAAGTGCCAAGCTGTGGATTTTAACCTCTAGCTCAGCCAGCACCTAGGGAAGCCTACCAAACCTGTGCACTTGTGAGAACTAGGGCCCATATTTATACTTTTTGACGCTAAACTGCGCTAACGCAGTTTAGCGTCAAAAAGTTTTGCGCCGGCTAACGCCATTCTGAAGCGCCATGCGGGCGCCGTATTTATTGAATGGCGTTAGCCGGCGCAAGCAGACCGGCGCTGCCTGGTGTGCGCGAGAAAAACCACGTACACCAGGCAGCGCCGGCGTAGGGGGAAAATGGCGCATGGGCGTCTTAAAATGGGGCAAGTCAGGTTACGTCGAAAAAATCGTCGTAACCCGACTTGCGCCATTTATTTTCGACGCCCATCCCCCATCAACATGACTCCTATCATTGTAAAGATAGGAGTCATGCCCCCTTGCCCAATGGCCATGCCCAGGGGACTTCTGTCCCCTGGGCATGGTCATTGGGCATAGTGGCATGTAGGGGGGCACAAATCAGGCCCCCCTATGCCAAAAAAAATCATTAAAAAAAAATAAAAAAATACTTACCTGAATGTCCCTGGGGTGGGTCCCTCCAGCCTTGGGTGTCCTCCTGGGGTGGGCAAGGGTGGCAGGGGGGGTCCCTGGGGGCAGGGGAGGGCACTCTGGGCTCATTTTGAGCCCACTTGTCCCTTAACGCCATGCCTGACCCAGGCGTTAAAAAGCGGCGCAAATGCGCCGTTTTTAGCCACGCCCACTCCCGGGCGTCTCTTTTGCCCGGGAGTATAAATACCACGTAAAGGCCTGGGAGTCATTTTTTAGACGGGAACGCCTCCCTTGCATATCATTAACGCAAGGAAGGGGTTCACGCTAAAAAATGACGCACATTCCGGGAACTTTGGCGCTATTCGCCTCTAACGCCATAGTATAAATATGGCGTTAGTTGGCGTTAGTTTAGCGTCGAATTTGCGTCGAAAAAAACGACGCAAATTCGGCGCAAACGGAGTATAAATACGGCCCTAGATGCCTAGAGAAATCCAAGATGGGGTGACTTGTGGGGCTCTCACCAGGTTCTGTTACCCAGAATCCTTTGCAAACCTCAAAATTTGGCCAAAAATATACTTTTTCCTCACAGTTCGGTGACAGAAAGTTCTGGAATTTGAGAGGAGACACATATTTCCTTCCACCCACCGTTCCCCCAAGTCTCCCGATAAAAATGGTACCCCACCTGTGTGGGTAGGCCTAGTTCTCGTGACGGGAAATGCCCCAAAACACAACATGGACCCATCACATTTTCCCAAAGAAAAGAGAGCTGTTTCTTGCAAAGTGCCAAGCTGTGGATTTTGGCCTCTAGCTCAGCCGGCACCTAGGGAAACCTACCAAACCTGTGTATTTTTTAAAACTAGACACCTACGGAAATCCAGGATGGGGTGACTTGTGGGGCTCTCACCAGGTTCTGTTACCCAGAATCCTTTGCAAACCTTAAAATGTGGCCAAAAGAACACTTTTTCCTCACATTTCGGTGAGAGGAAGTTCTGGAATCTGAGAGGAGCCACAAATTTCCTTCCACCCAGCGTTCCCCCAAGTCTCCCGATAAAAATTGTACCTCACTTGTGTGGGTAGACCTAGCGCCTGTGACAGGAAATGCCCCAAAACACAACATGGACACATCACATTTTCCCAAAGAAAACAAAAAAACTGCCAAGCTGTGGATTTTGGCCTCTAGCTCAGCCAGCAGCTAGGGAAGCCTACCAAACCTGTGCATTTGTGAGAACTAGACACCTAGGGAAATCCAAGATGGGGTGACTTGTGGGGCTCTCATCAAGTTCTGTCACCCAGAATCCTTTAAAAACCTCAAAATGTGGCCAAAAAACACTTTTTCCTCACATTTTGGTGACAGAAAGTTGTGGAATCTGAGAGGATCCACGAATTGCCTTCTACCCAGCATTCCCCCAAGTCTCTCGATAAAAATGGTATCTCACTCGTGTGGGTAGGCCTATCGCCCGTGACAGGAAATGCCCCGAATCACAACATGGACACATCACATTTTTCCAAAGAAAACAGAGCTGTTTTTTGCAAAGTGCCCAGTTGTGGATTTTGGCCTCTGGCTCAGCTGGCACCTAGGGAAACCTACCAAACCTGTAAAAATTTTAAAACTAGACACCTAGGGGAATTTAGGATGTGGTGACTTGTGGGGCTCTCACCAAGTTCTGTTACCCAGAATCCTTTGCAAACCTCAAAATGTGGCCCAAAAAAAACTTTTTCCTCACATTTCAATGACAGAAAGTTCTGGAATCTGAGAGGAGCCACGAATTTTCTTCCACCCAGCGTTCCCCCAAGTCTCCCGATAAAAACAGTATGTCACTTGCGTGGGTAGGCCTAGTGCCCGCGAAAGGAAATGCTCCAAAATACAACGTGGACACTTCACATTTTCCCAAAGAAAACAAAGCTGTTTTTTGCAAAGTGCTAAGCTGTGGATTTTGGCCTCTAGCTCAGCTGGCACCTAGGGAAACCTACCAAACCTGTAAATTTTTTAAAACTAGACAACTAGGGGAATTTAGGATGTGGTGAATTGTGGGGCTCTCACCAAGTTCTGTTACCCAGAATCCTTTGCAAACCTCAAAATTTGTCCCCAAAAAAACTTTTTCCTCACATTTCAATGACAGAAAGTTCTGGAATCTGAGAGGAGCCACAAATTTCCTTCCACCCAGCATTCCCCCAAGTCTCCCGATAAAAACAGTATGTCACTTGCGTGGGTAGGCCTAGTGCCCGCGAAATGAAATGCTCCAAAATACAACGTGGACACATCTCATTTTCCCAAAGAAAACAGAGCTGTTTTTTGCAAAGTGCCAAGCTGTGGATTTTAACCTCTAGCTCAGCCAGCACCTAGGGAAGCCTACCAAACCTGTGCACTTGTGAGAACTAGATGCCTAGAGAAATCCAAGATGGGGTGATTTGTGGGGCTCTCACCAGGTTCTGTTACCCAGAATCCTTTGCAAACCTCAAAATTTGGCCAAAAATATACTTTTTCCTCACAGTTCGGTGACAGAAAGTTCTGGAATTTGAGAGGAGACACATATTTCCTTCCACCCACCGTTCCCCCAAGTCTCCCGATAAAAATGGTACCCCACCCGTGTGGGTAGGCCTAGTTCTCGTGACGGGAAATGCCCCAAAACACAACATGGACCCATCACATTTTCCCAAAGAAAAGAGAGCTGTTTCTTGCAAAGTGCCAAGCTGTGGATTTTGGCCTCTAGCTCAGCCGGCACCTAGGGAAACCTACCAAACCTGTGTATTTTTTAAAACTAGACACCTACGGAAATCCAGGATGGGGTGACTTGTGGGGCTCTCACCAGGTTCTGTTACCCAGAATCCTTTGCAAACCTTAAAATGTGGCCAAAAGAACACTTTTTCCTCACATTTCGGTGAGAGGAAGTTCTGGAATCTGAGAGGAGCCACAAATTTCCTTCCACCCAGCGTTCCCCCAAGTCTCCCGATAAAAATTGTACCTCACTTGTGTGGGTAGACCTAGCGCCTGTGACAGGAAATGCCCCAAAACACAACATGGACACATCACATTTTCCCAAAGAAAACAAAAAAACTGCCAAGCTGTGGATTTTGGCCTCTAGCTCAGCCAGCACCTAGGGAAGCCTACCAAACCTGTGCATTTGTGAGAACTAGACACCTAGGGAAATCCAAGATGGGGTGACTTGTGGGGCTCTCATCAAGTTCTGTCACCCAGAATCCTTTAAAAACCTCAAAATGTGGCCAAAAAACACTTTTTCCTCACATTTTGGTGACAGAAAGTTGTGGAATCTGAGAGGATCCACGAATTGCCTTCTACCCAGCATTCCCCCAAGTCTCTCGATAAAAATGGTATCTCACTCGTGTGGGTAGGCCTATCGCCCGTGACAGGAAATGCCCCGAATCACAACATGGACACATCACATTTTTCCAAAGAAAACAGAGCTGTTTTTTGCAAAGTGCCCAGTTGTGGATTTTGGCCTCTGGCTCAGCTGGCACCTAGGGAAACCTACCAAACCTGTAAATTTTTTAAAACTAGACACCTAGGGGAATTTAGGATGTGGTGACTTGTGGGGCTCTCACCAAGTTCTGTTACCCAGAATCCTTTGCAAACCTCAAAATGTGGCCCCAAAAAAACTTTTTCCTCACATTTCAATGACAGAAAGTTCTGGAATCTGAGAGGAGCCACGAATTTTCTTCCACCCAGCGTTCCCCCAAGTCTCCCGATAAAAACAGTATGTCACTTGCGTGGGTAGGCCTAGTGCCCGCGAAAGGAAATGCTCCAAAATACAACGTGGACACTTCACATTTTCCCAAAGAAAACAAAGCTGTTTTTTGCAAAGTGCTAAGCTGTGGATTTTGGCCTCTAGCTCAGCTGGCACCTAGGGAAACCTACCAAACCTGTAAATTTTTTAAAACTAGACAACTAGGGGAATTTAGGATGTGGTGAATTGTGGGGCTCTCACCAAGTTCTGTTACCCAGAATCCTTTGCAAACCTCAAAATTTGGCCCCAAAAAAACTTTTTCCTCACATTTCAATGACAGAAAGTTCTGGAATCTGAGAGGAGCCACAAATTTCCTTCCACCCAGCATTCCCCCAAGTCTCCCGATAAAAACAGTATGTCACTTGCGTGGGTAGGCCTAGTGCCCGCGAAATGAAATGCTCCAAAATACAACGTGGACACATCTCATTTTCCCAAAGAAAACAGAGCTGTTTTTTGCAAAGTGCCAAGCTGTGGATTTTAACCTCTAGCTCAGCCAGCACCTAGGGAAGCCTACCAAACCTGTGCACTTGTGAGAACTAGATGCCTAGAGAAATCCAAGATGGGGTGACTTGTGGGGCTCTCACCAGGTTCTGTTACCCAGAATCCTTTGCAAACCTCAAAATTTGGCCAAAAATATACTTTTTCCTCACAGTTCGGTGACAGAAAGTTCTGGAATTTGAGAGGAGACACATATTTCCTTCCACCCACCGTTCCCCCAAGTCTCCCGATAAAAATGGTACCCCACCCGTGTGGGTAGGCCTAGTTCTCGTGACGGGAAATGCCCCAAAACACAACATGGACCCAT
Source organism: Pleurodeles waltl (assembly GCF_031143425.1). NCBI lineage: Eukaryota > Metazoa > Chordata > Amphibia > Caudata > Salamandridae > Pleurodeles > Pleurodeles waltl. Next base: position 1,217,446,090 of record NC_090437.1, on the reverse strand, counting down.
CACATTTTCCCAAAGAAAAGAGAGCTGTTTCTTGCAAAGTGCCAAGCTGTGGATTTTGGCCTCTAGCTCAGCCGGCACCTAGGGAAACCTACCAAACCTGTGTATTTTTTAAAACTAGACACCTACGGAAATCCAGGATGGGGTGACTTGTGGGGCTCTCACCAGGTTCTGTTACCCAGAATCCTTTGCAAACCTTAAAATGTGGCCAAAAGAACAATTTTTCCTCACATTTCGGTGAGAGGAAGTTCTGGAATCTGAGAGGAGCCACAAATTTCCTTCCACCCAGCGTTCCCCCAAGTCTCCCGATAAAAATTGTACCTCACTTGTGTGGGTAGACCTAGCGCCTGTGACAGGAAATGCCCCAAAACACAACATGGACACATCACATTTTCCCAAAGAAAACAAAAAAACTGCCAAGCTGTGGATTTTGGCCTCTTGCTCATCCAGCACCTAGGGAAGCCTACCAAACCTGTGCATTTGTGAGAACTAGACACCTAGGGAAATTCAGGATGGGATGAATTGTGAGGCTCTCACCAGGTTCTATAACCCAGAATCCTTTGCACACTTCAGATTTTGGCCCAAAACCACATTTTTCCTCACATTTCGGTGACAGAAAGTGCTGGAATCTGAGAGGAGCCACAAATTTCCTTCCACCCAGCATTCCCCCTAGTCTCCCGATAAAAATGGTACCTCACTTGTGTGGGTAGGCCTAGCGCCCGTGACAGGAAATGCCCCCAAACACAACATGGACACATCACGTTTTCCCAAAGAAAACAGAGCTGTTTTTTGCAAATTGCCAAGCTGTGGATTTTGGCCTCTAGCTCAGCCGGCACCAATGGAAACCTACCAGACCTGTGCATTTGTGAAAACTAGACGCCTTGGGAAATCCAAGATGGGGTGACTTGTGGGGCTCGCACCAAGTTCTGTCACCCAGAATCCTTTTCAAACCTCAAAATGTGGCCAAAAAAACACTTTTTCCTCACATTTTGGTGACAGAAAGTTCTGGAATCTGAGAGGAGCCACGAATTTTCTTCCACCCAGCGTTCCCCCATGTCTCCCGATAAAAACAGTATGTCACTTGCGTGGGTAGGCCTAGTGCCCGCGAAATGAAATGCTCCAAAACACAACATGGACACATCACGTTTTCCCAAAGAAAACAGAGCTGTTTTTTCCAAAGTGCCAATCTGTGGATTTTGGCCTCTAGCTCAGCCAGCACCTAGGGAAGCCTACCAAACCTGTGCACTTGTGAGAACTAGATGCCTAGAGAAATCCAAGATGGGGTGACTTGTGGGGCTCTCACCAGGTTCTGTTACCCAGAATCCTTTGCAAACCTCAAAATTTGGCCAAAAATATACTTTTTCCTCAAATTTCGGTGACAGAAAGTTCTAGAATTTGAGAGGAGACAAAAATTTCCTTCCACCCAGCGTTCCCCCAAGTCTCCCGATAAAAATGGTACCCCACCCATGTGGGTAGGCCTAGTTCTCGTGACAGGAAATGCCCCAAAACACAACATGGACCCATCACATTTTCCCTAAGAAAAGAGAGCTGTTTTTTGCAAAGTGCCAAGCTGTGGATTTTGGCCTCTAGCTCAGCCGGCACCTAGGGAAACCTACCAAACCTGTGTATTTTTTAAAACTAGACACCTAGGCAAATCCAAGATGGGGTGACTTGTGGGGCTCTCACCAAGTTCTGTCACCCAGAATCCTTTGCAAACCTCAAAATGTGGCCAAACAAACACTTTTTCCTCAAATTTTGGTTACAGAAAGTTCTGGAATCTGAGAGGAGCCACAAATTGCCTTCTACACAGCATTCCCCCAAGTCTCCCGATAAAAATGGTATCTCACTTGTGTGGGTAGGCCTAGCGCCCGTGACAGGAAATGCCCCAAATCACAACATGGACACATCACATTTTCCCAAAGAAAACAGAACAGTTTTTTGCAAAGTGCTAAGCTGTGGATTTTGGCCTCTAGCTCAGCTGGCACCTAGGGAAACCTACCAAACCTGTAAATTTTTTAAAACTAGACAACTAGGGGAATTTAGGATGTGGTGAATTGTGGGGCTCTCACCAAGTTCTGTTACCCAGAATCCTTTGCAAACCTCAACATTTGGCCCCAAAAAAACTTTTTCCTCACATTTCAATGACAGGAAGTTCTGGAATCTGAAACGAGCCACAAATTTTCTTCCACCCAGCGTTCCCCCAAATCTCCCGATAAAAACAGTATGTCACTTGCATGGGTAGGCCTAGTGCCCGCGAAAGGAAATGCTCCAAAATACAACGTGGACACATCACATTTTCCCAAAGAAAACAGAACAGTTTTTTGCAAAGTGCTAAGCTGTGGATTTTGGCCTCTAGCTCAGCTGGCACCTAGGGAACCTACCAAACCTGTAAATTTTTTAAAACTAGACAACTAGGGGAATTTAGGATGTGGTGAATTGTGGGGCTCTCACCAAGTTCTGTTACCCAGAATCCTTTGCAAACCTCAAACTTTGGCCCCAAAAAAACGTTTTCCTCACATTTCAATGACAGGAAGTTCTGGAATCTGAAAGGAGCCATGAATTTTCTTCCACCCAGCGTTCCCCCAAATCTCCCGATAAAAACAGTATGTCACTTGCATGGGTAGGCCTAGTGCCCGCGAAAGGAAATGCTCCAAAATACAAAGTGCATACATCACATTTTCCCAAAGAAAACAGAGCTGTTTTTTGCAAAGTGCCAAGCTGTGGATTTTGGCCTCTAGCTAAGCCGGCACCTAGGGAAACCTACCAAAGCTGTACATTTTTTAAAACTAGACACCTAGGGGAATTTAGGATGTGGTGACTTGTGGGGCTCTCACCAAGTTCTATTACCCAGAATCCTTTGCAAACCTCAAAATGTGGCCCAAAAAAACCTTTTTCCTCACATTTCAATGACAGAAAGTTCTGGAATCTGAGAGGAGCCACAAATTTCCTTCCACCCAGCGTTCCCCCAAGTCTCCCGATAAAAATTGTAACTCACTTGTGTGGGTAGGCCTAGCGCCCGTGACAGGAAATGCCCCAAATCACAACAGGGACACATCACATTTTCCCAAAGAAAACAGAGCTGTTTTTTGCAAAGTGCCAAGCTGTGGATTTTAGCCTCTAGCTCAGCCGGCACCTAGGGAAACCTACCAACCCTGTACATATTTTAAAACTAGACACCCAGGGGAATTTAGGATGTGGTGACTTGTTGGGCTCTCACCAAAGTTCTGTTACCCAGAATCCTTTGCAAACTTCAAAATTTGGCCCCAAAAAAACTTTTTCCTCACATTTCAATGACAGAAAGTTCTGGAATCTGAGAGGAGCCACGAATTTTCTTCCACCCAGCGTTCCCCCAAGGCTCCCGATAAAAACAGTATGTCACTTGCGTGGGTAGGCCTAGTGCCCGCGAAATGAAATGCTCCAAAATACAACGTGGACACATCACATTTTCCCAAAGAAAACAGAGCTGTTTTTTGCAAAGTGCCAAGCTGTGGATTTTGGCCTCTAGCTCAGCCAGCACCTAGGGAAGCCAATCAAACCTGTGCACTTGTGAGAACTAGATGCCTAGAAAAATCCAAGATGGGGTGACTTGTGGGGCTCTCACCAGGTTCTGTTACCCAGAATCCTTGGCAAACCTCAAAATGTGGCCAAAAGAACACTTTTTCCTCACATTTTGGTGACAGAAAGTTCTGGAATCTGAGAGGAGCCACAAATTTCCTTCCACCCAGCATTCCCCCAAGTCTCCCTATAAAAATGGTACCTCACTTGTGTGGGTAGGCCTAGCGCCCGTGACAGGAAATGCCCCCAAACACAACATGGACACATCACGTTTTCCCAAAGAAAACAGAGCTGTTTTTTGCAAATTGCCAAGCTGTGGATTTTGGCCTCTAGCTCAGCCGGCACCTATGGAAACCTACCAGACCTGTGCATTTGTGAAAACTAGACGCCTAGGGAAATCCATGATGGGGTGACTTGTGGGGCTCTCACCAAGTTCTGTCACTCAGAATCCTTTGCAAACCTCAAAATGTGGCCAAAAAAACACTTTTTCCTCACATTTTGGTGACAGAAAGTTCTGGAATCTGAGAGGAGCCACGAATTGACTTCTACCTAGCATTCCCCCAAGTCTCCCGATAAAAATGGTATCTCACTTGTGTGGGTAGGCCTAGCGCCCGTGACAGGAAATGCCCCAAATCAAAACATGGACACATCACATTTTGCCAAAGAAAACCGAACTGTTTTTTCCAAAGTGCCAAGCTGTGGATTTTGGCCTCTAGCTCAGCTGGCACCTAGGGAAACCTACCAAACCTGTAAATTTTTTTAAACTGGACACCTAGGGGAATTTAGGATGTGGTGACTTATGGGGCTCTTGCCAAGTTCTGTTACCCAGAATCCTTTGCAAACCTCAAAATATGGCCCCAAAAAAACTTTTTCCTCACATTTCAATGACAGAAAGTTCTGGAATCTGAGAGGAGCCACAAATGTTCTTCCACCCAGCGTTCCCCCAAGGATCCCGATAAAAACAGTATGTCACTTGCGTGGGTAGGCCTAGTGTCAGCGAAAGGAAATGCTCCAAAATACAACGTGGACACATCACATTTTCCCAAAGAAAACAGAGCTGTTTTTTGCAAAGTGCCAAGCTGTGGATTTTGGCCTCTAGCTCAGCCGGCACCTAGGGAAACCTACCAAACCTGTACATTTTTTAAAACTAGACACCTAGGGGAATTTAGGATGTGGTGACTTGTGGGGCTCTCAACAAGTTCTATTACCCAGAATCCTTTGCAAACCTAACAATTTGGGCCCAAAAAAACGTTTTCCTCACATTTCAATGACAGAAAGTTCTGGAATCTGAGAGGAGCCACAAATTCCTTCCACCCAGCGTTCCCCCAACTCTCCCGATAAAAATGGTACCTCACTTGTTTGGGTAGACCTAGCGCCTGTGACAGGAAATGCCCCAAAACACAACATGGACACATCACATTTTCCCAAAGAAAACAAAAAAACTGCCAAGCTGTGGATTTTGGCCTCTTGCTCACCTAGCACCTAGGGAAGCCTACCAAACCTGTGGATTTGTGAGAACTAGACACCTAGGGAAATTCAGGATGGGATGAATTGTGAGGCTCTCACCAGGTTCTATAACCCAGAATCCTTTGCAAACTTCAGATTTTGGCCCAAAACCACATTTTTCCTCACATTTCGGTGACAGAATGTTCTGGAATCTGAGAAGAGCCACAAATTTCCTTCCACCCAGCATTCCCCCAAGTCTCCCGATAAAAATGTTACCACACCTGTGTGGGTAGGCCCAGTGCTCGCAACAGGAAATGCCCCAAAACACAACATGGACACATCAAATTTTCCCAAAGAAAACAGAGCTGTTTTTTGCAAATTGCCCAGCTGTGGATTTTGGCCTCTAGCTCACCCGGCACCTATGGAAACCTACCAAACCTGTACATTTTTTAAAACTAGACGCCTAGGCAAATCCAAGATGGGGTGACTTGTGGGGCTCTCACTAGGTTCTGTCACCCAGAATCCTTTGCAAACCTCAAAATGTGGCCAAAAAAACAATTTTTCCTCACATTTTGTGACAGAAAGTTCTGGAATCTGAGAGGAGCCACGAATTGCCTTCTACCCAGCATTCCCCCAAGTCTCCCGATAAAAATGGTATCTCACTTGTGTGAGTAGGCCTAGCGCCCGTGACAGGAAGTGCCCCAAATCACAACATGGACACATCACATTTTCCCAAAGAAAACAGAACTGTTTTTTACAGAGTGCCAAGCTGTGGATTTTGGCCTCTAGCTCAGCAGGCACCTAGGGAAACCTACCAAACCTGTACATTTTTTAAAACTAGACACCTAGGGGAATTTAGGATGTGGTGACTTGTGGGGCTCTCACCAAGTTCTGTTACCCAGAATCCTTTGCAAACCTCAATATTTGGCCCCAAAAAAACCTTTTCCTCACATTTCAGTGACAGAAAGTTCTGGAATCTGAGAGGAGCCACAAATTTTCTTCCACCCAGCATTCCTCCAACTCTCCCGATAAAAACGGTATGTCACTTGCGTGGGTAGGCCTAGAGCCCGCGAAAGGAAATGCTCCAAAATACAACATGGACAGATCACATTTTCCCAAAGAAAACAGAGCTGTTTTTTGCAAAGTGCCAAGCTGTAGATTTTGGCCTCTAGCTCAGCCAGTACCTAGGGAAGCCTACCAAACCTGTGCACTTGTGAGAACTAGATGCCTAGAGAAATCCAAGATGGGGTGACTTGTTGTGCTCTCACCAGGTTCTGTTATCCAGAATCCTTTGCAAACTTCACCATTTGGCCAAAAAACCCTTTTCCTCACATTTCAGTGACAGAAAGTTTCTGAATCTGAGAGGAGCCACAAATTTCCCTCCACTCAGCGTTCCCCCAAGTCTCCCGATAAAAACAGTATGTCACTTGCGTGGGTAGACCTAGTGCCCGCGAAAGGAAATGCTCCAAAATACAACATGGACACATCACATTTTCCCAAAGAAAACAGAGCTGTTTTTTGCAAAGTGCCAAGCTGTAGATTTTGGCCTCTAACTCAGCCAGCACCTAGGGAAGCCTACCAAACCTGTGCACTTGTGAGAACTAGATGCCTAGAGAAATTCAACATGGGGTGACTTGTGGGGCTCTCACCAGGTTCTGTTACCCAGAATCCTTTGCAAACCTCAAAATTTGGCCAAAAATATACTTTTTCCTTACATTTCGGTGACAGAAAGTTCTGGAATTTGAGAGGAGACACAAATTTCCTTCCACACAGCGTTCCCCCAAGTCTCCCGATAAAAATGGTACCCCACCCGTGTGGGTAGGCCTAGTTCTCGTGACAGGAAATGCCCCAAAATACAACATGGCCCCATCACATTTTCCCAAAGAAAAGAGAGCTGTTTTTTGCAAAGTGCCAAGCTGTGGATTTTGGCCTCTAGCTCACCTGGCACCTAGGGAAACCTACCAAACCTGTGTATGTTTTAAAACTAGACACCTAGGCAAATCCAAGCTGGGGTGACTTGTGGGGCTCTCACCAAGTTCTGTCACCCAGAATCCTTTTCAAACCTCAAAATGTGGCCAAAGAAACACTTTTTCCTCACATTTTGGTGACAGAAAGTTCTGGAATCTGAGAGGAGCCACGAATTGCCTTCTAGCCAGCATTCCCCCAAGTCTCCCGATAAAAACGGTATCTCACTTGTGTGGGTAGGCCTAGCGCCCGTGACAGGAAATGCCCCAAATCACAACATGGACACATCACATTTTCCCAAAATAAACAGAACTGTTTTTTACAAAGTGCCAAGCTGTGGATTTTGGCCTCTAGCTCAGCTGGCACCTAGGGAAACCTACCAAACCTGTACATTTTTTAAAACAAGACACCTAGGGGAATTTAGGATGTGGTGACTTGTGGGGCTCTCACCAAGTTCTGTTACCCAGAATCCTTTGCAAACCTCAAAATTTGTCCCCAAAAAAGCTTTTTCCTCACATTTCAATGACAGAAAGTTCTGGAATCTGAGAGGAGCCACAAATTTCCTTCCACCCAGCGTTTCCCCAAGTCTCCCGATAAAAACAGTATGTCACTTGTGTGGGTAGGCCTAGTGCCCGCGAAATGAAATGCTCCGAAATACAACGTGGACACATCACGTTTTCCCAAAGAAAACAGAGCTGTTTTTTGCAAAGTGCCAAGCTGTGGATTTTGGCCTCTAGCTCAGCCAGCACCTAGGAAAGCCTACCAAACCTGTGCACTTGTGAGAACTAGATGCCTACGGAAATCCAGCATGGAGTGACTTGTGGGGCTCTCACCAGGTTCTGTTACCCAGAATCCTTTGCAAACCTCAAAATGTGGCCAAAAGAACACTTTTTCCTCACATTTCGGTGAGAGAAAGTTCTGGAATCTGAGAGGAGCCACAAATTTCCTTCCACCCAGCGTTCCCCCAAGTCTCCCTATAAAAAATGTACCTTACTTGTGTGGGTAGACCTAGCGCCTGTGACAGGAAATGCCCCAAAACACAACATGGACACATCACATTTTCCCAAAGAAAACAAAAAAACTGCCAAGCTGTGGATTTTGGCCTCTAGCTCAGCCAGCACCTAGGGAAGCCTACCAAACCTGTGCTTTTGTGAGAACTAGACACCTAGGGAAATTCAGGATGGGATGACTTGTGAGGCTCTCACCAGGTTCTATAACCCAGAATCCTTTGCAAACTTCAGCTGTTGGCCCAAAACCACTTTTTCCTCACATTTCGGTGACAGAAAGTTCTGGAATCTGAGAGGAGCCACAAATTTCCTTCCACCCAGCATTCCCCCAAGTCTCCCGATAAAAATGTTACCTCACTTGTGTGGGTAGGCCTAGCGCCTGTGACAGGAAATGCCCCAAATCACAACATGGACACATCACATTTTCCCAAAGAAAACAGAGCTGTTTTTTGCAAATTGCCAAGCTGTGGATTTTGGCCTCTAGCTCAGCCGGCACCTATCGAAATCTACCAAACCTCTTCATTTTTTAAAACTAGACACCTATGGAAATCCAAGATGGGGTGACTTGTGGGGCTCTCACCAAGTTCTGTCACCCGGAATCCTTTTCAAACCTCAAAATGTGGCCAAAAAACACTTTTTCCTCACATTTTGGTGACAGAAAGTTCTGGAATCTGAGAGGAGCCACGAATTGCCTTCTACCCAGCATTCCCCCAAGTCTCCCGATAAAAATGGTATCTCACTTGTGTGGGTAGGCTTAGCGCCCGTGACAGGAAATGCCCCAAATCACAACATGGACACATCAAATTTTCCCAAAGAAAACAGAGCTGTTTTTTGCAAAGTGCCAAGCTGTGGATTTTGGCCTCTAGCTCAGCCGGCACCTAGGGAAACCTACCAAACCTGTACATTTTTTTAAACTAGACACTCAGGGGAATTTAGGATGTGGTGACTTGTGGGGCTCTCACCAAAGTTCTATTACCCAGAATCCTTTGCAAACCTCAACATTTGGCCCAAAAAATCTTTTTCCTCACATTTCAATGACAGAAAGTTCTGGAATCTGAGAGGAGCCACAAATTTTCTTCCACCCAGCGTTCCCCCAAGTCTCCCGATAAAAACAGTATGTCACTTGCATGGGTAGGCCTAGTGCCCGCGAATGGAAATGCTCCAAAATACAACGTGGACACATCACATTTTCCCAAAGAAAACAGAGCTGTTTTTTGCAAATTGCCAAGCTGTGGATTTTGGCCTCTAGCTCAGCCGGCACCTAGGGAAACCTACCAAACCTGTACATTTTTTAAAACTAGACACATAGGGGAATTTAGGATGTGGTGACTTGTGGGGCTCTCACCAAGTTCTGCTACCCAGAATCCTTTGCAAACTTCAAAATTTGGCCCAAAAAAACCTTTTTCCTCACATTTCAATGACAGAAAGTTCTGGAATCTGAGAGGGGCCACAAATTTCCTTCAACCCAGCGTTCCCCCAAGTCTCCCGATAAAAACAGTATGTCACTTGCGTGGGTAGGCCTAGTGCCCGTGAAATGAAATGCTTCAAAATACAACGTGGACACATCACATTTTCTCAAAGAAAACAGAGCTGTGTTTTGCTAAGTGCCAAGCTGTGGATTTTGGCCTCTAGCTCAGCCAGCACCTAGGGAAGCCTATCAAACCTGTGCACTTGTGAGAACTAGATGCCTAGAAAAATCCAAGATGGGGTGACTTGTGGGGCTCTCACCAGGTTCTGTTACCCAGAATCCTTTGCAAACCTCAAAGTTTGGCCAAAAATATACTTTTTCCTCACATTTCGGTGACAGAAAGTTCTCGAATTTGAGAGGAGACACAAATTTCCTTCCACCCAGCGTTCCCCCAAGTCTCCCGATAAAAATGGTACCCCACCCGTGTGGGTAGGCCTAGTTCTCGTGACAGGAAATGCCCCAAAACACAACATGGACCCATCACTTTTTCCCAAAGAAAAGAGAGCTGTTTTTTGCAAAGTGCCAAGCTGTAGATTTTGGCCTCTAGCTCAGCCGGCACCTAGGGAAACCTACCAAACCTGTGTATTTTTTTAAACTAGACACCTAGGCAAATCCAAGATGGGGTGACTTGTGGGGCTCTCACCAAGTTCTGTCACCCAGAATCCTTTGCAAACCTCAAAATGTGGCCAAAAAAACACTTTTTCCTCACATTTCGGTGACAGAAAGTTCTGGAATCTGAGAGGAGCCACGAATTGACTTCTACCCAGCATTCCCCCAAGTCTCCCGATAAAAATGGTATCTCACTTGTGTGGGTAGGCCTAGCGCCCGTGACAGGAAATGCCACAAATCACAACATGGACACCTCACATGTTCCCAAAGAAAAGAGAGCTGTTTTTTGCAAAGTGCCAAGCTGTGGATTTTGGCCTCTAGCTCAGCCGGCACCTAGGGAAACCTACCAAACCTGTACATTTTTTAAAACTAGACACCTAGGGGAATTTAGGATGTGGTGACTTGTGGGGCTCTCACCAAGTTCTGTTACCCAGAATCCTTTGCAAACCTCAAAATTTGGCCCCAAAAAAACTTTTTCCTCACATTTCAATGACAGAAAGTTCTGGAATCTGAGAGGAGCCACAAATTTCCTTCCACCCAGCGTTCCCCCAAGTCTCCCGATAAAAACAGTATGTCACTTGCGTGGGTAGGCCTAGTGCCCGCGAAATGAAATGCTCCAAAATACAACGTGGACACATCACATTTTCCCAAAGAAAACAGAGCTGTGTTTTGCAAAGTGCCAAGCTGTGGATTTTGGCCTCTAGCTCAGCCAGCACCTAGGGAAGCCTACCAAACCTGTGCACTTGTGAGAACTAGATGCCTAGAGAAATCCAAGATGGGGTGACTTGTGGGGCTCTCACCAGGTTCTGTTACCCAGAATCCTTTGCAAACCTCAAAATTTGGCCAAAAATATACTTTTTCCTCACATTTCGGTGACAGAAAGTTCTGGAATTTGAGAGGAGACACAAATTTCCTTCCACCCACCGTTCTCCCAAGTCTCCCGATAAAAATGGTACTCCACCCGTGTGGGTAGGCCTAGTTCTCGTGACTGGAAATGCCCCAAAACACAACATGGACCCATTATATTTTCCCAAAGAAAAGAGAGCTGTTTTTTGCAAAGTGCCAAGCTGTGGATTTTGGCCTCTAGCTCAGCCAGCACCTAGGGAACCCTACCAAACCTGTGCATTTGTGAGAACTAGACACCTAGGGAAATTCAGGATGGGATGTCTTGTGAGGCTCTCACCAGGTTCTATAACCCAGAATCCTTTGCAAACTTCAGATTTGGGCCAAAACCACTTTTTCCTCACATTTCGGTGACAGAAAGTTCTAGAATCTGCGAGGAGTCATAAATTTCCTTCCACCCACCATTCCCCCAAGTCTCCCGATAAAAATGGTACCTCACTTGTGTGGGTAGGCCTAGCGCCTGTGACAGGAAATGCCCCCAAACACAACATGGACACATCACGTTTTCCCAAAGAAAACAGAGTAGTTTTTTGCAAATTGCCAAGCTGTGGATTTTGGCCTCTAGCTCAGCCAGCACCTATGGAAACCTACCAAACCTGTGCATTTGTGAAAACTAGACGCCCAGGGAAATCCAAGATGGGGTGACTTGTGGGGCTCTCACCAAGTTCTGTCACCCAGAATCCTTTTCAAACCTCAAAATGTGGCCAAAAAAACACTTTTTCCTCACGTTTTGGTGACAGAAAGTTCTGGAATCTGAGAGGAGCCACGAATTGCCTTCTACCCAGCATTCCCCCAAGTCTCCCGATAAAAATGGTATCTCACTTGTGTGGGTAGGCCTAGCGCCTGTGACAGGAAATGCCACAAATCACAACATGGACACATCACATTTTCCCAAAGAAAACAGAACTGTTTTTTGCAAAGTGCCAAGCTGTGGATTTTGGCCTCTAGCTCAGCTGGCACCTAGGGAAACCTAGGGAAACCTACCAAACCTGTACATTTTTTTAAACTAGACACCTAGGGGAATTTAGGATGTGGTGACTTGTGGGGCTCTCACCAAGTTCTTTTACCCAGAATCCTTTGCAAACCTCAAAATTTGGCCCAAAAAAAACTTTTTCCTCACATTTCAATGACAGGAAGTTCTGGAATCTGAAAGGAGCCATGAATTTTCTTCCACCCAGCGTTCCCCCAAGTCTCTCGATAAAAACAGTATGTCACTTGCGTGGGTAGGCCTAGTGCCCGCGAAAGGAAATGCTCCAAAATACAACGTGGACACATCACATTTTCCCAAAGAAATCAGAGCTGTTTTTTCCAAAGTGCCAAGCTGTGGATTTTGGCCTCTAGCTCAGCCGGCACCTAGGGAAACCTACCAAACCTGTACATTTTTTTAAACTAGACACCTAGGGGAATTTAGGATGTGGTGACTTGTGGGGCTCTCACCAAGTTCTGTTACCCAGAATCCTTTGCAAACCTCAAAATTTGGCCCCAAAAAAACTTTTCCCTCACATTTCAATGACAGAAAGTTCTGGAATCTGAGAGGAGCCACAAATTTCCTTCCACCCAGCGTTCCCCCAAGTCTCCCGATAAAAACAGTATGTCACTTGCGTGGGTAGGCCTAGTGCCCGCGAAATGAAATGCTTCAAAATACAACGTGGACACATCACATTTTCCCAAAGAAAACAGAGCTGTGTTTTGCAAAGTGCCAAGCTGTGGATTTTGGCCTCTAGCTCAGCCAGCACCTAGGGAAGCCTACCAAACCTGTGCACTTGTGAGAACTAGATGCCTAGAGAAATCCAAGATGGGGTGACTTGTGGGGCTCTCACCAGGTTCTGTTACCCAGAATCCTTTGCAAACCTCAAAATTTGGCCAAAAATATACTTTTTCCTCACATTTCGGTGACAGAAAGTTCTGGAATTTGAGAGGAGACACACATTTCCTTCCACCCACCGTTCTCCCAAGTCTCCCGATAAAAATGGTACCCCACCCGTGTGGGTAGGCCTAGTTCTCGTGACTGGAAATGCCCCAAAACACAACATGGACCCATCACATTTCCCCAAAGAAAAGAGAGCTGTTTTTTGCAAAGTGCCAAGCTCTGGATTTTGGCCTCTAGCTCAGCCGGCACCTAGGGAAACCTACCAGACCTGTGTATTTTTTTAAACTAGACACCTAGGCAAATCCAAGATGGGGTGACTTGTGGGGCTCTCACCAAGTTCTGTCACCCAGAATCCTTTGCAAACCTCAAAATGTGGCCAAAAAAACACTTTTCCCTCACATTTTGGTGACAGAAAGTTCTGGAATCTGAGAGGAGCCACGAATTGCCTTCTACCCATCATTCCCCCAAGTCTCCCTATAAAAATGATATCTCACTTGTGTGGGTAGGCCTAGCGCCCGTGACAGGTAATGCCCCCAAATCACAACATGGACACATCACATTTTCCCAAAGAAAACAGAACTGTTTTTTACAAAGTGCCAAGCTGTGGATTTTGGCCTCTAGTTCAGCTGGCACCTAGGGAAACCTACCAAACCTGTAATTTTTTTTAAACTAGACACCTAGGGGAATTTAGGATGTGGTGACTTGTGGGGCTCTCACCAAGTTCTGTTACCCAGAATCCTTTGCAAACCTCAAAATTTGGCCCCAAAAAACTTTTTCCTCACATTTCAATGACAGGAAGTTCTGGAATCTGAAAGGAGCCACGAATTTTCTTCCACCCAGCGTTCCCCCAAGTCTCCCGATAAAAACAGTATGTCACTTGCGTGGGTAGGCCTAGTGCCCGCAAAAGGAAATGCTCCAAAATACTATGTGGACACATCACATTTTCCCAAAGAAAACAGAGCTGTTTTTTGCAAAGTGCCAAGCTGTGGATTTTGGCCTCTAGCTCAGCCGGCACCTAGGGAAACCTACCAAATCTGTACATTTTTTAAAACTAGACACCTAGGGGAATTTAGGATGTGGTGACTTGTGGGGCTCTCACCAAGTTCTGTTACCCAGAATCCTTTGCAAACCTCAAAATTTGGCCCCAAAAAACTTTTTCCTCACATTTCAATGATAGGAAGTTCTGGAATCTGAAAGGAGCCACAAATTTTCTTCCACCCAGCGTTCCCCCAAGTCTCCCGATAAAAACAGTATTTCACTTGTGTGGGTAGGCCTAGTGCCCGCGAAATGAAATGCTCCAACATACAACGTGGACACATCACATTTTCCCAAAGAAAACAGAGCTGTTTTTTGCAAAGTGCCAAGCTGTGGATTTTGGCCTCTAGCTCAGCAAGCACCTAGGGAAGCCTACCAAACCTGTGCACTTGTGAGAACTAGGGCCCATATTTATACTTTTTGACGCACAACTGCGCCAACGCAGTTGTGCGTCAAAAATGTTACCGCCGGCTAACGCCATTCCAAAGCACCATGCGGGCGCCGTATTTATTGAATGATGTTAGCCGGCGCTGCGGACTGGTGTGCGTAAAAAAAAATGACTCACACCAGGCAGCGCCGGCATAGGGGAAAATGGAGATTGGGCGTCAAAAAATGGGGCAAGTCAGGTCTGAGGCAAAATTTTGGCCTCATCCCGATTTGCGCCATTTTTTTCGATGCCCAACCCCCATTGAAATGACTCCTGTCTTAGCAAAGACAGGAGTCATGCCCCCTTGCCCAATGACCATGCCCAGGGGACTTATGTCCCCTGGGCATGGTCACTGGGCATAGTGGCATGTAGGGGGGCACAAATCAGGCCCCCCTATGCCACAAAAAAAATACGAAAAAAATACCTACCTGAACTTACCTTTCTTTCCCTGGGATGGGTCCCTCCATCCTTGGGTGTCCTCTTGGGGTGGGCAAGGGTGGCAGGGGGTGTACCTTGGGGCATGGGAGGGCACCTCTGGGCTCCTTCCGAGCCCACAGGTCCCTTAACGCCTGCCCTGACCCAGGCGTTAAAAAACGGCGCCCATCAGGCTGGGCGTCGTTTTTTAAGGCCTGCCCCCTCCTGTGCGTCAAAATGACGTCACAGTATAAATATGGGGCACAGGCCTTAAAGTCATTTTTTGGAAGGGAACGCCTACCTTGCATATAATTAACGCAAGGCTAGTTCCCCCTTCCAAAAAAATGGCGCACATGGTGGAACTTTGACGCCCGCTGCTTCGGACGTCAAAGTCTAAATATGGGGCAGGGTTTGCGCCGATTGTGCGTCAAAAATTTTGACGCACATTCGGCGCAAACAGAGTATAAATATGCCCCTAGATGCCTAGAGAAATCCCAGATGGGGTGACTTGTGGGGCTCTCACCAGTTCTGTTACCCAGAATCCTTTGCAAACCTCATAATTTGGCCAAAAATATACCTTTTCCTCACATTTCGGTGACAGAAAGTTCTGGAATTTGAGAGGAGAGACAAATTCCCTTCCACCCAGCGTTCCCCCAAGTGTCCCGATAAAAATGGTACCCCACCTGTGTGGGTAGGCCTAGTTCTCGTGACAGGAAATTCCCCAAAACACAACATGGACTCATCACATTTTCCCAAAGAAAAGAGAGCTGTTTTTGGAAAAGTGCAAAGCTGTGGATTTTGGCCTCTAGCTCAGCCGGCACCTAGGGAAACCTACCAAACCTGTATATTTTTTAAAACTAGACACCTACGGAAATCCAGGATGGAGTGACTTGTGGGGCTCTCACCAGGTTCTGTTACCCAGAATCCTTTGCAAACCTCAAAATGTGGCCAAAAGAACACTTTTTCCTCACATTTCGGTGAGGGAAAGTTCTGGAATCTGAGAGGAGACACGAATTGCCTTCTACCCAGCATTCCCCCAAGTCTCCCGATAAAAATGGTACCTCACTTGTGTGGGTAGGCATAGCGCCCGTGACAGGAAATGCCCCCAAACACAACATGGAAACATCACGTTTTCCCAAAGAAAACCAAGCTGTTTTTTGCAAATTGCCAAGCTGTGGATTTTGGCCTCTAGCTCAGCAGGCACCTATGGAAACCTACCAAACCTCTGCATTTTTTAAAACTAGACGCCTAGGGAAATCCAAGATGGGGTGACTTGTGGGGCTCTCACCAAGTTCTGTCACCCAGAATCCTTTTCAAACCTCAAAATGTGGCCAAAAAAACACTTTTTCCTCACATTTTGGTGACAGAAAGTTCTGGAATCTGAGAGGAGCCACGAATTGCCTTCTACCCAGCATTCCCCCAAGTCTCCCGATAAAAATGGTATCTCACTTGTGTGGGTAGGCCTAGCGCCCGTGACAGGAAATGCCCCAAATCACAACATGGACACATCACATTTTCCCAAAGAAAACAGAGCAGTTTTTTGCAAAGTGCCAAGCTGTGGATTTTGGCCTCTAGCTCAGCCGGCACCTAGGGAAACCTACCAAACCTGTACATTTTTTAAAACTAGACACCCAGGGGAATTTAGGATGTGGTGACTTGTGGGGCTCTCACCAAGTTCTATTACCCAGAATCCTTTGCAAACCTCAAACTTTGGCCCCAAAAAAACTTTTTCCTCATATTTCAATGACAGAAAGTTCTGGAATCTGAGAGGAGCCACAAATTTCCTTCCACCCAGCGTTTCCCCAAGTCTCCCGATAAAAACAGTATGTCACTTGCGTGGGTAGGCCTAGTGCCCGCGAAATGAAATGCTCCAAAATACAACGTGGACACATCACATTTTCCCAAAGAAAACAGAGCTGTTTTTTGCAAAGTGCCAAGCTGTGGATTTTGGCCTCTAGCTCAGCCAGCACCTAGGGAAACCTACCAAACCTGTGTATTTTTTAAAACTAGACACCTAGGCAAATCCAAGATGGGGTGACTTGTGGGGCTCTCACCAAGTTCTGTCACCCAGAATCCTTTGCAAACCTCAAAATGTGGCCAAAAAAACACTTTTTCCTCACATTTTGGTGACAGAAAGTTCTGGAATCTGAGAGGAGCCACGAATTGCCTTCTACCTAGCATTCCCCCAAGTCTCCCGATAAAAATGGTATCTCACTTGTGTGAGTAGGCCTAGCGCCCGTGACAGGAAGTGCCCCAAATCACAACATGGACACATCACATTTTCCCAAAGAAAACAGAACTGTTTTTTACAAAGTGCCAAGCTGTGGATTTTGGCCTCTAGCTCAGCCGGCACCTAGGGAAACCTACCAAACCTGTGTATTTTTTAAAACTAGACACCTAGGCAAATCCAAGATGGGGTGACTTGTGGGGCTCTCACTAAGTTCTGTCACCCAGAATCCTTTGCAAACCTCAAAATGTGGCCAAAAAAACACTTTTTCCTCACATTTTGGTGACAGAAAGTTCTGGAATCTGAGAGGAGCCACGAATTGCCTTGTACCCAGCATTCCCCCAAGTCTCCCGATAAAAATGATATCTCACTTGTGTGGGTAGGCCTAGCGCCTGTGACAGGAAATGCCCCAAATCACAACATGGACACATCACATTTTCCCAAAGAAAACAGAACTGTTTTTTGCAAAGTGCCCAGCTGTGGATTTTGGCCTCTAGCTCAGCTGGCACCTAGGGAAACCTACCAAACCTGTACATTTTTTAAAACTAGACACCTAGGGGAATTTAGGATGTGGTGACTTGTGGGGCTCTCACCAAGTTCTGTTACCCAGAATCCTTTGCAAACCTCAAATTGTGGCCCAAAAAAACCTTTTTCCTCACATTTCAATGACAGGAAGTTCTGGAATCTGAAAGGAGCCACGAATTTTCTTACACCCAGCGTTCCCCCAAGTCTCCCGATAAAAACAGTATGTCACTTGCGTGGGTAGGCCTAGTGCCTGCGAAAGGAAATGCTCCAAAATACAACGTGGACACATCACATTTTCCCAAAGAAAACAGAGCTGTTTTTTGCAAAGTGCCAAGCTGTGGATTTTGGCCTCTAGCTCAGCCGGCACCTAGGGAAACCTACCAAACCTGTACATTTTTTTAAACTAGACACATAGGGGAATTTAGGATGTGGTGACTTGTGGGGCTCTCACCAAGTTCTGTTACCCAGAATCCTTTGCAAACCTCAAAATTTGGCCAAAAAACACTTTTTCCTCACATTTCGGTGACAGAAAGTTCTGGAATCTGAGAGGAGCCACAAATTTCCTTCTACCCAGCATTCCCCCAAGTCTCCTGATAAAAATGGTCCCTCACTTGTGTGGGTAGGCCTAGCGCCTGCAACAGGAAATGCCCCAAATCACAACATGAGCACATCACATTTTCCCAAAGAAAACAGAGCAGTTTTTTTGCAAAGTGCCAAGCTGTGGATTTTGGCCTCTAGCTCAGCCGGCACCTAGGGAAACCTACCAAACCTGTACACTTGTTAGAACTAGACACCTAGGGCAATCTAGGATGGGGTGGCTTGTGGGGCTCTCACCAAGGTCTGTTACCCAGAATCCTTTGCAAACCTCAACATTTGGCCAAAAAACACTTTTTCCTCACATTTAAGTGACAGAAAGTTCTGCAATCTGAGTGGAGCCACAAATTTCCTTCCACTAAGCATTCCCCCAAGTCTCCCGATAAAAACGGTATGTCACTTGTAAAAAAAAAAATGTAAATTAGCACTTGTATAGCGCACTACTCACCCGTTAGGGTCTCAAGGCGCTGTACTCATACCGCTATGGAACCCCTCCTGGCTTTTCCCTGTGAGGCGCCCACTCCTGAGCACCCCCAGGGTGAGCCAGGCATCCAAGCGCTGTTGGGGCCGTTGTGGAGATTAAGCAAGCTATTGCCCAGAGTTGCAGAGTGGGACCCATGAATTAGATTAGGCACCGAGGCGAGAATTATCTGGTCAAGGGGAATTGAGCCCAAGACCTGCCGAAGTGGGACTTGAACCCTGGTCTTGAGCCAGATCTCTGCTTCAGGGTCTGCCGCTCTAACCATTGAGCCACACTTCTCCACCCACTTGTGTGGGTAGGCCTAGTGCCCGCGAAAGGAAATGCTCCAAAACACAACATGGACACACCACATTTTCCCAAAGAAAACAGAGCTGTTTTTTGAAAAGTGCCAAGCTGCGGATTTTGTCCTTTAGCTCAACCAGCACCTAGGGAAGCCTACCAAACCTGTGCATTTGTGAGAACTAGACGCCTAGAGAAATCCAAGATGGGGTGACTTGTGGGGCTCTCACCAGGTTCTGTTCCCCAGAATCCTTTGCAAACCTCAAAATGTGGCCAAAATTCACTTTTTCCTCACATTACAGTGACAGAAAGTTCTGGAATCTGAGAGGAGCCACAAATTTCCTTCCACCAAGCATTCCCCCAATTCTCCCGATAAAAACGGTATGTCACTTGTGTGGGTAGGCCTAGTGCTCACGACAGGAAATGCCCCTAAACACAACATGGACACATCATATTTTCCCAAAGAAAACAGAGCTGTTTTTTGCAAAGTGCCAAGCTGTGGATTTTGGCCTCTAGCTCAGCCAGCACCTATAGAAACCTACCAACCCTGTTTAATTTTGAAAACTAGACCCCTACGGAAATCCAGGATGGGGTGACTTGTGGGGCTCTCACCTGGTTCTGTTACCGAGGATCCTTTGCAAACCTCAAAATGTGGCCAAAAAAACACTTTTTCCTTACATTTCGGTGACAGAAAGTTCTGTAATCTGAGGGGAGCCACAAATTTCCTTCCACCCAGCATTCCCCCAAGTCTCCTGATAAAAATGGTACCTCACTTGTGTGGGTAGGACTAGCGCCTGTGACAGGAAATGCCCCAAAACACAACATGGACACATCACATTTTCCCAAAGGAAAGAGAGCTGTTTTTTGCAAAGTGCCAAGCTGTGGATTTTGGCCTCTAGCTCAGCCAGCACCTAGGGAAGCCTACCAAACCTGTGCATTTGTGAGAACTAGACACCTAGGGAAATCCAGGATGGGATGACTTGTGAGGCTCTCACCAGGTTCTGTAACCCAGAATCTTTTTCAAACCTCAAAATGTGGCCAAAAAACACTTTTTCCTCACATTACAGTGACAGAAAGTTCTGGAATCTGAGAGAAACCACAAATATCCTTCCACCTAGCATTCCCTCAAGTCTGCCAATAAAAATGGTACCCCACCTGTGTGGGTAGGCCTAGTGCTCGCGACAGGAAATGCCCCAAAACACAACGTGGACACATCACATTTTCCCAAAGAAAACATCACTGTTTTTTGCAAACTGCCAAGCTGTTGATTTTGACCTCTAGCTCAGCCGGCACCTAGGGAAACCTACCAAAGCTGTGTATTTTTTAAAACTAGACACCTAGGGAAATCCAGGGAGGTGTGACCTGCGTGGATCCTTCAATGTTTTCTTACCCAGAATCCTCCGCAAACCTCAAATTTAGCAAAAAAATCTTATTTTTCACACCTTTCTGTGTGGGGCCACCGCACCGGGACAAATTTCTTACCACCCAATGTTTCCCTCAGTCTCCCGGTAAAAATGGTACCTCACTTGTGTAGGTGGGCCAAGTGCCTGTGATAGGGAAGAGCCAAAAGCATGTCTAAATTGAGGGGGAACCAAAGTGGGTCCAAAAGGGCAGTTTGAGAAAAAACATTTTTAGGCTGACAAGTGCAGCAGAACTTTTATCGGTATAGATGAGCCAATGCTGGGTGGTTGGAATTGTGTGGATTCCTGCAGATTCCGGAAGGTTCCATCACAAAAATGTGGTAAAAATGTGTGATTTCCAGCAAAGTTGGAGGTTTGCAGGGCATTGTGGGTAAGGAAATGGTGCAGGGTGCTTGTGAAGCACACCTCCCTGGAATCAACTACATGTTTAGTTTTCATATGTGTCTAGGTCTTGTGGATTTTTCTACATGGCAGCATCCCAAAGTCAAAAAAGTGCAGTCCTCACCATTCCAATTGGGACGATTCTGAGAGTTAGCCAAGCTCTCATGGCCCAAATGTGCAGTCAAAATCCCAAATAATCAAATGTCCTCTTGCTTGCCGTGGGATAAGATGTTTTAGTGTGGGGGGGAGAGTTGAAAGACTGTTATCCCTTTCAGTTGGGGTGGGGGCATAGCCAGGCCCATACTGGATGGTAGCCACCACCCCACTATTTTTTGTTATTTTTAATTCGCTGGCATCTAGTAGACTTTCTGCCCCCATGGGGTGTGGATCCGGGGTAATTGCCCCATCTGCCCACTGGTGGGCAGAACAACTTTGGCCCCATTTATTTGGGGTAGGGGTATGGCGATACCCCCACCCTCCTATGTTGAAAATAAAAAATCTTCCCTGGTCTCTGGTGGGCTTTCTGCCCCCCCTTGGGGGCAGATGGGCCTTCCAAAAATAGGCCGATCTGCCCCCAAAGGGGGCAGATATGGCCAACAGTAATGTGCCCCCATGGGGAGCGACCCTTGCCCAAGGGGCTGCCGCCCCAAACAAAACATACACACACACCAATCCCTGGTGCCTAAGTTGTTTCTGCCCTCTCCCCACTAATAGAAATAGGCTGATTTGCCCCCAAGGGGAGCAGAAATGGCATAAAATAAAGGACGTAACCTTTATATCTGAGGCACCTAAGGGGTTAAACAGCATATGATAAGAACTGTTAGTAAACTACTCTACTTGTTTTTTCTATTACACCTCACCTGTATCAACTCACAAAGGTCCTTAAAGTACAGATCCTCTTGAAAACGTTCCCAGGGGCTCCCCATCCACATGGACATCATTTTCTTGGGGTTTGGCTCTAAAGAATTCCACAGTGCACTGTTCTGCCAGAGGCAGAACTCTAGTCACACCACTGAGGTGTTCCAAGGGAAATGAAAAATTTCCCTTGTAAATCAGTTCTGAAATGTATTTTCCCTGTCCGAATTTCATGACACAATGGGTACCTAGACAATGGAACGAGAAGGCCTAGGAGTGAGTTACATCTGCCTGTGACAGGGAATGCCCCTTTAAAGCTTGTGCATTTGGTGAGCACATCTCCTAGGCCATCCTATTAGGAGGAAGGTCACACCTCCTCAGACCCAAACCACTTTTTGTTCCCTTTCCTGATAGTCATTCACACGTCATTGCAGGGGACCTGTAGGCTGCCATGTGGCAACTTGCGATTAACTCTGAAAAGGCAACTAGAGGACTAGGCAGAAAAATAGTGATTTTCTAAAGTCACTAGCTAGGAAATAGATAAACACAACTTTACTTTAGCATTACGTTCAATTTATTTTACTACGAAAATTAGTGTTTGAAGTATTTTTCTAGCTAGTGCAAATCTGAAATTAGCTTTATTTGGTGTAATAAAGTTACCCAGTGTTTTGTATAGTACAGCCAGCTTTCTTGCAGTAAAAAAACAGGTTTGGGGCCGTTTTCACTCCAAGGACATGTAAAAGATTAAATGCATATGTCCTGCTTTTAAATACTATGTACCCTGCCTTAAGGATGGTAAGGCCTACTTTGAGGGTGACTTACTACTATTTAAAAGAAATGGTTATGTGTGATAAAATGGTGATTTTGACAGATTGAAATGGCAGTTTTAAAACTGCTCAGCTAGGCTGCTGTGGCAGGCCTAGAGTCATGCTTTACATGATTGCTTTAGTGGTGGCAAAATAAATGCTCTTGTGCCCTACTCCCTTTTAACTTACATGTCTTACGCACATGGTGTATCATATACTAAGGACTTGTAGGTAAGCTAATTGTGGATCTTAACCAATTTGACAAGGTTTTAGGGGTCACAACACATTCACTGGGGCCTGGCTAGGTGAGTCCAAAAAGCAACAGCATCAGTCAACAAACATGTGGGTGATTATGCAAATTAATTCATTTTTTGACAGTCATAATGAAACATAATTATGAAATTTTATTGGAGGCTTCCTTTCAAATGAAGATCTCAAAGACCTGTCTGAATGGTTTTGAGACTCTTCTGTTTACCCTATAGTCCAGGGCCTTTAGTTTAAACAGACAGTTTCTCTTTATTCCACCATTTGCTGTTATCAAACATGACCATACGCTCTGTGACCTTTACCACTCTCCTCGGATTCGAACATTTGTAACGACTTTTGGCCATAACTCTTGCCAATATACAAAAAGACGCAGTCCAAAAGAACTTCCACAGGGTGAAAACAAGTTTTTTTAGTATGAAAAATGATCACTCACTCTGGTTTTCATACTAAAAAAACTTTTTTTTACCCTTTGGAAGTTCCTTTGGATTGGGCCTTTTTGTATAATTACATAGGTTCTAAGGAGGACAGACCCAGCCCTACAAAAACCTCATTCTCCCTCTTTGTTTGCATAACTCTTGCAACCCTGACCTTGACTCAGTCTCCCACTTTGACAAATATTAATTGTTTTACTTTAGCTACACATGTATACTTCATCAGCACTTTCTCACTTTTCTCCTTCACAGATGCCAATGTATCTTCAAATGCAATCAAATCAAAGGATATACCAATTTAGTATAAGCCACACAACATCTGAGAAGAACAAAAGTAGAGAGATCGATGCTATCTTTGGGTGTAGTGTGAATCACCCATAGTAGATCACTCAATTCTTTGGCCCTGTCCAGCCCACTGGCTACAGACAAATGCACATTTGTGCCCCATGCCCATGGCATTTGATCACTCTATTACACCTCTCTATTATACCTTTGCATCAGGGATGATAAAATAACACTATTAGTGTGTTTTACACCCCAATGTATCAAAAACCTATTAAATTAATGAGAGATGAACTGTGCTCCTTCCCTCAAAAATAGCGTTACCAAAAACTAAATTATTTTGCAGGTGTTGGTCGACTTTACAAATGTCAATTCAGGCCAACGAGAAATGTAATCTACAACCAAGATCCAATACCTGCAATTGTCTCTCAGTATGTTTACAGAACCAATTACATGAATCCCTAATTTGACCCAGACCTTATCCAGAACAGGAATGGCTTCCACAGGGCTGGGAACTGTCACCTGATGCATGTGAATAATTGTACGCCCAATCCTGTTGTGTAGCCATTTTAGCTATAGTTTTATACATGTTATTTTAGCACTAGGCCTGCCGTTGTGCACGTTAACCTAGATATATTTTATTTTAGCTTTGTTATATTATTTTAATACTAGGCACATTTGCGATCTTGTTTTATTTTCTCTATCTAGCTGTTCTTCGCCTAGGTCAGCACTGCATTCTTAAACAAGACATTTCTTTCACTCTGTGCTTTTCTCAAGACTGAAGTAAACTAGGTTGCCGGCAAAAGTGGTACACTCTGTCTTCAATGTTCACAGAAACATACACACTCTTATGTGGGAATCTTTTCTTGGAACATCAGATATTTTATTATAAAAACACTACTTTGACCCATGTACGTTAGAGGGAGATTCCAGCCAGATGACCACGCCTGTAAGATGATTGCTTCGCTACAGCTGCTTATATAGACGACAGGCCTCTTGCTCAGGTATGAGGGATAGTGTCTTACCAGGGGGGAACCTGAAAGGCAGAATTAGAGCTTAACATGCTGTGGTCTAACATAGTTTAGATAGGAACTATCTCTACAAACCTTAGTGACAGTATGGTAGCGTTATTCTTGTGTTTTACTCTCCTTGTCATAATTGTAATCTTATTGTGCTTCATCATTCTAGTTATTACAAAACATGCTTCATTATCTAAGATGCAGTTACTTCAATAAAACCTTAATGAACATTACTCTGCCTCTGATTGTCCTTGTATACATGAAACTAATGTACCGGAGAGAAACAGATGAGATCTGAGTGACCACGATTCCCCTGAGGAGTCAGGTATGTAATGCGCCCGGTTGCCTCAATCATCCCTGCTTTTGGGTGGAGATGAGACACTGCTAGTTAGCCGAAACAAACCCGGATTAGGCTGACAGGTGTCACATGGTGCGCTATCAGACTCAGTCCCCCGCAGCACAGGTGATTCTGCCGCCTGAATCCAGTAGTCTCATTAGGATAATGAGAACCTATGTGACATGGCGTTGCCAGCGTTTGGTCAGGTATTAATTTTCGGGTCCTCCTGAGTATCTCTGTCTCACTACATGCAAGGACACCTCAGTACTGAATACGGAGATGTCCACGGTATTGAGGATTTTTCCTCCTCAGCTAAGTAGGGAGTACCTAGCTAACGCTGCAGGTTGTTCAAGCTTGAACCCTAAAAGGCTAATCCTCATTTGATGTGCTCATTTCTGAAGAAAGTTTTCCATTCACCATGGCAAACCCACAGCGGGTAGCAATTGCAGTCAATATGCGACCACCCCTTACTGCACTTTTATTGGAACATGGCCTAACGGCCCAGGGGGGTCCAGTTACATTTGTTGTTGAAGCTCATGCAGCATACAGAACAGAAATGCTCTATTCTTGGGTCACATTTCCAACAGTTGACAAATAAATTTCACCACTATACACCTGCAAACATACCTGCACAGTATAGAGCATTTGCATATTTAGGAATACATTTATCTTATCAAGACCATAATAACTGGCTTTATGGCGCCCTACCACATACAATCCTACATGTTAGGTTAGGTCCTCTTAGTAATGATGGTCCTACCTGGCCTTTATTGGCCACATATACATCACACCCTGATGCAGCAACCTTGGCGGTAGCTGAGGTTCGCCGCTTGTATACTGAGCTTACGGCAATATACAGATGATTAGTACAGTTTGTAATGCAAACATTAAATACAAACCCAGCACATGCTGCCCCGGTGCAACCACATGCCGCAACTCCAGGCATTAATCCTGCGACTGTACATTTGATCATGGGTAAGGTAACCACCAAACAGGAAGAGATTCCATTTTGGTTAGCTCAAAAAATAAATTGCACTGGAAGCAGTATTTCCCCATACGGGACCTCAGGATAAGCATAGAATATTAACTATGTGCTTGTCATTTGGGATGGTTCCCACAGTAGATAACTGCAATACTTGTGGCATGGTATTTGCGACGCTCTATACTACTGCACACGGGTACACCAAATCTTGCCAATCTTCTGGAAGTGTTAAAACAAATTCAAGATGAATATGGGTCGGCCCTGGACTTGGGGATGCAACTTATGGGCAATTTTGCCACTGTATCTTCCATTATACTAAGCAACCTTAAAGGGGAAGCAGTGGCACCAGCAGTACGTATGCAGCTCTGGGATGTTCCTGTACAGGATCAAGAACATGAGCTGCCAAAGTTTATCGTAGAGACCTATTCTAGTATTGGTCAAGATAGTCTGGGGACCAGACCCATGAAACCACAGTTTCAGGGTGAATCTAATAAAGATTCTACCAAGCAAGCATCTGAGTGTTCTAAAAAATGCTGGGATAAAAAAACAACAACTAAAAAAGAAAGGGGAGAATCTCCGCATTCGGAGACCCTCCAGAATAGCTATAATCTCAGAAATAGAGATAATATAAAAATGCATTACAGCTATCAATATACTGATACATGCCAATCTCATTCCTTTCAGGATTCACTGTAAAATGCAGTGAAAGAGGTGGGCAGTCAGAGCGAAGAACTGAATACGTGAAACCGAGACAGGAATCAGAACTCTCAACAGAAGTTTCTGTTAAAAAAGAAGAGACAAGTCCCCCCAAAAAAAACAATTTAAAAAGAAAACAGTGGCAGCAGTTGTGATTCGTCATGCCACTCAAGAAGAGGGCTCTACTGAAAAACAAGACGAGGACACTAGCTCTGCTAGACAGCGCAGCAGAGGTCACAATAGTTCGCCGGAATCTTCAAGAGCATCTGGAGGTGAAAGCAACTGATGACTTCTTACAAGTTGAAACTGCGGACATGCGTGTCTCCACGTCTGACAGGGTGTGCAAAGTAACGATACAGTTAGAAGGAGACATTAAACTCACAATTGACACAATCTTTTGGGACCGTCGTTAACATATATGATATTATACTGGCCGAAAAGGATTGGCCACCTGAATTTGTCCGTACTTGCCCACACGGTGAAGAGATTATCAAACCTTTTTTCTCGCCTCTTGTTCCTGACGAGCTCACAGAATCTTATGCTATTGATTGGGCTTTGGCGCAGGCACCCGCGTTATATCGCAACCACGTAGGGTGGGATAAAGATTCCCCCTATCATGTAATTCCAATAAAAAATCAACCCTAACCTCAACCCCAATACCCAATAAAACATGATGCTAAAACACCTGTGATGGAAATCCTCACACAACTAGAGTACCAGGGGGTAATAGGACCCTTTGTCTCACCAATGAATAATCCTCTATTCCCTGTAGCTAAACCTGACCATTCACACAGAATAGTCTTAGACTACAGACACTTGAATAGTCATACATGCACATATGCTATACAAAACTCTTATAGCACAGCACTTATGAACAACATAATGCGCAAAAATACAAAACAACATTGGATATTTCCAATGGCTTCTTCTGCCAAAATATAGTGCCTGAGAGTAGAGACCTAAGAAGTTTCAGTGCACTAGGCTCCAAGAAAAAAATGTGTTGTTTACCACAGGGGTACAAGAACAGTGCAGGACTGTTCACGCCTCGTGTAACTTCAATATTGCACGACATTGACTCTGAACCATTGTCCTATGTAGATGATATCTACCTTACAGACAATGAATTACTACAGCATCTAAGACAGGTAGGCCGCATTGTTGTAGGATTTGACGAATTCGGCTATAAATTCAACTTTAAAAAAACAAAAATAGCTTCCTTAGAGTCCTGTTTCTGGGATACGAATTATCAAGTGAAGGAAAGAGCCTAGCATTACAATTCTTAGAAAAATGTGCACAGTTACAACCTCCAAATACCATTAAAAAACTCCAGTCATTATTGGGTTTCCTAAATTTTGGCAGGACTTACATTCCAGATTATGCATCACGCATTAAAACCTTATATGACTAGATACGTCCTGATTTTTCAAGTAAATTCTGGACCGTCAAACACACATGCATCCTCAGAGCATTGCAACAAGGCATGCTTGCAGCACAACACTTACACATAAGGGACAATAAAAAACATCTGGTCATCAGAGTAATAGCTGGTGACATTGGTTTCACCAATGTAGCATTCAATGAGGGTGAGACAGTCCTGATTGCATACAAATCACATTTGTATTCAACAGCAGAACAACGTTTTGCTCCCACTGAGAAAATTCTCACTGCTGTTCAGATGGCTGTCATTAAAGCCCAGGGGACCGCTAGCCCAGGGGAAACTCATTACTGTTGTATCTCCAATCCCAGCCCTTGAGGCTGTTACCAAAGCCAGCGTTCCAAACGCTAAAGTATTACGTCCACGTTGGATCCAATGGGCAACGTCTTTGACAACCATCGATGTTAAATGTATTTTTGACCCAAAGTTACAAACTCAAGAATGTTTGCAATATGAACTAGAATACCCAGTTCTGGCAAATACATTGCCTATTGATCAATATGAAATAGTCATGTACACCGATAGCTCAGCACCACCTGTTATAGGCACAAAGCATCAATACTCTGCTGCTTGCGCTGTCATAAGCGGCTATATGGAGGGTAGTAAATTCTATCCACAACATACCTTTATGCAAACCCTAGCGGATTGGCCTTCTGGTTTACAGCCGTCCTCCACGAATCTAAGCAAACCTGCTGAAGACTCAAAAGAAAGTGGTGCAAAGATCAAACTCTGGACAACCACACAGCCTTCAAAAACGCCATCCACAGACACCACCAACTCATCCGAGCCGCCAAGAGAACCGCCTTCAAAGACCGAATCAACAACAATGCACACAGCCACAAAGGGCTCTTCAACTTCGTGAAGGAACTTTCCAACGCCAATGACATCCCTCCATCCCAAGACCTATGCGACTCCCTAGCCTCCTACTTCCACCGCAAGATTACAGACAGCCACGACAGCTTCAGCACCCAGACCCCCCAGCAACCACCAACACCACAGATTCACCTCCGACCAACCTCATGCTCTCCTGGACCCCCATCAACGACAACGACACCATTGAAATCATGAACACCATCCACTCCGGCTCTCCTTCTGATACCTGTCCTCACCACATACTCAACAAAGCAAGCTCCGTCATCGCACCCCAACTAAGAAAGATTATCAACAGCTCCTTTGAGTCCTCCACCTTTCCAAAGAGCTGGAAACACGCCGAGATCAACGCCCTCCTCAAAAAACCCAAGCCAGAACCAAAGGACCTCAAGAACTTCCGGCCTATCTCCCTGCTCCCCTTCCCAGCAAAAGTCATCAAGAAGGCTGTCAACAGACAACTAACCTGCTTCCTCAAGGAGAACTGCACCCTGAACCCTTCCCAATCCAGCAACCACAGTACCAAAACCGCCCTCATCGCCACCACCGATGACACCAGAACCATTTTGACAACAGCGAAACCGCAGCCCTCATCCTGCTGGACCTCTCGGCTGCGTTCGACACCGTCTGCCACCACACCCTACGCTCACTCCTCAGCAATGCAGGAATCCGTGACAAAGCCCTGGACTGGGTCACCTCCTTTCTCACCGGCAGAACCCAGATAGTCCACCTCCCCCCATTCCGCTTGGAGGCCACCAAAATCATCTGCCGAGCATACCATACGGATCCTGACCAGCTAACACTGATTGTCTGTGATTCGCATCCAATCCTTGAATGAATATCTGCATTACTGGTGCCAGAATGGGTTCAGAGATTCCAAGAGGTAATACCATTAAACACAGACTTTTGTGGGGGAAAGTAGCGGATCTGAAGGAAACGCTACCAAATGTCCATGTTGTACACCAGTGCGTATAGAATACACGTTGCTGGAAATACACTGGCTAATGAAGCAGCCAAATCAGCAGTAGCTACGGCTTCTAATGCTGTATTAACTCGTTCTAGAATGAAATCGGAGGGCGAAATATGGGCTGCTGTGACAGCCACAGCTGAAGGCACACCCTTACCAAAGCATTTACTGCTAAATATTCCTAATGGATGGCAGACTTGTTTTCCGCCATAGCTATAACACCAGGTGTGGGCAATAGCGAGATTGCAAACAAAGATTGAAAACCATAGTTGATCAAAGCAGCGCATGAGGGAGTTGCTTCTGCCCATGCAGGTGTGGCGGCTACAGTATCATTGTTGAAGGCCCATTATTAGTGGCCAGGTCTATACAAACAGACCAAGCAGTATGTCCTTTGTTGTGATATCTGCCAACAAATTTAGAGGTCCACTGTTAAACACCCACCGCAGACACCCCTCTTAATTTCTAACAAACCATCACAATGTGTGTACCTGGACCATTGAGGTACTTTGACTCCTGAAAGTGCATACAAATACATCCTAATCACTGTTGACTCTTTCTCCAGATTCCTATGGGTATGGCCACAATGCTCGGCTGATGCTCGTACTGTTATTAAAGATTTGCAAGTCTTTATCGGCACATATGCAGTTGTGGCTTTCCACCCGGACCAGGGCCCTGCTTTTGCCTCAGGGGCATGCAGGGACTCCATGGCTTCGTTAGGGGTCCAACTCCATTACTCGTCTCCATTTCATCCCGAGGGAAATAGTGTCGTGGAGTGACGAAACCGAGATTTAAAGCAATCCTTAACAGCCAGAGTACTAGGTACGGGTTGTAGATGGATTAACCATCTGTATGGAGTCCAGAGAGCACTTGATAATCTGCCTAGAAGGTCCCTGGGGGTGGTACTTCATATGAGTGGCTGTTCGGAACTCAAATGTATGTTCCAGATCTTGATCCTCCTGGTGTGACGGTGTCAGAAACACCCTTTGACATAAATGAACGCGCCAATGTCTTCCAGGAATTACAACAGTTCCTTGACAACAATGCTTCTGCCAGTGCTGCCTCCTTAGGAATTAAGGATGTACCAATAATATCTACCAGCTGGATTCCAAAGGTGGGAGATCTAGTACATGAAAACGTTGCTGTGAAAAAGGAGTTCGGTACTTCCTATTGTGCACCGGTTCCAGTCCTGTGACAACAGGGTACCAGAACTGTATACTACCACTGGTGCCTGGTTTTAAAGAAAACTGTTTTGTCTCCATCGACAATGTCATGTTACACCATGTGGCCGATCCTGCATAGCAGACCAAGAGGAACAACCAGGGATACCCGAATCCCTCTCACTACTGATCAAGATGTCCCTCTACAAGTTTTACACAGCAACGCTGACACCTCACCGAGCTTGGGGAGGGTGGAAAATGATCTTTCATTAGTTCCACTGGCATGCTTTACAACAAGCAACAGAGAAAATGTTGATCGATCATTCTCAAATTCTACACAAACAGATGGCATCATCTATTATGAACCACAGCAGGAGACCACTGTTAGTTCTCCTCTTCAAAATACAGCTCCAGTTTTTGCACAAACTGCTTCTGGATACTTTGGCGACATCAATGACACCTTTTCGGACTCATCTGCCTCGTCTGCATCTGAACTGTGAAGAACACGTAAGCTGATAATTTGGCTCAAGACAAATTATTTTGTTCTCCCATGGAACTATCTGTGGCTTTCCTTGACTACAATAGCTTTCCTCTTATTGATTGGCTTTGTTATTACTTTCTTTCTATTAATACATGGTCATTACCTTCCTGAATGACCAACAGTTGAACTGGTGGATGAGGTCCTAAAACCCCACTTTTCTTCTCACAAAGTCTGCAGAGACTTGTCTTATGTGAACATTTCCGCTATACCAATTTCTGATGGGATTGTTTGGGATAAAGTCACATTTGATATATACGGTCCGATAGAGGTCATTCAAATACCATATGTATCTAAACTTTCTATGAATGATGTAATAATATCGGGAGTTGTTTCTGCTGACTGGGATGTGATAACAGTTGATTCTATGATGACTGAGTTGCAGTGTTTTACTGTATTTGAAAGTGAGGATGTTTATCACCCCAAAGAAACTTATGGAGACATGTTCTGTTATAATTATTATGGACACCATTTCATTCACAGAGCAAGTACCTCAAATACTATTTTTGGTTCCACACAATGGGAGCATTGCCCGAATCCACCACAATTTTCTATATTTTTCTGGTCACAATGTTAAAAATGGTGAGTCATATTATTTCAAATTTATGGAAAATGTACATATATTAATGACAGATAAAAAATTTATTTATTCAGATTCCTTTGTTTCCCGTTTAGCTATAGAAGGCTATGAATATTGGTTGAAGTCGATTTACTTAAAAGGTGTGCGGGGAACAAAAAATTGGCAGTTAAGGGGAAATTAAGCTTTATTTAGAGCATGCCTGATACCTGTTCAAATTATATTTTTGAATGAAACTGTACAGCAGACAAGTTGTTTAGGCTTGGCAAAAGTAAAGGATTTGAATGCACCCAGTATTCCTGCCCCTGCAAAATGTTACAAATGGCAAAAGTATATAAATGCAACTGAAGATCAGCTCAATGAATGGCTCCAAAATGGCACATTTAATGCTTCACTTTCACAGCCTGGTGCGTGGTTATTGTGGACACTAGATAAAAATGGGAGTCATAAACGTTTTGTAAACTCCACAGGGTTTTAGGACAAGTAAGCCTGACCCTCCCTATGTGTCACCTGGACACGCGGGTATAGTAACGACATACAGTGTAGGGAAACTATGCCAGCAATGGTTGAAGAGTTCCTCACTAAATGGTGTTAAAGAACACCTCAGTCTCCTGTCTAACGGTACTGACTTACAGGTTTTCCTGTTAGACCCCAGAAAACAACGCAAAAAAGCACATCCTATATGCTGTCTAAAATGAAATTTGGAAGCTTTCTCAACAAGAAGCTGCTGCCCAGTTAAGGCAAATACTGTAGATCAGGAAAAATTACAGAAGGCATTAGTTGTTGTAGATAATGGGATTTATACTCTGTCCGACCAAATATACACCCTAAACAGCATCATTTCTTCTGCAATAGATATAGTACAGAGGGACATGTCCTCTTTACACCATGGACAGAGTCAACTAAGGTCCATTATGCAGTTAAGTTGGACACTACAAACACTGAAAGCAGGTAATGTTCCCTGGTAACAGGTTAGCGCAAGGGACATATTTTCTACGTTTAATTTAACACAACAACAACAACTGATGGCTAAGAAGGAAGCGACTTATGTCATGTTAAATATTGAGAAATTAGAAAAGTTGCCTTTTACTGTAGTTGAAATACCATCTGCTGAGTGGTTAATATACTGGGTCATTAATCTGCCTATTTCAACACTTCAATTCACATCCTGCTTAAAACACATTCCAGTGGGCATATATGAAAGGCTAGGAGATAGTTATATACACAAGGTGTGGCAGCTGCCCTTCACGTACAAATGTCTCAGTGGCATGAAGGAGGCTTTTCTTAGCAGTAGTGAATGCAAGACTTCTGTCAGCCATTCAATGGTTTGGAAATAACTGTCCATGGGGCGTGTAACGCTTTGGCAGCGAACTTGGCTTGTTATCTGAAGGGCGTCTAAGTCCCCTTGATTAGACCTGCATTCTAGGTGCTCTTGAATGGCAGCTATGTGCTCCTTACTAGTGAGAGCTATTGCGGGATGCGAGCCGGAATAGTTTAAGTCGTTTCGGTCTCCAAAGTTGTTACATGCTGCGGGAATGTACTTTTTATTCCTACACGACAGAGGGAAGTTGCTGAGATTTTGCCACATATCACTACTTCAAATGTGAATTTTGACAAGTTGAGCAGACTCAAGGCTTTATTGTTTCAAAAACATATGGCACTTACATCTGCATGCAAGACCTATGCACTTCAAGTTGCGAGGTCATCCGCAGAGATACAGTCCCTTTTAAGTGCTAACTTTCTGAGACACTTTGATGAACTTGTGGGACGGATATTTAATCCATTCAGTACTACTGGAATCGCACATTTCTTTAAGGCTGTTGCTCTGGTTTTGTTCACACCTTCTCCTCTATATTTGGCTTAATACCTTCGGCCATCCATTCAATATTTTCCAGTATTTTCGGGGGATTTCCGATAACTTTGGCTGTAATAGGTTGCATTTTGCTATTGCTACTTTTTCTGCACAATGGCTGTACCTTTACAACAAGGAGGACTGAAAGCGCTTCCACCAGCACAGCTATGTTGTGAATGCATGATGCAGTACTTTGGCCCACCACTCCTGGAGTGATTGGAGTGTGACTGGTCTCTGTCATTCAGACCGGTTTTGCATTGTGTGCAGCCTGTGTTTCGGTGCCTCTGGTGCCCTTTTGAATGTGCACTGAAAATTTGTCTTTCTACACAGCGCTTGCTTTCATTGGATGCTGATCTGTTGATGTTCTTGCTGAGGGCTCATTACCAGACATGCGCGTTGAGGGTGCGTTTGCTACAGGAAGCTGTTAATGAGTTGCCCCTTTGTGGATCATGCTGCTCTAAACTCTCTGTTGGGCACACCACGGAATGCTGCTGCCTCGGATGGAGCTCAGGCTTTGGAACATGAATGTTCCTTGGTTTTCCTTGGCGATTAACTTCCTGCTTTACCACCTTACTAAGTGCAAGATTCCCTATATTCAATTATCCCGGATTCAATTCAGCTTTCTTGATGCCAAAATTAACATTTTAAATTGTCCTTTTAATACATGCTCAAGAGTCTTTTAACTTGTCATCATTGACATTTTCATATATATATTGTTAGACCAGACAGCCTTAGGGTGGTCACCCCTAACTTTTTGCCTACCTCCCTCCACTTTTTAGATACTGTTTTTGCTGGTTTTCAAACTCTGCACAATTTACCACTGCTGACCAGTGCTAAAGTGCATAAGCCTTCTCCCTTTAAACATGGCAACATTGGATCATACCCAATTGGACTATTTAATTTGCTTATAAGACCCTAGTACAGTGCACTATAGGGCCTGTAGATTAAATGCTACTAGTGGGCCTGCAGCACTGATTGTGCCACCCACTTCAGTAGCTCTTTAACCTTGTCTCAGGCCTGCCATTGCAAGGCCTGCGTGTGCAGTTTCACTGCCAATTCGACTTGGCATTTAAAAGTACTTGCCAATCCTAAAACTCCCCTTTTTCAGCATATGAGACACCCCTAAGGTATGCCCTAGGTAACCTAGAGGGCAGGGTACTGTGTAGGCAAATGGCGGGACATGTATCTATGTAGTTTACATGTCCTGGTAGTGTAAAACTCCTAAATTTGTTTTTACACTGCTGTGAGGCCTGCTCCCTTCATAGGCTAACATTGGGGCTGCCCTCATACATTATTTGAGTAGTAGCTGCTGATCTGAAAGGAGTAGGAAGGTCATAGTTAGTATTCTCTGCACTTAAATCTTTCTGTGCCTTACAATCCCCGTCTGGCTGGGTTTAGTTGACAGCTCCTTGTGCATTCACTCAGACACACCCCAAACACAGGATACTCAGCCTCACTTGCACACATCTGCATTTTGAATGGGTATTCCTGGGCTGGGAGGGTGGAGGGCCTGCCCTCACACAAAGGACTGCCACACCCCCTACTAGGACCCTGGCAGACAGGATTGAACTGAAAGGGGACCTGGTGCACTTCTAAGCCACTCTTTGTAGTCTCCCCCACTTCATAGGCACATTTGGGTATATAAACAGGGCCTCTGCCCCCAACAACTCAGAAACTTCCCGGAGAATAAACTTGCAACCAGAACCTGCATCCTGCCAAGAAGAACTGCATGGCTGCCCAAAGGACTTACCTGACTGCTTTCTGCGAAGGACTGCTGCCTTGCTGTTGCCCTGCTGCCTTGCTGCTCTCTGGCTGAGGTGAAGAAGTACTCTCCAAGGGGTTGAATAGAGCTTGCCTCCTGTTCCCTGAAGTCTGAGGACCAAAAAGACTTCATCTCTTCAAGAAGGACTCCTTGTGAGGCGAAATTCATTGCACAGCCTGCCAGAAACGACGCACAGTCTGTACTGCATAGAAAATTTCACCACACGCCGAACCGGAACGGCACAGCCTGACTTCGCAATGAGAAGATCAACGCAGCGCCAGCGTAGCGACCGGAACGTCAACACACAGCCCACTGGATCGACGCACAGCTGACCCGGAATGACACAGCCTGACTTCCAGAGAGGAATCGACACAGCGCCTGCCGTGCGGTAGAAAATGCGACACAACGCCCACCGGATCGACGCAGCTCCTGTGACTTCATCCTTCCAGCGCAGGAAATCGACGCACCATCCCCGGGGCGTGTGAAAATCCCGCAACCCGAAGAGGATCCACAACCGAGCGCCGGAAA
Source organism: Pleurodeles waltl (assembly GCF_031143425.1). Classification (NCBI taxonomy): domain Eukaryota; kingdom Metazoa; phylum Chordata; class Amphibia; order Caudata; family Salamandridae; genus Pleurodeles; species Pleurodeles waltl. The sequence continues at coordinate 1,217,410,128 of NC_090437.1, read as the reverse complement.
TCGACGCACAGCTGCCCCTGCATGAAAACTAAACGACACATCGCCGTGTGCGGCCCAAGAAATCGATGCACACCCCCTTTGTGTCCACACTTCTCCTCCTCTGCAGTTCTTTGCAGAGATTTTTCACGTGAACCAGGTACTTTGTGCTTGAAAGAGACTTTGTTTTCTTTTAAAAGACTTAAGACACTTTATATCACTTTTCAGTGATATCGCAACATTTACTTATTGCATCTTTGATCGTTTTGACCTGCATTTATCCAGATAAATATTATATATTTTTCTAAACACTGTGTGGTGTATTTTTGTGGTGCTGTATTGTGTTATTGTATGATTTATTGCACAAATACTTTACACATTGCCTTCTAGGTTAAGCCTGACTGTTCAGTGCTAGTCTACCAGAAGGTAGGCACAGGATAATTTGAAGTGTGTGACTTACCCTGACGAGAGTGAGGGTCCTTGCTTGGTCCTTGCTTGGCTGACTGGCAACCACAGACCCCATTTCTAAAATATATGACGAATTCTAGTAGCTTTTATGTGTGAAGCTAGACATTGAACCACCTTTGAACCGGCAAGGAGAGGGTATTGTGTAGCCATTTTAGCTATAGTTTTATACACGTTATTTTAACAAACTAGGTCTGCCCTTTAACCTAGATATATTTTATTTTAGCTTTGTTATATAATTTTAACATTAGTCACATTTGCGGTCTTGTTTTATTTTCTCTATCTAGCTGTTCTTCGCCTAGGTCAGCACTGTGTTCTTAAACAATACATTTATTTTACTCAGTGCTTTTCTCAAGGCTGCAGTAAGCTAGGTTGCCGGCAGAAGGGGTACACTTTGTCTCCAATGTTTACAGAAACATACACACTCTTATGTGGGGATCCTTTCTTGGAACATCAGATGTTTTATTATAAAAACACTACTTTGACCCATGTACGTTAGAGGGAGATTCCAGCCAGATGACGACGACTGTATGCTGATCGCTTCACTACAGCTGCTTCTGTAGACTACAGGCCTCTTGCTCAGGTAAGCGGGATGATATCTTCCCAGGGGGGAACCCAAAAGGCAGAATTAGATCTTAACATGCTGTGCTCTAACATAGCTTAGGTAGGAACTATCTCTACAAACCTTAGTGACAGTATGGTAGCGTTATTCTTGTGTTTTACTCTCCTTGTCACAATTTTAATCTTATTGTGCTTCATCGTCCTAGTTATTGCAATACATGCTTTATTATCTAAGATGCAGTTACTTCAATGAAACCTTATTGAACTTTACTCTGCCTCTAATTGTCGTTGTATATGTGAGACTAATGGAACTGAGAGAAACAGATGAGATCTGAGTGAGCACGATTCCCCTGAGGAGACATGTATGTCATGCGCCTGGTTGACCCAATCATTCCTGGTCTTGGGTGGAGATGAGGCACTGCTAGTTAGCCGGAACAAACCTAGATTAGGCCAACAGGTGTCACATGGTGCGGGATCAATCCCCTGCAGTACAGGTGATTCTGCTGCCCAGATCCAGTAGTCTCATTAGGACAATGAGAGCCTATGTGACAATACCATCTCTTATAAATGTTCATAATCATTTTACAATCCCTGCAACCACAATTTGTTGAAACTACCAACAATTTGAAGCAAGGCAGATTACACAATCTAGTAAACCTCTGTCAGCATCAGTCATTTCTTACATCTTGAGCAGTAGTAATCATACTGGCTTAAGTAAACAGTGCTGCTGTAAACCCAGGCAAAATTCCTTGAGGCATGAACTGAAGCAAGCAGAAGGTAGCTCAGAAAATGTTCTGGATTATCACAAGAGTAAACTAAACTTCTCCAGTGATGATACTTCTTGAAATAGAGGCAGGTAACTAAGGAAGAAATCCAGAAGAGGCAACAAAAACTTCACAATCAGAGGTCCCATTCTAGATCTGGGCACAGTAAAGCCCAGATTTATGGTGGCCTAGTGCTATTTCAACGCCACAGTAGTATCATTTTGTTTACACTAATGTGGTGTTGGAAGGGCAAAAATGCAGCACCATATTTACAAAGTGGTTGTGCCACTTTGTAAACTCTTGCACCACATTATGCCTGCGCCTGGCATAATGTATGCAGGGGGTGTTCTGGCACTGGGTGGGGGGGCTGTCAAAATGGCACAAAGGAATCTATGAGATTCCTTTGCACCATTTTTATCAGCATTCTTTAATGCCTGCTAAGTGCAGGCGTTAAAAAGAAGCTCCCATTGTGTTCAATGGGCATTTGGGTGCTTTGCTGGATTAGCATCAACATTTTTGATGCTAGTTCTGCAAAGCGGCGGACTAGCAGTTAGCGTTAGGGGACACAAAGGGGTGCAAGAAAAGTGTTGCTGCACTAGGTGAAGCGCCACATTTCATAAATCTGAGCCTAAATGTTTGGTGTAGGAGAGAACACTTAGGCCCTCATTACAACCCTGGTGGTCGGTGTTAAAGCGACGGTAAGACCGCCAACAGGCCGGCGGTCAAACAAATGGAATCATGACCATGGCGGAAACCGCCAACATAGACAGCCACTTTAACACTCCGACCGCCATGGCGGTAGAAACAAACACAGCGGCGGTCACCGCCAACAGACAGGCGGAAGACAATGTACCACCCACACTATTATGAGTGGCCAATCCGCCACCTTTTCCGGGGCGGAACCAACGTGAACAAAAACACAGCGGAAACAGGACTTGGAATGGGAAACACTCACCTCTACACAACCCACGAGGAACCAGGACGCCATGGAGCCAGAACTCCAAATACTCCCTGCGATAGTATTCCTGCTCCTCTACCAGGAGCACAAAAGACGGCGGCGATGACCACGGTGAGTACTGCACCTACAACACAGGGGAGGGGGGAGGGAAAAGAGATTGACACACACACGCAACACGCAACACCCCCACCCTCACCCACAACAACATACACACAAATACATACTGCAACATTACATTTACAGCCCCCAACACCCCCAGAAGAACGCAATGACAAAAGGAAATGATTGTAAGGATTGTAATTAATAAAAATCCATTAGTTAAAACTTTAAATACAGTATAAACAATTATGTACACCAACTATTCAAGTCCGGGTAGTGCACCATTCATAGTCCGTGGACCACTGGGCCCAAAAAGCATGAGTGAGGCCCATACTCGATACCAGACTCGAAACAAAGAGAACACTGCTGGGGCATCAGATCAAAATGAAACAGGCACCTCAGGGAGAAGGGGGGCACCTCAGCCGGATGAGTGCACGACGCCAGCTCCACAAGGGGGCTCCATGCCCATTGATGTATCCTGGGGAGTGCAAAGCCACAGTCTCTCAAGTCTCTCCAGTGGGTGGGTTGCCCGCTGCTTTATCCTGGGGAGTGCAAAGCCACAGTCTCTCAAGTGGATAACAGTCTCCACTGGTTCTGGAGGGGGCTTTGTGCCCAGAGTGCTTCATCTTGCCAAGGTCTGAGGTAGTGGATGTGTCTCTCCACTGGTTCTGGAGGGGGCTTTGTGCCCAGAGTGCTTCATCCTGCCAAGGACTGAGGTAGTGGATGTGATACTCCACTGGTTCTGGAGGGAGATTTGTGCCCAGAGTGCTTCATCCTGCCAAGGACTGAGGTAGGGGATGTATCGCTCCACAGGTTCTGGAGGGGGCTTTGTGCCCAGAGTGCTTCATTTGGCCAAGGACTGAGGTAGTGGATGTGATACACCACTGGTTCTGGAGGGGGCTTTGTGCCCAGAGTGCTTCATCCTGCCAAGGACTGAGGTAGTGGATGTGATACTCCACTGGTTCTGGAGGGGGCTTTGTGCCCAGAGTGCTTCATCCTGCCAAGGACTGAGGTAGTGGATGTATCTCTCCACTGGTTCTGGAGGGGGCTTTGTGCCCAGAGTGCTTCATCCTGCCAAGGACTGAGGTAGTGGATGTGACACTCCACTGACTGTGGTGCAACATGCAAGCTGCCCACGCTCCTGGATTTGACCACCAGCCGTGTACGACTGAACACTGGGGATGGCAGCCATGTCTGCGGTGGTGCCACTGGCTCAGGATGTTGCGGGGCCGCTGGCAGTGCTGGCAGTGGGGTCACTAGTGGCGGTGCTTGTGGCGGGCTCGGTGGCATCGGTGCTGGCAGCGGTCTTTGTGGCGGCGGTGCTGGTGGCGGCCACACTGACTGCGGTGCTGGTGGCGGCCTCACTGACTGCGGTGCTGGTGGCGGCCTGACTGACTGCGGTGCTGGCGGCGGTGTCAGTAGCGGCGGTGCTTGTGGCGGTGCTTGTGGCGGGCTCACTGACTGCGGTGTTGGTGGCGGTGTCAGTAGCAGCGGTGCTGGTGGCGGGTTCACTGACTGCGGTGCTGGTGAAGGGCACAGTGTCTGCAGTGCTGGTGAAGGGCTCAGTGCCTGTGGTGCTGGCGGCGGTGTCTGTGGCGGCGGTGCAGGTGGAGGTGCCGGTGGCGGTCTTGTCCGTCATGCAGCTTGGTGTTGACGTGGACCTGCCTTTGATTTTCAGGCCCTTCCCCACATTGGATGGTGGCACAGCTGTCTTGCCACTTTCAACTTTTGTCTTGCCTGAGCCCTTGGTGGCAGGTGTTTTCGCCTTCTCCCTCTGGGATGTGGGCAACGTTTTCTGTTTTGGAGGTGGGGGAATGTCCTTGCCCTCGCTCCTTGGGACACTGGCAGCCCTGTTGCTTGGCGCACTCCAGAATCCCGCTATTGCTGGCACCACTGTGCCCAGTGATTTGGTGGCTGAGGTGCTGGGTTGGGGCCTGGAAAGGTGGGCCCTAGGGGACGGACGGGGGAGGAGGTGTAGGGAAGAGGTCAACATTTGATAGGAAAATCTTTTTAGACACACTGGGACCGGTAGATGGAGGTGGTTTGGGAGTGGAAGAAGAGGTAGTGGATGTAGGAGGTGTACGTTTGCTGACTTTGGGTGAAGGTGCTTGGGGTGGAGGCTGTTGTGAGGTGGATGGCTGTTGGGTGGGTGTGTGACTGTGTTTGTGTACTTTGGGAGGAGGGCTCACAGACACACTGGGAGAGGACACAGGGGATGTGTGAATGGTAGTGGGGATGGTGAGTGCACGTGAGCGGTGTGTGGTGATGGGCATGCTGGTGATGGAGGTAGTGGCTGAGGATGTAGTGCATGCAGGTGTGAATGGAGACGTGACAGGGGGGAGGAGCGAGACGTGGAGGAGGGGGACACAGTGGAGGCAGTGGATGTTGGTATGTGTGCATGGGTATGATGCTTGTGTGAGTGCCTGTGGGATGTGTGGTGCTTCTGTTTGCCTGAGCCACCCTTGTGTGTTGATGTGTGTGCATGTTGGTCTGATGGTGTGCTTGGGATAGGCTGAGGTACAGGGGATTGGGTCTGGGTGTAGGAAGTTGGAGGGGGGAGTCTGGACACAGGTACAATGGCTGCCATCAGTGCTGAGGCCAGAGCCTGAAATGCTCTCTGTTGGGCTGCCTGGCCAGAATGAATGCCCTCCAGGTATGCATTTGTTTGTTGCAACTGCCTCTCTACACCCTGGATGGCATTCAGAATGGTAGACTTCCCAACAGTGAGGGATCTCAGGAGGTCAATGGACTCCTCACTGAGGGCTTCAGGGCTGACTGGGGCAGGGCCTGAGGTGCCTTGGGCGAAGGAGATGCCCACCCTCCTGGGTGAGCGTCCACAGGACACACGCTGCTGGGATGACGGTGCTGGTAGGGGGGGTGGCGGCTGTACCTGTAGATGCAGTGGGCACAGAGGGGCCCGCCACCGCAAGGGAGCTCCCATCAGAGGAGAAGTCGGTGTCGCTGGTCTATGCTCCTGTCCCTGCCGTGGAGCTCCCCTCGCCCTCAGTCCCACTGTTGACTTCAGACTCCGTTGTCTCACCCTCCAGGGCCATGTGGGATGCAGCTCCCTCCTGCTCCGGTGGCACTGCTCCTCCGCCTGATTATGCTAATGCACACAAGAACAGGGAGACCACAAAAGGGGGGGGAAGAAAGAAGAAAAACATGTTCAGTGCATGCAATACCGCTACCGTTGGCGGACACTACAGACACAGCAGCCCTCTGCACTACGCCATGCACTTAGAGTTCCCTAATTAATCATAGGGACATGGGGTACAAGGCCTATGCCCGATTGCTGCACATTTGGAAGTCACAGGAGCCTGACTAGGTGTAGATGGCTCTTACCATTGGTGGGGTTGGGGTGCCACATAGCCTGCCTCACAAAGGGTCCTTGTCTACAAAGCTCGACCTGGCCTAGGGTAACCCACTGCCCACCTCCCCAACCAGACACCTCCTAATGCACGCAGAGTCAGATGGATGTGACGGTACTCACCCCTTGTGGCTGATGTGATGCCCTCAAGCGCCCATCCAACTCCGGATACGCCACCGCCAGGATCTGGAACATCAGGGGGGTCATGGTGCGACGGGCACCCCTCCCACATTGGTAGGCCATCCCCAGCTGGGCCTCCGCCGTCTTCTTGCTCCAGCGGCGAATGTCCTCCCATCTTTCATGGCAGTGGGTGCTCCATCTGTGGTGGACCCCCAGGGTCCGGACGTCCTTGGCAATGGCACGCCAAATATCCTTCTTCTGGTGGACGCTGACCTAGAGGAATAGTACAGGGGAAAAGGAAAAATTTTAACCGTCCGGACCATCACAGTCATTGACCCACGTTCCCACCCTTACCCTGACGCACATACACTCACCGTCCGCTCCTTCAGGCCTCAGTCTCCCCCCCCTGTATCTTCCATCCACACCACTTCAAACAGGCATTGCCCATACAGCATGCTCACAGTGTACTCACCTGTTTGTCTGGAGGACCGTAGAGTAGCGTGTACTGGGGGAAGACCCCATCCACTATCTTCTCCAACTCCTCCAAAGTGAACGCAGGGGCCCTTTCCCCAGACACATGAACCATTGTCGCTTCCAGACAAAGGTCACAGCAGCACTTGCTTTGTCGTTTCCAGACACAGGTCACAGCAGCTCTTGCAGTGTAGGTCCTCTCCTGTCGAAGGTCAGATATCAAGTGAGTGAACAGACAGAAAATGGCGATCACGTCTGCGGCGGTGCGTACCGTCACCCCCGGTGTACATCGTCATTGGCTCCTGGGACCCATAGGGCCCAGTGTTAACCAATGCATGATTGCACCACGGTTTTCGACCGCTTACCGCGACGGTGTACAACACCAGCGCAGTTACCTCATATCCCCTTGTCCCACATTACAGGTCAGGCAGCTGCCATTTCAGGGGGCCACCTGGCATTATTTTTAAATGTGTCAAACATATCTAGGCCTTGCATACACACGGAGACAGGCACATAGCGGATTGACAAATGTGTGCAATATATTTTTTTTTTTACTACCTCAGTGTTGGCTGACTCTGTGCTCGCTGTTCTCGTCCATGGGGCACGTCCACTGGGGCAGGTGAGGAGATGGCGCCATCCTCCGGTGTACAGACCACTGGTGGACCTGTCGACAATGGAAGAGAGACATGTAATAGTCACCTACAGACTTGATCGTGCCACAATCCAGGAACTGTGTGCCCAGTTGGAGCCAGACCTGATGTCAGCTATCCGCCATCCCACAGGAATCCCCCCTCTAGTGCAGGTCCTGTCAGTACTCCATTTCCTGGCAAGTGGGTCTTTTCAAACAACAGTGGCCATTGCGTCAGGGATGTCCCAGCCTATGTTCTCAAACGTGTTGTCCAGAGTGTTGTCTGCCCTGCTGAAACACATGCGTAGCTACATCGGTTTCCCTCAGGTGGAGGATTTGCCCACAGTGAAAGGTGACTTCTATGCCCTGGGACATATCCCCAACATCATAGGTGCCATTGATGGGACCCATGTGGCCTTGGTACCCCCCAGCAGGAGTGAACAGGTGTACAGAAACCGGAAGAGCTACCATTCAAAGAATGTTCAGATGGTGTGTTTGGCCGACCAGTACATCTCCCATATGAACGCCATGTTTCCTGGCTCAGTGCATGACGCTTACATTCTGAGGAATAGCAGCATCCCTTATGTGATGGGGCAACTCCAGAGGGACCCTGTGTGGCTAATAGGTGAGGACAAGGACCCTATAAAGTGTGAATAGTTGTCTGGGTCTGGGCTTGTCCCTACGGGTTAGTGTGTGTCTAACAGTTGTCCCTCGACATTTGCAGGTGACTCTGGGTACCCCAACCTGTCATGGCTACTGACCCCTGTGAGAAATCCCAGGACAAGGGCAGAGGAACGCTACAATGAGGCACATGGGCGAACTAGGAGGATTATAGAAAGAACCTTCGGCCTCCTGAAGGCCAGGTTCCGGTGCCTCCATATGACAGGTGGTTCTCTGTACTACTCACCAAAGAAGGTGTGCCAGATCATCGTGGCCTGCTGTATGCTGCACAACTTGGCTTTGCGACAAAAGGTAACTTTTCTGCAGGTGGATGGTCCAGAAGGAGGTCTTGTGGCAGCTGTGGAGTCTGTGGACAGTGAAGAAGAGGAGGCAGAAGAAGAGTATATAGACAACAGAAACAACGTGATCCAGCAATACTTCCAGTGAGACACAGGTAAGAAGACATCACTGCCTCCTACATCTCATACAATTGTTAGACCTATCATATGTCTGTCACTTTCACCCAGTGTATGGACCCTGACCTGTCACTTTGCCTTTCCATTTCACAGATGTGGGTCCCATTGTGTGACCTCTGCTATGTTACCTCGTGGACTAGAGCTGTGTGACATAGGTATGTTGACAATACAATGGATATTGCTATTTTCCTCAGTTATTGCAAATACACATTTGTGAAAGCACAGACTGACTCCAGATTGTTTTGTGATTCAAGGGTGTTTATTTCAGTGCAAATTAGTGGAGGGCGTTGTAAAATGGCCAGGGGTGATGGTAAAGGAATGTCCATGGCAGAGTCCAGTTATTTGTCTCACAGGTGCATTGTCCAAAGGGGCATAGGAATTGGAGCTAGGGCAAGTTGATGGATGGACAGGGTGACGAAGTGGGACAGAATGGAGACATTCAGGGTGGTCTCATTTCTTGGCTGGGGTCTTGGTATTGTTCTCTGTCTTTGTCCTGGATCTCAGGAACCGTTGATGGTTCTCCATCTGCAGGGGCTGGGGTGCTGGTGTCGTGGTCCTGTGGCGGTGCCTCCTGTCCACTACCTCCGGGCGAGGTGGTGGGCAGTTCATCATTGAGGCTAGTGTCAGGGGTCCCTTGTTGTGCCACAGTGTCCCTCCTGGTGTTCACAAGGTCCTTTAGCACCCCTACAATGGTGACCAGGGTGGTGTTAATGGACCCCAAGTTCTCCCTGATCCCCAAATACTGTTCCTCCTGCAGGCACTGGGTCTCCTGAAACTTGGCCAGTACCGTTGCCATCGTCTCCTGGAAATGATGGTACACTCCCATGATGTTGGAGAGGGCCTCGTGGAGAGTGGGTTCCCTGGGTCTGTCCTCCCCTTGTCGCACAGCAGTCCTCACAGTTCCCCTGTTTTCCTGTTCCTCTGTCCCCTGAACCGTGTGCCCACTGCCACTGCCCCCAGGTCCCTGATGTTCTTGGGTTTGTGGGTTTGCCTGGGTTCCCTGTAGTGGTAGACACACTGCTGCTTGACGTGTCCTGAGGACAGAGGTATGGGCCCGCTGGGTGGGTGCTGTGCTGGTGTTTCCTGAGGGGGGAGGCTCTGTGGTGGCATGTGCCAGTGTGTGGGGAACCGATTGTCCCGAGGTCCCAGATGGGCCGGGCTGGTCATCTAGATCCAGTTGGACAGAGCTACTGTCATCACTGTGGGCCTCTTCTGTGGGGGGGGGGGACATGTCTGGAACCTCCTGTCGGGTGACGTTGGGTAGGGGTCCTGCAGGGGTGTAAAGGCATGATTATTGCATCTGTGTGTGCCATTGTGTGCAATGGGTGGGTGACCCTGTACCCCAGTGCTTACATTCTTGTCTAGGACCTTGTGGGATATTTGGTTTAGGGATCTCTGTGGGTATGTGTAGTGGACATGCTTTGGTGATGGGTGTCCATGCTTTGGTGTTGCATGGAGGGAAGGGTGCTGGGATGGGTGGTTTGTGATAGTGGGACATATGTGAGGTGTTGGAGTGATGGGAGTGAGGGTGAGGGTGGGGGTATGTGATAGCATGCAGGTAGGGTGGGGGATGTAATAGTTAAGATTTGACTTACCAGAGTCCATTCCTCCAGCTACTCCTGCGAGGCCCTCAGGATGCAGTATAGCCAAGACCTGCTCCTCCCATGTTGTTAGTTGTGGGTGAGGAGGTGGGAGTCCGCCGCCAGTCCTCTGAACTGCAATCTGGTGTCTTGAGACCACGGAACGCACCTTCCCCCGTAGGTTTCCACCTCTTCCTGATGTCATCCCGTGTTCTTGGATGTTGTCCCACTGCGTTGACCCTGTCCACGATTCCGCGCCATAGCTTCATCTTCCTAGCAATGGAGGTGTGCTGCACCTGTGATCCGAATAGCTGTGGCTCTACCCGGATGATTTCCTCCACCATGACCTTGAGCTCCTCCTCAGAGAGCCTGGGGTGTCTTTGTGGTGCCATGGGGTGGTGTGGGTGATGTGTGAGGTAGTGTGTGTTGTGATGTGTGAGGGGATGTGTTTGTGTGTGTGTTGTGTGAGGTTCGTAGATGTTGTGTGAGTGATGGTGTTGTGTGCCTGTGGATGCTAGTTAGTTGATGGTGGTGTCTCTCTCTGTGCTTTGTTTAAAATTTTTGTTGTAGGGGTTTGTGGGTGATGTGGGTGTGTGTTTTAGTTTGTATTGGGTGTGTGGGAGTGGTTTGTGTATGTGTATCAGGTGTGTGTATTTCGATTTGTCCAATGTGGTTGTGTTTTGTAAATGTGTGTGTATTATGAGCACGGCGTTGTGTACCGCCAATGGAATACCGTGGTTGAAAGACCGCCGCGTGGATTCGTGGGTGGTGATAGTGCGGGCTTATTCCTTTTGGCGTGAAGGTGTCGGTTTTGATATTGCCAGTTTATCAGTGACCTTTGGTGTGGCGGACTTGTGTGGGTGTCTAGATTTTGCCGGATTCCGAGCTGTGGCTCGTAATAGCTGTAGTGGAATTCCGCCATCGCAGCGGTGTGTTGGTGGTCTTCTGCATGGCGGTAAGCGGGATTTACCGCCAATGTTGTAATGAGGGCCTTAGGGCCTAATTACGAAATTGGTGGATGAGATACTCTGTCACAAATGTGACAGATTTCCCGTCCACCGTATTACAAGTTCCATTATATCCTATGGAACTTGTAAAACGGTAGGTGGGATATCCGTTATGTTTGTGACAGAGTATCCCATCCACAAGGTTGTAATCAGGCCGTTAATGTTCCTGTCAATATGTACTTTGGGTCTTCCTAAAATGTTTGACAGGTCTCTCTAGGCAAAGACCACACTGTCATGTCTATGTTAGCGTTAAAGTTAATAGGCTTATATTAGTGATTTTGAATTTTAGCGACAAAGGCAGTAAGCCTCTCATCTTACATAATGAATCACTAAAAATGGTTACGGACATAGGCGCTCGTTACAACCCTGGCGTTGAAGGCCGCTGGCCGCCGTACTGATGGCCGCCAACATACCATGGCAGAAATCCGCTACAGGTATTATGACCCACATCTGGAAATCCGCCACAATACAGACACCCACACAAGTCCGCCACATCAAAGGTCAGTGATTAACTGGCGATAGCAAAACCCACACCGTTACGCCAACAGGAATACGCCCACACTATCACGACCCACAAATCAACGTGGTGGTCTTTCAACCACGGTAATCCATTAGCGGTACACACTGCTGCGCTCAAAATTCACACACACTTACAAAACACAACCATATTGGACAATTCAAACTACACACACCTGACACACATACACACACCACACCCACACACTCACACCACTATAAAACACACACCCACATTACCCACAACCCCTTACAACGACATTTTTGGAAGAAGCAGAGAGAGAGAATAGCAAAGACAACACCAGCATCCAGAGGCACACAACACCATCACTCATACACCATCCACGCACCTCAAAGAACACACCCCAACACATCACCCCACACATCACATCCACCATCACCTCACACATCATCCACACCACATCATGGCACCTCAAAGACACCCCAGGTTTTCTGAGGAGGAGCTCAGGGTCATGGTGGAGGAAATCATCCGGGTAGAGCCACAGCTATTAGGATCACAGGTGCAGCAGACATCCTTTGCAAGGAAGATGGAGCTATGGCTGAGAATGGGCAACAGGGTCAACGCAGTGGGACAGCACCCAAGAACACGGGATGACATCAGGAAGAGATGGAATTACCTACTGGGGAAGGTGCGTTCCGTGATATCCAGACACCAGGTAGCAGTACAGAGGACTGGCGGTGGACCCCCACCTCTTCCCCTACAACTAACAACATGGGAGGAGCAAGTCTTGGCGATCATGCATCTTGAGGGCCTTGCAGGAGTTGCTGGAGGACTGAACGCTGGTAAGGCAAATCTTAACTATTATATCCCCCACCCTACCTGCATGCCATCACAAACACCTACCCTCACACCCATCACCCCAACACCTCACAGATACCCCACTATCACAACCCACAGATTCCAAAACCAAGCCCTGCATGTGACAACAATGCATGGACACCCATCAAAGACCTGCATGGACACTCATCACCAAAGCATGTCTAGTAGAGAGACTCAGCCAGGGCACACAATCACCACTCACACAAGGGCCAAGGCGATAATGCAAGCACAGGAGTAGAAGGAAACTCACCCATTGCACAAGATGGCACTCACAGATACAATAACTATGCATTTACACCCCAACAGGACCCCTACCCAATGTCACTGGACAGGAGGTGCCAGCCATATGCAGTACCCCCACAGAAGAGACCCACAGTGACAACAGCAGCTCTGCACGCCTGCATCAAGATGACCAGGCCGGCCCATCAGGGACCTCTGGACAGTCGGTTCCCCTGCCACAGTCCCAAACCACCACAGAACCTCCCCCTCAGGAAACACCAGCACAGCACCCACCCAGCGGGCCCATGCCACTGTCCCCAGGACACGTCAATCAGCATTGTATCCACCACTACAGAGACCCAAGGCAAACCCACTAACCCAGGACGATCAGGGACCTGGGGTCAGTGGCAGTGGGCACACGGTTCAGGGGACGGAGGCAAGGGACAACAGGGAAGCTGGGAGGACTGCTGTGCGACAGGTGGAGGCCCAGGGAACCCACTCTCCACGAGGCACTCTCCAACATCATTGGAGCATACCACCATTCCCAGGAGACCATGGGCACAGTACTGGCCAAGTTTCAGGAGACCCAGTGGCTGCAGGAGGAACAGTACCTGGGGATCAGGGAGGACTTGAAGTCCATTAACACCACCCTGGTCACCATAGCAGGGGCGCTGGAAGACATGGCCAACACCAAGAGGGAGACAGTGGCACAACAAAGGGTACCTGACACCAGCCCAAATGATGAACAGCCCTCCACGTCTGCCGGCGCTAGTGGACAGGATGTCCTGCCACAGGACCAACAGGCCACCAGCACCTTACCCCCTGCAGAGAGAGAACAACCCCGCAAACAGTCCCTGCGATCCAGGCACAAGACAGTGAACATTGCCAAGACCCCCGCCAGGAAATAAGACTCTCCTGATTGTCACCCTTCTGTCCCACTATGTTACCCTGACCACCCTGAACTGCTATTGCTCCACTTCCTATGCCCCCTTGGACAATGCACCTGTGATACAAAGAGAATGGACTCTACCATGGATATTCCTCCACCATCACCACACCCCATTGCACATCCCCCTCCACTTATTAACACTTAAATAAACACCCTTGAATCACAAAACAATCTGGAGTTAGTCTGTACTTTCACTAATGTGTTATTACAACCTCTTTGACAAATCTCAATGTTAATGTTCATTTGCACATACCAAAGTATGACACTTGTTGAGCAGCAGTGAACATAGCAGAAGGCAGATTGTGGTACCCAGATCTGTGAAAAGGAAAGCCAAAGTGAACTGTCAGGGTCCATACACAGAGGTAAAAAGGCAGACTTATACAATGTCCTACAGTAGTCTGATATGAGAGGAGCAGTGCCAGTCTCTTACCTTTGTCTCACTGGAAGTACTGCATGATGATGTTGTTTCGGTTGTCAATATCTTCTTCTTCTGCCTCCTCTTCTTCACTGTCCACAGGCTCCACAGCTGCCACAAGACCAACATCAGGCCCATCCTCCTGCAGAAAAGGCACCTGGCGTCGCAAAACCAGGTTGTGCAACATACTGCATGCCACGATTATCTGGCACACCTACTCCGGTGAGTAGCATAGGGAGCCACCTGTTAAATGGAGGCACCGGAATCTGGCCTTCAGGAGGCCGAAAGTCCGCTCTATAATCCTCCTAGTTCACCCATGTGCCTCATTGTAGCGTTCCTCTGCCCTTGTCATGGGATTCTTCACTGGGGTCAGTAGCCATGACAGGTTGGGGTAACCAGAGTCACCTGCAAATGTAGAGGGATATCTGTTAGACATACACCAACCCTTAGGGGCTCTCCAATACCCAGACACCTATTCACACTGTGTGGGGATCTTGGGCTCACCTATTAGCCACACACGGTGCCTCTGGAGTTGGCCCATCACGTAAGGGATGCTGCTATTCCTCAAAATGTAAGCATCATGCAGAGAGCCAGGATACTTGGCATTCACATGAGAGGTGCACTGGTCTGCCAAACACACCATCTGCACATTCATGGAATGGTAGCTTTTACGATTTCTGTACACCTGTTCATTCCTGCGGGGGGAGGAGAGGGACAAATGCCACATGTGTACCATCAGTGGCACCAATGATGTTGGGGATATGTCCCAGGGCATAGAAGTCACCTTTCACTGTGGCCAAATCCTCCACCTGGGGGAAAACGATGTAGCTGCGCATGTGTTTCAGCAGGATAGACAATACTCTGGTCAACATGTTAGAGGCATTGGCTGTGACATCCCTGATGCCATGGCCACTGTTGTTTAAAATGAACCACTGGCCAGGAAATGGAACACTGACATGACCTGCACTAGAGGGGGGCTACTCTACGGTCCTCCAAACAAACAGGTGAGTACACTGACAGCATGATGGATGGGACATAAATGTATGGAGTGGTCTGGGTGGAAGATACATGTTGTGGGGGGAGCTGTGGCCTGCATGTGAGGATGGTCAGTGTATGTGTTTCAGGACATGGGTGGGAACTGGTGGCCAATGAGTAAGAAGACCCGGACGGGAGAGTAAGTTAAATTCTTACTTTACCTTTCCTCTAGGTCAGCGCCCACCAGAAGAAGGGTATTTGGCGTCCCATCGCCAAGGAAGTGCAGACCCTGGGGGTCTATCATAGATGGAGCACCCACTGCGGCAAGAGATGGGAGGACCTACGCCGCTGGAGCAAGAAGATGGCGGAGGCCCAGCTGGAGATGGCCTCCCAACGTGGAAGGTGTGCCCGTCGGACCAAGACCCCCCTGATGTTCCAGATCCTGGCGGTGGCATATCTGGAGTTGGATGGGCGCTTGAGGGCATCACAGCAGCCACAAGAGGGTGAGTACAGTCTAATTCAGCTGACTGTGCACGCTTCACGAGGAGTCTGGGTGGGGGATGTGGGCTGTGGGTTCCCCTAGGCCAGGGCGAACGTGGTAGGGTGGGTCCCTTGTTAGGCAGGCTCTGTGCCACTCCAACCCCAATAGTGGTAGTGGCCATCCACAATTAGTCAGGCTCCTATGGGTTCCAGGTGTGCAGAAAATGAGGTTGGGCATAGTCCCCCATGGGCAGGTTATTTTCCTCAGAATCGTTAGTGCATGGGCTAGTGCATAGGGCTGCTCCCTGTGTGTTGTGTCTGCCAACGGTAGTGGTATTGCTGGCATAGTGGTATTGCATGTCACCTCTGTCTTTCCCCCCCTTTTTGTTTCATCACCCTGTCCTTGTGTGCATTAGCATCAACTGGCGGAGGAGCAGTGGCACCGGAGAAGGAGGGAGCTGCAACCCACATGGCCCAGGAGGGTGAATGTACGGAGTCTGAAGGCACCAGTGGGACGGAGTGCGAGGGGGGGTCCACGACGGGGACAGGAGGGGACACCAGCGACAGTGACTCCTCCTCTGATGGGAGCTCCCTTTCGGTGGTGGGCACATCTGTGCCCACCGCAACAACAGGTACAGCCGCCACCCCCCCTACCAGCACCGTCATCCCAGCAGCCCCTCAGTGTGTTTCCCGGGCCCGCTCACCCAGGAGGGTGGGCATCTCCTTCGCCCCAGGCACCTCAGGCCCTGCCCCAGTCAACCCTGCTGCCCTCAGTGAGGAGGCTATTGACCTCCTGAGATCCCTCACTTTTAGGCAGTCAACCATTTTGAATGCCATCCAGGCTGTCGAGAGGCATTTGCAGCAAACAAATGCATACCTGGAGGGCATTCATTATGATGTGGCGGCCCAACAGAGAGCATTTCAGGCTCCGGCCTCAGCACTGATGGCAGCCATTGTCCCTGTGTCCAGCCTCCCCCCTCCAACCTCCACTACCCAGACCCAATCCCCTCTGTCTCAGCCTATCCCAAGCACACCATCAGACCAGCATGCACACACATCAACACACAAAAGTGGCTCAGGCAAACATAAGCACCACACATCCCACAGGCACTCACACAAGCACCATCCCCATGCAGACACACCAACATCCACTGCCTCCACTGTGCCTCCCTCCTCCACGTCCTCCACCTCCCTCCCAGTCTCGTCTCCACTCACACCTGCATGCACTACATCCTCAGCCACTACCTCCATCACCAGCACGCCCATCACCACACACCGATCACGTGTAATCACCACGCCCACTACCATTCACACGTCCCCTGTGTCCTCTCCCAGTGTGTCTGTGAGCCCTCCTCCCAAAGTACACAAATGCCGGCACACACCCACTCAACAGCCATCCACCTCACAACAGCCTCCAACCCATGCACCTTCACCCAAACTCAGCAGATGTACACCTCCTACAACCACTACCTCTTCCTCCACTCCCAAACCCCCTCCATCTTCCCGTGCCAGTGTGTCTAAGAAACCTTTCCTGGCTAGCATTCACCTCTTCCCTACACCTACCCCCCGTCCTTCCCCTAGGGCCAGGTTGTCTTGAGCCCTGACCAGCACCTCAGCCACCAAATTCTCGTCCAGTGTGGTCCCTGCAAGTCCGGGAACATCGAAGGGGTCACCCATCAGGGCTGCCAGTGTGCCACCTACTAAAGCCAAGGACCACCCTATTCGGCCACCTGCCAAGGTAAAGAAGGGGCCAGCATGCAGAAGAGAAAAGCCGCACCAACCACCCAGCAAGGCCTCTTCCAGAACCAAAGACGACAGTGCCAAGGTCCCAGCAGCGACTTCCAATGTGGGGAAGGGATACAAGAGCAAAGGGAAGTCAGCTCAGGGAATGGAGCCTCCGGGTGAGGGACTGGTGTCACCCCTTTCACAAGACAGCCCAGCAACCTGTACCATGGTGGGCACCGCCGCAAAGACCACCACCTGCACCCCCACCTGCACCGCCATCTGCACCACCACCTGCATGGCAGCTGCCTCAACTACAGTGACCAGCATCATCCCCAGTGGGCAACCTTCCGAGGCTGCAGGAGACGGCCTGGTGTCTCCCTCCACAAGTGGAGACACCTGCACCACCGGCAGCATCTCCGCCGCAGCCACCGCCCCAGCAATCGCCACCTGCCACGCGACATGCCCAGCCAGTGCCACTACAGTGGACATCAGCAGCATCCCCAGTGGGCAGGCGTCCGAGGCTGCAGGGGACATCCTGGACCCTGCACACACTACATGAGGCACCAGTACTGGCACTTCCAGCAGTTTTCAGCCTTGGCCATCGCAAGGAGGAGTGTGGTTCTACCTCCATGGAGTATCATGCTACCTGTTACCGGTAGATCTCGTGGCTCAGACATCCATGTGAGGGAATGGGAACGGCCACACCGCTGGTTCAGCATCACTGGGCACCATGCACCCTCCAGAACCAGTGGAGAACAGCATCCATTACCCCAGTCCTTGGCAGGATGAAGCACTCTGGGCACCAGGCCCCCTCCAGAACCAGTGGAGAACAGCATCCGCTAGAGAGACTGTGGCTTTGCACTCCCCAGGACCAAGCAGTGGGCAAACCACCCACTTGAGGACTGTGGCTTTGCATTCCCCAGGACCAAGCAGTGGGCAAACCACCCACTTAAGAGACTGTGGCTTTGCACTCCCCAGGACCAAGCAGTGGGCAAACCACCCACTTGAGAGACTGTGGCTTTGCACTCCCCAGGACCAAGCAGTGGGCAAACCACCCACTTGAGAGACTGTGGCTTTGCACTGCACTCCCCAGGACCAAGCAGTGTGCATGGAGCCCCCTCTAGGAGCAGTGGCGTAGTCCCATCATCTGGCTGAGGTGCCCCCCTCCCCTTCCCACTGAGGTGCCTGTGTTTTTTTCAACCTGATGCCCCTGCAGTGTTCTCTCCGTTTTGAGGCAGGTATCATGTGTGGGCTTCGCCCATGCTTTTTGGGACCACTGGTACACAGACATTTAATGGGACAGTGTACGGACTTGTGTGCTTGCTGTAAATATTTGTATATACTGATGATTTCAAGTTATCTTGGGCTACCTGATTGTTCGATTATTACACTCGTTAAACTCATTTCATTTGGTCCTTGCCTTCTTCCAGGGGGTAACGGGGTGTATCTGTGATGTTTTTGGATGTGTGTGTGTGTATGTTGTTGTGGGTAGGGTGTTGTGTGTTGTGTGTGTGTGTCACTATCTTTTTCCTCCCCCCTCCCCTGTGTACTAGGTGCAGTACTCACCGTCGTTGTTGCCGCCGTCTTTGATGTTCCTGGGAGATGAGGAGGTAAACCAACATGGGCAGGACCTGTAACTCGGGCTCCATGGCGTCCTGGTTCCTCGTTGGGTGTCGAGAGGTGAGTGGTTTCCCTTCCAAAGACTGTTTCCGCCATGCTTTTGAAGGCGTTGGTACCGCCCCGGAAAAGCTGGCGGATTGGTGCCTTGTAATAGTGTGGCGGTACATTGTCTTCTGCCTGTCTGTTGGCAGTTACCGCCGTGGTGTTTGTTTCTACCGCCGTGGCGGTCAGAGTGTTAAAGTGGCTGTCTGTGTTGGCGGTTTCCGCCATGGCCGTGATTCCATTTTTTTTTACCGCCGGACTGTTGGCAGTATTACCGCCGCTTTATCACCGACCGCCAGGGTTGTAATGAGGGCCATAATCTTTTTAGTTGAGAAAAGCATTCACAAAGTCCATAGAAGACTGTTGTTGCTTTTAACATTTAGAGCATTTTGGTCTGCATTCTTAAACTGTACCTCATGGATAAAGGATACTGACTACTATTATAGTATTTGCTGTCCCCTCAGAGGCTTCTTTCGAGTACGTGATTTGCACCCAAGTTAATCTGCAAGGTCCATATAGGAAGGGTCCCAATTTGTAGTCCCACCTGGCATTTTGTAAATGTTTGTCATTTGGATTATTGTAATAATTATATGTGCATTAAAGTTCTATCCCTTTTTTAAACAAAATACTGACTGGACCTGTTCATTAATTATTACTGTTGTGTGTTGCATTGATTTTAGTTTCTAGTCCAGAGCTGCTCCTAGAGTCAGGCTTGGACTACCTTGACTGGTCACTTTTAGAGATAAGTGGTAAAAGAGTTCATTGGTTCCCAGTTTACGAGTCTGGGGTACAGAGGACTCAGGACATCAGAGGTGAAATATCTCCATCGACAAAGTTGTGGCTTTTAACATCCAATTGCCTTGGGTCCTCCTGAATTCTGTTTCTAAAATCCAATAGGAAGGGGTTTTACATTGCAAACTCTCTGTCGAGTACAATAGCATGGGGTTTTACATTGTGAACTCCTTGCCAAACACCATAGGAGATGGCTTTACATTGTGAGTCGTCTGACAAATGAAATTAGTAAGGAGTTTCACACTGTGAACCCTCTGAGTAAAAGCAATTGCCACGGCTTTTTATTGTGGACCCTCTGTCATATACAAGGGTTAGTGTTTACTATTGTGAACATCATGAAAAACACCTGGGGAAAGGACTGCACATTTTCAATCAATCAATCAAAAAACATTTATAAAGCACGCTACTCACCTGTGAGGGTCTCAAGACGCTAGGGGAAGGGGGTTACTGCTGCTCGAAGAGGCAGGTTTTGAGCTGCCTCCGGAATGCAGGGTGGTCATGGATGGTCCTGAGGTTGGCGCGGAGGGAGTTCCATGTCTTGACCGCCAGGTAGGAGAAGGATTTCCCACCTGCCGTGGTGCGGCGGATGCGAGGGACGGCGGCGAGTGTGAGGTTGGTGGAGCGAAGTTGACGGGTGGGCGTGTAGAAACTGAGGCGACGGTTGAGGTATTCAGGTTCCTTGTTGTGTAGGGCTTTGTGTGCGTGGGTGAGGAGCCGGAAGGTGATCCTTTTGTTGACGGGAAGCCAGTGCAGGTGTCTCAGGTGGGCGGAGATGTGGCTGTTGCGGGGTATGTCGAGGACGAGGCGGGCGGAGGCGTTTTGTATTCGATGAAAACGTTTCTGGAGTTTAGCAGTGGTTCCTGCGTATAGGGTGTTTCCGTAGTCCAGGCGGCTTGTGACGAGGGCGTGGGTCACAGTTTTTCTGGTGTCGGCGGGGATCCAGCGGAAGATCTGTCGGAGCATGCAGAGAGTGAGGAAGCAGGAAGATGATACAGCGTTGACTTGTTTGGTCATGGTGAGAAGTGGGTCTAGGATGAATCCGAGGTTGCGTGCGTGGTCTGAGGGGGTTGGTGCGGTGCCAAGGGCCGTGGGCCACCAAGAGTCGTCCCAGGCGGACGGGGTGTTTCCGAGGATGAGGACTTCCGTTTTGTCTGAGTTCAGTTTCAGACGGCTGAGTTTCATCCATTCTGCGACGTCTTTCATTCCATCTTGCAGGTTGGTCTTGGCGCTGGTGGGGTCCTTGGTGAGGGAAAGTATCAGCTGAGTGTCGTTGGTGTAGGAGGTGATGTTGATGTTGTGTTTGCGTACGATGTCAGCGAGGGGGCTCATGTAGACATTGAAGAGAGTCGGGCTGAGCGAGGAGCCTAGTGGGACGCCGCAGATGATCTCGGTGGGGTCTGACCGGAACGGAGGGAGGTAGACTCTTTGGGAGCGGTTAGAGAGGAAAGAGGTGATCCAGTCCAGGGCCAGTCCTTGGATACTGGTGGAGCGCAGGCGGGATATTAGGGTTCGGTGGCAGACGGTGTCGAAGGCAGCTGAGAGGTCGAGGAGGATGAGGGCGACTGTTTCTCCGTTGTCCATCAGAGTTCTGATGTCGTCTGTGACTGAGATGAGGGCGGTTTCTGTGCTGTGGTTGGCTCGGAATCCGGACTGGGAGGGGTCGAGTAGGTTGTTGTCTTCAAGGAAATTGGTCAGTTGCTTGTTGACGTTCTTCTCGATGACTTTGGCAGGGAAGGGGAGGAGCGAGATGGAGCGGAAGTTCTTCAGGTCGCTGGGGTCCGCCGTAGGTTTCTTCAGGAGGGCGTTGACTTCCGCGTGTTTCCAGCTCTTGGGGAAGGTGGCAGAAGCAAACGAGCTGTTGATGATGGTCTGGAGATGAGGGGCAATGATGTCGTCGGCTTTGTTGAAGATGAAGTGTGGACAGGGGTTCGAGGGGGCACCGGAGTGAATGGAGTTCATGGTAGCTTTTGTCTCCTCCGCGCTGATGTGAGTCTAGGCGTTGAGGGTGATGGCTGGGGTTGTAGGTTCTGTGGTGATTGGCTGGGTCTGGTGTCCGAAGCTGTCGTGTAGGTTGGTGATCTTACGATGGAAGAAGGTAGCGAGGGAGTTGCAGAGGTCTTGTGAGGGCGTGATGGAGTTGGAGTTGGCATTAGGATTGGAGAGCTCTTTGACGATGTTGAATAGTTCTTTGCTGTTGTGAGTGTTCTTGTCCAGTCTGTCAGTGAAGGAAGTTCTTTTGGTGGCGTGGATAGGCTGATGGTGTTCGCGGGTGGCGTTTTTGAGGGCAGACATGTTTTCTGCGGTGTGGTCTTTGCGCCAGGCTTTCTCGAGGGTACGGCAGTTTTTTGGGGATTCCTTGAGGGTGTCTGTGAACCATTGAGGTTTCCTGGTGCTGGTCTGTTTTGGGAGGCGTCTGAGGGGTGCGAGGTTGTCCGCGCAGTTGGTGATCCAATGAGTGAGGCTGAGGGCTGCGTTGTTGGGGTCGGTGGAGAAGGTGGGTTGGTTGTCGCTGAGAGTGGAGAGAAGCTGTTCCGTGGGGATTTTGTTCCAATGTCTGCGTGGGATGGGTTGTGTGCGGAGGTGGAGAGTCTTGCGTCTGAAGGTGAAGTGGACACATCTGTGGTCGGTCCAGTGTATTACGGAGGAGTGGCTGAAGGATACGTGGTTGCTGGCGGAGAAGATGGGGTCGAGCGTGTGTCCGGTGATGTGGGTGGGGGTGTTCACCAGTTGCTTGAGACCGAGGTTGGCGAGGTTGTCGAGCAGGGTGGTGGTGTTGGGGTCGTTGTTCTGCTCCAGTTGGAAGTTGAGGTCTCCGAGGAGGATGTAGTCCGGCGAGGCTAGGGTGTGCGGGGAGATGAAGTCAGCGATGGATTCGCTGAAGAGGGCGCGTGGTCCAGGGGGTCTGTAGATGAGAGTTCCTCTGAGGGTGGTCCTGGGGTCGGTGTGGATCTGGAAGTGCATGTGTTCGGCGGCGAGGGGGGTGTCTTTGGTGGAGGTGGTGACGTTGATGGAGTCCTTGAAGACAATGGCGATTCCTCCACCGACTTGGTTGGTGCGGTCTCTCCTGGTGATCTTGTAGCCGTCGGGGATGGCTATGGCGATGTCGGGGGCCGAGGAGGCATTCATCCAGGTCTCAGTGATGAAGGCGACGTCCGGTGCAGTGGAGTCCAGGAGGTCCCATAGTTCAATGGCGTGCTTGTGGACGGAGCGTGCGTTGATGAGGATGCATTTGAGGTGGTTATTGGCGCGTGGGCTGGCGGGCGGGGTGCAGTCGCGGTGGAGGGTGCGTTTGCAGCTGAGGCATACAAATGGTCCATGGGTGCGTTTAGGGTTGGCTTGGAAGCAGGTTCTGGAGCGTCCCTGGTTGAGAGCGTGGAGGGAGGTGGGGTCGTAGCGGTGCTGCGGGGTTTGGGTGTGCTGGGGGCCAGGGGTCACGGCACTGGGCGCGGTATGGGCGCGGACGGGCTTGCCTTTGGCGCACAGTGGCCGCCATAAGAGGGAGGAAGGGGGAGGAGGGGTCAGCTGGGGGCGGGAGGGGGGGTGACGAATGGGAGCAGGGGGGGTGGGTCTGAGCAGGAGGTGGCAGCAGGAAAGCAGAGGGCGGGGGGGTCAGATAGAGGGGAAGGGAAAAAAGATAGGGAAAGGGGGATTACAGAGGAGGAGAGGAGTCAGGAAGAAAAGAAGAGAGGAGTAGAAGAGGATGGAGAGAAGACCACAGAAGAGGAGGAGAGAGTAGAGTCAAGAAGAAGAGGAGAGACCACAGAAGAAGAGGAGAGATGAGTCCAGAAGAAGAGGAGAGACCACAGAAGAAGAGGAGAGACGAGTCCAGAAGAAGAGGAGAGACCAGAGAAGCAGAGGAGGGAAGAGTCTAGAAGATGAGGAGAAGGCCACAGAAGAAGAAAAGGAACATGCAGAGAAGAGTACAGAAGAAGAAAAGAACACGCAGGACGGGGTGCAGAGGAGGAGAAGAGCACAGAAGAACACAGAAGAAGAAAAGAACACTTAGGACGGGGTGCAGAGGAGGAGAAGAGCACAGAAGAACACAGAAGATGAAAAGAACACACAGGACGGGGTGCAGAGGAGGAGAAGAGCACAGAAGAACACAGAAGAAGAAAAGAACACGCAGGGCGGGGAGCAGAGGAGGAGAAGAACACAGAGGAAGAGCCGAGCAGGAAGAAAATGCGGTGAGGAAGAGGAGAGAAGAAGAACACAGAGGAAGAGCCGAGCAGGAAGAAAATGCGGTGAGGAAGAGGAGAAAAGAATAACACAGAGGAAGAACAAAGCAGGAAGAAAATGCGGTGAGGAAGAGGAGAAAAGAAGAACACAGAGGAAGAGCAAAGCAGGAAGAAAATGCGGTGAGGAGGAGGAGAAAAGAAGAATACAGAGGAAGAGCAAAGCAGGAAGAAAATGCGGTGAGGAAGAGGAGAAAAGAAGAACACAGAGGAAGAGCAAAGCAGGAAGAAAATACGGTGAGGAAGAGGAGAAAAGAAGAATACAGAGGAAGAGCAAAGCAGGAAGAAAATGCAGGGAGGAGGAGGAGAAAAGAAGAATACAGAGGAAGAGCAAAGCAGGAAGAAAATGCGGTGAGGAAGAGGAGAAAAGAAGAACACAGAGGAAGAGCAAAGCAGGAAGAAAATGCGGTGAGGAGGAGGAGAAGGACACAGGCGAAGAGCAGAACACGCAGCAAGTGGGCTGCAGAAGAGGAGCAGAGAACGGAGGAAGATGGCTACCAGAGGGAGGAGCAGAAAGCGAAGGGAAATGGACAGCAGAGGTGCGGAGAAAGGTTGGAGGAGAGAGCGGAAGGCAGAAGACAGAAGTTCAGGGAAAGAGAGGTGAGTAGCGAGGGGCTGGGCGAGGGGCTGGGCGGGGGGAGTACTTACAGTTTAGCTGGTCTTGCTGGGAGGTGTCAGGAGCCTGGGCAGGTGGAGCTGCAGCGGCGGGGGAAGCGACCTACCCTAGGGTCAAGGGTCGCTTTGAACTATGTGACAAATAAAATAGGAAGGAGGCTACATTGTGACTATTTGGCAAGTGCAATAGGAAATGCCTTAGTATTTAGGTCCCCTTTTAGATCAGAACACAGTAAATGCTTAGCCTCTCTAGCAGGGGACTTTATGTTCATATAAATATAAGCTAGGGTTTGCCAAACATGTTTGATGGGTCTCTAGGCAGGGTAATCACAGAGTAAGCGAGTAAGCACATTTCATTGATTTTCTAAATGTGGTGGCAAAGGCAGTAGCTCTCTCATTTTGCATTGTGAACGACTGGACAAAGCCTAAAGGGCTTACCTTGGTGAAAATCCTTATATGCTACAATTGGCTCTTACAGTGGCATTGCTGCATTTCAGGGTTAGAGCCTGTTAGTGTGCAAATAGTTGCAAGGTACCACACAGAGGCAACAGTCATAGGTAGAGTGATTGATTTAATCTCGATCACTGCTAATTACTCTGGTTGTAGTCCAGTTCACAATTTTTTTGCCCACCATGCCACCTCAAATAGAACCCAACCACACGCAAATCAGCCTTAGTCCTGATCCATTAGAAACAGTCCAATCAGCACTGACAAACCAGGTCCCCTCTGAAGCAGAAAACAACCAACCCCAGAACAGTTTCAGCTAATTTGGGCTTCATTAGAAACTTGGTTCCAGAGGCACAGTGAGCAAGGAACCCACTTCTGGTCAGACTTAGGGCTCGCACTGAACAAAACAAGAAAGTGTTAGGTAGAATGCTTGAATTAATCACAGCCATTGGTAATTACTTGGGGCCACAGTATAGTCTGTCAGTCTTTTGCCCACCACATAAGCCATATGCAAATTAGACTTGGTGCCTCTGCAATGGAAACAGTCTTGCCCATAGAGCCAATCAAGGTCTTCTCCGGACTGGAACACAAGTACCTCAGACCAGTTTCCGTCTATTTGGACCTTGTCAGATGTGGCATGGAGAACAAAAAAACAATGGGCTGGACTGCAGCCCAAATAATTACCAGTGGCTGAGATTCAAGCAATCCATCTATTCCTTTTTTGCTTTCCCCAATTTGTTCCTTTGGTTTCATTGTAATAAAAAATGCTGTTGACATTCAATTCCAAATACAACAAAGTAGAAGTAACTCTGACTTTCCCCTTGAACTATGATAATGCCTTGCTACAGTCACATGTTTGATGACCAATATCCTTTTGAATTTGAATGTATGTAAAACAGGTTTGGGTTTTAGGGAATCCTCCTTAGACCTGGACATCTCTTAGGTAGTCATTGGCTCCTGTCCTGCCCCATCCCCTGCTACCATGAATAACAATGATGGTGTTGTAGTGAATCCCAGTTTGTTTTAACGGGATAGCAGGAGTTAGCTGAGCCGTAGGCTTGTAAACTCATGCCCCCGTCACCTAGTGACTTTTAACCTACTTAGCTTGCTCTGTCTTAGCCCATTTAATTATTTATTTTCTCTAAGATGGCTGCCCTGTTTATAGTTAGGCCACTTGTTATGAGGTTTATTATCAGTGTCACTACGCCAAGGCGTCAAGATCAAGCACAAAAGACAAACAAACAGTAGGTGTTCACACTTAGGGATTTTCCCTCTCTATACTTTCGAGGGATTGTTGATATTAATTGCCGTCCCAAGCATGCCTGTTATCTATTGTTTTGAAATACACCTACATCAGGGGACCTTGTAGATCTGTATAAATACATCACACTTCAGACAGATAATCAGAGGGATTCCGACCAGAGGGCATCGCCACCATCGCTGATACCGATGCTGCAGTCGTCTTGACGCTGACCCAGTCTTCGTGTCCATACGGAGTCTGAGATAGAGACCTCATTCCAAGGTAACGAGGGTTGGGGGCTCCTCTCATGGACACAGCTTTGGCAGATTAGGTTTAACAAACCCAGCTCTCCTTTAGGTAGGAGGTTAGGCCTATTCTCATTAGGGTATTAGGGCACATTCCATCTCATACATGTATATATATTTCTTTCATATATTGCAAAAATGGTGGGGGTCTTTATAACCATGACTCTCTTCTTCACAATACTGTTGCTTGGTATGTTCATTATCCTAATCATTGCAGTTCATGCAACGTATAGCAAATTGCAGTTATGTTAAATAAAAAACTATTATAACTTCACTGCATCTGTGTTATTGCCTTTGTTTGTATGAGACATAATATATCTGTGAGAAAAGGGTAATTTCCGTTTAACCACGACAACCCTGAGATATCTTACTTTGAGTCCATGCGTAAGCGACTGCTACAAATCACCTTTTACTATTGTGTTTCTGGTGAGGTACTGCTAGTGAGCCGGTAAGGTTTGGACAACAGTTACAACTAGTTGTAGGAAGAGACTTAGGGGTTCATTACGACCCTGGCGGTCAGAGACCGCCAGGGGTAATGTGGCGTCCGTACCGCCAACAGGCTGGCGGTACGGAGACCCGTATTACGACCGCGGCAGATTACGATCTGCATAGCAGACAGTGAAAAGCTCGTCGGGTGCTACTGCACCCGTCGCACGGCCGCAACACCGCCGGCTCCATTAGGTGCCGGCTCCTATGTTGCGGCCTCATCCCCGCTGGGCCAGCGGGCGTAAACTTGGTTTGCGCCTGCCGGCCCAGCGGGGATGTCGTAATGAGGTCCGCGGGAGTGCGGCCGCATTGGCGGCCGCACAGCGGTTACCGCTTGGTGGGCGGCGGTAGCCGCCCGCCAAGCTTGTAATGACCCCCTTAGTCACCTACAAACGAAAGTACTGTCATCCTGAGACCAGCAGTCTTGCTCAGAGCAAGAGTCCAAAATACGACAGTGTTACTGCCAGCACTGATCTTACCTTCTACTCAAATGTTGATGAGATTGCTGGTATTCGTTACTTCCTTTTGATGAGCACAAGAAAAATTATTCTGTGCTTCTAAGTTGAAAGGAGAAGGTTGGTGATCCAGGCAGAGATGCCATCCTGTTTGGATCATTTGAATGTTTGATTGTGTGGCCCTACTAACTATGTATTTTTTCAGTTCCAGAATGTGCAAAACACAGCTGCCCTACCAGTTACTTAATTTACCTCAGCACGCTTCCATCACATCCTAGTTGTTCTTACTTCACAAGCTAATAGTGATCTTCTTTGAGCCACTTTGCATGATGTACAAGGCACTTGCTGGTTCTTGTACAGAGTACCTTAGCTCTCAGCTTCAACACCGCATGCCATATAACACACTTCATTCCTTTTCTCACGGACTCTTGTTTTTGCCTATGTTGTGTTACACTGGAACAGACACCTCTTGCTTGGTTCTCGTTTCTATTCAGAGTACTCTAAAGGTGAAAACTTTGCCCCTTTTACTGCACGTGGAGCCCATTACATCGAAATCTATTTGCACTCCAGATTGTATTTTACTGTTATTTCAAATTATAACATCTTTTAATGAACAGAAAAGCACTGTCATTTTTGACGGTTGCATGTCACAATATTGTAAACAGAAATATTATCAGTCATAAATATTTTATCCTAAATATAGTTCACTAAAGTATTTTTGGGGTGCAATTTTCTATTATTAACTGCAATGGACTGATATTTATCTACATTTTTATATCACATAATAGTCTGACAATGATATTCTGGTATTACACGCCTTTCGACTGCGATGCGCATTAGTTGTTATCAGCCCTAATATGACGGGTAACAAATCCATTGCATTTCAAAAGGAGAGTATGTCTTTCTTAGGAGATGTTTGACCTGTTACAATAATGGTGGTCCACTATTGAAATGATCCCGGGTTCCTGTCAGACAAATCATGGCTCAGCCCACTTCCCTTCACTTACATCAGAAAGTATGAACCCTCCACCTTGGCCTCTGCTCTAATCGAGCACTGACAGGGTAGGAATAATTCACAGGTTGAGATAATGAAAGGTGAAAAGGGAGAATCAGTAAGTGTCGTATCCTTTCGCCACTTTCATCAATCCGGCTAACTGAATTTGAGCTAAAGCTTGGGAAATTTTCAGCGGAGGGAAATTAATATGTAACGCATCTGAGGCTTGGTAGGGATCCGCGAGATTGGAAAGCCGGCGGAGTATCGGGGGTCGATCATTGTTGGGGGGACCCATTGCCCGCTTTGTAACTCGAAAGCTCTTTGTATGTATCTCTTTGTGAGGGTGACACTTTTAGCAGACCTGTTTGGGGCGCCGAATGTTTTTATTTTCAATTTTACCACCGCCCTATCCTATATTGACCCTTTCTGTTGCAGGCACATGATTGAATCTATTCAATTACTTTGGGGAAGTTGATGCATATTCAGGCCACGGAGGCGACCTGGAAAGGGGGAGAGGAAAAGAGACAAAGAAATCCGTATTTACTCAATAATAAGTTTCATTTGGAGAAGGTTTGAAAACCATTCTCCCTCGCATTTGTCCCTGTCAGATCGCATTATTCGCAAATGAAGTTTACAAAATATCAATTCAATTTCAATGAAGCAGCCCGAACCGCAACACACGAGGCTGAATTTACGAAATCATAACCCTTGAGGGGACCCTGGTGGCTTCCAAATATTTTCCAGTCAGAGGTAATCAAAGTCAGGCTTCTGAATGCTAATTCATCCAATTTCACCCCCTTTGTTCGCATCTGTTTCCTGATAACGCTGTTTTCCACACTTCCAAATCACTGGCGAAAGCGGGCAGAGCTGGAATCATCAGTGACCGTGTGTTCTTGCGAAAACAATGTCCCGTGTCTCTAAGATACCTCTTTCTTCTAAAATAATTTGCAGCTGGTCACCCAGAGGAACACCAGGAGGCATAAAGGCAGACTTTTTCGTTTTTTTATTTGTTATAAAAATATTGTATAGGTATTAGATATGCTCAGGCTGGCTGTAAGACTTCAAAGGAGATAACTCACAAAAAGAACGACTTTTCTTTAAAGTACTTTTGATTGAAGTGTATTCTAGAACCATTATAAAAAAATAAGCAGAACTTGCCACCCTATTTTTACAACCCCCATCAAAAATATAAAATACTTTTAAATAGTCTAAAATGAATTGTTGACTTATGTAAGACCCCTGAAGAGCTAGGGATGACCTCATACCAATGGTCAGACTGTCAACTGTTATTAAATATGCTGAAAATACTTTGATAAGTTTACCTACATGTGATTTTCACAAGGCATCTTGCCTGCTGTTTGTTTAAAAATCATCTTTTCCTCCGAAATGACATCCTGTTAAACAAGAATTGGCAAAGCCAATAACTCTAGGTTTGATGTGTAATGCATACAGTGCTGGAACATTAGAGTACAACACACAGGAGTCGGGGAGCGGACAAAGGGTGCGATAGCTGTCAAGTAGTCCTTTGTGCAACTCAGTGCAAGCACTCCATTGGAGGCGGTCGGATACACCCAGACCGCAACAGCAGAAGGCTTCACCAAGTAGGAGTTGACAAATCTTAAGCCAATGCCTGACAGAGGATGGGCGAAGAAAACCAATAGTTTAATGATACATACAAAGCACACACTGCATACTGTAAACCACAATTTATATTGTGGACATATTTGTGACCCTCAATATATAGTGAACAATAGATCTGTTTAATGGCTACTCTGTCAAAACCCTGACCTAAAAAAGCAGACAAGTGACATCCCCAGGGTATCCACGAATAAAGAGAAATTCTTTCGCTAGGCCCTGAGGTATTTTCAATATAATATCTGGGCCCCTGCAATTCTTGAAGAAAACAATATAAAAAAACTCCCCAGTTTGGTCAAGTCTGTGAGAGTGGTATTATCTCACTCTAGTGTGTGGGGTCGCCAAGGATGGAGCATGCCACAATAAGTTGTGGGTGAGGTGACTACTCAGATAGTACTTCACTTGGGGGATGGCAAAAAGGTTCCCCCTAGGCCTTTCATACACTCAAGCACCTTTTTGTGGTTTTGCTGCAGATTAAATTTTAGAGCCATCCCTCATGTCACAAAGTCGTCAATTTGTGACACTATATGCACTATGTTAACCAAAGTATTAATAGTTTGAATGTAGAAATTCTACTGACATATCTTCATTAAGGTGCATTCTGTTAAACTGGTATTGAGAACCACAGTGATATCGCTTATAAATCAAATGTTTGCAAGATTTTATTGAAATGATGTTATAATTTAGACCTTCGACTAACAGAATGTATTGAAATGATATTGAATTTCTAATGACTAATGATTTGCAAATGCATGCAAAAATTAAAGAAATGTACTTCCCTATTATACCTAATGAAATGCATTAACAAAGTTCTTTTACTGTTTAAGGTGAATGCAATCCATATTAATGAAGCATTATTAATGATGAACTCATAAATTTGCCTATTACAAATATGTTTATTAAATCATATTAATGAAATGTATTGCTTTAACTCACTTGTGTTAGCCTAAGTGAAGCCTGTGTTTTTATTTCGTGACTGCGCAGAAAATGCTGATTCATTTTTCATAAGTGTCCTTGAAATCGGAACATCCTGAATAGATGGACTAAAATCATACAAAGATTTCAATCCTGTGTGGAGTGACATGAATGGAGAAGGTTCCCATGACCAGACCGAGGAATTGAAGTAAATGTTGCAACCTGGAGTTGTGTGATTGAGTATTATTGGATGATGGCCCTTCAATGTAATATGGACTGCTTTTTGGAGCAAGTCAAATTCCTTTCTAAACTTTAATATACTGATGACCGGTTGTACTTTGGTCAGATCTCCTGTGTTCCTGAACATTTGCTGATGAAGAACCCTGCATGTTGAGCCCCTTGGAGAGGTATCTTCCTTTCTGCTTGCCCATTTGAGATGTCACGCTGAGACCTAGAGAATTGTTACTATCCCCTTCTCAGAAGACTCTTGATCGAGCTTCTGACATGCTGACACTTTCCCTTTTTACCTACCCTTGCCCACCTTAGTTAGTAATTTGTTGCCTGAGATTTCCACTTTCCAAATTCTTTTTGCCTGTTTTCTCCTTTCTGTCTTTTGCCCGCATGTGTTCGGCCCATACATGTTAATCCTTAATTAGCCCATGGTAGGGTTTTTCCTTTGCTCAGTTGAAAGCTGTAACTTTAATGATTTGAAACTGACTGATGCTTGCTAAGCCTGAGCAACATTTACTTTCCATATCGCACCTGATCTTATTAATGTTTTTTTTTATTGAATGCCTAGTTATATTGATGTTAGTTCGCCCAAATCTATTTCATCACCTTGGGCAACTCTTGGTGATTCTGTATCTTTCTAACTTTGTCCTGAGAGTGATGTACATGACTTTGATTTTGTAATAAATCCCTTAACTTTATTTTTGGCTGGAGTGTTCCATTTATGGCCAAATGGGTCATACTGTTTAATTTAATTGAACTGAATTGATATTAAGGTGAATGGGTCTACCACACTCCGTTGAGGGGTCCAAAGGTCCGTTGACCTCAATGAGCATTGATTCCTATGGAGGATGAAAATGCTCCAGCAGATCCATGATTAGTAAGAGACTAAATTTGGCTATCGTCATATTATGTGCTGCAGTATGCCTTCATGCCTCATGCACTACCAGCACAATGCATTGCCACTGAGTGTAGAGTTCCTACAGAGTCCAGAAACAACTTTGCAAAATTTGAAAGTAGCTAAGTTTAATTCTGGAATACTGTAGCCCTTTGTCATGTTGTTCTTGGAAGTTCGGTCAGTTAGTTTCTGTACAGTCATGGAGTAAGTTATGTTGCCATTGCTCCTACAGATGATGTGCTAATGTTATCAAGAATGTATGTCATAATATGGTGTGATATGAATCTGAGGTCTATCCTTTGAGCCGGCCTCACATTCTTATATAGGTTAATGTCAGGGATGTGGAGATAGTGATTAGTTCTGGAACCAGCCTTTTCTTGAGACAATTATATAGTTACCTTTATCTTCAAGCTACATGGATACTGAAAAGACTTCATTTTATCCCCCGCTATCACCTATTCCAGGTATGTATCCCTGCATTGACTTAGGGTTGCAATCTAACAGTTCTAACACATATTCAGATGCCATAACTGTTTTAGATGTCAGAGAGTAATGCACCACTGGATTGATTGCCAGGTTTTTGTATGGAGCCTTCCACACAAAGAGGAAAGCAACAGCATGTAAAGTGTTGGACTTTTGAAGGGTTACATTTACTAGTCCTACTTCAATGTAAGCAAAAGCAGGCAAAGTGCTGGGCTTTGGGCAGGTTAAATTTGCTATTCACCTTCCAACTTAAACAACAGTACGGAAAGTGCTGAATGTTTGAGGGGTTAGATTTACTATTCCCACTCCAGTCTAAAGAACAGCAGGGAAAGTGTTGGACTTAGGAGGACTTACATTTACTATTCCCTCCTCAGTTTGAGCAACAATAGTGAAAGTGCTGGACTTTGAAGGGAATAGATTTACTAGTCACTGCCCAATCTAAACAAAAGTAGGGAACGTGTTGGATGTTGAAGGGGATAGATTTACCATCCCCATTACAGCCTAAGAAACAGTAGGAAGAGTGTTGGACTTTGGAGGGGTTAGATTTAATAGTCCCACTCCAATCTAAATAACAGTAGGGAAAGTGTTGGGCTTTGGAGGGAATATATTTACAATCCATACTCCAAGTAAGCAAAATCAGGGAGCACCTTGGACTTTGGAGTGGTTGAATTTACTATTCTCACTCAAATCACATGTAAGGAAAGTGTTGGGTTTTGGAGGGTTTAGATTTACTATCCCCACTCCAGTTTAAGCAATAGTAGGTAAAGTGTTGGACTCTGGAGGGAATACATTTACTATTTCTACTCCAGCACAAGCAAACACAGTGCACATGTTGGACTTTGGAGGGGTTATGTTTAGTATTCCCACTGTGATCTATACAACAATAGGGAAAGTGTTGGACTTTAGAGGGGCTACATTTACTATTCCCACTCCAAAATAATCAAAATCTAGGAAAGAGTTATACTTTAGATGAGTTAAATTTATTATTCCCTCCTCAGTCTATGCAACAGTGAGGAAAGTGTTGGACTGTGGAGGAGTTTAATTTCCTATCCCCGCTCCAGCTTAAGCAAAAACATGGAAAGTGTTGGACTTAGGAATGGTTATATTTATACGAGTCCAAATCCTAGTCATTTGTAAACATTTAAACCCCTAGAATATAAAACTACTTACAAATGTTCAAAACAAAAAATATGAAATACAGAAGATTAAATGAAAAAAACTATTGTGTAAGAACCAAAAATACACTTCCCTCCCTACTACCCAAAAACAACGCCCCCTAAAAAAACTATAATACATTTTAAAAATACTAATAGCAACATTTAAATATTAATTAAATAAAACAAATATAATTTAAACCAATAATAAGAAATATAAAATCATTTTATAAATTCTATTATTAAATAGAGTAATTAATCAATTAACAATGAATTACAAAATAACACAAATGTGCATAACAAATAATTAATTAAACAAATAACATAATGGATTACTGATTAAATATTTAATTACAATAAAATAAAACAATAAAACAATTGTAATTTAAATAACTAGGAAAAACAGAAAGGGAGCCCTCTGCCTCACACTCCAGCATGTAGTCAGTCCCAATGCATCATGGTAAATGCAGTACAAGTTTGTTTTGTATCCATAAAGCAATCAGAAGTTTTTCACCTTAGTAGGTGCAGCAAGTGCTGTAAATCTCTGGACATGTGTTTCTGGGCTCAGCCCTCCCCAGCAGAGAGCAGCTTTGTCTGTGGGGTTGCTGGAAATGCTGCCAAATAGTATTCTAAGATTTATGTACCACTCACTGGCACGCAGGTGCTTCAACCAGAGTTCGTCAGCTCGTTGGCTCAAGAGAGCCTTCTTAAACAGGAAAAACAGAAAGGGAGCACTCTGCCTCACACTCCAGCATGTCGTCAGTCCCAATGCATCATGGTAAATGCAGTACAAGTTTGTTTTGTATTTTTGTATCCAAGCAAGCCCCTATACCATGCTACTCCCTGCTGATGACGGGCTAAACCCAGAAAAAACGTGTACAGGGATATACAGCACTTGCTGCACCTACAGAGGTGAAAGACTTTATTACTTTTTGAATGGACTACGAATTCGACACCATTTACCATGATGCTTTGTGGTTGTTCGATGTTGCAGAAGTGTAGGCAGTGTGCTCCCTTTCTTTGAAACTGTCTTATTGACGGCTCCCTTGAGCCACGGCTGATGAGCCTTGGGAGGCACCTGTGCGCCATGAGTGGTACTTAAACCTGAGAAGATGTTTGGTGGCGTTTCAATTAAGCCCTTATACCATGCTGCTCCCTGCTGATGACGAGCTAAACCCAGAAACACTTGTACAGGAATATACAGCACTTGCTGCACCTATGGAGGTGAAAGACTTTATTATTTTTTGAATGGATTATGAATTTGACTGCATTTACCATGACGCTTTGGAGTACTTTGTTGCTGAAGTGTAGGCAGTGTGCTCCCTTTCTTTGAAACTCATTTAAATAACTACTCCACTACAAAGCCTACAACCACACGAAAAATATAATTTACAAACTTAACTATAAAAAATAAAGTATACATTAAAAAGTCACAAACAGTATTTAAATAATTAAAATAGCAATGATCAATTAATCAGTTTACATAGAGTCACCAATTAAATATTAAATTAACACACTTAGGGGGTCATTCTGACCCTGGCGGTCACCGACCGCCAGGGCCAACGACCGCGGAAGCACCGCCAACAGGCTGGCGGTGCTTCCTGGGCCATTCTGACCGCGGCGGTAAAGCCGCGGTCAGAAAAGGGGAACCAGCGGTTTCCCGCCAGTTTACCCCTGGCCCAGGGAATCCTCCATGGCGGCGCTGCTTGCAGCGCCGCCATGGGGATTCCGACCCCCTTCCCGCCATCCCGTTCCTGGCGGTATTTACCGCCAGGAACAGGATG
This sequence comes from Pleurodeles waltl, assembly GCF_031143425.1. Classification (NCBI taxonomy): domain Eukaryota; kingdom Metazoa; phylum Chordata; class Amphibia; order Caudata; family Salamandridae; genus Pleurodeles; species Pleurodeles waltl. Next base: position 1,217,374,551 of record NC_090437.1, on the reverse strand, counting down.
GCCGGAACGGGTGTTGTGGGGCCCCTGGGGGCCCCTGCACTGCCCATGTCAGTGGCATGGGCAGTGCAGGGGCCCCCTAACAGGGCCCCATAATGATTTTCAGTGTCTGCAAAGCAGACACTGAAAATCGCGACGGGTGCCACTGCACTCGTCGCACCCCAGCAACTCCGCCGGCTCCATTCGGAGCTGGCTTCATCGTTGCTGGGTCTTTCCCGCTGGGCGGGCGGGCGGCCTTTTGGTGGTCCCCCGCCCGCCCAGCGGGAAAGTCAGAATGACCGCGGTGCGGTCTTTTTGCGGTCTCCGCCCGGCGGGCGGTGCCCGCCGCCCGCCGGGGTCGGAATGACCCCCTTAGTGTAAAGATAAATATCAATAATTTATAATTTAAGGTTTTTCCCACTCTCTTCCACTCCAAGCCTAACAACCAGCTACTAAATGAATACTTTAAATTTTAAAAGAAATGTATTTACAAATTGAAAATTACAAACAATATTTAAAATTGTTTTAAAGATTATTAATAATATGAACACCTAAATTAATATAAGAATATGTAATAAATTGTAATAATTCTATTAAAGTCAAACATGCTATGGACAATGAAAAAAAAAAAAACATTATGTACATAAAAATTCAATACTCTTACCTTCTATATTTCATTACTCAATATTTTTGTAGTGACAATATTTGTTACGTGATATTCAAGCCACACAATATTTTGTTTAATTATTTATGTAATTCACAGTCAAGGCAGTTGTCCATGTTTTGGCATGAGGTACAACTGGATTAAAGTTGCCGATTTCAGAATTGACCCAGTTTCACAGAGCCATTAGAAGCTTCAATGAGGCAGACTGTGTCAGCGGGCACAGCAATTCTGCATCTGTGGTACGTGTCTAGATATTACATGACCAGCACATATCATCATGTCTTGAGAGATGCAATTGACAATTGAATACTAGAATTATACATTGAGTTAGGCAGTCATTACAGAGCACACTGAAGTGAATCTGCTGTAACATAGATATCAAATATTGGCTTAGCACAAGATTACTTCAGGGTACAGTATTCATTTGGTTCCATTTTTCCTTGTCGAAGCATTGTTGTTGAGGTATGCTATTGTGAAATTTCATTGCATGATCATGTTTGTTCTGAGAGTATGAGTCCTTCTATTCCTCCATTAGCTAGCGGCGACTCCTCCACAATGGTGGAGGAGCGTCGCCCCACTGGATAAGAGCCAGCAGCTGAAAAATAAAACAATATTTTATTATTGTTTTATTTTTCAGCTTCTGGCTGTGCCAGCATGCGCAGGGAGAGGCCGGGCTGGGACACAGAAGAGGGGAGGGGGAGTGGAGTGCACTTAAAAGTGTGCATGTCAGTTTGACCTGCCGACTTACGCCAGCCAAACTGACATGTTGCACAGCCGGGTTGGAGAAATTTCACAGACCCCGATGCACTGTCTGAGCGGCAAACCAAGCTGTTCAGACCAATTCTGGGCTGCTTACATGCTTGCTATAGCATGAGAGCAGTGCCAGGATTGCGTGGGGAGCCTATGCAGGTATCCCAGGGACTGCTGGGCCACTATCAGGAGCCAGAGAGAAGAGGAGCGAGGCGGCTGGCAGCAGGACAGGTACATTAACAAATATTTATTTTCCTCATCCCCCCCTGTCCTTGAGATTTGTGGCCTCAGATTGTCTGTTTCAAACTGTTGAGGAAATGTTTCAGTTCGGCTGGATCCAAGCACTCATTGGAATAACCGTCCATTGTCACAAACATCGTGGCTGTTTCCAGCACACCATACTTTATGTCCCATTTTCTCATACTGGGCAGGAGTCGGAAAGATTTTCTGTGTTTCGTTAGTATCAAAGGATAAGATTGCAGAGACATGGATTGTGGGTCTGCAAAGGAGATGGGGCTATTCTACCTAGTTTTTGCCTAATTTGTAAAAGAATGAGTGCTGGTGCCATAAGCTCTGCCCAAAAGCTTGTGACCAGTGATATTAAGTATCGGCATGCCAAATACCAAGGTTGAGTAGTCTTGAATTGATCTCATGCCCTTTTAATTGACTACTAGATACTCCCTCCCCTGTATCTCTCTCTCTTGTCAGTTTCTACTTTCTCCATTTGTGACAGTTTTTGAGTTTTTCTCTTCCTTCTCCTTTTTACTTGTTTTTTTTCCTTGTCTTCTCTCTGTAAATGTCTGATGAGGAACAGTAAATGCCAGTCCCTAAAAATGATTGCCAGTGGGCCCCACCATCAACCACTGCCTTAAGTTAAGCACTGTTCCTAGCTAATTGAATAAATTGTCTTGCCTGTCGATGTCTCACCAATCATTCTATAAAGAGTTCTTGCTGGTTCAATTGGACATGTTCTGATGGTGTATCCTGCGAACCCTCCGAAGCTCCAGGGCTGGTAAGAAATGAATGTTCAGCAATTCTGCTAAAAAGTGTGCCTGAAAAGCTTCTTGAGCACCAAGTGCATGGTAGTGCTGTGAGTGGTCTTCTAGATACACAACCAGTTCCTAGTCTGGGTCTGCTGCATTTTCCATTCATTTTCATAGGTCTTCCATGCTCTTGTCCACTGAAACAACCCACTTTTGGAATGTTGAAATATCCTTCCTGATTGATTTAATTTCAGTTAACATTTCGCAGAGCTTGCCCACTAGTACTTGAACAGACCACCAGCCACTGATGTTTTCTTTAAGATAGTATCCAACATTATGACAGACAGTTGTGTTGCAGCCATGGTTGGCAGAGATTTTTGTTTGCCACAAGTGCCTCTGAAAATAGTTGTTGTCTCATGGCTTTGATTGTTGACATTTGGGCGATTACAAAAAATATTCTTGTATGTAATAGTAGTGCATATAGTGTAAAGGAGTAAGCCTGTTGTCACAAGAGAGTTCAATCTGTGACGGCCGAAAGGGGGCACTGAATGTTTATGGGGAGGAAGTAATTACAATACTGCAGGGCCTGAGTTCACTCAGGTTTAGCATCTAGTGTGTCATGAAGATCATCTGGAACATAACTTTTGTCACTGGTTACCGGTGTTATAGGGCTCCATGCCACAGACCCAGTGCAAGAATGAACCCCATCTTCTCCACCATGATTAAACAGTACACTACCCAGTCCCAAAATGCCACAGGCATGCTATTTGTTCCCCATGAGTGTCTTTCAATAGGCAATTCCTTGTCAACAGGTTGGTTTCAGGGCTAGCCACACTGGCTGGGTTAAGACTGTGCATTTCTGTTGTTACCTGGTGTAGGCCACATGGACGAGTGAGTGAGTATAAAAATGAAAAGGCGCATAAGCCTTTGCAACATGGCTATTCAATCTAACACAGTGTCACTTCTGCTGAGCCATAGCACATCATCCTCACTCGGTTTTTATCTCCTACTTGAGTGCACCATTGAGCAGTGACCATTTCCTGTGTCACATGGACAATTTAATGGTGTAGTCGCCAGATCCCATGCCCCTGTTTAAACAGACAGCTACCGGGTGTTCTCCACTTGAGGATGCTAGGATCACTGGCTCTTTACTTCTACTTTACTACTCTCTGCACTCAGCCCATGTGACGGTGGGGGTGGGGTTTTCCCTCACACTATGGCTCAGATCTTCTGGCACCTCCAATGTGTATCCACTTTGCTTCTCCTGCTAAGCCATCTCATGGAGTTTGCATTGCCATTAGCGCTATTATTTGCACCCAACAGCAGGTAGCACAGGGCTCTAGTTTTGGGAGGCCTTCTTACTCAAGGCCTAGCCCCTCATCCTCTAGGTTGTCTAAATTTGACCTTCCTCATTGAACCACACATTTTGTTTATAGAGGTGTGTGTGAAGGTATCTGGCACTAAGCTTTGAAAGGCATATTTCATATGATACCTGGTTAACTGTTCGGTTGGACCAATTAATACTTTTGACACCTTGTATCCATTCCTCACCTAGTTTGTTGTTTTTAGACTAGTGGAGATAAATCAGTGAACAACAGACCCTGTGTTATTTAAGGTCACTACCCACCATAATACAAATACGTTTAATAAAACAGCCACTCCTGCACTACTCACAGGAAGTTGGGTTCACAAAGAAAACGTCCAGGGTGAAAGTATCGAATTCATGTTGTTTCATCATACTTCTGTTGGATCTTGTGTTGCAAGGAGATGCCGGGATTACACTGGCCTGTTCGCCGGATATACTGTTTGTTGCTTTCAAGTGGGCACTTGATTCCATATTGGGAATAGCTGGGATTGGGTGTTTTATTTATTTTGAACTGTTGTCTGGGGGAGGAAGATTGTGGTTATTGTATTTTTACTGTAAATATTTTTATAACTTTGAGGGTTTTAACCAAAAATATGTTTTGTGTCAATGGTAATTGCATTATATGACTTTTGGCAATGTTTGCTCTCAATTAAGTGCGATGAATAAATTAAGTATTATTTGCATTTTCTACCTTTGTATACAAGAGATTTGAAGTATTGGTAGTTTTCATTTTCTAATCTGTAAATAGGTTAATACAGAGAGATATATGGAAAGATACACATGCAAACCAAAGCTTTATTGATTTTTAAGGAAATCTGTTGAAAATAAAAACGCTTATTTTGATGCAGTATTAAAAAGCATTTCATTTTTTTGTCGACCCTACATGAAACAATGTGTTGTATAAATCCCATGCTGTTATAAAAATGGTTTTAGGCTTTCTGAAATCATGGCCAGACAGCACTAAATAGCTGAGCCTAATTTATCAATCATGGGTTATTGTAAGTAATCGACCCAATGCATGAAAATGATCACGCTGAGGCTGGTGGTTAATACATCAATTTACAAACATCACAGGTGTATTTAGCCCTGCTGAGACCACATTTTGTGCAAACCTCTATTGAATAAAATACTTTACTTCGAATCCAAGGCTGAAAATATATAATTGGAAATGTAATGTGCAAAGAAGATTTTGAAATAGCTAGAAAACCTAAAAAACACCAAAAACATCTTTGTTGCTACTAGTAAAGCGCGTTTAAATAGGGGCTTACAAATTGGAAAAAATATATTTTTTTATTAAAGAAAATACTTCCTTGACGGCCGATAATTGTGGTTGAGGGAATTTTAATGTGAGTTGTCAAGAAGAGGTCATGTGATGGTGGAAGATGAGTAGCCCTTTGGCCTTTTCTTTTCTCTGTGGCTCAGTGACCATTAGCCTAACACAATTACACCCCGTGACCTCATTTACTCTAGTGTTGCTCTGCTTGAGAATCGTAATACATGTTTTGGGACCACAAATACATTTTATATCAAGAGCAATTTTTTGGCATTCACTAAGGGAGCTGCCCATGCAGGCAGATAGCTGAAGTACACCCCAAAACAACCCATGTGTAACACGTACTACAGGCATGAATAGAGACTACAAACTGCATTTGAGACCATGTCAGAAAAGGAACCAAACAAGCTGCGTAATTTGCATGTTCCCTGCAGTTACTCGTATCCTAGTTTTCAACAGAGCTGTCTTAATGTGTGACAATGTTTTTTTTTTTTAATTTAGTATGCCTATGCACAGTAGTGGCTGCTGCCAGGAAAGGATGTGAGGGCGGAGGGCAGTGCGCAGAGCAGGGCGCGCAGGGGACAACGCGCAGAGTCGGGGTGTGGATGCAATAAACATTTGTTTTAAAAAAATACCTGTTGCCTCTGTGTTCACCGCTCTAGCCATCTCGGTCCCTCTGGTCTTCTTCCTCCCTCCCCACGCAATCCAGACGCTTTTCTCATGCTGTTGGCAGCATGAGAGAAATGCCGGGATTGGCCTGGGCGGGCAGAAATGCCTCTCAGGGAGGTAGTGAGACACTGCGCATGTCAGTTTGGCGAGCATAGGACAGCCAAACAGACATGCACACTTAGGAGTGCACCACCACTCCTCATCCACCTGCTGAAGTAGAGGATGCTGGCCCCACTCCGCCCTGAGAAAATGATAAAAATAAAATACTTTTATTATCACTTTATTTTTCTGCTTTTTAGCAGCAGGGCGACGCTCCTCTGCCATAGTGGAGGGGGCCGCCCATGCCTAAGCATCTCCAACTTCAGAAAGGAGTCCACATCACAGTACAGAGGCTGTACGTATGATTCTCAGCAGTGAGCATGCACTTTTATCATGCCACAGACTGCGAGTTGCACATGTGCTAGTTCACTTCCAGTGCAAGCAATCTCTTATTGATAACACATCTGTGTGCAGAGGACAGGCCAGAGGTTTACTTTCTGTGTTGCTTCTGCTTCGCTTAACCTCTATCGATGCCACTCTCGCACTACTTTAATTTTAATTACTGCTAATGTATAGAGGGTACTTCACCCGCACAGGCCTTAAATTGACTTATATGTGATGAATGCCGTCTTACTATGGAGTGGGGTTTAATTCTATACAACAGGGTCATCTCTTATGATGATTGTGAGGCTTCAGTGCAGGCAGAGGAAGAGCACTGCTCCTGTCAGAGCATTGGATCTTCCACTGTGAGTTGCAGAAACAGATCAGAACTGCAGTAGGGTAAGTGCCGGGGTATAAGGTACACAACTGTGTACTATCTATCTGCAAATAATGCATGTGCACAGATGAGCCTGCCATATACCCTAGTTGACCACCTAGTGTAAATTGTGTACATGGGGCAGGTGTGTTTTGCACTTTTTTAGTGTGCAATGTTTTCATGCTAAAATATAGAACTAATTGCTGGTTTTGCAAATCACATAATTTCACTTAGTTTGTGTGGAAATTGCACAATATCAAATTACACACATTTTACACACCCTAACTCTTATCTGAAGTCAAGGCTCCAACGGTTTTATGCTCAATAACACCTACCATCAGATAGCACAGGCCAGAATCTTCCTGTAAAATTTGTCTACAGGTCTTAAATTAACAAAAACATGCTGTTGACTGATTTTGACCTGGAACTAATGAGACCTGCTGCTGCTGAAGGGTGTGACAAATTGTATGCATGCTCCCTCGCCACCCCCACCTCTATGGGATGCAGGCTGGTGGTGCTTCTTAATTAATGCAGTACCAAGCTGGCTCCTGGCTGGGGTGACTTAGTAATCCCAAAGACCTTCCTGTAACTTGGTATGGAAGTTCATCTTTACCACTTAACCTAAATATTCAGATGAACACTGTATTCTAAAGTTGGACATGGCCCACAGCACCGTGATGTTTCCTTAGGAAATGTAGTCCTTTCATCTTGCCATCAGAATCAGTGGCAGGTGCAGTCTAGTTGGCTAGTTGCAAACTGTGGGTCCACAAGACTTGTTTTTAACCCCACCATCCCATTTAGCAAAATTGGAAGCTCTTGGGCAATCACTCTTTGTAGGCATTCCTTAGCTCCCTTTTTGGTAGCATTGGGATTATTTAGAATCAATGTAAAAGCTGCTAGTGAATTGTTAAAAGCAACTGGACTGGAGTTTACAAGGGTGAGAAGAGAAGGTGCCCAGTCTCATGGTAGAGTCACCAAAATGCATTATGGTTCTAAATGTATTTCTTTTGGTTGGAGCAAGTCACAATATCATGCAGTCTCAGTCTCCTACTCTAACAAACTGCTGCTGGGTAAATACCTTGACCTCTGTCAATCCTTGCACCTCTGTCCATTAGCCTGCATATGAAAGCACTTTGAATCAGGCTTATGAAATTAAATAACCACAAAAGGTGTATTCCCAGTAAAAGACCGTAGAATTATTTCACTTACACATTCAGGGCTATTTCATGACCACTAGTTAGTGGCTGTATCTGCATCTTTATAGCTGTGCATGATCCTAAAGCTGTTTTGAGCAGGATCCCTTCTGTGCTGCAACGTCTTACTAGCAGCCAGAGAAAGACACCTCTTTTAGAGCTTTAAAGGACTGAAAGAGTGAGAGCAAAATACTCTGCCGGGCGCTCAGAGTAGCCTGTTTGCCATCTTGAATTCCACACACTTGCATGTCCATGTAAGGGGGTCAGGAGGATATCTGTATGCTCATTGTTCCTATCATGACTTGGTATCATTTAGGCCTGGGTGGAGTTCCCGGAACTCGTGAAGCGATGAACACATTATGCTGCACTATGCGGAGTTCTGCGAGCGGCAGAGTTTAGGTAAGTCAAGCTGTTCGCGCTAATTTTCAGCATCAGCAATTTTTCCTGCGCTGTAAAATCAGTGCAAATGATATCATGTGGAGCACCAGAGGGCGCTAACTTCGTTCTGCCACTCGAGTAGATTTTCTACTCGAGCAGCAGCTTCCTCAACGCGAGCAGCAGCTTTCTTAACAGGGGTGTGAACGACCTGCCGCAACTGCCCACATTCAGGAATCTCGCTCACCAACAAAGCGATTTCTCTTGCTTGCCCACTTAACATTGGCAAGCTGCGTGAGAGAAAAAAACTCGGCTCCACATCACTTCACTGAGTTTTGCAGATCTCCTAGCTCCAGAATGGGCAAAACTCTTCACCCACTCCTAGTATCATTGTGCACTGTGAGGTTACTTACTATGCTTTAAAAGTTAATGCATTTATATATATATATATAATGAAAAATGTTTTGTAAAACGTACCATTTTCTCAATTTTTTTCAAAACGTTTTTGAGAGGAGAATGCACCAAATGCAGTTGGCCCGTGATAACGCATCAGAACCTTGATAATTTAGCTCACAAGGAGACACGTTTTAGGCCAATGAACCTTTTGACCACGTTTGGAGACTTCCCAGGTCGAGATATCCGTTTAGCATTTCGATCAACAAGACAATAACCTCATCAATATTCACAAAAACTAATCAATCAAGCTAATCAAAATCATGTAATAATAATGGAACACACCTTGACCTTGCGGTCATGAATAACCACACAAATCTAGTAGGATTAAGATATTTATTCCCTATTAGTTACAATCTAATAGCATATTTATTAGTCTCAATATCAGTAAGCACATCAAAACCTCTATAATATGGCAACTCGAGTAAAACTTTATCAGAGCGTAGATAATGAACATTAAAACAAAGCACGACGTTAACATGAATCAACTTTAGCAGAGTATCATCAGCACGTTATTCAACAAAGCAAGAATTCAGTCATTTGTCTATTTGCATCCAGTGTTAGTGAACTCCTTAACTAACCTCGAATTAGCATCAGCATGTTGGGCTTCATGCAAAACAATTTGGCAACACAAATTTAGAAAAACATCTATCTATGGCCTTTATCAAAAGAGCAGTTGGTACCTAGAAAGAAAAGGCAAACAAACAATTACATTATATCATCAGATAGTTACCCATCCAAATGGGTCAGCATACAGCGTCAGTCTTTGTCCTCAGGACATCAGTCGATTCGCCATCGGCCAGGGTAGAACAGGCAAGTTTCAGTAGGGCATAGATAAAGAACAAGGTTCTTCCCTCATAAGAAGGAGAAGTAAGCATTAGGCAGGGAATAGGATGAGGATGGTTTAAAGTATCAAACAGCTAAGACAAAGTCTCTCATAGTAGCAAGCTAATGACGAGGAAGAATGCTCAGAAATGGCTAAGAAGAATGGCTTCAAGAGTGGCAAAGTAATGGCTGATTTGTCCTCGAGTCATGCCGTTATATCAAAACTGTCGAACAAGTCTCTAATTTCCCACTGGGCAATATTTGGTGCATCGTTATCTCTGTCCAATAATCCTTCACACACCTTACTAGAATTTTCACCTAACACAATTCTCATGCAGTCGATTGGCTCCTGTGATTGACGTCTTCATCAGGTGGAATGTCAGGTAAGAAAAGTTACACTTGTTGCTCCAGTCAGTAGTTCCATTGTATTCCCCTAGTCCAGGTGACCTTGCACCTGTCGCCAATTACACTGTTGCATTCGGCAAGAATGTCTCCTTGAGCAAGTCGGGTCCCATGAGAAATAATTTACTATGGCTACACACATATCTCCAGCTTCTGGAAAAGTACAGTTTCTTGTCCTTCAGGAAAGCAGCACATTGCACGTTAGAAAAAACACAGTTAATATGAGACCAGCAAGCTAGACCCAGACCCTTGCTAACTAAGGCCTAGTGATTAGTTTAGCAACCTCAATACATCATTCTTAATGCTAATATATCAATCAAGCTAATCAAAATCATGTAATAAGAATGGAACACACCTTGACCTTGCGGTCATGAATAACCACACAAATCTAGTAGGATTAGGATATTTATTCCCTATTAGTTACAATCTAATAGCATATTTATTAGTCTCAATATCAGTAAGCACATCAAAACCTCTATAATATGGCAACTCGAGTAAAACTTTATCAGAGCGTAGATAATGAACATTAAAACAAAGCACGACGTTAACATGAATCAACTTTAGCAGAGTATCATCAGCACGTTATTCAACAAAGCAAGAATTCAGTCATTTGTCTATTTGCATCCGGTGTTAGTGAACTCCTTAATTAACCTCGAATTAGCATCAGCATGTTGGGCTTCATGCAAAACAATCTGGCAACACAAATTTAGAAAAACATCTATCTATGGCCTCTATCAAAAGAGCAGTTGGTACCTAGAAAGAAAAGGCAAACAAACAATTACATTATATCATCAGATAGTTACCCATCCAAATGGGTCAGCATACAGCGTCAGTCTTTGTCCTCAGGACATCAGTCGATTCGCCATTGGCCACGGTAGAACAGGCAAGTTTCAGTAGGGCATAGATAAAGAACAAGGTTCTTCCCTCATAAGAAGGAGAAGTAAGCATTAGGCAGGGAATAGGATGAGGATGGTTTAAAGTATCAAACAGCTAAGACAAAGTCTCTCATAGTAGCAAGCTAATGACGAGGAAGAATGCTCAGTAATGGCTAAGAAGAATGGCTTCAAGAGTGGCAAAGTAATGGCTGATTTGTCCTCGGGTCATGCTGTTATATCAAAACTGTCGAACAAGTCTCTAATTTCCCACTGGGCAATATTTGGTGCATCGTTATCTCTGTCCAATAATCCTTCACACACCTTACTAGAATTTTCACCTAACACAATTCTCATGCAGTCGATTGGCTCCTGTGATTGACGTCTTCATCAGGTGGAGTGTCAGGTAAGAAAAGTTACACTTGTTGCTCCAGTCAGTAGTTCCATTGTCTTCCCCTAGTCCAGGCGACCTTGCACCTGTCGCCAATTACACTGTTGCATTCGGCAAGAATGTCTCCTTGAGCAAGTCGGGTCCCATGAGAAAGAATTTACTACGACTACACACATATCTCCAGCTTCTGGAAAAGTACAGTTTCTTGTCCTTCAGGAAAGCAGCACATTGCACGTTGGAAAAAACACAGTTAATATGAGACCAGCAAGCTAGGCCCAGACCCTTGCTAACTAAGGCCTAGTGATTAGTTTAGCAACCTCAATACATCATTCTTAATGCTAATATGAAATCATACATTAGTACATTGTTAATTCATCATTAGTCAGTTTCATTAATCATCGTATATATTGATGGCCACTCCCCGTGGGCACATTTCAACGGGTTCATTATTTCTACATTAAAACATTTCTATGAGGCTTCATTACACAGTATATTGCAAGCTTTTCATATTAATGATTAATTCTAAAAGTCACACTCCAGCAATCTCTCCTCTGATGACTCTTGTCATCACACAAACCTTCCTTTACAATTTCATCCTAGAATTCTCTCATCTCAATTTCTTTTCTCAACTTTGCCCCTTCTAATTTTGCCATGAACATTTTCTCCCTTTTCTTTTCTTCCCTCCTCTTCTTGTTTTTCGCCATTTTCAATGTAATTCTTTTGCTAATTTTGCATGACAGCCATAATCCAAATAAGCAAGCTATAACAATCAATATTCCCTGTATTATTTTTGCCAATATCCCATGCCAAATATTACTAAACCAACTCCCCACCTGGCTCTTTCAGTTCCTTCAAATCTGTACTATCTTTTGTTAGGTTAGTAAGCTTGCTTCTAATTTCGTTACTATTATCAGGTATGTAAGCACAACAATGACGCTCATTAAGCATTTTACAAACTCCGCCATTTTTCGCTAAAAGAATGTCTAAAGCAAGTCTGTTTTGAAGAGTCATGCTTCTTGATGACAACCCTGTCACCAGCTTTCAGGTTGTGACCTGGATCATTTATCGGTGGCAGGCTTCCACCTGGTGAGAGAAAGAGCGGACCACGCCAACCAGACCCTTGCAGTAGTCCAACACCAAATCATTCGTGATATTCACAAGAGCATTTGCAGGCACTGCGGGCGGTCTCATGGCTCGACCCATGAGAATTTCATGAGGAGACAGTCCTGTTTTCTTGTTGGGTGTATTTCTTACTGACATTAGCACCAAAGGCAATGCATCAGGCCATTTCAAATTTGTAGCTGCATAAATTTTCGCCATTCTCAACTTCAGGGTACCATTCATCTGCTCCACTAATCCTGAGGCTTCAGGGCGGTAACTACAATGCAACTTCTGCTCAATGTTCAATGCTGCACACAATAGCTTAACCACCTCATTGTTGAAGTGACTTCCTCTATCTGATTCCAAAGCGATCAGAAACCCGAAACGTGGTATCAATTCCCTAAGCAGCAGCTTCGCTACTGTGAGGCTGTCATTTCTACGTGTAGAGTATGCTTCAATCCAGTGACTAAAGATACACACAATCACCAACACGTATCTCAAACCTCCACACACAGGCATCTCAATAAAATCCAATTGCATTCTGCTAAATGGACCTCCTGCTCTCCCAATGTGGCTCAAATTCACCACTGTCCCTTTCCCCGCATTCATCTGCTGACAGATGATGCACCTGTGACAGATCACTTCTGCGGCTTGTCTGAACTTTGGGTTAAACCAGTCGACCTTGAACAACCTGATCATGGCATCTCTCCCAGTATGTGCTTGCCCATGGTAAAACCTTGCAAACTGTGACAGGAGACTGTTCGGCAAAACCATTTTCCCCTCATCTGAAACCCACAAATCATTAGGTCTTTGTACACGTTGCATCCTAACCCAAGAACGTTTCTCATCTTTCCTGGCATGTCCCTGCAACAATTTTAATTCCTCCAACGTGTCAACCACCCTCAAAGCGTAACCTGTACATGTCTCATTTTCTGTTTCAGGTAGCAATTCTGACTGATCCTTCAACGATATACAGTTCAAAGCGCAAAACCTTGCGACTTGATCCGCATATCCATTTCCTAATGAAACAAAGTCTTGTGATTTCACATGAGCGCTGCATTTCACCACGGAAATTTCATGAGGTTACTGAATTGCGTGCAACAACTCCTTAATTCTTTCACCATTTTTCACTGGCGAGCCAGAAGAGGTCAGGAAACCCCTCTGCGACCATAGTTGGCCAAAATCATTGACAATTCCAAATCCGTATCTGCTATCAGTATAGATAGTTACTCTCAATTTGGCAGCAGCGTGGCAAGCTCTAGTAAGAGCAACCAATTCAGCCGCTTGAGCAGAATACACTCTCTCAAGCCAGGACGCTTCCAGGATACCAGTGATCGTACACATAGCGCATCCGGCTCTCAGTACTCCTACTGAGTCTCTCAAACATGAGCCATCAACAAAGATAATTTTGTCATTTTCTTCCAATTGGGTATCTTTAATATCAGGCCTCAGTCTGGTGCACATTTCTGTTACCTCAAGACAATCATGTTCTACATCATCAGCATCCTCAACTTCTGTATTTTCATTTGGAAGCAAAGTTGCCGGGTTCAGCACTGTACATCTTTTCAACGTTACATTTGGTGACCCCAATTTAATCGTTTCATATTTCATCAGTCTTGCATTTGTCATGTGCTGCGTTTTGGTACAGGTTAACAGGATCTCAACTGAGTAAGGGACCATAACTGTTAAAGGATGTCCCATCACTATGCCTTCACATTGTGCGAGGCTTTGACCAACTGCTGCTACCGCACGCAAACAACCTGGTAAGGCTGCTGCAACTGGGTCCAAAGTAGCTGAAAAATATGCTACTGGTCGGTTTACACCTCCATGAACCTGTGTCAGGACAGACAAAGAACATGCATCACGTTCATCACAAAACAGAACAAAAGGCTTCGTGTAATCAGGCATACCTAAAGCTGGAGCCCTACACATACACTCTCTCAACTCAGTAAACGCCTTCATTTCTTTCTCTGTCAGTGTTAGGACATCTGGCCCAACCTTAACCGTCAGTCTCACCAATGGCTTGGAGATGACTGAGAAATTAGGGATCCACTGGCGACAGTAGCCCCCCATTCCCAGAAACATCCTAACATATCTCCGTGTCGTTGGGGGATTCATCTGCAATAAGGCAGCACTCTCTCCCTGGATAACTTCCTTGACCCTTTCTCAATTAGATGACCTAAGTATTTCACCTCTTTCTGACAATACTGCAGCTTCTTTGGAGGCACCTTATGCCCATTTTTTCCCAAGTGGTTCAGTAAGGCAATTGAATCATTGTTGCAGTCATCTCTCGTTTTAGACGCAATCAACAAATCATCAATGTACTGCACTAGAGTCGATTGGAAAGGTAATTCCAATGACTCCAATCCCTCTTCAGTATCTGATTGAAGATGGAAGGTGATTCTGAAAACCCTTGAGGAATTTGACACCAACTGTAAACCTTGTCCAAGAATTTGAAACTGAAAATAAATTGTCTGTCCTCATGAAGAGGCACAGAAAAGAACTCTTGGGACAAATCTACAACTGTGAACAATTCTGCATCACATGGAACCTGGAACATTATTTCAGCTGGATTTGGCACTACTGGGCAACATTTCACCACCATGTCATTAATTTTTCTGAGGTCTTAGACAATTCGAACTTTCAAACAAGGCTTCCTCAGCCCCATTATTGGGGAATTACATGGACTACTCATCACCTCTTTCAAAACTCCTTGCTTCACAAAGGGCCCTCTCTGATTTATTTCCAAGGACGCTGCAAGCCTGCACTCCTCGCTGTCTGAGCTTTCATCCGATCAATCATCGTTTATTCCATTCTCACCATGCAATGGGAACTGATGTACTGCATTATTTTGACTCATTCCTTGACTTGTGACCTGTTGAGGAAGCATCACCTGTTGCTGTCCCATTGGTGCTAAGGGCAACTGCATTTGCTGTCTAGGTACCACGGGAATCTGCTATTGCATTTGCTGCATCTGCACCGGTTGCACACGTGGCATCTGCACTTGTTGCATGGGTTGGAGACCCTGCATCTGAACCATGTTATTTTGGAAGTTCGGATTCGGACCCCTCATTCTTGGTCCTTTAGCAGTTTGGAATGCATTAACATCATTGCTTTGTTGAACAACACCCTCCTGCACCATCATCGGGCATTCCCGCTTCCAATGTCCGATGCCCCCGCAAGCATGACAAGGTAACACTTTCTTCATCCCCTGCACATCATTTTGAACTACTACAGTATTCAAATCTGGTCCACGGTTCACAAAACCTCCTCGACCTCTGCCTCTCATTTGCGCCTGAAGCATCCCACTTCCTTGCGGCTGTTGCACCATCTGCTGTAGACCATTTCCCTGCATCCCTGCTTGTGCTGCCTTAATTTGCATCACCATCACTTTCTCCTTTAACTTTCTCTGTTTCAACTCAATTTCGTCACTACAGTACTTCGCATACTGCAACACCTCGTCAATTGTCTTCGCTTGCCAACAGATCAAATGATTTTTAATCATCTGACTAATCTCAGGTCTCAATCCTTCAACAAACCTGAACAAAAGGTGATTCATGTCCTTCGCCTCTATAACCTCTGTACCACTGTAGTGCTTGAACACCTTCAACAACCTCTCATAGTAGGCATGTATCGACTCCTTGGCCTCCTGCGGTGTTCAATCAATCTTTTGCCAATCAATATTTTACGGCGAAACTTTCTGTTTCAAAAACTCAATCAGATTATAGTAGTACCTCATCACCTCAGGAGACGGTGCTCCTGTGACTCTATCTCTTGCCGGTTCTGCAGTTGGCCAATCCACATTTCTCTTGCACTCGAGCCACAAATCAGCTGGAACTATGATCTCAAAGAGGGTATTCAGGTCTTCCCAAAGACACTTCGGAAGCTTCACAAACCTGTCCGTCTGCTGATACCACTCTATCGGCTTCTCCCTCAGCTTGGGGAAGTCATTTGTGAAAGACAAAATATCACCCCTAGGCCACGGTACATGGACTAGAACCCCTCTGGCCGTTTCTCTCATGGGTAACATCTTTATTGTACCAGTATCTGGCACGTCCTTCGCCTGCTGCTCTATGCCGTCACTCTTCCTTTTATCTCTTTTCTTTGCCCATCTGCCTTCCCACTTCTCTAATGCTCCCCAAACTTGTGCACTCTGCAGTACTTCTTCAAGGTGTGCCTTCATCCCAGTAGACCTCATGTGATCAAAATCCTTAGGCTCGAAGTCTAACCTATAACTCCTTTTCAGATGTTTAGTGTTGTCTAAGTCTATGCCATATTTATCAGCCAGGTTTGCCAACTTCTGGTGCACCTTGCTCACTTCTTTAGTTATCTTTGGGCACAGATACCTCAATTCTGCTTCAGTATATGATTCTAGCCTGTTCACTCCCATGCTCCATTCAACTAGCTCATTTGCCTACATGCCCAACCTTGCCCAAAATTCAGGTACTCCTCTCTTTCCGACCGCTCTGATGTCGCAGGAGTAGTCTGTGGTGTATTTAACTTGTCTAACCATTTGTTCAGTTGTTGCGCAGTTAAACCTTGTAATGAGATATTTCCAGCCTGCATCATTGGCGTTTGCGGGACATTCGCACCTGGGATCTGCGGAGTCAGCAATCCCAAACCTGATTGTCTCATGGTATCTGGAGGAACCCCAATCGGACTGAAGTCTAACAGAGACCTTGATCTCTCTATTGTCTGTTCCACTGGAGTCATCCCTTGAGAGCTCCCTACGAACCCTCCTCTTGTCATTATTCCCTGATCACATACGCTAGGCTTTGCCTGTGCATACAATGGTACTGGCGGACCAACTGTAATAGGTGAGGATATGGCGACTGGCGGCTGCCTGCTTCCCAAACCCCTTGGAGCGCTAGCTCCCATATTCTGATTCATTATGGGTGCTGTGGCTGACTGCGGTCCTGTGACCGAGGTGCAATTCGGTATCAATTGTTGCTGTGCCTGAGGCAGTAAAAGTGGAGTTGGCTCAGTTTGTATCAGCTTTGGTCTCGTATATGCCGGATCTGACGGCACCATCAAATTCATAGTAGTTTCTAGTACTGGGACATCAGGGTAGAGCCTCTGAACCGGTGGTGGCTGCAGCTGTGTCTGCATCTCTGGGGCAGTAGACACACTGACACTATTCTGTATCGGAACTGGTGTTGGAACAGTATTGACCTGTACAGGGTTTGTTGTCCCCTGGTTCTGCGTCGAATTTAGAGGACCTGCACTAGTACTTGGTCTATTGTCATCCAGGGCATATGGTGGTGGTCAATCATGTAGCAGCTGATTAAGGAACTCATCATCTGAGTCATTTGCCTCTGCCCAGGACTTCTTAGTCCCCTTTTCTTTGCTAGAACCCTTGTCAGTCTTACAAGTGGCTTTCCGTCCTTGGGTTCCGCCTTCTTGAGTTATTGCTGGAAACATCCTAACTCCGTCTATTATTTCTCTTCTCCAAACCCTCTGCTCGCTATCCCACCTAGCCTCCGCTAGTGTCTTTTCTGCTTTCCTCATTCTCTTCTCAAATGTCTGTTGCCGTTGTCGTATAGCCATCAGTTCCCAAATTGCTAACGCCTCAAACTGTGTCGGCCTCAGAGGTTTTGCTCATTTAACACCCTCCGCAAATGTTCCAAAATCATTATATTGAACGTTCCATGCTCCGGAAACGCCAAACACCCATCTTTCTCTGTCATTTTGCACCATTGCTTTAGCCAAAGACATGGCGCGACTCCCGTCTTCTCCATTACGGCATAAGCCGGTGTATCCTCTGGCGGTGTAGGCTCCCCTCCACTCGCAGTAATGTACACATCGCCCCTCAAAGCACTCTTTAAAGCCTTGAAAAACATAATTTTTACGTCTTATAATTTTCTAACAATCGAATCAGGAAGTGGCTTTAATTCCCAGAACTCTCTTTGCTCATCTTCTCAACCAATTGCCTCTCACGGACGGCTGCCAATCCGTGCGCGACCCTTCTAACTAACCGACCTATCCCAGCGCAGCTCCAATGATGTCACACTCACACACTGCTGCTGACAAAGTCTTGCGGCTTGTCTTCCTCACCCTCTATTCACACAAGAACGAATGCGATATATTGCGAACACTAACAAAAACTCAAATTTGCCGGTTTACTACAGGGAAGGGTAACACAATCGCTTCAGAACTTTACTGAGATTTTGATTAGCCTCGGCCGCTACTCTCTCCTTCTCAAATCCCGCACTCACAAGCAAAATTTGACCCGCAAATTCTACTCTCGACTTGTCAATGGTTTGTCCTAGTGCACTTTAGGACTCGCCAAATCTCCATGGAAGTTTTCATTCACTCACTTTGACTCAAACTCGATTCGTCAACCACGCCCGATTGACATATTAAACTGCACAAATTACAACATAAACCATCAGTATACTCCGGAGTCTTAGACCACGCAGGGTCCGTACATCACCAACAACCATGTGGACAATTTTTTTGCACAAAGCGGCACACTCACATGAAGTTCGCCGACTTCCCTACTCTCATACTGCGGAGTACGCACACTCCTACTAAAACATCACCTGGCCTAAAATTCTCACAAACTTCACAATTCACCTGCGGTATGCATAGGCTGTGAAAGCGCAAACCCTACGTCACTCACACTATCACTAGAACACCAAGAACATACCCAACTCACTTTAGCAAGCTCTGAGATTCCAGGAAAGTCATTTGGGACTTAGGGGCACATCATCTCCCCAATTTGCATTATTTCAAAAACAATTTTCAAACAGTGGTCCCTCGTCCTAGGGCCCCAAAAGGCCGAAACCGTCCTCTGCTACCAGAACTGATAACGCATCAGAACCTTCATAATTTAGCTTACAAGGAGACACGTTTTAGGCCAATGAACCTTTTGACCATGTTTGGAGACTTCCCAGGACGAGATATCCGTTTAGCATTTCAATCAACAAAACAGTAACCTCATCAGTATTCACAATAACTAATCAATCAAGCTAATCAATATCATGTAATAAGAATGGAAGACACCTTGACCTTGCGGTCATGAATAACCACACAAATCTAGTAGGATTAGGATATTTATTCCCTATTAGTTACAATCTAATAGCATATTTATCAGTCTCAATATCAGTAAGCACATCAAAACCACTATAATATGGCAACTCGAGTAAAACTTTATCAGAGCGTAGATCATGAACATTAAAACAAAGCACAACGTTAACATGAATCAACTTTAGCAGAGTATCATTAGCACATTATTCAACAAAGCAAGAATTCAGTCATTTGTCTATTTGCATCCGGTATTAGTAAAATCCTTTACTAACCTCGAATTAGCATCAGCATGTTGGGCTTCATGCAAAACAATTTGGCAACACAAATTTAGAAAAACATCTATCTATGGCCTCTATCAAAAGAGCAGTTAGTACCTAGAAAAAAAAGGTAAACAGACAATTATATTATATCATCAGATGGTTACCCCTCCAAATGGGTCAGCATACAGCTTCAGTCTTCGTCCTCAGGACATCAGTCGATTCACCATCGGCCAGGGTAGAACAGGCAAGTTTCAGTAGGGCATAGATAAAGAACAAGGTTCTTCCCTCATAAGGAGGAGAAGTAAGCATTAGGCAGGGAATAGGATGAGGATGGTTTAAAGTATCAAACAGCTAAAGACAAAGGCCCTCATTACAACATTGGCGGTAAAAGCCAATTACCGCCGTGCAGAAGACCGCCAACAGACCGCCGCTGCCGCGGAAACCCGCCACGGCCATTATGACCCACTGCTTGGAATCAGCCAAAATTCAGACACCCACACAAGTCCGCCACACCAAAGGTCAGTGATAAACTGGCGAAAACAAATCCTCCACCGTCACGCCAACAGAAATACGCCCACACTATCACGACACACGAATCCACGTGGCGGTCTTTCAACCGCGGTATTCCATTGGCGGTACACACCGCCGCCCTCAAAATACACACACATTTGCAAAACACAGCCACATTGGACAATTCGAAATACACACACCTGATACACATACACACACCACTCCCACACACTCAATACAATACAAAACACACACCCACATCACCCACAAACCCCTACTACCAAAAAAATCACGAACGAAGTCCAGAGAGAGACACCACAAACAACTAACAAGCATCCACAGGCACACAATACCATCATCCACAGAACTTCCACGCACCTCACACAACACACCACTAAATATCACCCCACCTATCACCACACACACACCACCCCACACATCACCCACACCACCCCATGGCACGGCAAAGACACCCCAGGTTCTCGGAGGAGGAGCTCAGGGTCATGGAGGAGGAAATTGTACGGGTAGAGCCACAGCTATTCGGATCACAGGTGCAGCACACCTCCATTGCAAGGAAGATAGAGCTATGGCGAAGAATTGTGGACAGGGTAAACGCAGTGGGACAGCACCCAAGAAATCGGGATGACATCAGGAAGAGGGGATTGAACGACCTACGGGGGAAGGTGCGTTCCGTGGTCTCAAGACACCACATCGCGGTTCAGCGGAGGAGCAGGTCTTGACGATTCTGCATCCTGAGGGCCTCGCAGGAGTAGATGGAGGAATGGACTCTGGTAAGTCAAATCTTAACTATTACATCCCCCACCCTACCTGCATGCCACCACATACCCCCACCCTCACCCCCATCATTCCTACTCCTCAAAAATGTTCCACTATCACAACCCACACATCCCAACACCAAGCCCTGCATGCAACAACAAAGTATGGACACCCATCACCAAAGCATGGCGACTGCACATACCCATACACTCCGCCAAACCATCATCACACAAGGTCCTACACAGGAATGCAAGCACTGGAGTACACAGACACCCACCCATTGCACACCATGGCACACACAGATGTAATAAACATCCTTTTATGCCCCTGCAGGACCCCTACCCAACGTCACCAGACAGGAGGGTCCACACATGTCCACACCACCAACAGAAGAGGCCCACAGTGATGACAGCAGCTCTGTCCAACTGGATCTAGATGACCAGCCCGGCCCATCGGGGACCTCGGGACAGTCGGTTGCCCTCACACAGTCACAGGCCACCACAGAGCTTCCCCACTCTGGAAACACCAGCACAGCACCCACCCAGCGGGCCCATACCTCTGTCCCCAGGACACGTCAAGTAGCAGTGTGTCCACCACTACAGGGAACCCAGGCTAACCCACCACCTCAACAACAACAGGGACCTGGGGGCAGTGGTAGTAGGCACACGGTCCAGGGGACGGAGGCCCAGGAACACAGGGGAACTGGGAGGGCTGCTGTGCGACAGGGGGAGGACAGGCCCAGGGAGCCCACTCTCCACAAGGCCCTCTCCTCCATCATGGGAGCCTACCACCACTCCCAGGAGACTATGGCAACGGTACTGGGCAAGTTTCAGGAGACCCAGCGCCTGCAGGAGGAACAGTATTTGGGCTTCAAGGAGGAACTCAGGACCATCAATTCCACCCTGGGCACCATCGTAGGGGTGCTGAAGGAAGTACTCAACACCAGGAGGGACACTGTGGCACTACAAGGGGCCCCTGACACTAGCATGGACGATGAACTGCCCACCATCTCCGCCGGAGCTAGTGGACAGGAGGCACCGCCACAGGACTACCACACCAGCACCCCACCCCCTGCAGAGGGAGAACCACCCCGCAAACGGTCCCTGAGATCCAGGAAAAAGACAGAGAACGATGCCAAGACCACCGTCAAGAAATGAGACCACCCTGAATGTCATCCCTATGTCCCACTTTGTCACCATGTCCATCCTAAAACTGCCCCAGCTCCACTTCCTATGCCCATTTGGGCAATGCACCTGTGTGACTAATAGACTGGACTCTGCCATGGACAGTCCTCCACCATCAACCCTCACGATTTTGCAACCCCCTCCAATATTTAGCACTTAAATAAACACCCTTGAAGCACAAAACAATCTGGAGTCAGTCTGTGATTTAGGAATAGTGTATTAGCAATTACTGTGCCAAAATACTCTTACAATTGTAATGTCAACATTATATGTCACACAGCTCTAGTCCATAAGGAATCAAAGCAGATGTCACACAGTGGGACCCACATCTGTGAAATCGTAAGGGAAAGTGACAACTCAGTGACCATACACTGGGTGAAAACAACAGACAGTAGAGAGGTAGTAGTGTTAAAGTACATGTGGTAGGCAGGTTTGTATTCTTACCTGTGTCTCACTGGAAATATTGCAGGATCACCGAGTTCCTGTTGTCCATGACCTCTTCTTCTTCTTCCTCGTCTTCACTGTCCACAGTCTCCACAGCTGCAACAACACCGCCATCTGGACCATCCTCCTGCAGAAAAGGCACCTTTCGTCGCAAAGCTAAGTTGTGAAGCAAACAGCAGGACACGATGATCTGGCACACCTTCTTTGGTGAGTAGAATAGGGATCCACCTGTAATGTGGAGGCACCTGAACCTGGCCTTCAGGAGGCCGAAGGTCCGCTCTATTATCCACCGTGTTCACCCATGGGCCTCATTGAAGCGTTCCTCTGCCCGTGTCCTGGGATTCCTCACTGGGGCCAGTAGCCATGACAGGTTGGGGTAACCAGAGTCACCTGCAAATGGCGAGGGACAACTGTTAGACACACACTAACCTGGAGTGATATCCCCAGACCCAGACAACCATTCCCACTGACTTGCTTCCAGGTGCTCACCTAGTAGCCACACACAGTGCCTCTGGAGTTGACGGGAGATGTACTGGTCTTCCAAACACACCATCTGCACATTCATGGAATGATAACTCTTCCGGTTTCTGTACACCTGTTCACTCCTGCGGGGGGGACCAAAGCCACATGTGTCCCATCAATGGCACCTATGATGTTGGGGATATGTCCCATAGCATAAAAGTCTCCTTTCACTGTAGGCAAATCCTCCAACTGAGGGAAAACGATGTAGCTCCGCATGTGTTTCTGCAGGGCAGACAACACTCTGGACAACACGTTGGAAAACATAGGCTGGGACATCCCTGATGCTATGGCCACTGTTGTTTGAAATTACCCACTTGCAAGGAAATGGAGTACTGACAGCACCTGCACTTGAGGGGGGATTCCTGTGGGATGGCGGATAGCTGACATCAGGTCTGGCTCCAATTGGGCACACAGTTCCTGGATTGTGGCACGGTCAAGCCTGTAGGTGATGATCACATGTCTTTCCTCCATTGTCGACAGGTCCACCAGCAGTCTGTACACCGGAGGATGCCGCCATCTCCTCACATGTCCCAGCGGACGGTGCCCATGAAGGACAACAGCGAGCACAGAGTCAAACAACTCAGAGGTACGTAAACACAGCTTACACCGAACACGAATCATAATCCGATATTTGGCCTGTATGTGTGTTGAGGTTGGCCTAGGTATGTGTGACGCAGTTGAAAATTAAGCCATGTGGGCCCCTGAAATGGCGGCTGCCTGACCTGTAAAGTGGAACAATGGGATGTGAGGTAACTGCGCTGGCGTTGTACACAGTTGCGGTAGGCGGTCGAAGACCGCGGCGCAATCCTGCATTGGTTAACATTGGACCCTATGGGTCCCAGGAGCCAATGACGATGTACGCCGGCGGTGACGGAACGCACCGCCGCGGACGTGACCGCCATTTTCTATCTGTTCAATCACTCGATACCTGATCTTCGACAGGAGAGGACCTACACTGCAAGTGCTGCTGTGACCACGGTCTGGAAGAGACAATGGCTTGTGCGACTGGGGAAAGGGCCCCTGCCTTCACATCGGAGAAGTTGGAGAAACTCGTGGATGGGGTCCTCCCCCAGTACACGCTACTCTACGGTCCACCAGACAAACAGGTAAATACACTGGGAGCATGCTGTATGGGCTATGCCTGTGTGGAGTGGGGTGGATGAAAGATGGGGGGGAGATGAAACGAGGGTGAGTGCATGTGCATCATGGCAAGGGTAGGGATGGTGGCCAATGACTGTGACGGTGCAGTTGGTAATAACTTTTCTTTTCCCCCTGTACAATTCATGTAGGTCAGCGCCAACCAGAAAAAAGATATTTGGCGTGCCATCGCCAAGGACGTCCAGACCCTGGGGGTCTACCACAGACGGAGCACCCACTGCCGGAAAAGATGGGATGACATCCGCCGCTGGAGCAAGAAGACGGCGGAGGCCCAGCTGGGGATGGCCTCCCAACGTGGGAGGGGTGCCCGTCGCACCATGACCCCCCTGATGTTCAGGATCCTGGCAGTGGCGTACCCGTAGTTGGATGGGCACTTGGGGGCATCACAGCAGCCACAAGGGGGTGAGTACTCTCTCCTTCTGCTGATTTTGCGCGCAGTGGAGGTGTCTGGTTGGGGGAGGTGGGCCGTGGGTTTCCCTAGGCAAGGGCAAGTTTAGGAGGCAAGGTCCCCTTGTGCTGACAGAGCCTGTGGCACCCCACCCCACCTGTGTACAGTGCCAAGTACACCTAGTCAGGCTCCTGTGAAATCGATGTGCGCAGATGTCGTCCATAGCCTTGTAGGCCATGCCCCAGGGATTGAACAGTGGAGGCCAAGTGCGCGGCGTAGTGCATGGGGCTTCTGTGTCTGTCGTGTCCACCAACGGTAGCGGTAATGGATGCACTCAACATGTCTTTATCTGTCGTCCCCCCCCTTTTTGTGTTCTCCCTGTTATTGTGTGCATTAGCATTATCAGGTGGAGGAGCAGTGGCAACGGAGTAGGAGGCAGCTGCATCCCACATGGCCCTGGAGGGCGAGACAACGGAGTCGGAGTACACCAGTGGGACGGAGGGCGAGGGGAGCTCCACGTCGGGGACAGGAGCTGACACCAGTGACACCGACTTGTCTTCTGATGGGAGCTCCCCTCTACTAGCACCGCCCTCCCAGCAGCCCCTCAGCGTTTGCCCCGTGCCCGCTCACCCAGGAGGGTGGGCATCACCTTCGCCCCAGGCACCTCAGGCCCTGCCCCAATCACCCCTGCTGCCCTCAGTGAGGAGGCCATTGACCTCCTCAGGTCCCTCACTGTTGGGCAGTCTACCATTTTGAATGCCATCCAGGGTGTAGAAAGGCAGTTGCAACAAACCAATGCATTCCTGGAGGGCATTCATTCTGGTCAGGCTGCCCTTCATCGAGCTTTTCAGACTCTGGCCTCAGCACTGATGGCAGCCTTTGTCCCTGTGTCTAGCCTCCCCCCTCCAACTTCCTCCACCCAGACCCAATCCCCTGTACCTCAGCCTATCCCAAGCACACCTTCAGACCAGCATGTACACACCTCAACACACAAGGGAAGCTCTGGCAAACATAAGAACCACACATCCCACAGGCACTCACGCAAGCATCACACACATGCAGACACACCAAAATCCACTCCCTCCACTGTGTCCCCCTCCTCCTCGTCTCCCTCCTCCCTCCCAGTCTTGTCTACACTCACACCTGCATGCACTACATCAAAAGCCACTACTTCCATCCCCTGCACACCCACCACCACACCCCGCTCATGTGCAGTCACCACCCCACTACCATTCACACGTCCCCTGTGTCCTCTCCCAGTGTGTGTGACACCACCTCCCAAGATACACAAACGCAGGCACACACCCACCCAACAGCCATCCACCTCACAACAGCCTCCAGCGCATACACCTTCACCCAAAGTCACCAAACCAACACCTCCTACAACCACAACCTCTTCCTCCTCTCCCAAACCCCCTCCAGCTTCCCGTCCCAGTGTTCCCCAAAAACTTTTCCTGTCCAACCTTGACCTCTTTCCCACACCTCCCCCACCCCGTTAGCCTCCTAGGGCCCGACTCTCCAGGTCTCAACCTAGCACCTCAGCCACAACATCTCCGGGACCAGTGGTGCCTGTAGTCACCGGAATCTGGAGTGCACCGGCCACCAGGGCAGCCAGTGTGGCACAGAGCCACAGCACGGACAGTCCCCCACCTGTGAAGCATCTAAAGTTGGCCAGTGCCCGGCGGGAGAGGGGTAAGACTCCAGCCACCAAAGCCGCTCCCAGAGGTACAGGTGGGAGTGTGGAGTCAGCTGCAACACCTTCCAAGGTGGGGAAGGGCCACAAGAAAGTCAGCAGGTCTGGGAAGAGCAGCACAGCGGAGAAGACCGCCATCATCCCCACTGCCCAGGAGCCCATCGCCATCATCCCTGCTGCCCAGGAGCCCACCGACATCATCCCCGCTGCCCATGTGCCCACCGCCATCATCCCCGCTGCCCAGGTGCCCCGCCATCATCCCCGCTGCCCAGGTGCCCACCGCCATCATCCCCGCTGCTCAGGAGCCCACCACCAGCACCTGCCCTGCTGCCCAAGAGACCACCGCCAGCACCTGCCCTGCATCCCAAGAGGCCACCGCCAGCACCAGCCCCTCTGGGCCAGAGAGGACCACCAGCACCAGCCCCGCTGGGCCAGAGAGGACCGCCAGCACCAGTCCCGCTGGGCCAGAGAGGACCGCCATCACCAGCCCCACTGGGCCATGAAGGACCGCCAGCAACTGAGTCACTGCAAAGGACACCGCCGCCACAAGCACCGCTGAACAGGGCACCGCTGCCACAAGCAACGCTGAACAGGGCACCGCCGCCACAAGCACCGCTGAACAGGCAACCGCCGCCACAAGCACCGCTGGCCCATGAGCGCCAAGGGCACTGGCGCTACTAAGGCTGCCACGAGCAGGATGAAGCACTCTTGGCACCATGCCCCCTCCAGAACCAGTGGAGAAAGGCATCCACTACCTCAGTCCTTAGCAGGATGAAGCACTCTGGGCACAAAGCCCCCTCCAGAACCAGTGGAGAAAAACATCCGCTACCTCTGTCCTTAGCAGGATGAAGCACTCTGGGCACCATGCCCCCTCCAGAACCAGTGGAGAAAGGCATCCACTACCTCAGTCCTTAGCAGGATGAAGCACTCTGGGCACAAAGCCCACTCCAGAACCAGTGGAGAAAGGCATCCACTACCTCAGTCCTTAGCAGGATGAAGTACTCTGGGCACAAAGCCCCCTCCAGAACCAGTGGAGAAAGACATCCACTACCTCTGTCCTTAGTAGGATGAAGCACTCTGGGCACCATGCCCCCTCCAGAACCAGTGGAGAAAGGCATCCACTACCTCAGTCCTTAGCAGGATGAAGCACTCTGGGCACAAAGCCCCTCCAGAACCAATGGAGACTGTTATCCACTTGAGAGACTGTGGCTTTGCACTCCCCAGGATAAAGAAGTGGGCAAACCACCCACTGAAAAGACAAGTGAGACTGTGGCTTTGCACTCCCCAGGATAAAGCAGTGGGCAACCCACCCACTGAAAAGACTTGTGAGACTGCGGCTTTGCACTCCCCAGGATAAGGCAGTGGGCAACCCACCCACTGAAAAGACTTGTGAGACTGTGGCTTTGCACTCCCCAGGATGAGGCAGTGGGCAACCCACCCACTGTAGAGACTTGTGAGACTGTGGCTTTGCACTCCCCAGGATAAAGCAGTGGCCAACCCACCCACTGTAGAGACTTGAGAGACTGTGGCTTTGCACTCCCCAGGATGGAACAGTGGGCAACCCACCCACTGTAGAGACTTCAGAGACTGTGGCTTTGCACTCCCCAGGATGGAACAGTGGGCATGTGGCCCTCTCGTGGATTTGGCGACGGGCACTCAACCGGCTGAGGTGCCCCCCTTTCCCTCCCCATGAGGTGCCTGTTTTCTTGCTCTATGATGCCCCTGCAGTGTTCTCTCCGTCATGGTCGGGGATCTTGTGTGGGCCTCGCCCATACCGTGTGGGCCCAGTGTTCCACGGACTTCATTGAAGCACTACCTGGACTACTATTCTTGGTGTATATTTTGTTTATAGTGTATATATATATTTCTGCGTACTTGATTTTGATATATTACAATGGTTACACTCATTTCCTTTTGTCTTTGCATTCTTCCGGGGAGGGGTGTAACTATAATGTATCATGCTGTATTAGTGTTGCGTGTGTGTGTCCCTGTTTTTTCCCTCCCCTCCCCTGTGTCTTAGGTGCAGTACTCACCATTGTCTTCGCTGCTGGCGTTCGTGCTCCTGGTAGAGGAGCAAGAAGATAAGGGCTGGCAGGATCTGCAGCTCTGGCTCCATGGCGTCCGGATTCCTCGTGGGGTGTGTAGAGGTGAGCGTTTTCCCTTCGAAGTCCTGTTTCCACCGTGTTTTTGTCCACGGTGAATCCGCCCCGGAAAAGGTGGCGGATTGGTAGGTTGTGATACTGTGGGTGGTACTTTGTCCTCCGCCTGTCTGTTGGCGGTGACCGCCGCGATGTTTGTTTGTACCGCCGTGGCGGTCTCAGTGTTAAAGTGGCTGTCTTTGTTGGCGGTTTCTGCCACGGTCGTAATTCAACATTTTTTACCGCCGCTTTAACACCATCCGTCAGGATTGTAATGACCACCAAAGTCTCTCAGAGTAGCAAGGTAATGACGAGGAAGAATGCTCAGTAATGGCTAAGAAGAATGGCTTCCAAAGTGTCAAAGTAATAGCTGATGTATCCTCGGGTCATGCCGTTATATCAAACTGTTGAACAAGTCTCTAATTTCCCATTGGGCAATATTTGGTGCATCGTTATCTCTGTCCAATAATCCTTCACACACCTTACTAGAATTTTCACCTAACACAGTTCTCAGGCAGTCGATTGGCTCCTGTGATTGACGTCTTCATCGGGTGGAATGTCAGGTAAGAAAAGTTACACTTGTTGCTCCAGTCAGTAGTTCCATTGTCTTCCCCTAGTCAAGGCGACCATGCACCTGTCGCAAATTACACTGTT
The DNA here is from genome assembly GCF_031143425.1 of Pleurodeles waltl. NCBI lineage: Eukaryota > Metazoa > Chordata > Amphibia > Caudata > Salamandridae > Pleurodeles > Pleurodeles waltl. The sequence continues at coordinate 1,217,345,705 of NC_090437.1, read as the reverse complement.
GCATTCGGCATGAACGTCTCCTTGAGCAAGTTGGGTCCCATGAGAAAGAATTTACTACGGCTACACACATATCTCCAGCTTCTGGAAAAGTACAGCTTTGTGTCCTTCAGAAAAGCAGCACATTGCACGTTAGAAAAAACACAGTTAATATGAGACCAGGCAGTTAGGCCCAGACCCTTGCTAACTAAGGCCTAGTGATTAGTTTAGCAACCTTAAAATATAATTCTTAATGCTAATATAAAATCATACATTAGTACATTGTTAACTCATCATTAGTCAGTTTCATAAATCATCGTATACATTGGTGGCAACTCCCCGTGGGCACATTTCAACGCGTTCATCATTTCTACATTAAAACATTTCTATGCGGCTTCATTACACATTATATTGCAAGCTTTTCATATTAATGATTGATTCTAAAAGTCACACTACAACACCCGGTTGCTACATGCAATATCGAGGCTGGTCTGACAAGAGTTTGGTTCCCAGTCCATCCCAGATGTGACCCATTTTCTAGTAGGCCATATCTAAAATTGTCCACTTTTGGATTCACAAAAATACCTGTGAGAGGATCTGCCTAATGAATACTTCACCAGGTTGCTATTTCGGACCCCCTGTGATTGACTCCAAATGCAGATATGGAAGTCTGCAAGGGACAGGAGATCTCCCTCCTTATATTTATTTTCCAAAGGTTCGGTCCAAAGTCCAAAAAGTGTTCTATCAATGTGGGGAACAACCCCCTGTACTTAAACTCATTTTGCACAGCCTCCACAAAAGGGGGAGAGGTGGTTTCAACCAGCACTAACCAGTTCCAGGAATGTCCCCTCTCTCCTCCATCACTGGCTCCAGACATTGGTGGGGGATGAACCCTTTGTGTAAGGCTAGAGCACAGCCTTGACAGATGCAGGTGTGCCCCACCTCTCCTTCTCCCAGCCCAATAAGACCATTCCATATGCAGATGCACTTGTGTGAAAACCTCCACCCTCCCTGCGCACAGGCTGTCTGAAAAGTATGGACAAACTCCAGCTGTCACTCTGCCCCAGACGTGGATTGGAGGCAAGCTGCATAAGCATAGTCAGAAGCACAGAGAAATGCTCACTTTGTAAAAGTGGCATTTCTATAATGGTAATAAAAAATCCACCTACATCAGTAAGCAGCATTTCTCACTACCATTACAACCACATCAAACATGCCTACACCATCCCTCATAGATCAGATAATACCACTTATATACCTGTTAGGGCATTTCGAATGCAATCCTATGAGAGAGGCAGCACTCACAGTAGTGAGGAACCAAATAGGCTGTTTGTCACCGGTAGGAGATGTAGTATAAAGACATATGTCCTACCTTTTACATACACAGCACCCTGCCCATAGGGCTAGCTACAGCCTGCCTTAGGGGTTACATATATATAGTATAAGGGGAGTTCAAGGAGTAAATTTAAATGCTAGGTTCCTGTGGCAGTAAACTGCGCATGCAGGTCCTGCGGTAGCAGGCCTGAGACAGGTTTGAAAGGCTACTTCTGTGGGTAGCACAGGCTGCTCTCCAGGCCCACTAGTAGCATTTAATTTACAGGCCCTGGGTATAAGAATACCACTGTACAAGGGACTTACAGGTAAATTAAATGTGCCAATTAGGTATAAGCCAATCATACCAAGTTTAGAAGGGAGAGCACATGCACTTTAGCACTGATCAGCAGTGGTAAAGTGCTCAGAGTTCTAACGTCATCAAAAAGGGGCAGAAAAAAATAGGAGGAGGAAGGCAAAAAGTTTGGGCATGACTTAGTAAAAAGGGCCAGGTCCAACAATTATTATTGCCATTTAATGAAATATCCCATGAATTCAGTTTCCCCTATGTGAATCAGTTACCACCTCAACTTAGGGTTGGTAACATATCAGTGGTTTGCACCCTCAGAGGATCACAAAGAACTCATACATCCCTTTCCGGATCACAAATTGGGATGGGATGCTCATTTGCATGATTTGGAAAGGGCCTTGAAAGCATAGAAAAGGGCTTTCGTACATTTTGAAATTACTTTTTGGGATACAAACTTTATGATTTTGCACATTGCAGGCTCAGCGATCGCAAAAGCACCTTGTACATCTGGCCCTACATGCCTTTTTGTCGGATAGATTTCAGTAGACTTTAGGATACCTATCATATGAAACAGATGGTTACAGAACTTTTCTGTGAGATTGTATTGTAACAACCTGCATGTATATTGAAATAACAATGATTGTAAGTACCACATTTGCATTTTATAAAGCATTGAAACTACTGGGCCATTAAGATAGCTCATTTTGAGAAAATCTGCTGTTGATTGGTCTTGGATCGGTTTCACCCCTCAAGCCCATACAACCCAATGCACAATGCAGATTGTTCTGTGCAGAATAAGGCTATCACACCAACGTTCTAGCCCCCTTGCCAATATATTTCACTGTGCAGCAGCACGTGGTCTTCGGCCACAATCTCTGGCCATTTGCCCAAGCCCAAGTCCCTGCTAAGCTTCACCTTCAATCATGTGACTTGGGCTCTGGGCTCAAACAGTAGCCCACAGCCCATGAATTTAAAACCTTTTGCTTCATTTTTCACTCTTTTGGAATGTCCTTTGATCCCCAGTGCTGTTGGGGTGAACTGCCTTTTTCCCCTCTTACTCACCCAATATTTTTTCCAAGAACTTTGTTTGAGAAGGACTCTGAAACCATGGACATCATGTAATGCAGGCTGAAGAAAAAATGTTCAATCATTAGCGTGGCTGCTCTTGACTGGCCCTAAAACATTCCTTGAGCTTTTTGAGGTCCAAGTGTGCAGTGTGAAAACAACTGCCTCTGCCAATCAGGTCTGTTTGCCAAGTCAAAACTGATTCTAAAACAGAGCAGGTCTTAAACTGCCCTTGCACTGAGTTGTCAAAATATACAGTAGATGAACCATTCAAAGCCCATACAAGGAAGCCTGCAAACCCACTATACAAGAATTTCTCTTCTTTCCTTATTATATTTGAATGGTGATGTCTCTAGTCACCTGTCATAAGAAATTGATGTAGCTGCTCAACTGTAATACCTTATATAGAGTTGAGTTATACCATAATTTCTACTGCGAGAGCCAGCAGCCAAGGGGAAAGGTAGGTGTTAACGCTGAAATTTTACTAATGAATATTCATGTATTATGATTGTTGAATATGCATAAAAATGGCTTAATACAGAGAGATAATACACAACTTTGAAAATGTGCCTACTTGAGTGACCATCAGTAATCACGAAGTGTCCTTATTAACTGCTTATTACTGTACAACGTAATGCTCATGTTTTGATTAATGTAGTAGTGTGTCATATTAATGGTCATGCATTATGTATTTGCTTTATTAATCATAGGCCTTAAATTAGAGAGGTCTTAGGCCTAGTGGCATGGCCTCATGTCAAGTTGCATTGCTTAGACGAGTCATAAAATTGGCTGTTTAGAAGAAAGTAGATTTGTAATTTTCTATTGCGTTGACCAGATGCTATTAACTAATTTTCTTTCCCATGAGAACTGCTTGCTAGAATATGTCATACTAGCTACTGATACTTTGTAGAACGTAGTGTGTGTAAAGGCGATGTTTCCAGGAACTAACAATGGATGCACAGACTGGAGTACAAGCCGATACAAATTTGTTACCTGACAAGCCCAACAATGGGAACAGGAAAAGAGGAGCCAATCATCGATATGTGAAAGACTGTTTAGTTTTATAGTTTTATCTTAGATTTGAAGTTCTACTTTCATTGGACTAAACGTAAACGTAGGATTCTTTGACCAATAGCAACGTGTGAAGATGTTTCAGGGAATCTAACTTAGCCAGACTGCATAGAGAGGAGAGGAGAGAGCTCACTTTTTCTTAAGTCTTTACCGAGAGGAGACAGCCCATATTGTTTCCAAACTGCACAGAGAGACATTATTACTTTTTTCCTAACTCTGTTGCAGAGAAGTGACTTTCTGATTATGTCCATTTCTATGTTGAACTTTTTTGCTGAATCCCGATGCCTTGATGACCGAAGAGATGTCCAATTGACAAAGACTGTCGCAGCTTGCTGAAGCATACTGAGGCAAGGTATAAGACTATATTTCTGATTGCCATCTCTATTTGCTTTTGTCTTTAGTTACCAACCGCTAATTTTGTTAGAGCCATAGTTACATGTTTTTCCAAATTTGTGTTGACTAAATTGTTTTGCATGAAGCCCAAACATGCCATTCTAATCAGAAGGTTAGTTAGGAAATTCACAGAAGATGCTCACTAAACATTAACAACAGTCTTTTCTTTGCTGAATCGAAATCTATACTATTTCTATTGCACAGTTATTCTTGCTAATGACTTGTACTGTAACTCTGGAATGTGTGGTGATCCACACCCTGATTAAATTAAGATTCTTTAGAAGAATCGGTCAAGCAGTATTGTTTCTGTATGTGTATCATTTGATTTTGTGACCCCGCTGACAACCCTGCTGACGGTCGACGGAAGACTGCCAGCGCGGCAAAGCCCCCGTTAGCCCTATAATGATTTTCCCCCTGGGAAACAGTGTTTCCTCCCGCAGACCCAGCCGGAAACAGGGCCTTTAAATTGACGTTGGCTCCAAATGGAGCTGGCACCAATGTGGCAGTGCGGCGGGTGCAGTAGCACCCATCGCAGATTTCACTGCCCGTAATTAGGTCAGCGAAATATACGACGGGGCTGTGCATGGGGGCCCCTGCACTTCCCATACCAAATGCATGGGCAGTGCAGGGGCCCCCCGGGGGGGCCTGAGTCACCCATTCCGCCAACCCTTATCTGGCAGTGTAAACCACAAGGAAAAGGCTGGTGGAATGGGACTCATAATCTGCACAGTCAACCATGTAATTTTGTCGGTGCATGCATGTGTCATCATGCATGCATGCCAGTGAAATAACGCTGTTCCATTTTTTGAAAATTTTGCAATCCAAGATGGATTTTTGTTGGACTTGGCCCTCTCCATAAGGCTACTTCCAAACATTTTACCTTCACCTCTCCTGTATTCTGAACCCCTTTTTGCTGGCTTTTAGGAAACTGTGCACTTTACCACTGCTAACCTGTGCTAAAGTGTGGTTGCCCTCCACTCTAACCATGGTAAAATGGTACTAGTGGACCTCACTGTGCCACTCACTGAAGTAGTCTTTCTCAGTCCTGACATAGTAGCCTGCAGTGCAGTTTTAAACTGCCATTTCAACAGGGCAAAATAAACCTTTGGCCAAGTTTAGACCTTGAAAGCTCACCCAAAATGGGTGGCTTTGCCCACTGAACTAGCCCGATCAGATTTAATGCATGAAGTCTGATTGAGAAACTGAAGTTTTTCTCCTGACGACAACTCCAAAGAACAGATTGGACTGCCATTTAGGCAGCATGGAAACACGTTCTCTGGACACTGTGAGAATAAGTGACAACAAAGCGACTGCTTCTTCAACTCCGCTTTTGGACAATGCCATCACTGGTGCTACTACGTTTCGCCAGCAGAGGACAGAAACATAAAATGAAGCCACACAGTGATTGGTTAAGTTCTGTTATACTTCCACCCCAACTATACCTTCTGAGTGTGGGCTTTTGGGGACTAACCAACCTGAACCACTATGACAAGAATCAATCCTTGCTTTGCTCTCATGTTGTTTATAATAGTAAACAGCATGGAAACAACATAAGGATTGGTTGGGGGTAAGTGAATCTACTACACTAAACAGGTCAGAGGTCTGTGCTGTGCTCCCCTGGCTCTTTTACACAATATGGGTTCTAGAGTCCAGAAGTGCTCATGTTTGACTGGTCACAGAGCAAGACTTTTCCAACCCAGCATGTGAAATTGACTTCATCCTTGCACCCTCCCAATCAACAGGATTGTCCCCACCCTGCCCAGACAGCCAAGGAACACAGCACTGCGGACAGGAAAGTTTTAAATAGCAAAATAAAGGGTACAATAATTAATGCATGTGGTATCTCTTGGCAGCTTGCTGCGGGGGAAGGGCCAATGCCCTCCCGCTCCACTGGATGAGCCGCCACTGCATGGCAGGCTTAGAAAGTATTATCCCAGTCAGAAACTATAGCAGTGTGCTCAAAATGGTAAAATAGCTTCGCCCTTTCCAGCTCTCCATAGCTCACTCTAAACTAAAGGGTTTGCTATAAATTAGCTTTGCATGATTAGCAATTTAGCTAAAAGTGGTTATGGATGTTCAAAAAAAACTATATTTGAGAGGAGCATACAGTATATATATATTATTGTTGGTGTTGTACATCTTTTTCTTTGTGAGAAGAAGTGGTAGTGATTTTTGAGAACTGATTTACATCGATCTGAGACCAGGTCTCAGTATTTTAAAATTTAGACTATATTCATATTGCTGTTTTTTAAATATTGTTACTTAGCAGCAGCAGTTCACCTGCACTCTCAGAACACAGTCCACTCCTTGACAGCATAGTTTCCTTCTATGCTGTACAGCACTCTGCTACCTTTCGGCTGGGTTTGCACTTCACAGATGCCACATACTTGCATACCTCTGTACATGCACAATGCCTCAACAGGATTAAGCTGCATTTATTCACAGATGGAGCCTGTGAACTCTTAATCTTACAGCTTTCTAATAAGTGACTTTCAGACGTACATGATATCTATATTCCCCATCCCTTAAGACTGCCATGAGAGTGCGCTGTAAAGGTTATGCTACGATGGCTTCTGCTGCTTATAAAAATGAAAAACAAGAAAGAAGTTGTGTCTTTCATTTGTCTATGTATATAATATAAGACCAAAATCACTCAGCTTTCCGCGGAGGAGATGGCTATCCCTTGTAAAATAGAGGAAGCCTGCTGCTTAGCGAGAACTTGACTGGGTATGATAAGCTTCTGATGATGAATGACCATGAATGTGTTACTGAAAGCAGCATCCTCCGATAGATATGGAGAGTATTCAGTATCTTTAGGGTCTCCCATGAACATCCTGGAACAAAAAAGGCATTGCGCGAAAGCTCCTTCTGTTTTTTGCTGACTTTCTATTATGGAATGTTCTTTAAAAAATGTATTTGACACATGTGTGCTTAATACAATGTTAACTTTTATATTGTCCACTAAATGGCTACCAATTGGACGATTGTATAATTGCAGTAGGGTGTGTTTGCTCTCCTGCCGAAATTCATCGAAAGAGAATCATTGGGGAATACACACATATAGCAATACTTTTTTGAAGAGGTACGTACTCTTATATGAAGCAATATTATCAAGGCCACTAAGCTAAATCAGTAGGTCCAGTGCCGTGTGTGTTTGTGTATGTATGCATGTGTGCGTGCTCCTGCATGCATGCACGCTTTCAAGCTGCAGGTTGCGGTTTTGAATAGTGGTAAGTCAATTAGCTCCTAATAAACTAAGGAGCTCATTTACAAATAAGTGGGGCATCAGCTCTGATGCGCCACTTTTTCTTGTGTCGCCCCGCACCCCGTTAACAACGCAATGGGAGCACTGTATTTACAAGACAGTGCTCCATGGTGCAAAAGTGTCCGCAACAACGTCAGAAATTCTGATGCTGTTGTGGCGCTAACCCTTAACATTGCTAGACTAGCGTCAAAATTGTGACGGTACTCCAGCAATGCTAAGCGGGCCCCATAGGAAACACCACAGCTCCCTTTTAACACCCGCCCTCAGCAGGCGTTAAAAAAATTACGCTATGCTGATGCCCATGGCGCAGTGAAATCTTGTAGATACCCTACTGAAGCCTGCCATTTCTGTGGGGCTTTTTATGGGAGAATGCCTACCTTGCATACATTATACCTGGTGCAGGTATAATGTGGTGCAAGGCTTTACAAACTGGTGTAATGATGAGATTGCGCAAGGCTTTACAAGCTGGTGCAACGGTGACATTGTGCCAGTTTGTACATGTAGCGTGGGCGGTTTTGCACCGCCTTACTGTAAAAAAAAAGAAAAAGATGCTAAGGCAGCGCAATGGGCTTGCAAATGAGCCCCTAAGTATTGTTGAAATTGTGTAATAATAAAAGCATGTATCTGTGTGATGTTCTCATAGCTACAGGATCATTGCTATTTCCCCACTACTTCAGTCTTTCCCTATACTCTGCCTTGCCTTGCCTCACTGTGTGGGTAAAAGTCAATATGAGTGAGGGGGCGGAACAGGGCCTACACGTAAACCTGTATAATAAAGGAGAAGGTTCCAGGGTCTAGGTTTCAAAATATTGTGGAAATAAATACAAAATTTCAAAGTTGAATAATGAGTGCTGTGATACATGGTAGTGATTTTAAATGAATTTTAAAATAAACGCATCATGATTTTCAAATGCAATTAGACAATGTCTGCATCTCAAATTAGATGTCACAGAGAGTTTCAGGACAATCTTATTGTCGCATCTTCGCAGAGTTTAGAGTGAGACTTAATACGTAAACAGCACGCCATCAAGCCACACCGCATCCATTACTAACACTGTCTCTGGGTTTCTGCCAATTTTGTGACGCAAACATGGCACAAATGTCAGGGTGGGATCAACTATTCAACTAAAATCTCGATTTGATTCGAATAGTAGCCCAAAGTAACACAAAGGTGTGCTGTTTGCAGCAAGGGGGTGGTGATCCAGGGTGGTGCCTGGGCCCATGTAACCAACTCAGGAGTTTGATGCAAACAGAAATCTCACCCTTAGACATGTGATTTGTACCAAATCTCATGTTTCCTCATTTTTCCAATATTATCATGGGTGCTGCCTTGTACAGCACACATACAAAGTGGGAAAAGTCTTCAAAGCATATTTTTTGTACTGGTAGGGAAAAGCCTTTGCATACAAAACCTATGCTTCAGGGAACACACACCAGGGATACAGGATGTGACCTGAGGGCCAGAGTTGCCGACCTCGGAGCTGGGGAACCGGAGTGCGTCTTGGCCTCAGCTCAACAGCATGTGATTCTGGGCAAATCACTTAGGGCCTGATTGCAACTTTGGAGGAGGGTGTCAATCCGTCCCAAATGTGACGGATATACCACCAGCCGTATTACGAGTCCATTATATCCTATGGAACTCGTAATACGGTGGGAAGGATATCCGTCACATTTGGGACGGATTAACACCCTCCTCCAAAGTTGTAAACAGGCCCAATATCTTCCTGTGCCTCCTAAAATATGAATGTGTCCTTGTGTAAAGTAACTGGTGCTCGTATAAAGTGCCCCAAAACCTTTGGGTCGAGTTCGGATTATCAAAAACTACAAAAAAAAACTATAATGTTTGTGTTGGTGCATAACTGCCATACGTGCATCAATGCTGGGGGGAGAGAAAAAATGCAACATAGCTTATTAAATGTGGCACATTTTTCCCTCCCTTCAAGGCAGCGCAGCAACTTTGTTGCAGTATTGCCTTAGCATCAAAGAATAGTAAACCTGGGTCTTTCAGTACTACACCCAAGTGGATAACATACCATAACATAGACCTACTCCTGTATTATTGTTCTCCCGTTTAGGATTGTAATGTCATCGAATTTCTATGTGTAAAATGCCACAAAGGTATAAAGTCGTGTAGAGGGATGATGATTATCTCCTATAACTCCTGATACATAGTTTTAACAATTTAGTAATAAAAAGGCAAGGTAGACAAGGCTTCAGTCCATGACATGGCCTCAGAAAGCTTGAAAGAGTGTTCTTGCAAACGCCATGTCAATGAATTCCTGTTCTCACATCACACTCCCAAACTTTCTGGAATTCAAGTGGACTACATACAATGACTCAAGGTAAGTACACTGCTGTGATATAATCAGAGCTAGGTAAGATATTATGCCACTGAAAGCTTCTAATGTAGCTTTTCCAACCTTAATAAGTATGTGTGTCAGTTCTAGTTTACGTCTTTTGCATGGTGCAATTTATATGTCCTGTGGCTAGACTCATAGAGGCAACCTGCTGTCCTTGGATATTGTTAACTAAGCTCATGAATGACTCTTGGAGACATAATTAATTTGAAAGGCAGCACATGTAAGTGTACATAGAATGTAGAGTCCAAGCAAATATAGAAAAACTAAACAAAAAAAACTGTCAGTGAGCTCCCAAAAGTCATCCCATGTCTCCAGTTGTTCTGGGACATCAATGAGGGCTTGAGAGCAAAAAGCATACTTGCGAAAGGGGGTCCTCCTGACCGAAGTAGGTCAAGATGAGGAAACAGGCTAGGCTTGTGGCATATTGAAGAGGTGTTCTGATGTGAAGCTGGGGTTTTCTTTTCTAAGCTCAGTTGTAAACCAGCCTGAGGTCTACCATAGATTTGAAGAGTAGTGCTGTTGGTGACAAAGGACTTGGCTTTCCTGGGGTAAGGAGGATGTAGAACCAGAGGTGTGGAATCTTTAGTATCAAATAAAAAAAAACAAATATTTGGGGAAGTTCAAAAGGCTAACATGCGTTTAATATTAAAATAGCCAATATGCAAGCAAAACAATGCAAGAAAATCGCCAATTCAACAAACCAGGGCTTCTGTCTTCAATGCAAATAGAGGAAGAAAATACTAAAATCTATATGTAAAGAATACATTTTTCTGTTTTGTCAATGCAAGTGAATGGAAGCAAGAGTATTTAATTGTTGCTGTATCGTAACTTAACTAAATAATGAGAAGATGCCAGGATCTTCTCTTGAGTCTGTGAAAAGTCCTTGAAGTCTACTTACAGAAGACACAAATAAGCACTGACTCCCCAACTTTCTAAAATGGACTCTTCGTGTTGCCAATCCTCAAAATGAGGCTAAACTTACTACCCAGCAGGGGTGGCTTGTGCCCTTTAAAAGTGGTGGGGTGAGTGAAGTGCCCCACCACTTCCCCCAAAAAGTAAAACAACCCCTCCCTCTAAAACCCCAAAGTAAACCACTCCTCCCTCCAAAAGCTCAAATAAAACCATGACACTAAGTACAAAATAAACACAACCACTACAATTACATGCATTACACACTTACATGCATTACACACACACATACACATCCATTACACATTTAAAATTTAAAAAACAGCACTTACCAATGGGCTGTGCATCCTCCTCAGTGCTCTTCTCCTTTTCCAATGCCAGAAGAGCTGCCCTAACCAACTCAGACGCTGCTCTCGTTTTGCTAACCAGAGAGAAGCACATGGATAGGATGTAGTGGTCTGGCTGGACACTTCTTTAAACCCTAGAGGCCTGAGCTTGGTCTCCACCCACCTGTCTTAAGACAGCTGAGTGGAGAACTTCAAAGTGCGCATGTCACTTTGGCCAGCACAACGCAGCCGGCCAAAGTAACATTTGCACTTTGGAGCATCCAGTCAAGCAGATGACACGCCCAGCATGTCTCAGGGATGGTGTGCACTGCACCAGTAAAAATAAAATGACAATGACATTTTTTCATTGCCATTTTATTTTTGCCTGCGCTGCTCACAGTGGATGGGGAGCGGCATTCCAACGCCCTTGAGAAGAAACTGCGGCTGCTATACCATCTAGAAAATATGCAATTGTACAACACTAAATAAAATGGCTTCTGTGCATTGGAAATACATAAAATTAGCAGTTATACTTAAAGTATTGAACTCTGCAGGTCAATATAAAAATGACATTGCAACTCAGACATAAAATATATCAATACATATTAAGGCATGCATGAACAATGGTATATGTATATGAAAATATTGGTGTAGAGGTACAAAAATAAGTAATTTTTTGTTCTCAGTGGATAAGTACTGTGTGTCTGGTGCTGACTGAGGGTAGCACCATGTGATATTAATGGATGTCCGTTAGGACCTATAATGAATCCATCTCCCCACATCAGCACACCTGCGTGGTGATCTGCTGCAGCCATTGGCTCAGCCTGATAAATTGCTCAAGTCAAGCTTTGAGGCATTTCAATAACCCCTAGTGATTTTTCCTTTGAGGTTCCTGACCTGCTTTAGGTAACGGTCATGGTGGGGAAGAAAGCCAATGTCCACAAAAATGGTAGTAAGGGGAGACCAACAACTCAACCCAATGCTAAGGGTGAGATGAGAGGAAAATCCTAGGACACGTCCTCCTGTCTAAACTTGTTACACCAAAAGGTATCTTATTATAGAAGGCAAGAGGCTCGACCCTACCAAGTTAACATATTTGTTTTGTATATTAGACTCTCACACACGCTTTTGGTGTCAGCTTCATCATCAAGCCTCATCCTGATCCCTAAAAAACATGATGGCTTTGATCATGTTCGAGAGGAGACTTTGGATATTCTCCTGCCGGGGTCCTAGAATAACAATCCCTTAGAATACCTAGGAGGTCTTTTACTTGTGGTGCTCCTTGTCTGATTAGTAACCAATAAACAAGAGTGGTGCCTCGACATGCTTTAACCCTAAAGTGTAATGGTCACAGGGCCCCAGGCTGGTAATAAGGGGAGACCAACAACTCAACCCAATGCTAAGGGTGAGATGAGAGGAAAATCCTAGGATACGTCCCCCTGTCTAAACTTGTCACACCAAAAGGTATCTTATTATAGAAGGCAAGAGGCTTGCCCTAACAAGTTAACATATTTTTTGTATATTAGACTCTCACACATCCTTTTGGTGTCAGCTTCATCATCAGTTCTCATTCTGATCCCTAAAAAACATGATGTCTTTGATCATGTTCGAGAGAAGACTTTAGATATTCTCCTGCCAGGGTCCTAGAATAACAATCCCTTAGAATACCTAGGTGGTCTTATACTTGTGGTGCTCCTGGTCTGATTAGTAACCAATAAACAAGAGGGGTGCCTCAACATGTTTTAACCCTAAAGTGTAATGGTCATAGGGCCCCAGGCTCTAATCAAGAGTGGAAAAACAATATGGATAAATGTCATTTGCAAATGTCAATAAACCAAACAAAATTCTGTCAGAACAAATACACAACATACAACATAAATGACATGGAAAGGATAGAATCACCCTTTTTCTTACTATGTTCTCGTCCAGGTCCCTAAATTGTCAGACAAAATGCTACATAGGAGTAGTAGGGGACATGCTCCTTTAGTCACACATTCATCAAAGGTGTCATGCAACCTGTTCTACCTACTTAGACCCCTTCACCTCCCCAATGAAGCATGTAGCATTTTGAAGACAGGGGCATAATGCAGACCCCTGCATGCCCTTCAGGGCAGAGGGGGTCCAACCATTCAGGCCTCCTTCACAAAGTCAGGGAGCCCCTACTCAGACCAAGATCAATGAATATCTGTGATATACAGGAGACTCAGCTGCCCCTTCATTACATTATGCAGGGGGGCTAAAAGAAATCAGGTTGTTTGTAAGAGGTGGTGGTTACTCACTTTAACCTTAAGTAATAGACATAGGTGGTCATTACAACCCTGGCGTTCGGTGTTAAAGCGGCAGTAAGACCGCCAACAGGCTGGCGGTAAAAGTTTTGCAATTGGGACCGTGGCGGAAACCGCCAACAAAGACAGCCACTTTAACACTCCGACCGCCACGGCGGTACAAACAAACAGTGCGGCGGTCACCGCCAACAGACAGGCGGGAGACAAAGTACCGCCCACAGAATCACAACCTACCAATCTGCCACCTTTTCCGCAGATAAAAACTGATAAAAACACGGCGGAAACAGGATTCCAAAGGGAAAACGCTCACCTCTACACACCCCATGAGGAACGAGGACACCATGGATCCGGAACTCCAAATTCTCCCTGCAATAGTCTTCCTGCTCCTCTACCAGGAGCACGAACGCCGGCGTCGAAGACCACGGTGAGTACTGCACCTATGACACAGGGGAGGGAGGAGGGAAAAAACAGGGACACACACACGCAACACCCCCACCCCCACCCCCACCCACTACAACACACTCACTAATAAATATTGATTCATCACAGTTACACCCCCAACCCCCACCGGAAGAATGCAAAGACCAAAGGAAATGAGTGTAACCATTGTAATATATTAAAAGCAAGTTCGCAAAAATATATATATATACACCATTAACAAAATATACACCAAGCATAGTAGTCCAGGTAGTGCTCCAATTAAGTCAGTGGAACACGGGGCCCACACGGTATGGGCGAGGCCCACACAAGATCCCCGACCATAACGGAGAGAACACTGCAGGGGCATCAGAGAGCAAGAAAACAGGCACCTCAGGGGGAGGGAAAGGGGAGGCACCTCAGCCGGTTGAGTGCACGACGCCAAATCAACGAGGGGGCCATATGCCCACTGTTCAATCCTGGGGAGTGCAAAGCCACAGTCTCACAAGTCTCTACAGTGGGTGGGTTGCCCACAGTTCAATCCTGGGGAGTGCAAAGCCACAGTCTCTCAAGGCTCTACAGTGGGTGGGTTGCCCACTGTTCAATCCTGGGGAGTGCAAAGCCACAGTCTCTCAAGTGGATAACAGTCTCCACTGGTTCTGGAGGGGGCATGGTGCCTAGAGTGCTTCATCCTGCTAAGGACAGAGGTTGTGGATGGATCTCTCCACTGGTTCTGGAGGGGGCATGGTGCCCAGAGTGCTTCATCCTGCCCATGACGGACTCAGTAGCGTCAGTGCCCTTGGCGCTCATGGGCCAGCGTTGCTTGATACGGCGGTGCCCTGTTCAGCGTTGCTTGAGACGGCGGTGCCCTGTTCAGCGGTGCTTGAGACGGCGGTGCCCTGTTCAGCGGTGCTTGAGACGGCGGTGCCCACTTCAGCGGTGCTTGAGACGCGGTGCCCTGTTCAGCCATGCTTGAGACGGCGGTGCCCTGTTCAGCGGTGCTTGAGACGGCGGTACCCTGTTCAGCGGTGCTTGAGACGGCGGTGCCCAGTTCAGTGGTGCTTGAGACGGCAGTGCCCTGTTCAGAGTGCTTGAGACGGCGGTGCCCTGTTCAGCGGTGCTTGGAGCGGCAGGCTCCTTTGCAGTGACTCGGCGCTAGCGGTCCTTCATGGCCCAGCAGGGCTTATGCTGGCGGTCCTTCATGGCAAAGCGGGGCTTGTGCTGGCGGTCCTCTCTGGCCCAGCGGGGATGATGGCGGTGGCCTCCTGGGTAGCTGGGCTGGTGCTGGCAGTGGCCTCCTGGGCAGCTGGGCTGGTGCTGGCGGTGGCCTCCTGGGCAGCAGGGCTGGTGCTGGCGGTGGCCTCCTGGGCAGCAGGGCTGGTGGGCTCCTGGGCAGCGGGGATGATGGCGGTCTTCTCCGCTGTGCTGCGCTTCCCAGACTTGCTGAGTTTCTTGTGCCCCTTCCCCACCTTGGAAGGTGTCGCAGCTGACCCCACACTCCCACCTGGACCCCTGGGAGCGGCTTTGGTGGCTGGAGTCTTCCCCCTCTCCTGCCGGGCACTGGCCAACTTCTGATGCTTCACAGGTGGGAGACTATCTGTGCTGTGGCTCCGTGCCACACTGGCTGCCCTGGTGGCCGGTGCACTCCAGATTCCGGTGACTACAGGCACCACTGGTCCCGGAGATGTTGTGAGTGAGGTGCTAGTTCGGGACCTAGGAGATGGACGGGGTGGGGGAGGTGTGGGAAAGAGGTCAAGGTTGGACAGGAAAAGTTTTTGGGAGACACTGGGACGGGTAGCTGGAGGGGATTTGGGAGTGGAGGAAGAGGTTGTGATTGTAGGAGGTGTTTGCTGACTTTGGGTGAAGGTGCATGCGCTGGAGGCTGTCGTGAGGTGGATGGCTGTTGGGTGGGTGTGTGCCTGCGTTTGTGTATCTTGGGAGGGGGCTTCACAGACACACTGGGAGAGGACACAGAGGACGTGTGAATGGTAGTGGGGTGGTGACTGCACGTGAGCGGGGTGTGGTGATGGATGTGCTGGTGATGGACGTAGTGGCTGTAGAGGTAGTGCATGCAGGTGTGAGTGTAGACGAGACTGGGAGGGAGGAGGGAGACGAGGAGGAGGGGGACACAGTGGAGGCAGTGGATGTTGGTGTGTCTGCATGTGTCTGATGCTTGCGTGAGTGCCTGTGGGATGTCTGGTGCTTATGTTTGCCTGAGCTTCCCTTGTGTGTTGACGTGTGTGCATGCTGGTCAAGAGGTGTGCTTGGGATAGGCTGGGGTACAGGGGATTGGGTCTGGGTGGAGGAAGTTGGAGGGGGGAGGCTAGAGACAGGGACAATGGCTGCCATCTATGCTGAGGCCAGAGTCTGAAAAGCTCGCTGAAGGGCCGCCTGACCAGAATGAATGCCCTCCAGTGATACATTTGTTTGTTGCAATTGCCTTTCTACACGCTGGATGGCATTCAAAATGGTAGACTGCCCAACAGTGAGGGACCTGAGGAGGTCAATGGCCTCCTCACTGAGGGCAGCAGGGGTGACTGGGGCAGGGCCTGAGGTGCCTGGGGCGAAGGTGATGCCCACCCTCCCGGGTGAGCGGGCACGGGGCAAAGGCTGAGGGGCTGCTGGGAGGGTGGTGCTGGATGGGGGGGTGGCGGCTGTACCTGTAGATGGGGCACAGATGTTGCCGTCACCACAAGGGAGCTTCCATCAGAGGACGAGTCCGTGTCACTGGTCTCAGCTCCTGTCCCCGCCGTGGAGCTCCCCTCGCCCTCCGTCCCACTGGTGAAGTCCGATTCCGCAGTGTGGCCCTCCATGGCCATGTGGGATGCAGCCCCCTCGTGCTCCGGTGCCACTGCTCCTCCGCCTGATTATGCTAATGCACACAAGAAAAAGGAGACCACAAAATTGGGGGGAACGACAGAAGAAAGACATGTTGAGTGCATGCATTACCGCTACCGTTGGCAGACACGACAGACACAGAAGACCCCTGCACTACGCAGCGCTCTTGGGCTCCACTGTTCAATTCCTGGTAAATGGCCTACTAGGCTATGGACGACATCTGCACACATGGATGACACAGGGGCATGACTAGGTGTACTTGGCACGCTACAGAGGTGCAGTGGGGTGCCACATGGACTGCCTTATGGAGGGACCTTGCCTACGGAACTCGCCCTGGCCTAGGGAAACCCAAAGCCCACCTCCCCCACCCAGATCCCTCCACTTTATGCAAAATCAGCAGAATGAGAGTGTACTCACCCCCTTGTGGCTGCTGTGATGCCCTCAAGCGCCCATCCAACTCTGGGTACGCCACCGCCAGGATCCTGAACATCAGGAGGGTCATAGTGCGACGGGCACCCCTCCCACGTTGGGAGGCCATCCCCAGCTGAGCCTCCGCCGTCTTTTTGCTCCAGCGGCAAATGTCCTCCCATCTTTTCCGGCAGTGGGTGCTCCGTCTGTGGTAGAACCCCAGGGTCCGGACGTCCTTGGCGATGGCACGCCAAATATATTTTTTCTGGTGGGCGCTGACCTACATGAGTTGTACAGGGGGAAGAGAAACTTATTACCAACTGCACCGTCAAAGTGATTGGCCCCCATCCCTACCCTTGCCATGTGGCACATGCACTCACCGTCGTTTCATGCACGCCGCACTCTCCCCCCTTCCTTCTTACATCCACCCCTCTCCACACAGGCATAGCCCATACAGCATGCTCACAGTGTACTTACCTGTTTGTCTGGAGGACCGTAGACTAGCGTGTACTGGGGGAGGACCCCATCCACAAGTTTCTCCAACTCCTCCGATGTGAAGGCAGGGGCCCTTTCCCCAGTCGTACGAGCCATTGTATCTTCCAGACCGAGGTCACAGCAGCACTTGCAGTGTAGGTCCTCTCCTGTCGAAGATCAGGTATCGAGTGATTGAACAGATAGAAAATGGTGGTCACGTCCGCGGTGGTGCGTACCGTCACCGCCGGCGTACATTGTCATTGGCTCCTGGGACCCATAGGGCCCAATGTTAACCAATGCAGCATTGCGCCACGGTCTTCGACCACCTACTGCGACGGTGTACAGTGCCAGTGCAGTTACCTCACATCCCATTGCCCACTTTACAGGTGAGGCAGCCGCCATTTCAGGGGCCCAAATAGCTTTATTTTCAACTGCGTCACACATACCTAGGCCTAGACTCAACACACATACAGCCACTTTTTAGATTATGATTGGTGTTCTGTGTAAGCTGTGGGTACGTACCTCGGAGTTGTTTAGGCACCGTCCGCTGGGACATGTGAGGAGATGGCGGCATCCTCCGGTGTACTGACCGTTGGTGGACTTGTCAACAATGGAGGAAAGACATGTGATAATCACATACAGGCTTGACCGTGCCACAATCCAGGAACTGTGTACCCAGCTGGAGCCAGACCATATGTCAGCTATCCGCCATCCCACAAGAATCCCCCCTCAAGTGCAGGTGCTGTCAGTACTCCATTTCCTTGCAAGTGGGTAATTTCAAACAACAGTGGCCATAGCATCAGGGATGTCCCAGCCCATGTTTTCCAACGTGTTGTCCAGAGTGTTGTCTGCCCTGCTGAAACACATGCAGAGCTACATCGTTTTCCCTCAGGTGGAGGATTTGCCTACAGTGAAAGGTGATTTCTATGCCCTGGGACATATCCCCAACATCATAGGTGCCATTGATGGGACACATGTGGCTTTGGTCCCCCCCCCCCCACAGGAGTGAGCAGGTGTTCAGAAACCGGAAGAGTTATCATTTGATGAATGTACAGATGGTATGTTTGGCCGACAAGTACATCTCTCATGTGAATGCCAAGTTCCCTGGCTCAGTGCATGACGCCTACATCCTGCGGAATAGCAGCATCCCTTATGTGATGGGTCAACTCCAGAGGCACCGTGTGTGGCTATCAGGTGAACACCTGGAAGCAAGTCAGTGGGAATGGTTGTCTGGGTCTGGGGATATCCCTCCAGGTTAGTGTGTGTCTAACAGTTGTCCCTCGCCATTTGCAGGTGACTCTGGTTACCCCAACCTGTCATGGCTACTGACCCCAGTGAGGAATCCCAGAACAAGGGCAGAGGAACGCTACAATGAGGCCCATGGGCGAACTAGGAGGGTGATCGAGCGGACCTTCGGCCTCCTGAAGGCCAGGTTCAGGTGCCTCCATATGACAGGTGGATCCCTATTCTACTCACCAAAGAAGGTGTGCCAGATCATCGTGGCCTGCTGTATGCTTCACAACTTGGCTTTGCGACGACAGGTGCCTTTTCTGCAGGAGGATGGTCCAGATGGCGGTGTTGTTGCAGCTGTGGAGCATGTGGACAGTGAAGACGAGGAAGCAGAAGAAGAAGACATGGACAACAGGGACTCAGTGATCCAGCAATATTTCCAGTGAAACACAGGTAAGAATACAAACCTGCCTACTATATGTACTTAAACACTACTACCTCTCTACTGTCTGTCGTTTTCACCCAGTGTATGGTCACTGAGTTGTCACTTTCCCTTACGATTTCACAGATCTGGGGCCCACAGTGTGACATCTGCTTTGATTCCTCATGGACTAGAGCTGTGTGACATAGGTATGTTGACATTACAAGTGAAAGAGCTTTTTGCCACAGTAATTGCTAAAACAGTATTCCAAAATCACAGACTGACTCCAGATTGTTTTGTGCTTTAAGGGTGTTTATTTTAGTGCTCAAAATTGGAGGGGGTAGCAAAATGGTGAGGGGTGATGGCAGAGGAATGTCCATGGCAGAGTCCAGTCTATTAGTCTCACAGGTGCATTGCCCAAATGGGCATAGGAAGTGGAGCTGGGGCAGTTTAAGTATGGACAGGGTGACAAAGTGGGACAGTAGGATGACAATCAGGGTGGTTTCATTTCTTGGCGGGGGTCTTGGCATCGTTCTCTGTCTTGTTCCTGGATCTCAGGGACCGTTTGCGAGGTGGTTCTCCCTCTGCAGGGGGTGGGGTGCTGGTGTGGTGGTCCTGTGGTGGTGCCTCCTGTCCACTAGCGCCGGCAGAGGTGGTGGGCAGTTCATCGTCCAGGCTAGTGTCAGGGGCCCCTTGTAGTGCCACAGTGTCCCTCCTGGTGTTGAGTAGTTCCTTCAGCATCCCTACGATGGTGCCCAGGGTGGAATTGATGGTTCTTATTTCCTGCCTGAAGCCCATATACTGTTCCTCCTGCAGGCGCTGGGTCTCCTGAAACTTGTCCATTACCATTGCTATTGTCTCCTGGGAGTGGTGGTAGGCTCCCATGATGGAGGAGAGGGCCTCGTGGAGAGTGGGTTCCCTGGGCCTGTCCGCCCCCTGTCGCACAGCAGCCCTCCCAGTTCCCCTGTGTTCCTGGGCCTCCGTCCCCTGGTCCGTGTGCCCACTACCACTGCCCCCAGGTCCCTGTTGTTGTTGGGGTGGTGGGTTAGCCTGGGTTCCCTGTAGTGGTGGACACACTGCTGATTGACGTGTCCTGAGGACGGAGGTATGGGCCCGCTGGGTGGGTGCTGTGCTGGTGTTTCCAGAGGGGGGAAGCTCTGTGGTGGCCTATGACTGGGTGTGGGGAACCGACTGTCCCGAGGTCCCCGATGGGCCGGGCTGGTCATCTAGATCCAGATGGACAGAGATGCTGTCATCACTGTGGGCCTCTTCTGTTGGTGGTGTGGACATATCCGGACCCTCCTGTCTGGTGACGTTGGGTAGGGGTCCTGCACGGGTATGAAAGGATGTTAATTACATCTGTGTGTGGCATGGTGTGCAATGGGTGGGTGACCGTGTACTCCAGTGCTTGCATTCCTGTGTGGGACCTTGTGTGATGATGGTTTAGGGGGGTGTATGAGTATGTGCAGTGGCCATGCTTTAGTGATGTTTGTCCATGCGTTGTTGTTGCATGCAGGGCTTGGTGTTGGGATGGGTAGTTTGTGATATTGGGACATTTGTGAGGAGTTGGAGTGATGGGGGTGAGGGCGAGGGTAGGGGTATGTGCTGGCATGCAGGTAGGGTGAGGAATTAAATAGTTAAGATTTGACTTATCAGAGTCCATTCCTCCAGCTACTCCTGCGAGGCCCTCAGGATGCATAATCACCAAGACCTGCTCCTCCCATGTTGTTAGCTATGGGGGAGGAGGTGGTGGTCCGCCGCCAGTCCGCTGAACCGCAAGGTGGTGTCTTGAGACCACGGAACGCACCTTCCCCCGTAGGTCGTTCCGCCTCTTCCTGATGTCCTCCCGATTTCTTAGGTGCTGTCCCACTGCGTTGACCCTGTCCACTATTCTTCGCCATAGCTCTATCTTCCTTGCAATTGAGGTGTGCTGCACCTGTGATCCGAATAGCTGTGGCTCTACCCGGACCATTTCCTCCACCATGACCCTGAGCTCCTCCTCCGAGAACCTGGGGTGTCTTTGCCGTGCCATGGGGTGGTGTCGGTGATGTGTGGGCTGGTGTGTGGGGTGATAAGTGTGCTGATATGTAGTGGTGTGTAGTGTGAGGTGCGTGGAAGTTATGTGGGTGATGGTGTTGTGTGCCTGTGGATGCTAGTATTGTTGATGGTGGTGTCTCTCTCTGGCCTTCGTTCGTGAATTGTGGTCGTAGGGATTAGTGGGTGATGTGGGTGTGTGTTATATATTGTATTGGGTGTGTGGGAGTGGTGTGTGTATGTGTATCAGGTGTGTGTATTTCGAATTGTCCAATGTGGCTGTGTTTTGTATATGTGTGTGTATTTTGAGCGCAGCGGTGTGTACCACCAATGGAATACCGCGGTTGAAAGACCGCCACGTGGATTTGTGGGTTGTGATAGTGTGGGTGTATTTCTGTTGGCGTGACAGTGGAGGTTTTGTTTTCGCCAATTTATCACTGACCTTTGGTGTGGCGGACTTGTCTGGGTGTCTGAATTTTGGCGGATTCCGTGCTGTGGGTCATAATAGCTGTGTCGGTTTTCCGCGGTCTTCTGCACGGCGGTAAGCGGCATTTACCGCCAATGTTGTAATGACCGCCATAATTCTTGTCAGGGTGAACCACTAAAACCCCTTAATTATCCTGAGCTCCACACCCTGGTAGATATGGCACAGAGCAAACAGGCTTAAGTTAGAGGCAAAGTGTAAAGAGATTATGCAGTACCAGAGCAGTATTGAAGTCAAAACATAACACAAGGAAAATCCTAAAGCAATTTAGAAAAATAAAAGTACATTTAACATGACAACAAAATGACAAAAACGTTATCCAGGGAACAGGAAACATGAATTTTTATTTTTGGACATGCAAATATCACCAAAAAGCATTAAGCACCAGCTGTAGTAATCTAGTTGTGGTAGATAGCGACTTGGAAGTGATTTGAGGCTGGCTGTGATGAAGTGTGGGTTGGATAAAGAAACCTGGGCCCAGATATAAGAAAAATTACACTTCATGTCATGAAGCGCCACTGTTTTTGTGGCCCATTGCTCTTCCCTAACACCACCATGTGTGCACCGTATTTAGCATACAGCACACGATGGTGCAGGTTAGGGACAATAGCGTCATGTTTTTTTAACACTATTGTTGTACTTTGCAGAATTAGTGCCAAAAAGTTTGGCGCTAATCCTGCAAAGTACATAGAGGCCTATTAAAAATAGCAGTGTGCCCCCTTTTAATGCCTGCTCTGTGCAGGCATTAAAAATGTTGCTAAAAATGGCACAATGGAATCTCCACTAAGTAATTTTTGCAGGCCCCCTAATGGGGGAACACCCCACTTGCATACATTATGCTTGACGCAGGCATAATGTGGCACAAGGGTTTACAAGGTGGCGCAATGTGTTTTTGCCACACTTTCGCCACATTAGCATATAAAATAATGATGCTTTTGTGGCGATAGTTGGCTCTTAGCCCTCTCAAATTGGGGCCCAGGTTCGACCTGATCGGAGATTTTCCCTCAGACTTAGTCTTAAAAATGGAAGTAAAAAATCTTCAGCTTGGCAAGGCAGCAGGCTGTAGCAGAAGAGGGCTCCAAGAGGCCAGATAGCCATTGGAAAAGGTCCCAGTGACACCATTTTTTTTTGCCGAAAAGCTCAGAGAGGGATAAATTCAAATTTCACAGAGAGGAAAGGTCCCTCTCTGGCCAGATGGCACCTTTGCTCGGTCAAGATTTTTTGGTTTGCACTTAGTCACTTTTTTGGAGCTTGGATTCCTCCAGTAGGGCCAGGCTCTAGGTAGCAGCTCAAGAGGGTTCCACAAGATCAGATAATGTCTCCGTGAGGTCCCACTGATGAGGATCTGCTGTCAAGAAACAGCTCAAAGTGGGGGAAACCTGAATCTTCAGCCTAGCTTCAATGTACCTTCAGCTCGGTTGGGCTTAGCAGGTTTGTCGAGGTCCTCCAGAGGCCTTGGAAGCCTTGGATCGGAGGAAAGGTAGAAGATGTCCACCCAGACACACCAAGGGTCCCAGGACCTCAGAAACAGCACTTAGGGATCAGGAGTCACTCCAGCTGAAGCCAACAGCAATGCCTAGGACAGGCCCAGTTGGAACTGGTCAGATGGGCAGTTTCAAGAAAGGCCTTTTGTAGTTTGTTGTGCCCATGTAGCTTGAACATGGGGTCAGCCTGATGACTTGTGGAGTCTGCTTCTTTGTACTGGGTACAAGTAGACTCTGCTGAGATCACATACAGCAGATTCAATGATCTTCTGATCTTCCTCAGGGTCAGTGGTGTTCTGAGGAGGGTACTGGGAATGCCAGATTTTGCTGGTAACCGCTTGTGGGTGGGAATGACTCCCTAAGCAGTTGACTGAAAGCTCCCAGGGGTTACCCTACCCACTTTTGCAGCATTTCCTATGTGCCCTACCGCAAACAATCCCTCAGTGCCCCCTCTTGCTAAATCCAAGATGGTGAAATCCTTCTCTCCTTATACAGAGCCTCAGTGCCCATACCGGAGGAAATGAGCAGCCCCTCCACTATGGTCATTGCAGACCAGTTCAGCAGGCAGCTCAATTTCCACTGGAATTGGCAAATGCAGTCAGGCAGGCATGACACAGACCCCTGCAGTCCCCTACTGTCCCCTACTGTACAGAGGGGTCCCAACCATTGGAGCCCCCCAACCATTCTGAGAACCCCAATTCAGCCCAAGGTCAATGAATATCTGAGAGATATGGGAGACAGCTACTACCCATTACATTTTGCAGGGGCTATAGGGAGTGACTACTCACATTTTAACTAATAAGCACAATCTTTGTCAGTGTCAACAGTAAAACCACTTAATTAACTTGACCTCAAACCCTGGTAGATATGGCACATGGTACAGAGCAAACAGGCTTAGCTTAGAAGCAATGTGTAAAGTATGTATGCAGTACCGGAATAGTCATAAAGTCAAAACATAACAAAAGAAAAATCCCAAAGCAATTTAAGAAAAACAAAATACATTTTAATAAATTAAATGACATCAAAACAAATAAATCCAATCAGAGGAACAGGAGATGTGATTTTTTAAAGTTTGAAATAAAAGTAGTGCTAAAACATCTTAAGTGTCAACAGCAGTCAACCGGTCATAGTAGACCAGGCCCTAGGAGCAATTTGTGGCCATGGATCGTGGGTTTGACACAGAAATCAGGTTCAACCTTGTTGGAGGTTTTGTCTTGGGACTTTGAGCCTGATTACGAGTCTGGGGGTCAACAGATCATCAGACTTGTGGTGGTGGTCCTGACTGCCACCAGTTTGGCAGTCCGACCGCCAAATTAAGAGTTTGGCAATCGAACGACCGAAATAGCACCGTCTCCACCTAGAATAATGTTGCCGAGGGGCTGACGGCGATCCAGGTTGGAATCAGCTAGGGTGGCGCTGAAATCAGCGCTGCCCTGCTAATTACAACCTAATCCTCAGCCAGCCTTTTCATGGTGGTTTTACCGCCATGAAAAGGCTGGCAGAGAACAGGTGTAGGTGGCCACCGGGGGACCTCTGCACTGCCTATGTACTTGGCATAGGAGGTGCAGAGGGTTCCCTGCCCATCACTCTCACAATACTCACTGTCTGGCCAGCTGGTACACAGAGGAACTCAGATTGATGAAACACCACAGCAAACAACTGTAACATAAATTGAGAACAATTCAGACTACAACATGTTCATATCAGCCCTATGACACCACCACCAAGTGATCTGGACCAGAAAATGTGCCACTGTGTTGAACCACATTGATGCCAGCACCAACATAAGCAAATAAATACTCGCCATTGTGAAAGATTTCACCTCACCATCGGCCAGCTCTAACTTGATTGCCACTTGTAGGACTTCTGCAACAATACCTCTCAATTCTTCAGCAACAAAATCACCACTGTTTACAGCAACTTCAGCCAACAGCCAGACCTGAAATACCTAACTAAACCTCTCCCTATTTTATCCAAAGAACCGATGCTAACCATGTGGCCCATCATCATTCCACAGAAACCACTACCATGAAGTCCATCCACTCAGTGACCCCATCAAACACCTGTTGACACCACACCTACTCCAGAGGAATACAACCCATCAGCGAAATGCTCACAACAATTCTGAATGACTCCACCTCTTCCACAAGATTCCCAGATGCATGGAAAGACACAAATGTTCTACCTTTATTGAAGAAACCCTCTGTGGACTCTTTAACACTCACCAACTACAGACTGATCTTCCTGCTACTGTTACCAGCCAAGGTTTGGAGAAAAACATCAACAGACACCTCACTGAATATCTCAGTGACTACCAACTACTCAACACCACTCAGTCTGGTTTCAGACCCAACCAGAGCAGAGGAAACTGCCCTCATCTCTTGCTGCTGCCAAAGATGACACTGACATGACTCTAGACAGAGGAGACATAGCACCCCTCATTCTCCTGGACCTCTTCACAGCATTTTACACAGACTCTCTCCTCAGCCTACACAACATTGTAAACCAAGGACACGCACTCCAATGGATCTGCTTCTTCCTAGCTGGAAGGACGCAGGCTGTCAACCTAGCACCATAGAACTCGGACATCTACAACCTCATCTGTGGAGATCCACAAGGATCATCCCTTACCCCATACTTCTTCAACAGATACATCTCTCTAGCCAGCATAATCCGTTCTCTCATACACAGATGATACACAACTCATTCTCTCCCCAAGAACAAGATACCCAGTATTCAGATCAAGTTCAGTGCTTGCATGACTGAAATCACCTACTGAATGAAGTCCAGCTGCTTAAAGCTGAACACCAACAAGATTGAAATCATGATCTTTGGGAACAACATGTGTGACTTCACCTGGTGGCCAACAGAGCTACGATTGACACCCACCCCACCACCCACTACAAGAAGCTCAAGATCACGGTCAACAGCAAACTCAACATGACCGCCCGAGTCAGTGTTATCACCGACTCATGCTTCCACACGTGAACATGCTGAGGAAGATTTTCAAATGGGTCTGATCAGCCCCTGGAAAGGTTTCATGCACACGCTAGTCACAAACAGGCTGGTGGGAACACTCTCTATGCTGGTATCAACACAAAACTCACCAGAAGGCTGCAGACCATTCAGAGGTTCGGTGGCCAGAACCACCCTTAACCTCCCTCTCTGCACTCACATCACACTACACCTAAAGGCACCCCATTCATTCAGATGAGCACAATTCAAACTCCCCACCCCGCTTTCAAGGCACTGCCTAACACTGGCCCAGGATCCCTCAACAATTGCAACTACTTTCACAAACCTTCCCAAAAAAATCTTCACTCATCCAGGCTCCCTCTTGCACAAATCCCACTCATATGTAAAACCATATCTGTTGGTCAAGCCTTCTCATACATTACTCCAAAAGCATGTACCGAATTGTCACTACACATAAGAGCCTTCTCCTCACTTCTTGAATTCTGCACAAAGCTGGAGACCTGGGACCAGATGTAAGAAACAGTTTGCACGTCTCAAACATCGAATTTCGCTGTTTGCGACTTGCAAACTGCACTTTGCAATGCACAAAACCCATTTTGCGACTCGGTAACTTGGTTACCGAATCGCAAAACGGGTTTGCGAGTCGCAATTAGGAAGGGGAGTCCCCTTCCTCATTGCGAGTCGCAGTGCAGTGCCAGATTGCTTTGTGACCGCAAACGCGGTCGCCAAGCAATCGCAGTTTGCACCCATCTGAAATGGGTGGTAACCCATTCTCAAAAGGGAAGGGGTCCCCATGGGACCCCTTCCCCTTTGTGAATGGAACTGCAAACATTTTTTCAGAGCAGGCAGTAGTCCCCACTGCCTGCTCCGAAAAAATGAAACAACAACGTTTAATTTTGCGTTTCTGTAATGCATCTCGTTTTCCTTTAAGGTTTTTCAATGGGGTACTGCTGCCCATTCTTAGTGTATGTGGTCTGACCTCTAATGCATGGTAAAATTGGCTAATTCACAATTGGCATATTTAGCTTTCTGATAAGGACATATGGCCTGATTACGAGCTTAGCGGTCCATGGACCGCCATGGTGGCTGTGGCAATTCGACTGCTGTCAGATAGGGTGTATGTGGTTCCATAGACGAAAGGCCTCCACGGTTCTGCCGGCACCACCAGGCAGCGCAGACTTCCGCAATGGTGAGACAGGCCAATGAGGCTCAGAGCCAGTGTTTCCACCGGACAGATTATGATGTTGCCTTGTCACATGTCCTGTGCTGCCATGGAGCCAATCACACATGTCCTGCCGCTGCCCATAGATGGAGCACCAAATCTACATTGCTGTGGACACAACCAATGGTAAAACCACACACCTATCTGTGTTCCATACTCAACAGATAATCAGTGTGGCCAATCCAGCTGGTATGTGGGCTACGCTACACGGACCAAGTATACTTTTTTTGTGTCCCAGGTCAAAGTCGTTCACATTGAATGACCCATACACAGTCATATGATGTTCCCCTTGAGCAGATCACTGACAATGCACTGCCACACTCCACAAAAACACGTCTGCTCATCCCAGTTTCAGGAATAGTGAAGTGTACAGAACATTGTGTCACACAACAGCAGTGCCACATCAACATCACACATAATTAAACATACACCCTGACATTGCTCACATGCATGGCCTGTCATGAAATTGAAGACACATATGTATGGATGTGTCATTTAACCCAAACACACCTTCCGTGAAACATCCCTGTGATGGACCCACACACACCACCCACATTGCAACATAATGCAAGGTCAATGGGATACACAATATTTTGTGAGACAAGTATCCAACAATTACTATGTAAAAAATATCTGCACAATAGGGA
The DNA here is from genome assembly GCF_031143425.1 of Pleurodeles waltl. Taxonomy (NCBI): domain Eukaryota; kingdom Metazoa; phylum Chordata; class Amphibia; order Caudata; family Salamandridae; genus Pleurodeles; species Pleurodeles waltl. Next base: position 1,217,317,799 of record NC_090437.1, on the reverse strand, counting down.
TGGCAGCATCAGGGACACTCGAGGAAGGATGCTGCCCTGGGACATATTTCACTTTTCACATGCCCCTAAAACACCATTTGCACAGGAACTGGGCCTTCATGTATCTCAGGGACAACCAATAGTAGAGCTAAGTGACATGCTAATCTGTCAAATGTGTAAGTGAAGTCAAGAAAGCAAATACAACAGCACACCACATGGGTCACACATGTAGATGAAGTAGCTGCAAGGTACACACATGAACATAGACACATGGTCAGTCAAATTTATGGGAAGGTAGCACAATTGAACACCCTCCAGGTGTGGACAAACAAAACGTTAGCATGCACACATGAGACGAGTGTTTAATCAATATCAGGAGACAAATTTAATATGTTGACATTGGCCAAGCCAAGATGAAATACTTACCATATTAAGAAAAACATAATGCAAGGACACCCCAATTGGAGTTCCACCCACAAATCCATACAGCAAACATCTTCCCTTGTTCTGTGTGGGACCAGCACTGCCCACTAGGTCAGATCTTGCCAACCAGAGCAAATGGATCAGCAATCAGGGTGAAACACACACACCTGTAGGCATACAACACAAATAACTGAGGAACAACAAAAAGGTAGAAAAGTATTTGCAGGACAAATATGAACCCACAAAACAACTCCTTGGGTTTATTGGAAGAAAAATTATGATTATCAAAGGCCATTGGCCAGTCCATACCAAAGTCCATGCACAGTACTGTGCATCAGCTTGTCTCTGATCACTGCCAGAGAACCTCCACAGGAAGGGGCATCAAGTGGGCATGCAGTCACCTCAGGGATCATTCTTGGTTGGGTAGAATGGGTGGGTTTTGGAGGGGTGGTCTTCTCCTTTGGAGGGGTGGACTGTTTCTTAGGAAGGGTGGTCTTCTCCTTTGGAGGGGTGGACTTCTTTTTCAGGGTGGGAGGGGTATGTCAGCTTGCAGTGGGTAACAGGTGTGACAGGGGAGGAGTTGGATGTGGAAGGGATGTTTTGGGATGTGGGTAGGGTTCTTTTGGTTTTGGAAAGGGGTGGGGATCACAGGGGTAAGGGCAAGGTAAAAAGGAAAAATTCTTGGGGAAAATTTGTAGGGTCTGCAGAAGGGATTGTGAGGTTGAGGGAGTGCCTGTCTTGCCTGTGGGTGTTGATGCTGCCGAAGTGTGCATGTCTGAGAAATGCTTGGGTTTGGATGGAGTCTGTTGCATGTGTGAGTGTGGGCATTTGCAATTCTTGGTGTTCTATGAGGTAGAACTGCTGTGCAATATCGGAGTTGTAGATGTGTATGTGAGTGTTGGAGTGGTGTTTGGGGGTATGGTGGATGTGGTGGCTGTATTTGTGGCTGTTGGGTGGTGTCTGGGGGCACGGTGGATGTGGTGGCTATGTGTGTGGGTGTTGGGGTGGTGTCTGGGGGTATGGCGGATGTGTTGGCTGTCTGTTGGTGTTGGCATGGTGCCTGCATGGGCATGGTGTGAGTGTTGACCGTGCCTGTGGATGTTATGGTGGTTTCTTGGGGTATGATGTATGTGGTGTGTGGGTCTGTGACTGTTGAGGTGGTGTCTGGGGTATGTTGGGTGTGGTGGATGTGTCAGTGGGAGTTGGGGTGGATTCTGTGGGTATGGCAGTTGTAGTGTGTAGGTCAGTGGGGATGCTGTCTGTAGGAATGCTGATTGTTGTGGTTTGTATGAGTGATTGTTTAGTGCTTGCATCCTGGTGTGTCTTGTGGTGATTGTGTTTATGTGCGTTGCTTGTGTGTGTTGAGGTGGGAGGATGTGTCTGTGTGCTTGGGACAGGTAGGGGAACAGGGAAATTGGATGTGGAAGAGGTAGGTGGTGGGGGGAGGATTTTGGGGGTGGATGGCTGCCATTAGTGAAGAGGCCAGAGCCTGAAAAGATCTCTGTAGATCAGACATGGCACTATGATTGCCTTCCAGGTATGCAACCATCTGTGGAGCGGCTGCGCTGAACCTGGATGGCATTTAGAATGCCAGTCCAACCCATAGAGATATCCCTCCGGAGTTGAATAGCCTCCTCACTCAGGGCAGCAGGAGTGATAGGGGCAAGGTTGAGGTTCCTGGGGAGAAAGAGACACCCACCCTCTTGGGTGAATGAGCACAGCCAACTGGGTGGTGAGCAACAGGGAAGGTGGCAATGGAACTTGGGGTGGTGGACAAGAATGGACAGGAGCAGGTCCTGATGGGTACGCCACCACTAGGGAGTGCCTGCTGGAGGAGCAATCTGAAGATGATGGCGTGGGTCCTGTTTCTTCCGTGGCACTCCCCTCACCCTCTGGGCCACTGGGTCCCTCTGTGTCATTTGTCTCATGACTGGAGGTAATGTGGTTAGCTGCTTCCCCACTTGGTTCCGTCCTGTCTCCTCCGCTTGCCTGGGATGATGCTAAAATTACAAAGACAAGTAGGGTCACTTCATGTTCCTGATCACACTTGAAGAACAGCTGTGATTAGCAAACATTATCATGACGTACATTAAGCCCCAGCCACAAGCTTCAGAAAAGTGGCTCCAACATTTGCAACACCATATCTATGTGTGCTATATAACATGTAAACAGTTGCCTACAGGAAATTCAGAATCACAGGCAACTTTATTTGCATGGGTGAAGTTGTGCAATCACAGAACCCATTGAACAAGTAGGAGACCTTATCACCTTCAATTATTTGTCTCATGTAGCATCCTCAGTTACCTGTTGTCACACAATAGAAGGGCAATGCCAAGTTCAATTCCACAGATCCAACACAAGATCATGCATACAGCTAATCTTCATATACCTGTTAGAGAGTAGTTTTATAATAAAAAAATTAACATGAAATGTTTACGAATTAATGCATAATGATGCTGCATAGAAATTATATTAATGTGCTTTTACTAAACGTGTGTTTGAAATGTGCCCACGGGGAGTGGCCACCAACGTATACGATGATAAATGAAACTGACTAATAATGAAATATGAATGTACTAATGTATGATTTGTATTGGTATCAAGGGTTATATGTTAAGGTTTTGCTAATTAATCACTAGGCCTTAGTTAGCATGAGTCTGGGCCTAGCTGTCTGGTTTCATGTGTTTTTCTAAGGTGCAAGTTGCTGACTTGCTGAAGGACATGTAGTTGTACTTTTCCAGAAGCTAGAAGATGTGTGTAACCGTAGTAAATTCTTTCTCATGAGACTTGACTTGCTCAAGGAGACATTCTTGCCGAATGCAACAGTGTAAACTTGCAACAGGTACAAGGTCGCCTGAACTGGTATAGACAATGGAACTACTGACTGGGTCTGTGAGAGGACTGCAAGAACATGAAATTGTACCTGACATTCTACCCGTTGGAGACGTCAATTACAGAAGCCAATAAATTACGTGAGAACTGTTGTGAGGTGACAATCTTAATGAGGCGACAAGTAAATCATTGGATGGAGATAACGGTGCACCAAAAACTTGCCCAATTGGAAATTACGAGACTGTACAACAAGTTTGATATAATCGTAGGACACAAGAAGAAATCAGCCATTACGTGCCTTTGCTATTGCCTAGACACTTTGCCACTCTGTCCTAAAGACTTTGCGGTTAAATTCTTCGAACCATCCTTGTTTTGCCTTGCCCGATTCATACTTTTCCTCCTTATGAGGGAAGTGTCCCTTATTGCCCGTCTTGCTGAACTTTGCTCTGTTCCTTGGCTGATGGCGAATCAACTGATGTCCTGAGGACGAAGACTGACTCTGCATGCTGACTCATTACAGAGGGTAACTATATGATGATGAAATTGTAGTTGTCTGTTTGCCTTTTCTTTCTAGGTACCAACTGCTTCTTTTGATAGAGACCATAGTTCGATGTTTTCAAAACTTGTTTTGCTAAATTGTTTTGCATGAAGCCCAACATGCTAATGCTGATTTGAGGTTAGTTAAGGAATTCACTAAACAGACGCAAATAGACAAATGACTGAATCTATGCTTTGTTGAATAATGTGCTAATGATATTCTGTTAAGATTAACCCATGTTGATGTCGTGCTTTGTTCTAATGTTGATGATTCTTGCTTTGATGATATCTTATTCGAGTTGTCATATTATAACAGTGTTGATGTGTTTTCTGGTTTTGATACTAATAAATTTGCTAGTAGAGTGTAATCAATAGGTAATAAATATCATAAATCTTACGAAATATTGTGTGGTTTTTCATGACTGAGAGATCTTGGTGTGATTTGATCCTTACTTATGCCATTATCCAGATTGAATCGATGTGTTATAGTGAGTATTGATGATGTTATTGATCTATTGATTGCTATGTTGATTAATTGTCTCATCCTGAGGTGTCTTCAATCAGGGTCAAAAGATTAGTTGGCCTAAAATGAGTCCCAGACTAATTAATTATTTAAGACAGGACGCGTTATCAGTTCTGGTAGCAGAGGACGGTTTAGGCCCTTTGGGACCCTAGGATGAGGGACCATTGTTTTGGAATTGTTTTTTTGAGATAATGCAAATTGGAGGTATGATGTTCCCCTAAGTCCCAAATTACTTTCCCGGAATCTCAGAGCTTGCCGAAGTGAGTTGGGTATGTTCTCGGCGTTCTGGTGATAGTATGAGTGAAGTAGAATTTGCGCTTGCCCAGCTTATGCCTATTGCAGGTGAATTGTGAGGTTTGTGAGAATTTAGGCCAGGTGATGTTTTAGTAGGAGTGGGCGTACTCCGCAGTATGAGAGAAGGGAAGTTGGCAAACTTCATGTGAGTGTGGCGCTTTGTGCTAAACAATTGTCCACGTGGTTGTTGGTGATGTACAGACCCGGCGTGGTCTAAGACTCCGGAGTATACTGATAAGTGTACGAGACACTTGGTTTATGTTGTAATTTGCACGGTTTAATAGGTCAATTGGGTGTGATTGACGAGTCGAGTTTGAGTCAAAGTGTGTGAGTGAAAACCTTCGATGGAGATTTGGCAAGTTCTAAAGTGCACTAGAATGAACCATAGACAAGTCGAGAATGAAATTTGCGGGTCAAATTTTGCTTGCGGGTGTGTGATCTGAGAAGGAGAGAGTAGCGGCTGAGGCTTCAAGTGAAATCTCTGTAAAGTTCTGAAGCGATTGTGTTACCCTTCCTGTAGTAAACCGGCAAATTTGAGTTTGTTGTTAAGGTGCTCACAATATATTGCTTTAGTTTTTGTGTGAATAGAGAGTGAGGAAGACAAGCCGCAAGACTTTGTCATCCGCAGTGTGTGTGAGTGTGACGTCATTGGAGCCGCGCTGGGATAGGTTAGTTGCCGAGAGGGGTCACGCACGGATTGGCAGCCGTCCGTGAGAGGCAATTGGTTGAGAAGGTAGGCGAAGAGTGGTCTGGGAACTAAAAGTCACTTCCTGATTAAATTCTAAACAAAATAAAAGATGCAAAAATGAAGTTTTTCAAGGCTTTAGAGTGCTTTGAGGGGAGATGTGTACATTACAGCGAGTGTGGGGGAGCCTACACCGCCAGAGGACACCCCGGCTTTTGCCGTAATGGAGGAGAAGGGAGTTGCGCCATGTCTTTGGCTAAAGCATTACTGCAAATTAACAGAGAAAGATGGGTGTTTGGCGTTTCCAGAGAATGGAACATTTAATATAGGGGTACTAGAAAATTTGCGGAAAGCGTTAAATGAGCAGAAGCCGCCTCCGAGACCAGCTCAGTTTGAGGCGTTAGCAATTTGGGAATTAATGGCCATACGACAGAGGCAACAGAAATTAGAGCGGAGAATGAGGAAGGCAGAAAAGACCTTAGCAGAAGCTAGATGGGATAGTGAGACCAGGATGTGGAGAAGGGAAATAATGGACGGAGTTAGGATGTTTACGGCAATAACTCAAGAACCCGAAACACAGGGAAGAAAGGCCACTTGTAAAACAGACAAGGATCTAGCAAGCAGGAGACTCAGAAGTCTTGGGTAGTTGCAGACGATTCTGATGATGATGAGTTTCTAAATCAGTTGTTACATGATCGACCGCCACCATATGCCATAAAAGACAATAGACCGAGTACTAGTGCAGGTCCTGAAAATTCATCACAGAATCAGGGGATCGCAAATACAGTACAGACAAATAATGCTACCACATCAGCCCCGATACAGAATGGTGCTAGTGTATCCACTGCACCTGAGACGCAGATACGGTTGCAACCACCACCAGTTCAGAGGCTCTATCCTGATGTCCCAGTATTAGAGAAAACTACGAGTTTGATGGTGCCGCCTGATCCAGTGTGCACAAGATCAAAGTTAGTGCAGATTGAGCCAACTCCACAATTGCTGCCCCAGCCGCAGCAACAGGTGATTCCGAGTTACACTTCAGTCACAGGGCCGCAGTCAGTTACAGCACCTATGATGAATCAAGCTATGGGAGTTAACGCTCCACCGGGATTGGGAAACGGACAGGCACCAGCCGCTATATCATTGCCGATTACTGTTGGTCCGCCAGTACCGTTATATGCGCAGGCCAAACCTATTGTATACGATCAAGGAGTAATGACTCAAGAGGTGATAAGAGGAGGGTTCACGGGAAGTTCCCAAGGGATGACACCGGGAGAACAGACAGTCGAGGGATCTAGATCCTTGTTGGACTTCAGTCCGATTGGGGTTCCTTTAGAGACAATGAGATAAGCAGGTTTGGGTCTACTGACACCACAGATATTGGGAGCAAATACGTCACAGACACCAGTAATGCAGGCTGGAAATATCTTGTTGCAAGGCTTAACGGTGCAACAGTTAACTGAGTGGTTAGACAAGCTTAACACTCCACAGACTACTCCTGCAACAGCAGAGCGGTCAGAGAAAGAGGAATACCTGAATTTTGTGAGGTTGGGTGTGGAAGCAGCTGAGCTAGTTGAATGGACTATGGGAGTGAACAGGTTAGAATCATACACTGAGGTAGAACTGAGGTACCTGTGCCCGAAAATAACCAAAGAAGTGAGTAAGGTGCACCAGAGGTTAGCGAACGTAGCAGGTAAATACGGTATGGACTTAGACAATACTAAGCATCTGAAAAGGAGTTATAGGTTAGACTTCGAACCTAAAGATTTCGATCATATGAGATCCACTGGGATGAAGGCACACCTTAAAGAAATTCTACAGAGCGCGCAGGTTTGGGGAGCATTAGAGAAGTGGGAAGGCAGATGGGAAAGAAGAGAGATAAGAGGAAAAGTGACTGCCTGGAACCGCAGCAGGCGAAAGCTGCACCAGACACGGGAACAATAAAGATGTTACCGATGAGGGAGACAGCTGGAGGGGTTCTAGTCCATGTACCATGGTCTAGAGGTGACATTTTGTCATTCACAAATGATTAGCCCAGGTTGAGGGAAAAGCCAATAGAGTGGTATCAGCAGACAGATAGGTTTGTGAAGCTTGCAAAGTGTCTCTGGGAAGACTTGAATACCCTATTTGAGATTATAGTTCCAGCTGACTTATAGCTTGAGTGTAAGAGGAGTGTGGATTGGCCGATGACGGAACCGGCAAGGGACAGGGCCACTGGAGCACTGTCTCCTGAGGTGATGAAATACTACTATAAGGTGATTGAGTTTTTGAAGCAGAAGGTGTCACCGCAGAATATTGATTGGCAGAAAATTGATCGAACGGCATAAGAAGGCAAAGAGTCGATACATGCTTACTATGAGAGGTTGTTAAAGGCATTCAAACACTATAGTAGCACGGAGGTCATAGAACCGAAAGATATGAACAACCTTGTGTTCAGGTTCGTTGAAGGACTGAGGCCAGAGATTAGCCAGATGATTAAGAATCATTTGATCTGTTGGCAAGCAAAACCGATTGATGAAATGTTGCAGTATGCAAAATACTGTAGCAATGAGATTAAATTGAAACAGAGAAAGCTGAAAGAGAAGGTGATGGTGATGCAAATTAAGGCAGCTCAGGCAGGGATGCAGGGAAATGGAGTACAGCAGATGGTACAGCAGCAGCCTCAAGGGAACAGAATATTCCAACTGCAAACAAGAGGCAGAGGTCGGGGAGGTTTTGTGAACCGTGGTCCAGACTTGAATACTGTTGTGGTTCAAAATGACGTGCAAGGGATGAAAAAGATGTCGCCATGCCATGCGTGCGGGGGTGTGGGACACTGGAAGCGGGAGTGCCCAATGATGGTGCAGGATGGTGTTGTTCAACAAAGCAATGATGTCGGTACATTTCAAAATGTGAGGGGTTCAAGAATGAGGGGTCCAAATCCGAACTTCCAGAATAATATGGTTCAGATGCAGGGTCTCCAGCATATGCAACAAATGCAAATGCCACGTATGCAACCAGCGCAGCTGCAGCAAATACAACAGCAGATTCCCATGGTACCTAGACAGCAAATGCAGTTGCCTTTGGCTCCGATGGGACAGCAACAGGTGATGCTTCCTCAACAGGTCACAGGCCAAACCATGAGTCAAAATAATACAGTACAACAGTTCCCATTGCGTGGTGAGAATGGAATAAACGATGAATGGTCGGATGATTGTTCAGATAGTGAGGAGTGCAGGCTTGCAGCGTCCCTAGAAGTAGATCAGAGGGGACCTTACGTGCAAGGGAAGGTGATGGGTCACAAGGTTTCGTTCTTGGTTGACACAGGAGCTACACGCTCTAAAGTCAGAAGTGCAGAGGTTCCAATTGCCGCTTTCGGGGCGTATCATAAAGGTGGTAGGAGTAGCAAATCAGCTCCTGACTAATCTGATTACGGATCCGGTCCAAGTTGAGATTGGTACCTTTCAGGGATTACACAGGTTTGTAGTCTATGATTCAAGTCCTGTATCCCTACTGGGAAGTGACTTACTGTGTAAAACGAGGTGTTCGATCACCTGTTCCAGTGAAGGGATTGAGGTGCAGACAAACAGTGATGATGAAGGGGACGATGGTCAGATCTCAGAGCCAGAGTTGGAGACCACAGATGAGGAACACTTGACAAAGTGTTGCAGTATGCAAAATACTGTAGCAATGAGATTGAATTGAAACAGAGAAAGCTGAAAGAGAAGGTGATGGTGATGCAAATTAAGGCAGCTCAGGCAGGGATGCAGGGAAATGGAGTACAGCAGATGGTACATCAGCAGCCTCAAGGGAACAGAATGTTCCAACCGCAAACAAGAGGCAGAGGTCGGGGAGGTTTTGGGACCCATGGTCCAGACTTGAATACTGTTGTGGTTCAAAACGACGTGCAAGGGATGAAAAAGATGTCGCCATGCCATGCGTGGAAGCAGGAGTGCCCAATGATGGTGCAGGATGGTGTTGTTCAACAAAGCAATGATGTCGGTACATTTCAAAATGTGAGGGGTCCAAGAATGAGGGGTCCAAATCCGAACTTCCAGAATAATATGGTTCAGATGCAGGGCCTCCAGCATATGCAACAAATGCAAATGCCACGTATGCAACCAGCGCAGCTGCAGCAAATACAACAGCAGATTCCCATGGTACCTAGACAACAAATGCAGTTGCCTTTAGCTCCGATGGGACAGCAACAGGTGATGCTTCCTCAACAGGTCACAGGCCAAACCATGAGTCAAAATAATACAGTACAACAGTTCCCATTGCGTGGTGAGAATGGAATAAACGATGAATGGTCGGATGATTGTTCAGCTAGTGAGGAGTGCAGGCTTGCAGCATCCCTAGAAGTAGATCAGAGGGGACCTTACGTGCAAGGGAAGGTGATGGGTCACAAGGTTTCGTTCCTGGTTGACACAGGAGCTACACGCTCTACAGTCAGAAGTGCAGAGGTTCCAATTGCCACTTTCGGGCGTACCATAAAGGTGGTAGGAGTAGCAAATCAGCTCCTGACTAATCCGATTACGGATCCGGTCCAAGTTGAGATTGGTACCTTTCAGGGATTACACAGGTTTGTAGTCTATGATTCAAGTCCCGTATCCCTACTGGGAAGTGACTTACTGTGTAAAACGAGGTGTTCGATCACCTGTTCCAATGAAGGGATTGAGGTGCAGACAAACAGTGATGATGAAGGGGACGATGGTCAGATCTCAGAGACAGAGACGGAGACCACAATTGAGGAATACCCTTTGATAAGCTTCTTCCCTATGTTCACAGTGATCGATTTGCCAACAGAACTACAGGGAACAGTGACAGAGAAGGTATGGGACTTGACAGGAAAGGAAGTGGGACTGATCAAAGGAGTAGAACCAGTCAAAGTAGATGTGAAGCTGAATGCTGTGTTTCCCCAGGTACCACAGTACCACATGGCACAAGATGTTCTCATACAAGTGACGCAGATAATTGCAGACTTTGTGAAGCAAAGGGTCTTAAAAGAAGTGATGAGCAGCCCATGTAATTCGCCAATAATTGAACTGAGAAAGCCTTGTGGGAAAGTTTGAATTGTCCAAGACCTGACAAAAATTAATGAGATAGTGGTAAAATGTTGCCCCATAGTGCCAAATCCAACCGTGATCATGTTTCAGGTCCCATGTGATGCAGAGTGGTTCACGGTTGTGGACTTGTCTCAAGCATTCTTTTCGGTGCCTCTTCATGAGGATAGCCAATTTCTATTCAGTTTTAAATTCTTGGACAAGGTTTACAGTTGGAGTCGAATTCCTCAAGGGTTTTCAGAATCACCTTCCATCTTCAACCAGATATTGAAGAAGGATTTGGAGTCATTGGAACTGCCTTTTAACTCGACTCTAGTACAGTACATTGATGATTTGCTGATTGCATCCAAAAAGAAAGATGACTGCAGGTATGATACTATTGCCCTACTGAATCATTTGGGAAAGAACGGACATAAAGTGTCCCCAAAGAAGCTACACTACTGTCAGAAAGAGGTGAAGTACTTAGGCCACCTGATTGAAAAGGGGTCAAGGAGAATATCCAAAGAAAGAGTGACAGCCATATTACAAATGAGTCCCCCGACATCCAAGAGAGACGTGAGGATGTTTTTGGGAATGGTGGGCTACTGTCGCCAGTGGATTCCCAACTTCTCGATTATCTCTAAGCCCTTGGTGAGGTTGACTGTCAAAGAGGTTAAGGATGGCCCGGATACCCTAACTATGTCCGAGAAAGAAATGAGGGCCTTCATTGAACTGAGAGAGTGCATGTGCAGGGCTCCAGCTTTAGGTATGCCTGACTACACAAAGCCTTTTGTACTGTTTTGTCATAAATGTGATGCTTGTTCTCTGTCTGTCCTGACACAGGTCCATTGAGGTGCAAACCGCCCAGTAGCATATTTTTCAGCTACTTTGAACCCAGTCGCAGCAGCCTTACCGGGTTGTCTGCGTGCAGTTGCAGCAGTTGGTCAAAGCCTCACTCACTGTGAAGGTATAGTGATGGGACATCCCTTAACAGCAATGGTCCCGCACTCAGTTGAAATACTACTCACCCGAACCAAGACACAGAACATGACAAATGCCCACCTGACAAAATATGAAACGATTATATTGGGGTCACCTAATGTATCACTGAAACGCTGCACTGTTTTAAAACCGGCAACTTTGCTTCCCAATGAAAATTCAAATGTTGATGATGCTGAGGAAGTAGAACATGATTGTCTTGAGGTAACCGAACTGTGCACCAAACCAAGACCTGACATTAAAGATACCCAATTGGAAGAAAATGATTACATTATCTTTGTTGATGTTTCATGCCTGAGGGACTCAGTGGGAGTACTAAGAGACGGAAACGCTGTGTGTACAATCACCGGTATCCTGGAAGCATCTTGGCTCGAGAGAGTGTATTCTGCTCTAGTGGCTGAATTGGTTGCTCTTACTAGGGCATGCCGCTGATAAACTAAAAGTGACTATCTATACTGACAGCAGATACGGATTTGGGATTGTCCATGATTTTGGCCAGTTGTGGTCACAGAGGGGTTTCATGACCTCTTCTGGTTCTCCAGTGGAAAATGGTGAAAAAATAAATTAAGGAATTGTTGCACGCGATTCAGTTACCTCTTGAAATTGCTGTGGTGAAATGCAGCGCTCATGTTAAATCGCAAGACTTTGTGTCAATGGGAAACAGATATGCAGATCAAGTCACAAGGTTTTGTGCATTGAACTGTATATGGTTCAAAGATCAGTGGGAATTGTTACCGGCAACTGAAAATGAGACATGCACAGGTTATGCATTGAGGGTGGTTGACACAATGGAAGAGTTATAATAGTTGCAGGGGTGTGCCAGCAGAGAGGAGAAACACTCTTGGCTCAAAATGCAATGTGTACAAAGGACTGATGATTTGTGGGTTTCAGATGAGGGGAAAATGGTTTTGCCAAACAGTCTTTTGTCACAGTTTGTAAGGTTTTACCATGGTCAAGCACATATTGGGAGAGACGCCATGATCAGGTTGTTCAAAGTCGATTGGTTCAATCCAAAATTCAGACAAGCAGCAGAAGTAATCTGTCACGGGTGCATCATCTGTCAACAGATGAATGCGGGGAAAGGGACCGTGGTGAATTTGAGCCACATTGGGAGAGCAGGGGGTCCATTTAGCAGGATGCAGATGGATTTTATTGAGATGCCTGTGTGTGGAGGTCTGAGGTACGTGTTGGTGATTGTGTGCATCTTTAGTCACTGGATTGAAGCTTACCCTACACGTAGGAATGACAGTCTCACAGTAGCGAAGTTGCTGCTTAGGGAGTTGATACCACATTTCGGGTTTCCGATCTCTTTAGAATCAGATAGAGGAAGTCACTTCAACAACGAGGTGGTTAAACTCCTGTGTGCCGCACTGAACAGTGAACAGAAGTTGCATTGTAGCTACCGTCCCGAAGCCTCTGGACTAGTGGAACAGATGAATGGTACCTTGAAGTCGAGAATGGCAAAAATGTGTGCAGCTACCAATTTGAAATGGCCAGATGCATTGCCCTTAGTGCTAATGTCAAAGAGAAATACACCGAACAAGAAAACAGGACTGTCTCCTCATGAAATTCTCATGGGCCGAGCCATGAGATTGCCCGCAGTGCCTGCAAATGCTCTTGTGAATATCACGGATGATATGGTGTTGGACTACTGCAAGGGTCTGGCTGACGTGGTCCGCTCTTTCTCTCACCAGGTGGAAGCCACCACACTGCCACCGATAAATGATCCAGGTCACAACCTGAAAGCCGGTGACTGGGTTGTTGTCAAGAAACACGTGAGGAAGTCGTGTTTGGAGCCACGTTGGAAGGTGCCGTATCAAGTGATACTGACAACTACTACTGCTGTGAAGTGTGCGGGAATTCCAAACTGGATCCATGCCAGTCACACAAAGAAAGTGACGTGTCCAACTGATGAGGAACTTGAGTTGTCGAAAATAACAGCTAAAGAAAAGGAAGTCTCAGGGCCAGAGAGTAATCAAAGGGGAACTGAGACTGAAGGAGAGCCCGTTGAGGACAGCTTGGTCACTCAAACAGCAAACGAGATCCAGAAGGGTGACGGTGAGCCTATCTCAACTGAGGCACCAGGAGAACCAAAACAAAGAGAGGTTCTCCCAGAAACAGACGGTTACGGGTTTGAAGTTGAACCCCTGACAGACCCGGAAGGCAAAGGAGGTGAAACAGACGGAAGTCAAGGTGTTCAGACTCCTCCTGAGCAACTTGCAGATCCATCAAGAGAAACCACCATAGCACAAGAGGAGGGCATTGAACAGCACCCTGAAAAGCCAAACAGCAAAACGATACTGAAAGGAGATAAGTGTCCGGAATCGCAAACTGAAAAAGGGAAAGTAGTCATCAACGAAACAATAAAGGAAGAGGTCAATACCACAAGGAAGGAAGATTTGAGCCAAGGAGAATTGCAGGGTGACCGCAAATTGAAGAGAAAGAGAATTGCAAACAGAAGATACTCGGGTCCTGAATGGGCTTATGCAACGACAGCCGAGTGGCAACAAGAGTTCTTGGCTTTTTGCTTTGATCGTGAAGTTCCAGGGCAATGAAGTTGCCCACAAATAAGAGACTGTGTTAAGCTGAAATTTGAATAAAGGGAAACCTGAGAAAAGAGAAAAATGAAAATTACCGGATGCGACACTGTTAACCTGAATTGACTTGAAAAACCTGATTGTGACAAGCTGCTAACTGGATTGACAAAGGACCCTGGGAGTGAATGAGAAAGCTGTAAATACTTGCTGGAAAAAGACTTTTGCGTAAAAGAATTATTAACCATCCTCCTATTAGTTGATTACGTTTGTAGTACTTTACTTTCTGATTCTTTACAGATCATGCGTAGTTCAGGAGACGACGTTGAGGGAAATAAGAGTTGTAAATATTTGGGTGTTGCTTTGGCTGTTGTGTGTGTGATATTCATTATAGCTATATTTGTGGAATTACGTCTGGTAGATGAAAGTGAAGCTAACAATGCAACAGTTTCTGAAACTGCTACATTAACACTGTGGGACAGGTTTGAGCAGGATGCGAAGTATTTGTATGGCGAGAGTAACTCCAAAGGGGAGCTGTCTACTAACATTTTCTATCGCTTGCTAAGTGAGTATGTTGACACTATGGATGCAAAGGCTTGTTATGTGTGTACCCAAATTCCTCTTTCAGTCCAAGAGGGGGTTACTTATCACAGCTTGCCATTAACCTACGGGATTAGTTGTAGTCTGCTTCTAACGCGCTTTCATAATCAAGAAGAAGTGCAATATTTTTATTCCAATTATGATTTAGTGTTCTCGTATGTGCCTATCATCGAACACTTGAATAGTGTAGCTAAATATTATGCCATAATGCTGGTTAAGGGTTTCTTTGAGCCTAGAATGACAATTAGTACATCATATGCGCACCACAATAATTTGACATGCTTGCTTACATCTGTAGAAAAGAGCTTTTTAGATCACACTGAAGACAGAAGGAGGGTTTTAAAGGGAAAACTAGAAAAGGGCTTGCAGGAGCGGACATTTCTTAGCAATAGTAATAATGGGGTTAGGGAATAAGGGAAGCTAGCTTTAGATGTGAAACATGTAGGTAGGCTTTGCATTACTCGACCAAAGTCATATTATGACACTGTGTTTGTGGGAACTAGTGAGTGTAAGCATGTGTTTTTGTTTCAGAATAAATGGACTATCATGCTAAATGGGATGGATCAAGCGATCCCAGGGGTCTATTATATTTGTGGACTTAGTGCTTATTACCGTCTTCCAAAGGGATGGTATGGGACATGTTATTTGGGAATAGTTTTTCCAAAGATCTGTCAACTAGACGATTTAAAGAAATTTCCGAAAGTGACAGAATTGCTTTGTGCTAGACATAAGAGAGAAACTGCTGCTAGTGTCGTAGGGGACATATTTGGAGCAATAATTCCTTCAGTGGGAGTTATTTTGAATTCCGTAAAGATTCGAAAGTTGTCTACTATTGTGGATAACATGCTGACAAACTTCACAGGGGCTATACTCCTGATGGATACTGAACTTGCTGCGGAGAGGGCTATGACTCTTCGAAACAGGCGTTCTTTAGACATTCTTTTAGCGAAAAGTGGCGGAGTCTGTAAGATGCCTAATGAGCGCCACTGTTGTGCTTATATTCCGGATAATAGTAATGAGATTAGAAGTATGCTTACTAACCTAACAAGAGATAGTGCAGATTTAGAGGAACTGAAAGAACCAGGATTCTGGGAAAAGGTTGGAGAAGAATTTGCGCGTGTGGGAAACTGGTTTAGTCGGCTTTGGCATGGGTTCTTGGGAAAACTAATACAGGGCATAGTAATTGTCTTGGCTTGTTTATTTGGACTATGCTTATTGAACAAAATTTGTGAACAAGGTAAAGTCAAATGTGCAAAACATAAAGAGGGGAGGGAGGACAAGAAAAGGGAGAAAATGTTCAGAGCAAAATATGAAAAGGCAAAACAAAAAGAAGACATTGAAATGAGGGAAATGAACAAATGAAAAAAAAGTAAAGAGTGGATTTGTGTGATGACAAGTGTCATCAGAGGAGGGATTGTTGGAGTGTAGTTTTATAATCAAAAAATTAACATGAAACATTTATGAATTAATGCATAATGATGCCGCATAGAAATTATATTAATGTGCTTTTACTAACTTGTGTTTGAAATGTGCCCACGGGGAGTGGCCACGAACGAATACGATGATAAATGAAACTGACTAATAATGAAATATTAATGTACTAATGTATGATTTGTATTGGTATCAAGGGTTATATGTTAAGGTTTTGCTAATTAATCACTAGGCCTTAGTTAGCATGAGTCAGGGCCTAGCTGCCTGGTTTCCTATTAAATGTGTTTTTCTAACGTGCAATGTGCTGACTTGCTGAAGGACATGTAGTTGTACTTTTCCAGAAGCTAGAAGATGTGTGTAACCGTAGTAAATTCTTTCTCATGAGACTCGACTTGCTCAAGGAGACATTCTTGCCGAATGCAACAGTGTAAACTTGCAACAGGTACAAGGTCGCCTGAACTGGTATAGACAATGGACAATGGGTCTGTGAGAGGACAGCGAGAACATGAAATTGTACCTGACATTCTACCCGTTGGAGACGTCAATTACAGAAGCCAATAAACTACGTGAGAACTGTTGTGAGGTGACAATCTTAATGAGGCGACAAGTAAATCACTGGATAGAGATAATGGTGCACCAAAAACTTGCCCAATTGGAAATTAGGGGACTGTACAACAAGTTTGATATAATCGTAGGACACAAGAAGAAATCAGCCATTACGTGCCTATGCTATTGCCTAGATACTTTGCCACTCTGTCTTAAAGACTTTGCGGTTTATTTCTTTGAACCATCCTTGTTTTGCCTTGCCCGATTCATACTTTTCCTCCTTATGAGGGAAGTGTCCCTTATTGCCCGTCTTGCTGAACTTTGCTGTGTTCCTTGGCTGATGGCGAATCAACTGATGTCCTGAGGACGAAGACTGACTCTGCATGCTGACTCATTACGGAGGGTAACTATATGATGATGAAATTGTAGTTGTCTGTTTGCCTTTTCTTTCTAGGTACCAACTGCTTCTTTTGATAGAGACCATAGTTAGATGTTTTCGAAATTTGTGTTGCTAAATTGTTTTGCATGAAGCCCAACATGCTAATGCTGATTCGAGGTTAGTTAAGGAATTCACTAAACGGACGCAAATAGACAAATGACTGAATCTATGCTTTGTTGAATAATGTGCTAATGATATTCTGTGAAGATTAACCCATGTTGACGTTGTGCTTTGTTCTAATGTTGATGATTCTTTCTTTGATGAAATCTTATTCGAGTTGTCATATTATAACAGTGTTGATGTATTTTCTGGATTTGAGACTAATAAATTTGCTAGTAGAGTGTAATCAATAGGGAATAAATATCATAAATCTTACGAAATATTGTGTGGTTTTTCATGACTGAGAGATCTTGGTGTGATTTGATCCTTACTTATGCCATTATCCAAATTGAATCGATTTGTTATAGTGAGTATTGATGATGTTATTGATCTATTGATTGCTATGTTGGTTAGTTGTCTCGTCCTGAGGTGTCTTCAATTAGGGTCAAAAGATTCATTGGCCTAAAATGAGTCCCAGACTAATTAATTATTTAAGACGGGATGCGTTATCATACCCAATGCCACATCATGAAGAAATGATGGCCAAATAATCCAGCCATGTTGCTGAAAGAAGTACAGGAGCTGGAAGAAGGTGACGTGGAAACACTCATGTAACACTGTAACAAATCAACAATTGTCACTTCACTATATGTACATTGTCTAAATTGACTCATTCAGGTTGTACTAACGTTGATCAGATAGATAACACACCTTGCACAGAGATGTACACTGGAGACAAGTTGGGCAAAATGTCAGGGAGATTTGTGTACACAATCCACCTCACAAAGAACCAGCTAGCCCCAGGGAAATCACCTCTCGTGATTGGTACTCCTGACAATACCATACTCTGATTACATCAGTTACATTAGTCCCTTGAATGTTGTAGAGGCCCGGGGATTCTCAAGTTATTATAAAAGACCCTTAACATGTTGCTTAATGTGAAGGCATTTCACTGTCTCTTTTTTCATGCAAAAACAGATTTCCCTGGATGAATGATTGTACACAACCACATATGATCCGCACATTACTAAAAGTCACTCCCTGAGGCATGTCATTACTTAGGTAATGAACCTTCATCTTTTAACATGTGCTAAGCACTTCGCTAAATGATTCTACACCAATGGCATTGGAATGCACATTGTGGGTAAAAACTGTAGTCCTACCTGTCATATCCTTCATTGCTACTGCTGTTGTACATGCCAAATTACATGGAATGACAGGTGAGGGTATGCGTGAGCCACCAATCAATGGTGATACACTCTTATGCATATATATGTGATGGATCAGACATCATCCCATGGAGACAGACCATGCTTGAAACAGCAGTGAAAATTATATAGCAAAAGTGAAAGGTACACATGCTAGCATGTAAGCACAAGGAACGGTGGCAAGAATGATGTCACTAATATCATGTCACTGGACAATCACTACTTACCAAGGGAAAGTATTGAGCTGAGACTGCATCCAAAGGGCAATGTATACTCTGTCACATGTATGATGGCAACCTTCACATGACAGACAGTAGTGAGGCACCAGCACTTGTCACTCACTGAAGACAAGTGGCCTGTGTGGGACAGATGCCAATAGACTCACTTGAGCAGCCACATAGATGAGTACAGTGATCTATTATTCCATGTTGTTTGGGCTGACACACTGAAGACAAGTGGACGGTTGGGTACAAATTACATCCACAACAACAAACAACATGACCTGATTGATCTCTTACTCAGCCATGTTTTGGCCTTGGAGAGTTAATTGGTTGTGGGCTGTACTCTGTTGAGTCCTAGGTCACTCGGCCAATAGGCAAGACACATTAGTATGCAACAATTACCATACATACACAAACAATCACTCATCTTTTGTGTCACACATGGCCCATCTCCAGTCTTCAGGAGGAGATGGCAGATTCAAACACATCAACTTGGCAATGTAACAGGCAGGAATATGCACAGGACTTGCCCCCTTGTAGCTTCTGTGCTCCCTTGAAACATCCATCAAGCTCGGAGTAGGCCACTACCAGAATGCGGCCCATTAGGGGGGTCAGGCTCCGACATGCGCTCCGCTCATCTTGGGAGGACAGCCCACATCTTCCAGTGCCAGCGCCTCAGATCCTTCCACCTCTTTTGACAGTGAGAGCTCCACGGCCTATGGATCCCCTGGGTCTGCACCTTCCAGGTGATGGTTCTCCAAATACCCTTCTTCTGATGGACGTTGACCGGTATGGATGCAAGAGAGATTACAAATCCATGTTTTTGCCCAAATGGTTGTGTCATACACCTTTCAAAAACACCAGGCACAAAAATGTTGTAATTGTAAACACAATACAAGTGTAAAGCACACATGCTGATATGTACAGGGATGACTACGCACTTTTGTATTCATCTGCAGACTAACCCACTGCACTGCCTAATGGCCTGCAATACCTAAGCAAGCCTACTGGCATCAGGTAGCCAACGCTCAAGCAACATGCACTGTGATGCGAGCCACAATGAGACATACCACATCATTGTGGCTTTTTGAAGGGTAAACTCCTTGGGCCAGACTGAACAGATACATGAACATCAATCCACATTGAATCAATTCATCCAGTCAACTACCATAGTACAGACTTCACCCTAACACTTAGGTGACAATGAAATGTCCGTGCAATGAGAAATTCTCTTCCCTGTGCATGTGTGGACATGTGGTCTACCCAATGTTAACTTCAAGGTGGGTTTGAGTGGTATGTACTTGCAGCACAGAACACATTTCTTTTACCAAATGTGGCAATCCTATGGAGATGCCATCCAATGTACTAAGGTCAGTTTGGTCTGATTGTTTGCATTTAACCAAGCTAATGAATCACATGTCATGGCCTCTCCGGAATCAACAAACTATCTTCACTGCTGGTTTGGCACATGTGCAATACGTCTGTACTGGACAAATATAACTTATGTAAAGGTGACAACAGAGCTGTGGGAGTAAGGGACCTGTCATAAGTCAATGACACACATTGACAATGAGGCAAAATGCACAAATCTACTAGATCATGGAGTTACCTCAGTACCCAATGGACAAAGGCCTTCAGGACAAGTCTTGCCACAGGAAACTCATTTTGGCAACATGCCAGGATCTGCAAGTCTACAGAGAGTGGGCCTGGTACCATAGTAGCATAGCTACAGTAACTCCGCCCCGGCCTGGCCTATGTACCATACTGGGAGATACATATGACAGGCCCTGGTCTCTGCAGGCTGAGCATATAGAACCTACAAGACACTCACATTTTCATCTCTTCCATGCATGACAGTACATCATGTGTCCATCCTCTGTGGTGGTGGCTTGTGTGGCACTCTGAAGAGCACAGTGATATTTATATGGTTCTCATACAGCAGTTTGCCAAGGCAGATGTGGGCTGAGTGCTCTGTAGCACAATACACACTGCCAACAAGATCCTCAAATGACTCAAACAGAATACATAAACAGCTAATGCTGTGATGCACATAAATGCAATTTGACATTTGCAACCATCATGTTCAAAGATAAGTCATCATATGGCTGTAAAGTCTTCTTGCCTGGATATTTGAATACAACACGAGGAGGACCTAGGCTTTATCACACCCCACACAACACAATGTTAATCTGCAATGCATAGAATACGTTTCTCCACTACCTGCACATTGTACATCCTGTGTATGGCACATAAAATGTGACAACAGGCACCCAAAACGTCTAACTGGCACACAGAGGCACCTTTTAGCCTATGAGGAAGGGAAGGGTGGTGCTGAACGGAGTCAAATATGATAATGAGGTTCTTACCTGCTCCTCTGAGGGTTCACAGAGCTGACCAAACATGGGAAGGACCTCCTCAACGAGCCTCTCCAGCTCCTCAGAGAAAAGGCAGGGGCCCTTTCACCTGTTTGGCCTGGTATTATTGTTCCCCAAGGTGACACACAGCAGCTGAAGTGGTGGAGGTGTTGATGGAAGCATTGTCAGGAGTCAAGTGAGTGAATTTGCAAAACGCGGCTTACATGTATTCCATGAACGCGGTCATCATCGCCGACAGCCACGGCCATTGGCCCGCAACTGTCACAGGCAACAACTTTAGGCTATGGCTGTGTCTGGCATGGTTGGAACCACCCACCACGCGGTCAACTTCTGCTGGCGGCCATGGGTGGTTCCTAATGTCCAGTGAAGTAGGCCAGGCATCTGCCATTTTGGCGGTTGGAAATACTGTATTGGGCTCTGATAAATGCTTCACAACACCAATATATGTGTTGGATCATCACATACATTCTAAAGCAGCCTTGTTGTGTAGGTTCTACTACACAATCACCAGTGTAGTTTGTTGCTGAGCACAGGTAGCATATTACGGCGGTGCACTGTCCACCACCGCTGACTGTATTTTTGCCAGTCGAAACAGACTGTTAAATTTTGAGGGGCATTTGAGAAGCAGATAGTTAGACTTTGCCCAAATCCATGTTGTGGACACATGTGTTGACAAAGATGGGGGTCACGTTTGACCCCTGTGTAGCTGACAGCTGTGATGTGTACTGGGTGTGATGCATTTCCAGTCAGAAATACTTTGTCATATGATTTTGTTGCTATACATCATGTATGTTGGTGTAGACACAGTGACTAATGCTCCAACTCATATTTTCACAAATAGGTACCCAGGGAGAGGGAGAAGGTGACAACCTCCAGTGTACCGTCCATTGCCAGACCTTCAAATCATGAAAGAATGACGCATCATCAAACAGTACCATCTGAACAGGCAATCAATTGTGGATTTATGTTGTCAGTTGGAGCCAGATCTGATGACTGAAAACACTAATCCAACATGCACACCACCCATTGTTAAAATTATGCAGTAGTATATATTCTGGTCACAGGGTCGTTCCAATATACAGTGGCCTTTCTTGGTGATATATTCCAAACTATATACAGTGTTTTGTTAAGAGATGTGCTATGGTCAATGATGAAACAAATTGACAGCTACATCAGGTTCCGCAGACGTGAGGATTTAGCCAATGTGAAGGTAGACTTCTATGGTTTTGCTCACCTCACACATGTGGTGGGATCTATTGATGGCACACATGTTGCCTTTGTGTCATCACAGGCCAGTGGACAAGTGTAATGCAACAGGAAACACTTCCATTCTATCAACGTACACGTTGTCTGCGTCTGTGCCAAGGTTCCTAGGTTCAGTGCATCATTCCTTTATAATGCGGAACAGCACAATACCACAGCTGATGTCACAACTTCAACCAGAGAGGGCCTGGCTGGTTGGTAAATCACATCTGTCCAGATTTTGTGTGTGCAATGGCAGGTGCAACAATCAGGAAGTGAGTGACTTGCTGCACTTATGTCTCATTCCTAAACAGGAGACTCTGCATTTCCAAACCATCCTTGGTTATTGACGCCGCTGAGGAATCCAACTATGCCAGGGGAAGTCTGCTTTAGAAAGGCCAATGGAAAAACATGGTGGGCAGGGGAGTGAGTTTTTGGGCTCCTGAAGGCCGCATTTCATTGTCTGGACAGGACTTGGGGAGCCTTCCTCTACTCACTCAGGAAAGTATGTCAGATCACTGTTGCATGCTGCATGCTCCATTGTGAGAAAGGTGGTCTCTAGTCGGCAGAGGTATACAGCCTTGTCCAAGTAGGGACCACAATCCTAGTCATGGTAGGTCACAACACAATCCAAATTATCGTGTGTCCACCTTCCATTAGCTTGGCACTGAGCAGTCAGGCTTATTTTAGAAGGCAATGTGTAATGTATTTATGCAGAACTTATACAATAACACAGTGAAAACACCACAAAATACACCACACAGGTTTAGAGAAATAGAGAATATTTATCTGAATAAAATACAGTTGAGATGATGAAAAGTTCTGAATTTTTAAAAATTAAATCCCACCAAACTGCAGTTACAATACCTTTTGAAAGCGAAGGAACAAAGACGTTGCAGGGAGTCGGGGAGATATGGCTTCGCTGGGGCCAGTGCAGTGTCAGTCCCTTACAGCGCCTGGGGAGATGAGGCGTCGGATCCGCACTACGAGGCAGGGGGAGGCAAGGCGTTGGTTCTGTCCGGTTGCAGGGGGAGCTGGTGCTGCGTCGGTGGTGATGCGTTAGTTCCCTGTCACTCAGTGAGGTAGATGGTTCCAGCCAGTCAAGACGTAATGTGTTGACTTTGCAGTGTCGCAATTACCCTGCGTGACGTCAGCGGTGTCGCAACAATGTCAGACTTGCGTTGCAGGTCATGGTCATTGCAGTCTAGATGTGACTTTTGGACAGCCAGGCAGGTCTGCTGACAGAGTTTGGGTGTAGATCCAGATGTGTCTGATTTGGTGGGGTCGGAGACCCAGTTTATATACCTAAAAATGCCTTTGAATTGGGGGAAACTTCAAAGAGTGGTTTTAAAGTACACAAGTTCCCCTTTTAGCCCTGGCTGCCAGTGTCCCTTTGGGGGGTTACCAGTCCAGTGTGAGGGCAGGCCACTGGCCTTTGAAATGTGTAAGCCCCTCCTCTCTTCCTGCCCAGGAAGACCCATTCAGTATGCAGATGAATCCAGATGTGACTGAGTGTCCTGTGTTTGAATTTGTCTTGGTGGAAAGCCCAAGGGGAGCTATCAACAAGCACGGAGCAGACGTGGATTGGAGACATGCTGTAAGTTACAGTAAGTGCAGAGAAATGCCCACATTCTAAAAGTGGCATTTCTAAAACAGTAATATTAAATCCAATAACCAATAAGCAGGATTTTCTAATACCATTCTGGCCATTCTAAATATTACATGGCTACTCCTTCCAGATCAGAATCTACCACTCAAAAGGGTATTAGGGCAGTTCTAATGCTAGTCGATGAGAAGAGCAGGCCTCACAGTGGTGGAACATGAATTGGTGAGTTTTTCACTACCAGGACATGTAAAACACATAGGTACTTGTCCTGCCTTGTCCTTACATAGCACCCTGCCCTATGGGTTACCTATGGCCTATCTTAGGGCTGACGTATATATAGAAAAAGCGGAGTTTAAGGCTTGGCAAGTAGTTTTAAATACTGAGTCGAAGTAGCACTGAAATGCACACACAGGCCTTGCAATGGAAGGCCTGAGACATGGTTAAGGGGCTAATTATGTGGGTGGCACAATGCGGGCCCACTAGTAGCATTTAATTTACAGGCTCTGGGCACATGTAGTAAACTTTACTAGGGAAATAGAAGTAAATTTAATATGCCATTTTGGTAAGAACCAATGTTACCATGTTTAGTGGAGAGAGAACATGCACTTTAGCTCTGGTTAGCAGTGGTAAAGTGCGCTGAATACTTAAACCAAAAAAACAGTGCCAGAAAAGTGGAGAGAGGCAAGGAAAAAGTTGGGGGATGACCACCCTAAGGCTGTCAGGTCTAACATCCATAACATCGCCCTGCGGAGAAATATCACTTACGTCTCAGAGGAAGGGGAGCCTGCGGTGCAACTAGGTGAGAATCCTTAAATGGGAAATGAAGATGATAGTGGTGCAGAGGTAGGAGCTTTAATTTTTTTTTTATAGGCATTTGGCTCAGCAGGGCAATTTGCAAAACTATGTGGTTTCTAAGTTACGTAGTGACCAGCCTCAATCAGTCTTGGTAACAGATTCTCCACTATATCCGGCATGGAGGAAAATGACTGACTTATTAGATCAAAAAGTACCCTTCTATATGATATGCCTCACTCAGGTATTATAAATGGGGAAAAACCTCATATTATTTCTGATCTATGTCCCCGGGAGGATTCACAGTCCCTGTTACAGCTTATTTGCTGGAACATTGTGGGGTATGACTCCAAGCTCCAGAATGCTATGTGGGTAGGGTAGATTTCTACATTTGATTTTGTTCTATTGAATTAGACATGGTCACAGGGGGAGACTGTGTAGAACAGGTTTCTGAGTTTTATGGGTCCTGCGGTTCATGTTCCCAGCCAGCAGCCTAGGGGAGGGTTGGTGATGCTTATTTGTATCTTTAAGGTCTGCAGGGCCTATCAGAATATTTATAAACATCGGGGTATCTTAATTGTTTGGGTAGTTTTTCCAAACAAGTTGATTATTCTGATACATTTTTATAATGCAGTCTGGGAGCAGGGCAGCCAAATTCAAGCCTTATTTTCTGCCATGGCCACACTGAGAACTAGAATGGAGTCTATTCTTAATGTTTTCTGTATTATTGTTGCGGGACTTTAATGCCAAAATTGCCTCTCACCGACCCTGTTTGATCCCTTTGAAAGGAAGGACTGTTTTCCAACTATTGAGCAGAGGTGGGACCCTATTCAATGCTCTTTTAGATTTGGGACTGATAAATATTGCAGAATCGGTGTATATTCCCTGTGGGCAGGCTCCTACTTTTGTGGGCGGGGGGGGGAGAGCACAATCATTAAATATGTTTTTGTGTCTCCAACTATGAGTCAATATGTTTGATGGGGCGGGGTACAGAAGGAGTTGGAGTGTAGTGATCATAAACCTCTCCTGTTAACTCTTGAATTGCTCATTGTGAGATATACCCCTGTTGCTATTGGGCCCAGGGGTCTGGGAATCAAGGACCAAGGTCCTAGGGTGAGCTGGCATAATGCTAACATTCCTCAGGTTTTTGTGGCCACAGTGAAAAGTAATCTCAAGCTGATTATGGAGGCACTGCTGACGGAGAATCCTTATTTTGAGGAGGTCATGGATGCTTTGGGCAAGCTGAATAATTCCATTAGAGTTATTGTCAACACCGTAAGAGGGCTATCTAACAAACGCCTGAGTGGTTGTTTTTACAAATCATGCAAAGCTGCAAAGAAAACTCTGCATAGGGAGTTAAATCTGCTACCCAGAGATTGGGAGGATTTAGGCCCTCATTACAACATTGACGGTAAGTGCCACTTACCGCCATGCTGACTGCCGCCAACATACCGTGACCACGGCAGTATACCGCTACTCGTATTATGACCCACACATAGAAATCTGCCACCATACAGACACACACAGAAGTCCGCCAGCCCAAAGGTCAGAGATAAAATGGTGGTACCAAAACCCACACTAGTACGCCAACAGAATTACGTCCACAGCATCATGACCCACGAATCACTGCGGCGGTCATTCAAACGTGGTAAACCATTGGCGGTACACACCGCTGCGCTCAAAATACACACACACTAACAAAACAACACCACATTAGACAATTCAAAATACACACACCTGACACACATACACACACCACACCCACACACCCACACCAATATAAAACACACACTACCCACAACCCTTTACAGCCCAAAGATTTTGGCAAGTGAGAGAGAGAGAAAAGCCAGGAGCACCCACTGAATCTGAGCCACAAAACACCATTACCCATACACCATCCACGCACCTCAATGCACGCACCCCAACACATCACCCCACACACCCACACACATAATACTCACACTACACTCATGGCACCACAAAGACACCTCAGGTTTTCAGAGGAGAAGCTAAGGGTCATGGTGGTTGAAATCCGGGTAGAGCCACATCTATTCTGATCACGGGTGCAGCAGACGTCTACTGCAAGGAAGATGGAGCTATGGCGGAGAGTCGTGGTCAGGGTCAACACCATGGGACAGCACCCAAGAACAAGGGATGACATCGGGAAGAGGTGGAACAACCTTTGGGGGAAGATACGTTCTGTGGTAGCAAGGCACCAGATAGCAGTACAGAGGACTGGCAGTGGACCCCCACATCCTCCCCCACAACTAACAACATTGGAGGAGAAAGTCTTGGGAATCATGCATCCTGAGGGCCTGGCAGGAGTAGCAGGATGACTGGACTCATGTAAGTCAAATCTTTACTACTTTATCCCCACCCTACCTGCATGCCATCACAAACAACCCCTACCCTCACCCCATCACCCCACCACCTCACATATACCCCACCATCACAACCCACCCATCCCAATACCAAGCCCTGCATGCAACACCAATGCATGAACCCCCATCACAGACCTGCATGGACACCCATCACCACAGCATGCACACTAGTGACAATCACTTAGCCAAACCAAGCACTACTCACACAAGCCAGAGCTGCCTTGCTAATAACAACCATAGAGGGAAACATATCTATGCACAAGATGGCACACACAGATACAATTACACTGCATTTAAATCCCCACAGGACCCCCACTCTACGTCACCAGAGAGGAGGTGCCAGCAACATCCAGTCCCCCCCAGAAGAGGCCCACAGTGATGACAGCATCTCTGCACGCCTGGATAACGATGACCAACCTGGCCCATCAGGGACTGCTGGACAGTCGGTGACCCAGCCACAGTCACAAACCACCACAGAGCCTCCCCCCTCAGGAAAACCCACCACAGCACCCACCCAGCGGGCCCATCCATCTGTCTCCAGGACACGTCAATCAGCAGTGTGTGCACCACTACAGGGACCCCAGGCAACCCCACAAGCACAGGATGATCAGGGACCTGGGGTTAGTGGCAGTGGGCACACGGTTCAAGGGACGGAGGCACCGGACAACAGGGAAGCTGAGAGGACTTCTGCGTGACAGGGGGAGGACAGGCCCAGGGAACCGACTCTCCATGAGGCACTCACCAACATCTTGGGAGCATACCACCATTCCCAGGAGACCATGGGCCAGATACTGGCCAAGCTGCAGGAGACCCAGCAGCTGCAGGAGGGACAGTACCTGGGGATCAGGGAGGACCTGAAGGACATCCACACCACCCTGGTCACCATTGCAGGGGTGCTGGCTGACATGGCCAACACCATGAGGGAGGCAGTGGCACACCAATGGGCCCCTGACACTAGCCAAACCGAAGAACAGCCCTCCACCTCCGCCGATGCTAGTGGACAGGAGGCCCTGCCACAGAAACAACAGGCCACCAGCACCCCACCCCCGGCAGAAGGAGAACCACCCTGCAAACGGTCCCTGTGATCCAGGCACAAGCCAGAGAACATTGCCAAGACCCCGCCACAAAATAAGACTCTCCTGATTGTCACCCTTCTCTCCCACCCTGTCACCCTGTCCACCTTGAACTGCCATTTCTCCCCTTCCTATGCCCCCTTGGACAATGCACCTGAGATACAAATAGACTGGACTCTACCCTGGACTTTCCTCCATCAGCAACCCAGCCCTTTGTAATACCCCCTACACTTATTATCACAGAAATAAACACCCTTGGAACAAAATCAAATATGGAGTCTGGCAATTGTTTGGCAAATGTATTAGTTTCACAAACTGTAAACATTGCAATTCAAATGTACTGTAACATTTACATAGGCATGACCTGTAGTGGGCAGCAGTAAACACACCAGGAGCCAGAGTGGGGCACGGAGATCTGAAAATAGAGATGCCAAAGGGTACAGTAAGTGGCAATAGAAATAGGGAAATCAGGCTGCCATGTTCAATGTCAAACATAAAACTTCAATGGAAGGTGAAGTTACAGTGTCTTACCTGTGTGTCACTGGAAGTACTGTTGAATTAGTGTAGTTCTGTTGTCCACATCTTCTTCCTCTGCCATCACTGGAGGCTCCACTGCTGCCACACGACCATCCGCAGGCTCATCCTCCTGCAGAAACGGCACCTGGCTTCTCAAGGCCAGGTTGTGCAACATGCAACGATGATCTGGCACACCTTCTTGAGTGAGTAGTACAGGGATCCACCTGTCAGATGGAGGCACCAGAATCTGGCCTTCAGGAGGCCAAAGGTTCTCGCAGTGATCCTCCTTGTTTTCTCATGTCCCTCATTGTAACGTTCCTCTGCCTTGTCCTGGCATTCCTCACTGGGGTCAGTAGCCATGAGAGGTTGGGGTAACCAGAGTCACCTGCAAATATTCGAGGGATACCTGTTAGCCACACACTCCCCCTTAGGGCCAAACCCACACCCATATACCTACATCAACTGGGTGGGGACCATGAGCTCACCTATTAGCCACATCCGGTGCCTCTGGAGTTGAGACATCACATATGGGATGCTGCTGTTCCTCAAGATAAAGGCATCATGCACAGAGCCAGGATACTTGGTATTGACATGGGAGATGTACCGGTCCGCCAAACACACCATCTGCACATTCAGAGAGTGAAAGCTTTTCCTATTTCTGAACACTTGTTCATTTCTCTAGGGGGGGACAAATGCAATATGTGTACCATCAATGGCACCAATGATGTTGGGGATATGTCCCAGTGCATACAAGTCAGCCTTCACTGTGGCCAAATCCTCCACCTGGGGGAATACGATGTAGCTGCGCATGTGTTTCAGCAGGGTAGACAACACTCTGGTCAGCACGTTTGAGAACAAAGGCGGTGACATCCCTGATGCCATGGCCACTGTTGCATGGAAGGAACCACTTGCCAGGAAATGGAGCACTGACAGGACCTGCAGTAGAGGGGGGGATACCTGTGGGGTGGCGGATAGCTGAAATCAGGTCTGGCTCCAATTGGGCACACAGTTCTTGGATTGTGGTCCTATCAAGTCTGTAAGTCAGGATAATGTGCCTGTCCTCCATTGTTGCTAGGTCCACCAGGGGTCTGTACACGGGGGGATGTCTCCATCTCCTATTCATCCTCAGTGGTTGAACTCTAGGGTGAAAAAAGGTGAACAGAAGGTCATATTCACACATATGTCAAAATTAATATGCAATTTTTGCTTTACAGAAACAGTATGTGTACTCGTAAGTCAGTTGTTGTGCCAATGTCTGCTGTGATGCAGTTAGGTGCCAGGGCCTGTGCCCTCCTGAAATGGCGGCTGCCTGACTTGTGAGGAGAGACAAGTGAAAATGAGGTAATTCTGCTGGCGTTGTGTGCTGTTGCGGTCGGCGGACGATGACCGCTGCACAACACTGCATTGGTTATCATTGGGCCCTATGGGTTCCAGGAGCCAATGGCTATGTACGCCGGCAGTGACGGTACGCACCACCATGGATGTGACTTCCATTTTCTATCTGTGCACTCACTTGCTACCTGACCTTCAACAGGAAAGGACCTACACTGCAAGTGCTGCTGTGACCTGTGTCTGGAAGTGACAATGGCTTGAGTGTCTGGGGAAAGGGCCCCTGCCTTCACTTCGGAGGAGTTGGAGAGACTGGTGTATGGGGTCCTACTCCAGTACACTTTACTCTATGGTCCTCCAGACAAACAGGTGAGTACACTGTAAGCATGATGCATGGGGCTTGAATGTATGGGTTGCTGTGTGTGTAAGCCTTGTGTAGGGTGGGGTCTGAGTGGTCCTGGGCAGAGTGCTGCATGTATGGTGGGCAATGTATGTGTGTAAGGGGATGGGGGGATATGTTGGGCCATGAGTATAACAGTCCGGACAGTATGAATAATATCTTTTCTGCTGTATTTTTTCTGCAGGTCAGCGCCCATCAGAAAAAGGGTATTTGGCGTGCCATCGCCAAGGAGGTTCGGACCCTGGGGGTCTTTGACAGGCGGAGTACCCAATGCCGCAAACGGTGGAAGGACCTGTGACGCAGGGCAAGGAAAATGGCGGAGGCACAGCTGGCGCTGGCCTCCCAACAAGGAAAGGATGCTCATCGTACCCTGACCCCCCTGATGTTCCGCATCCTGGCGGTGGCCTATCTGGAGTTGGATGGGCGCTTGAAGGCAGCACACCAGCCACAAGGGGGTGAGAACAGATTAAGAATCATTACTTTGTGCGCATTAAGGTTTTACCTAGGTGGGGGATGTGGGCTGTGGGTGCCCCTGGGCCAGGGTGAACATGGCAGGGTATGTTCAATGATGGGCAAGCTCAGATGCACTCCAACCCCAATAATGTTAGTGGGCTTCTACTACTGGGCAGGGTCCTGTGGGTTTAGGTGTGCAGCTAATGGTGTTAGGCATTGTACCCCATGGGCTGGTGACTAGCATTGTAACTGGTAGTGCATGGGGCTGTTCCCTGTGAGTTGTGTATGCCAACGGTAGTGTTGTTGCTTGCATTGACCAAGTTTATCCTCTGTCTCTCCCACCCTTTCTGTTTTGTCACGCTGTCCTTGGGTGCATTAGCATCATCTAGTGGAGGAGCAGAGGCACCGGCGACGGAGGGAGCTGCATCCCACAAGGGCCTGGAGGCCGAATCCACCGACTGTGAGGGCACCAGTGGGACGGAGGGCAAGGGAAGCACCACGGCAGAGACAGGAGGGGAGACTATGACAGCGACACCTCCTCCCTCGCGGTGTTGGACACCTCTGTGGCCACCCCAACTACAGGTACAGCCGCCACCCCGTACCAGTACCGCTCTCCCAGCAGCCCTTCAGTGTGTTTCTCATGCCCGCTCACCCAGGAGGGTGGGCATCTCCTTCACCCCAGGCACCTAAGGCCTTGCCCCAGTCTGCCCTGCTGCCCTCAGTGAGGATTCTATTGACCTCCTGAGATCCCTCTCTGTTGGGCAGTCAACCATACTGAATGCCATCCACGGTGTAATAGGGCATTTGCAACAAACAAATGCATACCTGGAAGGCATTCAATCTGGTGTGGCAGCCCAACAGAGAGCATTCCAGGCACTGGCCAATGCAGTGATGGCAGCCATTTTCCCTGTCTCCAGCCTTCCCCCTCCAACTTCCTCTACCTAGTCCCAATCCCCTCTACCCTAGCCTATCCCAAGCACACCTTCAGACCAGCATTCACCCAAATCAACACACAGAAGTGGCTCAGGCAAACACAAGCACCACACTTCATCTCACAGGCACTCACACAAGTACCATCCACATGCAGACACACCAGCATCCACTGCCTCCACTGTGTCCCCCTCCTCCTCATTGTCCACCTCCCTCCCAGTAGCGTCTCCACTCACACCTGCATGCACTACATCCTCATCCACTACCTCCATCACCAGCACGCCTATCGCTACACGCCCCTCACTGTCAGTCACCACCCCCACATCAATGCGCACGTCCCCTGTGTCCTCTCCCACTGTGTCTGTGCCCCCTCCTCCCAAAGTACACAAACGCAAGCACACAGACACCCAACAGCCATCCACCTCACAACAGCATCCAGCCCATGCACCTGCACCCAAACACAGCAGACAGACACATCCTACAACAACTCCCTCTTCCTCCACTCCCAAACCTTCATCCTCTTCCTGCCCCAGTGTCCCTAAGAAGCTTTTCCTCGCCAACATTGACCTATTTCCTACCCCTCCCCCACCCCATCCTTCACCTCAGGCCAGGGTGGCCAGAACCCAGCCCAGCACCTCAGCCACGCAGTCCACGGCCACTGTGGTTTCTGCAGCTACTGCAGGTGTGAGAGGCTCCAAGGAGGCACCCGTCAGCCCAGCCAGTGTGCCAGCACCACCTGCCAAGGCCAAGAAGGGTCCACCACCTAGAAAGGGCAAGAAGGGGACACCAGCCAGTAAGGGGAAGGAGGCACCACCTGCCAGCAAGGGCAAGAAAAAGACACCAGCTGGCAGAAGCAAGGAGGCACCACCATCTGCCAAGGGCAGGAAGGGGCACACAACACCAGCCATGGCACTTCAGCCATCTGAGGCTGCAGGTAAAGGCCTGGAGGCTACCACCACTACTGCCAGCACTGCCACCTGCACCGCGGCCAGCACCGCCACCTGCACCGCGGCCACCAGCACCACTGCCAGCAGCAGCCCCAGTGGGCAGACGCCCAGGGCTGCAGGTGAAGGCCTGGAAGCAACCACCACCACTGCCAGCACCGCCACCTGCACAGCGGCCAGTACCGCCACCTGCACCATGGCCAGCACTGCCACCTGCACTGTGGCCACCAGCACCACAGCCAGCAGCAGCATTCCCAGTGGGCAGCCGCCCGAGGCTGCAGGTGAAGGCCTGGAGGCAACCACCACTGCCAGCACCGCCACCTGCACTGCGGCCACCACCACCTGCACTGTGGCTACCAGCACCACTGCCAGCAGCAGCCCCAGTGGGCAGCCGTCCGAGGCTGCAGGTGAAGGCCTGAAGGCTACCACTGCCAGCACTGCCACCTGCAGCGCAACTAGCATCCACTCAGGAGCCGTCACCGCCGGCGTGCAGTGTGTAGTGGTTACTACATGGGCTGCAGTGCGTCCTGGCCCCTGCAACACCTGTTGTTGTGACACACAGGTGAGATACTGTGACCTTGCCCCATCCTGGATGAAGCACACTGGGCACCAGGCCCCCTCCAGAACCAGAGGAAGAAGGCATCCACTCAGCCCCTCCTTGCCAGGATGAAGCACACTGGACACCAGGCCCCCTCCAGAACCATTGGAAGAAAACATCCACTAGCAAGACTGTGGCTTTGCACTCCCCAGGACCAAGCAGCGGGCAACCCACCCACTTGAGAGACTGTGGATTTGTAGTTCCCAGGACCAAGCAGTGGGCAACCCACCCACTAGAGAGACTGTGGCTTTGCACTCCCCAGGACCAAGCAGTGGGCATGTAGCCCCCTCCAGTAGCAGTGGCGTTGTACCATCTTCCGGCTGAGGTGCCCCCCCATTCCCCGTCCCCCTGAGGTGCCTGTGTGTTTTCGACCTGACGCCCCTGCAGTGTTCTCTCCATATTGAGGCAGGGGTCCAGTGTGGCCTTGGCCTATGTGTTTTGGCCTAGTGTGCCACAGACATTTTGGAGTGGGCATTGTCCGTCCTTTTGTATATATTGTATGTATTGTACATACTGTTTGTTGATTTTAGTACGTATTTTTCTAAAATTGTACTATTACACTCATTTTATTCCATTCCTTTTGTCCTTGCGTTATTCCTGAGGGTTACGGGTTGTATATGTAATTTTGTTGCATATGCTTGTGTGTATGGTGTTGAGGGTGGGGGTGTGGGTGTTGTGTGTTGCGTGTTGTGTGTGTGTGTCACTCTCTTTTTCCTCCCCCCTTCCTTGTGTGCTAGGTGCAGTACTCACCGTGGTCATCTTTGCCTGGTGTATGAGAAGGTACACCAGCATTGGGAAGAAGTGCAGCTTGGGCTCCATGGCGTTGTGATTCTTCCTTGAGTGTTGAGAGGTGAGTCATTTCCCTTCAGAGTACTGTGTCCGCCGTGCTTTTGATGGCATTGATACCGCCCCGGAAAAGGTGGTGGATAGGCGTGTTGTAATGCAGTGGGCGGTACATTGTCTTCCACCTGGCTGTTGGCGGTAACCGCTGTGGTGTTTGTTGCCACCGCCATGGCAGTCGGAGTGTTAAAGTGGCTGTCTGTGTTGGCGGTTTCCGCCGTGGTCATGATTCAATTTTTTTTTACCACTGGCCTGTTGGCGGTATTACCGCCAATTGATCACCGACCGCCAAGGTTGTAATGAGGGCCTTAGTCCAAGCCTGCCATACCAGGAATTCTTCTGGAGTATTGTCAACAAAAGAAGTTGTGCAACAACAACATCTGAAGGAATAGGATGTACTATCTCATCTGATAGCTGGCTTAATCACTTTTGTAGCATCTATTCGTATGGGGCATCCAGAGCAGAGGAGGAGGGCTTGGATGAACCACATTGCAGTTTAGATATTAGGTTCTGCCTTGATGAGCTGATTGCAGTGGTCCAGGAAAGCCTAGGCAATAGGGGCCAGGGCTGCATGGCATTCCAATGGAACGCTATAAAGGGAATGTTCACTTTTGCGTCCCCATTATTGCAAATATTCTAAACATGGCTATGAGTCATGGGATTCCCCCCTCCTGGAAGTCAGCGTGTATAGTGCCTGTGTAAAAAAAAGAAAATCATAGTGATCCTAAATGTTATCGCCCTATATCCTTGCTACACTCTTTGGTTAAGATCTTGGGCTGTATTGTTTTGCGGCGTTATGAGAGTTAGGTGAAGGAGCAGGTGTGTATGAGCCAGGTTCTGTTTGGGTTCAGGGAAGGCTTGGGGACCCAGGACCAGTGCTTACATCCATTCCTACTTATTGGTAAATGTACAATTGCCAAGAAAGGTACTCTTTACTAGGCTTTTATGGACCTCAGCAGCACTTTTGATAGGGTCAACCGAGCTAAGATTTGGGGATAGGGGTGCCTAAGACAATTGTGGATTTTTGCAAGCTCTCCACATTGGTACTAAAGCTTCCATACTGAATCTTTTGATCTTTTCAGAGGGGTGCGCCCGGGATGTATTTTAGCACCAATGTTATTCCTTTTATACATAAATGGTCTGTATAATTATTTAGTGGTTAGGTGCAAGGACACGTCAGTGGTAAATGAGAATAGTGTGCCTACGTTATTACATGCAGATGATGCTGCCTTAATTGCATGCACCATAAATGGCCTACAAGGAGCAATAAAAGCCTTTGTGGAATATAAAAATGATCTGAATCTGGAGGTCAATATTGCTTAAACCCATTATATGGTGTGTGGCATGTCGAAGAGCAAATTGGGCTCAGTTATAATTAAAGGTCAGGTTATTAGCAGCGTCCATGAGTTTCCTTACCGGAGCATGACCTTTGATGAGAAAGGAAATTGCCCCCCTTGCATATCTAAGTGCTGTACCCATGTTAATGCTGTTGTAGGTTCAGCTTTTGAATTCATCTTTTGAATTTTCATCAAGGGTTGGTTGCAAACCAATTATACCAGTGCTTGAGGTGTACATGCTGAAATGTGTACCAGTACTAAAATATGGGCACCAATATAGGGCTATGGAAACAAAGCTTTGCCTCAAAAGAAGAGGACAGATTTTGTAGATGGCAGCTGGGTGTGGGCCCAGCAGTCCGGGGTTTTGCTTGCATGTGGAACTTGACCTGAGTTACGTAGAGGATAGTATTAAGTTAGCACCTCTGTTTCTTTGGATATCTATCTGGACAACTGAGCATGCTTCTCTCAATGGAGAAATTATAGTGTCATGTGACCTAGGACAGGCAATCCCTTAGCTAATTTATATTAGGAATACTACATCTAACCTAGGCCAGCTAGAGATTTTTCCTTCTCTGCAATCATTGAGAAAATCTGGGTTAAGATTAGGTTTAAAAAACCTGCTATGGGAAAAAGGGAAGCAAATTAATTGATGAAATTCACTGTGTGGGAGTTTGTTGTGATCAAGGTACATCAAGGGGCTGATCCTTATTTGTCTCAGGTTAAAATTGATTGTGAGAGAAAGGATGCTCATTGCTAGATTTCGATTGTACAATATTAGGTATAATTTGTGCTTCCTTCTGGGTCAGTTTCACCCAAAGAGTATTCTTGTTTGTCCTTGTGATGGTGCATCTCTTCAGATCCTATTGCACTTTACACTTTTTTGTGAGTTTTATGCTCCTTTTAGAAACAGATTTTTACTTCTAATCCTAAAAGGAAAGGGTTTGGGTTTTTTCAGTGTCGTCCAGCCTTTTATTACTTACGTATGGTATCTGATGAACTAGTTTGCTGTGCTGTGGGATCCTTTTTTAAATATGCGATATGCTGGCATATTTCTGTGAATTTTTAACTTATTTTTAATGTTTTTTAACCTGGTATGTATTACTAGTATTGTGTTCATGTATTTACGTAGGAGGCTAGCCCTCTATGTAGTGTGCAAAATGGTGTACACTGTGCAGAGGGTCCGGACAACCACACGTTGGTTTACAGAGGTAAAAACTAGACCACCTAATGCTCTGATTTTTAGGGCAAGTTGGTCGAGCAGTTAGGCTAAATTTTGGAGAAGTGCAAAACATATGTTGTACTTTCAGTATCAATAAATGAAAACACACACTCAAAAGAATAACTCGAGACCAATTCACAAAAATACTTCTGATTTTTATCAACTTTTTAAGCCCAAGATAATCAAATTTGGGTAAGTCCTTTTTAAGTTATGAATTTTCAAAGTTTGGAAAATATCTCAGATCTGTGGTATAAAATCAGTCAATGTGTTTACCGATGTCTCCTTTAAGTTTGTGTATCTCCCGGTTTCGGCAGGAGCAACTGTAGAATGTCTTTGGAGCATGTGAAAGGCCACTGCGAGGGACCACTTGGCTCAAGGTGAGGCCGGTGGGTCACCTTGGAGTGTCAAAGTTGTAAGGGGTGGGGGGACCCTTAGAACACAGCGGGATCTTTGGTGCAGGGTACAGGGTGGCCAGGTGCAGAGCGAATCGGTGGCCAAGAGCTGTGCGCAAAGGTGCGCTTGAAAGCAGGAGGTAGGACACTTTGAGGGTCACTTGCAGGTCAGCTGGGTCACTCTGGTGGGAGGTCTTGGTGTTTTTTGAAGTCCATTGACTGTGGCTTCCTCCTGGTCCTTTTGCAGTCTGGAGTGGACAGTCCTTCTGGGTGTCTGAGGGTCCCGTACCACTGGTTGTTACATGGTTCAGCCACTGAAGGTTGCAGTACCACTAAACTTGGCACACTTATAGTGTTTATCCTCTGGGTCAGCTGGGTAAAATTTAGTCTTGCGGTGGTGTCCGGGTCCTTGGTCACCAGTCAGTCAGTGAACTGGACTTCAATGGCTTTTGGGTCTTTGACGCAAAAGAGTGATGTCTTCACTCTGAAGGGAGATCTTTGGTGATTTCTAGAAGAGTGGAGGTCATCTGGGGTTTTTTAGAGTCCGTCAAATGTCTGAGAAACCCATCAGCGGTTATTGTCGAGTCCTGGGTGCAGCAGGCAGGGTTTGGCACCTTTTTCTTGATGCAGCAGGACTTCAGTTCTTGAGCCTTGGGTCTTCTTTGTAGCTAGCCTTCTTGTGTTCTTGGAATCTGAATCTCTGGTTTAGGTCTGCCTATCAAATATTGTATTTAGATAGTGTTTAGGGGAGTACCTAGTAGTGACCAATGGGTCATCTACCTTAGGGTGGCTACACCCACTATGTGACAATTTCCTGTGGGCAGAGGTCACTTCCCTATCCCTGGTAGGCTATTTTCCTACGATGCAAGATGGAGGAAAATGAAATGAACGGGTCACCACGCATGAAAAACCTTAGGGTTGGTGCAAGCTGGTGGTGGCCACTCCTCCTGTCCTTTGTGTGCTTTCCTGCTGTTGCTCCTGCCAAAAGTGGGGGTTTGAAATGGGGGCAGCTATCTGCTGCTAGCAGCAGATGCAGGTGTCGAGTTTCAAAGGTGGTAAGCCCTTTGAAGCTTGCTAGCAGTGCAGTGAATATTCCTGAGGAGGGAGGTGTGACACCTCCATCCAGGAGGAGCTTTGTTCTGGGACCAAGAGAGCAGGTGCTCTCAACCTAGGGTTCCGGGAACCTTGTCTGGTGGTGGCAGGCCGGTTGTGACCGGGCAGTAACCATGCCAGTGTTGGTTAGCTTTGCAGGGGTCACCTTTAATGTGGCCCCTGGGTACATTTTGCAATAAATCAAATAATGGTACCAGATTGAATTTATCATTCTGAGTTGTTTGATACCAAACAACCCAGTGTTGAGTAGCCATCATGTAGCTGTGAAATTCGTACTGACCAGTGTCCAGAACATGCATTTAAAATAGCTGCTCTGTTCCCTTACTATGTCCCAGGTTTGGAGAGGACACAGTAGGGGCATATTGATCATTCATCTATGCTCACACATACAGTATAGTGCACCCTGCTTTAGGGCCGGAAAGCCTGCCAGAGGGGTGGCGTACCTATATTGCATGCAGTGTGCAGTGGACAGGGCACACAGGCTGCGTGTCATGTTAAGTTTGCATTTTAGGAGTACACCAGGACTCTCAGTATGCAATGGCAGTGCTGGGTCCATCTGGATGCATGGCCCATGAGGATGGCACAATCTGTGCTGCTGCCCTCAGGGGCCTACCCTTAGTAGTTCATGCCCTGGGTACCTAAGTACCATTTACTCAGGACTTATAGTGGCAGCTAAAGGTGTTGCCAATTGTATCAATACCTTTGCAATTTTAGGAAAAGAACCCTGGCAGTGGGGACCTGGTTACCAGGATCCCAGTGCACTCCAGTCCAAGTTGCATCCAGAAACCAGGCAAAAAGAGTGGGGTACTGCAACAGGGTGCCAGTTTCCCACAGTTTATTGTACCTCTTTCCTTTTGTTATATTGTGGTTATCTGTTGTTATTACCAAGTGAATCTGATTTGATTTGATACTCCATGTTTTGTTCTTTGTTCAAGTACCTTCACCATGACATCTTCATGTGGGCATTTCAGAGTTGTGACATTGGCAGGTATGTGATTCTGTCTGGACATATCAAGTAGACATGGATTTTTCCTGGGAATGTAGGTCACAGATTTTGGGTATAGAAGACCTATGCCAAAATAGCTTTCGCAGTGACTTCATTGGACTTGTTCTTTGCCGATTGGTGGCTCCGACGCATCACGGTTGTCATCATGTGGTTAGAAAATCTGTAGTCCCTGTCTAAATTCATGTTAGATTCCCGTCACATTGGCTAAACCCTCATTTTTTATGAACTGTATGTAGCTATTGATGTGTTTCTTTAGTGTAGGCCAAAGAGCCTGTGGCACATCACAGACATTTGCATGTGTCATACCACCAGATGCAGAAGAACTGGATTGTAATGACCCTGGGATCAGAAAGTGTTGTACTGCCATCTGTCTGAGTCTTGCTTTATATGATGTTGGATTCCTTTTGTGTGGTAGGCGATATGGCTCCAGCTGATCACATCAACCACTTTAATGTTTGCCTATTCTACAGGACAAAATCTGATAAATCCGTTCCTTCCATGCTCTGGAGGTCTGTACCTGTAAATTTTATCATTTACTCAGTATAATTCAATCATGTATGATTTGCTAGCTATACTAGAAAACACAAGTACATACATGAACAGATGAGTCTCTATTCAGGCTTTACACCATGGTGCGAATCTATTAGCCAACACACACACACACACACATATATATACATATATATGTGTGAGTTTTTTTATATATTTTAAAAAAAGCAAAGAAAGGAATACAAAACCTGTTAACTGAACAAACTTATGGAGGGATATGGCACAGGTGTGGCATACGTAGCCACTATGAAAAGAGTGATCTAAAAGAGGGAGGGAGTGGTTATGTGTTCAGTTTGGTGGCACTTATGTATAGTGCATGGGGGGCTTGGGAATGGGAGGAAATAATTGCACCTAATACAAAAAAAAAGAAAAAGGGGTGAAACAAGCACTCCTGGTGCGGAGTGGAGCATAATTAGACAGTGTGCCCCTCCTCACTCACAGGAGGTAAACAGAGACCGCCAGAGTCATCCACTTGAGGGCAGTCTCATAGTATGGTATTCCATGCTTTAGAGAAGAAGATTTCATTCTGAAATTAGACAATGTGGAGAACAGAGACAGATGTTTACACCACTTTTTTCCCTTGGAATATCTTGAGAGAGGTCATATGTACCTTAAAATCCTTAATAGGCTCTCAATGACATTGCCACCCTCATGTAAAAATAGAGCAGGCAAAGGGGTGAACTGGGTGGAGCACACAGAGGAATGAGATTTAATGAAAAACAGGTGCATATTGGCATATTGGTGTATATATTTGCATTATAAGCATTCCTGAAAGCGTGAACAGTTGATGTTCTGAGTGTGAGAGACCAACATTTCAGTTAATCACAGAAAGATTGAGGGCGATGATCTAAATTACTAGCAGGGGATCTGGGAGTGAGGCAGGATTAGGGACAGCCCGGTGCGCACACAGGAGCCATTATGCAATACTGTGAAATGGAGGAGAAGGACTGAAGCAAAGATCCTCAAACAACACAAAACTGAACATCCATCCCAGAAAAAAACAGCTGGAAGCGCCAGCCAAGAGCGATACGAGTCAGCTGGGGATATGCTGGAGCACCCGACCCGAGTGACTACTCATTCTGAGCACCTCAATTGTTACTAAAATCTGCATTATAAGTTAAAAGAGAGTGTTATTCTTTGACGTTAATTAGAAAGAAAGTGATTTTGAGAGGTCAAATATGCTGGTCTTCAGATCTTAAATGTAGTTCTACTTTAAACACAGGGATGCAGGAGGGACAGTGACCTAGAAGACATTAAGGGCCAGATGTACAACGCTTTTTTCTTGTTGCAAATCGGGCCGTTTGCAAACAAGAAAAAAGCATTTTGCAATGCACAGACCCAATTTTGCGATTCGGTAATCTATTTACCGAATCGCAAAAAGGGTTTGAGAGTCGCAGTTTGTTCTGCAATTTACACTAATTTTACATTTTTTTCAGGAAACATCACTTTCTTAAGCACATCCCTGTCTTTCTTCATAACTGCTCCAGGGTATTGCTGCTAAGATCATTGACTAGAAAGCTTCCCAACTCCCATTCCTGAAGTTTTTTTTCAGTTTTCCATTTCCAATTGCAGATACAAAGATACTCCCCTTCCAGCATAATTCCAGCCAGCAGCTGGTTCCCTGATATCAGTCCAGTCACAGCCTACTGCAATGCTCTTCTGTACTCAACTTTCGATCCGTGGCGGCCTGTCCTTTAGGGCGGAGGGGCCACGCCCCCCCCCCCACCTTTTGCCCCCCATGAAGAGTGTCTGTCAGGCTGAACAAAGGTCAGCCTGACAGACACTCTTCATGTTCAGGTCAGGCAGCCAGGAACAGACATGTGCGATTTGCACAGACTCCTGGCTG
Source organism: Pleurodeles waltl (assembly GCF_031143425.1). Taxonomy (NCBI): domain Eukaryota; kingdom Metazoa; phylum Chordata; class Amphibia; order Caudata; family Salamandridae; genus Pleurodeles; species Pleurodeles waltl. Next base: position 1,217,276,487 of record NC_090437.1, on the reverse strand, counting down.
CCTGAGCTGAACTTTGCTGGGCTGAGGAGATCACAGCTCATATGGGCGTGACCTCCTCAGCCCAGCAAAGGTGCCTTGAGGCCCTCCCCTGGGTGAAGAGGAAAGCGTCACCAATTGACACTCTCCCTGGGCGCTTCAGTTTAAGCCCTGAAGTGCCCAGGGCGAGTGTCAATCAGTGACACTTTGTCACAGAGTGGGGTGGGGTCAGCAGTCTCACTGACCCCATCCCACTCTGTGACGAAGCTGGGACTGCTGCCTTCCCTTAGGGAAGGCAGCAGTCCCAACCCTCCTGGGACCTGGAGGCCGAAGGTAAGTGTGTGTGTGTGTGTGTGTGTGTGTATGTGTGTGATGTTTCAAATTGAATGTTTGGTGCATGCGTGCATGTTTGAATTGTATGAATGTTGTTAACGGATGTGCATGCGTGCGTGTGTGAAAGAATGAGTGTGTGTGATGTTTTAAAATGAATGTTTGGTGCATGCGTGCATGTTTGAATGGTATGAGTGTTGTTAATGGATGTGCGTGTGTGTCTGTGTGTGAAAGAATGAGTGTGTGTGTGTGTGTGTGCCCTGCCCGCCCCCTCCCTCCTAAAGCTGCCGGCCGCCACTGCTTTCGATTCTCACTGTCCATATTTGACAAGTGTCCTCTCTAGCCATCTCTAATTTGATCAACACACAAGAGGAGATGCAATTGATGGCCTTCTCATTCTCCATGTACACTTGGCAATACAAAAGGGGCACAGACACTGAGGTTGGCTACCTCTGTAAAATGGAATGTTTCCAAGACTGTTACTGTCCCATATACGTGCATAGTCCCAGCTTATAAAAGAACGTGTTGATATTGGCTTGTGCATGCTAAAATTACTGAAAGGAGAGCAGCCAGGAAGGGGTGCTCGGGGACGCACTATTGGGCAGCCATCCATATGGTGTTAAAAGCTACATTGCTCTGTGTGAGTGGGCACTTTGAGAAGGATTATACAAAGTCCCATGTAGGAGCTGGTGAAAGGTAAGACCAGTGGTACACTGCACACACCCCATCAGTGAAACTGTGGCTGCAAGAACATGAATGTTACAAGAGTACCACACACTCTACCACACACTCTGGAGCCTTCAGATAGTGTGTTTCACCTTGTGAGCAGCAACATGCTCCCTTCAAGGTTTATGCAATCAACGCACAACTACTGAATTTCATTGAGGCCAACAATTCCCTGGGCAGCTCCCGGTCTGGCTTCCGCAGCAATCACAGCACGAGACAGCACTCCTGGCAGCCACCGACAACATCCGATTACTCCTAGACGGTGGCCACACCACAGCACTCACACTCCTCGACCTCTCAGCAGCTTTCAACACGGCCCCCACAGCTCTCTGCGCACCGGACCCCACGACACAGGAATCTGTGGAAGAGCCTTGTCCTGCGGGAGGACAGAGAGAGTCAGACTCCCACCCTACACTTCCAGACCCTCAGGAGTCAACTGCGGAGTCCCCCAAGGATCATCACTGAGTCCCACACTGTTCAACATGTACATGGCCCCTCTTGCTGCCATTGTCAGAAGCCACGGAATGAACATCATGTAATATGTCAATGACACACTACTCATCATTTCCCTCACCGAAGACCCGGACATGGCCAAAAGGAACTTTAATGCAGGAATGGAAGCCGTCGCCACCTGGATGAGAGAAAGCTGCCTCAAGCTCAACTCCAAGAAGAAGGAGCTCATCATCTTCGGAAATGCCATCTCAGCTTGGGACGACTCCTGGTGGTCCACATCCCTCAGCATCCCCACTGCACTAACTGAGCACGCCTGCAACTTAGGAATCATCCTCGACTCCTCCCTATCCATGATCCGCCAGGTGAACTCCATCGCCTCCCTCTGCTGGCACACACTCCGCAAACTTCGGAAGACATTCAGATAGATCCCAGCAAACTGTCGCAGGACAGTCACCCACTCCTTAGTCACGAGCAAGCTCGACTACGGAAACGCCTTCTACGCTGGCACCTCAACTAGGAACATTAAAAAACTTCAACTCATCCAGAACGCCACCGCTAGACTCATTATGGACTTCCCTCGCCGAGAACACATCTCCAAACACCTGAGGAACCTCCACTGGCTACCGGTCGAGAAGTGAATCACCTTCAAGCTTCTCACCCACATGTACAAGGCCACACACAACGCACGACCATCCTACCTGAACCACTGCGTCTCCTTTAACACCCTCACCAGATCCCTTCACTCTACCCAGATGGCCCCCAAATCCACCACCGGAGGACGATCTTTCACCTACACTGCAGCAAAGAGTTGGAACAACCTCCCCCTGCACCTCAGACAAAGCCCGTCGCTCACCATCTTCATGAAGAACCTCAAGATGTGGCTCTTAGGATGAGTATCCTCCCCCCAGGTGACTTGAGACCCTCAAGGGTGAGTAGCTACACTTTACAAATATTGATTGATTGATTGATACTAGCCAGCAGTAGATAATCACAGTCAGGCAGTACGTACCTATCAGTACTGCACCGGTACTGTGGCTCTGGTAACCAGAGGTGTGTGGATACCCCTGCATTCCAATTATGTCTATACTTTACTGTGTATGGGCTCTGTTTCCTTCATTGCATTGGGGTTCTTAGTTGCTGAGCCACTGTAAACCCTGCTGGGTTCTAACGATGTGCTGCATGCACTTTGATGCAAGCACAAACGTGATCATTGTGTGCCTGTGTGCTAGTCATCCTGTACACAAGGATAGCCTCTCCCTAGTACTGGCTGTTTAGATGTATATGTGTGCATGTGTGTGTGTGTGGGGGGTGTTTGTGTGTGTGTGTCTGTGTGTGTATATGTACCACTGTGGAAAGAGCCGAATACCACCTTTTTGCAAGAAAATACTCATTCCTCCATGCCCAATCCGGTTCTCATTACACCCCTTATCTTCATATCGACCCCTTAGATACTTGTAAGCTCTGCATATCGTTTTCCAAGTTATTGCTGTACTAAAGTTAACCGTTTTCTACGTTAGCTGTTTTGTGTGCCTAAGATCATGCTACTGAAGGCCTGTGGTTTTCTCAATGAACAATGGGGATTATATGAAGTAGTACTCCTGTGGTACCGTTTTAGGCAGTGCTTAATTTGTAAATAAAATAGTACGGTGCTCAAAGCCATCAAAGCCATCCTCTTAAACACGCGACTGCTGTAATTAAATGTGGGAACACGGAATACTTACGCGGCGTAAACCTGAAGCCATCTCGGGCATCTCCAATCCATATAAAGCCACTCCCTGTCCCTTCAGCTCACTCTAGCAGCTTTCTACTTTCACCCTTTGTGACGCATTTTCGTTTTTCTCTTCCTCCATCTTTCTCATATGTGTCTTTTGCTCGCAGCAAATGCTTGAGGCAGAAGAATATGCCCCGGCCCTCAAAAATAAGTGCCGGTGCTCCGCACCGGAAACAACAAGCACTGCTTTTAGGCATTCTAACATGCCTTGGCCCAAAAACATCTAAAAATCATAATTTGGGATTAGCGAGTGAATATTCGTGCACAGTTACTACAAACAAAAAAGGATTCCGAACTCTGTATTTATACTGGTAGGGAGATGAGAGTTTTTAGGGAGGATACACAAAGGAAAGTATGAGTACTTAAAAAGTACCCCTGTAGTAATACTTCCCCTACTCATAAATGTTTTCATAAATGGCGCCACGATGAATAACGCTTTTATGTGTGTTTTTTGGAGATTAGCTGAATGAAAGGCAACCATACAGGGAGCACTTTGTGAGTGAAGGGCTGCGCGCTCCATTCATCATTCGGGTTTCTGTTTAATTGAAGGTTTTGTTTCCATTAGTATACTCTCTCTCCTTTTAAGGTATTTGCAATATAACTTATTGCGGACCGAGACAATTGGAAACGCAGTACTTTGCATCGGTTTTGGTCTGTGAATTTTTGAATCATCCAGAGAATATACGCTCTTTGATGAAAAGTACTATTCTGTGTTATGAACCAGAAAGTAATGGCCGATCAGACTGTGGAAAGAGGCCTTAAGCATCTATCTTTAATCTTCACATGTAAGGGCTCTGGACACTGTAATTTCCAATAACAATAATGGAATAAATACCTCATTAACCCCTTTAAAACTTCCAACACCATGACGAAATCCAAATGAGCTGGCAGTGGAACTGTCACTCTCCAGTAAAACAGCAGAGTAGAAAACTAATGCCGAGCAGAGAATTGAATGGCTTCTCATTCCCTGAATTCCAGTGTCACAGGTGACATTCATGCAATATTAGGAGAGACCTGAAGGTTACTTCTAAGTCTTTAAAAAAAAAATGCATATGTGAATTGATCGTTTATGAAAAGTTTCTAGCTGAAATATTGTAAATAACAACATCGAGTGACTAAAATGTGTTCAGTAAACATCGATTCCTATTTAAAGCCAGTTATGGTATAGGTAATAGGTAGTTAGTGGAGAAGGGTCACCTAACTTTCAGGATGAAAATGTAATTTCAAAAAATTATTAGAAGTAGTAAAGTGTCACGATTTCCCCATTAACATCCAGAGCTTCATGTTAATATTATACTAACCTAAATCTGCAAATCAATATTGTTTGGGAGCAGGGTTGTGTGCACATGTTAGCCATAAAACACTGCAAGTGTATTCTGTGCATTTATTTCTGATTAGCAAATTATTGATATTGCATTAATCTAGCCATAAATTCAGGTTTGACAGCCTAATGTCCATTGCTTTCAATTACGTGGAAGGTTTTTTTTTTATTGAATGTGAGATAAAAGAGTAATCTCTAGTTAGTAGAATATTCACTTAACAATAAAAAATTATAGATTTAGCTTAAGGGAACAATTTCAAGTGCTGGATACGTCGACAAAACGAAGGAACCTTATTAAACCATAATGATTATGTTAGTAAGTATATAAAGAGCCTTTGTTATATCCAGTTTCAACTTCAGAACTTCAAGACGTAAATGGTGAGGGTATAGTGCAGGTCTACTATTCCAGGCAACTGCAAAGAAATTAAAATATGTGTAAAGAACAGAAGTAATAAAACCAAATTCTGGCAAAACTAAATAATTAGATATAAACATAGCTTTGGCACATAGATTATATTATATTAAGAATAAATAGTCTGGGGTGCTCTCGTTATTTAGGTTGCCTTCAAAAACTGAGAGTTCATTGCATTTGGGAAAATCTCTATTACACTGATGACGATAACAATTCTTGCTGAGTCACACTTTCTGTTTAATTCTTCAACCTATTCTAGGTAGCCTGCCATAAAAGCGCTTCAACACTGTGCATTGCACTACAATACATGGGTGTCCTTATTCCGTTCACTAATATATGGTATGGTTTCCTGCATGAGTTCATGATTATATCCCTTTTCCAAGCCAGTGGATTCTCTTTTTTAGCAAATGGATATCGTCTTTTTTGGTTTCAGATGAAGTGTCAGGTCAACAAACTTCTCACCTGGAGCACAAGATGACAAGACACAAACGTCCTCAACAACTGCCTTTACAGGGGCAATTCCCAATCTTCTGAATGGGACTTGAGGAGCGAATAGCGCATACACAGCCTGCATGAGACACCTGCCATCTCTCCAGTTAAATATACCACTAACTGGACTGCTTCTCCAAACCAAGCCATCATCTTCAGTGTTGCTGATTTTGACACGCAGATAGCCCGCAACAGACAGTAAGACCTTTTTTACTTTTACTCCCCAAGTAGGGTGAAACTATGGACTCTCAAGAAAGACTCAGTTAATGACGATTCATGCAAGGGAAATTGCCTGCCATCCATCCACTGGAGGCAGCTGAGGAATCTTGCCCACCGACATTAGTTTTAGCATTGCTCAGGGTCAGACCCTGTGCCCTATTGAGCATCACTCGTTGTAGGAAACACTTGCTTTCTAAGAATGTTATTTATATGGACTTTAGAAACTCCCTCTACAGACATAGGCCCTCATTTAAATGTCAGTGGAGGGGAATACTCCGTCACAAATGTGATGGATATCACGTCCGCTATATTACAATCCCAATATATACTATGGCGATCGTTTTACGACAGATGTTTGTGACAGACTACATCTAAACATGGCCCATAGTCTAATATTCATCAAACCTACTCAGTTTCCAAAACCTTTAACTAGCCTGTAGGGAAAAATACTAGTGGCAGATCATCAACTTGGATATTTGGAGTGGTGCACTGTTCAGCACTGGCAATGTGCAAAGTGTTTGAAACACCAACACAACACAAGATTTCCATGTGCACTGTCAGAACTCATGTGACCTGCTGTCCATTGTCTAGATATTGCTACTCCAAAGTAAGGGTGACCCCCTTCTTTCGCCTATGTGTTTTACAAACACTTTAAAAGTATGGTAGAATGAAGAGTCTCCATCAAAAAGTAACTTTCAAGGGAAAATGCCAAAAGCAAAATAACCCCTGCAGTTTCCTCGCAAGGTGAGAGGAAAAGGCTGAAGTAGCATGGGAATGTCAAGGTACTGAGCAGCCGTAAATGAAGCTGAACAGGTCTCAGAATAAATTGCAGTGAAGAGGTCTTCCACTAAGTGATAAATCCTGAAAAAAATCAATGAGTCCGAAGGAAAAAAGGGACAAAAATATAGTCAAAGGTTGTTACAAACCCAATGAAAAATCACTCTTTGTGATGTAGTTAGTGACTGATTATGTTCCACTTAATAATGTCTATTCAAGAAATAATGCCTTTGGGAAGAGAAAAAGGACTGGAAGTTTGACGGCCATCTAAGCTTGAAGGCTCTGAGTAGGTGATGGCTTCACTATCTATCTTCAGATGTTGAATGACCCCTGATCCCAGTAACTGCTGCAACAAAACCAATATGCACAAAGCGAGCAGAGGAACCAGGGGGCAATCAGCAAGACAAACCACTACTCGGAAAACCTTTAAGAGCTGTGCTACACACAACACAAAGGAACTTGGAAGGTGGACAACCATCCCTCCAGGTAATAAAAGCCACTGTTCTCCAACCACACAGACCCACTGCAAGTTCGGTGGGCCAACGTTCATTATCAGGTCAGTCCTCCAGACTCTAGAGCCAACATAATAACAAGAGGAGGGGGCCAAGGAAGCTGAACCACAATCTGTCAGCTGACTGTCATGTGAGTATACAGCAGTCTGCTGATGGATTTTTAGATTGCAAATGTTTTAGAGCATAACTGAATTCTGAGCATGCCCAAAAAGCACATCTTGTCTACTAAATGGGAGTGGGAGCAGCAAGTGGTTGCTGAGTGCATTTAGTTCATGTTTGTTTCTGTGTGTGTGTGTGTGAGCATGTACTGTGTCATTATGAACATGCAGAGGGCACCCATGGAACGAAGGCACCACCAAGCAAAATGCATTCCTCAAAATTAGAAAAATATATTGCCGTAAAGCCCCCGCCAAGCAAACTGGCCTACTTAATTACTCAGATTTAATCATCAATTAATCTGAAATCACACTTCTCACCTTGAAAACCTTGCTGCAACTCCAACATTGCTTTGTCTACTTATCTGGTTTATTGTTCAGCATATACAGGGGGTATCTGTGGCATGATGATGCCCATCCCTGTCAAAATCGTCACCTGGCCATATTGATGATAATACTTAGCATATAGTGGTCATCTATAGCATGATGATAGCCACCTCTAACAAAACTCTGGGCTTGGCATATTGTAATATCTAGTACAGCACTTTATTGTAATCACATTTATGTAGGTTTCATACTAGTGAAGAGGCACTGAAGAATATTTGCATCTGGGTATCATGCTACTCCAAGGGCAAGCTTGGATGGAAGGATATGAGTTTCTGATGTGGGCTATGTGGGAAGTGTTTCAGTGTCATGTGTGATGACTTAAGTTTTTCTCATATAATATGTTGATAGCTTGTAGTGAAAGGAAAGGAGTGAGAGTTAGGATGTCTAAACTTATAAGGCACTAGCATACGGATGGGGAGATGGTTGAATGAAGTGTGTCATACGTGTTTTATTGCTGTATGATAGAGGCGGCTAATTGTGTGTATGGGGGAGGATGCTTATATTTTGTCATTGCGAATATGTAGCTGTACATATGGGTGTACTGAAGGGAAGGGCAATGAGAGATAGCTGTGCATATGGCATATGGTTGTGATTTTGATCCATTGGGACAATTAGGATATTTAGTGAAAACTGAATTGAAAATATTTTTGTTTGATTAAAGTGAGTTTATTTCTATAAGAATGAAAACTGTGCTAGTTAGGACCACGTTTCCCTTGGTGCTATTTGATGAATCTTCTCAAAACCTTCCCAAACATTTTTGACAGCTCCCGCCAAGCAAAAGCAAACATCACCCCACTCCCAGCAAAAGGCTCCCCTTTGCTGGGAGCAGAGTTTTCATCTCTTTTCCTGCCCGCTGTCAAGCTGTTGGATTAACGTATAGTAATTACAATTATTTTACAGTAAAAAAACAGTGAAATGGGGGCATGGCCTGATGCAGCATGGAGTAGGATGCACTCCTTCTACGCTCTGGACCCCTCAGGGTCTCTTTCTCTGTCTGTCTCTTGTTTTACCTCTACAATCATCTCTCATTTGCTTTTCCCTCTCTTGTGCACTCTCTTGTAGACCCGTCTCGCATCAAAATATCTGAGTTATCATAATTTGTTGGGCGCACCAACCCACCTTGCGTTGGATTGCGGCAATGATAAGCAAGGTAGGCTTTCCCTTGAAAAAAATGACATTAGTCCTCCAGCACCATATTTACCTCCGGACGCAAAAAACAACGCACACTAAGGAAGCGGACCCAAAAAATGATACTAAGGCTGATTAGCGTCAAAGTTTAACACCTGGTCAGACCAGGCATTAAAGTGATGTTGGGAACAGTTCCTTAGGGAAGCACAGTGCAAACACGGAGTCCACTGTGGTGTCACTATTTTGGGCACAAAGAAGCCCACCCCAACCCCTTCATCACCCACACCACAGGGACACTACAAGTGGAGGGAGCCAATCCTCCGTAAGTATATGTACTTGTCTGTTGTGTGCCACTGGGGGCCTCTAACATGGGGTTCTGTCTGGCACTGGTCCTGTTGGGTTTGTCCTGGGGACACTTGTCCCCTGTGTTGGACATTGTAGTTGTGGTACTGTCTCCTGTCTATTTTTAGACAGGTGTCATTATATGGCTGCTTGTGCGACTGGAAAATGACGCTAGGCTGATTTTTTGTCGCAAATCAGTCTAGCATCATTTTCGATCGACCAGCTCCATTTTTGTAACACCATCTATCACAGGCTAGCGTCATTTTCTATGACGCTAACCATTTCTTAGCGCCATTGTGAGTCATTTTTTAAATATGGTGTACGGATGGCGCTAGGGAATGATGGTAGCTTGCGTTAAAAAAGTTTGATGCACAACTGCGTTAGTGCAGTTGTGCGTCATTCTACATAAATATGGGGCTAAGTGATTGCACGAGGGGTGGGTGTAGCGTGGTGCGAACAGAACGGAAACAATCTGTGAGTTGAAAGGGTTTTGCATGAAACTTTATTTTGCTTCTGTATTGTTTCCTTAATACATTCGGTTAGGTTCCACCCTCAATCCCTCCTCCTTTTAACGACGATTCTTCTCTTCTTTTCAGGTTGGACTTCCGGGTTCTACTCTCTGGTGCCTCTGAGTTGAAGATCCAATGTCGTCAAGTGGGCCAAGGAGGGGAAACACCAAAAATTAAAAGAAAGGTAAGTCAGATATCTTCGGTCTAGTGATCTGAGTTAGGAAGGGGGAGGTGCGGGTAGGTGTGGGGGATGTTGGGGTAACCGCCACCCATACGCTCTGTCACCCAAAGTGTGGTGCTCTCAGTTTCCAGTGACTTCTAAAGGCGTAAAAATATCCCAGAGAGAGAGAAAGAACAGACAAAAAAAAACAACAAGCAGCCCGCGGTAGGAGAACTGTTGCTTTCACAGTGCTCCTAGTGCCTTGGTATGGTGGGTTATTGGAAATTGGGGCCTGGTCCAAAGGGAAAAACCAGAACGGATAGCAGAACGAAAAAGGAAAAAAAAAAAGGGAAAGGGAAAAGAAACAACCTCTTCCTAAAATTAATACGAAAGAATACGGTACGTTTTTCTCTCATCACAAGGATACCAATATGTACCTATTGTCAAACAAAAACGAAGGTATATACATATATATTTGTTTCTGTGCAAGCTGTCCAGTCTTGCCATGCTCGCTCCTTGTTAGGCGACCCCGTCTAACCCCTGTCACCTCCCGCTCCCTCCCGAGGACTGCCCGGTAATGTTTACGAAGGCAGGAACGTACCTGCCTTAGCCACGCCTCTCCAGTGACGAGACGGTTGACGATTTCTTGAGGGGCCTCTGTATCCCGCATCGTCTAAGGTTCGTCCTCGTCACCTCCTCCGTACATGCTCTCTGCTGCTTTTGGCGTTCCTTTTTCTTCTGGTGTCTCCGTCTCCTTCAGCGTCTCTATCTCCTCCTCCTCTCTCGCCCATGTTGGTTGTCCGGCTTTTGTTTCGGAGGAAACCCGGATATCCCTCTTATGTTTCTGGGTCTTCCCCAGCGGTGCCCCCGGGGCACCATTCGGCCGATCCGCCATGGCCATGAGCAGCCGGACAGAGAGCCAAGAATCACAATAAATTGAACTACAGCAGAAACCTCAACTTGGTTCCCCGAAGTCAGCAGCTCTGGTCATAACACCACATACTTCTGCCCTCTCCCACCCACTCCTTCTCCATTTTGTTTATAAATGAAGGAGGAATGCTAGATCCAGAAGGTCTTTTTGGAGCCCCGGCCAATGTGCCTAATGACTGGGTTTGGCGAACAACAAGGCTGCTGCCAGGTGTTGATTGCACAACCTTCACCCCCTTCTTTTTTTAAATCAATGCTTTAATATATTTATCTTGCTTTTTTATGCTCCCTTTTCTGCCTCTTGCTCTCTGTCACTTGATGTGGGTCAAAATGTGATAAGGCAAAAGTTCCAAGTTACAGAAAAAGAGGAGTAGACGCCCCCCATCTGCAAACATTAAGCACTACCAAGACATTTTTTTTCACTACGTGTCCTCGATCACATGTACTCATTCATGTACTTTGTTTATCACAGTGTTTTGTGGGGCCTTTGCAGCACTACTAGGGAACTCTGTGCAGTTCGTTCAGATATTTTGGGAGAACCCTTTCTGCCACGACACTCCCTATGCTCCTAAGGCCAGTGCCTGGTATGAGGCACTGGAGGTGATTGGACTGGTTTGGAGATGCTTTTCATCTGAGCTGTTGTACTGGGGATTGACTTACAGGATTCAAAGGCATATCTGTATAACTGCCTTTATCCGTGGAAGCTGTGTGTGTGATATATGCTTGTATATAGTCAGTATGTGTGCCAAGCAGTGCCTCGGCCGCCCATCTTTGTCTTTTATCACACAATTCAACTCCAAGCCACGCAATGCCATAGATTCCACTCCACACAATGCCACTCCACTTTGTTACACTCCAATCTACTTCATTCCATGCAACCCACTCCACACAGGGCCACACAATTCCACTCCTCAATACACAGTACCACACAATTTCACTCTACTACACTGCACTCCACATAGTGGCATTCAATTCTACTTCACATGATTCAAATCCACACCAGATAATTACACTACACACAACTGTCACACAATTGCAGTCCACTCCACAGAGTACCACACAATTCCACTCCACACAATGTCACACAATTCAGCTCCACTCCACTACAGACAATGCAATACAATTTCACTCCAAACCACACAGTGCTAATCCACTTCAGTACATTCCACACCACACAATTCAACTCCACCCCCACACAATTCCAATCCATGACACACTATACCACACAATTCCACTCCATGCAAAACAATGCCACACAGTTCCACTTCACCTCATGCTTCATATGACACACAATTCCACTCCACTCACACAATTCTACTCAACTCCAAACAATGCCACACAGTTCCACTCCACTACACCCAAATCCAATTTACACAAAGTCACAAAATTCCACTCCACGCTACACAATGGCACAGAGGTCCACTCCATGCCACACAATTCCACTCCAGGCAATGCCAAGCATTTCCAGTTCACTATATGCCACACAATTCCACTCCACACAATTCCACTCTGTAAGAGGACAGTTCTGACTACCTGGTCCGCCCAGATTTTTTGTTTCTGTGTCACCAGGTTTTTGACCTTTTACTGTGAGGGAGCCTCATAGTTTGGGACTCACCCCCAGTAAACTCATGGTAAAATGGACTGCATGTGTTTACTGCCGGGGGCTGCCTTGTTAAGCAAAGGCTGCTGTGATGCAGCAAGGGTAGGAGGCCGAGGTCTGGTTACACATGTTCATGTGTGCACACGCGTGTACAACCGCGTAAGGACTGCATGGGGAGCATTCCTGGCTTGCGCAGCCCTATAAGTGTGCTTAGGTAGCCAGGTGCAGAAGGAAACATGGAGAGTGGATGGTGACCTGCAGTAGGCACTATGAGATAGCTGTACACACATGAGGGCTAATCAGTGTGCTTTACTGTCTTGACTGTGGTGACATTCCATTTTATGCCAATGGGAAAGGCTGCCCTAGGGTGCAACTCCAGCTCCCTAGGGTCCACAGACTCCAGAGTCACATCAATGCAACCTGTATGAAAAGAATAGTGCAATAGGTTGCAAAAGCATATTTGTACAGCTGATGGGTCATATAGAAATGTCATCTTTTCTGACTCAGCTTAGGATAAAGACCAATTACTTCTCTGTTCAGCTGCAGGAGCAGAGCCTTGCATCTATTACCCAGATGCCACTCTATGCCAGGAAACGGACCTGCCCGAGGCCCCTCGGCAAGGAGAGTTCCTTGGAGGAATTTCTGGGGGAGGCCCTGTCAGGAATGTCATGAAGGAGTGCTGAGTCTCTCAGAGCACATGAGGCAACTAACTCCTGGACAATACCATTTTAAGCTCTCCCAGAAGACTGTACAGGAAGGTTGGGACAGGGGCGGAAAAGTGATGAGGCACATCTGGATAGGCCAGAGGTGCAGTCGTGCTGGACACTTCCGCCCCACTTAAAATGTCTTGCGCAGGGGAGGGCTCTCTTTCATGACTGTGCTTCTCTGCAGAACACTGGGAATGAAGATGGGCGCCATGGACAACTGGAAAGAGGAAAACCCTGATTGCCCCTGAATGAACCCAGACCCAGTGGGGCGCACTCCAGGACCAGGTAGGCTGGTCCTCTTATACAGGGCAAGGCCCGCCACCACGGGCAAAATGAGCCAAAGATCACCAATATTTACCAAAAGGCGTCCGAATAATCACAGGGTGAGGTTTGGGGACCTTTGACCTTTTCATTGGCTGCCGCCAAAGTGTTTCGGGCTGCGCCGCTGACCAAGAATGTGCCTCCGGGGTGGGCCAGGGCCTGAAGGCTGCACCCCATGAAGAACGGAGCTGGGGAGCACCGTTGCGAATCCCTGCAAAGAGGCTGTGTGAAGGGAGCGCCATCGCACTCCCTCGAGAGTGAGGGGGAGGGGCTAGAACCCCATCCCTGGGCCTCGGCACACAGAAGTTAAATCAGCAGTCGCCACTGCGCCTCCACAAAGATGGCCAGAGGGGCCCCAGTCCCCATTCCCAGGGTCCCACAAAGACGTGAAGACAGGGGGTGCCGTCACACTCCTTGTAAAGATGGCAAAGGGGCCCCATACCCCAACCCAGGTGCCCACATGGAAGCATAGCCAGGGGACACTGTCAAGCCCTTGTGATAATAGCAGAGGGGCCCTGGACCCCATCCCGGGACACGGCCTGGAAGCACAGCTAGGAAACACCATTGCGCTGCCCGGGAAGATGGTTGCTGGCTGAGGGCGGGGACCGGCGTCCGAAGAAGTTGGGGAATGCCGTTGCGCTCCCTGTGAAGCATGGGGAGGGGCCCAGGGCCCCACTGGCACTGGAAAGGCAGGGGGAGTGCCACCACAATGTGGCGTGGTCAGTCTCACATTAAGGACCGGCTCCTGCAGCAACACAGGAAGGTGCTGGCCGTGCGGAGAGCCGGTGGGAGCAGCCAGTGGTGGGCTACCTGCGCTGCCCCCAATGAAGCACTTACCCTGAGTGGGGGTGTCCGGTTGGGACTGGACACCCCTGAGGTGGTGACCACTATCTGCCTGCAACGCGGCTCTCTCCAGTGCAGCAAGAGAGTTGCTAATAAAATATGCATGCTCATGTGAGGAGGGCGCCCCATAACTACTTATTAGGCACAATGGATTGTCCCCAAAAAGCCCTTGTTTTCAGCTTATGGTGGCCCCAGGAAGATGGGGTCAACACCAATGGAAAGCAAATGGATAGAGGGAGGTGCAGGAGCAGCGCAGCCTTCCCCTAGCAGGCCGTTTTGTGTCTCCACCCTAGGTTGGGTGGGACTTGGAAATGATAACCCCTCCAGGGTTGCAATGTGCTTCTGAGCAAGTACCAGCTAGAACGTTTGGCTCAGGCTGATGTAACTGCGCCCACTAAGGGTGAAGATCATGGCTTCAGTCCGTGTGGCCTGAATGGCAATAGCAACAGGATTGTTATAATGGTGCACACCCACTAGGGGAGAAAGGGTATTATTACAGGCATTTTTACTGAAATTGAGTCATTTTATGATTAAAACGGTAGTGTGGTATGCTAAATGTCTTTAAAACTGTATGGCTGCAGTGTTGTGGCCAATGATATGACTTGTAAAGGGTCATATGAAGAAGCACCCTCTAGGGGTGAAAGAGGGTATTGCATGATGAGTAACAACCAAGTGATGTTCTTTAGGGACTGTGTTAACTGTGCATCATTTTTAGGTTGAATATGTCAATGTGGTTTATGATGAACCTTGGTCCACACCCTTTAGGGGTGTGGGTAGACTGTGTAGATCATGCTGAGAATAATCCTAGCAATACCAACCCCTCCAGCCTGCCTAGGCATCCTTGTTGATGCTTATTTGAGAAATGAGACGGACAGCCACTTGTGATCAAAGTAGATGTACTTTATTGCCAGTATCAGGTGCTCTCCCTCCAAGTTACAGTCAAATATTGCATTAGACTTCAAGTGAATGTTTCCAATGTAGGTCGTTGGTTTATATCTCCCTTTGGGAGAGACAAGAATGATTACGCAATGTCATATAAAAAGTAATTCCATCAGCTTGTGTATATTTGTAAAGTGCTGCATAAAACTTAGTAGTGTGTGTGTGTAATAAATGTACTATTACTTATGAAAAGAAAAAGCACAGACTGGGCGATCATTTACTGAGTGTCATTCGTGTGTGCTTGTGAATGGTGATTACTAGCCCACACCACCTCACTTGAGGTGGACTGCTCTGCAACGCTACCCCATGAGAGTCAAGCACTACAATTAAATGTTTGGTTCCTAGTGGTGGTTGAGTGCAGATCCATTATTTGTGCAGGCCATACAACTAATGATCCACCATCCAACGCACTCCACTGCACATCACATAATGCCATAAAATTCCACTCCATGCCACACAGTTCTACTCCATGCCCCACAATCCCACTCCACACAATGTCACACAATTCTCTTCAACACCAAATGATTCCACTCCAGGCCATGTCACATTATAACACTTCCCTCCACACAATTGCACTTCATTCCAAATGCCATACATTCATACTCCACTCTATCTATGCCATACAATTCCACTCCACTGTAGTTCACACAGTGCTACACAATTCCACTCCTTGCCACACAAATCCACTACACTACATGCCACAAAATGACACACAGTTATACTCCACACCATGCCACACAATTCCACTCCACCCTACACAATGTAAAAGAGTTCCACTCCACTCTTTTACACTTCTACTCCACTCCACACAATGCACCACATTTCCATTCCACTCTGTGCCACACAATTCCACTTCACTCAAGTCCACTCCATGCCATACAGTGCCACACAGTTCCACAGTCTATGCCACATAATTCCACTGCAGTCCACACAATGCCATACAATGCCCACTCCACTCTACAAATTGCCACACAATTCTGCACCATATGTTTCAACCTCATGCTACACAATGCCACATAATTACACTCCACACCACACAATACCACACAGTTGCACTCTAGACCACACAATGCAGCAAACATCTATTCCAAATCACACAATGCCACACAATTCAGCTCTTTTACATTCACTGTCATAGAATTTCACTCCATGCCACTCAATGCCACTCACTACACTTCAGTTCACTCCATTCCACACCACACTATTCCACTCCATGCCACACAAGGCCACACAGTTCCACTCCATGCCACATAATTCCATTACCTGCAACACTATGCCACATAATTACATTCCACTCCACTTAATGCCAAATAGTTGCACTCCAATCCACACAGTGCCACACAATTAAGCTCCAATTCACTACACACAATGCCATAGCATTTCACTCCACTCCACACCACACAATAACACTACAGCCATACATGACACATCTCACATGTTCAAATTTGTTCATATGCCATGTACAGTAATATATGCAGGTCAGACATGCACTCATCCACCATGCCTTTGTAGATCACACATACTGTATGCATGACTTACATCTTTTTTTCCGGAATACGGCTGGATTACTCTTGGAATTCTCTCTGTGGCTCAGCCACATTTTCTTTTATTATTTTTCAGAAGTATAGGTTAAAACCTGTTTAGCCTCGAAATGGGTATATTAGAAGTAAAACATCCTCTGCGATAGCCAGCCCTCTGATCTCTCTGTTAGCACGAAATGGCACTGATTTCACACTCAAGAGACCGTAGTTCTAATTGAGTTGTAGGTTAATAAGACAAAGCAAGTTTATCATCCCAGTAATGAAAAAAGCTGCGTTTCTAGCATTCAAATCAAATCTACTGTGGAGTCTGCAATGAATTCTCAGAAGTACTAAGTTATGGAACACATTTTTGAGCCCATCATTTGAATGAAGTGTGTCTTCCTGCCTGAGTTCCCTGACCTGCGGTCAATAAGCAATTAGTATTTTATGACAACGCACAAGTGGCAATGTTAATAGAGGTTTGAAGGTACATGCACACAGGAGAGCTAAGGATAACTTTTACGACTTCGGTGGAAATGTGTGTAACAAACAGAAGTCATTTTTTATGACTGTAATGATTGTATCCCCAGGATTACTTCAGAAAGTAGGCTGTTCAAATTATTTAATTAGCACAGAACTGTGCTTAGCCAAAGACTGCACATTTTTTTTTTTTTAAATAAAAATAAAAATAAAACATTTACTAAATGTATATTACAGTACAGATGTGTTTTTTTTTTTTTTTAAGTAAGACGTACGGCGAATTATAATGACAACCATTCGCAAAGTAAATAATTCCAGCCTTGTATACAATCTTGGATGCTAAAAAACTTTTTTTTATGTTCAGCTGAGGCTGCAGCTCAGTTTGCTGCTTGCCCAGCTCATTGCACCACTTGTGCTGTCTTACTCACTTTTGCCAGCTGTTACGAATGGACCCCAGCTATTCTTTGAATTATCCGGGGGCTTTAGACCAAGCTTTCATGGACCACCAACAAAAGTCTTAGGGACATATTTATGAACAGTGGCGCTGCACCTGGTGGAGCACCACTTTTCTTGCGCCACTTAGTGCCCCCCTAACTCCACCATGTGTGCGACGTATTTAAAATACGGCGCACCATGGCGTTAGTCAGGGGTACTAGCTTCATAATTTGTGGCGCTAGTCTGGCGCCTTGCAGGGTTAGCATCAACAATTTTGACACTAATCCTGCAAAGAAATCAGAAGCCCATTGAAAACAACAGGCTCCTCCCTTTAACGTCTATTCTAAGCGGCCCAGATTTAAGACGGCCTAGCGTCATTCCATCATTTTTTTATGCTAATGTGGCGTTGGAAGGCCAAAAACGCTGCACCAAATTTACAAAGTGGCTCAATGCTGGCATTGCGCCACTTTGTAACCCCTTGCGCCACACTATGCCTCCGCCAGGCATAATGTATGCAAGGGTGGAGTTCCGGCACTAGGGGGGCCGAAAAAATGGCGCAAAGAAATCTAATAGATTTCTTGGCGTCATTTTTATCAGCATTTTTAACGCCTGCTAAGAGGAGGCCTTAAAGGGAGGCTCCCAGTGTTTTCAATGGGCCTCTGGGTGCTTTGCAGGATAAGCGTCAAATTTTTTACGCTAATCCTGCAAAGCGCCAGACTAGCATAAAAAATGATGATGCTAGTACCCCTGACTACCGCCATGGTACGCCAAGTTTTAAATACGGCGCACACATGGTGGTGTTAGGGGGGCGCTAAGGGGCGCAAGAAAAGTGGTGCTGCCCCAGCAGGCGTTAAAGATTCATATAAATATGACACAAATAAATCTCTTAGATTTCTTTGCACCATTTTTTGGCCCCCCTAATTCCAGAATGCCCCCCTTGCATACATTATGCCTGGCGCAGGCATAATGTGGCGCAAGGGGTTACAAATTGGCGCAATGCAAGCATTGTGCGACTTTGTAAATATGGCGCGGCGTTTTTGGCCTTCCAAAGCCACATTAGCATAAAAAATTACTCTAATGTGGCGTTGCAATGGCGCTAGGCCCTCTTAAATCTGGGCCTCAGTGATTTGGTGATGCCTGCCAAGTCCTTGGTGAGAATGTTATATATTTGCACTGAAGTCCTTCTAGAGGTGTGTCTTTGAAGTGACCCTGTATTTTGGAAACCTCATCATGGAAAATGTTTTTTCTCCAGATTTGATGTGAGTTATACACTGCTGCAAGTTGCGGGCATATAGGGGGTCATTCCGACCCTGACAGTCATAGACCGCCAGGGCCGGGGACCGCGGATGCACCGCCAACAGGCTGGCGGTGCATCCAGGCCAATTCTGACCGTGGCGGTAAAGCCGCGGTCAGAAAAGGGAAACCGGCGGTTTCCCGCCGGTTTTCCCCTGGCCTGAAGAATCCTCCATGGCGGCGCTGCAGGCAGCGCCGCTATGGGGATTCCGACCCCTTTCCCGCCAGCCTGGTTCTGGCGGTTTTGACCGCCAGAACCTGGCTGGCGGGAACGGGTGTCGTGGGGCCCCTGGGGGCCCCTGCAGTGCCCATGCCACTGGCATGGGCACTGCAGGGGCCCCCTAACAGGGCCCCACAAAGATTTTCAGTGTCTGCTTAGCAGACACTGAAAATCGCGACGGGTGCAACTGCACCCGTCGCACCCTTTCCACTCCGCCGGCTCCATTCGGAGCCGGCATCCTCGTGGAAGGGGGTTTCCCGCTGGGCGGGCAGGCGGCCTTCTGGCGGTCGCCCGCCAGCCCAGCGGGAAACTCAGAATGACCGCCGCGGTCTTTTGACCGCGGTACGGTCTTCTAGCGGTTCCCGCTTGTCGGGCGGCTCCCGCCGCCCGCCAAGATTAGAATGACCCCCATAGTTTGGACTGGTCACACATGCTTCTGAATGACCTTTTCTACTCCTAGTCCTAGGTATTAAATTATTAAAGTCTGTCCAGAGGAGACCCACTTGAGTGGAACTGTGGCTCAATACTAATTCTACTTGTACTTAGAACTGTGTCAAAATGAGGACACCCCAAAATGTGTATCATATTTTATTACTCACAGCACTTGCATTTACGAGCACTGTGTCGTCTGCACTCTTTTCTAAAGCATTGCAACAATCAAAAGGGATAGTAAGAACACGCATATTTGCATTTGAAAAGGCTCTGTTTTAGGTTTAGGTTAATTCATGATGTCAAGTTGTTTATGACAGGTGTACACATAAGGAATACATCTATACCTAACGAGAGACCACCGGAACCTCCGTTAATTTTTATATATGCTATACCCTAGTTTGTTATTGGGCATAAGCATTTGTTCTGTGCACTTTATTCCAGATCAGGGCCGGGCATCCCAGAGCTTGAAAACAAAAGAATCATGCAAGTAATGATTGAGGAATATTAATAGAGATGCTTATAACCTCAAGGTTTTACAATGACACGCCAGGCACTGGATGCTTACAGTGAAAGCGTACTGGTTCACTGGGGTGAACCCACGGGGTGATTGATGTTGGTTAGAACTGGGGAACATTTATAGACAAGAGCAAGCTGTGGATAAGGGTGATGAGCAGGAGATCGAGAGAGGCTGCTGAACAGGACTGAGAAGCATTGGGAGAAATGCCAGTGGGTCCTACTGATGGGAAACCAATAAGTACTCCAGGGCAAAAGTCAGGACAGATAGACATTACATATATCTATTAGTCCAATTGTCTTTTATGTGAGAAGAGGGTGCTGCATGTCTTAACTGAGAACCTCTCACAAAGATGTCATTGTAATGGAGCAAACATCATCCTTTGCAGGTAGGCCGAAAGAGTGACGGGTAAAAGGTGGAAACTATAGGTTATTGTGAAATAAAGTATGGTAACCCAAACCTGTGTCCTGAGGTGTGGGACAAGAGGGATACATTTTTCATTGCTTGGAGCACTGAGGTAGAAGAAAGGAAGGTATTTTAGAGAAAACATCATCCAGGGGTCTTAATATGTGGTCTGCTGGATGGTGGTGGGAGATGGAGAAAAAGCATGCACACTGTGTGGGGCGTAAGATGTTAGTTACCCTGGAAGCTAAAGGTAACTGTGGCACAGCACTCAGTGCTCCAATGTTGTGAACACAGTGTATACAATAGGTGTGTGAATGGTAAAGGAAGAAGTGAAAGGAACAGAAAAATGGAGCTCTAGCCTCGACTTAAAGAGTTTTGCACTGCCAGGACATGTAAAACATATGTCCTACTTTTTCAATCCTAGGCACCCTGTCCTATGAGACTTCAGGGCCTACCCCATGGGTGAATTATAAGTATTAAAAATAAAAGGGTAAATGTAGTACCATTTACTGGGGACTTACACATAAATTGAATGTGCCAATCAGGTGTAGAGCAATTTTATCATGTTTTTGGGAGAGAGCACAAGCACCTTAGCAACGGTTAGTAGAGGAAAGTGCACAGAATCCCAATGCCAACAAACATGAGTTCTGCAAAGCAGGCGAGTGAAGGCAAAACGTCTAGGTGAATACCTAGGTCCTGGGAGGAGAGAGGGGAGCTTGCACGCCAAAGGCAAACCTGTTTGTGCCCAGTTGCACCTGGACCGTAGCCAGCGCCAGGACCCCTGGCTCCTCCACCCCATGAAGATACACCACTGCTGACCTCCGAGTCCTGGACCCCAGACGTACCAACAACCACTGCTGCTACTCATCCCCAGGTACCACCAGTGGACCATTCTTTTGCCAGCACTGCTGCCTCACCTTCAGCACCAAAGCAAGCAATCCACCCGATACATTGATGAAGACCACAACACAACTCCAGTGCATCCTAGTCAACGTACGCTCACTAGTTAACCACACCACTGAGGTCTAGGTCAAGACCTCCTCCCGCATCCCGAACTTCATGTTCCTCACAAAAACCTGGCCCAACCCCGCCTCCGCCTCTGCACCAGACATTGCCACCGCCATCCCTGAAGGTTGCAAAATACCACACACTGTGACAGAACCCACAAGCATGGAGGTGGGAACACCATCATCTACAGGGACACCATTCACTGCATAACATCCGCTGACGATCCAACACTGATAATGTAACACCTCAGCTTCCAACTCCACACAGATAAAAAAAGCACCATAAGAGGCACCCTTGCCATTCAGACCAATATACCACACCTCAGCTTCTGCAACGCCATCCAGGAACTGAGCAACATCGGCCTTAAGCAGCTCATCACCAATCCTACCCACATCGCAGGATACATGCTCGATCCCATCTTCACCACCAGCCACAGTCAGGTACATCCACAACAACCCACTCATCTGGTCCGACCACTACAGCATACACCTCACCATCTCTGGACCCGCATACCCCGGCACCATGCCCTCCAGATCCATGTGAAGAAACTGGAAAAATGTATTAGAAAACCAGTGGAACAACACTGTCTGCTCCCCCATTCCAGACTCTACACACGACCATGAACAAACAGCGAAGAGCTTCTCCCAGTGGATCACAGAATGCACTGATGCCATTTCCCCCGCCAATACAGCCAAGGTCAAAGAACAAAGCAAAATAGCAAGCTGGTTCACTGAGGAACAGCACTCCTCCAAATGCAACTGTCGACAACTTGAAAGTAAGTGGCGCATCAGCAAAAAAACAGTACCACCGCCTCCAGTAAGAAAACAAGCAGAACGCTCTAGCAAACCACATCAAAGCCAGCACAAAGCACAACAAAGAACTCTTTGCCATTGTGAAGGAGTTCACCAATCCCACAGCCAGTGAGAGCAACATCACTCCCTCCCAGAAACTGTGCGGAAACCTCACAGACTTCTTCAACAACAAGATCTCGGCTATCTGTGAAAACTTCAAACACCAACCCTCTGCTGCAGACAGCATCAACCAGCTCACATCTACAAACATGAATCCCAAACACCTTCTCACCCATTGGGAACTCTTCACCATGCACTATCTCCATCATGTACTCCATACACTCGGGAGCACCCACTGACCCTTGCATACACCATGTCTTCAACTTGCAAGACAATCAGCGACAAGCTCAGTAAGGCCCTGAATACCTCCATCACCATGTGCTCCTTCCTGGAGGCCTGGAAACATGCTGAAGTGAGGCCCCTCCTGCAAAAAACATCAGCCGACCCAGCCGATTTGAAGAACTACTGGGCCATCTCTCTGCTCCCCTATCGAGCAAAAGTCCTAGAGAAAGCGATCAACCAGAAACCCTCCCCTAACACCTAGAAGATCACAACCTCCTGGACTCCTCCCAATCTGGGATTTCGAGTTAGCCACAGCTCTCCTGGACCATGGGGAAACACCAGCCCTCATCGTCCTGGACCTGTCCGCTGAGTTTGACACTGTCTCCCAGCACATCCTGATCAACACATTCCACCACATTAGGATTCAAGGAAACACCCTCAAACGGATTGCCACATGCCTCTTGCCTCACTGGCAGAACCCAAAGAATCAGTCTCCCATTGTTCACCTCAGAGCCCAAGAAGACCATCTGTGGAATCCCCCCAATGATAGTCCCTCAGCCCGACCCTCTTCGACACCTACATGACCCCTGCTGGCCATCACTGTCAGATCACATGGACTCAGCATTATCTCCTACGCCCACAACACACAGCTGATCCTTTCACTGTCTGAAGATCCCTCCATCACAAAAGCTAACTTCCACAGATGCATGATGAACGTAGCGGACAGGATGAAGGACAACTGTCTCAAACTCAACACCGAAAAAATTGAAGTCCTCATCTTTGGGAACAACACCTTGCCATGGACTGACACATGGTGGCCCGCAGAGCTCGGCACTGCCCCCCACCCACCCCACCAGACCATACCCACAACCTTGGCATCATCCTTAATAGCAAACTACCCATGAAGAAACAAGTTGACGCAGTCTCAACTGCCTGCTTCCACACCCTTCGCATGCTCCACAAGCATACACCAGAAGGGCCGTCACGCGTCCTCTTCACTAGCAGACTTGAAAACGGAAACAGACAGTGCGCATTTCAAGGGTGGTGGTGCACACTGTGTGTAGCAGCATTGCCGCTGGCTTAATTATGAGCCGAGAACAATGCTGCTGCACCTTTTCCACTAGGCTGACGGGTGGGAACCTTGGCTCCCTTCCATCAGTCTAGTGAGATAGTTGTAATAGGATCAGTGGGGAGACCGTCACCTCGATGACGGTCTCTTCACCACAGATCTGGCGGTCGGGTTTATCAACCGCCAAACTCATAATCAGGCTCAAAATGTAAGGAACGACATGGAGGTCTGGAAACCTTCTGGGATTCGAGAGCTGCGGGCCTACATCTTCAGATTGCAACATAAACACAGCACCCCCCCAAAAAAACAGCCATCTAGGTAAGGAAAGGGCTGGGAAACAGGAAACATGAGGGGCAGAGGTTTGAACTAAAATAACAAAGATGAGCAAAATATTGCCGGTGAACAAACTAGAGGGAATAGAGTGAACTAAAACAAAAAAAACCACAATATTGCCAATCACCTTGGTCATAGATTTCAGCCCTTTTATACTGTTCCTGTCTTCTGTGGCCTGGAACTACTTAATAAGTTAAGGGGCATATTTATACTTGTTTTGCACCGAATTTGTGTAATTTTGTGATGCAAAATCGGTGCAAAACTAACTCTCCCGACCCGTCTAGCACCAAAGTTATGGAGTTAAAGTCATTTTTTGGACGTGGAAACCTACCTTGCATCAATGAGATGCAAGGTAGGCGTTCCCGCGCAAAAAATGACTCTATGGCCTTAGCACCATATTTATCCCCCTGTGCTAAAATCACGCACGGGGAGGAGGAGGGGTCAAATAATGGTGCAAAGCTTGCTTTGCACCATCATTTAACGCCTGGGTCAGGGCAGGCATTAAGGGATATGTGGGCCTATTTCCATTGTGGAACACCATTGAATAAGCCCACAGGTGCCCTCCCCAGGCCCCAGGGACATCCACACCCACACCAGAGGGACAGCAGAGGATGTGGGACCCCATCCCAGGTATATATAGGTAAGTAAGTACAGGTAAGTATTTAAAAAAAATATAAGTGCCATTGGGGGCCCTGAAATGGGCCCCCTACATGGCACTGGGTGCAATGGCCATGCCTGGGGGACCCTGGTCCTCTGTGGTGGCCATTGGGGTGGTGTGCTTTTCTAAGACAGGAGACATGTGGTATGGATGGTTTTGCATAAGAAAATGATGCTAAGCTAGTTAGAGTCATTTTTTTTTTACTCTAACCTGCCTAATGTAATTTTTTGGTGCAAACCTCCCGTCTCCCATACCACCACCCCCACCCAGCTAACGTCATTTTTCTTTACGCTAGCCTACCCTTTGTGCCGGCTTGCACCATTCCATAAATATGGTGCCCGGCTGGCGCTCAAGAAGGGTGCAAGCCGGTGCCAAACGTTTTGATGCAAAATTGCGTTAGTGCAGTTTTGCACCAGAAAGTATAAATATGCCCCTAAGATTCTTTCAGGGTTAGTTGACCTAGAACTGCTAGACTGTAGTCTTGCACCAATGTGCCACTGGCCTGTTTTCTAAAGTACCGCTCATGAAGACCAAGTAACTTTCTCACTGTTCTTTTAGTGTTGTATGACGGCATGCTTTTGGTTTCCTTAGCCTTGCTTCCACCATTCTGATGTTCAACTTAGTGTGTTGGCCTTCTCCTCAAGTGTGCATGTTATCCACCTGCTTTCTTGTTGATTCCTGAAATTAGGCAATATAAGTATCAATCATGCAAGGGCAGTTGTCAAACCAACAAAAACGGCTGCAAAACTTCAATTCAGTTGGAACTGCCGTTTAGATGCTAAAATGACATTCGATCACTATTACACATGTGCTTTTTCTTCAGGGCATTCTAGAAGTGCCTCCCATATTTGCCATTTTGAGTGTCCAGTACTATCAGTCCTCACATGCCTTATGCTTGGGAAGAGCATACATATTCCCCTTTCTCCTTCCATTAGGAGGATCAGTAAATCCTGGGAGAACCATTTGCTTTTACACAGCTACTGTGAGCGCCCAATCGCTTGATTCCTATACTCACCAAACTCTCTACCGTTTCAATAGGAGGTGCTATTTTTTATGAAGTCACTATTGGGAAGGGCTATATTGCCTCCTCAATGCTTCCCAGTGGAGCAGCGTAATTTAGACTTCACCCTTACACATCACAGAAGCAATATATATGTGTACCTGACACTATATACTCTGTGTGCCATAACTATGTTAAGGTAAAGTGAAGTACAAAAAATGTATTACTGAGGTGTAGTCACTGTAGAGACTAGAGGTTTATGTACGTGTGTGTTTTAATGTTTAGCTTCACATGACGATTCGTTGTTCTCATTTCTCATTCGCATTTACATTTGTTTTTCAAGATACACTGCATTTATTGAAAGTATATTACATATGTAAATGCGAAAAATGAATTCACTTATTTACGCTTTGCGTTAATTCTGACATTATTTATGCACATGTAATTGTGTATTCAAAGTGCACATTGAAAATAATTAATTAAAGGTAGCTTGACTAGGCCAGAGAAGAGAAATCTTGACAACAACAGGACGAAGCCACCTATTCATTCCGAAACAGGAATGAGGATGCTCATGGTTAATTTCGTCACTCAAGCTCTGTGGGATGGGAAAATCAACAGATATTGCAGATGCACAGCGTGAAAAAAAGAAAATTAATTGGGTTTTTGGTGACGTGTTAAGAGATATGGATGCTTCAGGAACTTTTTGGTCTTAAATTAGTGTTCACACTGTGAGACAGTACAGCAGATCCCTTTTTGACTTTGAGAGGTTCAGGCCTTTCTGCTTCCTTTTGTCCTTGCAAGTGTGTAGCTTAACACTAAACACTGCTTTCTCTTTTCAGAAGACTTCTACTGAAGTCTTCATTATGCTGACACCTTCCTCCCTTTATCCCTGAATCCTTTGAGACCACAATTTTAATCATTCCCATTCTAACTTAGAGCCCATGTTAGATGACCCTTAAATTTGTTCATGTTTAGGAAGAGTGATTTGAATTTCTTTAGGAAACACCAATTTCTGTTTCTTAGTGTCTGTTTTGCTGTGACTGTATTCTTTATATGCCTTATGCTACTGAGACTGAACCCATTCTGGTGAGCAATGTCTTTTGTTTTTCTGTGTGTGTGGCAATGTTCACAGACCGAAAGCGAAAAAATACTTAACAGTGCACTTCCATACTCCGTAAAGTATTGTCTGCTTTACAGACAGTACTCTACTCTGGAGCTCAATTAGTGAGGCCAAGATGAAAGCAGTGACTGCTGTCAGGCCCAGAGGATCCGATTAGCCACCTATATTTCTTTTCTTCATTCTTTCTTTTTTGTTTAGCCTTTAAGGATTTTTAAAAATTACTAGAGTCATTCTCAAGTCTATAATAGGTTACGAATTCAGGAGACCTCTGTTGGAAAACTACAGGGCTCTGGTCGATACCTGAGAGACTAAGGCCCCTATTCACAAACCGCATTTTGTAGAACTTGAAGCAGTAGTACAGTAGTCCAACTAACATATTATAAAATGCTGTTTGCTAACCTATGTGCAAAGGCCTCTTCCATTCTATCTTATTTGTTACTCTGCCATGTGTGTGGACACATATGAAAACATAGGTATTCATTTTAATTGTGAATGTGGGAGGGACAGGGTTGTGGCTGGAAAACGGGGAACACACCTAAATAGGAAAGGTTTAGGGAGGCGTAAGGAGGGGTTTGAAAAGGTTTTTAGGCGGGACGGCACACAAATACAAGTACCCTCCCACAAAAGAGTAAGCCCATTGATATTCATAAACTACACTTCCACAGTAACTGCAACCAAAATGGTCCGAAACAGTAGGAAATGTAGTGCAGCTCAGACATGGAGTAAGCTCATCACCACATATGGCAACTCACAGGTACTGCAACACACTCTCATACAAAGTAAGGGAGCCAAGGACTTAAAATGATACATAATAGGAAATATTGTTAAAAAAAATGTATTGAGCTGTTAAAACACACAGAGACATAAATTGTGTTTTATGTTAAAACAATATATACTTATTGTATTATGAAATTGTATAATAAACCTATTTTACAAATAAAAAGTAATTTATCATTGTAAACATTTGTTGCAAAATTCAAATTAGGAAAAATTAATTAATTTTGTATTTTGTATTGATTTTAATATATGTGAAATAAACATAACAATGTTTCTTCAGGTGTTATTTTTTAAATCATTTTTGAGATATATTGTTTTGAAATCAAATACATATTTCTTAATTAATTCCTTATTTAATACAAATTTAAATGAATGTGCTGTGATAGTTTATTTTATTGTCGTAGATTTTAAAAAAATATTTAAAATTATTGTTTTAAAATGTTATATTAATACATTGTCAATATGATCTTAAAGATTAATTAACTTTACTAAATGTCCCTGTTTTTCACCATAAGCAGATGTTTATCTACTTGTGAAAAAGTTATGAGTAGTAACTTTACACTCAAAAATCCTGGTGTAGGAAGCTCAGAAATGGTGAACAGCAAAAACGTTTAAAGGTACTATTAGGTGTAGTAGCAAATATACATGTAAGTCAATATACACATGCATATTACCTTTGTGAACAGGTCCTTAAGATTTCTGAGTTAGAGTTAGTATGGCAAAAACTCATGGAGCGCCATATATACCAGGTAGTGTTTTATAACCACGTTTTTATTGGGTTTAACAATACACAGCATCATCCACTGAGGTTTACAAGTAGGTGACAGGATCATTCTGAACCAGAGCATCACATAGTCACAATCATGTATCACAGTTATACAGTTTACATTGGTAATCAAAAATAAGTACACTACATATCCTATACTTTCTCATGTTTTCGGGGACACCCCGAGCCTCATAAATTGGCTGCTCTTAAGGCGCAAACCAATCAACACCTCGTTGCCATGGTAGCAGGGTGGGGGGTCTAGGATGTTTCCAGTTACATGCAATATCACATTGAGCAACAAAGAAGGCCACCCTATAAAAGTCCTCCAGGAGACCCAGAAGTGCCTCTTGAGGAAACAACTCAATCTGGTGACCCAGCACCTCCAAAATCTCATGACTCATCCCACTCCAAAAGGGTGTTAAAACTGGACATGACCAGACCATGTGCTAAAAATCAGCAGCGGGAATGGAGCAGCATGGACATACAGATTGGTTTATATGACCCATCCGCTGTAGCCGCAGAGGAGATAGGAATGTTGCGTGGAGATAAATAATCTGGACCATGCGTTGGTGCGAGGAAATTGCTAGGCCCTCGGAGCCAGACATGCCTCCCACCAATCCGCATTGTGTAACTCACCCACCCAGTTCTCCCAGCTGCACCACAGAGGGAGGAACATATCTGGTGCATTAATCATCAGGGAATGATAAATCACCAAAATTGCACCTCTGCCGAATGGTTCCATCATAAGTCTAGCCTCAAGGGGGGTAATAGTCAGGAATCTGCTCGGATGCCTGGAGGTGGGCTTTCAGTGCATGGCGCGGCTGAAGATAGCAAAAAAATTGAGTTTGAGAGAGACCATATTGGTCCTGCATCTCCTGAAAGGACATCAAAAACTCACTCTGGTGAACATCACCTAGATAAGTAATACCTATGAAGGTGCTCAGCAGGAAAAGCCGTCTAGGCCTGCCACCTGTCGTAGCCAAGTACCTCGCCACAGTGGTGTCATGTCCATAAGGCAACAAGACCATTGGGTAAGGCGCAAGGCTACTCTCCATCAGAGCAGAGACACTCAAGTGCAGGAGGATGTCGTAGAGTGTAAGGGACTACAATAAAGTAGGTCAAGAAGCCCATCAAAGCCCAAGTGATGCAATACAAGTCTATATGCTGGATCGTCCCAACCTCCGACAAACTATTCGTTCACCGGAACTAGATATACCGCAAGGTAAAAGCCAAACAAGTCTGGGATGCCAAGGCCTCCATCAAACATCAACTTGCTAGCTGAGGTGAAAGCCACATGATGGCACCCACCCGCCCAGGCAAAGGATGTTAGTTTTGAGGTAAGGGACCAAAACCATGCTTTTGGAATAGGATGAGGGTATTTCACCAGGATGTATAGATACCGGGGGAGACACATAATTTTAAAGAATGCGATATGCCCCAATGGATTCATAGGCAGACAGTACCATTTGCACAAATCACAATCTAGTGTTAGGGCAAGGGGGCACAAATTTAGGGACCATGCTAGATCTGGGAGGCTGGAGATATGCATCCCTAGGTACATGAAGGAGTTGCTCCTGATTGGCACATCAGGACACCAATGTCGTCCTGCAGAATCACCAGTTACCTCCACTAACACTGACTTACTGGTGTTCTCACGCAAACCAGATGCCTCAGAGTGAAATTGGAGCATCTCAAGACATCTAGGACTTGACATTCATAATTCACTGGGAAAACGTAGGACATCGTCTGCGTAGAAAGCAATCCCCCCCCATCGGCAGCCCTAAACCTGTGTGTCACATCGCATCAGGCACGCCAATGGTTCTCTGGTGAGGGCGAAAAGCAGCAGGGCAGGGGACTTCTGCAGATCTCAAGGGCGGCATGAGAATTCCATTTACCTGAACCTGTGCAGAAGAGGCTCTGTATAGCAGTCCCACAGGTCTCTGAAAGGTGGGCCCGAAGCCCACCCTCTGGAACACGGCCTCAAGAAACGACCACAAGACTGTGTTGAACAGTTTGTGAAAATCAATAAGAAGGGGGCCAGACTATCCTCCAGTTGGGACAACTGAGAGAGGAGCTGCTGCACTCTTTGAATACAGTGATGAGTGCGCCTACCAGGCCTAAGGCCACACTGGTCTGGATGTATGAGGTGGGCAAGAGTCCGAGTCAGTCTATTTGACAAGACCTTCGAAAAGATCTTAATGTCTGCATTGACAAGGGAAATCAGGTGGTATAAGGAACTATAGTCCGCCATTTGCCCCATCTTCCACAATGGTGAAGTATCTAGGTCCGAAGGAAATAAGCCGTCTTTCAGCACCACAGTGTAGAGAGTCAGCAGATGAGGCATCAAGATTTCATGGTAACATTTAAAGAATTTGATTGGGAACCCATTGGGTCCCGTGGTCTTGCCAGGCTGAAGATCTGTTATGGCTTGCTCAATCTTATTTGTTGATAGCGGCAGGTCCAGTTCTCTGGCCAAGGAGGAAGGTATAGATGGCAGAGGTACATCCTTCAGAAGGGGATACACAAGCTCAACAGGTATTGTCAGCCCCATATTGATCCCGATAAAAGGCAAGTAAATGTTTGGGCGATTGCAGGCAGCTCCTTGTGAAGAATGCCGGAGGAGTTCCTAATAGTTGGGACCACTCTGCTGGAAACTCCTCTATTTGCCAACCAGGATAGCAGCTTTCCTATTTTGTCTCCCGAGGTGTATATCCACTGGGTAGATGCTCTGCAGCCTTGCTGGGCCTCATCCAAGGAGACCTGATGCAGCTTAGATTTCACCATCTCCAGAAGGTGCTTTCCCTATCCTGACCCTGCACCACCAATGCGTCATTATAAAGAAAGGATCTGGGCCTCCAACTCTGTTACCTGTGTCTGCTGCTCCCCACACCAGACAGACAAAACCCTTGATACAACCCCGCAAGGTAGGTTTACTCGCTGCCCACAAAGTTCCTGTTGAGGACACAGAGCCCTGATTGTTCTGGAAGAAGGCACAGAGCTCCTTCTCCACAAAATCTACACAGTCCTGGTCAGTCAGTTACCACAGGTTGAATTTCCACATCAGGCAAAGGGCACCACTGGGGATGCCCCATTCAAGACGGAGGGGAGCATGATCAGAGATGCCCCTTGGTAAAATCCAGAATCACTACAATCACAGCAAGTCACGTGCCAGCAGCCAGAGAAGGTCAATTCTGAATTCAATTCTATGGACTGTGGACAGGTGAGTGTAAGACTGCTGCATGGGGTCCCAGGAATTCCAGGCGTCACAGAGGCCCATAGAGTCTGCCCAGGCAGTAAGGCTCACAGAATGAACCAAGCTGCCTGGACATGGTGCATCCGATGAGTCTTGCATGGGTTCCAGGACTGCATTAAAATCCCAGCCAATCATTGTTATCCTTGGAGGCAAGCCCGCCACCAAGGACAAGATGGCAGGCAGTGTGGGGGAACATAACAGCAAACAAAGTTGACATGGGTAGCCTCCAGTAGCCCCTCAACGCAGACATACCACCCCTGGGGATCCACATATATTGCGGATACCGCCAGCGGGAAGGTTTTAAGTAAAAGAATCACAACCCCACTTGAGCCTCTAGTGTAGCCCGCATGATACACATGACCATACCCAAATTGACCCAGGAAGAGACATTGAGCTCCCAGGAGATGTGTCTCCTTAAGAAGGACCACATCCGGTCTATACCTCTAAATATATCTCAAAACCGCTGACCTTTTAATATAGTCCAAGAGGCCATTTTCGTTCCAGGAGACAACTCTAACGATGTAAAAGAAGAGTTAGGGAGTGATGCAATAAATCAATAAGCCCCATTACCATGGTAAAAAATGCTGTATAGTGATTCATGACTGAGCCATGAGTTCAGAATTCTTGCCATGGAGAGCTTATGTGGTGAATGCCTGAAAGAAAAAGAAGTAGAAACATGGCCCCTCTCCATACTTCCTCCCTCAAAGCATCTGTTGCCCCTATAAAGAACATTATATAGCCAAAACCCGTGGGGGGAAAAGAAGCACATGGTCCAGAACTCCAGTCACCCTTACAAGGATAGCTTTGCCTGACGGCAACATTCAGCAAATGAAGGAGGATTCCACGTACATAATGAATTGAGAAAAAAACCTGCCTCAAGGCAATATGGGGGTCATTATAACCCTGGACGTCGGTATTAAAGCGACGGTAAGACCGCCAACAGGCCGGCGAAAAAAAAAATCACGACCGTGGCGGAAACCGCCAACATAGACAGCCACTTTAACACTCCGACCGCCAAGGCGGTAAAAACAAACACTGCGGCCGTAACCGCTAACAGACAGGCAGAAGACAATGTACTGCCCACATTATTACAACAGTCCAATCTGCCACCTTTTCTGGGGCGGATTCACCGTGAACAAAAACACGGTGGAAACAGGAATTGGAAGGGAAAACGCTCACCTCTACACACCCCACGAGGATTCAGGACGCCATGGAACCCGAGCTCCAGATTCTACCAGCCTTTATCTTCCTGCTCCTCTACCAGGAACAGCAAAGACGGGGCGAAGACCACGGTGAATACTGCACCTACGACACAGGGGAGGGGGGAGGGAAAAAACTGTGACGCACACACACGCAACACTCCCACCCCCACCCTCACCCACTACAACACACACACAAGTACATGTTGATACATTACATATACAACCCTCAACCCCCCTGGAAGAATGCAAGGACAAAAGGAAATGAGTTGAACAATTGTAATATATTCAAATACAGTAATCAAAAATATATACATATATAAAGATATTTACACTATAAACAAATATATAAACCAAGAATACAAGTCCAAGGTATTCCACTATCATATTCTGTGGACCACTGGAGGCCCACACTCAATACCCGAACAAGACGGAGAGAACACGGCTGGGGCATCAGATAGAAATAAAACAGGCACCTCAGGGGAAAGGGAAGGGGGGGCACCTCAGCCAGATGAGTGCATGACGCCAGATCCACGAGGGGGCTCCATGCCCACTGCTGTATCCTGGGGAGTGCAAATCCACAGTCTCTCAAGTCTCTACAGTGGGTGGTTTGCCCACTGCTTTATCCTGGGGAGTGCAAAGCCACAGTCTCTCAAGTCTCTACAGTGGGTGGTTTGCCCACTGCTGTATCCTGGTGAGTGCAAAGCCACAGTCTCTCAAGTCTCTACACTGGATGGTTTGCCCACTGCTGCATCCTGGGGAGTGAAAAGCCACAGTCTCTCAAGTCTCTACAGTGGGTGGTTTGCCCACTGCTGCATCCTGGGGAGTGCAAAGCCACAGTTTCTCAAGTGGATAACCGTCTCCACTGGTTCTGGAGGGGGCTTTGTGCCCAGAGTGCTTCATCCTGCCAAGGACTGAGGTAGTGGATGTATCTCTCCACTGGTTCTGGAGGGGGCTTTGTGCCCAGAGTGCTTCATCCTGCCAAGGACTGAGGTAGTGGATGTGATACTCCACTGGTTCTGGAGGGGGCTTTGTGCCCAGAGTGCTTCATCCTGCCAAGGACTGAGGTAGTGGATGCCTTTCTCCACTGGTTCTGGAGGGGGCTTTGTGCCCAGAGTGCTTCATCCTGCCAAGGACTAAGGTAGTGGATGTATCTCTCCACTGGTTCTGGAGGGGGGCTTTGTGCCCAGAGTGCTTCATCCTGCCAAGAACTGAGGTAGTGGATGCCTTGCTCCACTGGTTCTGGAGTGGGCTTTGTGCCCAGAGTGCTTCATCCTGCCAAGGACTGAGGTAGTGGATGCCTTTCTCCACTGGTTCTGGAGGGGGCTTTGTGCCCAGAGTGCTTCATCCTGCCAAGGACTGAGGTAGTGGATGCCTTTCTCCACTGGTTCTGGAGGGGGCTTTGTGCCCAGAGTGCTTCATCCTGCTTGTGGCGGCCTCAGTAGCGTCGGAATCTTTGGCGCTCACTGGCCTGCGGTGCTGGTGGCGGCAGTGTCCTGTTCAGCGGTGCTGGTGGCGGCGGTGTCCTTGGCAGCGGTGCTGGTGGCGGCGGTGTCCTTGGCAGCGGTGCTAGTTGCGGCGGTGTCCTGTTCAGCGGTGCTAGTGGCGGCGGTGTCCTTGGCAGCGGTGCTGGTGGCGGCGGTGTCCTTGGCAGCGGTGCTGGTGGCGGCAGTGTCCTTGGCAGCGGTGCTGGTGGCGGCGGTGTCCTTGGCAGCGGTGCTTGTGGCGGTCTTGTCCGCCGTGCAGGTTTTCCCAGACTTGCCAGTTTTACTGTGCCCCTTCCCCACCTTGGATGGTGGCACAGCTGGATCCACACTCCCACCTGTACCCTTGGGAGCGGCTTTGGTTGAAGATTTTTTTCCTCTCTCCCGCCGGGCACTGGCCAACTTTTTGTGCTTTTGAGGTGAGGGACTGTCCGTGCTCTGGCTCCTTGGCACGCTGGCTGCCCTTCTGCCTGGCGCACTCCAGAAACCGGTTACTACTGGAACCACTGTTCCCGCAGATGTTGTGGCTGGAGCGCTGGGTTGGGACCTGGAGAGGTGGGCCCTAGGAGACTGAAGGGGTGGGGGAGGTGAGGGGAAGAGGTCAAGGTTGGACAGGAAAAGTTTTTGGGACACACTGGGACCGGTAGATGGAGGGGGTTTGGGAGTGGAGGAAGAGGTAGTGGTTGTAGGAGGTGTACGTTTGGTGACTTTGGGTGAAGGTGCATGGGCTGGAGGCTGTCGTGAGGGGGATGGCTGTTGGGTGGGTGTGTGGCTGCGTTTGTGTACCTCGGGAGATGGGCTCACAGACCCACTGGTAGAGGACGCAGGGGATGTGTGAATGGTAGTGGGGGTGGTGACTACACGTGAGCGGGGTGTGGTGGTGGGTGTGCTGGTGATGGAGGTAGGGGCTGAGGATGTAGTGCATGCAGGTTTGAGTGGAGACGAGACAGGGAGGGAGGAGGGAGACGAGGAGGAGGGGGACACAGTGGAGGCAGTGGCTGTTGGTATGTCTGCATGGGTATGATGCTTGCGTGAGTGCCTGTGGGATGTGTGGGGCTTATGTTTTCCTGAGCTTCCCTTGTGTGTTGAGGTGTGTGCATGCTGGTCTGATGGTGTGCTTGGGATAGGCTGAGGTACAGGGGTTTGGGTCTGGGTGGAGGAAGTTGGAGGCTAGAGACAGGGAAAATGGCTGCCATCAGTGCTGAGGCCAGAGTCTGAAAAGCTCGCTGATGGGCTGCCTGACCAGAATGAATGCCCTCCAGGTATGTATTGGTCTGTTGCAACTGCCTCTCTACACCCTGGATGGCATTCAAAATGGTAGACTGCCCAACAGTGAGGAACTTGAGGAGGTCAATGGCCTCCTCACTGAGGGCAGCAGGGGTGACAGGGGCAGGGGCTGAGGTGCCTGGGGCAAAGGAGATGCCCACCCTCCTGGGTGAGCGGCCATGGGACAAATGCTGAGGGGCTGCTGGGAGGGCGGTGCTGGTAAGGGGGGTGGCGGCTGTACCTGTAGATGCGGGGAACACAAAGGGGCCCGCCACCGCAAGGGAGCTCCCATCAGAGGAGGAGTCCGTGTCGCTGGTCTCAGCTCCTGTCCCCGTTGTGGAGCTCCCCTCACCCTCCGTCCCACTGGTGGCTTCTGACTCCATTGTCTCACCCTCCAGGGCCATGTGGGATGCAGCTCCCTCCTGCTCCGGTGCCACTGCTCCTCCGCCTGATGATGCTAATGCTCACAAGCACAGGGAGACCACAAAAAGGGGGGGGAAACAGAAGAAAGACATGTTGAGTGCATGCAATACCGCTACCGTTGGCGTACACTACAGACACAGAAGCCCCCTGCACTACGCCGTGCACTTGGAGTTCCCTAATCAATCCCAGGGACATGGGTTACAAGGCTATGCCCGATTGCTGCACACATGGATGTCACAGGAGCCTGACTAGGTGTAGTTGGCTCTGTACACAGGTGGGGTGGGGTGCCACAGGACCTGCCTTAAGAAGGGACCCTGCCTACTACACTCGCCCTGGCCTAGGGGAACCAACAGCCCACCTCCCCCTCCCAGACACCTCCACTGCGTGCTGAATCAGCTCAATGAGAGTGTACTCACCCCCTTGTGGCTGCTCTGATGCCCTCAAGCGCCCATCCAACTCCGGGTATGCCACTGCCACGATCCGGAACATCAGGGGGGTCATGGTGCGACGGGCACCCCTCCCACGTTGGGAGACCATCCTCAGCTGGGCCTCCGCCATCTTCTTGCTCCAGCGGCAAATGTCCTCCCATCTTTTCCGGCAGTGGGTGCTCCCTCTGCGGTAGACCTCCCAGGGTCTGGACTTCCTTGCCGATGGCACGCCAAATATCCTTCTTTTGGTGGGTGCTGACCTACAGGAATAGTACAGGGGAAAAGGAGAAGATATAAGCGTCCGCACCATCACAGTCATTGGCCTGCATCCCTACCCTTGCCATGTCGCACATGCACTCACCGTAGTTTCGAGCACGCCTCATTCTCCCCCCCTATCTATCATCCACACCACTCCAAACAGCCATTGCCCATACAGCATGCTCACAGTGTACTCACCTGTTTGTCTAGAGGACCGTAGAGTAGCGTGTACTGGGGAGGACCCCATCCACTAGTTTCTCCAACTCCTCCGTGCTGAAGGCAGGGGCCCTTTCCCCAGACACACGAGCCATTGTCTCTTCCAGCTGTGCTGGTGGCAGCAGTGTCCTTGGCAGCGGTGCTGGTGGCGGCGGTGTCCTTGGCAGCGGTGCTGGTGGCGGCGGTGTCCTGTTCAGCGGTGCTGGTGGCGGCGGTGTCCTTGGCAGCGGTGCTGGTGGCGGCGGTGTCCTTGGCAGCGGTGCTGGTGGTGGCAGTGTCCTTGGCAGCGGTGCTGGTGGCGGCGGTGTCCTTGGCAGCGGTGCTTGTGGCGGTCTTGTCCGCCGTGCAGGTTTTCCCAGACTTGCCAGTTTTACTGTGCCCCTTCCCCACCTTGGATTGTGGCGCAGCTGGATCCACACTCCCACCTGTACCCCTGGGAGCGGCTTTGGTTGAAGATTTTTTTCCTCCGTCCCGCCGGGCGCCGGCCAACTTTTTGTGCTTTTGAGGTGGGGGACTGTCCGTGCTATGGCTCCTTGGCACACTGGCTGCCCTGCTGCCTGGCGCGCTCCAGAAGCCGGTTACTACTGGCACCACTGTTCCCGCAGATGTTGTGGCTGGAGCGCTGGGTTGGGACCTGGAGAGTGGGCCCTAGGAGACTGAAGGGGTGGGGGAGGTGAGGGGAAGATGTCAATGGTTGGACAGGAAAAGTTTTTGGGACACACTGGGACGGGTAGATGGATGGGGTTTGGGAGTGGAGGAAGAGGTAGTGGTTGTAGGAGGTGTACATTTGGTGACTTTGGGTGAAGGTGCATGGGCTGGAGGCTGTTGGGATGTGGATGGCTGTTGATTGGGTGTGTGGCTGCGTTAGTATACCTTGGGAGGTGGGCTCACAGACACACTGGTAGAGGACACAGGGGATGTGTGAATGGTTTTGGGGGTGGACGCCTCCACTGCGTGCTGAATCAGCTCAATGAGAGTGTACTCACCCCCTTGTGGCTGCTGTGATGTCCTCAAGTGCCCATCCAACTCCGGGTATGCCACCGCTGGGATCTGGAACATAAGGGGGGTCATGGTGCGACTGGCACCCCTCCCACGTTGGGAGGCCATCCCCAGCTGGGCCTCCGCCGTCTTCTTGCTGCAGCGGCGAATGTCCTCCCATCTTTTCCGGCAGTGGGTGCTCCGTCTGTGGTAGACCCCCAGGGTCCGGACTTCCTTGGCGATGGCACGCCAAATATCCTTCTTCTGGTGGGCGCTGACCCACAGGAATAGTACAGGGGAAAAGGAGAAGATATAAGCGTCCGCACCGTCAGTCATTGGCCCGCATCCCTACCCTTGCCATGTCGCACATGCACTCACCGTCGTTTCAAGCACGCCTCATTCTCCCCCCCTATCTTTCCTCCACACCACTCCAAACAGCCATTGCCCATACAACATGCTCACAGTGTACTCACCTGTTTGTCTGGAGGACCCCATCCACTAGTTTCTCCAACTTCTCCGTGCTGAAGGCAGGGGCCCTTTCCCCAGACACACGAGCCATTGTCTCTTCCAGACTGAGGTCACAGCAGCACTTGCATTGTAGGTCCTCTCCTGTCGAAGATCAGGTATCAAGTAATTGAACAGAGAGAAAATGGCGGTCACGTCCGCAACGGTGCGTACCGTCACCGCCGGCGTACATCGCCATTGGCTCCTCGGACCCATAGGGTCCAATGTTAACCAATGCAGGTTTGCGCCGCGGTGTTCGACCGCCTACCGCAACGGTGTACAACGCCAGCACAGTTACCTCATATCCCCTTGTCCCACATTACAGGTCAGGCAGATGCCATTTCAGGGGGCCACGTGGCATTATTTTTTACTGCGTCACACATATCTAGGCCTTGCTTATACACTAATACAGCCATATGTCGATTTTAAAACATTTTCCTATAAAGTTGTGTTTACGTACCTCAGTGTTGGTTGACTCTCTGCTCGCTGCTCTCCTCCATAGAGCACGTCCGCTGGGGCAGGTGAGGAGATGACGGCATCCTCCGGTGTACAGACCGCTGGTGGACCTGTCGACAATGGAGGAGCGACATGTGATCATCACCTACAGACTTGATCGTGCCACAATCCAGGAACTGTGTGCCCAGTTGGAGCCAGATCTGATGTCAGCTATCCGCCATCCCACAGGAATCCCCCCTCAAGTGCAGGTGCTGTCAGTACTCCATTTCCTAGCAA
Organism: Pleurodeles waltl; assembly: GCF_031143425.1. Classification (NCBI taxonomy): domain Eukaryota; kingdom Metazoa; phylum Chordata; class Amphibia; order Caudata; family Salamandridae; genus Pleurodeles; species Pleurodeles waltl. Next base: position 1,217,237,579 of record NC_090437.1, on the reverse strand, counting down.
GTGGGTCTTTTCAAACAACAGTGGCCATAGCATCAGGGATGTCCCGGCCTATGTTTTCCAACGTGTTGTCCAGAGTGTTTTCTGCCCTGCTGAAACACATGCGGAGCTACATCGTTTTCCCTCAGGTGGAGGATTTGCCTACAGTGAAAGGTGACTTCTATGCCCTGGGACATATCCCCAGCATCATAGGTGCCATTGATGGGACACATGTGGCCTTGGTACCCCCCCGCAGGAGTGAACAGGTGTACAGAAACCGGAAGAGTTACCATTCTATGAATGTGCAGATGGTATGTTTGGCCGACGAGTACATCTCCCATGTGAATGCCAAATTTCCTGGCTCAGTGCATGGCGCTTACATTCTGAGGAATAGCAGCATCCCTTATGTGATGGGGCAACTCCAGAGTCACTGTGTGTGGCTATTAGGTGAGGAAATGGACCCAATACAGTGTGACTAGGTGTCTGGGTCTGGGGATGTCCCTAAGAGTTAGTGTGTGTCTAACAGTTGTCCCTCGATATTTGCAGGTGACTCTGGTTACCACCAACCTGTCATGGCTACTGACCCCAGTGAGGAATCCCAGGACAAGGGCAGAGGAACGCTACAATGAGGCACATGGGCGAACTAGGAGGATTATAGAGAGGACCTTCGGCCTCCTGAAGGCCAGGTTCAGGTGCCTCCATATGACAGGTGGTTCCCTATTCTACTCACCAAAGAAGGTGTGCCAGATCATCGTGGCCTGCTGTATGCTTCACAACTTGGCTATGCGACGACAGGTGCCTTTTCTGCAGGAGGATGGTCCAGATGGAGGTGTTGTGGCAGCTGTGGAGCCTGTGGACAGTGAAGACGAGGAAGCAGAAGAAGAGGACATAGACAACAGGAACACGGTGATCCAGCAATACTTCCAGTGAGACACAGGTAAGAAGACAACACTGCCTGCTACATCTGTTTAATTCTTCTACTTCTCATCTGTCTGTCATTTTCACCCAGTGTATAGAGCCTGAGTTGTCACTTTCCCTTTCGATTTCACAGATGTGGGTCCCACTGTGTGACATCTGCTTTGTTTCCTCATGGACTAGAGCTGTGTGACATAGGTATGTTGACAATACAATGGATTTATCATTTCTACTCAGTTCTTGCAAATACACATTTTCAAAAGCACAGACTGACTCCAGATAGTTTTGTGATTTAAGGGTGTTTATTTAAGTGCAAAATAGTGGAGGGGGTTGTAAAATGGTCAGGGGTGATGGTGGAGGAATGTCCATGGCAGAGTCCAGTCTATTTAGTCTCACAGGTGCATTGTCCAAAGGGGCATAGGAAGTGGAGCCGGGGCAGTTTAAGGATGGAAAGGGTTACAAAGTGGGACAAAAGGATGACAATCAGGGTGGTCTATTTTTTGACGGGGGTCTCGGCATTGTTCTCTGTCTTTGTCCTGGATCTCAGTGATCGTTTGCAGGGTGGTTCTCCATCTGCAGGGGGTGGGGTGCTGGTGTCGTGGTCCTGTGACGGTGCCTCCTGTCCACTAGTCCCGGCAGAGGTGGTGGCCAGTTCATCGTCCAGGCTAGTGTCAGGGGCCCCTTGTTGTGCCACAGTGTCCCTCCTGGTGTTGACAAGTTCCTTCAGCACCCCTACAATGGTGCCCAGGGTGGAACTGATGGATTTGTGTTCCTCCCTGATCCCCAAATACTGTTCCTCCTGCAGCTGCTGGGTCTCCTGAAACGTGGCCAGTACTGTTGCCATCGTCTCCTGGGAATGGTGGTATGCTCCCATGATGTTGGAGAGGGCCTCGTGGAGAGTGGGTTCCCTGGGCCTGTCCTCCCCCTGTCGCACAGCAGCCCTCCCAGTTCCCCTGTTTCCCTGGGCCTCTGTCCCCTGAACCGTGTGCCCACTACCACTGCCCCCAGGTCCCTGGTGTTGTTGGGGTGGTGGGTTAGCCTGTGTTCCCTGTTGTGGTGGACACACTGCTGCTTGACGTGTCCTGGGGACAGAGGTATGGGCCCGCTGGGTGGGTGCTGTGCTCGTGTTTCCAGAGGGGGGAAGGTGGCCTGTGCCAGTGTGAGGGGAACCGACTGTCCTGAGGTCCCAGATGGGCTGGGCTGGTCATCTAGATCCAGTTGGACAGAGCTGCTGTCAGCACTGTGGGCCTCTTCTGTGGGTGAAGTGGACATGTCTGGACCCTCCTGTCCAGTGACGTTGGTTATGGGTCCTGCAGTGGTGTAAAATCATGATTATTGCATCTGTGTGTGCCATGGTGTGCAATGGGTGGGTGACCCTGTACCCCAGTGCTTGCATTCTTGTGTGGGACCTTGTGTGATAATGGTTTAGGGGGGTGTATGGGTATGTGCAGTGGCCATGCTTTGGTGATGGGTGTCCATGCTTTGGTGTTACATGCAGGGCTTGGGTTTGGGATGTGTGGTTTGTGATATTGGGACATATGTGAGGAGTTGGAGTGTTGGGGGTGAGGGCGAGGGTGGGGGTATGTGATAGCATGCAGGTGGGTGGGGGATGTAGTAGTAGTAAAAAAGATTTGACTTACCAGAGTCCATTCCTCCAGCTACTCCTGCGAGGCCCTCAGGATGCAGTATAGCCAAGACCTGCTCCTCCCATGTTGTGAGTTCTGGGGGAGGAGGTGGGGGTCCACCGCCAGTCCTCTGAACTGCAATCTGGTGTCTTGAGACCACGGAACGCACCTTCCCCCGTAGGTCGTTCCACCTCTTCCTGATGTCATCCCTAGTTCTTGGGTGCTGTCCCACTGTGTTGACCCTGACCACTATTCTTCGCCATAGCTCCATCTTCCTAGCTATGGTGTTCTGCACCTGTGATCAGAGTAGCTGTGGCTCTACCCGAATGATTTCCTCCACCATGACCCTGAGCTCCTCCTCAGAGAACCTTGGGTGTCTTTGTGGTGCCATGGGGTGGTGTGGGTGATGTGTGGAGTGGTGTGTGTTGTGATATGTGGGGTTATATTTAGTGGTGTGTTGTGTGAGGTGCTTGGATGTAGTGTGAGTGATGGTGTTGAGTGCCTGTGGATGCTATTGTTCTTTCTAGTGGTGTCTCTCTCTGGCCTTCTGTCGCAATTGTGGTCGTAAGGGTTTGTGGGTGATGTGGGTGTCTGTTTTATATTGTATTGGATGTGTGGGAGTGGTGTGTGTATGTGTATCAGGTGTGTGTATTTGGAATTGTCCAATGTGGTAGTGTTTTGTAAATGGGTGTGTATTTTGAGCGCGGCGGTGTGTACCGCCAATGGAATGCCGTGGTTGAAAGACCGCCCATGGATTCGTCGGTCGTGATGGTGTGGGCGTATTCCTGTGGCGTGACGGTTGAGGTTTTGTTATTGCCAGTTTATCACTGACCTTTGGTGTGGCGGACTTGTGTGGGTGTCTGGATTTTGGCGGATTCCGAGCTGTGGGTCATAATGTCAGTGGCGGTATGCCGCGGCGGTGTGTTGGCAGTCTTCTGCACGGCGGTAAGCGGCTTTTACCGCCAATGTTGTAATGACCCCCTATGTCTCTTTGCCCCAGTACAGTTCTTTACTCTGGCTATCAATTATACATTACCAATGCTGGCCAGGCCTCACGCACTGCATCATCCCGGATCAAAGTCTGCATATTATCTTTCACAAGGCAATAAAGGCAGAGAGTCTGGCAAGACCTCAGTAGACTTGAGGATCACTGGGGTATCAGAAAGTGATGCTTCCTGATCCGCAGGGAGCAGTGCATTGCTAGCCGGAGTCAGATTTGCTGAGGCTCATTTCCCGCCCCATGGTGACCCATTGTTTTGGGATCTATTGCTGGGTGCCTGGCCAGGACGTGATGGAGGGCGCTCCCTTGTCTCAAATTCTACTGGGTCGTCAGAGCCCAATGAGCGTAGTGGTCGCTGTTTCATCACCCATTCCTGGGCCTGCTCAGGAGTGTCGAAGAAGTAAGTGGAGGAAGCAAAAATTACATTGAGCCAGGTGAGAAATAGGAGCATGTAGCGGATGTTGAGTGCTTGGAGTTTTTGTTTTACCTCCTCAAAGGAGCAACGGTGGTGCTGGACTGTCCTGGTATAATCCAGGAAGATCAATATTTTTGCGTAGGAGTGTCTCAGATCAGGTTGGGTCCAATGCTCGCGGATGATGGTGCCTCAGTCGCGGTGATTGAGGATGCATGTAACAACAAGAAGAGGAGGGGCCCCTGGGGGAGGCTTCTTGGACAGAGCTTGGTGTGCCTGCTCCACAATAAAGCAGCGGTATAACTTGTCGGCTGCGACCCATGACCGAAACTATTTCTCTAGAAGATCATCCATTCTGGAACCCTCAACTCCCTCCGGCAAGCCAATGAGGCACAGATTGTTCCTTTGTGACCGCTTTTCAGCATCCTCCACACAATCCTCCAGAACTACCACTTTGGACAATAATTGGGAAAGCTGCTGTTTAAGAGTCACCACGTTGTCTTCGGTTGTTTATATCTGTGTCTCTTTCTTCGAAACCCTCTCTGCCACTTTGCGAAGATTGTGTCGCAGAAGTAAAAGGTCAATACAGATGGCATCCACTTTGGATTCTACCACCTCCCTGAAATCCTGGATTACTTTGAGGAAGACGGTCAAAAGGGAGGGTTACTGGGAGTCCCCAGGGAATCCCAACAATAGGACAATAGGGGGGGTCAGCAGGAGGGGGTCCCAGTTGGTGCTATCAGGCAGAATTACAGCAGATTACATGTGGGCGGCAGCTCCATTAAAGTTGACAGCCATCTTGACCTCCTTGGCCATGCCCCCACCAGGTAGAGTTTTAAAGGTTGCTCTTTCTCTTACAGTGAGCCAGTAGAGAGACTTCAAGGCTGGAGTGATGTGGTAATGGTATTTCTAACCAAACGCCATCTGGGCCACATAACGTCGAACTCTCTGAGAAAGATGTGTGGGGAAGGACATTATATAAGCTATTGGAGTAATCTGGATAGGACAAATCCACAGAGAAGGTTTGCATGATTTCCTGAGAGCAGTGGAACAATGTCAGAAATACTTTCAGCAGAAGATGATAGTAAAATGCAATTTAGAGGCTTCATGTAATTGGGGACAAATTATACCTCATTATCTAACCCCATCCCCCCAAATAACACATTTTTTATATAAATGGAAGTAGATCCTAGTTCCTCAGGTGAAAATAATAGGTGTTAGGGTTGAACAGGGCCCAGGAATAAGAGTTTTATTCATAGTAATGCGGAACCACATATTCTACATCCGACTGTGGGCCCATGTGAAACGGTGAGACACATGATTGAGTTTGCCATAATCTTGAAGTGGAAGTTTGTGTCATGTATACATGTGGTAACCTGTCCATTAGGAAGATGACTGCAAGGTGGCCCATGTCAATATAGCACAGTACATGCAGTCAACATTTAACCTATTTTCAATGCATTCATGAGAAGAAAGGTGGGAGAAGGTTCTATCCTTCAGGCAAACATTTGCAGGTTCTTCACATTTCCAGGACATAATAATAACATTGCCAGGAAGAAAGAAGCACTTTGTTAAATGGTCATGGTTAGACCTGACAACCTTAGAGTGGTCTTCTCCCCAACATGTTGCCTACCTCCTCTGCTTTTCTGACCTCATTTTTGCTGGTATTAGGACTCTGTGCACTTTAGTACTGGTAACCAGTGCTAAAGTGCTTGTGCTCGCTCCCATAAATATGGTGATTTTGGCTATCTCAAATTGGCATATTTTATTTAGTTATAAGTCCCAAGTAAAGTGGTACTATGTACACACAGGGCCTGTAAGTTGAATGATACTAGTTGGCCTGGGGCACTGGTTTTGTGCCACCCACTTAAGTAACCCTGTAACCATGTCACAGGCCTACTATTGCAGAACCTGTGTGTGCAGTTTTACACTGCTATGTCAACCTGGCAAAGTAACCCTTTTGCCAGACCCAAATGTTCCCTTCCTATAAATATAAGTTACCCCTAAGGGAAGCCCTGGACAACCCAGAAGGCAGGATTCGATGTATTTAAAAGGCAAGACATGTGCGTTTATGTTTTACATGTCCTGGTAGTGAAAAACTCTCAAAGTCGTTTTTCACTACTGCAAGGCCTATCTCTCACGTAGGATAACATTGTGATACCTCATTACATTTTATACGTGTAATTCCCAATTGTGAAGAGATAGACTTTTCAAGTTTGGTGTCTCTAGAATCGCAATTTAAAAGCCACATTTATGGTGAAGTCAGATTTTCAATTGCAATTCTGAAAATGCTACTTTTAGAAAGTTGGCATTTTCTTACTTTAGCCATTTGCAACCTGCTACCTGTCCCTGATCACTTGTCTGGCGTGGGTGACAGCTGGGCTCTGTGTACTCCCACTAGATAGCTGCACACAATGGGAGCTTAGGTGTGACTTGATGATCTATCCTGGAAGTATGGGAAGGAAAGTGGGACCAAGACTCTCTTACACCTGAATAGGCTATGTCCTGTCCCCACAGAAAGGGCTGCATACCCCCTGGAGCCATGGCAGGATAGACAGGGCCTCTGTGCACTTTAAATGCCTGTTCTCAAAGTTACCCCCATGTCAAAGGCACCATGGTGTATAAGAAATAGACCTCAAACACCTCCTCTTAAGTACACTTCTGGACCTATAAATCCTCTGGGCCTGATTTAGATATTGGAGACTGGGTTACTCTGTCAAAACAGTGACTGATATCCCGTCCGCCGAAATCTAAATTATATTATTTCCTATGGGATTTAGATTTTGTCGGCTGGGAAATCCGTCATCGTTGTGATGGAGTAACCCATTCGCCAATATCTAAATCTGGCCCTCTGTCAGGAAGAAGTACTCTTGTGCTGCTACAAGGACTGCCAGTCTGCTGGACTGCTAATCTTCTGACTCCCACTCGGCTTTGTAGGCCTGTTGCCTGCTGCCCTCTGCCTGGGTGAGAAAGACTGGACCTGCATCACTTGACACCAGAACCCAAAGTGACTCCACGGGCTAGTTGGCTGGCCTCCTCATCTGAAGTCTCATGGACATAAAAGACCTCCATCCACCCTGCTTCTGCACCTGGACTCTGCCATCTGTGAGTCTACCTTGCCAAGTGGTGCCATCTCAGTCCGGGATGCATGGAAGTGGGCCTAAGGTGTTTTCTCAGTGGAACTGACATATCCTCTGCTGAGTGGCACATCCCCTAACAGAACTGATGCATCTCCTTGGCCAATCAGCGCATTCTCAAGCAGTTGGGTGGATTGGACCCTTAGCTAAAAACTTGCTTTGCTTCCTTATCCTGTATCTTGGGTTAGATGAATCACCTTCGGAACTGCCTGTAAGTGATGGTTTTCCTATTGCAAGCTCCTTGCATCTCCTGTCCACAACAGCCTTGATGGTGAAACTCCACATCCAAGCTTCACAGCTCATTGGAACTGATGCATGTCTTGACCGCGCATACTTGACACAGACCTCGGAACCGATGCATCACCTCAGCTGCGCGACGCATGTTTGACGCAGATCCACTCAACTCTCCACAACCAGGAATTAAGGTGCTTTGGTTCAATGGGCTTACACCCTGGTTAACCAACAACCCAATTTCAAACAGTCGTTTTGTTATAAACCGAGAGAAATAATTACAAATATTGAATAGGCTCCATTTTGCACAATGCTAGTTGTTGACCATGGGTGTTGATCCACAGGGCCATTTTTGTAAGGGATAACACACTATGGGCACTAGGGGACATGCTATTTGGTTGCGTTGCCATTCACATAATTTTTTGGAAACATGTTTTTTTGTCTGGATCTGGTCTTAAGCGCTTTCCTGGTATCCTTGATCTACATTCAAAGCTGTTTGGAAATGGTATTTATATGATATGGCTACATTCCAGCAGATATTACTATACCCAGCTGTATTGATATTGATTTGAATATGTAATCAAGTACTGAGGCAGACAAGTTCAGCCCTCAGTCATAATCAAAAAAACAAATCTTGGAAATGACTCTTTACAAAAGGAGCTCCTCTATCCAGTTGAATGCCATCTTTAAGCTTATGCTCATTCTGTGAGCAAGCATGTCTAAGCGCTGTATGCAGTAGAATGTACTCTGATCTGACCAGGGAAAAATCTTCTAACTGAAGGATCCCGGCATATGCATTCATACATCTATGAGCACTGTCATGGGCTCTCACTCTGACACCTGCAAAAAGAGGTCAGACACAACAGTTTAGCCAACTTCCTTGACAAATGTTCTGACATAGAATAGTAGTTATACGGCAATAATTCAACATTGATGACCTGCGACAGACAGCCTTAACACCTGTCTTACTGGAACAATCATGATCAAGAATCGCTCAAAGGCACAAAATGGCAAAGTAAATGATCTAGACCTTCCGGTTGCATCACCAATGCAACAGAAACCAATATGAATTGCATTAGACTGGTATCACCTTCACTCAGGTCAAAACATCAGCCAGCTACAAAAGGCACTAGATTCCAAAGCACAGCCCAAAATTCTCCAAATAAAAAGGATGAAAAATTTAGATGCAAGCACTCTGATGAGTCACTTAGAAGTTGGCCTGCGAATGGAGGAGAGGGAAATATATAGTAATCTTCAGAAGCACCAATACCAAGGATGGGCAAATCAAAATCAAGTGTTCAAAACCAAACAAACATTTAACCTCTAGACCCTCTGTAAATCAATGTGTATTATAAAACTCATATCCAAAAAGAGTTGACTAATCTTGAAGGAAAGAAACCTCAGTTTCCAACTCCAGTTTAAAAAAGGCAACATTTGACAAAAAGATGAGAAGCAGAAAATTCCACTTTGAATGGATATCCATCTCTTTGATTTAATTATACACATCCTGTCAACCTCATGAAATATATTTCTAATCTTAGTTGGAGATTCTTGTGAGGTACTCTGTTTTGCCACAATAGCCCAAATTAGGCAAACATGCCACAACTCCTCTCTGATAGGGTTATCTTTGCATAAGGGAAGTCTATCTCATTTATTAATAGGGTCTCCTGAAGCTGTTTATATATAAACACAAATGTGAAAAGATGTAACCTTGATATACATTCCTGGAATGCCCTAATACAGGAGCCATCATTATTATAACAAACAACTCTGGACATATTCATATGAAGTCACATAGGAAATACACAATCCTCATCTACTCCCAGGTTTAGGAGAATGCACCACAATGTTTCCCCTACACTATTTTAGGCTGAGGTAAAAAACATAAAGGGCAAATGGATAGAACTTGGTTTGGCTACAGTAATTTATTGAAGATAAGATACAAATGTAAGCACTGGTCATTTGTTCACGAGCTAGGTCTAAAGCCTTGTTCCTGGTTGGAAAGAATATGGTTCTCCTCTGCTGATGTTAGCCTCTTAAGGACTACAGACCCAATAACCTTTACATCAAGAAACAATGTATGCACAGTTCCAAAGAGATCAAGCAAATAATGCTCTCACTCTAGTCCAGGGGAGATCAAGCTACGGTTCCTGTGAACAACCTGAATCAGGAAAAAGTGCCCTCACTCACCCATAGGTGACATGCTTCATCATCGGGCCTTGCTCCTCGTCAGACCGGCACTGCAATGTCTGACGGGTCCCTCGTGGGGGCTCTTTACAGGAGATCTTTTGTAGAAAATCAGGAGGGATATCATTGGGTTTGGGGGCTATGTTTTCGGTTAACCAAGAGATACATAATTTATTTCCTACAGTAAAAAGGCTAATTTTTCATTGCCCACACTTCGGGGTGGCACATTCAAGAGTGGGTGGGGGGTTCAGTGTAAGCACATTTGTAGATTCCCTCAAAATTTCTCACCCAGCTGTTGGATGTGGTATGGGAACAAACAATCCTGCCATCAGTGTTAGAGGAAATTGTATATTTATAAAATCCCCAAAAAAGAACTGTTGGTCAAACAGCTGACTTGTAAATGCCGCTTCCAAGTCTCATCTTTCAGGTATTGTTGTGTCTTTTCATCTCAGATTTATAGTTAGACCAGCAGCTGGATATCAACATTTTACCACTCAGGCAAGTCCTAAGTGCTCTCTGCAGGTTTCTATGAGTCCTTGAACAGATGTTGTCAGCCATTTAGTTGTTTGTGCATTGCTAGTCAACTTTACAAGATATAGAGGCAAGGGCACTTAAGATGCAGCGACTCATCATTGAGACAAGTCTCAAAGTCTGAGGCACAACTAGAAAACAATTTAACAATGAAGTCCGGGATACAATCTTTTACCATTTGTCTCCTTCCCTGATCAGTCAGTTTCACCCTGTTCACTCTATTGCTAACAGTTTGATGGCCTCTCCATGTTGACGTATCTCATCCCAGGGAGAGACAGACTGTATTATGGTCACTAAACCGACTGGGTGGGATCTTTATGTCTTGTAATAAACTAAAAAGTGGAACTGGAACAAATATGAAATCAGGAGTGGAAAGGCACCTACAGGTGTGAGATTACGGTAAATATGGGCATGGGGATCCCGAGGAGTAATAATCTTATCAAGGGAGAGAACTGGATTCTCTTCATGAAGAAGAGTGTTTAAAAATTGCCCTAGTCTGTAGTGTTCCAAATGAAGAACCCTATTATTCATACACCTTCAGAATAAATTGGGACATGAGTCCATGCTCTCTAAAAATGGATAAAAAATCGCCGAGCAGCATATATAAAGTGTGTGGGGAGTTATTCTCCTCATAAATTTCCATAAAGAATCTTGAAGAATGTACGTGCTGTGGGTTCCTTTCTGTTGGAATAGCATTATAAAAATTAAGCAATCACAGTTTATTGAATTTAAAAAAGGTGACCAACAACCTCTGGAAATTTGATTAATCTGTGTGTAGCTCTACAAGTTACTGTTAAGAAAGACTGAGATCATTATGATCAACCCTCCTTTGCTGTCTTGATAGTTTTGATATCCATACTTACTTACAAAGATTTGAACGTCTACTATTGCAGGAAACCTGGCAAATTTCCCCAAAAATGTTACCAGAATATGATGTTTAACAAAGGATGGCCAAAAAGGATTCCAGTTATGGCCATGCAGGAGCCTTAATACAGCCATTCCCATTAGAATTGTGCGCTAAGAGCACCAAGATCATAAAGGAATATGACAACTGCTGAGCACTCACAATGAACAATAATATCAACTCAGATGGGCTGAATTGCTTATTTTTAATGAACATGTGTTTTCTTCATCCAGGGGCAACAAACCTATTCTAAAGAGTCTGATTACAATGTTGGTGGGATGGGGACTGCCATTGCTTTTCTCCGGTCCACTTGCCCGAAACTTTGGCAGTCGGAAAGCCCGATTACAAAGAGAGCAGGAACATGACGGGAAGACTCTTGCAGTCCCGCCGCCTCCACGATGCTCCTGCTCCTGAGGTGGGACGGCTAGAGGCGGATCGTAGAGGGAGTTGCCACCCAGCTTCCCACCGTGAAAATTATGATCTGCCTTTCCACTGAGCTTTTGCTGGTGGGGACACAACCGTACGCGAGTCAGCAGAAAGGCAGTAAATGAGGGGATAACTCACCGAATTCTGGCCCAGAGTGTCCCTAACTTTTGAGGCACATTCACAGTGCATTCTGTGTCCATTGCAGGTGACAGGGTGTGCGGGGGAGATTGAGTGTGCAGCACTTCCTGTGCCAAGGATCCACAGTATAATTGCACACAGTTCCTGTTGCGTTACATCACACCGTCGTGACCCCACCGCAAAGAGACTGCCAACCCTTCAGAAACCTCATAATACAGCGAATGGCAAGGCCTGCAGCTCGCTGGAGTATTGAGTCCCACTACAATGGCAGGATGGTGGTAAGACTGCCACCATCGTATTCGGGCAGCATATACCAAAATGAGTCTCCATGATAATGAAACAGAAAAAACACCTGATGAACCTAAGTGGTGATTTCAATGCCAAAATAATGGATTGCTCCTCTCTTGATAATGATGACTATAATACTGAATGTCAATAAGATAATAACAATATTGGTATATAAAATACCAAGACTAAATATCAAAAAAATGTGGTTAAACCTCTAGTTATATTTAAAATTACCAAAATATAGAATCCATCATTTTATTAAATAGAAATTACATGAGTCTAAAAATATTGAAATCCCAAATATAGATAATAATAATAATAATAATAATAATAATAATAATAATAATAATAATAATAATAATAATAATAATAATAACAAGAATAATAATAACAAGGGTAATAATAATAATATACTTTTTAAATTCACATTGAGATTTTTAAAATATTAAATACAATTAATTATAAACCTCAAAAACATACAAAAGTATGTATAATATATAGTTTTATAATATAAGAATGCCTTGCCATGAGACTGCACCTAGTGGCCCACAGACCTTGGACCCATGCCCTGCTCACAAGCGAAAAACTCAGAATTACTATAGACAGCAAAGTGGTCCATGCAGTAATCTCAGCCTGTTTTAACACACTAAGGATGTTGAAGAAAAACCTTCAAGTGCCTACAAACCAACACCAGGAAAACAATCACCCCGGCCCTCATCACCAGCACACTAGTATATGGAAGCACACTGTACGCAGAGCTCCAACCAGCTCATAAGCAAACTGCAGACCATTTAAAACTCAGCAGCCAGGCTAGTCCTCAATGTCCCACACCGAGCCCACCTCACACTGCTCCACCGGCTCTGAGACATAAATGTGCACACTTTAAATTCCTCACCCACATCTACAAAGCTCTTTCGTGAAACTTCCCCAGCCTACATGAACAGCCGCATTGACTTCCACCAATCTTCCTGACACCTCCGTTCTGGTAGTCTTTCATTAGTATTCACTCCATGCATACATAAAAGCAGAGCATGGGCTACACCTTCTCGTACCTGGCCCCCAAAGCCTGGAACAACCTCTCACAACACATCAGAGCATCTTCCTCTCTTCTTAACTTTCACAAGAAGCTGAAGACCTGGCTTTTTGAGAAAGCACCCAAGGCTGGCCTCACACACCGGCTACCGAGTCCCTAGATATGCTAGACAAAATGTATTATATAGAACATTATTTCAATATTATCCCCAAAACATACCTGAACCCTGAAACAATACTCATCCTTGAGTTGTAAAATCCCCTTGCAACCACTGTCCTCTACCCATCCCTAAGTCATACAAATCCTTTCTACCCCATTCTCTAGCCATTCCTGAGCCTTAAAACATTTAGTACCACTATTCAATACCCATCTATGCACCTTGAAAACTAATTTGTACCTGGTGCAATAACCACAAAAGCGCCCTTAAAACTAATCATTAACCCAATACAAAACTCATCACTGCACCCTGAAAATGATTTAGTAGTCTGGTGCAAGATCCAATCCTGAATCCTAAAAACTAATCAGTAACCTGGTGTAATATCAATCCCTGTGCCCTAAAAACAAATTACTAGCCTGATGCACTACCCACACAGGCACCCTAAAAATTTATCAGTAGCCCTCTGCAAAACCATACCTGCACCCTAAAGACTAATCAGTAACCTGGCACAACACCCATCTCTGTGCTCTAAAAATTATTGCAAAGACAACAGATGATGGACGGAATGCAGAACAAATCAGGCATTTGCCCCCAGTCACAGATCTGGGTTTTATCCATCAGTTTTTTTGCTTGCCATGCCATTCCAGTTCAGGGAGGACCTGGCCTGGCAGTTCAGGCTGGACTGCTCCCATGGGGAACAGGGTCAAGACTGATTTGCATATGGCTGCATTCAAACTAGGGTGGCATGGTGAGCAAAAGAATTGATGGATTACACCCAGATCTGTGACTGGGGGTGAATGTTTGATTGGTTCCACATTCCGTCCATCATTTGTGCTTGTTTGCTTTTGTCACCATAAGTGCGCCGGGTATGCCCAGATGTGGGTCCCGGGCTCACTATGCCACTGGATTCAAGCTACCCTGGCTGATGAAGGGTGATACCCTGAAACCAGTCCCAGGATGCTTGTTTCTGGTCCAGGAAGGACCTGGCCTGGCAGTTTGGGCTGGACTGTTCCCATGGGGAACAGGGTCAAGACTGATTTGCATATGGCTGTGTTCAAACTGAGGTGACATGGTGAGCAAAAGAACTGATGGATTAAACCCAGATCTGTGACTGGGGGTGAATGTTTGATTGGTCCTACATTCCGTCCATCATTTGTGATTGTTTGTTTTTGTCTCATTTGTGCTTGTTTGCTTTTGTCTCCATAAGTGCGCTGGGTATGCCCAGATGTGGGCACCAGGCTCACTATGCCACTGGATTCAAGCTAGCCTGGTTGATGAAGGGTGATACTCTGAAACCGGTCCCAGGGTGCTTGTTTCTCGTCCAGGAAAGACCTGGCCTGGCAGTTTGGGCTGGACTGTTCCCATGGGAAACAGGGTCAAGACTGATTTGCAGATGGCTGCGTTCAAACTGAGGTGACATGGTTAGCAAAATAATTGATGGATTAAACCCAGATCTGTGACTGGGCGTGAATGTTTGATTGTTTTTTAGCTTGTTTGCTAAAAACTAGTGCATCACCCAGTTGTGCACCCTAAAAACTAATTCCTAACTCTGTGTAGTTCTCACACTGGTGCCTTGAAAACTAATCAGTAGCTGGGTAAATAACCCATCTCTGTGACCTAAAAACTAAACAGTAACTTGGTCCAATACCCATTCATGTGCCTTAAAAACAAATCAGTAACCTGGTGCATCACCTATACCTGTACCCTAAAAACTAAACAGTACGAATGCTGCAATACTCATCCCTGCGCCCAAAAAACTATCAGTAAACCAGTGCAATACCCAGCCCTTTGTACTAAAAACAAATTACTAGTGTGGTGTAATGTCTTCAATGGTGTCCTAAAATTTAATTGGTAGCCTGGTGCAAAACTCATCCCTGCACCCTAAAAAACGTAAAATAATACAACACTCATTAATCAATGCTTATAAAACCGAAATAAACTGAAAAAGAATAAAAATGCTACACAACAAAACCCTCTACAACCCTACAACTGAATAAAATAATTCCATTAAAAAAAAACTTAGGCCCTGATTTATACTTTTTGGTGCAAAACTGCACTAACACATTTTTGCACCAAAAAGTTTAGCACCGGCTTGCACCATTTCTGAGCACCAGCAGGGCACCATATTTATGGAATGGTGCAAGCCGGTGTAAAGGGTAGGCTAGCGTAAAAAAAAATACGTTAGCCGGGTGGGGCTGGCGGTATGGAAAATTACGTTAGGCAGGTTAGAGTAAAAAAAAAGACTCTAACCAGCATAGCGTCATTTTCTGACGCTAAACCTTCCATACCACATGACTCCTGTCGTAGAAAAGACAGGAGTCATGCCCACCACCCCAATGGCCAGCACAGGGGACCCCTGGGGATGGCCAATGCAACCAGTGCCATGTAGGGAGGTCCATTTTGAGGCCCCAATGGCACTTTAAAAAAAGAATACCTGTACTTACCTATACTGACCTGGGATGGGGTCCCCCATCTTCCGCTGTCCCTCTGGTGTGGGTGGGGGTGTCCCTGGGGCCTCCATGGAAATAGGCCCACAGGTCCCCTAATGCCTGCCCTGACCCAGGTGTTAATTAATGGTGCAAAGCAAGCTTTGCATTCCCCCCATGCGTGATTTTTGCACGGGAGGATAAATAAGGCGCTAGGGCCTTAGAATCATTTTTTGCCCGGAAATGCCTACCTTGCATCTCATTGACGCAAGGTAGTTTTTCGCAGGCAAAAAATTACTTTAACTCCAATATTTTGGCGCTAGGCATGTCTAGCGCCAAAATATAAATATGGAGATAAGTTTGGGCCGGATTTGTGTAAAATAAATTATGCAAATCCGGTGCAAACAAAGTATAAATATTCCCCTTAAGTCCAATTACATATTTAGAACACTTTACACCCAACCCCAAAACCCAATGAACAAATAACACAAATAACATATAAAATTTGATAAACTAATAAATTAAGTGAAAACTACTAAAAAAGGAACATGCCTATAAAACCCAAACACCCAATGGAAAAAATAACATCATTAACATATAACAAATTAAGAGAAAAATCTACATTATTTTGAAGTTCCAAAACAATAAAAATTTAATTTCAATTAAAAATTAAATAGACTACCCACAAAAACACCTAAAAATCCAAAAACCTGAACTGTAAATAATATAATCAAACTTTTTAATTATAAAATTCCAAAAACTATTTATAAAATTTAAAAATATAAAGTAATAAATTACACATCCAAAAATCCAATAACCAGCAAGTCCAAAAATAAATAGGACAAATTAATTTAAAATAATTAAGGAGGCTACAAAAATAGATCTATCTAAAAAAATAAAAAAAAAAGAATAGTACAGTTATCACCCATAACGCTACCAATGAATAACATATTTACATTTTTATTTTTAGAAAAATACAAACAAATTACATTTTAAACATTTAAATATATAATCTATCCACCCAAAAATAAAATAAAACTAACATTTTAAACATTTAAATGTATAATCTATCCACCCAAAACCCATAATAACCACAATCCCAATATTAAGTAACAAACATAACGTCAAGACTGATTTCCATATGGCTGGGTCCAAACTAAGGTGGCATTGTGGGCATAAAATAATGGACTGGGATGCAGCCCGAGCGATTGCCTGTGGCTCAGATTAATTCAAGCATTCCATCCATCACCTTGTTGTTACAGTTGATGCCCTAAGTGCGACAAGTATCCCCACATGTGGGTCGCATGCTCACTGTGCCACTGGCACCAAGTTATACCTGACTGATAAGCCCTAATCAGGATGAAACCAGTCCTAGGTTTCTTGTGTACTGGTTCAGGGAGGACCTGGCCTGGCAGTACGGGCTCAAATACTGTAATTGGAGCAGGGTGAAGACTGATTTGCATATGGCTGGGTCCAAACTGAGGTTGTATGTTGAGCTAAAATGATGGACTGGGGTGGGGCCCAAGCGATTGCCAGTGGCTGAGACTAATTTAAGCATTCCATCCATCACCTTGTTGTTGTTGCAGTTGACGCTCTAAGTGCAGCATCTATGCACAGATGTGGGTCCTGTGCTCACTGTGAACTATAACCAAGCTGTAACTGGCTGGTGAGTCCTAATCAGGGCTAAACTAGTTGTAGGTTGCTTGTGATTCAATTCAAGGAGGAACTGGTTTGGAAGTTTTGGGCTGTACTCCTTTCACTGTAGCTGGTACAAGACTAATTTGCATATGGCTGGGTCCAAACTTACGTGGCATGGTGGGTAAAAAACAATGGTCTGGGATGCAGCCAAAGTAACTGCTGTTGGCTCAGATTAATTCAAGCATTCTATCCATCACTTTGTTGTTGTTTAACAAAAGAACAAGAGACTCACCTCAATATGATCATACTAGCAATTCTTTGCCCCACCAGTAAGGTATTTGCCAGAATCTCCCTGTATGCACTGCAAAACTAGACTGAAAATACATCACGTCTGCCAATGTCCCACATGGGGGTTCATAAAAATATGTCCCTTTTCTCTAAAATACTGCTAATGAGCTGGATAGCCACCTCTTTAACCAAGAAAAAGGTCATTGCTTTATTGTGTGTTCATTGAGTTCAGTGCTTTTCACATTGTAGATAGATCTGAACTCTTTCAGAATACAAGGAAGATTAACATACCCATTGTGAGAAATTGATTTGTTGTTATTGGGTTGCACTTTGTTCTCTTGAGCAGGTCCACTAGTAGTATTTATTTACAGGCCCTGGGTACAAGTTGTACCACTTTACTGGGCACCTATAGGTAAATTAAATGTGCCAATTTGAGGTAAGCCATTTTTACCATGCTTGGAGGAGTGAGCACAAGCACTTTAGCACCGGTTAACGTGGTAAAGTGCATAGAGTCCTAGGGCCAACAAAAACAAATTCAGCAAAACTGGAGGGTGGAAGGCAAAATGTTTGGGGCCCTGCAGAGAGGGCCACGTTCAATACCCATGGAGATCCCAAGCATGGTCTCCTTATGATATGAAAAGACTTTGACTTCTGTGTCAATTGGCAAACACAATTGTTCAAATAATAAGGTAAGTACCTTACCCGCTGTGAAACAAGGCTGCCTGCTTGCTTCTCTGATGGTCAATTTGTTCATCTTCAACGTTCACAAAAATCTTTCGAAAGTGAGCAGTTTCCCACCTAAACTGGAGGGTATAGATATTCCTCCATTGTTTTACACAGATTATGGGGGTCATTTTGACTTTGGCGGACATTTTTCACCATCTGCTGAAGTCCCACGGTCAGGTTGCTGCCAGTGTGCCCACCTTCCTACGGGCCCCATTAGGAGTTTCACACTGAGTCAGCGGGCGGAAATGTTGTTTCCGCCCGCTGGCCCATTGGGCAACAGCCCACAACATTGAGACCGGCTCATAATTGAGCCGGCGGAAATGATGCGGTGCGTAGGGTGCACCTGCACCCGTCAGGCTTTTTGCTATCTGCAAAGCAGACAGTGAAATGCGTGATGGGCCATGGGGGCCCCTGTCATGGGGGCCCCTGCACTGCCTCTGCTATGGGGGCCCCTGCACTGCCCATGCCATGGGGGCCCCTGTACCCCATCTCCGCCAGCCTTTACATGGCAGTGCCACTGCCATGTAAAAAAGATGGCAGAGAGGGGCTCGTAATCCTCAGGGCGGCGCTGCTTGCAGTGATGCCCTGGAAGATTTAGACCGCCCGCACCGCCAGTCGCTCTTGTGGAGGGAAACTGGTAGTGTTGGTGGTTTGACGTGGTGTAACCACCACAGTAATAATGTGGCAGTCAGACCACCGCCAAAGCAGTCAGACCACCGCTTTGGCGGCGGTCAGACCGCCACCGCGACCCTGGCATTCTCAAGACCGCCAGGGTCGTAATCAGGCCCAATATGATTTTAGCCATATTCTCATAGAGTTACAATCATTGCGTAATGAGGTATGCCTTTGCTGCACAGAAAATGGACTCATGGTAAACAAAAGCAACATCATATGCTTCAAACCTAAGAGCAAGAAAATACAATGGAAACTGAAGGAATCTATGCTGCAGTCTAAATAAACTATAGTTTCACAGCTATAATAATTACTACAGATAAGGGGCAATCGAGTGGTACCTACAAAGCAAACATTGTACCTTTTGTCATACAGTGTTGTTAAAATTCACAAAGTATTATTTAATTATTAATATAGATATTTAGTAAGAAGATGAACCAGTATGAAAGCTATGTATGGTGCATAATAAAAGAGGAGAGAGTACATGCATAAGAAAAGTTGAGGGCAGGCCAAAAAATAAAATGTATCCACATAACTAGTAA
The DNA here is from genome assembly GCF_031143425.1 of Pleurodeles waltl. NCBI lineage: Eukaryota > Metazoa > Chordata > Amphibia > Caudata > Salamandridae > Pleurodeles > Pleurodeles waltl. The sequence continues at coordinate 1,217,218,327 of NC_090437.1, read as the reverse complement.
ATCAAGGAAATGAGCTATGAATGTATCTTGTTGTAAAAGGCAAAGTTTAAAATCTACAAGTTATTATCTATCTATTGAGCAGTGAATAGATGACGTTATATAAAATGCATGGAGCTCTCTCAAACACAGGCAGCTCCTCCACCTTGGCGGAGGGGCGTCACTCCTCTGGCTGAGCTAGCAGATGAAAAATAAAACAATAGCTTACTATTTTTCTATTTTTCATTATTTTTCATCTGCTGGCTCAGTCACATTATAGTACAATTTAATGTGAGGCACTGGCGTTTTCGTGCGCAGTAGAGAGATTAAAAAATTACATCTGGGGCACTCAATTTGAAATGTTTACGGATCACAAGCCATTGTTCATCTCTTAAATGGTAATGGTGGGTGTAGTCTCTCATACATTTTAGAATATAAGTGTCCCATATAGTAGTAGTGACAGTGCCTCCCCGGGTCCTGCAGTCCTTAGCCATTGCGTCTGCCTCCGCAAGGGCCCACTTATGCGTCACTCTGAGCCAACTGTCTATTGCCGGGGGCTGAGAGGCCATCCAGGCCATAACTATAAGTCTCTTGAACAAAGTCTCAGCTAAATCTACAATCCTAAATAGTGCTTGGTGCTTGCAGAACATTTTGTAATTCCCAATAAGCAGCATAGCGGCTCGTAGGCTAAGGGAACATCAGTGATGGCTGAGAGATGCTCCTGCACCTCTTCCCAGGCACGCTGCAGTGGCGGGCACTCCCATACCATGTGAAGGAAAGTGGCATCTGCATTGCCACAGCGGGGCACATTGTTGAGGACATTGGAAACATCTTATGCAGTCGATGCGGTGTAAGGTAAGTTTGATGTAAAAAGTTAAAGTGGGTGAATTTTAAGCGAGCAGTTTGCGAGATCTTTTTCACAAGTTCCAGTGCCATGGACCATTGTTTGCTGGACAGTTCTATGTTAAGACCTACATCCCACTTCTTTCTACTGTGATCTGTGTAGTGTCGGCCATCACCCTGTAATGCTGCACACAAGACTGAGACTGCCTGCCAGTCTGACCCACAGGCCAAGTAGCACTACAACCCCAAGTGTACCTGCGACTCACACTGTCCCAAGGTCCAGATCTCCCCTATCACCACCTGGAGTGCCATATAGGTCAAAAAGGGGCCAGCCCCTATTCCTTATGTCTCTCTCAGCCCCTGGAAAGAATGTAAAAGTTCCTTCATTATATAAATCACCCAAGCGCTCAAGCTCGGCATCTCGCCACGGGAACGGGTCATGAGCTGTCAGAAGATCTTTGAGTGGCGGTAAGCACCATAGTGGTAGCTACGGGGCATAAGGGGTTGGTGCGTGTGAGGGTTGGATATAGCAATTCGAGACAATCTTTGCCACTCGGGTAAGTCTCGCAAGTGTCTTGCCCGGTGGGATGGATGTTAGCAGCCAGTCCAATATATTAATATCCCGTAGGTCCATCCTAACCATGCTGCCTTCTTCTGCCCCATCACCTGCAAGCCAGTGCATGGGCCACTGCAACTGAGCCGCCACGAAGTACAATTCTAGGTCGGGGATAGCTAAGCCCCCTTCTATGGTAGGTTGACACAATAAACTGAGTGCCACTCGCTTCCTAGCTTGCCCCCAGATCAGGTCAGATTCCAAGCTCCTCAAGCTTCGAAAAAAAGATCTAGGAGGTATCACCGGTAGAGCAGTGAAATAGTAGAGAAGCTGCGGCAGAACCACCATTTTGGCCACAGAAGCCCTGCCGATGTGCGAGAGGGGAAGACAGAAATCCAGAGAGTGGCATATTGAAGTGAGGGTCCTACCTTGGTTGCCATCAACAGGTCCTTTTCTGAGTAATTTTGTATATAATACCTCACGTTGATGTGCGTCTATCTGGAGTAATGGAAAAATACAGGACTTATTCCAATTAACCCTGAGACCAGATAATGCTTCAAAATTCAAGTGGGGCAGTGTACAGCCAGCTTAATCCAATGGGAGAAACAAGGACCCACCCCGAAAGCCTCCAGAACCTGGAGGAGATATGCCCAACCAAGCGTATTGAACGCCTTTTCAGAGTCCAACGAGACTGCTACCGGTATATCTGAGCTTGTGGTCATCGCATTTATAATACGGCAGAGACAACGAATATTGTAATGCATCACTCTGTGGGTACAAATCCGCATTGATCGGGATGGACAAGTGATTTGAGAATTGGGAACAGCCGGTAGGCCAGGGTTTGACTTAAAATCTTGTCATCAATGTTTTGCATTGATAAGGGCAGGTAGGAACTTACGTCAAGGGGGTCCCATCCCGATTTTGGGAGCCCCACTATCATAGCTTCTCAGATGCTGTCAGGCAATACACCCAGAGTGCGCCTCTTGGTAGACCTCGAGCAACTGTGGAGCCAGAGAGACCCGGAAGGCTACCTAATATTACACAAGAGACCCATTGGTGCCTGGGGTTTTCCCACGCACCATTTATTTAGTATATAGCTTGGTGAATCTCTTCTATCTGAGGCAGCTGTTCCATCTCCAAAAGTTGTAATGGGGGTAGTCGAAGTGGCGGAAGGGAATTTAGGAAATCCCGCACTTGTGACGGGGTAAGTTCTAGCGGGGCTGCCTGTAAATAGCATTGTGCGAAAACCTCATATCTGGCTGTCTTCTGGGTCCATAGTAGACATTTCGTGCCCATTACACCTTTAATTAATCACTGATTCTGAAATTTGATAGCATTATACATGGATGAGACTTCATTGACATTACGTTTTTGGGAATTGTTTATTTCATACCCAAAAAGACAATCACTTTGACACGTGCCAGCCGAGATTTTAACCCATTTTTCAACTTGCATAGTCCTTGAACTTTTCGCCAGTTGGGTGTGGCTTATTACCAGCTTTGCAGCTTGCTTTCTGAAATAACCCCAAAAGATCTCTTAAGGGTCTGGTTTCAGTTCTTTTGGGGTTTCTTAATAAAGACTCAAGTACTGACGATGCTATAACAAGTGGGTCAATTGTAAATAAGTGGCCAAAGAGTTTGAGATGAAGTGATATAATTCAAAGCTCACTCATAGGATGTTTCCTAAGTAAATCGGTTTAGGTTTCTGAAATAATTAATATGTTTTTAACAACCTTAAAGTTGTTTTATTGTATTTCCTAAATATTTGAGTGAAACTTGACCTAGTGCCCAGTGCTTAATTTGTAAATAAAAAGGTGCTGGTGCCCAAAGCCCTCCTCATAAACACGCGCTGCTGCAATTAAATGTGAGAACACGGAACACTGAGACGGAGTAATCCTGAAGCCATCTCGGGCCTCTTTAATCCATTTACAGCCGCTCACATCCCTTCAGCTCACTCTTGCAGCTTTCTGCTTCCTCCCTTTGTGACGCTTTTTCGTTTATCCCTTCCTCCGTTTTTCCCATCTATCCCTTTGCTCGCAGCAAATGCTTGAGGCAGAAGAATAAGCCCGAGGCCCTCAAAAATAAGTGCGATGCTCAGCACCGGAAACAACAAGCACAAATTCAGCACTGCTAGTGTCTCTATCGCAGCCCAGATTTCGGAAATCACTGCAGTTTATAATTGAAATATCTCAGTACCGGCCAACATTTGAAGCTGCCTTTTCGGACTGAGCAGTCCTCTGCATGCAGCATACTTCGCTTATCTGCAATAGTTAAACTTGGTAATCTAACTTTGTACCTCAGAAAACCCATTGTCATATGATTGTATCAGTTTTGAATTCGAAGATTATCATTTAGGTTATTGAGTTGCCCCTCTCTTCCGTAATGTCCCCTCTCATCCACCTTTTGTCCGTATTTTATGATGTTACTGAGACGTCTTTTATTGGACCTTTAGGAGCTTCTGTCCCGTATCGATGACGTCACCATTCATTCATATATCACTAGATTGCATGGGGACACAAAGGCAAAGATATTCTCGTATTTCTAATGGCCTTGTCCCCAAGCAAATAAGGGGCACCCAGTACTTGTAAATCAAACAAAATGCAGCGGCCTGAAGCTATTCGCAGGATGCAACCGCCAGTGCTGCTAAATGCGGGGTTGCATGAAGGCTGCTTAATCTTCATTCACCTCATGCGTCATTCTTCCACTGCCTTATACTTCCTGTCTCTGTTTATCACTCTTGCAGATTATTTCCATCTGTTTTTTTTCCTTTGGCACTGTTTATCTTTCCCCTTTACCTTCTTCCCCCCTTTCTGGTTTTGTCTCTTGTAAAGGGGCAAAGTTTCAGAACGGAAAAGAAGTCCTGGTTCCCAAGAATTTTGGGGTGTAGAACCAATTTTAACCTTCTCCTCTCCTGCCAGAAATAGTGCCTGACCATAACAATTTCCAGTGAGATTTACCATCACTGCAGTCACTTTAAAATTAAAAGATCTCCGGCAAAGAGCCCCCTAACGGGGAGCCCATCAGACATTGCAGCGCTGGTCTGACGAGGAGCACCCCGATGATGAAGCATGACATCCGTTAGGTTGTGTGAGGGCTCTTGCCCCTGAACTACAAGGCTCCCTTAGATTAATTCCTTCTCTGGAACAGTGTACACCTTTCTTGGGTGATCCCAAGAATGAGTGCAGGTCTCAACACCTGCCATGATCTGCACACTTTAAAGGCTGCGGATCGCCTACTTTATGCTGCACAAGTGCTCACTTTTTGTCTTGCTACAGCATACAAGGTCTTGGCATAAGTCTGTGGCCGCTTCCCTAATACAAAAAAGCCCAGAACTAAAACAGATGCAAATATTCTTTGCAAATATAATCCCTAAAAGTTATGATTCACCGCGAGGTACTGATTAAGTCCTGGTTCAGCTGGAGTTTGGTTTACAGCGTGCCTTCCCCTTCACCTGAAGGGCCTTTTAAATCGAACAGTTGCCTTGAGTAATACACATCTGAAATTAATTGACTGTTTTACCATTGGGGCCAGATTTAAGAAAAGTGACACTGTACCCAGTGCAGCGCAACTTTTCTTGCGATCCTTAACGCCCCATCTAACGCCCCCATGTGTGCACTGTATCTAAGATACAGCACATCATGGCAGTAGTTTGGGAACTAGAGTCAACATTTTTGATGCTAGTTCAGAGCTTTGCAAGATTAGTGTCAAAAATGTTAATGCTAATCCTGCAAAGCCCATAGTAAACATTTTAGCACCTGCTCTGGGGGAACACCCCCTTTGCATACATTATACCTGGCACAAGCATAATGTAGCGCAAAGGGTTACATAGTGGCGCAATGCATGCATTATGCCACTTTGTAAATATGGCGTAGGGAAAAGGCCACCTTAGCATAAAAAAACTGACACTAAGGTGGCGCTACAGTGGCACTAGGCCCTCTTAAATCAGGGCCTAAAGGTTTTCTTATAGTTGACTCATCAACTGTTCTGAGGTTGCATTTAGAGTAGTTAATATATGTAATTTATATTTGTGCCTTCACAGCCCAATATGCTAATTTGGAGAAAGAAATAACTAAATCACTAAGTCAGCAGCACTTAGAGATTAATTGCTTCTGGCATGCTAGACAGATCACATTACAAATTTAACAGCTCAAAAATGTAAGGGGTAATTACAAAACATTTAAAATTGTTTGCTGCCTAATCTAGCTCAGAACGTGAAACGGTAATGGACGTCAGCACTGAATTATGAGATTCACCCGGAGAGCATATCACGTTTAAAAATACTCCCTGTGAAACAAAATCCATGAATTTGCACTTATACTTCTCAAAAATCTAGCATGACAGAAATCCTTAGCTGTTTAGCATAGCTGCGACAATAATTGTGTGTATTCTGGAGTTTAAATATTGCGCATTGAGCACACACATTGTGGTAAAGCACATTAGGGCTGCTTAGAAGCCTCCATTTGAAAATGCACATTTTAACTCTATTGGTAACCTTTTACATGGCTTTTTATTTATGTGATAACGTACTGAGAATTAATTGTACATGTTTCTTATTCGTAGTAGACATTGATGCCATCTAGTCTGTACACTCTGTCCAAGGCTGAGCACGCAGAACATGATGCTCTAAACATTCTGTTTATCTTTGTCACCGTCTTTGTAATGCTGGTTACCATGCTAAGCCTCACACATGTTTTTTTATGCAATAGTAAGACTGTAACGGGGTTTCCATTAGGACTACAATTGAGTACCCGCACTTGGCGGATGAGGATCCCCCTACGAGGTACCCCTCGGGCACTACAGGGAGGGACTTTCCTCCGAGAAGAGGAGTGGTTCGGGGTCAGACCATGGAGGAGGGCGGAGAAAGACCTCCGGAAAAGGAGGAAACAAGAGGCGCAGAGAAAAATGAAGAGAAGACCAGAAGCGGGATGAAAGAAGACACCGAGAGAGAAGACGCAGGACCTGACCGCGAGGAGCCGGAGCCGCGTAAAAGAGCGAGGGCGGAAAGAGGAGGAGAACCGAAGCCGGCAACGGCTGATGAGAGTTCTAGAGAGTGTATAACCACGGGACAGACATGTCACTTTCCTGGAGGAACATGGCTAGACAAGGTATGAGCTTGTTTTGACAAGAAACGACCCCTATTTGCAAAGTGTGAGGGAAGGGAACTAGAGTAAAGGGGCATCTTAATAATACTGAACTTAAAACTCTTGGGATTGGTGGTGGGGGATTGTTATTGAGCACATATGCATTATAATCACACCTAAGAAAACATTTCACCACAAGTGAATGTTACCCCACCTGCCTCCACAAGCACTTCCCCAGTGGCCCACCCCTTATCCTGAATATTAGAAACACTTACCTGAGACCAGTCCCTTGTTCTTTCTTCTGAGGGGAACGAGTTGGTGTCTTGGTCAAGAAGCCTATCTCTCGTACAGGAAATGACCAGGAGATAGCAAAGACCCAGGAGAAGACCTAAAGAAAAAGAGAAACACGCTTGTGAAATATACATGTTCCCATCCCAGAAAAGTGAAATAAACATACATTAATATATGCCAGACCCCTACTAGACCTTGTTTATTACACTGTAACCCATAACAAAGACTACTGCAATAAATATTCAAAAATACTTTTTCACATCTTTCTTGTGTCTCATCTTGGGTACGCTGAGTGACAATGAAAGCGTAGATCTGATTCTATGATTTTCTTGGGAATCTGAGTTGTGATGTTCAAGGTTGCAAAACCCATCTGGTATCCTGGTGTGTTTAGGGGTTCAGACAGGTCACTGTGAGCTAGCCAGGAATCATGTCAACATCTGATGGTATATGTGGACTGAGTCCCTATATTCTGATGCTTATGTTGATACACAGTCCTACTTAATTTGTAGGCACTGTATAATATGGTGCCACCAATGTTTTGGTCAGGTACTTATTTAATGGTTCTCCTGAGTAGTTGTTAAGTACCCAAGTGCTCTCTTTTCACTTATATACGGAGATATCCGTGGTGTCAGGGATTAATCCTCCTCAGCTTGATAGTGAACTCTTATTTTAGACTGTAGGTTGTTCAAGCTTGAGCCTTTAAAAAGAATTACCCCACTATAGTGTTTGCTCTCTGTATCCTAATTTTAATATGGTGAATGTGATTAACTGTCACGACTCACGTGCTGCTTGCACCTGGAATTTGCAGGCGTGGATCTTCAATGTTCGGCTTTGGCCCAAAAAGGGGCGACTCTTTCTGGTAGCCACGGTGCTGTAGGCAATGGAGACGCCAAGAACAGACCGTGCCCTTCAGAAAATAGCGCCAGAGGAAAAAACCCCTTAGAAGAAGGGGAAAAACCTCCAACAGGAAGATTCCTGGAAAAAACAAGAACAAACAAACTGGAATCCAAAAGGAGCAAAAGTCAGGAAACACAGAATGCTGAAATCCAGAACCTACAGGAGAGGAAATCAGGAGCGAAGACACTAACTGAGCAGAAAGTGTTGCAGCGCAAGGAAATGAAGAAAACACAGCCCTTATATACCAAAAGACAGGAAGTGACCCACAGGAAGTAAAAGGACACCATATTAGACAGGGAGAGGTACATAGAACAAAACAGAATAGAAACCATAGAGAATAGGGAACAATGAATGCTGGGAAAAGAAAGGTAACCTGGGAAGGGAAGAAGACATAAAAAAAGTACAACAAAAAGACCCAAGAAAGAAGAAAAGAAAGAGGACAAGAAAGAAGAAAGAAGAACGGGTAAGAGGGGTCAGGAGACCCCAGCAAGACGGTGGAAAACGACAGACCGAGGCCCCATGCAATGCCTGGGGCCTCGAAAAGTGCATGAAAGGCTGGGGGCGCGCCGCGTTTTAGAAACGCGCTGTGCGGCCCCAGCCGAACGCCCGGCTTGTGCCGAACATTCGGCTCGCGCCGCACCACGCGGCGCGACAGTAGGTCCCCCTCCCGAAGGCCCAGGTTTGAGAGGAAACAAACGGTGAAAGCGTTGAATCAGGAGAGGAGCGTGAACAGAAGATGCATCTTCCCAAGAGCATTCACTGAGAGGATAACCCTTCCAATGAATCAGATATTGAAGCCGTCTGTGAAATAGACGAGAGTCACAGATTTCCTGTACCTCATATTCAGGAACATCGTTCACCAACGCAGCAGGAGGACAAGGAAACTGACGAGAGAAAGGGTCAGGTACGTAAGGTTTGAGCTGGGAAACATGAAAGACGGGATGAATTTTCCAAGTATGAGGTAAGCGAAGACGGACAGTGACAGGATTGACCAACTGAAGAATACGGAAAGGCCCATAGTAACGAGGTGTGAACTTATTTTGAGAAAGACGTGAGGGTAAGAATTTGGAGGAGAGCCAAACTTTATCTTGCGGATGATAGTCTGGATTGGTTGCACGTCTCTTGTCTGCAGCCTTCTTCATATATCTCTTGGTATGTAACAAATTAGATCGAATTAGTCTATGGATTTGGAGAAGGCGTTTGGAGAAATAGGAAATAGCGGGTAGAGGAGAGTTGGATTGTGGAGAAGTAGGAAAAGAGGTAGGATGAAAACCATAAGAACAGAAAAAGGGAGTGACCTTGGAGGCGCTATGGACTGAGTTATTGTAGGAAAATTCAGCTATAGAGAGGTAAGTGTTCCAGTTACTTTGGGTAGAATTGCAAAAGCATCGAAGATATTGCTCTAGTCCTTGGTTCAGACGCTCGGTCTGGCCGTTGGTCTGAGGATGGAACCCTGAAGACAGGGCTCTATTAATATTCAGTGTTTTACAAAAATGCCTCCAAAACCGGGAAATGTACTGAGGTCCTCTATCAGATATTATGGTATGTGGAAGTCCATGGAGACGGAAGATATGATCAATTAATATTTGACTTAGTTCTTGAGAAGTAGGTAGCCTTTTCAGGGCAGTGAAATGAGCCATCTTCGTGAAAGAATCCACAGTGACCATGATAACCCGGTTTCCTGCTGATGGTGGGAGTGAACACATAAAATCAGTAGAGATGGTATGCCATGGGGCCGGTGGAACAGGCAAAGGCTGTAGTAATCCTGCAGGTCTGGTATGGGGTATCTTGATTTGGGCACATATGGGACAGGCCTGAACGTATCTTTCCACATCCAGCTTCCAGGTAGGCCACCAGAAAAATCGTGAAATGAGTTCTTGTGTGGCCTTGATGCCTCTATGACCAGCCACAGGTGAATCATGGCACATTTGTAATGCTTTTTCTTGCACCTTGTTAGTAGGGAGGAATATCAGGTTTTGATAATAAAAATATCCTTGCTTCTTATGTAATAATGGTCTTAGTTCTTCTATATCGTGGTCCGATAGGTTGGCGTATTCCAGTTGTACTTCTTCCAGGAAAGACTGAGTCACTCCAATGATCTTACTGGGTTCCAGAAGATACTGAGATGAGGAAGGAGTACACTCTGGATATCGGCGAGACAGAGCATCAGCCAGAATGTTTTGAGATCCAGGAATATATGTGATGAAAAAATCGTACTGACTGAAGAAAAAGGCCCAGCGGGCCTGACGACTATTCTGGCATACAAAATTTCGTAAACATTGTAGGTTACGGTGGTCTGTCCTCACCTCAAATGGTTCCTTGGAACCCATCAGAAACTGTCTCCACTCAAGGCAGGCTGTTTTCAGCGCCAATAATTCCCTTTCCAGTACAGAATAGTGTTGTTCAGCTGTGGAAAGGATATGAGACAAGTAGAAAACAGGATGTTCAAGACCATCATCCTCTTGTCGTTGGAGTAAGACAGCTCCGATGGCTCTCTCAGAAGCATCAGTTACGACTATAAATTGTTTGGTGGTATCTGGATGTCTCAAGATGGGGGCTTGGGTGAAGGCTCTCTTTAATTCTTGAAAGGCTGCTTCAGCCGCCTCAGTCCAGACAAACCCTTTCTTTAAATTTTCCTTTTTTAAGGTGTAAGTTATGTGGCTAGTCTGTCTGGCAAAGTCTAGAATGAATTGTCGATGGAAGTTTGCTAACCCTAGGAAACATTGTGTTTCTTTTATGGAAGAAGGAGAAGGCCACTCTAGGATAGCTTGTACCTTTTCTTGATCCATAGCTATGCCGGTGGGACTTAAATGATAGCCCAGATATTTGACTTCCGTCATGTCGAACTCACATTTTTCTGGTTTGCAAAATAGTTGGTGAGCACGAAGACTTTGAAGAACTTGTTTCACATGGGAAGAGTGGAGTTCTGGATTTCTAGAATAAATAAGAATATCATCTAGGTAGATCACGACTGTCTGATTCAGAAGGTCTGAAAACACTGAGTCCATAAACCTCTGGAAGATTTCGGGGGCGTTAGTGAGACCAAACGGCATAACCCTATATTCAAAATGGCCAAATGGAGTCCTGAAAGCTGTCTTCCATTCGTCGCCTTCTTTTATGCGTAAAAGGTGGTAAGCTCCTCGTAAATCTAATTTAGTAAAACGTTGAGCCCCTCTGATAGCTTCTAGTATGTCCCTGATGAGAGGCAAAGGATAACGGTCTTTAATTGTTATCTTATTCAGACCTCGAAAATCCAGGCAAGGACGAAGATCCTTTGTCTTCTTGGGGACAAAAAAGAGAGGAGCCCCAGCCGGAGACGATGATGGAACAATAAGACCACTCTGTATATTTTCGTCCAGATACTCTTTTAGAACTTCCTTTTCGGGTTCCGTGAGAGAGTACATCCTCCCAAAAGGAACAATTGTGCCGGGTTCCAATGGAATAGCACAATCATATTCTCGATGAGGAGGTAGCACAGGTTTCGACGGTTTTTGGAAAACATCCTGAAACTCCAAATAGTGGTCTGGGACCCCTTGGACCGTATTAATGGACATACCAGTGGCACCTTCAGTATCTAAGGATCTTTTCGGAGACCAATACTTGTCGGAAGTAAAACAGTTCTCATGACAAAATTGCGAAGACAAAGAAACTGTCCGGGTTACCCAATTTATATACGGGATATGTCTGAGAAACCACGGAATTCCAAGAATGATGGTATGGTTGGGGGACGTGATAAGATCGAAGGAGATGTGTTCTTGATGGTTTCCCACCTGTAGACTTAACATCAGGGTAGTGGTGTCTACAGGACCAGAGGATATCAAGGATCCATCCACGGTGTGTACCTGTTCGGGTACTTCTTTTGCTTGTGTAGGAACTTGGTGAGCAGCAGCCCACGTCTTGTCCATGTATATACCACTAGCACCACAATCTAGTAATGCCATAGTCTTTTCTTGACGACCGTCAGGAAGTTGTAACAGGACAGGAAAAATGAACAAGGCGGTTGTATTGTCATCAAAGGAGCTGATGGAAGGTATAGCAGTAGATCCCGTCCCCTCCCTTCTTACAGAGGACGGGAGGTGGCGTTTCCCGAAGGCCTGGGTGGACGTACAGGACAGGTACGAAGTATGTGACCAGCAGAACCACAGTACAGGCACAACCCTCTCTTGCGTCTGTCCTCTCGTTCACTAGCAGAGAGCGGGCCTCGGGTAGTATCCACCTGCATGGGTTCCCCTTCGATGTCTCTAGCAGGAGTGCGAGGTTCCTCGGAACGCTGCAGGCAAGCTCGTGAGCTACTTGGCTGGGAAAACCCTCTACTCCTTTTCTTTTCCGATCTCCGTTCCTGAAGACGATATTCGATGGACAGTGCTTGATCCATCAGGCCACGAAGATCTTCCGCTCTGGTAGAATGTACTAGTTCATCCTTTATTTCTTCTTTGAGTCCTCTACGAAATAAAGTTACCAGAGTACGTTCCACCCAAGTGGTCTCTGCCGCCAGCTGACGAAAACGGGTTATATATTGCAAGACGTCTTGCGAGCCTTGTTGGATATCACATAAGGCTTCTTCGGCAGAGGCTTCCAATCCAGGACGGCTAAACATCTGTTTGAAGCGACTCACAAAGGTGGAATAGTCCGACAATACAGGATCGTTGGAGGACACCATCGGGGTTGCCCAGGCCAAGGCTGGACCGGATAAGGCACTGATAAGATAACCCACCTTGGTCCTGTCGTGGGAGAATTGGGTAGGTCGGAAGGCGAAGTACACTGTTAATGCATCCAGGAACTCGCGAAGCTTGGTTGGTTCACCAGAGAAACAAGGGGTAGAAGCGGAGATAGTTGGAACATCACTGGTGCGAAGAGCCAAAGCCTGTCGTAACGCAGCATTTTCATTGCGTAGTTGTTGCAATTCCTGAGCTTGTTGCTGAATCGTGGTCAAAAGAGATTGTTCCGGATCTGCAGCAGCCGCCACTGTGTCATCCATGGTGTTTGAGGACGTCGGAATAGTTAGGCGCTGCAATCTGTCACGACTCACGTGCTGCTTGCGCCTGGAATTTGCAGACCGGGTGGCGTGGATCTTCAATGTTCGGCTTTGGCCCAAAAAGGGGCGACTCTTTCTGGTAGCCACGGTGCTGTAGGCAATGGAGACGCCAAGAACAGACCGTGCCCTTCAGAAAATAGCGCCAGAGGAAAAAAACCCTTAGAAGAAGGGGAAAAACCTCCAACAGGAAGATTCCTGGAAAAAACAAGAACAAACAAACTGGAATCCAAAAGGAGCAAAAGTCAGGAAACACAGAATGCTGAAATCCAGAACCTACAGGAGAGGAAATCAGGAGCGAAGACACTAACTGAGCAGAAAGTGTTGCAGCGCAAGGAAATGAAGAAAACACAGCCCTTATGTACCAAAAGACAGGAAGTGACCCACAGGAAGTAAAAGGACACCATATTAGACAGGGAGAGGTACATAGAACAAAACAGAATAGAAACCATAGAGAATAGGGAACAATGAATGCTGGGAAAAGAAAGGTAACCTGGGAAGGGAAGAAGACATAAAAAAAGTACAACAAAAAGACCCAAGAAAGAAGAAAAGAAAGAGGACAAGAAAGAAGAAAGAAGAACAGGTAAGAGGGGTCAGGAGACCCCAGCAAGGCGGTGGAAAACGACAGAGCGAGGCCCCATGCAATGCCTGGGGCCTCGAAAAGTGCATGAAAGGCTGGGGGCGCGCCGCGTTTTAGAAACGCGCTGTGCGGCCCCAGCCGAACGCCCGGCTTGTGGCGAACATTCGGCTCGCGCCGCACCACGCGGCGCGACATTAACTGTAGACAGGCAATCACAACATATCTTGCACAACAGCAACCTTGTAACATGGGAGGTGAAGTTACCTTCATGGTAAAAGCCTGTGAAGCATTTAAATGTGAAGTTTTTTATTCATGGGCCAATTTTCCTGCAGTAGTAAAAATACCCAGAATTCCATACATACACCGAGGTGGCAGAACCTAATCAGTACTGACCATATCATGATTTATAAATACCATTAAAATTTCAGGAACATCACAATTGTTTCCAAGGATCCCCCCTCATGCATTACAACACTTTTGCCTCCATCTCAGTTGACTCAGATTGTTAAATGAGCAAAAACAGCTGTTCCAGCAAGGGCTGTTCAAGCTGCCCAGACACAGTTAGCTGTGCCTGCAATTAGTCCAGTTACTATTAAAACAACTAAGACAAAGTTCCCACCAGATGGGAAGAGATTCCTTTCTGGATTGCGCAAAACAAATCAGCTAGAAGCAGTGTTTCCCCATATGGGACCCCAAGATAAACATAGGATTCTTATTATGTGTTACCACTTGTTATGTTTCCCCCTGTCAAAGGTAGTGCCACCTGGGGAACTGTCAATGCTGCCTTTTATGCCATAACTCATGGTACACCACCTATTGCTGTTTTGCCGGAGGTGCTAAAACAGATTCAAAATGAATATGGGGTTGCCCCTACCCTGGACGTGGGATTGAAATTAGTTGGAAATTATGTCATACTTTCTTCAATTATATTAAGCAGTATCAGAAAGGAGGCAGTGGCGCTGAAAGTACACCAGAACTCACACAAGTTCCTGTAAAAGATCAGGAATGTGAGTTGCCAAAAGTTATTGGGGACACCTATACATCTACAGGTTGAGATAATTTAGGAGCCAGGCCATAAAGGCAAATCTGACCAAGAAGGTTCTAAACAGGCACCAGAGTTCTCTAAGAAACACTGGAATAACACAAAAAATAAAGGTAAACCAAAAACAAGGGGTGGATCTCCACAACCAGAGCCCACTGAAAAATGTTCCAACTTGCATAACTGTGATACATTAAACAGCCTGATAGGTATCAGTATACTGTTACAAGTACCTCTTGTTCTTTTTAGGACTCACCAGACAAAGGCTGTGAGAGAGGAGGATATCTGAGCACAGGCATGAAGAGTATGTGAAACTGAAAATAGACTCACAAAGCTCATCTGACATTATCATAAAAAAGGAAGAGAGCTTCCACAGCAAAAACCACAATTCAAAAAGAAGAAACTGGCAGGAATTCCTGTTAAATATGCCACACCTACAGAGACCACTCCTTCGGAACAAGACATAGGCATTGACACTGCTAGACAGCGCAGCAGAGGTCACAAACGTTTTCTGGAATCTTCAAGAGTTTCTGGTTTCAAGAGCAACTAGTAACTTTGTACAAGTTTAAACACCAGATTTGCAGTTGAGCCCTCCGAGCAGACTATGTGAATTGGATATTTAAATTGAGGGCGACATACCATGCACTACTAAAGCAATTTCCTGGGATGAATTAATATACAGTTATGACAGTAGCTGACCTGGCTGAAGTAGATTGGCCACCATAATTTGTTAGGAAAGTCCCACAAAGAGAAGATGTAATTTTATTGTTCTTCTGAGTTCTTGTTCCTGAAGCAGTTAAACATGGGTATGCCGAAGACGTGGCTATTGCATAAGCCCCAGCCTTATACCATAATCATATAGACTGGGATAAGGGTTCCCCTTTGCATATAATACACAGACACACAAGCCCACAAGTACAACCACAATACCCTATTTAACATGAAGCAAAAGCTCCAGTGAGGGAAATTCTCTCTCAACTTGAATACCAGGGACTAATTGAACCCTATACCTCTCCTATGAATAATCCTCTTTTTCCTGTCATGAAGCCAGATCATTCCTATTGCATAGTCCTAGACTATAGACATTTAAACAGTCACACACGCACCTTAGCAATTTAAAACTCACATAGTACAGACCTAATGAACAACATATTCCCTAAAAACATAGTCCAATACATTGGACATTTCCAATAGGTTTCAGTCAAAACATAGCACCTGAAAGCTGAGACTTAATGGCTCTCTCCACCCTAGGCTCACACCAATTGTTTTGCCGACACCCTCAGGGGTATACCTCCAGTCCAGGACTGTTTGTTGTCCGAGTAACATCAATTGAGCATGAAATTGACTCAGACGCATTGTCCTGTGTTGATGACATCTATTTGAAAGATGATGACTTAAACGGGCAATTAGCGCAAGTAGATCACAGGGAATTGGGTTTAGCCAAACATAGCTAAAAACTAAATTTTTCAAAAATCAAACATTGCGTTTCTTAATGTCCTGATTTTTAAATACAAGCTGTCAAATGAAGGCAAGAGCCTTGGCGCACACTTCTTAGAGAAGTGTGCTCTTATACAACCACCAAAAACCATAAAAAAACAATAGTCACTGTTAGGCTTCCTACATTTTGGTAGAACAGACATACAAAATTATGCACAACCGATTAAACCATTGTGTGAGTTAAGTTGTCCAAATTTTTGCAGTATACATTGGACATCTGAGCATATACAAATATTCAGACCAATAAGGATTGATATGTTAGCATCTATACATTTACACATTAGCGTAAGCACCACAAATATCGTGATACTCGTCATTGCAGGTTCCACCGGCTACACCTATGTCACCTTCAATGAAGACGACTCAGTGCATAGTCTATAAACATAGCATTTATATTCTAATACTGAAAGGCGTTTTGCATCCACTGAAAAAATACTGACAGCAGCTTAACCGGCTGTCATCAAGGAAAGACCGTTGGCTCAGGGGAAATGTGTTAGTGTTGTAAACCCAGCCTTAGCCGTTGAGGCTGTTACCAAGGCAGGTGTTCCGAACACAAAAGCCTTACATCCGAGATGGATACAGTGGGCCACTTCCCTGACAGATACTGATGTAGATTATGTCTTTGTCCTAACTTTGGAGACTCAAGAATTTCTTCAACACGAATAAGAATTCCCTATGCCTAGTGACATTGTGCCTCTTCAACAGTATGTTTGTGTAATCTACACTGATGGTTTAGAGCAACCTGTGATTGGTACCAAGCCACAATACTTGGTTGCTTGCGCAGTAGTACGTGGTGTCATGAAAAGTGGCAAAATCCAGCTAATAAATACTTTTACACAGTTCCTTGGGAATTGCACACCCCAGCTAGCTGAATGAAAAGCACTGAATCTAGCACTAGAGAATACAAATCCTGAAATCCCCACACTGACAATGTGCAATTCGTAATAATGTGTCCAGTTTCATAACAAAAACTTACAGTACTGGTGCCTGAATAGATTCAGAGATTGTCAAGGTAACACTATCAAGCATAAAACGCTTTGTGGAAAGGTGACACATCTAAAAGATTACTTGTCACAGGCTCCTCTAATTCATACATGGAGTCACCAATGTGCTGGAATACACGTTTCAGGGAATTAGTTGATTAATGAAGCCGCGAAAGCAGTGGTTTAGGCTGCTGTATTAGCTGCAATTCCACTTTTTCATGCAAGGATCTATAATGACATGCTCAGTGGCAGGCCTTTACCTAAAAATATCCAACAAAATAATCCTATCTGTTGAGTGCTCAAAACATTCCTTTTAGCTGCATGCCTAGCGTGGGTTATCAAGTGATACCCAACCAGAACAGCAGGCTAGAGTTAATCTTAGCTACCCACGAGGGGTTGGCGTCTGTACATGCAGGTATGGCAGCAACAGTTCCCTTACTTCAGAGACATTATTGGTGGCATGGTCTGTACAAACAGGTGAAACAATATGTCCTTAGCTGTGACATTTGTCAACAACTTAAAAGTTCTACCACTGCAAGTCTCCACAAACAACCTTCCTGGTTTCAAACAAAGCGCTCCAATGCTATATTTAGATCATTCAGGACCGTTAAATTCTGATGGTGCATTTAAATTCATTCTACTAGCCGTAGATTCATGTTCTTGATTCCAATTGATGTGTCCACAGCGATTGGCTGATGCTCGAGCTGTTACTAAAGATCTGCAAGTCTTTGTGGGGACATAGGCAGTAGCGACATTCTAGTCAGACCAGGATCCTGCATTTGCTTCTAAGGCTTACTAGGATATCATGGGCATTGCTGTTCATTACTCCTCTCCTTATCCCCCCGAGGAAAATTTGATAGTGGGCAAGGAAAGGCAGTGACTTAAAGCAGTCCTTAGCAGCTAGAGTATTAGGTTCAGGTCATATTTGGATCCATCACTTGTATGAAGTCGCAAGAGCTTTAAATAATCTGCCTAAAAGATTGTTGGGGTGTTGGGCCCCCTACAAGGTATTTTTAGGCCTCCAGATGTACATTCCAGATCTTGATAACCTTGAAACCTTCAGCACAGTGGGGCACTCACAACGTTTGACAGAAATTAATGTTTCACTGTTTTACAAGAATTACAAGGCTTCTGTGACAAGTGCTCAAATGAATGTACCAAATATTCTGCCACTGATGAAGTGAAGGAGCAACCAGCATCTTCTGGCCAGATTCCAAAGCTTGTATATTTAGTCTGCAAGAAGATTGTCACCAAGAAAGAGTTCAGACCATCATACTGAACACTGGTACCAGTGCCAGGCATTCAAGGTACAAGAACTTTGATTTTTCCTCCACTTGCTTCTTGTAAAAGTAATCACTTTGTCTCAATCGATTTGATAAAGCTACACCATCTGGCTTGTTCTCTACAGTAATCCACAGAGGCTTCTTCCTCCTATCACTACTTTGCATGAGATCCCTGTACAAGAATTAAGTAACACATGTAACGTTGCTCCTGGGATGGGGACTACAGATGTTGAAATTCCATTAATTCCTATCACTACGGTAAATATAGGACAAGCTCCAGATGTGGGTTTACAGTCCTCTAATGCTGTTTCCAACAATGAAATTGTGTGCTACCAACTACCTTTGGAAGAGACAACCAATTTTCCTTTGCAAGTGAAGTCCCTGTTTGTGCACACACTGCCTCTAGTTACTTTATCAACACTGATGATTTTTCTTCAAATTCCTAACACGGTTCTTTGCATGGAGTACGTGCCTTTCTTGCCTGGCTAAAAAGACTTACCTAATTCCTGCATGGTCCTATATTTGGATTGACATTTCACAGTTTTTCACTTCATTTGGATTGGATTTGCCACAGTATTCTTGATTTTAAATGGACATTACCTTCCAGGACCCACTACTCCTGAATTGGTAGTCGAGGTGTTGAATCTTCATTGTTCCTTGCATAGGGTGCAAAGATACCTGGTCATTGTGAACATTTCTGAACTTCCCATCTCTGATGCAAATGTGTGGGATAAGGTCCAGTTAAATATTTTCAGCCCTACAGAAACTTTACAGATACTATAGTTATTATCCCTGATAATATTTCCGAATAATGGGATGTGGCCAGAAAGAAAAGTATCCTGTCCAAATTGGAAAGCTATTCTGTAGTTAAAACTGAAGATTTGTATTTGAATTCTGCTGATTATGATGAAAAGACTTGTTACCATCATTATGCTCATCATTATTTACATTAGGCAAGTTCTAACCATGCAGTCTTTAAGTACACAAATGGGAAAATTGCCCGATATCACAAGGAGAAAGTTCCAAAACATACATGAGAAAGTTTGCATATTTTTCAAAACATAATTGCTTGAACCCAACTTCCTATTTTTAAAAACTTACACCTTCACCAGCAAAGAAAAACATGCTTACATGGACCAAAGTGATTTATTTGGATTCATTTATATCTGCATTAAACCTACAGGGTTATAACTATTGGACAAACAACATTGATTGGAAATCGATTTAGGGAACACACTATTGGCAAGTACAGGGAACAGATGTCTAATTTAGACCCTGTCTAATATCACAACAAATGATTTTCCTGAACAAAACAGTTCAACAAACAACTCGCATGAATCTGGCTAAAATTACAATCACACCTAACATTCCCTCCATTGCACATAAATTGGGAACATTTACCAAACTACACTGAAGAGCAGTTGAATGACATGATACAGAATGGAACATATAATTATTCATTTTCAGGTCCAGATGGGTGGTTAGTGTGGCTAGTGGACACTAATGGTTGTCGTGCACATTTTTTGAACTCCACTTTGAATTTTAAAGCTAGCAAACCAGTCCCTGGTACTTACACTCACATTCAGAGTAGTGACCACTTATAGTGTAGAGATATTGTGCCAGCAGTGGTTAGAACATTCCACATTAGCTGCAGTGAAAGAACACCTATTGCTCCTTTCTGATGACATGGATCTACAAGATTTCTTCTTAGGTTCTAGAACACCATGTCAGAGGTGATTCCTATCTCATAAAAGAAATGAGATTTAGAAAATTTCTCAACAAGATGTGGCTGAACGATTTAGACAAATTGACAGGGAGAATTTAGAAGTAGCGTTGGCTGTTGTGGACAACGGTGTGACTATGCTGTCAACTAACATGTATTTTTTTAATAATATTATGTCATCTGCGTTCAATCTTATACAAAATGATATGCCTTTATTACAATATGGACAGAACCAGCTGAGATCAATTATGAAACGGGGTTGGACTTTACAGGTTTTAAAATTCACCATCTACCATGGAAATAATTGAACACAACAGGGTTGTTTTTGCCCTTTAATTTGACACGCATACAGAGAGTTAAGGCAAAAAAATGCAACTTACACTATGTTGAACATTGAGCTTTTAGAGAAATTAGTCTTTTGAGTAACCAAAATGCCCTCAGCAATCTGGTTAATACAAGGCTTCATATCTTTACCAATCTCTATGTGCCAGTTTACATCCTGTTTGAAACATTATCAAGTAGGAAGGTAGGAAGCTCTGGGGGATAGTTGTGTTCATGGGTCCTGGGCTTTGCCTTTCAGTTAAAAGCGTGTGCATGGGGAAAGTGAAGTTTTCTTTAGTGGAAACAAATTTGAAACTTCGTTTACCCACTCATTACTTTGTAAAGAAGTCATATTGTATGGCATGTATAATGTGTCTATGGTGAATTTAGCATGTTATCTGAAAGGCATACTAGCCTCTTTGATTTACTTAGTGTTCTGATTGCTCTCGAATGGGAGATATTTAGTTCTGAATGACCAAGGTTGTTGAGGGATGAAACCAGGTGTCCCATATGTGGTGACAGTCTCCAGGGTCATGAACTGCTGTAGCAATGTGTTATTTCTGCAGATGCATGTTGTGAGGGAGAACACCATATTGCCTTCCTTCCCTATTTTTAGTGTGCATTACAATAAGCTGAGCCGACTGAAAGCCTAATTGTTTCAGAAGGACGTTGCTTTAATGTGTGCTAGAGAGACTTTTGATCTCCAAGTTGCTTCTGCCAAAGTTCAGTCGCTAATACGTACTAACTTGCCCAAGTTTTTTGTTTGTTTGTGAACTTGTTCACAGGATATTTAATACACTGACTACCACATAAATTATACACTTTATCAAAGCATTTGAGTCTGGGTCTGTGAGCATATTCCACACTGTATTTTAGAAGGATACCGTCTTTTCTGCATTCTTTGATTTAGAGTGGTTTTGGAGGTATACAGATTGTATTACTCCTAGTCATTGGTAGTTGGTTTAAATTTTTCTGCACCACCATGGAAGTTCCACCATCACAAGGCCAAAGAGTGATGAATCTGCCATACATCCTGCAGTGTTGTGAATGTATGATGCAGTGCTTCGGAGTGTCATTTCTCCAGGAATTGAACATAAGCTGGTCTCTGTTGTTGAGACCGATGTGTTTACAATGTGTACAGCCTGTGTTCCTCTGTTTGCTGTGCCCTTTCAAAAGTGCACTGGACTGCTGTCTGGCTGCGCAATTGGTTCAATCTGTGGATGTTAATCTGCACCCACCTTCAGTGTTGTCCCACAAGTCTGCCTTTGCTGCTGGATGCGTATTATGAGCCTTCTCTTTCAGATTATAAGGATGCTTCAGCTCCTGGATTCCTGGAATCTGGCTCTAATCTTATGATTACACCATTGGCTGTCCTTCTTTTAGCATCGGCTGAGTGGCTGGCTCTGACAATGTCTGTTCTTTGGAACTTGCTTCTCAGATCTTGGTAGATCTGTTGTCTGCGACAGTGGGTTCCCAGTGACCTTGGACATGAAAGCTGATTTTGCTCCTTTTGTTGTAATCAAATAATTTGTATTAGTTTTGTTAGCTTTTAATTGGCATATTTTTAAGATTTATGACTTTCTTCTACTTTTAATATTGAAGTGCATTTCATACATATAGCGTGTCATATCTACATTTTAGGCTTACTTTTATGTTCTTATTTTAGCTTATGCTTGTCTCTCAATGCCAAGAGATGGGTGTGGTAAAGCATATTAGGGCCCACTTAGAGGCCTGTATTTTAGAATGCACATTTTACCTTAGCATTTCTTTTCTGTCAGTAACCTTTTACATGGCTTTTCATTTCTGTGATAATGTGCTGAGTAATAATTTATGTAATAATGTACTGAGCGGACATGCCATGGGTGCTGGCAGAGGGTGCGCCTCTAGTGCGCCAAAGGTGCACCTAAGGCAAGCTCGTATGTGTCTATCCACATCTGAAAAGCACCGGGGGCCAGGGAAGCTTCTCAATTGACCTCAGCTAAAGCTCACTTGGAGTACTCTAGGCAGATTTTTCTCAAGCTGAGCCCGCAATCTAATAGGAAGGGCTGTGAGGTGATGGATCCCATGATGACAGGCTTAGCGCGTTGCTCAGCCTGTAACTGTATAAATGGAACTGTTGGCAGTCTATCCCTAAACCCCTAGATAAAGAAGACAAAGTAGAGGAATGCACTGAGAAGCACCGACTCAAATGTGCTTTGATTAATGCTCGTTCTGTGCCTAAGCACAGAGTGGAAATTCACAAATGTATTGGTACCAACCAGCTAGACTGTCTCTTTATTATGAAGACTTGGGCAAAAGAAAATTCAGGACTCAACCTAGTGACTGCTGCTCCTTTGGTGGATACAATTACCAGGGTTGATAGAGGAGAATGTAATTTGATTATGTGGGTTGAATCAGCGATGGATGAGCTAGCCCGATTCGAAAGAAGAAACTGGGAAGGAGGAAAAGTTCTGTCCCGTGGTTTTCGGTGGATTTGAAAAAGTTACAGAGAGAACGCCGAAGACAAGAACGTAGATCAATCAATCAATCAAAAAGTTTATAAAGCGTGCTACTCACCCGTGAGGGTCTCAAGGCGCTTTGGGGGGGGGGGCAGGAGGGTCACTGTTCGAACAGCCATGTTTTGAGGTTCTTTCTGAAGAGCATGGATGGAGATTGGTGTTGAATTTAGAGGAGAAAAATAAGCATAAAGAATTAATTAGGACATACAAAAAGCTGTTAATGAGGCTAAGTCTGCTTTTTTCTCTCAGAACATTAGATCTACCATTAATATCCCCAGAGAACTGTTCATGACGGTAGACAATCTTTTAACGCTTCTGACACAACAGGCTCTGAAGAATTCTCATGAATTCCGTAGTAAGGTGTCCCCGTACTTCAGGGATAAGATTGTAAATATCTTTTCTGATTGAAGTTAAAGACCTGCAAACTATCAGTTCGGGGGCAGGGAGGCCAGACGAGCAGTCCAGCAATGCTATTTAATTAGGTTATCTCCTCTCACTCAAGAAAAGATCAAGTCCTTGTTAATGCAACCACTTTGGGATCACCAGGGGACCCATGTTCACCGAGGGTGATGGATTTGGCTCCTGAAGTCATTTCAAACTCCCTAGAAAAAGCCTATTCATCTATGCTGATGTCTGCTGTTTACCCCCAGTGCTGAAAGGAGGCTATTATCATCCCTCTGAAGAAAAAGCCCAATGGCAAAGCGGATGATCTGAAAAACGTCTGGCCAATTTTGCTGCTACCTGCTCTAGCTAAAATTCTGGAGAAACACTTGAATCAAGAACTTGCCCACTTTCTCTTTGAGAATGAGTGCCTCGATCCCTCTCAACATACGTTTAGGAGCAATCACAGTAACAAATCCGCTCTGCTTATGCCCGGGGATTTTATTTGGCAGCAAGTTGATCAAGGTGGAGCGGCCATTTTGGTGATGTTGGACCTGTCAGCAGCCTTTGACACCATCTCTCCATCTCTTGTGGTGCAAAGGCTGTGACAGGCTGGGCTTAGGAATGAGGCTCGTGAACTATTAGAGTCCATTTTAGTGGCTAGAAGGAACATAGGGGGTGATTATAACCTTGGCGGACGGCGGAGGCCGTCCGCCAAGGTACTGCCGTGAAATGACCGCACCGCGGTCAAAAGACCGCGGCGGCCATTTAAACATTTCCGCTGGGCCGGCGGGCGCTCTCCGAAAGAGCGCCCGCCGGGCCAGCAGAAATGCCCCTGCAACGAGCACGCCGGCTCAGAATTGAGCCGGCGTAGTTGCAGGGGTGCGACGGGTGCAGTTGCACCCGTCGCGTATTTCAGTGTCTGCAAAGCAGACACTGAAATACTTTGCGGGGCCCTCTTACGGGGGCCCCGCGGCACCCCCTACCGCCATCCTGTTCTTGGCGGGTTTCCCGCCATGAACAGGATGGCGGTAGGGGGTGTCTGAATCCCCATGGCGGCGGAGCGCGCTCCGCCGCCATGGAGGATTCAATGGGGCAGCGGTAAACCGGCGGGAGACCGCCGGTTTACCCTTTCTGACCGCGGCTGAACCGCCGCGGTCAGAATGCCCTCGGGAGCACCGCCAGCCTGTTGGCGGTGCTCCCGTGGTCGGTGACCCTGGCGGTCACCGGCCGCCAGGGTCAGAATGACCCCCATAGTCAGTTGTGCGGACTTTAGAGGTAGTTCATTCCAACTGCCCTGCAGATTTCCTCAGGGATCTTCCCTCAGCCCCACTTTATTTAACCTTTATGTCGCTCCCTTGGCATTGCTGGTATATTCAGGGGGCCTTCAAGTGTTGTTATGTGCAGATGTTACTCAAATCATCATGCTCATTATGGATGATAGGGTAGAGGTGGCTGACAAATTCAGGCCATGCATGGTAGAGGTCAACAATGGATGAAGCAGAATTGGCTAAAAATGAATGGAGAAAAGACAGAAATTATGATTTTCAGAGCTAATAATTGAATATGGAATAGCTGTTGGTGGCCTGAGTTCTATAGACCACCCCCTGTTCTGGTTAATGTACTGAGAAATCTGGGTATCATCTTTGATAATAGTCTGACCTTTGAGAGCCAGGTTAACAAAACCATGAGCTCTTGCTTTTGGATGATTAAGATACTTAGAAAATGTTTTCCTTTCATACCGATGAAGCTCATGGTGCCATTGGTCCAGGCGCTCATCACTTCTCGCTTGGACTACTGTAATGCTCTCTATCTAAATGTAAATCGGTACTCCCTCAACAAACTTCAAGTTATCCAAAATGTGGTTGTATGATTAGTCCTAGGATTATCTAATAGTTGCTCTTTGAGGGAGGGTTTGAGGACCCTTTACTGGCTTCCTGTGAGGAAGCAAGTCAGCTTAAAGTTCTTATGTTTGGTGTACAAGGCCCTCCATCAGCAGGGCTCACACTACTTTAGGTCTGCCCTTTTCTGGTATGCCCTAACATGTCATTGAGATCTACAGGCCAGAGAAAAGTCAATGTGCCCAGATTTCAGAAAACAAGATTGAGCAAAGATCCTTTACAGTGGCTGCTGCCAGTCTGTGGAAAAAACTGCCTTATTTCATTGCGAGGATCCGACTCCTATATGATTTTTCAGATTCTGGTGACAACTTGGCTGTTGTAATGATTGGTTTGGCTTTCCTAGTTTCTGTGTGCCTTTCTGCTTTTGTCATTTCTCCTGCAACTTGGTTCCTAGTGCTTCGATGTCTTTTTGGTTTAACATGCTTTACAAGTGCAAATTCAATACATGTTGCTTATTCCTAGCAGGCGTTGATGGCATCTAGTCTGTACACTCCGTCCAAGGCTGAGCACACAGAACGCAATGCCCTAAACATTCTGATTGTCCGTGGAGACAGCTCTGCATTTGTAGACATATCATAGCATCAAGTTTGCACTTCTGACACAGTCTGATACAAATGGTGCTTGTAATATAAAAACTGCCTCCACGCCATATGCTTTAGAGGAGCACTTCTGCTGGGATTATTCTAGAATGTGGTATGCTGTGGCCAAGATATAGCTTAGCTGACTCTGATGCTGATCCTGAATCTGACCTCTACTCTCCAAAGGACTAATAACCTGCACTACACCAGACCGGTTTCCTGGCTTACTGGTACATCTTATCCAGGTATGGGGGGGTTGGGCTGTCCCAATTGATCTGACAGAAGTTACTCGCACTATGCTGTTGATAGAGTAGGTAGTTACAGATAGGAATGTCCCAACACAATCACAAAACAGTGGTTGAACTGCGTATCTTTTCCCCCTTCTTTGCAATGCTGGTTACCATGCTTTGTCTCGTTTGTCTAATAATCACAGTACATGTTTTTATGCAAGAATAAAAGTTTTGAAATAAATGCTCTCAAAGATATTTTGTCATCTTTCTTGTGTCTCTTCTTGGGTATGCAGAGTGACAACGAAAGGGTAGATCTGTTTCCCCAATTTCCTTGGGAATCTGAGTAGTCATGTTCAAGGTTGCATATCCTATTTGGTACCCAGGTGTGTTTAGGGTTTCAGACGGGCACTGTGATCTAGCTGGGAGCTGTGTCAACATCTCCTGATGGTATATTCGGGCTGTGCCTCTATATTCTGATACTTATGTTGACCAGATACACAGTCCTACTTAATTCCCAGGAACCATATAACAACATCATTTGCACTCTGATTTTGAAGATGATTTATTAACTATAAATGTAATGCTATATTATATAACGTAATATTAAAATGTAAACTAAAAAACAAATGTTATCCAAATAATTTCACCGAAAGTCTACATATTTAAGTTTCATTTAGATTTGACATAGTCTCCAAGTGAATAGATTTAGCAATTACATACAAATTAGCAACAAGCCAAATTACGAAAGTCAATATAAATTCATGAAAAAATAAATAATTTGAAAACTTTGTATGCATCTTTTAGTGAGGTGGCAAAAGTTCGAACTCAGCTGCAGCTTTAGTGTTTATAACCTTGGTATCTATGAACATGTTATGTACCTATTTTCTGGTATAGAGGTTCGATAGAGAAGGGATATTTTAAAGGTCTTGTACACCAGTAACCTACACTTCGCAATGTCTACCTAGGTTAGTTACTTTAATCCAGCTGCCTAATTTGAATTGGAGGGGGAGACTCGTTAGAAATAGCACATGAGGCTGAAGGGGGCCAGGGACTTACAGAGGGTCTGGATGTGTAGTGGGGGATATAGAGGGGATGCATTGATGAGGTAGGGCAGCACACAATGGGGGCTGCACTGCAGCTGGGGGAGACAAAGAGGGACTGCAGGTGGTGGAGGGGCACACAATTTACCAGCAGAGGTAGAGCACAGCTGTAAACTGGCTACAGCTGAGACAGCAGTACACATAGGGGTGAGGAAAGCTGGATGCAGACAGAAAGGTTGTATGGGGAGAGTACAAAGAGAGAAGGAGGGTATACAGAGTCGGACTGCATGTGGTGGGTGCTCATAAACGTACTGTAGAGATGAAGCAATTTGGCATGCAGAAAGAGCTATAGGAGGAAGTGGGGTCACAGAGGAGATTCAAGGGGACACACAGGGCTTGCAAGGGAGGAGCACAGTGGCATAGAGCTGCTGCAGCGGGGACAGGGAAGAAATGAGAGCTGGAGGTGCAAAGGGGGGCAATGAGGGATGCAGGAGAGGCGAGAAATATACAAGGGGCAAAAGGTGGAACAGGGCTGCAAAGATACACACAGAGTGGCTAGAGGGGAGTGACAAAGTGGCTTATAGAGTGTGCAGGCTCCATAACGTCACACAGATAAGCCGTGGTACTAGGTGTGAGGCAGGCGACACATAGAAGTGCTGAAGGTGGTGCACTAAGGACCTGCAGCTTAGACCGTGGTGAACACAGCAGGGACAGCGCAGTGTAGTGCACAGACTGTAAGGAAGGGAGGGCAAACATAGGAGTGGTTGAGGGCATCATATGCTAAAACTACCACCACCGGACATCCCAAAAATCTGTATTATACACTAATACACACACTATTGTACACCAACACAGTGACCACCATATACCGTCACAACCCCCATATGTCTACACAACCAACATATGCCAATACACCCACCAACATAGAACAATATAACCACCCTCAGATGCCCAGATAGCCAAAATCTTATTGTAACACATCAAAGTTAAAATTGAGTTAAGTTTGGTTAATAGGTTAAAATCTGCATTCCTATTAAAATTAAAAGGTCATGAATTTCAAGAGTTGTGGTACTATCACCAGCACCCAACCCCTTCATACTAACCACCTCTCCGTTCCACCTCTCCCCACTGTGAATTTTTACTTATGACTTTCGACCAGATTTAGAACTCGACAGATGGGTTACTCTGTCACAACAGTGATGGATAGCCTGTCTGCTGAAATCGAAATGCCATAGAATATAATGGGATATGTGTTTCAGCGGACTGGATAGCCGTCACCATTGTTACGGAGTAACCTTTCCATTGAGTTTTAAATCAGGCGCTTCGTCTTTATGTGTATGAATGTATTGTCCTGCTCTATGGTTATTAATGTATTATGCATTTAGGTACAAAATTTAGGAATACTCAAATAAATGTAGGCCTTGTCATTTGGATCTTGTTAGAAATGGGGTCTTTGGTTGGTAGTCAGGTTACCCCTGTCCAAGCAAGGACCCTCGCTCTAGTCAGGGTAAGTCACACACAATCCAAATCATCCTGTGCCCACCCTCTGGTAGCTTGGCACTGAGCAGTCAGGCTTAACTCAGAAAGCAATGTGTAAAGTATTTGGGCAATAAATCTTGCAATAACACAGTATAGCAACGCAAAAATACACCACTCACTGTTTAGAAAAATATATAATATTTATCTGATAAGATGCAGGTCAAAACGAGTAAAATGCAATAAGTATATGTTGAGATGTCACTGTAAAAGTGATCTAAAGTGTCTTTAGTTTTTAAAAAGCAATAAATGTCTCTTTCAAGCACAAAGTACTTGGTTTGTGTGCAAAATCTCCGCAAAGAACCACAGAGGAGGAGATGCGTGGAAACAAAGGGGGTGTGCGTCATTTAGTTTTCACACAGGGACAGCTGTGCATTGATTTCCAGTGCTCGCTCGTGGATCCTCTTCAGGTTGCGGGGTTTTTGGATGCCCCAGGGACGTTGCATGGATTTCCGGCACTGACAGGGTGAATTTGCAGGGGTTGCGTCAATCCAGTGGACGTTGCGTGGAAATTTCTACTGCACAGCAGGTGCTGCGTCAATTCTTCTCTGGAAGTCAGGCTGCGTCGTTCCGGCTCGGCTGTGCGTTGATCCAGTCGGCCTATACGTCGAATTTCCAGTCGGTACGCTGGTGCTGCGTCGATCTTCTCATTGCGAAGTCGGGCTGCGTCGTTCCAATTCGGCGTGTGGTGAATTTTTCACCGCATTGAAGGCTCTGAGTCATTTCTGGCAAGCTGTGTGTCAAATTTCGCCGCACAAGGAGTCCTTGTAGCGATGAAGTCTTTTTGGTCCTGAGACTTCAGGGAACAGGAGGCAAACTCTATCCATGCCTTGGAGAGCACTTCTTCACCACAGCCAGAAAGCAACAAGGCAGCAGGGCAACAGTAAGGCATCAGTCCTTCACAGAAAGCAGATAGGTGAGTCCTTTGGGCAGCCAGGCAGTTCTTCTTGGCAGGATGCAGGTTCTGGTTCAGGTTCTCTTCTCCAGGAAGTGTCTGAGATGGTAGGAGCAAAGGCCCTGTTTAAATACCCAAATGTGCCTTTGAAGTGGGGGGGGACTTCAAAGAGTGGCTTAGAAGTGCACAAGGTCCCTTTCAGTTCAATCCTGTCTGCCAGGGTCCCAGTAGGGGGTGTGGCAGTCCTTTGTGTGAGGCCAGGCTACAGTCCTTTGACATGTAAGTGTCAGGTCCTCCACCCTCCCAGCCCAGGAAGACCTATTCAAAATGCAGATGTATGCAAGTGAGGCTGAGTATCCTGTGTTTGGGGTGTGTCTGAGTAAATGCACAAGGAAGCTGTCAACTGAACCCAGCCAGATGTGGATTGTAAGGCACAGAAGGATTTAAGTGCACAGAGAAATGCTCACGTTCTAAAAGTGGCATTTCTAAAATAGTAATATTAAATCCAAATTCACCAGTCAGCAGGATTTTGTATCACCATTCTGGCCATAGTAAATATGACCTTCCTACTCCTTTCAGATCAGCAGCTACCACTCAAACAATGTACGAGGGCAGCCCCAATGTTATCCTATGAAGGAAACAGACCTCACAGCAGTGTAAAAACGAATTTAGGAGTTTTACACTACCAGGACATGTAGACTACACAGGTCCATGTCCTGCCTTTTGCCTACACAGCGCCCTACCCTATGGGCTACCTAGGGCATACCTTAGGGGTGACTTAGATGTAGAAAAACTGGAGTTTTAGGCTTGTCAAGTACTTTTAAATGCCAAGTCGAATTGGCAGTGAAACTGCACACACAGGCCTTGCAATGGCAGGCCTGAGACAAGGTTAAGGAGCTACTTAAGTGGGTGGCACAATTAGTGCTGCAGGCCCACTAGTAGCATTTAATCTACAGGCCCTGGGCACATATAGTGCACTTTACTAGGGATTTATAAGTAAATTAAATAATCCAATTGGGTATGATCCAATGTTACCATGTTTAAAGGGAGAGAGCATATGCACTTTAGCACTGTTAGCAGTGGTAAAGTGTGCAGAGTCTTAAAACCAGCAAAAACAGTATCCAAAAAGTGGAGGGAGTCAGGCAAAACGTTGGCTTTTGTTCAGTAAATCGCTTTTTTTTATATTTATAGGTATGAAAAACCATTCGTAAACCCCTATTCTAGTGAGCTTCCAATTATCATTTGCTCATCAATTACATTTAGAAATAGGATTCAGTTAAACTTTAATTCAATATTCCAGGTTTAATTTCAAAATACTCAAAAAATAATTCATGAAAAATTTGAAGTTTGGGATTACAGGCTACCAGCTTTAAGCAGCTTCAAGTTGGTATGGAACCTTCTGATCTATATTGCCACCTAATTGAATGGTATGTGTGTTGAAAACATTAACACACACTTGTAAACAGAAACGTGTAACAATTGAGTGTTCAAATTTTAATCATTTTGCAAAAATGCTTTAAAGTCTGTAACATTTATACACAAAACTGTATCACAGTTCCATATTAGAGTTTAGGTGTGGCATCATCACTCTACTGTAATATGAAAACCCATGGCTAGTCGACTGTAATAACTTTGTAGTTGAATTGTGACTTCAACTATGCCTCCTACCAGGGGCCAGTAGTCTACCATTGAAGACAGACCACTACGCTGAATTACAACTGCGTCTTAGGCAAATAACTAGCTATTAGAATCTTCCCCTTGGATTTTTTCCCTGTGAGTCCACTTTCATTAGTTATTAAGGAGTCAAACATGGATGGCTCTGTGTTCAGTGTTTAATTCGAGCCGATGGTAGAAAGATTCAAATACTTTTACAATGGCATATAGCAGGAACCTGCAAGAGTGTGGGGAGGTGGATAACAGAGGCATGATTTGGATTTAAGACTATGCAGCATCTGTAATTGGAAGACTATGCAGCATCTGTAATTGGCAAGCTGACATTGAATAGCGCCTACTGCGAGCTTCTGGGCAAACATTTGAGACACGGCGCTACTTTTTCTTTTTTCTCTTTTCTTTCTTTCTTTCTGTTTTTTTTTTTTACAAATTAAGCATTGTGTATATTTATTCGTTGCGCTGCTAGAGTTCTCTGTAAGAAAGCAGAAACTAGTTTGGTTTGCAAGTCACCAAACGTTCTAACCCGTCAAAGCGCTTAATAGTGTGTTTTGAACCAAACACAAAACTGTACAATGACGTGTTGATTTGCATTGCACGGGTTCCATATTTTTCACACATCCTTGCACTTTGAGAATTCATTTAATTCAAAGTAGCAAGGACCCAAAACGTTTAGATGGGATTTAGGGGTGTGTGGCCATATATTATAAGGCAGAAAACATCCTCACTCTCTCCATGACCTCATAAAGGAACTCGACTTGCAGCCTCGCTCCTTATATGTTCACAGAAATCATGGGAGATCTTAAAATGTATGGGAAGAGGGCTGTATCCAATGGATTTAATCCCGGACTAGCAAACTGAGGCACACTGCAAAAAGAGGTTTACAAAGATGAATATCCCTGATCGGTCCTCCTCATGTTGGTGCTGTGGGATAAACCGACCAATGAAAGGGGAGCATACTGTGGCTAATCAGGCGAGTTGGCAAAATTCATAGTCGACCCTTTGACAAAAAGATTATTTTAAAAGCAAAGGAAAATCATTTTAAAATTGTAAAGATCGAGATAAAAGTTTGACTGCTGAAATGCTAAGAATGATCCCAACATTGTACAAGGGGTTGTCAGGCAGTTCTTATTTTACCAAATCCCAGGGTACTACCCTTATTCAGTGTTGCAGCAGTTCAGTCTCACATATAATAAAATGCAGGTTCAAAAAACCTTGTTTCTATAGGAATGTGTTAAACAGGCCATGAAAAGCAAGCATGATCAAAAGATGTACTACAAAGTATTGATATTACACTGCTTCTTAGCCGGGGCTTCTGCAGTCATGCACCATATCAGAAATACAATATTTGTGAGTTCTTTTTCATGGTGGCCTTTATGGGCTTGGAAATTTAAACACTATGAAGCTGAGGTTTGAATTGGAATCCAAAAGTCTATAAGCCTGTACATCTTAGAAAAAAAATTCAATTAAGTAGGATTTTACCAGTTTCAATAAAATTGGACTCTCCCTTTGCAAGATAAGGTCCCTGTAGTGCTGAAGCAACCTTTATGTGTGAGCAGTATCCACTTCTACTAAACGCATAATCCGGGCTTAGGACACAATGCACACAACAGGAAATCAATGTATAGTGGAATCAATTTAAAAATATATAATATACTAATATATTAGTGGAAAATGACTTCCATCGCATTAAAAGTAGCACAAATGATGGAAAAGCTCACTCTTTTTTAGCAGAGTGAGGTTGTAATACTACAGCGACTGCTGATTAACTAATATCAAAATGGGGTTTGGAACAGTGTAGACTTGACACCTGGGTGCGAAAAAAATGGTTTATTTGATTAAAAATATTAGATTGAGAAATGTTTATGCTTAACAATGCTACAATATGGCAGGATAATATGTATACTATTCATATAACGTAGTTGCTCGAATTTAGATGGCAAGAGGGTCCCCTTACTGAAGACTCTAGGCTGATATTTTAAATGCTGACACTACCATCCAAGCACACATTGAGTTTGGAAAACATTTTAGTTGCCATTTTACAGCACGTTTGAGTCCAAGGCTACTGTTTTTCATTCTTCCTGTTATAATTATTGTTGAGCTTTCTAAATAGACTTAAGGTAGCTACAAATTGGTTTTCTGTGAACGGCATTAGTTCCCGATGGGTGCACAAACACAGTGACAAATAAATTTGATAGAAAATGTTTTAAAGAAAAAATAGTTTATATTTCAACATGTTACTCTGGTCACACATAATTGCCAAAAGAACATATGATGGACGGAATGCTGAACAATGCAAACATTCACCCCCAGTCACAAAGATCTGGGTTTTTGACCACCACACCACCCCAGTTTGGACCGCGGCATATGCAAATCAGCCCTGACCCTGTTCCCCATGGGAACAGTCCAGCCCGAACTGCCAAGCCAGGTCCTCCTTGGACCAGAAACAAACATCCTGGGACTGTTTTGGGGTCATCACCCATCATCAGCCAAGGTATCTTGAATCTAGTGGTTCAGTGAGCACGTGACCCACGTCTGGGCATACCCTTCCCACTTAGTGCAACAAAAGCAAAAGGAACAGATGATGAACCGAATGCTGAACATAACTGCCTTCAGATCAATGGATATGTGGGAGTGTTGCTGTTAGTGGTGGTCTGGTGTCTGAGCCTCCCACTGGTTTAGCGGCACAGGTGTGTGAACATAACATGTTGTACCTGCCACACAATTACTAAAAGGTTACTTAATACATGTCCTTAGAGTTTAATGGGGGGGGGGCGTCAGGAAGGGATGGACAGACACCGTGAGCATCAGTAATTCTAACATTTTGACTTGCAACATGAAGAAATCTGTGTTTCTGCACCAGTTCCCGCATGTTTTGACCAGTATTTTACCCTGCACTTGGCCTGCGTTGAGCAACACACCTAACAATGGGCCAGTAAAAGTGTTACAAGGCTTGAAAACGCAACTGGGCCAGTAACTCCCATTAGCAATCCCCTCAATACTACTGGACCGAAAGTACTGAAGGCATCAGTGAAATACCTGATAGACCCTGTCACATTTTACACACTTCTGGGTAATCTCAGAGAGGAAAGATCTGTATATATTACAAGTGGTGTTTTACTTGGAGGAGAGAACTGTGGGGGTCATTCAGACCTTGGCGGACGGCGGAGGCCGTCCGCCAAGGTACCGCCGACAAATGACCGCACCGCGGTCAAAAGACCGCGGCGGCCATTCAAACATTTCCGCTGGGCCGGCGGGCGCTCTCCAAAAGAGCGCCCGCCGGCCCAGCGGAAATGCCCCTGCAACGTGGACGCCGGCTCAGAATTGAGCCGGCGTAGTTGCAGGGGTGCGACGGGTGCAGTTGCACCCGTCGCGTATTTCAGTGTCTGCAAAGCAGACACTGAAATACTTTGTGGGGCCCTCTTACGGGGGCCCCTGCAGTACCCATGCCATTGGCATGGGCACTGCAAGGGCCCCCAGGGGCCCCGCGGCACCCCCTACCGCCATCCTGTTCATGGCGGGTTTCCCGCCATGAACAGGATGGCGGTAGGGGGTGTCTGAATCCCCATGGCGGCGGAGCGCGCTCCGCCGCCATGGAGGATTCAATGGGGCAGCGGTAAACCGGCAGGAGACCGGCGGTTTACCCTTTCTGACCGCGGCTGAACCGCCGCGGTCAGAATGCCCTTGGGAGCACCGCCAGCCTGTTGGCGGTGCTCCCGTGGTCGGTGACCCTGGCGGTCACCGACCTCCAGGGTCAGAATGACCCCCTGTGTGTTACAAGTCATGGTTTACTTGCAGAGGAGGATTATGTGTATTACATGTGGTAGTTTACCTGTAGTTGCGTGCTGTTTCTTATGTTTATGTATGCCCCAGAGTTCCCTTAATTCACCATCCTCTTAGATTGGTCACTGGTTAGATTTTCGCATAAGGCAACTTGACCCTACATTTGCATAGAAGTCAGTTACTCCACAATATATAAGATATTTACTTTTGCTGTTTTAAAGGGCTAGCTCGAAAGAGCTAATGGTCGCTCTAGTGAACTCTTTTGTAAATGAGAAAATATACTTGCTAAATTGAGTGTTTTAACAACTGGCTGCTCAGGTGCTGGGGTATTTTTTTAAAATACACTTTTATTTATTAGTTTTTTGGTATTTCCTGTCACACCAGACAGACTTCACAGTTGTGTTGTTGTTGCCTTCATAACCGGTGGGAATCAATAAACTATTGTAAAGAGATAATTCGCTCTGGAATCATTAAATCATATATTTGTTTTTTGGAACAAAACTGCATCAGAGTGAAAGAAAAATAGCAATAATATTTCACTACTCGGAGAGTAAATCGGTACAGAAACCTGACACTCTTCAAGGTGCGAACTAACAGTGTAAGTGTCCTGTTTCCTCCTGAAGTAATTAAAACAAGGCAGAGTACAAGTGGGGTCAAACAGCTATAGCTGTAGCGTTACCTACAAGTGACCATGCCAGAGCAGATGAAGTGAATGACAAGGAGTATCTCTATAGTGTCTGTTAGAAATGGGGTCTTTGGTTGGCAGTCAGGTTACCCCCTGTCCAAGCAAGGACTCTCACTCTAGTCATGGTAAGTCACACACAATCCAAATTATCCTGTGCCCACCCTCTGGTAGCTTGGCACTGAGCAGTCATGCTTAACTTAGAAGGCAATGTGTAAAGTATTTGTGCAATAAATCATACAATAACACAATATAGCACCACAAAAATACACCACACAGTGTTTGGAAAAATATATAATATTTATCCGGATATTTGCAGGTCAAAAACGATCAAAGATGCAATAAGTAAATGTAGAGATATCACTGAAAAGTGATATAAAGTGTCTTAAGTCTTTTTAAAGCAAGCAAAGTCTCTTTCAAGCACAAAGTACCTGGTTCGCATGAAAAATCTCATCAAAGGGCCGCAGAGATGAGGAGGGAGAGGTGTGGAAACAAAGGGGTGTGCGTCGATTTCTCTGGCCACACACGGCGATGCATCGTTTAGTTTCCACGCAGGGACGGCTGTGTGTCGATTTCCGGTGCCCGGTTGTGGATCCTCTTCAGGTTGCAGGGTTTTCAGACATCCCGTGGTCTGTGCGTGGAATCCTGGGCTTGTGGAGCGAAGTCACAAGCGTTGCGTCGATCCATGGGCATTGCGTGGAATTTTCTCCCGCAGGGCAGGCGCTGCATCGATTTCCCCTCTGGAAGTTGGGCTGCGTCGTCCCAGGTCAGCTGTGCATCGATCCGGTGGGCTGTGCGTCGAAGTTCCGGTCGCAACACAGGTGCTGTGTCGATCTTCTCCTTGCGAAGTCGCGCTGCATCGTTCCGGTTCGGCGTGCGGTGAATTTCTCACTGCGGGGCGGGCTGTGTGTCAGTTTTAGCAAGCTGTGCATTGAATTTCCACCACACAAGGAGTCCAGTTGCAAAAAGAAGCCTTTTTGGTCCTGAAACATCAGGGAACAGGAGGCAAGCTCTATCCGAGCCCTTGGAGAGCACTTCTTCACCCTAGCCAGAGAGCAGCAAGGCAGCAGGCCAACAGCAAGGCAGCAGTCTTTCACAGAAAGCAATCAGGTGAGTCCTTTGGGCAGCCAGGCAGTTCTTCTTGGCAGGATGTAGGTTCTGTTTCCAGTTTTCTTCTCCAAGAAGTGTCTAAAGTCTGTAGGTTTGGGTGCTTTTCTTATACCCATTTTGGCCTTTGAAGTAGGCTTACTTCAAAGGAAAGTCTCACTTGATTGTGAAATCCTGCCTTGCCCAGGCAAGGCCTCAGACACACGCCAGGGGTTTGGAGTCTGCATTGTATGAGGGCAGGCACAGCCCTTTCAGTTGTGAGTGACACCTCCTTCCCTCCCTCCTAGCACAGATGGCTCATTGGAATTTGCAGGCTACACCCCAGCCCCTTTTGTGTCACTGTCTGGAGAGAGGTTCAAACAGCCCAACTGTCAAATTAACCCAGACAGGGAATCCACAAACAGGCAGAGTCACAAAATGGTTCAAGCAAGAAAATGCTCACTTTCTAAAAGTGGCATTTTCAAACACACAATCTTAAAACCAACTTTACTAAAAGATGTATTTTTAAATTGCGAGTTCAGAGGTCCCAAACTCCACATGTCTATCTACGCTTTAATCATGTTTAAAGGCAGCCCCCAGTTTAACCTATGAGAGAGATAGGCCTTCCAACAGTGAAAAACGAATTTGGCAGTATTTCACTGTCAGGACATATAAACACATTATTATATGTCCTACCTTAACCATACACTGCACCCTGCCCATGGGGCTACCAAGGGCCTACCTTAGGAGTGTCTTACATGTAGGAAAAGGGAAGGGTTAGGCCTGGCAAGTGGGGACACTTGCCAAGTTGAATTTACAGTTTAAAACTGCACACACAGACACTGCAGTGGCAGGTCTGAGATATAATTACAGTGCTACTTATGTGGGTGGCACAATCAGTGCTGCAGGCCCACTAGTAGCATTTGATTTACAGGCCCTGGGCACCTCTAGTGCCCTTTACTAGGGACTTACTAGTAAATCAAATATGCCAATCATGGATAAACCAATCAACAGTACAATTTACACAGAGAGCATATGCACTTTAGCACTTGTTAGCAGTGGTAAAGTGCTCAGAGTTCAAAACTCAACGAAAACAGGTCAGAAAAAATAGGTGGAGGAGGCAAAAAGTTTGGGGATGACCCTGCAAAAAGGGCCAGGTCCAACAATGTCCTCTCTACATGATTATTCCAGACATGTAGTCTGTCCTTCCAGGGGTAATTCAGGAGATGTGAGGGTTTAAATGGTGTTAGAGATTGACATGTAGAGTTTAGGGTCAAATTAAGGAACTTACATGGCTGCTCAGCCATACAGTTTGTTCAGGTGATCAATTGTATGGCCAAGGATTGAATGGGCATTACAACGGACATGCAGTGCAACCTAGCTCGGATCACTTTAGAGGCCTGAAACTGAATGAATAAATACATTGGCACAATGGATGACTTGTTCAGATACCTATTGTTTGAAATTAGATATCTAGTTGAAGGAGGAATGCACCCTGTCTAAGTAAGGACCGCAAACCTAGTTGGGGTAAATCAGATACACACCCTACCTTTACCTGTGCTCATCACTTGGTAGTTTGGCGCAATGCAGTCAGGCTTAACTTAAGAGGCAATTTATAAAGAATTTGTGCAGCACTTATTTACAGTAACACAGTGAAAGACATGACAAAAAGACTCCACTTTGGGTTAGGCAAATAGATAATATTTATCTGAGTAAAACAAGACCGAAATGACAAGAATCCAACTAGTAGAAGTCGAGATATCATTTTTCAAAGATTAAGGGGCATATTTACAGGCCCCTTGTGCCAATGAGTGTCACTTTTTGTGATGCTCTGGTGGTGCTGCACACTGCATTGTATTTACATAATGGTGTTCAGCCACTTTTTGTGGCTTAACACCGCCTTGTGAACATGGCTTCTTCACATGCAGTGCTTTGCGTGGAAGGAGCATGCTGTGGGCATTCCACAGCAACACCCATTGTATTTTGATGCTGCCCCAAATTTACAAGAAATCATAAATCTGTGGCAGCGCCAAAATCTAATGCCACCCAATGGGTGGCATTAGCATTGCGCAGCGAGGAGAAATGCTTTAATTTATCCTCGTTTTTTGCACTTTCTATGTGTGCTGCATTTAGCAGCACACATAGAAAAAGCAAATCGCCAATGAAGATTGTCTTTGAGCAGAAAGGTGTCCCTTCCTGCACAAAAACAATCTACTCCGCAATGCAGCCATCCTCGCACCATGGCGCTACGATGGCTGCGTTGGCTCTAGCCAGCTAATTTAGTGCAGGGGGAAACACAGGGATGCACTGTATTTTTGTAAATACAGTGCTTCCCTGCGTTTCAGAACTGATGCAGCGCCAAATTTGGTGCAGCGCTCTGCCACTTCTTTGTAAATATTCCCCTAAATGTGAAGACAGTACTTATAAGCCAGTAGCAGTCAAAAGGTTATTTGAGGCTGCGAGGGGCCGGTGCAAATCCAAAATCCAGGCCGACCACGATGGAAGGTAGGATGACTACAGAACCCAGGCAGGGTCTGCTGAAACAGTACCTTTGGTGGAGCAATGCATCAACGGGGAGGACACAATGTGTCAGTATTTCTGCCATACTCAGGGTGATGCATCATCGTCGGGGTCTATAGAAGTGGATGCGATGTTTCATCGGCAGGCTGTGCAGAGCGTTGTCGTCAAGCTGTGCAGTGGGTAAAGTTGCTGTCATCGGGTTGCCCTACTTTGCGTCAATTTTTCTGCCGTACTCAGGGCGATGCATCACTTTTTAAAGTTTGAAGCCGCAGAACCCACTTCTGAGGCCCAGGACTGGAGAGGGATACCTCAGGCAAGAGTAGGCCTCACAGATGGCAGAGTCCAGCAGCACCAGGAGATTTGCAAGTAGTCTCTGATGTTCCTGAGACTGCAGAAAAACAATAAGCTCTTGGAGACTCCTGGGTTCAAGGATGTAGAGAACAAGTCCAGTCCTTCTCACTGCAGGACAGAAACAGCAGGCAGTAGGCCAACACAGCAGAGCAAACAGCAAAGTGGAAGTTCCTCTTTCAACACACAGAAGCAGTAGGCTAACACAGTAATGCAGATGCAGAGTGGCAGTCCCTACTGGCAGCACAGCAGTCCTTCTTCCTAGCAGAGTGTCTTTGGTTCCATGAGAGATTTGACTTGGTGTGGTTTTGGCTCCAGTATTTATACCTTGGTGCCCTAGTTCTGGAAGGTGGGAGAAACTTCCAGACCATCCTTTCAGGTCCACAAGGTGTCCCACCCTCCGTGATTCCAGTCCCTCAATAGCAGGATATGCAGCCCTTTGTGTGAAGAGTGGCACAGCCCTATTCAGGAGCAAGTGAGGCTGTGCTAAGCTGTGTCCCCCATAAAGCCAGTTAATGGGACATTAATGTCCATTAAATCACACCTCAGCTCCCATTGTGTGACTGTCTAGAGGGAATACGCACAGTCCAGCTGTCATCTACCCCATATATGTATTCAGAGACAGGCAGGGGCATAGAATGGTTAAAGTAAGAAAATAACAACTTTCTACAAGCATTTTCAGACTTCACTATAAATAGTGAAAACACAAATGTAAATGTTTTTCACTATCTGGACATGTTAAACTTAAAGGTACATGCCCAGCTTTTTAAATACACCGCACTCTGCCATAGGGGGCTAATTAGGAGTAACTTACATGTAATGAAAAGGAAGCTTTGAGCCTGGCAGGTGGGTACACTTGCCAGGTCAAAATGGCAGTTTAAACTGCACACACAAGATCTTCAGTGGCAGGCCTGAGACATGTTTGAAAGGCTACTGAAGTGGGTGGCACAATCGGTGCTGCAGTTCCACTAGTAGCATTTAATTTACAGGCCTTGGACACATATAGTGCACTTTACTATGTACATGCAAGTAAATTAAATACGCCAAACAGGTGTAACCCAACCATACCATGTTTAGAGGAAATAGCACATGCACTTTAGCACTGTTTAGCAGTGGCAAAGGGCCCAGCGTCCTGATACCCACAAAAAAGGGTCTGAAAAAGAGGAGGCGGGCAAAAAGTTTGAGAATGACACTGAAGAAAGGGCCATTTCCAACACCTATATATTATTATGCCGAAAGGTGATAAATTAATGTATACAGTGGCTTGCTTAGACTGTTACCTATATGTTGGGTATGCCAAAAGCCAATATATAAATGAGTGTGCTGAGAGACCTGCAGTGTTGTTAAAATGAAATCATTGCAAAGATTACAAAGGGACAGGTGGGGAATTCTCGAAGAGGAACTGCCACTGTGCATCATTTCAGACCATCTCAAATGCACCAAAGAACCTGGGAATGAAAAGGACATCTATGATGATCTGTATTTTGATATGTTTATCTACTGAGAAAAAGTAAAGTTGCATATATTCATTTCACTTAGCGCACACCCTTATCCAGGGTAGTCCTGCCTGACCATTTTGCTCCCTGTGCACAGTCTGGTGTTTTTGGGACCACACAAGCATGCCCAGGACTCATCGACTCCACACTGGGACATGACTTCAATAACTACAGGTATTTATTGAATTTAGTGTGTGTGACATATGATCTCCTGTACCTTTTAGGATTTACTGCCCTTTATTGCACTACATTGCTACTTTCATCAGTATTTTCACGGGGTTTATCTTTATCTACTGTATTACCTGTCTCGCCCCATGTGCCTTTCGTTGATTATTGTTTTTCCTTATTTTTATTTTATTGACATTCCCACGCAGTCCTTGTGCTTTGTCTGCTCTTTGCTTGCTCAATGGAACCCTGTGCACAGTTGCTCTTGGAGGTGTAGTGTTTCTGAGACCAGCTGAGCATGATTAGAAATTCATAAACTTCCTACTCAGCTGGTCCAGGGGCGCACCAAAGGTAAGCCAATTTGGACCCATCTGCTCCCTTCCGAGATCACAGACCAGTCATGTGGCTAGTTACGAGACAGCCTAAGAGAGCCCAAATAATTTTTATGGTCGATCCTGCAAGTGCATGTGCTTGCGCATGCATCTCATATGCGAGACGCTGTTGTGTTCAGTAAAGGGCTTGGAGCCCGTCTGTTGCTCACCATTTGTTGGTTTGCGTGACACTCTTCTTTACAGCCTTGTAATTCATTGAGGCATGCCTGGCATCACTTCCATATCTCTGTGTGGAGCAGGGATCAAGCACTGAGTGATGCAACTTAATTAGTGACCGTCCACAGCAGCACAAACAAAATTGCAAAGTTTTGTTTTTTAGAGCTAACTTTATTCCTGGACGCTGTTGTCAAAATATGACAATTAACTTGTTCGAAATATACGAGGCCCGGTGCATTGCAAATGCTTTTTGTTTCTTCGAACACTAATCAATTATATTTTTGCTATATCTGTAATAGCCTAGTTTCCCAGGACGGTTTGTTGGTCTCCATCTTAAACTTAATTGACTTCTCATCAGATGGCAAAAACTCCCTATTCTCAATCTTGTCAGTATGTCAGTTATTTAAAAGATATCTTGTTCAATGTGAACTCACTTATAAAACACTCCGTCGAGATTCATGATTTTATTGTGAACAATGATTTGGATATTTTCTTTGTGACTGAAACCTGGCGTGAGTATGAGACCCGCGTGGCAGTCAACGAAGCTACTCCCACTAGTCACAAGATGTTCTTTCTGTTTCCTGTGTTGACTGTCTTTCATGACCACTACAGCTTGGTCCTCCCAAGTGGCATCTTGTGATTGGAAAAAGGTCTCTACAGTTTCCCTTAGTCCATTGATCTCTTACGTGTACAATAACATCAGCCTCAAAATGTTCCCCTCTGAGAAATATGATATTTATTGTCATTTCAATACATCTGCTTTAAATAAATTAGTAGTTGAATCTAGCAAATCTAACAAAATGAAATCCAAATGCTCTCTATGGTTGACGATTCTGTCCACTTGATCAAACGAAGTTTAAATCGCGCTGAGCACGACTGGCGTACTAAAGGGTATATTTTCAAGAAAGTAGCGTATCATAGATGATGTGTCACTTTTCTTGCAACCCCTTGTGCCCCCTCATGACATCATGTGCATGCTGTATTTACAATACAGTGCACATGGTGCACGTGAGGCCAATAGCGTAAAAAAATGTTATGCTATTATGGCGCTTTGGTGGATTAGCGCCAAAAATTACACCACTAATCTACCAACCTCAAGGTAGGCCCATTGAATGCAATGGGAGCGTCACTTTAACACCTGCCTGAGGCAGGTGTTGAAAATTACGCTAAAATAGGTGCCATGAAATCTTGTCAATTTCACTGCGCCATTTTTTTGGGCCTCCTACCGGGGGAACACCCCATTACATACATTATGGCTTGCAATGCACCACTTTGGAGATATGGCAGGACTAAAATGCCTCCTTAACACCACATGTCTAAATAACAAATGACGCTAAGATGTTACAAGGAGGTGGAAGGGGCCTGTAAATATGCCTCTAAATTGAAAGTAGCAAATAATCTGAGTAGAACAGGCTTTCAAAATGTAAAATGGATAATTCCCATTCCCAGTCTAAGAGAACTCTCACAACCAATAAGAAACAAAAATAACTCTTTAAAAGTGTCACTGGGCTGAATGATGAAGAAGTTATAAGCACCAACAATGCTTCTCGGGTTTCTGTGAGCATCTTGCTGAATTCTTTCGATCACAAATCAGTAATATCAGAAGAGCATCATAAAAGAATTTTGCACTATCGCCACCATTGCAGATTTCGCAATCCTCTCGATCACCATCTGAACTGAGTTTGATCCTACTTGAGAATGAATAAATTGCTTAAAACTTCCAAATCAGGTCCTCCCCTAGATCCTATTTGTGCCAGATTTCAATCTTCCCTAAAGGATGTTCTGTCTCCTGCCCCAGCAGACTTTATGACTGCATCTCTTCAATTAGACAAAGTTCCAATTCAGTTTAAAGTGTCTAAGGGGGTCATTCTGACCCCGGCGGTCCGAGACTGCCGGGGCCAGGGTCGGCGGGAGCACCGCCGACAGACCGGCGGTGCCCCGCAGGGCATTCTGACCGCGGCGGTTCGGCCGCGGTCAGATGCGGGAAACCGGCGGTCTCCCGCCGGTTTCCCGCCGGTTTCCCGCTGCCCTGCAGAATCCTCCATGGATCCAGGAACAGGATGGCGGTAGGGGGTGCCGCGGGGCCCCTGGGGGCCCCTGCAGTGCCCATGCCAATGGCATGGGCACTGCAGGGGCCCCCGTAAGAGGGCCCCACAAAGTATTTCAGTGTCTGCTATGCAGACACTGAAATACGCGACGGGTGCCACTGCACCCGTCGCACCTTCCCACTACGCCGGCTCAATTCTGAGCCGGCGTCCTCGTGGGAAGGTTGATTTGCCCTGGGCTGGCGGGCGGCCTTTTGGCGGCCGCCCGCCAGCCCAGGGCAAATCCCAAAATACCCTCAGCGGTCTTTCGACCGCGGAGCGGTATTTTGGTGGGGGAACTTCGGCGGGCGGCCTCCGCCGCCCGCCGAAGTTAGAATCACCCCCTAAGTGTCTAAGGGCCAGATGTAGGTAAGTAAACAATTGCGACATGCAATTTGCGAGTCATAGCGACTCGCAAATTGCAACTCGCAATCCAAGATGCAGAAAGGTGTCTCAGACACCTTCTGCGACTCGCTATGGGGTCGCAAAGACCCACCTCATGAATATTTATGAGGTGGGTCGCAATTTGCTACCTCATAGCGAGTCTAGGCACTCACAGGGATGGTGGCCTGCTGGAGACAGCAGACCACCATGTCTGTGACTGCTTTTTTAATAAAGCAGTTTTCTTTTTTCTTTTTGCAGCCCGTTTTCCTTAAAGGAAAACAAGCTGCAAAAAGAAAAAATTCCGAAACCATTTAGTTTAGTTTTTTTCAGAGTAGGCAGTGGTCCATAGGACCACTGCCTGCTCTGAAAAATACTTTTTTGTGGCATTCACAAAGGGGAAGGGGTCCTATGGGGACCCCTTCCCTTTTGCGAATGAGTTACCATCCACTTCAAGTGGATGGTAACTGCGAGTTGGTTTGCGACCGCTTTCGCGGTCACAAAGCAACTCAACATCGCGATGCGGTCGCAAATAGGAAGGGAACACCCCTTCCTATTTGTGAGTCGGAATCACATTTTGCGAGTCGGTACCGACTCGTAAAATGTGACTCTGCATCGCGTGAGGCCTTTTGCGCCTCGCAAACTGCGTTTTTCGTCGTTTGTGAGGCGCAAAAGGCTTCCTACATCTGGCCCTAAGTGTCTAAGTGTCATTTGTTAAAAAACTTTTTCTTGACCCTTCACTTACATCAAACTATTGTCCTATCTCTCTTCTTCCACTTGTAACAAAAATGTTTGAAACATTTGTAGGTCACAATTTTTTAACTTCCTTAATACTCATAACATTTTAGAAGCGGATTTTAGCCTTAATATAGGTTTTGAATCTGTTAAGGTTTCAGTTTTATATGAT
The DNA here is from genome assembly GCF_031143425.1 of Pleurodeles waltl. Lineage (NCBI taxonomy): Eukaryota > Metazoa > Chordata > Amphibia > Caudata > Salamandridae > Pleurodeles > Pleurodeles waltl. The sequence goes on along the minus strand of NC_090437.1, from coordinate 1,217,173,502 downwards.
CCTCGCCTAGCAGTGAATCCCCTGATTATAATCAATCTCTCAGTAGAGTTCAACATTCCCTTCAGAAAAAGGAACCAATCAGAGCTGGCAATGGTGGCTCAGTCCTTCAGTGGTTTATCTCTTTTATCTAGGAGCGAACCCAGAGGATCCCTTCTTCTTATTTTCCTACAATCTTTCATGTAGGGTTCCTCAGGGTTCTCCTGGTTCTTTGATTTCCAATTCCATTGTGATGCAGACATCACCTAAATCTTAAGTACTTTGTAGATTGAATGGCCTCTCCGCTGACAGCTCTCTAATATAACAATGTCTGCCAGCAGTCCACTGGTGACTAGCCCTTTTATAAACAATTTGCTTTTTGGCCATCTGATTTCTGAAGCTGCTCCACGCCTTTGCAATTTGTAAAAAAGTGTGAGCTTTAGCTCTATGGCATTCTTCAGACGCACTGCCAGGCAGGGCAGCATTAGCACTGGGGGTGCCTGATGTGACAATATTTTTGGTGCCACCCCACCATGACCTCCTCCTTGGATTCTCTCACAACCACCCGGCAAAAGTGCAGCTCATCTCTCCATAGCCCTCTCTCACATACATTTCATTTGTTTAAAGTGCTGGTAAAGACTGGATTTACTAATTCACTCAGCTATGTACATAAAATACAGATATTTTCTTTGTAGGAGGCATATGAACCCTCTGCGCTACTTTATGATGAGTGAAAATTGCCTCTAGACAAAACTCTATTGCTCTCTGTGGCAGGAACATTAATCACAAGAGTTATCTTGAAATTTCTATTGCTGCCTGAAAGCTGGACGCACGAGAAACTCAGCAGCAGGTGCTTTAATTCCTAAATTATTGCTAATCACAGCGCCCCCTAAGGTCAGTGCCCCCTTATAGGTCAGCGCCCAGGGTGGCTGCACCAATCGCACAGCCCTAAGGCCGGCCCTGCTATTAGGGCTCCTCGGTTTTATGTTCTTACATCTCTATGCTGAGAAAACATTTTTCTCTTTTTCCTATCCTACCTCTGAAAGCATGCTATACTATTATTATAATCTAGATTGGATCTAGACTGGATTACTGTAACAGTGTTTACCTGTTATTTGGGAATCAAGCAGCTCGACTGGTTGTTCAAACATGTGCTTTAGTCACTAGATTCTATCTTTAAATCATTGTACAGTTCCCTGAAGAGCGGGTTTTCTTCTACAATCTATGTAGGATGCATCATCCTCTCTAGTTTTTCGCCTAGTATTAGCTACTCCCACCTCAAGAGATACTTCTTTGCAAGATAGCTACATTCTGCACAGCTATTTTGGCTCTCGATCTTGAATTTGGATAAAGCCCAAACTCGGTGGCCAATCCTTCTCGAATCTAGGGCCAGATGTAGGTAGGAAAAAAATAGCGGCTTGCAAATTGCGAGCATGTGCGACTCGCAATTTGCGAGTCGCTAACTGCAATTCAGGTAGAAAGTACGCGGACAATTTGCGACTCGCACCCGGAGTCACACCGCAGATAGCGAGTCCACTGTTTGCGAGGTCGCTTTTGCGACCGCGCAAAAAACGGACTCGCAATTTGCGAGTGGGTGTCGCAAATTGCGACTGTGCTGAAAATTGAAAGCAGGTGCTGCAGAACACTCTAGAAATCACTGCAGAACACTGAGGAAAACACTTCCTGGCACATGATGATGACATCACAGCCAGGAAGTTTACAAATACACCTGGGAGGAGGGAGGACCACACCCTTTTTAACTGCAGCAGAGCTAACAAAGCACCAGCAACCATGGCTGACACTCCCAGGAAAAGGAAGCTCAAGTTTGCTGAGAAGGAGTTGGAGGTGCTAACAGATGAGTGCTGTCAGCACCATGATGAGCTGTTTGGCAAGCAGCCCTCACTGTGCCAGACACAGAAAAAAAACAAATTTGGCAGGATATCCAGGACAAGGTAAACTCCCTGGGGGTCAGCCACCGGAGTGTGGAAGAACTAAAGAAGAGGTGGTACGACCTCCGCTCCCGGACCAAGGAGAGGGTGGCAGAACGGCTCCGGGAGATGAGAGGCACAGGAGGGGGACCATCTACCATACCACCACCCACACCCCTGGAGGAAAGGGTTGAGGAGACCCTTGAGCCAGAGGCTGTCACTGGATTTGGAGAACTGGACACCTCTGAGCCCGGACCATCAACCGGTGAGTACCATGTGATATGCTTGTACCCCCATCAATGCCATACCCCCCCCCACCATGTACACAGGGGCATGCACAACCAAGATAGCTCCATTTCAGAGTAGCAAACACCAGAATGATGCATTATGGGCAATGTAGTCAAGTAGGCAGTTCATAGGCAATTGTTTATTAGGAAGTTCTTAACTGATAGTAGACACTGACAGTGTGTTCCCCATGTCCCACAGGTCTCCCACAAGACACCCCCACCAGCCCAAGCAGCCAGGTGCCAATGGTCAGCCAGCACAGAGAGGAGACAACAGGACCAGCCAGCACTCCCACCTACACCACCAACACCATCCCCTCTCTGGAAACACCTGTTGCAACAGTGGTGTTGGAGCCTGCACCAGGTACAAGCCAGAGTGCCACATCAGACATTACTGGGCCTCCACCACTGCGCAGGTGACGCAGGATGGCAACAGCAGAGCAGCAGGCAGAGTCAGGGCTTCCCTCCACAACACCAACGGAGGCCCAACTGCTACGGGGTCAGCGCCTTCAATACCAACAGTTAAGAAGGATTAGTGGGGTATTGCAGCGCTTTGAGAGGAACCATGCCAACAGCATGCAGCAGGTGCATTCACAACTGCAGGTCATTGGGAACAACACAGGTGACCTTGCACTGTCTATGCGCGAACTGGTGGCTGGACTGCTAACGCAGAATGACAGTGCACGGCGCAGGGACCGCCAGCTGCTGCAACGCCTGGACAGGATGGCCTCCTCTATCGTTAGGCTGGCATTTAACACAACTGGGCTGTCTAGGAGAACAGTCAGCCTCCAGGTTGACTTGGGCCACTTTGCGGGTGATGTGGCACGGGGACTGGGCCGGATCACCCATGCAATAGACCTAATGGAGGCACGGCAGGTGTCCAGGGGCACAGGTGACACCCCACAAGACAGTGAGGAGGGCTCCACTGTCAGCAGTGTCTCTGCCGGTGACACCAGGGTGCTACGTAGTGGGAGCACAAGGCAGAGCACTGCTGACCCACCTAGTACCAGCCAGGCTGGCCGAGCCCGTCGTAGGGTGTGAGCTAAACACTGTCCCTGGGGTTGGGGCACATGATGGCAATGTGTCCCATGCCAGGTGGACTATTGGAGACCCTGAAATGTTTTTTCTTGTATATAGTTTGGTTATTTGCACTTATTAAATCTTTTGTTCTTTCCACTTAACACATGGACTGTTTGTTCTATTGGTGAGTATGGTAGGAGTTGGCACGTACCTTCGAAAGTATTGGTTTGCAATATGTTCCTGTCTCAGTCTGCCTTGAATGGCGATGCTCCTATCCCCATGATGGCGATGTGGTTGCTCTTGCTCTTCATCCTCCGAATCTGGGTCTTCAGGGGTGAGAGGTAGCCCACGTCGGGTGGCAATGTTGTGCAGGATAGCGCATGCGACAACTATTTTGAATGCCGTTATTGGGGTATACTGGAGGGCACCTCCACTTCGGTGGAGGCATCTGAACCTTGCTTTCAGCAGTCCGAAGGTTCTTTCGATTATGTTCCTGGTCCTCTTATGTGCACTGTTGTATCGCCTCTCGCATTCATTGCTGGGTGTTAAGTACAGAGTCAGTATCCATGGACGTAGTGCATATGCACTGTCACCTGTTGGGCACAAAATGTACACTGTTAGCAAGGCATGGGTGGTTTGCACATTGATCTGTGTGCATGTCTTCAAGGTGTATTCAGCTCTACCTAGGAGGTATCCGTCTCCAAACTCCCCACGTTCCAGGCGTTGGTGTATCCCACTGTGCCTAAAAATGTAGGAGTCATGAGTACTGCCTGGAAACTTAGCAACCATGTCAGTGATGACATAATGGGCGTCACATACCACCTGAATATTGAGTGAGTGGGTACACTTCGTATTGCGGAACAGATATTCCAGGTTTGCAGGAGGACATATTTGAATATGTGTCCCGTCTACACACCCTATGACATGGGGGAAGTTGGCAATCCGGTAAAAGTCCAACTTGGTGCTGTTAATTTCTGCCTCATTCCTGGGTAGGTATATGTATCGGGACATGTGTGTGAGTATGGCATCTAGGAATGCCCTGAAGAACCTTGATAGTGCACTTTGGGATACGCCACCTGCCACAGCAATGACCCCCTGATAGCTACCCGAGGCCAAGAGGTGCAGTGAGCATAGCACTTGCACATGCGTAGGGATGGCGCAACCGCGCACAGTCTGGCGTTCTAGCTGTGGTTTGAGTAAATCTATTAAATCTAGTTTAGCTGCGCTGCTAAGTCTATATTTGTCATATATTTCCTCCTCAGTTTGCTGGAAGATTGTCTGCCTTGTTCTGTAAATCTTCTCCTGTCTCTGGCTCCTCCTCCTCCTCTGCTGGGCTGCGTAGACTCTCCTCCTCACTGCTATCAGGTATATCTCCGCCATCTTGAGTAACCCAGATGCCTTCTGGGTCTCCTTTTATACTTTGGTTATGGTTACCACCTGCTCTGAGTTAGTGGTAAATTGCAAGTGCAAAATGGGCTTTTTGCGACTAGTCGCAATTTGCGAGTTGCTATTGCATATGGTTTGCGACTTGCAAATTGCGACTTCCTATTTGCGGGTCGCAAAATGGGGTCGCAAATTTTGCGAGTCGGTACCGGCTCGCATCGCATTTTGCGAGTCGGAAATTGGATTTTTGCATCCCATTTCTGATTTTGCGGGGTCGCAAATAGCGAATCGGGCCATTTGCGACTCGCAAAAGTTTGCTACATCTGGCCACTAGCTCCTACCTTTTAGAATGTTCTACCTCTGGCTCTAAGATCAATTATGAATTACTTACAGTTCACAAATTATCCTAAAACACAACTATTCTACAAGGTCTTCAATTAGTCGTACCCTTTCTTCTATTTTCTTTACCTGCTATTGGTGCCAAGAGACATCCTTATCACATAATAAAGCTGACTGTCACCCTAAACAATACTCAAATTCAAGCTTTGACATTAATTGTGAAGTTTGTATGTGTATAGGTGAATATGATAATAAGGCAATGGCTGGTTGGAGGAGGTGGGACATTAACGTGTATGTAAATTGGTTAGTGGATGGGTGAATGGCTAAGTAGGTGAATGCATAAATAGGTCAACACATGAACGAGGGTGTGGTTTTATGGTGAAAAGTTACACCAATGTGTTTCAGACATTAGTAGTGATAATGTTGTAAATCAGCAAAAAGGTGCAAGAATTTCACCAGATATGGGCACCATGATGGCACGAAGGCATGCAACTCTTTCAGAATTCAACCAAATTCTATTTGAAAGTGGCAATTAAAGAGAGGAATATATGTTCCACATACAGTGCAAATTAGTATATGAGGTGCTGTGGATTGAAGTAGAACATTGAAAAGTCAGCCATTATCACGCTCATCATTTCTTTATTAACATCAGTCACATGTAGTGCAGTCCCTTGGGGGGTGGTGTCTATTTGAGAACGGTGCAGCTCCCATGTCAGTGAGAGTATGCAGATTCAGCACTAGCCATGGCCCTGCAGTCACAAATAAAGACACAATATAACTTAAGCAATAAACTTAAATCAAAGTCTGCTATTTTAGCCACTCCCTTGCTCATCAGATTTACCTGACTCTGACTTGCTGCCACCTCCATACATACCAGCTCACTAATGCAAACAGCACCGAGGAGGCATTCAGAGGAAGGGGTGGTATGTAACTCCGGGTGAAATTCATGTAATTTCATTGGCCTAAACACGGTGAATTACCCGGGAAATTATGCAAAAATAATACGTTATGTAAAATTTATTTCTCACACCTTACACGTAGAAATTATGCAAGGACACATTTTCTGCTTTAAAAAAACGTAGCACAAAAAGCAAAACAACTCAGGCGAGCGACCATTTTGATTAGGGTATAGCACTGCAGACTCCAGCCTCTTCTTACCTGTGTGCTCCCTAATATTGGCCTTCCCATCTCTTTCCAGATTGCCCTTTTTCATGTCCATCGCTTCCATTTTTCTATTTTATGTTTACTTTCTGTCTACTTTCCCCGGCCCCTATTAATTGCCTGACTTTTTGTTTTGTCACAACCCAGGCCCCTCAGTTAATCAGTTAGGGCTATTGATATCTGCTGCTGACATCACCAAAAGGGAATTGAATCACAAAATAGTTTTCAAAGACGGGAGTGGCAGCACTGGTGTTTTTGTGCTGTGTCACATCCACCTCTTGTTAGTGGCAGGTAGCTCTGCAGATCAGGACCTTTGTTGAGGGCGAGTGCACAGCACCATGCACTGCCACCTCAGGATCTTCCTCACCCAGCAACAGATCAACTTGGAATTTGTAGTTTATATAAAACTAAACAGAGTTTTCACTCTTTTAGTCTGTTTTAATATTCTTTTAGTTTTGAGTGATTGTGACAGCCTTTGCATTTATTTAGAAAGTGCATATTGCACTTTGCTGGACAGACGTTCCCTCTTTGAGGGTTAATGTACTGATTCTGAGAATTGTTAACCTTTTAGAACCTTTTATATAGTACTCTGTGGCCATGTTTAGGGCCTGAAGTGTTTTTTCACTCTCTACTGCAGCGGTTAGCGGTCTAGTCTGCCATCAGTCTATTTTGCAGAGTTACAAAATGTCTTAATGAGTTATTGAAGACAGAATGTTGCCATTCTCTGAACACAGATAATCCCCTAGGTGAGTGTTCCTCGTGCAGTTATACACTTGATTTGAATATAGCAGCAGCCAGATCAATGGTAAGCCCCCAAAAGAAAAAACAGCTTACTGGAAGTGGAAAATAAGCCTACTACTAGGTGGCACACATACTTAGTCAATTGTAGATCCCTTCTCAAGCATTAGCTGGATATGTTTACTCTGTTAGAGGATAGTCACCCAGGCATATGTTTTTTAACAGAAACATGGCTCAAGGAGGTAAGTGAGCCAGATATTGCAATCACTCTGCCTCTAGGATATAATATCACCAGGCGTTAATGTAAATGTACCCCTAGTATAATTTCTGGCTGTGAAAGTTTGCTATTCACTATTAAACTTTCCCATACCTTTACCTGAACACTGGTCTATGGCCCTCCAGGATCAGCCTCAGAACTGGTGAGGACCATTCCAGATATATTGGCAACATATTGGGGGTTATTACGACCCTGGCGGTCGACGATAATGTGGTGGTAAGAACCGCCAACAGGCTGGCGGTAGTTGCTGCCACACTATGATATTGGCGGGTTGGCTGAAGCCAACCCGCCAATGTACCTCTCTGACCTCCACGGCGGTAACAGCCGCCGGGCTGGAGATATCCATCTCCAGCCCGGCAGCTGCCATTGTGCCACCTGCGGGATTATGACCCCGCCTACCGAAAACCATGGCGGTAGTCCATATCAGTGACAGGGAATTCCTTACCTGTCACTGATGGGGGGCTCCCACCCTACCTCTCCAGATACCCCCTCCACCCTCGCATCTCCAACCCCCCCTACATCCACATCCCCTTCTCACATACACACACACGCATACACACACTCATTCACACAAACATACACGCATGCAGACATCCAATCACACACACATCCAAACATGCACGCAGACACGCATTCACATTTCACAACATACACGCACTCACACATCCATACATGCACACACGCACTCAACACTCAAAACACACCCACATTCATACACACACCTACATTCACACACACACACAACACCCCCCACACCTGTCAGAGACCCAACTAACCTGGATCCAGGGGGTCCTCCGGCAGGGGACGGGATGGGGCGATGCTTCCGCCAGCAGCACCCGCCAGCAGAACACCGCCAGGCCGTATTATTTGTCATAATACGGCTGGTGGCGGTCTACTGGCATGGCGCTGCTGGTGGTAGCAGCGCTACCTTACCACCATCCACCAGTATGGCCACAGCAGGATTTCCGCCTTTCTTGTGACGGAAATCCGGCTGTGGTCACATTATGGTGGATGGCTGGTAGTCACGGCGACAATCTTTTGGCGGCCGTCGCTGCGGCGGTAGGCGTTTTTTACCGCCAATGTTTTTATGAGGGCCATAGTCTCGATTCAGCTAATTTCCACTTACTGGGGGACCTAAACATCCATTTGGAAGATCCCACTTGTTCATTAGCCTCCAGTCTTCTACAAGACCTGTCTGTGATTCAATTTCTCAGTCAGTTCTCCCACACATACTGTAATAAGGGCCACATTTTAGACCCAATTTTTACCAACATAATGAACATGGTAGTGGAGTCTCCTCTGCATACAATTTAGATGTACCACTGTATTATTCCATTCTGTCCCCCAAAGCTAGTGGAATTGGCTCCTAAGGTCAACATCCCTATGACGTCTTGTCAGTGGTCTAAATTGGATGTAGTCAGCTGGGAACTGGCTCTATATGAGTCACCTTCTTTTTTAACTGACCTAAACAATATTTCTTTGTCCTATGTAGGACTAAAAAACTGGGACAACAAGGCACTGGATGAAGTCATCCCAATAAAAATTTGTAAACAAATAAGATGGGGGAAAAATGGGCTGGTTTTCTCAGGAATTGAGACAACTTAAAAAAGAATGTAAGGTTAAGGAAGTGGAAAACTAACTATGAGTTGGCATATAAAGACATGTATAAAGCCTCCTTAAAAAAATATCAGCATGCCATTCGTGGAGCTCGGCTAAATGAATTTGCAAATAGGATTAATTTATCCTCAAATTCTGTGAAATAAATATACAATATTACAAAGTCCTTTCTTTTGCCGAACCCAGGCTTTGCTGCCCGCCCCCTTCTAAGGAGCAAAGTAAACTATTGGTGGATCACTTCCTTGCGAAGGTGCGCTATGTCTATAACTCATTAGCATCAGGACTCAAGGACAAGTCGTAAGGAGGCCTCAGAACTAAAATTACTGAACCAGAACTTTCAAATTCGCCCAACTGAGCAAAAAGGAGGTTGCATGTGTGGCGGGATCAGTTAAATCAGGCTCGCCACTTGATCCGGCTCCAATAGAAGTTCTATTGAAGGGTGGAGATGTAATACTTTCAGCCCTGACTGTATTATACAATTTGGGCCAGATGTATGTAGCATTGGCTTTGTGATTTCCTAATAGCGAATCTGAGGGATTTGCTATTAGGAAATCGCAAACTGGGATGTATAACAGTGTGTTTAACACTGTTTACGATTCACAATTGGGTCGCAAATGACCTATCTAGTCAATATTCCTGAGGCAGGTTGCAATTTGCCACCCCATCGGGAATGGCCGCACTCACAGAGATGATGGCCTGAGGGGACAGCAGACCACCATGTCTGTGACTGCTTTTTAAATAAAGCAGTTTTTGTTTCAATGCATCCCATTTTCCTCAAAAGAAAATGGGATGCATTTCAAACAAAAAAATGAAAAGTTTTCTTTTAATTTTTTCAGAGTAGGCAGTGGTTAGTGGGACCACAACCTGCTCTGAAAAAATATTTTCACTTTTCTTCACAAAGGGGGAAGGGGTCCTTTGGGGCCCCCTTCTCGTTTGGGAATGGGTTACCACCAACTCCAAGTTGTTTTGCGACTGCACTCATGGTCGCAAAATAATCTTACATCCCCCTGCGACTCGCTATGTGGAAGGGACGTCCTTGGCACGCCCCTTCCTAATAGTGATACGCAAACCTATTCTGCGAGTCAGTAACAGTTTACTGACTCACAGAAAAGGGTTGTTACACGGGGAAAAGCCTTTTCCTGGTTGCGAATGGCCCAATGGGCCATTTGTGACCGGGAACAGGCTTTCATACATCTAGCCCTTTGTCGTTGAAGACCGGGTGTGTACCGTCAGAATGGAAATATGCTTTCATCCACCCCCTACTCAAGAAGTCAATGCTAGACCTGAGGTAGTTGAGAATTATAGACCTATATCTTTACTTCCTGGGCCTAGTAAGATCCTGGAGAAGATCATAAATAGAAATATAACAGCTTTCTTGGAATTCAATAATATCCTCCACCCAACTCAGACAGGTTTTCATGCCGGCCATAGTACTAAAACTGCACTCTTAAGGGCTATGGAAGATCTTAAGTTGGTCCTTGATCTGGGGCGGTTCAACAGCATTAATTCTACATAACTTAAGCGTTGCTTTTGACACGGTCTTTCATGCTATCTTATTGCAGTGTGCGGAAGAAATTGGTATTGCGGGAAAAGATTCAAAATGTCCTGCTTAATTTTTGGACAAGAGAGGATCCTAAGTCATCAGCTGAGGTGCGGAGTTCCTCAGGACTCATCAGTGAGCCTCACACGTTTTAACATATACAGCTGCTGCTATTTGTCTTGATCGGTTCCTTTGGGTTTATGATGGTGTCGTACACTGATGACACACAGCTAATAGTCTCGCTGTCTCCTGATACCAACACCACTTCAACAAGACTCAATCGCTGTTTGGACAACATATCTGAATGGATGGTGAGCAGCTGCCTAAAATTAAAAAGGAAGAAAACAGAGGTGATGGTGGTAGGCACTAGGTCAGATGGGCCCCGATGCTAGGGGAACATCCCGTATCCAAACAGGAGGTGAAGAGCTTAGGCTTCACCCTAGACTATCAGCTCTCCATGGCCACGCAGGTGAAGAAGATAGCCAGTAGCTGCTTCGATCTACTCAGAGCACTTTGGAAAACTCTCAAATGGATTCCGACCCAGTCAGGAAGACTAGTGATCCAGGGGCTGATCCTATCACGCCTTGATTATGGCAATTCACTCTACCTGGGTAGTCCTAGGGCAGTGTTAGGGAAACTTCAAATTATGCAGAATGCTGCAGCCCGGACACTAATAGGTATACCAAAATTGCAGTCAGCTAGGGAAGCACTAAAATCCCTCAATTGGTTGCCCGTAAGCTGAGGAGCACAGTGTAAGGCACTTTGCCTTGTACATCAGGCCAAACACAAGGTGGGCCCTAAAGTTTTTCACTGGTTGATCACATCTTACCAACCCAACAGGGTCCTCAGATCTAATAATCTTGATCTTCTGGCTATGCCCAGAATAATCAGAGCCAGAGGTGGGAGACAATCATTCTCATATCTTGCTCCTAAGCTCTAGAACTCTTTGCCTCTCAACCTGAGAAGCAAAAACATTTTTTTGAATTTTAGGAAGCAGTTAAAAACGTATCTCTTCCCATAATTTATTTTGTTTTCTTACCTCACTGTTCTTTCTTGAGTGCTGGGAAGCCCGAGCTCTGGTAGCCATGTGCTTTACAAGTATGGTGAATAGAATAGCATATACTGAAACAGAAATATGGCATAATATATGTTGGATGTTTCATCAAGAGGTTCAAAGTGAGACTTTTACAACATATAAGAGCAATAAAACATGGAGATAAGAGTTGCCCCTTGGCCAACCACGTAGTGTAGTTTTATCAGGGCTCCCTAAAGCTATTTAAATACTATAGTATAAAACATATTAAATCACACCTCCAGGGGGAGGGACGATAGAGAGTTGGTAGAGAACAGGAGTCGAAACAAATTTTGATTTTGGGAACTGAAGTGTCATGGGGCCACATCATTGACTTTAAAAGTACTGGAGGACAGATTAGCTGGCTGTGCACAAATGTATGAAGCTCGTTAGTAACTGTGCGACAGCTAAAAGTAATCTCTCTTGGAAGCATTAGCACATTAAAGTGATAGATTGATTGATTTTGTTGACTTTGAGCATATGATATATTACACTTTAATAGGTGGTAGAAGTTGAAGTTCTCTTATGAACATATAGATTGCATTACAAATTAAATTGACACCTGTATAGTATACTATTGCAAACCATGATTGAGGAATCCTCTGTAGAAAATATGTGTTGTACAATCAATATGAGTGATGAAATTAACTAATTATAATGAGGACTGGAAAAACATTGAGATACCAAAACAATGTCGAAGAATAGTTGTGTTACCTTTTGTGCTATATGGAATATTTCTGTTATATTGATTGATAACGATAATGCATAACAATGGATGAGGCTATGTTCCAGTATAGATAACAGGTTAGCTGTCTAGCTATCTGATGGGCTAAGGAATGGGGAAAAAGGACATTGAATATACATAAAGGACTAGCTGCAATGTACATTTTAGGCCAAGTGGAACAAGTCAAGTTGAAATGTGTCAGCCATTAATGTTGTGATACCATTTGAATAAAATTAATATTAATTACATTATCTAGTGTGCTGAAGAGTGGATTTTGACCCCCAGGAACTGGTGCAGCTGTGGATCTGCTGGCAAAAAGAGACAAGCAGTAACTGAGAAATATATATGTGTGTGTGTGTGTTTATATATGTGTATTTGCATATATACAAAATTATTTAAACATTAAATACCGTTTAGCATGGTAGAAAATAAAGATGTCCTTTTCTAAAGTGCTAACCCTTGTGTAATGTCTAAATTGAATCTGTTATGGTCTTAGTTTTGAGGTCTCAGTTGTAGATTCAAATGTGTAATTTTATGTATACATAAATTAGTATATATACATTCAGAAATATTATACATATTTGTTAGACTTTGATGCTGGTAAGTGGGGAGTTTATGTGGGGTATGTCAGGAAGGGTGCCAGGAAGACTGGGAGTGGACTTCAAGTCATATTTCTCAGTAGTGGAAGGCTCACAAATATATTTAACAGTGAGTCAAGGTAATCTACAGTGCTAGCAGTAGACAGTAAGGGAGCAATGTATGTTTAGGCTTAGATTGATGAGCAGGAAGAGAGGAGAACTGAAGGAAGATTTAATTTTCATAGTAAGTGAGGCTTCTCCAGGACTCTTCTGCTGCTGCACAGACTTTGGGACTGATTACAATCTTGGTAGATGGGATACTCCGTCACAAACGTGACGGATATCCTGCCCGCCTGGTACAAGTTCCATAGGATATAATGGAACATGTAATACAGAGGATGGGATATCCGTCACATTTGTGGAGGAGTATCCCATCTGACGAGGGCGTAATCAGGCCCTTTATCTCTGTGAGATGCAGTGCAGTTTGTGACTTTGTGAAAAATAACAACAAAACTGCATAAAGGTGTAGTAGAGGAGCAATATAATTTGTAGTGTTAACTAATTTGTATGGGAGGTTAAAGTGGGCAATACAATTGGTTACTCAAGTAGTAGATTTGTTTGCCTGTTAATAATCACATGACTGTAAATTATTACATGGACTTTATTTTTATGGTAGCTTGTACTATTAATGAGTGTCTTCTTTTCACTTTCTCTTTTCAGGACCGCCAAAGAAGATGAGATTAGGGGCTCAGAGTGATGTTATTGCTGACACCATGCCAGAAGGCATTATCTTGTGGGCTGGTAAATCATGTTTATTTATTTATTCTTCTTAGATTTAACAATTTATGTAACCTAATTTGAAGCACTTCCTTCTTTATTTTCCCATTTTGTTGTTTACCCAAATTTTTCCTAACTTCCTCTTTTTCCCTGTATATTCCCCATATTTCCCCATCCTAATTCTTCCTCTCCCGTGTGTTTCCTCCCTACTCCCTCCTTATTTCTTATTTCGTATTTCTTATTGTGGTAGCAACAGATCTCTTACTTCTTATTTCTCCTCTCTCCTCCCTTCACCTTCCTTTAACCATTGTTTCCCTGATCTTTTCTTAGCCATTTGCACCATTATTAAAAATGTTATAGCATTGCGTTTTGACTATTTGATTTTTAAAATGCAGAAGTAAGCTGTGTTTTAATTTGTGCAAATCCAATGAGTGGTAGTGATATTACTAAATAAGCTTCATTATAAACAGAACCTACCCTGGCAGGCAGGAAGAGCAACATGAGGACAGAAGGATCTTGCTTCTAAACTTGATCCTCAATCCTTTTTAATTTATCTACATTCTTAAATCTATGTCCTGTTTTACGGTCATTTAGGTTATTGTTTAGAAAAACTGGTGTGTTGTCCACTGCCTACCCATGCCTACCAACTCCCATCCAAGCACTAGTCACTTTTCTCCCACAACAGATTGATGTCTCATGTATCCAATAAATCAGATACACTTCTTAGAAAAATAGTGGAGATGAAGTAGGGTATATTTGAATGAAAGATGGAGTTTATCTGTTTCCAAATTTGCAGCTAAAAATAAGAAACAGAAAAGCATGTGAGAATTAGATGTGTTAAGTCGTCATGTTGTGATGACCTTGTACAGCATGTATCATTGAGATCTGGGTTGATTTTGAGTAAAGATACAGAGTCAGTAGGAGCCTGTTGTATATATAAAAAGTGTTTGTGTTGTGTTTGTTGCTTGAAAAGATTTTCAGATTTTGTCTAAGTCTGTTTCCACATTGAGATGGGCCAATTTGCATGCCAATCACATTGCCAGGATAATTCTCTGTCTTTTGTACTTCTATCCTTATGAACACATTTTTAATGTGATTCGATGGCAGAGGCCTTTGGGTTTGTAAGGAGAAGATCAACGAGGTGAGTGTTGGATGGTGGAGTGGAGGGAATGCTAGTTTTAAAGTAGGTGTATGCACTGAAAATTATATCCTATAAAAGTTAAAATTGATCATGAAATGAGAATGGGAATCTGAAAAGTGCCTTGTGCAAAGTAAATAGGGGAATCTTGAACAAGCAATTGATTAACCCATATTTATCCACTTTTATGCCAAGTTTTCCAATTTGTTGAATTTATTGTGCCAAATAGTGGATTGAAGAAAAGTGTGGAGATCTTTAGGGAGGTATCATATTATGAGTTCAAGTGGTTTGCAGGTGTATTTAAAAATTGGAGTGGAGAGTTGTTGAGGGTTTTGTATAAATGTCAAGTATTCACAAAATGAAAAGGGCGGATAATAATTTAAAGAGTGCAAGGTCCAATATGTAAATTGTTTTAGTAGAACAGTTTTGTGATATTTTGAAAAATCTGGAAATTTCAAACCACCATCAGTTTTGGGGTGTTTTAGTTTTAATAAAGACATACGGGAGATGTTTTAAAGAATGATGGGTACTAAAATCATCTTAATGGTACCAAGACCGCCCCACCACAATAAATTTAAGGGATACCATTTACTTGTTAATAAGATTGTATTATGTATGCAACTTTCAATATTTATGAAAATGGAGGTTTTAAGAGATTGGGTAAACTGGAGTCCTAGATATTTAGGTGGTCATTACAACTCTGGCGGACGGTGTTAAAGCGGCGGTAAGACCGCCAACAGACCGGCGGTAAAAAATTTGCAATTATGACCGTGGCGGAAACCGCCAACAAAGACAGCCACTTTAACACTCCGACCGCCACGGTGGTATAAACAAACAGTGCGGCGGTCACCGCCAACAGACAGGCGGAAGACAATGTACCGCCCACAGTATCACAACCTACCAATCCGCCACCTTTTGCGGGGCGGATTCACAGCGGATAAAAACACGGCGGAAACAGCCATTTCAAAGGGAAAACGCTCACCTCTACACACTCCACAAGGAAGGAGGGCACCATGGAGCCGGAACTTTATATTCTGCCAGCGCTAGTCTTCCTGCTCCTCTACGAGGATCATGAACGCCGGCGGCGAAGACCACAGTGAGTACTGCACCTACGACATAGGGGAGGGGGGAGGCAAAAACACAGGGACACACACACTCAACACCCCAACCCCCACCCCGACCCTCACCCACTACAACACACACACCAATGCTTATCTATACATTACAGTAACACCCCCAACCCCCCGGAAGAATGCAAAGACAAAAGGAAATGAGTGGAACCATTGTAATATATCAAAATACAGTAAGCAAATATATACATATATATATATACACAATAAACAAAATATACACCACGATTAGTAGTGCAGGTATTGCACCATTCATAGTCGGTGGACCACTGGGCCCAAAATGCATGGGCGAGGCCCACACAAGATACCCGATCCAAACGGAGAGAACACTGCAGGGGCATCAGATAGAAATACAACAGGCACCTCAGGGGGAAGGGAAGGGGGGGCACCTCAGCCGGATGAGTGCACCACGCCAGATCCACGAGGGGGCTCCATGCCCATTGATGTATCCTGGGGAGTGCAAAGCCACAGTCTCTCGATCTCTACAGTGGGTGGGTTGCCCACTGTTCAATCCTGGGGAATGCAAAGCCACAGTCTCTCAAGTCTCTACAGTGGGTGGGTTGCCCACTTTTCAATCCTGGGGAGTGCACAGCAACAGTCTCTCAAGTCTACACAGTGGGTGGCTTGCCCACTGTTCAATCCTGGGGAGTGCAAAGCCACAGTCTCTCAAGTCTCTACAGTGGGTGGGTTGCCCACTCTTCCATCCTGGGGAGTGCAAAGCCACAGTCTCTCAAGTCTCTACAGTGGGTGGGTTGCCCACTGTTCAATCCTGGGGAGTGCAAAGCCACAGTCTCTCAAATCTCTACAGTGGGTGGGTTGCCCACTTTTCAATCCTGAGGAGTGCAAAGCCACAGTCTCCCAAGTCTATTTAGTGGGTGGGTGGGGAGTGCAAAGCCACAGTCGCTCAAGTCTCTACAGCGGGTGGGTTGTCCACTGTACCATCCTGGGGAGTGCAAAGCCACAGTCTCTCATGTCTCCACTGGTTCTGGAGGGGGACTGGTGCCCAGAGTGCTTCATCCTGTGCAGGACAGACGGAGTGGATGCATGTCTCCACTGGTTCTGGGGGGGACTGGTGCCCAGAGTGCTTCATCCTGTGCAGGACAGACAGAGTGGATGCATGTCTCCACTGGTCCTGAGGGGGACTGGTGCCCAGAGTGCTTCATCCTGCCAAGGACAGACGGAGTGGATGCATGTCTCTACTGGTTCTGGAGGGGGACTGGTGCCCAGAGTGCTTTATCCTGTGCAGGACAGACGGAGTGGATGCATGTCTCCACTGGTTCTGGAGGGGGACTGGTGCCCAGAGTGCTTCATCCTGTGCAGGACAGACGGAGTGGATGCATGTCTCCACTGGTTCTGGAGGGGGACTGGTGCCCAGAGTGCTTCATCCTGGGCAGGACAGACGGAGTGGATGCATGTCTCCACTGGTTCTGGAGGGAGACTGGTGCCCAGAGTGCATCACTCACCCCGTGACGGTCACAGTTGCGTCACTGCCCCTGCCGCAAATGGGCTAGCGGTGCTTACCATGGCGGTCTTTGCCCTGTTCAGCGGTCCTTGGCCTGTTCAGCGGTGCTTGAGTTGCCAGTGTCAGACCTGTTCAGCGGTGCTTTCCATGGCGGTCTTTGCTCTGTTCAGCGGTCTTTGCCCTGTTCAGCGGTCCTTGGCCTGTTCAGCGGTGCTTGAGTTGCCAGTGTCAGACCTGTTCAGCGGTGCTTTCCATGGTGGTCTTTGCCCTGTTCAGCGGTCCTTGGCCTGTTCAGCGGTGCTTGAGTTGCCAGTGTCAGACCTGTTCAGCGGTGCTTTCCATGGCGGTATTTGCCCTGTTCAGCGGTCCTAGGCCTGTTCAGCGGTGCTTGAGTTGCCAGTGTCAGACCTGTTCAGCGGATCTTTCCATGGCGGTCTTTGCCCTGTTCAGCGGTCCTTGCCAAGGCGGTCCTTCATTGCCCAGCAGGGCTGTGGCTGGCGGTCCTTCATGGGTCAGCTGGGCTGTGGCTTGTGGGGCCCTCCTGGCCAGCTGGGCTGTGGCTGGCGGTGGCCTTCTGGGCAGTGACGATGAGGCTGGCGGTGGGCTCCTGGGCAGTGACAATGGGGCTGGCGGTGACCTCCTGGGCAGTGACTCTGGCAGTGGCCTCCTGGGCAGTGACTCTGGCGCTGGCCTCCTGGGCAGTGACGATGGGGCTGGCGGTGGCCTCCTGGGCAGTGACTCTAGGGGTGGCCTCCTGGGCAGTGACGATGAGGCTGGCGGTGGCCTCCTGGGCAGTGACTCTGGCGGTGGCCTCCTGGGCAGTGACTCTGGCGGTGGCCTCCTGGGCAGTGACGATGGGGCTGGCCTCCTGGGCAGTGACGATGGGGCTGGCGGTGGCCTCCTGGGCAGTGGCGATGGGGCTGGCCTCCTGGGCAGTGACGATGGGGCTAGGGGAGGCCTCCTGTGCAGCGGGGATGATGGCGGTCTTCTCCGCCGTGCTTCTCCTCCCAGACTTTGGAGATTTCTTCTGCCCCTTCCCCACCTAGGGAGGAGTCACAGCTGAGTCGACACTCCCCCCGGGACCCCTGTGAGCGGCTTGGCTGACTGGAGTCTTCCCCCTCTCCCGCCGGGCACTGTCCAACTTCTGGTGCTTCACAGGGGGGGGGGGACTGGACTGGCTGTGCTGTGGCTCTGTGCCACACTGGCTGGCCTGGTGGCCGGTGCACTCCACATACCTGTAACAACAGGCACCACTGGTCCCGGAGATTTTTTGGCTGAGGTGCTAGTACGGGACCTATGAGTTGGACGGGGGGTGGTGGAAAATAGGTTAAGGGTGGACAGGAAAAGTTTTTTTGAGACACTGGGACGGGTATCTGGAGGGGGTTTGGGAGTGGAGGAAGAGGTGGTGGTTGTAGGAGGTGTAACTTTTGTGGATTTGGGTGCAGGTGCATGGGCTGGAGGCTGTCATGAGGATGGCTGTTGGGTGGGTGTGTGCCTGCGTTTGTGTATCTTCGGAGGGGGCGTCACAGACACACTGGGAGAGGACACAGGGGACGTGGAAATGGTAGTGGGGGTGGTGAGTGCACGTGAGCGGGGTGTGATGGTGGGTGTGCTGGTGTGGTACGTAGTGGCTGTAGTGGTAGTGTATGCAGGTGTGAGTGTAGTCGAGACTGGGAGGGAGGAGGGGGACACAGTGGAGGCAGTGGATGTTGGTGTGTCTGTATGTGTGTGATGCTTGCGTGAGTGCCTGTGGGATGTGTGGTGCTTATGTTTGCCTGAGCTTCCCTTGGGTGTTGAGGTGTGTGCAGGCTGGTCTGATGGTGTGCTTGGGATAGGCAGAGGTACAGGGGATTGAGTCTGGGTTGAGGAAGTTGGAGGGGGGAGGCTAGACACAGGTACAATGGCTGCCATCAGTGCTGAGGCCAGAGTCTGAACGGTTCGATGAAGGGCAGCCTGACCAGAATGAATGCCCTCCAGGAATGCATTTGTGTGTTGCAACTCCCTTTCTACCCCCTGGATGGCATTCAAAATGGTAGACTCCCCAACAGTGAGGGACCTGAGGAGGTCAATGGCCTCCTCACTGAGGGCAGCAGAGGTGACAGGGGCAGGCGCTGAGGTGCCTGGGGCGAAGGTGATGCCCACCCTCCTGGGTGAGCGGGCACGGGGCGAAGGCTGAGGGGCTGCTGGGAGGGTGGTGCTGGTAGGGGGGGTGGCGGGTGTACCTGTTGAAGTGGGGGTCACAGATGTTGCCGCCACCACAAGGGAGCTCCCATCGGAGGATGAGTCCATGTCGCTGGTTGCAGATCCTGTGACCGCCAAGGTGCTCCCCTCGCCCTCCGTCCCACTGGTGTATTCTGAGTCCGAAGTGTAGCCCTCGATGGCCATGTGAGATGCAGCTCCCTCATGCTCCGGTGCCACTGTACCTCCGCCTGATGGTGCTAATGCACACAAGAACAGGGAGACCACAAAAAGGGGGACGACGACAGAAGAAAGACAGGTTGAGTGCATGGCTTACCGCTACCGTTGGCGGACAATACAGACACAGCAGCCCCCTGCACTACGTCGCACTGTTGGGCTCTACAGATGCAATTCCTGGGAAATGGCCTACAAGGCTATGGACGACATCTGCACACATAGATGACACAGGGGCATGAATACCTGTACTTGGCTCTCTACAGAGGTGGGGTGGGGTGCCACATGACCTGCCTTACGGAGGGGCCTTGCCTACGGAACTCGCCCTGGCCTAGGGAAACCCACAGCCCTCCTCCCTCACCCAGACACCTACACTACGCGCAAAGTCTGCTGAATGATAGTGTACTCACCCCCTTGTGTCTGCTGTGATGCCTTCCAGCGCCCATCCAACTCAGGGTAGGCCACCGCCAGGATCCTGAACATCAGGGGGGTCATGGTTTGAGGGGCACCCCTCCCACGTTGGGAGGCCATCCCCAGCTGAGCCTACGCCATCTTCTTGCTCCAGCGGCGAATGTCCTCCCATCTTTTACGGCAGTGGGTGCTCCGTCTGTGGTTGACCCCAGGGTCCGGACGTCCTTGGCGATGGCATGCCAAATATCCTTCTTCTGGTGGGCGCTGACCTACATGACATGTACAGGGGAAGAAGAGAAGTCATTACCAACTGCACCGTCAAAGTGAGTGGCCCACATCCCTACCCTTGCCATGTGGCACATGCATGCACAGTCCTTCATGCACGCAAAACTCTGCCCCCTACCTTCTTACAACCAGCCCACTCCACACAGGCATAGCCCATACAACATGCTTCCTGTGTACTTACCTGTTGGTCTGGAGGACCGTGGACTATCGTGTACTGGGGGAGGACCCCGTCGACGAGCTTCACCAACTCCTCTGCAGTGAAGGTAGGGGCCCTTTCCCCAGACGCACGAGCCATTGTCTCTTCCAGACCAAGGTCACAGCAGCACTTGCAGTGTAGGTCCTCTCCTGTCGAAGATCAGGTATCGAGTGATTCAACAGATAGAAAATGGCGGTGACGTCCACGGCGGTCACATCCGCGGCGGTGCGTACCATCACCGCCGGCGTACATCACCATTGGCTCCTGGGACCCATAGGGTCCAATGTTAACCAATGCAGCATTGCGCCGCAGTCTTCGACCGCCTACTGCGACGGTGTACAACGCCAGCGCAGTTACCTCACATCCCATTGTCCCAGTTTAGAGGTCAGGCAGCCGCCATTTCAGGAGCCCACATGGCCTAATTACCAACTGCGTCACACATACCTAGGCCTTGTCTCACAACACAAATACAGGCCACATTTTGGGTATGAATGGTGTTCTGTGTAGACTGTGGGTACATACCTCTGAGTTGTTTGACTCTGTGGTCGCTGTTGTCCTTCATAGGCACCGTCCGCTGGGACATGTGAGGAGATGGCAGCATCCTACGGTGTACCGACCGCTGGTGGTCCTGTCGACAATGGAGGAAAGAAGTTTGATCATCACCTACAGGTTTGACCGTGCCACAATCCAGGAACTGTGTACCCAGTTGGAGCCTGACCTGATGTCAGCAATCCGCCATCCCACAGGAATCCCTCCTCAAGTGCAGGTGCTATCAGTGCTCCATTTCCTTGCAAGTGGGTCATTTCAAACAACAGTGGCCATGGCATCAGGGATGTCCCAGCCTATGTTTTCCAACGTGTTGTCCAGAGTGTTGTCTGCCCTTCTGAAACACATGCGGAGCTATATCGTTTTCCCTCAGGTGGAGGACTTGCCTACAGTGAAAGGTGACTTCTATGCCATGGGACATATCCCCAACATCATAGGTGCCATTGATGGGACCCATGTAGCTTTGCCCCCCCCCCCACAGGAGTGAACAGGTGTACAGGAACCAGAAGAGTTATCATTCCATGAATGTACAGATGGTATGTTTGGCAGACCAGTACATCTCCCAGGTAAATGCTATGTTCCCTGGCTCTGTGCATCACGCCTACATCCTGCGGAATAGCAGCATCCCTTATGTGATGGGTCAACTCCAGAGGCACCGTGTGTGGCTATTAGGGGACTCTGGTTACCCCAACCTGTCATGGCTACGGACCCCAGTGAGGAATCCCAGGACCAGGGCAGAGGAACGCTACAATAAGGCCCATGGGCGGACTAGGAGGGTGATCGAACGCACCTTCGGCCTCCTGAAGGCCATGTTCAGGTGCCTCCATATGACAGGTGGTTCCCTATTCTACTCACCAAAGAAGGTGTGCCAGATCATCGTGGCCTGCTGTATGCTTCACAACTTGGCTTTGCGACGACAGGTGCCTTTTCTGCAGGAGGATGGTCCAGATGGCGGTGTTGTGGCAGCTGTGGAACCTGTGGACAGTGATGAGGAGGAATCAGAGGAAGAAGACATTGACAACAGGGACTCAGTTATCCAGCAATATTTCCAGTGACACACAGGTGAAAAAGCATTCCTGCCTACTGCAAGTACTTTAACACTTCTACCTCTATCCTGTCTGTCGATTTCAACCAGTGTATGGTCACTGAGTTGTCATTTTCCCTTACGGTTTCACAGGTGTGGTTTCCAACGTGTGTCATCTGCTTAGATTCCTCATGGACTTGAGATGTGTGACATAGGTATGTTGACATTACATTTGAAAAAACATTTTGTCACTGTCATTGCTAATACACAATTGCGAAATCACAGACTGACTCCAGATTGTTTTGTGCTTCAAGGGTGTTTATTGAAGTGCTCAATATTGGAGGGGGTTGTAAAATGGTGAGGGGGGATGGTGGAGGAATGTCCATGGCAGAGTCCAGTCTATTAGTCTCACAGGTGCATTGCCCATATGGGCATAGGAAGTGGAGCTGGGGCAGTTCCAATATAGACAGGGTTACAAAGTGGGACAGTGGTTTGACAATCAGGGTGGTCTCATTTCTTGGCGGGGGGTCTTGGCATCATGCTCTGTCTTGTTCCTGGATCTCAGGGACCACTTGCGGGGTGGTTCTCCGTCTGCAGGGGGCGGGGTGCTGGTGTGGTGGGCCTGTGGTGGTGCCTCCTGTCCACTAGCGCCGGCGGAGGTAGTGGGCAGTTCATCGTCCATGCTAGTGTCAGGGCCCCTTGTAGTGCCACAGTGTCCCTCCCGGTGTTAAGTATTTCCTTCAGCACCCCTACGATGGTGCCCAGGGCGGAGCTGATGGTTCTGAGTTCCTCCCTGATGCCCAAATACTGTCCCTCCTGTATGCGCTGGGTCTCCTGAAACTAGGCCAGGACCATTGCCATCGTCTCCTGGGAGTGGTGGTATGCTCTCATGATGGAGGAGAGGGCCTCATGGAGAGTGGGTTCCCTTGGCCTGTCTGCCCCCTGTCGCACGGCAGCCCTCCCAGTTCCCCTGTGTTCCTGTGCCTCCGTCCCCTGGACCATGTGCCCACTGCCACTGCCCCCAGGTCCCTGTTGTTGTTGGGGTGGTGGGTTATCCTGGGTTCCCTGTAGTGGTGGACACACAGCTGATTGACGTGTCCTGGGCACGGAGGTGTGGGCCCGCTGGGTGGGTGCTGTGCTGGTGTTACCAGAGGGTTGAAGGTCTGTGGTGGGCTCTGCCTGTGTGAGGGGAACCGAATGTCCCGAGGCCCACGATGGTCGGGCTGGTCATCTGGATCCAGTTGATCAGAGCTGCTGTCATCACTGTGGGCCTCTTCTGTGGGTGGGGTGGAGATGTCTGGACCCTCCTGTCTGGTGACGTTGGGTAGTGGTCCTGCAGGGGTGTAAAAGCATGATTATTGCATCTGTGTGTGTCATGGTGTGCAATGGGTGGGTGACCGTGTACCCCAGTGCTAGCATTCCTGTGTGGGGGCTTGTGTGATGATGGTTGAGGGGGATGTTATGGGTATGTGCAGTGGGCATTCTTTAGTGATGGGAGTCCATGCTTTGTTGTGTCATGCGGGCTTGGTGTTGGGATGTGTGGTTTGTGTTATTAGTACATTTGTGAGGAGGTGGAGTGATAGGGGAGGGGGCGAGGGTGGGGGTCTGTGATAGCATGCAGGTAGGGTGGGGGATATGATAGTTAAAGGTTGGACTTACCAGAGTCCATTCCTCCACCGACTCCTGCGAGGCCCTCAGGATGCAGAATCGCCAAGACCTGCTCCTCCCATGTTGTTAGTTGTGGGGGAGGAGGTGTGGGTCCGCCGCCAGTCCGCTGTACCGCCAGGTGGTGTCTTGAGACCACGGAACGCACCTTCCCCCGTAGGTCATTCCACCTCTTCCTGATGTCGTCCCGATTTCTCGGGTGCTGTCCCACTGCCTTGACCCTGTCGACTATTCTTCGCCATAGCTCCATCTTCCTAGCTATGGAGGTGTGCTGCACCTGTGATCCAAATAGCTGTGGCTCTACCCAGACGATTTCCTCCACCATGACCCTGAGCTCCTCCTCCAAGAACCTGGGGTGTCTTTGCCATGCCATGGGGTGGTGTGGGTGATGTGTGGGGTGGTGTGTGTGGTGATAAGTGTGGTGATATGTAGTGGTGTGTGGTGTTTTGTGCGTGGAAGTTGTGTGGGTGATGGTGTTGAGTGCCTGTGGCTGCTGGTTTGTGGATGGTGGTGTCTCTCTCTGGCCTTCTTTCTGAATTTTTAGTAGTAGGGGTTTGTGGGTGATGTGTGTGTGTGTTTTATATTGTATTGGGTGTGTGGGAGTGGTGTGTGTATGTGTATCAGGTGTGTGTATTTAGAATTGTCCAATGTGGCAGTGTTTTGTAGAAGTGTGTGTATTTTGAGCGCGGCAGTGTGTACCGCCAATGGAATACTGCGGTTGAAAGACTGCCGCGTGGATTCATGGGTCGTGACAGGGTGGGTGTATTTCTGTTGGCGTGAAGGTGGAGGTTTTGTTTTTGCCAGTTTATCACTGACCTTTGGTGTGGTGGACTTGTGTGGGTGTCTGAATTTTATCGGATTTCGAGATGTGAGTCATAATAGCTGTGGCGGCATTCCGCGGCCGCGGCGGTGTGTTGGCGGTCTTCTGCACGGCGGTAAGCACCTTTTACCGCCAATGTTGTAATGACCCCCTTAATTTGTTTCGACTGCCACATAAAGTTGGAGGACAAGAGATCATGTTTAAAACTAAATTTGTTTAAGGGTAATATTTCACACTTCTCGTTGTTTAATTTGTATCTAGACACAAGGGCATAAGAAGCTGCTTCTGATTTAAAATCAGGGTTTGATGATTGGGCTGTGATATGAAAAATAAAACGTCATCACCATATGGAGACAATTTAACTTGTTGATTGTTATAGGTAAAATCTAATACTCCTGGGTTGTGTCTAAGCTTGGATAGAAATCGTTCTAAAGCTAGATTAAAAAGGAAAGGGGATAAGGGACAACCTTGAAGAACTCCTCTGCTCAATGTAAAATATGAAGATGTTATCCCGTTTGCAAAACAGAGGGAAATTAAAGCAATGATTCTGGGGCCAAATCTAAACTAGATGTGGGTGTGAAATAAGAATAACCAATGTACACACTCAAAAGCCTTTTCAGTGTCTAAAGTGATTGCTACTAAGGGTTCGGCCACACCTGAGGATTTTGAGAGAATATCAAAGAACAAGCAAGTATTATGTGATATATACCATCCTTTAACAAAACTAGATTGTTCTTTTCCCAGAAGATCTGGAAGAAAGGATTTTAATTGTGAAGCTAAGTATTATGCGATACATACCATCCTTTAACAAAGCTAGATTGTTCTTTTCCCAGAAGATCTGGAAAACGGATTTTAATTGTGAAGCTAGCATCTTTGAACAAATATTGAAGTCGAGATTAACGAGAGAAATAGGGCTAGAGGTTTACAACACTGCAGATCTTTTCCCTCTTTTGGTATAAGGCCAATGAGGGTGCCAAGGAAAAAGCCCAGATGATTTACAAGAGTGAGTGAAGGAATAAATGAGGGTATAAAGTTTGGGGATGAGTGATTTAGAAAATTGTGTGTAATTTCAGCTGTGAAACCATTTAGGCCCAGAGCCTTATTCTTCTTGAGTGAGTGTAATGCTGTGCGCAGTTCCGTCTGCCTAATATCTGTTTCTAGGAGGGAGAAATCAATCTGTGTCTTAGAAGACTTTGGGCCAGAGGAGTGATAGTGCATAATTTCAGGATCAGAGGGGGAAAGTTCTGGTATGGTTAGAGTTTTAGAAACATTTGCAATGTCTGAATCATTGTAATAAGAAATGTTAGTAAAATCTCTGATTGATTCAATATGCAATTTGTTTTGTTTAATTGTAAGGTAGTTTGCTAATAATTTCTTAGATTTATTCTGACCCCCTTAGAATTTGTCACTGGATTAGAGAAGATATGTTGATGCACTTTCAATGGATAGTTTGTTAAATTGTAGTTTAGCAGTAATGAGTTGTAACCTTTACTGTGATTTAGAAGTAATAGGAATGTTCTAACTGTTTAAGTTCTGCAAACATTTGTTCACTGATGTGCCTTCTAACACATTAATCATCAAACCTTTCAATAGGGAAACCTAAACCTAGCACAAGCCCTAGGGTAACATTTCAGGCTTACCTAAAATTCACTTGTTCCCTAACCTGTGCTGGTAATGTCTTAAAGGAGGGTGCGTTGTAGTTGGGAGTAGGACTCAGGGGTGGGAGTTGGTTTTGTTGGGAAAGAGCAGGGGCACTAGAATTATTTTCATTATTATGTGCCAGTCATTGTCTAAAAATCATGGCACCTGCCAGATTAGCTCAATTTAAGTTGCATATATAGTCAAAAAAAAATCTGAATACATTTATTGTGCCATATTTTTCTATGGTGACATATATAACTTTGAAATTTAGACATTTTAAACATGTTCATTGGCTGGTGGAAGTCTCACCCTATGATTCACTGGTTTAAACGTTTATCCATTTGAGCATTTTTTTTTTTAATTATACAAGTATTCATGGGTTAATTAATGGTAGGTACTGCTAGTAATTATGCAAATTATGCAAAACATTCCCAGGGTCAGAGAATTACAAAATAAAATTCCTGTGTCCAGAGGAGTTTACTGCAGCCACTGAAGACAGAGCAAACTGCCCCCAGAGCAAACAACCCTCCTCCCTAGTAACCACAGAGGTCCTACACTGGTGAGTTGAGGAGGGCCTTGAGGCTGTGGCCCAGGGTTGGAGAGAAGTAATGTAGAGAGTGTACAGGCTGGATGCATATTCCCATAGGAAGGCAGTGGATCTGTTTTGTTTTGTGTGGTGTGGAGAGAGAACAGTTGGTCAAGGAATAGAGACAGGATCACTAATTCTTTGTTAGGGCTTGGGGAGGGTGTAGGTCAGTTGTACATGTAGTGGGGAAAGGGTAGTGGCAGGATTGGTGGAGGTTTTTATGGTCAAGGTGGTGGGTCTGTTGTAGATGTTTTGAGTTGGGTAAGGTGTAGCGATAGGGATAAGATAGGGGGTGAGACTTCTATGGGTAGAGTGGTTGGTGTGAAGTGAGGAAGGTAGGTATCAATAGGATTGGAATTTTGTTGGGGATGGTGGTGGCTGGTTGCGGTTGATGTTGGTAGGTATTTGTAAACAAATACGTAATAGTATTTTAAGTAGTTTAGTGGTATGGTTTAGTGTTTGAAATCCACAGGATCTCCAAAGAGCCATGGAAAGGAAATCTACCTATATATTGACAGATGCAAAGCCTCAACTGGGGCTCATCACAAAAAAAAGAATGATCATCCTTTGAAGGCTACCACCATTGTGCCACTCCACCCTCCTGCAATCAGTTATGGAAAACTGACAATGTCCAACCTATGTACCAACCGTCATAATGACTTGATGTCACTTGAACAGGGAATGGCAAACACATTGATTGAAAAACATAGTATGACATGACTATTGTGTCAAAAATATTGTCACTACAAAGGTTTTGAGTGACTAAATATAGATGGTAAGAATATTGGGTATGTATATAATATTATTTTTCAAACTATCATTGCATATACTATTGTTTATTTTAATATAGTTGTACTAAATGTTCGTTGTCAATTATTTTTTATTAGTGATTATGTTAATCTGAATGTTTAATTTTCTTAATATGATTTTTTAAAGGTTTTAAGCACAGTTTGCCATTTATAATGTGTAATGCACATTTTTCAGGTTTTATTTCCAATTTATAAATTAGTAGTGGGTTGTTGAGTTTGTAGGGGAATAGAGTGGGAGGTTATATGAATTATAAATTATTGCTTCATATTTTTCAATGTGTATGTTAATTAAATCTGTAACAGGGATTAATTATGTAAAGTGACTCATTTAATAATTATTATTTTAAATACTTGATAGCATTTTATGATTTTTAATGTATATTTTATTTTTCTATAATTAAAATTGAAATTTATTTTTTAGTTGTGGGTTCTTAGATTTGTAGGGTAATAGAGTGGGAAGTTATTTAAATTATTATTGAGCTTTTTAGTATTTTTGTATGTTAATTAAATGTTCAATTGGTAAAATGTATGTGAATTTGTAATTTACTTTTTTTAAATAATGCCTCAAATGACTCTCATATTGTTCATACCTGAATTAACATCTCATCACTCATTAACTTCATCCAGCTTCTCAGGAAAGGATGTAACTTGTGCAGCTTCTGTTCCGACAAAATAGTGTGCCTCACTTTTTTTAATACAAAATGTGTGTTGTTAGAAATGGGGTCTTTGGTTGGCAATCAGGTTACCCCCTGTCCAAGTAAGGACCTTCACTCTAGTCAGGGCAAAGGAGAAAGACACCTGGCTTACCCCCGCTCACCCACTGAGTAGCTTGGCACAAGCAGGCAGGCTTAATGTGTACAGTATTTGCACCAACACACACAGTAATACAGTGAACCACTACAAAATGACACAACATAGGTTTAAAAAAATAGAAAATATTTTATCTACATAAACAAGACCAAATATGATAAAAATCCATAATACATTAGTAAAAGTATGCTCTTAGCACTTAAAAACACAGAAATAATGCCTAGCGACACAAATGCTGCAATTTGATATTAAGCGGCGTCATGAAGGAGTAGTTTCCCACAATGGGACACCACTGGTGCCGTTTACATAATCGTACGACCCCCAGGTACAGTACCTTTGTGAAACAAGTAGAAAACAGGCGTCGCTGGATCCGAAGCGGCATCGATTCTAGTGCGACGGAGCAGGGGCGTCGTGCATCGCGTTGGGTCCTTACTGCAGAGGGATGGAGGTGATGTGGCATCGGTTGCGGGGTGTTGGTCCCTTGGTTCTGGCAGATACGAAGTCCAGCAAAGTCAAGACGCTACGGGGAGACCTCAGAATGTCACAATGATGTCACATGGCCATAGGCGCTGCAATGGCGTCTGGTGTCACGGACATTGGACTTACAACACTCCGGTCTCTGCGAATTCGTGCAGGGCTGTGGCGAAGCGAAGCCTGTGGAGTCATTGGGGTCGTCACTCTTCTGCGAGGTCCACAGCTTCAGTGCAGGCGGCGTTGCGATTTCCATGCAGCGACGTTCTCAGCAAAATCGTCGTCTGGTGTCGTTAGACAGGTTTTCTCCAAAAATTCACTTCCAGGGGCTCAGGAACTGGAATGACACCCTCTGGCAAGCTAGATTTCACAGCCTGCAGACTCAGAACTGAACGGTGAAGCCTTTGCTGTTCCTGAGGCTTAAAAACAGGAGGCAAGCTCTAGTCCAAGCCCTTGGAGATTCTTCTCAAGCAGGAATATACCGCAAAGTCCAGTCTTTGTCCCCTTTCACAGGTAGAAGCAGCAAATGCTGGATAGCTCAACAAAGCACAGTCACAGGCAGGGACAGCACTTCTCCTCAGCTCTTCTGCTCTTCTGCTCTTCTCATTGGCAGAGGTTTCTCTTGTTTCCAGAAGTGATCCTGAGGTGATCTAAAGTCTGGGGTTTTGGGTCCACTACTTATACCCCTGTCTGCTTCTGAAGTCACCCAACTTCAAAGACAAAGGGGGTTATTACAACTTTGGAGGAGGTGTTAATCCGTCCCAAAAGTGACGGTAAAGTGACGGATATACCACCAGCCGTATTACGAGTCCATTTTATCCTATGGAACTCGTAATATGGCTGGTGGTATATCCGTCACTTTTGGGACGGATTAACACCTCCTCCAAAGTTGTAATAACCCCCAAAGTCTCTGTTGTTTACAGGATCCTGCCTTGCCCAGGCCTGGCTCCAGACGCACTCCAGGGGGTCGGTGCCTGCATTATGTGAGGGCGGGCACAGCCTATTCAGGTGTAAGTGACCACTCCTCCCACCACTGTAGCCCAGATGGCTAATCAGGATTTGCAGTCTACACCCCAGCTCCCTTTGTGTCACTGTCTAGAGGGAATTCACAACAGCACAACTGTCAGTCTGACCCAGATGTGGAATACACAAGCTGGCAGAGTCACAGAATAGTTTAAACAAGAGAATGCCCACTTTCTAAAAGTGGCATTTTCAAACTAACAATCTAAAAACCATCTCACTAAAAATATGTATTTTTTACATTGTGAGTTCAGGGACACCAAACTCCAAATTTCTATTGGCTCTCAAAGGGAAACTGCACTTTTATAATATTCAAAGGCAGCCCCCATGTTAACCTACGCGAGAGATAGGGCTTGCACAGTGAAAAACGAATTTAGCAGTATTTCACTGTTACATCAGTACATATCCCACCTTTAACATACACTGCACCCTGCCCATGGAGCTACCTAGGTCCCATCTTAGGGGTAACTTACATATATAAAAAGGGAAGGTTTGGGCCTGGCAAGTGGGTACACTTGCCAGATCAAATTAACAGTGCAAGACTGCACACACAGACCCTGCAGTGGCAGGTCTGAGACATATTTACAGGGCTACTCATGTGGGTGGTACAATCATGAACACCATCCACTCCGGCTCTCCATCTGACCCCTGCCCTCACCACATCCTCAACAAAGCAAGCTCCGTCATCGCACCCCAACTATGGAAGATCATCAACAGCTCCTTCGAGTCCGCCACCTTCCCAGAGAGCTGGAAACATGCCGAGATCAACGCCCTCCTCAAAAAACTCAAGGCGGATCCAAAGGACCTCAAGAACTTCTGGGCTATCTCCCTGCTCCCCTTCCCTGCAAAAGTCATTGAGAAGGCTGTCAGCAGACAACCCACTTCCTTGAGGAGAATTGCACCCTGGGCCCTTCCGAATCCGGATTACGCAGCAACCACAGCACCGAAACCACCGTCATCGATGCCACCGACGACATCAGAGCCATACTGGACAGCAGCGAAACCGCAGCCCTCATCCTCCTGGACCTCTCGGCCACGTTCGACACCGTCTACCACCACACCCTACGGTCACGCATCAACAATGCTGGAATCCAAGACAGAGCCCTTGACTGGGTCACCTCCTTTCTCACCGACAGAACCCAGAGAGTCCACCTCCCCCCATTCTGATGCGGCGTACCCCAGGGCTCATCCCTTAGCCCAACCCTCTTCAACGTCTACATGGCCCCACACGCTAACAGCGCCCGATCCCACAACCTCAACATCATCTCATACGCTGACGACACCCAGCTGATCCTCTCTCTCACCAAGGACTCCAGCAAGACCAACCTCCACGAAGGAATGAAGGCCATCGCCGAATGGATGAAGAGCAGCTGCCTCAAACTCAATTCCGACAAGACGGAAGTCCTCATCTTGGGCTCCACCCCCTCCGCATGGTTTTGACTCCTGGTGGCCTGCCACTCTTAGAACCACTCCGACTCCCACCGACCACGCACGCAACCTAGGATTCATCTTGGACCCCTCACTATCCATGACCCAGTAAGTCAACGCCATCTCCTTCTCCTGCTTCAACACTCTCTGCATGCTCCGAAAGATATACAAATGGATACCCACTGAACCCAGAAGAACAGTCACCCAAGCCCTCATAAGCAGCAAGCTGTACTACGGCAATTCCCTCTAGGCAGGAACCACGGCTAAACTCCAGAAGAGGCTGCAACGCATCCAGAATGCCTCTGCACGCCTCATCCTGGACATTTTTCCGCCACTGCCACATCACAGACCACCTGAAAACCTGCACTGGCTCCCAGTAAACAAGAGAATCACCTTCAAACTCCTCACCCATGCTCACAAAGCACTGCACAACACCGAACCAGAATACCTCAACAGACAACTCTCCTTCTACACCCCGACCCGGCATCTCTGCCCCGCTGACTTCGCCCTCGCAACCGTCCCACGCGTCCGCAGAACTACAACCAGTGGTAGATCATTCTCGCACCTCGCCATCAAAACGTGGAACACTCTTCCCATCCACCTGCGCCAGACCAAAGACCTCCTTACCTTCAGGAAACTTCTCAAGACCTGGCTGTTTGAGCAGTAGCAGCACCTCCTCCCCTACTTCCCCCTCAGCGCCTTGAGACCCTCACGGGTGAGTAGTGCGCTTTACAAATTCCTGATTGATTGATTGAGTCAATGCTCCAGGCCCACTGGTAGCATTTTATTTACAGGCCCTGGGTACCTCCAGGGCACTCTACTAAGGACTTACCAGTAAATCAAATATGCGAATCATGGATAAACCAATCACCAATACAATTTACTCATAGAGCATATGTACTTTAGCATTAGTTAGCATTGGTAAAGTGCCCAGAGTCCTAAAGCCAACAAAAACAGGTCAGAATTAATAGGAGGAAGGAAGCAAAAGGACTGGGGATGACCCTGTAAAAAGGGCCAGGTCCAACATGTGTAGTCTAGTCATTCAATAGAACTCTGTTGAACTCTACCCCACTCCACTCCATTGTATTTCATTCTACAGCACACCATTCTACACTCCTACACTGTACACTACTCCAGGCTACACTATTCTACTGTAACTCACTACACTGTAACTCACTCCACTTTATGCTACCCTACTATACTCTACTCTACTGTACGCCATTCCACTCCATGCTATTTCACTCTTCATGACTCTACTCTTTGCCATTCCACCCACTCCAGTGTACACTATTCTGCTGCATGCCAGTTCAGTGTACGGCACTTACACTCTGTGCCACTCAATTGTACACTATTTCACTTTATGCGACTCCACTATACGCCACTTCACTGTACAACGCTCTATTCTATGCCACTCCACTCTACCTCACTATGTTGTACGCTATTCCAGTGTATGCCACTCCACTGTGCCACATTCCACTCTACTGCACTCCACTCCACTCTACTCCATTCTACAAAACTATACTCTATAACACTCTCCTCCACTCTTCTCCACTGTATCATACGCCACTTAATGACACTCCACTCAATGACATTAAACACTACAGTTTCCATTTCTTTTTATTAAATCAAAACATATTGAGATTAAGTGAAGAAAACAAAGGCTAAACTTTTACGCAGCACTTTCAAATTATTATAACGCAGGCAACTCCAAATACAATGTATTCAACTTGGTAATCACACTACGTAAACTATAACTCGCACCTTCTCCGTGCACTGCTTATACCGTTTTATATTATCTCACTTATATCATGTAAAATAATAGTATTTACAAGAATAGCTATGAAATCCCACATCAAATGTTTTGTGAGAACACAGTTCAAGGTAGAGTGGCAAGTAATAGTTAATGTTGTGTGTGAGAAAACAGGGCTGATTGCAGAGGCCCCCTAACTTTTTTCCCCCATTTTCCACTTTTGGCTGGTGTTTTCCTGACTCTGATGGTGCCCTGGGTACTGCTTACCAGTCCCAGGGCCAGTGCTCTGTGTAAAGTGGATATGCACATTAGGCTAATTATAAATGGCTAAGTCAACCTACCTATAAGTCCCTAGTATATGGTAGGGCATGTAGATTTAGGGACCCCAGCATAGGTAGTGCACTCATAGGTGCACTGCTGAAGTGCCCAGTGTCATTTTAAAGGCAGGCTGCCATGTAACTATAAGCAGGGACCTTATAAAAATAGTTTTATAAGCCCTGGTGAGGTAAAAACAGCCAAATGTGTTTCCCCCTCATTGTAGTGAATGGCCTTCATAGGCTAGAATGGGGTGACTTTATTTTAATTTTAAAAGTCCCCTTAAGTGACAGATACAAAGAGTTTGGTATCAAATTAATTGTTATAATAAATCCCACAACTTCCTTTTGTTGGATTTAATATAGTTGCCAACTTCAGCCCTGCATTGTTTTTGCTGCTGTGGTCTGATTGGCCAGCCTCTGGTGGCCTGGCCAGGCTGCCTTGATGAGGTGTGAAGTGGCCTGGCTTCACACAAAGAGATGTCCCTGTGGGAGGGGATCTCCCCTCGGCAGGTGGGGAGGCAGGAAGGGGGGGCTGCCAAACTGGGCTTCAAAGGCAGAGAAGGACATTTGGAGCAACCCAGCAACACCCCCATATCCTGCAACCCCAGACAACTAGGTGCCCCTTGATTAGATTAGGAGAGGGCAGGAGAGGGGTGTGTTTATGATTTTTAGCCACACCAGTGGGTGGGCTCAGCCAGATGTAATCTCCAAAAATCACTTTCAGCCATGATGGATTTTTGAGGAATGTTGCCTCCTGGGATTTATTTTTGCCACACTTCCCAGGAAGTGGTCATCACAGGGGGAAGGACCCTGCCCCTGATTGGAGAACCAGGACCCCCCTGTTTTTCACCCAGGAGCAAGGATAAAACTTGCAGACCTGCACCGACACCTCGGATCCCCATCAGATTCCAACAAGGAATAACCAAAGGAGAAGAAGAACTGCCCTGCTGGACCCCTGCCCTGCACCTGGGCCCTACACTCTGAAGGACTGCACCAGCTGCACACATGGTGTTCACCACAAGAAGGACTTTGACTGGCTTCAACTGGTTCAAGGAGGGACTCCCTATTTGCTACAGGTGAAAAATTGCTACCCAGAGTCCCCTGCACCAACTCCTGAAGAAATCAACCAGCTGACCACTGTCCAGTGGCCAAAAGGAGTTTGAGCTAGGTGCATTCTGGGAGTTGTAGTCCACACCCCCAAGGATCATCTCAGAGCTTCTGGAGCCTCGCGGTGAGCTGTGGACCCCAAAAGAACCTTAAAAGAACATCTAGGAGAAGATCCAGAAGTTTGGAGGAGTTTGGAGAACTTTTGAAAAAAATCTCCATAGATGGACCGACCCGCTGCAGCAACTCAACCGCGACCTGGCCTGACTTGCAGGTTCATCCCGGTGAAGAAAATCTCCAAAAAAGAGATTAAGGGGGTCATTCTGACCCTGGCGGTCATGGACCGCCAGGGCCAACGACCGCGGAAGCACCGCCAACAGGCTGGCGGTGCTTCCGGGGGCATTCTGACCGCGGCGGTAAAGCCGCGGTCAGAAAAGGGAAGCCGGCAGTTTCCCGCCGGCTTCCCGCTGGCTTCCCGCTGCCCCAGGGAATCCTCCACGGCGGCGCTGCAAGCAGCGCCGCCATGGGGATTCCGACCCCCTTCCCGCCAGCCTGGTTCTGGCGGTTCTCACCGCCAGAACCTGGCTGGCGGGAACGGGTGTCGTGGGGCCCCCTAACAGGGCCCCACATTGATTTTCAGTGTCTGCGTGGCAGACACTGAAAATCGCGACGGGTGCAACTGCACCCGTCGCACACCAGCAACTCCGCCGGCTCCATTCGGAGCTGGCTTCCTCGTTGCTGGTGCTTTCCCGCTGGGCGGGCGGGCGGCCTTTTGGCGGTCGCCCGCCAGCCCAGTGGAAAAGTCAGAATGACCGCCGCGGTCTTTTGACCGCGGTACGGTCTTCTGGCGGTTCCCGCCAGGCCGGCAGCTTCCGCCGCCGGCGGGGGTCAGAATGACCCCCTAAGTCCGAACGTAGGACGTTGACCGGGACCTCCCAGCCAGCGTATCCAAGGAGGGCTCCAAGGACGTCGGATCAAGATCCAGGTTTACCCCGCTCGAAGGATTTTCACCTCGAAAAAACAACTACGTCCGAAGGTAAAAATCTCCTCCGAGGGCTCCCGCGACGCGTATCCGGAGAAGAGTTCCAGGAGGTCAGATTCGACTGGCAGGTTTGTCCAGCTGAAGAAAATCTTCATAAAAACGATTAAGTGTGAAGGTAAACTTTTGACCGAGGCCTCCCGCGGGCTGTAGCCGAACCGGGCTCCATCGCGGTCAGCCTTAAACTTTGACTTTGCCCCGGTCGAGGTGCGACCAGATGACCAGATTGGCGCTTTTTGTTTCTAAGCGCTAGAAAACAATAATTATTTAAAAATTCATATCTCCGGTTCCCCTTATCCGATTTTATTCGTTTTTGTGTCATTTTAAAGATAAAAATATAATCTATTTTTATA
Organism: Pleurodeles waltl; assembly: GCF_031143425.1. Taxonomy (NCBI): domain Eukaryota; kingdom Metazoa; phylum Chordata; class Amphibia; order Caudata; family Salamandridae; genus Pleurodeles; species Pleurodeles waltl. The sequence goes on along the minus strand of NC_090437.1, from coordinate 1,217,137,671 downwards.
AATTGGCCTTGGATTTTTAAACTGTTTCTTGTGTTTTATTTAATTACTGTTTTGTGATATTTGAATGCTTTACACTCTGTCTCCTAAGTTAAGCCTTGTCGCTTGTTGCCAAGCTACCAAGGGTTGAGCTGGGTTTAATTTACTGAGACCTAGCTGGCTAAGTGGAGGTTAGTGGCCTATTGCTAAGTGTAGGTACCTACCTGCCCTTACCAATAACCCATTTTCCAACATAGTGTGACTACAGTGTTGAATACAGTGTGTATGGAGGTGCACGATTTAAAATGATTTGAAGGTGTTGCATAAATTATAAATTAAAGATATAAGTTTAGAAATTTACATCTTTGTGTACTTTAACTTTTGTTTCTACAGAAAGAATAAATAAAGTTATAATAATTTAAACATGGTGCATAAATGATAAATTTAAGCTATATTTGTAACTGAAGAATTTCTGTTGTTTGTGTAGTTTAGTTTGTATCGAAAGAATATATATATATATATATATATATATATATATATATATATATATATATATATATATACACTCTAAAATACCCAAAGGTTAAAGCAATGTTATGGTTAGGTGTGATAAAATCTGTTTTTGTTGTTTAAAAAAACGTAGAAATCAAAGGTTAAAGTAATGTTCTAGATAGGTGAAATACGAGAATATGTCAGTGACAACATTAACTTTTTGAATTACAAAAACTCATATATTCACCAGTTATGGTTAGCAGAGCTAACTACAACTTGCTCCCCCGCCATGTACTGCTTATGACATCACATATTACATCACTCATGATATCATTTATGGCATCACTGCTGACATCTCAAACAACAGCATTGATAACATCACTTAGGCCCACCCCCCATGCCATGAACTCATCTCCAAGGGCCTTTTGTGTCAGGAACAAAACACTACTAGTCATTCAGTCAACACACATTGAGACTGAAGTGATCCATGGGTGTGATAAACACAGAATTAGGGAGGAAAGACATCAAATCAAGAGCAGGGACCTGAGACAGGCAAGAAAGTCTTTGAATCATGAGCAAGGGATAAACCCTAAGTAAAGTCCAAGGGCCTGACTTAGAGTTTGGCGCATGGGGTTACTCTGTCAAAAAGGTGACAGATAGCCCGTCTGCCGTATTACGATCCCCTTATATCCTATAGGAATTGTGATACGACGGATGGGATATCCGTCAGGTTTCTCACAGAGTGAGCCGTCCGCTGAACTCTACGTCAGGCCCTAAGTCTGTAGTGGATATAACAGGTCTCTTTGCCAAAGCTGTCTATGTGTGAAACCTAAAAAAGACAAGAATCTGTAACAGAGAGGCCATCTTCTTTTAAAAAGGTGAGGCCTAGAGAACCCAGTGCCTCCTGGGAATGAGATGATTCACCTCATAAGTAAGGGCTTTTGGACTGTGGTGTGGAAGCCAGTAGGTGTAGTGAGAGTGTTACTTAAGATTGACTGGAAAGAGCTCAAGTCCAAATAATTCACATAAGATCAGGCTCCTCAGAGACAGCTTATTGCCGATGAAGGACCGGCTACTGTGTTTCCAGCTGCGCCTGTTTTGTCGACGCAATAATAAATAAGCACGTCACAATATGACATTTACGACAGTATAGCGGAAGGTGTTATTCTTCACCTGCCCCCTTGCTCGGCTCTTTGCAGAGACCCAACAGTTCTCGGAAGACCTTTAAACTGCCGATTCTGCATGACTAACTAATTGAATGCCGAGGCGAAGGTTAATTAATTAATTACTGACAGAGCTGCATTAAAGATTGGAGACATTTGCGTTCACTTTAATAGTCACTGATCCACCCGGGCTTTATTAGTACATAAAATGAGTACTTAAAATTCACACAGCAACTAATATGCGCGTGAGGCTTTCATTACACAAACCTATTAAATTACTGGCTTGATTATGAATTTAAGTTACTTTCTTCTCACTGTACGGTATCCGTTCACCTTTTCCTTTTATTTCCAGCCAGCTTTAAGTGCCTATTCGAAATCAATTTCTCTAATAATGAGCTTAATGAGCTCATCAATTAGGGCTGCCATAATGGAATGTAACTGTGTGGTTTCAGTTATCAGTTAAGCTCTGGAACTAATTTCCATGCTTCATCTATCAAAAATGATTGGCTAGTGTTGTTTAGCTTCTGCTTTGGGACGATAGGGAGGCCCGGGGTCCTCTTTCCCTGATGTCCGAGGACCCCCGGCTATCGGCCTGCAGTGGGCACTTTGGGAGGGGAGGGGCCGCAAGTGAAGGGAGGGGGACAGATTTGAACCGCCCGAGACGCTATCTGGGCCCAGAGATGTGGGATTCTCTAAGTGAAATGCCATTGTGGTAATTAGCGGTAATAGATTACATTTCCAGGCGCGCTAGATAAGATGATCGTTCCACATGGAAGGCCCTATTATGAGCTCCTCTTACCTCGATTTTGATTTTAATAAGTCACACACTTTCCTTTGACCCCGTCTGAATATCACCACTAATGGGCGTCTAGTTTCAAAATGAAAAAATCGCTCACAGTGTATGTAGCTTGGTCAGTAAATTTGGGGGTGGGGGGGAGGATGGGGGGTCGAGTTTCGGATTTTCCAACAATCACGCTCCTGTATAAAATGTTAAAATACATTATACGACACCAAATGCAGGACGCAAGGGAGGGGCTTAAGAGACAGTAGAAAGGGAGAGTAATGTGGAGTGGTAACACAACTAAGTGAGAGAAATTACGATATTTTGTAAACTAACCAACATTTTTTAGGACTTTCAAAGTAGAGCGGCAAATTGTGTTTATGTTTTTGTCTGTGGGTATGTAAAGATTCAGGGTGAAATCCGACAGACACCTCACCATAGCCAGTGGAAAGCACTTGTGCCCAACTGCTTATCGGAAAATGTATTTTTTAAGTGGGGTAGAACACCCCAAACACCCCTTCTGAAGCTACGCCCCTGAGTGCAAGCGGTGGAAATTAAAATCTGCAGTGTTTTCGAAAGATCCAGTTCCGCACAGCGGAGGAACACATTCGATGCGGATAGGCTTTGGCGGACAATAGCAGGCAGAAAGCTGTTGACTTGGGTAGTAGCAATCTACCTTTCAAGAGCTGTTGACACCATCAAAAGCTGATGTAAAAAGACTGGACCATATTTATGATATTTGAGGCTTGGCAGCTATGCTGTCTTGCATCAAAGGGTGAAGGATAAGTTGTGCCATATCTATTAAAATATGGTGAATTTTTTCTTTCCCGTTTTCTAGCACACTTTTGACTGTCATACACCAACACACACACACCCTTGTGCCATAATACAAGTGTATGTGTGTATTCTCTGCACAATATGGTTGTTACTAGGAGGGGGCCTTTCCAGGTCAAAACCTATTGTTTAATACTTTTACCTCTTTGTATGTGTGTTGTAGAATGTAGCAAACATGGGAAGTTAAAATAAACACATTTCCCCTTGTTACACCTGCCTCAAGGAGCACAAGGTTTTGGGACAAATCCCTGCCTACGAAAGTTAGTAGTTAGGGACTTGTGTTAAAATCCATGGGTGGTTGAATGGGAACAGCCGTGTACCATGCATGGATCACCCCTGTCAAGCGAAGTAGCTTACAGCATAGCATTAAGTTACTTTGAGATACTTTCCAATGCTTGGGGCCAAAGTCTGATAAGGAAAATAAGTGGTTGTCCCCAGAAGTGAGTGTGAGTGGGCCCCACAATCAACAAACTCTGGCTTTAATTAAGCACTTAAGCAGCACAATAGTGGTACTTTCAACAGCAGTACAGGGGTATATTGTTGTAGAAGAACCGTTGATGCTACCTTGGACCGTGACATGCTGACAGTCTGAGCAGTGTTTGTGCAGGGGTTACTCATAGGCTTGAAGAGGGCCTTGCCAGTCTTAAAATGATCTGTGATCACTTTTTGTCCCCTCCTAAAGAGTCAGGAGGCTTAGTGAGGGTGCCCCTGCAAATCTAATTCTTGGAGCATTGGTTGCTAAGGACATACAGCATTCTCACTTCCAGAAAACATCTGGACATTTTAGGGCCAAAAATATTTAACAAGCAAAGAAGACATAATGAAAGAATAGAAGCAAAAGGCAAAAAGGGTACACTTCCAAGAAGAATAAATAAAATCTGACAAAATTGAGCAAAACAGAACACTAGCCCATGAATAGGATATAGCAACAAAACATTGTTCCATCCTGTACTACTGATAATGAAAGAATTCCAGATAGTATCCACAAGAAGATAATTAAAGGAAATAAAGCAATAATTCCTTGCAAATTATGGGATCACTGAAAAATGTAGAACGTTTATGACAATTATCAGTAATTAATGCCACTAGTTTCCCAATTGCACAGGATAGACAGGCATTATGTTGAAAAAGGAAGTAAGTCACCAAAATAAAGTTCAATGAAGATATAGAACTCACATAATCCTCCTCTTGGACCCACTTATGGATTGAACGCGAATAAAAAGCAGATGCGAATGTCAACTCTTTACAACAAACAAAATCCATAATAGAGCAGAGAGTATCCATAGTTTGATAAGATGGGGATGGGGTCCCCATGGCCTTTTAAAGGTTCGTGGAGGAGGCTGCACTACCCCTCTCCCCCTAACAAAAAAAGTCCCTCCCACATGGTCCCCCTCCCCTTTAAAAAACATAAGATCCAGGGAGATTGGGTGCTTAAGGCCTAATGAGGCTTGGGGAGGGGGCATGTGCCCCCCTCAATTTTAAAGAACGGTCCCAAAACAGGAAGGGTTTAATGAGGCTCTGTGGGGGTTTGCCACAGGGACCGGCTGCAGGCCAGGCCCTTTGGCTAACATCCCGCTGGGCACGGCCAAAGGCCATGTGCAGCAGGGGATAGGCTTCAATTATAGTAATAAAATATTACTTCATGTTAACAAAAACCCTAGAAATTCACTGAAAAAAACAAAGGTTAAAGTAACGTTATAGTTAGGTGTGATAAAAAAGGTCTGTTTTTGTTTAATAAACAACCTTAGAAATTCATTGAAAAAAACAAAGGTTAAAGTAATGTTATAGTTAGGCAGATATATCAGTGTGATGTCATCAGTGATGTCATAAAGGATGTCATAGAACATGTCATGAGTGATATAATACGTGAGGTCACAAGCAGTGCATGGAGGGAGCACAAGTTATAGTTAGCTCTGCCAACTATGATTGGTGAAATTCAGTGGTCTCTTCAGTTCAACACATGAATGTTGCCGTTTACATTTTCACCTAACCAAAATGTTACTTTACCTTCTTGTTTTTCAGTGAATTTCCAAAACAAAAACAAAAACAGATCTTTTTATCGCTCCTAATTATAATGTTTTTTCACCATTGTTTTTTTCAGTGAATATACATATATGTGTGTGTGTATATATACATACAGGTACATGGGTGCATATTAACCTACTGCGGTCACCAGTAAGTAAAGTTAGGAACAAGTTTCCTAGTTCCATAGGAACATGGGTTGGCTGCAGGGCCTGGCCACGGGCCAGCCCCAATGGCCAACCCACGGCACACACAGCAGAAGGCCGTGCATGGCGCAAGGTTAGATGCATGCGTTTCAGTGTGAGCAATGCTCAGGTTGAGCTGAAACGCGTTGTTTGTTTTTCTTCTGCCTAATAAACTGATGAACTCATGCTGCTGGAGTGCTGATTACTCTATTATTGAAGAGTTTTAGAGTATCATATATATGTGCATACCATGTTACTTTATGCTTTGTTGTCTCAGTGAATTTCTAAGTCTTTTGTAAACAAAAACAGATCTTTTTATCACTCCTAACTATAACGTTTCTTTAACCATGGTTTTTTTCAATGAATATACATATATGTGTGTGCTTATATATATACATACACATATATATATATATATATATATATATATATATATATATATATATATATATATATATATATATATATATATATATATATATGTACATGTGTGTATAGTAACCTACTGGTGGTCACCAGTAAGTGGTTAAAGTTAGGACCTAGTTTCTTAGTTTTTTAGTTCCATAGGAACAGGGGGTTTGCTGCAGGGCCTGATCACAGGCCAGCCCCCGTGACCAACCCCTTTGGCCATGCATGGTGTGGGGTTAGATGCATGAGTTTCAGTGTGAGCAAAGCTCCTGTTGAGCTGAAATGCGTTGTTTGTTCTTCTTCTGCCTAATAAACTGATGAATTCATGCTGCTGGAGTGCCAATTTCTCTTTTTTTAACAGTTTTTTATATATGTATGTTGTGCCAGTTAGAAATACAGTCCGTAACACTATACTAAGGATTAAAATTAAAGGTATGGGCACATTTACCATAAGATTGTATTTGTCCCCTAGACAGTTTGGAGCCTAACCCAGGGAAAGGGGAGAACTGACCAGGAACAGTTTTAGGGGAAGATCTGGGAATGCCCCCACACAAAGGCTGGCACCAGTTATTAAAATGGGACCCTCAGAACCATACATCAGAATACTCCTGGACCTGAGAAAGATTCGGAAGGAAGACTGCCCTGCTGTCAGAAAGACCGCCCTGCTGCTTAAAGAACTGCCTTGCTATCTGAAGAAGGAAGAATGGACCTGCTTGCCTTAATCACATGAGACCCAAAGTGACTCCAAGTGTCAGTTGGTTGACCTCTTGTTTGTGACCTACAGAAACTTCCACGCAACTTCCTAGCTACCGAGCACCAACTGGTTGGGTCTGCCTGAGCCCTGCTGCTGGCCTATGCTGGAGTGAGTACTGATCCTTCACCCTTGGTTGACATCAGTGAGAGCTCCTCTCCAAGAAAAAGAGTAAAATCCTTAAGTCTGGCTCCCCGTGACCATGAGGTGACCTCTGTGCTGAAAATTGCCCACCTGCGATGACCTCCAACATGAACTTCCACCAGGACCTGCTCTTCTCACCAGAACCGACCATCCAGGGAGGCCAGCAGCGCAAGGTCCGCACTTCATGCTACAGCAAATGCAGCCCAGTGGTGACTGACAACACAAAGCTCCAGCTAAGAGTGACTTTTTGTGGTACAGCAATGATCAACTGTGACATTTGACCTGCTCTTCGCACTGCAAACCTCCTCCTCACGGCCCCCTCCAATAATAGCTAAACTCTCTGCGTTGGATTTGAGATGGTAACTCTTCATTGGGGCTAACCTGGTCTGCCATTGTGGTAGGCCTGAATTTGTGAGTTTCCCTCAGTCCAGCATGACCAGATGCCCACAAGTGGTGCATTGTGCTTCTTGTTCCTACAATTTTGAAAATTAATATCTATGGTTCTACTGATTGGATTTTGTTTGTCTTGGTGTCATTTTAGTTATCAAAATTTACTCTAGTTTTCTAAATTGGTTTGGGAGTTTACATGTGTTGTGTTTGCACTGTATTACTGCGTGAGTACTGCAGAAGTAATTTACACATTGCCTCTAAGTTAAGCCTGACTGCTTCTGTGCCAAACTATTAGATGATTAAGCACAGGCTGATTAATGACTTTTGTGGTTCATCCTGCCAAATATTGTGGTTGTTTCCTGAGTGGGGCTTTCATCCCTCTCATCCACCAATCCAGTTTCTCACAACAATTATATTAATCTAATGGGAGTAAAATCATAGGACCTCAATACAAGTTTGGTGGTCTGTGGACTGCCTTGGCGGCGGTCTGACTACCATCGGCGTGACCGCCGTATTCTGAGTCATGCGGGCCTATGGAGCAAAGACCACTCTGGTTCTTCCGACACCGCCAGGCAGCAGAGACCGCCGCGGTCAAAAGGCAGCACAAACAGGACGTCGGAGACAGTGTTTCCACCGAACACATTATGAGGTTGCACACATCCAATGTGACCGTGATGGTCCAACCACCACGTCTCAGCAGGCGGAAAAGGACAGTATAAAGGGAGACACTCACCTGTAGGTAAGCTTACACATCCAGTGCCGCCATGGAGCTCATCACACACGTCCTGCCGCTGCTGCTGATCATCAAGGGTGCACAAAATCCACACCAACATCGATGCAACTGACCATAAGTATACACACCTGCCTGTGCAATTAAACTTAAAAACAGATTGTTGCGCAATCATCCACATCACATGGGGGTCACACCATGGGCATCAAGTACACGTCATTGTGTCCAGGTTTGGAATCATTCACAAAGAAGGACACAATCACAGTCACAAAACACCCCCTTTGGGCAGTTCACTCACACTGCACTGCAACACTGCACAACAAAACACATCTGCTCATCTCATGAACAGGGACATTGGAGTGTACATAACATTGCGTCACACAACAACAACAACACAGCAACAACAAATCTACAAATACAACTCACACACTCACATTGCACACATGCCATGGACCGCCGTCATATTTCGACACACATATGTATTAATGTGGCATGGAACACAAACACCACTCCCATTAAACAGCACTACAATGGACACACACATCACCCACAATGCAAAACAATGGAAGAGCAATGGAATGCACAATAGTGAGAGAGACAAATATCCCAAGCTCACTATGCAAACAATGCCTGCACAATGGAGATGTGGACATCAGGAAGGATGCTGCCCTGGGACACACTTCACTTTGCCCATGCCCCTAAAAACAACATTTGCACAGGAACTGGCCCTACATGTTTCACAGGGACCAATAATACTAGAGTCAAGTGACATGCCAATTTGCACAATGTGGAAGTGCAAGTTAACAAAGCAAATAGATCTCCAACTGCATGGGACATACATCTACATGAAGTGACTGCAAGGTACACCCAGCTAAACGGACACACGCACAGTCAAATGCAAAGAAAATCAGATATTGCAAACAACAGCAAATAGATCAGCAATCAGGCTGAAATGCACACAAGTGTAGGTAGACTACACAAATTAATCAGGAACAATATGAACAACATAAAGAAAGAATAGGAATTGCAAGACAAATGTGTACCCAAAGCTGTTTGGGTTTATTTTAAACCAAATGTAAACAAAGCCATTGGCCAGTCCATATCATAGTCCTTCATAACACAGTATTGAGCCAACACTTGACTCCTATTACTGCCAGGGAACCTCCACCTGAAGGGGCATCATGTGGGCAGGCAGGCACCTCAGGGATCACCCTTGGGGTGGTTGGATTAGGGATGGGCGGGTTTGGGCTTTGGAGGGGTGGGCTTCTTCTTGGAAAGAAGGGGTATGGGTGCTTGCAGGGGGGCAGGTGTGACAGGGGAGGACTTGGAGGTGGAAGGGATGGGTCGGGATATGGGTTGGGGCTCCTTAGGTTTGGGATGTTGTGGAGGGAACAGGGGAAGGACAAGCTTAAACAGAAAATCTTTCTTAGGAACAAAGGGACGGTCAGCAGAAGGGGGTTTGGATTTGGAGGGAGTGGTTGTCTGCTGTGTCGGTGTGGATGTCTTGGATGTGTGTGTGTGATGTATCCTTATGTGTAGGTGGTGTCTGTTTTGTGTGCAACTGTGGGTGTTTGTGTGTCTTGGGGCTTGGAGGTAGAGGTGCTGGGTGATGGGTTGGTGGATGTGTATGTCTGTTGGGGTGGTGCCTGTGGGTATGCTGGATGTGGTGGATGTCTGTGTGTCTGTTGGGGTGGTGTCTGCGGGTATGGTGGATGTGGTGGGTGTGTCACTGACTGTTGTGGTGGTGCCTGTGGGTATGCTTGATGTGGTGAGTGGGACAGTGGAGGTGGTGGGGGTGTCTGGGGAAGTGGTGGCTGATGTGTGTGTGGGTGTCTGTTGAGTGCTTGTGTGTCTGTGTGCTTTCTTGCATTTGTGATTATGCGTGCTGCTCTTGTGTGTTGAGGTGGGTGAGTGCGGATCTTTCTATGTGCTTGGGATAGGTTGGAGAATGAGGGATTTGGATGGGGAAGAGGGAGGTGAAGGGGGGGCGGAAGGGTGGGGGGTGACTGGCTGCCATCAATGAGGAGGCCAGAGCCTCAAAAGATTTCTGTAGGCCAGACTTTGCACTATGAATGCCTTCCATAAATGCTGCAGTTGGATGGACAACTCCTGGATGGCATTCACAATGGGAGTCTGAGTCACCGAGATACTCCTCAGGAAGTCAATAGCCTCCTCACTCAGGGCAGCAGGGGCAATAGGTCCTAGGGCGGAGGTGTCAGCAGCAAAAGAGAAGCCCACCCTCTTGGGTGAACAGGCATGGCCAACTGGGTAGGGAGTAACAGGGATGGTGGCGATAGAACTGAGGTGGGAGACAAAGATGGTACAGGAGTACATCCTGATGGGTTGCCACCACTAGAGAGCGGCCACTGGAGGAAGAAAACGATGATTACAAGGATCTAGATCCGGTCTCCCCCGTGGCATTTCCCTCACCCTCCAGGCTACTGGGTCCCTCTGTGTCAGTGGTGTCTTGCCCCGAGGTTCCGCAGCCAGATGCTTCCCTACCCGGCTGTGTCCTGTCTCCTTCACTTCCCTGGGCTGATGCTGCAAATACAAAGAGAAATAGGGGCATCACATGTCCATGATCACACTTGAACAACAGTTGTGATTAGCAAACATTACCATGATGTCAAGTAGGCCGCAGCAACAAACTCTACCTAAATGGCCCCTACATGTGCCATACCATATGCATGCATGCTATCTAAACTTTCAACAGTTGCCCACAGGAAAATCAGAATCTCAGACAACTACAGTTGCATGGCTGAAGTTGTGCAATCACAGCAACCATTGAACAAGTAGGAGACCACATTACCTTTAAGCTTTACCCCATGGAGCATACATCACTTACCTGTTGTCATACAATAGTAGGCCAATGCCAACTTCATTACCACAGATGCCACACAAGGTCATGCAGACATCTATTTGTCACATATACAATAAAACAACATTAAGAAATGATGCTCCCACAACATGCCATATTGGTGACAGCAGTACAGTAGCCTGGAGAAGGTGACATGGAAATACGCATGTCACACTGGCAACATATCGACAATGCACACTTCACTAGTGAAATTTTTGGCAATGGAGTCATGGAGGTAGTTTAATGTTGCTCAGATATGCCACACATTTGGCATGGTAATGTTCACTGTGGCCAAAATATGCAAAATGTCAGGGAGATATGTCTCTAAATTCCAAAACAGAATGAATCAGCAAGTCCCGGGGAAAACACCACTAATGTCTGGCACTCCTTACAATGATATACCCGGAGTGCATCAGTAGACACCATTATTCCTTTGGGTACTGGAGAGGCTCAGAGATTTGCAAGTTCTTGTAGAAGGCCCTAATCATGGTCCCCAATGGGAAGCTAATCTTCATTTTGTTCATGCAAACCGATATGGTTGTGGATGTATGCTTGCACCCAACCACATGTGATTCCAACATAACTGCAAGTCACTCCATGATGCATGCCAACAGTCAGGTTATAAACCTTCCCCATTTCACATGTGCAAATAACTTTCCTACATGATTCTACATAAATGGCATTGAAATGCACATTGTGGATAGAAACTCTAGGCCTACCCGTCATGTCCCTCATTGCTACTGTAGTTGTACATGCCAAATTATATGCTATGACGGGTGAGGATATGTGTCAGCCGATAGTTTATGATGATGCACTCCTGTCTATGTCACCACATGAAATGTACCTCAATTGTAAAGGTTCTATTCCACACACAGGTTGGCATGCACATATATGGGAGAGGATACAGAAATTATTGCATTAACACAGGTAGACCATGCATGAAACAGCAGCTTACAAATGTTTTAAAAAAAAGAAAGGAACACATGCTGATATGTAAACACAATGAATGTTGGCAACAGTGATAGCACATAAATCATGTCAATGGACATTCCCCACTTACCAAGGGAAAGTATTTATCTATAGCTGCACCCCAAAAAAATGTATGCACTGTCACATGTATGATGGCCATCTTCACATTACAGACAGTAGTGAGGAACCAGCACCCGTCATACCCTGAAGACAAGTAGCCTCTGGATGGCAGAGACCTATATACTCATTTCACCAGACACATGGCTGAGGACAGTGATCCATCACTACCTTTCTTTTTGGTCTGTAACACTGAGGAATAGTGGTCTGTTACATATAATTTACACCCACTACAACAACAAACAGTACTTGAATGATAAATGTACACAGCCATATGTTTGTCCCTGAAGAGCGAATTGTTTGTGGATTGTACACAGTTGTGTCCTAGGTTCTTGGGGCAATAGTGAAGGCACATCATTATACAACATGTGAGATGTCTACACAAACAATCACCCATCTACTGTGTTACACATGGCTCATACCTCCCTTGTGGCTGTTGTGCCGTCCTCAAATGCCCATCAAGTTCTGGGTAGGCCACCCATAGAATGCAGGCCATTAGGAGGGTCATGTCATACATGTTCCCCATCCCCGTTGGGAGGACATCCCTAGCTGGACCTCTGCGATCTTCCACGCTCAGTGTCCCAGGTCCTCCGGCCTCTTCTGACAGTGGGTGCTCCACTGGCTGTGGGGCCCCAGGGTCCGCATCTTCTAGGCAATGGCTCTCCATAGTTCCTTCTTCTGATGGGAGTTGACCTGCATGGATTCAGAAGACAAATTAAGAGATTGCAATCAAGTTGTGTCACAAATGGTTGAGTCACATTCATGTCAGAAACACAGAGCTAGAACTTTTCAATTTGCTAACACTACACAAGTGTGAAACACACAAGCCACCAAGTACAGGGAACTGACTACAGACATATGTATTTCCATATGCAAAATAACCCACTACCCTGCTCAGGGCCTACAATGACTAAGAAAGCTTAGTGACATCAGGTAGCCCCTGCTCCAGCAACCTGTACTATGATGTGAGCCACAATGAAACACTACACACCTATGTGGCTTCTGAAAGGTAATCTCCTTAAGTCTTAATGGGCCTACACAGGCACACTCTGTGAGATTGACTCACTGCATTCAGTCCCTACAGGCAACTGTCATAGTGCAAACTTTACCATTACTCTTGAGTGACAACGAAAGGGCCAGCATAGTGGGTACAGAAAGTGTCTTCCGTGTCCATGTGTGGACATGTGGACTACCAAATGCAGCCTCATGCCACTCTGGGGGATGGGTTCCGTGGTATGTACCACAAAACAGTCCTTTGGACATCTGTGTCTATCCTACAGAGATGGCATACAACATACAAAGGCATGCATTGTACAGTTTCTGCTATGTGACCATGCTACTGAGTCACATATCATGGCATCCCAGAAATCAACACACTTTCTGCACTGTGGGACTGTCATTTGTGCAATACGCCTGTACAGGGCAAATATGACCTTTGTGAAGGTGACAACAGAGCTGGGGGAGTAAGGGACCTATCATGAGTCAAAGACACACATTGAAAATGATGCAAAATGCACATATGGACTAGTTTAATGATTTACCTCTGTACCCATTCCTAATCTAGGCAAAGGACTGAGACCGTCAGGGAAGGTTTTGTCACTGCAGCCTCATATTGGCCACATGCCAGGAACTGCTGATGTACAGGGAGTGACCATAGTGTCACAGTTGCAGAGCCATAGTGACTCACCCACAGCCTGGATTAGATCCCATACTGGGAGATACATTCGACAGGCCCTAGTCTCTGCAGGCAGAGCAGATAGAACCTACATGACACTCCATTTCCATCACTTCCATGCATGACAGTACATCATGTGGCAAGCAGGAATTTGTCATGCGGTTTGTGTGTCAAGCTGAAGGGCACAGCGAGTCATGAGATGCCTTCCACACAACAGTGTTGCAAGGCCAGATGTGGGTTGAAAGATTCTCAAATAAGTAATACACGATGCATACACAGCTCATGCTGTCATGCACATACATGTTGTCCAACATTTACAACACTTGTAAAAAAAGAAATTTCATTGGATGGCAGTAATGTCTCCTTACCTAGTTATGTGCATTCAACTCATGGTGGAACTAGGACCCCCAAAACCTCACAAAACTCAATGTGACTGAACTTAACATATGGTGCTGGCCATCAATACCTGCACATTGTACATCCATCCCATTGATGCCACACAGACTGCAACAACAGGCACACAAGAAGTCTAGAAGTCTAACTAGCACACATGGGAACATTGTAGCCTGTGAGGAGGAAAAGGATGGTGAAGTAAAGAGAAAGTTGTGCACATTAGGTACATTCCTGCTCCTCTGGTGAGCCATAGAGCTGTCCATACAATGGTAGAACCTTATTAACAAGCCTCTCCAACTCATCTGGAGAGAGGGCAGGGTCCCTATCACCTATTGGACATGGCATGATTGCTCCCAGAGACGACACACAGCAGCTCAGGTCATGGAGGTGTTGCTGGCAGCAGTGTCAGGAGTCAAGTGTGTGAATCTGCACAACATGGCAGTCATGTCCGCCACATACACGGTCATCACTACCGGAGGACACAACCATTGTGCTGCGACCACCACTGGCAACAACATTAGCCTGTGGCTGTGTCTGCTGTAGTTGCAACCGCCTACCACCATGACCACTTCCATCAGTGGTCGTGGATGGTTCCTAACACCCAGTAGAGTGGGCCAGGCATCCGACATTTTTTCAGCCTAAAATTCTGTATTGGGCTTTATAAACTGTGTCACACCTACAAAACATGTTTTGTTACTTTACAAACATTGTAATCCTCTCTTGTCATGTAGGTCCATCTACTCTACCACCATTGTAGTATGTGGCAGGGCACAGATGGCATTTAACAGCTGTACACAGTCCTCCCCCACCAATGGTCATTTTGGCAGCTGGAATATACAGTCACATTTCGAGGGGCAATTGTGTTGCACAACATTGAATTTGGTCCAAATACATGTTGTGGACAGGTTTGAAAACCATGGGGTCACATGCAACCTTTATGTAGTTGCCAGCTGTAATGTGTACTGGGTGCCATGCCTATCCAATCAGAAATGCTTTGTCACATGATATCTGTTAGACTTTGCTTTCTTGGAGTGGTCTCCCCTAACTTTTTGCCTCATTTTCCCAGGTTGTTGATGTGTGCTGGAATCTGTTTTTGCCGTTTTTGATACTCTGGGCACTTTACCACTGCTATCCAGTGCTAAAGTGCAAGTGCTCCTATGTAAAATGTATGTGTAATTGGCTTTCCATGATTGGCATATTTGATTTACTAGTAAGTTGCTAGTACAGTACACTAGAGGTGCCCAGGGCCTGTAAATCAAATGTTACTAGTGGGCCTGCAGCACTGGTTGTGCCACCCACATGAGTAGCCCTGTAAACATGGCTCAGATCTGCCACTGCAGTGTCTGTGTGTGCAGTTTTAAACTGCCAATTTGCCTTCGCAAGTGTACCCACTTGCCAGGCCAAAACCTTCCCTTTTCTTACACATAAGACACCCGTAAGATAGGGCCTAGGTAGCCCCATGGGCAGGGTGCAGTGCATGTTTAAGGTAGGACATATACTAATGTGTTTTATATGTTCTGACAGTGAAATACTGCCAAATTCGGTTTTTACTGTGCAAGGCCTATCTCTCTCAGAGGTCAACATGGGGGTTGCCTTTAAATATTATTGAAGTGCAGATTCCCTTTGGGAGCAGATAGAAATGTGGAGTTTAAGGTCTCTGAACTCACAATTTAAAAATACATCTTTTAGTAAAGGATGTTTTTAGATTGTGTGTTTGAAAATGCCACTTTTAGATAGTAGGCATTTTCTTGCTTAAACCACTCAGTGGCTCTGCCTGTTTGTGGATTCCTTATCTGAGTCATTTTGTCAGTTGGGCTATTTGTACCTCTCTTCTAGACAGTGACACAAAAGGAGCTGGGGTGTAGCCTGCATATACTGATGAGCCATCTGTGCTGGGAGGAAGGGGAGGAGTGGTCACTCACACTTGAAAGAGCTGTGCCTGCCCTCACACAATGCAGTCTCCAACCTCTTAGTGTGTGTCTGGGGCCTGGCAGGATCTTACAAACAAGAGAGACTTTCCTTTGAAGTTTGCCTACTTCAAAGGCAGAAAGTGGTATAAGTAGTGGACCCAAAACCCCTGAAGATTAGTTCACTTCTGAATTCAAGAGGAAACTCTGCCAAAGAGAAGAGTTGAAGAGCTGAGGAGAAGTGCTGCCCCTGTCTGTCACTGTGCTTTGTGGGGCTATCCTGCAGTTGCTGCTTCTGCCTGTGAAAGGGGACAAAGACTGGACTTTATTGTGCATTCCTGCTTGAGAAGAATCTTTAAAGACTCAAATCGAGCTTGCCTCCTGTTGTTGAAGTCTCAGGGCCATCAAAGACTTCCCCTGCCAGCATCTGGACTCTCTGCTGAGACTCCTGCCCTGCCAAGTGGTGCCCTATCCAGTCCCTGGGCCCTTGAGAGGTGAAGCTGGCAGACAAGAACTGAAAATACACGCACAGAACGCTGTGTGGGGAAATTTATGATGAACATTCCACAAAGCAGCTGATAAACGACGTGCTGCCATCTTCACTGCAAAAATTGACGCTCCACTTCTATTGTGGCTGGGAGATCAACGCAATGCGGTTGGAGAAACGAAAAGCAACACCCGCTTACGGAGGCTGATAACAATGCAAACCCCACGCAGCATGGCTTTCTAACACCGTGCGACCGGGTTTTCCATGCATCATCCCTGGGCGTCAAAGTCAACACAGCTGTGTGTGGATCAGAGGTGCCCCATCCGGAAAACGATACATCGCTCTCTTGCGAGGGAGAAAAACGATGCATCGCCGACCCAACCTGAGAAGAAAATGATGCAGGCCTCACGTGCGAGTAAGGAATCAACGCATTGCTGACTTTTCCGATGCATGCTCACCCATGCGACTTTATTTTTTACACTAACCAGGTACTTTGCGTAACAGTAGCATTCTCACTGTTTTGTAAGGATTAAGGGGGTCATTACATCCCCGGCGGTCGGTGCTATAGTGGAGGTATTACCGGCAACAGGCTGGCGGTACCTACCTCCACTAATATGACATTGGCGGTTTGGCCAAAGCCAATCTGCCAAGTCAACACACCGACCGCCACAGCGGTAACGACCGCCAGGCTGGAGACTTCAGTCTCTAGCCCGGCGGTCATCACTAGGGCGCCCATGGCATTTTGACCCCACCCACCGCCATGGTTTCCGTGGTTTCTGTACCACCACGGAAACCATGGCGGTAGGCACTTTCAGTGCCAGGGAATTTTTTCTCTGGCACTGATAAGGCGTCTCCCCCGCCCCCTTCCCAGATTCCCGCCCACCATCCCCCTCTCCCTCCCTACACCCCTCCCACATATACACACATACAGGCACATACATACACACCCATACACACACGCATACACACATTCCCCCTTGCATGCATACATACATACACACTCACAGCAAAACTCACAAACATGCATCCAGGCACACACGCAAGCACACGACACAACATGCACGTACACAAACACACACTCATGCACACACGCATTACACACGCATGCACGCATTTAAACACAGTCACACACACACACAACACCCCCACCCCTTGCCCTGTCGGAGAACCCGACTTACCTGCTTACAGGGGGTCCTCTGGCAGGAGACGGGACGCGGCGCTGCTGCCAGCAGCAGCGTCTGCCAGGAAAACACTGCCAGGCCTTATCATGGAACATGATATGGTAGGCAGTGTTTTGCTAGCGTGGCACTTCCTGTCATCCGCCGCCATGACCGTCGCCGGAATTCCACCAGCCTTCTGGCGGAATTCCGGCTACGGTCATAATGGCATGGACGGTCGGTAGCCATGGCAACAGTATGTTGGCGGTGGTCGCTGTGGTGGTAGGCGGCATTTGTGGCCAATCTTATAATGAGGGCCTAAGACTCTTATTCTTTTGATAATTCATACCTTGACTTGTGCATGTAGGAGTTTTGTCATTTTGGTCTTGTTTGATTTAGATAAACATGACCTATTTTTCTAAACTGGTGTGGTGTCTATCTTGTATTGTTTTCACTGTATTACTGTGTGTTGGTACAAATACTTTACACATTGCTTCTGAAGTTAAGCTGCCTGCTTGTGCCAAGCTACCAAGGAGCTGAGCGAAGGCTAACTGAGGGTGATTCTCTTCAACTCTGACTAGAGTGAGGGTCCTTGCTTGGACAGGGGGTAACCTGTGTGTCAACCAAAGACCCCATTTCTAACAACATCATTGGCATGCATCATGTATGTTGCTCTGGACACACTGACTAATGTTACAAATCATGTATTTTCACACATAGGTACCCAGGGAGAGGGAGTATGTGACAACCTTCTGTCTACCCTCCACTGCCAGACCTTGAGCCCATGGAGCAATGCCACTTAGTCATGCATTACCACCTTGATAGGCAAACAATAGTGGGGCTTTGTCATCAGTTGGAACCAGATCTGATGCCAGCTGTTAGTTAGCCAACCAGCATACCACCCATTGTACAAATTATGTCAGTATTGCACTTCCTAGCCACATGGTCCTTCCAACAGTGGCCCTATCTGCTGGCATGTTTCAACCTATGTTTAGTCCAGTGTTGAAGAATGTCCTCTCAGCAATGTTGAAACACCTCGACAGCTATATCTGGTTTCCCTGATGTTAGGATTTAGCCAATGTGAAGGCTAACTTTTATGGTTTTGCCCACCTCCCACATGTGGTAGGGGCCATTGATGACACACATGTTGGCTTGGTGCCACCGCAGGTCAATGAACAAGTTTATCGTAGCAGAAAGAACTTCCATTCCATCAACATGCAGGTCCTCTGTTTGGTGATCTCTACATTTTACATGTAGGTGCACGTTATCCTGGTTCAGCCCATGATTCCATCATAATGCAGAGCACCACCATACTCCAACTGATGTCACAACTGTACTCAGAGAGGGCCTGGCCAGCTGGTAGGCCTGATTGTGTGTGCAATGTCAGGTGCTACAATCAGTAAGTGAGTGACTCATTGCTGCACATATGTCCCATGCCTTAGCAAAAGACTCTGCATATCCAAACGTTTCTTGGTTGTTGACACCATTGAGGAATCCAACTATGGCAGGTGAAATCTACTTCAATGAGGCTCGTGGAAGAACACAGCTGGTAGTGAAGCAAACCTTTGGGCTCCTGAAGGCCAGATTTAGGTGTCTTGACTGGACTGGTAGAGCCCTCCTCTACTCACCCAGATCACTGTGGCTTGCTGCGTGCTCCACAACATC
Organism: Pleurodeles waltl; assembly: GCF_031143425.1. NCBI lineage: Eukaryota > Metazoa > Chordata > Amphibia > Caudata > Salamandridae > Pleurodeles > Pleurodeles waltl. The sequence continues at coordinate 1,217,118,568 of NC_090437.1, read as the reverse complement.
GCCCTGCGGAGGAATACACCATACATCCCAGAGGAGGAGGAGCCTGCAGTGCCACCAGGTGAGACTCCTGAAATGCCAAGTGAGGATGACAATGGTGAAGAGGAAGGAGCTTACTTTTGGGAAGATCTCATCAACAGCTACTTTTCATGATAGTAAGTATGTGATGTCATCACTGTGACTGTACAACGAATTGTAGTTGTGAGAATGTGTGGAGTTTATTGTTTTAAATACAGCTAGGTAGCTGATACTCTACAATATTCAGCCAAAGTCTGCTTGATGAGATAGCTTTTAACACATCCCCATCTTGATGATGTTGCTTTGTTTGTGTCAGTTTCATTGCAATGTACTTTGTTTTCCAGTTGCTTGCTATGTGGTTTGTGTCATAGGTATGTCTTCAATCCTGTACTCTTTGTTTTGTCTTTGTAGAGGTACCTTCACCATGACATCCTCATGCTGGCATTTCAGAATTGTGACTTTGGCAGGTATCTGATGCTGTTCTGACATACAAAGTGCACATCGATTGTTCCAGGAAATGTAGGTCACAGAGTTTAGGTGTATGAGACATGTGCCAAGACAGTTTGCACATTTTGGATGGAAGGTCAAAAGTGCCCATTGGACTTGTTTTGTGTGCTGTGTTGGGCAGATTGCATAATGTGTGTCATCATATGGGTATGAAATATGTTGTCATAGATTCCAACTAAGTCATTTTACCTTCAAATTGGCTACACACTTTTTGTATAATGTGTATATAGCTGTAGATGTGTTACAGTATTGCAGGCCACAGTGCCTGTGCCACAACACTGACATATGTTTGTATCACGCCACCAAATGCATGGGAATTGGATTAAGATGGGCCTGTGATCAGGGACTGTTCTACTGCCATTTGTCTGTATCTTGGATTATGTGATGTTGGATTACTTTGGTGAGGTATATGATAAGGCTCAAGCTGGTGACATCATCCACCTCAGTGTTTGCCTATTCTACCGGACAGTGTCTGACAAATCCCTTCCTTCTGTGGTCTAGGGGGCTGTACCTTGGAACATGTCCACACATTCTTGTTTCTAAAAGCCCAGACATATAGACAGCCTATGTGCCATACCCTGGAATTATATTTTTGGTTTGACCAGTCTCTTGTACTACTGTGTTTGTGTGTAATGGTTGTGTACCTGTAACATATCCCTGCTTGCATAAGTAGCTTGTGACTTCATTATATAGTTCTTACATGGTCTTACATCTCTACGTAACAAAATATGGAAATTAAGTAAGGAGATGATGAGTTTATGATGGGTGAATGTATTCCAATGTTAATGCAAAAAACACGTTTGGACAGAAAGGAGACAAAATGAAAAGTGAAGGGTTCAGTCATAGTGTAGGAAATCACTGGAGTATATGCCACATCACTGGGAGTGCAAAGCTTGGTTCGGTGGATGAGTATCAGTCAACAGAGTGAATATGTGGCACACAAAGGAGGTCCTTTAGGAAGAGGTCACTTGCTGGCAGTGGTAGGTTTCTTGCCATCCATGCCTCCTGGATTCTTTGCTGGACGTCCCTGCTTACATGGGGGGGCTGCTGCTACAGAGGCAGGGGTGTCTGGGCCTTGTTCTTCCTCTCACAGGGCCTCCCTTCCAGTGGCTGGCACTGATGTGTAGATGTGCCTAGTGTTGATGAGCCAAAGGAAGGGGTATACTGTTGTTGAAAAGCCATGCTCAGGGTGGTGCAAATGTCCTTCAGCAACCCTGTTAGGGAGGCCATGTTGTTGCATGTCCCTATGCATGTCCCTTTGTAGCTGCTTTATTTTCAGAGTTTCGTCAAAACCTTGCCCATCACGCCTTGGGACTCCTGAAAGACCCACAAGACGTGGCTGATGTTGTCCTGGCCAGGAGCAACAGAAGTGGCTTCACCTGCTGGGACACAGCATCCCTCCCACGCACCCTGCCCCCACTGGTCTGTGCCCTTGCCACAGGGTGCCCTCTCCAACTGGGTCCTGGAACCTCATTGTCCGAAGTGTAGCACTGCAACTCAGGATCCAGAACTGATGAGCACAAGATGATAGACATTGTGCTTGGCAAACAGGTTGGGGGGCAAATGGCTGGTTGTGATGCTAAGGCAACCAGCCTGGGAGGTGTTGATGTGGCTTCAGTGAGACTCACTGTTGGTGTCTGACCAGGTTGCCCAGATGGGCCAGAACCGTCCTCCACATCCAGGGTGTCTTCTTCACTGAGGGCTTCATCCTGCCACTATGGCAGTCTCTTCTGTGGCCTCTCTGTGCCCAGTGGCAGCTCGACTGATTAATGTGAAATGTACAATGTTACTGGTTGTATTGTCACATCTACCTCCAAGAGTATAAAGTTAAGTTGCAGTTAATCCAGTTGTGGCAAGTACCCATGTTATTGGTTGCATTTACATGATATTTGTGAAGCATGCCAGATCTTTTTGACTGAAGCAGCTGCTGAAATGTGCAGGTCATTAGCACTTGGGAGGATGGGCTGAGAATTACATCTTGCTACCAGAGCAGGCATAACAGTGGCTAGGCAAGATGTGGCTTTGACCATTTTGAGGCCTAGTTGAGTGTGATGCAGGCCGACCCAGGACTTTGTTGTATATGTGACTTTAGTCATCATGTGCACAGTGCAGTGTGAATGTGTCTGCTGCTGCTACAAATCTGATGATGCATCTTGAGGCCTTAGAAATATATGTCATACGCACTGGGTTAGGTGTAATTCCTATTCTCAATAGTTTCATCTTGGGTTAGCAGGTCAAGATGGAGCTAGGTAGCCAGACACATCTCTGAGTTGGGCATGATCTATATATTGGTCACTCCCAGATGAGTACACTTCAATTGAGACTTGCCAAACAGGGGTATTTTGACAACTGAACACTGGTCTGGTGTTTGAAGTTAGAGAAACAGTGCTTCCTGGAAGTTACAGTCATGTCACTCTCTATACTTCACACACTTGACAAATGTTATCTTCCCCGGTGAGTAAACTTCATTTGAGAGTTCACTAATAGATGGATTAGTGCAAGTGAACACTGGGCTTGTGGTTGGAGTTAGAGAAACAGGGCCTATTTGTATTTGTATTTAGGTCAATCCCTCTGCTTCCCACCACTAAACAAATGGTATCCTCCCAGGTGAGTAAACTTCATTTGAGAGTTCACTAATAGATGGATTAGTGCAAGTGAACACTGGGCTTGTGTTTGAAATTACAGAAACAAAGCCTCCGGGCCTTAGCAGTCACGTCACTCCCCCTACTTCACCCAGTTGATAAATCTTATTCCTTGGGTGAGTACACTTCATTTTTGAATTCCCAAACAAGGTTATTTGGAGAAGAGAATACTGGACTGGTGGTTAGAGTAACAGTAACAAGGACTCCTGGGAGTTGCAGTCATGTAACTCCATGGGCTACACACCCTACACAAATATTATCCCCCCAGGTGAGTATACTTAATTTGGAAGTTGACAAAAAGGGGTACATGGGCAAGTGACCACTGGGCTGGTATCTGGAGTTGCATATACAGGGCCTGCTGAGAGGTGCTGTCAGGTCACTCTCTCTACTGCACACACTATATGAATGGTATCCTCCCTGATGAGTACACTTCAATTGAGAGTTACCAAGCAATGGTATGTGGACAAGAGAACACTGGGCTGGTGGTTGGTTTTCCAGACTCAGGGCCTTCCGGGCCTTAGTAGTCATGTCACTCCCTCTTCTTCCTACATTTGACAAATTGTATCCTCCAAGCTGAGTGAAATTACATTGCATGTTGCCAAACAAGGGTCTTTAGACATGAAAACACTGTTCTGGTATTTCGAGTCAGAGAAACAGTGCCTCCTGTGAGTTGCAGTCAGGTTCTTCCATTTATCTCCCAACACTTGACCAATGTTATCCCCCCAGGTGAGTAAACTTCATTTGGGAGTTAAGGAACAGGGTTCTTTGGAAAAGAAAGCACTGGGCTAGTGTTTGGAGTTGCTGAAACAGTGCCTCCTGGCACACACACTATACAAATATTATCCCCCCAGGCGGGTCCACTTCAATTGATAATTGTGAAACAGATGTACTGGGGCATGTGCCCATTTTGCTGGTGGTTGGAGTTACAGTAACGGGGCCTTCTGTGAGTTGCATTCAGATCACTCTCTCTACTACACACAATATACAAATGTTATCCCCCAAGGTAAGTCCACTTCAATTGATAATTGTGAAACAGATGTATTGGGGCATGTGACCACTGGTCTGGTGTTTGGAGTTGCTGAAACAGTGCCTCCTGTGAGTTGCAGTCAGGTCACTCTCCCTACTACACACACTTGACCAATGTTCTCCCCCCAGGTGAATACACTGCAATTGAGAGTTCACTAGCAGATGTATTGTAGCATGTGACCATGCTAGTGTTTGTAGTTACAGGAATAGTACCTCCTGGAGTTGTCGTCATGTCAGTGCCTGTACTACACACACTTGACAAATGTTCCCCAGGTGTCTATCCTTAAATTGATAGATAACAAACAGGGTTATTTGGACAAGTGAACACTGGTCTGGTGTTTGGAGTTAGAGAAACAGTGCCTGTTGGGAGTTGCAATCATGTCAGTCCCTGGACTACACACACTAAATGCATGTCATCTCCCCAGGTGAGTATACTTCATTTGAGAGTTTTCCTAATAGAGGTCTTCTTTGGACAGGTGAACAATGAGCTGGTGAGTGGAGTAACAGTAACTGAGGCAAAAGGTGAGCTGTGCGCATGCATGAAATTGTATTTTGGTGACATATTTTGTGTTGTGACTTACCAGACTTCACTCTCACAGGTATTCCAGTCAAGCCCTCAGGATGCAGGATGGCCAAGACCTTCTCCTCCCAGAAAAAGAGATGTAATGGGGCACTTGGAGGGCCACTGCCAGTCTGATTGGCCTGCAGCTGGTGCCTGGAGATGAGGGACCTTGCCATTATTCCTGATGTCCTCCCTTGTGCACAGGGTGGTGACTACAGCATTCACTCTGTCAAATATCCTGTCCCACATTTCTGTGTTCCTGCTGAGAAGAGTATGCTGGACTTGTGCTCCAAACAATTGTGGCTTTACTCTTATGATTTCATCCACCATGACTCTTAACTCATCTTCTGAAAAACTGGGATTTTTAAAATGTGACATGGTGGAAAAAAACTACGGGTGACAGTGACTTGCTAAACAGGGGAAGTGCAAAACACAGTGAATGTACAAAAGTGTGTGCCGAGTGTTCTATAGGATGGTAAAAAAAGGGTGCCTAATATATGCACTGTATTAGAATTAAGGTGCTGTGGCTTCAGTGTTTGACATTGAAAATGCAAAGGATTGTGGTCTGTGAAGGGGTGTGTTTTATAGTGTCCTTTGCAGGTGTGCCCAGTGTGGCAATGTGTGTCAGCTGTGTTGTTTTCAAATGTGTCCAATGTCCAGTTGTGTATTACTTTTCTGACCGCTACCCAACATTTTTTGGACCGCCATGGGAGACAGCCACGGCGACTGTGTACTTGTAGTAAGGTTGGTGGTTGGTTGCGGTGCTGCCTGCACTTTTGGACGGGCAGCCTATATCCAAGCTTCTGCACAGCTGGCAGTCTGCCTTCTTTGGTTGGCGGTCTGCGGTCCAGCCTGTATAACTTTTATTAGGGCAGTCTGAAAGACCACCAACACAGCTGTCTTTTCAGGACCACCAACATGGCGGTCTGGCGGTCTGACCGCCAAACTCGTAATGAGGCCCATAGTCTCTAGTTTGCATGTTTGCCCTCCTTTCCTATTAGAGGGTCTAACCTTCAAGGCACTGATTAATCATCTGCTTAGAGATTTAATAATAATATTGATCTCTTAACATTCATACAATCCCCAGAGATTTAAAAAAGCATTGGTGTCGCATCTTTTGAAAAAGTTGTCTTGGAATCAACTGAAACCACACAGGAGAACTGCATTTCTCGACAATGGATGTCCCCTTTATTCTACAGTATGGTTTTTCACATCAAATAACAGCTACAGCAAAATATCTCCAGGCCCCAAGATGTTAGAGTTCAGCCTGATCAAATAACTCAAGTAAGAAATCTACCTTCAATAGGCCAAGGACTGTCCATTCAAACCAAAGTTATATCAGTCACAAAAATCTCATTACTGTGGTCTTTGAATCCTAGGAAAGCTTTTACCACATTAGCATATGCAAACAAATCCAGTGCTAACATTGCTGTAGTTTTTCATTGTTGGGTTATGCACATAGAGTGTACTGTGGTCTACAGGTTACAGCTGTCTCAAACTGTAGGACTGCTGAGACTGTAGAATGCTGCCGAAGTGATCATATTTTAACTGTGCATTGATTATTGTTCTGACTCCTGTGACTCACAAAATCATCTTTGAAGTGCTGCACAAATCTAATGAAGCATTAAACAGTAGATTCATTCAGTTTATCATTGACTATTTAATTACCTATACTCCACCAATATCTCTAAGATCATCTGATGCCAAGATATTGACTATTTCAAGACCCAAAAAAGTCAAACTTTCAATCTGTGCCTCCAATTATAGAGTGCTTTTCCATTGGATTTGAGAGCCTATAAAGATAAAACTGGTTTTAACTTGAGGTGTTCCCTTTTCCCTCAAACATATGTGTTTATAATACCTTCCGAAGTATTATTTGCTCCAGGGCTAAGAGGCCCAATGAGAAGGCATGGACTTTGGGAATGTATATAGCAAAACATAACATATTTTAGCCCTGTCTTTCTTCAATGTGCAAAAAGTCTGGGGTCTAGTCAAATGTTGCCAATCCAATGATAATATTAATTTACAAAATTATTTATATTATGTCATTTTTTCAAAGGAAAGGTAGGCAGAAATTGGTGCACAATGATGTAACATGTTGGTTGCAAATAGGATTCTTCTGCAGCTAGTATACTGCACAAGGTCATGCAGAATGGGAACAAATATGATTCCACTGCCCTGAAGATGACGTTCGGAACCACAAAGGTAGTGTATTCTGATATTATGCAGACCAGATAGCCCTCAATGTCTGATTACACATTGAGTAGATTTACTAGCTACAAACAGATTGTAATTGAGGAACAACTGTTAGCAAGGTATTGCACAACAATATTCCAAGTACAACACCCATGAGGTCCAGGTACACCAATATAGGGCAAGTAGCACTGAGCTAGAGGATAACTAGGTCATGCTGACAGTCTACTAATTAAACCAGCTACTCCTAGAGTAGTGAATAAATAAGATAATTCTGTCATTGACTTTAATGGAGTGGCCCTGATGCTGGGGATGCACCATGCTGAAAATACTGAACAATGCCGTCGGTGGTGCTGTGTGGTCGACGGGGATGTCCTTGCAGTCATTCCTCGGTCTACGGGTAAGGTGAGGTTACTTTGGGCACATGAGTGGGTGTCGCTGATAGTCCTCTTTGAGACAGTCAAAGGCCAGTCACAGCTGGGCTACTGAGCTCCAAAAACAGGGGGTCCAGCAGTATCCTTTGGTGAAGGCTGGTGTTCCTTTTTGGCAACCAATCTGGACTCTGATGACACTCTCAGGTCGTGCAGACTCGGTGGAACTTTTGGCTGTTGAGGATCATAGTCTTGGGTCGCGAAGCAGCAATTTAAAAAAAAAATTGGTACTGACTTGCCAGAATGGGCTTTTCAGGTTTGATGCCTTGGTGCTGATTCCAGGGGCTCAGCCTACTGACCCTTAGAGTCCCTTTTTTGGTCTGGGGCTCAGGAGTGGCTTTTCCATGAGCCAGGATTCACAGGCACAATCCTCTCTTTGCTTGCCCAAGGTGCGGCAGGTGCAGTTCAGCAGTTGGTGTAGCCTCTCTTGCCAGGTCCGGAGGTCAGCAGGGCAGTCCTTTTTTTGGTCCTTTCTCTAGTTATGTCGCAATCTGAGGTTCAGGGTGCCATATTTATGTCCAGAAAGTGCCATGGGGTGGGGGGTGATACAGGCAATTGCAAATGGGCTACCAGTATCCCTCCTGCCCTCTGATGATTTCTGTCTATGTGTGGCATTTAGCCATCCTGGAGTGTACTATTCTGCCCACTCAGAAGAAGTCTGAACCCTTCCTAGGATGTTAGGAGCTTGGTAGACCACCCTAAAGGTGTGGCTACCTGCAGGCTACTTGCACTTCAAGAGTGTGAAAATGGCTTTATTCCAAGAAGGAACATGTTCCTCAATCTTCACAGGCTGTTTCGTATTATGGAAGAGCAAAGTTTGGAGCCTATGGTAGGAGTGGCGCTCTCGCTGGACATCAAGAAGGCCTTTCATTCCTTGGACTGATCCTATCTCCAAGGAATCTTGAGATGTTTTGGATTAGGGTCAGTGCTACTGTGTTGGATAGGTTTGTTGTACAAGGACCCAGTTTCTAGAGTACAGATGGGTAGGGATATTTCACTGTTGTGGGTCCATTTTAGTTCCCTTCCTAGGCACATGAGATAGCTCAGCTTTTAGCTTGAGACCTGTTGCCCTTTTTACCTAGTCACATTTGACCTAATTATAATGCTCTATTTTATTAGATTTAATCATTGTTTTCCTTATAGCACTGCTTGCAGATGCGTGCATTTTAGAGAAATGTTTTCTTTTCCTAATCAGTGTCATTCCGAGAAAGCGTCATTATCAGTTATGTACGTGGGTAATGTCATCATGCTCCTTCTGTTTTACGTTGACAAGAAAAGAATGCAAACATGTCAGGTATTTGTTATGTAATTGCCGACATATGTTTGTGCACCCAATCTGATATTTAGGTACATACTCGCGTGCAAGTGCTATCAATGCTCCATTTCTTGGCAACTGGTTCCTTCCAAGTGACAGTGGGCTTGGCAGCAGCCAATGTTCTCAATCGTGCTGGCAAGAGTCTTGCCCGCCCTGGTAAAACACATGTGCAGCAAAATTTCTTTCCCAAGGTGGAAAAATCGGCCACTGTGAAGGCCGGATTCTATGGAATGGGACATATCCCCAATATTACTGGTGCGATTGAGGGTACACATATTGCGTTTGTCCCCCCCGCCAGAATGAACAGGTGTTCAGGAATCGCAAGAGTTCCCACTCACTGAATGTGCAGATGGTGTGCCTGGTGGACCAGTACATCTCCCACGTCAGTGCTAAGTATCCTGGGTTGGTGAATGATGCCTTTGTTCTGAGGAATAGCAGCATCCCAAATGTGATGGCTCAACTACAGAGGCACAGGGTGTGGCTAATAGGTGATCCTTGGTCCCCACCCACTGTATGTACCTGAGAGACTGTGGCCTTACACTCCCCAGGACAGAGCAATGGGCATGTTGCCCCATCCAGAACCAGTGGGCAAGTCACCCACCTGAGAGACTGTGGCCTTGCACTCCCCAGGACAGAGCAATGGGCATGTTGCCCCATGCAGAACCAGTGGGCTTGTTCCCGAATCTGGCTGAGGTGCCCTCCCTCCCCTGAGGTACCTGCCCAGTTGCAAACTGATGCCCCTGCAGAGTTCTATCTGGATGAGCTCAGGATTCGAGTTGGGCCTTAGACTGTGACCTGTGGCCATGTGGGCCTTTTGAACTTTGGTTTTCGTGTGCAGCGGGTTGTGTGTATGGTGTGTGTGTCAGGTGTGTGTTGTGCCTGTGTGTTTCACTCTCATTTTCCTCCCTCACTCCCTTGTGTGCTAGTCGTGTCGGGTGTGTGTCATGCATGTGTGTGTCACTCTCGTTTTCCTCCCTCCCTCCCTTGTGTGCTGTACTCACCGTCATCGTCTTCATCAGCGTTGGTGTTCCAGGTGGAGCATATCTTAGAAGATCATCAGGAAGACTTGCAGTTCGGGTTCCATGGCAGCATTGTTCTTCCCTGTGTCTCCGATGGTGAGTCAGTTCTCTTCAGTGATGTGTTTCCGCCAGGATTTGATGGCATTGGTACCACCCCGGAAAAGGTGGTGGTTTGCAGTGTCATAATATGGTGGGCGGTACTTTGTCTCCTGTCTGGCTGTTGGTGGCTACTGCCATGGAGAGTGTTGTTTCCACCCTGGCGGTTAGTGTGGTACATTGGCTGTCTATGGGAGTTGTCACCGCCATGGTCATAATTTGGTTGGCGGTAGTACCGCCATTTTATCACTCACCGCCAGGGTCATAACGAGGATCTTAGTTCTAATGAGAGAAAAGGGGTAAGAGTTGTTTCACAACGACTTCCCTGAGAGGTCTCCAGAGTCCATGAGCTAGGCTGCTAGAAATCACCTTCACTACTTAGGGTTTGGGTGAGGTAATGCTAGAAAGCTGTGAGGTTTGGGGCGGCAGCTTCTAACTGGCATACGAGTGACTCAGTAAGGTATGAACAAAAGGGTTGCCACCCCTAGTCTTGCTGAGAGGCGAGAGTCATTCACAACAACACCACCCTTTGGGGTACGCCGGGGCACCTAACAGGGTTGCCCGCTCTCCCCTCTCCTATTTGCCCTGGCCATAGAGCTTCTGGCTGGCTTCTTCAGGCAGCGGAGCCTGTAACTGGGCATACGTAGTGGTATTGAATGGGAGATTATATTGCTTTACACGGATGATGCACTGATATTCCCAAGGGATCTTGACCGGGACCTGCCCAGAGTGAGGGAGATTCTATGTGACTTTGGTCCAGCATTGGGCCTGCAACTGAATTGGTCTAAGTCCTGCTTATTTCCCCTGTGGGGAGTCTCCAAGGATAGAAGCGGGGACCTGTGCCACACTGGGCTGCTATGGCAGTTTGACACTTTCCACTACCTTGGAGTGAACATCTACCATAAGTAGCAGGACCTGGTGTACGGCAATCTGGGAGGAGTGTTGGTGGCAGCACATTGCTTGCTGTCGTTTTGGACCTCTCTACCCCTTTCCCCTATGGGGAGAGTTTCTATAGCGAAGATGCTGATACTGCCTCAGCTGGTATACCATTTTTCGGTATTCCCAGTCACTCTTCTCCAGTATTTTTTAGGGACTTGAACACACTCCTCACAACCCTAGTCTGGGGTGCCGGTAGCTAGCGGGTCACCCTACAGAAATTGTTTCCCCGGTTGAACAAGGGAAGCCTGAGTGTGCCCACCTACGATTTGTATTATGCCAATTCCCAATTGCAATGACCCATGAGATGGCTTGGGATTGATCCCAGTTCCAAACGGAGGTGCATGCGACACAAACTGGGTGACCAAGAGGTGTGGCACTGGCTGACGACTGCGCATGGCACTGCCGGGTGGCTGAGTCACCTGCTACGAATAGCCAAGCAATGCTGGGATCGCTATGTGTTTCCATGACCCAGCCCAGTTCTATATGCTGTAGCTGTTCCTTTATGGGTACTGCCACTAAGATGCGCTATAGCTGACAATCATGGCTTGAGGGCTTTGACTGAAGCTGGGATTGCTGCACTGAGAGACCTCTATGACCGGTTTTGTGTGACCACTGTGAGTTGCCGGAGGACTAATTCCTGACTTATACCGCATTGGTAGTGGCTACTGGGGCAACTTGGGGGCCGGACAATACTGAACCGCCTACATCTCTGGTTCTGCTGACGCTTCTGGGACATGGCCCTGAGAGACACCTGATTGTGCTGCTTTACGATGAACAGCTTCCCACGTAAATTCTCTCTCTTCAGGGGTTGTGAGATAAATGGTTACTCTTGCTCAGGTGTGAGTTATCAGACAAGCAATGGGATGAGGCCTTGATGAAGGTACAGGGTGTGTCCAGGAACTCCCACCTGAAATGCACGCAATTTCAGTACATGCACCAGATGTACTTAACTCAACATCGCCTACATCGTATTTTCCCAGGAGTCCTGCGCTGCCCCTGTAGTGTAGCGGACTTTTCAATATGGTCTGGGAGTGCCCAGAAGTTCCACACCTGTGGGGGGAGGCTTTGCACGCATTGACAAAGGTTATGGCCAAAGCCTTGCAATGTGACTCTCTTGTTTGTCTGTTGGGCCTGTTCCTATAGACCCATAAGACTAAGGGCCATATTTACAAGAATGTGGCGCATCACTAGTAATGCACCACTTTTCTTGAGGCCCCCTTGCGTCTCCTAACGCCACCATGGTAGTGCCGTATTTACAATATGGTGCGCCACTGCGCATGTTAGGGACACTAGTGTCATCTTTTTTAATGCTATTGTAATAATATACTGGATTAGCATTAAAAAATTACGCTAATCGTGTATAGTGTTAAGAGGCCGATTGAAATCAATGGGAGCCTCATTTTAATGCCTGCTTTAAACAGGCATTAGAAATTGAGGCTAGAGATGGCGCCCTCTTTGCATACACCATGCATATATTATGCATGATGTGGTGCAAAGGGTTTACAAGGTGGCGTAAACCTAGTTTATAAATATGGCACTATGGTAGTGGCCCGTTAGCATCACATTTGTGGCAAACATTTTGCTGCAAATGTGGCGCTAAGGGGCGCAAGTAAAATTGTACTGTGTGTATAATTCCTCATTGGAGAAATGCTAACACCAACAAAAAAGAAGGCACTTCACTGTGTGAGGAATACAACTGGGTAGCTACAAATGGTATAGCTTTCCAGGAGTACACATGGCAAGTTGTGTGAGTAATCAGAAGTCGTAAATCTGCAGCTGTATGCAGAAGTAACTCTATGGGAGGTATTTTTCATAACTGGGCCCTAATGGCACACAGACGTACACATGCCCATACACTTTTGTAATGCATGTGTATGGTATGAACGTGTCAGTTGCACACATTTACAGGAGTATGCCAAAGGCTGGAACTAATCATGTGTGACTTGAGTCATGTGTATTGTTCACGTTCAGTTCTATGATTTCTGCTCTTTTTTTTTTTATTTCCAATTATTTTAAAACTTGTAATTTACGTGAAGTTGTCACGCCTGCACTAGGCCTGTAATAAATACAGAGGTACATTCATTCAAATCACTGGGTTAAAACAATTGGACACCTCATACTAGGCCCGGGAATGCATTGAATGAAATAAACTGTGAATATGTGCAGTGGTTTAACTATGTATGGCTCTACCATTGTTTGGAAAGTGCAGCAGGAATTTCTTTTAGAGCATAAAGAGGCTGAGCATTATTCATGCAAGTGCCTTTTGTCCCACCAGCTCCCATGAAGAAATGGAGATAAAGAAGTGTTATTAAAATAGTGACACCCGGCTCAGAATGCATGTTAAGGCTAGAAGTGGGCAGTGCGTCAGAGGAGAAATAATGAAATGCAAAAATCACACAGTCTGACAATTGCAAGCCTGTGTAGCAGCTTAGCCTGTTGGTCCGGGGCTATTTGTCATAATCAGAGGCACTTTTCTCATTAGCAAAAAGCCATTACCGGTGGACTTTATCAGCAGCTGCGAGTTATCAGGGGGCACCCAGCAATCCTGGCGTGTAGTCGCGGGGTTTAGAGGGCACCCCCAGCTTTAATAAGCCAACTTCTTCCTCCGTGAGCCCGCAGTCAGGTGTCACTTCAATTCCTTGCAAGGTAGTCAAGTACGGCAGATCCGCTCCGCCGGTTAACCCCCTCCCCGCCCCTTTCTCTTTCTGTCGGATCGCGCTGATCCAATTCCCAGCTCTTTTATATCTTTTTTCCCCTACGACGATTTTTGAATTTGCACTCCCAATTTACTTTATTTGAAACTATTTATTTCTATTGTCAACATGTGAATGTCCAAATATCCTACTGCAGTTAAATGAACTATCCCCTCCCAGTTCACATAAAACAAAAAACAGAATGTTCAATTCTGATAGTTTAGTAAAGGTGAGGTTTCAGGGCTTCCAATTCACCGTGGACATCAATTCACCAAAATGCCAGGGGTAAGGAAGTGGACCTGACATGCCCTTTGACCTCCAATTACATCATAAGAAGTGACATCACATAACAATATCCCTGATACTGTTACAGTAAGTGATGTCACAGTACCTTTGCTCCTAATTATAACATAGGTAGCAGCATCACCAAAGTTAAAAAAGAACAATAAGAGCAACATTAAAACCAAGGTCAATAAAATACCAAAAAAAATGTTAGATGAGGTGCAAGTCTAAAAACATGCTCCTACCAGGCTGCGGTCATTTCCTAGATACAGCCATCATATAGCCTGGGTGTGACAAATGGGTTGTTAGTTGAGTGGGGTGTTAATCCTGCTCAAGCAACAGCCACAGTCCCCTGTGAGAGTGAACCACTAAAGACATTTTTACTGCTTTCTCCTTCCTCTCCCCATGCTTTTTCTAAGTGCTTTCTCCTGCTTTTTGCCTCATTTTTACTGCTTTATCCTTCCTTTCCTTGTTTTTTTTAGCAGTCTCCCATTATTTGCCTCTTTTTACCACTTTCTCCTTCATTTGCCCCATTTTTTGAGTGCTTTATTCTGATTTTGCCTCGTTTTTACTGCTTTCTCCTGCCTTTCCCTCATTTTCTGAGGGCTTTCTCCTACTATTGCCTTATTTTTGTTACTGTTTACCCTTTCTTTACCATTGCTGCTCCCGCCTGCTGCCTGTTTACCTGCCTCCTGCCTAGATCTGCCCACCTCTTCCCAGCACCCCTCCCTCTTTCCAAGACCTACTTAATGGAGAAAGCCGCAAGCCCCTCCGTGCCCATCCATTCCTGGGCCACACCCAGCGACAGGACCCTTTGCTTTTCCACCTCACAAAGATACACTGCCACTGACCTCCAACCCCCGTACCCCAAATGCACCAACAACCACTGCTGCCGCACATCCTTGCGTACCACCAGAAGATCGTTCTCCTGCCAACACTGGCAACTCACCTTCAACACTGAAGAAAACAACAACACCACCAACACCTCAAACCTGGCAGCACCCGCCACATCGACCAAGACCACCACAACACAACTCCAGTGCATCCTACACAACACAAGTTCACTTGGTATAGATGCTACGGAGGTCTGGGACATGATCTCCTCCCTCACCCCGGACATCATCTTCCTCACAGAAACCTGGCTAAAACCCACCTCCGCACCAGACATCACCACCTCCATCCCCAAAAGTTACAAAATAACACTCCTGGATCGAACCAACAAGTATGAAGGTGAAATCGCCATCATCTACAGGGACACCATCCACTGCACAACATCCCCTAATGACCCGAAACCAATAATGGAATATCTCAAAGTCCAACTCCACATGGAAGGAAAAAGCACTATCAGAGGCACCCTTGCCTACAGACTACCAGGACCATGCCTCAGCTTCTGCAACACCATCCTGGAACTCATTGCCCCGCACACAATCAACTCAGAGCAGTACGTATTTCTAGGGGACCTCAACTTCTAGCTCGACAACCTCAGTGACGCCAACTCCAATGACCTCCTGGAAAGCATGAGCAACATTGGCCTCAAGCAACTCGTCATCGACCCTATCCACATTGCAGGACACTTACTCAATCCCATCTTTCCCTCCAGTGACAGAGTCACATACATCCACACCACACTACTCATCTGGTGTGACAACCACAGCGTACACTTCACACTCTCAGGACCCACTTATCCCAGCCCCTTAAATCCACCCAAAAAGTCCTGAAAAAGGTATCAGAAGGCCAATGGAACTACAGTTTCTGCTCCCACCTCCCAGATTCTACACACTACCTTGAATATGCAGCAAAGTGCTTCTCCCAGTGCATCACAGAATGCGCAGACTCCATCAGCCCCGCCAAGACTGACAAGTTCAAAGAACAAAGCAAAAGAGCAAGCTGGTTCACAGAGTAACTGCAGTCCACCAAAAGCAACTGCTGGCAACTTGAAAGGAAGTGGCGCATTAGCAAAAAAATAGCCGCACGGCCTTAAGAACTGCTCTCAAACACGAAACATCCCGAACCACGACTCTGGAAGAACAAAGTCATGAACAACGAAAGCGGAACAACGTTTTCGTTAACCACAACTTTGTTCTACTGTGCCTTAACCACACATGTGCTGAACAACACACATGCATGGTTAAGGCACGGATAAAGGGAGTTGGCTTCTGAAGAGGATGCAGTCACGCAAGTGGGGCTGGGCAGGGGTTGGGGGTGGGGGGTCGGAGTAGTTTAGGTTTTAGGGAGGTGGAAGCAGTAGGTTTAGGGGCAGGGTCGGGGTCGGGGTAGTTTAGGTTTTGGGGGGATGGGGGTCACGGTAGTTTTAGGGGCAGGGGTGGTGGGTCGGGGTATTTTTAGTTTTTAGGGGTAGTTTTAGGGGTGGGGGTCGGGGTAGTTTAGGTTTTAGGGGTGTGGGGGGACCACGGTACTTTTAGGGGCAGGGTGGGGGGTTCGGGGTATTTTTAGCTTTTAGGGGTGGGGTGGGGGGACAGGTAGTTTAGGTTTTAGG
The DNA here is from genome assembly GCF_031143425.1 of Pleurodeles waltl. NCBI lineage: Eukaryota > Metazoa > Chordata > Amphibia > Caudata > Salamandridae > Pleurodeles > Pleurodeles waltl. The sequence continues at coordinate 1,217,102,351 of NC_090437.1, read as the reverse complement.
GGGGTCAGGGGTCGCAGTAGTTTTAGGGGCGGGGTCGGGGTATTTTTATTTTTTAGGGGGTGGAGGGTCACTGTAGTTTTAGGGATGGAGTAGATTAAGTTTTAAAGGTGGGGTTCAGGGTAGTGGGGTAGGGGTAGAATTTTGTTTTTGGGGTGGGGTGGGGGGTTGGGGTACGATTGTTTTAGGGGTGGGTGGTCGCATTCTGTAACCACGCATGCCATTCCACGCATGCCTTTACCAGCAATACATTTACAATGAAAAATCATTGATAAGGCTTTGCTGGTGAAGGCATTCGTGGTAACAATGCCGTCGTTGTTCCGACTGCGCTGTTTAGGCATGCGTGGTTCCAGCATTCATGGTTCCGACATATATCCCTCTCAAACAGTATCCCCACCTCCTGAAAGAAACAAAGAAGAACGCATTAGCAGACCACATCAAAGCCAGCGCAAACCACAGCAAAGAACCCTTCACCATCATGAAGAAGTTCACCAATCCTGCAGCTACCCAGAATGACATCACTCTTTCCCAGGAACTGTGCGACAACCTCATGGATTTCTTCCACTACAAGATCTCGGCCATCTACGAAAACTTTAATTGCCAACCGTCTGCTGCAGACAGCATCAACCAGCTCACACCCATGAAAGCAAACCCCAAACACCTTCTCACCTACAAAACACTGTCTCCACCATGAACTCTGTGCACTAGGGAGCACTCACGGACCCTTGCCCCCACCACATCTTCAATCTCGGAAGCATTACAATCGCCGACGATCTCAGGAAGGCCCTGAACAACTCCATTACCACAGTCTCCTTCCCTGAGGACTGGAAACAAGCTAAAGTGAGGCCCCTCCTGAAAAAAAATATCCATTGACCAAGCCAAATTGAACTACCGGCCCAACTCTGTGCTCCCCGATCCAGCAAAAGTCTACGAGAAAGTGATCAACCAGCAACTCACCCAACACCTAGAAGACCACAACCTCCTAGATCCCTCTCAATCCGTTTTTTTAGCTAACCACGGCATAAAGACAGCCCTTATCGTAGCCATAGACGACATCAGAGCCCTCCTGAGCCACAGGGAAACAGCAGCACACTTCCTACTGGACCTGTCCTCCACGTTTGACACAGTTTCCCACCACATCCTGATCAACAGACTCCACTACATTACGATTCAAGGACATGCCCTCAAATGAATTGCCTCCTACCTCACCAGCAGAACCCAAAGGGTTAGTCTTCCACCGTTCACCTCAGAGCCCAAGAATATAATCTGTGGAGTCCCCCAAGGACCGCCCTTCAGCCTGAACCTTTTCCACATTTACATGACCCCCATGGCCATCACCATCAGATCACATGGTCTCAAAATAATTTCGGACGATCACTTACCTTCTCCGTTGAGGAGGTCATCCGGTAGGAGATGGGTCCTCGCGGTCTTGCATCGCCAGCACCACCATGCCAGCAAGACTCTGCCAAGCCGTATTACGGCTCGTAATATGGCGTGCAGAGGTTTGCTGGCGTGGCGGTGCTGGCAATGCAACCGCCTCTTTGGAGTCAGACTTCTGCCCATAAATGGGCAGAAGTCCTCCAAAGACTCCTAATATGGCGGTCAGCAGACCGCCATCACTGGCAGTCTGTTGGCTGCAGTGGCTTTGGCAGTCTTTCAAAAAGGCAGCCAAAGTCAAAATGAGGGCCTATGTGTAGTAAGTATCATTTTGATCTTGGATCCAGCTCCAGATGCTCTTAGTTGTTTGAGGAACAGTTAAGAAAGCTTTCCAAAATAGCTGCCCATTATTGCAACACGTTCCTCAACAAGGATTCCCATTTCTTCATCTGAAATTTTATGCTTCTTTTTCATTGCGGAGTACTGTTGCTGTCCATCCTGGCTTGCCATTGCTGATAAATCTAATAGGTTATTGTAGCATCGACCCCAGCCTGGTTAGCCACCAATGACTATGCCACACACGGAACTGTAAGTCAAACATCTTTAATCGCCTGCATGAACTCAAACATTCTAAACCAAGCTTTCATTACATTCCATTCTAGCAATTACATCACACATATCTTTGACTGTGCTTTGTCAACTTGGTTGTATCTGTCACCAGCATTAACTCTCCATACAATATATAACTTTATTTTGCGTGGTAGCGCAGTATCTTTTAGTAGGGTCTTGGTCGTAGCTTCTTGACCAAGGTTTGCTGGCGTGGCGGTGCTGGCGATGCAACTGCCTCTTTGGAGTCAGACTTCTGCCCATAAATGGGCGGAAGTCCTCCAAAGACTCCTAACTTCGGCACTTCGACGAAGGTACACGTGGCATGCACAAGCAGTTTGCTTGGACCATGGTAAGCTCTCCCGGAGAGCACTTTCTTTTTTGGGTTACTTATCCCCTATCTCATCGCCAGTTGTAGCGTCCTCTCCAGCCTGGTTCCCCTACAATGACTAGGCCACACACAGAGCTGTAAATCAAACGTCTTTATTCCTCTGCATGTACCTGTGTACAGTCGCGGCTCGCTGCACTCTGAAGGGGAGGGGCAAGTGCGGCGCGTGAGGGAAATGGGGGACATTTAATAATAAAAAAAAAAAATTAATCTACCTGCTCCGCCGCTGTACCGCTCCTCTTTCCATTGTCACTGAAGGCAGTGTTAGGATTGGCAGACTGGGAGCCTGTGCCTGGTCTCTAAAGCCCAGCAACACAGTGCCAAGCTGGAGAGAGCACAGTGCACATATGTGTTTGGATGGCCCGAGACGCCACTGCCTGTGTACTTCAACATTCTAAACCAAGCTTTCATTACATTTTATTCTAGTGATTTTACATCACACTGATTGAGCGTCCGTTAGGAGCCACAAAGGTTCCGTCCCAAAACTCGTTCCTGACATCTCCTGTGCTTTTGAAGGTGATTGTAACAATGTATTTCCTGATTTTGATGTCATCAGTGTGTTTTTAGGCATCATTCTCATTTTGGAAACATGACTGAACCACTCTTTGCTAAGAGGAGCATGTATGAGGTAGTACAGTTTATTTATGTAATCGAAAAATTTAATTTCTTAAGAATCACAAATTAGGGTTTGATAAATTTAACAATAATATATCTAACCCATAGTTCTTATACACTTAAGAGTCTCAATAGTGTGGGGCAGTGCCCCATGCATTCCAATTTTTCACTCAGTGAAGACGAACGGATTATCTCACAAGAAAATATATCTTTCGTATAAAGAAGAAAATAAAATAAAAATTAAATCAGCAATTACACATTTTTGCTTACGCCTTAGCTGTATATTTGCCTTTCTGCAAATAAACTGCTGCTGTGGGGGGTGCGCTGGGAAATGTATACCATGGAAAGTACACAACTGTCTGTTCGGATAAAGACAGTGTAGATTTATTTGTGTTTTTCAGAATTTACACCTACATCGCCAATCTCAGTCTCCCAATCCTGGATTTAACATAGACCAAAATAACTAAGGGCCTGATTTGGATGTTGGCGAACGAGTGACTCAGTCACAATGTCACAGATTTCCAAGCCGCCTAAATATAAAGGCCATAGTATATCATGGGATTTCTATTTTGGAGGACGGGATATCTGTCACCGTTGTGAAAGAGTAACTCGTCCGCCAAGATCTAAACCAGGCCCTAAATGATTTAGAATAGTCAATTTATATCCTTCTCCTTGAAATATGTGTATGTAACGTAAGGAGAAACTACAAGGTGACTTGCACTAGTATGGGCACCATGTTAAAAAGTTTGAAAAGCAGTCCTGTAGTATTACTCCTAATTTTAGAATTGGATCCTCACTTCACCAAAATCTCAGGAGTACTTCCAGAATTCTACAACAGTAACAGAGTTCCTAAAGTACTACAATGCATAAAATACACAAATACAGAATTTCCACAGTGTGGGAAATACTGCTTATGAAATGACGGCACAATGCACAGTTTTTCTCTCGTAAGAACTTTTTTTCATGGGCAAAGGTGCTTCACTCCAATCCCCAAAAAATCTTGGGATCATCCATCCCTTTAATTGATGAAAATTCATTTAATACATGCTGTCTCACAGGACAGCAAAAGTAAGTCACACCCAAACCTTTCCAGAATTCCATTCCTAACCCTAAAATTTCAATGTGGTAATTCCAAAACTGACAGTCTTTCCACCTTCAAAACATACTTAAAAACATAAAATTCCCTCAAAACTGATTCTGATAATCTGCATGTGGAATTTTACATTTGCATCGTGTGTTTGCACATTTAAGTATTCGTTAGGTACAGAATAAAGTATATGAATCTAGCCTATTATGTTCACCTCTCCAAAACATGTCTTCAATTTCCAGGCGGGGCAGAACCCCATCTCTGAATCCTCAGATGCATTTTTTACCGGATTTCCCAAAGCTACATAGGTGTTTTACAAATTCAAGATTAGTCAGAACGCTTCTTGTGAGAGTAGCGATGGCTTTGGAGTGTTTTTTAATTCACGGTACGAAGCAGTAGAATTTAAACTTTGCAAGCAAAACTCTTCTTATCGTACCAGGAAGGGTCCTGACAGCCCCATTCAGTCATAATTGATTGTAGTGTGGCTCTAGAAAGCCGATTAGTTCTATGAATACGTAATTGGTGTTCTGCATCCCTGTTGTCTTCTGTGATCTTATTGGCTAGTGTGTGGCTGCGAAAGGAAGAAGACCTCATGCTGTATGAATGTATTTCTTGAATATTATGTTTCTTCTTTTATGATGCACACTCTGTGATCTTTTACTGATAATATAGAAATTAATGATTGTGTATTTTTATTGACAATTATTGTCAAGTGTATATGAACTAAAAAAGTACACCTGGACAAGTCCCAAGACACATGTAGAAAACACGGATGGAGCTTTCTACAGGAAAAGACGTGTTTATTGTTAAAATGTTTCCTTGTAAGGACTATATTATGTGTGTAACTGTGAAGATAACAAATAACTACTTTCCAGATTTCCAGATTAATTAATCCCACCATTTTATGATGCTGCTACGCATTTGCCATATATATTAAATTACAAGGTGTGAATTAAAACAATAGCATCAGTGCCACATTCGCAGTGTAAAGGAAATGTCCTTTATACTCCCAAGTCATCATCATTACTCGAGTCCACGTCTTTCTCATCTCTCTCCCTACCTAAATGAAAAGCTGATGTGTCGGTCTGCAGATAATTAAGGACAAAACATTCTGAGTTGCACGCCTTTATATTCTCTAATGTCAAAATATGAAGCGTGCATGGAAATGCTACCTTAATGTGCTCTCTGTCCTAGAACACAAACAGCGTCCGGTAGTAAGTGTTCCAAAGACTGAAAACAGCCCCAAAGCACACTGTCAATCAATCAGAAAGGCATTTAAGAAATTCGTATTCCGGTACCGCTGTGATTTTAACTTTCAGTATTTATTGTTAACTCATATCTTAAAATCTTTTGAAGAGTAATTTGGGAATTCATCAACACTCATGTTTTTTTGCGAACAGTGTATAACTCCAACATGTAATGAATCATCAAAACAAATTACATATTCTCTGATGCCGAATGATTGCTTAATCCTGTCCCCAGTGCATTTCGAATGCGAGTGGTCTTTCATCAGAGGGGATTATCTATAAATACAAGAAATAGTACAAGTAAAAATCACAAACACTTGGCAAAGGTAAAGCCAAAAAACAAGTACAACCCACTACAGTAGTTAAACATGACATGTTGACACATATGTTTCTTGTCATAATGACCCATCCCAAAGAGTCACCAGTTTCACCAAATGCATTGCTCAACTGCAAGGCTGAGCCTTAGTGCAAGAAGAAAACACCTACGCCAAAGTGTCTTTAAAATACAGAGGATGGTAGACACCAGTAGAAACAATGAAAAACTCTTTAATTTGAAATATAATTGAAATGTAGTCTGAATGAAGTACTGAATGTCCTAAAAGGTTTTGCTGGGATCCACTTAAATTCCTACGACCTAGCATTCCCACATTTCTCTAGATAAAAATGCTACCCCACTTGTGTGGGTAGGCCTAGTGTCCGTGACACAACATATCCCAAAATGCAATGTGGAGACATCAACATTTCCTGACAAAAACTGACCTGATTTGGCAATGGTGTAGATATGATATTTAGACCCTAGCTTGGCCACGACCAAGGGAAAACTATGAAATTTAGACATTTTGGAAAATAGACACCTGGTAGAAAGTTTTGTGGATTCCTGCAGATTTTAAGAAGTTTACGTCACAGAAATGTGGATCCTGGAGGTCAGGCCCACGTAACCAGACAAAAATGTTTACATGCACTACAAAAGAATCTCTCACTTGCAATCTTTCACTTGTTTTCCAAAACACACTGACCAAAACTTTGATAAAGCCATACATTTTGAACGGATTTCTGAAAAAATAATTTTCTGAGAAAATCAGAAAATTCCAGCAGACACCTTTTTCTTATGCTACCTAAAGTGCATAAGGGTCTTAAGAGTCCACCCTTTCAACCTACTGATTCTGCTTGCAGTGTGATTCATGACCCTTTAGACAAATATTTTGATTACCTTTTACAACATATTGTCCAAGAAACCAAGGGCCTGATTAAGACTTTGGCAGAGGGAATTACTCCATCACAAACATGACGGATATCCCACCCGCCGTATTACAAGTTACGTTATATCCTATGGAACTTGTAATATGGCAGAGGGGATATCCATCACATTTGTGATGGAGTAATCCCCTCCACCAAAGTCGTAATCAGGCCTCAAGTCTTTAATCAAAGACACAAGTGCCTTTATGAATAAATGAGAAACTATACAGCTGAACGTACAACAGTATATCCGTCTTTGAACGATTGATGTGAATACTCTTTACACCTCTTTACACCTCGATTCACCATGCCAAGGGAATGGGCCCTGCTAAAAAGAGATGAAATTGGAGCTAACAAACTTTTTTCTGGTGGAATTGTTAAACTTTACAATGTACTACAGTTACCTCTAATGGCAAGATGAGGACTTCCTGCAGAAAAGCAATATATCTAGGGGATTTACCTGGGCCCCCAACTCTGTAAATATTTTCATGGCCAAATTTGAGAAGGATTTCTAATGCAACAATGAACAATGTTGATGATATTATCATCTTGTGGAATGGTACTTTGGAGGGTATCCTGGTGCTGAGCAGGTGTGAGTCCAGAAAAAAGTAAGTCGTTGTGGAACCACTCAAAAAGTGAGGCCCCAGTTTATCGTGCAATTCAAGAAGTGTAGTTGTAGGTCATTCCACACTTTAAAAGCAATGTAGGAGAAGGCTTGACAGATAAATCTGTTTTTCTCTATGCATGGAATGTGTGCAATTACGAGTCCAGATGAGCAGATGTGTCTGGAAGGTTTCTGAAAGCAAATGGGATTATAGAGGTATGCTGGGCCAGTGGTATGTAGTGCCTTGAACATGTGGATGAGGAGGCTGAATTATGCGTGTTTGTTTATGGGAAGCCAGTAGAGCTCCTTTAGGTGTGGTATGATATGAGTGCGGAATGAAAGGTTGAAAGTGATTCTGCCAACTGAGTTCTAAATGGTCTGCAGCCTTCTGGGTAATTTCTTTTGTTGATCGCGGCATAAATGGTGTACCCATCTTCCAGCTTATTTGTGACCAGGATGTGCGTGGGAGTTTTATGGATGCTTCCTCAGAAAATCTTCCTCATAATTTTCAGGATATGGAAGCATGCAGCAGTGACAGGGTTGGCTTGGATGGTCATGTAGAGTTTGCTGTAAATGATGATCCTGCAGTTCTTGGCATTGGTGGTGGGACTGTATGTCAGTCCTAGCGCTATTGGGCATCAGGTGGAGTCCTAAGGTGAAATGTTGTTTTATGTTTTCACATGTAGTAATTAGGCATCTTTATACACCGGGTTCTCGGTTGTTCTAACTTTCTCCTAGTTGACACTTGTAGTTGTCTGCCACAAATTACTTTTGTATGTACAATTTTTATGCTGGCAGTAATGGTTGTCTGGTTGGTTAACAGTTGTTATTTCCACAGGCTTGGTTATGGCGTTCAGTACTTGCAGACAAGTAAGGACATAATGACAATCTGTCTCATTTTTCTATAACCTGCTTTTCTTTTTGCCCATTGTTTTGCTCAGTTTAGTCTTTCTTCGTGCATCACGGTGTGTTGATTACACAGATTGATTTCCTGAACTTCCTGAACTTTCTCTCACAGAAATGTTAGAAAAATGCATAAATAGGAGAAAAAAACATGTTTTAGCCAAGGTTTAAGGTCTGCAAGGCTGTAGATTTTGACAAAAACACCATAGTAGTCATTCAAGTCACACCACACCATACTCTTCTGGGTGTACAGTTTTCAGATGTTTTTGAGTTTGGTAGGTTTCCTTGGATGGTGGCAAAGCTCAGGCCCTAAACCTAAAGCTACCAGTATTGGAAAAAAGGGTGAGTTTCGAGTGGGAAAATTTGATCTGTCCATTTTGCGTTTTAGAGCCTCTCCTGTCGTGGGTGCTGGTCCAACTCACGCCAGTTGGATACTGTTTTTATCAGGAAAAGTGTGAAACACTGGGTGGTAGGAGTTTTGTGGATCCCCCATGGATTCCAAAACATTCTCTCACAGAAATGAGAAGAAGCATATTTACAAGCCCAATGGCACAGGGCTGCACAGAAAGTGACTTTGCTGCGCTGTCCTGAGCCTCAAAGAAAGATATGTTGCATTTCTATCCTTTCCCCCGTGCTAGAGCACAAATTGATGCCTAGCACCAAAGCAGGCACCCTTGTACCATGGGTCAAGGGTGACTGCGTTGTGAGGAGGATTGTTTTTGTGCAGGAAGGTACACCTTCCTGCACAATCCAGAGAGGTATTTTCCTCCTTCTATGTGTGCTGCAGAATGGACCACACATGGAAGGAGGAAATATTGAGGAGAAATAAAGATATTTCTCCTTGTTGTGCCTGCCCTGGGGAGGCATACAGTTTTGACGCATTACCAGGTTCACAGATTCTTATAAATCTTGGAATGCGTCAAAGCCCATGGGTGTTGCGTGGGAACACCCACCCTAATATCCATGGTACACCTCCATGATGCAGTGTAAGGCAATGCATCAACTTGCTCTGCGTTGCCTTACACCATATTTAAAAGGCCATGAAAAGCCACGCAAAGTGGCTTTGCGTGGCCATGTAGATATGGGTCCGTACTATGCATGGGGCTTGTAAATATGCCCCTAGGCCTTTTTAGGTAAGGTTTGAGGCTTGAAATGTGTTATGTGTAAGAAACAATGCTGGTATCAACATGAGTCACACTGCCATTGCACTCTCCTAGGTGTCTAGTTTTTAGAAATGTTTGGATTTGTGAGTTTCCTTGGATGGCAGTGGAGCCCGGGTCCAAAATCTACAGATGCTCATGTAGGAAAAAAAAGGATGGGTTTTGAGTGGAAAAATTTGATCTGCCCATGTTGTGTTTTGGGGACTTTCCTGTCGTAAGCACTTGGTCCATGCACACATGTATTATACTGTTTGGGGATTTCCCTGAAATGTTTTGCTTTTTACTCCCGGTCTTTTGCTGGCTCTCTTTGCGTGGCCTTAAGACTCTGGGCATGTTCCCACTATACTGCAGTGGGAAAGTGCGCATGCCCTGCCTACACATGCTAAGAGGGGGTGCTTACGTGCTTGGTTCAGGTGCTGTACCCCGGAGTGCCCTGTGAAAAGGTACATCACATAGCCAGGCGGGTACAGCACTGGCCACTAGTGGAGCGTTGCACTGAGGGTGCCACCCACCAGAATAGCCTGTGAAGCATGTATTGGGCCTGCCAATGCAGGCATGTAGAGGCACAATTGCACTTGGGCTTAGGTTGGCACGCCTAACTTTGGAGTCAATCCTGAGGGGACCCTTTGCTCACCGTGGAGCACCCCCTGAAGAGCGGGCCGGGTGGTATACAGAAGGCTGGGCATGGTACACATGGGTGTCCCATGCCCGGTAAGGAAGAACCCTCACATGGATTCCATACTTAGGTGGTCTGCTCTTCCCATCGATTTTTGCTGATTGCCTACCCACTGGCCTTAGTGCCCTGGGGGCATTCTCATTGTCAATACTGTGTGGAAGTGAGAGCCCCTTCCTACAGTTAAGAGCAAGTGGCACTGGCCAGTGAGTGCACGCGTGCCTACTGGTGTGCCAAACATGTGCTGAGCCTGTCATAGAAAGCCTGTGTGTGCACTTGCCCCAATGGCATGTTTAAATATGTATCCAGTCTGTCATAGCAGGCCTGTGTGTGCGCACTAGCACCTATAGTGCTTTAAACCTGTATCTCACCTGTTGTAGCAAGCCTGAGCATGTGCACTAGCACCTCGGGGTTTTTTAAATATGTACCCAGCTTGTTGTAGCAAGCCTAGGTGTGCGCACTTGCACCTTTTGTGCTTTTAACCACGTGTCCAGCCTGCCAATGCATGCTAGTATGTGCACAATGGCACATATGCCCAGAGAGTGAATACCCTTGTGTGTTTTCACTGCATAGTAGAGCTGCTCTGCCCATGGGTTAACATTGGGGAAGTACTGCAGTTGCTCCTTGCTGCAACAGTGGATTGCAGAAGAGCAGCCACATATTCTGTACTATCATTGTATTCATTCTGACAAACCCCGGAGCAGTGAAGCATTCTACCTCGTGCAGCACCGCTGAACTTGCGTCTGTGTGTGTGTGACTGGATTTGTCTGGGGTGGCTCAAGTCATAGCGCATCAGATGTTGTGCTTCATTCCAGGGAGGTACAGGATTGGAACTCTTCGCATGTGTCCCGATTTGTCTGGTGTGGCTAAAGTCATCATGCACCAGACATTTTGCCTCATTCCATGGAAGTATGGCATTGATAACTCTTTGTGTGCAAATTGAATTGTCTGGTGCAACTCGTTATTGTGCACCAGATGTTGTGCCTCTTTCCAAGGAAGTACGGTGTTGATAACTCTTTGTCTGCGATCAGAATTGTCTGGTGTGACTCAAGTCATCGTGCACCAGATGGTGTACCTCATACCAGGGAGGTACGTCATTGGTAACTCTTTGTGTGCGATTGGAATTGTCTGGTGCAACTCATGTCAATGCACACTAGATGCTATGCATCCTTACAAGGAAGTGCAGGTTTGGTAACTCTTTGTGCACAACTGGGACTCAAGTCATCATGCCCCCTATCAGGGAGGTGCTTAAATGGTAACTATTTGTGTATTGGAATGCCTGGCTTTGTTGAGTGCCACCGTGAGCAGTGTATGTCCCAAAGCCACGATCCACTGGTGCTTGCCAGACCGGCGATATGCCGGAAGGCATGATGCGGAGACCCCTGAGTGAACTTCCCGAGTGGTGGCCAAACCTCCATCTGTTGACTGTTGCCTGATCAGCCGCTATCTCCTTCTTCCCCCCCAACTTTGCCGCGGGATCCTGAATAAGTTTATCTCTGGCCGCAAACAGCCTAGGATGTGGGGAAAGAGTGCTCTCATCTCGAGCTCAGGGGGGGACGGGGTAGTAGGAACTGGTTGGAGGGTGGAGGAAACGTTTGGACGGGGGGGTCTTCAAGGGCAGTGACCATTAATCTGCCGGATATCAGTGCAGCATGCATTAGGATGCTGGGAGCTAGTGTATGCAACTGTGTGTTATACTAGCCTGCCTGATATCTGTGGCACCGGGTAGAGATGCGCAGCAAGTGAGTGGGAGTGATTGCTGCTGATTGACTACGCCACACAGCAGTGTTAGTGTACACCTTCTTTGTCAGAGGACTATCACAGTTGACATTGGGTTTTACCTGTGTGGTGTAGGCCACAGAGCAATTCAAGAGTTCTGCAATTCTCTATATGTACACATTGCTGCTGATGTTGTGAACCGGGATGCATCCAGTAACTGTGTGATATGGAATTGGGGTAATTGCTAGGGTGGGTCTCGTGCTGACAACGTTTTGGCACCACATGAGGATGCTGGGGGTAAGTATTATTTTTCTCATGTGTGCATACTGCTAATGTCGTTTTAACACAATTGGGCTTAGTACTGCTAAATGTGTATTTCTAAATGTGATTTATGCCTATCTTTACATGATGTTCATGTTGTGTTAACTAATCTGTGGTTTGAATACAAACTTTATTTGCATACACCTTGTGTGAAGTCTCTTTTGTGATGCTCAGTGTAATCGTTATATGGAAGTGCTGTGCCAATGCTTTACACATTGCCTCTGTGATAAGCCCGACTGCTCTGTGCTGAGCAACCCAAGGGTGAGCAGGTTTTACAGTGAGTGTAATCACCCACCCCTCACGGACTATCCCACCTCCAACACTGTTCTTATCTGTTGAAGTATAGAAACATTGGGTGGTAGGAAAATTGTGGTTTTCCATGGGTCCTGGAACTTTCTCTCACAGAAATGTGAAGGAAATTAGCCTTTTAGCCAAAGCTGAGGTTTACAAGACCTTATAGGTAAGAAAAGATTGTGGGATCCAAATGAGTCACACCACACTGGACTCTCCTAGGAGTATAGTTTTCAGAAATGCCTGGGTTTGGTAGGTTTCCTTGGGAGGTGGCATATTCTGGGACCAAATTCTGCAGCTAGCCACATCACCAAACTGGATTGTTTCTTGTTCAGATTTTTTCAATGTCTCCATTCTGTGTTTTGGGGCATTTTGTGTCACAGGTTCAGCCCAGCCACACAAGTCTGTGAGAGAAAGTTCCACAAGCTGGAATGATCCACAAAATTCCTATTACCCAGAGTTCCCACGTCTTCCAGTAAAAACAGTATCCTACTTGTGTGGCTGGGCCTAGCACCAATGGCACAAAACGCCCCAAAACCTAAAATGGAGACAAGGCCTTGTTGGTAAGAAACTATATTGTGATCTCTAGTGTCTTGTGAGCTAACAGTGAAGGGACCCTTTTGGATCCTGATGGCCTCCGTAGAACTGTGATGTAAGTGGTAAAGTGTTGTGAATAGATTTTATGTTTAGAATGATGAGTTTGCACTTGCACGCAGAAAAGTAAAGACGTGTAATGTGCAGCATGGTCATTTATGATTTCTCAGGCTGGGGAGAACACTACAACTCGTTACGAGAGAGGGGATACATAATCCAAAGAACCAACAGTGCTCTCCGAGGCTGTTTGCTGTGGCCCAGCTAGCTGCTTGTGCATGCCACACGTGGCTCAGTGCATGTGAAGATTGGCGTCTAGCGTATGTGGAGTCCATGCACCACTCCAGCCAGTGACAAGCTTTCAAAGATGACAAAGACCCTACAGAGAAATTTGTGTATCATTGGCTAGGAACCACTTCATGAGGCAGTGAAAAAGGTAACGAGGTACAATGCAGCACAGAGCTATAAGATATGGGGAGCAATAGCGCTAAAGGCAGTGAAAAACAGGTACATTACAAACACTGCAAAGAGGCTCGAAGGATGAAGAACCCATACACAAAACAAAGCCACTACTCACTGTTAAAGAAGAAGACAGTGCTTCACAGCCAGAGAGCAGGCATGGCAACCCAGGTGGTAACACACGGCTAGTGCCTCTACAAGTGGACGGCAGATGGTGCTGGTCAGAACCCAACTTTCAATGTCAGCAAGTTTCGCAAATGGTTATAATGTCGCTTCCTTCTTAAAAACCACCACTTCCATTCGATAATGCCAAAAAGCAAAATATTGGTGATAGATGGCCTGCCTGGATAGAACATTTTGCTGATTTCACTGATGCGCTGGAAGAAGCAGACAACAAAAAGATTGTCAAATACCTTAAGAATCTTGCTGATGAAGGAATAAAAGAAGTAATAAAGAAAGTACCAAATGCTGATGAAGTATCATACCGTCAAATCAAAGAAGCGCTAAATCTCAAGTTTAATTCAATGCTGAATGTTAATTACAAAAGATATATTTTCAGTCAGGAAAGACAAACAGCTGGTGAAACAATTTATGAATTTGTTCAGAGACTTGATACACTCATCAAACACTGTAAATTCCATAAATTCAATTATGATGAAGCCATACATCCCAGAGTTATAGATCGTTGTTTGTCAGATTGATTCAGATGATGAATGCCAAGAAAAACACTAAGGGCATCATTACGATTATGGCGGTCTATAGACCGCCACACTCGTGGTGGTAGTCTGGACCGCTGCCAATGTGGCAGTCCGGCTGCCACATTACAACCCTGGCAAATCGCCAGCACCGCTAGAATCTTGGATCCCGGGAGTCTGGCGGTGGTGGTGATCCTAACCCATCAGGCAGTGTTGCAAGCAGCGCTGCCTTGGGGATTATGACCAGTTCTCTGCCAGCGGTTTCATGGCAGTAGCACTGCCATGGAAAGGCTGGTGAAGAACAGGTACCCGGGGCCACGTGGGCCCCAGGCACTTCCCATGCACTTGGCATGGGAAGTGCAGGGGTCCACCTGGCCAGCACCATCGCAATGTTCACTGTCTGCTTACAGCGAACATTGTGATGGTGCTTGTGCACCCTGCAGACAACAGCATTGCCGCTGGCTCGATTATGAGCTGGAGACAATGCTGTAGCCTGTTTCGCGCTAGGCCATCAGGTGGAAACGTAGGTTTCCGTCTGCCGACTTAGCAGGAAACCCATATTAGCACCAGTGGGGAGGTCTCTGCGTAAGTGGCGGCCACTCCGTCTGCCAAACTCATAATGGGGCCCTTAGTCTGGAGTGAGTACTCATAGCTGCCAGAGCTGAGGAACATGCAGATTGACAAGCTGCTGACATGGAGGTCGGAGGTGCCCACAGTGAGTCAGTCATGAACATGAAAAGTAAGCAAAAATATAAGGCCGAAGGACACAAGGTGATGTCTCCAGAGAAAAAGAAACTATGCTTCAGATGAGGATTTTCATTTCCACATGATGGTAAATATGCAAGGGCTGTAGGCAAGAGGACAAGTTTGTAATGATTTGCAAGGCGAAAGAAAAACTAAATGTACCATGCCGAGAACACAAAATGGACGTCCACATGTTCCAGAAACTACATTCTACGTGCAACCACAAGGCCAAGGCTAAGTGGCAACATCCGCTGAGGGTAATCAACACTAAACAAAGTCGATCATCATCTAAATCTTTGCTCAAGAATTCTTCAGTTTCAGTGTCAAGTGACAGTGAGGAAGAAAGATGTGCGATGTTGATGTTTACTTCAAAAAAAAGTGTGCAAGTCGGACTGGCCACATACCAGTTGAAGAAAAGTCAACAAGAAAAATCACAAAATTAATTGAAACATTAGCCAAAAATTACGCTAAAGATAAATGGTTGCTCCATACCTTTTATTATTGTCAGTGGTGCATTGATAAACATTATGGCCCTCATTACGAGTCTGGCAGTCCCAGGACCGCCAAACTCGCAGTGGCGGTGGTCAGAATGCCACGTTATGACTGTGGTGGTTTGGCCACGGTCGGACCACCAGCAGCGCCAAATTCTCTACACTGGAGATACTGGCAGTGCTGGCAGTCCTAATCTGCCAGGGCAGCGATGCATGCAGCACCATCCTGGGGATTACGGCCCACCTCTCCGCCAGCTTTTACATGGCAGTTGCACTGTCATGTAAAAGCTGGCAGAGACGGGGTGCAGGGGGCCCCATGGGGGCCCCTGCACTGCCCATGCACTTGGCATGGGCACTGCAGCGGCCTCCAAGGACAGCAGACAGTGAAAAGCGCTACGGGTGTTATTGCACCCTACACACTGCAACATTGCCGCCGGCTGTATTACGAGCCGGCATCAATGTTGTGGGCTGTTTACCACTGACCCAGTGGTAAACTCGTAATAGGGGCCACAGGAAGGTCACCGCACTGGCGGTAACCCGAACACTGGAGTTTGGCGTTAGCCTTTTCTGCCTGCCAAACTCGTAATTAGGGCCTATGTCTGAGAAGAAATACAATGAGCTATCGCCATTGCCTCATCTCATCAAAGACTAAAGTATATGCATGGCTACATTGACACATTGAATTGTCAAGGTTTAGCCACCATGCAACACAAAAAGCAAAGGTACAAGTACCAATTCATGTACTTCAATGTACTGCGTCAAGTGCCTGTTTACTCAGTTTCAATACTGCTGCTAAATTGAGACTGATATCTGGGAATTACAACATGAATGCCCATCATGATATAGTAAGTCAATTCCCTTTATTGTTTCATGGATTGTGAAAGCTTAGTGCCATGAAAGTGAAACTGCATAGCAATGAGATGCTCGTCCTGTTGTTCAGAGACATAGATGAATTGCAATTCATTTACAAGAAGCTGTTAAAGAGCGTGAAACATTTCTAAAGCATGTTATCATTAAGTGATCTACTGGTCCAACTCCATGGGTTTTACGCCCAGTGGTAGTACCCTAAAAGGACAGTGAAGTTGCTGTACACCTTTGTGTTGATATGTGTCAAGCTAATAAGGCAATTGAACGAGAAGGACATCCCAGTCCACACATTCCAGACATGATCACACAGTTAAATGGTGCCAAGGTCTTCTCTCGCATTGATCTGAACAAAGGGTATCATCAGTTGGAACTTGAAGAAAATTGCAGGTACATTTCTACCTTTTCTACTCACATTGGTTTATTCAGATACAAAGGATTAAGTTTTGGTGTGTCATCAGCTGCAGAACTTTTTCGAGGTGATGTTCGACATACAATACAGCCTGTCGTGAATGCTTTCAACTAAAGTGATGCATATTAGTCTTTAGGGCCACATGAAAAGAACATGATAAAGCCCTTACACAAGTCTGTTGACTACTTGCTGATGCAGGTCTAACCGTAAATGTAGAGAAGTGTGAGTTCCCCAAAACAAAACTTAAATTATTTGACCATATCTTTTCTGATGGGGTATGATGCCAGATCCAGCTAAAGTACAAGCTTTGTCAGCCACCAATACCCCACAAGATGTTACCATATTACATTAATTCCTTGGCCAGCTACTCTTCTAGATACATATGCGATTTTGCCACAGTAAATGCTCCCTTAAGAGACTTAAGAAAGAGAAATGTTTCATTTTACTGGTAACACGAATGTGAAAAAAGTTTTAGGAAAATCAAACATGCAATTGAGAATGCCACTAAAATGGCCTGCTATGATCTGAAGTTATATACAGAGGTTGTTGTTGACATAAGCCCGGTCGGGGTGGGTATGATGCTTGCCCAAAACAATGGACACCCAAATGCTGGAAGACATATTGGTGGTCATTCCAACCCTGGCGGTCGGTGTTAAAGCGGCAGCCAAACCGCAAACAGGCTGGCGTGAAAAAAAATGGAATTCCGACCCTGGCGGAAACCGCCAACAGCGACCGCCACATCAACACACCGCCCGCCACAGCGGTACAAACAAACAGTGCGGCGGTCACCGCCAACAGACAGGCGGGAGACAATGTACCGCCCACTGTATCACAACCTACCAATCCGCCACCTTTTCCGGGGCGGTAGCCCCGCCGATAAAAACACGGCAGAAACAGCCATTTCGAAGGGAAAACGCTCACCTCCATACAGCCCACGAGGAATCAGGACAGCATGGAACCCGAACTCCACATACTCCCAGCGATAGTCTTCCTGCTCCTCTACCAGGAGCACGAACGCCGGCGCAGAAGACAACGGTGAGTACTGCACCTACGACACAGGGGAGGGGGGAGGGGAAGGGGAACTTATTACGGGTACACACATACGCGACCCACCCACCCTCACCCACTACAACACACACATCAATGCATAGCAACACATCAGAGTGACACCCCCCAAACCCCCCGGAAGAATGCAAAGACAAAAGGAAATGATTCTAAACATTGGAATATATTGTATTACTGCCAAAAAAATATATATACACATCAAAAACTCTTAGATACATAAATGTACAAGTCCAAGCATTGTAGCAGGCATTGTTGATGGACCACTGGGCCCAAATCACATGGGCAAAGCCCACACAGGATACCTGACTCCAACGGAGAGAACACTGCAGGGGCATCAGATAGCAAAACTACAGGCACCTCAGGGGGAAAGGAAGGGGGGGCACCTCAGCCAGATGAGTGCACGACGCCAGATCCACGAGGGGCCTCCATGCCCACTGTTCAATCCTGGGGAGTGCAAAGCCACAGTCTCACAAGTCCAGACAGTGGGTGGGCTGCCCACTGTTACATCCTGGGGAGTGCAAAGCCACAGTCTCACAAGTCCAGACAGTGGGTGGGCTGACCACTGTTGCATCCTGGGGAGTGCAAAGCCACAGTCTCACAAGTGGATAACAGTCTCCACTGGTTCTGGAGGGGGCCTGGTGCCCAGAGTGCTTCGTGCAGCCCTGCCCGACACAGATGCGGGCCAGCCCCTGCCGCTCATGGGCCAGCGGTACTTGAGATGAAGGGCCCAGTGCAGCGGTGCTTGAGACGGTGGTGCCCAGTGCAGCGGTGCTTGAGATGAAGGGCCCAGTTCAGCGGTGCTTGAGATGAAGGGCCCAGTTCAGCGGTGCTTGAGATGGCGGTGGCCAGTTCAGCGGTGCTTGAGACGGCGGTGCCCAGTTCAGCGGAGCTTGAGATGAAGGGCCCAGTTCAGCGGTGCTTGAGATGAAGGGCCCAGTGCAGCGGTACTTGAGATGGCGGTGCCCAGTGCAGCGGTGCTTGAGATGAAGGGCCCAGTTCAGCGGTGCTTGAGATGAAGGGCCCAGTGCAGCGGTACATGAGACGGCGGTGCCCAGTTCAGCGGTACTTGAGATGAAGGGCCCAGTGCAGCTGTGCTTGAGACGGCGGTGCCCAGTGCAGCGGTGCTTGAGACGGCGGTGCCCAGTGCAGCGGTGCTTGAGACGGCGGTGCCCAGTTCAGCGGTGCTTGAGACGGCGGTGCCCAGTGCAGCGGTGCTTGAGACGGCGGTGCCCAGTTCAGCGGTGCTTGAGATGAAGGGCCCAGTTCAGCGGTGCTTGAGACGGCGGTGCCCAGTTCAGCGGTGCTTGAGATGAAGGGCCCAGTTCAGCGGTGCTTGAGATGAAGGGCCCAGTGCAGCGGTACTTGAGACGGCGGTGCCCAGTGCAGCGGTGCTTGAGACGGCGGTGCCCAGTTCAGCGGTGCTTGAGACGGCGGTGCCCAGTGCAGCGGTGCTTGAGACGGCGGTGCCCAGTTCAGCGGTGCTTGAGATGAAGGGCCGAGTTCAGCGGTGCTTGAGACGGCGGTGCCCAGTTCAGCGGTGCTTGAGATGAAGGGCCCAGTTCAGCGGTGCTTGAGATGAAGGGCCCAGTGCAGCGGTACTTGAGACGGCGGTGCCCAGTGCAGAGGTGCTTGAGACGGCGGTGCCCAGTGCAGCGGTACTTGAGACGGCGGTGCCCAGTGCAGCGGTGCTTGAGACGGCGGTGCCCAGTTCAGCGGTGCTTGAGACGGCGGTGCCCAGTTCAGCTGTGCTTGAGACGGCGGTGCCCAGTTCAGCGGTGCTTGAGATGAAGGGCCCAGTTCAGCGGTGCTTGAGACGGCGGTGCCCAGTTCAGCGGTGCTTGAGATGAAGGGCCCAGTTCAGCGGTGCTTGAGATGAAGGGCCCAGTTCAGCGGTGCTTGAGATGAAGGGCCCAGTTCAGCGGATCCGGCCATGGCGGGGAGGTCATTTACCACCTGTCCTGTGGCTGGCGGGGCCCTCCTGCCCATCGGTCCTACGGCTGGCGGGGCCCTCCTGGGCAGCTGTGCCGGGCCTGTTGGTGGCCTCCTGCCCACCTGGGATGGGGCTGGCGGGGCCCTCCTGGCCAGCTGGGCTGATGGCGGTGTTGTCGGGCGTGCTGCCCTTCCCAGCCTTCCCTGATCGCCTGTGGCCCTTCCCCACCTTGGGCGGTGTGCCAGCTGTCTCCACACTTCCTGCCGGAGCCATGGTAGGGGTTTTAGTCCCTGGTGTTTTCACCCTCTCGCGCCGGCCACTGCCTATCTTGGGATGTTTCTCCGGGGGTGGGCTGCCCGTGCCTTGGCTTCGTACCGAACTGGCTGCCCTGGAGGGTGGGGCCCTCCACAGTCCATGGCAGACTGTGATGACAGGGGCCGGTTTTGTCGTGGCTGAGGTGCTGACTGTAGTCCTATGACATGGACGGGGTGGGGGAGTTGGGGGAAAGAGGTTGAGTTTGGACAGGAAAAACTTTTTAGGAGCAGTGGGACGGGTAGGTGTAGTGGGTATGGGAGTGGAGGAAGAGGTTGTGGTTGTAGGAGTTGTAAGTTTGGTGTCTTTGGGTGCAGGTGCTTGGGTTGGAGGATGTCGTGAGGTGGATGGCTGATGGGTGGGTGGCTGCCTGCGTTTGTGTATCTTGGAAGAGGGGGTCACAGACACACTGGGAGAGGACACAGGGGACGTGTAAATGGCAGTGGGGGTGGTGACTGCACGTGTGCGGGGTGTTTTGGTGTGTGTGCTGCTGAGGGACGTAGTGGCTGAAGATGTTGTGCATGCAGGTGTGAGTGGAGACGTGACAGGGAGGGAGGAGGGAGACGAGGAGGAGGGGGACACAGTGGAGGCAGTGGGTGTTGGTATGTCTGTATGTGGATGTTGCTTGGGTGAATGCCTGTGTGATGTGTGGTGCTTATGTTTGCCTGAGCTTCCCTTGGGTGTTGAGGTGTGTGCAGGCTGGTCTGATGGTGTGTCTGGGATAGGCAGAGGTACAGGTGATAGGGTATGGGTGGAGGAAGTTGGAGGGGGGAGGCTAGAGACAGGGACAATGGCTGCCATCAGTGCTGAGGCCAGAGTCTGGAACGATCGCTGAAGGGCAGCCTGACCAGAATGAATGCCCTCCAGGTATGCATTACTCTGGTGCACCTCCCTTTCTACACCCTGGATGGCATTCAAAATGGTAGACTGCCCAACAGTGAGCGTCCTCAGGAGGTCAATGACCTCCTCACTGAGGGCAGCAGGGGTGACTGGGGCAGGGCCTGAGGTGCCTGGGGCGAAGGAGATGCCCACCTTCCTGGGTGAGTGGGCACGGGGTAAACGCTGAGGGGCTGCTGGGAGGGCGGTGCTGGTGCGGTGGGTGGCGGCTGTACCTGTTGTTGCGGGGGGCACAGATGTTGCCGCCACCACAAGGGAGCTCCCTTCAGAGGACGAGTCGGTGTCACTGATGTCTGCCCGAGTCCCCGCTGTGGAGCTCCCCTCTCCCTCTGTCCCACTGGTGAATTCAGAGTCCGTTGCATGGCCCTCCATGGCCATGTGGGATGCAGCTCCCTCGTGCTCCGATGCCACTTCTCCTCCGCCTGATGATGCTAATGCACACATGAACAGGAAGACCACAAAAAAGGGGGGGGGGAAGAAAATAAAGACATGTTGAGTGCATGCATTGGCGACACCGTTGGCGGACAGGACAGACACATAAGCCTCCTGCACTACGCCGCGCACTTGGGGTCGACTATTCAATCCGTGGGACATGGCCTACAAGCCTATGGACGACATCTGCACACATAGATGACACAGGGCCATGAATAGCTGTACTAGTCACCCTACAGAGGTGGGGTGCGGGGGCACAGGGCCATGCCTTACGGAGGGGCCTAGCCTACAGAAATCGCCCTGGCATAGGGATACCCACAGCCCTCCTCCCCCACCCAGACACCTCCACTGCGCGCAAAGTCAACAGAATGAGAGTGTACTCACCCCCTTGTGTCTGCTGTGATGTCCTCACGCGCCCATCCAAATCGGGGTAGGCCACCGCCAGGATCCGGGACATCAGGGGGGTCAAAGTCCGACTGGCACCCCTCCCACGTTGGGAGGCCATCCCCAGCTGAGCCTCCGCCGTCTTCCTGCTCCAGCGGCGGATGTCCTCCCATCTCTTCCGGCAGTGGGTGCCCCGTCTGTGGTGGACCCCCAGGGTCCGGACGTCCTTGGTGATGGCACGCCAAATATCGATCTTCTGGTGGGCACTGACCTATGTGAAATGTACAGGGGGAGAAAAATAGTCATCACCTTCTGCATATTCAATGTGAGTGGCCCCCCATCCCTACCCTTGCCATGTGGCACATGCTCTCACCGTCGTTTGATGCATGCCTCAATCGCTCTCCTCCCCACCATCTTTCATCCACCCCACTCAACACAGGCATTGCCCATAAAGCATGCTCCCTCAGTACTAACCTGTTGGTCTGGAGGACCGGAGAGTAGCGCGTACTGGGGGAGGACCCCATCCACAAGTTTCTCCAACTCCTGAGCTGTGAAGGCAGGGGCCCTTTCCCCAGTCGCATGAGCCATTGTCTCTTCCAGACCGAGGTCACAGCAGCACTTGCAGGATCAGGTATCGAGTGATTAAGCAGATAGAAAATGGCAGTCACGCCCGCAGCAGTGCGTACCGCGGCGGTGCGTACCGCGACCGCCGGCGCACAATGTCATTGGCTCATGAGACCCATAGGGTTCAATGTTAACCAATGCTGCTTTGCGCCGCAGTCTTCGACCGCCTACCGCCACGGTGTGCCACGCCAGCGCATTTACCTCACATCCCATTGTCGCACTTCACAGGTCAGGCAGCCGCCATTTCAGGGGCCCACATGGCTTACTTTTTAGTGCGTCACACATACCTAGGCCTTGCATCAACACTCATACAAAGCATTCAATGGAGTGAGAATCGTGTTATGTGCAAGCTGTGGTTACGTACCTGTGGGTTGATTGACTCTGTGCTCCCTGTTGTCCTTCATAGGCACCGTCCGCTGGGACATGCGAGGAGATGGCGGAATCTTCCGGTGTACAGACCGCTGGTGGACCTGTCGATAATGGAGGAAAGACATGTCATACTGACATACAGGCTTGACCGAGCCACTATTCATGAACTGTGTGCCCAGCTGGAGCCAGACCTGATGTCACCAATCCGCCAACCCACAGGGATCCCCCCTCTAGTGCAGGTGCTGTCAGTGCTCCATTTCCTTGCAAGTGGGTCATTTCAAACAACAGTGGCCATATCATCACGGATGTCCCAGCCTATGTTTTCCAAGGTGTTGTCCAGAGTGTTGTCTGCCCTGCTGAAACACATGCGCAGCTACATCGTTTTCCCTGAGGTGGGGGATTTGCCTACAGTGAAGGGTGATTTCTATGCCCTTGGACATATCCCCAACATCATAGGTGCCATTGATGGGACCCATGTGGCTTTGGTTCCCCCCCACAGGAGTGAACAGGTGTACAGAAACAGGAAGAGTTATAATTCCATGAATGTGCAGATGGTATGTTTGGCAGACCAGTACATCTCCCATGTTAATGCCAAGTTCCCTGGCTCAGTGCATGACGCGTACATCATGCGGAATAGCAGCATCCCTTACGTGATGGGTCAACTCCAGAGGCAACATGTGTGGCTAATTGGTGACTCTGGTTACCCCAACCTGTCATGGCTACTGACCCCAGTGAGGAATCCCAGGACAAGGGCAGAGGAACGCTACAATGAGGCCCATGGGAGAACTAGGAGGGTGATCGAGCGGACCTTCGGGCTCCTGAAGGCCAGGTTCAGGTGCCTCCATATGACAGGTGGATCCCTATTCTACTCACCAAAGAAGGTGTGTCAGATCATCGTGGCCTGCTGCATGCTTCACAACCTGGCTTTGCGACGACAGGTGCCTTTTCTGCAGGAGGATGGTCCAAATGGTGGTGTTGTAGCAGCTGTGGAGCCTGTGGAGAGTGAAGACGAGGAAGCCGAAGAAGACGACATATACAACAGGAACACAGTAATACAGCAGTATTTCCAATGACACACAGGTAAGAATACACACCGGCATATTACATATACTTAAACACTACTACCTCTCTACTGTCTGTCCTTTTCCCCCAGTGTATGGTAACTGAGTTGTGACTTTCCCTTCCGATTTCAGAGATGTGGGCCCCACTGCGTGACATCTGCTTTGTTTCCCCATGAACTACAGCTGTGTGACATTGGTATGTTGGCATCACAATGTAAATAAGCATTTTGGCACGTTAATGTCTAATACATTTGTTCAAAATCACAGCCAGACTCCTGATTGTTTTGTGCAATAACTGTGTTTATTACAGTGCTCTATATTGGTGGGTGGTTGCGAATCGGTGAGGGGTGATGGTGGAGGATTGTCCATGGCAGAGTCCAGACTATTTTTATCACAGGTGCATTGTCCAAATGCCTGTGGAAAGTGGAGCAGGGGCAGTTTAAGGATGGACAGTGTGACAATGTGGGACAGTGGGATGACAATCAGGGAGGTATCCTTTCCTGGCGGGGGTCTTGGCATCTTACCCTGTCTTCTTCCTGGATCTCAGGGCCCGCTTGCGGGGTGGTTCTCCTTCTGCAGGGGGTGGGGTGCTGGTGGCCTGTTGGTCCTGTGGCGGGGCCTCCTGTCCACTAGCGCAGGCAGAGGTGGTAGGCAGTTCTTGGTCCATGCTAGTGTCAGGGGCCCTTTGTGGTGCCACAGTGTCCCGCAATGTGGTGACTACCAGATTCAGAGCCCCTACAATGGTGCCCAGGGAGGAACTGATGGTTCGTAGTTCCTCCCTGAACCCCAAATACTGTTCCTCCTGCAGGAGCTGGATCTCCTGAAACCTGGCCAGTACCGTCGCCATCGTCTCCTGGGAATGATGGTAGGCTCCCATGATGGAGGAGAGGGCCTCGTGGAGAGTGGGTTCCCTAGGCCTGCCCCCCCCCTGTCACACAGCAGCCCTCCCAGTTCCCCTGTTTCCCTGGGCCTCTGTCCCCTGGACCGTGTGCCCACTACCACTGCCCCCAGGTCCTTGTTGTTGTTGGGGTGGTGGGTTAACCTGGGTGCCCTGTAGTGGTGGACACACCGCTGATTGACGTGTCCTGGGGACAGAGGTATGGGCCCGCTGTGTGGGTGCTGTGCTGGTGTTCCCAGAGGGGGGAAGGTCTGCCGTGGCCTGTGGCTGTCTGAGGGGAACCGACTGTCCCGAGGTCCCCGATGGGCCGGGCTGGTCATCTAGATCCAGGTCGACAGAGCTGCTGTCATCACTGTGGGCCTCTTCTGGGGGTGGAGTGGACATTTGTGGACCCTCCTGCGCGGTGACGTGGCGTTCGGGTCCTGCAGGGGTATAAAGGGATGGTTATTGCATCTGTGTGTGCCATAGCGTGCAATGGGTGGGTGCCCGTGTACCCCAGTGCTTGCATTCCTGTGTTGGGGCTTTTGTGACGGTGGTTTGGGGAGGGATGGGGATGTGCAGTGGGCATGCTTTGGTGATGGGTGTCCATACTTTGTGGTCGCATGCAGGGTTTGGGGTTGGGATGGGTGGGTTGTGATGGTGAGACATTTGCAAGGAGTAGGTGTGATGGGGGTGAGGGTGTGGGTGGGGGTATGAGTTGGCATGCTGGTGGGGTGGGGGGGGATGAAGTAGTGAAGATGAGACTTACCAGAGTCCATTCCTCCAGATACTCCTGCGAGGCCCTCAGGATGCAGGATCGCCAAGACCTGCTCCTCCCATGTTGTAAATTCTGGGGGAGGATGTGGTGGACCGCCGCCAGTCCGCTGAACCGCGATGTTGTGCCTGGATACCATTGAACGCACCTTCCCCCGTAGATCGTTCCACCGCTTCCTGATGTCGTCCCTATTTCTTGGGTGCTGTCCCACAGCGTTGACCCTGTCGACTATTCTGCTCCATAGCTCCATCTTCCTGGCAATGGAGGTGTGCTGCACCTGTGTTCCGAAGAGCTGTGGCTCTACCCGTACGATTTCCTCCACCATGACCCTGAGTTCATCCTCAGAAAACCTGGGGTGTCTTTGCGGTGCCATGGGGTGGTGTGGGTGATGTGTCGGGTGGATTGTGTGGTGCTAAGTGTGGTGATGTGTATTGGTGTGTTGTGTGAAGTGCGTGGTAATATTGCTGGGTGAATGTAATATGCGCGTCTGGGTGCTCGGATATCTATTTCTCTGTGCGTGGTACCGATTCTCTAGGAGTGGAGGTTTGTGGGTGATGTGGGTGTGTGTTTTATATTTAAATGGGTGTGTGGGTGTGGTGTGTGTATGTGTCTCAGGTGTGTGTATTTTGAATTGTCCAATGTGGCTGTGTTTAGTAAGAGTGTGTGTATTTTGAGCGCAGCGGTGTGTACCGCCAATGGAATACCGCGGTTGAAAGACCGCTGCGTGGATTCGTGTGTCGTGATAGTGTGGGCGTATTTCTGTTGGCGTGATGGTGGAGGTTTGGTCATCGCCAGTTTCTCGCTGACCTTTGGTGTGGCGGACTTTTGTGGATGTCTGTATTTTGGCGGTTTGCCTGTTGTGGGTCAGAATGACCGTGACGGTTTACCGCGGCCGCGGCGGGATGTTGGCGGTCTTCTGACAGCGGTAAGCGGCTTTTACCGCCAAGGTTGTAATGACCCCCATTGTGGCATATGCAAGCAGAAGTTTGTCCCAAACTGAACGTACCTATTCACAACCTTTAAAAGAAAGTTTCAGCAGTCACATGGGCTTGTGAACATTTCCACATTTTCCTATATGGAAAACCTTTAACTCTTGTAGCTGATCATCAAGCATTGCTTAGCATCTTTGGAAATCCAAAAGCCAAGATGCCTTTTAGGATTGAGCGTTAGGGTGTGCAACTCCAGGAATATGACTACACTATCGTGCACCAACCAGGGAAAGCTCAAAACCCTGGTGACTACTTTTCATAGGTGCCAGAGCAGTGTCATGGTATCCCATCCAAAGTGGCTGAAGCCTACATTAACACCTCTGCTGCTATTTCTTTGGAACAAATTATTACTGGAATGAGCAAAGACAGTGACATGTTTATACTGAAGGATAGTCTTGCACATCACTCCTGGAAACAACACACTCGACCTCTCACAGAACAGCGAATATCAGAAGTTCAAGAATGTAAAAGATGAATTAAAGAAGGTATTGTCTAACAAGGTTCAATAATTGTCATTCCAGAGAGTCTGCAACAAGTATTTGAAGTATCTCATAAAATACATTGTGGAATTGTTGCCACTAAATAAGCTCCTTGAGACCTAGGGCCTTATTAAGACCTTAGCATATGGGATACCCCGTCACAAACGTGACAGATATCCCGTTCGCTGTATTACAAGTTCCATTATATCCTATGGAACTGGTAAAATGGTGGGTGGGGTAGCTGTCACATTTGTCACAGAGTATCTCATCCACCATGGTCGTAGTCAGGCCCCAAGTTTGGTTTCCTCACTTTGATGAGAAAGTTGAAAAAAGAACTGAAGGACTATCATTTGTGCAATTGCTTACCTCCCACAATCACCCAACATACCTTGAAGAAGTCAGGTTTGCCAAAACATGTATGGGAGAGAATTGCTGTTGGTTTCTTTGGTCCTCTTGAAAATGGACATCACCTGATGGTGATTATAGATGAATACTCCTGTTTCCACCAGTAGAAGATGTCTTGTCTATTTCTCACGAAAGGGCATGGAGAAATAAGATGGCATTTTTCCAATATGGGGTGTTCCTTCAATTCTAAAGTCTGACAATTGCTCACATTTTAAAAGTTGAGAATTCTGAGATTTCCTTACTCATCTCAATGTGAAGAATCAGAAAATCACACCTCTTTGGCCACAACCAAAAGGTGTTGTTGAATGCTTTATGAGCACACTTAAAAAGACTGTTCAGTGTGCTAAATTGGAGAAACTTAATCTGAAGTCAGCTCTCATTGCTAATCTTTGAGCTTATCGGTCGACTCCACATTCAATGACAGGTGAAAATCTTGCCACTCTGATGTTTGGGAGAGCCATGACGACCAAGATACCCATTGGACCAACAGGAGATCTACAACAGATGATAAATTTAATCAAAAGACTTGACTCATAAATAAACAATGAAAGTATTTGCTGACAACCGTCGATGAACCAAAAACATTTCTTTCAATAAAGGAGATCGAGTATTGGTGCAACAATAGAGAAAAAGTAAGTCTGATGCTCCCTTTGATGCTGAACCCTTTGCAATTGTGACTAGCAAAGGACACATGGTGAGTGCTCACCTACCTGGAAAGTCCATTATGCAAGATTCTTCGTACTTCACACATGTGGTCATCATGCACCAATTTCTAATGTCAGAGATGAGACTAGTTTGATTGAATTTGCAGAACAACCCCTGACTGCATTTGTCCCTACATCACCAGCATCAGTTATGGTCACTTCTCTTTTCTCTTCTGAGCATCAGAGGACATGATATATATATATATATATATATATATATATATATATATATATATATATATATATATATATATATATATATATATATATATATATATATATATATTTGTAAATAAGATGACTTATCAAGAAATTGTAATACATATATGTTTGTAAAAATATGTTGTTTTATTTAACAAAGGGGAGGTGTAGTGTCTTGTGAGTTAGCAATGACAAGTCCCTTTTGGTTCCTAATGTACTCCATAGAATTGCGACACAAGTGGCAAGTTGTGTGACGTGTTTCTTTATGAGTACCCAGGCTGGGGAGGACACTACATGATCCACACAAGTCATACCATTCCTCACTCCCCTATGTGTCTAGTTTTCAGAAAATGGGTTTGGTAGGTTTCTCTGTCTGGCAGCTAAGTTAGGTCCCAAAATAAACAGCTACCCACTTCATAAAGAGAATATTAATTTTGCTAGGTGAAATGTATTGTCTCCAGGTCATGTTTGGGAAGTTTTGTGTTGCAAATACTGGGCTCAGCAAACAAGTGGGGGACACTTTTTTATCAGGAGACTTGTGTAAATACATAATTGTATAACCAATTAGATTTCTCTGCATTTGTGGCTTTCAAATGTAAAACAGTGTGCAACAACAACACATTTTACAAAATGCCCCTTGAAGCACATGGTAGTAGTGGTAACCCCAAATTCTGAAGTGTACACATAACTACTATTCTTAAACTCAGTATCTTGTCGACACTTCCGAAAAATATAGGTTTCCTTCATGCCCATTTTTAATTCATTAGATTTTGGTACACAATGAAAAATCATTATTACCTGTAGCTCACTTGTTGACTCTGGGTGTCATGTGTTTTTGGAAACTTAAATCCATATATATCCTTGTGACTCAAAGGGTCTGAAGGATGTAATGGTGTAATGTTTTTTAAATCGGCCATTAAGACAACAAATTACAGATGGAAATGTTGTCACCAGTTGCTATTTTTTCTACATGTTTTTATTATTTTATATTTCAACAATTAGTTTCTTTAGGCAAACGTTGAGGTATTTACACAAATGTGTGAATACAGAATTTTTTCAACTTTTCAGAAATGTATAGCTTTCAGGGATCATCTATGGGTTTCACACCTGTTTCTACCAACAAACTGCAAGCAGCTTGAAACTCAAAAAAATAGCAAAAAATAGCAAAAACTGACTGCTCATTAGAAACATGCAATACGTGTGGAAACAAATGTTTGTTGCTAAAACTCTGCTTGTTCCTGAAATCTGCGGAGATGGTAAGCCTAGTGCAGCAAATCTTTCATTGATGCAATTTTTAAAAAATAAATCGTAATGCTTTTTTGTACAGCTCTGTATTCCCATTTTCTAACAAAAACAACATTTAGTTATATTTTGGCTATGTTCTCAGTGCCTTCCATGGGAATACTCAAACAGTGGGGACCAAAATCCTCAGGATAGTGGAAAAAAGGCCCTCAATTTGGCAAGGATAACTTATGTGGAAAACAGTTATGACAACATAGTATGAAATACCCCAAATATATAAAAAGGACTCAGCACTGGGGGTGGCAAAGCATCAGTAGTGAAGGAGTTAATGAGCATGGTCCACTGTATCAAAAGCAGTGCAAAGATCTAGCATAAAAAAAAGGAATGCTGTTCCTTCATCAGTACAACGCAATGTGTCATCTTAGAACTGCCCCTTGCAGAGCTCAAAAAGAAGACGTTAGGGATAACAAGATGCACTTAAGTCCAGAACCTGCTGCAGATGCAAAGCAGCTCCTTTTCAGGGATCTTAGGTAGCTCTATCAAGATGGTAATGGCCTCGAAATTAGCTGTTTCTGGGGGAGACAGAATGGAATTTTAAAAAAGGAAGTCAAAAGACATTAGACTAGAACAAATAAATTAGTCTTTAACTAAAAGATTAATAGGAAGTTGAGTTACTGGTGGAAAATTGTGTGTGCCTTTAGCAATCAGGTTGGTGGTGTGTCTTGTAGAAAGTGGACAGATTTCAACCAATTAAATATGGATATGAAGTGCCTTGCTTGATTGACCAGGATATATCTAGATCTGCTATCTCAAACAGCTAGCATATACCAGGTAAATGCACAGACTAAAGGCACATGAGTTCCAAACAGCAAATATCACAGCAGATCAAGGGCTTCAATGGGCCTGGCAGTCAGTCATGGTCATTCTCCTACCTGCTGCGACGTTTGAGACATTGTGGCCTTCCACAAATGTGGATATCAGCTCAATCCAACAGAATGGTTAGTGTTCTGGAAGTGACTTCTTCTGTTGTCCTGTATCCTAAATTTAGTGAGTGTGTGAAGCAGGGGCACCGCGCAGAGAAAGACAGCTGGCTTGTTGGTCTGCCTTGGAAAGAGGGACTAAAATAAGGAGGACAAATGGGAACAAATTGTATTTCCAGCATGCTGTTGAGTGCTTAGAGGCAGTTTAATTTTATTACACTCCTCACTACTCCTCCTTACTCCTACGGAGCTCCCTCTAATTTAGCTGTACAAATACTCCTTTTTCCAGCTACTCTACCTGGTCCCTCCCATATTTACTAATAAGGAGTCAAAGTCCGCTGTGTGAGAGGGTATCCCCATAAGAAAAGTAGGGGAAGTGGTGGTAAAGTTTTGCACTCATAGGTTTGTGAATAGCATTTTGTAGTACTTTAGTAGTACTATTGTAGTAATACTAAATGTACTACAAACCGTGGATTGTAAATGTGCCCAATTATGTGTAAATGTGTATATATATATATATATATATATATATATATATATATATATATATATATATATATATAGATATGCAGAAAAAAGCAAAGGTTACAGGGATGTAATAGTTAAGTTCAGATTTTACACACACCCAACCATAGAAATTCAGCTTTTACAGCTAGAGTTTTGTTCAAGTGACTAGAATTAGTGCCATTGCCATGCAAATTACCACAGCTATTACATCACTCTTGACATCTTCTATGGCAACATCAGTAATATCACTGTAACATTTGAAGTAAAATTATTGATGAGAAAACTGTGTATGGCATGGGTGCGAGTTATAGTTACCTTAGGGCACGAGTTATAGTTACTTGAAATAACTCTAACTATAAAAGCTGAATTTCTATGTTTTTGTGTGTGTAAAATCTGAACCTAACTATAATGCCCCTGTAACCGTTGGCTTTTTCAGTGAAAAATATATCTATATGTGTATACACATATATATTTATGTATATACATACATATTCACTGAAAAAACAAAGATTACAGGGACGTTATAGTTAGGTTGACATTTTACCTATACAAAACTATTGACATTCAGCAGTTATAGTTACATTTATACTTATGTGAAGAAACTATAACTTGTGGCCTAAAGTTACTTTCTGCCATGAGTTATTGTTTCTTCAGATAAGTAAATAATTAAAACTGCTGAATTTTCATGGTTTTGTATGGGGAAAATGTCACCCTACCTATAACGTCCCTGTAACCTTTGTTTTTTTTCAGTGAATTTCTATGGATATTTTTTTAACACACATGTTAATATTTGTGTTAGGTTACTGGAAGCCAATCAGGGATTTGCTTTTCCCCAAGAACTGAGGTGGAACCGAGGAAGGCCCTCTAATCCGCAGACTAGAGGAAAAAAGGGCCTTATACCTATATCCTGACCCTTATATGTTTTTAAACTTTTTTTTCCCACCCCCAGGGAATCCAAAACTAAATGGAGGCCACAACTTTTCTGTCAGGTTGCGGCCAGCCAATCAGGGCCTGCTTTGCCTCCAAATCCTTTTAGGATCGGAGGAGGATCTTCATCCCTATATATACAAATTTGATTTTCATTTAATAACTAGAAAACTACTGAACAGATTTACACCAAATAACAACAAGTCCTCTTTCTGGACCAAGAGCTACCTTTCTGCCGAATTAGCTTTAATTCCATCTAGTGGTTTTTGGGACCCACTTTTTCTCAGCCCCTGCTTGAAGGATCACCCTGAAACGTTTTAGACAGCAGCTGACATGAGTGTGAAAGTTTTTTGCAAAATTTTGTGAAGATTCATTAAACAATGTCAAAGTTATTACCAAAACAAAATATGTTTTTTCTATAGAAACTAGGACTTAATTATAACTACATAATGGTAATCACCACTAGGTTAGATAGATAGATAGATAGATAGATAGATAGATAGATAGATAGATAGATAGATAGATAGATAGATAGATAGATAGATAGATAGATAGATAGATAGATAGATAGATAGATAGATATTTTTAACATTATTTCTTGTGGGGTTCTATTGAAATTCCCTACCGCCATTATTTTCAACTGGAAGGTGTTACAATTACAGTGGTTGACCGTGTGTGGCACTGGAATTACTCTAGGTCTGTAGCTGAGCACATTTAGTACTGATGTGGTCCTATTTGGCTATAATACCTTTAGAAGTGCAGTTTGTGAATACCAATGGACTCACTCCATTGTGAGTGGGTGTCTGTCCCTTCCTACATCCTCCTGCAGCCCTCCTTAAATGCCTCCTTATTCTTCCCTAAACCCCTCCAATTTAGTTATATGTATTGTCCATTTTCCAGCCATCACCTGGTCCCTCCCACATTTACTATTATACATGTATGAGGATCTCCCTATTAAAAAGATATCAGATGATATAGTAGGTTTGCAAATTGTATTTTGTAGTACTACTGAAGTACTAATGCACCTCCCACAAAATGCACTTTGTGGATTATACCCTCAAAATGTTGATTTGATTTTTTGTAGCACAATAATTTTGTGCTTGATATCCTCACATACAGCCTATAGGTAAAACTTCCAGGTGTAGTTGTAGGTTTCTAAGAGCCCGTGCTAACATTGGGAGGAATTAATGCGGTGTCAATTATAGTGAAGGGTGTTCTAGTGTAGAGCAGCTGGAGCTCATAAAGACCCAAAGGGTTGAGCAGTAGTGTTTCTGGGTGGCAATGCAGGGCATTTCTAGCAAATCAAAGGTTGATCACAGCATGGAGATTGTAAGTGTTTGAATAAAGTTAAAAATGTTTGATATGGGAGCAACCATGCTTAGTTTGAGCCATTCGTTTTTGGTGCATGGCACTGGCACTTAATTGTCAACACAAGCACTTATGACATCCTGCCATATTGTGGTGCTTTTTCCCAATTTTGTAATGAGCACAATGTGTAATGAGCACAACTGTTCTTCAATAATTCAATATATATTAGAAATGACTAATACCTGCCACAGAAAGCTATAAGAATTTCTCGAGTGGCAGGTATTAGTCCTGCTTAATGTATATTGAGTCTGAACTGTCACACTTTTTAGAGTGTGATACTTAGTAGTTGTGTTCTCACTGTCATTGGCAGCTGCAATGGCCTCCTGACAAGGGCTCTGGCACTTATTTGTTTACAAAGTAGGCACTGGCGAGCAACACAAATGCCTCAGCAGTGGAAAGAAGTAAGTTTGCATGCAAGGGCCAGGAACGAGTTTTGTGAGCATCAACGGAGCCGAAGGGAGTGCTGGAAGGAGAACGAGAGTGAGCAACCGGAGGAGGGCCGTGTCCCACTGATATTTGAGAAAAATTGCAAAAATTTGAAGAACGGGCGCATGTAAAGATGAATGAGAATTTAAAAAAATACGAGTACAAACAAATTCACATTTCTATGAATGAAATCGTATTGCACTCTCTGGTTGTCACTTTGGTAAAAAAAAAAATATTCTAATACATGATTCATGCATGTCTGCTAACGTACCAGTTACAGCCAATTATGGTCTAAAATGAAATTAATGTCGATGATGTACTGTTATTATTCAAGATTACCTCTTCAAAATATCACCAGTGGTAGTGACTTCTGAGAATTTACCCGTAGCGGTGTTCTTCACTTTTGGCAATGGCTTCGTTATGAAACATGTCTATATGATTGAGAACTATGGCCTCTTATGTGGAAGAACGTTTCCAGTAAGATTTGACACCACCCCACTGACATTCACTGAATGCTGCTTCATTTTAGGCCAGGGGGGTCCATTGGAAGTTCAGCTGAGCATCATGGCCCCTGACATATTTGAGGATAATAGCTGAAAGTTTAAATTAATTTGATATGAATATCCTGAAGATCTCAGATGGATCCAACACTCACAGAGATATGTTAGGGAACTCAGTGTTAGGTTGAGAAATTAAGCAAATGCGCTAATACCTTTGTTATACATTCTTGTGATCATTCATTCTGTTGCAGGAACCCTTCAGCAAGGATGGATAAGGCAAGATGGGAAAAAATACCCACATGGAAGAAAATACTGAATCAAAATAGCACTCAGATAGCAGACAGCGAGAAAATGCAAATGTATGAAAGCACGTTAAGCAAGAACGACCAACCAATCAAAAAAGACGCTGGGGCCGGAAGACATATTGGTTTGCAGTGACTTTTCCAAAGCGCTCAACCTTTGGTCCTGTGCTTGTCCAACCGTTGCAATGCAAAGGCAGCACTAATATTTACATTTTCTTAATACTGCCATCTCAGTATTTCTAGATTACATATTCTCTCAATGGATGACACATATTTTACTTTGTAGGAATTTATCACCTCAGCCGTTTTCATTACTACAAGCATTTCTAGTAGTTCAATATTTAAACGATGGCTATAAGCACACAGCGTGACGGTGCTAAACAGGAAACCTTAATCACATACAGACCTTCTATTTTTATACAAATAAAATACAATAGAGGGGTAACAAAACGAGCATTATTGTGAAAATAAATACCAGGCGCTTTTATCATGCACCTCTAATTTTGAGTGAAGAATACGAACACAAGTAACGCCTCTAACCGCTTATCCACAACGCATGTTTCAATCCAAAGAAAATGTGATGGAAAGAGAATTTGGGCGCTTGAGCGCCAAGAGGGTTAACACTCACGGCGGATGTTTTTTTTTTTAAAATGGCTTCATGGTTTGAGAATGACTCCGTGCTCCCCTCTTAATCTGTATTTTACGAGTGAGAAGCTTTGCATTATGCAAATCGTTAGATAGGAACAGGTGACATTTCAGCAAAGAACATGATCAGCGGCCCGGGCCTGGACTGGGCTGCTGGTTTATCCATTAGTGTTTGTCACAGGGCTGCCAGGGATCCGGTCTGTGGCTGCAATTTGCTTTTTTGCTCTCTTAAGGTGGAGCCACAATAAAGTGTGCAGTAATGAATGCTCACAGCAAACACCCTTGGGTCTTCGTGTCTTGCATGTTATGTGTGTGTGAGTGAGTGTGTGAGTGAGTGTGTGTGTGCGCGCGCGCGTGTGTGTGTGTTTGCTTTTCCAGAAAAACAAGCAGTTAAAAACTGATAGGGTTCTGCCTCAAACGCCAAAACCCACTGAAAATCCCAGATTATGAATATAAATGAACTCCCGACACTCCTTATCGTGTGCTGCCTGTACTGTTGTTGTCTTGCTAGTCCTTTTTCCTTCTGCACAGTTGGCAAATTGTTTTTTTACCTTGCTAGCGCAGGTGTTTTAATAAAAATTATTAATGAGTGTTTATGTATTTTGAATAAAAAGTTTATGTAGAAAATAAAATATCACAGAAAATAATACAGTGTTAACAAAGTGTACTAATCAATGATTTAATATGAATGTTGAATATATGTTAGATTAATGCAGTAATATGTCGCATTAAGGGTTATGAATTAAGTTTTAGCTTTATTAATTGTAGGCCTTAATTTAGGGAGTGTCTTGGGGGGCGGAGCCAGCCTGCCAGCAAGATGGCCAGCACCTTGTGAGGCTCTGCTCGGCTTGGGGCCTCATCCTGATATTTCTCCTGATAGGGCGGTGAACTTTCAGCTTTCCATGCTGGGTGGCACTGCGGAGGAGCAGGTGCTGCCGGCCGCGGCGGCGAAGACACGA
Organism: Pleurodeles waltl; assembly: GCF_031143425.1. Classification (NCBI taxonomy): domain Eukaryota; kingdom Metazoa; phylum Chordata; class Amphibia; order Caudata; family Salamandridae; genus Pleurodeles; species Pleurodeles waltl. Next base: position 1,217,066,511 of record NC_090437.1, on the reverse strand, counting down.
CCCGGAGCTCCGTCACGCAAACATTGGCGGCGGAGGGCCTGGCCTGGGCCGGACAGCGTGCGGCGCGCTGTAGCAGGCTTTCTTGGCCGGATTGGTTGGCTGGGAGTGGTGCGCGGGTCGCCTGGTGTGGTGTTGCCGCTGGCTGGCGGTCTGGAGCCACGCGTGGGGTGCTGGATCGGCGGTCGAATCGGACCGCTGCTTCCCACTAGCTCTTGGGATCTGCGGCCTGGTGGCTCCCGGGCTGAGGTGGGCTGGCCCACGCCGTTGGTGGACTTGGCGGCACTGCGTGGCTGGGCGGCCTGCGTGGCCTGCTGGAGTTGCTTGCCCTCAGTGGGTGCTGGTTGGTTGGGCCCCTGTGGCGTGCTGGTGCGGTAAGCTGCTGAGGCGGCTGCGGCGGCCGCCCCTTTGTGCATTGTGGAGCTAGCGGGCCCCTGCTGCGGGGTCGCTGGCCGTGTGGCGGCTCGTCTTGCCCTGTGCTGGAGGTGGCCCGGACCAGCCTGCTGTGAGGGGCGGTGCCGGCTGGATTGGGCCTGGGGCCGGCTGTGGAGCCCTGCTCGCCTTGTGGAGCTGACCTGTGGGGACTTGCGCCATTGGGCGGTGCGGAGCCGGGCCTAGGCTGAGGAGGCTCGGCTGGCTGGAGGAGGCCTGCACTTGTGGAGACCATTGCTGGACGGACTTTGCATCTTGATCATGGCCTTTGCTGTCCGGGCCGGGGGGGGCCCTTGCTGAAGTGGCTGGACCACTGCAAGATGGGGAAGCCGGAGCAGCAGCAGGCAAAGATCTCCTGTGATGGGGACAGAGGAAGGGGGGGCCTTCCTCTCAGATGGGAGAAGTGGTGACGTAAGAGGGGTCGTGTGTGTGTGTGTGTTTGCTTTTCCAGAAAAACAAGCAGTTAAAAACTGATAGGGTTCTGCCTCAAACGCCAAAACCCACTGAAAATCCCAGATTATGAATAGAAATGAACACACGACACTCCTTATCGTGTGCAGCCTGTACTGTTGTTGTCTTGCTAGTCCTTTTTGCTTCTGCACAGTTGGCAAATTGTTTTTTTACCTTGCTAGCGCAGGTGTTTTAATAAAAATTATTAATGAGTGTTTATGTATTTTGAATAAAAAGTTTATGTAGAAAATAAAATATCACAGAAAATAATACAGTGTTAACAAAGTGTACTAATCAATGATTTAATATGAATGTTGAATATATGTTAGATTAATGCAGTAATATGTCGCATTAAGGGTTATGAATTAAGTTTTAGCTTTATTAATTGTAGGCCTTAATTTAGGGGGTGTCTTGGGGGGCGGAGCTAGCCTGCCAGCAAGATGGCCAGCACCTTGTGAGGCTCTGCTCGGCTTGGGGCCTCATCCTGATATTTCTCCTGATAGGGCGGTGAACTTTCAGCTTTCCATGCCGGGCGGCACTGCGGAGGAGCAGGTGCTGCCGGCCGCGGCGGCAAAGACACGACCCGGACCTCCGTCACGCAAACATTGGCGGCGGAGGTGGAGGGCCTGGCCTGGGCTGGGCCGGACAGCGTGCGGCGCGCTGTCGCAGGCTTTCTTGGCTGGGTTGGTTGGCTGGGAGTGGTGCGCGGGTCGCCTGGTGCGGTGTTGCCGCTGTCTGGCGGTCGGGAGCCACGCGCAGGGCGCTGGATCGGCGGTCGAATCGGACCTCAGCTCCCCACAAGCTCTTTGGATCTGCGGCCTGGTGGCTCCCGGGGCTGAGGTGGGCTGGCCCACGCCGTTGGGGGACTGGGCGGCCCTGCGTGGCTACGTGGCCTGCCGTGGCCTGCTGGAGTTGCTTGCCCTCGGTGGGTGCTGGTTGGTTGGGCCCCTGTGGCGTGCTGGCGCGGTAAGCTGCTGAGGCGGCCCGGGCGGCCGCCCCTTTGTGCCTTGTGGAGCTAGCGGGCCCCTGCTGCGGAGTCGCTGGCCGTGTGGCGGCTCGTCTTGCCCTGTGCTGGAGGGGGCCCGGGCGGGCCTGCTGTGATGGGCGGTGCCGGCTGGATCGGGCCTGGGGCCGCCTGGTGGTGACATTCCGGGGGCCGGCTGTGGAGCCCTGCTGGCCTAGTGGAGCTGACCTGTGGAGACGTGCGCCATTGTGCAGTGCGGAGCCGGGCCGAGGCTGAGGAGGCCCGGCTGGCTGGAAGAGGCCTGCACTTGTGGAGACCATTGCTGGACGGACTTTGCATCTTGATCATGGCCTTTGCTGTCCGGGTGGGGCGGGGCCTTTGCTGAAGTGGCTTGACCACTGCAAGATGGGGAAGCCGGAGCAGCAGCAGGCAAAGATCTCCTCTGATGGGGGACAGAGGAAGGGGGGGCCTTCCTCTCAGATGGGAGAAGTGGTGACGGAAGAGGGGTCGTCAGACATGTCGGTCAAGGCCATGTTTCTGGATCTGAAGACCAGTTTGACAGGTATTGATGCTAAGCTCGATCACTTAACAGAGCAACTTGATCGCATCAAAACCAGGGTGGACGATCACGACTCCAGACTCGATCGGCTGGAGGCGTATACTTCTGAAATGGAGGATCAACGCCAGGGCGAGCAAGAACAATTGTTGCAAATGGAGAGGCTGTTGGAAGTAATACGCAACTAAAATGAAGATTTGGAGGCTCGCTCTCACCGTAATAATGTTAGACTACTTGGCCTTCCCGAGTCCATCGACATGGGCAGAATGGAGGATTTTATTGAAGGTATGCTCTCAGAAACTTTTTCCTGGTCAGCTCTCCTGATTGCTGGTGGTGGAGAGGGCACACAGGTCTCTGGACCCTCTGCCTCCACCTGGGACCACGCCTCGCCCTATCATTATCCGGCTATTGAACTATCGCGACAGGGATGCAGTTCCCTGACTGGCTAGAGAGCGGCGCCCGGTGATCTATAAGAATACTGAGTTGCACTTCTTCCCGGACAATACCCCAGGAGTACAGTCGGTGCGCAGGGCCTTCCTGCCGATCAAACGCTCTCTTAGGCAGACGGATGCCAGGTTTTCACTTATCTACCCTGCGAAACTGAAAGTGCAGCATGGAGGGAAATTTCACTTCTTTTCAGACCCGAAGCTGGTGGCAAAATTTGTTAAGGCTCTCCCTCGAAGATCTGCGGCTGTGGACTCGGGTGGATCCGGTGCGGCGCGTGAGACTCTCAGCGATAACGACTGAATGCTCTTGCTGCTGGTGTATTAATTGACCGCATGGATACAGCGTTATAGTACTGTTTGCCACCCTGATGTTTATTCACTTTTCGGCCCTATGCCTTCCCTTCCCGGTCCAGTGTTGGGCATGGGTTGGGTGACTAGCTGCTTGCCCCTTGGATGAGTCTTGTTACTATGATATGGTTTACTACTTTAGTTTTTGTGGTTAAGGGGGGGGGGTGGTTATTTGCTTCGACGCGGTTGGGGTGTCTGCGTGGGTGGAGGGTGGGCTTGTGTATTTGTTTGTTGTCTCTTGTCTATCTGATTCCTTCTTATTATTCTTTATGTCTGTGTCTGCTAGGCCGGACGGGAGGGGTGGCGGTGTGTTCTGGTGTTCTGGTAGGAGTGCTGCGATGACGCAGGAGGGGGTGACAATGATCCATTGTCTTACCTGGAATGTGAGTGGCCTGAATGATGGACACAAGGTGCGGCTCATGTCTGCGTATGTGAAGCGCAAGAATGTAGATATCTGTATGCTGCAGGAAACTCACTTGGTGGCAGATATGCTGCATCGCTTGAAGACTGGATGGATTGGGGAATGTGATGGGGTGGTGTATTTGAGGTATGCCAGAGGAGTGGTAATTCTGCTGTGCAAGGGACTGCAATGGCGAACTCAGCGAACTATAGTTGATCCTAATGGACGATATGTGTTGATGAGCGGAGTGTTGCTGGACAGGCCTTGCAGACTTGTGTCAGTAAATGGTCCTAATACGGATGACCCGGATTTCTTCAGTGAGGTATGGCGGCTGGTTGAGTCGATGGGGGGAGGCACTGTGATCTGGGGGGGGGTACTTTAACGTGATCCTGGATCCAGAGCGGGACAGGGATAGTTTGGCCAGGGTGCAGCATGTGGCTGTAGCTAGAGCTCTGTCTGCGGTCATGGATGATGGAGCTCTGGTGGATATATGACGGGTGGAGCATGAAAATGCAAAAGAGGGTACGTGTGTTAACTATGTGCATAACAGCTGGTCTCGCATTGATCGCTGGCTGGGCTTGCGCGATGTAGCGCTATGGACGCGGTCGGTGGAGCACATGGCTCGCACGCTGTCAGACCATTCTCTGGTTAAGCTAGAACGTGCTTTCACGTGGCGTTTGCCTCAGGGGGCTCTCTCTGAGATGAGGCATTTCGTGAGGAGATCCGCCGGGATATTGCCCTCTATTTTGAGAATAGTGGTTCAGTGAGTTCGGCGGGGATGCTATGGGAGGCCTTTAAAGTGGTCATTCGTGGGAGCTGCATTTCGAAACAGCATGGTGTGCTGCGAACGCTGCGCCAGGAGTTGGCTGAGTTGGAGGCGCGAATAGCGGACCTGGAGGCTCAGTTGGTGGTGGATTGGTCAAGTGACACACTGGCGGCTCTCAGAAGCGCGGTCTCTTTCTACAAGGAAGCTTCTTAGAGGGAAATATGCTTTCTGGGGAGATTTGCCAGGGTGAGGCACTATGGAGAGGGAGAGAGGGCCGGACGCACGCTGGCAAATTTACTCCGTAAACCCTGGGCCAGTAGTTATGTTTCTAAAATAGACAGCTCGGAGGGCGAGCGCGTGATGGGGACGGATGGGGTCATGAAAGTATTTACCAAGTTCTTTATGGATTTGTACTCTGCACCTGCAGAGCTGCCCGCCGAAGTTGTACAGGACTATTTCTCAGAGGTTAGCTTACTCTGGTTTGAAGATGCCCATAGGGCATGTTTTGATGCTCCTTTCTCGGCGGAGGAGATTAAGGCTGCGATTCGTGACCTGCCTGAAGATAAGTTCCCTGGCCTTGATGGCCTGACTCCAGCATTCTATAAGGAATATTCCGATATCCTTGCACCTCACCGGCTGGAGGTTTATGCAGAGGCAATGAAGACTGGGATTCTTCCTGCCTTTCTTCGAGAGCCACTGATCATTACGATCCTTAAGGACCCTCATAGTTGTGATTCGTATCGCCCGCTTTCAATGATCAATGGTGACAATAAGATTTTGGCCAAGATGATCGCGGTACGGCTGCAGCCATTGATGATGAGGCTGGTGCTGCCGGATCAGTCCGGGTTTGTCCCGGGACGGTCCACGGCGCACAATCTGAGGAAGTTCTTTGCGGTTGTTGGCTCGATTACTGCTGCTGACGATGCTGCGGCTGTGTTTTTGGATGCTACGAAGGCCTTCGATTCGCTGGTGTAGAAGTACCTATTTGCGCTCCTTGGCAGGGTGGGTTTGAGCTACCGTTTTGTGAACTTGATTCGCTTGCTGTATACAGAGCCCGTCGTTCGACTTCGGTTGAATGAAAGCATATCGGCCTCTTTTCGGGTGGTCGAGGGACCAGACAGGGGTGTCCTTTATCCCTGCTGCCCTTCGCGATAGCGATGGAGCCGCTTGCGGCCTTCCTGCGCCAACATCACAAAAATAGAGGGCTGCAGTTTCGGCAGCGGCCCATCTTGATCTCCATGTACGCTGATGACATTGCGCTGTATGTGCGGGAGCCCGGTAAAAATTTAGATGTTCTGTTGGATGAGATTGTATGGTTTGGTGAATTTTCGGGTATAGCAATAAACTGGTCTAAGTCTGTTATGCTGCCTCTATTGTCGGGGACGGCGGGCTTCTCGTCCCGATATCCTATTGAGTGGGCCAGCGGCCCAGTAGGGTATTTGAGAGTCTGGCTGAGCTGGGATGCCGAGACGCTTTGGATGGCTATTTATGGCACAGTTATGTCTTGGTTGGAAGACAGGATTGAGATGTGGCGCTCCCTGTCACTGTCATTGATAGGCGGAATTGCCATCGCCAAAATGGTAGTGCTACCTAAAATGTTATACTTGTTTGTGAATCTTCCTCTAGTCCTCACAGTGTGCTTCTTGAGGCGCCTTCACTCAGCCATGATTCGGCTGGTTTGGGCAGGTGGTCAGCCTAGATCGCATGGGAGAAGTTAACGCTTCCTTTTGAACTGGGGGGCCTCGCTGCCCCTGATCTGGATCTTTGTTACCACTGTGCACAAGCCCATTTTGCGTATTATTGGATCTGCCCTGTTTGCTACATGCTGCATCTCGCCCCTGAGATTGAAGCGGTCTGGCCGGATGATTTGATATGCGTTTTTGGGAGCATGTCTCGGCCTCGACAACGGGGGGTGGATGTGGTGGCGTGCACTGTCAGGGCACGGACGGCTCTTTTGAAGCGATCTGGTGTGCATGAGCCCTTTGCGCCGTCGATGGCGGTGGCTACTGTGGCTGATGAGGGGCTGTTTCGAGACTCACACCTGTGGAATTATCTTCGTGACTCGGACTTGTCTCTTTTGGGAGACTGGTTTGTGGACAGGCGGCTGATCTCCCCGGAGGTGGCACTCAGTGATGGCACTGATGGTGCGTTGCATCGGCTATATGTGTTGCGTGTGTGTGCATTGCTCCGAGTGCGCTACTCTGGTCTTCCAGAGTCCCCGTTGATATGCTGTGCACTGGAGGTAGTGTGGAGTGCACAGACACAGAGGAAGCTAATCACCAAGCTGTATGGCTGCATGCCGGACCAAAGGGGTGGGCTTGCATTGTCTGCTAAGGTAAAGTGGGAGGCGGATGTAGGTGAGGAAATCTCTGATGAGGCATGGAAGAAGTGCTGTGCGCAGATGAGGGCGCTATCGCCAAACTACAGGCTGCGACTCATTCATTTAAAATTTTTACAGCGTCTATATTACACTCCTCGTGGCTTGTGTGCTATGGGGTTGCATGCGGATGCTTATTGGGAAAGATGTCATGCTCCAGATGCCGACTTTATTCACCTGGCATGGCAATGTGGGGAAGTGCACAATTTCTGGATGGAAGTCCTGCATGCGATTAGGGAGATGACTGGTTTGGAGCTGGTTCCCTCTCCTGTGTTTGTGCTGCTGGGGAGTGTGGATGCAGTTCCGCTGGCTCTGAGGAAACTGGTGGGCATGTTGCTGCTTTTGGCTAAACGTAGAGTCGCGATTTGCTGGGGACGCGGCCGGCCTCCTCGGGTCTCTGATTGGCTGTGTGATGCTGCGGTCTGCAGAGAGCAGCTGGCGACCTACTTGGAGCTGACTCCTGAGGGCTCTAGCCCGCGAGACATTTGGGCGCCTCGGCTCTCTTATTTGGAGATTGCTTATTGAGTGATATGCGCTTATTCCGGTTAGCCATTCATCTGGGAAATGCTTTGTGTTGCCTTACCTGTGTGTTGCTGCGAGCTGTGGGATAACTGCTAGTGTTGACTTGCCCCTTACCGGCTGCCTTTCTATACCTATGTTGGTTGTATTTGTTTTCTGCCCCTCGAATGACAGCATTTATTGTCTGCGGCCCCTAATTTATGCTCACCGAGTACTGTTTTGTTTGTATTATTGCTGGATTCTGTCGCACTTGAACTGAGAGGGGGACTCGTCCTCCCGGTACCCTTCCTCTTGTGAGTTACTGGAGGCGTTTTGCTGAGGTATACAGATGAGGCTATGTTTATGTTAATGTTGCTTGGACAGAGGGGTATCTTTGTTGCTTGTTCATTTAAAATGCATAAAAAAATTCATTTGAAAAAAAACTTAGCGAGTGTCTTGGCCTACTTGCCAGGCCTCATGTGAAAGCTGCAGTTCTTCAAGTTTGGTAAAAATGGATGTTCTGGAAAGTTCAACTGTGAATTTCTATTGTATTGTTTAAATGTGCTCATAACAGAAGCGTCTCGTGTGAATCGACTGCTAGGAGATGATGGTCCTGCTAATGCAACATTTTATGTGTAATGTGTGTGAGACTGACTTTCCCAGGAGAAGAACAATAACGATACTGATTAGAGTAGAAGCTGCAACAGTATTGTTACCTGACTAACCGGATGATGAGGACATTGCAAGACAAACCGATCAACAACATGTGAACTGAGTAATATTAGAATTCATAGATTTGGGATTTTAGTTTTATTGGACAGAGTGCGAACATACGATTAACTGACCAATAGGGATTTGGGGGTGTAGTTTTGACTTAACAAGAGTACAGGGTGAGAAAACATTCATTCTGACGATTGCCCATATTGGGTCTTGAGAAGAGACATGCTTAACTTTAATTGCTTAAAGACTTTGCCTTTCTTGAATTCTGATGCTGAATCCTAATGCCTTGCTGATCGACTGATGGCCTGAGGACGAAGACTGATTCTGCTTTGCTGATCCACTCTGAGGATAGGTATATCCAAAATTGTGATTATCACGCATATTTGGTGTTTCTTTCTAGGTACCAACTGCGCTGTTTGATAGAGCCATAGTTAGATGTTTTCCAAATTTGTGTTACTAAATTGTTTTGCATGAAGTCCAACATGTTGATGCTAATCTGATGTTAGTTAAGGATTCTCACTAATTGAATTATGATAACAGGGACTAATGTTTGATGATATTCTCTGCTAAACTTCATGTATATTATCACGTTGACAGTTGACTTTTCTATTGATTTGCACCATAACCTTAGAATGTGTTGTTGTTCTAGCTTTGATTAGATTACGTTTCTTCTGCCGCTTTGGCAGCCAGTGTTGTTTCTGTATGTGTTTCATCTGATTTTGAGATTAATCCACATCACCTCAGCATTGTTAATATAGGGAAATAAACATTCTAAACTTTTTATAAAGGTGTGGTTAATCATGACTGAAAGGTCATGGTGTGTGACAATTACTGACTCCATTGATTATTGATTACTAATGATTATTGATTATTGTAAGGAAATGCCTCCTTGGCATGGTTACCCCTGACTTTTTGCCTTTGCTGATGCCAAATTATGATTTGAAAGTGTGCTGAGGCCTGCTAACCAGGCCCAAGCACCAGCGTTTTTTCCCTAAAACTGTACCTTTGTCTCCACAATTGGCACACCCTGGCATCCATGTAAGTCCCTTGCAACTGGTACCCCTGGTACCAAGGGCCCTGATGCCAGGGAAGGTCTTTAAGGGCTGCAGCATGTCTTATACCTCCCTGGGTACCCCTCACTCAGCACAAACACACTGCTTGCCCGCTTTTGTGTGCTGGTGGGGAGAAAATGACTAAGTCGACATGGCACTCCCCTCAGGGTGCCATGCCAACCTCACACTACCCATGGCATAGATAAGTCACCCCTCTAGCAGGCCTTACAGCCCTAAGGCAGGGTGCACTATACCATAGGTGAGGGCATAGGTGCATGAGCACTATGCCCCTACAGTGTCTAAGCAAAACCTTAGACATTTTAAGTGCAGGGTAGCCATAAGAGTATATGGTCTGGGAGTCTGTCATACACGAACTGCACAGCACCATAATGGCTACACTGAAAACTGGGAAGTTTGGTATCAAACTTCTCAGCACAATAAATGCACACTGATGCAAGTGTACATTTTATTGTGAAATACACCCAGGGGGCATCTGAGAGATGCCCCTGAAAACATACCTGACTTCCAGTGTGGGGTGACTAGTTTTACCAGCCTGCCACACACCAGACATGTTGCTGGCCACATGGGGAGAGTGCCTTTGTCACTCTGTGGCTAGTAACAAAGCCTGTACTGGGTGGAGGTGCTTCTCACCTCCCCCTGCAGGAACTGTAACACCTGGCAGTGAGCCTCAAAGGCTCACCCCCTTTGTTACAGCGCCACAGGGCATCCCAGCTAGTGGAGATGTCCGCCCCCTCCGGACACGGCCCACTTTTGACGGCAAGTCCGGTGGAGATAGTGAGAAAAGCAAGGAGGAGTCACTGGCCAGTCAGGACAACCCCTAAGGTGTCCTCAGCTGAGGTGACTCTGACTTTTTTCCCCCAATAGGATTAGGGATGTGCCCCCCCTCCCCTCAAGGAGGAGGCACAAAGAGGGTGTAGCCACCCTCAGGGCTAGTAGCCATTGGCTACTAACCCCCCAGACCTAAAGACACCCCTAAATTGAGTATTTAGGGGCCCCCAGAACCTAGGAAGATAGATTCCTGCAACCTGAAGATGAAGAAGGACTGCTGACCTGAAGCCCTGCAGAGAAGACGGAGACACCAACTGCTTTGGCCCCAGCCCTACCGGCCTGTCTCCCCACTTCAAGAAAAACTGCAACAGCGACGCGTCCCCAGGGTCCAGCGGCCTCTGAAGCCTCAGAGGACTACCCTGCATCTAAAAGGACCAAGAACTCCCGAGGACAGCGGCCCTGTTCCACAAAGACTGAAACTTGCAACAAAGAAACAACTTTTAAAGGACTGCACGTTTCCCGCCGGAAGCGTGAGACTTTCCACTCTGCACCCGACGCCCCCGGCTCGACCTGCGGAGAAACAACACTACAGGGAGGACTCCCCGGCGACTGCGAGCCTGTGAGTAGCCAGAGTTGACCCCCTTAAGCCCCCACTGCGACGCCTGCAGAGGGAATCCAGAGGCTTCCCCTTACCGCGACTGCCTGCTTCAACAAACCCGACGCCTGGTAAAGACACTGCACCCGCAGCCCCCAGGACCTGAAGGATCCAACCTCCAGTGCAGAAGCGACCCCCAGGTGGCCCTCTCCCTTGCCCAGGTGGTGGCTACCCCGAGGAGCCCCCCCCCTTGCCTGCCTGCTTCGCTGAAGAGACCCCTGGGTCTCCCATTGAAACCAATTGCAAACCCGACGCCTGTGCTTTTTGTGCTGACTTGTGTCCCCCCCGGTGCCCTACAAAACCCCCCTTGTCTGCCTTCCGAAGTTGTGGTTACTTACCTGCTGGCAGACTGGAACCGGGCAGCCCCTTCACCATTGAAGCCTAAGCGTTTTGGGCACCACTTTGACCTCTGCACCTGACCAGCCCAGAGCTGCTGGTCTGGTAACTTTGGGGATGCCCTGAACCCCCAACGGTGGGCTACCTTGGACCCAACTTTGAACCCTGTAAGTGTTGTACTTACCTGTGAACTTAACATTTACTTACCTCCCCTAGGAACTGTTGAATTTTGCACTGTGTCCAATTTTAAAATAGCTTATTGCCATTTTTGCCAAAACTGTACATGCTATTGTGACGATTCAAAGTTCCTAAGATACCTGAGGGAAATACCTTTCATTTAAAGTATTGTTTGTAAATCTTGAACCTGTGGTTCTTAAAATAAACAAAGAAAATATATTTTTCTATATAAAAACCTATAGGCCTGTCATTGTCTTTGAGTGTGTGTTCCTCATTTATTGCCTGTGTGTGTACAACAAATGCTTAACACTACCCTCTGATACGCCCACTGCTCGACCACACTACCACAAAATAGAGAATTAGAATTATCTCTTTTTGCCACTATCTTACCTCTAAGGGGAACCCTTGGACGCTGTGCACACTATTTCTTACTTTGAAATAGTATATACAGAGCCAACTTCCTACAGTAATCAATATACAATAATTGTAGGAAGTTGGCTCTGTATGTACTATTTCAAAGTAAGAAATAGCATGCACAGAGCCTAAGGGTTCCCCTTAGAGGTAAGACAGTGGCAAAAAGAGATAATTCTAATGCTCTATTTTGTGGTAGTGTGGTCGAGCAGTAGGCTATTTCTTACTTTGAAATAGTACATACAGAGCCAACTTCCTACATTGGTGGATCAGCGGTGGGGTACAAGACTTTGCATTTGCTGGACTACTCAGCCAATACCTGATCACATGACTAAATTCCAAAAATTGTCATTAGAAACAGATTTTTTAAATTTGAGCTATTTTTCTAAATTTTTAAAAGTCCTGCTAGGGCCTTGTGTTAGTCCCTGTTAGCATTTCTTTTAGAGTTTAAACGTTTTGTAAAAGTTTGTTTTAAGTTCTAGAGATAGTTTTAGATTCTTAAAAAGTATTCCAACTTTTAGAAACAAAATGTCTACTACAGAAGAGATAGTGATGGAACTCAACCTCTCCTCTTATCTGCATCTTAGGATGTCAGAGTTAAGGTCTCTCTGTTAAATCAAAAAGATAAAAACTGGTTCAAACCCTACCAAAGTACAGCTCCAGGAGCTTTTGGCAGAGTTTGCTAAAAACAGCCCCTCTGATGATGGCCTCACAGAGGGGGACAATAGTGAGTTGGAGGAACTCCCACCTCCAGTCCTAAATAGGGAGACCAGGGTTCTCCAACCCTGACTCCAAATGTGATAGTCAGAGATGCTGCTTCTCTCACAGGAGAGTCCAGCAACTCTGGAAGCATTGAGGACAGCCTCAATCAAGATGACCTCCTGCTAGCCAGGTTGGCCAAAAGATTGACTTTGGAAATACAGATCCTAGCCATAGAAAAGGAAAGACAAGAGATGGGCTTAGGTCCCATCAATGGTGGCAGCAATATAAATAGGGTCAGAGATTCTCCTGACATGCTAAAAATCCCGAAAAAGGGATTGTAACTAAATATGAAGATGGTGATGACATCACCAAATGGTTCACAGCTTTTGAGAGGGCTTGTGCAACCAGAAAAGTAAACAGATCTCACTGGGGTGCTCTCCTTTGGGAAATGTTCGCTGGAAAGTGTAGGGATAAACTCCTCACACTCTCTGGAAAAGATGCAGAATCCTATGACCTCATGAAGGCTACCCTGATTGAGGGCTTTGGCTTCTCAATTGAGGACTACAGGATTAGGTTCAGGGGGGCTAAAAAATCCTCGAGCCAGACCTGAGTTGATTTTGTTGACTTCTCAGTCAAAACACTGGATGGTTGGATTAATGGCAGTGGTGTAAGTGATTATGAAGGGCTGTACAATCTGTTTATGAAAGAACACCTGCTAAGTAATTGTTTCAATGATAAACTGCATCAGCATCTGGTAGACCTAGGACCAATTTCTTTCCAAGAATTGGGAAAGAAGGTGGACCACTGGGTCAAGACTTGGGTGACCAAGACTTCCACAGGGGGTGACCAAAAGAAAGGGGTCACAAAGACTCCCCAGGGAAAGAGTGTTGAGCCATCCAAGGGTAAAAGTAAAGAGTCTTCTACAGGGCCCCAAAAACCTGCTCAGGAGGGAGGGTCCAAAGCCTCTTCACAATCCAATTTTGGATACAAGGGTAAAAACTTAGATCCCAAAAAGGCCTGGTGTCGTAGCTGTAATCAGCAGGGATACCAAACTGGAGACAAGGCCTGTCCCAAGAAAGGTTCCACTTCAAACTCTACTCCAGTTAGCACTGGAATAGCCAGTCTCCAGGTGGGATCAACAGTGTGCCCAGAGCAAATCAGGGTTCACACTGAAGCTACATTAGTTTCTGAGGGTGGGGTGGACTTAGCCATACTGGCTGCCTGGCCTCCTAATATGCAAAAATACAGGCAGCAACTTTTAATCAATGGGACTAGTGTAGAAGGCCTGAGGGATACAGATGCCAGTGTCACCATGGTGACAGAGAAACTGGTTTCCCAAGGTCAATACCTGGCTGGACAAACCTATCCAGTCACCAATGCTGACAATCAGACTAAAGTACATCCCATGGCTATGGTAACTTTAGAGTGGGGAGGGGTCAATGGCCTGAAACAGGTAGCGGTCTCCTCAAATATCCCTGTAGACTGTTTGCTTGGAAATGACCTGGAGTCCTCAGCAGGGGCTGAGGTAGAACTCAAAACCCATGCAGCCATGCTGGGTATCGCTGAACTGGTGTGTGTCAAGACAAGGGAACAGTGCAAGGCTCAGGGTGAAAAAGTGGTGTTGGAGCCTGGACAAATGGCCCAACCCTCCAAGAGAAAAGGAAAGAAGACTGGGGAACCAGCTTCAACACAACAACAGAAAGAGAACCTCTCTTCCCAGGAAGAAGTTCTGCCCTCTGAGGGAACTGAGCCCATGGATTTGGAACCTTATCAGGTTGAACTCTAAGGCCCAGGGGGACCCACAAGGGAACAGTTGTGTAAGGGGCAAGAAACATGTCCCTCTCTTGAAGGCCTTAGGCAGCAAGCTGCTGAAGAGACCAAAGGAAAAATCACTGGAACACATAGGTGGTCATTACAACCTCAGCGGTCTTTTAAGAAGACCGCCGAGGGACCGCCGTGCGGAAGACAGCCAGTAGTGGTGGTTTGCCGCTCAGCGTATTATGACCGTTGGCTGCTCTCCGTCGTTTTTCCGACGGAGAGCCGCCAACAGCCATACTTGCGGGCGGGGGGGAAGTGGAGGTTGCGCCACCGCCACGCCAACAGAACACCGCCGAGCTAATCACGTCCTGTGATTCTGCGCGGCGGTGTTCTGTTGGCGGTGTGGTGTTGGCGGAGCCGCCCCCATGGCTCCCGTCCCCTCCCGGAGGATCGAGGGAACAGGTAAGTCGATCATCCGTTAGGGGAGGGGGGTGTTGTGTGTTGTGTGGGTGCATGTGGGTGTGCATCTGTGTATGTAGGGGGGTGTGTGAGTGCGTGTATGCTTGCGGGGGTGTTGCGTGTTTCGGAAATGTGTGCGTGAATGTGGGTGTCTGACTGTGTGTGCGGATGTTGGCATGTATGTCGGTGTGTGTGCGTGTATGTGTGTTGGTGGTGCCTGCGTGCGTGTCGGTGTGTGTGTGTAAGGTAATGTCGGGGGTCGGGGTGGGGAGGGGGGCCCTGCCACCTTTGGGGGGTGGCAGGGGTGGTGGGGGGTGTAGGGGAGGGAGTCGGGTGGGGATGGGGGGTGGGGGAGACCCCTATCAGTGCTAGGGAAGGAATTCCCTGGCACTGATAGTGCTTACCGCCATGGATTTCATGGCAGTTCCTACCGCTGGAAATCCACGGCGGTAAGCCGGGTCACAATACCGGCGGCGGTATTGTCACGGCCACCGGGCTAGAGACCCAGGTCTCCAGCCCTGCGGTCGTCTCCGCCCTGGCGGGCGGAACGGGGAAGCGGCGGATGACCATGGCGGTAACCGCCATGGTCATAATACTAAAAAAAAGACCGCCAGCCTGTTGGCGGTCTTACCGCCGCTTTAACACCGTCCGCCAGGGTTGTAATGACCCCCATAGAGTCTATTGGGAAGATGGACTCCTCTACAATGAGTCAAGATATCCCAAACATGGGGCCACTAGGAGAGTGGTAGTGCCTCAGGTGTTTAGGGAGTTCATTCTGACCTTAGCTCATGATATTCCACTTGCTGGGCATTTGGGACAAACCAAGACTTGGGAGAGGTTAGTCAACCATTTATATTGGCCCAACATGTCCCAGAAAGTAAAGGAGTTTTGTGTCTCCTATGCCACCTGTCAGGCCAGTGGTAAGACAGGTGGACACACAAAGGCCCCCCTCATTCCACTGCCAGTGGTGGGGGTCCCCTTTGAAAGAGTGGGTGTGGACATAGTGGGTCCACTTGAACCTCCCACAGCCTCAGGGAACCAATACATACTAGTAGTAGTGGATCATGCTACTAGATACCCTGAAGAAATTCCCCTTAGGTCCACTACTGCCCCTGCAGTAGCTAAAGCACTCATTGGTATCTTTACCAGAGTGGGATTTCCTAAGGAGGTGGTGTCTGACAGGGGTACCAACTTCATGTCAGCATACCTGAAGCATATGTGGAATGAGTGTGGGGTGACTTACAAATTCACCACACCATATCATCCACAAACCAATGGTCTTGTAGAAAGATTTAACAAGACATTGAAAGGCATGATCATGGGGACCCTGAAAAGCTCAAAAGGAGATGGGATGCTCTCTTGCCATGTCTGCTTTTCGCCTACAGAGAGGTGCCTCAGAAGGGAGTAGGGTTTTCCCCCTTTGAACTTCTGTTTGGCCATCCTGTAAGGGGACCACTAGCTCTTGTAAAAGAAGGCTGGGAGAGACATCTTCATGAGCCTAAACAAGATATAGTGGACTATGTACTAGGCCTACATTCCAGGATGGCAGAGTACATGGAAAAGGCAAGCAAAAACCTTGAGGCCAGCCAAAAACTCCAGAAGATTGGTATGACCAAAAGGCTGCTATGGTTGAGTTTCAGCCAGGGCAGAAAGTCTGGGTTCTGGAGTCTGTGGCTCCCAGGGCACTTCAGGAAAGATTGAGTGGCCCTTACCCAGTGCTAGAGAGAAAGAGTCAGGTCACCTACCTTGTAGACCTAGGCACTAGCAGGACCCCCAAAAGGGTAATCCATGTGAACCGCCTCAAACTCTTTCATGACAGGGCAGAGGTAAATCTGTTGATGGTAACAGATGAGGACCAGGAAGCTGAGAGTGAACCTCTCCCTGATCTCCTCTCCACAGACCCTAAAGATGGCTCAGTAGATGGAGGGATCTATTCAGACACCCTCTCTGACCAACAGCAATCTGACTGCAGGAAAGTCTTACAACAGTTTGCTGAGCTCTTTTCCCTAACCCCTGGTCAGACACACCTGTGTACCCATGATGTGGACACAGGAGACAGCATGCCTGTCAAAAACAAAATTTCCAGACAGTCTGACCAAGTTAAGGAAAGCATCAAAGTGGAAGTCCACAAGATGCTGGAATTGGGAGTAATTTAGCACTCTGACAGCCACTGGGCTAGCCCAGTGGTCTTAGTACCCAAACCTCACACCAAAGATGGAAAGAGAGAGATGAGGTTTTGTGTGGACTACAGAGGACTTAATTCTGTCACCAAGACAGATGCCCATCCCATTCTAAGGGAAGATGAATTGATTGATAAGCTAGGTGCTGCCAGATACTTAAGTACCTTTGACTTGACAGCAAGGTACTGGCAAATCAAAATGGCACCAGGAGCAAAAGAAAAGACAGCATTCTCCACACCTGATGGGCACTATCAGTTCACTGTTATGCCCTTTGGTTTAAAGAATGCCCCTGCCACCTTCCAACGGTTGGTGAATCAAGTCCTTGCTGGCTTGGAGTCCTTTAGTGCAGCTTATCTTGACGATATTGCTGTCTTTAGCTCCTGCTGGCAGGATCACCTGGTCCACCTGAAGAAGGTTTTGAAGGCCCTGCAAGTAGCAGGCCTCTCTATCAAGGCATCCAAATGTCAGATAGGGCAGGGAACTGTGGTTTACTTGGGATACCTTGTAGGTGGAGGCCAAGTTCAGCCACTCCAGCCCAAGATCCGGACTATTCTGGACCGGGCAGCAACTAAAACCCAGACTCAAGTCAGGGCATTCCTTGGCTTGACTGGGTATTACAGGAGGTTTGTGAAGGGATATGGATCAATAGTGACACCCCTCACAGAACTTACCTCCGAGAAAATGCCCAAGAAGTTAAACTGGACTGTAGAATGGCAACAGGCCTTTGACACCCTGAAACAAGCAATGTGCACAGCACCAGTTCTCAAAGCTCCAGATTACTCCAAGCAGTTCATTGTGCAGACTGGTGCCTCTGAACATGGGATAGGGGCAGTTTTGTCCCAAACAAACGATGATGGCCATGACCAGCGTGTTGCTTTCATTATCAGGAGGTTACTCCCCAGGGAGCAGCGTTGGAGTGCCATTAAGAGGGAGGCCTTTGCTGTGGTTTTGTCCCTGAAGAAGCTGAGACCATACCTCTTTGGTACTCACTTTGTAGTTCAAACTGACCACAGACCTCTCAGATGGCTGATGCAAATGAAAGGTGAAAATCCAAAACTGTTGAGGTGGTCCATCTCCCTACAGGGAATGGACTTTATAGTGGAACACCGACCTGGGACTGCCCATGCCTTTGCAGATGGCCTTTCCAGGTTCTTCCACTTAGAAAATGAAGGCTCTCTTGGAAAAGGTTAGTCTCATCCTCTTTCGTTTGGGGGGTGGGGTTGTGTAAGGAAATGCCTCCTTGGCATGGTTACCCCCTGACCTTTTGCCTTTGCTGATGCTAAGTTTTGATTTGAAAGTGTGCTGAGGCCTGCTAATCAGGCCCCAGCACCAGTGTTCTTTCCCTAACCTGTACCTTTGTTTCCACAACTGGCACACCCTGGCATCCAGGTAAGTCCCTTGTAACTGGTACCCCTGGTACCAAGGGCCCTGATGCCAGGGAAGGTCTCTAAGGGCTGCAGCATATCTTATGCCCCCTGGGGACCCCTCACTCAGCACAGACACACAGCTTGCCAGCTTGTGTGTGCTGGTGGGGAGAAAATGACTAAGTCGGCATGGCACTCCCCTCAGGGTGCCATGCCAACCTCACACTGTCTATGGCATAGATAAGTCACCCCTCTAGCAGGCCTTACAGCCCTAAGGCAGGGTGCACTATACCATAGGTGAGGGCATAGGTGCATGAGCACTATGCCCCAACAGTGTCTAAGCAAAACCTTAGACATTGTAAGTGCAGGGTAGCCATAAGAGTATATGGTCTTGGAGTCTGTCATACATGAACTCCACAGCACCATAATGGCTACACTGAAAACTGGGAAGTTTGGTATCAAACTTCTCAGCATAATAAATGCACACTGATGCCAGTGTACATTTTATTGTGAAATACACCCCAGAGGGCATCTTATAGATGCCCCCTGAAAACATACCCGACTTCCAGTGTGGGCTGACTAGTTTTACCAGCCTGCCACACACCAGACATGTTGCTGGCCACATGGGGAGAGTGCCTTTGTCACTCTGTGGCTAGTAACAAAGCCTGTACTGGGTGGAGCTGCTTCTCACCTCCCCCTGCAGGAACTGTAACACCTGGCGGTGAGCCACAAAGGCTCACCCCCTTTGTTACAGCGCCCCAGGGCACTCCAGCTAGTGGAGATGCCCGCCCCCTCCGGCCACGGCCCCACTTTTGGCGGCAAGGCCGGAGGAGATAATGAGAAAAACAAGGAGGAGTCACTGGCCAGTCAGGACAGCCCCTAAGGTGTCCTGAGCTGAGGTGACTCTGACTTTTAGAAATCCTCCATCTTGCAGATGGAGGATTCCCCCAATAGGATTAGGGATGTGCCCCCCTCCCCTCAGGAAGGAGGCACAAAGAGGGTGTAGCCACCCTCAGGGCTAGGAGCCATTGGCTACTAACCCCCCAGACCTAAACACACCCCTAAATTGAGTATTAATGGGCTCCCAGAACCTAGCAAGATAGATTCCTGCAATCTTCAGATGAAGAAGGACTGCTGACCTGAAAGCCCTGCAGAGAAGACGGAGACACCAACTGCTTTGGCCCCAGCCCTACCGGCCTGTCTCCCCACTTCAAGAAAAACTGCAACAGCGACGCGTCCCCCCAGGGTCCAGCGACCTCTGAAGCCTCAGAGGACTACCCTGCATCTAAAAGGACCAAGAACTCCAGAGGACATCAGCCCTGTTCCACAAAGACTGAAACTTGCAACAAAGAAAGAACTTTTAAAGGACTGCAAGTTTCCCGCCGGAAGCGTGACACTTTCCACTCTGCACCCAACGCCCCCGGCTCGACCTGCGGAGAAACAACACTACAGGGAGGACTCCCCATCGACTGCGAGCCCGTGAGTAGCCAGAGTTGACCCCCCCTGAGCCCCCACAGCGACGCCTGCAGAGGGAATCCAGAGGCTCCCCCTTACCGCGACTGCCTGCTTCAAAGATCCCGACGCCTGGTAAAGACACTGCACCCGCAGCCCCCAGGACCTGAAGGATCTGACCTCCAGTGCAGACGCGACCCCCAGGTGGCCCTCTCCCTTACCCAGGCGGTGTCTACACCGAGAAGCCCCCCCTTGCCTGCCTGCTTCGCTGAAGAGACCCCTGGGTATCCCATTGAAACCAATTGCAAACCCGACGCCTATTTGCACTCTGCACCCCGCCGCCCCTGTGCAGCTGATGGTGTACTTTTTGTGCTGACTTGTGTCCCCCCCGGTGCCCTACAAAACCCCCCTGGTCTGCCCTCCGAAGTTGCGGGTACTTACCTGCTGGCAGACTGGAACCGGGGTACCCCCTTCTCCTTTAAAACCTATGCGTTTTGGGCACCACTTTGAACTCTGCACCTGACCGGTCCTGAGCTGCTGGTGTGGTAACTTTGGAGTTGCCCTGAACCCCCAACGGTGGGCTACCTTGGACCCAACTTTGAACCCTGTAAGTGTTGTACTTACCTGTGAACTTAACATTTACTTACCTCCCCCAGGAACTGTTGAATTTTGCACTGTGTCCAATTTTAAAATAGCTTATTGCCATTGTTGCCAAAATTGTACATGCTATTGTGATGATTCAAAGTTCCTAAGATACCTGAGGGAAATACCTTTCATTTAAAGTATTGTTTGTAAATCTTGAACCTGTGGTTCTTAAAATAAACTAAGAAAATATGTATTTCTATATAAAAACCTATTGGCCTGCAATTGTCTTTGAGTGTGTGTTGCTCATTTATTGCCTGTGTGTGTACAACAAATGCTTAACACTACCCTCTGATAAGCCTACTGCTCGACCACACTACCACAAAATAGAGCATTAGAATTATCTCTTTTTGCCACTATCTTACCTCTAAGGGGAACCCTTGGACTCTGTGCATGCTATTTCTTACTTTGAAATAGTACATACAGAGCCAACTTCCTACAATTATTGTATATTGATTACTGTAGGAAGTTGGCTCTGTATATACTATTTCAAAGTAAGAAATAGTGTGCACAGAGTCCAAGGGTTCCCCTTAGAGGTGAGATAGTGGAAAAAGTCGCTAATTCTAATGCTCCATTTTGTGTTAGTGTGGTCGAGCAGTAGGCTTATCAGAGGGTAGTGTTAAGCATTTGTTGTACTCAAACAGGCAATAAATGAGGAACACACACTCAAAGACTTACTTCAGGCCAATAGGTTTGTATATTGAAAAATATATTTTCTTAGTTTATTTTAAGAACCACAGGTTCAAGATTTACAGTTAATACTTCAAATGTAAGGTACTACACTTAGATACTTTAGGAACTTTGAATGAAAGTAATATCACATACAGTCTTTGTGAAAATGGCAATAAGCTATTTTCAAAGTGGACACTGCAAAAATCAACAGTTCCTGGGGGAGGTAAGTAAAGGTTAGATTAGGAGGTAAGTAGAACACTTACAAGTCTTAGTCCTGGGGCATAGGAAGTCCACCGTTGGGGGTTCAAGGCAACCCCAAAGTTACCCACCAGCAGCTCAGGGCCAGTCAGGTGCAGAGGTCAAAGAGGTGCCCAAAACAAATAGGCGCCTATGGAGAACAGGGGTGCTCCGGTTCCAGTCTGCCAGCAGGTAAGTACCTGCGTCCTCGGGGGGCAGGCCAGGGGGGTTTTGTAGGGCACTGGGGGGGACACAAGTAGGCACACAAAACACACCCTCAGCGGCACAGGGGCGGTCAGGTGCAGTGTGCAAAGCAGGCATTGGGTTTTGTATAGGTTTCAATGGAGGGACCCAGGGCTCACTCTAGCGGTGCAGGCAGGCACAGGGGGGCTTCTCGGGACAGCCACCACCTGGGCAAGGCAGAGGGTCGCCTGGGGGTCACTCCTGCATTGAAGTTCGGTTCCTTCAGAGCCTGGGGGCTGCGGGTGCAGTGTTGGTTCCAGGCGTCGGTTCCCTTGTTACAGGCAGTCGCGGTCAGGGGGTGCCTCTGGATTTTCTCTGCAGGTGTCGCTGTGGGGGCTCAGGGGGGTCGTCTCTGGTTACTCACAGGCTCGCAGTCGCCCGGGAGTCCTCCCTGAGGTGTTGGTTTTCTGCAGGTCGAGCCGGGGGCGTCGGGTGCAGATTGTAAAGTCTCACGCTTCCGGCGGGAAACGTGAAGTCCTTGGAAGTTGCTTCTTTGTTGCAAAGAAGTAGCTGGTTTTGAACAGGGCCGCTGTTCACGGGAGTTTCTTGGTCCTGTAGTCCAGGGCAGTCTCTGAGACTTCAGAGGTCGCTGGTCCCTGTCAGATCCGTCGCTGGAGCAGGTTTTCGAAGTTGGAGACAGGCCGGTAGGGCTGGGGCCATATCAGTTGTCATCTTCCTCCTTCTCTGCAGGCTTGAAGGTCAGCAGTCCTTCTTCTTTCTTCAGGTTGCAGGAATCTGATTTCCTGGGATCTGCGGAGCACCTAAATACTGAATTTAGGGGTGTGTTTAGGTCTGGGAGGGCAGTAGCCAATGGCTACTGTCCTTGAGGGTGGCTATACCCTCTTTGTGCCTCCTTCCTGTGGGGAGGGGGGCACATCCCTAATCCTAATGGGAGAATCCTCCAAACTCCAGATGGGGGATTTCTCAAGGCAGGAGTCACCTCAGCTCAGGACACCTTAGGGGCTGTCCTGACTTGTGGGTGACTCCTCCTTGTTTTTCTAATTATTTCCTCCAGCCTTGCCGCCAAAAGTGGGGGCAGTGGCCGGAGGGGCGGGCATCTCCACTATCTGGGATGCCCTGGGGCGCTGTAACAAAAGGGGTGAGCCTTTGAGGCTCACCGCCAGGTGTTACAGTTCCTACAGTGGGAGGTGAGAAGCACCTCCACCCAGTACAGGCTTTGTTCCTGGCCACAGAGTGACAAAGGCACTCTCCCCATGTGGCCAGCAACATGTCTGGTGTGTGGCAGGCTGGTAGGAACTGGTCAGCCTACACTAGAAGTCGGGTATGTATTCAGGGGGCATCTCTAAGATGCCCTCTGGGTATATTTTACAATAAATTGCACACTGGCATCAGTGTGCATTTATTGTGCTGAGAAGTTTGATACCAAACTTCCCAGTTTTCAGTGTAGCCATTATGGAACTGTGGAGTTCGTGTTTGACAAACTCCCAGACCATATACTCTTATGGCTACCCTGCACTTACAATGTCTAAGGTTTTGCTTAGACACTGTAGGGGAATAGTGCTCATGCACATAGGCCCTCACCTGTGGTATAGTGCACCCTGCCTTAGGGCTCTAAGGCCCGCTAGAGGGTTGACTTACCTATGCCACAAGACGTGTGAGGTTGACATGGCACTCTGAGGGGAGTGCCACGTCGGCTTAGTCATTTTCTCCCCACCAGCACCCACAAGCTGTGAGGCAGTGTGCATGTGCTGAGTGAGTGGTCCCTAGGGTGGCATAAGACATGCTGCAGCCCTTAAAGACCTTACCTGGCATCAGGGCCCTTGCTACCAGGGGTACCAGTTACAAGGAACTTACCAGAGTGCCAGGGTTGTGCCAATTGTGGAGACAAAGGTACAGTTTAGGGAAAGAACACTGGTGCTGGGGCCTGTTTAGCAGGGTCCCAGCACACTTTTTAAATCATAACTTAGCATCAGCAAGGGCAAAACGTTAGGGGGTAACCATGCCAAGGAGGCATTTCCTCACAATTATTGATTATGTACTGGAGCTATGGTAAGAACATCCTATTGCGAGTCAAAAGGTTCATCGACCTATTTGCGTCCCATTGTAAGTTTACTTATTAAGGTCAGACCGCTAACAACCTTTGAGCGTGGTAGGCAACATGAGTAATATTGTGTTTTGTGGACATTGCTAACCATAAAAGGCGAATTTCAGAGATTTTGGGCATTTCAACCTGGAACATAAGTCTGGTTTAAGCTATGCTTTTTTCAGTAATTTTCTTGTTTAATGCACATGAGTTGGCTGCTAAAACAACAAGATAGTGCAAGGTATGCTTGTCTTAATCTCAGCCCCTAGTGATCAGTAAAGGGCACCATCTCAATCTGTTGTTCTTGGCCCACCACCAAACTTTAGACAGAGAACGACCTTATGCCAATCTGTACTGACCCTTCTCCTCTTGGGAAGAGTCCATCATGAACTGCCAGGTCCGCCCCCCACCAGAAGGGCCCATAGCCAACCCCAAACCAGTTTTGTCTTATTTGCACTTGATCATCAGAGTGCAGATCACATCTTGTGGTGCACTGAGCATGCTACCCATGTATCGGCATCCCCAACGCGCTTAGGGACTCATTCCAACAAAGGAGGAGTAGTGCATGAATTAATCTCAGCCACTGACACTCGCTAATGGCCACATTCCAGTCCATTGTTTTTCACCCACTGTTGGACTTTTTTGCTTATGCAGGGTCATCCCCAATCTTTTTGCCTCTTGCCTCCTATTTTTTCCGACCTGTTGCTGTTGGCTTTTGAACTCTGAGCACCAGTGCTAAAGTGCATATGCTCTCTATGTAAGTTGCATGGTTAGTTGGTTTATCCATGATTGGCATGTTTGATTTACTAAGTAAGTCCCTAGTACAGTGCACTAGAGGTTCCCAGGGCCTGTAAACCAAATGCTACTAGTGGGCCTGCAGCACTGGTTGTGCCATCTACATAAATAGCCCTGTAATCATGTCTCAGACCTGCCACTGCAGTGTCTGTGTGTGTGGTTTTAACTGTCAATTCGACCTGGCAAGTGTACCCATCTGCTAGGCCTAAACTGTCCCTTTTCTTACATGTAAGGTAGGCACTAGGTAGCCCCAAGGGCAGGGTGCTGTGTATGTTTAAGGTAGGACATATAGTAATGTGTTTAAAATGTCCTGACAGTGATATATTGCTAAATTTGTTTTTCACTGTGTCAAGGCCTGTCCCTCTCATAGGTTAACACGGGGACTACCTTTAAATCTGATTAAAGTGTAGATTCCCTTTGGGAGCAGATAGACATGTGGAGTTTGGAGTCTCTGAGCTTACAATTTAAAAATACATCCTTTAGAAAAGTTGAATTTAAGATTGTTTTTTAAAATTCCACTTTTAGAAAGTGAGCATTTTCTTGTTTAAACCATTTCTGTGACTCTGCCTGTTTGTAGATTCCCTGTCTGGGTCAGTTTGACAGTTGGGCTGCTTGCACCGCTCTCTAGACAGTGACACAAAGGGAGCTGGGGTGTAGCCTACACATCCTGATGAGCCATCTGTGTTAGGAGGGAGGGGAGGAGTGGTCACTCAGACCTGAAAGGGCTGTCCCTGCCCTCACACATTGAAGTCTCCAACCCCCTGGTGTGTGCCTGGGGCCTGGCCTGGGCAAGGCAGGATTTCACAAACAAGAAAGACTTTTCTTTGAAGTAAGCCTACTTCAAAGGGCAAAATGGGTATAAGAAGGGCACCCAAAACCACGGACTTTAGATCACTTCTGGAAAGCAAGACGAACCTCTGCCCAGAGAAGAGCTGAAGAGCTGAGGAGAAGTGCTGCCCTGCCTGGGATTGTGCTTTGTGGAGGTATCCTGCAGTTGTTGCTTCTGCCACAGTAAGAGGGAAAAGACTGGACTTTGTGTGCCTTCCATCTTGTGAAGATCTCCAAGGGCTTGATTTAGAGCTTGCCTCCTGTTGTTTGAAGTCTCAGGGACAGCGAAGACTTCTCTCTGCCAGCACCTGGAGTCTCTGGAGAGACTCCTACTCTGCCCTTTGGTGCCCATCCAGTTCCTGGGACCCTGAAAGGAGAAGCTGGCAGCCTAAGAGGAAGAAATCCATGCACAGAACGGCATGTGGGGAAAAGATCGATGTGATTCTGATCCGTGGCTGGGAAATTGACGTGCTGCCGGCTTCGCAGCTGAAAATCGACGCTCGCCTGTAGCACGACCGAAGAATCGACGCACGGAGCTGAAGAAACGATGCGCAGCATCGCTGACGGACGCTGGTGAGATCGCAACCCGCGCTGCGTGGTTTTCGGATCATCGTACGGCTGGATTTCTGACGCAAGCACCACTGGGCATGTAAAAACAACACCAGGCCTGCCCGGACCTGAGAGTGCTGACCAGATCAACACATCGCTCTCCTGCGGAGAGAAGAAACGACGTGACCCGACGAAATGAGAAACGACGCAAAGTCAGTTTAAATCTGCACACACAGACACTGCAGTGGCAGGTCTGAGACATGATTACAGGGCTACTAATGTGGGTGGCACAACCAGTGCTGCAGGCCCACTAGTAGAATTTGATCTACAGGCCCTGGGCACCTCTGGTGCACTGTACTACGGACTTCCCAGTAAATCAAGTATGCCAATCATGGAAATCCTATCAACAATACAATTTACCCAGAAGGCATATGCACTTTAGCACTGGTTAGCAGTGGTAAAGTGCTCAGAGTTCTAAAGTCAATAACAACAGGTCAGAGAAAAATAGGAGGCAAGGGGGCAATAAAGATTGGGGATGACCATGCATAAGGAAAAAAGTCCAACAGCAGTACGAACAAATGATAAAAAAAGTACACAAGTTGGATACATGATCTTATTAAAAATTATACATGTTTTTGGTCCCTCAAGATTTACACCTGGGTAAATTGTCCTGTGAGATTTCTCACATAATTTCTATTTTTGAAAATCAAAATGGGAGATGGTCTGTTTTTGCAGTGTTATTGTACTTCAAAGCTGCATACTTATTGAGAAGCTAATTTCCTACACAAATTGTTCCAGGACACAAACATTGCTTGTACCCTGCAAAAGATTTCACGCCACACTCAGAATGAGGGTGTTAGTAGCACATTGAAGTTCACGGGAGGCAAGATTGGAGAATAAAGGCTCCACATTTTAAAAGTGCTAAGAATACGGGTGTGCAGGGTGCTCCGCTCCTCTGGCGGAGCTAACAGAGTTTTTGGAACTCTGTGCTCCACTTGGGGTGTGGAGTTATCCAAAAAACTCTGCTAGCACCACCAGCGGAGCGAAACTCACCCTCTGCACCCTGCAGCTCAATATAAGCTGCACAGCGCTAGTGCAGACAGTCTGCGCTTGCACTGTGCAGCCCATAACTGGGTTGCAGCATGCACTGGAGCAGAAGAGTGAGACAGCCGCTGGCGAGACTCATCGTTGCCGTCGGAGAAGGAGGACAGGAGGACTCCCCTTGAAGACCCAGGTAAGTCCTCGTCTCTTTCTTTGTTTTGTCGTTGTTTGTGTACACTGGAGCAGAAACGCAGACTAAAACAGTCTATGGCCCTGGCCTGAACTCAGACCAGGGCCAGATGCAGCAAAAGAAAGCTGCAGTTTCAGGTCTTTTGTGCACCAGCCTGCCCCGTGTGCACTGCTGGCGCACAAAAGGCCTGAAATGGCAGCTTTCACTGCCTACAGCCCTCCTGAGTGTGGCAATCTCAGAAGCGCTAAGCAGGGTCAGGCCCGACTCTGCTTAGTGCTTCCGAGATGGGCAGATTTAGGAGGACTCTGCGGGGCACGGAACTCCGGCTTTGCTGAATTCCACTGAGTTCTTTTTTCAACGACGTAGAATTCCATGAAGCCAAACTCCGTTCACTGCGCCCAGGCCTAGCTAAGAATAAAACAGGTTCATCACGGTTTGGTTACTTGACATTTAGCTGGCGGTAGTCAGTGCGTCACTTTAAAAAATTGAGAGCGTGCATTAAACTTATCGAGAATGAAGACTTAGGGAGCAGATAGGATCTGTAGAAATAACTATTGCATTGGTCTTGTGCGGGCACTACATGTAAAATATAATGCATTAACATTATGGTAGATGCTCTTTTAAAAAAACAACGTAATCAGCTGATCAAGACCTGGGGCCTGGGGAGAGGGGTGGGCTTCTCGTATTATTACAAAACTTTTTTGGTGATTGCAAGTGGTCCGATTCGCAGAATTGGGCCATTTACGACCACAAAAAACAATTTTGGGGTGTACCAAGGCCCTATTTGTGAGTCAGCCCTTAACCTTCCTTTTTCTTACATGTAACCCCTAAGGTAGGCCCTAGGAAGCCCTGTGGGCAGAGTGCAGTGTATGTTTAAGGTAGGACATATACTAATGTGTTTTATATGTCCTAACAGTGAAATACTGCCAAATTCGGTTTTCACTTCCTAATATCGACTCGCAGTGGGATGTAAAAATGTAAAAATGTTTTGCAACCAAATTGCGGTCGCAAATCATTCGCAGGTTTGCACCAATTTCAAATTTGTGAATGTGGGTGACAACATTTTTTAAGAGCAGGCAGTGGTCCTGGTGGACCACTGTCTACTCTTAAAAACTGAAAAGAAAACTTTTCAGTTTTCATCTTGAAATACATCCCGTTTTCCTTTGAGGAAAACGGGATGCATTTTTAAAAAATTGCTTTGTAAAAAAAAAAAAACACAGATGTGATGGTCTGCTGAGTCCAGCAGGCCACCATCTCTGTGATATTTGGCCATTCGTAATGTGTCGCAAATTGTGACCTACCTCATGATATTAATGAGGTAGTCCATTTGTGACCCACTAGGAATCGTTAAATGTGTTTAGGATACATTTGCACCTCGCTGATTGCGATTATCTAATTACAAATCACAAAAACTGCAATTAGGAAATCCCAAACACTTTTTTTCGTACACGTGGCCCATAGTCAGCATGGGATTGGAGAGCTACCTTGTCACTACATCAAGATGTAGTGTGGTTTAAAGAGTTGTGACTTCAGCACTTTCCTAAATTGGGAGGGTTGGGGCAGTCTTGGTGGATTGATCCAGAACCTGGTTGCATAGGGGAGGCCTGTTGCTTTTTATTTTTTTATTTTTTACTCTTCTTTGTCTCCAGTCTTATGGGGTTCTGGCTGCTGTTGTCAAGGACGTCAGGACCCTGGGGGAGTACCACAGACGGAGCACCCACTGCCGTGAGAGATGGGAGGACATTCGCCGCTGCAGCAAGAAGATGGCGTAGGCCCAGCTGGGGATGGCCTCCCAATGTGGGAGGGGTGCCCGTCGCACCATGACCCCCCTGATGTTCAGGATCCTGGCGGTGGCGTACCCGGAGTTGGATGGGCGCGTGGGCGCATCATAGCAGCCACAAGGGAGTGAGTACACTCTCATTCAGCTGATTTTGCACACAGTGGAGGTGTCTGGGTGGGGGAGGTGGGCTGTGGATTTCCCTAGGCCAGGGTGAGTTTAGTAGGCAAGGTCCCCTTGTTCTGGCAGACCCTGTGGCACCCCGCCCCACCTGTGTACAATGCCAAGTACACCTAGTCAGGCTCCTGTGTCATCCATGTGTGCAGATATCGTCCACAGCCTTGTAGGCCATGTCCCAGGGATTGAACAGTGGAGGCCAAGTGTGCGGCGTAGTGCAGGGGGCTTCTGTGTCTGTCGTGTCCACCAACGGTCGCCGTAATGCATGCACTCAACATGTCTTTCTTCTGTCGTCGTCCCCCTTTTTGTGGTCTCCCTGTTCTTGTTTGCATTAGCATCATCAGGCGGAGGAGCAGTGGCACCGGAGCAGGAGGGAGCTGCATCCCACATGGCCCTGGAGGGCGAGACAACGGACTCGGAGTTCACCAGTGGGACGGAGGGCGAGGGGAGCTCCATGGCGGGGACAGTAACTGACACCAGTGACACGGACTCGTCCTCTGATGGGAGCTCTCACCCCCCCTACCAGCACCGTCCTCCCAGCAGCCCCTCAGCCTTTGCCCCGTGCCTGCTCACCCAGGAGGGTGGGCATCACCTTCGCCCCAGGCACCTCAGCCCCTGCCCCAGTCACCCCTGCTGCCCTCAGTGAGGAGGTGATTGACCTCCTCAGGTCCCTCACTGTTGGGCAGTCTACCATTTTGAATGCCATCCAGGGTGTAGAAAGGCAGTTGCAACAAACAAATGCATTCCTGGAGGGCATTCATTCTTGTCAGGCGGTCCTTCAGCGAGCTTTTCAGACTCTGGCCTCAGCACTGATGGTGGCCATTGTCCCTGTGTCTAGCCTCCAACTTCCTCCACCCAGACCCAATCCCCTCTACCTCAGCCTATCCCAAGCACACCTTCAGACCAGCATGCACACACATCAACACACAAGGGAAGCTCAGGCAAACATAAGCACCACACATCCCACAGGCACTCACGCAAGCATCACACACATGCAGACACACCAACATCCACTGCCTCCACTGTGTCCCCCTCCTCCTAGTCTCCCTCCTCCCTCCCAGTCTCGTCTACACTCACTCCTGCATGCACTACATCTACAGCCACTACTACCATCACCAGCACAAACACCACCACACCCGACTCACGTGCAGTCACCACCCCCACTGCTATTCTCACGTCCCCTGTGTCCTCTCCCAGTGTGTCTGTGACGCCACCTCCCAAGATACACAAACGCAGGCACACACCCACCCAACAGCCATCCACCTCACGACAGCCTCCAACGCATGTACCTTCACCCAAAGTCACCAAACGAACACCTCCTACAACCACAACCTCTTCCTCCACTCCCAAACCCCCTCCAGCTACCTGTCCCAGTGTTTCCCAAAACCTTTTCCTGTCCAACCTTGACCTCTTTCCCACACCTCCCCCACCCCGTCCGTCTCCTAGAGCCCGACTCTCCAGGTCCCAACCTAGCACCTCAGCCACAACATCTCCGGGACCAGTGGTGCGGGTAGTCACCGGAATCTGGAGTGCACCGGCCACCAGGGCAGCCAGTGTGGCACGGAGCCACAGCACGAACAGTCCCCCACCTGTGAAGCATCAAAAGTTGGCCAGTGCCCGGCAGGAGAGGGGGAAGACTCCAGCCACCAAATCCGCTCCCAGGGGTACAGGTGGGAGTGTGGAGTCAGCTGCAACACCTTCCAAGGTGGGGAAGGGCCACAAGAAAGTCAGCAGGTCTGGGAAGAGCAGCACAGCGGAGAAGACCGCCATCATCCCCGCTGCCCAGGAGGCCACCGCCATCATCCCCGCTGCCCAGGAGGCCACCGCCAGCACCTGCCCTGCTGCCCAAGAGGCCACCGCAACCAGCCCCGCTGCCCAGGAGGCCACCACCATCATCCCCGCTTCCCAGGAGGCCACCGCCATCATCACTGCTGCCCAGGAGGCCACCGCCAGCACCTGCCCTGCTGCCCAAGAGGCCACCGCCACCAGCCCTGCTGCCCAGGACAGGACTGCCAGCACCAGCACTGCTGGCCCAGACAGGACCGCCAGCACCTGCCCCGCTGGGCCAGACAGGACCACCAGCCCCGCTGGGCCAGACAGGACCGCCAGCACGAGCCCCGCTGGGCAAGACTGGATCGCCAGCACCAGCCCCGCTGGCCCAGACAGGACCGCCAGCACCAGCCCCGCTGGGCCAGACAGGACCACCAGCACCAGCCCAGCTGGGCCAGACAGGACCCCAGCAGCTGAGTCACTGCAAAGGACCCAGCCGCAACAAGCACCGCTGAACAGGGCACCGCCGCAACAAGTACCGCTGAAAAGGGCACCGCGGCCACAAGCACCGCTGAACAGGGTACCGCTGAACAGGGCACCGCCGCCACAAGCACCGCTGAACTTTGCACCGCCGCCACATGCACCGCTGAACAGGGCACCTCCGCCACATGCACCGCTGAACAGCGCACTGCCGCCACAAGCACCGCTGAACAGGGCACCGCCGCCACATGCACCGCTGGCCCATGAGCGCCAAGGGCACTGACGCTACTGAGTCCGTCACGAGCAGGATGAAGCACTCTGGGCACCAAGCCCCCTCCAGAACCAGTGGGGTATCACATCCACTTCCTCGGTGCTTAGCAGCATGAAGCACTCTGGGCACAAGGCCCCCACCAGAACCAGTGGAGAGATCCATCCACTACCTCAGTCCTTGGCAGGATGAAGCACTCTGGGCACAAGGCCCCCTCCAGAACCAGTGGAGAGATACATCCACTTGAGAGACTGTGGCTTTGCACTCCCTAGGATTGAACAGTGGGCAAACCACCCACTGTAGAGACTTGAGAGACTGTGGCTTTGCACTCCCCAGGATTGAACAGTGGGCAAACCACCCAGTGCAGAGACTTGAGAGACTGTGGCTTTGCACTCCCCAGGATGAAGCAGTGGGCAACCCACCCACTGTAGAGACTTGAGAGACTGTGGCTTTGCACTCCCCAGGATGAAGCAGTGGGCAACCCACCCACTGTAGAGACTTGAGAGACTGTGGCTTTGCACTCCCCAGGATTGAACAGTGGGCAAACCACCCACTGTAGAGACTTGAGAGACTGTGGCTTTGCACTCCCCAGGATTGAACAGTGGGCAACCCACCCACTGTAGAGGCTTGAGAGACTGAGGCTTTGCACTCCCCAGGATTGCACAGTGGGCAAACCACCCACTGTAGAGACTTGAGAGACTGTGGCTTTGCACTCCCCAAGATTGAACAGTGGGCATGAGGCCCCCTCGTGGATTTGGCGTTGTGCACTCAACCGGCTGAGGTGCCCCCCCTTCCCCTCCCCCTGAGGTGCCTGTTTTATTGCTATTTGATGCCCCTGCAGTGTTCTCTCCGTCATGGTCGGCGATCTTGTGTGGGCCTCGCCCATACCGTGTGGGCCCAGTGTTCCACGGACTTCAATGGAGCACTACCTGGACTACTATTCTTGGTTTATATTTTGTTAATAGTTTACATATGTATATTTTTGCATACTGCATTTTAATATATTACAATGGATACACTCATTTTCTTTGGTCTTTGCATTCTTCCGGGGGGGGGGTGTAACTATAATGTATCATGATGTATTAGTATGGGTGTTGTCGTGGGTGAGGGTGATGCGTGTTGCGTGTGTGTGTCCCTGTGTTTTCCCTCCCCCCTCCCCTGTGTCGTAGGTGCAGTACTCACCGTGGTCTTCGCCGCCGGCTTTCGTGCTCCTGGTAGAGGAGCAAGAAGATAAGGGCTGGTAGGATCTGCTGCTCTGGTTCCATGGCGTCCTGTTTCCTCATGGGGTGTGTAGAGGTGAGCGTATTCCCTTCGAGGTCCTGTTTCTGCCGTGTTTTTGTCTGCGGTGAATCCGCCACGGAAAAGGTGGCGGATTGGTAGGTTGTGATACTGTGGGCAGTACTTTGTC
The DNA here is from genome assembly GCF_031143425.1 of Pleurodeles waltl. Lineage (NCBI taxonomy): Eukaryota > Metazoa > Chordata > Amphibia > Caudata > Salamandridae > Pleurodeles > Pleurodeles waltl. The sequence goes on along the minus strand of NC_090437.1, from coordinate 1,217,034,101 downwards.
CTCCGCCTGTCTGTTGGCGGTGACCGCCGCGCTGTTTGTTTGTACCGCCGTGGCGGTCGGAGTGTTAAAGTGGCTGTCTTTGTTGGCGGTTTCCGCCAGGGTCGTAATTCCAAATTTTTTACCGCCGGCCTGTTTGCGTTTTTACAGCCGCTTTAACACCGTCCGCCAGGGTTGTAATGACCACCTTGGTGTACATACCCCATACATATAAATGGATAAAGAACATTAAATACTTCCACAATTCCTTCCATACACGGCAGGCCGAAGTGGGGCTTTGCAACTATATATCAAATAAATTTGAACTGATAAAGGAGGTCAATTTAATTTCAAATATTTTTTACCAGCTGATTGTGTGTAAACTCCAAAAGCTATTACAGTTAGTTATTGTAAATGTTTACAGTAACGCCCCTTTGGATAAAATCTCTAATGTAATCAGACAACAGTAGGATGATTTGGGATTAGCGTGTAAATCCATTGGGAGAGAGACTTTGATTGTATAGGGAGGTGATTTTAATACACACCTATGCACACACTTAAACAAGAAAGCTTGTGCCCTCTATGTAGAGGGTAATGAGGCCCAAGTACATTTCAGCCATAACTATTATGGTAGTATATGGAACGATACTATGTTCAAGTTTGATTTATCATTCACAAATGGAATTTACGGTAGTAATTCACAATTTAAACCTAACTTTAATGGCAGACGTGCTAACACAACAATAGACTTTATTTTAATATCTAATAATTTTTCTTATAGCGCATCTAATAATCAGATTCATGATATTGCTTTTAGTGATCACTAGCCTCAAAGCATACATCTTGCTTTGCCTTCAGGTAAAAAGCAGTATATGGGAAACTGGTATTTTCTACGCTGGTCTCAGATTGAACCAATAGGCTTTATGAAGCAGCTGCTCAGTGATCATGGTAATGACTTTGAGATTTGCCTTAATGATAATATAAACCCACAAGAATGTATTAGAGCTTTTACAGCAATCACACATGGGATTAAAAAGTCACTTAGGGGCATATTTATACTCTGTTTGCGCCGAATGTGCGTCAAAGTTTTTGACGCACAATCGGCGCAAACCCTGCCCCATATTTATACTTTGACGTCCAACCCCGCGGGCGTCAACGTTCCACCATGTGCGTCATTTTTTGGAAGGGGGAACCAGCCTTGCGTTAATTATATGCAAGGTAGGCGTTCCCTTCCAAAAAATGACTTTAAGGCGTTTGCCCCATATTTATACTGTGACGTCATTTTGACGCACAGGAGGGGGCAGGCCTTAAAAAACGGCGCCCAGCCTGATGGGCGCCGTTTTTTAACTCCTGGGTCAGGGCAGGCGTTAAGGGACCTGTGGGCTCGGAAGGAGCCCAGAGGTGCCCTCCCACGCCCCCAGGGACACACCCTGCCACCCTTGCCCACCCCAGGAGGACACCCACGGATGCAGGGACCCATCCCAGGGAAGTAAAGGTAAGTTGGGGTAAGTATTTTTTTTCGTATTTTGTTCGTGGCATAGGGGGGCCTGATTTGGGCCCCCCTACATGCCACTATGCCCAATGACCATGCCCAGGGGACATAAATCCCCTGGGCATGGCCATTGGGCAAGGGGGCATGACTCCTGTCTTTGCTAAGACAGGAGTCATTACAATGGGGGTTGGGCGTCTAAAAAAATGGCGCAAATCGGGTTGAGGCCTGAATTTTGCCTCAGACCTGACTTGCCCCATTTTCTGACGCCCAACCTCCATTTTCCCCTACGCCGGCGCTGCCTGGTGTGAGTCATTTTTTTTGACGCACACCAGTCCACAGCGCCGGCTAACGTCATTCAATAAATAAGGCGCCCGCATGGTGCTTTGGAATGGCGTTAGCCGGCGGTAAAATTTTTGACGCACAACTGCGTTGGCGCAGTTGTGCGTCAAAAAGTATTAATATGGGCCTTAGTGTTAACTCGAAAATTCCAGGTCCGCAGAAAAGAAAGGGCTGGTTCGACTCTGAAGGCACACGGGCTCATAAAACCCTTAAGAAGGCCCTACATAATCCACAAAGAAGCAGGAGCAATATTTCTATCTATAGACAGGAATATGAGAAGGCTGTAAAACATAGGAAAAAACTTATAAAAAAGGAGGCTTGGAATACCTTGTATGAAGCAAGTGTTCAAAACAATAACATTATATTCTGGAAGGTAGTAAATTCCCCGTTGCTGGGAGAAAGTGAATCTCCCAGGTTAGAAATAGCTATTATGGAAGAGGAATGGGTAGCCCATTTCTCCGAAATATACTGCTCAAAAACGGTAACTTCAGATTCAGCTGCCCATAGAGGCGCTTTACCGACTACTAATCCACTGTTTAGTATAAATGAGTTTATTGAAGCCATTAATGCAAGCAAGAGTGGGAAAGCCCCAGGTCCAGATGGAGTCCCAGTGGACATATATAAATCCAACAGTGATCTTTGGGGCCCTCTATTGACACAGGTTCTTAGAGCATGTTGTTCCACAGGTTTTATCTCAACCTGGGCAGAGTCTATCATTGTACCAACATTTAAAAAAGGCGATCGTCATAATCCTGCCTGTTACAGACCAATCTCGTTTCTTGACACTCTTGCAAAGATAGTTGGTCGTATTATTTTGAACAGACTACAGGAGTGGGATGAAACGAATAACATCTCAACGGACATGAAATATGGCTTCTGTGCAGGGATAGGAACGGTGGAACAGATGCTAAATTTAGACATCTTCATTGGCAAATATACTAAGGTTAGGAAAGGAAACCTATATATGGTCTTCGTAGATTTGACCTCAGCATTTGATTGTGTGATCCACAGCAAACTATGATCTACCCTGCTGCAACTATGGGTAGACGAAACAATAGTCCACTTCATAAGGGAGCTACACTCTGGAAGCAGCGCAAAGGTACGGTTTGCGGCACACGGGGAGTGCACCAGCTCATTCAATATAAATCAGGGGGTACGACAAGGCTGTGCATTAGCACCTTTCCTTTTCTCACTAAAAATAAATAATCGTGAGACAGTGTTAGTTAATCCATGTAAGTATTTACCACAAATTGGACACCAACCGATACCAGCCCTTAATTACGCTGATGATGCTGTTCTTATGGCATGAACCCCATTAGCTTTGCAACCTCTTTTGGCAACTTTTGTCAATTATACGGGAGAACTAGGCCTTAGTCTTAATCGCTCTAAAACATTTGTGATGAAATGTGGCTTTAAGTCTATTAAAAACTGCCCCATCACAATAAAGGGAGAGAAAATAGATGTTACATCAACATTCTCGTACCTAGGAATCCTGTTTGATAATAAAGGCACTTGGTCCCAATGCATTAACTCTAGGAAACTACAATTTATCAAAACTAATATGGCCACAATTTACTTTTCTAAAAGATTATGGAGGATTACTCCAAAAGATATGCTGACAATCTATAGTGCCAAATGTGTTTCTGTTGCAATGTATGGGGCAGGCCTATGGGGATATAGAGAGTGTAATGTGTTGCTGACAGCGGAAAACTATTTTTTAAAGTTACTTTTGAATGTTTCTAAATCTACTTCATCATTTGTGTGCCATTCAGAACTCTGGCTTACGTATATTGTCAATTTAATAAGGATACAACCAGTATTGTTATGGCATAAAAGTGGTCATTACAACCCTGGCGGACGGTGTTAAAGCTGCGGTAATACCGCAAACAGGCCGGCGGACAAAAAAATTGAATTACGACCCTGGCGGAAACCGCCAACAAAGACAGCCACTTTACCACATCGCCCGCCAGGGCGGTACAGACAAACAGCGCGGCGGTCACCGCCAACAGACAGGCGGAAGACAATGTACCGCCCACACTATCACAACACACCAATCCGCCACCTTTTCCGGGGCGGATTCACCGTGGATAAAAACACGGTGGAAACAGCTTTTGCAATGGGAAAACGCTCACCTCAACACATCCCACGAGGAACGAGGACTCCATGGACCCGGAACTACAAATCTTACCTGCCCTTGCATTCCTGCTCATCTACGACCAACAGCGACGTAGGCGCAGAACATACCGGTGAGTACTGCACCTACGACACAGGGGAGGGGGGAGGCAAAAGTTACGGGGACACCCACCAAACACCCCCACCCTCGCATATTACAACATACACACCAATGCAGTCACAAAAATCACAGTAACAACCCACAACCCCCCCGGAAGAATGCAATGACAAAGCGAATAGCACCCAAACTTTGTATTTAGCCAATATACAACTCATTAAAAAATATACGGATATATATCACCAAATCTGTCAAAAATATATATATACAAAACAAGAAGTAGTGCAGATATGTACACAACAATGTCCGTGCACCAACAGTCCAAAAATGCATGGGCGACGCCCACAATAGATACCTGACCAAAATCCGAGAGACCACTGCCGGGGCATCAGATAGAAACACTACAGGCACCTCAGGGGAAAGGGAAGGGGGGGCACCTCAGCCACATGAATGCGAAGCCAGATCCACGACGGGGCTACATGCCCATTGATGTATCCTGGGGAGTGCAAAGCCACAGTCTCTCAAGTCTCTACAGTGGGTGGGTTGCCCACTGTGCCATCCTGGGGAGTGCAAAGCCACAGTCTCTCAAGTCTCTACAGTGGGTGGATTGCCCACTGCCATATCCTGGGGAGTGCAAAGCCACAGTCTCTCAGGTAGATGCAGGTCTCCACTGGTTCTGGAGGGGGACTGGTGCCCAGACTGGATGAGTCTCTCCGTGGAAGTACCGGTCCTGTCACTGTCCCAGCTGCACATGGGAGAACGTTGCCTGATGTGCCGGACTATTCATACCCACACGGTCTTTGCCCTGTTCAGCGGTCTTGACCACGGCGGTCTTGGCCTTGTTCAGTGGTGCTTTGCCATGGCTGCCTATGGACTGTTCAGCGGTGCTTTGCCATGGCGGTCTTTGCCCTGTTCAGCGGTCTTCACAATGGCGGTCTTGGCCTTGTTCAGCGGTGCTTTGCCATGGCAGTCTTTGGCCTATTCAGCGGTGCTTTGCCATGGCGGTCTTTGCCCTGTTCAGCGGTCTTCACCATGGCGGTCTTGGCCTTGTTCAGCGGTGCTTTGCCATGGCAGTCTTTGGCCTGTTCAGCGGTGCTTTGCCATGGCGGTCTTTGCCCTGTTCAGCGGTCTTCACCATGGCGGTCTTGGCCTTGTTCAGCGGTGCTTTGCCATGGCTGCCTATGGACTGTTCAGCGGTGCTTTGCCATGGCTGCCTATGGACTGTTCAGCGGTGCTTTGCCATGGCGGTCTTTGCCCTGTTCAGCGGTCTTCACCATGGCGGTCTTGGCCTTGTTCAGCGGTGCTTTGCCATGGCTGCCTATGGACTGTTCAGCGGTGCTTTGCAATGGCTGCCTATGGACTGTTCAGCGGTGCTTTGCCATGGCTGCCTATGGACTGTTCAGCGGTAGCCTAAGATGGCGGTTCAGATACTGACATTGGTGTGTGGCATGATGTTCCATCATTGCCCAGCGGGGCTGTGAGATACTGGACCCTCCTGGGCTGTGACTCCTGCAGTTGCGGTGGTCTCCTGACCAGTAACGATACTTGCCCTCCTGGGCAATGACTCTGGCGGTGGTCTCCTGACCGGTAACGATACTTGAGCCCTCCTGGGCTATGACTCTGGCGGTGGTCTCCTGACCAGTAACGATACTTGAGCCCTCCTGGGCTATGACTCTGGCGGTGGTCTCCTGACCAGTACCGATACTTGAGCCCTCCTGGGCTATGACTATGGCGGTGGTCTCCTGACCAGTAATGATACTTGAGCCCTCCGGGGCTATGACTCTGGCGGTGGTCTCCTGACCAGTAACGATACTTGAGCCCTCCTGGGCTATGACTCTGGAGGTGGTCTCCTGACCAGTAACGACGGTGCTGGCGGTTGTGTCTGGACTGCCGGAAATGATGGCGCACTTCTCCGCCGTGACACTCACAACAGGTTGGGGAGACTTCCTCGGGACCTTCCCCACCTTCTTTTGAGTTACAGATGACTCACCAATCGCCTTGGATCCCATTTCACTGTTTGTACCACCAGGAGTCTTGACACGGTCCCGTCGTCCAATCTCCAGTTTCAGAGCCTTCACAGGGGGTGGGCTGACAGTGCCTTGGCTCCGGGTCCTACTGCCTGCCCTGGTGGACGGGGCACTCCAAAAACCTGGAATACGCACCACTGGTACTGGAGGCATTTTGGCTGAGGCGCTACGACGGGACTGATGAATTGGAGGGGGGGGTGGGGGCAAAAAGGTCAATTTGAGATAGGAACAGTTTCTGACGTACACTGGGATGGGTAGTTGGAGGGGCTCTGGGAGTGGAGGAAGAGGAGGTGGTTGTAGGAGGTGTCACTTTAGGTGTTTTGGGTGCAGGTGCAGGTACTGGAGGCTGTCGTGAGGTGGATGGATGTTGGGTGAGTGATTGCCGGCGTTTGTGTACTTTGGGAGGGGGCGTCATAGACACACTGGGAGAGGACACAGGGGACGTGTATATGGCAGTGGAGGTGGTGACTGCAGGTGAGCGGCTTGTGGTGCTGGGTGTCCTGGTGCGAGTCCTAGTGCCTGTAGATGTGGTGCATGCAGGTGTGTGTGTAGACGAGACTGGGAGGGAGGAGGGAGAAGAGGAGGAGGGGGACACAGTGGAGACAGTGGATGTTGCTGTGTCTGTATGGGTCTGATGCTTGTGTGAGTGATTGTGGTGAGTGTGGTGGCTATGTTTGCTTGAGCTACTTTTTGGTGTTGACTTATGTGCATGCTGGTCTGTAGGTGTGCTTGGGATGGGCTGGGGTATAGGGGATTGGGTCTGGGTGGAGGAAGTTGGAGGGGGGAGGCTGGACACAGGGACAATGGCTGCCATCAGTGCTGAGGCCAGAGATTGCAGGGTCCGCTGAAGGACAGCCTGACCAGAATGAATGCCTTCCAGGAATGCATTACCATGTTTCAACTCTCGTTCTACACCCTGGATGGCATTCACAATGGTAGACTGCCCAACAGTGAGTGACCTGAGGAGGTCAATGGCCTCCTCACTGAGGGCAGCAGGGGTGACAGGGGCAGGGCCTGAGGTGCCTGGGGCGAAGGTGATGCCCACCCTCGTGGGTGAGCGGGCACGGGGCGAACGCTGAGGGGCTGCTGGGAGGGCGGTGCTGGTAGGGGAGGTGGTGGCTGTACCTGTAGAAGTGGGGCCCACAGATGGTGCCGCCACCACAGGGGAGCTCCCATCGGGGGACGAGTCCGTATCGCTGTTTGGTGATCCTGTGGCCGACGTGAAGCTCCCCTCGCCCTCCGTCCCACTGGTGAAATCAGAGTCTGTGGTGTGGCCCTTCATGGCCATGTGGGATGCATCTCCCTCGTGCTCCGGTGCCACTGTACCTCCGCCTGATGATGCTGATGTACAGAAGGACAGGGAGAGCAGAAAAAGGGTGGAGACAGAAGAAAGAGAGTTTTAGTGCATGGCATACCGCTACCGTTGGCGGACAAGACAAACGCAGCAGCCCCCTGCATTACGCCGTGCTCCTGCCCTCTGCACATGCAATTCCTGGGAAATGGCCTACATGGCAATGGTAGACATCTGCCCACATGGATGGCAAAGGGGCAACTATACATCAATTTGCCTTTTTTTTGAGCTGGGGTAGAGTGCCACATGGCCAACATAACGGAGGGGCCTTGCCTACCTAACTCACCCTGGCCTAGGGACACCCACAGCCCACCACCCTCACCCAGACAGCTCCACAGCATGCAAAGTCCATTGCATGAGGTTGAACTCACCCCCTTGTGTCTGCTGTGATGTCCTTAAGCGCCCATCCAACTCCGGGTAGGCTACCGCCAGGATCCGGAACATCAGGGGGGTCATGGTGCGACGGGCACCCCTCCCACGTTGGGAGGCCATCCCCAGCTGAGCCTCCGCCGTCTTCTTGCTGCAGCGGCGAATGTCCTCCCATCTCTTACGGCAGTGGGTGCCCCGTCTCTGGTGGGCCCCCAGGGTCCGGACCTCCTTGGCGATGGCATGCCAAATGTCCCTCTTCTGATGGGCGCTGACCTACATGACATGCACAAGGAAAGAGGAACAGTCATTACCTACTGCACCGTTGTTGTAATTGGCCCCCTCCCAACTCTATCCCTGTGGCCCATTCATCCCCATGCATGACTGTTCTATGTACTCTGCCCCCTTCCCTCATTCACCCAGCCCTCTCCACCCAGGCCTAGCCCATACAATGTGCTCCCTGTGTACTAACCTGTTGGTCTGGAGGACCGTAGAGTAGCGTGTACTGGGGATGACCCCATCCACAAGTTTCTCCAACTCCTGTGCAGTGAAGGCAGGAGCCCTTTCCCCAGACGCAGCAGCCATCGTTGCTTCCAGACCGAGGTCACAGCAGCACTAGCAGTGTAGGTCCTCTCCTGTCGAAGGTCAGGTATCTAGTGATTGAACAGATAGAAAATGGTGGTGACGTCCGCGGCGGTGACGTCCGCGCGGTGCGCATCATCACCGCCAGCGCACCTGTTCATTGGCTCCTGGGACCCATAGGGTCCAATGTTAACCAATGCAGCATTGCGCCGCGCTCTACGACCGCCTACCGCGACGGTGTGCAACGCCAGCGCAGTTACCCCACAATTCCATTGTCCCATTTTAGAGGTCAGGCAGCCGCCATTTCAGGGTCCCACATGGCTTAATTTACTATTGCGTCACACATACCGAGGCCTACACTCAAAACCTTTCCCAGATGGGTTAATTGTCTGGTGTAGTCTTGTGTATGACTGTGGGTACATACCGGGAGGAATGCTGACCGCTGGTGGACCTGTTGACAATGGAAGAGCGACATGTCATCGTGACCTACTGGTTTGACCGTGCCACAATACGGGAACTATGTACTCAGTTGGAGTCTGACCTGATGTCACCAATCCGCCATCCGACTGGAATCCCCCCTGGCGTGCAGGTGCTGTCAGTGCTCCATTTCTTAGCAAGTGGGTCTTTTCAGACAACAGTGGCCATGGCATCAGGGATGTCCCAGCCTATGTTTTACAACGTCTTGGCTGCCCTGCTGAAACACGTAAGGAGATACATCATTTTCCCTAAGGTGGCGGATTTGCCTACAGTGAAAGGTGACTTCGATGCCCTTGGACATATCCCCAACGTCATCGGTGCCATTGATGGGACCCATGTAGCTCTGGTCCCCCCCGCAGGAATGAACAGGTGTACAGGAACCGGAAGAGTTATCATTCGATGAATGTCCAGATGGTCTGTTTGGCAGACCAGTACATCTCCCAGGTAAATGCTATGTTCCCTAGCTCAGTGCATGACGCCAACATCCTGCGGAATAGAAGCATCCCTGATATGATGGGTGAACTCCAGAGGCACCGTGTATGGCTATTGGGGGACTCTGGTTACCCCAACCTGTCCTGGCTACTGACCCCAGTGAGGAATCCCAGGACCAGGGCAGAGGAACGCTACAATGAGGCCCATGGGCGGACTAGGAGGGTAATCGAGCGGACCTTCGGCCTCCTGAAGGCCAGGTTCAGGTGCCTCCATATGACAGGTGGGTCCCTATTGTACTCACCGAAGAAGGTGTGCGACATCATCATCGCCTGCTCCATGCTCCATAACTTGGCATTGCGACGCCAGGTGCCTTTTCTGCAGGGGGATGATCCAGATGACGGTGTTGTTGCAGCGGGGGAGCCTGTGGACAGTGATGAGGATGAAGCTGATGAAGATGAAAACGACAACAGGAAGTCAGTCATACAGCAATATTTTCAATGAGACACAGGTGAGTACAATTTCATGTTTCACATTATATTACATCTCACACGTCTACCTCTATCCTGTACCTACATTTCACTCCCTATTTGTTAACTGAGTTGTCCCCTTCCATTTCAGTTTCACTAATGTGTTGACCTACGTGTCAACAGCTTGCACCCTTGAAAGGCTTGTGATGTGTGACATAGGTATGTTGACCTTCCAATGGCTAACCTTTTTTAACACTGTAATTGACAATACAAAGTTCACAATCATTGACTGACTCCAATATTATTGAGGTTTCAAGGGTGTTTATTGAAGTGCATAAAAATGTAGGGGGGTTGTGAAATGGGGAGAGGTCATGGTGGAATAATGTCCATGGCAGAGTCCAGTCTATTATTCTCACAGGTACATTGCACATCTGGCCATTGGAAGTGGAGCTGGGGCAGTTCCAATCTGGACAGGGTAACAAAGTGGGACAGTGGGGGGACAATCAAGGTAGTCTTATTTCCTGGCGGGGTCTTGCCATCTTGCTGTGTCCTGTTCCTGGATCTCAGGGCCCGCTTGCGTGGTGGTTGTCCGTCTGCAGGGGGTGGGGTGCTGGTGTGGTGGTCCAGTGGCCGGGCCTCCTGTCCACTAGCGCCGGCGGAGGTGGTGGGCAGTTCGTCATCCTGGCTAGTGTCAGGGGCCTCTTGGAGTGCCACGGTGTCCCTCAAAGTCTTTTGAATGTCCGTCAGCACCCCTACGATGGTGCCCAGGGCGGAGCCGATGGTCCTGAGCTCCTCCCTGAACCCCAAATACTGCTCCTCCTGCCGGCGCAGGGTCTCCTGCAACTTGTCCAGGACCGTTGCCATTGTCTCCTGGGAGTGGTGGTATGCTCCCATGATGGAGGATAGGGCCTCGTGGAGAGTGGGTTCCCTTGGCCTGTCCTCCCTCTGTCGCACATCAGCCCTCCCAGTTCCCCTGTGTTCCTGTGCCTCAGGCCCCTGGACCGTGTGCCCACTACCACTGCCCCCAGGTCCCTGTTGTTGTTGGGGTGGTGGGTTAGCCTGGGTGCCCTGCAGTGGTGGACACACCGCTGATTGACCTGTCCTGGGTAGGGAGGTATGGGTCCGCTGGGTGGGTGCTGTGCTGGTGTTCCCAGAGGGTGGCAGTTCGGTGTTGGGCTGTGGCTGGGCAAGGGGAACCGACTGTCCTGAGGCCCACGATGGTCCGGGCTGGTCATCAAGATCCAGTAGGGCAGAGCTGCTGTCGTCACTGTGGGCCTCTTCTGGGGGTGGAGTGGTGTTGTCTGGACCCTCTGGTGTGGTGACGGTCCTTCGGGTTCCTGCAGGGGTATGAGAACATGATTATTGCATGTGTGAGTTTCATGGTGTGCTATGGATGGGTGTGCGTCAACCCCAGTGCAGGCATTCCTGTGTGGGGGCTTGTGTGGTGATGGTTGGGGGGTGTTGTGGGTCTGTGCAGTGGGCATGCTTTAGTGATGGGCGTCCATGCTTAGTTGTGTCATGCAGGTCTTGGGGTTGAGATGGGTGGTTGGTGTTATGGGTAGATTAGTGAGGAGTTAGGGTGATAGGGGAGGGTGTGAGGGTTGGGGTGTGTGATAGCATGCAGGTAGGGTGGGGGATATGATAGTGAAGATTAGACTTACCAGTGTCCGTTCCTCCGACGACTCCTCCGAGGCCCTCAGGATGCAAGATGGACAAGACTTGCTCCTCCCATGTAGTTAGTTGTGGGGGAGGAGGTGGGGGTCCGCCGCCAGTCCGCTGTACCGCGATGTGGTGCCTGGATACCGTTGAACGCACCTTCCCCCGTAGGTCGTTCCACCTCTTCCTGATGTCCTCCCTATTTCTTGGGTGCTGTCCCACAGCGTTGACCCTGTCGACTTTTCTTTGCCATAGCTCCATCTTCCTGGCTATGGATGTGTACTGTACCTGTGCGCCAAATAGCTGTGGCTCTACCCTGATGATTTCCTCCACCATGACCCTGAGCTCCTCCTCAGAGAAGCGGGGGTGTCTTTGGCGTGACATTTGGTGGTGTGTGTGATGTGTGGGGTGGTGTATGTGTTGATGAGTGTGGTGGGTGTAGTGGTATGTGGTGTTTTGTGCGTGGATGTTGTGTGGGTGATGGTGTAGTGTGCCTCTGTGTGATGGTGTTATCTATTCTGTGCTGTCTCTCTCTGGCCTTCGTCTCTAATTTGTGGTCGTAGGGGTTTGTGGGTGATGTGAGTGTGTGTTTTATATTGTATTGGATGTGTGGGAGTGGTGTTTGTATGTGTATCAGGTGTGTGTATTTTGAATTGTCCTATGTGGCAGTGTTTTGGAGAGGTGTGTGTATTTTGAGCGCGGCGGTGTGTACCGCCAATGGAATACCGCGGTTGAAAGACCGCCGCATGGATTCGTGGGTCGTAATAGCATGGGCGTGTTTCTGTTGGCGTGGAGGTGGAGGATTTGTTTCCGGATATTTATCGCTGACCTTTGGTGTGGCGGACTTGTGTGGGTGTCTGAATTTCGGCGTTCTCAATAAATGTGGCGGTCTCCCGCGGCGGCGGCGGTGTATTGGCGGTCTTCGGCACGGCGGTAAGCGCCTTTTACCGCCAATGTTGTAATGAGGGCCAAAGTCTGGTCCTCAGAACATGCGAGTCTGGATAGGGCGATCATAAAAGATTGTCAAACTTCAAATTATTCACTGCAAATCTCTTGGTTGAAGTATATTAGGAACATTTTTTGTGGACATGGGTTATCCAGATTATTATGCCACTCCAGAAATAATGGAAACGCTGACCAGGAAAGAACTCAAAACGAAATGCCTCACCCATTGGGCTGATTTAAGGTGGGCTGTAGAAGCACAAAAAATGAGTGTTATGAGAAACCAACTGATGCAGATGACGGATAGCTTGGAACCATTTTTGCAACATGTTTTGAACCCTAGACATCGCTTTGTTCTCACCCGTTTAAGATTAGAGACATTTCATCGATTGGTTAGCTTTCCTGTAATGAATGATTGGAGTGGTGAATTGGAGAATTGCCCTTGTGATTCAGTGTCAAAGCAAAGTACAATACATACAGTCCTATTGTGTAAACTGTACACTAACCAGACAAAGACATTTTTATACCATTTCTAAAATCGTTACAAATAAGACAGTGTTGCCCAGCCTTTTTGTACCTACAAAGTCTTCCTTCATTCAAATTGTGCAACGGTTTCTTAGTTTATCTATGTGCAGTTCTGAAGGCCAGAAAGAGGATTTAGATACGTTTACAGATGTTTTTAACTTTTTAAATGTCTCAAGGTTTTATAACAAATTATATTTTCGTGTTTCTATTATTATTTTAAGTCAAATAAATAATGTTTATCATTTTTATTCTATTTTCATGTGCTTTTATGGTTGTTGATAAGCAACCGAATAAAGTATTTCTACTACAACATAGATAGTAGTAAAACCCCAAATGAAGAAGAGGTACATCTGTGATTGATAACAAGTACTAAGATGTAGTAGTAGAGGGTAACAACAGTGAAGTGGTTATTTTTGTTTTGTTTTGGCCCTCGATGAAGGTGAAAATTACTCATTGAAAATTGACCAATCAAGCAGGATGTTACCTTCTAGGAATGAGGGCCAGATGCAAGCTTTACTGGCGTCTGATGATGACATCCTGGAGATAGAGGCCCTCCGCTGGGTAAAATAGAAGCTAAGCTCATGACACTTAAATTGGATTTTTTTTGCCAACTACAGAAACTATCCCCAACAGAATTATGAGGTCTGCAGCGTTTCCTCTGATGTATTAATTTTTGCACAGAGATTTTGGCTGCTCAGAAAATGAAACATTATGGGTGAAATTGGTCCCAGAATTAATAATTGCCCCAGTAACTCCTTATTTCTAAGGCAACCCTCAGAGCACAACTTGTAATAGGCCTAACTTTCTCCATCCCCAGAGTAACTCATAATACCAGTACCGATAACTCAGGAGATGTAGAAAATCTAGCCCTTTTTCCAGGACACTCATAATGAGGGCCTTAGAAGGGGTATGGCAAGATAACTTGAGATTTTAGAGTCTAATCAAAATGACATTCAGAACATGTCATTCTCTAGAAAAAGTTTGATGATCTAGCCGAAAGGACTGAGGGCCTGATTCAGAGTTTGCAGACAGGGTACTCTGTGGGAATGGAGTGCTCTGTCCGCCAAACCCTCGGTCCAAAATCCCTACTTTAGAGATGGGTGGAACTTATTGTTTACTATCAAAGGGATCTCTCTTGGTTCCTTTGACAGAAAGCTTCCTGTGACAGCCCGACTGAGTCGGGACTTTGGAGGATGAACGTTACACCACCCATCAATTTAGGGTGGATAGTGCAATATCTTTTTTTCTGTCCTTCACAGCCAGGAAAATCCTAATAGCAAGTGACAGTAAATAAAGCAATAATGACCATTACGTCCTGGGAGAAAGGGTTTGATGGTCATTCTTTTTTCTATTTTTGTTGTTCTTCAGAAACACTCTCCTGCTTTGGGACTTTTTTCTGAAGAAAAAAAAAAAAAAAAACTTTGCCAACGTTTGGTGAACAACCATCAATATCAACTTTGGTAGCCCACCAAACATTTTGTACATTGAAAAAAAACCTTTGTGCAGGCAGTTCCTTTTAATGTACAGAGGTGACTGTTGCAACATTTGTCCACCCTAAAACTGTTATTTGGTAGTCCTTCAGGGTGGGGGAGGTACATTGAGTACTGGCCTTCAATCCTTAAAGCATGCCTTAAGTTAGAGGAATGCAAAAACAGCAGATGAAGGACGGAATGCAGAGCAAATCAAACATTCACCCCAAGTCACATATCTGGGTTTAATCCATCAGTTGTTTTGCCTACCATGCCATTCCAGTTTGGATCCAGCCATATGCAAATCAGTCTTGACCCTGTTCCCCATGGGAACAGTCCAGCCCGAACTGCCAGGCCAGGTCCTCCCTGGACCAGAAACAAGCATCCTGGGACCCGTTTCAGGGTATCACCCTTCATCCGCCAAGCTAGCTTGAATCTGGTGGCATAAACCCCGGGTACATCTGTAGACCTAGGTCACTAAACTTGTAACCAACACAAGGACTACAATCCTCTCTTTTATAAATACTTATTCTCTTCTCCAACACTAGTCATTGTTTTATTGGCCTCCACCTTTGTCGGACCATGTATATATTATTTGTCCTTGTTTTGGCCACTACGCCGTCGCTCATTTTCAGCCTTTCAAGAGCGACTCACATACCAGCTAATGCTCCCGGTCATATCCGGAGATACGGTCACTCAGCTATTTGATTTTTACTCCTCTACTTCTCTTTGAATCGCAAGTTCCCCATTTTTTTACACTGCACGTCATGTTATGATTGAGAATTTCTCTTTAGATTGACTTTTACCTGATATTACCTATTTTTACCTAATATATTACATTTTTCAGCTGTATAGTCCACACACCGTCCAGCTTCTAGGCATTTACAGTTTTTTCGCTAATTAGGTAACTCCCCCACACCTACATGTGTATTTTTATATACACACTCCCTTACTAACATAAATACTATATAAATACTACATTTATACACCACTATGCATGTTAAATCTGGCAACTCTCAGACCTCTCCTCTCCCACTCCAAAAAACTTTTAAACTTTTTTCTTTTTAGGCTTATCATGGTCACAGTCTATAGATTTACTCTACAAAAGACAACTTGCAATCGGCTTCTGTAACTACAGCAATCATTTACTACAGACCAACATTTCTTTTTTTCCGACGGCAAACAGGAACTTAACTTACTATTCCATTGCCTGAATTTTTCATTCTGAACAACATGTCCTTAGGTATGTTTACTACACTCCTTGAATGTTTTTTAACTCTGCACTTGGGTTTTGGTGGCACCACTACCACAATAACCTTTTTAAATAATACATGCACGTTTAGTGATTATATCACATCAACATTGCCATCTTCTATGATCTTTTCATTTACACCGGACTGTACCTCACACAGATGTTTCACAATGTTACCATCTTTCACATTGGCACTTCCCTTTCTATTAGAGGACATGATTTTCATCAACGTCTCTCGCTTTCTTTCATTTCCTCATTTCATTTTTACAAAAAATTGCCTGTTATCCTTTTTCAAATATTCTTATTATCAATATCTGTCTTTGCTTATTTTATCTACAGCCTTGAGAAAGTCAATGTGATGAAACATGTGTCGGCTGTTTGTTGGATACACTACCTATTGAAAGGAATAAACATCGATCAATCAAATACCAGTGTTTTTGGACTTTGATTTTACTTCTCCACTTGGATTTACACCTTTTGATTACATCGGTGTGCCCTGGTTTATATTAACAATATTTCCAAATATGTTCAGGCCATCAGTGATTCATGGGGTCTTGATAAATCCATTCTTAAACATCAGAAAGGCTAAAGAATTATTCTAAATGAAATAACTGAAGTTTCTTAAATGCGCCAGAATCATGCAAAGGTAACAATATCATTTATTTTATTGTTAATCTCTTATGATAGGTCGTTTTTCAATGAAGTTGGAAACATAAATCTAAAACAATTGCAGTATGTTCATAGAGCCCCTTTTGAACTCAGGCCCATATTTATGGAGAGTTAGCGTCGTTTTAGCATCATTTATTTTTAGGCTAAAGTGGCACTAACTTAATTCCATATCTAGGCCTGTCTAGCGTCAAAATATTGGAGTTAGCGCCATTTCTAGGAACCGCCAACCCACCTTGCATCAATGAGATGCAAGGTAGGCGTTCCCCAGAGCTCTATCTAACACCCTACGCAGAAACTACGCGCAACTAGGAGGAGGGCCTAAATAATGGGGATAGGCCAATTAGCGTAATTATTTAATGTCAAGTCAGACCAGGCATTAATGTGCAGGTAGGCCCATTTCCATGGGGCAAAATCATGGCATGGGCATAAAGATGTCCACCCCAGCTGCCAGCATCCTCATCACCCACACCACAGGGGAGGAGGGAGCCCAACCCAGGTATGTTGCAGGTAAGTGTATGTGTGTGATGTGCCTCCTGGCTGGCACTGGGTATGTTGGGCTTGCCCTGGGGACACTAGTCCCCTGTGGTGGGCATTGTGGTGGTGGTAATGACTCCTGTCTAAAATTAGGTAGGAATAATTTTTGTGCTCCTTGTGAATCTTAAAATGATGCTAGGCTGACTAGGGCAGACATTTTGCCGCTAATGAGCATACCGTCATTTTGGACCCACTAGCGCCATTTCCCCTAACGCCATCTCTCACCGGCTAGCGTCTTTTTTTTGAGACGCTAGCACATTTGTGTGCCATTTTTTATAAATATGGGCCTAAATCCTTTAATAAACGTTTGGACCACTTCAGTGAAGGGACAGAAAAATCCAATTCCATTTAGATGCAATCTTTCCTATTCTGTATTCAGTCCAGTATGTGTAGACTGACAATGGGACCTGGGAAAACAAATGGAGGAGTTACAGACTTTCTTATCCAGGCAGCCAAAGTACAACTAAAGTTTCTAGCAGTGCTCTGCATAATGTGGAACAAAAAGATGTACAGTCTGAGGTTAGTGGAAGAGGTTGATCATTTTATCTGGAAAATAAAGATACATATTTGAATGTAACTTACAGAGGAAAGGAGGATCGTGAATAATGATCACATTGGCACTGTTTGTATCACTACAGGCCATAGGAGTTTCCCCATGTTGTAGGGTTCAGGGGGTGGTGGGAGCATTGGGCAAAAACAAAAACAATGGTTAGTCCTCTTTACATGAAACCCAAGGCCTTTTCTTTTTCTATGACACGTTTTATATAGCTAATGGGTGATGCAGTACGGTAAAACCAGGAGAAGATCTCCTTCCTTTCTTGAAATTTGAAAGGACTGAGAAGACAAGCTGAGAGAGCCAAGATCGTTCACTATCTTTATCGGACTGTTAAGCAGTTTTACTGCTAGAAACCCATTTTACGAAACCTGAGTACATGACTACATTAAAGACAAACAGATTTCATGGGATGATATGTTCTATTCATTCTTGCATAACCAAGGGAGTGGACATTTACTGTAAAAGTATACCGCGATAGATATTTTGAATCACTGAACAAGTGACTCCAATATGTGTGCTGAGCCTCACTCTGGTCCTATTGTTGACAATCCAGTTCCTCGCTCCAAGTTTCGTCAGGAACAAAAACATGATGTACCATCCACCCCCTTCTGGGTACCCACAAATGGTTAATTCAGCCACTGAGCTGTAAATCACATGTGTTTATTACTCTGCATGTACCTGGGAACACCCACTTTCTAAACCACGCTTAAATTCCATTCCATTCTAGAGCTTACATCACCCTGCTACAGGGTACTTTTGGGCTAAAAGGGTTCTGTCATAAAGCTTGCAAGAAACTACACATGGTATGCATCCCTTGTGCTTGATTAAATGAGGATTCGTCAAGGGACTAATTATGGTAGATGGGCATAGGGTCTGATTTAGAGTTTGGTAGGAAGATTACTCCATTGTGACAGCGATAGAGTACCGCGTGCCTTAAACTCTTGTCTGCTTGCTCTGTGTTGAATCAGGTGGACCAGCAGTTAATGTTAATGAAGTAGTATTTGTTTTTCTGCACAAACCTTCCTCCCACTTGCTGAGGGAGTATGGGCTGTCAGAGGTGAGTCATTCAACCATCCACCTTATTTAGAGTGGCCAGTCAAAGGGTTGTTTTTTACTGTCCCTCACCACCAGAAATATCCTGGTCGTGAGGGACAGTAAAAATAAAATAATGACCCCCACACCATGGATGAAATCATGGTGTTCGGGCTATTAGGTTTTTTTTCAGCAAAAAAATCTATGTTGAAAGTTTGTTTGTGGAAAAGAAACAACTTGCAAAACTTCGGTGTAAGCATCCACCACCAATGACGGATGCGCACCAAGGGACATATTCATCAAGCTGTCATGCAGCACAGTTCAGCAAGCCACATTTCTGTGCTGCCTTGCATGAAAGGGAAAGGGCAGGAGTGCACCAGGCTTAACATTATGCAG
Organism: Pleurodeles waltl; assembly: GCF_031143425.1. Lineage (NCBI taxonomy): Eukaryota > Metazoa > Chordata > Amphibia > Caudata > Salamandridae > Pleurodeles > Pleurodeles waltl. Next base: position 1,217,015,331 of record NC_090437.1, on the reverse strand, counting down.
TACATTCTTGTCTTTTCCTTGCACTGGTGCACAATGTGCTGCCTAGCGCCAACACAGGAACCCTTGCACTGTGGTGCAAGAGTATCTGTGTTGCACATAAGATTATGCACCTTTCTGCACAAGAACAACCCTCAGAGGCATTTTCCTCTTTCTATGCGTACTTCAGAATGCATGCCTTGCCATGCACTGTTTTTCATCAAAAATGTTACTGCAAATATTACATTGATATTATGAGTGATGTTATCAAAGATGTCATGAGTGCCATACTTTGTGGGGTAATTAGCAGTGCATGGCAAGGGCGCAAGTTATAGTTACCTTAGGGCACGAGTTGTAGTCACTTGAGGTGACTCTAACTATAACTGGTGAATTTCTATGGTTTTGTGCATTTACAGTAAAATGTGAGCCTAACTATAATGTCTCTATAACCTTTCGTTTTTGAAGTTAGTATGCTTTAAAAAAATTATGGCCCATATTTATACTTTTTGACGCAAAACTGCGCCAACGCAGTTTTGCGTCAAAAAAGTTAGCGCCGGCTAACGCCATTCTGAAGCGCCATGCGGGCGCCGTATTTATTGAATGACGTTAGCCGGCGTTAGCCGCCGGCGCCGTCTGGTGTGCGTTAAAAAAAACGACATACACCAGGCAGCGCCGGCGTAGGGGGATATGGAGCTTGGGCGTCAAGAAATGGGGCAAGTCAGGTTGAGGCAATTTTTTCGCCTCAACCCGATTTGCGCCATTTTTTTTCACTCCCAACCCCCATTGAAATGACTCCTGTCTTAGCAAAGACAGGAGTCATGCCCCCTTGCCCAATGGCCATGCCCAGGGGACTTCTGTCCCCTGGGCATGGTCATTGGGCATAGTGGCATGTAGGGGGGCACAAATCAGGCCCACCTATGCCACAATTTTTTTTTTAAATAAACACTTACCTGAACTTACCTCAATGTCCCTGGGATGGGTCCCTCCAGCCTTGGGTGTCCTCCTGGGGTGGGCATGGGTGACAGGGGGTGTCCCTGGGGGGAATGGGGGGGCACCTCTGGGCTCCTTCAGAGCCCACAGGTCCCTTAACGCCTGCCTTTTGCAGGCGCAAAAAAACGGCGCAAAAGCGGCCGTACGTCATTTTTTTTGACCCGCCCACTCCCGGGCGTGATTTTTGCCGGGGAGTATAAATCCGACGCACATGCCTCGGAGTCGATTTTTTAGACAGGAACGCCTACCTTGCATATAATTAACGCAAAGTAGGTGTCCACGCTAAAAAATGACGCTAACTCCATGGACTTTGGCGCTAGACGCGTCTAACGCCAAAGTATAAATATGGAGTTAGTTTTGTGTCGAAATTGCGTCAAAAAAAACGACGCAATTTCGGCGCAAACGGAGTATAAATATGCCCCTATATTTCCTAACTATAAAACCCTTGTAATCTTTTTTTCTTTTCAGTGTATTGCTATGGGTTTTTTAACGTATAGTAATTTTCCTTACTATACATTAATCCAACCACTGCTGCGCATGACCTCTGGCCGTGCGTGGCTGGGGTTGGCCGCAGCACCCCCATAGTGCCACGTTTTTGAACCTAAGGTGGCGCTAAAGTGGCTTTTTCCATGAGCCATATTTACAAAGTATAAACACTTTCACCACATTGTGCCAGGCATAATGTAAGCAAAGGGGGCGCTCCGGCGATAGGAGGCCCACAAAAATGGGGCAGTGAAATTTAACAAATTTTACTGCATCATTTTTGGTGTCATTTTTTAACACCTGCTCAGAGCAGGCATTAAAATGACACTCCCATAGAAACCTATGGGCCTCCTTGCACTTTGCTAACTAGAGTCAACATTTTTGGCTCTAGCGTAGCAAAGCGCCACAATAGCGTAAACATTTTTGATGCTATTGTGCTAATGACCAACATGGTGCGCTGTATTATGAATACGGCACAACCATGGTGTTGTTAGGTGCCAGTAGGGGAGCATAGAAAAAGTGGCTCATCAGCTATGATGCGCCACATTTTCCTAAATATGGGCCTCAATTTTCTAGGGAGGAAATGGGGCCCCCAAGGCCTGGCCTAACTTTTTTTGGGGGGAGGGCGGCTGCATGGCCCCCTTCCCCAGGGCTGATCTTGCCATCCCCCTGTGCCCAGCCATGAGACCTGGGTGCCCCCCCGAGGCCCACATCGCAATGTTGGGGTCCGTGGGGACAACCTGAAGGCCCCTGCTATCCCAGCCTGCTCCCTGCCACCTTCAGGAGCCAGCATTGCTGTCACAGAGAGGGAGCTGCTTAGTAGCATAGTGACCACTTGATATCACTATTCCTCACAGAAAGTTTTCGAAGCACAACTTGTTTTTAGCATATATATCATTGATTTTCGTTCTACAGGGCGACTTGTTGACTAAGACTGACCACAATGAGCAGTTGATATAAGTAAGTGACCTGTTATCTTTCATTTACTTTAATCAAGTCTTTTTCCAGGAGAAATTATATTTTGTTGGTCCTGAAGAAGCGTCATTGGACCCTTTGTGGCCACCTAGACGCGAAACATGTCGACCTTATATAAGAGGAATTTGAAGAGGTGTTCATCTTCCTTGCTGAGTGTGAGTGCGGACGAGCATTATTTCCTCCAGCACTCCCTGTCTTTGTTTATAATCTTGGCCTGGACCTTTCTTTACTGAATTATTAAATGTGATGGCTATGGTTCAGAGCCAATTTTATCCACTTTTTCTTTTCTCCTGCATGCATCTTTAGTTTGTGTCTCATGTAGGCACGCTCACCATTGGAAATATGTTCCTGGGTTAAGTGCCACCCCTTCCCCTTTTGAAAGGGTGGCCTATCAGACATTGCAGTGCCGGTCTGATGTGGAGCTTTGCCCAGTGATGAAGCTTGACATCCTACAGGATGTGTGAGGGCTGCTTTGCTCCAGATTTTTTCTGCTTCCCTGTGGATTAGTTGTGTTTCTTTACTTTTGTGTGGAACAGTGTAGTGTATTAATATTATTTGCCTGCCTGCATCTCCATGAGCAGGCAGACAGAGGAAACCTCAGCTCTGATGAAGTGTTGGCAGCCTATCAGATCTCAGCACAAGATCGGAAGGGGTTGCGAATCCTTCACAAATTTGGATTTCCACTAATTTCTCCAAAACTACCGATGGATTTACACCAAATAACAAAAATGCCTCTTCCTAGAACAAGAGCTACCTTTCTGCCAAATTTGGTGTAATGCCATCCAGTGGTTTCGGCGATATCACTGTTCAAAATCCCTATAGAAAATGAATGGGGAAAACGAGTTTTGGGACCCCAACTTTTTCTCGGCCCCCGCTTGACAGATTGCCCGAAACTTTCCAGACAGCAGCTGAAGTGACCATAAAAGTTTTTGTGAAAATTGCGTGAAGGCTCATCAACCGACGCAAATTAAAAAATGGTTTTTCTATAGAAACTAGGTCCTAACTATATATATATATATATATATATATATATATGTATATATGTATATTGGATGGATCCGCACCTCAGCTAATTATTAATACTAGGCCAGGGCAACATTTAAACAAAACCAGCGTAATTCAAGTAATTTATGGAATTTCCCTATTACGCTTGTTACTCAGAATGACATAGTTTCACATAATTACACATTATTTGTGGTAAAAATTTATCATGAACGTGCCATATGCAGTAAAAAATTACCACAAACACATGAGAACAACGTAACGTGAACAGCTGTTGTTCACTGTACTTTCAATGTTTTGCATTTTTTTTTGCATGAAACGGGTCTTTGCATCACAAATTGAAGCAAGGTCACATTGTGCTCTAAAATATAGTGTGAAATGATGTATTTACATTGTGTGCAATTACACAGATATTTGCCAGAACTCTTAAGAAATCTGGGAAAACAAATTATGCTGATTTTGTACATACTTAATTCATACCTCCACACTGAGAAGGGTATTGCAGAAGAATGTCTTCGCTTAGGGTTATGTCACATTTGGAGAGTACCAGTTGGTAACCACAGAGGCTACACATTACATTCCAAGAAATATGGTCATTTCTCAAGGATGGATATTTTTGGGATAGCTAGAACACTGGTGCAGAGGGTCATTGACGTAGTGCATCTTCCTGCCCCTTTTTCAGATCATTCTGCCATTTGTTTTACATTTGTTTTTCTGTCTGGTGCAACACTGCACAATATACTCTATACAGGAAATTTGTATTGATTTCAAAAGTGTTGTTTGAGAATAAATTCCAGGTTGATTATTTTGTTTTAAATCACTACAGGATCAGCTTTATAGGAGATTGTGTGGGATTCTTTTAACAATTTTTGAGTTGTATTAATGAAGATATCTAGAGGTAGATTCTTAAAGTGGCAGGAGCAGATCATAGGCTAAAAATAAACTTTCAAGAACTAACTGTTAGATTGAGAGAAATAGTTTGATTATTGGAGAGAGACAGACATTAATAGACAACTTACCAACTTGACTACAAATGCTGAACTGGGTGAGAGGTTAGTAGTCCTCAAGGCATCGAATATGAGTAGGCCAGTGGAGCCTTACTAGCTTGTAAGGCATGACGTAATAGGACAAAGTACTAAATCAGGTAATTAGTAGATCTAGCTGTACTTCTTTTAATATCCAAGACACAATAAATTGATTCTGCTTTTTGCGACTTGTTCCTGAATCTTACAAACATAGGGATTCATTGCGAGTTTGGCGGTCAGACTGTAAGACCGCCATATTGGAGGTCTTACTGAACACCATATTACGAGTTACACAGGCAGGACTAGCAAAATCCAGCCATAAATGCCCGCCCGCCAGTACCGTTGAGGGCCCGAAATAGGCAGCCCGACCACCAGAACAGACAGCCATCGACCAACCACTGACAGTATTACAAGTCAAAAGTCAAAGCTGCGGTCAGCAATGCCGGTCCGCCATTGGCGGTCTGAACCAAGGTGGTTTGCGGCCACCAAAGTAATACACAACACCACATTGGATGGATTTCAAAACAACACAGCTGACACACATTGCCACACTTGACACACCTGCAGAGCACACTATAAAACACACACCTTCACATACCACAATCCTTTGCATCTCCAACACCAAACACAGAAGCCAAAGCGCATCCAAAAGATACTAAACAACAAAACAGGCACCCCTCTAACTTTTCTAAAAGCACATATCCCACACCCTCAACACACTTCTATTTCCAATCACAACCATTTGCACTTAGCAAATTCATCAGCTCACCGTCACCTGTTAACTTGCTCCTTACCTTTTTTCACCAGCATGCCACCCCAGAAAAATCCCTGTTTCACTGAAGATGCGTTAAGAGTCATAGTGGATGAAATTATACGAGTAGAGCCACATTTATTTGCGGTACAAGTCCAAAACACTACTATCACCAGGAAAATGGAAATGCGTTATAGAATAGTCAACAGAGTGACTTCTGTAGGCCTCACTCCGTGCACAAGGAACAACATCAGCAATTGGTGGAACGACCTCAGTGGGAATGTCCGTTCCATGGCATCCAGGCACAAGTTGAGAAACCAGAAGACTGGCGGTGGTCCCCCCCTCCTCTCTTACAACTCACATCCTGACCATCCAGCATCCTGAGGGCTTGACAGGAATACATGGGGGAGTAGAGTCTGGTGAGTCACAACACAAAAATATGTCACCAAAATGTATTGTCACCTTTTGCCACCTTCACTGTCACCCCACTCACCAGCCCAGTGTCCACCTGTCTATAAACCCCTGTCTGGCATCTGGCATGTGAAGTAGACTCACCTGGGGGAAAACATCTGTGTACAGTGTGAGTAGTACGGGGATTGACAGCATTACAATTCCCAGCAGGCACTGTTCTACAATTACGAAAACGAGAACAGTGTATCCTTCTCTAAATTAACTTGTTTCTCCATTCCCCATTGAAGTGTACCCAACTGAAGGATGACCTTTGTATCATGTGTGTGTAGTACCGGTGCTGACATGACTACAACTTCCAGCAGGCACTGTCAATGTCACTCCACTCCGCCAGCCCAGTGTCCTTTGCACCAAAGACTCTTGTCACTCAACTCCCAATTGAAGTGACCTCACCTAGGTGGTTAACATCTGTATACTGTGTGTAGTACAGGGACTGACATGACTGCTAAGGCCAGGAGGCTCTGTCACTGTTACTCTACTGAACCAGCCCAGTGTCCCCTGCAAAAAAGACCCCTGTGCCACAACCCTCTGTAGAAGTCTACTCACCTGGGAGGATAACATCTGTGTACTGTGTGTAGTACAGGGACTAGCAGGACTGCTAAGGGTAGGAGGCTCTTCCACGGTTACTCCACTCAGCCATCCCAGTGTCCCCTGCAACAGAGAACCCTGTGTCACAACCCTCTGTTGAAGTCCACTCACCTGGATGGATAACATCTGTATACTGTGTGTAGTTCAGTGACTGACAGGACTGCTAAGGCCAGGAGGCTCTGTCGCTGTTACTCCACTCACCATCCCTGTGTTCCCTGCAACAAAGACCCCTGTGTCACAATCCTCTGTTGAAGTCTACTCACCTGGGAGGATAACATTTGTGCAGTGGGTGTAGTACAGAGACTTACAGGACTGCAAAGGCCAGGAGGCTCTGTTACTGTTATTCCACTCATCCAGCCCAGTGTCCCCTGCGACAAAGACCCCTCTGTCAAAACCCTCTGTTTAAGTTTACTCACCTGGGAAGATAACATTTGTGCAGTGGATGTAGACTAGGGACTTACAGGACAGCTAAGGCTAGGAGTCTCTGTTACTGTTACTCCACTCAGCCAGCCCAGTGCCCGCTGCTCCAAAGACCCTTGTTTGTCAACTCCCAATTGAAGTGGACTTACCTGGGAGGATAACATATGTCTAGGTTGTGTAGTACAGGGACTGACATGACTATAACTCCCAGCGAGCACTGTTAGTGTAACTCCAAACACCAGAACAGTTTGTCCTGCTCAAATGTAACTTGTTTGTCAACTCCACATTGACGTGTATTCACTTGGGTGGATAACATTTGTATAGTGTTTGTAGTACAGGGAATGAAATGACTGCTAAGGCCAGGGGACACTGGTACTGTCACTACAAACACCAGAACAGTGTCTTCTTCTCTGAAGTCCACAATACTTTTTAATTTCATATGATGTGTACTGTTAGAAATGGGGTCTTTGGTTGACAGTCTGGTTACCCCCTGTTCAAGCAAGGACCCTCACTCTAGTTAGGATAAAAGAGAATCACCCTCAGCTAACCCCTGCTTACCCCCTTGGTAGCTTGGCAGAGCAGTAGGCTTAACCTCAGAGTGCTAGGTGTAAAGTATTTGTACCAACACACACAGTACCTTAATGAAAACACTACAAAATGACACAACACCAGTTTAGAAAAATAGGAAATATTTATCTAGACAAAACAAGACCAAAACGACAAAAATCCAACATACACAAGTCAAGTTATGATTTTTTAAAGGTTTAAAATAAAAAGAGTCTTTAGGTAGTTGTAACACCACACTAGCGCTGCTAGCGTGAAAATGTACCTGGTTTGCGTCAAAAATAACCCAGCACGGGCGGTGTGCGTCGAAAGTAACCCTGCACGGCTGTGTGCGTCGAAAACAACTCGGCACGGCGGTGCGCGTTGAAAAAGCCAGCCACACGACGATCCGAAAGTCCCGCGGCGCAGGGTGCGATCTCTCAGCCTCCGTCAGCGATGCTGCGCGTCGTTTCTCCTGCTCCGGGCGTCGGTTTTTCGGTCGCGTTTCCTGCGGCGTCGTTTCTCAGCTGCGGAACCGGCGTCGCGTCGTTTTCTCAGCCGCGATCGGATTCGCGTCGATCTTTTCTCCGCACGGTGCTCGGTGCGTGTATTTTTGTCCTTAGGCTGCCAGCCTCTCCTTTCAGGGTCCCAGGAACTGGAAGGGCACCACAGAGCAGAGTAGGGGTCTCTCCAGAGACTCCAGGTGCTGGCAGGAAGAAGTCTTTGCTATCCCTGAGACTTCAACAACAGGAGGCAAGCTCTACATCAAGCCCTTGGAGATTTCTTCTTCAAGATGGAAGGCACACAAAGTCCAGTCTTTGCCCTCTTACTCTGGCAGAAGCAGCACTGCAGGAAAGCTCCACAAAGCACAGTCACAGGCAGGGCAGCACTTGTTCCTCAGCTATCAGCTCTTCTCCAGGCAGAGGTTCCTCTTGGTTCCAGAAGTGTTTCTAAAGTTTGTAAGTTTGGGTGCCCTTCTTATACCCATTTTAGTCTTTGAAGTCACCTTTCTTCAAAGGGGACTCACACCTTCTTGTGAAATCCTGCCTTGCCCAGGCAAGGCCTCAGACACACACCAGGGGGCTGGAGACAGCATTGTCAGAGGCAGGCACAGTCCTTTCAGATGAGAGTGACCACTCCACCCCTCCCTCCTAGCAGAGATGGCTAATCAGGAAATGCAGATCACACCCCAGCTCCCTTTGTGTCACTGTCTGGTGTGAGGTGAAAAACAACCCAACTGTCAAACTGACCCAGACAGGGAATCCACAAACCAGGCAGAGTCACAGAATGGTTTAAGCAAGAAAATGCTCACTTTCTAAAAGTGGCATTTCCAAACGCACAATCTTAAAATCAACTTTACTACAAGATGTATTTTTAAATTGTGAGTTCAGGGATCCCAAACTCCACATGTCCATCTACTCTCTAGGGGAATCTACACTTTAATCATATTTAAAGGTAGCCCCCATATTATCCTATGAGAGAGAGACAGACCTTGTAACAGTGAAAACGAAATTGGCAGTATTTCACTGTCAGGACATATAAACCACATTACTATATGTCCTACCTTATCCATACACTGCACCCTGCCCTTGGGGCTACCTAGGGCCTACCTTAGGGGTGCCTTACATGTAAGGAAAGGGAAGGTTTAGGCCTGGCAAGTGGGTACACTTGCCAAGTCGAATTTACAGTGTAAAAATACACATACAGACACTGCAGGGGCAGGTCTGAGACATGATTACAGAGCTACTTATGTGGGTGGCACAACCAGTGCTGCAGGCCCACTAGTAGCATTTGATTTACAGGCCCTGGCACCTCTAGTGCACATTACTAGGGACTTACTAGTAATTCAAATATGCCAATCATGGATGAACCACTTACATACAATTTAAACAGGAGAGCATATGCACTTTAGCACTGGTTAGCAGTGGTAAAGTGCTCAGAGTTGAAAAGCCAACAGCAACATGTCAGAAAAAAATAGGAGGCAGGAGGCGAAAAAGACTGGGGATGACCCTGCATAAGCAAAAGTCCAACACGACCCCCTACCAGCCTAAAGCCAGGGGAGAACAATCAATACCTTGATGTACTTCCCTGATTGGGGCGATAGAACAGGGACCCAGGCCCACAACAGCAGGGGCATGTTCCAGTTCTACGCCTTCCTGACTCCAGTTGGATCCCTCTGTCCATACTCTCAGGGCCCACTAAGCTAACCCATGGGGAACCCTTCTCCACATCTACAGACACCATCTGTGCAACACCTAACTTTACTTTGCTCACAGATGTATTGCAATGGGCAGATAGTACCACCAGGGCCAACACAGTGGTGTTGCCCACTCCACCCCCGGGATGTGACTCTCGTCCTCCCCCCCCCAGGGGCAACTCTGTCCACCAGGACAGCAAGCCACAGTGGCCCCAGACAACTGTCAGGGATGAGAGCCCGACCTCAGGCCTCTCTAACCACTGTGACTGTGGAGAGTGGGGGGTGGTAGCCCCAGGTGCCTGGCACCCTTTGACCACTCTCTCTTCCACCAGGTCAGGGATGACAACCTGACCCTGGTCCTCCCCTCTGGGGCTCTGTAACCTCCCTGCAGAAGCGGCACCCCCAGAGTCAAAAACTGTCAGGGTGCTTGTAGAAGCAGTCCTGCACAATTCTTCCACCAGTGCAGGGATGTTAACCTGCAACTGATCCTCCAACCTGGGGTCTGTACCTTCAGGTTGGACCAGGGCCAGGGGTGAGGCTTCCCTCCCCCTGCCCTCTCCTCTGGGGTCCTGAACCACCCAACTAGGAGTGGCCCCCCCAGAAGACAACATGGTAGGGGCACTGTTAGCAGTAGCCCCTTCCTCCAGGTCAGGGGGGACACCCTTAACCTGGCCTCCCAATCCAGGGTCTGTACCCACAGACTGGATCACTGCCTGGCAAACCAGGACTTCCTGGGGGGCATACCTACCCCCTACCAGGTCAGAGTTTACCCTCTGAACCTGGTCATCCAACCCAGGGTCACCACCCTGCGGTTGAACCACTGCCTGGCACACCAGGACTTCCTTGGGAGCACACTTACCCCCCATCAGGTCAGAGTTTACCCCCTGAACCTGATCATTCAACCCAGAGTCACCACCCTGCGGTTGAACCATTGCCTGGCACACCAGGACTTCCAGGGGGGCACACTTACCCCCCTCAAGGGACACACTGTCCCGAAGGGCCACACAAGAGTCTGGCTGGCGCAGGTCTCCTGACCTCTGCCCATCTGACAGAGTCTGGATTCCCCCCAACCCAGAAATTGTCTTACCAAGGTCATTCATGGGGGGCTCTGCTCTCAGAGCTGACCCCTGACCCTCCAGGTTCTCCACTGGGGTCCGCAACCCCCTCTCAACCCTCTGTCTGGACTTCTGCACCCCCTCACTAGGAGTGGTACTGCCAGACACCAGAACTGGTGGGACGCTGGCTACAGCCGCCCCCCCAAGTTCTCCTGACACTGTGGGGTCTCCCTCAACAGATGGCCCTATGGTACAGGCTAGGCTCCCCTCCTGGTGTTCCCGCAGGGAACCCTCCAGGACCTGGGACCGGATCTCGGGCACCTTGGGCCTCAACCCATCCCCATTCCCTCTCCTCTGAGACTGGACATGGGGTCCCTCACCCATCCCACTACACTGGGACCTACCTGGGACACTACAATCCTTCCCTACTTCACCTGGTTGGGAACTACCTAGACCACTCCTCTCAGGAGCACCCCCAAATGCCTCTTCAGACTCTCTGGTACTCACCCAGAAGTCTGCCTCCATTGTAAGCTCCCTGGGGTCAGAGAACTCACACTCCACCTGGTGTTGGCATAGCTCTGGAAAATAAGGACTAGACATATGCTCTCCAGCAATTACATCACTCAGCCCCTCACATGAATTAACCAAAGTGCCCTTCACCCAACCATCCAGTGACTCTGCCTTGAAAAAGCACCCCACATCACCCTCCTGAGACTGGTGAGACAGTACCTGACTGTCCCTGACACTCAACCCACACTCTTCTGGGATGTTTTCACACTCCACAACCAGGACTTCTACCTGGGGGGAACCCCTCTCCCTGTCACTCTCACTTAGAGTCAGTAGAGTGTCCCTCCCACCAGTAGGAATATGACTCCCCATGCCAGTTCCCCAATCCACCTCAGGGACCCTGTGCATCACTGGAGCTACCTCATACCCCTGAACCTCCTGGCGTGTGTTAACTCCCTCCTTCAAGTAGGGCACCACCTCTCTGGGCATGTGCACTTCTGCAGCATCACTGGATATACAATTGTTGCTGCCACCATTCCAGCTGGACTCAGCCCTCATGACTTCCAGCTCTTTCAATTTAAGCTCGTAAGCATAAATCATTTTTTTAATCTCTAAGTTCCTCCTCCTTTCTTCCAACTCCCAATCGAGCTTTTTCAGCTCCCATTGGTACTCCCTCTCTGCCTGTCTGTCCTGTAACTCTTCAGGAGTCAGACCCTTGGGTGACACCCTGCCACCCCTCCTGGGGACCCTCCCCCCAGGCGTAACAGGTTCCTCCACTACACCACTGTGTATCCTCTGCACTTCCCCACCCATATTCTCCTCCTCTGTGTGCCCTCCAGCCTTCTTGATTGTCACCCAAGCCCTCTGTGCCTGTTGCAGCTCCCCCTCCCTGGTGGAGCTCTCAGTGGGACAGTCAAGATCTTTAAGGAACTGTTTCAATTGAGCAACTGAGTACTCCTTCAGTTTCTCCATTTCAAACACAGCTCCAGCTGTTGCATCTCCAGATTGAGACATGATGGTCACAAGTGCAAAGTTCCAAAAGGCAGAAAAAAATAATTTCCCAATGAAGTAAAAAGAATCAGTCAAGGGATCAGCAAAATCATGGAAGTAGAATAAAAAGGGTCCTTAAGAGAAAAATCAAAAGATCACCAAACAAGTAGTATGTGGTCACGTAGTGGTCTGAGATCAAAACAGTAGTGTACACTTAATTACTGTATGTCAAGTACAAATACAAGTCCAATCCCGACCGCTGGTCACCAATGTTAGAAATGGGGTCTTTGGTTGACAGTCTGGTTACCCCCTGTTCAAGCAAGGACCCTCACTCTAGTTAGGATAAAAGAGAATCACCCTCAGCTAACCCCTGCTTACCCCCTTGGTAGCTTGGCAGAGCAGTAGGCTTAACCTCAGAGTGCTAGGTGTAAAGTATTTGTACCAACACACACAGTACCTTAATGAAAACACTACAAAATGACACAACACCAGTTTAGAAAAATAGGAAATATTTATCTAGACAAAACAAGACCAAAACGACAAAAATCCAACATACACAAGTCAAGTTATGATTTTTTAAAGGTTTAAAATAAAAAGAGTCTTTAGGTAGTTGTAACACCACACTAGCGCTGCTAGCGTGAAAATGTACCTGGTTTGCGTCAAAAATAACCCAGCACGGGCGGTGTGCGTCGAAAGTAACCCTGCACGGCTGTGTGCGTCGAAAACAACTCGGCACGGCGGTGCGCGTTGAAAAAGCCAGCCACACGACGATCCGAAAGTCCCGCGGCGCAGGGTGCGATCTCTCAGCCTCCGTCAGCGATGCTGCGCGTCGTTTCTCCTGCTCCGGGCGTCGGTTTTTCGGTCGCGTTTCCTGCGGCGTCGTTTCTCAGCTGCGGAACCGGCGTCGCGTCGTTTTCTCAGCCGCGATCGGATTCGCGTCGATCTTTTCTCCGCACGGTGCTCGGTGCGTGTATTTTTGTCCTTAGGCTGCCAGCCTCTCCTTTCAGGGTCCCAGGAACTGGAAGGGCACCACAGAGCAGAGTAGGGGTCTCTCCAGAGACTCCAGGTGCTGGCAGGAAGAAGTCTTTGCTATCCCTGAGACTTCAACAACAGGAGGCAAGCTCTACATCAAGCCCTTGGAGATTTCTTCTTCAAGATGGAAGGCACACAAAGTCCAGTCTTTGCCCTCTTACTCTGGCAGAAGCAGCACTGCAGGAAAGCTCCACAAAGCACAGTCACAGGCAGGGCAGCACTTGTTCCTCAGCTATCAGCTCTTCTCCAGGCAGAGGTTCCTCTTGGTTCCAGAAGTGTTTCTAAAGTTTGTAAGTTTGGGTGCCCTTCTTATACCCATTTTAGTCTTTGAAGTCACCTTTCTTCAAAGGGGACTCACACCTTCTTGTGAAATCCTGCCTTGCCCAGGCAAGGCCTCAGACACACACCAGGGGGCTGGAGACAGCATTGTCAGAGGCAGGCACAGTCCTTTCAGATGAGAGTGACCACTCCACCCCTCCCTCCTAGCAGAGATGGCTAATCAGGAAATGCAGATCACACCCCAGCTCCCTTTGTGTCACTGTCTGGTGTGAGGTGAAAAACAACCCAACTGTCAAACTGACCCAGACAGGGAATCCACAAACCAGGCAGAGTCACAGAATGGTTTAAGCAAGAAAATGCTCACTTTCTAAAAGTGGCATTTCCAAACGCACAATCTTAAAATCAACTTTACTACAAGATGTATTTTTAAATTGTGAGTTCAGGGATCCCAAACTCCACATGTCCATCTACTCTCTAGGGGAATCTACACTTTAATCATATTTAAAGGTAGCCCCCATATTATCCTATGAGAGAGAGACAGACCTTGTAACAGTGAAAACGAAATTGGCAGTATTTCACTGTCAGGACATATAAACCACATTACTATATGTCCTACCTTATCCATACACTGCACCCTGCCCTTGGGGCTACCTAGGGCCTACCTTAGGGGTGCCTTACATGTAAGGAAAGGGAAGGTTTAGGCCTGGCAAGTGGGTACACTTGCCAAGTCGAATTTACAGTGTAAAAATACACATACAGACACTGCAGGGGCAGGTCTGAGACATGATTACAGAGCTACTTATGTGGGTGGCACAACCAGTGCTGCAGGCCCACTAGTAGCATTTGATTTACAGGCCCTGGCACCTCTAGTGCACATTACTAGGGACTTACTAGTAATTCAAATATGCCAATCATGGATGAACCACTTACATACAATTTAAACAGGAGAGCATATGCACTTTAGCACTGGTTAGCAGTGGTAAAGTGCTCAGAGTTGAAAAGCCAACAGCAACATGTCAGAAAAAAATAGGAGGCAGGAGGCGAAAAAGACTGGGGATGACCCTGCATAAGCAAAAGTCCAACATGTACTCACTGGGGAACAGGCATCTGTCAGGTATTGTTAAGTAGTGAGAGTGACAGGACTGCAATTCACGGCAGCACTGTTCCCCCAACTCCAAGCAATAAAATAGTGTTCTCCCCCAAAATACCCGTGTGTACCAAATCATCACTGAAGTGTCCTAACCTGGGAGGAAACCAGAAGTATGGTATGTGTATTAAAGGAAGTAAAATGGCTGCAAATCACACGAGGCTTCTTTACTCTTACTCCAACTTCCAGTTTAGTGTGCACCTGCAAATATACCCTTCTGTGGGAATTCACACATGAAGTCCACTCACCTGGGGGGATTCAATATGACAAGTGCATCAAGTACAAGGAGTGACATGACTGCTAGGGCCAGGGGGCTCTGTCTCTCCAACTCCAAACACAAGCACAGTGTGCATCTGTTCAAATATCCTTGTTTGTTAACTTGCAATGGAAGTGAACTCACCTGGGAGGATGGCTTATGTATACTGTGTGTAGTACATGGGATGACATGACTGTAAATTCCAGGAGGGCCAGTCCCTGTATCTCTAATCACCAGGCCAGTGTCCATGTTCCATAACGCATCTGTCTGTAAACTCACAAATGAAGTTTACTCTCCTGGGAGGGACCAAGATACAGATCATGGTACACTCTGTGATGTAGCTAACCACATAGGTCCATCTTGAGCAGCTAAGCCAAGATGAAAATATTGTGGACAGGAAGGACAGCTCAACCTTTGTGAAAAAACACAAGAAACAAGGGTCTCAAGATGCATTACGAATGGCATTGGCAGCAGACACATTCACAACGCACTGACCACATTATGACTCCAATCACATTTACAACAAAGTGCTGGGTCTGCCTGCATAACAGTCAACTAGGCCTTAAAAGAATCAAAGCCACATCCATCAAAGCCACATCCTGCCTAGCTACTGGTTTGCCTGCACTGGTGGCAAGATTTTATTATGTTCCCATTCTCCCATGTGCTAATTAAGTCATGCATTCTGCAGCTTGTTTGCTGAAATGGAATTGGTGTGTTTCTCAAATGTTAGGTCACTACAATTCATACCATGTGTACCTGTTGCATAAGGGAAATCTGCTAATTCAATGTGTACGCCGTCTTTGCTAATTGTCACTGTCAGCTACTGGAGGTAGATGTCAAAATACAACCTGTAACATTGTATCTCTCACATCAACAGGTTGAGCTGCCAATGGGGACACCGAGACCACTGAAGAGACTGCCAGTACCACTACAACTACTACTGCCGTGGATGAAGCCCTCAGTGAGGACAACACTCCTGGATGTTGAGGACTGATCTGGTCATCAGGTCAACCTGGTCAGACGACACCAGTGAGCCTCACCATGACCACATCGACTCTTCCCAGCCCCGTTGCATCAACATTGTAGGCAGTCATTCGCCCTCCAACCTGTATCCCTAGGACAGTGACAACAATCTTGTGCACCCCAGTCCAGGATCCTGAGTCACAGCAACACACCTCCAACAATTATGGTCCTTGAACCAGTGGTAGGGGGCAATCTGTGGCAAGGGTGCAGGAACATGGGGGTAGGGTGCATGAGAGGGATGTTGTGGGCCAGTGACATGAGACCCTGCGGATGGTCCTGGCCAGGACACCATCAGCTGCGTCTTGGGAGCCTATCAAGAATCCCAAAGTGTGATGGGCCAGGTACTTACTAAACTCAGGAAAATGAAGCAACTGCAGAGGGACCTAAATCGGAACTGGAAAATCAACACCATCCTGGCATCCCTATCAGGGGTGTTCAAAAAGATAAGCAGTACCCTGATCAGGGACTGTGAGCAACACCACACTCCTTCCTTTGGCCAAGTAACACCAATCCCTTCAACATCAGTGGCAGTCACTGGAAGGGAGGCCCTGTCAGGGGAAGGACCTGCTTCAGACACCCCTGCCTCTGTAGCAGCAGAACCTTCCCACCCCTACAAGCAGAGATGTCCAGCCAAGAATCCAGGAGCATTGGATGGTAAGACACCAACCACTGCCAGCAAGTGACCTCTTCCTGAACGAAATTATTTGTGTGCCACAAATTCACTCTGTTGACCGTTCTTCAACCACCTTCCATTTTCATGGTAGTAGGACACTGGACTTTGGACTTCAAATGTTGTGGCATCTACTAAAATGATTACATCCACCATGACTGATCCCTTCACATTCGTTTTGTGTTGCATCGCATTATTATTTCCTTCACCTATGTCAATAAACTCACCTGTTAGAAAATCATTGTCTGCTTGCTTCTGTTCCACATTTCGAAATGTTGAGATGTAAGCCCATGTGATGCACATGAGGAAGACACAACATGATAATGGAAGGAGGGATATGTCACAGGTTCTGCCATGCAGAGGGTTACTAGCAACACACTGATACAAGTGTCTGGTCACACCAAACAGTGAGTCAGGCTAGATATACCAAGGTACAGTCCCCCAGACCACATAAGAAAGGGCTTTGTCAGCCTGCATCCTGTAGAATAGGTTAACACAACTGTGGGTGTTGTCACCAGCTTGAGCCTTATCATATACCAAAACCAGGTCTGCCAAAATAACATAAGCCATGGCACAGACAGAGGGCAATACAACAGTCCCTCATGATAGGTCCATCCCATTGACCAAGCATCTGGTCCATGTCAGTGTTGTGGCAGAGGCACTGTGGCCTGCAAAGATGAAACACATCTAAAGCTGCATACAGGTCACACAAGATCATTGCATACACAATGTGAAGGGAGAATGCATGGATTGGACTTGATGGCAACATCTCTCAACACCATATGATACCATACATGAGACAATTGGCCCAACACCCCATATCAAACCTGTGTATTGTGCACTGCAGACTTCCACCCACCCACTGTGCAAGCAGGTTTGGTACAGGGCTCATACACCCCAAATCTGTGACCAATATTATCTGGATCAATCCATGTCCACTTCCTATGTCCGAACAGCATCAGATACCTGCCAATGTCACAACTCTGAAATACCCACATGAGGATGTCAGGGTGATGGTACTTGGATAAAATCAATACAAGGAGTTAAGGTTGGAAATTCATACCTATGACCACAATCTCATAACAAACATCAGTTGATGCATTTACATTGCAATGAGACTGACACAAACCCAGCAGACAATCAAGGTAGTGAAATATTCACATCTGACTTAGCAAGTAACCCATGGCTGTATACTGCAAAGCATGAGATCCCCTGTCTGTTGGAAAAGCACCCTACTCCACACATCCTGAAACTACAGTTCCTCATACAGACACAGTTATCACATCACATTATATACTTAGACTCAGTAAAACAGTGATTGATGAGATCTGCCCGCAAGTCTTCACCTTCCTCCTCAACACTGTCATCCTCACTTGGCATTTCAGGATTCCCACGCGGTGGCACTGCTAGCTCCTCATCATCTGGGATGTATGGGATATTCCTCTGCAGGGCAATATTGTGGAGCATGCAGCAGGCCAAAATTATCTTACACACTTTTTTTGGTAAGTAGGGGAGGGCTACACCTGTCTTGTCCCGACACCTAAATCTGGCCTTCAAGAGCCCAAAAGCCTGCTCCCAGGCATGCCGTTCTATGGGCATTGTTGAAGTGGGCTTTGCCTGGCGTAGTTGGATTCCTCACCGGTGTCAACAACCATGGACGGTTTGGGTGTTCAGACTCCCCTGTGATGGAATGGGACATATATGCAACTAAGAGTCCCTCTAATTGGAGTTGTTGCAGCAGACATTGCACTCACACATACAGGACAGATGGGACTTACCAACCAGTCAGGCCCTCTCTGGGTTCAGTTGTGACATCAGCTGGGGGATTGCACTGTTCCGCATAATGAAGGTATCATGGGCTGAACCTGGAAAATGGGTACAGACCCATGAAATTTAGAGACCCCCCAAACAAACAACTTGGACACTGATGGAATGGAAGCTCTTTCTGTTGCGGTACACTTGTTCATTGACATTTGGTGGGACCAAGGCAACATGTGTACCATTAATGGCTCCCACCAAATGCGGGTTGTGTGCCAAACCATAGAAGTCAGCCTTCTCATTGGCGAAATCCTCACGTTGAGGAAACCAGATACAGCTGTCCAGGTGTTTCAACAATGCTGAGAGTACATCCTTCAAAACAAGACTGAACTTGGGCTGGGACATCCCAGCAGACAGGGCCAATGTAGTTTGGAGGGATCCTATAGCCAGGAAGTGCAAAACTGCCATGGCTTGTGCAATAGGTGGTATGCTTGTTGGATGACGAATGGCAGGCATCCGATCTGGCTCAAACTGACAACAGAAGTCCACAATAGTTTGCCTATTCAGACGGTAGATCTGGATTATGTGGTATTCTCCCATGGTCTGAAGGTCTGGCAGTGGATGATAGACAGGAGGTTGACGCATTCCCCACTGGATATTTATGTATTGTCATTATCCAATGTCTTCCTTCCAACATACAGAATGCATGTCAATGTTAAACTGTGACACAGCATGTAGTAAGGTGTGGACATGATGCACAGTACACATCACAAATGATAATCACACAGCAGTCTCATTTTATCTCTTTGCTTTGCAACACATGTGTACACATCATGTATCTGGTAAACAACATTTTCTGCATTAAAAATGTCACTCTGGCCGTGACTTGATGTCCCAGGCTTAAAAATGACCTTTGTCGGGGGAGGGGGGTAGACTTTGCCCCAATGAAACTTGCCATATGTGCCTAGCAATTTATATCAATGGTGTTTGAGTAGTAGGACCTACACTGGAGGACAAGACAAGCACTCATTACTGCAAATACAAACATTTTCAGAGGTGTGACACATCATTTGGAGCAATATAGTGCATTTCTGGATTCTAAAATAGCGGCTGTCTGACCTACTCTTCTGGACAATAGGAACCGTCCACCAGTGGAAGTCGTCATGGCAGTAGGCAGCATATGCTAACATTGTTACCAGTGGCAGTCACAGGCCAATGGCTGTGTCCGTCCGCAGTGACAGTCGTGTATGTGGCGGACGTGACCGCCATGTTCAGCAAAATCCCTCACTTGACTCTGACACTGCTGCCAGCACGACCTCCACTACCTGAGCTGCTGTGTACGGCCTCTAGGAGCAATAATGCCACATCCAGCAGGTGATAGGTGTGAGAAAAGGCCTCTTTTTGCCACGGTTAGCCCCCACTTTTTACCTGTAATGAGATGTAGCCTCAAAGTTGTTAGTGCCTGTGGCCCCTGCTAACCAGGTTCCCTAGGCCAGATCTCTTTCCCTAAAACTGTTGTGATGCTTTGGCACAATTGAGAATACCTGTAGCTGCCACTATAAGTCCCTAGTAAATGCTAATTCAGTACCCAGGGCATGGGGTATTAAGGGTAAGCCCCTGAGGGCAACAGCACAGATTCTGCCATCCTCTAATGCCATGCATCCGGAAGCACCCAGCAGTGCCAATGCAGGCTGTGTGTTCTGATGCAATCCTAAAAGAAAACCCCCCACATGGCACAAAGCCTGTGTGCCCTGTCCACTATACACTGCATGCACTATAGAAAGTCACCCCTCTGGCAGGCCTCCTAGCTGTAAGACAGGGTACACTATTCAGCATGTGAGGGCATAGCTGCATGAGAAATATGCCCCTACTATGTCCTTGCCAAACCTGGGACATAGTAAATGAATAGGGCAGCCATGTTAATGGATATGCTGGACACTGGTCAGTATGAGTACCCAGGGGTCACCTTAGAGATGCCCTGTGCTAAAGCTAACTACCGTACCATGGTTGCTGGCCGGGCAGAACCAGCTTACCACAACCAGACAAGAGTGAATCCCCGGGGTGAGAGATCCTGCTCTCTGGGATTCAAAACATAGCCCTTCCTGGGTGGAGGTGCTAACACCCTCTCCCCCAGGACAGTGCACTGCCCTGCTGACAAGCTTCAAAGGTCATACCACCCTTGAAATTCAACCCCCAGGCTTGCTGGTAGCAGCAGATGGCTGCCCCTATTGCAAATTCCAATTTTGGTGGGAGCAACGGTGGGAAAGCAGACAAAGGGTAAGAGGAGTGATCAGTCCTAGCTTGCACCACCCCAGTGTTGCATGCGATCTGACCTCCCCATTTCATTTTCCTCCATCTTGCATGGAAGGAAAATAACCAAGCAAGTGTAGGGAAGTGACCTCTGCCCACAGAAAATGGTCACTTAGTGGGTGTAGCAACCCTAAAGTAGATGACCCATTGGTCACTGCTAGGTACCACCTAAAACACCCACTAAATGCAATATTTAGTGGGTGTCCCTAGACTTAGAAATAAGATTCTAAAGACAAAAGAAGATCAGCAACAAATAAGACGCAAGGCTCATGAACTGAAGTCCTGCTGCAACTAGAAAAGGCGCCAAACTCTGCCTGCTGCACCCAGGACTCAACAGTCACTGCTAAGGGGTTGCTTGGGCATCAGATAGACTCTACAAATCCCCAGAGGACTTCTAATCTTCAAAAATTGCCAAAGATCTCCCTCCAGAATGAAGGCATCACTCTGCAACACCAAGGAAACAAAGACCCAGTGAAGGCCACTTCACTGACTGGCTGCTGACCAAGGAACCAGATGGTGCAGCCAGACCAAACTTCACCCATTGGACTGTGAGGACAAAACCTACTAGTGTGCCAGGTTTGGTGGCACTATGCCCCCCATTGGCCAGACAGTGCAATAACCCTAGGTACTGGTCACGTCACTGGTCACCCAGAAGGACAGTCCATTCCAGACTGAAAAAGGATAAGGAGGAAGCCCCAGTCAAGTGACATCAGCAACCACCTGAACCTTCCACCAGAGTGTCCCTTCTGACCTGCAAGTGACCCTGAAAATGACCTACTTCCTGCTTCCAAGGGCATCTTTGCACACAGCTCCTGGCTCACTGATTCACTCTGCACCTGGCCGTCCTGTGGCCTGCACTGAAGATCCATCTGTGCCCTAAGGGTCCCCCACCCCTTACAACCTCAGTACCTGAAGGGGACCCACAGGACTTACCTTTAAGTCTGCCTGTGCAGTGCCTTTCCAAGTGGTTCCCTGCAGTGGCCTGACATCAGCTCCATCGACTTTCAGCAGCTGCAGCTGCTCCTGCTGAAAACGGGAGTCGCCCGAACTTCTTCAGCTGGTCCAGGGTACCCACTGATCACCTTGATGTACCTGCAAAAGGAGACATTGGTAAACGCATTGCCTGATTTACTGTGAATTTTCAAAGTATTTCTCCAGTGATTCCTATCGTGAGAAATTACACTCAAAAGGCTAACTTTATTAAAACGTCAAAAATTCATAACTTGAAAAGTACTTACCTGGTCTGGATGGTCTTGGTCTTAAAACCTTTATACAAATGTGAAGTATTTTTGTTAATTGTTCTCAAGTTATTCTCTTGAGTGAGTGTCTCGATTTATTGATACTGTGAGGGTAACAAATGCTTTGCATTTCTCCAACATTAGCAGACTATCTTAACTGTTCGACCAAGCTACCATAAACATTAGAGCATGAGGTGGTCTAGTTTTTCCCTCTGTTAACCAATGTGTAGCTGCCTGGACCCCCTGCACAGTGTGCCTAGCTTTGCACACTGCATAGAGGGCCACCATCCTACATTCAGTGTATCAGAGGTGGGATCAAGGTCTTGAATTTCTTTTTCAATTGGCTAGAATGTCTTACTAATTTTTTAATAATTGTTAGGGCCCTGGTTAGGTCCCTACTACAATAGCATATGTTTCAAAGTCCTTACTTTATTTGGCCTTATCCAAAAGGGGTTCCACATTTATAAAAAAGGTCCCAACTTTAGAAAAATAAACACGTCAGATGCAGAGGCCCAGAGCCAGTAGCTAAGCCTGGCCCCTTACCAGGGATATAGCTATGACCACTTAAGGAAGCTCTGCAAGCTGTACAAGATTCAGACTGGGAAACATACCAACACAGACAAGTTTAGGATTCTGGTGGTCCATCACGAAAAAGGGCACCTCACAGATAGAGTAAATGAGGAAACATCTGGGGGAGAAGAAGACCATGTGGGAAATTGGGGATGAGGGTAGCTCCTCAGCCCAAAGCACTAGTGCACCTACAGAAGAAGACCTGGTCTTAGCCAGGCTGACCAAAAGACTGGCCCTATAGAGTCAGCTTTTGGAGATTGAAAAACAAAGAAGAGAGTTGGGTCATGGAGCCATTTCTGGTGGCAGCATCCAAATATTGAATGAGAAATATTTAATTATTAAACTCCCAAATGGAGTTGTCCCTCCCTTCACAGAAAGGGGTGAAATAGTGAAATGGTTTTATGCCTTTCAAAGAGCCTGCATTAGGTGGGAAATTGAGAAAAAACACTAGGGCACACTGTTGTGGGAGTTACTCTCAGGAAAGTGCAGGGATAGGGTCCTGACACTGAATGAGACAGATTTGAAATCCTATGACCTCATGAGGGGTTCAGCGGTTGAGGGCTTTGGATTTACAACTGAAGTGTACCGCATAAAGTTCAGGGAGGCTCAAAAAACCCAGTGCCAAACTTGAGAAGAGTTTGTGAACTACTCAGTAAAAATGCTGGTTGGTTGCTTAGCTGGTAGCAAGGTACAAGATTATAATGGGCTCTACAACCTATTCATAAAAGAGCATCAGTAGAGTAATTTTTTACAATGAGAGACTACACCAATACCTGGTAGACTATTTACCCTCAGGAGTTGGGGAGGAAGGCAGACCACTGGTTCAAAACAAGGGTAGCCAAGACTACCACTGGTGGGGGAAACCAAAAGAAAGAGGCCAAGAAGCCACCCCATCCCCCCCACGGAGAAGATAGTAGCTGTTAGACCTGACAGCCTTACGGTGGTCACCCTCAACTTTTTGCCTGCCTCCCTCCACTTTTTGACACTCTTTTTGCTGGTTTTAGGACTCTGCGCACCTTACTACTGCTAACCAGTGCTAAAGTGCATATAAAAACATGGTGACATTAGCTCAGACCCAATTGGCTTATTTAATTTACCTATAAGTCCCTAGTAAAAGTGCACTACATGTGCCCAGGGCCTGTAGATTAAATGCTACTAGTGGGCCTGCAGCACTGATTGTGCCACTCACATAAGTAGCCCCCTAACCATGTCTCAGGCCTGCCATTGCAAGGCTCGTGTGTGCAGTTTCACTGCCAATTCCACTTGGCATTTAAAGAACTTTCCAAGCCTTACACTCCCATTTTTCTACACATACGTCACCCCTATGGTAGGCCCTAGGTAACCCATAGGGCAGGGTGCTATGTAGGTAAAAGGCAGGACATATATCGGTGTAGTTTATATGTCCTGGTAGTGTAAAACTCCTAAATTCATTTTTCACTGGTGTGAGGCCTGCTCCTTTCATAGGTTAAAATTAGGGCTACCCTCATATACTGTTTGAGTGGTAGATTTTGATCTGAAAGGAGTAACAAGGTCATATTTAGTATGGCCAGAATGGTAATACAAAACCCTGCTGACTGGTGAAGTTGGATTTAATATTACCATTTTAGAAATGCCACTTTTAGAAAGTGAGAATTTCTCTGCACTTAAATCCTCTGTGCCTTACAATCCACATCTGGCTGGGTTAGTTGACAGCTCTCTTGTGCATTTCACTCAGGATGCTCAGTTACACCTGTATACATCTGCATACTGAATGGGTCTTCCTGGGCTAAGAGGGTGGAGGGCCTGACACTTACATGTCAAAGGACAGTGGCCTGCCCTCACACAATGGACTGCCAACCCCCCTACTGGGACCCTGGCAGACAGGATGGAAATGAAAGGGGACCTTGTGCACTTCTAAGCCACTCTTTGAAGTCTCCCCCACTTCAAAGGCACATTTGGGTATTTAAACAGGGCCTCTGATCCTACCAACTCAGACACTTCTGGATAAGATACGACTGGGGAATAAATTCTGAACCAGAACCTGCAACCTGCCAAGAGAATCAGCCTGGCTGCCCAAAGGACTCATCTGACTGCTTTGCTGAAAAGAACTGCTGCCTTGCTGTTGCCCTGCTGCCTTGCTGCCCTCTGGCTCTGCTGAGAAGTGGTCTCCAAGGGCTTCGTTTGAGCTTTCCTCCTGTTTCCTGAAGTCTCAGCGCCACAAAGACTTCTTCTCTGCAAAGAACTCCTTGTGCTGCGAAAAATTTCCGCACAGCCTGGCAGAATCAATGCACAGCTTGCATCGAGGTGAGAAAATCACTGAACGCCTAACAGGGATGATGCAGCCCGTCTCCCTGAGTAGAGATTGACGTAGCGCCAGCATTGCGACCGGAAACTTCAATGCACAGCCCACTGGATCAAAGTATAGCCAAGCTGGAACGATGCATCCCGACTTCCTGTGAGAAGAACCAACGCAGTGTCTGCCGTGCAACAGAAATTTCCCTGCATCACTCACCGAATCGATTCAGCTCCTGCGACTTCGCTCCACACGCCCAGGATTTCTCCGCATCGTCCCCGGGCATCCAAATACCCCGCAACCCAAAAAGGATCCAAGTCTACGCACCGGAAATCGTCAAAAGGCCCATGCTGCGTGGAAAATATCAACGCATCGTCTGTGTGCGCCCGGAGAAACCGGAGCACACCTCCCAGTTTTCTACGCATCTTCAGGTACTTGGTGCTTGCAAGAGACACTCATTGCTTTTTAAGTACTTAAGACTATTTTTCATTACACATGTGATATCTCAACTTGTACTTATCAAATCTTGATCGATTTGACCTTATTCTACTCAGATAAATATTCTATATTTTTCTCAACCTGTGTGGTATATTTTGTGGTGTTATTGCATGATTTATCGCAAAAATAGTTTACACATTGCCTTCTAAGTAAAGCCTGACTGCTCAGTGCCAAGCTACCAGAGGGTGGGCACAGGATAATTTGGATTGTGTGTGACTTATCCTGACTAGAGTGAGGGTCCTTGCTTGGACAGGGGGTAACCTGACTGCCACAATAGACCCCATTTCTAACAGTAGCCAAAATAAAAAGAAGGAGTTTTCTCAAGGTCCCCAAAAAACCTGCACAGGAGGGTTGGCCCAAAGACTCCTCACAGTCTAGGGATGGGTCAAAACAAGGAACTTTGATTCCACCAAGGGTTGGTGCTATGATTGGAAAACAGAGGACACTAAACTAGAGATCCTAGGTGAAAAAACAAAAAGAATGCCTCTAATCAACCTGCCTTAAATGCAGTCTCCTGCTGGTATCAGAGGTGAGGCCTGACCATGTCTGTGATCCAACAGAGGAAACATTAGTCACTGAGGGTGGGGTACAATTACCCGGAGCTGCTTTGCCAAGTAAAATGCAAAAATACAGGCAGCACCCTTTGATTAATGGGGAGAAAGTGGAAGCACTGAGGAACACAGGAGCTAGTGTTACCATGGTAACGCAGCACTCGGTACATTCAAATCAGTACCTGGTAGGGAGGTCTTATCCTGCCACCATTACTGACGATGAAACAACATCCCATCCCATGGCTATGTTAACCTTTGATTGGGGGGGAGTAGTAGGGCAAAAAGAAGTGGTTGTGTTCTCATCCATCCCAATAGATTGCCTGCTTGGAAATTTTAGGAAAGTACCATCTTGCCTGGCATGTTACCCCCATATTTCACTGTATATATGTTGTTTTAGTCTATGTGTCACTGAGACCTTGCCAGACAGGGCCCCAGTGCTCATAAGTATGTGCCCTGTATGTGTTCCCTGTGTGATGCCTAACTGTCTCACTGAGGCTCTGCTAACCAGAACCTCAGTGGTTATGCTCTCTCTGCTTTCCAGATTTGTCACTAACAGGCTAGTGACTAAATTTACCAATTCACATTGGCATACTGGTACACCCATATAATTCCCTAGTATATGGTACTGAGGTACCCAGGGTATTGGGGTTCCAGGAGATCCCTATGGGCTGCAGCATTTCTTTTGCTACCCATAGGGAGCTCTGACAATTCTTACACAGGCCTGCCACGTTATTTCACAGCCATTTACCACTGCACTTAAGTAACTTATAAGTCACCTATATGTCTAACCTTCACCTGGTAAAGGTTTGGTGCAAAGTTACTTAGTGTGTGGGCAAATTCGGGGCAAATTCCCCGGACTTTGTGAGTGCGGGGACACCATTACACGTGTGCACTGTACATAGGTCACTACCTATGTACAGCGTCACAATGGTAACTCCGAACATGGCCATGTAACATGTCTAAGATTGTGGAATTGTCACCCCAATGCCATTTTGGCATTGGGGGAACAATTCCATGATCCCCCGGGTCTCTAGCACAGAACCCGGGTACTGCCAAACTGCCTTTCTGGGGTCTCCACTGCAGCTGCTGCTGCTGCCAACCCCCCAGACAGGTTTCTGCCCTCCTGGGGTCCAGGCAGCCCTGGCCCAGGAAGGCAGAACAAAGGACTTCCTCTGAGAGAGGGTGTAACACCCTCTCCCTTTGGAAATAGGTGTGAAGGCTGGGGAGGAGTAGCTTCCCCCAGCCTCTGCAAATGCTTTAATGGGCACAGATGGTGCCCATCTCTGCATAAGCCAGTCTACACCAGTTCAGGGATCCCCCAGCCCTGCTCTGGCGTGAAACTGGACAGAGGAAAGGGGAATGACCACTCCCCTGACCTGCACCTCCCAGGGGAGGTGCCCCGAGCTCCTCCAGTGTGTCCCAGACCTCTGCCATCTTGGAAACAGAGGTGTTTGTGGCACACTGGACTGCTCTGAGTGGCCAGTGCCAACAGGTGACGTCAGAGGCTCCTTCTGATAGGCTCTTACCTCTCTTGGTAGCCAATCCTCCTTCCTAGGTAGCCAAACCTCATTTTCTGGCTATTTAGGGTCTCTGTTTTGGGGATCTCACCAGATAACGAATGCAAGAGCTCACCAGAGTTCCTCTGCATCTCCCTCTTCACCTTCTGCCAAAGGATCGACCACTGACTGCTCAGGATGCCTGCAAAACCGCAACAAAGTAGCAAGACGACTACTAGCAACCTTGTATCGCTTCATCCTGCCGGCTTTCTCGACTGTTTCCAGGTGGTGCATGCTCTGGGGCTAGCCTGCCTCCTCTCTGCACCAGGAGCTCTGAAGAAATCTCCTGTGGGTAGACGGAATCTTCCCCCTGCAACCTCAGGCAACAAAAGACTGCATCACTGGTCCTCTGGGTCCCCTCTCAGCACGACGAGCGTGGTCCCTGGAACTCAGCAACTCTGTCCAAGTGACTCCCACAGTCCAGTGACTCTTCAGTCCAAGTTTGGTGGAGGTAAGTCCTTGCCTTCCCACGCTAGACTGCATTGCTGGGTACTGCATGATTTGCAGCTTCTCCGGCTCCTGTGCACTCTTACAGGATTTCCTTTGTGCACAGCCAAGCCTGGGTCCCCGACACTCTAACCTGCAGTGAACAACCTTCTGAGTTGTCCTCCGGCGTCATGGGACTCCCTTTTGTGACTTCGGGTGGACTCCGGTTCACTTTTCTTCTAAGTGCCTGTTCAGGTACTTCTGCAGGTGCTGCCTGCTTCTGTGAGGGCTCCCTGACTTGCTGGGTGCCCCCTCTGTCTCCTCATCCAAGTGGCGACATCCTGGTCCCTCCTGGGCCACAGCAGCACCCAAAAACCCTAACTGTAACCCTTGTAGCTAGCAAGGATTGTTTGCGGTTTTTCTGCGTGATAATACCTCTGCAAGCTTCCTCACGACGTGTGGCATCCGTCCTCCAAAGGGGAAGTTTCTAGACCTCTTCATTCTTGCAGAACACCAAGCTTCTTCCAACAGGTGGCAGCTTCCTTGCACCCTCAGCTGGCATTTCTTGGGCTCCTGCCCACTCTCGACACTGTTGCGACTCTTGGACTTGGTCCCCTTGTCTTACAAGTACTCAGGTCCGGAAATCCACTGCTGTTGCATTGCTGGTGTTGGTTCTTCCTGCAGAATCCCCCTATCACGACTTCTGTGCTCTCTGGGGGTAGTAGGTGCACTTTACACCTACCTTTCAGGGTCTTGGGGTGGGCTATTTTTCTAACCCTCACTGTTTTCTTACAGTCCCAGCTACCCTCTACAAGCTCACATAGGTTTGGGGTCCATTCGTGGTTCGCATTCCACTTTTGGAGTATATGGTTTGTGTTGCCCCTATACCTATGTGCTCCTATTGCCATCTGCTGTAACTTTACATTGCTTGCATTACTTCCTTTTGCTATTATCTGCATAATTTTGGTTTGTGTACATATATCTTGTGTATATAACTTATCCTCATACTGAGGGTGCTCACTGAGATACTTTTGGCATATTGTCATAAAAATAAAGTACCTTTATTTTTAGTATATCTGTATATTGTGTTTTCTTATGATATTGTGCATATGACACCAGTGGTATAGTAGGAGCTTTACATGTCTCCTAGTTCAGCCTAAGCTGCTTTGCCATAGCTACCTTCTATCAGCCTAAGCTGCTAGAAACACCTCTTCTACACTAATAAGGGACAACTGGACCTGGCACAAGGTGTAAGTACCTTTGGTACCCACTACAAGCCAGGCCAGCCTCCTACAGAAATTACCTGGAGTATTCCCCCTTGGCTGAAGTAGAACTAAAGACCCCTGTAGCCATGCTGTGGATCCCAGAATGGGCCTGTGTCAAGACTAGGGCACAGAGTGAACTTCAGAGAGGAAAAGGAGAGTTGGATCCTGAAATAGTAGACCAGCCTCCCAATAGAAAGGACAAGAAGACTGTGGAACTAGCTTCAGATCAGATCCAAAATCAGAACCCTTCTTCCCAGGAAAAAGACTCACCCATCATGACCTTACCACCCAGAGCTCTTGGGCCCAGGGGGACCCCTCTGGGATGTTTTGTGCCAGGGACAGATAACTTGTCCCACACTTGAAGGCCTGAGGCAGCAAGCTGCACAGGAAGAGCTGGGAAATATCAGTGGTACCCACAGGGTTTATTGGGAGGGTGGACTCCTGTTCACTGAGGCCAGAGACCTTAAGCCTGGTGTAACCAGGAAAGTCGTAGTACCCCAGTAGTTGAGATAGTTTCTTCTCACTCTAGCCCATAACATTCCCCTAACTGGGCATCTGGGCCGAAATAAAACTTGGATTATGTTGATTAACCACTTTTACTGGCCATGAATATCACAAAAAGTAAAGGACTTTTGTCAGTCCTGCACTACCTGCCAAGCTAGTGTCAAGGCAGGAGGGCAATTGAAGGCACCTTTAATGCCACTACCTGTGGTTGGGGTTCCCTTTGAGAGGGTAGAGCTGGTCATTGTTGGCTCCCTTGATCCCCAAACAGCATCAGGACACAGATACATAGTAGTGGTACATGCCACTAGATATCAAGAGGCTCCACCTCTTAAGACCATTACTGTTTCTGCAGTTGCAAAAGCCCTCCTGGATATTTTCGCCACAGTAGAGTTCTCTAAGGAGGCAGTATCAGACAGAGGTTCAAACTTTGTATCTGCATACTTGAAACACATATGGAAGGAATGTGGTGTGACTTAAAAGTTCACTACCCCATTCCATCCTCAGACAAATGGGTTGGTTGAAAGATTTAACCAGACCCTAAAAGGCATGATTGAAGGACTCCCTGAAAAACTCAGAAGGAGATGGGATGTCTTACTTCAATGTCTGCTTTTTGCCTACAGGGAAGTGCTGCAAAAGGGAGTGGGATTCTCTCCATTTGAACATTTGTTCGGGCATCCTGTTAGGGGATCACTGATCCTTGTAAGTGAAGGCTGGGCAAAGCCTCTCAAAGAACCCAAGCACGTCATTGTGGACTATGTACTTGTCCTACTTTTAAGGATGGCAGGGTACATTGAGAATGCAAGTCAAAATCTTCAGGCTAGCCAAGAGCTGGAAAAGCTCTAGTGTGATCAAAAAGCTGCCATGGTTGAGTTCAAACCAGGGTAGAAAATTTGGGTGTTGGAGCATGTTGCCCCAAGGCTCCTCCAGGACAAATGGTATGAGTCCTATTCCATTCTTGAGAAGAAAGGGGAAGACACCTACTTGGTTGACATAGGCAGTTGCCAAACCCCAAGGATAATTATTCATGTCAACTGTCTAAAATCTTATTATGATAGACGTGATGTGACTACACTCATGGTTACAGATGAGGGACAGGAAGAAGAGTGTGAACCTCTCCCTGATCTCTTCTCCAGCGACCCACAAGCTGGTTCTGTGGATGGAGTGGTCTTGTCAGACACCCTCACAGAACAACAGCAGGCTGATATCAGGCAAGTCCTTAACCAGTATGCTGAGTTATTCTCCCCGACCCCTGGAAAGACTGAGTGGTGTACCCATGATGTGGACACTGGAGCTTGCCTGTCCAAAACAAGATTTACAGACAGTCAGACCATGTCGGGGACAGCATACAATCTGAAGTCAAAAAGATGTTTGATTTGGGTGTCATTGAATCCTCAGAGAACCCCTGGGCTAGCCCAATGGTTTTAGTCCTCAAACTGCACTCAAAAGGATAGAAAAGTGTGATGAAGTTTTCTGTGGATTACAGGAGCTTCAATTCTGTAACAAAAACTGATGCTCACCCAATCCCAAGAGGTGATGAACTCATTGACAGGTTAGGGACAGCCACATATCTGAGTACTTTTGTTTTGACATCAGGGTACTGGCATGATCAGTTCACAGTTATGCACTTTAGACTAAAGAATGCACCTGCCACCTTCCAGAGGTTGGTGTATGAAGTCCTTGCTGGACTGGAATTCTTTAGTGCAGCTTACCTTGATGACATAGCTGTCTATAGGTCCACCTGGCAGGATCACCTGATTCACCTAGGGAAGGTACTTATGGCTCTGCAGAAGGCAGACCTCACTATCAAGGCATGTAAGTCCCAGATTGGACAGGGCAAATTTGTTTACTTGGCTCACCTGGTTGTTGGATGCCACATTCAACCTCTCCAACCCAAGATCCAGACCATTATGGCTTGGGAAGCCCCCACAACCCAGACTCAGGTCAGGGCATTCCTTGGCCCGACTGGATACTATAGGAAATTTGTGAAGGATTATGGAACCATAGTTGCCCCCTCACAGAATTAACCTGCAAGAAAATATCCAAAAAGGTTAATTGGACAGTGAGTTGTCAAAGGGCCTTTGACTCTCTGAAGAATGCTATGTGCTCTTCTCCAGTACTACACGCTCCAGATTACTTCAGGCAGTTTGTTGTCCAAACATATGCCTCTGAACTGAGGGTAGGAACAATCCTAGCCCAGAAAAATGGTGAAGGACATGACCAGCCTGGGATGAGGGTAGCTCCTCCACCCAATGCACTAGTGCACCCACATAGGAAGACCTGGCCTTAGCCTAGCTGACCAAAAGGCTGGACCTAGAGAGTCAGCTTTTGGAGATTGAAAAACAGAGAATTGGTCTTAGGACCCATCTCTGGTGGCAGCATCCAAATTTTAAAGGATAAATCTTTCAATATTAAACTCCCAAAAGGAGTTGTCCCTCCCTTCACAGAAGGTGATGAGACAGTGAAATGGTTTTCTCTCTTTAAAGGAGCCTTCATTGTGTGGGAAATTGAGAAACAACACTGGGGCACACTGCTGTGGGAGTTACTCTCAGGAAAGTGCAGGGATAAGCCCCTGACACTGGATTGGACAGATTTTAAACCCACAGCTTCACTTGCGTATAGTTTGCGGACTTGAATGCTGGGCTGTACAACCTATTCCTGAAAGAGCATCTGCTGAGTATTTGTTACAATACCTGGTAGACCAAGGTACACTTTCCACTCAGGAGTTGAGGAGGAAGGCAGACCACTGGGTCAAGACAAGTGTGGTCGTGTCAGACACCCTCTACCACTGGTGAGAGAGACCAAAAGAAAGAGGCCAAGAAGTCCCCCAAGGGAAAGATTGGAGCCAAACCAAAAACAAAGTGTCTTCTCAAGGTCTCCAAAAACGTGGACTGTGTCACTGTGCCCTCCAGTTGCCAGACCGTGCAATAGCCCTAGGTGCAGGTTACCTCACATTGAACACCCAGAAGGACAGTCTATTCTCGACTGATAAAAGGACCAGGAGGAAGCCCCAGTCAAGGGATTTCAGGAACCACTAGCACCTCCCACCAGAGTGCCCCTGCTAACCTGCAAGTGACCCTCACAATTACCTACCTCCTGCTTCCAAGGGTAACTTTGCGCACAGCTCCTGGCTCACCAATTTGCTCTGCACCCAGCCGTTCTGTGCCCTGTACCAAAGATCCAGGTGTGCCCTTAAGGGGTGCCACCCCTTGTGACCTCGACCTCCCAAAAGGACCCACCGGACATATCTTTAAGTCTAAGCCTGTGCAGTGCTTTTCCAAGTGGTCCCCTGCAGTGGCCTGGCATCAGCTCTATCGATTTTCTGCAGCTGCTCCCACTGCAACGGAAGTCGTCTGAACTTCTCCAATTGGTCCAGGGTACCCACCAATGACCTCCACATATCTACAAAAGGAGACACTGGAAAACGCACTGCTTGATTTACTGTGAATGTTCAAAGTATTTCTCCATTGATTCATATCATGCGTAATTACACACAAAAAGACTAACTTTTTTAAAACTTAAAAAATTCATAACTTGAAAAGTACTTACTTGATCTGGATGATCTTGGTCTTAAATTTTTTATAAAACTATGAAGTATGTTTGTAAATTGGTTTTGAGTTATTCATTTGAGTGTGTGTCTCGATTTTATTTATACTGTGAGTACAACAAATGCTTTGCACTTCTCCAAGATAAGCCTAACTGATTGATTAATCTACCATAGAAATAGGAGCATTAGGTGGTCTAGTTTTTAACCTTGTGAACCACTGTGTGGTTGCCTGGACCCCCTTAACAGTGGGCCTAGCTTTGCACACTACATAGAGGGCCAGCCTCCTACAATAGATCCCTGCCTTCTCACCAGAGGAGTTGGAGAAGCTGGTGTCTGAGGTCCTACTTCTGTATGGACATCTCTATGGTGCACCAGAAGAGCAGCTAAGTGCCTCATGTGCACATATTTTCTCTGTACTTCACCATATATTCCCTCCTCTCAGGCTAGATTCTGCCCACATGTGCCAAAATGTCAGTTCAAGGTCATGTAGGTACAGTCAGTGTGACATCAATGGAGAAGACAACGTGCAAGTATTTTTGTTCAGTGCCAGATGTTGAGTTCTAATACACTGTGGTGTGTGTGCATTGAGTGCTCCCTGATCCACCTTGTGTTGGATCCATATGACTATTTAGGGTGACATTACAGCCATCCCGAACACGTCAATGTGAAACAGCATGTATTTGCATGACAACATGAGCTGTGTATTCATGTTTTATGTGTCAGTTGTGTGTGAAGTGAGCAATGTGTATGTTGCCACAGAGATTCCAAACCACATCTGCCTCTACTAAACTGTTGTTTGGAAGGCATATCCTACCTTACTCTGCCCTTCAGGTTGCAACACACACATAACATGCCAAATTGCTATTGGCCATATGATGTACTGTCATGCATGGAAGTGATGGGAATGGAGTTTTACCTAGGTTCTGGCTGCTCAGAGTGCAAAGACCAGGGCTTGTCAATTGTATCTCACAGTATGGGTCCAAGTCTAGGCTGGTATCGAATTACTTTTACTATGCAACTGTGGCACTGTGCCCACTCCCTATTTCTTAGGCCATGAGGCCATATCTTGGCTCTGTGCTAATATGCAGCTTAATTAGGCTCTTTTCTCTGACAAGACTGTAAATGGTTTTAGGGGAGAGCTAATATTCTGTGACTAATGTGCACTTGGCATCATTGTCAATGTGTGTCTCAGACCCTTGACAGGTCCCTTAATCCCACAGCCCAGTTGGCACCTTCATACAGGTCACATATGTCCTGTGCAGGCTCATTGCATATCTGACATTTCAAAAGTGCAAACTGTGTGCTGTTTCCTGGGAACCAATAATATGTGAATCAGTAGTCTAGTCACATTGCTGGAAATGGACAATGCATGACTATGGCCCTCATTATGACATTGGTGGTAAAAACTGCCTACCGCGGCCGCAACGGCTGCCAAAAGTTTGTCGCAGCGGCTACCAGCCGTCTGCCGTATTATGACCACAGCCGGATTTCCCACAGTAGGACGGCGGAAATCCGGTGGTGGCCATGCCGGCGGATGGCGGTAAGGTGGCGCTGCTGCCACCAGCAGCCCCACACCAGTAGACCGCTGCCAGCTGTATTATGACCAATAATACGGCCTGGCTGTGTTCTGCTGGCAGAAGCTGCTGGTGGCAGCAGCACCCCATCCCGTCTCCTGCCGCAGGACCGCCTAGACACAGGTAAGTAGGTGCTCTGACAGGGGAGGGGGGTGTTGTGTGTGTGTGGGGGTGTGTGTGTGTATGTGTGTGCATGTATGGAGGTGTGAGTGTGTATATGTTGTGTACTGTGAATGCGTGTCTGCGTGTATGTATGAAAGTATGTGCAGTTGTGTGTGTGAATGGAGGTATGCATGCGTGGCTGAATGTGGGAATGGGTGTGTGTATGCGTGTGTGAAGGGGGAGTGAATGTAGGGGGGGTTTGGAGAGGAAGAGGGGGTGGGGGGGACTCTGGGGAGGTGTTGGGGTGGAGAAGACCACTATCAGTGACAGGGAAGGGATTCCCTGTCACTGATAGTCCCCACTGCCATGGTGTAGTGAAGCCCGCTGGGCTGGAGATTGATATCTCCAGCCCGGCGGCCGTTACCCCTGTGGCGGTTGGTGTGGTACATTGGCAGTTTGGCTTCTGCTAAACCGCCAATGTCATAATATGGTGGCAATACTTTCCACCATATTACCGCTGACCGCCAGGGTCATAATGAGGGCCTGTGTTGTTTTGGCTGCAATCTATGTAATATGGACACATATGTCCAAAAATGTGTTATATGTTAAGGACAAGACACACAGAACCCCTCCCCTTGAAGATGAAGGAGTCTGCATTTGTCCCTGTACATGTCCACAAATGGACAGGCTAGACTCTTTCTGTATCCACCATGCCAGTCTCTTCATTTTTA
Organism: Pleurodeles waltl; assembly: GCF_031143425.1. NCBI lineage: Eukaryota > Metazoa > Chordata > Amphibia > Caudata > Salamandridae > Pleurodeles > Pleurodeles waltl. Next base: position 1,216,980,055 of record NC_090437.1, on the reverse strand, counting down.
CCCATGTGTAAAGTTTGAGTATGCACCTTGGCAGTAGCCTGCAGGGTCTGTGTGCAGAGGAACATTCTAACAGATTGTGAGTGTTTTGATGCATTCATGCCTAATACGTGTACCTTGCAGTAACCAGAGAGGTGTGATGTATCACATAGTTTCTTAGATCTCAGTCAGATTGCTAGATCATGTACCACAAGATGTCAGTTGACCTACCTAGTCAGTGCAGGGCCTGAGCAGGGTGGTAGGTTTGTCTGCAGATTGGAAAGTGTTTGTAGTCATGTCCCTATACTCAATGGCTAGTGTGTGCCACACTTAGGCAGTATGGGCAAAACAGAATGTTATCAGCTTGGTGTACTGACATGTATATGACTCAGACATTTTGGATGAGGCCTGTGGACATAAATTCTTGTTTTGTCTACTGCATCCATTCAGGTCAATGCCCATCAGAAGAAAGGGATATGGAGAGCCATTGCCAAGAAGGTGCAGACCCTGAAGGTCCACAGCTGGCTGTGCACCCACTGTCACAAGAGGTGAAAGGACCTGAGGTGCTGGACCGGAGGGCTGTCCTCCCAAAGTGGGTAGGTTGTCCGACGGACCATGACCCCCCTAACGGCCCGCATTCTGTTGATGCCCTACCCAGAGCTTGAGGGGCGTTTATGGGCAGCACAGCAGCCACAAGGGGGTGAGTACACAGCAAAATCCTGCCTGTCCCATTGCCAGGTGATTGGGTAAGGTACTGACTGATCCATCTGACAACGAGGGATGAGACATGTGTCACACAGTAGATGCAGCCTTTTGGACCTGGGACCTAGGACAAAACTGGGGTGAATCCACAAACCACTTGCTCTGTAGAGAGCATAAATTGCATAGTGATCATTCATGTACTGTTTGTGTTGTAGTTGGTGTAATTAGTATCCAAGAGATCACTACTTCTACATGTTACAGGCCCAAAGGTAAGCGGGTTATGGATCACTGTGCTCTGCCATGTGTCTGTGTATTTGTGTATGTAGATACCTGCCACCCAAAAGCTACTTATCTTCAGTGTGTGATGGGTGCTGGTGCCTCATTGCAGTCTCTGATGTGCAGGTGTCAAAGATACATATGGCATGGCTTAGATGGCTAATTGATTGCTGGTGTAGCAAACTACTTTCCCTTGGTAAGTGGGGAATGTCAATTGGCTGGATTTATGTGCCATCACTGTTTCCAACATTCCATGTGCCTACATGTCAGCATGTGTCCCTTTCTCTAAAAGAAACATTTGTAAGCTGCAGTTTCATGCATGTTCTACCTATCTTAATGGTGTGATGTATGTATTCCCTCACATATATGAGCATGGCAACCTGCATATTTACAATGGGGTTACAATGTATCTTGTGACACAGACAGGAGTGTGTCACCATTGTTTCCTGTCTGACAAATGACTTTATGCATTGTAGTATCTAATTTGTCCAGTAGAACTGCAGTAGCAATGAGGGACATGACAGGTAGGCCCAGAGTGTGTAACCACTATTTGTATATCTATGCCCTTGATGTGGAATCATGTGGAAGAGTGCACTGTACATATGTAATGGTTAAAGATTGTGCCCTGACTGTTGGAATGCATCATGGAGTGACTTGCAGTGATGTTGGCATAACATGTGTTTGGGTACCGTCATTCATCTACAGACACATACCAGGGTTGTCAAGTCCAAGATGTAGATAGTGTTGTGGATTCTCATTGGGCAACAGGTTGTGAGCCTTCTATTAGACCTTGCTAGTTCTGCATCCCTCAAACGTGCAAAGGACAGATGGCTTCAGCAGAAACACTCAGGGGATGTCATTGTAATGGGTGTCAGTCATTAGTGCTGACTATCCTGGAGCTTGCTGATTCATTGTTTTGTGTATTCTAGAGACATCTCTCCCTGACATTTTGAACCTGACCTCAACAGTGTTCCTTTCAATGCCTCATGTGTGGACTATCTGAGTGGCTTGATACTACCTCCATGACTCTGTTGACTCCATGACTCTGTTGGGACAGATGTCACTTGGAAAAGTGTACAGTGTTGTTTCCGGTGTGATATAGGTATTTCCATGTCACCTACTACAAGATATTGTACTTTTGTAAGCAGCATTGCAGGATGTCAGAGCATCATTTCTCCTTGTTGGTTCATTACATATGTGCCAGGAAGATGTGTGCATTGTGTGGGATATGTGGGAATTGACTATACAATGGGAAACTACTGTTTGCTATTAGTTAACTGAGGTCTGCTGAATATGGGACAGCTTTGAGGATGAAAAGTTCTCCTAGTTGTTGTATGGCTATTGTAGTTCCAAGGCATCAGCCGTGCAATTGTAGTTGTCTGAGATACTGATTTTCCTGCAGACAACTTTTGGAAATCCCTTTGGCATGCATGCATATGCAAGGCCTACGTGATATAATGTTATAGTTTGTCAAGCAGAGTTGTAGGTCAAGTGTTATCAAGTGTTATCATGGACAGGTGATGACTCGCTTCCTCTTTGTCCTTAATGGTAGCGGACCCACCAGGGCAACCCCTTGCACCATCTTTGTCCACCACCCCTGTTCTACCACCACCTTCCCTGTTGTACCCCATCCATTTGGCCATGCCAGCTCACCAAAGAGTTCAGCGTCTCCTTTGCCGCAGCACCTCCTCCCGAGCCCCTGTTACCTCTCCGGCCTCAGTGAGGAGGCTATTGGCCTCCTGAGGAGTATCTTTGTGGGTCAGTCAGCCATTGTGAATGCCAGCAAGGGATGGCAACTCAGCTCCACAGCTGAATGCATTCCTGGAAGGCATTCATGATGCAATGGCTGGCCTACAGGGACCTTTTCAGGCTCTGGCCTCCTCACTGATGGCAGGGAGTCACCCCCAACTTCTGTCTCCCCTCCACCTCCCTCTTCCCAATCCAAATCCTCCCTCCTCTTTCCTACCCAGGCCACACAGACAGATCTGCAGACATCCACCTCAATACCCAAATGTATCTCACACAAACACAAGCATAACAAAACACACTGGCACACACACAAACATCCACCTACAGACACAACAACACTCCCTGCTTCCCTGGACATTCACACCACTCCCAGCATCACAGACACTACATCAAGCATAGCGACAGGCACAACACCAACAGTCACAGGCACACCCAGTACACCCATCAAACCTGCAGACATCACCCCTGCAGACATCCACTACAAGCACCACACCTGCAGATACCACAACTACAGACACAGATGCATCCACCACATCCAGCCAACCTGCAGTCACCACCCAAACAGACACACACAACCACCACTCCCACATCCCCAGCACCTCCACCTCCCATCCCATCAAGACACACAAGTGCCCACACTCATACACCCAATAGACACCCACCACACACAAGCACACCTCCGATAAGCACGCACCCATGACATCCACACCTGCAGAGCCCACAACCACTCTCTCAACCTCCAAATCCCGATCCCCTTCTGGTGAGCATCCCCATGTGTTAAAAAAAAACAAAACAATTGTCTAGCCTTGATCTTTGACCTGTTCTCCCCCATCCCAGATACAGAAGGACCCCACCCAGCACCCAGGCTTTCCCTTCCACCTACAAGGTCTCCCCTGCGACCTTTAAATATCTTTCCCCCAGAAGAAGAAGCCCAACCCTCCCAAGAAGAAGACCACCTGTCCCAAGCCCAAATCCCTCCATCCTAAATCTGATCCCCCCACCCTCCAACCCTCGTTAATCCTTGAGGTGTCTGTCTGCCCCCTTGATGCCACTTCATGTGGAGGTCCCCTGGCAGTTAGGAGTCAAGTTTTGCCACAATACTGTACTATCTTTGGGACCATATATATATATATATATATATATACATATATATATATATATATATATATGCTTGGAACAAAATCCGGACTGCAGAAGCTGTAGCGCAGTGGTCCCAGACAGACTCCGGAGCTCCCAAACATACAACAATTGTTCCTCTGAATTAAAGAAAAGCAGGGACACCTCCAAGCTGCTGGCAATAAATAGAATTTTTTTATTTGGAAAAATGACTCCCCTCCAATGTGTTTCACGCGTAGCCTTGGTCACGGATGAAAACACCAATATATAAAAAAATATTAAACATAAAAAACTGACTCATATCCAAATCTCAGTATTTTAGACTTTCACTGTGGTGGCCATCTTGGAATGGTGTAATGTTTATCATTATCTATATTGACATTCTATTTTGCATGCATGAAATATTGAACATTTATATTTTGTTCTTTTATTACTGATATAGAACAATGTATTAACAGATATCTCCATTTATTTATGAATATCAATTTTATGTACAGCAATTACTGTACCCATTTTTTATTTGTTACTGATGAGATAACATCATACACTGTTGTATATCCTTACATTTATGTAAATATATTTTATAATTATTATATAAATCAAATTAGATGAGCCCATATTTTTAATGGCCCTATTTTATCTACTCATATGAATGTTCATAATATATGCATACAATGTTCAAGATACCTTTAAAAAATAACTTTCAAAATTAACCTTCAAAATAACCTTCAAAATTACTTTTAAAAATACCTTCAAGAATACCCTATCCTGCCCCAGTGGGCAATTAGATATAATCAATAATACACACTTCAATTTTCATATTATATGTATTTGACATGGTATATCTAAAGTTAATGATGCACTACCACCCAAATGCCAAAATTCATATCTTAATTCACAATTTATAGCTTTGATTCATGTTATCCATACTTCTCTGTCCTACTTCGGAATAAGTCCGCCTATTTATAAGTGATTGATAAAAACAAACGTGAAATCACCTAATATCCCACAAGCCATGAATAAAATAACATACTGATCATAATACAAATGCTCGTATAGTCATGAATCCTGGCCTCCTATCCTAAATGAATATTCATTTCTTCGCTGGGATTCAACCCTAAAGGATCAAGTGTATCAAATTTAATTATATATTTTGATTCCAAAACTCTTAACTCTCGTTCTCTGTCTCCTCCTCGACAGTACATTTTCATCTGGTCAATCACAACAAACCAAAGTAGATTCTCATTTCCAAAATGTATATCATAAAGATGTCTTGCCACTGGATAGTTTTTATCATAGTTTCTAATCGCTCTTCTATGTTCCAATACCCTCTTCTTAGCACTGTGGATTGTGCTGCCAACATTTATCTTCTGAGAGGGGCATATTAAGCAATACACACAGTATGTTGTATTGCAGTTGAAATGTCCTTTGATGGTATATTCTTTCTTAATACTTGTTACTTCTATTTTTTTTTACAATTCTCACTATTCCTACATACTTTTTAAAATAATAAATTCTCCCTGCAGGTCTGATCCACCTTTTGTTTTGCCTGTGTGATAACCTTCATATCATATCGCCTCTCCTTAAATCTTTTGCACATGATTTTACATTCTTCTTGATAGTCTGCTATATCACTACAGATTCGTCTTGCTCTCAACAATTACCCATAAGGAATACTCTGTATTAAACTTGAGGGATGTGCACTCGGGGTAAAAAGTAAACTGTTACCTGCCGTCAATTTTCTATGTAATTTGATTGCAAGTCCCCCATTCTTGACCATCACTTCAACATCTAAAAATTCAATATTGGTTTTGCTGTGCTGTTCAGCAAATTTAAAGTTATAATCATTCTGATTTAAACTTCGAACAAAAGTCATAGCTGAAGATACATCCCCTCTCCAAATCACAAAGATATCATCAATATATCTACACCATAGAATAACTCTTTCATCAAACTCCTTATTTCAACTGAATTCTCCTCCTCCCACCAGCCCAAAAATTTTTTTGCATAGCTTGGGGAGAAGCAAGTTCCCATTGTAGTCCCCTGCAGTTGTTTGTAAATCTGATTGTCAAAGAGAAAAAATGTATTCCGTAGACAAAGACTTATCATATCACATAACATTTCTGTATGTAATAATAATGAGATGGACCTCGCTCGCAAGAAATGTCTGATTGCTTTCAGAACCAGCTCATGATCAATACTAGTATACAGACTAGCCACATCCAATGTTAACAAAAAGTAGGCATCTTCCCATTGTATATTTTCCATTATCTTCAGAAAGTGCGTAGTGTCTTTCACATATGAAGGAATTGTCTCCACAAATAGATGAAGGAAATAATCCATATATTTTGAAATGTTCTCCAAAAGAGAACCCATGGCTGACACTATTGGTCTACCCAGCGGATTGAATTTATCTTTATGTACCTTGGGTAAAAGATATAGGCCCTCATTACAACCCTGGCGGTCAGTGATAAAGTGGAAGTAATACCGCCAACAGGCAGGTAATAAAAAAATTGAATTATGACCACGATGGAAACCGCCAACACAGACAGCCACTTTAACACACTGACTGCATTGGCGGTAGAAACAAGCACCGCGGCGGTAACCGCCAACAGCCAGGCAGAAGACAAGGTTCTACACACTGTACTATGAGACACCAATCCGCCACCTTTTCCGGGGCAGTACCAATGCCATCAAAAGCACGGCGGAAACAATCAATCAATCAATCAATCAATCATTGGATTTATAAAGCGCTCTACGTATCCGTGAGGGTTTCAAGGCACTGGGGAGGAGAGGGGGTACTGTTACTGATCGAAGAGCCAGGTCTTGAGGAGTCTTCTGAAGTTGAGTAGGTCTTGGGTCTGTCATAGGTTGGTGGGGAGGGTGTTCCAAGTTTTGGCAGCGAGGTATGAGAAGGATCTGCCGCCGGAGGTCTTTCTTCGGATGCGGGGAACGACGGCGAGGGCGAGGTTAGTGTAGCGGAGCTGACTGGTGGGGTGTAGAAGCTGAGTCTGATGTTCAGGCAGGCTGGTCCGGTGTCGTGGAGCGCTTTGTGAGCGTGGGTAAGAAGCTTGAAATTGATCTTCTTGACCACGGGGAGCCAGTGAAGGTTTCTCAGGTGGTGGGAGATGTGGCTGTGGCGGGGTACGTCGAGGATCAGCCTGGCGGAGGCATTTTGGATGCGTTGGAGGCATAGTAGGTCTTTTGCTGGGATGCCTGTGTAGAGTGCGTTGCCGTAGTCCAGTCTGCTGCTGACAAGGGCCTGTGTCACAGTTCTTCTGGTTTCTGTCGGGATCCACTTGTAGATTCTACGGAGCATGCAAAGTGTGTTGTAGCAGGAGTTGGAAACTGCGTTGATCTGTTTAGACAAGGTGAGGGAGGAGTCGAGGATGAAGCCCAGGTTGCGAGCGTGGTCAGTCGGTGTTGGTGGGGTTCCTAGTGCGGTGGGCCACCAGGAGTCAGCCCAGTCGGAGGGGGGGGTCCGAGGATGAGGACCTCCGTCTTGTCCGAGTTTAGTTTCAGATGGCTGCTTCTCATCCATTCGGCAATGGATTTCATTCCCTTGTGGAGGTTGTTTTTGGCAGTGCGCGGGTCTTTGGTGAGTGAAAGGATGAGCTGGGTGTCGTTGGTGTAGGTGAGAATGTTGAGGTTGTGTTGTCAGGCCACTTGTGTGAGGGGGGCCATGTAGATGTTGAACAGCGTCAGGCTGAGGGATGAGCCTTGGGGGACGCCGCAGATGATGTCGGTGGCTTCGGAGCGGAATGGGGGAGGAGGCGGACTCTCTGGGTTCTGCCGGAGAGGAATGAGATGATCCAGTCAATGGCTTTTCCTTGAATTCCGATTTCTTGGAGGCATGATTTCAGGGTGCGGTGGCAGACTGTGTCGAAGGCGGCAGATAGGTCCAGTAGGATGAGGGCTGATTTTTTGCCGTTGTCCATTTGGCGTCTGATGTCGTCTGTGGTGGAGAGAAGGGCGGTCTCAGTGCTGTGGTTTCATCTGAAGCCGGACTGGGAGGGGTCCAGGATGTTGTTGTCTTCGAGGTGGCTGGTTAGTTGTGTGTTGATGATTTTTTCAATCACCTTTGCTGGGAAAGGGAGTGGGGAGATGGGTCGGAGGTTCTTGAGGTCGTTGGGGTCTGCTTTGGGCTTCTTGAAGAGGGCGCGGATTTCGGTGTGTTTCCATCTTTCCGGTAATGTCGCTCTTTCGAAGGAGATGTTGATGACCTTCCGTAGGTGGGGGTCAATGGTGGAGCCGGCTTTGTTGTATACGTGGTGGGGGCAGGAGTCTGACGGAGATCCTGAGTGGATGGAGTTCATGATCTTGCGTGTCTCTGTGTCATTGACGTTGGTCCAGGACGTCAGGTGGTTTGTGCAGGTGGGGTGTTTGGGGGTGGGGTCTGGCGTGGGAGTGGCGTTGAAGCTGTCATGGATGTCGGTGATCTCCTGGTGGAAAAAGGTGGACAGTGCGTTGCAGAGTTCTTGGGATGAAGGGATGTCGTTGATGTTGGGGTTGGAGAGTTCTTTCACGATGCTGAAGAGCTCTTTGCTGTCGTGTGCATTGTTGTCCAGGAGGTCTTTGAAATGGGATCGTTTGGCTTGTCTGATGAGTTGGTGGTGATTGCGGGTGGCGACCTTCTTGGTTGTGAGGCTGTCGGGTGTGTGTTTGAGGAGCCATTCCCTTTTTAGCTTCCGGCAGTCACGTTTGGAGTTTAGGAGCTCGTCGGTGAACCAGATGGCTTTTTTTCTGGTTTGTTTGTCAGTGGGTTTCTTGAGTGGTGCGAGGGTGTTGGCGCAATCGTTGATCCATAGAGTGAGGTTGTGGGCGGCGGCGTCTGGGTCGGTGGGGTTGGGGGTGGGTTCTGGCTGAGGGTGTTGGCAAGCTGGTCTTCTGTAACTTTGCTCCAGCATCCGCGGGGTGGTTGTTGGGTTCAATGGTGCTCGGTATGTTTCTTGTAAGTGAAATGGATGCAGTGGTGGTCGGTCCAGTGGAGTACGGTGGTATGGTTGAAGGTGACGTGGGCGCTTGAGGAGAAGATGGGGTCAAGCGTGTGGCCAGCTATGTGGGTTGGTGTGTCGACGAGTTGTCTGAGGCCGTGATTGGTGAGGTTGTCGTGGAGTTGGTGTCGTTGTTGTTCTCCAGGTGGAAATTTAGGTCCCCGAGGAGGATGTAATCGGTTGAGGTGAGTGCGTGGGTGCTGGTGAGGTCAGCGAGGGATTCGCTGAAAGGTGCTCGTGGTCCGGGGGGTCTGTAGATGAGTGTTCCTCTGAGAGTGGTGTTGGGGTCGGTGTGGATGCGGAAATGTAGGTGTTCGGCGGTCTTGAGGGAGTCGTCAGTGTGGGTGTCAACCTTGAGGGTGGATTTGTGGGCGATGGCTATTCCTCCTCCGATCCGTTGGTGCGGTCCCTATGGATGATCTTGTAGCCGTTCGGGATGGGTATTGCGATGTCGGGCGCTGAGGAGTCGTTCCACCAGGTTTTGGTCAGGAAGGCTACGTCTGGGGCGGTGGAGTCGAGCAGGTCCCAGAGCTCGATGGCGTGCTTGCGTGCGGAGCAGGTGTTGAGGAGTATGCAGTGGAGGTGGCTTGTTCCGGTCTTTGTTGGTTTCGTTGTTCTGTGACAGGTGAATCTGCAGATGCGGCATGAGAAGGGTCCGTTTGTGTTCTTTGGTGAGGACTGGAAGCATGCTGTGATGCGGCCGGGATTGAGGGCGTTGAGTTGGTCGGGTGTGTAGCAGCGTCTGGCGGTGCAGGGGTCTCGCGGACCAGGGGGTGTGGTGCTGGGTGCGTTCCAGGCGCGGACAGGCGCAGACGGGCTTGCCTCTGGCATGCCCGCTGCGTGCGGACGCTGCGCGGATGCCCAGCCACCGCCATTAAGAAGGGAGGGGGGAGGGAGGAGCAGCTGGGAGGCGGGAGGGAGCGGCGAATGGGGGCGCGAAGGGGGCGGTGCCATAGGGAGGCAGCGGTGGGGAGAGCGGCTCAGAGAGAGCCGGCAAGGGGAGCGCACAAGGGGCAAAAGCGGCAGAAAAAAACGGAAAAAGGCACAGAAGGAAACTGAGGAATGAACGGCACAGTAATTCGAAGGCACAGAAAACAGGTCACAATTACACGAATGGTACAATAATTCAAGGCACAGTACACAGAAGGCAAAGGACTCACCTCTGGAGACTCAAGGAAGAACTAAAACGCCATGGAGCCCGAACTGCAGGTGTTCCCCATGCTGGTCTACCTCCTCCTACACCAGGAATACCAGTGCCGGCGACGCCCACCACGGGTGAGTACTGCCACCTAGCACACAGGGGAGGGGGGAGGAAAAAGAGAGTGACACACACACGCAACACACATACACACAACCAGATGAAACAACATTACATATTCACCCCCCACCCCTCAGGAATAATGCAAGTGCAAAATGATTTTAAGAAAGTGAGTGTAATGATGTGTGTGTAATAATATAAAATACTAGAAATATGTCCTCAAATATCACAGATATACAAATGACGGGACACTGCCCAGTCCATAATGTCTGTGGGCCACAGGGCCATATCACATAGGCCAAGGCCCCACTTGACTCCTGCCTCAATATGGAGAGAACACTGCTGGGGCATCAGGTCGAAAATACACAGGCAACTCAGGGGAAAGGGGGGGCACCTCAGCCGGAAGATGATACAACGCCACTGCTCCTGGAGGGGGCTACATGCCCACTGCTTGGTCCTGGGGCGTGCAAGGCCACAGTTTCTCAAGTGGGTGCTTTGCCCACTGCTTGGTCCTGGGGAGTACAAGTCCACAGTCTCTCAGGTGGGTGGTTTGCCCACTGCTTGGTCCTGGGGAGTGCAAAGCCACAGTCTCTCAAGTGGGTGGTTTGCCCACTGTTGGGTCCTGGGGAGTGCAAGGCCACAGTCTCTCAAGTGGGTGGTTTGCCCACTGCTTGGTCCTGCGGAGTGCAAAGCCACAGTCTCTCAAGTGGATGGCTTCTCCACTTGTTCTGTGGGGGCTCTGTGCCCAGCGTGCTTCATCCTGGCAAGGATGGGGTGAGTGGATGCCTTCTTCCACTGGTTCTGGAGGGGGCTTCGTGCCCAGTGTGCTTCATCCTGGCAAGGAGGGGGTGAGTGGAAGCCTTCTTCCACTGGTTCTGGAGGGGGCCTTGTGCCCTGTGATTCAGCACATGGGGAGTGCAAGGTCACAGTCTCTTACCTGGGTGTCAGATCCATGAGATTTGCTGTGGGCAGGATGCATGAAACTCCATGGAGACAGGACTACAGTCCATCTGCCGGCGGTGACGGCTGTACCGTGGTGGCAGTGCCGGTGCTGTTATCGCTGCTGCCAGTGGTGGGGGGAGGCTCCAGCCCTTCCCCTGCAGCCTCGGACGGCTGCCCACTGGGACTGCTGCTGCTGCCAGTGGTACTGGTGGCGGTGCTGCTGGTAGTGCTGGTGGCAATGATCCCTGTAAGGCGCGTGCGCACCTTTCCTTTCCTTCCCCCATCGCGCAGGCCCCTTCGGCAAGCGCGCATGTTAATAAACAAGCCTTTTAGAGCGATATACGTGCTCCCCTAAGGCAGATTATGCTCATATTTTAATCTGGATTGAAGTGAATGAAAACAGCGTTTAAATGCCGCGGGGAGTGTTTTAAACATAATTTGGCGTACTTTAGCATTCAAGCGAGCAAGTGATATTTATGTTGAAAATTAATGGTTAATGAGCTAGGAAATGCTTCAGAACAGTAGGAAATGTGCTGTTATCAACTTTTCCATCATTGTCATACTTCATAGTTGTTTATATGCATTATCACTTTCTCAGATCAAATAAGCCTTTTAGAGCGATAGTCGTGCTCTCCTATTGCAGAAAATGCTCATATTTGAATCTGGATTGAAGTCAATGAAAACAGCGTTTAAAAGCCGCGGGGAGTGTTTTAAACATCATTTGGCGTACTTTAGCATACAAGCGAGCAAGTGATATTTATGTTGAAAATTAATGGTTAATGAGCTAGGAAATGCTTCAGAACAGTAGGAAATGTGCTGTTATCAACTTTTCCAACATTGTCATACTTCATAGTTGTTTATATGCATTATCACTTTCTGAGATCAAATAAGCCTTTTAGAGCGATAGTCGTGCTCTCCTATTGCAGAAAATACTCATATTTGAATCTGGATTGAAGTCAATGAAAACAGCGTTTAAAGGCCGCGGGCAATGTTCCTCTGTTTTCTCTAACTGGGGTGTAGGTGGCACTTAACAGGTCACATGTCCTTGGGGTGTGCAACCAGGTCACAAAACTGCCTTGATGCCCTATTGCATGGAGCAATGATATCCCTTTTTTGCTTTAGTGGTATGGAGAGGCTAATGCCAAAGATCTTGGCTAGTTATGTGCTGCGCGCGCATGAATGGTCAATTTCTTGGCGCACGTATCCTTGGCTGCAGCGCACAGAGACCGCACACTGCCGCACACAGTGGAAAAAAATTAGGGGGAACATTGGCTGGTGGCAGTGCTGGTGGCGGTGCTGCTGGTGGTGCTGCTGGCGGTGCTGCCAGTGGTGGGGGGAGGCTCCAGCCCTTCCCCTGCCGCCTTGGACAGCTGAAGTGGCATGGTTGGTGGTGGGGTCTCAGATCCTGTCACTGCACCAGGCCTCCAGTCCCTCTTGCCTGCAGGGGCAGACCCTTTGCCCTTGCCCTTGGCAGCTGGTGGTGCCTTCTTGCCCTTGGCAGCTGGTGGTGCATCCTTGGCCTTGGCAGCTGGTGGTGCATCCTTGGCCTTGGCAGCTGGTGGTGCATCCTTGGCCTTGGCAGCTGGCGGTGCCTTCTTGGTCTTGGCAGCTGGTGGTGCCTTCTTGGTCTTGGCAGCTGGTGGTGCCTCCTTGGTCTTGGCAGCCCGCAGGCCCTTCTTCCCCTTGGCGCCTGGTGGTTGTTCCTTGGCCTTGCACTTGGCAACTGGTGCAGGCACACTGCCAGTGCTGATGGTTGTGTCCTTGGAGCCGCTCACACCTGCAGTAGCTGCCGAAACTACAGTGGCTGTGGACTGGGTGGCTGAGGTGCTGGCCTGGGTTCTGCCCACCCTGGCCAGAGGAGAAGGACGGGGGAGGGGCAGTGAAAAGGTCAAGGGTGGAGAGGAAAAGCTTTTTAGGGACACTGGGGCAGAAAGAGGGTGAAGGTTTGGGAGTGGAGGAAGAGAGAGTGGTGGTTGGAGGTGTCTGTCTGCTGTGTTTGGGTGCAGATGCATGGCTGGATGCTGTTGTGAGGTGGATGGCTGTTGGGTGTCTGAGTGCTTGCGTTTGTGTACCTTGGGAAGAGGGGGCACAGACACAGTGGGAGAGGACACAAGGGACGTGTGCATGGATGTGGGGGTGGTGACTGCCAGTGAGGGGTGTGTAGTGATAGGCAACTGGGAGGGAGGTGGATAACGAAAAGGAGGGGGACACAGTGGAGGCAGTGGATGTTGACATGTCTGATTCTGGATGGTGTTTGCATGAGTGCCTGTGATGATGTGTGGTGCTTGTGTTTGCCTGAGCCACTCCTGTGTGTTGTCTTGGGTGCATGCTGGTCTGATGGTGTGCTTGGGATAGGCTGGGGTTGAGGGGAATGGGACTGAGTAGCGGAAGTTGGAGGGGGAGGCTAGAGACAGGGACAATGGCTGCCATCAGGGAGGAGGCCAGAGCCTGGAATGATCTCTGCTGGGCCGCCACGCCAGAGTGAATGCCCTCCAGGAACGCATTTGTGTGCTGCAAATGCCCTGCCAGCCCTGGATGGCATTCACTATGGTTGACTGCCCAACAGAGATGGATCGCAGGAGGTCAATAGGCTCCTCACTCAGGGCAGCAGGGCTGACTGGGGCAGGGCCTGAGGTTCCTGGGGCGAAGAAGATGCCCACCCTCCTAGGTGACCGGGCACGGGAAACACGCTGAGGGCCTGCTGGGAGGGCAGTGCTGGCACAGGGGTGGCGGCTGCACCTGTAGTTGAGGTGGGCACAGAGGTGTCCGCCACCAGCAGGGAGCTTCCATCGGAGGAGGTATCACTGTCAGAACTGTCCCCTCCAGACTTCACCGTGGTGCTCCCCGCGCTCTCCATCCCACTGGTGCCCTCACTGTCGGTGGATTCGGCCTCATGGGCCCTGTGTGATACAGCTCCCTCCGTTGCCAGTGCCTCTGCTCCTCCGCCAGATGATGCTAATGCACATAAGGACAGGGTGACAAAATAAAAAGGGGGGCGGGGAGAGAGAGGATACACTTGGTCAATGCCAGCAACAACACCACCGTTGGCGTACACAACACACAGGGAACAGCCCTATGCACAAGGCGACGCACTACCAGTCACAATGCTAGTCACCAGGCCATGGAGAATAATGCCTAACGCCAATAGCAGCATACCTGGACCCAGTAGTAGATACCCACTAGCATGTTTGGGGATGGAGTGCAACAGACCCTGCCCAACATGGAACCTACCCTGCAATGTTTGACCTGGCCTAGGGGCACTGACAGGCCCACATCCCCACCCAGATAACACCCCACCACTCGTAATTTGCAGAGTTGGAAACTGTAATCACCCCCTTGTGGCTGCTGTGATGCCCTCAAGCACCCATCCAACTCCAGATAGGCCACTGCCAGTATGCAGAACATCAGGGGGGTCAGGGTTCGATGGGCACCCCTTCCTCGTCGGGAGGCCATCCCCAGCTGGGCCTCTGCCGTCTTCCTTGCCCAGCGTCTGAGGTGCTCCCACCGTTTGCAACAGTGGGTGCTCCGCCTGTCGTAGACACCCAGGGTCCGCACATCCTTGGCGATGGCACACCATATACACTTTTTCTGATGGGCGCTGACCTGCAGACAAATAAACATAGGAAAAAGGTATCAGTCATACCCATGGCCCACCATATCCCTCCCATCCCCTTACGCACATATATTGACCACCATACATGCAGCACTCTGCCCAGGATCCCACAACCAGCCCCCCTTACACGAGGCCTTCACACACAGCACTCCATGCATTCATGCCCCATGCATCGTGCACACAGTGTACTTACCTGTTGGTCTGGAGGAACATAAAGCAATCGGTACTGGGGTAGGACCCCATCCACCAGTCTCTCCAACTCCTCCAAAGTGAAGGCTCGGGCCCTTTCCCCAGAGACTCAAGCCATGGTCGCTTCCAGACACAGGTCACAGCAGCACTTGCAGTGTAGGTCCTCTCCTGTAGAAGGTCGGGTAGAAAGTCAGTCAACAGATAGAAAATGGCAGCCACATCTGTGGCGGCGTGTACCATCACCGTACATCACCATTGGCTACTGTACCCCATAGGGCTCAATGATAACCAATGAGGAGTTGCACGGCGGTTCTCGACTGCCTCTGCAATGGAGCACAACATCAGTAGAATTACCTCATTTCCACCTGTCCCTCCACACAGGACAGGCGTCCGCCATTTCAGGGGGGGGTCATGCCATGGCCCATAACTGCGTCACTGCAGACATAAGCACATTTAGGGACTACACGTAAACATACTGTTTCTGTCACAACATGCAATGCATTTTACTTTGAGGATAGGTTTGAAAATGACCAGCTGCTCACCGTTTTGCCCTCCAGATTACAACTGCTGAGGATGATTAGGAGATGGAGACACCCCCCGTGTACAGGCCCCTGGTTGACTTGGCAACAATGGAGGACAGGCACATTTTCCTCACCTACAGACTTGATAGGGCCACAATCCAAGAGCTGTGTGGCCAATTGGAGCCAGACCTGATCTCAGCTATCCGTCAGCCCACTGGGATACCCCCTCTTGTGCAAGTCCTATCAGTGCTACATTTCTTGGCAAGTGGCTCCTTCCAAGTGACAGTGGCCATGCCAGCAGGGATGTCACAGCCAATGTTCTCAATAGTGCTGACCAGAGTGTTGCTGCATGATGAAACACATGCACATTGTTTTCTCCCAGGTAGAGGATTTGGCCACAGTGAAGGCTGACTTCTATCCAATGGGACATATCCCTAACATCATTGGAGCAATTGATGGTACACTTGTTGCCTTTGTTCCCCCACTGGAGAAATGAACAGGTGTTCAGAAATCGAAAGAGCTTTCACTCCATGAATGTGAAGATAGTGTGCCTTGCGGACCACTAAACCTCCCATGTGAATGCAAAGTATCCTGGGTCTGTGCATGATGCCTTCATCCTGAGGAATAGCAGCATTCCATATGTAATGGCTCAACTCCAGAGGCACAGGGTGTGGCTAATAGGTGAGCCCTGGTCCCCACCCAGTAGATATTGGTATATGGGTGTGGGGTTGGCCCTAAGGGTGAGTGTGTGGCTAACAGGTACCCTTTATATTTGCAGGTGACTCTGGTTACCCCAACCTCTCATGACTACTGACCCCAGTGAGGAATGCTAGGAGAAGAGTGGAGGAACGTTACAATGAGGCACATGGGAGTACAAGAAGAATTATTTAGCTCAACTTTGGCCTCCTGAAGGCCAGGTTCAGGTGCCTCCATCTGACAGGTGGATGGATCCCTGTGCTACTCACCAAAGAAGGTGTGCCAGATCATCGTGGCATGTTGCATGTTGCACAACCTTGGCTTGAGACGCCAGGTGCCTTTTCTGCAGGAGGATGGGGATGGAGATGGACGTGTGGCAGATGTGGAGCCTGTGGACAGTGACGAAGAGGAAGCAGAGGATGAGGATGTGGACAACAGAACAACTATCATACAACAGTACTTCCAGTGACATACAGGTAAGACTCTGTAACTTCACATTCCATTGCAGTTTTGTGTAGTGATTTTTCTCTGGCAGGCTGCTGTTCCCACTACTATGGCCACTTACTGTACCCGTTGACATGTCTATTCACAGATCTTTTTGCCCTGCTCTGGCTCCTGGCGTATTGACTGCAGCACATTACAGGTCATACCTTTGTATACATACTTGTACAGTCTAATTGCAATGTCTACAGATTGTTAAACGAATACATCCTTAAATCATTCGACGAACTCCATACTTGTATTTTTTAAGAGGGTGTTTATTTCAGTGCTGAGAAGTAAATGGGGATGTGCAATGGACTGGGGTGATGATGGAGGAAAGTCCAGGACAGAGTTCAGTCTATTTGTATCACAGGTGCATTGTCCAATGGGGCATAGGAAGGGGAGCAATAGCACTTTGAGGTGGACAGGGTGACAGACTGGGACACAAGGGTGACAATCAGGAGAGTCTTATTTCCTGGTGGGGGTCTTGGAAATGTTCTCTGGCTTCTGCCTGGATCGCAGGGACTGTTTGCATGGTGGTTCTCCTTCTGCAGGGGGTGGGGTGCTGGTGGCCTGTTGTTCTTGTGGTGGGGCCTCCTGTCCACTAGCATTGGCGGAGGTGGAGGGCTGTTCATTGGTGTGGCTAGTGTCAGGGGCCCGTTGGTGTGCCACTGCCTCCCTCATGGTGTTGGCCATGTCTGCCAGCACCCCTGCAATGGTGACCAGGGTGGTGTGGATGTCCCTCAGGTCCTCCCTGATCCCCAGGTATTGTCCCTCCTGCAGCCGCTGGGTCTCCTGCAACTTGTCCAGTATCTGGCCCATGATCTCTTGGGAAGGGTGGTATGCTCCCAGGATGTTGGTGAGTGCCTTGTGGATAGTCGGTTCCCTGGGCCTGTCATTCCCTTGTCGCACAGAAGTCCTCCCAGCTTCCCTGTTGTCCTGTGTCTCTGTCCCCTGAACCGTGTGACCACTGCCACTGACCCCCAGGTCCCTGATTGTCCTGTGTTTGTGGGGTGTCCTGGGGTCCCTGTAGTGGTGGACACTCTGTTGATTGACGTGTCCTGGGGACAGAGGTATGGGCCCGCTGGGTGGGTGCTGTGCTGGTGTTTCCTGAGGGGGAGTCTCTGTAGTGGTAGAGGACTGTGGTTGGGTAACCAACTGTCCAGAGGTCCCTGATGGGCCAGGTTGGTCATCCTGATCCCAGCTTGCAGAACTGCTGTCATCACTGTGGGCCTCTTCTGTGGGGGGAATGGATGTTGCTGGCACCTCCTCTCCGGTGACACTGTGTGGGCGACCTGTGGGGATGTAAATGCAGTGTTATGGTTTCTGCGTGTGTCATCTTGTGCATGGGTATGTTGCCCTCTATAGTTGTTGTTTCCATGAGAGATTGGCCTTAGTGAGAGTTGTTATTTGGTGGGCTAGGTGATTGTCTCTAGTGTGCATGCAGTGGTGATGGTTGTCCATGCAGGTCTGTGATGGGTGTCCATGCATTGGTGGGGCATGCAGGGCTTGGCTTTGGGATGAGTGGGTTGTGATGGTGTGGTGTATGTGAGGTGGTGGAGTTAAGGTGGTGAGGGTAGGGATGGGGGTTTGTGATGGCATACAGGTGGGGGGTGAAAGTAGTAAAGATTTGACTTCCCAGAGTCCAGTCCTCCTGCTATTCCTGCCAGGCCCTCAGGATGCAGTATTGTCAAGACTTGATCCTCCCATGTTGTTAGTTGTGGGGGAGGAGGTGGGGGTACACCGCCAGTCCTCTGTACAGCTATCTGGTTTCTTGTAACCACGGATACCACCTTCCCCGTAGGTCGTTCCACCTCTTCCTTATGTCATCCCTTGTTCTTGGGTGCTGTCCCACAGCGTTGACCCTGTCCACGATTCTCTGCCATAGCTTCATCTTCCTAGCAATGGATGTCTGCTGCACCTGTGATCCGAATAGCTGTGGTCCTACCCGGATAATTTCCCCCACCATGACCCTTAGCTCCTCCTCAGAGAACCTGGGCTGTTGTTGTGGTGCCATGGGTGTAGTGTAAGTGGTGTGTGTGAGGGTGTGAGGGGTGATGTTTTGGGGTGTGTGCTGTGAGGTGCTTGGATGGTACATGGGTGATGGTGTTCTGTGGCTCTGTGTCTGCTCTTGGTGTCTCTCTCCCAGTTGTAAAAGAATTTGGAGTCGTAAAGGGTTGCGGGTAGTCTGAGTGTGTGTTTTATATTGGTGTGGGTGTATGGGCGTGGTGAGTGTATGTGTGTCAGGTGTGTGTAGTTTGAATTGTCCAATGTGGTGTTGTTTTTTATGTGTGTGTGTATTTTGAGCATGGCGGTATGTACCGCCAATGGTTTACCGCGGTTGAATGTCTGCTGCAGTGATTCGTGGGTCATAATGCTGTCGGCGTAGTTCTGTTGGCGTAACAGTGTGGGTTTTGGTACCGCCATTTTATCACTGACCTTTGGGCTGGCGGACTTGTGTGTGTGTCTGTATAGTAATGGATTTCTATGTGTGTGTCATATTATGGGTAGCGGTATACCGCCGCAGTCGCGGTATGTTGGTGGCAGTCAGCATAATGAGGGCCTTAGTATGGGAATCTTCGGATGATCACATTTCAGAAATAAATACTCTTCCCATTCTATCAAACTCATATCCTTAAAATCTGAAAGCATTTCAAAATATTTCTCATTGGTTCTCTTAACCTCTTCTCCATTGGACTTATCTAACAATTCTTGTCACTTAGCTGGCTTTTACCTTCTGCCAAATACTTGTCAACATCCAAAATCACCACATTGTCTGACTGTCGGATAACTATACTAATGTCTTGTTTTAAATTCAATAGAGCTTTTGATTGAGATTCAGATAAATTCCTTTTCTTAGCATTTCTTGATTTATGTCTAACATTCTTCAATTGTTTAATCACATCTCGTTCAAAAACTTCTATTGCATCACACTGTAAGGATGGTGAAAATGTGGATTTAGGCCTAAAAGGACTAAAACATGTAGCATCTACCACCAGACCCAATGTCTCTAAATTCATGATTGGATTTTCATGTGCTACAAAATCGTCATGCAAATCTGTCAATGTGTGTAAAGTATCAATATCAGAAATACTCAATTTGCTTAATTCTGAATGCTTTTCAACATGTGAATGTGTCTTGACTTTAGTACAATACCCTTTCTTAAGCTTCAAATTCCTCACAAACTTGAATACATCAATTCTAGACTGTGTATAATCAAATCCACTAGTAGGGCAGAAAGAGAGGCCTAATGATGAAAGGTTCACTTCCTCCTCCGACAAATCCCTCTTAGAGAGATTAATCACATTCATTTTGTTTGTTTGCAGGCCCTTATTGCCATTCCCACTGATCTTGTGTCTTCTTTTGTATCTTCTCTTCTTTGCTTGCCTGTTCCTCTTCCTTTTCCTCTCATTTCTCTACCTCTGCCCCTCTAATAGTATGGTTCTCTGCGTTGTTCTGTTCTCCCCTGACTTAGAAGTTAAAATTGCTTAAAAAAATTAGATCTATTTGTAGCTTTAACTGTTTACATTTCTTTAGACAAGGTTGCTTCCGATACATCTGAAAGATTGCTACCTGAAACATCACTTTCCTTCTTGTTCCAATGATAATGAGCCTTTATTTGCAATGTCTTGTGATACTATTCCCCCTAACTCTTCCATATACATATGATCATATTTGCAGTGGAAGGTTAGGATTCAAGCAGATTGATAGTCTTTGAAATCCCATATACATTTTCTTTGTTTCTTATTCATAATTTCTACTTCAAACTTCGAGAGTTTTTTGTCCAAACTTTTCATAAGCGTATCCAATGTATCTTGTGTTATTAATGTTAGCAATTCCATATTTGTTTTATCAATTTCGCCTAGGATCTTAGATCTATCTTTGACCACATATTTTATCAAAATCCTCATATTCAGGGAGCTTAATTTGGAATTTTCTGCCAATTCTTCTAACATTTCTGGATCAGGATCCTCATAGGTCAGAATTGTATAGATTCGTAAACCTCTAGGTACTCTCTCAACATCAATATATCTCTGCAGAGATTCAATTTCCCACCATTTGGAAAGTTCCTTCTTACATAATTTCTTTAATTTCTCATACAAAGCTTTTGTTTTTGCTCCAATCCTTATATTGCTAGAGCTTGATTGATCCACTTGAGCATCATCCAGCTGAGAAAAAAATTATTTATTTGACTTTTCTTTACGACGAGCCTCTAAGAGGAAGCCATGTTCTTCCAGATATCATATACTCATATATAAATATCAGCTCCAATGGATGTGGATTATAAAATATATTACTCTTTTTCGATAGTCCGCTCTGCTTATCCATTTGTAACATACTTGTTAGGTTCCCAAAATAACGTTCTTTATGTAAATTGGCTCCATACAGTTTCACAACTCATGAGATGGTTATATCTCCATTGGATTGAAACTCTTTAAGCCTGTCCCCCTATGATCATGCCTTATCGGTCCCTCCTTATAAATCCTTCCTTATGAAGGCATTGATTCATCTTGCCATATCGTACTTCAAAACATACATGGCATACATTTTCTCATAACGATATACCTTCCCTTCCTATTAACAGTTTTGCCAGAAAAGACGAAAGTCTTGAATGCGTGCACACAATTGTTTTAACCTGATATGTCTGCTCACAAAATTGAAAATATTCTTATAGCAATTCGTGTAACAGATGAAACATGTACACACATAGGGGGTGATTCTAACCCTGGCGGTCGGTGATAAAGCGGCGGCCAACCCGCCAACAGGCCGGCGGTCCAAAAAATGGAATTCTGACCCTGGCGGGAACCGCCAACACAGCCCGCCACATTAACACTCCGACCGCCACGGCGGGACCGACAAACAGCGCGGCGGTCACCGCCAACAGACAGGCGGCAGACAATGTACCGCCCACACTATTATGACCGGCCGATCCGCCACCTTTTCCGGGGCGGGAGCACCGCCGATAAAAACACGGCGGAAACTGACTACGAACGGGAAAACGCTCACCTCTACGCACTCCACGAGGAAGGAGGACAGCATGGAACCCGAATTAAACATCCTACCTGCTCTCGTCTACCTGCTCATCTACCACGAGTACGAACGCCGGCGCAGACGACAACGGTGAGTACTGCACCTACGACACAGGGGAGGGGGGAGGACGAAAGGTTACGTGCACACACATACGCGATACACCCACCCCCCCAAACCATGTACACACCAATGCAGAGCAACAAGTCACAGTGACACCACCCAAACCCCCGTAAAAAAAGCAAGGACATAATTAAATTGTGACTCGAAATTTATGGGAAATAAAAACCACTGATAAGTCACGGTCAAATAGCAATAACAATTTAAAAAAAACAATTCAATATCCAGTGCATACGATAAACCGAGGCAATAAGTCCTGCACATCTAACGATATTCCAAGTGTCCGTGGGCCAAAGTGTATCAACACAAGGGCAAAGCCCACACAGGAGACCTGAGTCCTTTGGAGAGAACACTGCAGGGGCATCTGATGAAAAAACTACAGGCACCTCAGGGGGAAGGGAAGGGGGGGGCCACAGCCACATGAGTCCACAACGCCAGATCCACGAAGGGGCCACCATGCCCACTGTGCCATCCTGGGGAGTGCAAAGCCACAGTCTCACAAGTCTCTACAGTGGGTGGCTTGCCCACTCTGCCATCCTGGGGAGTGCAAAGCCACAGTCTCTCAAGTCTCCCAAGTGGGTGGCTTGCCCACTCTGCCATCCTGGGGAGTGCAAAGCCACAGTCCATCAGGTGGATAACAGTCTCCACCGGTCAAGGAGGAGGCATGGTGGGCACAGTGAACCGTGAACAGTAGCTCGAGACAGATCCGGCACTGTCATTGTGCCAGTGGTGCTTGAGACGGCGGGGCCCAGCAGAGCGGTGCTTGACAGGAAGGGCCCAGCGGAGCTGTGCTTGAGATTAAGGGCCCAGCGGAGCGGTGCATGAGACGGCGGGGCCCAGCGGAGCGGTGCTTGACAGGAAGGGCCCAGCGGAGCGGTGCTTGAGATGAAGGGCCCAGCGGAGCGGTGCATGAGACGGCGGGGCCCAGCGGAGTGGTGCTTGAGATGAAGGGCCCAGCGGAGCGGTGCTTGAGACGGCGGGGCCCAGCGGAGCGGTGCTTGACAGGAAGGGCCCAGCGGAGCGGTGCTTGAGATGAAGGGCCCAGCGGAGCGGTGCATGAGACGGCGGGGCCCAGCGGAGCGGTGCTTGACAGGAAGGGCCCAGCGGAGCGGTGCTTGAGATGAAGGGCCCAGCGGAGCAGTGCATGAGACGGCGGGGCCCAGCGGAGCGGTGCTTGAGATGAAGGGCCCAGCGGAGCGGTGCTTGAGACGGCGGGGCCCAGCGTAGCGGTGCTTGACAGGAAGGGCCCAGCGTAGCGGTGCTTGACAGGAAGGGCCCAGCGGAGCGGTGCTTGACAGGAAGGGCCCAGCGGAGAGGTGCTTGACAGGAAGGGCCCAGCGGAGCGGTGCTTGACAGGAAGGGCCCAGCGGAGCGGTGCTTGAGATGAAGGGCCCAGCGGAGCGGTGCTTGACAGGAAGGGCCCAGCGGAGCGGTGCTTGACAGGAAGGGCCCAGCGGAGCGGTGCTTGACAGGAAGGGCCCAGCGGAGCGGTGCTTGACAGGAAGGGCCCAGCGGAGCGGTGCTTGAGACGGCGGGGCCCTGTTCAGCGGTGCTCTTCTCCACGGCGGGGCCCTGTTCAGCGGTGCTCTTCTGCACGGCGGGGCCCTGTTCAGCGGTGCTCTTCTGCACGGCGGGGCCCTGTTCAGCGGTGCTCTTCTGCGCGGCGGGGCCCTGTTCAGCGGTGCTCTTCTGCACGGCGGGGCCCTGTTCAGCGGTGCTCTTCTCCACGGCGGGGCCCTGTTCAGCGGTGCTCTTCTGCACGGCGGGGCCCTGTTCAGCGGTGCTCTTCTGCACGGCGGGGCCCTGTTCAGCGGTGCTCTTCTCCACGGCGGGGCCCTGTTCAGCGGTGCTCTTCTGCACGGCGGGGCCCTGTTCAGCGGTGCTCTTCTCCACGGCGGGGCCCTGTTCAGCGGTGCTCTTCTGCACGGCGGGGCCCTGTTCAGCGGTGCTCTTCTCCACGGCGGGGCCCTGTTCAGCGGTGCTCTTCTCCACGGCCGGGCCCTGTTCAGCGGTGCTCGTCCAGTAGGTCAAGGGAGCCAGACCTGGCCTGGACTCCCTGCTCAGTCGCCCTCCGACCGTGCTGTTGCTGGACCCTTCGGTGACAGAGTCCTGGGCCCTTTGGTGTTCTCCCTAACACCCGGGATGGGGCTTGTGGGCCCCTCCTGATCCGCGCTCCTGCTGGCTGACTTTTCCGCCCTGCTGCCCTTTCGCTCCTTAGATGGGGCTCTCGGGCCCTTGCCTCCCCTAGATGTTGTGGCTGGTGAAGTGGGCGAACTTTGCTCCTTGGGGGCAGCCGTGTCAGTCCTCTCACGGCGGCCCTTTAGCTTCCTGGTCTTCTTGCCTGGTGGGGGGCTGGCTGTCCCCTTGCTGCTGATTGAAGTGTCACTGCTGGCAAAGGGTGGGCTCCAGAACCCATGCACCACAGTGACACTCGAAGCTGGGCTGGTGGTGGCTGAGGTGCTCTTGGGACTCTTTGCAGATGGAGGGGGTGGGTCAGTGGAGGGAAAGAGGTCAATATTAGCAAGGAAAACTTTCTTAGGACCAAGGTAAAAGGTAGGAGAAGTGGTGATGGAAGTGGAGGAAGAGGATGTGGTTGTAGGAGAGTCAGGTGTGCTGTCTTTGGGTGCAGGTGCTTGTGCTGGAGGCTGTCGTGAGGTGGATGGCTGTTGGGTGGGTGTCTGCCTGCGCTTGTGTGTCTTGGAAGAGGGGGTGACAGACACAGTGGGAGAGGACACAGGGGACGTGTAAATGGTAGTGGGGGTGGTGACTGCACGTGTGCGGACTGGACTGGAGGGTGTGCTGGTGATGGAAGCACTGGCTGATGGTGGTGTGCATGCAGGTGTGAGTGTAGACGTCACAGGGAGGGAGGAGGGAGACGAGGAGGAGGGGGACACAGAGGTGGTAGTGACTGTTGGAATGTCTGCATCTGGGTGTTGCTTGCGTGAATGCTTGTGGGTTCTGTGGTGCTTGTGTCTGGATGAGCTGCCCTTGGGTGTTGAGGTGTGTGCAGGCTGGTCTGATGGTGTGGATGGGATAGGCTGAGGAACAGGAGACAGAGACAGGCTGGAGGCAGTCAGAAGAGGGAGGCTGGAAATAGGGACAATGGCTGCTGTCAGTGCTGAGGCCAGAGCATTGAACGATCGTTGATGGGCAGCCTGACCCGAATGAATGCCCTCCAGGTAGGCATTGCTCCGATGCACCTCCCTTTCTACCCCCTGGATGGCATTCAAAAGGGTAGTCTGCCCAACAATGATGGTCCTCAGGAGGTCAATGACCTCCTCACTGAGGGCAGCAGGGGTAACAGGGGCAGGGGCTGAGGTGCCTGGGGCGAAGGAGACGCCCGCCTTCCTGGGCGAGCGGGCACGGAGCGTAGGCTGAGGGGCTGCTGGGAGGGCGGGGCTGGTGCGATGGGTGGCGGCTGTACCTGTAGAGGCGGGGGGCCCGGATGTTGCCGCCACCGCTATGGAGCTCCCATCCGAGGACGTGTCGCTGTCGCTGGTGTCACCACCGGTCCCCGTTGTGGTGCTCCCCTCGCCCTCCGGATCACTGGTGCCCTCGGTGTCTGTTCCTGGTCCCACCGGGGCCTTGTGACTTGCAGCTCCCTCGTGCTCCGATGCCAATTCTCCTCCGCCTGATGATGCTAATGCACACATGCACAAGAAGATGAAGAAGAAGGGTGGGGGGAGAAAAACGAAGACAAGGTTGAGTGCATGCAATGTCAACACCGTTGGCGGAGAGGACAGACACAGGAGCCTCATGCACTAAGCCGCGCATTCGGGGTACACTACTCAGTACTTCTGACTAGGAGAACAGGTCTAGAGACGACAAAGGCGCACATGTGTGATGCTGGACCATCGATAGCTGTACTTGTCACCCTACAGAGGTGGGGGCCGGGAGCACAGGGCCATGCCTAAAGGAGAGGACTACACTACAGAAAGCGCCCTGGCCTAATGTCACCCACAACCCTCCTCCCCCACCCAGACGCCTCCACTGCGCAGAGAGATAGCAGAATGGGCTGATACTCACCCCCTTGTGTCTGCTGTGATGTCCTCAAGCGCCCATCCAAATCAGGGTAGGCCACCGCCAGGATCCGGGACATCAGGGGGGTCAGGGTACGACTGGCACCCCTCCTAGGTTGGGAGGCCATCCCCAGCAGTGACTCGGCGGTCTTCCTGGTCCCGCGGCGGATGTCCTCCCACCTCTTGCGGCAGTGGGTGCCCCGTCTGACGTGGACCCCCAGGGCCCGGACTTCCTTGGCGATGGCACGCCAAATGTCCACTTTCTGATGGGCGCTGACCTATTTGACATGTACAGGGTGGGAAGGAAAAATCATCATTTTTCTGCATGTTAGATGCGATTGGCCCCCCCTCCCCAACCTTGCCATATGGCACATGCTCTCATCTGTCGTGCGTTGCACTCCTCATTCGCACCCCACCAACTTACATCCACCCCACTCCACACAGGCATAGCCCATTCAATGTGCACCCAGTGTACTTACCTGTTGGTCTGGAGGACCGTAGAGTAACGCATACTGGGGGAAGACCCCATCCACAAGTTTCTCCAACTCCTCAGACGTGAAGGCAGGGGCCCTTTCCCCAGTCGCAGCAGCCATTGTCACTTCCAGACCGAGGTCACAGCAGCACTTGCAGTATAGGTCCTCTCCTGTGGATGATCAGGTCTCGAGTGATTAAGCAGATAGAAAATGGCGTCACGCCCGCGCCGGTGCGTACCGTGGCGGTGCGTACCGCGACCGCCGGCGCACCTCGTCATTGGCTCCTGAAACCCATAGGCCTCAATGTTAGCCAATGCGGCTTCCTATAGCGGTCTTCGACCGCCTACCGCCACGGTGTGCCACGCCAGCGCATTGACCTCACATCCCATTGTCCCACTTCACAGGTCAGACAGACGCCATTTCAAGGGCCCACATGGCATAATTTGTACTGCGTCACACAGGCCTAGGCCTTGCATTGCCACACATACACGCCTTTCAATACATAGATAATCGTGTGCTATGCATGCAGTGGTGAACGTACCTGTGATTTGCTTGACTCTGTGCGCCATGTTGTCCTTCCTAGGCACCGTCCGCTGGGACTTGCGAGGAGAAGGATGAATCCTCGCGTGTACCGACCGCTGGTGGACCTGTCGACAATGGAAGAACGCCACATCATACTACGATACCGACTTGACCGAGCCACTATACATGAACTGTGTGCCCAGCTGGAGCCAGCCCTGATGTCCCCCATCCGCCAACCCACAGGAATTCCCCCTCTAGAGCAGGTTCTGTCAGTCCTCCATTTTTTGGCAAGTGGCTCATTCCAGACAACAGTGGCCATGTCATCTGGAATGTCTCAGCCTATGTTTTCAAAAATCTTGTCTAGAGTGTTGTCTGCCCTGACGAAACACATGCGGCGCTACATTGTATTCCCTGAGGAGGTTGATTTGGCCACTGTGAAGGGTGATTTTTATGCCCTTGGACATATCCCCAACATAATTGGTGCCATTGATGGGACCCATGTGGCTTTAGTACCCCCAAAAGACGATGAGCAGGTGTACAGAAACAGGAAAAGTTACCATTCGATGAACGTCCAGGTGGTCTGTTTGGCTGACCAGTACATCTCCCATGTGAATGCCATGTTCCCTGGGTCAGTGCATGACGCGTATGTGATGCGAAATAGCAGCATCCCTTATGTGATGGAACAGCTACAGAGACAACGTGTGTGGCTAATTGGTGACTCTGGTTACCCCAACCTGCCTTGGTTATTGACCCCAGTGAGGAATCCCCGGACCAGGGCAGAGGAACGGTACAATGAGGCCCATGGGCGAACTAGGAGGATCATTGAAAGAACCTTTGGCCTCCTGAAGGCCAGGTTTAGGTGCCTGCATATGACAGGGGGATCCCTGATGTACTCACCAAAGAAGGTGTGCCAGATCATCGTGGCCTGCTGTATGCTTCCCAATCTGGCATTGCGACGTCAGGTGCCCTTCCTGCAGGAGGATGGTCCAGATGGTGGTGTTGAAGCAGCTGTGGAGCCTGCGGAGAGTGAAGAGGAGGAAGACGAAGAGGACGACCCAGACAACAGGGACAGAGTTATCCAACAGTATTTTCAGTAGCACACAGGTAGGAATCACCCACGCCATTTAACATTTACTGAAAGCCCCCTGCATCTTTACTTTGTGTATTTCCCCCCAGTTCTTTTAAACTGATGTTTGATTTTCCCTTCCCTTTTCAGTGCTGTATGACCCACTGCGTGACTTCTGCTTGGTTAGCCCATGGACTAATGCTTATTGACATCGGTATGTTGTCATCACATAAATAACAGAACATTATTGATAAGTAATGTGTTATACATTTGTAAATAATACAGGCTGACTCCAGAATGATTTCAGTGCAATGAGTGATTTATTTTTAGTGCTATATATTGGTACATGATATTAAAACGGTGATGGGTGAGGGTGGAGTTATGTCCATGGCAGAGTCCAGTTCTCGGTCGCACAGGTGCATTGTCCATATGCCTGTGGAAGGATGGAGCAGGGGCAGTTCAAGGTTGGACAGGGTGACACTGTGGGACAGTGGAATGACATCCGGGGGGATATTAGGCTGGCGGGGGCTTGGCATCCTACTCTGTCTTCCTTTGAGATCTCAGGTTCCTCTTGCGGGGTGGTTGTTCTTCAGCAGGAGGTGGGGTTCTGGTGGCCCGTCGTTCTGTGGGGGCCTCCGGACCACTAGCGCCGGCGGAGGTGGTAGGCTGTTCCTGGCTAGTGACAGGGGCCCTTTGCGGTGCCACATGGTCCCGCAATGTGGTTTCTATCCGGTTGAGGGCCTAGACTATGGTCCCCATAGCGGTAGCGATGTTCCTGAGTTCATTGCTGAACCCCATGTACCGTTCCTCCTGCTGTGCCTGGATCTCGGTGAACCTGGCCAGTACCGTCGCCATCGTCTCCTGGGAGTGATGATATGCTCCCATGATGGTGGTGAGGGCCTCTTGGAGAGTCGGTTCCCTGGGCCTGTCCTCCCCCCCCTGTCGCACAGCAGCCCTCCCAGTTGCCCTGTTTCCCCGGGCCTCTGTCCCCTGGACGGTGTGCCCACTACCACTGCCCCCAGGTCCCTGTTGTTGTTGGGGTGTTGGGTCAGCCTGGGTGCCCTGTAGTGGCGGACACACCGCTGATTGACGCGTCCGCGAGACAGAGGCATGGGCCCGCTGGGTGGGAGCTGTGCTGGTGTTCCCAGAGGGGTTTGGGTCTGCTGTGGCCTGTGTCTGTGTTTGGGGAACCGACTGTCCAGAGGTCCCCGATGGTCCGGGCTGGTCGTCAGGTTCTAGGTCGACAGAGCTGCTGTCCTCGCTGGGGGCCTGTTCTGGGGGTGGGATGGACAAATCTGGACCCTCCGTGGCGGTGTGTTGGCGTTCGGGCCCTGCAGGGGTAAAGGAGTATGGTTATTGTTTCTGTGTGTGCCATGGCGTGCATTTTGAGTGCCCTTGTCCCCCAGTGCTGGCATTCCCTTGTGGGAGGTGTTGTGAGGGTTTGGGGGGGGGGGGTGTATGGGTATGTGCAATGGTCATGCTTTGGTGGTGGCTGTCTATGGTTTGTGTTGGCATTCAGGGGTTGGTGTTGTTTAGGGTGGGTTGTGCTGGTGAGACATTGGCAGGGAGGTTGTGTGCTGGGGGGTTGAGATTGGGGGTGAGGGGGGGTTGGCATGCTGGTGGTTGGGGGGGGGTGAAGTAGTTGAGATTCGACTTACCAGAGTCCATTCCTCCGTGTACTCCAGCGAGGCCATCAGGATGCAGGATGTTTACCACCTCTTGCTCCCATGCTGTGAATTGGGATGGAGTGGGTGGGGGTCCGCCGCCAGTCTTCTGCACAGCGATGTTGTGCCTGGAGATCATCGAGCGCACCTTCCCCCGTAGGTCGTTCCATCGCTTTCTGATATCTTCCCGATTTCTGGGATGCTGTCCCACAGCGTTGACCCTGTCTACGATCCTTTGCCATAGCTCAGCCTTCCTTGCTATGGTGGTGTGCTGCACCTGTGTGCCGAAGAGCTGGGGCTCAACCCTCATGATTTCCTCCACCATGACCCGGAGTTCTTGGTCCGAAAACCTTGGGTGTCTTTGGGGTGCCATGGGGTGGTGTGGATGAGGTGTGGGGTGGTGTTTGTGGTGATGTGCGTGGTGATATGTGGTGATGTGTGCGTAGATGTGGTGTGGGTGATGAAGTTGGGTTCCTGTGTGTGTTGGGGTTTTCGATTGCTGTGCTCGCTCTCTCTATCTCTATCTCTCTCGCCTTCTCTCCGATTTCCAACTAGTGGGGGTTTGTGGGTGATGTGGGTGTGTGTTTTATAGTTGATTGGATGTGTGGGAGTGTTGTTTGTATGTGTCTCAGGTGTGCATATTTCAATTTGTCCAATGTGGCTGTGTTTTGGAGCTGTGTGTGTATTTTGAGCGCGGCGGTGTGTACCGCCAATGGAATACCGCGGTTGAAAGACCGCCGCGTGGATTCGTGGGTCAGAATGGCATGGGCGTGTTTGTGTTGGCGTGACGGTGGAGGTTTGGTCATCTCCAGTATTCCGCGGCCCGCGGATGAGGCGGCCTTCCTTGGATGACGGATTTTTGGCGGTTTCACAGTTGGTGGTCAGAATGACCGTGGCGGATTACCGCGGCCGCGGCGGTAGAATGGCGGACTTCTGACCGGCGGTAAGGGCCTTTTACCGCCGAGGTCAGAATGACCCCCATAATTTGTATCTTATTAGCTATGCAGCTGTTCTTACCACATATCAGTATTTCTTCAACTGTTAAGCATTTCTAGGGTAACTATTACATCGAACACGCACTAATTATTAAACGTACTGTGCTTAGTTCATAACTTTAAAGTGTTCGCGTTTAAATTCACAAAGTTGAACTCCTCACCTTGAATAAGCGAGCAGCGCTTACGAGGATCAAGTTTAAACACTTCTCCTGTGCCCAAGCACTTCCGTCCTTATGTGGTCTGTTTCTCGTCACCCCGAGTAGACACACGAGCGCAACGCCGTCTTTCCAATGCGGGCAATGTTGTATACACCAAGGGGGTCATTCCGACCCCCTCACCGCCATCCTGTTCCTGGCGTTTCCGACCGCCAGGAACAGGATGGCGGTGAGGGGTGTCGTGGGGTCCCTGGGAGCCCCT
This sequence comes from Pleurodeles waltl, assembly GCF_031143425.1. Classification (NCBI taxonomy): domain Eukaryota; kingdom Metazoa; phylum Chordata; class Amphibia; order Caudata; family Salamandridae; genus Pleurodeles; species Pleurodeles waltl. Next base: position 1,216,949,239 of record NC_090437.1, on the reverse strand, counting down.
GCAGTGCCCATGCCAATTGCATGGGCACTGCAGGGGCCCCCGTAAGCGGGCCCCACATAGAATTTCAGTGTCTGCATTGCAGACACTGAAATTCGCGACGGGTGCAACTGCACCCGTCGCACCCTTCCCACTACGCCGGCTCCATTCGGAGCCGGCGTCCTCGTGGGAAGGGGTTTCCCGCTGGGCTGGCGGGCGGCCTTCTGGCGGTCGCCCGCCAGCCCAGCGGGAAACACAGAATGGCCGCCGCGGTCTTTTTTCTGAATGACCCCCCAAATCTCCAGGGTGCAATCTCGAGTACCACCTTATTTCGTTGTTCTTAGCCTAGCGGTGCCGGTGGAGCACTGATGAGCTTTTGATGGAATGACCGCCAAGCTCGTAATAGGATGGTCCGACTGCCAGACGGATGGCTGTCGGACCGCCACCGTTGGCGCCATGGCAGCAAACTCACAATCAGGCCCATAATCTTTCGTCCTACTTTCCCTACTTCTTTGAACAATTGATTAGCAACACTTAGACAAAGCCACTGACACAAGAGCAGAAAGCAGGCTTGAACTCTCCTATTTTGTTAGAAGAAGTTAAGGAAGAAATATGGCCCTCATTACAACCTTGGTGGGCGGACTCCTCAGCCCCCAAGGTTGGACCGCCGAGCGGCCGCCTATGCGGCCGCAATCCCGCCAGCTGCATTACAACATCCCCCCTGGGCTGGCGGGCGGAAACAGAGTTGCCGCCCGCCGGCCCAGCGGGGATGTCGGCCATAACATTGGAGCCGGCTCCTAATGGAGCCGGCGGTGTTGCGGCCATGCGACTGGTGCAGCTGCACCTGTCGCGCTTTTCACTGTCTGCTGTGCAGACAATGAAAAGCAGGGTGGGGCTGTGCCTGGGGGCCCCTGCACTGCCCATGCCAAGTGCATGGGCAGTGCAGGGGCCCCCAGGGGCCCCACGACTCCTCTTCCCGCCAGCCTTTCCATGGCGGTCTCTACCACCATGGACAGGCTGGCGGGAAGGGGAGTTATAATCCCCAGGGCAGCGCTGCAAGCAGCACTGCCCTGGCAGATTATAACCGCCGGGACAACGATGGCGGGACAATGATGGCGGGAAACCGCCGGTCCCGGCGGTGCGACCGCAGCGCTACTGCCACAGTCATAATATGGCAAATTGTACAGCCAGCCTGTTGGCGGTACAATCGCCAAAACAACCCTGGCGGTCTTTGACCGCCAGGGTTGTATTGAGGCCCTATGTCTTCTGAAGCCTGGATGGCATTCCAGCAGAAATTTCCAATGTTGTTTTAGAGACTGTGCTGCCAAATACTTCAATATTTTTAATAGTATGTTATTGGAGGCAGCTAATGCACTTTTTTTCTTGGCCAAAAATTATAACATTAATCTGGAAGCCCAAGAAAGATCCCAGATATTTTTAATCCTATGGGCCTACATTCCGGCTCATTTGTGATTGTCAATTTTTTTTGTTTTAGGTATATTGACAAGGAAGCTTTCTAAAGTTGCTGGAGGAATTATTTATGAAGGCCAATGAGGTTTTATTCCTGAGTGCCCTCTTCAGGATTTCACATATACAATGATCTAGCTGTTACAGAAAATAAAGCTTAGGCAATTTACAGTACAGATGTGGCTACAGCTTTTGATAGGGTCAACTGGATCTGCTAATGATGCGTTTTTCAACTCTTTGATCTTGAAAAACACTGCTCTGTGGCAGTTGAGACTCTTCTTGGATACCTACAACAAACGGGCCACTCCCCAGTGGGTACGGTTAAGGAAAACTGAAGGAGCATGTTAAGGGACACTCCTATATAAACGACATGCTAGCATAAGAGTAAGGCAGCTACAATTCTCACATTTAAATATACTACAAAACAAGCTTAAATATACACCAGCCAAGCACTGGTATAAGTCAAGCACCACACATGGCCAACCAGGGTAATTTGACATTCGCGCTATAACAATTAATGAGTGAATGCACTTTCTTAAGTATAGTTGTTTGCTGTTATTGCACAAAATACACAAAATATACTGACACACCTTTAAAACATTTGAGGGGATAACTAACGACTTAGAAATTGTCAAGCTGCTGCACTTTTATACATATTCTTTCTCAAATAGATATGGATATTTCATTTGAGTAGTCCCCCAAAAAGCGGAGTTTTGCATTTAATAGGAAGGCAATGAATGCACTTCTGACTGGAAAGTAATTTGCTAATCTTAATAATGCCTTAAAGAGGTGAAGGCTCTGACAGTGATGTAAATGGCCTCAAACGGTCTGGCACAGCACCACAATATTACTGATGCAGCTGCTGGACATCTTAAATAGGAAGTATTGTATCTTGAACACTGATGGAATAGGCAAATAATGAAACGTGACAGTAGTAACCATCCTTTAAAGTATGAATAATATAGGCACCATTGTGAGAAACTAAGGACTCCACACAAAGACAAGAGAATGGGGTCAAATCAAGAATTACTTTGTAGGAAAGCTTTCTCTGCAGAACTGACTATTCAGACCTTTTTCAGACCAGAAGGTGACTATACCATCAGAGTTTACATAATGTATGTCCACCGAGTGGGAAAGTGCTGTCTTAGGGCATTTACTAACACTATGCACCAGGTTTGCACCAAAAAAGTAATGAAAGTGGCTCAAAGCTTAGTATCAGGATTTACTTTTCTGCATGTGCTGGAAGGAAAGCCTAAAGTGCATCAAGGAGGCATACTATGGGTGGTGCATAGGCATTCTTACAAAAATCCTCATCTAGTAACAGTGGTAGACAGGGATTTGAAATACAAAATTATGCTGTCTCGAGACAGGCATAACATTGGATAAATGTTTTTCTGCAGACCTTTCCCACTTTGCATGAATGCTGTTACGCATACAAACTTGGGCAGGTATTAAACTATTTTTCGAAATGTGGTCTTTGGTTGGCAGTCAGGTTACCTCCTGTCCAAGCAAGGACCCTCACTCTAGTCAGGGTAAATCACACACAATCCAAATTATGCTGTGCCCACCCTCGGGTAGCTTGGCACTGAGCACTCAGGCTTAACTTAGAAAGCAATGTGTAAAGTATTTGTGCAATACATCATACAATACCACTATATATCACCACAAACATACACCACACAGTGATTAGAAAAATATATAATATTTATCTGATAAGATGCAGGTCAAAACGATTAAAATGCAATAAGTAGATGTCGAGATATCACTGTAAAAGTGATATAAAGTGTCTTAAGTCTTTGAAAAACAAATAAATGTCTTTTAAAAACAATAAATGTCTCTTGCAAGCACAAAGTACCTGGTTTACGTTCAAAATCACCGCAAGGGACTGCAGAGGAGGCAATGCGTAAAAAACGGGGAGTTGTGCGTTGGTTTTGCCCCTTCGCACACTGGTTTGCGGCGTTATTTTCCACGCAGGAGAAAGCTTTCCATATGTTTCCGGAGTGCTGACTTGGTTCATCTTCGGGTTGCGGGGGTTTCTGGTGACACGGGGACTGTGCATAGAATCCTGGGCTTGCGGAGCGAAGTCACAAGTGATGCGTCGATCCAGTAGGCATTGCATGGAATATTCTCCCGCACGGCAGGCGCTGTGTCAATTTCTCTCTGGAAGTCAGGCTGTGTCGTCCCTGGTCGGCTGTGCGTCGATCCGGTGGGCCATGCGTCGACGTTACGGTTGCAACGCAGGCGCTGCGTCGATCTTCTCCCTGCGAAGTCGCGCTGTGTCCTTCCAGTTCGCATGCAGTGAATTTCTTACCCAAGGAAGACTGTGCGTTGTTGTTTTGCAGGCTGTGTGTCAAATTTTCACTGCACAAGGAGTCCAGTTGCAGGAGTGAAGTCTTTTTGGTCCTGAGACTTCAGGGAACAGGAGGCAAGCTCTATCCAAGGCCTTGGAGAGCACTTATCAGCACAGTCAGGGAGCAGCAAGGCAACAGGGAAACAGCAAGGCAGCAGTCCTTGTCAGAAAAGCAGTCCCAGTGAGTCCTTTGGGCAGCCAGGCAGTTCCTCTTGGCAGGTCTGGTTCAGGGATTCTTCACCAGCAGGTTTCTTGTCCAGAAGTGTCTGTGAGGTAGAGTGTCTACCCCAAGAAATGTCTAAAGTCTGTGGTTTTGGGTCCTCTTCTTATACTCATTTTGGCCTTTGAAGTAGGCTTACTTCAAAGGAAAGTCTCACTTGATTGTGAAATCCTGCCTTGCCCAGGCAAGGCCTCAGACACACACCAGGGGGTTGGAGTCTGCATTGTGTGAGGGCAGGCACAGCCCTTTCAGGTGCGAGTGACTACTCCTCCTCTCCCTCCTAGCACAGATGGCTCATCAGAATATGCAGGCTACACCCCAGCCACCTTTGTGCCACTGTCTGGAGAGAGGTGCAAACAGCCCATCTATCAAACTAACCCAGACAGGGAATCCACAAACAGAAGGAGTCACAAAAATGGTTCAAGCAAGAAAATGCCCACTTTCTAAAAGTGGCATTTTCAAACACACAATCTCAAAACCAACTTTACTAAAAAGTGTATTTTTAAATTGTGAGTTCAGAGGTCCCAAACTCCAGGTGTCTATCTGCTCCCAAAGAGAAGATACCTTTTAATCATGTTTAAAGGCAGCACTCCCACCCGGTTAACCTATGAGAGAGATAGGCCTTGCAACAGTGAAAACAGAATTTGGCAGTATTTCACTGTCAGGACATGTAAAACACTTTAGTATATGTCCTACCTTAACCTTACACTGCACCCTGCCCATAGGGCTACCTAGGGCCTACCTTAGGGGTGTCTTGTGTGTAGGAAAAGGGAAGGGTTAGGCTTGACAAGTAGGGACACTTGCCAAGTCGAATCTTAAAGTTTAAAACTGCACACACAGACACTGCAGTGGCAGGTCTGAGACATGAATACAGGGCTACTTATGTGGGTGGCACAACCAGTGCTGCCGGCCCACTAGTAGCATTTGATTTACAGGCCCTGGGCACCTCTAGTACTTTACTAGGGACTTACTAGTAAATCAAATATGCCAATTATGGATAAACCAATTAACAGTACAATTTACACAGAGAGCATATGCACTTTAGCACTGTTTAGCACTGGTAAAGTGCTCAGAGTTCAAAAGCCAACAAAAACAGGTCAGGAAAAATAGGAGGAAGGAGGCAAAATCTTTGGGGATGACTCTGCAAAAAGGGCCAGGCCCAACAACTATGTCTAGTAATAGCATTTGTACTATGTTTTCATATGTCTGGCTCTGTTCTCATCTACTATGCTTATTTAAATGTACATTCCTGAATTGTCAATTAATGATATAATTCTCATGTACTTTCTATCACTCAGACGTTGGCTTTTGTTAGTTTGACAGTTCTTTGCTCTCACCCCATGAAGCTGAGGTCTAGAAATAGACCTATGTGAAATTGGGTTGTTAGTTGAGGTGGGTAGAATCCTAATCAAGCAGCAACTACAGTTTGTGTCAGGGTGTAACAATAGCAAACCCCAAATTAACATGTGCTTAATCCTCTGGTAGCTTGGCACAAAGGCAGCCATGTTTGACTTAGAGGCAATATGTAAAGTATTTTATGCAGCACTTCAGAGGGTACAAGAAAAATCCCACACCAATTTAGAAAAATAGAGTAAAATGTAGTACATTATTTGACCAAAGGACACAAATTCTATCAGTAGAACTGGAGATATGCATTCTTAAGGGTTTAAGTAAAAATAGTGCCAGAAAGTGACAACTTTGATTATCTAGTGACACAGTACCGGAACAAAGTCAAAGTTCAGGCTGACCGTGATGGAGCATGTGCTGTATACATGGACCAAGTTAGGGCCGCTGAACTAAGGGCCAGATGTATCATCTGATTTTACACTCGCAAACAGCGAAATCGGCCATTTGCGAGTGCAAAATCGGTGTCTGCAATGCATCAACTGCATTTGCAGACCAAAAAACGAAAATCGCAAAAATTGCGATTTTCTGCATTGCGACCTGGATTTTGCGAATCGCAATTTGCGATTCGCAAAATCCAGGTCGCAAAACAATTCTGCAAAAAATTGCAAATTGCGATTTTTCGCAGAATGGTATTTTGCAAGTGCAAAATACCATGACCTGCAACCAGTAAAACTGCATTTTTAAATTTGAAATGTAAAGCACACATGCCCTTTTGGCATGTGTGTACTTTACATGTGTAAAAAAAAAATGGGGTGCAGGAGAGGGGGCCTTAGGCCCCCAGCTCCCTGGCCCTTTGCTTTTCACAAATTGCGATTTCTGTTTCAGAAATCGCAATTTGCGAAATGCAAAAAATTTGCAGCTATGGGCCAACAGGCCCATAGCTGCGAATGGGGCCAGTATCGCAATTTGCGATTCGGTAATTGCATTTGCAATTTTTAAGAAATCGCAATTACCGACTCGCAAATGTGATACATGGCCCTTTGCTAGTCGGTAATTGCAATTTCTTAAAAATCGCAATTACCGAATCGCAATGGGCCAGATTCATACATCTGGCCCTAAGTACCTTAAATCCTGTTTGCGGATCCTTGTGAGATCTCACATTTAGAGTGCATCGCTCAATGGCGGTTCTGATGAGCTATGGCTGCGATGCGAGGTCCAATGTCGAGGGTGCGTTGCACAGTGGTGATTCTGGGGAATTGTGGAGCAGCGGTTCTGAAGAGTTGAAGGCTGCAATGAGAGGTTCTGCATCTAGGAGGAGTAGCTCAGTGACCATTCCAAACAGCTGCATTGTCCTGCATCAGTGATGTGTCATGCAGTGGTGGTTCCAATGGAGAGCTGCGAGGAGATGAGTTGCCCTGCATCAGTTCTGTTCAAAGACCACATCTGGGCTGGGGGGGGGCACATTCAGGCCCAATTCCAAGGGCCCAGGACTCCGGTGGCACCACTTTGGGCACAAGACTTATAGAAGTTAGAGTCCAGGTGGAGGGTTAAAGGTGATTGGAGCCTTTTCTGTTCCTGAGGCACTGATCAGGAGGTCAGCCAGCTAGCCATTGGAGTCTCTCTGGTTGTTTTGGGTTCAAAATGCAGGTCCAGTCCTTCTCACTCCACTCAGGAAGTAGGGCAGTATGGCAGTAGAGTGACAGTCCCTCTTGCAGCAGAGCTGCACAGCAGTCCCTGAATCTTCCAAAGCTCCAGATGTGTACTGAAGAGTTGGGTCTGAGGATCCACTCTTATACCTGGAGCCTACTTTGAAGTGGGAGAAACTTCTTGAGTCTTTCCTATACAGAGGTGTCTGGAAGTTATTGCCTCCCTGCCCTGGCCCCGGTAGTGACAGTTCTGGCCTCTATCAAATCAAACATAACCTATCCTTCCAACACCTGCTTCCCCTTTGTCTCACTGTCTGGAAGCACTACACAAAGACCAACTGCAAGCTAGACCTAGTCATGTGACCCAATGTAGAGGCTACAGGCACCAAATGGTTGGGATAAGAAACTGTAAACCTTCTTAAAGTGGCATTTTCAGAAGCGCGATTTAAAATCAGACTTCACCATTAAATAGAGTTTTAAATTGTAATTCTTTAGACACCAAACTCGAAATTCCTACCAGCTCCCATTCAAAAGTTGCACTTATTAAATATAATAAGCTAACCCAATGTTATCCTACGGGAGAAATGGGCATTGCAGTAGTAAAAAACAAATTTAAGAGTTGTTTGCCATCAGGGCATGTAAAACTTACAAGTACATGTCCAACCTTATAAATACACAGCACCCTTCCCTATGGGCTGTGTACGGCCTACATTAGAAGTGACTTCTATGTACTAAAAAGGATGTTTTAGGCCTGACAAAGGGGTTATTTTGACAGGTTGAAATTGCAGTTTAAGACTACACACACAGACTGCAATGGCAGGCCTGGCAAATGCTTAACAGGGCTACTTAAGTGAGTGGAAAAATGGGTGCTGTAGGTCTATTAGCAGCATTTAAATTCCAGGCCCTGCGTACATGTAGTATCACTTTACTATGGACCTACAGGTGCTAATTGGGTGCAAGCCAATTTCACTGCATTGAAGGGACAGAGCACAAGCACTTGGCACTGGTTAGTAGTGGTAAAGTGCCCAAAATCCTAACAGCCAACATAAACCAGTTCAGACAAAAGGAGGGTGAAGGCAAAAAAATTGGGGATGACCATGCACAGACAGCCAAGTCCAATCAGTACCATTCTTAATATTTTCGCTTTGCCTTTTAGTTTTTTTCCATTTACTCATTAGCTTAAATATCTGACTTTTTTGCAGGCACAACAAACACAACTGCTAACATCTAAGCAGTACATATTTGTTATGGTGTTATACTTATTGTGTTGGGAAATCTCGCAATCACTACATATAAAAATGTGAAGCTTCCAAAAACATTTCAGGTGGGTGGATACATGCATACCTGACAATACTAATGGTTGATGAAAAATGAAACATAGAAAGAATTACAGTACAATACAAAGACTGTGTTTATTGTTAGAGCATGTGTGAGCATGTCTGTGTGCTTGTGTATGTGCCTAGCATGTGTCTTTTGCCCATGCACAGTGTCTTAGCACAAAGAGACCTGGTGACTGCCTATTGGAGTTCCTGGTATTGGCACTTACTTCCAGCGATAAGAAGAAAGAACTTGAAGGGTCAGGGTTTTGATGTGAGGTCCCCAGTGAGTATGCATGGTGTGGGTCCTACAACTGTTAGAATACATGAATGGTCAGGATCTGTCAGGCATATGCCCTATGTCAATGCTTCAAATTATGTGGGACGTTATGAACACTCTTTTCAAATGTGTAATAGCAGTAACCTGTGGCATTGGCCATTGAAATGACTAAAGACTGCATAGCACACTTCCTGTCATATGGGGCAGGTGTCAGAACATTCACTGAAGAAACAGTGGCTTGTGTAAAGCAATGTGATGTGCAGTTTCTACAGATTGGAGGAGGTAGGAAATTAGTTATTTCCATTTATGGAGGTTTTGCATAACATAGTATCAAGTCATTCAGGCCCTCATTACGACTCTGGCGGTCCTAGGACCACCAGGCCAGAGGTCTGACGTTGCCGAAACTGTGGTCTAAACACTTTGGCTGCGGTCTGACTGCCACATTATGACTGTGGCGGTTGCACCACGGTCAGACCACCAGCACCGCCAGTTTCCCTCCACCAGAGGGACTGCCAGTGCTGGTGATCCTAATCCATCAGGGCAGCGCTGCATGCAGCACCGTCCTGGGGATTACGACCCCCACTCTGCCCGCTTTTACCATGGACAGCCCATCACTCTTTTCACTGTCTGACTAGCAGACTGTGAAAAGCGCGACAGGTGCTGTTGCACCCTACGCACCACAACATTGCCGCCGGCTCAATTATGAGCCAGCCTCAATGTTGTGGGCTGTTTGCCGCGGCTCCAGCGGATGGAAACTCGTAATAAGGGCTGCCGGAAGATCACCAGACTGGCGGTGACATGACCGCAGGACTTCAGCGGGCAGCCTTTTCTCCCCGCCGAAGCGAAAATGACGGCCTCTGTCTGTGATGGCATGAGGTAGTCAGATATCTATTTTTGGATGTAAGGAGGAGAAAAAAACCTGTGAAAATTCAGCATTGGGGCTATAACTAAAGTCAAAAGCAGATGGTGTAGAGAGAAAAGTCAAAGAAGTGGGCTAGTGAGAAAAGTGGCAGGGTCACAGAGTGGAGCTTTAGGGAATTGAAACTGGTAGAGAGTGATTTTTAAAGCTTGTGGAGATGCCCTTTTGATCTTCCATGCCTGCGCCTTGGCGTCATGGTGTACCCACCCTGTCCCTTATTCTAGATGTATGGTTTAGGAAGTGAGGACCATGCCCTGTGTCCTCTAATCAGAGCCTTCATGTTTCCAAACCCTTTTTTGGTTTTGTGGACTGGAAAAAGGTGATAGGAGATAAAAGCTCCATCTTTCAAAACTCTTTGTTCATTTTTTACATTTGGGCTCCTAACCTATCCTCAAACCCAGGTTTGCAAAGAGGGTACAGACTAACAATCTAGATTTCCCCACCTTAGAGCATTTCTAAAGTAAACAGACCCAGTTTTAGAATACAAATTTCTTGAAAAATAAAGAATTGATATTCACCAATTTAGGTAAGAACACTCCTTTGAGTAAAGTTCTTGTTTCATGCCACGTTTGCTGTTAATCCGGTCAGCATTTTTGTCTGTAACAGAGGGTATAGATTCCTATGGGAGTCTTCCATACAATGGTGATGTGATCGATCACATTGAAGAGGAACCATATACAATCATAATTTCTGCTGTGTCAAAATTGAGGCGCCACGCTACCAGAACATTTTGCCAGTTATTCTAGACCAAGCTGGTATCTGTCTAGATGCATGATCATCTAAGCATCATCAGCATAGCTGATGCTTCTTGTTAGGTCTGTAGTGGCAACATGCAAACTTAATCATGGTTGAGCCATGGGAGGAACATCCAGGAACTCCACAAGCTATATTCCCAAAAACAAAGTAAAGGAGAAAGAGACACTATTTCTGTTTGGCTAGTCAAAACATTGAAACAAAACTAGTCCCAGAAAGATCAATTCACCCATGCCATATTGTTCAGCAGAAGTTCAAAGCTGGTCTAAGACTGAAACATGATACCCTGCCATACTACAGAAAAGTCAATTTGAGAAGGATTTTGTTGGTAGAGATAGGAATGTATAACCAAGTTTTTTTATAATTTTAAGGCATAAGGCAGTAATGAACCGTGGTTGCCACTGCCCTCCTATATACATTGGGGGTTTCTTTCTACTGGGTTAGTGGTCAAATTGTGAGCTATTGTATAGTAAACAAAATGTATGGCAATTAGAACGCTTTGTTAGGGAGGCATCATTGGTATTAGATATTGGTGAGTTATGATTTCTGTATTTTCTTCTATATTCTTGTATATTGCAGACCTAGTGAAATGATGTATGTAGATTGCTGTGTTGGGTCGATGTTGTCATAAGTCGAGCACCATGCGCTTTGTATACCCCTCATCCACCACCAGAATGAACCGTCTGTCTGGTCTTACTCCCTGCACTATACCATGCCTTAGTACATGACCCCCTAAGCACTTTCCCTACACTCCCATAAATATACTAGTTAGTGACAGAAAGGACCCAGGACCCCTTTCCTTTATGATCAATGCACTCATGGGCACTCAGTATTAGGGCCCAGAGATCCCAGGGATTGTTTTTCCCAACTCTGGTCTCACCTGGCCTCCTTCCACTCCCCTTTACACACTCTTTAAAAAGGGGCCCCGAGATCTGCTCTGATCTTGAGTTCTCGCAGGATTTGGCAGCCATCTAGAGGCACAGTCTAAAAACACCTTGACCTATGCCTCAGACTTCGCTTAGCTTTGTTATCTACCTGGGAGAATGATCCCCCTCCTCAATTCCTGGCTCACGGTGTCCTCAGCGGCCCTTTAGAGTTTTGCGGCACCTTCTGAAACCATTCTTAAAGGGAGTCTTCTGCTGGAACAGGTTCTGAAAGGACAACAAAGAAAGAACAGTAAAAATAGTACTCTTTGGCTTTACAAAGTGCCACTATAAGATCAGTGCACTGAACCAAAACTTTTGGAACTCTTAACAAAGGAAAAAAGGAAGAATTTGGAGACTTCTGTTCAGGGTTTTTGGACATAGCTTTGATTGTTCTATACAGTAATAGAATAACCATCATTTTCCAGCCTTCAACGCCTTCAATAGGAATTATTTGGGAATTCATAAGAAAGAGACCTCTCATAGAATTAGAAGGACCTGAAGCGTGGTGAGTGCTGCATGATTGAACACAATTTGGGGCGATTGTATTGGATTTTAAAGCTGTGTTGTAAGCAAAAACCCACGTATGTAATCAAAGCAACTTACATTTATGTATTCTAATCCCAAGGGGGAGCATGACAGCAGTGGCAGACAGACCCCAGAGAACAAGAAATCAAACCATAGAAAGAGCACAGACTTAGCAACCTAAGAGTGCTGAGATTCCTTTCTACTTCTTCCTTCTCCCTTCTTACCAAGCCCCTAATCGCTGACACTTAGGTCTTATCAGCCTGAAGGTGAGAGAATGGGATAATCTTCATTCATGTGGAACCTAGAGTCTAGGTGAGTGGTACCTTGACACAGTTCAGACTAATATAGAGAAATCAGGATGTGCTATTCATTGAATGGTGTCTGCAGTACAATTGATACTGAAGTAGAGAAAACAGGATGGAATGGGAAGGGAGTAAACAACAGCTACTTGGGGCATAACTAAAAAGGGAATGGAAGGTTGCTTTTAGGACTAGGTAAATATAGATGTGGTTCTTATGCAGAGTTAGTGAAATATATACCGAAAGAGGTGCAAAAGAATCAACTAGCCATTCCCTCAAATTGTTGTTTTATTTCTAAATTGATCACACCACAAAGTTTGGTTGTAAATTATATTAATGAAGTATCTCTTTTGCCAGTGCAAGGGAATTAAATTAAGGAGTTATGTGCATTTCTGAAAGATGGTTGTATGTCAATAGTTCTCAAGGACATAATGCTGTTTCTAATGAGGCATCCTCTTTGATTCAAGACTATTTACAGAATAAGGTGAACTAGCATTGGCAGAGCCAATTTCTGGTTGATGCAGTTGGCTTTGCTAGTGCTGAAAGCTTTTAACACACACTTGCAGTGACAAAGCCAATAGCACTAATCTTGAAAGCCTTTTCAATAGCTCTATACTTTCAAGATGGCTGCCAAGTTGTGTAAGACAATGCGAGAACCATATTGAAAGTATAGAAACTAATGCTGTTATGCTTTCAGGGTGACTGCCAAGCTGGGTCACACAATGTTGAGTCACATATTGTGGCAGCCATCCTTAACATATGAAAGTGTTATTTCAAGATGTCCACCAAGTTCTCTCAAGTTACACTGGATCATACAATGTGGCAACCATTTTGAAAGTATGAAAATATATTTTCTATACTTTCAAGATCTTTTCCATACCTTCAAGATGGCCACCACATACCATCATAGAACCTGATGGCGATCTTAAAAGTATAATAAATGCATTTTCACAATAGCTAGTCGCCACTCTTAGCTTTGAGTTAGTTGGTGCATTTTAAACCCATCTGACACTGGCAAAGCCAATAGCGCCACCATCATGGAATGGAAGAGAGGTAGGGAGAGAGAGGTGGGAGAGGGTGAAAAGACATGTGACACACAAGAAGGGAAGTGATTTGATGAATGGGTTGCAACAGGGCAGCAGAAAGTGTTACAGGTCCATGCCAAGGAGGAGTGAAACAGATATCTGGTCTCAGTTAAGAGGAGGATCAATCAGTGCTCAAGATATTCCTTAAGCTAGGAAAAGGGAGGTGGAAAGAGGATGTATATAGGATGAGTAAAGGAAAGAGAAGTAGAGGGAGCCAGAAAGAGAGAGAGCAAAACACCAATTTGCAGCAGTGCTCAATGTTGGATGGTTAGAGAGCGAGGTGGGGTGGGAAAGGTTGGAGTAGCGCAGCATACTTTATGTGCACAAAAGCCAGAGGAAGGAGCAGGACATGAACTCCCATGGAGTTGTAAATAAGGGATCAAACAAGAAAAAAATAGTTCCATGGCTTTAGCAGTAGAAGGGTACAACTCAGCCAATCAGGAATAAAAACTGTTCTATGAGTTGTGAGGGAACAATAGTTGGAGGTGGTGGATCCATGGAAAGCAACACTTCTTGTGCTGTTTCAGCTGTCCACTGTCTTCAATATTATCAACACATAAAGTGTTGTTACAAAGGCTGAAGTTGGTAAAAGGATGAGATGCTATCACTTTGCATTAGTTTATTTACTTTTTAGATAAAGATCAGGGGAGTCGATCAGGGGAGTAGATGTGTTAGTATCTTACTGAAGCTTCCATGTATTAGAGTGTGAAAATTACTAATACAATTGTGTGGTTAACTGAAAGAAAAACGTGTGGTTTAAAAGTGCAATGCTGAAATGAAAATGATGCTTACACTGATAATTGACACAGATATTTAGAGAATGAAAAAATCACTGTCTAATTAAATGCATTTTATGTTTTACTAACTGAGAGTTATGAAAAGTAATAATTACATGTTCAGAAAATAAATAGTTTGAGTTTTCTGAAATGTTGTACACTGCACATTTTACTGCATGTTTGAAAAGGCCTATGTGAAGCTAATTAAGACTGAAATAAATGTGATGATTAGAAAATGCTGATGGCAGTGGAAAGTAGTCTGTTCTTTCTGAAACATCCTGTGTGATGATCTAATGTCCGAGAGAAATGTTCTTGTGCTGTATATTTTGATACATTTGTTTAGTTCCTGTTAGATAGTGTTCCACAGAAAACAATTGCTTTCAGAGGTTTTGTGTAGTTTGAAACATTTTTTTTCTGAAATGGAAACTGCTGATGCAAAATGAAGAAATGTGCTTTAGTTTTAATTGGTTCTGCCTAACCACCCAATAGACTGACCAATGGTAAAGTAGCTAGTTATTTTCTGGGACTTTAATATAGCAATGTTTAGGTGATGTCAGCTCAGACTTATTCTTTCTAGCTGAAGCTCAGACATGAGAGATTTTGCTTTATCCTTTGCCGTGCTCAGATGTGCTTTTATTTCTGCTAGTGAAATAATGTGCTATGTGCCATTTACAGTTCAGATGCATTAAGGACAAATACTACTGAACTGTTTCCCTGTATGTCACTGTCCACTGAAGATGACCAGAAATGCTCCACTGAAAAAGACTTTGCTGCCTACTGAGCCCATTAAGGAGAGGTAAAACATAGTTTGCATTTGTCTTTCTTGCAGGTTTTCATGTTTTTCTCTTCTAGAAACCCAACCGCTATTTTCCCTATCTCCATAGATAGATGTTTTCCAAATCAGTTTTTGTCTTCTTTTCCTTTTTGCATGAAGTCCAACATGCTTAATCTAATTAGGGTAATGGCTAGAATGTCACATTCTGAATTTGGCTGCGCAAAGTAACTGATTGTGAATAATACATCTGTGTTAACTCAGTGTATTCAATCTCAACTGTGCATCTGATATTGCTGTTATTAGCTATGGTGATTCTTGAGTGTCTAATGATTCATATTCTGTCTAAGCTGAGATTCTTTAGAAGGTTTGGTCAACCTGTGTTAGTCATGTATCTTTAAAAATTGGTTTTGCATGTGATTTATGTGATCTTAGCATTGTTAATCTAAAGAGCAATAAATGCTTGAACTTTACTAAACAGGTGTGGTGATTAATGACCAAATAGCTCATGGTGTGTTTAAATTATTGACTCTAATGTTGATCAATGATGGTATTTTTTTTTATTGTTGACTTCGTTTTGTTCAGAGCCAAACACTCACACCTATCTGAGTCCAAAGGTTCATTCGATCTCATGAGGGTAGATGGTTGGTTACCCTTACGTGTGCCCTTATAAAATAAATTATCAAAACAAATCTAAGTTAGGATGTGCTCAGACATGTGTGGCCCCGCTTTCTCCCATCTTGGTCAATACATATGTGAGGCCACTGCCTGATCTTTTGGTTATGAGAGGCAGGTATCATAACGCAGACACTGATCACACCCAAATTATGATTGTACTTTTTAATGACCTTGAACATGATACCAAAATCTGAATTATGTGGTAACTTTGATCATACATGGATGGCCTGGAATTAAATAGCTTTGTACAAGAATAAAACATGTTACTTATGATCTTACATGTTACATCTCACAGATTTAATTTGCCCAGTTGGATACCCTGCAGACAAACGATGGTTGAAAATGTTGCAATTGAGCTGACAATAAAAATTAAGATGTTGGTCATCCTGTATTGTGGTCCTTTTATTTAATCTAGAGGAACAAACTGATCAACTGGTAAATACTTTTAGCTTTTACTTGAGAACGCCTACCTAGTTGGAGCCATTTTTGGATTGAAACATATGGCCACCTTCCCCAGAACCAATGGGAGCTTTCCCTTGGACCATAGCAATGCTTTTTCAGAGGGGTCCAAAGTAGATCAAAAAGAGATAGCAGAAAATCCACTGTCACAGGATGAAAATAGTTGTGGGAGCTCTTCGCTGTATACATATTTTGCCTAGTCTAAAAAATCTCCAATTGCTCCCAATTGTGGCAAGAATAAAGTTTAGAGCTCTGTAGTTATAGCTGTTCAACAAAACTGTAGGATTGTTAGATATCAAGATTTTATTAGTATGTGACAAGGAGACATCTTGGAATAAAGACTTCAACTTTCTGGAGGTGCAATGCTTTAGAAGGCATCCTAGTATACAAGGACCCGTGGGTTACTAAGGATCGTTTATTAAACCAGCTTCTTTTTTATGTTGAGGTGGTGCCCGCCTAGTGGAAATCAACAGTGCAGCAGTTCTTCAATGCCTTTTTTGGATAAGTTGCTGCATAAAGGTAATGGACTGTACTGGAATGGACGGTTTTGGTGCAGAATTTAGGGCTTATATTCCTCCTCCTATGTAAAGATAGTAAAAATGGATTGCCTTCAGTATGTGAAGTGAAACGAGATGGAAAGGTAATAACAAATCCAGAAGACTGATAATGGACTGAAAGCTTTGGAAAGGACAGTGCCACAGAAACAGGAGTTTGGGTGAGACTGCATCCTCGGTGAAGGATAACAGATTGCCTAAATGGGGACAAAAGAAGCACCAGACTCACAAAAAGAGCAGGATGTAGAGGTCAAAACACTGGAAACAGTAAAAGACTGGACAGTGAAAGTTAAGACATTAGACTAGACCACTAACTGGGCTTGAGAGATTCGCTTTCGGTTTCAATATGCACTTTATTAGTCAAGAAGCTGCCTGACAGCGCTTCAGTCAGGTGTATTGAAGAATACAAAAAGATGATAGATAGAATGATTCAACCAACCTTAGCCACTGCATTACTTAGCGCTGTATCACAGTGCATTGTTATTTTGCACAACATGGCACCTCAGTGTGGACCTAGCCATATGCAGTTGCTCTTGGCCCTGCTCCAATGTGAGCAGTACAGCCTGAACTGCCAACCCAGGTCCTTCCTGAACCAGAAGACAAGGAACTTATGACTGGTTTCACCTTGATTAGGGGTCATCAGCCGGGTATAACTTGCTTCCAGTGGGACAGCGTGTATGGGACCCACATCTGGGCATACCCATTCCATCTAGGACGGCTTACTGATGTATACAAAAATATGATGGATTGATGGAATACTTGAGTCAATATCAGACATTGGTAATTATTCTGGCTGCATCCTAGATGGTATACTTTTGTCTGCTGTCGCATGAGTTTGTAACCTGGCTGCCCATTCCTGCAGGTCTTATTTTCCTCTCTCTGCTCCACTAGATAGCGGTAGTGGTATTTTCTGCATGCTTGTTTGTTTCACCAGTGCAGAATGCTTCACTGTGGTTTTCACTGCTCCTCGGTATCTAGGTGTCATGTTTCAGGCTGGTGCAGGAACTAGTTACAACTCATTTCGACCAGGAGGTGGTAAGCTACATAATTTGTTCTTTTTGTACAGTTACTTTTACCTATTCTTACTATTTGTTATACTGAGCGTGTATTTCTCCCACTGCTGTCCTCTCATTTGATTGCTAAGGTAGGCTACACATACATACTATACGGTGCTGACAGCCAGTGCTTGTGTCTTTTCCCTTTTTAACTGCACCTTTCTACTTAGTATTTTTTTGTCTCAAACATCTAATGAAGATCAGCCAGAGTGACTGAGACTTTCAATTGATCCACACCCTCCCACCAAGTCTGACAATTTACCAGGCACTTTGGGAAGTTCTGCTGGAACAATTTCCACAGTGGGAGTGCTGACTTCAAAGTTACATTAGTGACGTCATAATGATTGTGAAACGCCCAAGTGTCACACAAAGATGAAGTATAGCAAATGAGTCATGCCCATTAAGCAAGAGAGTGGTGATGGTGTAGTAAATAGCTGGTGGTGCATTTTGAAGGACTCTGTTGCAAATATATCGGTAAAACATGATGTGGCAGTGCAGTGTAATTTGCAGGCAGCAAATTTTCCACAAAATTCACACTGATGTGTGGAATTCGGGTTTCAGCAACAATTTAGTATTTGCACATCACTTAGTAAAGTGTTTTGATCCTATTAAAATGTTTGTTTCCATCACACTTCAGGATTACAAAATGGGCAGATGCATTTTGAAACATTTGTACAGCTCACTTAGAGGTGTTTAAATAGTGTTGTGTGCAAGAAAAATCCTATAGCCTTTCCTTTCACACCAGCAAGATTGTCACTTGAAAAAATCATCTGACTTTGAGGTCAGAGAAAGTAAAGTAAACACCAACCTTCATATTAAAAAAATAAGCAGCCATTTGCGACAGCATACATTCTGATGTTTGACCTCTGGATTTGAACACACAACTAAAATAAAAATCTTTAACCCTACTTCTGGTGCCTATGGCTTTGGACAAGAATCCCTCACAGGCAATGGCTCAAGCCATTATGAAATGCTAGACAAGCTAGAAATAGCTAGACAGGAAAAGGGCATACTTATATACATGCCTCAATCAATTACCACCATCTACTGCTTTTGCAATAGCCAGTCTATCAACCGTTATTATTAAGGCAGTGGGCAGCAATGGGGATTTTTCCAAGACATTGGTCTCATTCAGTGGCAGATTTAAGAGCCCCTAGCACCTCCTTGTGCCACATTAGCATTTTATTTTTTTGCTAATGTTGCCCAATGAGGCCAAAATCGATGCGCCAAATTTACAAAGTGGCACCTGGCATAATGAATGCAAGCGTGGTGTTACCCCGTTAGGGGACCTGAAAAAATGGCGCAAAAAAATCAAAGAGATTTCTTTGCGTCATTGTTTTCAGAACTTTTAATGCCTACTTATAGCAAGCGTGAAAAGGAGGCTCCCATTGGTTTCAATGGGCCTCTGGGTGCTTTGCAGGATTCACATCAGAATTTTTTATGCTAATCCTACAAACTGTCAAACTAGCATCAAACATTCTGATGCTAGTTCCCTATCTACTGCCATGGTGCGCCGTATATTAAATATGGTGGACCCATGGTGGCGTTGGTAGGGCGCTAAGGGGCGCAAGAAAAGTGGCGCTGCACTAGGCGCAGTGCCACTTTTCATAAATCTGTCCCTAAGTTTCAATTGCCATCAGCAGCCCACTCATTTTCATCTCTAGCACTTCTGAAAATACTCATGAGAACAACTGATGTTTTAACCATTCCTGGCCCAATGCCAACTACATATCCTTTCCTGTCCCCAACAGCTTCCGTTTGGTGTCTTTTGTTCCGTTTAACAAAAGACACCATTACTTCGACCACACCTCTCATTGTTAATCAAAGTTCATGGTTGTGTGATTACAATCACTTTCTGAAGCGATTTAAAGCTATGTTTGCAAACTGACAAACTATGCAGTTTATTCAGTGCTCCTTACACTACAACAATGGAACTGAGTGAGACTGAGTGAAACCTCATCCCTCATATCAGCTGTTACCATTAGCTGCAGAAGTCATCTCATATGTACGCAGTGGTTGCTTTCTGTCGGGGCTTAAGAGACAAAATGAAGGTTCCTCTAACATTAGAGGTTAATGGACCTACCACCATGACCACCCCACCCCCCAAAAAATGACTACTGTTTTAAGAAGTCTGAGCCAAATATTGTGGTATAACTCTTTTTATTGGCATTCACCTCAGGAACACAACTACCACTCACTCAGCCCCTGTCACACCCTGTCTGGCTTGCCAGGACATCCCACTGTGTTCTGAATGAGGTCCTTAGGACTCAATTACATCAGAGTTAAAGGGCAAGTTACAACAAATCTTTCTCTGCCCACAATACAATTGTAACAAGTATGCTCAAAAGTAAAATAGGATACAACGGTTGTGCTTATAATAACCTATATGTTGGTTAAAGGTAACATCTAAGGAGATTAAAGGAATGAGGGTAAAGAAATGAGAGTAAAGGATGAGACACAACTTTTCTTGCAAAATCCCTTTTAATAGCACTTTAATTTCTACTACTGTCTGCACACACGCTCTTATTCATGCTTTCTACTAAGCCATAGGCTTGTGGTGCATAGAGAGCAGTGCGGTGATGCATGATTGATAAATCCTCTAGAAACTCCATCATTTCTTGTGAGGTCAGTTGAACACCATTGTCTGTCACAATGGTTCTGGGAATACCTTCACATGCAAACACCTCCCTTAAAAATTCCAAAACACTTTTTGTCACAATAGAATTTACACAACATGCCAATACCCATTTAGAGGTGTAAACTACCAATACCAGTACAAATCTATCTCCAGGTGATAGTAATTCAAAAGGACCTACACTATCCAAGGCTAATTTGGACCATGGTTCATCCGAAATCTCCACAGGAGAAAAGGGAGTTGTTGCAACAGATCTGCATTTATCATTTCTGGCACACTGAATGTATTCCCTGACTACTTTCTCCACTTGTTTGCAGGAGCAGCTCGTGGGGAGGCACTATGGGTGGGGGGGAAGAGTTAATTAAAAAATAATTTTAAAAAAACACTTACCTGCTTCTCTGCCCCCATGCCGCTATTCTCCCGTCGGTGCAGGCAGGCACAGACACTGGCTCCCAGCCTGCCCAGCAGCCAATCTTGACGGTGCTCAAAGTAGCGTTAGGATTGGCTGGGATCAACCAGTCAGGGTGCTCCCAGACAGACTGGGAGCCTGTGCATGCTCTCTCCAGCCCGGCAACTGTTTTGCCGGGCTGGAGAGAGCCTACTGCGCATGTATGTTTGGCCAGCCCGAGATGGCCGGCCAAACATACCGGCGCAGTGAGGGGAGTGCTCAGTGCACTCCCCTCATCTTGTCATCCCCAAAGTCCTGCTCCTTTAACGAACAAAACGATAATAAACATATTATCGTTTTGTTTGTTAAAGGATTTGCAGCAACTGCTGCTGGCGGGAGCGATGCTCCCCCGTCCTAATGGAGGAGCTGCAACTGATAGTCTACCCCTGGCCACCAGTAAAATTCTCTCACTCTGGCTTTGGTTAAGCTCCAGCCCAGATGACCCTCAATGGCTAAGTTAATAATCTTTCCACACAATTCCATTGGAGAAACCAACCTCTCACCCCTATATATATATTCTGGCTAACTATGCTCAATCCGTCCCCCATATTCCAGAATGCTCTTGCACTTTCTGGTACTTTACTAATGGTGGGCTACCCTCCACCTACAAAATCCAACACTTGTGTACGTGTTTCATCTTTAGACACTCCAGCTTCCCATTCTGGCTTGTTCAAGACAGGTATTTAAACCATGAGATTGGCGGCTCTGTAATTGAAACTGTTACCTTGTCTACAGGCACTCTACACAAATAGTAAGCTGGTATATTTTTTGTACCAGATAAAAATTCCACTTTCAAATTTGAATCCCAAAGTCCTTCAACCCACCTGTTTATCTTGGGAGTGGTGTTTTCTGCATGCCTGCAAGCAAATATTTGAACCAAAGGTCTGTGGTGTGTTCTTACAGTAAATGGTAGCCCCCACAAGACAAATCTGAAATGATTTATAGCCCACATGCAGGCCAATGCCTCATGCTCTATCACCAAATAACGTTCCTCTACCCCTTTAAGTAAGCGTGAGGCAAAAGCTATGACCTTCTCTTCATCTTCAACAACTTGCAAAAGTACAGCAC
Source organism: Pleurodeles waltl (assembly GCF_031143425.1). Taxonomy (NCBI): domain Eukaryota; kingdom Metazoa; phylum Chordata; class Amphibia; order Caudata; family Salamandridae; genus Pleurodeles; species Pleurodeles waltl. The sequence goes on along the minus strand of NC_090437.1, from coordinate 1,216,927,685 downwards.
CTAACCCCTTCATACTTGCATGCTTGGTCAGGATAGGATTGTGACGTCAAAGTGTCTTAAGGTTGGCATATGAGCTATCTCATCTTTTACTTTGCTAACAGTTTCTTCACACTCAGGGGACCATGAAAACTCTACACCCTTTTGATGAAGCAACCTCACTGGTTGTACTATACTGGCAAAGTTGCAAATGAATTTAGAGTAATATTATAAAAGTCCCAAGAATAACCTGACCGGTCTTTGTCTGTAGATGCTGGTGCTTATAAAATTGCATCTGCTAATTCCAGTTTAGGGCTAATAACATCACCCTAAATGGTGTGATATAGGTATAAAACTGTCCTAACCCTGAATTTACACAAGTCCCTCTTAAGAGTAAAAACCCATTCCTTCAACCTGGATAATACTTTTCTGAGAATGTCATCGTGAGTCGCTCTGTCTTTGCCATACACCAATATGTCAGTCAAGAATTCTTTATTTCAGTATATCAGCTATAAAAGCACAATAAAAACTTTTTAAAAGTACCTATAAAAAGAACAACATGCCATAAAAACAAAAATATCACAAAAATATAATGAATACCCCCCAAAACTAAAATGATCAAAGAGGTTTTTAAACACCAATATGTCATGTTGGAAGTACATGACAGAACGTATTCCAGACAAAACTTCCTTATCAACCTCTGGAAGCATGCAGCTACCAAGGCCAATCCAAATGGCATTCTGAGGAACCTGAATGCCCCTAGAATTGTAACAAAAGATGTTAATGGCCTAGAGTCTTCATGCAGTAACACCTGATGGCATGCGGATGATAAATCCATTACACTGAAAACGCTTGGACCTCCCAACATTGCCAATTCTTCATTTATATTAGGTAGGGGTTGCTGGTCGACCAAGATACATTGGTTGAGATCTCCCAAGTCAACAAACATTCCTATCTTATTTCCATTGTCCTTAGGAGCTAAAACAACTGGGGCCAGCCATTCAGGGGACTCTATTTCCTCTATGACTCATAACCCCTGCAATCTGTCCAATTCCTCCTGCAGGGGTTTCAGCATAAGATTCAGTACCCTTCTGACCTTATGTACCACAGGTTGCACTTTTGCTTTTAGAATTATCTTACGTTTCAACCCCTTCAGTAACCCCAACTCATCCTTAAAGACATCCCAGAACTCTTCCACAATGTCTGCATCATCACTGATCTGTGAGATCAGCATAACTTGGTCAGGTGAATTTGGATTCAAGGTGATCCCCAGATCTCTTTGGTGTTGCCAACCCAGAAGGTTGTCTCCTCATTTGGCCACATACACATTACCAAGAGTCTGCCTGCCTATAAAATGTATTCCCATAATGGTGTAACCTAATAGATTAGTTGTTTGCCCTCCAAGGCCAATTGGGTTGATATCAGGTGGATGTAAGGTGATGGTTTCCTTTCCAAATATGTTCCTATCACCTACTAATGTGAAAGGAGACCCCGAATCTGCAAGAACAGGTACAACCTTCCCACCAATAATAATATCACATTTAAGCATTTCAAAAACATTGCTGTCAATTTATACCTCATGTTTAATTACATAGTCAGAGTTGGTTACATGCAATATAGCCTGTTGGGGGACATCACTGCTAGATTCAATACAATTTACTTTAGCATTCTTACAAACTCATGCGTATTGCCCTTTTTCCCCACAATTTCTGAAATTGGCATTTCTAGCATAACCGTTTGGGTAATTAGACAAGTAGTTTGAGCTCCCACACTTGAAACACTTCAGCTTTAAATCTATATTGTTTCCTATATTCAATTTATGTTTTCTGTTACCTTCCATTGCTTTTCAGTTATTTTCTGAATTGCTCTTGGTTGGACATAATAAGCTGAATTTCCAGGATCACTGTCCATCACCTCTGAAACACTCTGAGTAGAAACTGAGGTTCTGCGTATTTCTTTCACCCAGTTAGATTTGTGTTCAACAATACTGATTGCTTGGCCAATAACGTTTCCTGCACTTTGGGATTATTGGTGCAACGCACCAGTTGGTCATATATGAAAGAGTCTGTTAGTTCACCAAAGTCACAGGTTTGAGCAAGGGACTTTAAAGCCAATACACAATTTACTACCTTCTCTCCCTTGGCTTGTACCCAAAAAAAAAAATTGTGTTTCTACATTACCACATTGATACGTGACCCAAAATATGTTTGTAACATTAGTACCAACATTTCATAGACATCACCCGGTTCTCCTTCACCACTTCCAGTTGTCACTGGATCAAGACTCTCATAAATATTCTGACCCTATATGACTAGGCTATGAAGAACTGCTTGTTTCCTAGCTGAGGAAAACTTTTTCCTCACCTATCTCTAAAATGTAGGAATTAAAAAGAGGCTTCCACTTTTTACAGGGTAGTAAAGGCTCCCCACACTCTAGAAGAAATTGAGAAGGTTGTCATTCCTGTACAGCAAATTAAATTAGCAAACTAACATAACAACTCAAAATAACAAGTCAATACAATAAGGCAAAACAATTAACTAAAATAATAAGTCTCTTACTATTGTTTCCTGAAATATTGTTCAAGGTTGCTCGTCTTCACTCAAGATCTCAAGGTATCAGAATGATCAGCAGTGCTCCTGTATGTACTATGATTCTTTTTAAATCATACATTTGGCTGCTCCTTACCCTAAATGATCCATTCTAGAAGTTGAAGTCACTTGGAATACTTCCTCTAATCTTCTCAGTTACCGTAAAAATAAATACAGCTTTAACTATGGAAGTGCGTCACCAGTATCCAAGAAAGCAGTGCTGAAGAATATTCAGAACACAATCTAGTTTTTCTTTTTTTTCTTCTTCCTTTCCTCTGTCAGACCTTCAGACAGTGCCTTTCCTGGTGCCACGTAATATCCAAAATCGTCTTTTGTTGTGTACACCCCACCCATTCTAGTTTTCCTCTGTATATGCCATAAAGCCTTATTGCTGTGTGTGCCACTGTCACTTTATATTGCAATTGCCTTGCGCCGTGTACACTGTGTGCTCCACCCAGCACTTTCTAGTTTCCTTTGCGTATGCTGTAACACTCTCCTAATATTCCAAGAAGCCCGTGACATGGTTGACTATAGTTGTTTATGGATGCCACTTCGATGCATTTCCAAATGCTGCCAACACGTTTTAGTTTATCTCCCTCACTATGACGTAGGTTGTCATTCACGCTGTGCATGCTCGCCACATAGAATACTTTCAGAACAAAACACTTAGGGCCTGATTCTAACTTTGGAGGACGGTGTTAAACCGTCCCAAAAGTGGCGGATATACCACCTACCGTATTACGAGTCCATTATATCCTATGGAACTCGTAATACGGTAGGTGGTATATCCGCCACTTTTGGGACGGTTTAACACCGTCCTCCAAAGTTAGAATCAGGCCCTTAGTAGCGCTCACACTTCAAATGTCTTTACTTGGGGTAAGCACTCTCGCTTCAACTGTCACCACACGGGGTAAGGCTTGAATTTAGCGCCGGCAGCTTGTTTAAAGTTAGTATGCCAGGCAAGACTTTCTTGGTTATATTACACTCACCATCCATAAGGATTGGAAGGTATGCCACCTCAAGCTTTCTTTCAAGTCCTGATCGACACAAAATCCACACATTTGAGCACTCAGCCATGGTAGCGTCTTGTCCCATCCTGTCCTGGATGCCAGGACATCCCAATGTGTTCTACATGAGTTCCTTTGGACTCTATCAGTTACATCAGGTTTAAAGGACAAGGTACAACTACCTTCAGTGATTTAACTTTATAGATCTGTGTACAACAAAAAGAGCACAGATTTAAATCATGAGGTAATTCCCATAGATACTGGCATATGCCATGTCTATGGCACTAAATGTCCGCAGAAGAAAGAGGAAATCATGTAGATAGAGGATGTAAAAGTAACCTTCATGATGGAAGAAAAGGAAAGAGATGGAGAGCAAGTGTCTGTCTTTAACGAGGCCACTCTCGCTGTTTTGTCTGTCAATGCCCCAATAATCTTGGAAACAGGTCAACTCGTTCTGGGAGCACAGACCTAAGACTGAGAAATATATTCCAATGTCTGTTACAAGAAACATGTTTTCATATACAAGTAAAGATGAATGTGCCAAAGGGTTCTCTAGTTCCATTGATCTCCTCAGATTTCCAAGCCTCTGGTGTTTTATGGTACACACCTTCCCGCAACTTTCCTGTATAAACCAAAGTACACCCAGATGGAATAAGAGGAATAAAAGGGAACTTCTTTTCCTTTTGAATTGTTTGAATGAATTAGAAATCTTGCAACTGTTCTGGTGACTGATATTGGTCAATTGGAAAATATATAATTTTACATTATTGAATTATTGATCAGCCTGGGTCACAGACCGGTGCACAGTTCTCAATTCCTTCTCCTCTTAATATTGGTAAAAAAAATTTTTTAATGAGATACAGATAATAAAACATAACTACGGATGTGTTTGGCTCTCAATAGAAAGCTCAAGACTCAAACTCGTGCCCATGAAGAAATAAAAGTTGTTTGAGGGGGCAACCTCCCCTTTAGGGTATTCAGCAACAATGAAGCAGACAAATCATGTCCTCAAAGAGAGTTTTATTGTGACATCAATTTCATCCTAGGTGCTGCCATTGAAGACTATATCCAGTGACAGTGAAAGAAGGTAAAGTATTGCAGCAGAATCCTCAAGAACATTTGGAAAAGCCTTACTAAGGCACAGTACTGCAATGGAGCAAGTTCAATGATTCTTCACTACATATCCCCATGGAGAATATAGGCTATGTAATAACTACCATTAATTGAACAGCATCATCTCTCTTTACCCTTCCTTTCTTGACAAAGATAGTTATATTCTTGTAAAAACTGGACTTGCAAGGTCCATATAACCTCGTTGTATCCATGTGGTGGTGTTAGTGGATAATCGCTTTAACTAGTCTGGATGAACATTATGGATATCTGACAATGCTCTTTGGGTTTTGTAATGCTCCTGGTACATTTCAGTGATCTGTGAATGCCATTTTCTGAGACTTTTTGGCTACCATCAAGGTGGTATATTTAGATAATATTTTACCATGTTTGATATTCCCCACCAGCATTGAGCTTATGTATGCGAGTTCCCAAAGCCTCTAAGAGAACACTTCCTTTTTTTCCTTTTTAAGATCTAAGAGGTCTGCTGATGGTATTATAATGCATACCACCACGTTAAAGCTGTCTGTGACTAATCTTGACTTTACAACTTAGAGTTATACAAATACTAGTTATTTTTTTCTAGTTTTAATGTGGGTTCTATACACGATTATCCATGAAATTTGCTCCCATAACCCAACTTTGTAATAGAGCACACTAGTTTGTTTGGGAGAGGAGTAAGAACAAACATTCAGAACATTAAAAGCTGCATTTAGGTTTGCACCATTTCTGAGTCATCCCAGTTACAATGCATCATAGAAACTGGCGCATCATGTGAAACTATAGTTGCTGTTTCTCCTGTGTGAATCCTGAAACAGCGGAACTCCATTTTGCAGCCTTTTTATTCCTTAATTTTGTCAAGCACTGCATTATTTTACACCATTAATTACCAGGAACTCATTGTAAGAAAAGAAGCTTTACCTATAGGAAGTCATTCATACAATCACAGTTCGCTCTGATGGTAATCACCTGTTGTTTTTTTATGCTCAAAGAAGTGTGCTAATGCTAGATATGGTCCTTATTTTTTTCTTATTTCAACCCTTGTGTTGCTTAGAGACACAGAAAAATACAACAAAAACTAGGCTTGGTATTCCAGAGACTAGGGGCCTGATTCACAAAGGTAAACTTAGACATTTTGTCTATGTGTATAACAAAATACTAAGTTTACCTTTGTGAATCAGGCCCAAGGTTTATACTTCAAAGCAAAAGGTTTCCGTATGTAATTTTACAACTCCCCAATAGCAGGTGACCCAGAAAAGCCAGAGATCCCCCACTCAGTTCCGATGTAAAGATAGTACTCGTAAATGCCTTTTGTGAATTCCCAAAGTCATAAACTTAGGCCATTGGTCTACGTTTAGACCAAAAGTCTACGTTTACTATTGTGAATCGGGTCCTAGGTTTATACTTAGGAGAGAAAGGTCTCCATATTAAATTTTACATTCATTCATGTGCCTCGTGTGATTAGGGATTTTCATGCCCAGTTTCCTTACAGTTCCAGGTTCCATCCTGGTTTCAAGTAGGAGCGAACATTCCAGGAGGAAGGAGCCTGTCAGAATTCAGGATCATAATCAGTTAAGGCATTTAAGGCAGAGAGCTGCAGACTATCATTGAATGAGGTGGCTGACATCACATTAAGAAACATAGATCAAATTTCCATCTTCCATACTGACACACACACACACAGACAGGTACAATATACAGGAGCAAATAGTTTGGAATGCCGGACTGTAGCGGCAGGAACCTCCGACTAGACCAGTAACTGGCCTTGAGGAATTCACATCCAGTTTGGGGATTAACTTCCGTTATACCCCCCTTCTCCTCGGTTAGGAAGTTATTTGGCAATCCTTCATTCAGTTATTTGGCTTGTCTGCTATTACTTCAGGTAAGCACCTGGCTCTCTATCGCTACTTCACAATTTCCATTCTTTTATTGGCCTTAGTCTACTAGATACTAAGCAACGGTTCTCTCTGCATGTTTGCTTGCATCACCAGTCCAGACACCTTTCCAATAGTTTTCACCACGCCTTGTAGTCAAGGGGCTCTTCGCTAGATTCTTTGTTGCTGCAGGAACTGGTTGCAGCTCATACTGCCGAAGCGATCAAGTAACCTATGGCCTGTGATCACTGTAGACTGTTCCTTAGACTTATCCTCAACAGTATAACTTAAACTGCAATGCACATTTCTCTTACTGTCATCTTTGCATTTGGTTGATAAAGACACATGGGCTGTGCTTATGGAGACACCACAAAGCAAACATACAGTGCTGACATTTGTCTCCTATTCTGTTTTGCCTTCATTTTCCCCTCACCTCTCTCTTTGTTATTTTGTGATCAGTACTCCTACTGGAGAGTGGCTAGGATGAGTGCCACTCTCAACTAATCTGTAGTTTCCTGTGTAGCTGGACACATGTTCAGAACAGTGTGGCGGACCTGCATGTGAGTCTCTGAGTCCAGATGAGGGGAGAGGCACAACAGTGGCTGTGATGGTATAAGGGGTGCAAGTCTGGTTTGGGAAATGGGAATAGCTGGGAGCCCTTCAGCAGAACACCAATGGGTGATACTGTCATTTTGTCTGATCAGTGTCTGGCTTGAGGGAGGAGAACCAGCATGGTCCCAGTGACAGTCTGTGAGTCAACAAGAAGTTGAAAGTGTCTATGCCTTTCCAGAAGGGTGGTCAGGCTTAAGATAAGGGGCTCAGCAGATACCCTACAACTTTGTGTGAGCTGACATTTGTGAGATATCCCTTTAGCTGGACCGACACAGACTGCAGCAGGACCTTTAATGATGCTACAATGTATCAAGTAGAGAGATTCTTCTTTTATTTATGGCAGCTCTATACTAATATACATATGGCCTACTTATGAGGAGCTGGCCTCCTGACATCATGACTCCTTGTTGTCAAGCAGGATACTGCTGACATAAGGGCCCTTTCCTGTCAGCCCAGGAAGTTCAAGTTGGTCAGCAGCTAGACTGCTGACCTGCACTGTATTCTGCACTTTATGGCCGATATTACAGCATGAATTGCCACAGTAAAAGTACCCTGTTGGCATAGCATGTCAGTTTCATAGACGGGACACAAGAAATTTAACTCAAATCCCCATTACGGCCCCTTCGGTGGCATCGCATAGAAGCAAGAGCTCAATTTAAAACTGCCTGCATCACTCATAAAGCTTTGAACTCCTCCTTACCCTCGTACCTCTCTGATAAACTCAAAATCTCAGGCGAAGGCCAAGACTGACGAAATGCTAAAATGATATAGGGAGACATGGTTTGAAAGTTCAGACTGTCCTGTAGTAGACATGTTATGTGATGGATAGAGTGTGCATTTCATCCTGTGTCTGGATTTCCCCGTGTTGAGCCAGAAACAGAGAAACTCACAACGGCCCATTCACCTAACCACTCATACACCAATGCACTCATTGATCCATTCATGCATTGACTTATTCACTAATTCACCCATGCATGCAATCACTGAACCACTCACATGCTCTTTGATACGTTTATTTACTCACTGACTCGTCTATCTGCCCGTGCACTCACCCACGGATTTGTCAATCTATGAACATGCTTATCAACTTGCTGATCTATTCATCCATTGCATGCACTCATTCACCCTTTCCTCCAGTCATAAATGCTCTCACACATTCATCTATCAGCCCACGGATTCATCTATTCATCAACTCACTCACCTATGGATACTCCCATCTGTGCTTTGATGCACCCATATAAATATACATCATATATGAATACATGCACATAGTCACACAGGCATATATTCACTTATCACGTTTGACCATTTCCCCATCCACACAACTGCCGCCTCTCACACACGTGAATCAATCAAGAAACGTTCTTACTCAAAAACGCAAGACCTATTGGCATTGTTAACTTCTGTTTTATATATTTAAAAATCTAATCAGAGGGAGACAAAGTAACTTGTCATGAGTCATTTCAAGTGCTGAAGAGAGGATTAGGACCCCGTGGCTGCACCAGTATGGACGTATCGACCCAGTGCCTGTGTGTGTAATGGTGAGCCCTGTGCAGACTGAGGCTGTGCTACAGACAAAGCAAGTTGAGCATGTCGAGTCATGTCCTCTGCTAGTTTCGTGGATGGCTACCTCCGACACAGGGTTAGTGATTTAGTATAGACCTCAGACAATGCAGTGTCATTGCAGGGTGTGCACACAGCCCTCCGGAGTGCCACCGGAGCACCACGTTTTTGAAGCTCCTGTGGCAAACAGTGCAGACCCATATTTATAAGATGAATCAAAAAAGCACACAGGTCCCGGACCAAATGGGGAGTGAGATATAGGGAAATATACAGTAAGTAAAACAAACAGATATGATGTTTTATTGAGATGAAGTCGACTTATTAAATGAATAGGAGAGTGACCCATATTTATAAGCCACGCAAAGCCAACCTGCATAGCTTTTCATGGCCTTGTTGATATGCTATAAGGCAACAGCAACAGTGCAAGTCACTGCGTTGCTTCACACAGCATCGGAGAGGCGTACCATAGGAGTTGTGGTGGGTGTTCCCACACAACATGCATGGATTTTGACACTGCCCCAGATTTACAACATAGCATAAATCTGGGGCAGCGCCAAAAACATATGCCTCCCAGGGCAGGAGTAATGAGAAGAAATGTTTTCAGTTCTCCTTGTGTTTTTCTCTTTCCAAATGGGCTGCATTCTGCAGCACACATAGAACAAAGAAAGTGCCTCTCATGATTGTTTTTGTTCAGGAAGATGCCCCTTCCTGCACGAAAACATTTGTGCCAAAAACACAGACCCCCTTGCACCATGGAGCAAGTGGGCCTGCGTTGGAGCTAGGCTGTAATTTGTGTGTCAGCCCCGTCTAAAAGGACAGGAATGTACTGTATCACGTAAATACGGTGTATTCCTGCCTTTTCGAATTGGCGTAGGGCAGCACAGCAAAAAGACTTGCGGCGCTGCCCTACACCAAATCTTTGTAGATGAGGCCCGGGGTCTGTGCACTTACCATGATATGGCCCTGTCTGTTCTCCTAGTGTAAATATCAGGGACTTATCTACTAAAGCGCACCCTCCATTTTAGCACATAAAGCTAATTTGTGCTTTTTTTTTATTAACCTTTAGAAACTCGAGAAATAAGAATCATTAATGGACGAGAGACTTAAAAATACACATATTTCGTAGGTTACATTTTATGTTGTCCGGTCTCCAGGATATGTAAAGTATCCAATACGATTTTAAAGACAATCCCTGTGAAGTTAGAAGAATCTTAATGGTCTCTAATCTATATCACTGCCTCGAGACCACAGAGTGATTGACTGTCGGCCTAAGTCTTCAGCTGCTGCACACGCTCTTGGTGTATTGTACATCACGAGATCACAGGAGCCATAAATACAAAGATGGGTGACAACAGATAAGAGGAGACAAACTGGAGAGGTAAGTCTAACCAATTATCTCCTGAAATGAACTATCCACTGATAAGAGGGAATACCTCTTTTAAGTACATTGTTATCTGTGCTTAGAGCTAATTTAGTTTGATTGCAAATGTCACATTTATGATGGCCACTACCCTGCAATGTGAAGTGTGATGTTTCACTTACTGCTAGACCACATCAGAAAATAAATACAACAGAGCTTTACAAGACCTCCTATGACACCTGCAGCAAACATGCAGTAAACCTTTACAGACAGGACTCAGAAAGCAAATTCATCATCCTTGCTAAAGGAGTATTAAAACCCATTCCAAAGCTTCATAAAAGAATAGCATACATGGATTGAATACATTTAGAGCACACTGTGGGGCGCTATTAATAAGACTGTTTGATTTAATCTAAACCCAATGGTTAATTTGTATGGAAATACGTTGTGGGGACCAAATTTATTCTTTTTCAATTCATAACATTTGATATGGTCACACGCTATTAATATACTGTAGGTTACCTTAGTATATAGGTACAACAAATCAAATTCAATATAATCAGTCAAAATATGATTAAGAATACTTGGCATAGTACAGGGTTAAATACATGAGTGATAGCCCAGCGAAGTCTAAAATCAGCGTGGAAATACAGTAGCCCGTATCTGATTAAGGCACTGCCCCCCTTTATAGCCTTTTAGTCTTAGGATGGCAGCCTCGGTTTCATATGTCTGACAGAAAAGTTCCTATCATGTACATGCCATAAGGAGAGTCTGACTAGTCTATTCCCTGGCAACAAGGAAGCCGGCAACTATGATTGCCTTGAGTCTTATCGTTGGTCTGAAGTCAGAAGTTGAAGTGTTCCATGAGGGCGTTTGGTCGTCGTTGATGATGGTGCATCGGACTGTTTCCTTGAAGATTATGGCAATGCCCCAGCCTTCTTTGTTGGTGTGGTCTCGGTCTATCATCTTGTAGCTGGATGGAGTGGCGGTGGGGCGATGTTGGTGTTCGTGGAGGATTTGAGCCACGTTTTGGTGATGAAGGCAACGTCAAGGGAGAGCGTGGTGAAGGCGTCCCAGATTTCCGTGATGTGTTTGCAGAGGGAGCGGGCGTTGAGCAGGACGCAATGGAGAAGTTCCAGGTTGTTCATAGTTGTATTTGTAGTCTTCTGAGCAGAAGCGGTGAGGGATTCAGTGCATTCTGGTGGACCTGGGTAGCAGGAGAAACAGCAGTGGCAGTAGGTGAAGGATCCTTTGGTTAATCATGGAGAGGACGTGAAGCAGCTGCTGTTTCAGTGACCAGGGTCAGGGTCCAGGAACTCCTTGGCAGTGTATTTGTGGATGGCTGCAGGGCTGAGGGGTGGGGGTACTGGCGCTGGGCGTGATCCACGTACGGGCAGGTGCTTGCCTTTGGCGCGCCGGCAGGAAAGGCAAGGCAGCAGCATCCGTAAGTAGTCCTGGGAAGTAGGAGGGGCTGTCAGGGAGTTGGGAGCAGGGAGCAGAACCGCATTAGAAGCAGGAAAAACGGTGGGGACAAGTGGGGCAAAAAACAAACAAATGAAGGCTATGGACCCCAAATTAAACCACACAAATGAAAGCGTCATTAACCAAAAATTAAACCAGACCAAATAAAGCAATCAACTTAAAGTCCAAAAATAACTGCCCAAACCAAGCTGACCTCCAAAACCCCAGGTTTGATCTGGAGGCTGTATGGACTAGGACCACAGTCCCAGTCTCATGGAGCTGGCAGCAGCGGGAGAGTGACACACACAACCAAAAGTAAAGGACAGCCCTTAGTGCATCTTACCTCCACTCCTCTGCTCAACAAACAAGTTATACTGACATATACCTGTTAAAATATATAGCCCTCAGAAAAATAATATAATACACACATAATATACAGAGGCAGGGTCTAAATAAAGCTTGAATATAACTCATTAGATGTTGGGCATCAGATAACAAAATCAAATTCATCAACAGGAAAAGATGAAAAAGATGTCTTCATTTAGTGTTAGAAGCACCACTACTCAGTTCATGACTGCTAGTTGGCCCATTCTGTTCTTCCTGCTTTTGCAATTGCCAAAGAATACTTGCAGCATCTCCTTCCATTAATCAAATCCCTGATTTCACTATGCTGAACACCTGAGCCCCAGCCACATCAGGGGGTCTATCATTTGTCACAGCTGCCACCTACCATCCATTGTCAGCTTGCAGAAATTGGAGCGCACATGGAAGGACACCAAGCCTACAGTAACCAGTGTAGATGGCTGAGATTTTAAATAGATTGCGTGATCCAAGAGAAAGTTACCAATGCAAATCAAAATTGTATGGGGCAGAGTTCTGTTGGCATTTGGTTTGACACATGTGATGGAGATCGGTACCCAGTGTGCATGCTGAATCTATCAGTCGAGCTCCCAGTCTGATATGTCTGGAAAAGGGAGTTGAAACAGATGTATAATGTACTAATGAGGGTCATCTCCTTCTTTCCCTTTGGGATCTCCAGTACTCTGAGACTGTTCTTCTGAACTCTGTATTCCAGGTACTCCAGGTTGGATGAAACTAATGAGGGTTCGCCCTCCTGCTGTCTAACTGCCATTGTTGTAAGTAACTATAACAGCTGAATTTCTCTGGTTTTGTACATTTAAAATGTGAGCTTAACTATAATGTGCCTGTAACCTTCCTTTTTTCCAGTGACTTTCCACATTTCTTTTTTTAACATAGAGTAATTTTAATTAATGTACATTAATCCAACCACCTGGCTTGGGTTGGTCACATGACCTGACCTACAGCCAACCCCCTATAACCACTCAACCCTGTGCATGCACGGCCTTTGGCCAGTAGCAGTGGGCATTAGCTGCAGGGCCTGTTCTGTTGTCACGCCCTGTGGCCAGCCCTCTATAGCCACCCAACCCTGCGCAACACACAGCCTTTGGCTGTGTGCAGCTGGGTTTGGCCCAGGGCACCCATTAAAATGTTTGAGGACAGTGGAGGGAGCCTAAAGGTCCCTGTGGTCCCACCAGCTTCTGTGGGAGCCAACATTGCTTCTGCATTCAGGGAGCTGCTTTAAATAGCAGCTCCCTGCATGCTGGAGCAATGTTTTAATCTCTTTCCCTGCCCACATGTTAGCGGGCTGGGAAAGAGATGAAAACAAGTAGGAGCATTTTGACAGCTCCCGCTTTCTGAAAGCAGAGTGTTTGCTTTTGCTTTTGCTTCGAAGGAGCTGACAGCCCCTGTCAAGTAAAAAGAAAACAGCTACCTACCAAGGGTGGGCACCTCAGGAGGTAGCAGCCCTGTGGAGGGGGTGGCTCTCCGCAGGGTAACATATTGCTCCAAGAGGGGGGCCACATGGCCTCCCGCCATTGTTTTCAATTTTACCCCAGGAAGGCAAATTCATTCTGTATCCCCGGGGAGGTGGCAATCCCCGGGGGACGCGGATTTTATATATGATGCCCCAGGGAGGTTGTGGTCCCACGTAGTTTTTCTACACTGCCCCAGGGAGGCGGTGGTCCCCGTGGCCAAGGGGGCTCTGCAGGACCCCCCATTAAGTATATAGCATGTTGCCCTGGGAAGGTGGTGATCCCTAGGCTGCGGGGGGCCACACAGCCCTGCGCATACTTTGAAAACGTAGGCTCAGGGATGTGGTGTTCCCTTGGGTGGGGGGCCAAGCGGCACCCCTGCATATTATATAAGAATCACTCCAGGGAGGTGGTGGTCCATGGGACTAGTAAAAACATTGGGAGGGGGCCCTGTGCACACCCTGCTTTTTTTTTTACCCCATAATGCCCTGTGTGGGTTTCTTCCCACCCAGGGGTAGTTACTGAGAAATGCTGGAGACCACATTTAAAAAAAACATCTTGGTGAAATCTGTGGATCCATCCACAAATTTCGCCAAGATTTCTAAAAAAAAAAAACTTTTTAGCCGTGGGGGGCTTCCAGGGGGACCACTGCACCAAGGCTATGGGGTTAGGGTAAATGTACCCTGTCCCCTTCCATTTTTTTTTTTACTTTTGTTTTTGAGCCTTGGCTGAAGCTGAGTTTCAAATTGGCTGCCAACACTTCCTGGTTGAAGTGTCGGCAGGCTATCAGATCTCTGCGTGAGATCGGGAGGATTCAAAAAGCCTTCTTACCTCTGAATATACAAATTTGATTTTCTTTTTATATTTCAATAACTACTGAATGGATTTACAGCAAATAACAAAAAGGGTGCTTTCTGAACCAAGAGCTACCTTTCTGCCAAATTTGGTGTAATTCTGTCCAGCAGTCATGGGTAAAATCTAACTAAACTAAATCCCTATAGGAATTAACAGGGGACACACATTATTTTTGACTCCCCCTTTTTCTTGGCCCCCACTTGACCAAAACTTTCCATGAACAACAAGACCCTTGGGCGCACTTATTTGAGGAAATTTTGTGAAGATTCATCAAATGTTGATAAAGACCAAGTCAACAAAAACTTTTTCAATGGACACTCTGTCCCTACTATAACTACCTACTGGTGACCGTCAGTAGGTATAAAGGTAATACTGGTGGTTGCCAGTAGGTAGTTAGGTACAACTGGTGGTCACCAGTAGATAGTTATAGTTAGGACCTAGTTTCCTTAGGAAAAACGTTTATTGACTTGCTTATATCTTTGGCGCCAAAAAAAAAAGTATCAAGTTGGGTCTTGTTTGCGTGGAAAGTTTCAGGGTGAACCGTCAAGCAGGGGTTGAGAAAAAGGCAGGTCAAAAAAAGTATGTTTCCCATTTTAATTCTCTTAGAAATTTTAGACACAACTGCAGCCAGAACCACTGAACGGAATTAACGCAAATTTGCCAGGGAGGTAGCTCTTGGTCACGCTTTTTGTTATTTGCTCTGAATCCGTTCAGTAGTTTTTGACATATTAAAGGTGTTAGCGCATCTGACCTTTATTAGTAAATTTACAAAGGGGTTGCAAATAGGTCGATTAACCTTTTGACTTGCAATTAAGATATTCTTACCATAGCTCCAGTACACAATCAATAATCAATACAAAATAATCAATAATCATTAGCAATCAATAACATCAATAATCAAAGGAGTCAGTAATTGTCACACATCATGACCTTTCAATCATGAATAACCATACCTTTAGTAAAAGTTAGAATATTTATTTCCCTATATTAACAATGCTAAGGTCAAGTAGATGAATCTCAAAATCAAATGAAACACATACAGCAACAATACTGGCTGCCCAAAGCGGCGGAAGAAACATAATCTAATCAAAGCTTGAAGTACAACACATTCTAAAGTTATGATGCAAATCAGTAACAAAGTCAATCCCTTCATACTTTTGTTTCCCCTTTTAATTTTCTCTGGACAATTTTTCCCTTTTCTTTTCTTCCCTCCTCTGATTACTCTTTGACTTTTTCAACTTAATTCTTTTGCATAATTTACACAGTCCTCATATCCCAATTAGGCAAACCACAACAATTAATATCCCTTGCAATATTTTCAATAGAATTACATTCCAAATGTTACTGAGCCAATTTCCCACTGAAGCAAACCCATTGCCAATCTTTTCCCAAACACCTGATTCTTTCAATTCTTTCAAATCAGCACTTGAATTAGTCAGATTAGTAAGTAAGGGCCAGATGTAGGAAGCATTTTGCATGGTGCAAACTGCGAAAATCGCAGTTTGCGCCATGCAAAATGCTCATCGCGATGCTCATTCTCAATTTGCGAGTCGGTACCGACTTGCAAATTGTGAATGCGACTCGCAAATAGGAAGGGGTGTCCCCTTCCTATTTGCGACTCGCATTGCGATGCTAAATTGCTTTGTGACCGCGTATGCGGTCGCAAAGCAATTCGCAGTTACCACCAGTGTCACAGTGGTGGTTACCCATTCGCGAAAGGGAAGGGGTCCCCAGGGGACCCCTTCCCCTTTGTGAATGTTGCCCAAAATGTTTTTTCAGAGCAGGCAGTGGTCTAATGGACCACTGCCTACTCTGATAAAACGAAACCAAATGGTTTTGTTATTTTTTTTATTTTGCAACTCGTTTTCCTTTAAGGAAAACGGGCTGCAAAATAAAAATAAAAAACTGCTTTATTTAAAAAGCAGTAACAGACATGGAGGTCTGCTGTCTTCAGCAGGCCACCATCCCTGTGAATGTAGGGACTCTCTATGGGGTCGCAAAATGCGACCCACCTCATTAATATTAATGAGGTGGGTCTTTGCGACCCCATAGCGAATCGCAGACGGTGTCTGAGACACCGTTCTGCATCCGATTTTGCGACTCGCAATTTCCGATTCTCAAAATTGGAATTTCCTACATCTGGCCCTATGTCTCTTATCTCTCTATTATTATCAGCCATATACGAACAACAATACCTAGAATTAATCATTCTACAGACTACTCATCCTTCGCTAAAAGAATGGCTAAAGCAAAACGTTTTTGAAGAGTCATAGCTCTATCAGCAGATAACTCAGTATCTATCAGTATGGCTTCTGAAAAATGTATCAGCATGTTATCCACAATAGTAGAAACTTTTGAATCTTTATCGAATTCAGAATGACTCCCACTGAAAGAATCACTGCTCCAAATATATCTCCCACTATAGCAGAAGAAGACTCCCTTCTCCGTCTCTTCTGGTGTGTTTCAGTCACTTTTGGAAACCTTTTCAAATCCTCCATTTGATAAATCTTTGGGAAAACTATCCCCAAATAACATGTCCCATACGATCCTCTTGGAAGACGGTAATAAGCATTAAGACCACAAATATAGTAAATTCCGGGAATTGCCGGGTCCTGTCCATTCAACATAAACATCCATTTACTCTGAACCAAAAACACAGGCCTACATTCACTCGTTCCCACAAATAATGTATCAGTGTGCGATTTAAGCCTATATATACTAAGTTTCCCTACTTGTTGTGCATCTAAAGCTAATTTCCCTTGTGTTTTAATTGCACTATAAGCATAATCATTCCTATAAATCCTTTTCTCCAAGCCTTTTTCTAATTTCTCCTTTAATGCCTTTCTCCTGTCATTTGTGTGATCTAAGAAGCTTTTCTCTAAAGGTGTAAGCAAGCATGTCAGATTATTTCTATGAGCATAGGCTGTGCCAAACGTCAATGCAGATTCAAAGAAACCTCTAACTATTACTAAGTCATTATCTTTAGCTACTCTACTCCAATACCTAATTATAGGAACAAACGAAAAAATTACATCATAATTTGAGTAAAAGTACTGTATGTACTCCTGTTTATAAAATCTTGTTAGTAACAAACTACAACTTATTCCATAAGTTAGTGACAGACTATGATAGGTAACTCCTTCCTCGATTGATGAAGGAATCTGTGTACACACATAATAATTCTTCACATCCATTGTCTCAACATACTCACTCAACAAGCTATAGAAAACATTAGAAGAAAGTTCTCCTTGCACAATAGTATCTCCATGAAAATATTTCTCATCTAACCTAAACTTCTCTATTGCCGTTAGTGCAGTAGTCATCTCAAAAGCAGAAGTATGGTTGGCTTCACTCTTCAAGAACAGACATACCCACAATCAACACCACAAACAATATTCCACACATATTTGCAAAGCCAATACTCACATATTTACAGCACCTAGCATTCCTACCCTGTTGACTAATGTTACTCATGGTCTGTAAAGAATCAGAAAGCAGAAGAAATTTAGAAAAACTTGCAGCAAAAATAAAAAACAGACAACTCTTCTTTCAGCCGTATTTACAGCTCTCAGTCTCACTTCCAGGATCCCGTGTCAAAATCGGTTAGCAGCTTTGTCAAAAGCAGGTTTCAAAAGTCAAATCAGGTTATCAATGTCTCCTCCGGTTAGTTCCATCAGTCCCTTCCTCAGAAATTTCTCTCAGATTGTTTCAACAGTTCAGTTCATCAGCTTCCTTCAAGTGCCAAAATGTTAACTCGGAATATCTCTATCAAAACAAAAAGACAAAAGCTCTTGCTGCCATTCATTTCGTAGTTGCATATGCCCATTCAAGACCTGCTTATCTTCGACTTGCTATTCTCTTTCTTTTCAATTTTCAATCACCACTCCCTTCTCCTTCACTTAAATCGTCTCTCCTTGTTATATCTACTTCTTCCTCAATTGTTGGTTCAGCAACCACTTCTTTTCCTTTCTCTACTTGTGACTCCGGCCACTTATCTCCTTCCAGTGGACCCTTTTTCAGTGTTCTCTTTAGTGTAGAACTTGAACCTTCTTCTGGTTCTGCAGTGTTTTCTCTTGAAGGACCTGCAACCGGTTCAGGAGGAGTCAGATCACCACGACTTTGATCCACCTCAACTCCTTCTCCCTCTGGGTCTGGCAATTGCTCTGTTTCTTTCTCAAGATCGTCTGCTTCTGGGAAAGCCCTCCTCTGAGTAGGCTCTCCTGCTGCCTCAGTTGAGATAGGCTCTCCGTCACCCTCCTGGAGGTCTTCTCCTTTGTCTCTCACAGGAGTGACTGAACCGTCCTCAATGGGCTCAGATCCTGTCTCAGTTCCCCTTTGTTCTCTTTCCGGCTCTGAGACTTGTCTCTCTGTTGTTGGTAGTCTCAACAATGCTTCTTCATGATCCAGTGAACATGCCACTTTCTTCGTGTGACTTTCGTGAATCCAGTTTGGAATTCCACCACACTTCATAGCTGTAGTAGTTGTCAGAACTACCTGATAAGGTCCCTTCCAGTGAGGCTCTAAATACGTTTTCCTCATGTGTTTCTGGACCACAACCCAGCTCTCAGGTTGTGCCCTGGGTCATGGATCAGTGGCAGTGTGGTGGCTTCCACCTACTGAGTGAAAGAGCGAACCACATCAGCCAGACCTTTACAGTAGTCCAACACCATATCATCTGTAATGTTGACAAGTACATTTGCAGGCACCGTTGGCAACCCCACTGCTCTGCCCATGAGAATTCCATGTGGCAACAATCCTGTCTTTCTTTCAGGTGTATTTCTCATTGCTATCAACATTAAAGGCAATGCGTCAGGTCATTTCAGATTTGTGAATGCACACATATTTGCAAGTCTTGACTTCAAGGTACCATTCATCTGTTCCACTAGTCCTGATGCTTCAGGGTGGTAACTGCAATGCAGCTTCTGCTCAACGTTCAATACTGCACACAGTAATTTAATTACTTCATTGTTGAAGTGACTTCCCCTATCTGATTCTAAAGAGATCGGAAACCCCGAAACGCGGTATCAGTGCCCTAAGCAGTAGTTTTGCTACTGTGAGACTATAATTTCTTCGTGTAGGGTATGCCTCAATCCAGTGACTAAAGATGCAAACAATCACCAACACATAGCTCAAACCTCCACACACAGGCATCTCAATAAAATCCATCTGCGTGCTTCTGAATAGACCTCCTGCTCTTCCAATGTGGCTCAAATTTACCACTGCCTCTTTCCCTGCGTTTAGCTGTTTTCAAATGACACAACAATGGCAAACTGCTTCAGCAACTTGTCTAAACTTTGGGTTGAACCAATCATGTTTGAACAAATTAATTATTGCATCCCTCCCAATATGTGCTTGACCATGGTAGTACCTCGCCATTCGAGACAGCAGGCTATTTGCACACATTTCATTTTGCTACATGAACGTTTTTCCTCCCTGTCAACATTATTCTGCAATGTTTTCAATTCTTCCGAAGTGTCAATTATATTCAATGCATAGCTTGTACAAGTTTCATCTTTTCAGGTAACAGTTCCCACTTGTCTTTGAATGATATACAGTTCAGTGCGCAAAACTTTGCGACTTGATCCGCATATCCATTTCCAATGACACAAAGTCCTGTGACTTCAGATGTGCACTGCTTTCACCACAGCAATCTTTTCAGGCATTTGAATAGCATTTAACAATTATTTAATTCTCCCACCATTTCTCACTGGTGAACCAGAAGAGGTCAGGAAACCTCTCTGTAACCACAACTGGCCAAAATCATGGACTATTCCAAATCCATACTGGCTCTCCGTATAGATTGTAACTTTCATCTGAGCAGAGACATGGCATGCGCTAGAAAGGGCTACCAGTTCTGCTACTTGGGTATAATACGCTCCTTGAAGCCAAGAAGCTTCCAAGGTATCAGTAATTGTGCACACAGCATATCCTGCAGGGCTCTCAGTGTCCCTGTATTGTCTTGCAGACAAGAACCATCAACAAAGACAATTTGGTCATTATCTTCCAATCGGGTATCTGCGGTAATGTCCGGTCTTGGTTTTGTGCACAAGTCAGTTACTTCAAGACAATCATGCTCAACATCTTCCACTTACTCAATTTTGACATTTTTAGTTGGAAGTAAGGTTGCCAGGTTCAGCACTGTGCATCTTTTCAATGACACATTTGGTGACCCTAGAATATTTATTTAATTTCTGGTCAACCTTGCACCAGTCAAATATTGTTTTTTTGTACTTGTAAGTAAAATCTCGATAGAGTGAGGGACCATTACAGTCAGGGTTTTGTCCCATCACAATGCCTTCACACTGTGTCAGGCTTTGACTAACTGCTGCACCTGCACGCAAACAACCTGGTAAGGCTGTTGCAACTGGGTCCAAAGTAGCTGAAAAATATGCTACTGGGCGGTTTCCACCTCCGTGGACCTGTGTCAAGACAGACAAAGAACATGCATCACGCTCATGACAAAACGATGTGAAAGGTTTCGCGTAATCAGACATACCCAGCGCTGGAGCCCTATTGAGTAAACGCTTTCATTTCAGCCTGGTCTAACACTATAGGAGCAGTGACTTCCTTATGAGTCAATTTCTGCAATGGTCTTGAAATTACTGAAAAATGTGGAATCCATTGGGGACCATAGCCTACCATCCCCCAAAACATCCTGACATCTCTCTGTGTGGTTGGGGGATTTATCTGCAATGTGGTTGTAATCCTCTCTCGGGATATCGTCTTTGAACCCTTCTCAGTCTGGTGACTCAAGTACTTCACCATTTTTTGACAGTACTGCAATTTAAGCGGAGACATATTGGCCCTCATTACAACCCTGGTGGTCGGTTATAAAGCGGTGGTAATACTGCCAACAGGCCGGAGTAACAAAAATGGAATTATGACCACAGTGGAAATCGCTCAGACAGACAGCCACTTTAACACACCGACTGCCACAGCGGAATCAACAAGCACTATGGCCGTAACCGCCAACAGGTAGGCGGAAGGCAATGTACCGCCCACAGTATGATGACTGGCCTATCCGCCACCTTTTCCGGGGTGGTACCAACGACATCAAAAGCATGGTGGAAACACTGCACAGAAGTCAAAGGACTCACCTGTGGAGACTCAGGGAACAACCACGATGCCATGGAACCCGAGCTGCACATATTTCCGATGCTCGTCTACCTTATGCTGCATTATGAACACCAACACCGGCGAAGACGATCACGGTGAGTACTGCCACCTAGCACACAAGGGAGGGAGGAGGAAAAAGAGAGTGACACAAACACATGCAACACCCCCAACACCATACACACAACCAGATGCACTAACATTACATATTCCCCTGTACCCTTCAGTAATAATGCAAGGAAAAAATGATTTGAAGAAAGTGAGTGTAATACGATAAAATAACATGAATAAGTTAATCAAAATACAAACGTATCTACATATTTAAAAATGTAGGGACACTGCCCAGTCCTAAATGTCCGTGGGCCACAGGGCCACAACACATAGGCCAAGGCCCCACCTCACTCTTGCAAAACAGAGAGAGAACATGCAGGGGCATCAGGTCGAAAATACACTGGCCCCTCAGGGGGACAGGGAATGGGGGGCACCTCAGGCGGAAGATGGTACAACACCTCTGGTCCTGGAGGGGGGAACATGCCTTGTGCGCTGTCCTGGGGAGTGCAAGGCCACAGTCTCTCAAGTAGGTGGTTTGCCCACTGCTTGGTCCTGGGGAGTGCAAGGCCACATTCTCTCAAGTGGGTGGTTTGCCCACTGCTTAGTCCTGGGGAGTACAAGGCCACAGTCTCTCGAGTGGGTGGTTTGCCCACTGCTTGGTCTTGGGAAGTGCAAGGCCACAGTCTCTCTAGTGGATGGCTTCTCCACTGGTTCTGGAGGGGGCATTGTGCACAGTGTGTTTCATCCTGGGAAGGATGGGGTGATTGGATGGCTTCTTCCACTGGTTCTGGAGGGGGCATTGTGCCCAGTGTGCTTCATCCTGGGAAGGATGGGGTGAGTGGATGGCTTCTCCACTGGTTCTGGAGGGGGCATTGTGCCCAGTGTACTTCATCCTGGGAAGGATGGGGTGGGCGGATGGCTTCTCCACTGGTTCTAGAGGGGGCATCGTGCCCTGTGATGCAGATCTTGGGGAGTGCAAGGTCACAGACTCTCACATGGGTGTCAGACCCACAGGATTTGCAGGGGCCAGGACGCACAACAGCCCATGGATGCAGAACTACACACTGTTCGCCGGCCGTGATGGCTGCTTAGTGGTGGCAGTGGTGGTGCTGGTGTTGAGGCTAGCAGTGGTGGGGGAGGCTCCAGCCAATCCCCTGCAGCCTTGGACGGCTGCCCACTGGGGCTGCTGGCAGTGATGGTGGTAGCAGTGCTGGCAGTGGTGGGGGGAGGCTCCAGCCCATCCCCTGCAGCCTCGGACGGCTGCCCACTGGGGCTGCTGCTGCTGGCAGTGGTGCTGATGGCGGTGCTGGCAGTGGTGGGGGGAGGTTCCAGCCTATCCCCTGCAGCCTCAGACGGCTGCCCACTGGGGCTGCTGCTGCTGGCAGTGGTGCGGCGGCGGTGCTGGTGGCAGTGCTGGCAGTGGTGGGGGAGGCTCCAGCCCTTCCCTCGCAGCCTCGGACGGCTGAACCACCATGGTTGGTGGTGGGGGCTCCAAATGAGTCCCAGCACCAGGTCTCCTGTCCTTCCTGCCTGCTGGTGCATGCCCCTTGCCCTTGCTGTCAGCAGCCGGGGATTGCTCCTTGCCCTTCCCTGTCGCAGCTGGTGGTGCCTCCTTGTCCTTTCTAGACTCTGCTGGTGGTGCCTCCTTGCCCTTCCCTGTTGCAGCTGGTGGTGCCTCCTTGCCCTTCCCTGTCGCAGCTGGTGGTACCTCCTTGCCCTTCCTTGAAGCACCTGGTGCAGGCATCCTTTCAGTGTTGCTGCCTGGTGCCCGGGATCCTCTCTCACCTGCAGTAGCTGTTGACAATACTGTGGCCGTGGACTGGGTGGCTGAGATGCCCACCTGGGTTCTGACCACCCTAGTCTGACATGAATGATGGGGGGAGCGATAGGGAAGAGGTCAATGGTGGAGAGGAAAAGCTTCTTAGGGACATTGGGGTGGGAAGAGGGTGAAAGTTTGGGAGTGGAGGAAGAGGAAGTGGTTGTAGGAGGTGTCTGCTGTGTTTGGGTGCAGGGGCATGGGCTGGATGCTGTTGTGAGGTGGATGGCTGTTGGGTGTCTGAGTGCTTGCGTTTGTGTACTTTGGGAGGAGCGGGCACAGACACAGTGAGAGAGGACATAGGGGACGTGTGAATGGAAGTGGGGGTGGTGACTGCCAGTGAGGGGAGTGTAGTGATAGGCGTGATGCTGATGGTGGGAGTGGATGAGGGTGTAGTGCATGCAGGTGTGAGTGTAGACACAACTGGGAGGGAGGTGGACACCAAGGAGGAGGGGGACACAGTGGAGGCAGTGGATGTTGGTATGTCTGATTCTGGATGGTGTTTGTGTGAGTGCCTGTGGGATGATGTGTGGTGCTTTTGTCTGTGCAAGTCCTATCTGTGTTTTCCTCAACCACACCTGCGTGTTGTCTTGTGTGCATGTTGGTCTGCCTGTGTGCTTGGGATAGGTTGGGGGAGAGGGGAATGGGATTGGGTAGAGGAAGTTGGAGGGGGGATGCTAGAAACAGGGACAATGGCTGCCATTAGGGAGGAGGCCAGAGCCTGGATTGATCTCTGTTGGGCCGCAATGCCAGAGTGCAAGTCCTCCAGGAATGCATTCATTTGTTGCAAATGGGCTGCAAGCCCCTAGATGGCATTGACAATGGTTGACTGCCCAACAAAGATGGATCGCAGGAGGTCAATAGGCTCCTCACTCAGGGCAGCAGGGCTCAATGGGGCAGGGCCTGAGGTGCCTGGAGCGAAGGAGGTGCACACCCTCCTGGGTGAGCGGGCACGGGAAACACGCTGAGGGACTGCTGGGAGGGCGGTGATGGTACGGAGTGGCGGCTGTTCCTGTAATTGGGGTGGGCACAGAGGTGGAGGTATCGGAGGAGGTATCACTGTCAGAACTGTCCCCTCCAGTCTCTGCCGTGGTGCTCCCCATGCCCTCCGTCCCACTGATGCCCTCACCGTCTGTGGATTTGGCCTCATGGGCCCTGTGGGATGCAGCTCTCCCCCTCGCAGGTGCCTCTGCTCCTCCGCCAGATGATGCTAATGCACATAAGAACAGGGTGACAAAACAAAAAGGGGGGGAGACAAAGGATACCCTTGGTCAATGGCGGCAACAACGCCACCGTTGGCGTACACGACACACACACACACACAGGGAACAGCCCTACGCACTAGGCAATGTACTAACAGTCACAATGCTAGTCACCAGCCCATGGACAGGGATACCTAACACCAATTGCAGCATACCTGAGACCCACAGACCCCTGCCCAGTAGTGGCTGCCTACTACCTTGGTTGGAGGAGGTTTACATCAGACCCTGCCCAACATGGGACCTACTCTGCAAAGTCAGGTTCGCCTAGGAGCACTCACAGGCCCACATCCCCCACCCAGATAGCACCCCACCAGGCGTAAGTAGTAATGAAGGGCACTGTACTCACCCCCTTGTTGCTGCTGTGATGCCTCCAAGTGCCCATCCAGCTCCGGATTGGCCACTGCCAGTATGAGGGCCATCAGAGGGGCCAGGGTTCGACGGGCACCCTTTCCTCGTTGGTAGGCCTTCCCAAGCTGGGCCTCTGCCATCTTCCGTGCACAGTGTCTCAGGTCCTCCCACCATTTGCAACAGTGGGTACTCCGCCAGCCATAACCCCCAGGGTCCGCACGTCCTTGGTGATGGCACGCCATATACCCTTTTTTTGATGGGCGTTGACCTGCAGAGAAATACACATAGGGAAAGGTAACAGTGAGACCATTCTGCCTGTTACACTCATGGCCCACCATAGCCCTCACATCCCCTTAAGCACAGACATTGCCCACCATACATGGAGCACGATGCCCAGGGCCCTACCAACCCCCCCACATGAGGCCCTCACACACAGCACTCCATGCATTCATACCCCATGCATCGTGCTCACAGTGTACTCACCTGTTGATCTGGAAGCCCATGCAGTATTTGGTACTGGGGAAGGACCCCATGCACCAGTCTCTCCAACTCGCAGCAGTGAAGGTAGGGGCCCTTTCCCCAGTGGCTCGGGTCATGGCCGGTTCCAGACACAGGTCACAGCAGCACATGCAGTGTAGGTCCTCTCCTGTTGAAGGTCAGGTAGCAAGTGTGTGAACAGATACAAAATGGCGGTCACATCCATGGCGGTGAGTACCGTCACCACCGGTGTACATCACCATTGGCCACTGTAACCCATAGGGCCCAATGGTATCCAATGAGGAGTTGCACAGCGGTTCTCCACCGGCTCCTGCAACGACGCACAACATCAGTGGAATTACCTAATTTCCACATGTCCTTCCATAGAGGACAGGCGGACGCCATTTCGTGGGGGGGGCAGGCCACCTAACTGCGTCACAGTACACATAGGCACCATTTGGGCCTATCAAAACAATAATATACTGTTACAGTCACAACATGCAATGCAGTGTAGTGTTTGTAAATATGGAATACTGACCAGCTGCTCACCGTTTTTTCCTCCTAGATTGCAACCGCTGCGGATGAATAGGAGATGGAGACATCCCCCTGTGTACATGCCCCTGGTGGACTTGGCAACAATGGAGGACAGACACATTATCCTCACCTATAGACTGGGCAGGACCACAATCACAGAGCTGTGTGCCCAATTGGAGCCTGACCTGATATCTGCTATCCGTCAGCCCACCGGGATCCCCCCTCTTGTGCAAGTCAATGTTCTCAATAGTGCTGACCAGAGTGTTGTCTGCCCTGATTAAACACAAGCAAAGCTACATCTTTTTTCCCCAGGTGGAGGATTTGGCCACAGTGAAAGCTGATTTCTATGCAATGGGATATATCCCAACATTATTGGGGCTATTGAGGGTACAAATATTGCAATTGTCTCGCCCCGGAGAAATGAACAGATGTTCAGAAATCAAAAGAGCCTTCACTCCATGAATGTGCAGATAGTGTGCCTGACGGACCAGTACATCTCCCATGTCAATGCAAAGTATCCTGGGTCTGTGCATGATGCCTTTATCCTGAGGAATAGCAGCATCCCATATGTGATGGCTCAACTTCAGAGGCACCGGGTGTGGCTAATAGGTGAGCCCTGGTTCCCACCCAGTAGATGTTGGTGTATGGGTATGGTGTGGGCCCTAATGGTTAGTGTGTGTCTAACAGTTGTCCCTCGATATTTCCAGGTGATTCTGGTTACCTCAATCTCTCATGGCTACTGACCCCTTTGAGGAATGCCAGGACAAGGGCAGAGGAATGTTACAATGAGCCACATGGGCAAACACGAAGAATCATAAAGAGGACATTCGGCCTCTTAAAGGCCAGGTTTCGTTGCCTCCATCTAACAGGTGGATCCCTGTACTACTCACCCGAGAAGGTCTGCCAGATCATCGTGGCATGCTGTATGTTGCACAACCTTGCCCTACGTCGCCAGGTGCCTTTTCTGCAGGAGGATGAGGCTGGAGATGGCCGTGTGGCAGCAGTGGGCCCTGTGGACAGGGAAGATGAGGAGGCAGAGGATGAGGACAACAGAAGTGCAATAATACGACAATACTTCCAATGACACACAGGTAAGACACTGTAACTTAATTTTTCATTGACAGTTTTGTGTTTGACATTGTCACTGGCAGGCTGATTTTCCCATTTCTATGGCCACTTACTGTACCCTTTGGCATACCAATTTTCAGATATTTGTGCCCCAATATCGTTCCTGGTGTGTTGACTGCAGCCAACTACAGGTCATTCCTATGTATACATTACTGTACAGTTGTATTGCAGTGTTTATAGCTTGTTAAACAAATACATAGTTCAATCATTTGACAGACTCCATACTTGTATTTATTCAAATGGTGTTCATTTAAGTGCCAATAAGTAGAGGGGGATGTGCAATGGGCTGGGGTAATGGTGGAGAAATGACCAGGACAGAGTCCAGTCTATGAGGATCACAGGTGCATTGTCCAAAGGGGCATAGAAAGTGGAGCAATGGCAATTCAAGGTAGACAGGGTGACAGGGTGGGACACAAGAATGACAATCAGGAGAGGCTTATTTCCTGGTACTGTCCCTCCTGCAGCCGCTGGGTCTCCTGCAACTTGTCCAGTATCTGGCCCATCGTCTCCTGGGAATGGTGGTATGCTCCCAGGATCTTGGTGAGTGCCTCCTGGAGGGTCGGTTCCCTGGGCCTGTCCTCCTAGGTGATTCACTCTAGTGTTACTGCTTTAGTGATGGGTGTCTATGCAGGTCTGTAATGGGGGTCTGTGCATTGGTGTTAAATGCAGGGCTTGGTATTGGGAGGGGTGGGTTGTGATGGTGGGGTGTTTGTGAGGTGGAGGAGTGACGGGAGTGAGGGTAAGGTGGGGGTTTGTGATGGCATGCAGGTAGGGGGGTGATAGTAATAGATATTTGACTTACCAGAGTCCAGTCCTCCTCCTACTCCTGCCAGGCCCTCAGGATGCATGATTGCCAAGACTTGCTTCTCCCATGTTGTTAGTTGTAAGGGAAGAGGTGGGGTTTCACCGCCAGTCCTCTGTACAGCTATTTGGTGTCTTGCAGCTGTGGAACGCACCTTCCCCCGTAGGTCGTTCCACCTTTTCCTGATGCCATCCCTTGTTCTGGGGTGCTGTCCCAAGGCGTTGACCCTGTTCACGATTCTCTGCCATAGCTCCATCTTCCTTGCAATGGATGTTTGCTGCACCCGTGATCCGAATCTCTGTGGCTCTACCCGTATGATTTCCTCCACCATGACCCTTAGCTCCTCCTCTGAGAACCTGGGGTGTCATTGTGGTGCCATGCGTGTAGTGTGAGTGGTGTGGGTGAGGTTGTGTGGGGTGATGTGTTGGGGTGTGTGATAAAAGGTGCGTGGATAGTGTGTTGGTGATGGTGGTGTGTGGCTGTGATCTTGTCTGTCGTCTTGCTATCTCTTTTGTGGCAATTGTTTTTAGTAGTAATGGGTTGTGGGTAATGTGGGTGTGTGTTTTATAGTGGTGTGGGTGTGGTGTGTGTATGGGTGTTAAGTGTGTGTTATTCAAATTGTCCAATGTAGTTTTGTTTTGTATGTGTGTGTGTGTATTTTGAGCGCAGCGGTATGTACCGCCAATGGTTTAGTGCCATTGAATGTCAGCCGCGGTGATTAGTGGGTCATAATGCTGTGGGCGTAGTTCTGTTGCCGTAACGGTTTTGGTTTTGCTACCGCCAGTTTATCACTGTCCTTTGGGCTGGTGGACTTGTGTGTGTGGCTGTATAGTGACGAATTGCTATGTGTGTGTCATAATATGGGTAGCGGTAATCCGCTGCGGCGGCGGTATGTTGGCGGCAGTCAGCATGGCGGTAAGCAGTACTTACAACCAATGTCATAATGCGGGCCTTTGTGACTATTCTTTCCCAAATGGTTCAACAGGGTAATCGTATCATACTTGCACTTGTCTCTTGTTTTGGACGCAATCATTAAGTCATCAATGTAATTCACCAAGGTCGATTGGAAAGGCAATTCCAACGACTCCAAGTTATTTTTCAAGATCTGATTAAATATGGAAGGTGACTCTGAAAACCCTTGAGCAATTCTGCACCAGCCGAAAACTCAATCCAGGAATTTGAAACAAAAGATAAATTGACTATCCTCATGAAGAGGCACAGAGAAGAAGGCTTGTGACAAATCAATAACAGTGAACCACTCGGCATCACATGGAATCTGAAACATTATCACAGCTGGATTTGGCACCACGGGACAACATTTGACCACTATCTAATTTATTTTTCTCAAATCCTGAACAATTCAAACTTTCCTAAAGGGCTTTTTCAAACCCATTAACGGTGAATTACATGGACTGCTCAATACTTCTTTCAGAACTCCTTGCTTTACAAAGTCTGCAATTATCTGGGCTACTTTCACCTGCCACCGGCATGGCGGGCTGAACCGCCGGGGTTCACTATGACCCCCTTTCTCCTTAACTGTTCGCTGCAAATCAGGATGCAGCTCTTTCACTGTGAACAAAGGGAAAAATTCAATCAGAGAGTATTCCTCATTTGTAATTTCACACCCTGTCTCTGGGGCTTGATCATCTTCATCATCACTATTTGTCTGAATCTCCATTCCCTCATTTGAACAAGTCATCTAACACCTCGTTTTACGCAGCAAGTCTCTACCCAGTAGAGATACCTGACTTGAATCACAGACTACGAATTTGTGCAGTCCCTGAAAGTTGCCAATCTCAACTTGAACTGGATCTGTAATTGGGGTTGTTAGATACTGATTCACTACTCCCATAACCTGAACTGTTCTACCTGAAAAGGGCAAATTCAGAACTTCTGCACTTCACACTGTAGAATGTGTAGCTCCTGTGTCAACCAGGAATGAAACTCTGTGTCCCTACCCTTCACATTGGGACCTCTTTGATCTACTTCTTAGGAAGTTGCAAGCACACATGGCTCCTCATCTGAACCGTCACTCATCCATACATCATTTATTCCATTCTCACTGGGTAATGGGAATTGGCGCACTGTGTTACTACTTTTGTTATGCCTCTGACCTGTGACCTGTGACCTGTTGAGAAAGCATTGTCTGTTGCTGTTCCATCGGGGCTTGAGGTATTTGAATTTGCTGTCTAGGTACCATGGGAGCCTGCTGTTGCATTGGCTGCAACTGCTGCATGGGCTAAAGATTTTGCACTTGATTCACATTATTCAGAAAATTTGGATAAGGACCTCTCACTCTCGGTCCCCTCACATTCTGGAATGAATTGATGTCATTACCCTGCTGAACGACACCTTCCTGCACCATCACTGGACACTCCCATTTCCACTGTCCAAAGGCTCTGCAAATGTGACATGGCAATAACTTCTTCATTCCCTGCAGATCATCCTGAACAACTACAGTACTTAAGTCTGGACCACGATTCATATTTCCTCCATGACCTCTACCTCTCACCTGGGGCTGAAACATTAGGTTTCCCTGCTGCTTCTGCGGTAACTGCTGTGGAAAATTCCCTTGCTCTCCTGTTTGAGCTACTTTAATCTGCATCACCATCGCCTTCTCTTTCAACTTTTTCTGCTTCAACTCAATCTCATCATTACAGTATTTTGCATACTGCAACACCTCATCAATTAGCTTTGCTTGCCAGCAAATCAAATGACTCTTAATCATCTGGCTAATTTCAGGTCTCAACCCTTCCACAAATCTGAACACAAAATGAAGCATGTCTTTCACCTAAATTGTCTCTGTACCACTGTAATGCTTGAACGCCTGCAATAATCTCTCATAATACACATGTATCGACTCCTTTGCTTCCTGAGCTGTCCTGTCAATCCTCTGCCAATCAATATTCTTGAGCAAAATTCTCGTTTTCAAAAACTCAATCACCTTATAGAAATATTTCATTGCCTCAGGAGATGGCACACCTGTATTTTTGTCTTACTCCTGTTCACTTGTTGGCCAATCTACACCCCTCTTACCTTCAATCCACAGATCAGCTGGAACTACTATGTCTAGTAATGTGTTCAAGTCCTCCCATAGGCATTTCGCAAGTTTCACAAACCTGTCTGTCTGCTGATACCACTCTACTGGCTTCTCTCTCAATTTTGGATAATCATTTGTAAATGACAGAATGTCACTTCTGCTCCACTGGACATGAACATACTTACCCCCTGGAACCTCTCTCATTGGTAAAATCTTTAATGGATCTTTATCCTGCTGTACATTTGAAGTCAGCTCCAAAGAATCCCCTTTTCTCTTCTCTCTTTTCTTTACCTATCTGCCTTTCCATTTGTCTAATGCTCCCCAGGTCTGAGCACTTTGGAGCAATTCCTTAAGGTGTGCCTTGATTCCGGCAGATCTCATGTGTTCAAAATCTTTAGCCTCAAAATCTAATCTGTAACTCTTTTTCAAAAGCTTCGTTTTCTCTGCTTCTATTCTGTACTTCTCTGCCAAGTCTGTTAGTCTCTGATGCACATTGCTCACTTCTCTCATGATCTTCGGGCACGAATATCTCAATTCTGCCTCTGTGTAGGACTTTAACCTATTCACCCCCATCGTTCCCTCAATAAGTTCAGCCGTTTCCATGCTTAGTCTAACATAATTCAAATACTCCTCTCCCTTAGGAGCACTCTGTGGGGCATTCAGTCATCTGCTGAGCTGTCAAACCTAGCAATTAAATGTTACTTGCTTGGACCGGTGGCACCTGCTGTCCAACTACATTCGGGGTCTGCGGTGTCAATAATTTAAAACTCTGGCTAACGTTTGGCCCTGCCACAGTATTTGGAAGTGATACAAATGGACTAAGGTCTAACAATGATCTTGATTAGTCAAAAGTCTGTCCCACAGGAGAGACTATCTGAATATTTTCATTATGTTGACCATGCCCAATCAACCTTCTAAACTAGCCAGATTACAACATAAAACCAATTGTCTCAAACACTTTTCAATATACTCCGGAGTCTTAGACCATGCAGGGTCCATACATCAACAACCATGTAGACAATTCTTTAGCTCAAAGCGCCACACACATGTGAAGTTTGACGACTTCCCTACTGTCACTCAGTGGGGTACTCACACTCCTTCTACAACTTCATTTGGAGTACGCAAACTCCCTAAAACCCTCACAGACCTCACAATTCACCTGCGATTTGCATAAGCTGTGAAAGCGCAACCTACTTCATTCACACTGTCACTAGAACGCCGAGAACACCCTCAAACCACCATTAGCAGGTTCCAGGATTCTGGGAAAGTCATTTCTGGACTTAAGGGAACATCTCCTTCCAATTAACATCATTGAAAAATAAAATCCAAATCTCAATAATAATGAACTCTCAAAGGACAAATTCATCAAGCTGCTATCATCTCTGGGAACACCTGTTACTCTGTACCGGATGTCTATAATAAGCTCTTAAGGAGATGAGCCATCAGTATCTTACCATGTCTGTTCATCTATTATTCTATATCGGACGTCTGTTGTAAGCTCTTAAGGAGACTAACCATCAGTCTGCTACCATCTCTGTTAGCACGTCTGACCTTAATAAGTAAACTTGCAAGGGGACGCAAATAGGTAGATGAACCTTTTGACTCACAATTAAGATGTTCTTACCATAGCTCCAGTACACAATCAATAATCGATACACAATAACCAATAATCATTAGCAATCAATAACATAAATAATCAATGGAGTCAGTAATTGTCATGCACCATGACCTTTCAGTCATGAAGAACCACACCTTTAGTAAAAGTTAGAATATTTATTTCCCTATATTAACAACGCTATGGTCATGTAGATTAATCTCAAAATCAAATTAAACACATACAGAAACAATACTGGCTGTACAAAGCGGCAGAGGAAATGTAATACAATCAAAGCTTGAACTACAACACATTCTAAAGTTATGATGCAAATCAGTAACAAAGTCAACTGTGTCAATGTTATCTCATACACCAAATTGAGCAGATAGATTCATCAAACATTAATTCCCTATTAGCATGACTTCATTAGTGAGGATCCTTAACTAACACCAGATCAGCATCAGCTTGCTGGGCTTCATTGAAATTTTTTTTTAACACAAATTTGGAAAAACATCTACCTATGGCTCTATCAAAACAATGCAGTTGGTACCTAGAAAGAAAAGCAAATATGCATAATAATTAGCAGTCTATAGCATTATACCTATCCTCAGTGTGGATCAGCAAGCAGAGTCAATCTTCGTCCTCAGGACATCAGCGATCAGAAAGGTATCAGGATTCAGCACCAAAGCTCAGAAAATGCAAAGTCTCTAGGGATTAAAGTTAAGCCCTTCTCTTGTCAAGACACACAAGAAAATAATGGCCTTTCGGCCAGCAAGAAAATGGGCAAGAACCTAGCAAAATGCATGGGCAGAAGGAGCTCTCTTCTCCCCGAGCAGTCCCATTAAGTCAAAACTATTAAAGTCACTTCCCAAATCCCTGTTGGTCAGTTAATCGCATGTTCACACTTTGTCCAATAAAAGTAAAACTTCATATCTATGAATTCTAACATTACTCCGTTCGCATGTCGTTGATTAGGTTTGTCTTGCAATGTCCTCATCATCGGCTTGTCAGGTAACAATATTGTTGCAGCTTCCACTCCAGTCAGTATGCCCATTGTTCGCCTCCTGAGAAAGTCAGTCTCACACACATTACATAATATTTTTTACATTAGCGAGGATAGCATCTTCTAGCAGCAGGTGCTCATGAGAAGCAAGCCTCAGCTACGAGCACATAATGGAAAATGGAAAATCACAGTTTAACTCTCTGGGACAGCCATTTTATTAAACGTTAAGAAATACAGCTTTTACATGAGGCCTGGCAAACTAGGCCAAGACACTTGCTAAGTTAAGGGCTACAATTAATAAAGCTAAAGCTTACTGCATAACCCTCAATATGACATATTATTACTATATTAGTCAAACATATATCCAAAATTGTATTTTATCAAATCATTGATGAGTACATTTCGTTAATATTGATGGCCATTCTTTGTAATCACATTTTCAAATGTGTGCATTATATTTCTACATTATAAAATTTCTCTACACAAACCTATTATTCAGAATACTGAACACACATTAATAATTTTTATTAAAACACTAGCGCTAGCAAAGGAAATCCAAATTTGTAAATCTGGGCAGAACCTAACCACAGATCTCATGGTGAGATTTGATTGGCAGCTGCCACTTCAACCAGAAAGTGATGGCAGCAATCTTGGGACCGATCTACATGATAGCACCATATTGAAATGCATTGTAGTGAATGGCAGATTTGAGGGTCATGAAAAGGAGAAGGTATAAATGCAGATAATAGTTTTTAGTTACAATATAAATCATTTGTTGTTGAGGTGATTTTACCCTGTGAAAAAGCCTTCTGCTGGGTTTTCATGAATTATGTTTGAGAAAAAGCAGTTTTCCTATGATTTTCCTATAGAGGTTAAGGATGGTGATCCAGAAGTTAAAATGCGAGCATATTTTCTGTAAATTCACATTATCTTTCTCAGCCATATGAGAGTGAAATCTGACATTCCCAGAGTGTTCTAAAGAACAACTAAAGCGCTAACAGTCGTGGTTATGATAAAAGTATGGCACATATGAAGCCATCTTGATTAAATCAAACTGGTAAAACTAAAAAAACATTTAACTAAAAAAGGAACAAAATAAGGGGGTTGATTTTGTCAGAGAAATTATGATTAGTGCTGTAGAAAGAAACATTAAGACATCTTTGAAGTGAGTTCCCAAATATCTTCCTGTTTTACTTCAACAGGAGCAGCATGTCAGTTGATTCCCTTGTGTTCTATTGCAGCCTTTCAAAGTTTTGTAAAGAACAACTAAAGCGTTAACAGTCTTACTTATGACAAAAGTGTGGCACACCCGAGGCCATCTTCATTGAATCAAACTGGTAAAACTTAAAACATTTATCTTAGAAAGGAACAAAATGAAGGATTAGAGCTGTAGAAAGAAAATATTAGACACATTTTAATTCAGTTCTCAAATATCTTCCTCCGCTATTACATTAAAACATTCTGACATGTAGATTGAAACATGCACTTGCAATACCAACAGCAGACTGCCAGTTAATTTTCTGGTGATCAGAAATTTTATATCAAGACCGGAGGCTCCTATGATGCTTTTCTTTTCTTGCTTAATTAAATAGCAGCTGCAGTCAAGACAAAACTAGAACTCCCATGAGGCCAAAGAAAGTGGCCAATTGGAAACAACAAGCAGTCATAAACAATGCACCAATCACTAACAGGCTGCCCCTATAATACTTATCTTGACTAAGAACATCCCTCTTTTCTTGCTGCTCACAGTCAAGATAAGTATCTTCATTTGTTTAATATTGTTTCACTGTTCAGCACTGGTTGTTTACTTATTTAATGTGATTGCTCAAGTGTATGTGTATCACGCTACCGTGCTCTTTCAGTCGGCTTGTAGCCGTGATAACGCGTCCCAATCTAGATAGTTTATTCACTCTGGGACTCGTTTTAGGCTGATGAATCTTTTGATCCCTATTGATTACACTCTACTAGCAAGTTTATTAGTCTCAAAACCAAGAAGCACATCAACATTGTTATACTACGGCAACTCGAATAAGATTTTATCAAAGCAAAGATTATGAATATTAGAACATAGCACAACGTCAACATGGATTAACTTTAGCAGAGTATCATTAGTGCATTATTCAACAAAGCATAGATTCAGTCATTTGTCTATTTGCGTCTGTTTAATGAACCCCTTAACTAACCTCGAATTAGCATTGGCATGTTGGGCTTCATGCATAACAATTTTGGCAACACAAATTTAGAAAACATCTATCTATGGTCTCTATCATACGAAGAAGTTGGTACCTAGAAAGGAAAGGCAAATAGACAATCACAATTTCATCATCATATAGTTACCCTCCTCAGGACAGCAGTTAATTCGCCATCGGACAGGAAACACAGCAAAGTTCAGCAAGATTGGGAAAAGGGGAATACTTCCCTCATAAGGAGGAAAAGTATAGAATCGGGCAAGGAAAAGTAATGTTGGTTAGAGGAATCACAGCAAAGTCTTTAAGCAGAGTAACAAAGTGACAGCATGCAATGGCAAATTAACCCGGAATGGCTCGGAATGGCATCTAATGGCTTGTAATAACTGATTTCTCCTCGTGTCCATGAATTTTATATCAATCTTGTGGTACAGTTCCCTAATTTCCAATTGGGCAAGGTTTAGCACACCATTATCTCCATCCAATAGTTTACTGATCGCCCCATCAAAACTGTTACCTCATAACAGTTCTCACGTAGTTTATTGGCTCCTGTGATTGATGTCTCCAGCGGGTAAAATGTCCGGTGTGATTTCATGTTCTCGTGGTCCTCTCACAGTCAGTAGTTCCATTGTCTGTACCAGTTTAGGCGACCTTGTACCTGTTGCAAGTTTACACTGTTGCATTCGGCAAGAATGTCTCCTTGAGCAAGTCGAGTTTCATGAGAATGAATCTACTACGGTTACACTCATCTTCTAGCTTCTGGAAAAGTACAACTACATGTCCTTGAGCAAGTCAGCACACTGCACGTTAGAAAAACACATTTAATATGAAAACCAAGCAGCTAGGCCTCGACTCACGCTAACTAAGGCCTAGTGAATTCATTACAAAACTTTAACGTATAACTCTTAATATTAGTATAAAATCATACATTCATACATTATTATTTCATTATTAGTCAATTTCATTAATCATCGTATATAATGGTGAACACTCCCCGTGGGCACATTTCGGACTCACGTTTAGTGACACATTAATACGTTTTCTATGCGGCATTATTATGCATCAGTTCATAAACATTTCATGTTAATTTTGATTATAAAAACCACACTCCAACAGCCGCACGTCTCTCTCGCGGCGCACGCTCACACTGGTTTTCGTCCGTTTTCTTCACAGCGTGACCGCCATTTTCTTTCGACAGTCGCTGTGAACAAACGGCAAGTTGGCAGTGCGCTCCTCATATTTTCAATTTGTTGCCTTTTTTGCTGGCATTATTTTGTGTCAGACTTTCTGACAGCTCCTATTTCCTGTGGCACTCCTCAGCCTTCGTACCCTTTAGTGTTTTCCCCACCCATAGGCGGAGCCTTTCCTCTGCATTGGCTCTGTTGAAGGAACATTATCCCTTTCCTCACCGTTTTTGTTGCCTTTTGCTTCCCAGCTTGTAACTTCATCACAATGGACAGCTTCCCTATTTCTCATGCTGCCATTGAGGAGGAGGAGGTTATTAAAGAAAATTTAAATGACTTTATACAACTTTCAGTTGAGCAAGCAGTCTCTGCTTCTTTAGACAAATTGTCAAAAACTCTTGAAAGTTCTGTGGTAAAATTAGTGTCCAAAACAATTTTGGCCCAATCTGCGGGGAATAGCAGAAAGTGTCCTTGTGCTACAAAGAATTCCAAAACGACGCCATTGAGTGGTGAGGATTCCTCACACAAGACAGAGGACGTGGTTCCTCAAAGGCCTCCCTTAAGGGAGGGGATATTTTAAAGTAACTCGTCTAAAAAATGCGTAGCTAAAGCCAAACATGTTTCTCCTATTATAATTTCAAACATTTTGGACACTGAAGACGATGAATTGCATGACAATGACCCGGATTCGGACACCTCTGCCACTGATAATGGAGATTCATTCTCCCCTCCTCCTCCTAAAAAAGCCAAACTAGAAGAAAAACAAAAAGGTGCGTCCGGTTATTAATCTAAAACACTTCAACCAATTTGTAGTTTACCATCACTTCAAAATGGAGACCATCCTGCATCTCAGAGATTCCCTACTTCAAGGCGACTGGCTGGTTCAGTTAAACCTTCAGGATGCCTATCTCACAGTCCCCATGCATCCAGTTTCAAGGAAGTTTTTACAATTCCAATGGCTCAATCAAACATATCACTTGTCATCCCTTCCTTTCGACCTTTCTTCCGCCCCATGGTGTTTCACAAAACTTATGAAACCGGTCGTAGCCTTTCTCAGAGCCCGAGGTGTCAGATTGATCATTTACTTGGATGACATCTTCCTCATGCACCAAAGCCATTCGTCTCTTCTCTCTCACGCTCATCTAGCCTATACTCTTTTCACAGATCTCGGCTTTATTATCAACTACGAAAAGTCTTCCCTAATTCCAGTTAAAAAATAGAGTTTTTAGGTTTCCTAGTGGATTCCGTTTCGGCCACTCTTCTTCTGCCATCAGCAAAGATAAAATCTATCAAGTCAGAAATTCTCCAAACTTTGCGCAGTTCTCTTCTTTCTTTCAGACCCCTAGCAAGAATAGTAGGTCTTCTGTAATCCTCAATCCAGGCCATATTTCCAAGCCCTTTACAATATCAAGCCCTCCAACGATTAATGATTCGTCATCTCCAAAAAGGGCTGGCTTATTCGGACTCTATCTCCCTAGATCAAGACTCTCGAACAGAGCTGCAATGGTGAATAGACCAATTAGACGCATGGAACAGCAGGACTATCTTTGCATCAGCCCCAGATCTTGTATTAGAATCAGATGCAAGTCTGCTGGGTTGGGGAGCCCGGTGTGGTCCAATCTCGACTGGAGGCACATGGTCGCTAGAGGAGTCAAGGTTGTACATCAATTGTTTAGAGATGCTTGCCAGTTCCTTTGCGATCAAAAGCCTCGCAAGAGACAAGGTTTGTTGTACAGTTCTTCTCAGGATGGACAATGTCTCAGCGGTCCATTACATCAACCATTTGAGAGGCACAAAGTCCAAACCTTTAGCGGCATTAGCGAAAGGGTTATGGGACTTTTGTCTTCAAAACAGAATTTCAGTCCATGCAGAATACTTACTAGGCAATCTCAATTCAGTGGCGGATTAGCACTATGGCCATTTTTGAGACGCAAGCGATTGGAAGCTTGATCCCGAAGTCTTCAACACCATTCATCACAAATGGGGTCCTTTTCACATAGATCTATTCGCTTCTCGTCTCAACACACAGCTTCCGCAGTTTTTCAGTTGGCCGCCTGGATCTATCAGTTCTAGCCTTCGATGCTTTTTCTCAGGATTGGTCAACCTCCCTCAATTATGCCTTCCCTCCTTTCATCATGATAGCCCGATTGCTAGCTCAAGTACGACGTCAACAAGCTACGTTGGTCCTCATCGCTCCTTTTTGGCAATCCCAAATGTAGTTTCCCACTCTTCTGGAGCTATCAGTAGACGCTCCTGTTCTTATTCTCTCCTTTCCAGAACTTCTCTCCAATCCCCTCGGCCTTCCTCACAATCTTATCCTCAACAATCTCCTAACTCTTTCGGCCTGGAAAATATCAGGGAATCCCAGCCTTTCCCTTCTATTTCGGCAGAGGTTTCAAACCTCATCGAACTTTCCTGGGCTCCAGGAACAAAAAAGGTGTACAAATCAGCCTGGTCCCTTTGGCATAGCTGGTGTGTGGGAAAACACATTGATCCCCTTACAGCAGATATAACCTTCATAGTTAATTTTCTGGCAGCAGGAGCCAGTAAAGGTAAGACTTACAGCACTATTAACTCATACAGAGCCATTTCTTCTTCACACACATACATCAATGGTATACCAGTGGGAGAACATCCGTTAGTGTGTCGTCTGTTAAAGGAAATAAAGTTTTCTAATCCTCCTAAACCTAGATAAAGTCCTTTGTGGGACGTAAATGCTGTGTTTAATCTGTTTATTTCTTGACCAGACAATACTATGGGGGTCATTCTGACCCCGGCGGTCTTAGACCGCCGGGGCCAGGGTCGGCGGGAGCACCGCCGACAGGCCGGCGGTGCCCCGCAGGGCATTCTGACCGCGGCGGTAAAGCCGCGGTCAGACCGGCAACACTGCCTCCCGCCAGTGTACCGCCGCCCATTGGAATCCTCCGAGGGGATTCCGACCCCCCCTACCGCCATCAAGTTCCCAGCGGTCCGCCCGCCGGGAACCGGATGGCGGTAGGGGGGGTCGCGGGGCCCCTGGGGGCCCCTGCAGTGCCCATGCCACTGGCATGGGCACTGCAGGGGCCCCCGTAAGAGGGCCCCTACAAGTATTTCACTGTCTGCTTGGCAGACAGTGAAATACGCGACGGGTGCAACAGCACCCGTCGCACCTTCCCACTCCGCCGGCTCGATTACGAGCCGGCATCCTCGTGGGAAGGGAGTTTTTCCCTGGGCTGGCGGGCGGTCTTTTGGCGACCGCCCGCCAGCCCAGGGAAAAACTTAGAATACCCTCCGCGGTCTTTCGACGCGGAGCGGTATTTCGACCGCGGAGCGGTATTTCGGAGGGGGAAGTCTGGCGGGCGGCCTCCGCCGCCCGCCAGACTTAGAATGACCCCCTATGTTTCCTTTGAAAAAAATTATCTGCCAAGCTTACCATGTTGTTATGCCTTGTTTCTTTTAAACGTCTCTCTGATGTTAAAGCTTTGTATGTTACCGCTCATCCTTTTACTCCAACAGGTGTTCTGTTTAACGTACACAGGTGCACAAAAACTAACCTTTCGTCAGTTTTTTATCCTTATTTTCCTGAACACCTTAAGTTATGTGTGGGCCAATTTTTGAAAGTTTATGAACAACAGACAGTCAATTTGAGAGCTTCCTCAGCATCCCAACTCCTTATTTCTTTCAGAAAACCTTTCCAACCTGTTTCCTTCCCTACTTTAGCTCGTTGGGTTAAATGGATCATGGCTTTAGGGGGCATCGATACTTCTGCCTTTGGGGCCCATTCGGCTAGGGGAGCTATGGCTTCCAAAGCTTTTTGGGCCGGCTCCTTGCGGAGGACATTCTCAGATCGGCTGACTGGTCTAATGATAATATATTCAAAGTGTTTTATTGCAAACCTGTTCAACATGCTTCATTAAATGTGATTGATTTGATTTAAAATAGCATAATCGGAGCCTCCGGTCTTGTCATAAAATGTAGATTTTCCTATTAGTTTATGAAGGAAAGTCTTAATTTTATTAAAGACATGGAGGCGAGTATTAACCCACCTCAACAAATTCTTATTTTTCTTTGTTCCCTCCCTAACAGCATCTTCAACGACTCCACAGGCTTCCTCCTTAGAGCTGCGTCGCTCAACGACACCTTTCAGGAGCTCCCACTTCTACTATGTTTCAAGTCAACCATCTTGCCCCAAATGGTCGGGCCCTTCCAAGTTCTATTTCTGGACTGTTGATTGTTTTCCAGGAACTTTTGTCTGTTTTAATGGCAATATGCATATGTTATTCCATCATTCCATTATTTATTACCTTTTAAGCTCACACAAGAAAAGAGGGCTGTTCTCAGTCAAGATAAGTATTATAGTGGCAGCCTGTTAGTGATTGGTGCAATGTTTGTGACTACTTGTTGCTTCCCATTGGCCACTTTCTTTGTCCTCATGGGAGTTGTAGTTTTGTCTTGACTGCAACTGCTATTTAATTAAACAAAAAAAGAAAAGCATAACACTTGCCTCTGTGTCTTTAATAAAATTAAGACTTTCCTTCATAAACTACTAGGAAAACCTACATTTACTACAGTATTCTAATGAGCAACTAGAGTGCTAATATTCTGAATTTATGTGGCAAATCTGACCACCATCTTGATGGAGTCAAAGTGAAAAACTGAAAGCATTTTCTACTGAGGATACTGTAGTAAATGAGGGGATTAGGAAGCTTCATAACAAAAAAGTTTCCCAAGATGTCCACCAGAGAGAAAAGAGCCCAAGTGTAGCACAAATATCACCCAAACGTAGCCCAAGTATAGCCCAATAACAGAAGTGTGCAATACACTTAATTGTTTTGTTTTCTTGCAGTTTCATATAGCATATACTTGACACAAAGTTATTGGAGTACTTTACATGAGCATCAGTTACATTATACAAGGACACATTCCTTTAGGGCTTTAAGCATTAGGAAATTAAGGGGCAGATGTATGAGCCCCTAGCGCCTCCTTGCACCACGTTAGCATCATTTTGTTTTTATCCTAATGTG
The DNA here is from genome assembly GCF_031143425.1 of Pleurodeles waltl. Taxonomy (NCBI): domain Eukaryota; kingdom Metazoa; phylum Chordata; class Amphibia; order Caudata; family Salamandridae; genus Pleurodeles; species Pleurodeles waltl. Next base: position 1,216,885,906 of record NC_090437.1, on the reverse strand, counting down.
GCTCAACAAGGCCAAAATCGCCACACCAAATTTACAAAGTGGCACAATGCATGTATTGCACCACTTTGTAACCCTTTGTGCTACATTATGCCTGAACCAGGCATTATATATGCAAAGGGGGCGTTCCCCCGTTAGGAGAGGACGAAGAAATGGCGCAAATAAATCTAAGAGATTTCTTTGCATCATTTGGTTGGCACTTTTAACGCCTGCTCAGAGCAGGTATTAAAAGGAGCCACACCATTGATTACAATGGGCCTCAATGGGCTTTGCAAGATTAGCGTCAACATTTTTTACTCTAATCCTGCAAAGCTCTGAACTAGCGTAATTTTTTTTAACTCTTGTTCCCCTAACTACTGCGATGGTGCGCCGTATCTTAGATACGGTGCACACATGGTAGCATTAGGTGGGCACTAAGGTGCGCAAGAAAAGTGGCGCTGCACTGGGTGCAGCGCCACTTTTCTTAAATCAGCCCCTAAGGTATTTGCCCAGAATCACAGGATGTCAAGCTGATGGCGAAACTTGAACCTGGTTCCCCAGTTGCAAAGTCTGCAGCTCTGGCAATGAAGCCACATTCTAACCCTTAGTGCAACATATAAACTAGTGAACAACTGGATAAAGAAAAACATCAAGATAGTAAATAATTTAGAAGTGCTTTGTCGCTATTTGAGAACTCAGAAAATATGTCCTCATTTTAGTTTTTTAGTGTACTAATGATAATGTCTGTGGGAATAATACTCCAATTTTTATAAATTCAAAAGGAAATGCTTTAGGTATTACAGTTTTGATTATATCAAGATGGCATCAGGCATGTCACCCTTTTATAACTAATATGGAATGTTAGTAATCTAGTTGTTCATTAGAATACTGTGAGGAGGCAGATGTCAGGGGCACGGACTCAGATAATTGAGGGCATGGAGGAGGGTGGAGAGACAACAAGTTGACCACTCTGGGCAGGCAGGAGAGGCAGCAGCAGCACTACAGACCAGGGGCAACAAACCAACCATGCAGGGCTGGCAAGAGAGGCTGTGGCAATGTAACAGACCATTGAGGGCAGAAGGAAGAGGTAGTGGCAGTGCAGCCATACATTCCAACAGAACCAATTCAGGAAAGAGACTTCTGATGTTTTTAAGCGCTAAAGAGCTTTAATTTATCTGTCTCCTGCCTAAAATCTCCTCTTTTTCATTGTAAGTCAATGGGGAAAATCAATTCCCCTGGGCTTTTTTTCACAATCTCCCTCTTACCAAGTTCAAAATGTTTGCAAGTATGGTACATTGGATCACTGAGGGCAGGAGGAATGAAGTAGGGACATGACTCGGATAACAGAGGGCAAGAGGGAGATGGGAAGGGGTACCAAACTGACCTTACAAGGCAGGCACCAGGAGTTGCAGCAGTACAATACACCACACAGGGCAAGCCGGACAGCAGTGCAGCACAACGGACCATGGAAAGCAAAGGTGAAGGGACAGGGCCATGCACATGGACAACAGAGAGCAGAGGGGAAAGAGGCAAGGGCAGCAAGCTGACCATAGTGGAGGTACAGTTACATCATAACTGACCATGGAGGGCTGGGACGTGGGCGGAGGGGCATGACAACGGACCAGACAAGGCAGGAGAGAGAGGATAGGGACCTCCACATGGAAAACATAGGGCAGGGGAAAAGGAGGCAGGGCTGGAGTAGCAAGCTAACCATGGAGGGCAGGCAGGATGGGCACTGGAAGCACAACTGACTATGGAGTGCAACAGTGAGACTATAATGGCATACACATGGACAATGACGGGAAGGTGGGAGGGGGTTAGAGGCAGCAAGTTGACCACACAGGTCAGATGGGAAGGTCCTGGAACTCAGACAGGCAGGGTGAAGGTGGCAGTGCCAGGTGGCAATCATATGACCATGCTTGGCAGGTGGGAGGTGCAGTGGCAGCTCAACAGAACACTTGAAGTTGTAGGAGGGGCAGTGGCAGGTCCATGGAACATGGTGAGAAAAAAGGAGAGAACTGCGGCTAGCTCACAGACATTGGGGGGTAGGTTGAAGGAGGGTAGGGGCAGCGAGCTAAGTACAGAGGCTAAGCAGGAGGGCAATGATTCGGCATAGAATTGGGCAATGGAGTGCAGGAGGAGTGAGTATGGACATAAAGCTAAATGAAGGGTAGTGGCAGCACATTGGACCATGCAGGGTAGGAGGGAGGGAACTTTTGTGTGGACTTGGACAAAAGAAGGTAGGGAGGAGGTGGAAAGGGCAGCAAGCTAACTGTTCAGGGCAGGCAGGAAGGGCAGGGGTAGAACAACGGCCACAGAGTGCGAAATGAGGAAAAAGGGGCATGGTTTTGGAAAATGGATGGCAAGGAGGAGGGGGGCAGGAGCAGCAAGCTTGGGTGGGGACAGCACAATACCAGGCCAGGCCCTGCGTCCAATCCCCTCTCCCCCCCCCCACTCTGCATTGCGTTGGTTATTTTACTTAATATTGAAAAAGACTATGGTGGTTATTACAACCCTGGCGGACGGTGTTAAAGCGGCTGTAAGATCGCCAAAAGGCCGGCGGTAAAAAAAATTGAATTTCGACCGTGGCGGAAACCGCCAACAAAGACAGCCACTTTAACACTCTGACCGCCACTGCGGTGCAAAAAAACAGCTTTGCGGTCACCGCCAAAAGACAGGCGGAGGACAAAGTACCGCCCACAGTATCACAACCTAGCAATCCGCCACCTTTTCTGGGGCGGAATCACCGCGGACAAAAACATGGCGGAAACAGGACATCGAAGGGAAAACGCTCACCTCTACACACCCCACGAGGAACCAGGCTGCCATGGAACCAGAGCTGCAGATCCTGCCAGCCCTTATCTTCTTGCTCCTCTACCAGGAGCACAAACGCCGGCGGCGAAGACCACGATGAGTACTGCACCTACGACACAGGGAAGGGGGCAGGGAAAAAACAGGGACACACGGAACACCCCCACCCCCACCCTCACCCACGACAACACACACACCAATACATCATGATACATTATAGTTACACCCCCAACACTCCCAGAAGAATGCAAAGACCAAAGAAAATGAGTGTAACTATTGTAATATATTAAAATGCAGTACGCAAAAATATACATATATACACTATAAACAAAATATACACCAAGAATAGTAGTCCAGGTAGTGCTCCATTGAAGTCCGTGGAACACTGGGCCCACACGGTATGGGTGAGGCCCACACAAGATCCCCGACCATGATGGAGAGAACACTGCAGGGGCATCAGATAGCAATAAAACAGGCACCTCAGGGGGAGGGAAAGGGGGGGCACCTCAGCCGGTTGAGTACACGACGCCAAATCCACGAGGGGGCTACATGCCCACTGTTCAATCCTGGGGAGTGCAAAGCCACAGTCTCTCTAGTCTCTACAGTGGGTGGTTTGCCCACTGTTCAATCCTGGGGAGTGCAAAGCCACAGTCTCTCAAGTCTCTACAGTGGGTGGTTTGCCCACTGTTCAATCCTGGGGAGTGCAAAGCCACAGTCTCTCAAGTCTCTACAGTGGGTGGGATGCCCACTGTTCAATCCTGGGGAGTGCAAAGCCACAGTCTCTCAAGTCTCTACAGTGGGTGGTTTGCCCACTGTTCAATCGTGGGGAGTGCAAAGCCACAGTCTCTCAAGTCTCTACAGTGGGTGGGATGCCCACTGTTCAATCCTGGGGAGTGCAAAGCCACAGTCTCTCAAGTCTCTACAGTGGGTGGTATGCCCACTGCTTTATCCTGGGGAATGCAAAGCCACAGACTCTCAAGTCTCTACAGTGGGTGGGTTGCCCACTGTTTAATCCTGGGGAGTGCAAAGCCACAGACTCTCAAGTGGATGACATTCTCCACTGGTTCTGGAGGGGACTTGGTGCCCAGAGTGCTTCATCCTGCCAAGGACTGAGGGAGTGGGAGTGCTTCATCCTGCCAAGGACTGTGGTAGTGGATGTATCTCTCCACTGGTTCTGGAGGGGGCTTGGTGCCCAGAGTGCTTCATCCTGCCAAGGACTGAGGTAGTGGATGTATCTCTCCACTGTTTCTGGATTGGGCTTGGTGCCCAGAGTGCTTCATCCTGCCAAGGACTGAGGTAGTGGATGTATCTCTCCACTGGTTCTGGAGGGGGCTTGGTGCCCAGAGTGCTTCATACTGCCAAGGACTGTGGTAGTGGATTGCTCTCTTCACTGGTTCTGGAGGGGGCTTGGTGCCCAGAGTGCTTCATCCTGCCAAGGACTGAGGTAGTGGATGTATCTCTCCAATGGTTCTGGAGGGGGCTTGGTGCCCAGAGTGCTTCATCCTGCTCGTGACGAACTCAGTAGCGTCAGTGCCCTTGGCGCTCATGGGCCAGCTGTGCTTGTTGCGACGGTGCCCTGTTCAGCGGTGCTTGTGGCGGTGGTGCCCTGTTCAGCTGTGCTTGTGGCGGTGGTGCCCTGTTCAGCGGTGCTTGTGCCCTGTTCAGCTGTGCTTGTGGCGGGGGTGCCCTGTTCAGCAGTGCTTGTGGCGGTGGTGCCCTGTTCAGATGTGCTTGTGGTGGCGGAACCCTGTTCAGCGGTGCTTGTTGCGGCGGGTCCTTTGCAGTGACTCAGCTGCTGGGATCCTGTCTGGCCCAGCGGGGCTGATGCTGGCGGTCCTCTCTGGCCCAGCGGGGCTGGTGCTGGCGGGGCTGGTGGTTGTGTTTGGCCCAGCGGGGCTGGTGCTGGCGGTCCTCTCTGGCCCAGCGGGGCTGGTGCTGGCGGTCCTCTCTGGCCCAGCGGAGGTGGTGCTGGTGGTCGTGTCTGGCCCAGCGGGGCTGATGCTGGCGGTCCTCTCTGACCCAGCGGGGCTGGTGCTGGCGGTCGTGTCTGGCCCAGCGGGGCTGGTACTGGCGGTCCTCTCTGGCCCAGCAGGGATGGTGCTGGCGGCCGCATCTGGCCCAGAGGGCTGGTGTTGGCGGTCCTCGCGGTCCTCTCTGGCCCAGCGGGGCTGGTGCTGGCCTCCTGGGCAGTGGGGATGATGGCAGTGGCCTCTTGGGCAGCAGGGCAGGTGCTGGTGGTGGCCTCCTGGGCAGCGGGGATGATGGCGGTGGGCTCCTGGGCAGCGGGGATGATGGTGGTGGCCTCCTGGGCAGCGGGGATGATGGCGGGATTCTCCGCCGTGCTGCTCTTCCCAGACCTGCTGACTTTCTTGTGGCCCTTCCCCACCTTGGAAGGTGTCGCAGCTGACTCCACACTCCCACCTGTACCCCTGGGAGCGGCTTTGGTGGCTGGAGTCTTCCCCCGCTCCCGCCGGGCACTGGACAACTTTTGATGTTTCACAGGTGGGGGACTGTCCGTGCTGTGGCTCCGTGCCACACTGGCTGCCCTGGTGGCCGGTGCACTCCAGATTCCTGTGACTACAGGCACCACTAGTCCCGATATGTGGCTGAGGTGCTAGGTTGGGACCTGGAGAGTCGGGCCCTAGATGACGGACGGGGTGGGGGAGGTGTGGGAAAGAGGTCAAGGTTGGACAGGAAAAGTTTTTGGGAAACACTGGGACGGGTAGTTGGAGGGGGTTTGGGAGTGGAAGAAGAGGTTGTGGTTGTAGGAGGTGTTCGTTTGGTGACTTTGGGTGAAGGTGCATGCGCTGGAGGCTGTCGTGAGGTGGATGGCGGTTGGGTGGGTGTGTGCCTGCGTTTGTGTATCTTGGGAGGTGGCGTCACAGACACACTGGGAGAGCACACAGGGGATGTGTGAATGGTAGTGGGGGTGCTGACTGCACGTCAGCGGGGGTGTGGTGGTGGGTGTGCTGGTGATCGAAGTAGTGGCTGTAGATGTAGTGCATGCAGGTGTGAGTGGAGACGAGACTGGGAGGGAGGAGGGAGATGAGGAGTAGGGGGACACAGTGGAGGCAGTGGATGTTGGTGTGTCTGCATGTGTGTGATGCTTGCGTGAGTGCCTGTGGGATGTGTGGTGCTTATGTTTGCCAGAGCTTCCCTTGTGTGTTGACGTGTGTGCATGCTGTACTGAAGATGTGCTTGGGATAGGCTGAGGTAGAGGGGATTGGGTCTGGGTGGAGGAAGTTGGAGGGGGGAGGCTAGAGACAGGGACAATGGCTGCCATCAGTGCTGAGGCCAGAGTCTGAAAAGCTCGCTGAAGGGCCTCCTGACCAGAATGAATGCCCTCCAGGAATGCATTGGTTTGTTGCAAATGCCTTTCTACACCCTGGATGGCATTCAAAATGGTAGATGGTCAATGTCCTTCTCACTGAGGGCAGCAGGGGTGACTGGGGCAGGGGCTGAGGTGCCTGGGGCGAAGGTGATGCCCACCCTCCTGGGTGAGCAGGCATGGGGCAAAGGCTGAAGGGCTGCTGGGAGGGTGGGGCTGGTAGGGGGGGTGACGGCTGTACCTGTAGATGCGGGGGCACAGATGTTGCCGCCACCACAAGGGAGCTCCCATCAGAGGACGAGTCCGTGTCACTGGTGTCTGCTCCTGTCCCCGCCGTGGAGCTCCCCCTCCATCCCACTGGCGAACTCCGAGTCCGTTGTCTCGCCCTCCAGGGCCACGTGGGATGCAGCTCCCTCCTGCTCCGGTGCCACTGCTCCTCCACCTGATGATGCTAATGCACACAAGAACAGGGAGACCACAAAAAGGAAGGGGGGATGACAGAAGAAAGACATGTTGAGTGCATGCATTACCGCTACCGTTGGCTGACACGACAGACACAGAAGCCCCCTGCACTACACCGCGCACTTGGGCTCCACTGTTCAATCCCTGGGACAACGGCCTACAAGGCTATGGATGACATCTGCACACATGGAATGCACAGGAGCCTGACTAGGTGTACTTAGCACTGTACACAGGTGGGGTGCCAGAACAATGGGACCTTGCCTACTAAACTCGCCTGGCCTAGGGAAACCCACAGCCCACCTCCTCCACCCAGACACCTCCACTGCGCGCAAAATCAGCAGAATGAGAGTGTACTCACCCCCTTGTGGCTGCTGTGATGCCCCCAAGCGCCCATCCAACTCCGGGTACGCCACCGCCAGGATCCTGAACATCAGGGGGGTCATGGTGCGACGGGCACCCCTCCCACGTTGGGAGGCCATCCCCAGCTAGGCCTCCGCCGTCTTCTTGCTCCAGCAGCGAATGTCCTCCCATCTCCCATCTCTCACGGCAGTGGGTGCTCTGTCTGTGGTAGACCCCCAGAGTCCCAACGTCCTTGGCGATGGCACGCCAAATATATTTTTTCTGGTGGACGCTGACCTACATAAATTGTACAGGGGGAAAAGAAAAGTTATTACCAAATGCACCGTCACAGTCATTGGCCCCCATCCCTACCCTTGCCATGATGCACATGCACTCACCGTCGTTTCATGCACTCCTCAATCTCCCCCCCATCTTTCATCCACCCCACTCCACACATGCATAGCCCAAACAGCATGCTCCCAGTGTATTTACCTGTTTGTCTGGAGGAGCGTGGAGTAGCGTGTACTGGGGGAGGACCCCATCCACGAGTTTCTCCAACTCCTCCGATGTGAAGGCAGGGGCCCTTTCCCCAGACGCACGAGCCATTGTCTCTTCCAGACCGAGGTCACAGCAGCACTTGCAGTGTAGGGCCTACCGCGACCGTGTATAACGCCAGCGCAGTTACCTCACATCCCATTGTCCCACTTTACAGGTCAGGCAGCCGCCATTTCAGGGGCCCACATGGCTTAATTTTTAACTGCATCACACATACCTAGGCCTAGCCTCAACACACATACAGGCCAATTTTCAGATTATGATTTGTGTTCTGTGTAAGCTGTGGGTACGTACCTCTGAGTTGTTTGACTCTGTGCTCGCTGTTGTCCTTCATAGGCACCGTCCGCTGGGACATGTGAGGAGATGGCGGCATCCTTTGGTGTTCAGAGCGCTGGTGGATCTGTCGACAATGGAGGAAATACAGGTGATCATCACCTACAGGCTTCACCGTGCCACAATCTAGGAACTGTGTGCCCAGCTGGAGCCAGACCTCATGTCAGCTATCCCACAGGAATCCCCCCTCAAGTGCAGGTGCTGTCAGTACTCCATTTCCTTGCAAGTGGGTCATTTCAAACAACAGTGACCATAGCATCAGGGATGTCCCAGCCTATGTTTTCCAACGTGTTGTCCTGAGTGTTGTCTGCCCTGCTGAAACACATGCGGAGCTACATCGTTTTCCCTCAGGTTGAGGATTTGCCTACAGTGAAAGGAGACTTCTATGCCCTGGGACATATCCCCAACATCAAAGGTGCCATTGATGGGACCCATGCGGCTTTGGCACCCCCCACAGGAGTGAACAGGTGTACAGAAACCGGAAGAGTTATCATTCCATAAATGTGCAGGTGGTGTGTTTGCCAGACCAGTACATCTCCCATGTGAATGCCAAGTTCCCTGGCTCAGTGCATGACGCCTACAGCCTGTGGAATAGCAGCATCCCTTATGTGATGGGTCAACTCCAGAGGCACCGTGTGTGGCTATTAGGTGAGCACCTTGGAAGCAAGTCAGTGGGAATGGTTGTCTGGGTCTGGGGATATCCCTACAGGTTAGAGTGTGTCTAACAGTTGTCCCTCGCCATTTGCAGGTGACTCTGGTTACCCCAATCTGTCAAGGCTACTGACCCTAGTGAGGAATCCCAGGACAAGGGCAGAGGAACGCTACAATGAGGCCCATGGGCGAACTCGGCGGATAATAAATCGGACCTTCAGCCTCCTGAAGGCCAGGTTCAGATGCCTCCACATGACAGGTGGATCTCTATTCTACTCACCAAAGAAGGTGTGCCAGATCATCGTGGCCTGCTGTAGGCTTCACAACTTAGCTTTGCGACAACAGGTACCTTTTCTGCAGGAGTATGGTCCAGATGGTGGTGTTGTTGCAGCTGTGGAGCCTGTGGACAGTGAAGACGGGGAACCAGAAGAAGAGGACATGGACAACAGGAACTCGGTGATCCTGCAATATTTCCAGTGAGACACAGGTAAGAATACAAAACTGCCTACTACATGTACTTTAACACTGCTACCTTTCTACTCTCTGTAGTTTTCACCCAGTGTATGGTCACTGAGTTGTCACTTTCCCTTACGATTTCACAGATGTGTGTCCCACAGTGTGACATCTGCTTTGTTTCCTCATGGACTAGAGCTGTGTGACATAGGTATGTTGATATTACAACTGAAAGAGCATTTTGCCACTGTAATTGCTAATACACTCTTTCAAAATCACAGACTGACTCCAGATTGTTTTGTGCTTCAAGGGTGTTTATTTAAGTGCTCAATATTGGAGGGGGTTGTAAAATGGTGAGGGGTGATGGTGGAGGAATGTCCATGGCAGAGTCCAGTCTATTAGTCTCACAGGTGCATTGCACAAATGGGCATAGGAAGTGGAGCTGGGGCAGTTTGAGGATGGACAGGGTAACAAGGTGGGACAAATGGATGACAATCAGGGTGGTCTCATTTCTTGGCGGGGGTCTTGGCATCATTCTCTGTCTTTGTCCTGGATCTCAGGGACCGTTTGTGGGGTGGTTCTCCAACTGCAGGGGGTGGGGTGCTTGTGTGGTGGTCCTGTGGCGGTGCCTCCTGTCCACTAGCGCCGGCAGAGGTGGTGGGCAGTTCATCGTCCATGCTAGTGTCAGGGGCCCCTTGTTGTGCCACAGTGTCCCTCCTGGTGTTGAGTATTTCCTTCAGCACCCCTACGATGGTGCCCAGGGTGGAATTGATGGCTCTGAGTTCCTCCCTGAAGCCCAAATACTGTTCCTCCTGCAGCCGCTGGGTCTCCCAAAATTTGGCCAGTACCGTTGCCATCGTCTCCTGGGAGTAGTGATAGGCTCCTATGATGGAGGAGAGGGCCTCTTGGAGAGTGGGTCCCCTTGGCCTGTCCTCCCCCTGTCGCACAGCAGCCCTCCCAGTTCCCCTGTGTTCCTGTGCCTCCGTCCCCTGGACCGTGTGCCCACTACCACTGCCCCCAGATCCCTGTTGTTGTTGGGGTGGTGGGTTATCCTGGGTTCCCTGTAGTGGTGGACACACTGCTGATTGACGTGTCCTGGGGACAGAGGGATGGGCCCGCTGGGTGGGTGCTGTGCTGGTGTTTCCAGAGGGGGGAAGGTCTGTAGTGGCCTGTGACTGTGTGAGGGGAACCGACTGTCCTGAGGTCCCTGATGGGCCGGGCTGGTCATCACTGTGGGCCTCTTCTGTTGGTGGTGTGGACATGTGTGGACCCTCCTGTCCGGTGACGTTGGGTAGGGGTCCTGCAGGGGTATAAAAGGATGTTTATTACATCTGTGTGTGCTTGCATTCCTGTGATGGACCTTGTGTGATGGTGGTTTAGGTGGGTGTATGGGTATGTGCAGTGGGTATGCTTTGGTGATGGGTGTCCATGCTTTGTTGTTGCATGCAGGGCTTAGTGTTGGGATGAGTGGGTTGTGATAGTGGCACATTTGTGAGGAGTAGGAGTGATGGGGGTGAGGGTGGGGGTATGTGATGGCATGCAGGTAGGGTGGGGGATGTAATAGCTTTGACTTACCAGAGTCCATTCCTCCATCTACTCCTGCGAGGCCCTCAGGATGCAGAATCGCCAAGACCTGCTCCTCCCATGTTCTTAGTTGTGGGGGAGGAGGTGGGGGTCCGCCACCAGTCCGCTGAACCGCTATGTGGTGTCTTGAGACCACGGAATGCACCTTCCCCCGTAGGTCGTTCACCTCTTCCTGATGTCATCCCTATTTCTTGGGTGCTGTCCCACTGCGTTGACCCTGTCCACTATTCTGCGCCATAGCTCATTCTTCCTAGATATGGAGGTGTGCTGCACCTGTGATCCGAATAGCTGTGGCTCTAACCGGACTATTTCCTCCACCATGACCCCGGGCTCCTCCTCAGAGAACCCGGGGTGTCTTTGCCGTGCCATGGGGTGGTGTGGGTGATGTGTGGGGTGGTGTGTATAGTGATAAGTGGGGTGATATTTAGTGGTGTGTTGTGTGAGGTGCGTAGAAGTTCTGTGGGTGATGGTATTGTGTGCCTGTGGATGCCTGGTAGTTGTTTGTGGTATCTCTCTCTGGCCTTCTCTCGGTAATTGTGGTCGTAGGGGTTTGTGGGTGATGTGGGTGTGTGTTTTATATTGTAATGGGTGTGTGGGAGTGGTGTGTGTATGTGTATCAGGTGTGTGTATTTTGAATTGTCCAATGTGGTGGTGTTTTGCAAATGTGTGTGTATTTTGAGCGCGGCGGTGTGTACCGCCAATGGAATACCGCGGTTGAAAGACCGCCGCGTGGATTCGTGTGTCGTGATAGTGTGGGCGTATTTCTGTTGCCGTGACGGTGGAGGGTTTGTTTTCGCCAGTTTATCACTGACCTTTGGTGTGGCAGACTTGTGTGGGTTTCTGAATTTTGGCGGATTCCGTGCTGTGGGTCATAATAGCTGTGGCGGAATTCTGCGGCCGCAGCGGTGTGTTGGCAGTCTTCTGCACGGCGGTAAACGGCTTTTACCGCCAATGTTGTAAGGAGGACCTATATGTTTACTGAACAAAAACAAAGGTTACAGGGACACAATATATTTAGGACATAGAATTTTAAAAAAACTTAGAAATTCACTAAAACACCAAAGGTTACCGGATCATTATAGGTAGGTTCCCCTAAATTAAAAAAAATGCCCGGGGGATGAGTTCTCTAGTGCCTAAAGAAGCTTGGGGAGGGGGGCAACGTAGCTTCCCCATTAGTTAAGGAAAAGGCAATGTGGTAGTGGTCCCCAGGGACTAATGAGGTTAATGAGACCATGCAGCCCCCTCCTTCTTAATTCAAAAAGGTCCTGGGGTGGCCAGGGCCTCATGAGGCTCAGGGAGAGGGACCACATGGCCCCCCTCTGCATTTAAAATCAAAAAGGCCCTGAGGAATGGGGTTGCCAGGGCCTAATGAGGCTCAGAGATGGGGGGCCACATTGCCCCCCTCTTTAAAATGACTAAGACCCTGGAAGGCTTAATGAGGATTGGGGAGAGGGCCACATGCGCCCTCCCCTTTAGAAAAAAGGCCCTGGGGTCCAGAGGGCATATTGGGCTTAATACACCAAACTCTTCAGTAAGTCTACTGCTGGGAATACCATTCTTCATGCTCTTAGTGACCCCGCAAACCTTTGAAATGGAGTATTCCATTTGGAGAACTCCTTGGTGATCATAGAAACTGTAGCATGGAGGAGTTTTACCAGGCAGAACAAAAGGAGATGATTAATAGGTTCAGATAGAGGGGCTACCCGGAACGTGTTTTATAAAAAGCTATTAAAAGAATCAGTAAATGAATTAGGGATTCCTTACTTTTTGACAGTGAAATGGTGACTCTTGGTGAAAACAAAAAATAAATTAGATTCATTGCTATATTCAATGAGGCATCCAAAGTGATCAAAAGAGTCATCTCTAGAAATTGGAAGATGCTCAAATGTGACCATATCATACAGAATGAAATTAAAGATACTCCAAGCATAATTTATAGAAAAAGCAAGTCCCTAAGGGACCACTTGGTACATATTGAGTTCACAGAGGCACGCATACAGAACTCCTGGGATCTGAATGGTTTTTATCCTTGTAGAAACTGCAAGGCATGCAAAAATAGCAACATCACAAGAGAATTCCCTCTCCCACATGGCAAAGGGGTCAAGACTATTAACAAATTATTGAACTGCAATTCTGACTTTGTCATTTATGTTCTAATGTGTCCATGTGAGAAGAAATACATAGGTAGTACGATACAGCTAGTAAAAAAGCATATTCTGGAACACATGAGGGCCTCTGACAACAAAGATAGGCATTACCCTGTGGCTCACCACTCTGCAGAGAACTATTACAGCAACAGGGATATGTTTTAGTGCTTTGCGCTAGATCAGATATAATGGGAACCCAGAGGAGTGGACAGAGCACTAAATTGGATCCAGATATATAATAGATTAGGAAACCATGTACCCGGCAGGTTTGAACATGGAAGAGGAATTGAGAGTGCATTTGGTAAGCTGAGTGCCTTAACTCTGTATCTGACATCTGACACATATAGTGGTAACGCGTCCCGACCTAGCTAATTTACTTACAAGGGGACTCGTTTTAGGCCAATGATCCTTTTGACCCTGATTGGGGACTCCTTAAGACGAGATAGCTATTTGGCATTTCAATCAATAGATCAATCACTTCATCAATATTCACAATAACTAATCGGTTCGACTTATCAATACCCTCCAATAAGAATGAAACACCATGACCTTTCAACCAATAAATGATCTCACAAATCTAGTAAAGGTTAAGATATTTATTCCCTATTAGTTACAATTCTAAGGTCATGTTTATTAGTCTCAATATCAATAAGCACATCAAAAGCATTATGATATGGCAACATGAATAAGACTTAATCAAAGCAAAAATCAGGAACATCAGAACAAAGCACGACGTCAACATGAATCAACTTTAGCAGAGTAACATTAGTACATTATCCAACAAAGCAAAGATTCAGTCATTTGTCTATTTGCACCCCATATTAGTGAATTCCTTAACTAACCTCAAATTAGCATTAGCATGTTGGGCTTCATGCAAACAATTTAGCAACATGAATTTAGAAAACATCTAACTATGGCCTCTGTCAAAAGAGCAGTTAGTACCTAGAAAGAAAAGGCAAACAGACAATTACAATTTATTATCAGATAGTTACCCATCCAAATGGGTCGGCATACAGTATCAGTCTTCGTCCTCAGGACAGCAGTCGGTTCGCCATCAGCCAGGATAGGACAGCAAATCTCGGCCAGTTGCTCTTCCCTCATAAGGAGGAGAAGTGCGTTATAGGGCAAGGAAAGGATGATTTAGGGTATCAGAACAACAAAGTCTTAAAGCGGAATATCAGAGTAACAGCAAGGGTATCCCTATAATGACTGATTTCTCCTTGTGCCACATTGTTATATCAAATCTTGTCGAACAAGCCTCTAATTTCCAATTGGGCAATATTTGGTGCACCTTTATCTCTGTCCAATAATCCGTCGATCATCTTACTAGAATTTTCACCTAAGACAGTTCTCATGCAGTTTATTGGCTCCTGTGATTGACGTCTTCATCGGGTAGAATGTCAGGTAAGAAAAGTTACATTCATCCCTCCAGTCAGTAGTTCCATTGTCTTTACCAGTTTAGGCGACCTTGTACCTGTTGCGAATTACACTGTTGCATTCGGCAAGAATGTCTCCTTGAGCAAATCGGGTCTCATGAGAAAGAATTTACTACGGTTACACACACATCTCTCTAGCTTGTGGAAAAGTACAGTTTCAGGTCCTTCAGGAGGACAGCACATTGCACGTTAGAAAAACACAGTTAATATGAGATCAGGTAGCTAGGCCCAGACCCTTGCTTACTAAGGCCTAATAATTAATTTAGCAAAACCTTAATACAAAAAAACTCATAATGCTAGTACAAAATTATATATGAGCACATTATTAATTCATTATTAGTCAATTTCATTAATCATCATATACAATGGTGGCCTCTCCCCGTGGGCACACATTATTATGCAAGCTTTTCATGTTAATATTGATTATAAAAAGTACACTCCAACAATTGCGCGTCCTGGAGTCAGTCATTTGTTCCACGATTATGCCAACTATGACCACCCTGGTTCTTTTTTTTTTTACCTGGCTCCTGGGTGACTTGATCAATGTGATCCGGAGGTGGAGGAGGGTGGGAGGGAGGGGGGGCGAAGCCTGTAACTTTGTTTATTGATTGCCTCGTGGTATGGGTGGGCCTTGGTGTTCACAGTCAAGCTTGTCTGGTTACTGGTGAGCCCATCCACCAGCCTGCTGCTGTGCTGAGCCAGAGTGTTCAGTAATTGTCAAGGAATGCAAATGGAGGTAAGATAACTGATGATTAATATACTTGCTGGAGAGCTGTATGTTTTTTCTAGCCACAGTTTTGCCTCATTATGAAGTAGTGCTGAGGTTCAATGTGGTTGCTGCCCCATTTGAAGGGTTTACCACTGTTCGTAGGGGAAAAATTCTGGCCATATGTTCACCCTTCAAGATTCTGTAAAGGCCTGGCCATGATAATTATAATTTCACATGAAATGCCCTGCAAAACCAATGTTCATTTTAACATGGCTTTGTTCCAATTATCGGTCAGGCATTATTAAGGCAGCACTAGAACACATTTTAAAGCGCCTTCTTGTGATATTTGATGAGAGATAAAATATAGTCTTTTCATGATTTTTCTAATTTTTCTAGCCGCTGGGACTTGAAAATACTGCTCACGCTGATAAAAACCAGACCAGATGGCAACCGTACTTGTAACATGCAGATCCCAGATTTGTTATATGTGTAGTTTGTGCAGTGCCTGACTTCGTTTGTCACAGAGATCCATGCATGCAAATTGAAAGGCATAGAATTAGACCTTTAATTTTCTCTTTTTGTTATTCCAAAGTTGCTAAAACTGAATCTTTTGGGTAGCAATAAAGTCTAATTAGCACACGCAGCTACTGCTTTATGCTTGAAATCCCCACTTTGTGTTTCTCCAGACCACGTATTCTTAACCCGATCTTAATTTGAGCTAGTGGTTGCAGGTGTGGTCCACCGGCACACATTTTCGGGGACCGTCACTTATTTTTTTAGGGTCGAGCCTGCATCGCATGTACTTGCGCATGCGTTTCGCTAAGCGAGACGCTTTAGTTATTAAAAAGGGCTCAGAGCCCTGTCCACATCACGTCAGGGTCTGTCATTGGCTTGTGGGCTTGCCTGTTAGAATGTGCTTGATTTCATTAGTGGAAGGCATGCATATGTTATGCCTTTTCCGGTGGATAGCCCTCCTCGAGCGCATCGACCAAGTACAGAAAACATGCGAGGCTCGCTGTTTTCTGTCCGGCTCGTGGACTACTTTTTCTCTATTTTCCCAGCACGATCTCGCTTGGCAGAAGTCGAGCGCTTTACATAATATCGGCCCTGTTACACAGTTAATTGCACTTTTTCGGGTTAAGTACATAAATGCACTTTTGCCAATAGGTTTCATTACCAGTGAAAAGTCAGGTTAGGAGTTTACAACGCTATCAGCTCTAACACGAGCAAACGCGAGACATGTTGCATTGCAAACGATTGTTTCATCAGATATTGACAGCGAGAAAGAGAGAAAAAACACACTGTTAAATCGAAGATAATCCACAGACCAGGAAGATATTTAACGAGCTTTATTCCATAAAAAGATTCCTCTTCAGATAACGTCCCAGCCTCCCCTTTCATCTCCACAACGTCCTCTGCTCGCGCTCACAGCTCGCGCTCACAGCTCTGCCCCACCATTCTAAGAACCTCTCCAGGTTCTAACTCACGGCTATTAGGATATAACACACACACAGACTGTAAATAAGGAGAAAAAGAAAGGTGGAAAAGCTGTCACAAAAGCAGAAAGCAGGGGCTGGCAAAAGTGAATTAAAGGGGAAGCAGTGTTTGGTAGCAGATTAAAGAGGCCTGAGGTGAATTCCAGAGTACGCAGCCCCTGTTTTTAGGGTGCTGATTTTTAAAAGCCCTTTTGGAGCAGAACTTTGAGCACCCACACTCACTTTTTTAAGCACTGCTCTTAACATATGTTACTCATTGCATTATGTAAAGCCCCAGGTATATCGATTTACACACTTGTATGGTTTATTGTCTCTATATAATATGTTTGTGTGATGTAAAGTGTGCCGACACCCTACATTAAGATAAATAGCACTATAAAATAAATTGAATTAAAAAATAAATTAGTAAGTGGAATTTCTATCATTACTCATTCCAACATACATTTGAAATTCTAATAGTACATGCATTCCGCTTACATACAGGGGATGAACAAAGTCAAAAACCTCTCTCCAAATCATAGTGTTGCCGAAGCACCTATGAAGTAATAACAAGGTGAGTGTCTGTTTCTCTCCGTTGCATAAATATTTAGATTTTAGGCTACAGAGAGCACTGAGTCGGGACGGGGCTCCAACAAAATGGAGGGCCGATGGCCCATTAAGTGAGGCCGCTACTTTGGCCCAAGCGGAAGTGAGAATAAGAAACCCCCTACAGTTTGCTGCTCTCAAAGTAAAGTGGATAATGTGTGGCCGCTGCTGAATGTGTTCTGGCGTCGGCAAATTACATCCGGACAAATTCAGCGCATTTCACCAATGCTGGCCCCAATCTCAGAGCCAGCTCAATAATTGCTGCCAGATCCTCCTCATTTCCTACAATGATTAAAAGAAAAATGTACATGAGGAGAGAGAGTAAACTGGTGCTGAAGAGATAAGACGTGATGTGAGGTACTCAAATGGAAGATTTCACAAAGATATCAGGATAATAGGGATCCTACAGCCCTACCCTCACTTCACCCAGATGGGCATAGAAATCTGGTCATGACCCAACCTCCTGTTGCACACATGTAGTGCTGCTTTCACTTGCAATTGGAATATATATGACCATTGATCTGTGCACTGTGCAGAGAGGTCAAGGATTGCATGTGCATTTAGTCTAAACTCTTTAATGACCCCCTGGCAGGCACTTTCAGAAACCCATACTATCTTTAGCCTCAGGCCGCTTAATTGTGCCCATCATGAACACTCATCCAAAATCAGAACTTCCCAGACACCAACTCAAGGGCTCAGTTCTGAATATGTATTAAATAATAGTCATATTTTTAATGGCGATAAAACTACAGAAACACAACATCTTGAAACAGCAAATGTTCTTATGAATAAGATGAAGCATGTGAAATGTACACAGGGACTGCTTTGTTGCCGTGAATTACCTCAGTGTTTTTACAGTTATCGTTGAGAAATTGATTTGTACTTTTGCCTTTAAAGTTAAGGACATGAATGTAGGCATCTATTTCAGAGTCAGTTTTAGGACCCACACCACGTAAGTTACATAGTGGGTGATGGGTATAGAGGAGGTTCATAAGATTGCTCAGGTCAGCGGTTGTGTGATAGGATAGTGGTACAGCCCATATGATGAAGGGGAATGGTTCGGGGTGGGGCACGAAGAATGATGACAGTGTCAGCAGTATTGAGAGAGCATCAATTTTCAGATCTTGGGGAAAGGTATTGAAATATGTCCTGAGAAACGGGGTCTTTTAGACACCAAACAAACACATCTGCTTCATGCAAAGACTGCAAGCTTTAGCCTTATTTTTGATGTAGCACAAAGGCTACAATACATGCCCTGTATAGCTTTTAGTGCCAGTGTATGTGGTCATGATGAAGAACTTTGAAGTTGAGGGCAGAGAAGGGAATTGGTCAGGCTAAGTTACGTCTATTTTTTTTCTGGCCTTTTCAGTACATTTTAACTGAAGGGGTGTGGACCTCTCATCTTACTGTGCTGACCCTCGCACCTCTCAAACAGGACACTTCTCCTTCTAGTCTTTTAAGTTTTCATATGGCTGCTTCATATTTAAGCACACTCATTACTTGTCTGCCTCAATGTTTATTTTTATTATTGTCCCATACTGCCATGAATTCCTTGTAAAAGACGCTTTTTTGTTCAAACATATTTAGACAAATAGATATAATACAAACCTTTCCAGTTAAGTCATACTGGAATTATTTTAAAGCAAGGGTAATTTAATTATACATGTACCATTGGGTGATATTTATCCGTTTAATTTTCTTTTTTGGAGCCACACTGCTGAAATAGCTTTGATGTTCCCATATTTTTAACTAAAGGTTGATTATAAACTGATCTTGTAGATTTTGTTAATGAGTGCCTGGCTCAAGTTTTTTTTTTAGTGACTCAAGGGCCAATTAAGAGGTCACAGTTAGGAGCGTTTTCCAAAATGAGTGCGTTTAATAGTAGTTTGGCATGATTGCAGAAGTCCATTGGTGCCCATCGTACCGCCTCCAAATATAAGCATATTGGATAGACTTTAGAATTATTCTTGAAATGTTTTCTGAAAGCTATTTTTGCATAATTTGAGAGTTGCATTATTTGGGCTGGTACTGCTCTCCATTGGACTGGCTTTGATCTTGCACTGTGAGCTTTAGATGGGTCTCAAAATCTGGCAACATTGCACAGAAGCAGTAGAAAGAAAGTTGTTGCGTTCTGGTGCTAAGCACTGCTCACTGTATGATCCAGCATCGTCATGCACCATGTCTATTTGCAGATTCAAAGAGCACGTTGCAGATAAATGTGCAAAACAGCCTTAAGTTGAACACAAATACTACAGAAATTGATACCATGGATAGGGAGACTGCTGAATCTTCTGTCCTTCCTCTAATGAGCCAGCATCCCAGAACTCTCGATTGACAGCAGTCAGTGGGTTACCTGTCTTCCAGCTCTTCCTAAAAAATGGCCACATTGCCCCAATTCTTGCACCAAAATTAATACAGTAAATAAACGAAACCTAAAAATTATTGTGTTACAATATAACAGTATATTCTTAGAGCGGCACCTGGAGTGAACACAGGTAGATCAGCACCACACCACTCAGTGGTAGTCTATCAAAGCCCAAGGATAAGTGGACAGCCTGATGGGTGCAAGGGGAATGAGAAGTTACAGCAATATGCCCAACAGCCAGCCCTTCCTCAAGGAAACCAATGGGGCAGCAGCAAAGCCGCGACTCATCTCCATTCTTAAGCCTCCTAAATGAGGCACCATGGGAACATGCACCCTCTCTCGGATGAGCTGTAGCCCTGAAGCAGGGTAAATAACTCTCAGCATAGTATGGCAGAACTACAGGCCAAGAATGGCCCAGTAAAGAATGTACAAACAGGTTACAAAACGCAGTTAAATTCTGTAACTTGTAAGCTAGACTTGTTTGTGATTTATAGTCGATTTAAAAACATTCTCACTTAGCCAACCTTATCAGATTGAAAAATTAATAGAAAATAGAATTCTGACACGTATAATTAACATAAAATAACAAAAGGTTCAAACGTTCTGGCCAGTACCGTAATGTGTGCAAAGAGGTTCATACATATTATTCCAGTTTTGCGCAATATTTATTGGCTGACCATTCAGAAAATAGTCACATCAAAGCTGCTCACCATTTCTCCATAATGTCTGAAGAAATAAATTATAAAATATACTAACCTCTAAGGAAATAACATAAACCTACCAACGTGGCATCTTGCAAGGTCATAGTGTCCTCCCCGGGTTCTTTGTTCTGACTTTCATGGTGTGGTTAGATTTGCAGAAGAATTCCAAGGCTGGCAGTTGACTTGGGACCTGCAGTTCCAGTTTCTACCTCGATGTTGGCTGCTCACAGTTCTTGCGCTGAGAATGAGGATGGGATGCATTACAAAGTTAGATCTGCATTTGCTTCCCAAGTTAAGCATCATATTGGAGTAGAAACATCTGGCCATGAGAACACAGCATGATGACTTGTGTGCCTAGGATTATGTAAGCACTTTTTGAAAGGTAGCAGGTACTTGAAAGTTTGCCACATCTATCGCCATTAAGTGTAGTTATTAAAATGGTTAAACAGTTTGAAAATTACTTCGCTTGTCTTGAGGAGCTACAAAAGGACAGTTGTGCTAACGCAGATGTCATAATTAGAAATGTATTAATGCGTGTTTATGTATTTTGAATAATGACTTATGTAGAAAATGAAATAACGTAGAAAATAATGTACACGTTTAAAATTGTGACCTAGAAGAATGTCCATTAGTGTTCACGAATTGTAATAATTAATGACTAATACTTATGAAATATTGAAAATGTATTAGATTAATGTAGTAATATGTCATATTTAGGGTTATGAAGTATGCTTTAGTTATAAATTGTAGGCCTTAACTTAGCGAGTGTCTTGGCCTAGTTTTGCCAGGCCTCATGCAGAAGCTGTATTTCTTAGCGTTTAGTGAAAAATGCTGACAAATTGAACTAACTGTCAAATGCTCATTGTTTAATAAAATGCTTAACTGAAGCTTTCCATGAGAACCGACTGTCAGGAGATTTGTGTGTAAAATGTGCTAGATGTACTTTCCCAGGACACGAACAATGAAGACATTGACTGGAGAAGAAGATGCAACAATTTTGTTACCTGACGAGCCGGATGATGAGAACATCATAAGGCGAACCAATCAACGACATGAGAAAGAAGAAATATTAGAATTCATAAATTTGGAATAGGAAGACTATTGGGTAGAGTAATAACGTACGATTAATTGACCAATTGGAAATTGGGGAATAGTTTGGGTGACTTTGATATAACAACGTGACAGAGGATACAGTTTCAGATTAGATCCTATTCAGATTCTAGGTGGACCGCTGTCGAGAAGAAGAGATTTGAGGTTATGTCATTGGTTTTATACTCTCTGACTGAGAGCCTGATGTGTTGCTGATCGATTGGTGACCTGGGGACGAAGACTGATTCTGTTTGCTGACCCATACCGAGGATTGGTAGATGTGACAATATGACTGAAATGTATTTTTGTGCCTTTTCTTTCGAGGTACCAACTGAGCTGTCTTAGGTCCGTTTTCCTTAGCTAGATGTTTTCTAAATTCTTGTTCTGAATTGTTTTGCATGAAGCCCCACATGCTGATGCTAATCTGGGTTAGATGAGGGTTTTTCTACCTGATGATTGACAGATTACAGAGACAAATGGTTGATGGATGTTTTGCTGAATTTAATGGACAGAGCTGAAATCTTGAAGCTGATTCTATTATTGACTTGTGCTGATGCTCTAGAATGTATTGTGATTCAAGCCTTAATTAAATTGTGTTTCTGGTGTCTTTTGGCTAATTAATATTGTTCTTATATGCATTTGAAATTGAGCTTGAGTATTAATCCATATGAGTTAGTATTGTAACCCAAAGGGAAATAAAATTACTAAACTTTACTAAAGGCGTGGTTATTCATGGTTGAGAAGTCATGGTGTGTGACAATTACTGACTTAATTGATTGTTGATTATTGCTTGTCTAATGATTATTGATATTTGTGTATTGATTATAGTATACTATGCTAAAACTATGGCAGGATTATTCTAAGTGATTCAAAAGGTTCATCGACCTATACGCGTCTCCTTATAAGTTTACTTATTAAAGACCGGCGCGCTAACAGTTGTATTAACCCACACATTAAATTTGTATTATCAAAAGAAGCAATAACCAAGTCAATGGAAAAGAGAAGCAGCAGGCTTACGGGCAATGTTTTAGGTGTGGAGTGTTTAGCTATTTTGCTAATTCAAGAGAAGCCCATCACCTTAAGTGTATGTAAGATTTATTACAAAATTGGCCATTTTGTAAAAACTGTAGAACAGAAAGAAAAAGTGGGAAACTTATTGAGATATGTCATATGGGGAATTTAACTGTTCTGCAATTCTATATAGTAGATACAAAAAGATTCCAAAGCTGTAGCATGTATAAATTGGAAGAAAGTGCAAGTGGAGATAGATTCCAGGAGTGGTTGATGCTTGTATCACATGATGTGTATGATCACATACATAAAATGGCTCAGTTTAGCTGTTGGAGCTGGATGTCCAACCAGGAAGATATAGGGGAAAACCAATTGAATTCAAGGGTACTTTCAAGCTGACAGTTTAGATGACACACAGGAGTTGGAAAGTTTATGTACCTAAAAAAGGGGACATTAGGCATTCTATGAGATCCCAGTGCCAACCCTTCTGTTAGATGCAGTGACAGTGGATCAGAGTAAAGTTTTGGTATTGCGAGAGATGGATGCAAGGGTTGATTTTGTATTAGAATTCCTAGATGTTTGAGGTAAGCTTACATTGTATGAGAGTGTATAAATACACCATCATGCAGAAACTGAGCTCTATGTGGGTTGTGAGGTGGCAAGAATGCCATTTTCAGTGAGAGAAGCAACTTTAAATATTAAATAAGCTAAATGTTGTGTGTAATTGTCTGACAGAAGCAGTGGAGAGTTTGGAATGGTTGGTGCCACTTGTGGAGGGTCATAAGGCTTTGGATGAGTTCTCACTGTGTGTAGACCTTATACCATTGAATAAATGTTTGATACCTGACATATTCTACCTAATATCATGGTTATGCTAATCTCTTTGGTAGGTGCACATTTTCTTACCTCCCTCGATCTTACATCAGTGTACCACTAGAAAAGCCTCCAGGAGGAATCAAAATATGTCACTGCTTGTGGTATGATTACATTTTTAAGAATGCCTTTTGGTCTAATATCAGCTATGTCATTTTCTCAGTGAATGATGAATACTATGTTGTGAGAAGATGCATGGTGTAAGGTTATTTCAAAGCAATGTTCTAGTTTATGATCTTACAGATCAGGAGCTTGATCAGGGGGTAAGGGAGGTTGAACACGACCTGATGGAAAATCGGTTGACCTTAAAAGAAAAAAAAGACTACAATTGAGTACCTTGGCCATCTGTACGTGAGTTAAGTCCAAATAGGATCTGGTTTTGACACTTGAGGAACTGCAACCATTTACTAAGAAATCTGCTTTTTTAGGCATGATTGAATACCATGCCAAATTCTTTAACAACTTGGCTGAAAAAATATCTGAGATTAGGAAACTGTTCAAAGAAGATGTTAAGTTTAACTGATCAAAGACTTGTGAAAACAAGTGTTTGCATCTGGCGAGGGATATCAGGAATCCAAGTGAAAAGCTTTGATCCCAATGATAAGTGTAGCACTATGACAGACGCTGCTCTGAAAGTCTCAGGAGCTGTTTTATTGCAGGGTGGTGGTTGTAGGATGGTTGTTTTTACTTCCAGGATTCTTAGGGGTTCATTGAAAAATTAATCCATTACAGAGAGGGAAGCATTGACTGTTCATTGATGTATAAGGAGATTTAAGAATTTTGTTTTGGGAACTGAGTTTTCCATCTGGACAAACCATAAGCCCTTTGTTGATGATTTTATAATAAATGAGTTGGATGCCATTTCCAAACACATAAGTAAGTGAACTCTCTGTTACAGATGGTGGCAGTGGGTGAGGAAGAAGGTAGGAATGAGGTGGAGAAAAAGAACATTATGAAGGTGTGCCTGGAGTGCTTATAATGTATTGTGGTTCATCAAGAAGTGAAGGAGAAGATGTATCATAGCTAGGGCCATAAACATTAAAATAACTCTGCATTAGATGGTTATGAGATGGCAGAGAACAGGTTGCCGGTTCTCGATGGCTTGGTCTTTAGGGAAGAGGGGCTATTGATTCCTTTAATGGTGTTAAGAGGCAATTTGATCAAGATGACTCATAAGGTCACAAAGGGATCCATAGAACAAAGGGCGAGGCTATGTTGTGACTACTAGTGGCCTCGGATGAATGTATCCAAGAATGTTTGAATTGTTACAAAAGCGTTATAATACTTAATCTATAATAGCAGAGCAAATGTTAATAAGAACTGGGATTCAATATTGTACCCAAAATTCAATGGGAGAGGCTTTCATGGTGCTCATTGGTTGATTTGCTTTCACATTTGTGTGAAAGTTGTACTGTGAGCAACATCGAGTGTAGGTGTGTCATTGATTATTTGGAAGGAGTTTTCAGGAAAGAAGTGAATCCTGAATGACAATAGGGTGCAACTGGCTTTCCAAATGGTGGGGTAGTTTCTGAAGTATTATCCTGAAAGAAATGGTCTTGCCATGAGACTCAGTAGGTTCCTGAAACAGACATTCTTGTTGGCTAGGAGCGCAGGGAGAAACTGGATTGAGATGGTGCTGAATAGTGAAAATGTACTAGTTGATTTGTCATTTCTTGAAAGGAATGGTCATGTTTGATTTATAAAGTGGTAGGAAAAGTGAATTTCCTAATTACGCGTATCTGAATGATGTGGCAAAAAGAGACATGTGCAATGGGACATTTTATGTGGAAGAGATACAGAGGAATGGAGGAAACAAGAGAGGAAAGAGAGGGTTGACACATTCAAAATAACACACAACTCAGATGTGAAACTCAAAATGGTGTGATGAGGTTGCCTTGGTTAAGAAATGAAATTTCAAGATTTTCAGAACTGATGCCTGAGGTGAAATTGTCAGAAATTGTAAACTATTGTTAAAGAATTAGGTCACAATGGATTGTGCGATGTTCTGGAATTTTACAGACCTCTTAGTATAGAAATGGTGTAATTACCTTTAGATTTTTCTTCTTAAAGTACTTCTTACTTTTGTAATTTTGTTTTGTTATTTGCTGTTTAATTGTTCTTTGTACATAGTTTTTATTTTCTGTTGGCATGAGAATTGTAGCATCTTGATGAATCTTAACGTCCACAAAGGGTTCTGTGTTCCATGCTGGGGACTGAGCTGAAGGAAAGTTCCAAGGCTGTCAGTTTCCCTGCGCCGTATGGATGAGTTGCTCCAAAGCAGTTTCTGAACCTATCTGTGTGTTACCTGCTTGTTGTGGCTTGGATCTTTCAATTGGGATTCAGTACGTTTCAGGTTACTCAAAAGCTCTACAAGTAACCAATTATCTTGTGGAAAGTGAGGAAAATTATGGACTACACTATGAATGACATTCAGAAGTGAAATTTGTCACAGTTAGTTTAGAAGAGCAACATATTGATTTGTCAAACAAAGAGTGACAGATTGATTGATTGACTGATTGATTGATTTGATATGTGCAGGTGCACAAATCTCAATGGTTTTCTGGATCTAAAAATCAATATTATATTTGTTTTACTACAGTCAGCAAGTGGTTTATCTCCTTGTGTGTTGCTGCTAATCAAATTTCTACTTACATAATGGTGAGCAGTCATCCATTTACTTTGCTCTTTACAGCTTGTATAGCAAGAGACCATTCATATTCATGGCTGGCAGTCTACCATTGACAATTAACCTGCATGGTAGCAAAGAAATTCACCTGTGGGACTTCAAATGTCAATCTATACAATAGATTCAGGAAGGGAAAGAAAATCAACTCCTGGCCTTCCAGAGCACAGCTCCTTCTGTAGAGCTTACATAGCACACTGTTAGTGTAGGGCTAGAGTATATTCCAGCAACCATGGTGCCTGCCATGCACGTCAAAGCCACTACTTCAACTAACAAGGACTTTTCTGAGACTCCTGACTTGCTAGTTGGACTTTTACACATGCTGTTCATCTAAACACATGGGCTGGGCACCAAAGCAACGTATCATGTCAATTACCCAGGTCCACTCTCCTCTTCCTACTACTCAATCCTAATTCCACTCTAGTACTACACTCATCTTCTTCATGGATTTGGATTAAGTGTTTGAGTCTCATTAGTATTGTGGTTGTCCCTGGTCCAGAGTCAGTGCCTGTATCTGGTGGACGGCCTAGTTGGCTGGTCTGGATTCCCTTGAGCAACCCCCATGGAAGGATAATCCCTCCAAACTCAATGCAGACATGGAAAAATACACCATAAAGACAGAATTCATACGTAAGTGAACCAAAAGCAAAATGTTTTATAGTTCAGAATGGTGAGGGCCATCTTTTAGCATTTTGGATGGGATTATAATAGATGGTGTTCAGTTCTACGAGTATAAAAGGAGACCCAGCCATTACGTAAACACCTTCACAAAAAGCTACCTGTCAAGCAACAGGTACTTTCACTTTTTGCTCCTGCAGTCTGGTTTGCTATGTTAGCTAATACCTTTGTATTAGACTGGGTGCCTCCAACCACCCCAAACAATATTTATCAGCTACAAATAGAAAAGGACATCCATTAAGGAGCAGCTCACATAGTTGATACGATATAACTTTAATGAAAGCAATAGCACAACAGTCACATATATTGCCAATGCTGGCTAACAATAACAAAACAGTCCAATATATTGCCAATGTTGCCTCAAATCAGTTACGGTGCAGTAAGGCAAAAGCATACTAATAATTCTGAACACCAAGATAAAGTAGGAGGAAAGGCCATACATTCCTCCTTGACTTAGCTTTGCCATCTATCATTTCTGGAAATGATGAAGAGGGACAGAGCTTGTAGGCAATGGCAAATTTACATAACTTCGTCTGTGAGCTTCCCCGAGTGATCCGCTCCCCTCCTTGCTATACATCAAAATCTATGCAATATTGCGTTCCTTTCCTGCACAATCTGTTTTCATTGTGCTATCAGTATTTTCAATAACCCAACATCGTCCCAAATCCTACCAGCTGCATCTCACACTTTTCTCTTCTGGTACCATTCATCCTTCAAGGGCCTTCAAGCTAATCTCAGGCGTGTTTGGGTCAGCATAACCTCAACGGTACATCTCCCCTATCCACATGCCCTGGCATGGTACAGCAAACACCTTGGCAGAACATATAGTTTGTCTACTTGAAGTAGCAAAATAAGCATCACAAGATCATCTGCTATCTCAGCATAGTTCATGTTTTTTGCATGCATTTTCACTCATCAACACTGCCTAAGCTAATTAACACTTTTGCGTCTCAATGTCTTCTGCACACTATTTCCTATATAGTGTACACCTTCTTGTCATACTATACACCTGCAGTTATTTAAATGTTTAATGAGGTGGTTAGCAGAGCTAGTAAAGCTACCCCAATATGGACCTTCCTCTATTAATGTTTGTCATATTTGTGACCGATACTCGGAAGATCTGAGATTCTAAGGTTTATGCCTGTGTCTATCTTCCCATGTGATGTGTACTTAGGTATAGTACAGAGTTCAGGTTGCATAGACTACATTAATGGTTCTTGTATATGCAGCAATTTTGGTCTGGTAACCAGCTTCAAAAAATAGAAAATTAAAAGCAAAAGCAGATCTTGGGTTAACATATATGAAGTCTTAGAGGTCCCTCATTCTGGATTGCAATAACTGGACAATCTTTGGGAGGGAAAAATCTAACTTGGGATCCCATACATTGGGGGTGAGGGGTTACCAGCAGCAAAGGGCTGGAGCAGTAGAGTCTGACAGTCAAGTTATACATTTACGTTTTTAAAACTTTCGCTCACCCAAAGAAATTGACAAGAAGGAGAATGTGATACTTCTCACTTACTTAATTGGTCACAAACAGAATGCAATTTAGTATTTCTGATGGATACAACTACCTGTGGATTCCTCGCCTTATGAATTCTACCAATGTGCCAGCATTCGATGGAGAATTTTCTTCCCAGGTCTCCACGTCGACAAGGACATCACAATTGCACGGCTCTGCACGCGACTCCGTCTGATGTCACCGTGGCAATAAGAGGTCCTCGCCGGCGTAATGAGGTCAGCTCCCTTTTTTCCGTGCCTTCAATGCTAACGGTTTTCTCCTAGCTCCCGGGGAGCTACTGTTTCGAAAGTGTATTTTTGTCTCTAGTTACAATCTCTCCTCCTAGAAAGTCAGGGTTTAAATCTTGTCATGAGTGCGGGGGTCGTATGTCT
This sequence comes from Pleurodeles waltl, assembly GCF_031143425.1. Lineage (NCBI taxonomy): Eukaryota > Metazoa > Chordata > Amphibia > Caudata > Salamandridae > Pleurodeles > Pleurodeles waltl. Next base: position 1,216,857,751 of record NC_090437.1, on the reverse strand, counting down.
GTCACGGACCCTCCCAATGACTGCTTGTGGTGTCCTGCCAAAGGATGAATCCGAGGGCGCTGAAGGAGAGCGAAGCCAAACTCTTTCTGGCTGAGGCGCAGAAAGGACACAGAAGTCATCAGAGATTGTCTTCCCATAACTCATCGAAGAAGCATAAGAAGCGGTGCCGGCACAACTCTCGACGTCGTTCGGCTAGAAGTCGTTCACGATCCAGGTCTCCATCTAGACGGCGTCATGCGATGTGGGATGTTAGTCCTACTGTGACCCCACAGCCTCAAAGTCCTCAGGCTTCTCCGGCGCCACCGGTCTTCGAGGTGGTTGGACCCCAAGAGAGTCCTCACTTCTCGCTTAGGGTGCAGGATTCTGTTGCCCAGCCGACCCAAGTGCAGCAGGTAGATCAGCGGTATCCTGCCTTCCATGCTCTGGGAGCTAATCCAGCAGCAATTTTGAATGCCATGTTCAAAATGTCTAATGCTATCGCCCGTGCTGGTGCACTGCTGGTCCCATGGGTCTTTTGGCATTCTCCTTGGGCTCTCCGGCTCCATATAAGTCTGTGCCGTTCATGCCTTTTTTTCCAGCTGAGGGTGCTGGTTCGGCACCAATGACATCGCCTCATAGGCCTGCGGCACCAATGATGTCGCCTCATGCACAGTCGAAGTTGTGACGGGACCTCATGTGTCCACGGCGCCGATGGGATCAGCTCTGGCGTCTGATGGATCCCGATTGGATCGTAGTGTGTCTCCTTCTTCTCCTTGTCTGCATCTATCGGTCCTGAAGCTGGTGTCGTCGACGTTGCCTAACTCTATGTTGATGCCGAGGTTGGAGGCCAGGTTGAGGTCGTGGAGGAGAGCACTGAGGCTCTTGGAAGAACAGGAGTACCAGAGGCAGCTGCTGGAAGAAGGGGGACTATCAGGGCCTAGACTCAGCTAGTGGGCTGGACACTTCCCCTCAGTGGGATCTTTCATCTCAAGGGTAGTTTACAGAGGAAGCGGCTTACTTCCATTCTGTGGTCAGGAGGGCGGCAGATTTCTTGGACCTTCCATTGCCGGCTGATGAGGTGAAAACGAACATTTTGACCGAGGTCCTGCATCCTTCTTTGGCTTCAGCTGAACCTTTGCTTCCATTTAATGATGCTCTTACGGAGCCTATATTGGAGGTTTGGAGGAAGTCTGTGACATCGTCAGCTGTAAACAGATCTGTTGCAAGACAGTAGAGGGTGGCTCCGGGATTTTCATTGCAGCACCGACTCCGAAGAGTTTAGTGGTCCAGGCCTCATGTTTGCTCCTTCTGCACCAGGCTCCTTCCCTGTTATTCCTTCGGACAGAGAGTCCAAGAGGATGGAGCAGTCAGCCAAGAAGACTTTTTCATCCTGCAGTATGGCCCTAAAATCAGTCAATGCTACCTGTGTGTTAGGTAGATATGTGCATGCCCTGATGGACGTGGGTAAAGCTGTAGTTCCTGACTTACCGCAGGAAATGCAGGAGCAGTTTGGTGAGCTCCTGTCAGACACTCAAGCTGCGGCTAGAAAGATCATCCAGTCTTGCCTGGATACTACAGACTCAGTGGCCAGGACGATGGGTACTTCAATTGCTACCAGGAGGCATGCGTGGCTGAGGTCTTCTGGCTTTTCTATGGATGTCCAGACCACTTTATTGGACCTGCCTTTCAACGGAGAAAAGATGTCTGGGGCCAAAGCTGACTCTGCTTTAGAGTGCTTCAAGGACAGTAGGGCCACAGCGAAGTCTTTGGGTCTACAGGCTTCCACTACTACCCCTTTCAGGTCCTTTCGGAGGTTTAGGGGGATTGGGCGTGGAGCCGTTTATCGCGGAAGACCCCAGTCTACAGTCCAACAGCCTGCCAGCCTTCCATATAGATCCTTTAGAGGGCGGGGGAGAGTTCAGACAAGAGGGGCCACCCAGCAGCACCCTGCATCATCCTCTTCCTCTGGGGGAGCACAACAAGGGAAGCAGCCCTAGTTTTCTACCCATTTTAGGTCACACTTCTCCTGTAGGGGGAAGGTTACTTCTTTTTCTCCGCAAGTGGGAGTTAGCCACATCAGACTCCTGGTTTCTAAACATTGTGAGGAAAGGATATGCCCTTCCTTTTCAGGAGTTACCCCCTTCCATCCCTCCCCATCCTTCGTTTTGTTCAGAAGACCATCTCCTGTTGCAGCAGGAGGTTCAAGTCATGTTATCAAAAGGCACATTGGAGTTGGTTCCAGAGCAGCAAAGGGGTCAGGGTTGTTATTCAAGATATTTCCTGCTCCCCAAGAAGGATGGTCAATTGAGGCCTATCCTGGGTCTGAGGATTTTGAATTGGTTCCTCAAGCAGGAGAAATTCAAGATGCTGACTCTGGCGCAGGTGCTTCTGGTGTTGAACAAAGAGGACTGGATGGTGCCTGTCGACTTGCAGGATGATTACTTTCATATCGCTATTCTCAAGTCACACAGGAAGTATCTCCGGTTTGTGGTGGGGTCGCAGCAATACCAGTTTGCGGTCCTTCCTTTTGGTCTTACTTTAGGACCTCGAGTCTTCACAAAGGTGATGGCGGTGGTTGCAGCAAGTCTCAGGAGGAAGGGAATATCGGTATTCCCTTACCTGGACGATTGGTTGATCAAAGCCAAGTCTCCAGAGCTCGTGCTGCATCACCTGCAAATGACAACTCAGTTGTTGTTCAGTCTGGGCTTTTCGGTAAAGGTGCCCAAGTCTCACCTGGAGCCCTCTCAATGCCTCCTGTTCATACAGGCAGTACTGGACACAACATTGAATCGGGCCTATCCTCTGCCTCAGCGGATTCAGGGCATTCAGACGTTGATTCCAATGTTTAAAAATGGAGCAGTTGTTCCAGTCATCAAGGTCCTATGTCTGCTTGGTCTGTTCGCTTCTTGCATTCTGTTGGTCACACATGCACGCTGGCACATGAGGGCTCTTCAGTGGTGCCTCCGCAAGAAGTGGTTTCAACACAAAGGGGATTTCGAGAAGTCGATAACAGTCTCCAGAGATGCTGCAGCAGATCTACGATGGTAGTCTTTCCCAAGGAAGGCCGTTTGCTCTACCACCACCAGTGGCCATGGTCAAAACGGATGCATCCACATTTGGGTGGGGTGCTCATCTGGGGGTCTTTGGTCTCCAGTGGAACAAAATTTTCATATCAATCTGTTTGAATTGTGGGCGATATGTCTGGCTCTCAAGTCCTTCCTCCCTTCCCGGTCAGTCAGTTCAGGTCTTGACGGACAACACCACTGCGATGTGGTATATCAGCAAACAAGGAGGAGTAGCGTTGTATCTTGTCTGCAGAGAAGCTCTCCGGCTCTGGGCTGAGTATTATCAGATTTGCTTGGTAGCAAATCATCTGGCCGGAGTTCTCAACGTACGTGCGGACAGTCTCAGTCGGCATTTCTCGGCCGATCACGAGTGGCGTCTCCATCCAGACCTGGTCCTTCACATCTTTTGGTTGTGGGGTTTTCTGCAGATAGACCTATTTGCCACTCGGGAGAATGCGCACTGCCCGTCGTTCTGCAGCCTCCAGTATCCGGTGCAAGGAGCCTTGGGGGGCGCATTTCAGATGTCTTGGTATGGCCAGTTGCTTTACGCGTTTCCCCCTATACCCATGATTCCTCGGGTTCTGAGGAAGATTCACCAAGTTCGGGCTCAAGTCATTTTAATAGCTTCGGATTGGCTGAGAAGGGTGTGGTACACAAACCTTCTCCAGCTCTCACTGTGCCCTCTGCTCCATCTCCCTCTCAGGGCAGCTCTCCTCTCGCAGTCTCAGGGGCAGGTTCTACACCCCTACCTCCAGAGCCTGCACCTACATGCCTGGAGATTGAACGGGGCAATCTGAGTTCTTTCTCTCTCCCACCAGAGGTAGTGGATGTTATTTTATCGGCCAGGTGACAGTCCACTAAGTCTGTTTATGCCGGCAGGTGGGCAAAATTTGTGGTTTGGTGTGGAGAGAAACAAATTGATCCCTTGAGAGCCCATCTGTCTGATGTTCTGTTGTTTGCTTTAACTTTAGCGCAGAAGGGTTGTGCAGTTGCGACTGTCAAAGTCTATTTGTCGGCGCTGTCAGCCTTTCTTTGCCTTCCCGGTCAACCTTCCTAGTTCAAATCACCTATAGTTGTTAGGTTCTTGAAAGGTCTAACAAATACATTTCCTCCCACTCCGTTTCTTATGCCTCAGTGGGATTTAAATCTGGTTTTGACTTTCTTAATGGGTTCACCGTTTGAACCTATGCATTCTTGTTCTTTAAGGTTGTTGGTCTTCAAGACAGTTTTCCTTATAGCTATTACGTCTGCTAGGCGTGTGAGTGAGCTTCAGGTTCTTATTGTCAAACCTCCCTTTACATTATTCTATGCTGCACAGTGGTGCTGAAAACCAGGGCGCTTTCCTAAGGTTGTCACTCCTTTCTATATGGGGCAGTTTATTACTCTTTCATCTTTCTACCCTCCACCTCATCCTTCAAAAGAGGAAGAAAGACTCCATCGCTTAGACCCGAGAAGGGCTCTCAGTTTCTCTATTGAGAGAACAAAGGACTTTCGTTTGGATGACCAACTCTTCGTTGGATATGTGGGCATGATGAAAGGCAGAGCTGTCCATAAAAGAACCATATCCAGGTGGGTCATTCTTTGCATTAAGATCTGTTATTCGTTAGCAAAGAAGATTCCTCCTGAGGGTATTAGAGCTCATTCTACCAGGGCTAAGGCTGCCACTTCAGCTTTGGCTAGAGGTGTTCCGGTGGTAGATATTTGTAAAGCGGCAACTTGGGTTTCTCTCCATACTTTTGCGAAGCACTACTGCTTGGATTCAGAAGTCGGGAAGGGACGACCATTTTGCACAGTCTGTGTTGCAGGATTTCTTGGTGTGACTAGTCCGATACCCACCTCCGAGTGCGGTACTGCTGTGAGACTCTATTCATAAGGTGAGGAATCCACAGGTAGTTGTATCCATCAGAAGAACAAGTTACTTACCTTCAGTAATGCTTTTTTTGGTGGATACACAAGCTACTTGTGGATTCCTCACAGTCCCACCCGCCTCCCTGTTGCCTGTCTGGTGTATCTATGTTTTGATTATTTTTTATATTAATAAATGTTGTGCTGGTATGGCATCGATTTGTATATATGTGCTATTGTGAGGTCGGTTTTCACCTGTTCGACTCAAAGGCACGTAAAAAAGGGTGAAACTGACGTCAGTACGCTGGTGAGGACCTCTTACAGAACAAAGCATTAAAATATCTGAGCATTTAGTTTTAAATGAATATTTACAAAACTCTCTTTTCCATGGTCCCCAGAATTCATAACATGGTGTGGCAGACTGGAAACCATCAATATGATGATCACCCATCTGATCAATTTCCCAATCAGTATGCTACCTCTAAAAATGTTTTTTTTAAAACTCTAAGAGCACCCCACTCTTAAATCTATAGGCATACAGAATGATCACAGATCAAAATCAGGGTTCAATATATTCCCCCATGCTCATAGTTAAACATTTGGAGTTCTACTTTCAAAGGGGAAATGACTCCTGCAGTATCACTTACTAGACTTTGGATTTTATTCAATGCACGTTAGACCCCTAACAAGACTATACAGGCATGGTTTATCTGTCTCAAAACTTTGCTCGAATTACAAATTACACCCTAGTGACCTACCCCACATTTATTTTGACTGCAAACATTTTGCCCTCTATGGCACCAAATCCAATTAGTGATTCAGAAGATTTTTAAGATTCCACTCACTCTTCATGCCATAACAACCATGTTAGGTATTTTTGCATCTACAAACACACCACCTCTCCACTCTGCAGATTTCCAACTAGTTGATCTTATGCTAGATATTGAAACTGAGCAGATCCTCTTGGAATGAAAAAGCTACTTTCATACTTGGTGGGCTTGGCTTTGTTTCATTAGGAGTGCAGACAAAACATGCTTACAGAAATCACAGTCCGTCTTCTCCTCAAGGAAACTGTGGGACACACTCAGGGGGTCATTCCGACCCTGGCGGTTGCCTACCACCAGGGCCGGGGACCGCGGATGCACCGCCAACAGGCTGGCGGTGCATCCATGGGCATTCTGACCGCGGCGGTACAGCCGCGGTCAGAAACGGGAAACCGGCGGTGTCCCGCCGGTTTCCCGCTGCCCAAGGGAATCCTCCATGGCGGCGCTGCAGGCAGCGCCGCCATGGGGATTCCGACCCCCTTACCGCCAGCCTGGTTCTGGCGGTTTTGACCGCCAGAACCTGGCTGGTGGTAACGGGTGTCGTGGGGCCCCTGGGGGCCCCTGCAGTGCCCATGCCACCACCAAGATTTTCAGTGTCTGCCAAGCAGACACTGAAAATCACGACGGGTGCAACTGCACCCGTCGCACCCCTTCCACTCCGCCGGCTCCATTCGGAGCCGGCATCCTCATGGAAGGGGGTTTCCCGCTGGGCTGGCGGGCGGCCTTCTGGCAGTCGCCCACCAGCCCAGCGGGAAACTCAGAATTACCGCGGCGGTCTTCTGACCGCGCAGCGGTATTCTGACGGCGGGACTTTGGCGGGCGGCCTCCGCCGCCCGCCAAAGTCAGAATGACCGCCTCAGTGTATATCTTCCGGAGAATAAACCATCATAGACATCTCAAAGACAATAACCTCAGCTACAGCCTAATCAATGCTCCTTCAGACCAGCTTGGCTGCTTGGCTACTTCTGTGTATATTTTTGCAGTTAGAGAACCAGTCTCATGAACCAGTCACCCAGGATCTGTCCAGCGCCTGTCCTGTGCTCCCCTCTCGCTCTTTACCTACCCCTATCCCTAACCCTATTTTTTCTTCTTTTACATCGCCTTTATTTTTTGGCCTGAATAATATCACTAGAAAATGTTACGTTTACGATACATAGGGTCTGATCACAAAGGTGTATTGTATCAGTGTAATAAGACATGTAACATAACCATCTCTATTTGACCTGCTTACCACCTACAACTATTAAAACTAAAGGTTAACTCTTGGTAATTCTAACTCTCCATACTGCAATCCAACCTATTGTTGGTTATTGTCTACCTTTAGATACACAATACTATTCTTTTAAAAATATCTCATTGTGTACCATTGGTTATATGAACTACATCTCAACACAGAACTTTGAAATCAAAATATCAAAATGATCAAATTAATAATTTGAAACATATATTTTTGTCATTAAAAAAGTGAAGGACTGGCAGAAGAAAAAAAAAAAAAATAGGTTACTCCTGTCAAACTTTGTAAGAGGGACGTTAAAACAGAGCAGGTAAAGAACACAAACGAAAGAAATAGGAGGGCGTTCTGTAGGAAGGCACTGGTGCTGCATTTGAAAAAGGAGAACTAAAAATTACATTGGAGAACATGTTGGCGCGTCAGACTTAATAAGGAAACTTACAAGGGGAGGCAAATAGGTCGATTACATTTTTTACTCACAATTAAGTTGTTCCCACCATAACTCCAGCACATGCAGATCAATAATCAATAATTAATCAATAACCTCAGTAAACAATGATAATCAATGACATTAGTAATCAATGGAGTCAGTAATTGTCACACACCATGACCTTTCAGTCATGAATAGCCACACCTTTATTAAAAGTTAGAATATTTATTTCCCTATATTAACAATGCTAAGGTCACGTAAGTTAATCTCAAAATCAAATGATACACATACAGAAACAACACTGGCTGTCCAAAGCGACAGAAGAAATGCAATATAATGAAAGCTTGAACTATTACACATTCTAAGGTTACATTGCAAATCAATAATAAGAACAATTACACAAACTATATCACATACATTTAGATTCAGCAAAGAAAAACATCAAACATTATTCCCAGTAACGGACTGTCATTAGTAAGAATCCCTTAACTAACACCAGATTAGCATCAGCATGTTGGGCTTCATGCAAAACAATTTAGTAAACACAAATTTGGAAACATCTAAATATGGCTCTATCAAACAGTGCGGTTGGTACCTAGAAAGAAAAAGCAAACATACATTGCAAGTCACATTTAGTAACTCATACACCTCCCCTCAATTGGATCTGCAAGCTAAGATAGTCTTTGTCATCAGGACATCAGTTCGGTCAACAAGGCATCAGGATTCAGCATCAAAGTTCAGAAAACGCAAAGCCTTTAGGCAACTCGAAAGAATTTAGGTAAACCCTCAAGAAGAATAGAGAGAGTGGCTTGTCTTCTCTTGGGGCAGTCCTGTTAAGTTAAATTTCCTAAAACGAATTTCCAAGTCCCTATTGGTCAAGGGATTGCATGTTCACACTTTGTTCAATAAAACTAAAACTTCAGATCTATGAATTCTACCACTACTCTGTTCACATGTCGCTGATTGGCTTCTCTTGTAATGTCCTCATCTTCCGGGTCGTCAATTAACAATATTGTTGCAGTCTTACACACATTGCACTCATAATGTCATATTTCGCAAGGACAGCATCTTCTAGCAGTCGGTTCTAATGAGAAAGACTTTTAGCTACGAGCACATTTAGAGAGTACAGTGGAAACTCACAGTTTAAGTCTCTGAACAACCATTTTATTAAACGTTAAGAAATACAGCTTGACATGAGGCCATGCAACTAGGCCAAAACCTTCGATAAGTTAAGGCCTACAATTAATAAAGCTAATACATAACGCATAACCCTTAAGATGATGTATTACGACATTAATCAAACATAAGCTTCATATTTCATATTAATACGCCATTAATAAGTACACTTCGTAAACATTGGCGGCCACTCATTATGATTACATTTTTAAATGAGTGCTTTATTTTACTGTTATTAAATTTTCTACGCAAATCCATTACTCAGAATACATGAACACTCATTAATATTTTTGTTAAAACACCTGTGTTAGCAATCACAGGAAGACTGTTCCGGAGTAGGGGAGATCTTAGCTGTTAAAAAAACACACTGAAATTAGAACTTGCAAAATGTAATGGTATTTCACCTATGTGTTGAAATGTAACTATTAGCGCATTTATCTCTAGGTACTTTGAGTTTCTTTGGACTTATTTGTACAACTTTTCTAAATAGCTATTATTATTATTATTATTATTATTATTGACAATAATAATAATAATAATAATAATAATAATAATAATAATAATAATAATAATAATACAAATGATACCAATATTCCCACTGTGAAGTCGTGATGTATTGGATGAGACATTATTGCAGCTCGAGATTACTAACCACGATACAATGTCACTTTATGTATTTTCCTCTGCTGATTTATGTTAGAAAACATGAATACCCATTTTATAACATTCCTTGAAGAGTATAGACGGACTTTGACATATTTTACATTTTAGATATTAAATATGTTAACCTTCAACAACAATTGAAATGCTATAGTCAAAAAAAAAAAAAAAAATTGAACAATCAATCTTAAATAGTAAGATATATCCAAATAGACTCATCGTTATTATTATTTCCACAGCTAACCTCGCTAGGAAGGTAAATATTATTTTCGCTGTTATTAGCATCTTTATCCTGCAATGGTTTTTACTCCCTCTGAAATGTTTCATGATGCATTCAGACACAGTAATCTAGAGTAACAGCTACTTCCATTCTTGCCATCAGTCCCATAAATATAATTCGGCCCATGCTCAGAAACAGCTCTATTCCCTTTTTCAATTAGAGACTAGACAATTTATTAGCTTCATCATACAGTGTATTTTGTCGTGTCACCTTTATTGACAGTAACTAAATAAATAAAGTCATGTGCTACTGATAAAATGTATACCAGATGAGCTTTATATTTTGTCGCAGTGGTGAGAGCATGAACATAAATGTTTTGAGTGTTGTATATTTTCTTTTCTATGTACCATCGCTATCACAGCACTATTTTTTCAATTAGGCTTCCTTTGCTCATCCAAACAACTGCCTGTGGAAAATGGAATTTTTAAGTTTTCATGCCTTTTTCATCCCTTTTGACAGGAATGTGACATCCTTTGTTCTTTGTATATCTGGTGTCATTCCGCTCCTGTGCTAATAAGCTAGTAGATATATGAAGGTAGTGCTGTTGCTGACATTAGATGCTAGGGACCTGGGTTGTAATGATTTTGCACTTTACTAAAAGATTGCATGATTCTGAGACAATGTGCTTTTTCTTTTTGTTTTGGTGAAAAAAGTAAAACGCCGAAAAAACATATATTGGGACTTTGATTTTTTGTTAATCTCAGTGATTTTCTGAAGGAGTTGTGAGCAGAAGTTTTAAAGTGTTTTGGTTGAAAGTCTTAATTTGGAGGGTGACCCACTGAGTCAGGCTTACCTTTGCCCTCCAGCAGATGACTGGTCACCATATTGTGAGATCTGTGCTGTGTCAGCAGAGAAAGACAGATGAGAGAGGGGACAGAAGCATATCTGAGACGTGATGACCTAAGGTACAAGTGGAACTAACCTACAAGATGAATTAAGGTTTATTTGTTTATTTGCATGATTCATTAAAACCTTAGCAACAAGAACAATAATAAAATAGTATTAGAAAAACAAAGAGATTCGGACTATAACATTAATAAAAGCAATTAATAAAAGTAACTGAACACTTGTGAAACGCAAAACTCTTCGATCTTATCAATTAAATGTGCGTCCCAGATAGCAAGTTTATGCTTGTGGTGTGCGCAGTCAAGAATTTGACCAGTCTGCAGATTGTCTGACAAACATTTTTATCACTGCTGGCCGATACAAACGAATCCCATTCCTCTTGCAAACTGGTTTTAGCAATTGTCGACGTACTTCGTTTAAGGCATGGGTACTCGCAAACATTTTCCGAGGGGCCAAAATGTTTGGTTTGTGATGTGCCTGGGGGCCGCATTGATGTCAGGGCAGGGGCGGTCGAGTGGAGTGGTTGGGGGGATTGGTGACAAGGTAGGTGTAGGAGAAGCAAATGATATACATCTGGTGGCTGAAAAAAACAACGGGAATCCAGAAAACCTGGAATTAATCCCTGCTTACCCGCTTTTCCAAATTGTGTGATCTAGGCAATTGTTTAGTCTCACTTTCCCTCCTTTTTCTGCATTATCACATTTAAGATGACCTAAGAATACATGCTTCTATGTTTGATTTATTAAACTATAATATTGTTCATGTATGATAGGAACCCAGGCCACCCATAAAGTGCACATACCAAGTGACTTGCCTCTTTAATTTACTATTGGTGGTGATCTCAGGGTAAGGGAAAGAATTTATGTTTCCAAATTTATGTTTGAAAACCATCACTTTTAAATGAATACATCTCAATGCACTGATAAAATAAATTGTACTAAGGCGAAAAGGTTCTGCATGTTAACTAAATACACTTTTTTAATTTTGAAGAGACTGTTTTAGTTTTACACCTCTGCTACAAGGTGTCTTTAAAAATGAAGGCGTTTCTAAAGTTAAGTGCAGGAGTCCCTAGTTACTTCCTTTCTTTAAGACCAAATAAGTTTGAAATAAATGATTGTGTTTCTATTTAATCATTTTATTGTTAGTGCGGAGTCTAGCAAACAGCTGCCCAGTGCTCCTGTTGCCCAAGTGGCCACATGTAAAGGTCAGAGGGGCCCCATGAGGCCGACGGGCTGTACTTTGAGTATCCATGGTTTAAGGCCTGGCAAATACAGATAAAGTGGACCATATCCTCCTTGACACCATTGCATAGCCGGCAAGAAGTCTCACCTCCATCCTTCCACGATGGTTGATCCGCTCTAGATGGTAGAGCTCCTAAACGAAGCGCAAGCAGGCGATGTTTGATGTGAACTGCAAAAGTTGAAATCAGGTATTGCGATGGTGCCAGGGTAGTTTAAGTGTGCATAAGAAACAAGGCGCGCGAGCGTTGTGCAAATTTAGATTTGTCATCTAGAAAGGATTGCAGACTTATTTCCTTTTTTAACACATGACACAAGAGGGGACATGAGATATTAGAGTCCCTTAGGTGCATCATTTGTGTCTCTAGCAGGGAATTTTGCAAATGCCTATTGTATACTGACTTTGGATTATTACTCACTGAATTTCATAAAGCCACAAGTAAAGGGCTAGCAGTGTTTCTGCTTTTTTCATACCAGGTCTGTATTGTATGAGCTTTCCTGTCCAACTGCTGTTGTTTGAGGCCAAATTCTAACCTGACCTGTGCAGGGGAAGCAGTACCAGGAAGATTAAAGACTTGCTTGTAAGTTTTTATTTGTTGCTGATCCAGAAGCAAGGCGTCTTTCCCGTATAAGGCTGTGCTTCCGTATGTAATAGCTGGGAGGAATTTGCCCGACATTACAGACAGTAATGGTTTGTACGAAGGCCCTTTTAACCTTTTGGCTAGAGCGCAGAACGCGATCGCCAGGGCTTTACACTTCTGCGCAATGTACTGCTTTTGCGGCACAAGGTTAGCCTTGTTGTCTATAGTAAAACCCAAGTATTTGAAGCAGCGAGTCATTTCAAGGGTAATGCCACTCAACTTTTTTTTATTTATTATAGACATAGTTTTAGTCTTTGCGGTGTTGATTTCTAATTTGTTTGTCGTTGCAAAGTCGCCCAGGGTGCTGACCAGCCCTATTTTCGTGTGGCTCAATAAAACAATGTCATCAGCACATGAAAGGTGCCATATAGACAAACTTCCCATCCTTGGAGAGTGTGAGTTGGTCGTGTCCAGCTTTGGGGAAAGATCTGCCATGAAGAGGTCAAAGAGGTGTGGGGCCAGAACGCAGCCTTGTTTTAAACCTATATTTGTTGGTATCCTCCTTGAAATTTTTGAGCCATCTGCTACCTTGATCTGCACCCAAGTTTTGTCATATAGCATTTCGATACTCCTAAAAATCTGTTCTTGCAAGGCCCAACTTCCCAATTTACGCCAGAGAGTTGCTCTGTCCGCTCGCTCAAAGGCACTTTTGAAGTCCACAAAGCATAAATGTAACTTTTTCTTTAAGCATGTTGCTTTGTCGGCAATGTCACTTAACGTGAGGATATTAATCACTGTGCCATAACCCTTCCGGAAACCAGTTTGATTCAGGGAACAAGGTTATTTGAGTTAGACCAATTGAGCAGGTTGTCCAAAATTAGGGTGGCGAAATATTTGGCCTCACTGTCGATTAGTGCAATCAGTCCGTAGTTGGCTGGGTTTGTTCTATTACCCCCTTTAAATATTGGATTAATGATGGATACTCTCCAACTGTCTGGGGTGGTTCTACTACATTCAACTTCAGTATATAAGGTTGGCAGTGTGGTTGACCAGTACTCAGGATCGGCCATAAATAAAGCTTGTGGAAGACCACTGGGGCCGGGAGCCACATCTCTGCGGCCCCTCCTGATTGCTAGGGAGACTGCCTTGGCACTGAATCCAGCATCGCTCTGACAGACGGCTTTAGGGTTTACAGAGTCCTTCAGATGCAGATTTACTTCAGATGACAGTGGTTTGAAAAAGATGTCGGCCAGGTAGTCCACCCATTTGTCCTCAGGAACTGATGAACAGTTTATTACTCCTACCTGCCGGCCAATACCGTTGACTGTTGCCCAAAAGGCCATAGAATTGGCCTTTCTTAAGTTGTGAAGTAATTTAAGCCATAAATTATCCTCCTTTTTAGTGCGTTCATACCATACCTGATTTTTATAATTTTTTCAAAGAGCCTTTATTTGGGCACATGAAAGATCTGTGAAAGGTCTGTCTTTTATTAGTCTGAGCTTGTGCCTCAGTTCTTTTCTTAATTTTAGGATTTTTACTGTTAGGCTTGACGATATCATCCGATTATAATTTGGAGATTGACGCCTGGCAGAGCCAAGTGAAGATAACAAAAGTAGAAAGATGGCCCATACTTCCACAGCTGGCAAGTCCTGGCACGTTGTCGACTGAAACAGAGTTTTTATATTTTCACACAACCGTGGTAATGAGGACTCTTACCAAATCAGGCGGTTTAAGTTGATAGATGTAATTGTTCCTAATTCAATAGCAGCTGGGAGAAAGTGTGGGGCGTTCAAGTCCAGTTCTATATGTTGATATGAGTGGTCACTGTGGAGAGTAGGTTTAATTTTGAACTTGATCACATGAGCTAGCAATGGAAGAGACACGGACGTATCATCTATTAGGGTCGCGGACTTTGTGCTGTGATGGGTGAAGCTTGATGGCGCTTCATCTTTGATCCTACCGTTTAGAACCCTCATGCTCAGATGCTCTAATGCATCTACCAGTTGTTTACCCATTGCATCCAATCTCTTCTGTACTGGTGGAAGTTGCGGCAGCACTGACCATATAGCATTTTCCGCTGCCAGTTGCTCATTCGGTTTGGGAGTGTGTATTAAGTTGGCAATAAAATCACCCGTCACTAAAATGTCCCATGTTGGGTGGACGCATCTTATCTCTTCTACTTTATTCAATAGTTTCTCAAAAAGGAGGGTTTTATGATGTTTCTACGGGTGTGCATAAACATTAAAAATTACTAAAGGGGCGTGTCGATTATTGCTAAAATTGGCTTGCAAGTCACTTTTTGAGAATGTCAGCTGCTCTGTTGTGGCGTAAAGTGCTGTGGTGATATACGTGGCTAGACCACTGCTTGGCCTGCCCGATTTGTTTAATTTTTCAGCACTAATGTGGTGTAATAAGTAGCCTCCTAATTGGATCGGGTCTACTAGCCATGTTTCTTGCAGTATGATTATAGAATAGTTGCAGCTGGTTATTACTGAGAACCCGTCTGTAATGATAGTTTTCGCTCCGGCAATGTTCCAAGACATAATGGTGACTGCCAACCTCTGATCTGCATTTTCTGCATTGCAAATGCTAGGTCAATTATTCCTTCTCAAATTCGAAGTGTGAGCCATCCACCTCCGTTCATCCTGAACTCCATTCCGTGCACTTGGGAGGTCAATGGAAGTTTTTGAATTAAGCTCCCCCGGTTAAACAGCCACTGTTCAAACTCCCCTGAATTCAGGCCCCATACGGAATCATGGGCCTTTGACTCTGTAACGGGTTCTTTATCCCGAGTGGAAGGGATATTGGATTAAGACGACTGACGCATTTTCAAGGGGTTAACTAATTTATTTCTGTTACGTTTATAAGGTAAACTTATCTTCTTCTCAGAATACCAGACTTGGTATAGTCTCTAAATGCAAATAATAAATCCCTTGTTTATTTATTTTCTCTTCCAGGGTTCGGACAAGGGTCCTGGTGGGGTCTGGTCCGGCTTTAAGAGGGTTCTGCTCCTCCCGTGTGACAGTGGCCCAGGTATCCAAAAATAAGGAAGAAAAGAAAAGAAAAGAAAAACAGGTAAGTGGGGTTTTAAGAAGTAGGTAGGATTATTTGGGTTTAGTAGGGGGGTGGGGGAATAGGTAGGAGTGCAGGTAGGTGAGGGATACTTTTTATCACGTCCTCCTCCTTGCCCCAAGTGCCTTCGTGGAGCTCCCCTTCTTGTGGTGGTAATTATTTAGGGTTGGGTTTCGTGCGGTTAGAAGGTACACTGGTTTCCCCTTTTTACACTGTCTCACCCCCCTGATAGGACGTCAGCCCCCTCCCCTTGGCCCTCCGTAGTCCCAGTAACCACCCGAAGCCCCAGTCCCACTTGGGGTACGACCGTACCTCTGTAGGCCACGCCCCTCCAGGGACGCGGCCGGCTGCCTGACGGTCTCCCGACTTCACTGACCCAGGGGCGGGATGCTCCCTGCTTATCGCTCTTCCTTCACGGTGCTCATCTGCTTCACGGGGACTCGCTCCGTTGTGGTGTGCGTTTTGCCGTTCGTCTTGCTCTCCCCCTGTTCTCAGCGTGTCCCAGTCCTTCGCGTCTCCCTTTGCTGCGGCGGCGTCCCGATCCTCCGCGTCTCTCCTTGCTGCGGCGGCGTCCGTCCATTTAAATTTCCCTCCGACGTACATGACGTTTGACGTCATGTAGTCCCGAGCTCCTCGGGTGCCCCCGGGGGATCCCTCGTCAGTTTCCTCGCTTTCATGCAAACCGGCGTCGGGAGACGTCTGGTTACAGACTCCAATTTATGATTTAATTTTTCTCTGGTGCTTGACAGCAGGGGGAGAGGATAGTGTAATCTGGATCGTTCTGATAGCAGTATGCCCCAACTTTCAAATTGCTGTTTTACAGCCATAACTGATGTAGCGATTTCCTTGTTCTCCAAGTTGTTGAAGTTTGCTCTGGCCCATTTTGAGAGCTACTGGAGAGGAATTTCATCGACATAAGGTCTGCGGATACGATCTTCTGAGTTGATGGCACCTATTCAAGCTATCTTGTTGGCCCGTGATATATATTGTAGGGTTAGAAAGACCTGCCTTGATTCCCAGTCGTTCTCAGCAGGATGGATACATTGTGATTGGTGGGGGTGATCTGTAATCCTGTATAACGTTGGCCTTCTCGGCTGATCGTCCTCCCACTGGCTACTATTCAGGACCATTTCTGATGTGTCCGTTTGTTTAGTTGAAGAAGTCTTATTTTGGTGTTCGGTTGCAAAAGTTTGTGCGTTTTGAAATGTAACTTTTGTAGTGGTAAGCCCATGATCGTTAGTGATCGTGACCACCCTAGAAGGATGGTTATAACTTGGGCTTGTTACCGTGGTCGTTTCCCTGCTAGTGATGTTAATGCCGGACTGTGTGCCATATGCTGAGGGGGGTAGTTTATTACACTGGCTAATAGGCTGTGCTTGAACCTCATCACTATTGTTCCGTGGCTGTAATTTGAGTCTCAACGGGTTGCCCGATGTGGTGTCTGGGCGAGTTACTGTAAATTGCAAGGCGCCAACTTGGGTGGATGATCTTTGGAGCACCGATTGCTTCTTATGCCTACCGGACAAATTGGTACCCAATGCTACTACCTGTGGAACATCTTTTGGTCTTAGTATACCTGCTACTGTCGTCCCTGGTGGGTCCTTCACAGGTGAACGTGCATCTGATTGGATCGCAGATTTTTCACTACCCAGGTGTGTTTCTGCCATTGGACACCCCCGGCGTGAAACCAGGTCCATGAGCTCCTCCACCCTCGTCTCCGAACAGTAAAGCTTAGACTGAGATTGTTCAGTCGGCCGGTGCATTTTGTGTTCTACTGATGGTGGCGAGGCAGCAGGTTGAATGCCGACGGTTGTTAACTGTACTGAGCCATTGGCTGCCCCTACCCTTGTAACGTTCACGTGATTTGGGGCCTGCGGATTTCCTAAAGACCCAAAGACCCGGGTTTGTGGTTTCTGGTGCACTGAAAATATGGGGTAGAGATTGCCACTAGCAGCTTTGGTATATGTTTTTTTCCTTGCCTTTCTGGCTCACTTTTTTTGTCTCTTAGATAGACGTTTAGGTGTTGGGGCTAAATGCTCGTTTGAACACTCTGAATTTGTAGGCACTGTTTTTTCCGACTGTGCTGATTCGTCTGTACAAATTGAGTTTATTGATGTTAATTTTTCCTTCTGTATCCCCATTGTAGTGGCGGGATCAACATCTGAAATGTTTAAGAGTGCGAAAGGCTTACTTCAGGCTTTTGAATCGGTGTAGCCACGGAAGGATGCACCCTGAATATTTGCCTCCTCTTTTGCAGGACAACTTGTCACAGCTCCCAGTATCTTTTGGAGTGTGACTGTGTGAGATGGATCGTGCTTAGGATTCTTAGAAATAGCACCATCGCTCTTATTTGTTTTGACTTTCTCCAGTATCTCTGTTAAAATATTTGGTAACATGCTCAATTTATCGATGATTAGGCCACAGTTGCAAAAATCTTGCTGTTGGTATTGTACTTTTGCTCAGTTGGCAAGATGGCCAGCAGATCCAATTTACGATTGATATCAGCGATGTGAGTGGCCATAACATTCATTAGATCAATTTGTAAATCAAGTTTATCCAATTGCATATTAAGAACTGTCGTTGAAGTGTGTAGAGCGTTTAGAAGTGAGGCGTGTAGTCGAGTTAAGTCCAATGCCTCACCCGGAGCTTTGTTATTTGTAATGGAGAGTGACTGCAACCAAGAATCCTCCATACTTCCTGTAGATGCATCAAAGCCAATGTCCAACCTCTCTTTGATACCCTGGGTGTCAAAATTTGACCACGGGATGGGGGTCGACTGTTGGCGAATTCACGCATACACAGGGTCATTTTATGCCTCCGTCAAGTTGCCACTGATGATTGGAGGCACAGTGTTACTTGGGTTGACAGACGTGCCCTGTTGTTGTCCACCTTGAAAAGTTTTCCCCTCCTGAGCATGAACCTGAGCCGTGATCAGGGTACTTCCCACCTGCAAGTTTTTGCGTGCTAATGAGCTGCATGAAACCCCGGGGTTGTTCTGACGTTCATGGACTAAGCTTGCGTTATACTCTTCAGAAGCTTTCTGCTTTGGAACTTCCTGGAGGTGGAGATCCAGCCCCAAATGCTGAATCGATTTTGTCGATGCATCAAACCCCGACTGCCTTATACCCAGTGTTTGTGGTACCAGTGCGGTTGGAATGCCCTCGTCAGTATTGAGATTTGAGAAGAAAGCTGCAGCTGGATCTTTTAGAAATGCAAACTTGTTGGTGACTCCTGACTTCTTAAAGTAGACCTGAAGAGGAGTGAGAGGCAACACCAGTTTATCAGGACCACTGCTTTGTGGACCCTGTGCAGGGCATTTTTCTTTCCTTTGCGCCCTCCTTTGGGGTCTTTGAGGCCTAGTTTTGCCCTCTGTTGGGACCCTGACACGACACGATCTCATGACGGCTATCTCTTTTCCCAGATTCCTTCAGTGGAATCATGGTCTGCTTATGCCTGATGAGTTGATCTTAAAGACTGGAACAATCGGTGAGCGGGCACCCAGGACACTCACAAGCCGCACCCAGACCTGGCTAGGCTGCTTCCGTGTGGCCCGGTGCACTCACTCTGCAGCTGTAGACTAAAACAGCTGCGCTCACCTTGGCTGATAGACAATTGATGAGGCCCTAAGCGCAGGGCCTCCTGCTGGATTAATGGAGAGTGGAATGATGAAGCAGTGAGCAGGTGTGCCTGATAAGTTGAACTTTCTGGACGCAAAAGACTGGCAGATCTTGGACACCGGGGCAATGGGTGAGTGGGGCACACAGGATGCTCACAGGCCGCACCCAGACCTAGCTAGGCCGCTTCCGTGTGGTCCTGGTGCACTTACTCTGCAGCTGTTGTCTAACAAACCTGCGCTCACCTTGTCTGATGGACCGATTGGAGGGCCTCTTGGCGCAAGGCCTCCTGCTGGGTTTGATGGAGATGGAGAATGGAGTGCTGTGGAGGTGATCGGGTGGGCGCTGGCCTGGGGAGGAGAGAGGGGGAGGACAAGGCCTGGGCGGGACCTAGGGGGGGCCTGGGCAGGGTGAGGCTCGAGGTAGGTGGCACGTAGTGCTCAGAAGGGTGATACCGAGGAGACCAGCGTCAGGGGAGATGGGGTGGATCCATAGTGATCAGTGGCGGCAGTTGCAAGGGTGGCCGCCAGGCAGAGAAGCACAGGGACAGGGACCAGGGGCACGACGCGGAGGTGCAAGAAAGCTGGCTCTCAGAGAGCACCGCAGATGCAGTAAGGCCACGCAGCCTACACCACCAGTCTCCAAACACGCTCTGGACACACTCAAGCCCACCACCTCGCGAACCCTGCACCCTGCGCTGCTCCGCGCCAGCTAACCACCACCATCCACCGACCACCACCCTCCTCACCTCACCTCACCTCCCCTACACGGGAGACACCTCGACACCCCTACCCCCGCCCCCTCCAGGGAGGATCCCCCTCACCCTCCACTCACTGTGACTGCTTCTTCACTGCTCCGCTGCGTCAGCCACGGTTTCCACGAGATTCCCTGGTCTTGCCAGGCAGTGGTAGCGGGGACGGGGGCGTTGCTGATTTCAAATGTTTTTTGTTTCCCCTGCTTTCCTTCTCCCCTTGCTTTCCTTCTCCCCTCGCTATCGCTGCCGGCTTGCTGGGCTATGGGCTACGAGGGTTGCAGGCCACGGTCGTGGGTTGCAGATGAGCGGGGTGTGGGTGGGGCAAATGCTCACCAGGCCCCCCTTGCCTTGCCGTGCACCCACAGGGACCACTTGAGCGTACCTCACGGGTGGCTGCCTCTCCTTCCCGCTGCTCGTTGCTCCTGCTGCCGAGCTCTGCGCTGAGCTCCACGCTCAGAGCACGACTCCTCCTCTTCCGGTAACGTGTTGTACAATGGCTATGAGGTAGGCTGCCTCAGGTTAAGGTAAACTAAGGTGGGATTTTTCTACCTGAATGCAGAAGTGTTCAAGGTAGACCCTGTAACATCAGCCATGATTCTCCAACCACTCTTTACATCGATTTGGGATAGAAAGAAAGTACCAGATGACTGGAACAAGGGCATCATCATCAAGGTTCCAAAGAAGGGTGCATTAACCAACTGTAGCAACTGGTGAGGAATAACTCCTTTTTCAAATCCAAGTAAATTCCAGGCAAAATCATTATACAGAGCATTTCTGATGTCATAAAACAAAAGTTAAGAAAAGAACAGGCTGGACTCTGCTAAGGCAGAGGGGCTGTTCATCAGATTCTTACTCTATGCAACATCATAGAGCAGCACATGGAGTGGCAGAGACAGCTATGCATCATCTTCATTGATTTTAGGAAAGCCTTTGACAGTGCCCAATGTGACAGCCTCGGGCTATCCTGTGAGCTTTTGACATACTGCAGAAGTTCTCCTCATCATGAACTTCTATGATAAATTAACCTGCAAGTTGGGAGAGAGTGAGTATAGCTTTGCAGTCTAGACTAGTGTGAGACAGGGATGCATGATGTCAGAGTTGCACTTCAACCTAGCCCTGGACTGGGTGATATGACTCTCAACAGGAGACTAAGCCAGAGGTATCAGACCACCCTAGAACATGCAGGAAAATACATTTTGCCTCAACATGTATGCATAGCAAGTGGCCTAAAGAGAAATACAAAGAAAATCAGTTTTTATGTCACTGACATCCCAAACCCTTCATCAAAGGTGGTTGGGGAGGACCTAGCCACGACTGAGGAGTTTACCTATCTAGGCAGTACTATCAAACATGATGGACGGGCAGGCAGTGATATCAAGAGAAGATTGAACCAGACCAGGGATGCCTTCAGTATGCTGAACAACGTGTATTATTTCTATTTCTAAGATTATATCTATTTTGATGGGGTCTCCGAATGTGGAGATTCTCTCCTTTCATTTTTAGGGGTTTGTTGTTTTTTATCCCAGCGCTTTTTAGAACCTTCAGGTGCTTGCTTAGTAGAATCTTTATTAGATATATCTTGAAATTGTGGTTTAATTGGTCTGGCCCCCAGACTATCTTGACCAATACTAGAGTAGATCTTGGCGATAATCTTTGGCAGCTCACATTCTTTATCCTGTACAGGAACATCCTGGTGCACTGCTAGTGCAACCGCTTCCCCGTTAAGATTACTTAATATGATTGAAGACACAGTGGCAAAATTGCCCATTAATTGCATCCCCAAATCCAGGGGCGGGGCAGCCCCGTATTCATCTTGAATTTGTTTCAACACCTCTGGAAAATTGGCAAGTGTTAGTGTACCGGGTGCAGTAGTATAGAGTGTGGCAAATACCGTGCCCCATGTGTTGCAATTATCTACTGTGGGAACCATCCCAAATGGCAAGCACATAGTGAGGATTCTGTTTGTCCTGAGGACCCGTATGGGGAAAGACTGCTTCCAGCGCATATATTTTTTGAGCTAACCAAACAGAATTTCTTCCCGCTTGGCAGGTACTATCCTCATGATCGAATGTACAGTTCCTGGGTTAATGCCTGTAACTGCATGTGGTTCCGCTGGGGCAGCACGTGCTGGGTTAATATTTAGTGTCTGCATTACAAACTGTACTAACAGTCTGTATATTACAGTAAGTTCTTTGTATAAGTGGCGGACCTCAGCTACTGCTAAGGTTGCTGCAGCAGGGTGTGGTATATATGTGGCCAATAAAGACCATCGTTGCTCAGAGGACCTAACCTAATGTGTAATATTGTATGTGGTAGGGTGCCATCAAGCCACTTATTATGGGCTTGAGAAGATAAAGGTATTTCTAAATATGCATAAGCTCTGTATTGTGCAGGTATGTTTGTAGGTGTATAATATTGGAATGTGTTTGTGTTCCCATCTACTGCTGGAAAGGTGACCCAAGAATGAACTGTTTCTGTTCTGTAGGTTGGATGAGCCTCAACAACAAATATTGCTTGACACCCCCCGGGGCCGTTAGACCATTTGCCAGTAAGTGTGCAATAAGGGGCGGTCGCATATTTACTGCAATTACTAACCGTTGTGGGTTCACTGTGCTAATGGTAAAGTGTATGTTCAGAGACAAGGACACCAACTGGGAATTGATCCTTTTAATGTTCAAGCTTGAACAACCTACAGCTTTAGATAGATACTACCTACTTAGCTGAGGAGGAAATCATCAATACCACTGACGTCTCCACACATATAGCATTAAGGTATCTTTAGCCTTTAGTGAGACAGAGATAATTAGGAGGATCTGGAAATTAGTGCCGAACCAAACGTTGGCGGTGCCATGTCGTGCGGGTTCTCATTATCCTAATTAGGCTACAGGATTTGGGTGGCTGAATCGCATACATTGTGGGGTACTAAGTACAATTTCACACCATGTGACGCCTGCCGGCCTAATCCTGGTTTTCCGGCTAACTAGCAACGCCTCATTTCCACCAAGAGCAGGGATGATTGTCGCAACCGGGCAGATGACAAGAAAGACTCCTCAGGGTAATCGTAGTCTATCAGATCTCATCCCTTTTTCTCAGTTACATTAGTCTCACACAGGCAAAGACAAACAGAGGAGGAATATAGTTTAATAAGGGTTTATTGAAGTATGTGCATCTTTGATAAAATGGCATGTATTGCAATAACTAGGATGATAAAACACAATCAAAGCAGGAGTGTGACAAGGAGAGTGAAAAACAAAAACAGTCTAACCATACTATCACTAGGAGTGAAATATAGTTCTCCGATCTACGTTATGTTAGAGCACAGCATAATAAGCCCAATCTGCCCTTCAGGTTTCCCCCCTGAGAAAACATCATCCCTCATACCTGAGTAAGAAAACCTGTAGTCTAGAGAGACACTGTTCTCATGTAGGACAGGAGTTTGGCTGTCTAAACGAGCAGCTGTAGTGAGGCAATCAGCAATCCTCATGCAGTCGTGGTCATCTGGCTGGAATCTCCCTCTAACGTGTATGGGACAAAGGATTGTTTTCATAAAAAACTGTTGACATTCCAAGAAATGGTCCCCACATGAGTGTGTATGGGGGTTATTCTAACTTTGGAGGAGGTGTTAATCTGTCCCAAAAGTGACGGAAAAGTGACGGATTTACCACCAGCCGTATTACGAGTCCATTATATCCTATGGAACTCGTAATACGGCTGGTGGTATATCCGTCACTTTACCGTCACTTTTGGGACGGATTAACACTCCTCCAAAGTTAGAATAACCCCCTATGTTTCTGTAAATGTTGGAGACAAAGGGGGTCATTCTGACCTTGGCTGTAAAATGCCTATACCGCCGGTCAGAACTCCGCCATTCTACCGCCGCGGCCGCGGTAAACCGCCACGGTCATTCTGACCACCAACTGTGAATCCGCCAAAAACCCGACATCCAAGGAAGGCCGCCTCATCAGCGGGCCGCAGAAAACTGGAGATGACCAAACCTCCACCGCCACGCCAACACAAACACGCCCATGCCATTCTGACCCACCAATCCACGCGGCGGTCTTTCAACCGCGGTATTCCATTGGCGGTACACACTGCCGCGGTCAAAATACACACACAGCTCCAAAACACTGCCACATTGGGCAATTTGAAATACACACACCTGATACACATACACACACCACTCCCACACATCCATACAACTATAAAACACACACCCACATCACCCACAAACCCCTACGACCGAAGATCAGAGACGAAGGAGAGAGAGACACATCACAGAATAGAGAGCTACATCACACAGAGGCACACTACACCATAACACACACCACATAGAAGCACAAAGCACCACACACCAACACACTCATCACCATATACACCACCCCACACCTCATCCACACCACCCCATGGCACCCCAAAGGCACCCACGCTTTTCGGACCAAGAACTCCGGGTCATGGTGGAGGAAATCATAAGAGTTGAACCCCAGCTCTTCGGCTCACAGGTGCAGCACACCACTATAGCCAGGAAGGCGGAGCTATGGCAGCGGATCGTGGACAGGGTCAACGCGGTGGGACAGCATCCCAAAAATCGAGACGACATCCGCAAACGCTGGAACGACTTAAGGGGAAAGGTGCGCTCGATGGTCTCGCGACACAACATCGCAGTGCAGAAGACTGGCGGGGGACCCCCACCCACTCCACCCGAATTCACAGCATGGGAGCAAGAGGTACTAAACATCCTGCATCCTGATGGCCTCGCTGGAGTACACGGAGGAATGGACTCTGGTAAGTACAATCTCAACTACTTCACCCCCCCCAGCATGCTAACCCCCACCACCACCCTCACCCCCAACCCCCCATCACACATCCTCCCTGAGAATGTCTCACCAGCACAACCCACCCAACACCAACCCCTGCATGCCACCACAAACTATGGACACCCATCACCCAAGCATGACCACTGCACATACCCCCCCCCCCCCAATACACCCCCACAACACCTCCCCCAAGGGAATGGCAGCACTGGGGGACAAGGGCACCAATCAATGGCACGCAATAGCACACACAGAAACAATAACCATACTCTCTTACCCCATGCAGGACCCGAACGCCAACACACCGGCCAGGAGGGTCCAGAAATGTCCATCCCCCCCCCCGGAAGAGGCCCCCAGTGATGACAGCAGCTCTGTCGACCTGGAACCTGATGACCAGCCCGGACCATCGGGGACCTCTGGACAGTCGGTTCCCCACACACAGGCCACAGCAGACCCAACCCCCTCTGGGAACAACAGCACAGCTCCCACCCAGCGGGCCCATGCCTCTGTCTCTAGGACAGGTCAATCAGCTAACCCACCACCCCAACAACAACAGGGACCTGGGGGCAGTGGTAGTGGGCACACCGTCCAGGGGACAGAGGCTGGGGGAAACAGGGCAACTCGGAGGGCTGCTGTGCGACAGGGGGGGGAGGAGAGGCCCAGGGAACCCACTCTCCAAGAGGCCCTCACCACCATCATGGCAGCCTACCACCACTCCCAAGAGACGATGGCGACAGTACTGGCCAGGTTCCAGGAGATCCAGGCACAGCAGGAGGAACGCTACATGGGGTTCACCAATCAACTCACCAACATCTCTACCGCTATGGGGAGCATAGTCCAGGCCCTCAACCGGATAGAAGACACGTTGCGGGACCATGTGGCACCACACAGGACCCCTGTCACTAGCCAGGAACAGCCTACCACCTCCGCCGGCGCTAGTGGACAGGAGGCCCCACCACAACGACAGGCCACCAGAACCCCACCTCCTGCTGAAGAACAACCACCCCGCAAGAGGAGCCTGAGATCAAGAAAATTGACAGAGTAGGATGTCAAGACCCCCGCCAGCATGAGACACCCCCTGAAGTCATCCCACTGTCCCACATTGCCACCCTGTCCAACCTTGAACTGCCCCTGCTCCATCCTTCCACAGGCATATGGACAATGCACCTGTGAGACTGAGAACTGGACTCTGCCATGGCCATTACTCCACCCCCACCCATCACCGTGTTTATATCATGTACCATTATCTAGCACAAAAAATAAATCACTCAATGCACTGAAATCAAACAGGAGTCAGGCTGTATTATTTACAAATGTATAACACATTACCGATCAATTATGTTCTGTTAACTTTGTGCTGAACGCATACCGTGATCAATAAGCATTAGTCCATGGGCTAACCAAGCAGAAGTCACGCAGTGGGTCATACAGCACTGAAAAGGGAAGGGAAAATCAAACATCAGTTTAAAAGAACTGGGGGGTCATAGACAAAGTTGAGAAGCAGGAGGCTTTCAGGAAAAGTAAAATGGCGTGGGTGATTCTTACCTGTGTGCTACTGAAAATACTGTTGGATAACTCTGTCCCTGTTGTCTGTGTCGTCCTCTGAGTCTTCCTCCTCTTCACTCTCCGCAGGCTCCACAGCTGCTTCAACACCACCATCTGGACCATCCTCCTGCAGGAAAGGCACCTGACGTCGCAATGCCAGATTGTGAAGCATACAGCAGGCCACGATGATCTGGCACACCTTCTTTGGTGAGTACATCAGGGATCCCCCTGTCATATGCAGGCACCTAAATCTGGCCTTCAGGAGGCCAAAGGTCCTTTCTATGATCCTCCTAGTTCGCCCATGGGCCTCATTGTACCGTTCCTCAGCCCTGGTCCAGGGATTCCTCACTGGGGTCAATAGCCAAGGCAGGTTGGGGTAACCAGAGTCACCTATTAGCCACACACGTTGTCTCTGTAGCTGTTCCATCACATAAGGGATGCTGCTATTACGCATCACATACGCGTCATGCACTGACCCAGGGAACATGGCATTCACATGGGAGATGTACTGGTCAGCCAAACAGACCACCTGGACGTTCATAGAATGGTAACTTTTCCTGTTTCTGTACACCTGCTCATCGTCTTTTGGGGGGACTAAGGCTACATTGGTCCCATCAATGGCACCAATGATGTTGGGAATATGTCCAAGGGCATAAAAATCACCCTTCACAGTGGCCAAATCAACCTCCTCAGGGAATATAATGTAACTCCGCATGTGTTTCGTCAGGGCAGACAACACTCTAGACAAAACTTTGGAAAACATAGGCTGAGACATTCCAGATGACATGGCCACTGTTGTCTGGAATGAGCCACTTGCAAGAAAATGGAGGACTGACAGAACCTGCACCAGAGGGGGAATTCCTGTGGGTTGGCGGATGGGGGACATCAGGGCTGGCTCCAGCTGGGCACACAGTTCATGGATAGTGGCACGGTCCAGTCGGTATCGTAGTATGATGTGGCGTTCTTCCATTGTCGACAGGCCCACCAGCGGTCAGTACACGCGAGGATTCATCCTTCTCCTCGCAAGTCCCAGCGGACGGTGCCTAGGAATGACAACATGGAGCACAGAGTCAAGCCAATCACTGGTACGTTCACCACAGCTTGCATAGCACACGGTTATCTATGTTTTGAAAGGCGTGTATGTGTGGCAATGCAAGGCCTAGGCCTGTGTGTCGCAGTAGAAATTATGCCATGTGGGCCCTTGAAATGGCGGCTGCCTGACCTGTGAAGTGGGACAATGGGATGTGAGGTCAATGCGCTGGCGGAGCACACCGTGTCGGTAGGCGGTCGAAGACCGCTACACGGAGCCGCATTGGTTAACATTGAAGCCTATGGGTTTCAGGAGCCAATGACGAGGTGCGCCGGCGGTAGCGGTACGCACCGCCGCAGTACGCACCGCCGCGGGCGTGACCGCCATTTTCTATCTGCCTAATCACTCGAGACCTGATCATCCACAGGAGAGGACCTATACTGCAAGTGCTGCTGTGACCTCGGTCTGGAAGTGACAATGGCTGCTGCGACTGGGGAAAGGGCCCCTGCCTTCACGTCTGAAGAGTTGGAGAAGCTCGTGGATGGGGTCCTCCCCCAGTATGCGTTACTCTACGGTCCTCCAGACCAACAGGTAAGTACACCGGGTGCACATGGAATGGGCGATGCCTGTGTGGAGTGGGGTGGATGTAAGTTGGTGGGGTGGGGGGCGAATGAGGAGTGCAACGCACGACAGATGAGAGCATGTGCCATATGGCAAGGTTGGGGAGGGGGGGCCAATCACATCTAACATGCAGTAAGTTGATGAATGTTTCCTTCCCACCCTGTACATGTCACATAGGTCAGCGCCCATCAGAAAGTTGAGATTTGGCGTGCCATCGCCAAGGAAGTCCGGGCCCTGGGGGTCCACGTCAGACGGGGCACCCACTGCCGCAAGAGGTGGGAGGACATCCGCCGCGGAACCAGGAAGACCGCCGAGTCACTGCTGGGGATGGCCTCCCAACCTAGGAGGGGTGCCAGTCGTACCCTGACCCCCCTGATGTCCCGGATCCTGGCGGTGGCCTACCCTGATTTGGATGGGCGCTTGAGAGCATCACAGCAGACACAAGGGGGTGAGTATCAGCACATTCTGCTATCTTTCTGCGCAGTGGAGGCGTCTGGGTGGGGGAGGAGGGTTGTGGGTGACATTAGGCCAGGGCGCTTTCTGTAGTGTAGTCCTCTCCCTTAGGCATGGCCCTGTGCTCCCGGCCCCCACCTCTGTAGGGTGACAAGTACAGCTATTGATGGTCCAGCCTCACACATCTGCGCGTTTGTCGTCTCTTGACCTGTTATCTTAGTCAGAAGTACTGAGTAGTGTACCCCGAATGCGCGGCTTAGTGCATGAGGCTCCTGTGTCTGTCCTCTCCGCCAACGGTGTTGACATTGCATGCACTCAACCTGGTCTTCTTTTTTCTCCCCCCACCCTTCTTCTTCATCTTCTTGTGCATGTGTGCATTAGCATCATCAGGCGGAGGAGATTTGGCATCGGAGCACGAGGGGGCTGCAAGTCACAAGGCCCCGGTGGGCCCAGGAACAGACAACGAGGGCACCAGTGATCCGGAGGGCGAGGGGAGCACCACAACGGGGACCGGTGGTGAGAGCAGCGACACAGACACGTCCTCGGATGGGTGCTCCCTAGCCGTGGCGGAAACATCCGGGACCCCCGCCTCTACAGGTACAGCCGCCACCCAGCGCACCAGCCCCGCCCTCCCTGCAGCCCCTCAGCCTACGCTCCGTGCCCGCTCGCCCAGGAAGGCAGGCGTCTCCTTCGCCCCAGGCACCTCAGCCCCTGCCCCTGTCACCCCTGCTGCCCTCAGTGCGGAGCTCATTGACCTTGTGAGGACGCTCATTGTTGGGCAGACTACCCTTTTGAATGCCATCCAGAGGGTAGAAAGGGAGGTGCATCGGAGCAATGCCTACCTGGAAGGCATTCATTCGGGTCAGGCTGCCCATCAACGATCGTTCACTGCTCTGGCCTCAGCACTGACGGCAGCCATTGTCCCTGTTTCCAGCCTCCCTCTTCTGACTGCCTCCAGCCTGTCTCTGTCTCCTGTTCCTCAGCCTATCCCATCCACACCATCTGACCAGCCTGCACACACCTCAACACCCAAGGGCAGCTCATCCAGACACAAGCACCACAGATCCCACAAACACTCACCCAAGCAACACCCAGATGCAGACATTCCAACAGTCACTGCCACCCCTGTGTCCCCCTCCTCCTCGTCTCCCTCCTCCCTCCCTGTGACGTCTACACTCACACCTGCATGCACACCAACATCAGCCAGTGCTTCCATCACCACCACACCCTCCTGTACAGTCCGCACGCGTGCAGTCACCACCCCCACTGCCATTTACACGTCCCCTGTGTCCTCTCCCACTGTGTCTGTCACCCCCTCTTCCAAGACACACAAACGCAGGCAGCCACCCACCCAACAGCCATCCACCTCACGACAGCCTACAGCACCAGCACCTTCACCCAATGACAGCACACCTGACTCTCCCACAACCACATCCTCTTCCTCCACTCCCATCACCACTTCTACTACCCTTTACCTTGGCCCTAAAAAACTTTTCCTGGCTAATCTTGACCTCTTTCCCTCCGATGACCTACACCCTCCATCTGCAAAGAGTCCCAAGAGCACCACAGCCACCACCAGCCCAGCTTCGGGTGTCACTGTTGTGCATGGGTTCTGAAGCCCACCCTTTGCCAGCAGTGACACCTCAATCAGCAGCAAGGACACATCCAGGCCCCCCCGGCAAGAGGACCAGGAAACACAAGGGCCGCCGTGCGAGGACTGACACGGCTGCCCCCAAGGAGCAAAGTTTGCCCACTTCACCAGCCACATCATCTAGGGGAGGCAAGGGCCCGAGAGCCCCATCTAAGGAGCGTAAGGGCAGCAGGGCGGAGAAGTCAGGCAGCAGGAGCGCGGAGCAGGTGGGCCCCACATGCCACATCCCAGCTGGAAAGGAGGACACCAAAGGGCCCAGGACTCCGTCCCCGAAGGGTCCAGAAGCATCACGGTCGGAGGGCGACTGAGCAGGGAGTCCAGGCCAGGTCTGGCTCCCTTGACCTACTGGATGTGCACCGCTGAACAGGGCCCGCCGTGGAGAAGAGCACCGCTGAACAGGGCCCGCCGTGGAGAAGAGCACCGCTGAACAGGGCCCGCCGTGGAGAAGAGCACCGCTGAACAGGGCCCGCCGTGGAGAAGAGCACCGCTGAACAGGGCCCGCCGTGCAGAAGAGCACCGCTGAACAGGGCCCGCCGTGCAGAAGAGCACCGCTGAACAGGGCCCGCCGTGCAGAAGAGCACCGCTGAACTGGGCCCGCCGTGGAGAAGAGCACCGCTGAACAGGGCCCGCCGTGCAGAAGAGCACCGCTGAACAGGGCCCGCCGTGCAGAAGAGCACCGCTGAACAGGGCCCGCCGTGCAGAAGAGCACCGCTGAACAGGGCCCGCCGTGGAGAAGAGCACCGCTGAACAGGGCCCGCCGTGGAGAAGAGCACCGCTGAACAGGGCCCGCCGTGCAGAAGAGCACCGCTGAACACGGCCCGCCGTGCAGAAGAGCACCGCTGAACAGGGCCCGCCGTGCAGAAGAGCACCGCTGAACAGGGCCCGCCGTGGAGAAGAGCACCGCTGAACAGGGCCCGCCGTGCAGAAGAGCACCGCTGAACAGGGCCCGCCGTGGAGAAGAGGACCGCTGAACAGGGCCCGCCGTGCAGAAGAGCACCGCTGAACAGGGCCCGCCGTGCAGAAGAGCACCGCTGAACAGGGCCCGCCGTGGAGAAGAGCACCGCTGAACAGGGCCCGCCGTGCAGAAGAGCACCGCTGAACACGGCCCGCCGTGCAGAAGAGCACCGCTGAACAGGGCCCGCCGTGCAGAAGAGCACCGCTGAACAGGGCCCGCCGTGGAGAAGAGCACCGCTGAACAGGGCCCGCCGTGGAGAAGAGCACCGCTGAACAGGGCCCGCCGTGCAGAAGAGCACCGCTGAACAGGGCCCGCCGTGCAGAAGAGCACCGCTGAACAGGGCCCGCCGTGCAGAAGAGCACCGCTGAACAGGGCCCCGCCGTCTCAAGCACCGCTCCGCTGGGCCCTTCCTGTCAAGCACTGCTCCGCTGGGCCCCGCCGTCCAAGCACCGCTCCGCTGGGCCCCGCCGTCTCAAGCACCGCTCCGCTGGGCCCCGCCGTCTCAAGCACCGCTCCGCTCGGCCCTTCCTGTCAAGCACCGCTCCGCTGGGCCCCGCCGTCTAAAGCACCGCTCCGCTGGGCCCTTCATCTCAAGCACCGCTCCGCTGGGCCCTTCCTCTCAAGCACCGCTCCGCTGGGCCCTTCCTTCCAAGCACCGCTCCGCTGGGCCCCGCCGTCTCAAGCACCGCTCCGCTGGGCCCTTCATCTCAAGCACCGCTCCGCTGGGCCCTTCCTTCCAAGCACCGCTCCGCTGGGCCCTTCCTCTCAAGCACCACTCCGCTGGGCCCTTCCTCTCAAGCACCGCTCCGCTGGGCCCTTCCTTCCAAGCACCGCTCCGCTGGGCCCTTCCTGTCAAGCACCGCTCCGCTGGGCCCTTCATCTCAAGCACCGCTCCGCTGGGCCCCGCCGTCTCAAGCACCGCTCCGCTGGGCCCTTCATCTCAAGCACCGCTCCGCTGGGCCCTTCCTCTCAAGCACTGCTCCGCTGGGCCCTTCCTTCCAAGCACCGCTCCGCTGGGCCTCGCCGTCTCAAGCACCGCTCCGCTGGGCCCTTCCTGTCAAGCACCGCTCCGCTGGGCCCCGCCGTCCAAGCACCGCTCCGCTGGGCCCCGCCGTCTCAAGCACCGCTCCGCTGGGCCCCGCCGTCTCAAGCACCGCTCCGCTGGGCCCTTCCTGTCAAGCACCGCTCCGCTGGGCCCCGCCGTCTCAAGCACCGCTCCGCTGGGCCCTTCATCTCAAGCACCGCTCCGCTGGGCCCCACCGTCTCAAGCACCGCTCCGCTGGGCCCTTCATCTCAAGCACCGCTCCGCTGGGCCCTTCCTCTCAAGCACCGCTCCGCTGGGCCCTTCCTTCCAAGCACCGCTCCGCTGGGCCCCGCCGTCTCAAGCACCGCTCCGCTGGGCCCTTCATCTCAAGCTCCGCTCCGCTGGGCCCTTCCTTCCAAGCACCGTTCCGCTGGGCCCTTCCTCTCAAGCACCGCTCCGCTGGGCCCTTCCTCTCAAGCACCGCTCCGCTGGGCCCTTCATCTCAAGCACCGCTCCGCTGGGCCCTTCCTGTCAAGCACCGCTCCGCTGGGCCCTTCATCTCAAGCACCGCTCCGCTGGGCCCTTCCTCTCAAGCACCGCTCCGCTGGGCCCTTCATCTCAAGCACCGCTCCGCTGGGCCCCGCCGTCTCAAGCACCACTCCGCTGGGCCCTTCCTGTCAAGCACCGCTCCGCTGGGCCCCGCCGTCCAAGCACCGCTCCGCTGGGCCCCGCCGTCTCAAGCACCGCTACGCTGGGCCCTTCATCTCAAGCACCGCTCCGCTGGGCCCTTCCTCTCAAGCACTGTTTATGGTTCACTGTGCCCACCATGCCTCCTCCTTGAGCAGTGGACACTGTCATCCACCAGATGGACTGTGGCTTTGCACTCCCCAGGATGGTGAAGTGGGCAACCCACCCACTGTAGAGACTTGAGAGACTGTGGCTTTGCACTCCCCAGGATGGTGAAGTGGGCAACCCACCCACTGTAGAGACTTGAGAGACTGTGGCTTTGCACTCCCCAGGATACATCAATGGGCATGGTGGCCCCTTCGTGGATCTGGCGTCGTGGACTCATGTGGCTGTGGTGCCTCCCCCTTCCCTTCCCCCTGAGGTGCCTGTAATTTTTTCATCAGATGCCCCTGCAGTGTTCTCTCCAAAGGACTCAGGTCTCCTGTGTGGGCTTTGCCCTTGTGTCGCTACACTGTAGCCCACGGACTGTTCCATTTAACTTTCATGTACAGGACTAATTGCCTCGGTTCTCCATGGCAGTGTAAATATTATCATTTTGTTATGGATATTTTGCATAGTTGACCGCTCCATATCAGAGTCTATTTTTTATATAAATTTTTTGTCCCAATTTATTTCTGTCTTTGCATTCTTAAGGGGGGTTTGGGTGGTGTCACTGTGCATTGTTGCTCTGCATTAGTGTGTACATAGTTTGGGGGGGTGGGGATCGCATATGTGTGTGCCGTAAGCTTCCCTCCTCCCCCCTCCCGTGTGTCGTAGGTGCAGTACTCACCGTTGTCGTCTGCGCCGGAGTTCGTACTCGTGGTAGATGAGAAGGTAGACGAGAGCAGGTAGGATGTTTAATTCGGGTTCCATGCTGTCCTCCTTCCTCGTGGAGTGTGTTTTGGTGCGCGTTTTCCCGTTCGTAGTCTGTTTCCGCCGTGTTTTTATCGGCGGGGCTCCCGCCCCGGAAAAGGTGGCGGATTGGTGAGTTGTGATACTGTGGGCGGTACATTGTCTGTCGCCTGCCTGTTGGCGGTGACCGCCACGCTGTTTGTCTGCACCGCCGCGGCGGTCGGAGTGTTAATGTGGCGGGCTGTGTTGGCGGTTCCCGCCAGGGTCAGAATTCCATTTTTTCGACCGCCGGCCTGTTGGCGGGTTGGCCGCCGCTTTATCACCGACCGCCAGGGTTAGAATCACCCCCAAAGTGTACCACTTTTGCCGGCCACCCTATCTGACTGCAGCCTTGAAGAAAGCACAAAATGAAATTAATGTCCTACTGAGAACGTTCTGCTTTCCTAGACGAAATAACAATTAGATAGAGAAAAATAAAAAAATACTGCAAATGTGGCTATTGCTAGAAAAATAAAAGCGATGCTGAATAAAATGTAACTGGGCTAAAGTCCACAACAGAAGGCCTAGTTTGCTAAAATAACGTGTGTAAAATATGGCTAAAATAGCTATACAACAATCTCAGTACAGCACCAAAACCAGGCTGAGACTCTACTAGAGCTTTGTTCTGCCTACACATTTGTATGGATTAGAATGCTTGTGGATGATAAAAAGCAACTCATCAAACTATCAGCCTTCCACACTAGTAACCTGAGAAGAATCTTACGCCTTTTCTGGCAGCAAAGCAACTCTAACCAGGAACTGCTCACCAGATGCAGCAAGAGAGCATGGACACCATCGTTATTAAGAAACTATGAAGATGGATAGGACACACCATCTGAAGAGAACCAGACTCCATCACAAGAATAGCTCTCCATTGGACCCAGGAAGGCAAAGGGAAGAGAGGCAGGATGAAGAACACCTGAGGGCAAACTGTGGAAACAGAAATGAAGGCCTTGAACCACAGCTAGGGCATTGTACGGAAACTTGCCCAAGGCAGACAGAAGGGCAGGTCCTTTGGTGCTGCCCTACATGCCAGTCAGCATAACCTGCCATAAGTAAGGTGGGATAGGAAACTAAGGCACAATAAAGAAGAACTTCAAGCTAGATAGGAAAGGCGAGATGGCAAAAATTGGATAACAGAAGGGCCAAAGCTTTTCGGGGCTGGACACTTTCCTGGAAACTAGATCCAGGTCTTCTGCTGCACTATGTGAGGGCAACGGATTCTGGAAGCCACAAATGGCAAGACACACTGTAATATCTGTTAGACAAGTACCCTTGAGAAGCTGCTACCTTCTCAGGAGGAAAAAGCCAAATGTGCAAAGAAAAACTCTTTGTGGATGAAGTCTTCACAGAATTGGAGAAAACCAACAGACAGGAATACAGATGACAGAGTCCCAAGAGGGACAGGCCTAGCAAATGAAGGAAGTGATTAAACAAATAAAGGAACACAGCTTTGTTGTAATGCACCCTTCAACCAAACTGAGACTTTAAACATTAAAATAATAGGAAAAGCAAATTATATCAAACACCACATGACAGAAAATATAATGGATTTGGAAATTCCGGATGAAAGTAAGGGAGGAAAAGCCAGGATGGAAAGGGAAAAGAAACACAGTGAAAATCTGAAGTGAACTAGCTACTTAATTGCCTTAAAAAGCAGCTGTAAACTTTCAGACAGGTGATTGCGATTTTGGAGTAAAGAGAGAAGAAGCAGGAGACCAGGAGCATGAGAGGAAACAGTCCTGGATGAGACTCTCGCAGACTGCAGCTATGGGCTTCGTAATGCATCTTCTGAGACCTTGGAGCCCCAGGAACCTGCAAAGTACAGCTGTTCTGGGTCACCCAGGTGTTTGAGAAGCCATGGCTGTAGTAGGATACCTCCCTTCCAGGACCCCAGTATTGTCAGGAAAGGCTACTGAAGACCAACCAACTAGTCTTGGGGCATGGACTGAAGAGGTTGGTAACCAAGAACGCTCATCAGCAGGATAGCCTTTCCAGTGAACAAAGAACTGGAACTGACTGATCGGAGAGATCAGAAGAATAAGATCAGTTACTAAAGGCTTTAACTGGGAGACATGAAAAGTAGACTGAGGGCCTCATTACGAGTTTGACAGCCAGTTCAGTCATCCGTCCGCTGATCCTATTATGAGTTTCCAGCTGGGCCAGCGGGTGGAAACACAAAATTAATGCCGGCTCGTAACTGAGCAAGTGGCAATGTTGCTGTGAGTCGCGCTTTTCACTGCCTGCTATTCAAATGCGATCTGTCAAATTACCACTTATTGACAGGCCCAAACTTTGCTTTTATATATGAATGTCAACCCTAAGTAGGCCTTACTGCCTATAAAGCCACAGTGTAGTATATTTGAAAGTAGAACATATGGGTGTTAGTTGAATATATCCTTACAATAAAATATACCCTAAAGTCATTTTCACTGTAGCAAGGGAAACACTTGAATACATTTTGGATTGGTAGCACCTACAGAAATATTTCAAGGACTCATTTTAGTCCTAATTTAAAATCCGATTTAATGGTGAAATTAAATTTTGCCTTACTTTTTTAGCAAAAATCACCTTTAAAAAATTTAATTTTTCTGCTTAAAACTTAAGCCTTCAATTGTCAACTACATCTGGATTACTGCCCTATGCTGAGAGATGCATTGCTCCCAGACAGGGGTCAAAGGGCTTGGTTGTGGGAAGGTGCCTTGACAGGGTGTCCTGGGGGCTGTGCTCCAGGGCTAAATACACTGAAGAAGCCTCCCTGACCACAAGCAGATGAAACTAACACCAGTCCTGCCTTCTACCTTTGTGTTTCTAGTCAACTTGTCTCCAAACCCAGCAGGGAAAGGTTGGGAATGCAGAAGCTGCACCAGAACCTGGAGTGACCACAAGTGAGTGTTTGGCCATTACCATAGCTACACCCCTTTCTGGGCACAGTCACTCTGACTAAGAGAAGAAGGGTTCTGTCATACTAGATTGTCCCAAAATGTTTTGCTGGGGGTTTGGGGCAGTGGTGGAGGGAAGATGTGGCATCCTAAGTTTACTAGCGGTGCCTGACATCTAGAACTTTCCAACCAAGGCAGAGCAAGATCCTCAACAGGGACAACACCAGAAACGTGGTCAGCTAGAAGTACCAGCCACCTGATGCCCCTTATGGACTAAGGACTTTGCCTAGAAAGACTAGAAGGGTCTCTCCAGGACTAGTAGTGCTGGGCCCCTTATGCTACCTAAATCCCAGATAGGGGAAGATTCCCAGATTACGTGCAAGATGAGGAGGAGGCCATGGGGTCTGTAAAAGGCAAAGCAGAGGAGAATGCTCGTTAAGGGAGCCAGTGTAACCAGCTCACTGAAAGGTGTGTTACTTTGGACGCCAGGAAGCCTGTGAAAATGCTCCTGGTGGCTAGAGCCTACCACCAGGAGTAAAATTAGCCCAAGATCAGTGCTGTGGGAGATGCAGATGGCCGACCGACGAATGGACATTAACTAGTAAAGCAGGCGCAGCACAGCTGTTGGACAGGATGACCCACACTGCTCTGACCATGGCAAGGCGGCCCTGCAAACCAGATGAGTGGGGGACCCGAGACACAGGTTTTGCTTGTGACACAGTCCCAGGCTGAGCCCCGAGGAGAGGAACAGCACAAGTACCCTGCATGGCCCAGCTTGAAATGCACTTTGGACAATGATGGATTCCCATTCTCAGCTTCTAGTGGAAACCTTGTAGACACCACAACAAGGGCTTTTCAGGGGTTGCAATATTGTCTGTAACACCTGGCTAACGTTCAGGTAGCTGGTGAATGGTCATTGGAAGGGCATGGTGAGTATCCTCAGCAAGGTGGTTCCAATGCAGCAGACAATCAGATCCTTGAATGGTTGGCATTAGCTGGGCTCCATTCACGGATGATTAGTTTTGTAACTTATGGATGAGGTGGTGACTTTTCAACAGCTGGGGAACTAATAAGTGGGGCACTAACAGGAGCCGTGCTCACCACATGTATTGATTGACCTTTATACTGTGCTCACTGCAGATTTGCATACAACAGCACGATGGTGCAAGTGTGCCTGCTTTGGCACTGAGCAGCACATTGAGTGCTAGTGCTGGGAGAAGCCAGTGGTATAGCTAGGCTAAATACATATAATTGTATTATTTGGAGTGTGTAGGGTCTAGGCACCCCAGCCAAAACATATAGAAATGTACGCACTAATTAAGTAAAAAAAACTCTACCCTTTGCAAAAATAGACCTGATACTCAGAGCTGGAAAGACTCTGGGAGAGATGAAGGGGCAACTGATCAGATCCACATATTGGGCATTCTCCAGGGGAACCATGATATAGGTGGCCCCTGGGATCCTCTACACCATCAACAACACACTGATTGATAAGGAAGTCAGATGCACAATAATTGGGATAATGTTAAATGTCAGTGTCCTCATGCTAAGCTAAAATTATGCCCCCAACATTAATCAAGGATCTGTTTATGAAACACTCTCCCCTCTCTGTGACACTGAGGTTCCATCCATCTGGCATGGGGACTTTAATGCAGTGATGGATATTGACAAGTATAGATTGATTCCCCAACTCCACAGTACCCTTAGTAGATTATGTTCACATAAACTGAATGTATTGTCCAGGATGCAACACCTATCTGAGAGATGGAAGGAGAAACATTCTGACAGACAAGAGTTTTAGCTTTTCTCACCAATGCATAGTATCTATAAAAGTCTCAATATGTTTATCATTGGAGACATAGCGACCTATGCTGTTACCAAAATAGATTATTTGGGCACAGAATCCAATAACAATCCAGTACTAATTGACACTTGACTGTTAAAAAACAATTCCTGTGATTCCTACTTGGTGACTGCATCCGGAGCCATCACTGGATGTCCTCTTTCACATCGCTGTTGGGAAAAATATAGACCATTACTTTGTAGAAAACTAAGGTACTGCAGACCCAGCTAATGATCGGGATGCATTTAAGGTTAAAATTTAGGGCATATGTCTGAAAACCAGCTACAGGGTGGAGAGGACCCTTTGTAGAGACATAACAACTGAGGAGACAATACAAAGACAGGAGACACAATCTAGACTAAATGCACACCAGGAGCAAGTACTGACTTCAACACAACAGCAATGCCACACTTTGATAGACTATGAGGGGCCAGCTATAAAGAGTATCATGGCAGACAACATAATGAAGGAAACACAGTGAGGCAACTGTTAACATGGTTGCTTAAGACTCACTAAGATCGTAAACCTGCATGTGTATTGCAAAGTGATGGTACAAACTCAAGCTGAGATTAATAAGGCATTAGCAGGCTACTACACAGCTCTATAGGAGCCACGCCATCAGAAGGATCTTGAAAATATGGAATCCCATCTGAGGATGATCCCTCTTCATACCTTAGACAGACACCAGATGGCAATGTTGGAGTCACACTTAACGAACTGGAAATGAGGTTAGCTCTGTATCAATTAGAGGGGGGACAAGCCAGGTGCAGATGACCTACCACTGAGTTTCATATCACCTTTGAAGCAAAACTGGCCATGTTAGAAAGAGCCCTGAAAAGTGAAGTCCTACTAAATTCCACCAGAGAAGTAGTAATTGTAGTGCTTTCCAAAGCCCAATGATATCCATTAAGAATACAATGATATCGGCCTTTTTCCCTCCTCAATACAGAATGCAAAATCCTGGGGAAAATTATTGCAAATAGGCTATTGCCCCTGATGTCTGGGCTGGCATACCCTGATCATCCCGGATTCGTCCCTGGGAGCAATACACACTCAAACCTGATTTTCTAGATGGGGTTCTATTAGACCATAGGTGGACATAAGTTGACTCTTTAGATATCAAAAAAGCTTTCGATACAGCGGTGTGGTACTATCGATTTGCAGTGCTGCAGCAGATGTGGTTTTAGGAAGGAATCCTTAGATAGATAACATTACTGCACACTCATTCGACTACCAGAGGCATATTGAACAGGCGTACTCCAAGCAGTGGAATATCGGGAAGGCTACCAGACAGGGGTGCCCCCTTTCCCTGATGCTATTGGCTCTAGCACTGGAGCCTTTGGAGTGTGTATTGCACTGTAGCGTTCCAGAATGGAGCATACAGATTAATGGCAAATCACACATAATATCAAAGTATGCTGATTACACTCATCATTAGAGATCCAGTGAACAGTTTACCTGATATAACAGAGGAACTAGACAGGTTTCACGAACGCTGAGGTCTAAAAACAGATGCATTTAATTGCTTAAAGGCATTGGATCCCCACTAAACTAGTACCTAGATACATTTAAGTACCTATTTGTCAAAGTATACCATGAAGAGGCAAAATATATGAAAGGTACTATAGAAAATATTGCAACATCATTTAAATAGAGGATTATTTTATGGACTAAACTACCTCTCTCTCCACCAGGAAGCGTTAAAATAGCTAAAAAGCTAATTCCCCATAGTTTTTGTATTATTTCATGACCCTACTTATAGTAATAAACAATATATTTTTTTAAATATCTTAACAGGCTGCTGTCATAACTAGTTTGGTGCACCTCTAGAAAACAGAGAAAACATGAGAGAGAAGGCTATGTACCCCAATGATACAGGTAGATCGGGGCACCACATTTTGAGGCATATTATGTAGTGGCACAGCTAACAAAGCCTATGAAATGGAATGCCTATAGATTTAGCCTATGAAATGGATTGGCACAGCAGGGGACACAGTAGGGGAGTGGATTAGAGGATATCCTACTGAAAATGCATTGTTGGAGATAGGGTGTCTAATGTAGCCAAACCACAGTCATTGTCACTGCTAAATACTGCTGGCAAAGATAGCTAAAAAAGCTCAATAAACACATTTTGAACGCTCCAGAATGGCCTATCTGGTGCCCTCAAAGTTCAGGGAGGTGGCTCTTGTACACAATAAGAAAGCCTGGAAGGAGGCAGGATTGAAATGCATGGTGGGCCAGTATCAGGGGCTTGTTTCTATCCTTTGACTCTGTCCAGCCGGACTTGTGCTGACTGTTGGCCTAGTCCTTGTGTATTGCACATTGGCTGTGAGACTAACATAGGGAAAAGAGGATATGGAGCCTATCAAGGTTTGAGACCATGACAAGTCTGTTGGTGAGAGGAGTAAAGAGAGGGGCAGTGGCCTTGATGTATAGAGATGCCTCACCAACCTTCTAGCTGAAAACGACTGCACTAAAGAGTAGGCACTTAAAAGTGGGTGAGAGGACAAACTTGGTAAAGGTTTATCAGATAGGGAGTGGCATCGTGCATACCCGAATACCATAAGAATGTATCTAGGAGTCTTAGATTTAAGTTAGTTAACTATTTACACCAATCATTTCTGACCCTTACAATACTAGCTCATCTGATGTGTGCTCTAGATTTGGTACCGCAGAGGCAGACACATATGTTGTGGGAATGCATGGGCATTAAACAAAATTCTGTTTTTAAACAAGGGAAAACCCCAAAGGTAGGGAGGGACCTGGGGTATGCGTATTTTACATAAACAATGGTACCTCGTACTGTGTATAAGGACACACAGTCACAAATAGGAATACAGTCAGACCTATATCTTTTGTCCAGTAGACAATCATAGGTATTTATTTTGTAGAAATACCAAATGGAAGCCAAAAAGGGAAAGGAAAGACAGCCATTTAAAAGCGTAAGTTTAGCCAATGTAACCATGCTTGCTGCAATCCATAAGACAACATCCACGTCTAAATCAAAGTCACTCAGGCTTACATATATGACAAAAATGCCAAATGGTTACAATCACTATGCATATAGGACTAAAGCTCATATACATATCAACATATGACATAGAGTCACTGTACTCAAGTTGACTGAGCTGAGTACTTTAGAAATTTATATTCAGATAATTCAAGAAGTACTCCTTGTGACATCATGGAAGAGTTATTTATCTCACCTTCTCCCTCCCCTTATTTGATACTTGGGATGTGGTTGAAGCCCTATTAGTTACAGCAAGGGGTAGAGCTGCAGGACCGGGTGGCATTCTGGCTGATGTTTTTTCCCTGACAGAATCCTGGGCCCGTTACATTTTGTCTATCGCCAATGCCATTGCTGATGGGGCTCCGATTCTTGAGCCATGGAAAGGTGCCATAGTAATACCCATCCACAAAAAAGGCGACAGATCACATTCTAATAATTTTAGGCCAATAAGCCTAATTGATTGTGTTCAAAAAGTCTTCTGCTGTTGTGTTCTTTCCAAAATCCAGGAGTGGATGTGTGAGATGGATATTCTTAGCCCCCTTTAAGCAGGCTTCCGGACCAAAATCTCAACTATCGATCAGGTTTTCTGCTTTTTATTGATTTATTGGTGCACTGTTGTTAATGGCAAAGGCAACCTTTATGTTGAATGTGTTGACCTTAGATCTGCTGTCGATCTAGTCCCACGATCTACCCTATGGAAGATCTTGGCTGCAATGAAAATGCCCCATAATCGTTTATCTTTGCTGATACATCTCCATGAAAGCAACTTCACCCGTAATAGGTAGAGGAAGCAGGATTAGTTGACTAATAAGATACCAGTCCATAGAGGTGTATGCCAGGTCTGTGTCTTGGCAGCCCATATGCTCTTTTCTTTGAATAGCAATGATATTGCCTCCTTTCTAACTCAGGTAGAATCTGACACCCCTGTAGTGGTTTGAACCAAAATCCCAATCTTATTATTTGCCAACGACACGTTGCTGATCTCCAAGACCCCATGCAAGCTTCTGCTTCTACATCGTTTTGAGGAGTTTTGCCTCACCCGGAGTCTAGATATCAACACTATCAAAACCAAGTTGATGTTGTTGAATCCCTGTGAGTCTCTTAGGAGAAAGATTGTTTTAATGGGGGGACTCCTCGAGCTGGTGGTTTCTTTTACTTATGTAGGGGTTTTGTGTAGTGGGTGTATACTTTGGAAACCCCATGTTAGCAAGGCTGCTCTTAAACAACTTTCAGGATGCTACACTTAAGAATATTGTGCCTAGTACACTAAACCTATTACACCTGACCTTCGTATATACGAGGACTAGGTGCTGGGGTCTATCCTGTATGGAGTGGAGATATGGGGTTTTTCTAACATTGAGTTGCTTATTAATGCTGAAAATACATTTTTGTGCAATTTAGCCTTGCTGTTCCCCAGTACCCCTTCGCACCCACTACATCTGGACATGAGTTTAAGAAGTTCAGCTGACAAAGTCAAGCTATGTCCTCTCTTGTATTGGTGCAGGTTGTGGACCACTCCATCACTTGTGCACTATGCAAAAGCCCTTCAGGACATAATAGTCAATGATCAATCTCTCCAAGTCGCCTGGTTTGAGTACATTAGAGAATCGCTCTGGCACTTGGGGTTATCAGATTTGTGGGTACACCCTGCAACAACCAGTTTTCCATCTGCACATCCCCTCTCCATCCATCCAGCCATCTCTGAAAGGCTGAGTCCTCTAAAGTGGTTAGTGCCTGCCTTGATTTTAAATCCTTGAGTGAGCGTGAGTGATATAGGGATCAGCTGACTGTCTCCATTGACAGGAAGATATATTTCCAGTTTAGAGTGGGCACTCTCCCGCTGAGACCATTTACAACTAAGTGGACAAGTGGGGCTACTGATGTATGCCCCATCTGTTCCTTTACATCGGTTTGTGTCACACATGTTTTCTTCGCCTGCCCAGCTTATGCTCCCGCTGTCAAAACTTGACTAGCACCTATTTGCAGGCACTTGGGTGCCCGCAGCCATTCTATCTCTCACTGTATCTTGCGGTCTGATGGTAGCCCATTGTTTACTATTCCAGTAGCCAACTTTCTAGGTGCGATGCCTCACTAAACTGATCATCCTGTTTGCCCTGCTTGTTATGTAATGGTTGATATTTTATTGGTACACCCTGAATAAAATCACTCCTTCCCTTCTGGACAGGTTAGACATTTTTTATGCCTTTGTAATGCTAATTCTTGTAAATTATATGAATTACAAACTTGTTACTCGGTGAATGCATTGTTTTTAATTATTTATTTGCATTTTATACATGTCTTGAACTTGTAGGGCCCTGTTGGCCAAAATAAAGTCATTTTTCATTTGATTTGAAGTTGTATTGTTATGGCAAACAAAGCTTAGATGTCACCAT
Source organism: Pleurodeles waltl (assembly GCF_031143425.1). Classification (NCBI taxonomy): domain Eukaryota; kingdom Metazoa; phylum Chordata; class Amphibia; order Caudata; family Salamandridae; genus Pleurodeles; species Pleurodeles waltl. Next base: position 1,216,814,321 of record NC_090437.1, on the reverse strand, counting down.
ACCTTTTACATTTTGTGTTTCATCTGGAACTATTAGGATGTTGGGTTAGATATTATTCAGTCAAATAATTTTGATGAGGAGATAAGAGTGGAAACCGAATTTCTCTGTATTTGGTCTGCATTACCTTATTTACTGTGGACCCCAGTTGTTGGACTGTTGGATATATTCTGAGAAAACAGAAGTATACTACATTCTGGAATAACTGAAGTAATATATTCTCAGCCTCCTGTACACTACTTAAATAGCCCTCCAGCCTGGCAAATCAGCAGAAGCCACATCCTCGGCTTGCCAGGCGTAGGACCGACCTCCATATTTATAGATTGCTGTATTGCCTGCATGGATCTCCAAGCTTTCAGAGCAACCACCAGTGCATTGATAGCTCTAAAGGATGGAGAATTTTCTGACCATATGCCATATTTCTTGTACCCTTACTGCAATCATTTTCATTTCTCACAAATAAACTTTCAAAGCGTGAGCTTATTCCTGATAAATGAAAAACAGTGGCCTAAACACACAGGGTAGTGGGGGCAATTGAACAATTATCCTGTCTGGGCCTGCCATTCTTGGCAAGGTGATCCTATGTAGGGAAATGAAGGGATGGTCATCTCACAGTAACTAGGACAGGATGACCATCACTGTAATCATACAATTCTGTGGTCCTGGGGACATTTAGGTCAAGGTTTCTGGTGGCAACTGAAGCTATGCACACAGAAGCGCAACAATTCCTTCACCCCTTAATGGAGCAAGACAGCCACAAGTTTTGGTAGGGCGAGAACATGCTGATATATAGTGGTGACTTCATTCTGCCAAACTCTAAATGATCCCCTCTGTTACCTGTCCAGAAATGGACAATTTGTTCTCAGGGGTAGATAACTGTTCATGATGGACAAAAAGGAGTTTAAATATTTGGGTTCCGTTATGTTATGTACAATCAAAGAATGGCACAAACATTATCCAGCATGCAGGTTTTAGACACAAGGAGTGAGAAACCAAAGGCAACTGCTTAGCAGGGGTAGGGTGGAGTCTGGTGACTCTGTGTTATTCATGCCAGCCAAATTCTGCCAATAGCTGCATGGCAGAATTTTTTCCCAGGAATCTCCAGAAGTGCAAACTGGCAAGCGAAATTTGGAGTACCCAAGTAAGATTTTCTAATGTGAGCAATCACTGGTGGGTGCGGGCGGTCACACTCAGAGGGCGGATTCTTGAGAAGGCTTGCTGCGGTTCGATTTCACTTTCTACTGGAGTGGCAGCAAAATCAACAAGAATGGCTGTGTACTTTTGAGCACCGCATTGTGACTTTCGTGCTGATTTTTTAGGGCTGCTCGCACTACTGGCCCTAAACTTTATTTAACTTAGTGGAATTCTGAGAAGTGAAACACAAGTTCCACCAACCCCTACTGTTTAGTAAGACAAGGTGGGCAGATTTACCAAGATTTGATGCAACACAGCATAGCAGATGGCAGCAAACAAAACTGCTGGGCTATTTTTCATTAAAGGGGGAAGCAGAACAGTGACATATCTAGCTAATACAGGCACTGTTTTGCTCTCTCCCAGCATTGGCATTTGTTTGTCTCCCTTGTGCTACACAACCTGCAAAGGAAATCTGCCTTTTCTGCATGGTCACTCTGTATTTTTCGCCTTTTGCCTAACCCTATATTTTTGCTGGTTTTAAGATCCTGTGTACTTTACCCCTGCTAACCAGTAGTAACTGCCTGTGCTTCTCCATTAAACATGGTCGATTTGGCATATTCCTAATTAGTATATTTTACTTACATATAAGTCCCTTGTGTATGGTACAAAAGATATCCCATGGCCTGTTAAATATTATTAGTGGACGACAGCACCTACCTATTGTGTCATTCATTATATTGACACTGTAAAACATGGTTTCAGGCCTACCACTATAGCCTGACTACAGCAGTGTAAAAAACTACAGTTTACCTATCAAAAGAAACCCATTTGACAGGTCAACGTCCTTTTAAATATCAACAAGTCACCATATTTAGGCCTTGTCTCACCTACAAGGTAAAGCTATTTTTCAGTGTGGCAGGCCTAGCTGTCCTATATAGAAAACTATATTACAGATAAAATTGGTAATTCTCTATCTTGTGAATGGGACTAGCTAGAAAAATAATTTAGATAATAAAAATCCAATTCAATAGAGAATAATAATAAATATCAATGAAACATAACGTATAGAGAGGTGCCTTTTTCCTGCCTAATATTCCTGGATGTTAAATTTACACTTGCGCTCCCACTTATCCCAGACAACATTTAGCATTTGAATGCGTGTGAAAAAGGTACAAAGTGCTTCACAGGAGCAAAAAATAAGATGAACTAAAGGAGCTGGGATGACTGCTCTGAACCTGACAGAATATGCAGGGTAGGGCTGTGAGCAACCTTTTTGACATCACAGTATCAAATCCTGCTTTAAAGTCAAATCCTGCTTGACAGGGCTCCTGAGTTTTACATTTAAAACTAGGGGCACCTTTAAAAGAAAGGGAGAGAGTATGCCAAATCAGTTCTTCTGTGTCCACTGTCTGTTTGCTGGAAAACCCTACTTCTGTTCTACCAGTCTTCTGTCTGACTTTATTGTGGGCACAGTGACTAGATGTGGGAGAACACTAGAATTACCGCAGTTCTCGCTCTTCACACCCCAGCTCTCAGAGCCCAAGTTTAGTGTAACTAAAGTCTTTTGCTATCTTGAAAATACCCTAAGTGGGTAGGGTTGGCCCCAGGAACTTTTACTTAATCAAACAGCAGTAGTAGTGTTGTGTAGTACCACCTACTAGCTTGTGCCAGGCATACATGTGGCATCTCCAGGCACCCATTTCAGAACACTTCTGCACCTGAAAGAAATCAGAAGAGGACTGGACCTGCTGTTTGTGACCTGAGAAGAGCTCTAAAAGACTGGCTCCTCTTTCTTGTACCCAGGACAAAGAAGTGTACTGCAAGGGCTAAATGGCAGACATCCTGTTCAAGCTACAAGTATATTTAAGTAAGCTACAAGAGGGCTTTACCTCAACCACGTCGCTGATCGCTGGCTGCTCACTTGCAACTGGATCTGATCTGGAGCCTGCTTTTGACCTTTGCCAGACACTTTGGCCCTCCTTACAAGTGTGGCGGTCTTAAGACCCCAACACTCGCGGTGGCAGTCTTACCGTTGGGGCCCAGCAGTAAAGACCGCCGTATTATTACTTCAGCGGTTTGGCTGAAGCCATAACGCCGCCAGTACCACCAGGGCGGTCGGACCGCTGGGCCTGAGGTGAGAACCTCCAGCCCGGTGGCAGCCGTAAGACCACCGCCGGTATTATGAGTCAGCAGACCACCATGAAAACCCTGGTGGTAACGCACCTGCCGACAGGAATCCCAATTCCTATCACTAGCACACATACCCCCACATGTCCACACACATTCAAACACTCCCCCCACTCACCAACACACCTGCAGACACACACCCCCATTCACTCACAAACACGCACTCTGACACCCCCATTCGCTCACAAACACGCACAGATACAGAGACCCCGACTCCTCTGCATCCAAGCACACACACACATAGACAGACACCCCTATCCCCACCCATGTACACACTTGCAGACACCCCCCACCCGTCCACACATTTGCAAACACCCCCACCTGCTCTCACACAGACGTAGACACACCTCCACACCCCTCCACATTCATGCACACCTCCACTGCTCCATGCTCGCATACATTCACACACTCCCTCATCCACATACTTGCACACACCCCTCATCCACACACTTGCACACCCCCCTCATCCGCACACTTGCACACAACCCCCCTCATCCGCACACTTGCACACCTCCCCATATCCATGCATCCCAATACACACACCTACTTACTCACACCCTGACATGCCCTCCCTTCTGAATACATGCAGACAGACACACCCTCCACACACACATCCATACACACATGCACTCATGCACAACCATACCCCTACACCTACACGCACACACCACACACATGCACACAACAGCCCCGCCCGCTATCGGATGGTCCACCTACCTGTCTTGGCAAGGCGGCTGTCCGGGAGGGGATGGGTCTCGGCGTTTTCCACTGCCTGCACCGCACCACTTTATGATGTATCGTAATACGGCAGGCAGAGTACTGTTGGTGTGGCGGTGCTGGCGGTGGAAACACCTCTCTTCCGCCATTGGCCAGTCCGATGGTGTCGGATTTCCACCACTAAACAGGTGGAAATCCATCTTGACTCATAATATGGCGGTCTTCTGACACTCACAGCTTCGGCGGTCATGTGAAAAGACCGCCAAAGTCATAATGAGGGCTTTTGTGCCTCCCCTGACGTCTTTGAAGGTTTTGGAAGTGTACTCCTGGACTGGATTGTGACTTAAGGAATTAAAGTCATAAGATAAGATCTCTGTTCAGGACGAACCTGGTTGGTGTATCTAACTTGTGCGCAATCGTGGTCAGTATCAAATCATACATGTCCCATTCTACAGTGACTGTTGACTATAATAGGCACTTTTATCTTCTTGGCGCTATTCCAACTAAAAATTATAAAAATCCATGCCTCCGCTTCACCTTATCGGATGTTTATCATTTTAGCTCTATTTTTTATAAATCGGTTTGGGATTTTTATTGTTTTGCCTTTCGACTTTATTACTGTTTTTAATAATGCCCTGCATTACTCATTGGCCTAAGTTAAGCCTGTCTGCTTTGTGTCATAGCTACCAGGGGCGAGGGGATTGAGCTGAGGTTAATTTAGTGACTTGGATGGTTCGCCCTGAAAAGGATTGTGATTATTTCTCAAAGTGGATAGTCACCCACCTCAGATAATATAGCAATTTCTTACAGTGTTTGCATGATGTCTAACATAGGTTTTGTATTGAAAGTGTACCTTTCCAATACAACTTACTATACCTGTACGCAGCGTCATAGTCTCCCAAGTTTGCATGTGTGCTGTACAATACAGTTTAATGCAAAGTTGGAAATCTTTAGAGAGAAGAAAACTTTTTCCTGCCTCAAGGAGGTGTTTTTGATGCATATCTCTACAAATGTTAGTAGATAGGGCACTAGATAAAAACCTTTGGGTGGTTGCATAGGAACACCCATGTAGCATCCATTGTATGCAACCATGGAGCAAACTAGCACAAAGGAGTGCATGCACTACTTTTCATTAATTTAAGGCAACTTTCTAGCTCAAACCAAGTTGTCCTATCTCAGAACTTTGCACCTGCTTACGTGACTTTTGAGAAACAAACCTGGTACAAAGTGTAAGCATTCTACTCCAGTTATAATTGAAAAACATTGGTGAACATATATGTCTTACAAGAGCATCCAAAACCTCTACAATAGAAGGCAACTCTGAGAAACAAAGAGAGAGCAGTTTACAAGGTATAGTAAAAAAAACAGCACCCTCACATGTGTTTTTTTAAGTGGGGTATAGATAGAAGGAAAGCTAGCAAAGACCTAAGAGACCTAAGAGTGCATTAGGAAACAGAAGGCAGAAGTTGGTTCACAATACAATATGGTATTGTGGGCTTCATTTCAGGGGGGCAAACATAAAATCTTGTTGAAGATGTATAGAAAGAATAGTAGACGTGACATGATGTATAAATACACTGTGGTACTTTACAAGGTCGTTTCACAATGCGTGACTTTATAATGCATTGTATTGTACCACTATGTAATTTACCTTTTCTACATACATTTTTATTACACTTTTTTTAACACACAATCCAAAATAGACAATTACATGAACTAACATTTGTGGACATGTACAAGGTAGGATTACCAAACAATATGGCATCATCATTTTCATGCACTAGAAGGTCAAAACATTTGTTTTTCAAACATTAACAATAAAATAAGTACTAATCTGCAAAATTAAGCAAACTCTTAAGCATGTTGTACAGATCAAAATAGATGTACCACAGAAATACTATATATATGTACATCCAACATTTTGTCATCAGTCAACTGGCATCCTCTGAGGGAGCAGTATAACAATCCTGAAATCGGTGGAAGGTGAAGCCGAAGAAACGGTTCCATTTATCTTCTACTTTCCGTTAGGGAAAATAAATAAAGCAACAAACGTTTTCTCTTTATCTTACACAATTAGATTGCTATAAGTAATATATTTTCCCCTTTTATAAAAGAAAAATTTATTTTTTCTAACACTGTTATGAAATTGGTATACTCTTTGCTGAAGAATTCTCTAAAAGTGGAAATGAAAATAAAAACAAACAGTAATAACATACATATATCCAATGAAAAACATATAAGAAGTGTGTTAGTCATTTTATCATGTTTTACAAATAAAAATAAAACAAAAATAATATTCTCTTTTTTCAGCGCTATTAACAAAAGGGACAAAAAGAAAAATACTATTTTGACTGAAACAAATTAATTTAGAATTTCTTTATTTTTCACAGGAAATACATAGCATTAGCTAATAATAACTAAATATGTGAAGAACAACAGGAAATAGATCATAATGGGCAAATTAAGAAAAATAAACTCTCCTGTTTAAGAAGCAATTAAAACAATACACTGAAAATTATTGAAACAAATTTTTCTGTTAATTAACAATTTGTATCACACTATCAATAATCAAAGTGCAATTTACTTAACAAACTATCAAATTTTTATGCATTCATCAAATAAAAATAGAAATGAAAAGGAAACCCAACACAAAAACTTAAACATTTTATTTGCCTCCGCCTATTAGATACAAGGAAACATATAAGAATAAGAAGTCAAAAACACAACCAAATAATCTACTTTTTTTATATTTCAACACGAAACTAAAAAGGACCATAAGTAAGAATTAAAAACAAAAGTGTTCTTATTCAGCAAAGTAGATCACTAATGCAAAAGGTAAAACATTATGAGAAAGACAAAGCCCATAAGACAAAATATTTTACGCTAGAAGATTAAAATGACAATTTTACATTTATACTTGTATTCTTCTTTTAAATAAAAACTGTTCCAGAATCGAGAATATGTGGAGAGCCAAATACATCTGGACAAAAAAGGGGAGCAGAATATTACAAAATTGAAGGGTACCTTGTTGTAAGGATAGACACGCTGAACCCAGGGCTTATTGAAAGTGTGGGAACTATTTCTCTACCCACTGCAAGGGCAGAGAACGTACTCAGGAGGACTTTATTGAAAGACTCTCAGAGCATAACCACTTTGCTTCTGCAATAAACAGTTAGAGAAGATGTTCAACAAATCAAAGCACTAGCATCCACCTCCAAAGAGCTCTCTGGTATACTGCTAAGTGAAGTTTCAAGAGGAGTCTGCTGACCCAAACTTAAAAGGAATTATCAGTAGGAAAAGACTGATGAGTAAGGTAGTTACTCCCCAACCCAAATCATTTAGTAAAATAAATACACAACTGAAGAATTAACACAAATATTTATTTGTCTTAATGAGAAGAAAAACCCATTAAAAAAGTAACTATCTTTAATACTCTACATAACACTATTACGTTAAAAAACAGTGGAACTGGATGATAGGTGGGATATTTCAAACAATGCCCCACCTATTCTTTCAATCAGTCAATCATTCAATAAGGATTCCTAAAGTGTGAGTAATCACCCAATAGGGTATCCAGGCCCTTGAAGCTGTCAAGTTTACACAGTGTATTCTGAAATTAACAACACTACAATATCTCTTGTATATGTCTTACTATTAGATAAACATACTTCTACTAACATAGAATTTTTTACTGTACTAAAAGAAAAAACAATAGAAAAGCCTGTGAAAATAATAATTGACTTTGAATTATCAAAGAGGTCTGCTATTAAAAAATGATAACTTGATACATAAATAGAAGGGTCTTATTTTTTCATCTGTCACAGACAATTCAATGTAAAATATAAACAAAATCCTTATCAGAAGACTCCATGAACAACAGTAAACTCCAATTTGAAATTTAAAACAAAGGTACTGCCTTACCTATTACTTCTCCTGAACATGCAGATGACTTCTATCAGCAATCGTTCAATCAAACTATTATTCCCACAATGAAGAAAAACATGTCCCTTTGCTAAATTATTTTGAGGAAACCTGAAATGGTCATCTAGACAGGTCAGATCACAGAAGGGTTACACATTATCAAATTGAGTATTGGAACTGCTACTTAACCTTTTTAGATGGGAGAACAAAAATAAACAGTCCTATACAGGGTTGGCATAACTTCTTCTGTAGTATAGGAAAATGCCACACTACTTTTCTGGACATGAGACAAGCCAAATCATCTACAGGTTAATGAGAGACTCACATTTAAAGGTCAACAATTCGAATGTTTTGGGGACAAATTACCCAGAAAATATAACTTACATATTACATCTTTGCACATATAACTATTGATAAGTTGATCTTACCCTCCTGTGCAATTGTTTAAACAAGCAAATGCAATGCAATAGGTCTCTTATTTACTTGAAACAGAGCTCTTGGCATTGTAAATGCATAAGGAATGACCTGCAAAGCATTATGGGGTGAGTTTCCAAGTGCAGCGAATATTGTACTATGTTGACTGTAATGCTCAGAACAGCCCATAGAGGACACCACAATAAAAATAGCATTTCCAAGAAACATGGTCATGTAACCATTTAGTTAGCCTCTAGAGGGCATGACCACATGAAAACAAAATGGCAGAAAGTAATGCAGTGCACCCATATATTTAGCCCCTAGATGATGTAGTGCATTATACATTTTCAGGGCTAGCAGGCCTACTGCAATGATATTACAAACAAGACCCATACAAAAGTTCCAGCCATCAGAGAGCTTAAAAAGACACTGAATGGTGGGAGAGGTTATGATTTGGGGGTCCACACTAATCTAGTGTATGGACCAAGACATGACCTAGACAGAAGGAGTGTGTTGTGCTGAACATTTTGGTGGTGGTGCCATTGCCCTAGGACAACCACAGGCTGAGTCATGGGCAAAAATGCTTTTACAAAGAATGCTTGCAAATCATTATGGGTCGAGTTTCAGCAAGTGCAGTGAATATTGTATTATCGTCTCTCACGCAGGATGGGATAGAAATTTTGCTGATTTCTGTATTTTTATTTAGGAGAAGCATTTACCAATTACAAGGGTGTTTTTGAAAGCCATGGAGCATGAAAGGGAGAGACAAAAGCAAAATTGAAATGACTCAGATTAGTTAACAGTGTGAACAATGTGACGAACACTCCAATACTGCTGATTGAGTTTGCACTGTTCACACTTAAAGCACCATGGCTGACATGGAGCACAAAGGGGAGAGACAAAAGAAAAAAGCCCTCCTGAAAGTATATCGCCAATCATGCAATAATCCATGTAATAGGGTCAGTCTGCAAGGTGTAACAAAAGAGACTCAAGGCAGGACAAACGTAAAGCATTTACCAACGACATCAAGGAATTGTTGGAAGGCATGCCAATGAATGAATGAAAGTGATGGGCATGAGATAGGTGTGTTTAAAGCCCACAGAATAGATTACAACAGGTCGAAAAGCAGCGCTTGCGCGCTGCTATGTTCAACCTAAAAAGAAACTAATTAACTAAACCCTAATTGGCTACCACAAATCTGAGCAATTTACATTTCTCCTCCTTAAGCCCAAGAATAGTATTTTATATCCAGATTTAGTGTAACATAGATTTTGTAATCTCATTTGGATTTGCTGTTTTACTGTAAGTGATGGGAGACAGTTCAATTCCTTCTGTCATTACCCTTTAGTTATCCATGTATGATATTCACAATCAAATTTACCAACCTTCAACACAAATAACTTTTTTTTTTTTAAAGCACTCCAGAAAAGCCTAATATTTTATGACGAATAATGTATTTTTTTAACAGGTGACCATGAAGAATAGAACACATCCTGGCACAGGTACTAGCTTTAAACACCTCACTATTAACCAGATTCATTACTGCTGCTTTCTGGAGTTCCAGATACAGTTTTTGGTTGATTAACATGTTGAGCTTACATACCTGGTTAATTGAAAATGGATGGCACCTAAGTCTGTAGGCCATGATTTATGGTGCTAGAGTGCCAACTTTGAGCCAGCTGCTTACATTTCTATCTTTGCTGTGTTTAGTTCTAGTCATTTCTGACTCATACATTTAATGATCACCAGCACACATTTTCCAAAATTGAACCAGGATGTATAAACAAGCGATGCAGTAAGTTATAACACAAATTATTTATTTTCAGCATTATTATATGTGTCCGCAATCCAAATAATGCTAGTACGGAGAAAGAAGGCAATATCTAATGATGAAAAACTGGTTTCAATTAAGCCACCTCTTACAGAACTTGGGGCCGTATGTAGGAAAACATGAGCTATTTACGAGTCGCAATTGGCCATGTAACAAAATTGCGATTCGGAATTAGCGATTTCATAAAAATCGCTATTTGTGGTTTGCGAGGCCCATTTACCGAATCGCAATATGCATTCTCGCAATTTGCAATTTTTTTGCGATTCGATAAAAAATCACAAAATGCGAGAAAGTTCGAGAATGCACACCTGGAGGAGCCTGATGACATCACCAGCAGGAAATGAGTCATCCCAGGCAGTTTCAGGTGCCACACCCAAACCAGCATCCTGAGAGAGAGCAGCCCAGCCACACAGAGCAGCACTCAGCAGGAGCAGAAACACCTGAGCCACGATGGAGACCCCAGGACCAGCACAGGAGAAGGCAGAAAGGAAGCGCAAGCTTAAATTTAGTGAACAGGAGCTTGAGGTCCTGACTGAGGAGGTGGTGAGGAGCCATGACCGCCTGTTCGGGAAAAGCTCACTCCAGGTTCCTGAGAGTGAAAAGAGAAGGTTATGGCTGGACATTCAATCCAAAATCTGCGCCATTGGAGTGGCACAGCGCTCCATTGAGGAAATAAAAAAAAGGTGGTACGACCTGTGCTCCCGTGCAAAGGAGAGGGTGGCAAGGAGACTTGCGGAGGCCAGGGGTACAGGTGGCGGACCACCAACAGAAGCACCATCCACACCATTGGAGGACCTGGTGGAATCCACACTCCTCCCTGAAGCTGTGACTGGGGACACAGACATCGACACCTCCGTCACACCGAGTACCAGCCAAGGTAAGTGCAATGATGTTTGGGAACCCTATATGTGTATGCACAAAAGCCCCTTAGGAATTAGTATGTAATGTGAAGCAGTGTGTGAAGTAGTCCAGTCCACATCTTAGAAGCAGCAAAACAATGCATTAAGGGAGTGGCAGTCCACAAACTAGTACAGACAGTAGCATAACAATGTAATGAAGTATAGTGACACCCAAGGTAACACAACACACACAACACCGTGTAGAGCAGTACCTGTACCTTTATTGCCATTTTCTGAGAGATAATGTAACATACAGAACTGACATGCTGCATATTGTTGTTGCAGGAGGGCCAGGCCCAGCAGCCACACCGAGTACATGTGTAGGAGAGACGGACACCCATCAGCCCTTGGATACCTAGTGGGTCCCTCCACATGTCCACTGTCCGACGCAGGCCCAGGGCACTACCACTGCCAGAGTTCAGCAGCGACTCTGATGAGCACTTTGAAGGGCTAAGCACACCGTCAGCACCAGACAGGCGCAGCCAGATTCTGGAGGGCAGGGGTCAGCCAGCACCACGCAGGATTGCGACAGAGTCCCAGCAACAACATCATGAGGCAGGTGAGGGTCCGTCCTTATTCGGGGGCATTGAGGCTGATATGTTGCAGCAGCAGCGTCTGCAAAATAAGCGGATCCTCAGTTTAGACCGGAACCTGCGAGTACACAACCGAAACATGATGGGCCTGCATCGCCAACTGGACGTACTAAATGGCAATATTTTACAGCTGCATGAGGGACAGGTGCAGGCTTCAGAGGACACCAGGTACCTAACAAGTGCTGTCCGTGACCTCTGCCAGGAGCTGCTCCATGAAAGGATTAGCCGGCGCAGACAGGAACACAGATTCCGGACAATGTTTGGCAGCTACTGCAGGTCCTCCAACAGGATGGCTAATTCCACTGCATTAATCGCCCGTCGCACAGTGGCGGCACAAGTGGAGGCTGCACATAGCAGCAGGGACGTTGTCCAGGGACTAGTTCAAATCACAAATGTGATTGAACACATAATGGGACAAAGATCTGCCACTCCCAGTGAGGTAGCCTTGGGGGACACTGAGGACAGTTCAAGCCTCAGTAGTGCTGCCGTACCAGCAGCAGACACCAGACGGCGCAGTGCCAGGCACAGCACTGCCACTGAAGGTGACAGTCGAGGTGCCAGTGACTTAACTGGGCACCCAAGTGGTGCGCGTGGGAGAAGAAAGTGACTCTTGCCGCCATTACACTGCTGTTGCAACTATGAGGGAATAGTGCGTGACTCTGTTCATTAGTTTATTTGCGTTTGTGACATCACCTGTTTCATTTATTTCTCAATCATTCATTACCTGACATAAGGTAATAAATTTATATCACTACAGGTACAGTTGCCAGTGGATTTGTGTAATTCATACTCACGTCTGAAATGGTTGTGTGTGATGTCGGAACGCCTTTGCCTTCCCTCTGCTGCACTGGTCCTGTCTGCTGGCTGTAGAGGTGGTATGGGATCATCATCCTCATCTGATTCAGTGTCACTGATTTCTATAGGTATGCCCCTGGTTGTAGCTATATTGTGCAAGATTGCACAAATAGCCACTATTCTACATGTGGTCTCTGGACTGTACTGTAGTGCCCCTCCACTTTTGTGGAGGCAACGGAAGCGACTCTTCAGCAGGCCAAATGTGCGCTCCACCACGTTGCGGGTTGCCCTGTGTGCTGCATTGTATCTCAGTTCTGCTGTTGTTGTGGGATTGAGGTAGGGTGTCATCATGTAGGTGCGCACTGCGTAGGCACTGTCTCCTGGAAGGGACAGAGGGTGTGATGAGTAACTGAGCCATCTGACATGGGTTCGCCATCTATGCACCAGTGTACAGAGTGACATTACCTAGTAGACATCCTTCACCAAACTCCCCAGCTAGCAGTCTTGTGTGAATGCCGCTGTGGCGAAAGATGTACGAATCATGTGTGCTCCCTGGGTACCTGGCCACGAGATCAGTTATGATACAGGAGGCATTGCATATCACCTGAATATTCATGGAATGTTGGTATTTACGGTTTTGGTACACATACTCTGTGGCTGATGGTGGACATATTGCCACATGTGTACCATCTATGGCACCTAGGACGTGGGGGAACTGTGCTATCTGGTAAAACTCTATTTTTGTCTGCTGTATTTCCTGTGGGGTGTGGGGGAATCTGATGTACTGTTGGAGTTTGCTTAGCATGGCGTTGATAAATGCATTGAAAAATTTGGAGAGGATACTCTGTGAAACCCCTCCAGCTGCTGCTATGACCCCTTGATAGCTTCCTGAGGCAAGTAGGTGTAGGGAGCATAATACCTGCACATGGGTGGGTATGCTGTGAGTCCTTAGTGTTCTGCGCTGCAGTATGGGTTGTAGCTCAGCTATCAGATCAAGTATCATGGCTGAGTTCAACCTATACCTCTCATATACTTCCTCCTCTGTCAGGTCAAAAAGTGTAATGCACACTCTGAAAATGCGCTCCTGTCTCCTCCTCCCTCTCCTCAAACCTGCCACGATCCTCATCCACCTCGCCATGACGTAGAGTCCAGCCATTGTGGAAAAGAGTCTGAGGCATTCTGGGCCTCTTTATATAGGTTGCACCTGGTTACCACCTGGTTTCACTTGGTGGTATTTTGCATGTGCAAAATGCCATTCTGCGAAAAATTGCAATTTGCGATTTTTTGTGCATCTATTTGCGACTGGGATTTTGCAAATCGCATTTTGCGCCTCGCAATTTCCTACTGGAAATACCGAATCGCAAAATGTGACTCACAAAACCAGCTCGCAACGCAAAAAATCGCAATTTTTGCGATTTCTTATTTTTGGTCTGCGAATGCCTTCCATGCATCGCAGACCACGTTTTTGCACTTGCAAACGGATGATTTTTGAGATTCGCACCATTTGCGAGTGCAAAAGCTTTTCATACATCTGCCCTTAATGCTGAAAAGAGGTGAAACCTGACTTGGAAAGAATAACTTTGCTAGAGAATGGTCAGATAATAATGACTAAAACCAGTTTAGGGCAGTGCCCCGAAATTCAGTGTTGGGAAGTTACTTGACCATCAAATATAGATTCTGATAAAAACTTTAAAGCACTGAATCAAACGCCATGGGAAAGATTCAGATAATCAGGAATAGCCACCATGACTGTTTTTGTGCCTCAATCAAGCTTGGAATCTGCTTGAAGTGTATTCAGGGGTTTGAAAGTGGTTATATAACTGGACTATTAGAGACATCCAATAATTACTTATTTATCAATGGCCAAACTCCATTTTTTTATAGTCAAGAGACAAAGTAGCAGCTCTTAAAGAGAGATGAATCCTAAATAATGCAAGTCTAGCAGTTTAGTTCAGTTCAAAATACTTTATTTGTCTACAGAGAGACACAAAAGTTCATACAGAAAACCCCAACAATATCAATACATTAACATAAAATTAAGTTAAAAGTTAAAAGTATATTTATACAAAAACAGTACTATTTAAATTACATTCATTATTACGTATATAAATAATAATAAATCATGAGTACAATTCATTACTACTTATTTTGAGTTGCAAAGCACTTATTATAACATTCAACACAGCATAATACATCCCTATGCTCTCTAGACATTGTAGTTGTGCAAATGCCACCTTATGGGGTCTAATTTTAGATTCAAAGTGGGAGCAGAAAACGTCTCCTTTGTTTGATATAAAACAGGCAGAATAATATAAAGTGCAAAGTACTCTGTACTGTACTAGTGCCACAAGGGCACAGGGGAAGAGATGGAGATGACATTCCTTGGGCAGAAAAATCCAACAAAAATTGGAGGGAGTTGAGGTGAAGTATAGTTCAGAAGAACATATGCCAATCATTGATGATTACTAGCAAATATAATTCTGGTGATAGACTCCCATTTAGATTTCAGTTAACAAGAGCCTTGGCCCTTTCCTCCAAATTTGCCAAATGCTTAAATAAATGTCTATTAAATAATTCTTAGCTACAGAGGGGGTCAAAACAGAAGGGTCAGTGGGATTCGAAAAAAGTTCTGGTAAACTAAAGCCATTTAAGCTTTGTCTTACAAAAAAGAGCCATGGAATATCTAGTGCATTGTCTAAGGAGAGACAATTAGCCAAAATATCTCTACAAAAGTGTGCCTCAAGTTTCCTCAATATTCTAAGCCATAATAAAAACAGGCTGGAGTTTTATATAGTCTTCTATAAAGCAGAGTCCCACATCTGAATGGCAAAGAATAGTGGGTGCTGATTGTGGAATGGCAAGAAACCTTTTTATAACTTTGTTTTCCACTTTCCTCAGGCAATCACTTTTAATGAAACCCCACACCCATGACCTGAAGGTGCCAATAGACAGACATTTGCTTTCAAAAATATGTACTAGCTCTTTTGCTGGTATATGTCCAAGTGTGTTGGCAAATTAAAAAATTGCCTCAAAAGATATTTTTTATAGTCAACAGACAAAGTAGTAGCTCCTAAAGAGAGATGTGTCAGAAATAATACAGGTACAACAACTCGTTGAGACCTTAGTGGCTATTTAGAGACTAGAAAAAAAAGACAGTCGTCAAGAGTTGTCTTTGCACATTTCTGATTTTGACAAGCTGAAATAATCATTGCCAGTAGGACAAAGGCAACCAGCTATGAATTAACCAAGTGGTTAATATTGGTACTTGTGGTGTTTGCCAAAGGGACATGCGTGAGGTTAGTTCTATAATTATTTTGGAAAGAATATGGATCTCGGTAGTAAGAAGCAGAAACACACTCAGAGAGTTCCCCAAAAAGGAATTCCTGTGAGACTTTTGAAGAACAGAAACCATGAGTTTCATGAGTTCATTTTTAAGACACTGCCTATAGAATACTTGCAGCGAAGACACTGTATTCCCATGTGAATTTTAAGTTATGTTGATTTCTATAATGCACTAATCACCTGAGAGGGTATCCAGGCACTTGGGCAGAGTGGTTGTGATTGTTAATGTTCCCAGGTTGTAGATGTGGTGGGGCATGGGTCCGGGGGGACCCTTAGTGAATGGTCCGCATGATTGGTTCTGTGTCATTTCTGGTGAGGGCTCTCCATTCGGTCTGGTGGCTGTCTTGGTTGGTGGTGGGTGGGTTAGTGATGAGTTTTCTAGGGTTGGGTTGGTCTACAAAGTTGCTGTAGATGTTTGTGGTTTTGTTGCAGAAGGATAGGTTGACACAGAGTTGCTGGGAGGTGACAATGTTATTGACTATTGCTGAGAGCGAGATGAAATACTTGATGGTTAAGAAGATCTCCTTGCAGCTTGTAACTGTCTTTGATGTGGTCCACTAGTGTTTTTTTCTCGATGTCTCTTATTTGCTGGTAATAGCATCTGAGTGCAGCCTTGTGGGTAGTTGGTGGTGTTGTCGCTGGATCTCTATTTCCTTTGTAGCTGTTTACAATGTGGTTTGGTGTGTCCAAGGTCTTCTGTATACCAGCTTTCCTGCTTGTTTGATCTACTGTACTTGTGGGGATTGATGGGTACAAGGGAGTCTGTACAGATCTTGATCCAGTTGTTGAAGTTGTTGATGTCCTTTTCAAGTTGTCTGTGGGGCTAGGTTGATTTGTGCTGAAGTCGCTGAGCCAATCTGCTACTGTGATTTTGCCCCAGCTGTGAATTGGAATTCTTAACCTGGCAGGGGTGTTGACTTGAAGTGTGTTGATTTGGAAGTGGATAATGAAGTGGTCGGTCCATGTGAGCAGTGTGGTGGAGTTGTAGTTGATGCTGTTGCTTATGGTGAAAAGAGATCCAGTGTGTGTTTGTTCTGAGAGGAACTGGGTTAGTCTGATGTTGCTCAAGCTTTGTAGGAGTGCTGTGGAGCAGGGGTTGTTTCAGTCTTCCAGGTGAAGGTTGAGGTCACTGAGGAGAATGTAGGCTCTGGAGTTGATGGTGAGCAGAGTGATGAAGTTGGTGATGAGGTTCGTAAAGGGGGCTTGTAGTCTGGGTGGTTGGTAGGCAAGGGTTCCATTCAAGATGACTTTTTTGGAAATTTGCAGCTCGAAGTGCAGGTCATCCATGAAGAGGGTGGTGTATTGTGCATTTGATGGATTCCATGTAGATGATAGTGAGTCTTCATTCTGTCTTGTGAAGACGGTCCTGTTGAGTGTTCTTCTAAGTCACGGGGACTGCCATGGAAATGTCAGGAGCCAAAGAGGGGTTGAGCCAGGCCTCTGTGGGGAAGAGGATGTTGAGTGTATCACTACTCAGCAGGTCCCAAATTTTTGTTGTGTGCTTGCTGAATGATTGTGTTTTGAGAAGCATCATGACAGTGATTGTTGATGTGTGGGCTTGCTATGTAGTGTAGGGTAGGGTGTCAGTGTTGTTGGTGCTTGTGTGACGTGTGTTTTGGTAGGGGGTGTTGAAGATGTTGTTAGTATTTGCGTGGGTGGCTGCTGGATAACTGGCAGTGTGTGCATGTGAAAGCTTCTACTGTAGTGTGAGGCAAGGCAGCAGTTTAGGGAATTTTGTTAATGTCTAATGATATTTCACTTTTAGTACTGAACTCACCAATTGCATTCTATTTTAACAATTTTGCATTGTAAAAAATGATGGTAAACCAAGTAACTCTTTAATTTGAGGTGATGCTGTATATTGCTAGACCAGTACCTCCTAGAAGAAACAACTTGAGTCTTCAAGAGCAGTGAAAAATTATCACTTCTGTTAATGACCAGAATAAGTCATACAGGGAGATTCAACTGTTTTCAGCTTTAACAGTCCACTAATGGTGGCCTTTCTGCTTCCTGGAAGTACTGTATCTCTGAAAATCATTAGTAATAACCATTTGCAAAGCCAATAGATCTGGTGTAGACTACCAGCTTTTTGCCATGCCTGTTTTTTTTCAGTTTAGTATTGGGGAACCTGCCAGGACCCCACCAATCTATTTTAAAAAAAAAGTGGCTAAAAGCACAAATATTTTTTCATTTAGAAAGCACACACTTTTACAGTAGTCCTTGGCACTGAATGGCAATACATTGCAATAGGTGAACTCTTGTGAAAGAACAGAATGCTATCACTTACAGTGAAGTTAACCAAAGGCAGAAGTGGGTAGAGCCATTGTCTCATGCCAGATGTTGTAGTGGACCAAAGAAAAATGTGAATCACATAACAGCAGATTACTGAATGAAGAGAGCTGGCTGAAACCCCTTGTTCCTAAGTATATGAGTACACGGAATATATACATGAATATATCATTTTTTGGTCATATCAAAAAGTCCTGGTTAACGACATATCTAAAAATATTGCCTAACAGAGTTAACGTGTCTTACATTGAGTTAACAAAAATTCAGTTCCATTGAGTGTAGATTTTATGGGGCTATATCTGTGAAAACAATATATTGAACCAATATTTCTGCTAGACAATATTTTGGTTACAAAATTCAGGTACCATATCTAATGGGAGGGGAGAAAAGTATATATCATAATATTCCAAAAGGCATACTTGTCTGAATATCCTAATGAAGAAGATGGTAGAATCTGCGATTCTCGATTATTGTAAAATATCATTTACAGCGTGGCCCTTGATCTTAGTAAGGCCTTATGCTAGTTTTTATTTTTTAATTGGTAAATTTCATACTTTGAAGAAAAACCTTTGAAGCACGTTTATCAGCACAATCATTCCTGATGTTCCGTCACTAAGGACAACAGGTTAGTATAGTTCTGTGGATAATTCTAGCAGTAATGTAGCCACACAATCAGTGTAAAAAGTAGCAGAAGCCTGGCAAACAAAACTAAACAGGTATGGTAAGGGTATACAGAACACATAAGGAAAGTTGGATCACAATCAACGATGGAGAATCCAAAAGGGAATTTTTAGGGTCGAGCCTGCGTCGCATGCACTTGTGCATGTGTTTCGCTTGCGAGACGCTTTAGTAGAGAGAAAAGGGCTCGGAGCTCCGTCAGTGTTATGTCAGTGTCTTTCATTGGTTTGTTGGCTTGCCTTTCAAAATCTGCTTGCTTTCATTAGTGGAAGGCCCGCATACTTCATGCCTTTTCCGGTGGTTAGCCCTCCTCAAGCGCAGCGACCTAGTACTGAAAACATGCAAGGCTCGCTGTTTCCCGTCAGGTTTGTGCACTACTTTATATCTTTTTTTCGCAGCGTGATCTCGCTTGACAGAAGTCCAGCGCTTTGCATGACATCGACCCTGTTACATAGTTAATTGCACTTTTGCTGGTTACATCCATAATTACACTTTTGCCTAATTGCACTTTTGCCGATAGGTTTCACTACGAGTGAACTGTAGCTAGGCGATCACGCTCTTTTTGTGCATTTTTTTCTATCTGCATGCCTTCTTCAACTGTCTGTGGGAGTGAACTGAAGCAGCGTGATCGCGCTGTTTTTTTTCCATTAAATGTGGCAAGAAAAGTCTGGTTGGGAGTTGTAACTCGGAGAAATGCGAGACCTTAGTGAATTGCAAATGCTTGTTTGTTTAGCTTATTTAGGCCACATGTAAAAAAACTGGTTGCAAAGCACTGGTTGCATATTCCAACCAGTATTTTTGGTTGCCAGTAAAGAATGTTAAGCACCGACCCACGTGCTAGTAGGTATTGTAGTGGGTAACAAGCTGATCTACCTTATGAATAATAATGATGATGTAGGTCGCAAATTCAGACTCACCACAATTGGAAGCCATCACAGGAAGGCCATCTTCTTTCAATAACGTAAAAGTTTTTTAAAAGCACCCCATTTACTTAGAGGGAAATAAGACTGCTTTTAAAAAGAACAGTTTACTTTTTTGTTTCTTTGAGTGTTGGAAGTGGTACTGTGGACTAATGCCTACTCCCAAACAAACTTTTGTTTTGTCATTAATGGACGGGAATGGGTTACCATCCCAACTCTGAAGTCCCTAACTTAGCAATACTTTGTGGCTGCTAAGTAGCTTCTAAACCATCAAACATATGGATAGGAATCGGCTACTGCACGTGGCTTCCAAATAGTGATTCGATATTTTTTTTACATGTGACTTGTATAGAGCAAATCTACCTACAAATTGGTGAAATACGTAGACAATGAGGGCATATATCTTGTTTATAAGTGAAAATTATTTGAGGGATGTAATATTCTTTTTCGAACAACCCAAATAAAATATAATTCAAACGAATAAACTTGTGCTTTTAAATTCACATTTCCTTACTTTGTTTATTCTGATCAGCTTCATTTTCAATTACTTCATTTCACGTTTGCTATCGTAATACCCATGAACAGATTTAAACCGGGTTTGCAAATTTTGCCCGTTCATCTATCAACCTGAGATAACAACGTGCAGAAGGAGTTAGGAAACGTGGCGTCAGCTAATAATGTGTAGCTAATGTAAAGACGATCTTATGTTTCCCAAGTTGGAAGTATTGATCCACGCCTGCGTACATCTTGCAAATAGTCTGTATTTGTTGTTGTTACAGCAGCCGATGTAGCACAGAAAGATATAATGCAGCTTAAAATGTAATTACTGTCTCAGCGTTATGTACGCACTGTACCCGTGCATATTGTTCCACGCGCATCCCTCAAGCAGGGCTCCTTTAGCGCGCGGCATTGTAATCGAGATTCCACCTTAAATGGATTTTATCAGCGCGCGCACTGGTAAGCTCATGATAATATGGGCTCCTATAAAGAACAAATCAGCGCCCAACTCGGCTCGTCTTATCGCGCAGTCAAAACTGATGGCTGCAGAAGTCATAAAGATCCCATTTAATCTCGCGCCCATCTATCACCGCGAATGTCTTTATCCGCTTTGTGCAGTGGTAATATCGCCTCATTATGAAAGCAAAACAGATCTGGCATGAATAAAAGCGGAATGAAGTGCTCACTTGGATTTCTGACAGCATGATCAGTGGGGGCAGTAATCTGTGAGAATCAAGAGGGCTAAATTATTCCATAACAGTAATTTGAGGGAACAGCTCGGAGCATACCCATCTGCTCTCGTATCCTGTGACGTGCGCTGATAAAACATCCGTCCCAATTTACTCTCTCTGTGCTTGACTAATCTGCAACAGCTCTCACAGTGTCTAATCACGCCGTCAAAGGCAGGAGAAGGGCTCGAATTGAGGAGTCAAATGAAAGAAGATTGGAAAACTATCCTCAATTGAAATTACATTTGTAAATGAGCCATCGTTTTCTGTACGGAGTGTGTTCTGGTAAATCTGCCTGCGCTTGGCCCTGCGCCCTGGCGCGCAACAGCGGGTTCTGCTTTCTGTTTTTATTGTCTGTGGCGGGAAAAGTAAGGTAGCCCAAGCACACAAGGGTACATACCTAGGCGATCTATTTAAGAGTCTGCTGCATCAATTACATTCTAATAGATCACAATTAACGTGTAAACAACGAAATGTAGATATCGTGCAAAAATATACTTCACACATTATTATTTGTAATAACTGATGAGACATAGGTGCTACGGATGTAGGCAAATGAAGCATGAGTTGGTGATGCATTTGTCTTTGGAAGGAGGGTTGGATGAAGGAGGGAGGAAGATGATGTTCTGGGTGATTCAACCATCCCAGACAGACTTTCTAGGTTTCAGGGGACTGCTTTTATTTAGTGTTATTTTATTTATTGTTTTTGTATGATTTAATAGTGCCTGAAACGTTTTCTGAGAGCTCAGGCAGATACAAAGGTAGGCTAGAGAGGACAAAGGGGCAACAGCTTCGAGGGTGCCGCAAACCTCAAGCATTGGATAGTGCAACACAAGATAAAATGCTTGGCAGAAGAGGCGCATGTTCAGTCCCCTGCATGCTTTCAGAAGCTGGTCTTGAGATTAAGAGGCCTGATTTACCAAGGTTTTCATTCGGTTTGAATTATTTTTTATAATGCAGACCCAACTAAAAATACTTTTCAGGATTTAC
The DNA here is from genome assembly GCF_031143425.1 of Pleurodeles waltl. Classification (NCBI taxonomy): domain Eukaryota; kingdom Metazoa; phylum Chordata; class Amphibia; order Caudata; family Salamandridae; genus Pleurodeles; species Pleurodeles waltl. The sequence goes on along the minus strand of NC_090437.1, from coordinate 1,216,792,388 downwards.
AAACCACGACAGATTGGTATTTGTGTTGGATTGTAAGAAAAAAATAACGCAACCCAGAATTACACTCCATCAAGGCGGCATTCATAGCTGCCAAGTTTCCCAGGTCCATGCGTGATATGCTGCTCCAGCCTAGTTTTTTTCCCTTTGAAATCTGGGGCTTGTAGTTCTGTTTTATAATGAAGTAAATATGCCTACAATGCTCAGAAATCCAAGAAAGAAACTGGACTGCAGTAGCACATCACACATGGACCAGGGACATTTGGCAGTGCTGGCCATTTCATGTGTTGTATGTGGGCGCTCCAATGCATCCACCCATTGTTTGATGCAAAATCCTATCTTCTAACAATAGTAGGCAGCGTTTTATGCCAAACATTAACACCATTTGAAAGCAGGGGTTAAAAAGGAGAAATGCTATTATTTCTCTTAACTTTCCCACTTTCCTTGTGCGCTGCACGGTACAGCACAAATCTATAGTGGGAAAAGCGTTAAAGTAAGTCTAAGCATAGTATTTTGTACTGAAAGGATAGCGTTCCAGTAGAAAATCAATGCTAGATTCACGTAGACACCTTTGAACTGTTGAGCACACGCCTGATTTTGCGTCAGTGTTTACAAGAAATGGAATAAGTGCCATATCTCTGTAAATATAGCGCTTTTCTGCTCTTTCCCTATCACGCAACGCAGCATGGCGACTTTGGGTGCTGTGCTGCATTCCATGATAGTTATGTAAATCTTGGCCTATGTGTCACCAGCCACACACATACGCACATACAAGCATAGATGCATGCCTGTGCACAAGTGCAAACAGACACCCACACCACATGTCCACGCGTGCGCGCGCGCGCACACACACATCACTTCAATAGTTTTTGGTGTCCTTCACCAATAGCCCAGGTGTTGAGCCACTGAATGTTGTGCATCACAAACCTAAGCTGGTGGCCCTGTTCTCAAGCACACGACTGCAGCATATTACAGAGAAATAGATGTCGTTTTAATACTGCTTATTTGAATAATGAAGTTCTAGTGCCACTAGGTCAGAATACCAACACTTTATAATTATACTTACAACCAGTACATTCAGGTAATGTATGGTACCAAGTGTAATATGTAATAATGTTCATTTATGTATTAGAAGGAAGTAACCCAAAGGAAAACAGAAAATCTACACCTCGAACTGTTAAGGCCTGTTTCTAACATTTGCTGGAGTTCGACATATGCATTCTTGCACTCAATATTATCAATGCAAGACGGTTCTTTCTGCAGCAGTTCCTATATTTCATTCATCAACAGCTATCTGGTTTCCACCTACACATTTCACCTCTTTGAAGCACGTGGTGTTTCTGGGGAAAGAAACCCGTTGCCACAGTATTCCAGACCCTAGAATATGGGTGTCATAGGGCCGTGTGGGTACTTGAGCATGATGACTGGGTTGTCATCTTAGTCCATCAATGTTTAAGCCAGGCAAATGGGTTAGATCTGACAAATATTCATGCTTGGCCAAGAACTAAAATGGGGTTCTGGGTTGGAGCAATATTGTCAATGATTTTTTTTTTGCTACTCGTAAATGTATTTCTTATGGAATTATTGTAAGTTGTTTGTGAAGTTTTTAAAGCCAATTCCCTTCCAGGGTAGCATGTTAAGAGCTAGAATGTGATTGTGAAAAATAACCAATGTGTTCGTAAATAAATATGACCCATACTTTCCAAAAATTATGGTTTGGGTAATCTGTATCTTATTTGTGGAGGACAGGGGATCCATGCCTTGCCAGTTCACAGCTATTATACCTAGTAAGCAGCAAATGAAGCCAGTCAAGGATGGATGATCAGCCAATGTTGAATGCAAGTGGAACCTGGTCAAAGGGAGGGGTTACACATAATTTAAATGCAATGACCTAGCATGGGTGCATGTTTCTAAGATATACACAATTAGCCATGACATAGTGAATACAGCAAGGAAGAAAGGACGATTTGTGCACCAGCATAAGGATGAGTTTCTTGAAACCCAAGGAACACCATGAATGTGTTTCTTTCATGTTACTTTTTCAGCATAACACACAGAGCTTTCAGCACCCATTGACATGATGAGCGTAGTTAATATAATGGCCAACCCTTGTTTGAATCAAGCACATTTTTAACTTACTAGGAATTGCCTGGTCAGTTCTAAATTAACTTGAAGAAAAAACCCAATTGATAACCTAGAATTTCATGTGCTTTCTATGCAGGTAGGGAAACCTTTCATTGTATACTTTTTGCTTCACACACCTTTTAAATGTTGGAATGTAGCTTCTTAATTAACATTTAATCATATTTAAGATAGTGTGGCCATTTAGAGTTTATAATATATTTTGTGAGGGGCAATTTAGGGAGCGCCTGGCTAGATGTTCTTGGTATTGCTGTGAGGATCTACGGTTTTGAGGAGGCAGAGCCCTACTACTGCTGGACGTCATCATGACACCAAACCAAAATTCATTGCGGATCAAGAGCTCAAGAACTCGATTTGAAAAATTGAGGATTTAGCTGTGATCATCAGCTTTCTAGCTGTGCAGTGCATGAGGAGGACCCGAAACAGGTATGGCAGTGGAACGGGAGAGGCAACATGAGCAGAGAAAAATAGTGAGCAAAAAACATTCCATGAAGGCTATAGGGAGAGTATGTGTGGGGGGTGTGTGCCCATAATGTGCTGTTCTCCTATTGTCATGGAAAACTAGATTGCCCTATATGTATGTCCATCATACAGCCTGACAATGTCCCTCCCTGTCATCCATGTTTTGATTACTATTGACATCTTGGGCAAGAGTCAGGAGGAGCCATGTCAGTGGGTAGCCTCTCCTGATGCGGGAGTAATCTATGATATGATGGACTTCATACTAGGCATAATGGTGATGATTAGGCATATTGTTGGCATTCCTGCCTTGATAGTATGTACCACTCCTATAATGCTGGCCCTGGGATAATTGTGGTAATTCTTGCCAAATTGTGGGCATCCTTCAACTGATTGTGCCAACCTCTGAAATAATATTGATTGCCCTTGTCATATAGCGGCAACCTTCACATTACGTAGTCCACACTGACATAATGTTGGTATTAGCATAAGGGATATGAGTTTGTGTTAGGTTATCTCATGTTAAGTGCATTCGTAAAGTGAGCATTCTGCTACTAATATGGCCTCACAGTGCTGCTTGGATCGGGTACCTTCTCACACTGATCTAGCAGATTTTGGCATGGACTGTATTCTGTACTTATGAGATGTAATGACAGTAGAGTATTTGTGGTTATTTACATTTTCAAAAACCTATATGTTGATAGATTATTATGACAAATGTGTGTGGGTGATGAGCTTGCCAAAGTACTTGGCGATGTTAATATATATTTTGTGTTTCATTGGCACAATAGTGCTCTTCTCTGACATTATGGTGCTCATTTTTGGCATACTATGGACAACTTTGGCAGGATGGTGTCTACTTCTGTCATAGTGTTGCCCTTGGCATAATGGTGTTAAATTCTGGATGGCATATTGTGGGCCTCTGTGGCATGAAGCTGCCCGTCCATGGCCAATTCTTGACCGATTGTGGGTGTGTGTCTTTGTCCTGATGGTGTGTGTCATTGGTTTAACTGTGGCCATCCTTCGCATTATGAATCTATCCCTGACCTGCTGATGGCCCAGGTGTAAGAGTGCAGATGTTTTATGAATTAGTAGCCTTCTTGACATCATTGTTTGAAACATGTCTAGATTAGATTTTATTTGCCTTCAGATAGGATGTAGCCTGTCATTTCTGTCTCGCCTCTTCATACTGTAGCAGGCCCAAGACCTATTTTCAGAATGTGGTCGATGACTGTAATGAACAGTTAGCAAAAAGAATGCACTCCGGAATAAGTGCCAGAGCTGAGATTAATTAAAACATTCCATTCATAACATTTTTGTTTTATTTTTCTATTTTTTGTTTTGGGGGTAATATTCGGTTTATTTATCCAGAACAGATATTTTGTATTTGATGTGTTTATTAATTACATTTCCAAATTAAATTTATACCCAGGATTTGGATACTACATTGTACATTCAGATGACATGCTGAAGTTGTCTCCTTGGTGCCAGAGGCACCAACTGCTATGGCTTTCATGATTCTGAATGCATTTTGTTTCCTATATTTAAAAACATGTTTTATTAACTTACCGCTGATGCTGTCTGAAGCCTCATCCTGTTAAATGTATGTAGCCTGTCTGTCTACTGTCTGACCTTGAATGGTGTTTGCAACATAAGTGATATCGCTACTTCATAAGCCTGCAAAATCTATCTATCTCTGCTTAAAGTCTAAGATTGTGGTATTTGTATACATTTTAAGTTGGAAAATTAAAGGAATTGGAATATAGAAGTGAAGAATGAACCTATATACATTTAAAACTATAAACTATGTCATGTGTAATTGTCCGATTTTGCATAATTTTTGCAAGTTTTCTTGGGAAGGGTAATCTTCCACTATCTCTTTGGAGAGACATGTTTACTAGGAAGACAATAATTGCATTGTGTGAAATTGTGCCAGTCAGGAAAGACAACTTTCTTGTGTGCAAATGGCTACTCAATAAAACAGGTATTCCCTAAGAAACACAATTTCCTGGCACAACATTCTCACAGGCTAAAATTCAGCCTCACCAATCCAAAATACATATATCCGTTCAGCATCCCACCTGTAAACTTCACACACAGAAACACAACCTTCTTTAACCTTTTCCTATCCTTCATTACCTCCTGTCCTTTAGCTGTTGTATAGTCTCCTTCACTTAAACTTGAGCTGCACCATTTTCCTCACAAGATGTGTAGGAATAATGGAAAAAGTTGCCTTCCTCCTGCACTCTATTCCTGAACCACAGTAATCCCAAGCCTGCTGCGCCCAATCCAACCTCTGCCACAAGGCAACACTTGCGATTTTTTTTTGCAAGTTTCTAGTCTGAAAGAAAACAATGACACTCTTTTTTGTCAAACTTTTTCACATGAGGATATCAACATCGAACCTTCTTGGAGGAAGTTGGGCTTGTCTGCTCGCCGCAGTCTAGTCTAAATATAATGCACACCACTTTCAAAGTATACTACACAGCAGTGGTATGGGGTTTCTTTTTAGGTCACAGCCTACCATAGCACAGGTGTCTGGTTTGCTAACAACATCATGGGGACTTTCAGAAAGTTGACCCAGGAATGCATTTCGTCTATTGATTACCATTGGCTTTGTGGTTTGAAACTCACATTTTTTGGCTTTTTAGTTGCTGGCTTTCTTTGTTTTAGGCTTTCTAGGTTCAGTTCATCCCTCCCATTGCCTAAACCATGTTTACTGAATTCTTCCACAAACTCCCTTTCTGTAAACAGGCCTTTAAATCTTGTTTTTTATTTTTCCACATTTGCTGTGCATTCAAAGACCAGGTCAAATGTCAGGCGCAGTCTTACTTTCTCTGACTTCAAAGTGAGAGGATTTATGTAACAATCTTTCTGGATACTGGGGGTTGGAAAGAGGATTTTGTCTAGCACATAACAACATTTAAATGAACTGTGTACGTATTTCAGAATATATCAGAACTAGGAACAAATAACACAATTTTTTTGTTATTTCTGAAGTGTTCTGGAAACACACACTTTAATATAATCAAAACAGATCATTACACGAGGTGATGCAATTTCCACACCTTTTTGTGTGTGTGCCGTATGGTTTTATTAGTAAAACAAAACTGTAGGTTTGTGCAAATATAATGGTCATTTCAATTGAAACTGTGTTGTCTGTAATAGCAGTGTACTACCATACCATTCATACCCTGCTCTACGCTACTCCACTCTATTCTGCACCATTCCACACTACTGCACTAATCCAATTTACATCACTCCATGCCACTGCATTTTACACCCTCCACTCTGTGCCACTTTATGCTATGCCTCTCTACCCTATACCACTCTACCGTATGCCAATTAACTCTTCGCCTCTGCAATCTACACCACTCCAGTCTAGGCCACAGCAGGCTGCTCTGAACAAGTCCACTCTATGCCATTGTACTCTATGTCACTCTGCAACACTCCATTCTGTGCCACTGCACTTCATGCCTATACGCTCTATGCCAATGCATGTTGCTCTGCAATGCTTAACTCTATGCCCCATGCACTCTACACCAATCCACTGTAAGCCACTCTAATCTACTCTGCACCACTGCACTCAATGCAACTGCACTCTACACCACTTTATTCTACACCATGCCACTCTATGCAACTGCACTCCACCCTATACCACTCAACTCTATGCCACTTCACTCTACTCTGAAACAATCTACTCTACCCCACTGCACTCTACTGCACCCTGTGTCACTACACTCTACACCACTCTACTCTTCACCACTGCACTCTACACCAATGCACTCTATACTGCTGCACTCTATGGCATTGCACTCTATGCTACTGCATTCTGTTCTGCATCAGTGTACTCTATGCCACTGCTCTTTATGCCACTCTACTCCCCTCTACACCACTGCATTCTATGCCACTGCACTCTATGGCACTCTACTCTACTCTGCACCACTCTATGCTACTCTACTCTGCACTACTCTACCCCACTGCACTCTATGTCACCCTACTCTGCACTCTATGACACTGCACTCTATGCCACTCATCTTTACTCTGTGTCACTGCCCTCTGCATCACTTAACTCTACGCCACTCCACTCTGCACCACTGTGCACTATTCTACTCTATGCCACTGCACTCTGTGCCACTATATTCTGTGCCATTCTACTCTGCACAGTCCACTCTGCACCACTCCACTCTGCACCACTGCACTGCACAATGCATCACTCTAGTCTACATGCTGTATTCTATGATGCTCCACCTTATGCTGCAGAATTCAATGCCACTGAACTCTACACCACTATACTCTGCAACACTCTACGCTAATGCACTCTATACCAGTTCACTCTACTCTATGCCACTCCAGTGCATGCCACTCTATGGGACCCCACACTGCCACTGCAATTCACAATACTCTCTGCCACTCCACTCTACTCCACTCTTTGCCATTCCACTCTACAGCACTCCACGCCACCCTCCTCTATGCCACTAACTTTTAGCCATGCCGAACAGCAGCCACACTGGTGTACAACATGGCTAAAACACATTAGAAAAGCAAATAGCTCTTGCCAATGCGAGACCTATTGGCTTTGCTAAAGCTTGCTTGGAATAGTTGCCTTTTTGTAGCTCAGACCGACAGCTGACTAGGGTGCTTCGACTAACCATTTACTATGAGGATTCCTATACAGGGTGAGAACTACCTAATCGGTCTACCTTAGCTATATCCATATCATGTATTTTAAATATTCATTGAAATTGTCATTGCCTAGCTGCGTGCTTTGCCTCCATGTGTAGATTTGTTTGGGGAAATGGGGTCTTTTGCTTACTGATAGATTCATATCACCACAAATATCCACGCATTCCACACCAAAAAAAAAAAATGTATAACGTCACATATGTAACTATAGGAGCGTCTGGGAGGATATATCTAAGTTTTAGAAAGAGAGTAAACTAATAATTTGCGTCCTCCCCGATGCTCCCTTCCCATCATCGTGCTGTGTGCCTTCAAGAGGTACCCACCGCCTTAACCTTCGTATTTGTCCCTTAAGTCCTCTAGGATTGCTTCCACATTTCATTGTGACCTGAGTCCATAAACCCTGGGCCTGGCGACCGGCTATATTAAGTGTCCTTTCTTTCATCCCCTCCAAAATATAAATGAATTCATAAAACTGCGTTTTGTAGCCATTAACAGACTGTGCTGGGAAGCCTCCGTTTACTGGCTGCCCGCCTGCCAAATAGTTTAATATTTTTTCTCACATTACCACGCCCCAGAAGAATTAATTAAAGCTGTTTTCCTTTAGGATGACCTATCTAACTGCGCATGCATATTCATACATCCAGAATAACATAGTGGACACCCCGCCTCCTCTATTAAACATCATCTATGTAAATTAAGTGTTAATTATTACAGCACTGCATTCTGTATAGAGTATCATTTTTTTAATTACAGCCTCTGTCTCGGGCCTAACCAGCTTGCCTGTTGTGGCGCCAATTATCATAAATTTCCCCGTAACAATTAACAATATTGGTGCAGAGCTGCATGTATTTTAAATGTTATAATTATGCTGAGCTCTTTCGTTAATTGGCCTATCTGGCGCTAAACTTTTTATGCTGCTCATCTGCTCATTACCGCAGCCATTTAATTCAATTAGCACCTTAATTAGAGGAACAGCCATGTCCAATGTTGTAGGCCTTGTCAGAGCGCACGACTTGATTAGCAAAGACAAACACGCCATGCAAATCAGGCCGTACCATTTAGGGGCGGCAGGGATGGGAGCCAGCCAGCTGGTGAGGTGGAAAAGTGCCGTGTTTTCACCCCTAAAGCTTTCGCGGTGATAAAGAGATAAAGGAGGAGCAGGCGAGTGAGCAGGGGTAATATAATTTACAATTCCATCACTTAAGCCACCTCTGCCGTGACATAAAAGCTGTGTACTTCCTGCTAAATTCCCCTCAGCCCCCGTACTCTCTTTAAACCTGATGCGTGATTATCACGAAGGCGTCCTCGCTCAAATGCCATCTTGTCGACTTTTTATTCTCTGACAAAAGGGAACCTGCCCACCGTATCCTGAAAGAAGCAGAACAATGGAGTGTTAAAATACACAATATACTTAAACAATGAGCTTGCCTCCTCTCATAATAATTTGTGGGTGTTCAAACAATATTAAAAATCTATATTTTGACTAGGTTTTAAGATGATGTTTTTGCTTCTGCACTACTCTATTGAAATCTTTATTTCCCGCCTATTAATTCCGCTAATTAGAATTAAATGAAGCCTGCTAAATTGCTAGATTAACCAATAATTAAGCGGGCTGAGCACCGCCATTTACCACAGGAAGGGCGTCTTTTTCTCATCCGCAGTGTGGCACTGGGTCATGCCAGCTCATTTTTTTTTTATCTGAAGGGAATTAAAGGGTACGTCCCTGCTAGTCAACATTTCCCCTTTTTTATGCTAAGCGGTGTAAAATGTAATGTTTTCAACAAGCAATGTATTTAATAATGGCTATCAGTACGTTTATGCGTTTATGCCTGATCGGGGAAATGTGTTATGAAAACCTCATTCGCCCGCTCATTATGTGTGCATAATAATGAATACTGAAATTCATAACAATAGGCGTTAATTAAATAGGAATTTCTATGGTGTCTGCGGGCTAAATACGTATTCAACAATACCACCTTTTTAATCAAACGGGCTAATTGTTTCATGTAGTAGGCCGCATTTCAGGCTAAAAAAACCTGCCCCTGGATTCGAACACTTGGCAGCCCCTTTGAAGAGGATTCCAGCCCTGTTCACGAGCCTTTACTCGGATAACAGAATCAAAGGGCTTTGGCGAACTAAGCTCTTTCTTTTTAACATCCTAAAACTGTAATATCCGAAAGGCTCTTCCAAGCAGAAACGACACAATTAAATGCCCCTCCTTAGCCCCATCCCCCCAGTGGCCAACACCTTGCAATCGGACAGAAATAGAGGACGTGCATTAATTTAGGCTGTCTTCGCATTTTCTATGCCCGAGCAGTGGATATTCGGTGGTCAAGAGGCAATGAGGCGGAACAAATCCGACAAGTCAATCATGACGATTTTTTTCCTCCCGAATAGTGAAATCGAGCAGTCCCGGTTCCGTGTTTTTAACTGAATCGTACGTATCCAGTTAAAACAATAAGAGCAAAAAAAAAAAAAATAACGCGATAACAATCTCTCTAAGAAATATATTCACTATATTTGTTAATAATTATATATTCAAATAGTATACATATTTATTAATTTTTAAATGGATTTAGGGAAAGGCAAAACCCCTGAGGCACAAAGGAATATGACGGTTATAGTTTTGCAAACACATCGCATGGTGCTAAATTGAGCTTTAACAACTACAACTACCTCAGTGCACCCCACAAAATATCACTGCACAAATTATTTCAACCCTTTATTTTTAATGTTTTTCCAGATTTTTAAACGGCTTGCTATAAAATTGTGAAACATTGCTTTTGGAGAAATGTCTACTGTCCTTGACCTACAAAATGCAAGTCGGGCTACAATGTTTTGTGACCCACAAATCCTAATTGTATCCCTTTCGATCAAAAAGTTATGCCTGAAAAAAATACTTCGCTTCAAGTTATGGCAATATTGTAATCCCAGCGTTCAGCTTCTTTTCGAGGATAGCATAACGCTGCTCTACGGAAATCAAATAGAGAGTTGCAATGGCAATGAAAGTGTTATTTATCTGTAAAAGGACATAGCACATAAAATATCCACGGTTACACAAACTGAGACAGCATGAACCCACACATAAAAAGCATACACACTAGAAACATTAACAATGCAATCACAATTCCAAATAACCATCCGACCTGGAACCAATTATAGGAAGGTTTTTCATATCACCTTACTATCAGAACATCTGAAGCTTTCCTTTTGTCTTTTTCTCAACCAGCTTTCCAAAGGAACATTGTTATAGGGGGGGATTTGTTCCCCCTCGAAAGAACCGCATTGCCTTCCAAAGGACTTCTGGCCTTGGATCGGTCGGATGACCAAACACCAGCACAAGTAGTCAGGAATTTGGGAGTCTAGCTGGATGATAAACTCACTATAGAAGCACATATTAATAAAACAGAAACCACCTGCTTGGCCTTTCTTCAAAATCTCCGAAAAATTGTACCATTGATGCTGCCGCCAGCAAGAAAGTTGGTTGTCTAGAGCACGGTACTGAATCGGATGGACTTCTGCAGTGCAGTACTGCTCGAAGCGCTTGGATACTGAATACAAATACTCTATTGTGCACAAACAATAGCAGCCAAACAGGCGTTGGATAAATCCAAACATGATTAATCTTTCATGGCCTTGAAAGAATTACACTGGTTGCCAGTTAAGGAAAGGATAACGTTTAAGTTAATGATGGTGGTTTTTAAAGCGCTGAATAACTCTGGTCCTGCATTGTTGCAAATAGATTCTAAACGCTATATACAGCAGAGGAATCTGTGCTCTGCCACTGCCAATCGAATCTGTGTACCAAAATTCAGGAAAGTGTGGACAGTTTGAAGATCCTTCCAGGTTAAGGCAGGTCCAATATGGAATATACTCCCAGTCTCACTTGGAGCCCGCGCCTATCTCACTAGATTCAGGAAAGTGCTGAAAATCTGGCTGTTTTCTAAATAGTAACAGAAACATATTTAGACTGAGATGAGTGCACTGAGGTAGCATAATGTGGGTGATAGAGGCTAATACTGACATGAGGGTAAAGCGCCAAGATACCTGCCTGGTGATTGCACTTAACCCCTTCGCTGCCAGGCCTTTTCCCCCTCCTGTGCCGAGCCTTTTTTTGGCTATTTGGGGCAGTTCGCGCTTAGGCCCCCATAACTTTTTGTTCACATAAGCTACCCACGCCAAATTTGCGTCCTTTTTTCCCAACATCCTAGGGATTCTAGAGGTACCCAGACTTTGTGGGTTCCCCAGAAGGAGGCCAAGAAATTAGCCAAAATACAGTGAAAATTTCGTTTTTTTTTAAAAAATGGGAAAAAGGGGCTGCAGAAGAAGGCTTGTGGTTTTTTCCCTGAAAATGGCATCAACAAAGGGTTTGCGGTGCTAAAATCACCAGCTTCCCAGCTTTCAGGAACAGGCAGACTTGAATCAGAAAACACAATTTTGGCATTTTACTGGGACATACCCCATTTTTACGATTTTTTTGTGCTTTCAGCCTCCTTCCAGTCAGTGATAGAAATGGGCATGAAACCAATGCTGGATCCCAGAAACCGAAATATTTCTGAAAAAGTAGACAACATTCTGAATTCAGCAAGGGGTAATTTGTGTAGATCCTACAAGGGTTTCCTACAGAAAATAACAACTGAAAAAACAAAATATAGAAATTGAGGTGAAAAAATCTACAATTTTTCTCTACGTTTTACTCTGTAACTTTTTCCTGCAATGTCAGATCTTTGAAAGCAATATACCGTTACGTCTGCTGGACTCTTCTGGTTGCAGGGATATATAGGGCTTGTAGGTTCATTAAGATCTCTAGGTACCCAGAGCCAATAAATGACCTGCACCCTGCAGTGGGTTTTCATTCTATACCGGGTATACAGTAATTCATTTGCTGAAATATAAAGAGTAAAAAATAGCTATCAAGAAAACCTTGTATTTCCAAAATGGGCACAAGATAAGGTGTTGTTTTGCTATTCTATGTTCCCCCAAGTTTCCCGATAAAAATGATACCTCACTTGTGTGGGTAGGCCTAGCGCCCGCGACAGGAAATGCCCCAAATCACAACGTGGACACATCACAATTTTTTACAGAAAACAGAGGTGTTTTTTACAAAGTGCCTACCTGTAGATTTTGGCCTCTAGCTCAGCCGGCACCCAGGGAAACCTACCAAACCGTGCATTTCTGAAAACTAGAGACCTAGGGGAATCCAAGATGGGGTGACTTGTGGGGCTCTGACCAGGTTCTGTTACCCAGAATCCTTTGCAAACCTCAAAATTTGGCTAAAAAAACACATTTTCCTCACATTTTGGTGACAGAAAGTTCTGGAATCTGAGAAAAGCCACAAATTTCCTCCCACCCAGCGTTCCCCCAAGTCTCCCGATAAAAATGGTACCTCACTTGTGCGGGTAGGCCTAGCGCCCACGAAAGGAAATGGCCCAAAACACAACTTGGATACATCCCATTTTTTTACAGAAAACAGAGGTGTTTTTTTGCTAAGTGCCGACCTGTAGATTTTGGCCCCTAGCTCAGCCGGCACCTAGGGAAACCTACCAAACCTGTGCATTTTTTAAAACTAGAGACCTAGGGGAATCCAAGATGGGGTGACTTGTGGGGCTCTGACCAGGTTCTGTTACCCAGAATCCTTTGCAAACCTCAAAATGTGGCTAAAAAACACTTTTTCCTCTCAATCCGGTGACAGAAAGTTCTGGAATCTGAGAGGAGCCACAAATTTCCTTCCACCCAGCGTTCTCCCAAGTCTCCCGATAAAAATGGTACCTCACCTGTGTGGGTGGGCCTAGCGCCCACGAAAGGAAAGGGCCCAAAACACAACGTGGACACATCACATTTTTTCACAGAAAACAGAGGTGTTTTTTTGCAAAGTGCCTACCTGTGGATTTTGGCCTCTAGCTCAGCCGGCCCCAGGGGGGGCAGAAATGGCCTAAAATAAATTTGCCCTCCCCGGGGAGCGAACCTTGCCTACGGGGTCGCTCCCCTTGCGTGACAGCGCAAAAAAAAGATCCCTGGTGCCTAGTGGTTTCTGCCCCCCTTGGGGGCGGATTGACCTATAATCGGCCGATCTGCCCCCAAAGCGGGCAGAAATGGCCTAAATACAATTTGCCCCTCCAGGGGAGCGACCCTTGCCTAAGGGGACGCTCCCCATCTGTAAAACAACAACTAAAGTCCCCGGTGCCTAGTGGTTTCTGCCCCCCTTGGGGGCAGATCGGCCTAATTAAAATAGACTGATCTGCCCCCATGGGGGGCAGAAATGGCCTAAAATAAATTTGCCCCCCAGGGGAACGACCCTTGACTAAGGGGTCGCTCCCCTTACGTGAAAAAAAATAAAAATAAAAACTCCCTTGTGTCTAGTGGTTTCTGCCCCCCTTGGGGGCACATTGGCCTTATAAAAATAGGCCAATCTGCCCCATGGGGGCAGAAATGGCCTAAATATAATTTTCCCCCTATGGGAGCGACCCTTGCCTAAGGAGTCGCTCCCCACACCTAAAACACAAAAAACAAACAAAAAATTTTTTTTTATCCCTGGTGCCTAGAGGTTTCTGACCCCCCTGGGGGCAGATCGGCCTAATAATAGGGGCCTTAAAAAAAAAAGCCCCCCTGGGAGCGACCCTTGCCCAAGGGGTCGCTCCCTTATGTCACTTTAAAAAAAAAAAAAACATCCCTGGTGTCTAGTGGTGTTTCAAAAGCTGGATTGCAAGCAATCCGGCTTTTGAAACCCTGGGAGAGACTTCAAAGGGAAGGAAATACATTTCCTTCCCTTTGAAGCCTCTCCGGGCCTCCCCCACCTGATCGAAAGAGAAATGCTGAGCATTTCTCTTTCGATGCTTCCAGCGCGATGGGGGAGGCTCTGTGATTGTCAGCGCGCAATGCGCGCTGACGTCACAGGGGGGGTGGGGGGGTTAGGGGTTGAAGGGGAAGGGATTCCCCTTTCAGCCCTGGCCTGGGGGGGCAGCCCTCGGGGGGAGCGCTAGTGCTTCCCCCGAGGGCCGGTAGTAGGACGTAATGGTTAAGTCCATGGCGCCACACGGGCGCTGCCATGGATGTAACCATTACGTCCATGGCGGGGAAGGGGTTAATAAATATTTGTTACTTACTTACTTACATCTCTTTTGTCGATAGGTTAGTGAAACATTCATCCCTTACCTAGCACTGCAAAGTGGCCTTGGAGACATGTTAGCGCTATAAGTGTTATCTTAATAATAAAAAATAAAAATAAAGACAATCATTTGCATTGAAGCAAGATTACTCACTTCTCCAGTTCATTATCGAGTTTTGAGCATCCGCGAGGTTACTGGGATTCTTTCTGCTGAATTTTCCCTCAGAGTTTTCATTTTCATGCTAAAATATGGTGCTAAATGCCAGATTTGTAAATATTCAAAAGGAAATTACACACATTTTGCTCATCTCTAACTGAGACTTGAAGACTGTTAGTCTTCAGCCATGGACTTTTGTGCCATAACTAAAAAGGTCTCTGGTTTGTGGTTCTGCAGTCCTATCCATACTGATGTCACTGTTGCATCTGGCAACCCTGCTTAGCTACCTGAAAGAACCTGTAGTCAGTGGACAAACATTTGGCAACATGCATCTCTCAGCCCAGGGAAATTCATATGATTACCCAGTTGTAGAACAGACCAACGCATGCTGGAAAACGCATTCCTTAACAACGCGGTCAGAACCACAACCACATTGTTTCCATGCATGCCTTTACCACAGATGCCTTCACAATTAATTTTGTTGTAAAAGCATGCTTAGTGAAGGCAAATGTGTAAACGGCATACGTGGTTCTGTCATAGAACCCCTCCACCCGCCTTGAGCCCCAGAACTACCCCCACCCCTAATAAATAAACTACCCAGATACCCCCCACTAGCCCGGAGCCCTAAAACCTTCCTTCACCCATAATAACTGAACTACCCAACCACCCACCCTAATCCATAAAAACTAAACAACCCTGAACCCCCCACCTGCCCTGAGCCCTAAAAAAAAGAAAACTATCCCGACCCCAAACCTAAATACTAAATACCCTGACCCTCCCACCCCCTGAGCCCTAAAAGAACTACCCTGACCCCCACTCCTGCCCCAAAAATCTAAACTATCCCCACCCACCCTCAGCCCTAAATAAAAACTATCCTGACTCCCTACCTGCCCCTAAAAAGCAAACTTCCCAGAACCCCTCACACTCCCTGAGCATTAAAAAAAACTATTCTGACCCCACACCCCTTCCCGTAAAAACTAAACATCCCAACACCCACCCTGAGCCCTAAAACCTTCCCCCAATAAGTAAACTACCCGAACCCCCTCCCACCCTAAAAACACTACCCCAACCCCCCACCCCTGCCCCTAAAACCAAACTACCCCAACACCCTCACCCACCCTAAGCCCTTAATCCACTCCTACTGCTAAAACTATCCACCAGCCCTGCCCCAACCTCACTTACCTCACAGTGTACTTTACAGATTTTTCCTCCTCTTCTTTCCTCCCTCCTCCCGCCCTTCCTTAAATCTTCCCCACCCATAAAAAATAAACTACCTCTCCCCCCACCCTAAGCTCTAAAAAAAAATACCCAAACCCATACCTCGCCCCTAAAACAAATGCCCAACCCTAAGCTCTAAAAAAAAATACCCAAACCGCACCACCCCAACCCTAAAAAAAAGAAATAGCCCGATCCCCCACCCTAAGTCCTAAAAAAAAATAGACCGACCCCCCCACCGACTCCTAGCCCTTAATCCACACCACCCCTAAAAACTACCATAACCCTGCCCAAGCCCCAATTACCTCACCGTGTCCTCTCCCGAACCACTCTGCCTTTTTGTGTGCCTTAACTACACATATTTGTAGTTTGGCACATGCATGGTTAAGGCACAGAAAAAGTCTGTTGTTGTTCAGGCAAGTGTGGTTACCTCTTGCGTGGTAAACATCTGCGTTGTTCACAACGCGTTGTTTAGGACATTTGCCTATTCCCCTATACTGCAGTGCACATGCAGCAGGTTGAGTAGGGAGATCATTGGGATTCCCAAGGATCTAGTAATTCTCATGATCACTGATCACAGATTTGCTCCAGAGAGATGGATTGATGGTAAATGTCTCCCTCCCCTGTGGCTCAAGGAGTCTGAAGGTTTTCCACCTGCGCTGCTGTGCATGCATTGCAGGCCTGGTGGATCCCCTTGGGCTCCCTGAAACTCTGGGGTGAGAGACAATGGGGACTACTACCAGCTTAGAGTTGACATGTCTTACTGCGTAACCAACACCAACCTCCCTTATCTCCCCATTTGTCAGAATTGGGTGGCAAGTACCACAGCTACATTCTGACATGGTGAGCTTTTGGTGGACCACTGCAAGGGACAGTCTAGTGATGGATGCATTAGGTTTAGGTGCTGTTTGGCGACATCCATACATTCTAGACCTCTTATTGAACCTTGGGACTAGAATGTGAAGGTGAGGGGTCTAGAGGTGACACATGCTGTAATGTTGGGGATGACTGTACATGTACCTATCTGTTCACAAGATTAAGGGGGTTATTACAACTTTGGAGGAGGTGTTAATCCGTTCCAAAAGTGACGGTAAAGTGACGGATATACCACCAGCCGTATTACGAGTTCCATAGGATATAATTGACTCGTAATACGGCTGGTGGTATATCCGTCACTTTACCGTCACTTTTGGGACGGATTAACACCTCCTCCAAAGTTGTAATAACCCCCTAAATGTTTTAAATTCCATCCACTGTTTGGCAGAGAGCATCATACTCACAGCTTCGTTCCTTCCACAGAGAATACTTTCTGACCACTGGAGACCCTTAGAAAATCTGTGCATATATACAATAGCTTAAGAAGCCAAACACGAGACTCAACCAGGGACACACTCAGAAAGTGACAACCCCACCCAAAAATAATTTAGGATCCTGGACCAAATACAGGTATGAATCATTTCCACTGTTTACACAGACATTTTTGTGGCACCAGTAACTTGTGTAGTAAAGGCAAAAGAAGGATGATGTCAAGTATTTAACTAGAATTAATGAAATATTCATTTGAAATTATCTTGTTTGCCACTATTCTGAAAAAAGGCAACATAAGATTCATTATATCTTGCCCATTTTTGCCTTACTACCAACAGAAATTAAGTAAGAGGATTTTATTTCCCATCATACACTTTCACAAGGAGTGGCATTTGTGCACAGAAAGTGACATCACTGGTTTCCTGCTAAAACTATCTTTAAAAGAAGAAGCCAGGGAAAAGGACTTCCTTTGCCATTAATCATCTGCACAGAAAGTAATATCACTGATTTCCCTCCAAACTCATCTTTAAAAGAAGTGGAATATGATGACTTTATTTCACTTCCACCATCTGCATTATTGCATTTCCCATCATTCATATGCACAGGAAGTGACATCACTGGGTTCCCATCAAAAATACCCTTAAAAGAAGGAATCAGCCAAGGCAGGTCGCTCCCCGCTCCACCGCCCAGCGCCACCACCTCACCGTTCCGTCCCCATTGTTGTCTCTGCTCTGTTCCAGCTTCCTCAGCCGCTGCGTCCCCTGCGGCCCCTCCCGCCTCCCTCCTCCACCTCAACGTTCCGTCCACATTGTTGTCTCTGCTCCGTTCCAGCTCCCCAGCCACTGCGTCCCCTGCGGCCACTCCCGCCTCCCCCCTCCTCCCCACCTCCATTTCTTTCTTTTTTCCCACCACTGCCATCTCCTGCGGCCCCACCCACCCAGCCTTCCCATTCGTCCAGCCCTCCCACCTCCCAGCTGCCACTCCCTCCCTCCCCCCATTTATGGAAGCCGCGGCGCGGACGCGCCGCTGGCGTGCCGAAGGTGCGCCAAATGCAAGCCCGTCTGCGCCAAGACCGCGCCCAGCACCAGTCCCCCTGGCCCTCGCAGACAAGCCTACTCCCCCCTCATCCTCCACTCACTCAACCCAGGCCCTCACCCCACCTGCATCCTTTCCAGCTCCACACACACTCATGGCCCCTTCACGTGCCACACCTGTCATTTTTCCTGCTCATCCTCCCTCACACCACACACCAACCGCAGCGACCCCCCCGACAACACACACAACACCCCCAATGCAAAACACACCTGCTCTGCCCCCACCAACCAGCCCTGCAGCACACCACCCCACAACCAGAACACACCCCGCAACAACACCCTCATGCACCACACCAATGCCACCCACCACAACCGCCTCAACTGCCTGCTCCTCAACACCCGCTCCCTTCACAAACATGCCATAGAACTCTGGGACCTCATCACATCACACTCACCCGACATCGCCTTCCTCACGGAAACCTGGAACAACCCCTCCTCGGAACCCGACATAGCCATCCCCACCCCCAAGGGATACAAACTCCAACGCAAAGACCGCCTCAACAGCCCAGGGGGTGGCATCGCCATCCTACACAGGGACACCATCAAAATATCCTCCAGCTCCCAAGACACTATTGACAACACAGAACACAAGCACTTCCTAATCCACATTAACAACAACTCCACCCTCAGAGGTACACTAATCTACAGACCACCAGGACCACGCCCTGCCTTCTGCGACACCATCGCCGACACCATCAGCTCGCACGCCCTCACCTCCACAGACTACATCCTCCTCGGTGATTTCAACTTTCACTTGGAGAACCTACAAGACCACAACTCAACATCCCTCATAGACAACCTCACCAACCTCGGATTCAAACAACTAGTCACCGCACCCACCCACTCAGCAGGACACACGCTCAACGCAATTTTCACCTCAAGCCAACACATAGCCTACACCCACACCACTGAACTCCTCTGCCACCATTCGCATCCATCACCAACTCACTGCCAAAAGAGACCACTACAAGACACGCCTTGACAACAACTCTCAAAACAGCAAAGAACTCTTCACCATCATTAATAAACTAACCAAACCCAAAGCCAGCAACATAGACCCTTCACACACACAGCCCCTATGTGACACCCTCTCCAACCACTTCCACCAAAAAATCCTGGACATCCACAACAGCTTCATCCCACACACACCCACCACACACACCACTCACTCACCCAACTTAACCCCCACTCATGATCCCCCACCACACTCACCACCTGGGCCCCCACCACACATGAAGAAACTGAAAAAAACATGAACTCCAAGCTCTGGATTCCCCTCCGACACCTGCCCACATCACATCTACAACAAAGCCATCCCAACCATCGCCCCCATACTCCGCGACATAATCAACTCCTCCTTCGACGACGCCACCTACCCAGACCCCTGGAAGCATGTGGAAATCACCGCTCTCCTAAAAAACCCAAAGCCGACCCAGAGATCCTCTCCAACTAACACCCCATCTCCCTCCTCCCCTTCCCCGCCAAGGTCGCCGAGAAACTAGTCAACGCCCGCCTATCCCACTACCTCGAAGAAAACAACACTCTCGACCCCTCACAATCCGGGTTCCGCAAGAACCACAGCACGGAAACCGCCCTCATCGCATGCACTGTCGACATTAGGACCAAAGTCGACAAAGACAAGACCGTCGCACTCATCCTTCTAGACCTCTCCGCAGCCTTTGACACTGTCTGCCACCACACACTCCGCACATGCCTCCACAACATAGGAATTCGCCACAAAGCCTTAGACTGGCTCACCTCCTTCCTCACTGACCGGACCCAGAGAGTCCGCCTCCCACCTTTCCACTCCACCACCACCAAGATCATCTGCGGAGTCCCCCAAGGGTCCTCTCTCAGCCCCACACTCTTCAACATTTACATGATCCCCCTAGCCAACATCCTCCGATCACACGGAATCACTATCCTCTCCTACGAAGATGACACCCAACTCATCCTCTCCCTCGCCCGCAACCCCACCACCGCAAAAACCAACCTACACGCAGCTCTCCTCGACACCGCCAACTGGATGACAACTAACCATTTCAAGCTTAACTCCAACAAAACCGAGATCATCATCTTCAGCCCCAACAAAACCATATGGGATGACTCCTGTGGCCCACCGCCCTAGGACCCGCACCCACCCCCGCAAACCACGCATGCAACCTCGGCATCATCCTGGACCCCTCCCTCTCCATGACACAGCAAATCAATGCTCTTACCTCCTCCTGCTTCCTCACACTCCGCACTCTAAAAAAATCCTTGAAATGGATTCCCCCAGAGACCAGGAAGACAGTCACCCATGCACTCATCAGCAGCAGACTAGACTACGGTAACGCCCTCTACGCCGGCACCACACTCAAACTCACACGCAAACTCCAGAGAATCCAGAACACAGCCGCACGCCTCGTCCTTGGCCTCCCCCGCCACAAAGGAATCTCACCACACCTCAAAACCCTTCACTGGCTCCCAATAAACAAGAGAATTCCATTCAAGATCCTCATCCACGCACACAAATCCCTCCACAACACCGGCCCGACATACCTCAACGAAAGAGTGAACTTTCACACTACCACCCGCAACCTCCGATCAGCCAACCTCGCCCTAGCCACAGTCCCCCGCATGCAACGCACCACCACAGGAGGCAGGTCCTTCTCCTACCTCGCCCCCAAAACCTGGAACTCCCTCCCCACCAACCTCCGCAAAACCAAAGACCTCCTGCTCTTCAGGAAAAACCTCAAAACATGGCTGTTCGAACAGTGACCCTCCTGCTCCCCCCCCCACCAAGCGCCTTGAGACCTTCACGGGTGAGTAGCGCGCTTTATAAAAAATTTTGATTGATTGTTTTTTTTTTTTTGATTGATTGATTGAAGAAGACTGCATTTCCCGTCTCCTAGCAGCACAGTACATGCCATCCCAGGATGTCCCGACATCCATCGGCATAGAAAGAGACATCAGTTTCTGTCTTCCCCAGTCATCTCCTTATGGTGTCCCACAACCTAGGCGTCCCCATCTAAGAGTGGACACTAATAAGGGAATTTCCATTTCTGTCTTGTTAAAGGCAGACACAGATGAGCACATGACCTGTTTGGGCCTGCAAATCATAACTCGCACACAAATGCAGTGCTCTAGACCTCACCCTTAATGAAACAGAAGCATTTACATACATTGTAAGTCACCTCATATATTACCCTTAACACCTTGTCAGAGACAACTGTGAATGTAGCATCATTAATTGGTTTGAATTTTATGAGATGTACTTTACATTCAGCTTGTAGGTATTTTTTACTGGTATAAACTTTCTGATATAATAAGCATTGTATTTGGTGTGCAAGTTATGATTGCTTTGGCTATTATATGAATTTTGGATTGTGAGCCTAACAATATTGTGAATTTCAGTGGTTTTCCAGTTTTAATTTATAACCCTAACAAGACCATTTTTTAAACATACATTAAGGTGTTATTACAATACCAATGACAACTTCACTTTAACCTTTAGTTTTTCAGTGACTTTTGTTTGATTTTTTTGATCATGAAGTGCATCCAAAAGTTCTATACCCCACAACACTCAACCAGTAGGCAACACCAGCTGCATACGGCCTTTCGCTATGTGCAGCAGATGTTGGCTGTAGGCCTGCCCTGTGGCCAACCCACCACATGCAACCAACCCCAGCTGCACACAGCCAGGCCCTTTACCCAACTCTCTGCAGTCAGTTAACCCCGCTGCTTACGTCATGTGCACAGGGCCTGATCTACAATCAGACCCATTTTTTAAAAAATTCAAAAATATTCATTGTATCACAGATCCAAAATGTGATCTGCGTATCCAGGGCAAACTTACTTGCCCTAGTGCTGTGACCTATGCTAGCTTCTATTGTCAATGCCATATATGCAGATCCAGGTTTTGCCTGGTCCTACACCTAATCCTCTGTGGGCACCCAACCCCTGCTATGGACTGCTGAATGCTGTGCAGAGCTGGGGTTGGCAAAGTGTCTGGCACCCAACCCTTTGCTAGTGGCCATCCCCATTGTGCATGGCCTGCATACTGGTACTTTGCTGCACAACCACACCCATCCTTCCTTTTTTTTAAATGTAATATTTGAATTTGTGGATAGTAAATGGTATCTGCGGATCAAGGGCAAGCTTCCCTGCTCTAGTGTTGTGGACCAGTGTAAACTAACCTGGCTGGTGCTGGAAGAGACCTGAAGGATCTTCAAATACACATATCCCTCACTGGGATTTGAGGATCCTTCAAGAATCTGTGGATCCTGTAAGAACATCTAAGTTTATTTTAAGCATTTTTTCTCATCCAACTGCACAGAAAGTGACATCACAGTTTTTTCCCTCACATGGGTATGGGGGTTGAAGGTGTTTTCACCCTGCCCCTTTATGTACTCTTTCAAATTCTTTTCAAAATTCTGGGACTGAATGTCAGAGTCCTGTAATGACTTCCACAATGTTTTCTTTCAGTATTGCAACTGTCAAACAGATTGTTTTGTAGGAGCCGTGGATCTAGCAATAACATTTTCTTAGCTTTGAACCTTTCATGCTTAATCCAAGTCCTTTTTATAAATGATAATCAAAAACAACTGAATGGATTTACACCAAATAAAAAAAATCTGAATCCTGGAACATAGTTCTACCTTCAAGCCAAATAGGAGTAATTCTGTCCAGCCATTTCTTTCTGGATAGAAGAGCAAATAATCTTGTAGGGATCAAAATGAGTAATAAGTCTTTTTGGTTCCCTTCTCACTTTTGTGACCCCTGCTTAACAGACCTGTATGAGCCCTAACCATATTGAATGAACTTTTTTTTTTTTTAGAGAAAGTTTTGTGCAGATTCGGCAAAAGGCACCAAAGTTAGTATGAAAATAAAAAATGCCTTGTTGTTTTTGCATTTGTTTCCCTAAGTGCGCCGGGTATGCCAGGCATGGGTCCTGGGCGCACTGTGCCACTAAATTCAGGCTCACCTGGCTGATGAGGGATGATACCCTGAAACCGGTCCCAGGATGCTTGTTTCCAGTCCAGAGCAGGCCTGGAGGTTCGGGCTGGACTGTTCCATGGGGAGCAAGATCAAGGTTGATATGCATATGGCTGGGTCCAATCTGGGGTGGCATGGTGGGCAAAAAAACAATGGATTGGAATGCAGCCTCAGGCCGTTGCCAGTGGCTGAGATTAATTCAAGCATTCTATCCATCACCTTGTTTTTGCATTTGCCGCCCTAAGTGCACCGTGTATGCCCAGATGTAAGTCCCTGGCTCACTTTGCCACTGGATTCAAGCTAGTCTGGCTGATGAAGGGTGAGGCACTGAAACTGGTCCTAGGATGCTTGTTTCTGGTCCAGGAAGGACCTAGCCTGGCAGCTCGGGCTGGACTGTTCCCATGGAGAGCAGGGTCAAGACTGATTTGCATATGGCTTGGTGAAAACTGGGGTGCATTGGTGGCAAAATAACAATGGCTTTGGATGCAGCCTGAGCGATTGCTAGTGACTGAGATTAATTCAAGCATTCCATCTATCACATTGTTGTTTTTGCACTGTCAGACGTTGTCATTTTCTTGTTCTAAGTATTTGGTGCTGCCTCCTGTGTCCTGGGTCACATGACTGTGAGTAGAGTGGCAGGTGGCCTTTGTGTATTCCTCCCAGACAGTGAGACAGAGGAGGACTAAGTGTTGGCAAAATGGGCCATCCTGCCAGGATAGTAGGGTTGGAGCTGCTACCTGCCCCTCTTACATTTAAAATGTCTGCCTACAGCACACTCACAATGAACAAGACACCAGCCTTTTGTCATCCTAGATGTCTTGGAGTCTAGGCAGTGGGAGGAAGAACATTTCCAGAACAAGATGTAGGCAGGCCTCAAAGTTTCTCCCATTTAAACTACTGGCACTAGGAATAAATATTGGACCCTCAGACCAACTCTTCTCTCCTGGAACTGCGGAGGTTGCCAGAATTACTTTTTTGTACTTCAGAGGAATGCCCTGCTGCTTGAGGCATGCTTTTTACTTGAAATTACTGCCCTGCTCCTATCAAAGGGCTGCCTTGTTGCTTGAAGTCTGCCTTGTACCCTCAGAGGTCTGCCATGTTGCTTGGGGCCTGCTTTGCTGCTTGATCCCAGGACTACCAGAGTGACTCCATGGGCTTGTTGGCTGGCCTCCTGCTCTGAGCTACAGGGACACAAAAAGCTCCAACTACCTTAAATCCGCACCTTGAACCTGCCCCAAGAGGTGCTCCCGCAGTCCTGCACCCTTGGAAGTGGCACTAAAGGTGCCCAAACAGCCAACAACAGAAACTTGGGACACCACATTTTACACCAAATAGTAGCCTGAGAACTGACAGGAGACCAGGACCTTCCGTGCTCGCTGATCTATCCAAGGTGCATTGTCAGTCAGCCTAACTTCATGGTAGCACCTGATTTGTCCTTTTATGCAGCAGCAAATCCTGTTCTGCAGCTCCTCTCAGAAAGGGTATCCAGCCTCATCGAGCCCTTGTAAGCTACAGCCTGCAGCTTTGTCCCAATGGAGATTTTTGACCTCCAAAAAACTAACAAAGTTCGAATGTAGAAATTTTCACCACAAACTCATCTAGTAGTTCCCCGACAACTATGCCTCCTTTTCAGACACTGCCGGCTGCCTTCATCCTCTAAACGTTACCTTCTCAGCAACTGTTTCTTCAGCTTTCTTCTAAGTCCAAAGGTAAGCCAAGACCACTCAGTGTATCTGAACTACGTTCCATTGCTTGTTTTGATCTTATGTGGATTTATAGAGCACATGGCTACTGTGAGGCTTACCCGCAACATGAGAGCAAGCACTAGACAGGCCTACTACCATATACATCAACTAGTCGGTGAAAAGTCAGATTTTGAGAAGTTTCCTAAATTTAATTTAATTGGGCTGTATTCTCAGTGCAATCTGCATTGTGTTCCACAGTTTGGAGGATATATATAGGAAAAATATCTCCCTCCCCATCTGGCCTTTTGAATGTGGGAAACCTACAGCAGACCAGTGTTAGTTGATCTTAATGTCCCATTGGGGGTATAAGGAGTGAGAATATCCATGATCATCTTAGGTTCCTTGTGATTGACTGCCCTGTGAATGATGCACAGCATCTTGAATTTTATTCTTTTCTCCAGAGGTGTCAGGAGATTACCCATTAAATCAAACTTCCACAGGAGCAGATGCCTTTTACCCAACTACCTCCAACAGATGCGTGCTCAGACTTTACTGATTATCTGAACCCTGCATCCGCTAGGGGGAAAGGGGAATGGGAATAGAAAAAAGAGAGACCGCCTCCAGATCCAGTTCCAGCCCCTGTTTCCCACTTAAAGATAGGATATTCAGTGTGTGTTTCTGTAACCTGCACCTTTCTTCTTATTGGGATTTCTTTAAAGGAAGGACCTGCAGTAGGGTGATAAGAGCATAGATAAGTACATTCCTACTGCACATTTAACTGTTCAGCCATTCACATTCACCCAATTCTATCATTCTCCTAACCTGGATCTTTTGAGAGACTAGCCTCTCTCTAAGAGAACAATGTTAACTTAATATCTTTTTTTCTCCAGGAGTCTCCAGTTTCACTGGAGAACAGTTCAAAGGTTCACAAATATACAATCTACTAATGTCTTTTACAGGAAATGAAAACTCCTTCTCAATGTTCAGTTTTTTCAATCACAGGCTCTAGGAATTAGCCTGAGCACTGAGGTTTGTCTCTAAGAATGGCAAGTCTGCAAGGCGAAGAGTTTTTGCATATATATGTACATATATATATTGGCAAGTCTGGAAATCACACAAAAGGATTCTTTACTGTAGTTGCTTGAAGTTCTGTTAAGCCAAGACAAATTCTCCTCAGAAAGCCGATAGCCAGTTGTTGGAAAAAGGAAGAAATTTAGCTTCTCCAGAATGTAAAAAGAAGCTGGTGTGCACACCGTAACAAGAAAAATAATTAATTACTCAAAACTGGAAGAATTCTCTATAAAACAAAGCGCCTCAGGAACACTGCTCATTCTCCTCAGGATGACAGTTGAATTGTACAGCTCCCAGAGAGAAACAGCTGGAGGGAAGCTTCAGCGCGAGACTAAGGTAGAAACACTAGGCCGCTGACTTCACAAAGATTTGCGGCCACCATCTTGAGTGGCACTTAAACCTGAAGAAGCTAGTTCTAAGAACAGCCTCTGCAAGAGCCACCGGGAGTGAGGACGCCGCTGCAACCAACGTGGGTGCAAGGAAAAGGAGAATCGTTTTTGCTGAGGGTTAAACGTAACAACATTGGCAATAGTTTTCCTGACAGTACCCCCCTCCAAAGAACTCCCTCCCACAGAAGGTTTGTTGGGGAAAGTATCGTGAAATTGCTTTATCAACCTTGGAACATGCACATTTTGGAAGGCTTCCCAGGACCTTTCTTCTGGGCCAAAACCTTTCCAATCAATGAGGTAATATAATGTTCCTTTTTTAAACTTTGAGTCTAAAATTCTATTCACTTCATGTTCTAAATGTGAATCTACTTGGATAGGATCTGGAGGGGTGGTTGTCATAACATTGGGAGGGCTTCTTTTAAGTAGCGAGACATAGAATATTGGATGAACCTTAATCTGAGGAGGCAAGGTGAGTTTGACTGTTATTGGATTTACAATTTACTTTACTTTAAAGGGTCCTACATATCTAGGCTAGAATTTTTTGTTCAGTCTTAAATGTAAATGTCGAGTGGATAGCCAGACCTTCTCACCCTTGCAATAACCAGGATTGCCTCTCCTCTTTTTGTCAGCATGCTTCTTGTAAGAGACCTTCGCTTTGGTCAAATGTTCTCTAGCGGCTTGGTAGGTCTTTTGAATTTTCTTACTGAAGTCATTTGCAACTGGGACCGAGCCTCCGACCTTCCTAAGATAATGTGTGGGTGCATACCAGAGTTCAAATAGAAAGGAGAATAACCTGTGGAGGCATGAATAGCATTGTTGTATGCAAATTCTGCTGTCTAAATGAAATCTGGCCAATCATTATCTTGGTCCAGAAGATATAAGCAAAAGTACTGCTCTATCTCCTGGTTAACTATTTCTGTCTGTCCATCCGTTTCCATATGATAACTAGTAGCATAACGTGAGTCTATTCCAAGTTGTTTCATAAAGGCCCTCCAGAATTAAGAAACAAATTGGGGACCTCGATCTGAGATTACAACCACCGGAATGCCATGAGCTCTCACTATGTGCTATGAAAATAACTGTGCTAACAGAGAGGCTCTAGGAACCTTCTTCAGAGGGATTAAATGACTCATTTTAGAAATGGTGTCCACAAAAACTAGGATTGTGTCAAAACCTTGACTTGAAGGTAAATCTACAATCAGATCCATGGTAATGGTCTGCCAAGGATACGGTGCAATGGAAAGAGGCTGAAGCTCACCTTCAGGAGCTAGTCGTGTTCTCTTTCCTTGAATGCCTTTATCACAGGTTTGAACGTGTTGTCTTAGTTGAATGACCATGGCAGGCCACCAGAAATACCTCTTAATTAATTCAGTAGTCTTCAAAATTCCTTTATGGCCAGCTAAAGGATAATCATGACACGCTTGTAGCACTAGTTCTTGCAACCCACGAGTTGGCAAATATAAAGCATTTTCAACAAAACAGAGATTTTCTAGAACCTTTCTTCCTTCCTTTTTGTTGGCCCAATCTGAAATTTCTTGGTCAGACATGGATTCTCGAACCCTCCTTTTTATTTCGGAAAATTGTAAGATACAAACAAACTTGTCTGCTAGAATAATTGGAATCTTTTCAGCTTCTCCGGCTCCAGGTATATTATTCATTCTCAATAACGCATCTGCCTTACCATTGTCAGTACAAGGACCATCTCAACTGCATTGGAGTTAATGTCTTAGCAGTCTTTAAAAACTGAAGATTTTTATGATCAGTGAACACAGTGACTACATGACGAGCCCCTAATAAATAATGCCGCCATTCCTGAAAGGCATCCTTCACTGCCAATAGCTCTTTGTCAGCAATTGGATAATTTCTTTCAGGAGGAGTTAATTTTCTGGATTGAAATGCCACTGGGTGAAGTTGACCAGTTTCCTTTTGCCTGTGAGACAATGCACCCCAATTGCTTGGTCGAAGGCGTCAGATTCCACAAAAAATGGTTCCTCACGGTTAGGATGGAGAAGGATCGGGTCTGTCCTAAAGGCTCTTTTGAGAAACTCAAAAGATTCTTCAGCATCAGTTGACCAATGGAAGGGCATTCCTTTTCTCAAACATTTTGTAATGGGGATCACCTTTTTAGAAAACTCTTTTATAAACCGGCGGTAAAAATTGACAAAGCCAATAAAACTTTGCACATCCTTCACCATTTTAGGAGAAGGCCAATCCAGGATTGTTTGAATTTTAGCAGGATCCATGGAAACTCTATTTTCCTATAAGACGAATCCCAAGAATTATGCTTCCTTCGCATGAAAGGCACACTTTTCCAACTTCACATATAGGTTATTTTCCAACAATTTCTTTAGAACTACTCTCACGTGATCTACATGGTATCGCAAATTCTGGGAGAAGATTAAAATGTCATCAATGTAGACTACTACAACTTGATCTAAAACTCTCTTAGAACATCGTTCACAAAGTGCTGGAAAGCGGCCGGTGCGTTACATAGCCCATAAGGCATCACTTGGTACTCCTATAGACCAAACCGGGTGCAGAAGGCCGTTTTCCATTTGTCTCCCTTAGCAACTCAAATTAAATGGTATGCTCCATGAAGATCTAGTTTGGGGTAGATTTTTGCGACTGTTACCTGATCTACCAGTACTGAAATCAAGGGCAGGGGATATCGATTCTTCACTGTAACTTGATTTAACGCTCTTTAATCGATACAAGTTCGTAACTTGTCATTCTTTTTCTTTGGGACAAAAAAAAAGGGGGGAAGAGACTGGGGATTGCGAGGGATGAATAAAACCGTTTGCTAAATATTTTTCCAAATATTCTTTTAGGAACTTGTTCTCCTTTTCAGTAAGGGCATAGATTCTACTGCAAGGTAGATTCGCACCTGGCTCAAGTTCGATTCAGCAATCATAAGATCTGTGGGGAGGTAGCTTCTCTGCCTCTGCTTGGTCAAACACTGCAGACAATTCTTTATATTCTGGGGAATGACAACCTTTTCCAGAGCACAAACCACATTGGATTTAGTAGCTAAAACGTGAGCGGGAGATGGTGCACTCTATATCTCTTGAGGACCATAACAATGTTTCCGACAGTATCTTGAATTTAATTGGACAGTCCTCTTTTCCCAATTAATTTCAGGGTTGTGCTCTGTAAGCCACGGTAAACCCAAGATCAGCTGACATTGAGGAGCATCTATGAGATTGAAAGATATCTTTTTTTGGTGTCCTAGATGATCCTTCACAACTATAGGTTCAGTTTCAAGTGTGATAGGGCCTCAAGACAGGTTTGCGGCCACCATCTTGAGTGGCAGTTAAACCTGCAGAAGCTAGTTCTAAGAACAGCCTCCGCAAGAGCCACCGGGAGTGAGGACGCCGCTGCAACCAACGTGGGTGCAAGGAAAAGGGGAATCGTTTTTGCTGAGGGTTAAACGTAACAACATTGGCAATAGTTTTCCTGACAGTACCCTCCTCCAAAGAACTCCCTCCCACAGAAGGTTTTTTGGGGAAAGTATCATGAAATTGCTTTATCAAACTTGGAACATGCACATTTTGGAAGGCTTCCCAGGACCTTTCTTCTGTGTCAAAACCTTTCCAATTAATGAGGTAATATAATTTTCCTTTTTTAAACTTTGAGTCTAAAATTCTATTCACTTCATGTTCTTAATGTGAATCTACTTGGATAGGATCTGGAGGGGTGGTTGTCCTAACATTGGGAGGGCTTCTTTTAAGTAGCAAGACATAGAATATTGGATGAACCTTAATCTGAGGAGGCAAGGCGAGTTTGACTGTTATTGGATTTACAATTTTCTTCACTTTAAAGGGTCCTACATATCTAGGCTAGAATGTTTGTTCCCTCTTAAATGTAAATGTCGAGTGGATAGCCAGACCTTCTCACCCTTGCAATAACCAGGATTGCCTCTCCTCTTTTTGTCAGCATGCTTCTTATAAGAGACCTTCGCCTTGGTCAAATGTTCTCTAGTGGATTGGTAGGTCTTTTGAATTTTCTTACTGAAGTCATTTGCAACTGGGACCGAGCCTCCCGACCTTCCTAAGATAATGTGTGGGTGCATACCAGAGTTCAAATAGAAAGGAGAATAACCTGTGGAGGCATGAATAGCATTGTTGTATGCAAATTCTGCTGCCTAAATGAAATCTGGCCAATCATTATCTTGGTCCAGAAGATATAAGCAAAAGTACTGCTCTATCTTCTGGTTAACTATTTCTGTCTGTCCATCCGTTTCCGTATGATAACTAGTAGCATAACGTGAGTCTATTCCAAGTTGTTTCATAAAGGCCCTCCAGAATTAAGAAACAAATTGGGGACCTCGATCTGAGATTACAACCACCGGAATGCCATGAGTTCTCACTATGTGCTGTGAAAATAACTGTGCTAATAGAGAGGCTCTTTTGAGAGACTAGCCTCTCTCTAAGAGAACAATGTTAACTTAATATCTTTTTTTCTCCAGGAGTCTCCAGTTTCACTGGAGAACAGTTCAAAGGTTCACAAATATACAATCTACTAATGTCTTTTACAAGAAATGAAAACTCCTTCTCAAGGTTAAGTTTTCTCAATCACAGTCTCTAGGAATTAGTCTGAGCACTGCGGTTTGTCTCTAAGACTGGCAAGTCTGCAAGGCGAAGAGTTTTTGAATATAGATGTACGTATAAATATTGGCAAGTCTCTAAATCATACAAAAGGATTCCTTACCGAAGTTGCTTGAAGTTCTGTGAAGCCAAACCGAATTCTCCTCAGAAAGCCAGTTTTTAGAAGAAGGAAGAAATTCAGCTTCTCCAGAGGGGAAAAAGTAGCTGGTGTGCACACCATAACAAGAAATATAATTAATTACTCAAAACTGGAAGAATTCTCTATGAAACGAAGCGTCTCAGGAACACTGCTCTTTTTCCTCAGGATGGCAGTTGAAGTGCACAGCTCCCAGAGAGAAACAGCTGGAGGGAAGCTTCAGCATTAGACTAACGTAGAAACATTAGAGCGCTGACCTCACACAGATTTTCGGCCACCATCTTGAGTGGCAGTTAAACCTGAAGAAGCTAATTCTAAGATCAGCCTCCGCAAGAGCCACCGGGAGTGAGAATGCCTCTGCAACCAACGTGGGTACAAGGAAAAGGGGAATCGTTTTTGCTGAAGAGCTTAACAACACTGGCAATAGTATTCCTGACAAGAGGGAGCCAATGCAAAGATCCCAAGGCCTCTTTGGCTGAAGAGAGCTTGGGCAGCTTAAAGATTATCCTGGCCGCAGCATTTTGGACCACTTGGAGTCTCTTTAGGAATGTTTTAGGTGAGCCTGCTTACAAGGAGCTTCCGTAGTCCAAGCATGACAATATTAGTGCCTGGACCATGATTCTTCTGGATAATGTAGGTAGGAGGGCCAGTATTTTGCACAGTGTTCTCAACAGAGCAAAGCATGTACAAGTCAGTTTTTTTACCTGTGCTTCAGTCGACAAGGAGCTGTCGAGCCATATTCCTAAGCTTTTCATATAGTTTGATGGC
This sequence comes from Pleurodeles waltl, assembly GCF_031143425.1. NCBI lineage: Eukaryota > Metazoa > Chordata > Amphibia > Caudata > Salamandridae > Pleurodeles > Pleurodeles waltl. The sequence goes on along the minus strand of NC_090437.1, from coordinate 1,216,760,595 downwards.
ACAGGAGAGGTTCCTAGGCTCTTCGGCCAGCCTAGTGTGATCAAAGGAGATGCATTATTCCTCACCATTATTAGCTCTGTTTTGTCTCTATTCAGTTTCATGGAGCAGCTTGCGCTCCATTGGGCCACTTTGTCCTGACAGGGACCCAGCCGTTGCTGAATACAGGCAGGCCTCCCACGTGCCCCTGTTCAAAGCCTCCAGGATGTCCAGCAAGTCCTCTCCTGCAAGTTCTATCTGTAGGCAAGATTGCCATTTGGCGCTGAGGTTGTTGAGGAGTGGCTGAGAGAAAAGATGGCACATGATAACCCGACATCACACCCCTGAAGTGACCCGCAGGCAGTGCTGCAATTGGAGGTGATGCCACTCCTGCTGGGGTGAAAGGCCAAATTCCTCTTGCAGGTGCTCAAACAGCTTGAGGTCACAATTAACCAGGACCTGGTCAAGAATATGGATTCCCGCCATGTGCCAACAGTCACAGGTAAGGGTTGAGGAGAGAGTGTACACCGAGCAGATGGTGTGTCCTGAACCAGGCCCCATGCATGGTTTTAAGCATCGGGTTGGCAGGGCAGGGCTGGGGTGGATAGTCTTTGTACAAGGGGTTGAGGCCATTCCGGCTGAAAAACAGCAATCTTTCAGTGGGACCCATTGTGGTGGGTCTGGTGTCTGGGAAAGCATGTACTCCAAATGCGAGAGGTGGATCGCCAAGGCGTAATGCTCTACCGATGGGAATCCCAAACCCCAGCACAAATGGTGCATTATAATTTTAGCAGATGACAGGTGGGGGTGGGAGGAGCCCCATACAAAGGTTCAGATCCCTGCATCTATAAGTTGGAGGGTTGTCAGAGGCACCGGGAGGGGAAGCATGCCCAGTGCATACTGAACCACAGTAGTGTAACCATTCTCACAGCCTGCACCCTGCGCCAATGGAGCGTCCTAAGTGCGAGTATTTCTCAAAATCCAGTTTTATGCAAGCAATATGGGGGTCTAAGTTATCCACCACCATCCGGTCTAGGCCCTGGTTAATGAGAATCTCCAGATATTTGAGGTGGAATGGTGTCCAGCGAAAGGAGTTATCATGGAGGTCCGCTTGCGTGTTGATGGTTGAGAGGGGCAAGGCCTCGCTCTTGTTCCAATTCAATGATATCTGGACAAAGTTGCAAAATCGGCAATGACCTCAGTAAGGTCGGGAGGGAATGGTGTAGGTCCATCAGGATGAGCAGAATGTCATCCACATACAGGTAAAGCTTGGATATCCCCAAGCAATGGTACCCCAATAATCAGAGGCAATAGCCAGATGGTGGCTGCCATATGTTCCATTGCCAGAAAGAACACAAGTGGTGAGAGTGGGCAACCTTGCCGCGTACCCCTCCGGATCATGAATGTGTCCAACAAAAAGCCGCAGCACTTGACCTGGGCAGTGGGGCAATCATATAACGAACGTACCTTGGCAATGAATTGGTCTCCCAGTCCGAATTTTTACAGGGCCACCAAAAGGTACCCCATTTTATGCAAACAAATGCCTTTTCGGTGTCGAGGAATAGGGCCAAAGCCTCATCCAGCATGTCCCTGGTGCCCCATATAGTGTGGGACAGGGTGCAGAGATGGTTTCTAGAGGTGCGCCCTGGCACAAATCCCACCTGAATGTGATGTATCAGAGACGGGATTACCTTGCGAAGGGAGGCCGCAAGGATGCTGGCAAGGATTTTGACATCCCCATTCAGATGGGAGATGGGTCTATAGCTGTCACGTAGGAAGGGGTCCCGTCCAGGTTTCGGCAGGACCACTATCACTGCCCTGTTTGAAATAGAGCGAAGGAAACCCACCTGATCCACCTCCTGGAAGGCAGCATGTAGGAATTCAACAACCTCCTCTCCAGACAATTTGTAAAAATCCACAGGAAAGCCGTTCTCTCTGGTGCCTTTATGATAGGGAAGCTTGGAAATAGCCTGCACTATCTCAGCCTTACTTATCTCGTGCTCTAGCAGGGTCCGGCCCTCGTCCGACAAGTGGAGAAGGTGTTCTTCTTCCAGGAAGGTCTTCACCTGAATGGCATCGGCCACCATCTCTGGGGTGTAGAGCACTTTGTAAAATATTGCAAACTTGTCAACAATGTCTTGTGGGTGGGTAAGGACCTCCCAGTTCGAGTAATGAATGGCTGGAATAGCCTGCACAGCCTCCAGTTTGCGCAGTTGGGCTGCCAAGAGTCGTCCCACTTTTTCCCTTCTGATGGCCTTTCAGTCACGGCAGTGTATATTCACCTTTAGCCGTGTACACTTCATCAAGAGCCATACGGGCTACTTCTAGGTGGTGGTGCAAGGGGAGCGAGGGGTGGGCTGTATATAAACAGGTAAGGGAGATGATGTCACTTTCCAGCTCCTTCTGATGAGCCACTCCCTGTTTGTTTGACAGTGCTGCATCCTGCATCAGTTGGCCTCGGATGGCCACTTTCGTGGCTGCCCGGAGTACCCTATGGGATGCCACTGAGCACTTGTTGTTGGTTAGGTATGTGGAGACGTGCCCCCTCAGTTGGGATTTACCCTGGGAGTACAATAGCGGTGCACGGATAGGTGACACAATTTGAGGCCCGAGGAGGTAAGGTCCATGTCCAAATTTATTAGGACCGGGCATGGTCAGGGAGTGTAGTTTCCAGGAACAGAGATTCCTGAACAAGAAGCATCACTCTTTGAAAGATGAGGAAGTAATCCATACACAATTGGGTGCTGTGCACCATTGAGAGGAAGGTATACTCCCTGTCCGTCAGATGAGTAAGCCTCCAGTCGTCTACCAGTCTACGGTCTGAGAGCAAGTCACCTAGTAGGGCCCTATCCTGCTTGTTGCCTGTGTCCAAGGGGCCAGTCCTGTCAGGCACCGTGTTCTGGGTGGGATTCCTGTTGCCTCCGATCAGGTAGGGGGTTGCCCCAATCTCAATGAGATGGCAGTTGAGGTGGAGGAGAAAGGAGCATTTGGAGCCCGTAGGTGCAGAGACAGACCCCATGCAAAGTGATCTATCGACGATCTTCAGCTTCGTGAAAGCATACCTGCCATCCGGATCAGACTATGGCCCTCATTACAACCCTGGCGGTCGGTGTTAAAGAGGCGGTAATACTGCCAACAGGCCAGCGGTTAAAAAAATGGAATCACGACCATGGCGGAAACCGCCAACATAGACAACCACTTTAACACTCCGACCGCCACGGCGGTAGAAACAAACACCGCGGCGGTAACCGCCAACAGACAGGCGGAAGACAAGGTTCCGCCCACTGTATTACAACAGGCCTATCCGCCACCTTTTCCCCAGCGGTACCAACGACATCAAAAGCATGGCGGAAACAATGTTCTGAAGGGAAACCACTCACCTCTCGACCCTCAAGGAAGAACCAGGACACGATGGAGCCCAAGGTACAGGTCCTGCCCATGTTACTTTACCTCCTCTTGTATCAGGAGCAGCAAAGACACCAGCGACGACCACAGTGAGTACTGCACCTAGCACACAGGGGAGGGGGGAGGGAAAAGAGAGTGACACACACACGCAACATGCAACACCCCCACCCCCGCCCTCACCCACAACACCATACACACAAATACATTGAGCAACATTACATATACCCCCCGTCACCCACTGGAAGAACTCAAGGACAAAAGGGAATGATTGTAACAAGTGTAATCATCGAAAAATCAGATAGGCCAAATTAAAATATCAGTATATACAAATATGTACCCAACTACACAAGTCCAGAAATGAATGAAATCATTGGCCGTGGATCAGTGTCCCAAAATGCATGGGCGAAGCCCACACAAGATACCTGACTTGAAACGGAGAGAACACTGCAGGGGCATCAGATGGAAAATAAACAGGCACCTCAGGGGGAGGGGGGGCACCTCAGCCGGATAAACGGACAATGTCACTGCTCCACGAGGGGGCTCCATGCCCACTGATTGGTCCTGGGAAGTGCAAAGCCACAGTCTCTCAAGTCTCTCCAGTGGGTGGTTTGCCCACTGCTTTATCCTGGGGAGTACAAAGCCACACTCTCTCAAGTCTCTCCAGTGAGTGGTTTGCCCACTGTTTTATCCTGGGGAGTGCAAAGCCACAGTCTCTTAAGTGGATGTGATTTTCCACTGGTTCTGGAGGGGGCATTGTGCCCAGAGTGCTTCATCCTGCCAAGGACTGAGGTAGCGGATGTGATTCTCCACTGGTTCTGGAGGGGGCATTGTGCCCAGAGTGCTTCATCCTGCCAAGGACTGGGGTAGTGGATGCGATTCTCCACTGGTTCTGGAGGGGGCATTGTGCCCAGAGTGCTTCATCCTGCCAAGGACTGGGGTAGTGGATGTGATTCTCCACTGGTTCTGGAGGGGGCATTGTTCCCAGAGTGCTTCACATGCAGTATGGCAGGTCCCATTCCCTCACCTGAGTGTGGGTGCCACGAGATTTCCTGGGAACAGGTAGCATGATACTCCATGGAGGCAGAGACACACTCCACCCTGCTGCGACTTCGCCTGCCACATACAGGTACAAACAGTGCTGGGTGTCGTGCCTCATGTACGCTGTGCAGGGTCCAGGACGTCTCCTGCAGCCTCGGACTGCTGCCCACTGGGGATGATAGCCATGTCAGCTGTGGTGGCACTGTCTGAACACGTCGCGGGGCTGGTGGCGTTGGTTGCGGCGGTGTCTGTGGCCGAGGTGCTGGTGCATGTGTCTGCACCTGTGGAGGAACACAGTAGGACATCTCCTGCAGCCTCGGACGGCTGCCCACTGGGGATGATGCTGGGGACTGTTGGTGAGGCAGCAGACGTGCAGGTGGCGGTGCAGGTGGTGGTGTCCACCGCAGTACAGGTTGATGTTCTGGTTGACAGAAGGGGTGACTCAGGTCCCTCAGCCGGAGCCTCCGTGCCCGGTCCTGACCTGCTCTTCGTCTTGTGTCCCTTCCCCACCTTTGATGTCGCTGCTGGTCCCTTGGCACTGTCCCCTTTTGGCTTGGAGGAGCCCTTGCTTGCTGGTTGGTGCGGCTTCTCCCTCCGGCATGTGGGCACCTTCTTCACCTTGGCAGGTGGCGGAATGGCCTGCTCCTTGGCCTCGCTAGGTGGCACACTGGCAGCCCTGATGGGTGCCGGCCGCGATGTGACCGGAGTTGCTGAGACCACTGTGCTGGATGAACTGGTGGCTGAGGTGCTGGGCTGGGACCTGGACAGCCTGGCCCTAGGGGAAGGACGGGAGGGGAGGTGTAGGGAAGAGGTCAATGTTAGCCAGGAAGAGTTTCTTAGATACACTGGGACGGGAAGATGGAGGGGGTTTGGGAGTGGAGGAAGAGGTAGTGGTTGTAGGAAGTGTACGTCTGCTGAATTTGGGTGAAGGTGCATGGGCCGGAGGCTGTTGTGAGGTGGATGGCTGTTGAGTGGGTGTGTGCCTGTGTTTGTGTACTTTGGGAGGAGGGCTCACAGACACACTGGGAGAGGACACAGGGGACGTGTGCATGGTAGTGGGGGTGGTGAGTGCACGTGAGCGGTGCGTGGTGATGGGCGTGCTGGTGATGGAGGTAGTGGCTGAGGATGTAGTGCATGCAGGTGTGAGTGGAGACGAGACAGGGAGGGAGGTGGATGACGTGGAGGAGGGGGACACAGTGGAGGCAGTGGATGTTGGTGTGTCTGCCTGGGTATGGTGCTTGTGTGAGTGCCTGTGGGATGTGTGGTGCTTATGTTTGCCATGTGCACTCTTGTGTGTTGATGAGTGTGCATGCTGGTCTGATGGTGTGCTTGGGATAGGCTGAGGTACAGGGGATTGGGTCTGGGTAGAGGAAGTTAGAGGGGGGAAGCTGGACACAGGGACAATGGCTGCCATCAGTGCTGAGGCCAGAGCCTGAAATGCTCTCTGTTGGGCCGCCACGCCAGAATGAATGTCCTCCAGGTATGCATTTGTTTACTGGAAATGGCTCTCAACACCCTTCATGGCATTCAAAATGGTTGACAGCCCAACAGAGAGGTATCTCAGGAGGTCAATAGCCTCCTCACTGAGGGCAGCAGGGCTGACTGAGGCAGGGCCTGAGGTGCCTTGGACGAAGGAGATGCCCACCCTCCTGGGTGAGCGGGCACGGGAAACTCGATGAGGGGCTGCTGGGAGGGCGGTGCTGGTAGGGGGGGTGGCGGCTGTACCTGCTGATGCGGTGGGCACAGAGTTGCTCGCCACCGCAAGGGAGCTCCCATCAGAGGAGGAGTCGCTGTTGCTGGTGTCTCCTCTTGTCCCTGTCGTTGAGCTCCACTCGCCCTCTGTCCCACTGGTGCCTTCAGACTCCGTTACTTCACCCTCCAGGGCCATGTGGGATGCAGCTCCCTCCTGCTCCGGTGCCACTGCTCCTCTGCCAGATGATGCTAATGCACACAAGAACAAAACAAAAAGGGGGGGGGAGACAGAGGAGACACATGGTCAATGCCTGCAACACCACCACCGTTGGCGGACACAACACACAGGGAGCAGCCCTATGCACTAAGCCATGCACTAACAGGGCAGGAGAAAAGCACATGCCCATGGGGGACCCATTTCATGCACAGCTGGAACCCATAGGAGCCTGACTAGGTGTAGAGGGCAAATACCACCTTTGGGGTTGGACTGGGAATGAGGCTGCAAATCAATGGATTTACCTTTGCGCGTCTGCCCTGGCCTAGGGGAACCCACAGCCCACCACCCAGACACCTCGTCAAACGCGCAGAGTCAGCTGAATGAGAGTGTACTCACCCCCTTGTGGCTGCTGTGATGCCCTCAAGTGCCTATCCAACTCAGGATATGCCACCGCCAGGATCCGGTACATCAGGGGGGTCATGGTGCGACGGGCACCCTTCCATGTTGGGAGGCCATCCTCAGCTGGGCCTCCGCCGTCTTCTTGCTCCAGCGGCACAGGTCCTCCCATCTTTTCCGGCAGTGGGTGCTCCGTCTATGGTAGACCCCTAGGGTCTGCACTTCCTTGGCGATGGCATGCCAAATACCCTTCTTCTGGTGGGCACTGATCTAGAGGAATAGTGAGGTAAAAATGTAAGTTACTCCCCCGTACATTTCTTCTCACACATTGGCCACAAACCTCCCACCCTGGCCCAGAGAAACATACACACACCATCCTCACATGCTGGCCTGTCCCCCCCGTCTCTTCCATCCACGACACTCCATACAATCATGTGACATCCACCATGCACACAGTTTACTCACCTGTTTGTCTGGAGGACCGTAGAGTTGCGTGTACTGGGGGAGGACCCCATCCACCAGTTTCTCCAACTCCTCTGCAGTGAAGGCAGGGGCTCTTTCCCCAGCAGACACTGTAGTCATTGTCACTTCCAGACGCAGGTCACAGCAGCACTTGCAGTGTAGGTCCTCTCCTGTTGAAGGTCAGGTATCAAGTGAGGGAACAGATAGAAAATGGCGGACACGTCCGCGGCGGTGCATACCGTCACCGCTGGTGTACATCGTCATTGGCTCCTGCAACCCATAGGGCCCAATGATAACCAATGCTGAATTGCGCAGCGGTCTTCGACTGCCTACCGCGATGCTGCACAACGCCAGCGCAGTTACCTCATTTCCCCTTGTCCCACCTTACAGGTCAGGCAGCCGCCATTTCAGGGGGCCACATGGCAGGCCAACTAACTGCGTCATACCTATTTAGGCCAGAAATACAGACAGACAAAGGCACATAGAGAACATTTTACGATTGTGCTAAACAGCCTTGTGAAAGCTATGTGGTGTATGACCCTCTGCTCACCGTTCTCCTCCATAGAGCACGTCCGCTGGGGTAGGTGATGAGATGGCGGCAGCCTCCGGTGTACAGACCCCTGGTGGACCTGTCAACAATGGAAGACAGACAAATCATTATCACTTACAGACTTGATCGTGCAACAATCCAGGGACTGTGTGCCCAGTTGGAGCTAGACCTGATGTCAGCTATCCGCCATCCCACAGGAATCCCCCTCTAGTGCAGGTCCTGTCAGTGCTCCATTTCCTGGCAAGTGGGTCTTTTCAGACAACAGTAGCCATGGCATCAGGGATGTCACAGTCAATGTTCTCTAACGTGTTGTCCAGAGTGTTATCTGCCCTGCTGAAACACATGTGCAGCTACATTGTTTTCCCTCAGGTGGAGGATCTGCCCACAGTGAAAGGTGACTTTTATGCCCTGGGACATTGCCTCAACATTATTGGTGCCATTGATGGTACACATGTGGCATTTGTTCCCCCCCGCAGGAAAGAACAGGTGTACAGAAACCGGAAAAGCTACCATTCAATGAATGTGCAGATGGTGTGTTTGGCAGACCAGTACATCTCCCATGTGAATGCCAAGTATCCAGGCTCTGTGCATGACGCTTACATTTTGAGGAATAGCAGCATCCCTTATGTGATGGGGAAACTCCAGAGGCACCGTGTGTGGCTAATAGGTGAGCCCAAGGTCCCCACACAGTTTTATTTTCTGTCTGGGTATGGGAGAGTGCTTAATGTTTGGAGGATGTGTAACAGTTGTCTCTCGATATTTGCAGGTGACTCTGGTTACCCCAACCTGTCTTGGCTACTGACCCCAGTGAGGAATCACAGGACAAGGGCTACAATGAGGCACATGGGTGAACTAGGAGGAAATAGAGCGCACCTTTGGCCTCCTGAAGGCCAGATTCCAGTGCCTCCATCTGACAGGTGGATCCCTATACTACTCACCGAAGAAGGTGTGCCAGATCATCGTGGCCTGCTGGATGTTTCACAACCTGGCTTTGCAACGCCTAGTACCTTTTCTGCAGGAGGATGGGCCTGATGGTGGTCTTGTGGCAGCTGTGGAGCCTGTGAACAGTGAAGAAGAGGAGACAGAAGAAGAAGATGTAGAAAACCGCAACAACATCATCATGCAATACTTCCAGTGAGACACAGGTAAGAGGATGACACTGCTTCCCACATCTCATACTATTGTCAGACCTAGCATTAATCTGCCTTTTTACCTCTGTGTATGGACCCTGAATTGTAACTTTGGGTTTCCGTTTCACAGATCTGGGTCCCACTTTGTGCCCTCTGCTATGTTTACTGCTGGCCAACAACTGTGTAACATTGGTATGTGAACAAGTACATTGACATTGCTATATTTCAGAGAGGTTGCAATTACACATTTGTGAAAGCACAGGCTGACTCCAGATTGATTTGTGATTCAAGGGTGTTTATTTATGTGCTAATAAGTGGAGGGGGGGTGAAATGGGCTGGGGTGATGGTGGAGGAATGTCCATGGTAGAGTCCAGTCTCTTGGTCTCACAGGTGCATTGTCCAATGGGACATAGGAAGGGGAGCAATGGCAGTTTAAGGTGGACAGGATGACAAAGTGGGACAGAAGGGTGATATTCAGGAGGGTCTTATTTCCTGGCGGGGGTCTTGGCAATGTTCTCTGTCTTGTTCCTGGATCTCAGGGACCGTTTGTGGGGTGGTTCTCCTTCTGCAGGGGGTGGGGTGCTGGCGGCCTGTTTGTCTCGTGGCGGGACCTCCTGACCACTAGCGCCGGCAGAGGTGGAGGGCTGTTCATCGTTCATGCTACTGTCAGGGGCCCGTTTGTGTGCCAATGTGTCCCTCATGGTGTTGACAAGGTCTGCCAGCACCCCTGCAATGGTGACCAGGGTGGTGTTAATGGACTTCAAGTCCTCCCTGATCCCAAAGTAGTGTTCCTCCTGCAGCCGCTGAGTCTCCTGAAACTTAGCCAGTACCGTGCCCATGGTCTCCTGGGAATGGTGGTATGCTCCCATGATGTTGGAGAGTGCCTCGTGGAGTGTTGGTTCCCTGGGCCTGTCCTCCCCCTGTCACACAGCAGTCCTCCCAGCTTCCCTGGTATCCTGTGCCTCTGTCCCCTGGACCGTGTGCCCACTGCCACTGACCCCAGGTCCCTGATTGTCTTGGGTTGGTGGGTTTGCCTAGGGTCCCTGTAGTGGTGGGCACACTGCTCTTTGACGTGTCCTGGGGACAGTGGCATGGGCCCGCTGGGTGGGTGCTGTGGTGGTGTTTCCTGAGGGGGGAGGGTCTGTGGTGGCTTGTGACAGTGGCAGGGGAACCGACTGTCCAGAGGTCCCTGATGGGCCGGGCTGGTCATCTTGATCCAGGCGTGCAGAGCTGCTGTCACCACTGTGGGCCTCTTCTGTGGGGGACTGGATATGTCTGGCACCTCCTGTCCGGAGACGTTGGGTATGGGTCCTGTTGGGGTGTAAATGCATAGTTTTAGTATCTGTGTATGCCATCTTGTGCATTGGGTGAGGTACCCTCTACTCCTGTGCTTGCATTATTGTGTTTGCCCTTTTGTGATAGTTGGTTTGGGGTCTGTGTGGGTATCTGTACTGGACATGCTTTGGTGATGGGGGTCCATGCATAGGTGTTGCATGCAGGGCCTTGGTATTGGGATGTGTTGGTTGTGATAGTGGGGCATATGTGAGGGTTTGGAGTGATGGGGGTGAGGGTGGGGGTATGTGATGGTATGCAGGTGGGATGGGGGGATTTGGTAAATAAGATATGACTTACCAGAGTCCAGTCCTCTTTCTACTCCTGCGAGGCCCTCAGGATGCAGTATTGCCAAGACTTTCTCCTCCCATATTGTTAGTAGTGGGGGAGGAGGTGGGGGTCCACCGCCAGTCCACTGTTCAGCAATCTAGTGTCTGGATACCACGGAACGCACCTTCCCCCGTAGGTCATTCCACCTCTTCCTGATGTCATCCTGTATTCTTGGATGCTGTCCCACTGGTTGACCCTGTCAACGATTCTCCGCCATAGCTCCATCTTCCTAGCAATGGAGGTGTGCTGCACCTGTGATCCGAAAAGCTGTGGCTCTACCTGGATGATTTCCTCCACCATCACCCTGAGCTCCTCCTCTGAAAACCTGGGGTGTCTTTGAGGTGCCATGATGTTGTGTGGGTGATGTGTGAGGTGCTGTTTATTGTGCTGTGTGATGTGTTGTGTTGGTGTGTGTTGTTTGAGGTGCGTGGATGTTGTATGAGTGATGGTGTTGTATTTGCTATTCTCTCTCTCTCTGCTTTTTAAACAAAATTGGTGGTAAGGGTTTGTGGGTAATGTGGGTGTGTGTTTTATAGTGTTGTGAGTGTGTGGGTGTGGTGTGTGTATGTGTATCAGGTATGTGTATTTTGAATTGTCCAATGTGGTATAGTTTTGTAAGTGTGTGTGTATTTTGAGCGCATCGGTGTGTACCGCCAATGGATTACTGCGGTTGTAAGATCGCCGCGTTGATTAGTGGTTCGTGATAGTGTGGGCGTATTCTTGTTGGCGTGACGGTGTAGGTTTTGGTATCGCCAGTTTATCACTGACCTTTGGTGTGGCGGACTTGTGTGGGTGTCTGCATTGTGGCGGATTCCGAGATGTGGATCGTAATACCTGTAGCGGAATTCCGCCACCGCAACAGTATGTTGGCGGCCTTCAACACGGTGGAAAGCGGGATTTACAGCCAGGGTTGTACTGAGGGACTATGTTTTGACAATAGTAACGGGCAATGTCTTACGGATCAGGATCGCTGCCCCACACTTCCTAGCCATCCTGCCACCCATAGACGGTGGTTCTGGCCAGCTGCTGTGGATCACTCTCCCCACCCAGTCCTGGCACAGTTTATCGGCCTCAAGACTATCAAGGTGGGTTTCCTGTAGTAGGGCCACATCCACTTGTTTTGATTTTAGATAGGAGAGCACCCTTCTTCGTTTTTCGTAGTGTGGCAGTTCATTGACATTCCATGAGAGGACATGGAGGGAGTGGGGTAAAGGAGGGGACAAGCTTGCCATTACCATGGTGACGAAGCATGTTGGGAAGAAGGGGGAGAGGGGAGAAGAGACAGGGGAATCACCAGACGAAGGGACAGAGAAGTAGGGGCAGAAGGAAGGGGTAGGTTAGGTGTCAGGGATAGAAAGCCCTTTGGAACTGGTCCTGTTTTGGCGTGGAGTGCACAGAAAAGAAAACAGAAGGGAAATAAAGTGAGGGAAATAGAAGTAAGTAAAAAAGCGATCAAGGAGGAAGGGCAGAAGGACAGTAAGGGTAACTAAATATCCGGCACTAAGCCGGAACAAGTTCCCAAAGACCAAGATCTGTAGACCGCGGTTCCAGAAATGTGGAGTCAGCATGCTGGCCGGTCCCTCCAGGAGGCAGAGCATAGGAATAGGATGAAAAAGGGATGAGGGTACGGGGAGAGGAAGTAAACAGCGAGTGGGCCCTGTATCCCAACTTTCAGATCAAGCGTACAGTTGTGAACAATCGGAACAGTCACATAGCACATAGCATAGAAACATTCAACAGAACAGTACATGGTGCCAGTAGATGCGTCAACTAGGTGATGAGGGCAGAAAGGAGGGGAGTCAGGAGAGCAACAAAGCAATGGAACAAATCAAACATGGTATTCAACACAGAGCAGCATTCATATCAAAGATAGAGTTGCCGAAAGCAATACACAGCACACAATAACCAATACATATACAAGTATGTAACTGGGTAATCAGCTGTCCGACCGGAGGTGTGCACAGTTCACATAGTCCTTTGCTGAGGCACAGGCATGGGCGTAATGCAATAGGCTGCAGTGGTCACAGCAGGCAGGAGAAATGGGCTTCAGAGGGGATTGCGATTTGTCCCTGTCCTGATTCTGAGTTGGGTTCGCCACTGCCTGCAGCGCCTGATTCCTGTCGCTGTGCGATCATGCTCCTCTCTTGGAATCTCTGCCTCTGTGGTGTGACATGCCTTTGTTGTGCCCACGCCCGCCACAGGGAGTTGGGGGACAGGGTTATGAGGTGTTGGGCCTCCAACACTCGGTGTGATTCTAAAGGGGTTAAGCCCATCTCCTCGGCTGAGAGACCCTCCAGGAACATGCACAAGTCCTCTGGGTTGAAGAAGTCCTTTGACTTGTCATCCTTGGTTATCCACATCTGGGCAGGTTCAAATCGTCCATATTTTATGTCTAGTTGGCAGTGCCAAGAATACTTTGCACCAGTTATTGGTCTCACAGGAACAGTCCACAGCAACATGGATTTCATACCCCTCATACTTCTAGGGACCATCTGAGTGGGCCATGGTGAGGACCTGTCATGCCTGCTTGTGGCACAGAAAGCAGGCGATGATTGGACAAGGCAGCATCAAACGGTCTTGGCACATCTGGCTCATGCTGTGTGCACGCTGGAGCTCCAGGGGTGGTTTGAAGACAATGCTGGCGAGGGAGTCCCTGAGGAAGCCTTTGACATCTGTCCCCTCTGTGCATTCCGGGAAGCTGAAAAAACGGACATTGTCTCTGCTGCTTTTGTCTTCTAGGTCGATGACCTTGCTGCAAAGGACTAGGAGTTCCTGGTCCCGCTTCGGGATGGTATTGAGGCGATCTTTCATTGCCGTGATGTGCTGTTCCAGGCCTGTCACTCGGTTTTGGAATCCTGTCAGGGTGAACCAGAAAAAAGTCAATAATTTAATCTGTACCTAACCCTCTGGAAGCTTGGTACAAAAGCAGTCAGGCTTAACTTAGAGGAAATGTGTAAAGTATTTTTCAGCACACCAATAGTAAAGTGAAAACACAACACAAAAAAAATCCCAATTTATTTAAAAATAGATTAAAACTTAATAAACAATTTGGGACCAGAACAACAAAAATCCAATCAGTAGAACTGGAGAAATGCAATTTTAAAGATTTAGGGAAAAGTAGTGCCAAAGAGAGCATAGCGCAAAATAGGGTTATCTGATCGCACCAGACTGGGACAAAGTCACAAGTTCAAGCCAACTGTGATAGAGCACAGGTCAGCGACAGGACCGAGCTTGGCCCGTGGGGCAATGTACCGTTTTGTACTTGAATTGAGATGTTCTGGGTTCAAAGAGCAGGTCTAGGCTTCCTTCCTCAGACAACAAGTCAGTCTGTTTTGCAGCAGTGCAGTCCTTCTAGAAGCAGGACAGCAGAGAAGTTTTTCTTCTGAGTCTTCCACAGGTCTAGAAGTGATCTGAAATTTGGTCTGAGGGTCCCATATTTATACCTGATGCCAGCTTTGAAGTGGGAGAAACTTCTAGACTTTCCCCACACTCCTGGTTCTGGAATTTCCCCCTCCCCCTACCCTGGCTTGAAAGGGTGCGGGGTAAGAATAAACTAGTGTGAAGTCCTTTGTGAGTGTGCTGAGGCAGCCCCCTTTTGAAGTGCAAGTGTGATAGGCGACAGCTCAGCTCCTTCCACTGGGTCAAGAAGGCCCATCCTGCCAACACCAAGTCCCCTTTGTGATGCTGTCTGGATGGAATACACAAAGGCCGACTGCCAACTGCACCTAGTCATGTGACTCAGGATACAGGCACCAAATGGTTAGGGTCAGAAAATGCCAAGTTTTTAAAACTGACGTTATCATAATTGTGACCTAAAAACTCAACTGTTCCATTAAAGAAGGTTGTAAATTACAATTAATTTTAGACCAAACTTGCCATTCCTACCTGGTCTCAATCAAAGGTTATCACTTATCAAACGTAATAAGCTAACACAAAGTTATCCTATGGTAGAAGTAGGCCCTGCAGTAGTGAAAAACTAATTTAAGGGTTTTTCACTACAAGGACATGTAAAACTTAAAAATTAACGCAGAATGTTTTAAATACACTGCACCCTGCCCTGTGCACTGTTTAGGGCCTGACCTAATGGTGACATGTATATATAAAGGAAGTTTAGGCCTGGCAAAAGGTTTATTTTGACAGGTCAAAATGGCAATTTAAAACTGCACACAGATTGCAATGACAGGCCTTTTAAAAGGCTACTCGAGTGGGTCGCTCAATAAGTGCTACAGGCCTACTAGTAGCATTTAGTTTACAGAACCTGGGTAGTACCACATTACTAGGGACTTACAAGGCGTAAGCTAATTGTACCATGTTTAAATGTGAGAACCCAAGCACTTTAACACTGGTTAGCAGAGATAAAATGCACAGAGTCCTGAAGGCCAACAGAAACAAGTTCAGTAAAACAGGAGGAATGAAGGCAAAACACTTGGGGAAAAAACACTTCAAGAATATCAAGTCTAATAGTCAGTGTAAGAATCTGGTAAGTGTTAGTGTCATGGTTATTTTAAAAATAAGGTCAGAAACAAGGTTTTAGTTATTTTAGTGGAGAAAGGGTTTGGTACAATTCCAAACGTCAGGGTAAGAGTCAGATGAAAATTAAGGCTAAATTAAGTCCCGAACAAATAATTCAGAACAATACTTTATATCTTACTATTACAAAAGTAGAAAAATGTTTTCAAATAAATGCCAATTTATGAAAAGAAATCTCACCTTTTCATTGAAATGACTTTTGAAGAGAAAAAAAATCAATGAAATGGAATTTCATAGAAATGTTTTTGGATGACATGATATAGATCATTTAATATGCATAACAACAGACTTATAATCATGGCACCTCTTCAACTTAGTAACTGTATCTAAGAAATGCCAACACATACACTGACACATGCACACACACACACACACACACACATAAACACACAGACAGACTGCTTTATTGCTCAAAGTGGGTAGGTATACACAGAGGCACTAAAAGGTATAGGCCCTCATTCTGACCTTGGCGGGCGGCGGAGGCCGCCCGCCAAAGTCCCGCCGTCAGGTTACCGTTCCGCGGTCGAAAGACCGCGGCGGTAATTCTGACTTTCCCGCTGGGCTGGCGGGCGGTCGCCTTCAGACCGCCAGCCAGCCCAGCGGGAAAGAGGCTTCCACGATGAAGCCGGCTCGGAATCGAGCCGGCGGAGTGGAAGCTGTGCGACGGGTGCAGTTGCACCCGTCGCGTATTTCACTGTCTGCGCAGCAGACAGTGAAATACATGTAGGGGCCCTCTTACGGGGGCCCCTGCAATGCCCATGCCAGTGGCATGGGCACTGCAGGGGCCCCCAGGGGCCCCGCGACCCCCCCTACCGCCATCCGGATCTCGGCGGTCCGACCGCCGGGATCTGGATGGCGGTAGGGGGGGTCGGAATCCCCGCGGCGGTGCAGCAAGCTGCGCCGCCGCGGAGGATTCAATGGGGCGGCGGTACACTGGCGGGACCCCGCCAGTGGTGCCGGTCCGACCGCGGCTTTACCGCCGCGGTCGGAATCCCCATTGGAGCACCGCCGGCCTGTCGGCGGTGCTCCCGCGGTCCTCCGCCCTGGCGGTCAAAGACCGCCAGGGTCAGAATGACCACCATAGTGTCTTGTGGTCAGGCTGCATACGTGATATCCCTACCTCAAAACCTCTTTAGTGCTCTGAGCACAGAGCCGGTAATAAGGACTGACTACTGCTAAGGACAACAAGCTATGCATTTAAAAAATAAATAGACATGCAAAGATGCTCCAGTTAGCCACAAGCAACACCCAACATCATTACTATTAATTTAATTTAGCAAGCTTCAATCCTTACAACATACAGATGTCATTTCATGTTTTAGAATGTACTTACATATATACAAAATATGTTCAGAATAACTTTGGTGTACATGAAGCTCAGTCCAACCAAGACAGAATTACTGTTATTTTCCAGGAATAACAGTCAAGAAACAGTACACACCTGACTCCCAAACAAACTTTACTTTCCATTCACAAAGAGGATGCAGTCTTTAGATACTCCTTTTCCTCTGGGAATGGGTTACCACCTCCTTTAGAGTCAGTAACCTATGAATAGTTTGTTACTGAAATTGCAGTCACTAACCATTGAGACTTAGCATTGAGAATCAGAATTTGGAAGGCATGTTCTAAACGCGTCCCTTCCAAATTGCGATCCATATTGCATTTCTAAACCCACTTTGCAATTAGATAACCAGTTACTGCAGAACAAAATGGGCTGAGTACATTTGTAAGCCATTTAGCGGTCAAAAGCTCTGTGATTTAGCAATTTGCAGGCTTTGCAACCACTAACTGACTTTGTAAACTAGCCCTTATGTCCACAAACCAGACATAAGCTGCATGTAGGACACTTGTTGGGAAGCAAAGATTGATTTTGGTATGTCAGTAAATAATACATTGCCATAGGCAAATACAAATTTTACTAAAGAGTACACCACTAGTTTAAGGTTATGCTCTGGAATGTAGGATATTTGGGCTGAAGTAGTAGTCCACTTGCAAACTATGGTTGTGGAATTTGCACACTAGTTTTCAAATGAGAATGAACTTTGCAACAAAATGTTGGTTCTCATATGACCCTTAATAAATTGAATATTTGCAGAGGGGACCAAAATGACCTACCTTTAAAAATTATTTAGGCTGGTTGCAATTTGTGACCTCCTGTGATTGGTTGCAAATGTAGAATGCAGCCCTGCAAGGTAAAGTAGACCACCCTCCCTGCATTTGCTTTTCTAACCTAGAAACATTGTTTTTAGCAGCAGTCATGTCCAAAAAAGGAACTGCCATTGCTTTTAAGTTTATAGAGAACATTTCTTATAATAATACATAATATATATTATCCATGAATGAAGTAATTAACATTGAATTAATGTAGTATATATGTTTGTAATATATAATAAAATAGGATACATTTACAGTAATATGTCAGATATAAATCTGGGACTTTAAAGAGAAAAGAAAAGCAGAAGAGAGAATAAAAAAGCAAGAGAAAAAGACATAAAGAAAGAAAGATACAAATATAATATATTTGGTCAGTAGAAGAGGAGACCCAATAGGATGTAAAGGAATATATTAGAAATGAAAGCAAATGGAATATCGTAAGATCTCCTGTCTGGATAAATGTGCAGGATATATGCAGTTACATTAGTTGTTGAGAAAATATAATAACATAACAATAATAACAAATGCAAACGTTCAAGAAGGTTTGGGGACTTCAAAAACCAGCTGTGGATATTGGAAAGCTGAGCTGATGCATTAAGAGGGAAACGTCCTCAACAACAACTCCGGAAGAATGATGTCATGAACAATGTAAGCGTAATTACGCTTGTCGGAACAATAACTACCTTTTTCTCATCAGCCAGGCTAGCTTGAATCTGGTGGAATTGCAAGCATGGAACCCACGTCTGGGCATACCCTTCCCTCTTGGGGTGACAAATGCAAAAAAAAAACAGATGATGGACGGAATGCAAACATTCACCCCGGTCACAAAGATCTGGGTTTAAGCCATTGTTTTTTTGCTCTCCACACCACCCCAGTTTGGACCCAGCCATATGCAAATCAGTCTTGACCCTGTTCCTCATAGGAACAGTCCAGCCCGAACTGACAAACCAGGTCCTCCCTGGACCAGAAACAAGCATCCTAGGACCGGTTTCAGGGTATCACTCTTCATTAGCTAAGCTAGCTTGAGTCCAGTGGCGCAATGAGCACGGGATCCACGTCTGGGCATACCCTTACCACTTGGGGCAATAAATGCAAAAAGAACAGATGATGGACAGAATGCTGAACAATGCAAGCATTCACCCCCAGTCACAAAGATCTGGGGTGAATCCATCGTCTTTTTGCTCACCATGCCATCCCAGTTTGGACCCAGCCATATGCAAATCACTCTTTAACCCTGTCCCTATGGGAACAGTCCAGCCCAAACTGCCAAGCCAGGTCCTCCCTGGACCTGAAACAAGCATCCTAGCACTGGTTTCAGGGTATTCACCCCAAGTGGGAAGGGTATGCCCAGACTTGGGTCCCTTGCTTACTATACCACCAAATTCAAGCTAGTCTGGCTGATGAAGGGTGATACTGTAGGAGGCTGGCCTGGCTTGTAGTGGGTACCAAAGGTACTTACACCATGTGCCAGGTCCAGTTATCCCTTATTAGTAGAATAAAGGTGTTTCTAGCAGCTTAGGCTGATAGAAGGTAGCTATGACAAAGCAGCTTAGGCTGAACTAGGAGACATGCAAAGCTCCTACTATACCACTTATATCATATGCACAATATCATAAGAAACCACAATACACAGAGTTACAAAAAATAAAGGTACTTTATTTTTATGACAATATGCCACAAGTATCTCAGTGAGTACCCTCAGTAAGAAGGTAAGTAATATACACAAGTTATATGTACACAAACCAACAATAGGTAAGTAAGAGTCAGAAAAGTAATGCAAACAGTGTAGAATTACAAAAGGTTGCAATAGGCAAGCATAGGTCTAGGGACAACACAAACCATATACTCCAAAAGTGGAATGCGAATCACGAATGGACCCCAGACCTATGGGAGCTTGTAGAAGGTCGCTGGGACTGTAAAAAAACAGTCAGGGTGTCCAAGATACCCCACCCCAAGACCCTGAAAAGTAGGAGTAAAGTACACCTTCTACCCCAAGAGAGCACAATAGTCGTGATAGGGGGATTCTGCAAGAACAACAAACACCAGCAGTGCACTGACAATGGATTTCCGGACCTGAGGACCTGCAAGGCAAGGGGACCAAGTCAAAGAGTCGCGACAGTGTCCAGGGGGGGGCAGGAGCCCAGGAAACCCCGGATGAAGGTGCAAGGAAGCTGCCTCCGGATGGAAGAAGCTTGGAATTCTGCAAGAAAGAAGAGGACTAGGAACTTCTCCTTTGGAGGAAAGATGTCCCACGTTGCGATGAAGCTTGCAGAGGTGTTTAAACAAGCCTTGCTAGCTGCAAGGGTTGCGGTAGAGGGTTTTGGGTGCTGCTGAGGACCAGGAAGGACCAGGATGTTGCATTTTGGAGGAGGAGACAGAAGGGGCGCTCAGCAACTCAGAGAGCCCTCACAGAAGCAGGCAGCAGCCGCAGAAGTACCCCAACAGGCACTTAGAAGATTAGTGAACCGGAGTCCACGCAAAGTTACAAAGGAGGGTCCCACGACGTCAGAGGCCAACTCAGAGGGTTGTGCACTGCAGGACGGAGTGCTGGGGACCCAGACGAGGCTGTGCATGAAGGAAATACTGGAAGAGTGCACAGGAGCCGAAGCAGCTGCAAATCACGCAGTACACAGCTTTGCAGTCTAGCGTGGGGAGGCAAGGACTTACCTCCACCAAACTTGGACTGAAGAGTCACTGGACTGTGGGAGTCACTTGGACAGAGTTGCTGTGTTCCAGGGAGCACGCTCGTCAGGATGAGAGGGGACCCAGAGGACCAGTGATGCAGTCTTTTGGTGCCTGCGTTAGCAGGGGGAAGATTCCGTCGACCCACAGGAGATTTCTTCAGAGCTTCTGGTGCAGGGTGAAGGCAGGCTACCCCCAGAGCATGCACCACCTGGAAACAGTCGAGAAAGCCGGCAGGATTAGGCGCTACAATGTTGCTGGTGGTCGTCTTGCTACTTTGTTGCGGTTTTGCAGGCGTCCTGGAGCAGTCAGCGGTCGATCCTTGGCAGAAGGTGAAGAGGGAGATGCAGAGGAACTCTGGTGAGCTCTTGCATTTGTTATCTGAAGAATTCCCCAAAGCAGAGACCCTAAATAGCCAGAAAAGGAGGTTTGGCTACCAAGGAAGGAGGATTGGCTACCATGAGAGGTGAGAGCCTATCAGAAGGAGTCTCTGATGTCACCTGCTGGCACTGGCAAAGCAGTCCAGTGTGCCCCCAACACCTCTGTTTCCAAGATGGCAGAGGTCTGGGACACACTGGAGGAGCTCTGGGCACCTCCCGGGGGATCGTGGAATTGTCCCCCCAATACCAGAATGGTATTGGGGTGACAATTCCATGATCTTAGACATGTTACAGGGCCATGTTCGGAGTTACCATTGTGACGTCATACATAGGTAGTGACCTATGTAGAGTGCACGCGTGTAATGGTGTCCCCGCACTCACAAAGCACGGGGAATTTGCCCTGAACGATGTGGGGGCACCTTGGCTAGTGCCAGGGTGCCTACACACTAAGTAACTTGGCACCCAACCTTCACCAGGTGAAGGTTAGACATATAGGTGACTTATATGTTACTTATGTGCGGTGGTAAATGGCTGTGAAATAACCTGGACGTTATTTCACGCAGGCTGCAGTGGCAGGCCTGTGTAAGAATTGTCTGAGCTCCCTATGGGTGGCAAAAGAAATGATGCAGCCCATAGGGATCTCCTGGAACCCCAATACCCTGGGTACCTCAGTACCATATACAAGGGAATTATATGGGTGTACCAGTATGCCAATGTGAATTGGTAAATTTAGTCACTAGCCTGTAGTGACAAATTTGGAAAGCAGAGAGAGCATAAACACTGAGGTTCTGGTTAGCAGCGCCTCAGTGATACAGTTAGGTACCACACAGGGAACACATACAGGGCACATACTATGAGCTCTGGGGCCCTGCCTGGCAGGGTCCCAGTGACACAAGGACTAAAACAACATACATACAGTGAAATATGGAGGTAACATGCCAGGCAAGATGGTACTTTCCTAGAGATACCCTGAAACCGGTCGCAGGATACTTGTTTCTGGTCCAGGGAAGACCTGGCCTGGCAGTTCGGGCTGGACTGTCCCCATGGGGAACAGGGTCAAGACTGATTTGCATATGGCTGGGTCCAAACTGGAATGGCATGGCAAGCAAAAAAAATTATGGATTAAACCCAGATCTGTGACTGGGGGTGAATGTGTGATTTGCTCTGCATTCCGTCCATCATCTGTTGTTTTTGTATTTGTCACCCCAAATGGGAAATGTATGCCCATACGTGGGCCCCGTGCTTACTATGCCACCAGATTCAAGCTAGCTTGGCTGATGAAGGGCGATACCCTGAAACCGGTTCCAGGATACTTCTTTCTGTGCCCGGGAAGACTTGGCCTGGCAGTTCGGGCTGGACTGTTCCCATGAGGAACAGGGTCAAGACTGATTTGCATATGGCTGGGTCAAAACTGGAATGGCATGGCAACCAAAAAAACTGATGGATTAAACCCAGATCTGTGACTGGGGGTGAATGTGTGATTTGCTCTGCATTCCATCCATCATCTGTTGTGTTTGTATTTGTCACCCCAAGTGGGAAGGTATGCCCAGTCGTGGGTCCTGTACCTACTATGCTACCAGGTTCAAGCTAGCCTGGCTGATGAATGGTGATACCCTGAAACCGGTCCCAGGATGCTTGTTTCATGTCCAGGGAGGACCTGGCCTGGCAGTGTGGGCTTGGCTGTTCCCAGGGGAAACAAGGTCAAGACTGATTTGCATATGGGTTGGTCCAAACTGGAATGGTATGGCAAGCAAAAGAACTGATGGATTAAGCCCATGTCTGTGACTATGGGTGAATGTGTGATTTGCTTTGCATTCCGTCCATCATCAGTTGTTTTTGCATTTGTTGCCCCACGTGGGAAGGGTATGCCCAGATGTGGGTCCCGTGCTTACTATGCCACCAGATTCAAGCTAGCCTTGCTGATGAAGGGTGATACCCTGAAACCAGTCCCAGGATACTTGTTTCTGGGCCAGGGAGGACCTGGCCTGGCAGTTCGGGCTAGACCCTCTTCCCATGGGGAACAGGGTCAAGACTTATTTGCACGTGGGTGGGTCCAAACTGGAATGGCATGGCAAGCAAAAAAACTGATGAATTAAACCCAGATCTGTGACTGGGGTGAATGTGTGATTTGCTCTGCATTCCGTCCATCATCTGTTGTTTTTTCATTTGTTGCCCCACGTGGGAAGGGTATGCCCAGATGTGGGTCCCGTGCTTACTATGCCACCAGTTTCAAGGTAGCCTTGCTGATGAAGGGTGATACCCTGAAACCAGTCCCAGGATACTTGTTTCTGGGCCAGGGAGGACCTGGCCTGGCAGTTCGGGCTAGACCCTCTTCCCATGGGGAACAGGGTCAAGACTTATTTGCACGTGGGTGGGTCCAAACTGGAATGGCATGGCAAGCAAAAAAACTGATGAATTAAACCCAGATCTGTGACTGGGGGTAAATGTGTGATTTGCTCTGCATTCCATCCATCATCTGTTGTTTTTTCATTTGTTGCCCCACGTGGGAAGGGTATGCCCAGATGTGGGTCCCATGCTTACTATGCCACCAGATTGAAGCTAGCCTGGCTGATGAAGGGTGATACCCTGAAACCGGTCCCAGGATACTGGTTTCTGGGCCAGGGAGGACCTGGCCTGGCAGTTTGGGCAGGACTGTTCCCAGGGGAAACAGGGCCAAGACTGATTTGCATATGGCTGGGTCCAAACGGGAATGGTATGGCAAGCAAAAAAACTGATGGATTAAACCCAGATCTGTGACTAGGGGTGAATGTGTGATTTGCTCTGCATTCCGTCCATCATCTGTTGTTTTTGCAGTAATCTATATAGATGACATCTTAATATTCTCTAAAAATAAGCAGGAACACTCTCAGCATGTTAGGGCCATTCTGCAACATCTACCTGAACACTCCCTGTATGCCAAATTACAAAAATGTACCTGTAACACTGACTCAGTAGAGTTCCTTTGATATCACTTATCACCCAGTGGAATTATCATGGACCCCAAAAAGGTAGACATTATTCTTTAATGGCCAACCCCTAAGTCTGTTAAGTACATCCAAAAGATTCTTGGTTTGACCAATCTTTATTGACACTTCTTCCCACAATTCTCACAAATAGTGGTCCCTCTAACCACCTTATTAAAGAAGGGGCAACCATTTATCTGGTCTGGAGCAGCTGAACAGGCCTTCACAATTCTCAAAAGAAGTTTCACCTCTGATCAGCCATTTTATGTTGAAGCTGATGCTTCTCAATTTGCTTTGGGAGGTGTGTTACCACAAAAAGATCCACAAACAGGGCATCTCCATCCTGTAGCCTTTTATTCTAAAAAAAACTCCTTCCAGTTGAACAAAATTATACCATTGCTGAAAGAGAATTGTTAGCTATTAAAATTAAAACAGCATTTACTGAGAGGTGAGATCATTTGCTGGGAGGAAAGTACACTGTCACCATCTACACTGACCATAAGAATTTGCAATTCTTTAGTTCAGTTAAGGCTTTAACCCCTAGAGAAATACGCTGGCTTCATTTTTTCAAAGATTTTGATTTTATTATCATTTACAGACCAGGGAACAAACAACTTCAGTCAGATATCTTGTCACATAGAGGGCACCCAGCCGATGCTAGTTATTGTAATCCTTCCAGTAGAATACCTTCAGAAAAAGTGCTAGCTCTAACCACAATAGATACCTTCGTGGATAATGTCAAGACGGCATCTCATGACCTCCTACCTGAACAGTAGCTCAGAAAACCGTTTAATACAATCGAACAGAACTTTTACTTACATGCAGGGAAATTGTACATTCCAACGCAGGAATTGCAATATCAAGTATTCTGGAGTCATAATTCTGGAGTCATAATTCTGCTCTGGCTGGACACCCAGGTATACAAAAGACTTTAGAAAACTGTTCATGAAATGGTTAGTGGAAAGATGTTTACGACCATGTAAATTCATGCCCAACCTGTGCTCGGAATAAATCCTCACACCTTGTTCCCGCTGGTCTTCTTCAACCGTCTCCAAGTTTCCCTAAACCATGACACACTATCAACAGGGATTTTATTAAAGACTTACCAGAATTTAACAAACATACTACTGTGTTAGTTGTAGTAGACCTCTTGTCAAAAATGGAACATTTCGTCCCACTCAAGAAATAACCAACTGTTACTGAGCTTAGCATTCTGTTCCTACACCATATAGTCACACTCCATGGCTTGCCCCAAAAAATTATCTCAGATAGTGCAAGTCAATTCACATCAAGATTCTGGAAGGCATTTTGTTCTTTACTTGGCATAGAAATAGCCCTATCCACTGCTTATCACCCTCAAACAGATGGTCAAACAGAGAAAGTTAACCAGACATTAGAAAAAACACTTAGGTGCCTCCGGTTCTCACTAACCTAACAGGGACTTGGGACCAAGCCCTACCATTGGCAGAATTCACATATAATAACTCAATCGACTCAGGGTTAGGGTGCTCACTTTTTTTTCTCACCGGCACCCAGCCCCTTAATCTCCCGGTAACCCTTTCAGACTTAACCCCTTCAGTGTTGTCCGTCACTGAACAATTAAAGACTTTACAGGACATCCAATGGAAAGAGAAATACAAGCTAGCTAAACACAAGACCCAAGTGAAACTACAAGCTGAAAAACACCCACATCCCGCCCTCCAAATAATGATGCACAAATCACCTTGGCGGACAGTGGAGACCGGATGACTATTGGCAGTGCCGACCGCCACGGGCTGCAAGTGGACTTAACAGCAAGAAGTGCACACATTGGATAAACGTGCAAACCCACACACCGTACACACATCCATAACCCCATAAAATACCCCTAGACATACCCCACAATCCTTTGCAATGAAACCAGGCCAAGAAGATGGAGAGGACCAGAGGCAGACACCGAACGCCACCATACACGAGACGCACATCAACCCACAGAAGAGCACCCTCACAGCGTTCCCAGCCCGACACCATTCACCACACTCACCATGTCACCCCCAAACATCCACGCTTCATAGAAAGGGAGTTAAGGACCATGGTGGATGCAATCCTGAAGGTGGAGCCACAAATATTCGGGGCCGAGGTGCAGCACACACCCATCGCAAGGAAGATGGAACTATGGCAGACCATTGTGAACAGGGTCAATGCAGTGGGACACCATCCACGCACCAGGGACGACATCCAGAAGAAATGGAACGACCTGCGGGGGAAGGTCAGGGGCATGGCATCAAGGCACCACATTGCAGTCCAGAAGACTGGGGGAGGACCTCCACCAACACCACCAGAATACACAGACTGGGAGGAAAAGGTACTGGCCATCCTGCACCCTGAGGGTCTCACTGGAGGAATGGACTTGGGTAAGTCATCAACATTTACCCCATATACACCGTACCTGTAATGCATGCACCACCCCACCCACACCCACCAGGACCAACACCCCACCCAGGAAACAGCCACTAAATCCACCCCCCCTGCATGACCGCAAACCCACTAACAGGCCCACATCCCTCCCCGTGCACAGCCACCTACCCCTGCAAGTACCCACAATGAAACAACAACCCCCACCACAATGCAACCCCACAGTCGAAGCAAAATGCAGTGTAAACCTCACAAATGCACCCTGTAAGGCCACTGAAAGTAACCCCAGCACAAAATAGCCCAGTCCTGTGCACCCCAAACGTTCATGCATCTGTAACTGACATGTCTATGTCCCCCAACAGGCACCACCACCCATGCCACCCTAACGGACGGGACAAGGAGTGCCAGTGCCCCCCAGGGAGACAGAGGCACCTCACAGGACACTGGTGAAGGATCCCTGGAAACTGATGAGCAGGCAGGCCCCTCACACAGTACTGGGCTGTCGCCATGCCGCAACCCCACCCAGGAAACCACTGTCACCCCTCCCACCCAGTCAAGACCAGCAGCCCAGGGCAAGCGTCCCCACACCAGTGTATCCAGGTCACAATCAATCAATCAATCATTCGCATTTATAAAGCGCGCTACTCACCCATAAAGGGTCTCAAGGTGCTAGGGGGGTGGGGGTGGGGGTGGGGTGGGTCAGTGCTCGAAGAGCCAGGTCTTGAGCTGCCTTCTGAAGGTGAGGTGATCAGGTATGGGGCAAAGGTGGCTGGGCAGAGAGTTCCAGGTCTTCGCTGCCAGGAAAGAGAAGGATCTTCCTCCGGCGGTGGCTTTGCGGATGCGGGGTACGGCTGCCAGGGCCTGTCCAGTAGAGCGTAGAGTGCGCGGAGGAGTGTAGAAGGAGACGCGGTTGTTGATGAGTTTGGGTCCGAGGTTGTGGAGGGCTTTGTGTGCGTGGGTGAGGAGTCGGAAGGTGATCCTCTTGCTGACTGGGAGCCAATGAAGTTTCTTCAGGTGTCCGGAGATGTGGTGGTGGAGGGGTATGTCCAGGATGAGACGTGCGGCAGCGTTCTGGATCCGTTGAAGTTTCCTCTGCAGCTTGGTGGTGATGCCAGCGTACAGAGTGTTCCCGTAGTCCAAGCGGCTGGTGACGAGGGCGTGGGTGACGGTCTTCCTGGTGTCGGTGGGGATCCAGCGGAAGATCTTGCGGAGCATGCGGAGGGTGTTGAAGCATGCTGAGGTCACCGAGTTAACCTGTCTGGTCATGGAGAGGGATGAGTCCAGGATGAAGCCGAGGTTGCGTGCGTGGTCGGTGGGTTGGGGAGTGCTGCCTAGGGCGGGTGGCCACCAGGAGTCGTCCCATGCGGTGGGAGTAGGGCCGAGGATGAGGACCTCCGTCTTATCTGTGTTCAGTTTCAGCCGGCTGTCTGTCATCCAGTTTGCTACTTCCTTCATTCCTTCATGTAGTCTGGTCCTAGCTGAGGTGGGGTTGTTGGTGAGGGATAAGATGAGCTGGGTGTCGTCGGCGTAGGATATGAGGTCGAGTCCGTATTTGCGTGCAATGTTCGCCAGGGGGGTCATGTAGATGTTGAAAAGAGGGGGGCTGAGGGAGGATCCTTGGGGTACGCCGCAGATGATCTCCGTGGCTGTGGATCTGAAGGGGGGTAGGCGGACTCTCTGGGTCCTTCCGGAGAGGAAGGAGACGAGCCATTCCAGGGCCTTGCCTCTGATGCCGGCGTTGCTGAGGCGGCGTATCAGGGTGCGGTGGCAGACCGTGTCGAAGGCTGCAGAGAGGTCCAGGAGTATGAGGGCCACGGTTTCTCCCTTGTCGGTCAGGGCTCGGATGTCGTCCGTGGCTGCGATGAGGGCGGTTTCGGTGCTGTGGTTGGCCCTGAAACCGAACTGTGTGGGGTCGAGGGAGTCGTTGGTTTCCAGGGCGGTGGTGAGTTGAGCGTTGACGATTTTCTCAATCACTTTGGCGGGGAACGGTAGGAGAGATATGGGTCGAAAGTTTTTGAGTTCGGTGGGGTCTGCTGTAGGTTTCTTTAAGAGGGCGTTGAGCTCTGCGTGTTTCCAGCTCTCCGGGAAGGTGGCGGTGGTGAGGGAGGCGTTGATGACGTCTCGGAGGTGCGGTGCGATGATGTTGTCGGCCTTGTTGTAGATGTGGTGCGGGCAGGGGTCCGATGGGGATCCGGAGTGGATCGAGTTCATGATGCGGGTGGTCTCCTCGGTGGTGGTTGGGCTCCAGGTGAGGATGGTGGTGATGTCGGTGGCGGGTTCCGTGTGGGGGGTTCGCGTTGGCGGTCGTGAAGCTGTTGTATATTTCGGTGATCTTGTGGTGGAAGAAGGTTGCGAGGGAGTCGCAGAGGTCCTGTGAGGGAGGGATGGAGTTGTTTTCTGTGTATGGGTTGGAGAGCTCTTTGATGATGCCAAATAGTTCCTTGCTGTTGTGGGCGTTGTTGCCAAGTCTGTTCCGGTAGGCTGTTTTTCGTGCGGCGCGGAGGTGTTGGTGGTGTTGGCGGGTGGCGTCCTTGAGAGCTGACATGTTCTCTTCGGTCTGGTTGAGGCGCCACGTCTTCTCGCGGGCGCGGCATTCTTTCTTGGAGTCCTTGAGGTCGTGGTGAACCAGGAGTTTTTCTTGTGGTTGTTGGTGATAGCTTGAGTCTTCAGGGGGGCCAGGAGGTTGGCGCAGTCGGAGATCCAGCTTGTGAGGTTGTTGGCGGCTTCGTTGGGGTCGGTGGTGCTGGTGGGTTGGTTCTGGGAGAGGGTAGATGCGAGCTGTTCTGTGGTGATTCGATTCCAGTGTCTTCTTGGTGGTTGCTGGGTGTGGTGATGCACGGTGGTCTTCTTGAAGCTGAAGTGGACACAGCTGTGGTCCGACCAGGTGAGTTCGGTGGCGTGGTTGAAGGTGATGTGTTTGCTGGAGGAGAAGATGGGGTCGAGCGTGTGTCCGGCGAAGTGGGTGGGGGTGTTGACTAGCTGTTTCAGTCCCAGGTTGGCGAGGTTGTCCAGTAAGGCGGTGGTGTTGTTGTCGGTGAGGTTCTCCAGGTGAAAGTTGAGGTCTCCTAGGAGGATGTAGTCGGTGGACGAGAGTGCGTGAGGGTTGATGAAGTCTGCGATGTCTTCGCTGAACTTGGTGCGAGGTCCTGGTGGTCTGTACATGAGGGTGCCTCTGAGGGTGGTCTTGGGGTCACTGTGGATCGTGAAGTGGAGATGTTCGGCGTCGGGGAGTGAGTCGTCGGTGTGGGTCGAGATGCGGATGGAGTTCTTGTGTGCGATGGCGATGCCTCCTCCGATGCGGTTGGTGCGGTCTTTCCGGATGATTTTGTAGCCGTCGGGGATGGCTATGGCGGTGTCGGGTGCCGAGGAGGGGTTCAACCAGGTCTCGGTGAGGAAGGCGATGTCCGGGTTTGTTGAGGTGATGAGGTTCCACAGTTCGATGGCGTGCCTGTGGACGGATCGGGTGTTGACCAGGATGCAGTGGAGATTGCTTCCGGGGGAGTTGTTCTTGGCGGGAGCGGTGGGGGTCCGAAGGCAGGTGAGGCGGCAGTTGCTGCAGGTGAAGGGTCCGTGGGTTCGATTCGGGGTGGCGCGGTAGCAGCCTGGTGTGCGGCCGGGGTTGAGGTTGGCGAGGGTGGCGTAGTCGTAGGTAAGGCGGGAGGCGCGGGGGCCAGGGGTTCGGGCGCTGGGCGCGGTCCAGGCGCGGACGGGCGCAGACGGGCTTGCCTTAGGCGCGCCCGCTGCGTGCGTCCGCTGCGCGGCCCCGCAGCGGCCGCCATTTAAGGGTAGCCGTGGAGGCGGGGACAGCTGGGAGGCGGGAGGAGGGCGGGTAGGGGTAAAAAAGAGCAGGAAAAAGCGGCGATTTGCCTCTGGAAGGCGAGGAGGCCCAGAAAAACGAAGAGTACCTAGAAGGGTACAAAAAGGCCAGAAAAACGAGTAAAAACGACAAAAAGCGGCGGAAGGACGGAGGGGGAGGGCAGGGGCAAGAGGGACAGCAGGCACTCGGGATACACGGGAGAGAGAAGGGGAGCGCGAATACACGGGAAGCAGGCGCTCAGGGGTACAGAATGCAAGGGGGAGCGCGATCACACAACACTCAGACAACGGGGAAGCAGGCACTCAGGGGTACAGAATGCAAGGGGGAGCGCGATCACACAACAATCAGACAATCAGACAGCACTCAGGGGGACAAGCAGCACAAAGAGAGGCCGGCACAGAGGACCTGGTGGCGCTGTGGCGGCAGGGGAGCGACCTACAGACTGGTGGAACACAGGTACAGAGGCCACAGTCTCCCACTTCCAACATGCAAGAAGGCGAGGGCCCCAGTACAAGTGGTACTGCCAGACCTGTGCAGGGGACACAGGCACAGGGGGCTAGGGCAAGTAAAAGGGTCTCATTGGGCCAGGGGGGAGGCCACAGGATGGATGCAGCAGCCCAGGACGTGATATCAGAGGTATTGGGGGCCTACCAGCATACCCATGACAGGTTGGCACAGATAGTGTCTACCCTGGAGCACAGTCAGAGGATGCAGCAGGAACACCACCAACAGGCCATGGAGCAGTGGAAACAGCACAACGCCAAAATGGCCACCGTCGCAGGAGCACTGCTGCAGCTGGTACAAACCCAGTCTGAGACCCACACAGGACAGAAGGCCCCCACTACAGCACCAGACACCCACCATGAAATTACACCATCAGCAGAAACATCCCACAGGAAACCCAAGGGCCTACCATGTCATCCCCTGAAGATCAACAGCAGGCACCCAAACGGACTCTCAGGCAAAGATATGGCACTGGAACCCCAGCAAAGAACAAGGCCTCCTTCAAGAAGTAACTCAGCAACAATCTGCACAGCAACCATCCAACTCAATCAGCCACCACACATTGCTAAGAGGCAATATGAACTAATGTAAGAAATGATGGACCCATCAATACTACCAACAAGGCTGCCACCATGTTGGCTTTGAGGAAACCCACCCCTTACGACTTGCCATCACTGTAAATAGCACTATTCACTCCCTACAACCAATAAAACACACATCACACCTGTAACACTGTCCCCTGTGTTAAAATGTGAACAAAGTAAAGTATGGATGCAACTGGCTGATGACCACTTTATTGTCAAATCGTTGCATGAAGGGAGTCCTGTGTGCCTGAATGTGGGCCCTAAGTAAATGCAGAAAATATCAATCTGTACCATGCAGAAATGGACCATGTTTCACATATCATTATCAACCCCCCCTATATGACTGAACACACTGACAGTATGTGTCACAAACCCCAATGGCAGCTCAAAGTCCCACACAGTTACTGGAAATAGAGTTGTATCAGTTGGGTCCTGGAATGGATATCTTCCCCTTCTGCATCATCACCATCACCATCCTCCCCTCTCAGAGGTAGCTGGTCAGGGCATACAGCACCCCCCACCTCGAAGAGGGGGATAGAATGTCTCACTGCCACGTTGTGCAGCGTGCAGCAGGCCACCACTATTCTATACACCTTTTCAGGCCCATTGGCCAGGGAACCCCCAGAGATATGTAGACAACGAAATCTAGCCTTCAGGAGACCTATTGTGCGCTCCATCACCCTCCTAGTATGTCCATGGGCCTCATTGTAATTCCTCTCTGCATCTGTCCTAGGATTCCTCACTGGTGTCAGGAGCCAATGCAAGTTTGGATAGCCAGAATCACCTAGAAAAAGGTGCAATACAGAGTAGTCATTGTTAAGCCCCTTAGTCAGACAGCCTGGCTGTCTGCTATGTGTCAGTTAGTGACAGGCACACTTACCTATGATCCACCCTCTGTCCTCTTGGAGTTGTTCCATCCTCTGTGGCACACTACTGTTCCTCAACACAAAGGAATCATGGACTGAACCTGGGAACATGGCATTCACATGTGAGATGTACTGATCTGCAGTACATACCAATTGGATGTTCATGGAGTGAAAGTTCTTTCTGTTTCTGTACACCTGTTCACTGACTCTTGGGGGGATGATTGGAATGTGTGTGCCATCGATGGCACCTATCACATGGGATATGTTGGCAAAGGCATAGAATTCAGACTTGATGGCAGGGAGGTCAGTACTTTGGGGAAAACTCACATAGGACTTCAGGTGTCAAATGCATTTAGAAATCTTGTCAGTACCATGCTGAACATTGGCTGTGAAAATCCAGCACCCATGCCCACTGTCACTTCAAATGAGCCCGTGGCTAGGAAATGGAGTGCGGAGAGCACCTGCACTTCAGTAGGGATGGCATGCTGATTACGATTTCCCAGAGTTAGTGCAGGTTCCAGTAAAGCACAAAGTTCCTGAATTGTTGTACTTGTGAGTCCATAATTGATTATGGTCTGACGCTCCACTATGGCCCTCATATCCACAAGTGGTCTGTACACTGATGGTGCCCTTCCTCGCCACAAGGGTCGGTACGTACGAGGGGTATCAAAAAGGTGTGATGAACACACATACATAGGCACACATTGGCCCTCATTCTGACCTTGGCGGTCTTTTCGCAAGACCGCTGAGTTACCGCCGCGGTGAAGACCGCCGACCGCGGCGGTGTGCCGCTGTGCGCATTCTGACCGCTGGGAGCGTTCCGCCGGAAAACCGCCAGCAGCCACACTGGCGGTCGGCGGGAAAGTGGAGACTGGTCAACCTCCACCGCCACGCCAGCAGAACACCGCCCACAGAATTACGACCCACATTTCTGTGTGGCGGTCTTCTGTTGGCGGTCTTCTGTTGGCGGTCACGTCCCTATGGCTCCCGTCGCCTCCCGGAGGACCAACGCACAAGGTAAGTTGATCGTCCGTGAGGGGAGGGGGTGGGGGGGTGTTGTGTGATGTGGGCGTGCATGGGGGTGTGCGTGTGAGTGTGTAGAGGGGGTGTGTGAGTGCGTGTATGCGGGCGGGGGGTGCTGCTGTGTCTATGGGTAATGTGTGCTGTTCGGCAGGTGCGCATGTCGGCATGTATGTGTGCGGGTATGTGTCCCCGTTGTGTATGTGTGTGTAGGGGGTGTGTATATGTGCATGTTGGGGGTGTGTGCATGTCGGGGTACATGTATGTGCATGTCGGGGTGGGGGTGGGGAGGGGGTTCGTACCACCTCTGGGGGGTGGCAGGGGGGTGGAGGGTGTGGGGGGAGGACTCGGGTGGGTAGTGGGGGGTGGGGGAGACCCCTATCAGTGCCAGGGAAGGAATTCCCTGGCCCCGATAGTGCTTACCGCCATGGTTCGCACGGCGGTTCCCGCCCGCAAGAAACCGCGGCGGTAGGCAGGGTCATAATACCCTTGGCGGTCTTGGGACGACCGCCGGGCCGGAGTGCGCAAACTCCAGCCCCGCGGTCATGACCGCCGCGGCGGTCGGAGTGGAGAAGTAGCGGTCGGTCGCGGCGGGGACCGCCGCGGTCAGAATGCCATTTTTAATACCGCCGGTCTGTTCGCGGTCCGACCGCCGTCTCTCCGCCGACCGCCAGGGTCAGAATGAGGGCCATTGTCATCAATTGTACACTGCATATTTCATTGTAGTGACTCAACATTAACTGCTTCTTGACAGATCTACATCTACACCTCTATGAGGGAACAGTGTTTTTCATGTGTGGTATATTACGGAATGGTCACATGCATAAGTGCTTCATGTGGCTAGTAGGGCCTGTATTGTGCACATTTTTATTCATAGATGCGTAGGTACTGCCAAAATGTCTGCCTACTGTAATCCAGGCCTTTTGTTGTGGAAGTGACCTCATACCGTTAGCGGTTGATGTCACAGCGCAAGGCGGTGTTTACCGCCGTTCGCACCGTCATTGGTTAACATGAATGCCAATAGGGGAATCCTGGAGTATCATGATCGCACCGCGGTACATACGCAATTTCGTCATCTATTATTCACTTGGCTCCCTGATCTCGTGCGGACAGGTACTCCACTGTGTGTACTGCTGTGGCCTGCCTCTGGTCATGGATGTGGCTCATGTTTCAGGGGAAAGGGCCCCGGCCTTCACCCAGGAGGAACTGGAGAGGCTAGTGGACGGGGTCCTGCCCCTGTACGCAAAACTCTTTGGACGGCCAGAAGTACAGGTGAGTCTGGGTTTGGGGGCACTGTTTGGGTGTAATGGATGGTGTTGAATGGACATATGTGTACACCTCTCAGCCTGCATGGGCCGTGGTGCATGGCATGCTGCGTGCATATGGCCTGTAAGTCTGAGAGTACTGTCTGTCCCATAGTGGACAAATAGCCAGCTGTACCTATCTTGCAAGTGCCTGACCTCTGTGTTCCATATCTGTGTCACCCTTTTAGGTCAGCGCCCACCAGAAGAGGGCACTTTGGAATGCCATCGCCAAAGAGGTGTGGACCCGGCGGGGCACCCACTGCAGAAAGAGGTGGGAGGACCTGCGGCACTGGTCGCGTAAGATCTGTGAGGCCCAGCTGGGGAAGTCCTCCCAACATGGAAGGGGTGCCTGTCGGGCACTGACCCCCCTCATGCAACGTATCCTGGGGGTGGCGTACCCAGACCTGGATGGGCGCTTGAATGCTGCACAGCAGTCACAAGGGGGTCAGTACTCATGTCACAAACTTCAGTCTGGAAGGATGTCTGTGTGTGCATTAGGGTTCATGCTGCTTAGGGGCAGGGACTCTGACTGGTGTCATGTACATAATGGTCCCCAAAGGGTGTAGGGGTGTCTTTGTCAGGTCTCCCACACGTCGCCTCCTTAGGTAGTTCAGGGGATGGGTGTAGAGCAGTGTTCTGGTCAGTAGTCAGCGGCATGGCCATGGGCATAGTGAACGGTGCTGCTTGTTGGGTGTGTCTTCTGGGTGGGTGTATGTATGGCCACTATGTACCTCCATTCAGCTATTTACAAGTGTCTTTCCTATTTTGTCTCCCCATCCCTGTTCTCTTGTGTTGGTTTTGTGCCGCAGCAACATCTGGCGAGGGAGCTAAGGCACCGGCAAGTGGGGAAGCAGCGGCCCACGGATCCTCGGAGGCAGAGACATCTGACGCCAAGAGGACCAGTGGGTAGGAGGGCAAGGGGAGTACCAAGGAGGAGGCAACTACCACTGGAAGTAGTGACTCCGAGACCTCCTCCGATGGGGGCTCCCTGGCGGTGGCGGAACCTAGTGGCCACACCACTACAGTGACATCTTCCGCCACCCCCATTCCATCACCACCCTCCCTTCTGCTCCCCACCGAGTTTCCTGTGCCCACTCACCCAGAAAGGTGGGCATCTCCTTCGCCCCAGGCACCTCCTCCCCTGCCCAGTCAGCCCTGCTGCCCTCACAGAGGAGGCTATTGACCTCTTGAGAACCATCTCTGTAGGGCAGACAACCATTGTCAATGCCATCCAGGGGCTAGCATCAGAAGTGCAGCAGACAAATGCCTATCTGGATGGCATTCACGGTGCTGTGTCTGCCCTACAGAGATCATTTCAGGCTCTGGCCTCCTCTTGGATGGTAGCCAGTTTCCCTGGCCATTCAGCCCCCCCTCCAACCTCCTCTATCACTTCCAGCACCCCACTCCCTTCACCCGTCCAAATCACACATTCTGACACACAGTCATGCACATCAACACACAAGAAGCACACGTCTAAACAGAAGCACCACACCTCCCACCACAAGCATTCACACAGCCAAGAGACGTATGCACACACAACAACATCCACTTCCACCAGTGTGCCCACCTCTTCCGCCTCCCTGTCTGTCCCCTCTACATCCACACCCTCATGCACTGCACCTTCAGTCACTGTTGCTGCTCCTCTTACTGCACTCACCACAATAGCAGACATCCATACATGCACCCCATAAACCACTCCTGCACTCACCACAACTACTTTAGTTGACACATGCAGCACACTCACCAGACTTGCAGATACCCACACAACATACATCCACACTAGCTGCCTGTATTCTCCCACTGTGTCCGCTCCCCTCCTCTAAAAACACACAAACTCACCAAGACACCCACCCATCACACATCCACCACACCACAGCATACTGTCCAGTCACCTGCACCCACTACATGCACCCATACACCACATACATCTACTACCTCTGCCTCCACTCCCACGCCCTCATCCAGGACCACCCCAATTGTTCTGAAGAAACTTTTCCTCTCTCATGCTGACCTCTTCCAACCCACTGGCCCACCCCGTCTTGTCCCTAAGCGTGCTCACCTCCTTGCCCTTTCCACACCTTCCACTTCACAGCCCACCCCTGTCTGCCCTTCACATTCCCATTCCCCTTCCCCAGAGAAAAAAAAGGCCAGGGCAGAGCCAAGTCCATCTGGCTCCACCCGCTCGAAACACCCCCCACCTTCAAAGGACAAACCCACAAGCCTCCACCTTCCAAACGAAATTCCAAGCCCCACCCCTGTCGCAAATCCCCACCCCCACCACCCCCTCCCCCGTTCCATTATGTGCCTGGATGCCCCTTTGTTGCCTCATTAGGTGGAGTACCGTACACTTTTGGGAGTCAGGTTGGGTCTGTTGTGGCCCATGGCGCATGTAGTGCTACGGACTTGCCATTGGCCCTGTTTGAAGCAGTTGACTCTGTGAGCTTTAATAAAATATTTCTGTGTGGCCTGTGTTTTGGCGGCACACTGTTGAACCCTGGTCTTTCGTTTCATTGTTTATGAGTGTGCGGCATTTGTATGTACTATGGTCAAGTTGGATTTGCCTTGTGTCGGGTAAGTACCTCTTGCTGTGGGGTGTATGGGTTGTGCTGCTGTGAAGGGTTGTGGGGGCATTGCAGGGTGGGTGGAGTAGGTGGGTATGTAGCTGTGCCCTTTCCTCCCTTGTTTCGTAGGTTGCTGTACTTACCGTCGTCGTCTTTGTTGGCGGTCTCGGTCGTGGAGGTATATGGCAAGGAGCAGGGCTGGCATGATCTGCAGCTCTCTATCCATGTCTGCTTCAGCGCATTGTGTGGGCCTCCGGTGAGTGTTTCATTGGATTTGGTTAATTTCCGCCTGGCTTTGCGTGGCGGTGGTTCCCGCCCCGGAACTGGGGGCGGACTATTGGTTCATTATTTGATGGGGGGGTTGGGCCTTTCCGTCGGTCTGTAGGCGGACTCTGCTGTCGTCGTCAGCACTCCTCTACTGGTGGTGGGTGGTTTTCTGGATGCCTGTGTTTCGTTTGGTTCATTATTTGGCGGTTTGGACCGCTCCTCTGTTAGTGGTTTTTACCACCACCGCCAGCGTTGTGGTACGGACTGTTGTGTTCATAATGAGGGCCTTAGTGTAGCTCTCTACTCAGAACATTATCCTAGCAGGTCCCAGAAAACTGCAACCATGTTATCCAGGACCATTTCAGATCACACAAGTCTTAGGACGAGTTACGATGAAGCTGCAACTACCTCTTGAATATACGATAAACCCAGTATTTCATGTATCTCTGTTAAAACCCTACCACCCAAATACCAGACCTTACTCACCATCCCCTGCAGTCATTGTCAATGGGCATCAAGAATAGGAGATAAGTCGTATTTTAGACTCTAAGCGAATCCATTGTAAATTGCATTATCTGATAAACTGGAAAGTATATGATCCTTCTGAGCGTTTTTAGGAACCTGCATCTTTCGTTCATGCCCCTCGTTTGGTGTGACAGTTTCATCAATATGAACATCAATAAGAAATGGTAGTCATGATAACAACAGTGCACTTCCCACAAGTGTCTGAAATTAAATGTAGATCAGTATATGGTGGTGCAATGTGGCCCAATTGTCTTCCTACCAAAAGACAAAACATTTATGTATCACATAGATACACAACATGTCCACAGTTAAATAAGAACCACAGCACTCAATCAAAACATTATATAGCAGGTTAGGTAAATCGCTAAATATGTGATAGTATTTAAAAACACATTCTTAAGTACACAGTAGAAACTGCAGCGCAATATCAATTCTTTTTCCTTGTAATCTTCTTGGTTTATTCGTATCCAAAAATGTATGCACAGTACATACAGTAACAGCTTGTTTGAGGTCCAATAAACAACAGCCAACACGTGTTTAGTCACACAGTGAATTTTTAAGGCTGATCGAGCGAAACGTAAGGTCCCCATGTACTAGGATAACGGCAAAGATGAGTAAGCTGCATTCGGGTATTTTATATAAGCAGCGTGGTTCAAAAGTAGTGTGTTCTGTAGCATTGTCTGCATAAGTAGGATCCAATGTTCAAAATCTTTAGGTACAACAATAATGCAACAGACCATGATAAGTCCCATGCTCTGATAAGTGGTCCACGCATAGTACGCTCTAGGTGTGGTGACAATTTCTTCTGTTAAATCCTAGGAAACCACACCCAGCACGTCGGCCTTTTGGGGGGGAACTGTTGTGGGTACACTAGCACGTCCAAGAGCTCGATTACAGTAAGATGCTGTTGCCTGCAACATTCAGACTTATTTGGGTATATTCATTACATCCTTGAATATCAAGTTTGCAAAACCCAATGCTTGTTAAATGTCTCATTTATGATAACCAATGCTTGTTGATTATGCACATTGTATTCCACCTGCTCCAGCTGTAACTGCCAAAACACGTGCTCTTCACAATGTGATCTGTATTGAACATGTGCCACAATCAGGAGGATAACTGCTCATTTCCTGCACAAGCAATCAACTGCCAA
Organism: Pleurodeles waltl; assembly: GCF_031143425.1. Taxonomy (NCBI): domain Eukaryota; kingdom Metazoa; phylum Chordata; class Amphibia; order Caudata; family Salamandridae; genus Pleurodeles; species Pleurodeles waltl. Next base: position 1,216,722,363 of record NC_090437.1, on the reverse strand, counting down.
AAGGCACATGTGCACATTTGATTATTTAAGGATGCTTGTGAGCCTGAGGCCTTGCTTGGCTTCGTACCTATTGGTCTGCTCACCAGTTTCCAGTCAAGGTCCTTGTCATCCAGCCTGCCTCTAGTCAAGTTCCACTGCAAGACAAGTTCCTTGTTCTCCAGCCTGCCTCCAGTCGACTTCCAGTGATCCTCATTCTCCGACCAACTTCCAGTCGAGTTCCAGCATTTCTCATCCTCTGGACAGCCTCCAGACGAGTTCCGGCGATACTCGCTCTCTGGTCGTCTTCCTGCGGAGTCCCGGCTCTCCTCTTTCATCTTCTGCCGACTATCCCATATTTCCTGTGAAAGAGAAAAAATAAGAAAGGTGAAAAACCCAGTTTGGGTTCTTCTGAAATTTTCATGCAAGTAACTTCATTTCAAGGTAAAGAAAGATTAATCGCTTAAATGAAACAAAACAGAGCTAGCGTGACTTTTCATTTGAGTGGAAATCCAAGCTAGAGCTAAACAGACATTAAGGAGAGACGTATTTCTTGTAACAATCGCTCCCTTGAGAATTAGGTGATCAGAAATAGAGCAAGTTTATCAAAACTATTACTGGCAAGAGATTACGCCAGAACACAAAGAAGCCCTACAGTCACATTGATTGATTTTGATTTTGGACATTGCTTCAATGACTCTGAAAGTATTGTAAAAGGAGGAAGAGACTTGTTCAACCTTATAGAAACGCATGCAACTATAACTGTTGGGAGCAGTGACTGTCGTGAGGGGTATTGCCTCTGGATACCTGGTGGCATGGTCCACCACCACCAAAATGTATCTATTGCCTGAGCCAGTTGGTTGGTATAGGGGACCAACAGTATCAATCCCCACTCTCTCAAAGGGAGTCTGAACCACTGGCAGTGGTATTAAGGGAGCCTTTGGCTTGCCCCCTGTCTTGCCACTGGCCCGACAGGTGACACTTGAGCTACAGAACTCCTTCACTTTTGCTCCCACAGTGACTAGGGCCCTACTTGGTGTGTTCACCAGAGTGGTGTTCCCCACGGAGGTGGTCTCAGATAAGTCCACAAACTTTATGTGTGCCTAGCTGAAGGCGATGTGGGATGAATGTGGTGTTACTTATACGTTCACCACTCTATATCATCCCCAGACTAGTGGTGTGGTGGAAAGGTTTAACAAGACCCTGAAGGGTATGATCATGGGTTTTTCTGACAAGCTCAGGAGGAGATGGGACGTTCTCCTCCCATGCCTGCTGTTTTCTTACAGGGAGGTACCCCAAAAGGGGTTGTCTTTAGACCCTTAGAGGTACTGTTTGGGCACCCTGTAAGAGGCCTATTGTGTTTGGTGAGAGAGTCTTGGTAGAAGCCTCTCAAGTAGTCTAAGCAGAATATGCTTGACTATGTGCTAGGCCTGTGGTCTTGCATGGCAGGGTGCATGAAGAAGGCAAGCAGCAACCCAGAGGCCAGTCAAGAGTTCATGAAGCTCTGGCATGACCAGAAGGCTACTATGCGTGAGTACCATCCAGGTCAGTTGGTATGGGTTTTAGAGCCTCTGGCCCATTCTAGAGAAAAAGGGTAAGGTGACCTACCTGGTGGACCTTGGCACCCTGAGGAATCCCCACCAGATCTTGCATGTCAACAGACTTATACCCCAACAAGACAGGGCAGATATGATCATGCTTATGGTCACGGATAAGGGAAAGGAGGAGGAGACTGAACCTCTGCCAGACCTCCTCTCTGCCAATGCACATGATGGGTCAGTGGAGGGAGTGGTTCTCTCCTCCAAGCTGACAGCACAGTAGCAAAAAGACTGCAGACCAGTATTAGAGCAATTTGTTGGGCTGTTCTCCCTGACCCCTGGACTCAACACGTGGTGTGTTTATGACATTGATACTGGTGGCAGCTTACCTGTCAAAAACAAGTTGTACAGGTTGTCAGACCAAGTTAGAGCAAACATCAAGGTTGAGGCAGCTAAGATGTTAGAGGTAAGGGTAATTGAGCCCTCTGATAGTCCTTGGGCCAGTCCAGTGGTGCTGGTATGCAAACTTAACCACCAAGGTGGGAAGGAGTTGACATTCTATGTAGACTACAGAGGCTTGAATGGAGACACTAAGACTGATGCTCACCCCATACCTAAAGCTGAAGAGCTCATTGATAGGTTGAGGGCTGCTAAGTTCCTGAGCACATTTGATCTGACCTCAGGGTACTGGCAGATTGTCCTAAGTCCAAGAGCTAAGGAGAGGTCAGCATTTTCCACCCCAGGGGGCCACTTGCAATTCAAGGTGATGCCCTTTGGTTTGCAAAATGCCCATGCCACCTTCCAAAGGTTGGTGAACATAGTGTTGTATGCGTTCGAATCCTTTAGTGCAGCTTATCTTGATGCTATAGCTGTATTCAGTTCCACCTGAGAGGATCACCTGGTCCACCCGAGGGAAGTGCTTCAGGCCCTGCTCCAGGCAGGCCTGACTATCAAGGCAAGCAAATGAAAGACAAGGCAGAGCTCAGTGGTGTACCTGGGCAACCTTGTAGGTGGAGGCCGTGTACTGCCTCTCCGGCCAAAATCCAGACCATTCTGGATTGGGAGGCTCCTAAAACCTAGACTCAGGTCAGCGCTTTTCGTGGCCTGACTGGGTATTACAGGAGGTTTGTCCAGTATTATGGGACCATTGTGGCCCCTCTGACCAACCCCTTCTCTAAGAAACATCCCAAAAAGGTAATTTGGACCCCAGAGTGTCAGAAGGCCTTTGACACTCTGAATTAGGCTATGTGTTCAGCACCAGTGCTACTAGCTCTGACTACAATAAATAATGTATTGTGTAAACAGATGCTTCAGAGACAGGGATTGTGTAGTGTTGGCACAAGTGAATGAGGAGGGCTAGGATCAACCAGTTGCCTTCAACAGAAGGTGACTACTCCCCAGAGAGCAAAGATGGAGTGCTTTTGAATTGGAGGCTTTTGCTGTGGTCTGGACCCTGATCAAGTTGAGATTATACCTGTTTGCACTCACTTCTGTGTTCAAACTGACCACAGACCTCTCAGATGGCTCATGCAGATGAGGGGGGATAAACCTAATACTATTGAGGTGGTCTATTTCCCTACATGGGATAGACATTACAGTGGAACATAGAGTTGGGACTGCTCATGCCACTGCAAATGGACATTCTAGGTTTTTCCTGTTACCTGATGAGGGCTACCAGGGTGTAGGTTAGTACCTATCACATTTCCTTAGGGACGGGCAGTGTGGGAAAGTCACACTTTTTACCCTGATCAACCCCCAAACGTTTAGACTAATACTGGTGATTACTGACTCTGACCGTGGGCACTGCTAACCAATCCCAGGACCAGTGCTCCGTTTAAAATGGTATATGCAAGTGAGACCTAATTATAATTGACTCTAACAATCTACCTGTAAGTTCCTAGTATATAGTAAGGCATGTAGGTTTAGGGAACCCAGTATAGATAGTGCACCCATGGGTGTACTGCTGTGCTGTGCATTGTCCTTTTAAAGGCAGGGGTGCATTGCTAACTTCTTTTAAGTTAAAATTAACCCCAAATTCGACTTTGGAATTAAAAGTATTTTCAAAGTCCTAAACTACCTTATTTTTACATATAACTCACCCAAACTGGTCTTCAAAGGAGGGAAAGCCACTTGGGACAGAAACTGGACCTCTCCCATTTCCTGCACCCCCAGACAGCTAGGAGCCCAACTGAGTAGATTAGGAGGGGGGTGAGGAGGTGTGTTAGGGAAACATCAGTGGGTGGGGCGAGCCAGATGTAACCTTGAAGGAGAGATTTCCTCCATGTTGGATTTTTAAAGAATGTTGCTATCTGGGATTGATTTTTGCCACACTTCACAAGAAGCGGTCACCTCAGAGGGTGTTGGCCTGCACCCCATTGGACAGGAGCACCCCCTGCTTTCCACCCCCACTCCACTTTCCACATTGGCTGCATTTGAGAACACAGCTGACACACATTCACACACTCAATACACCTACCAACCACACTATAAAACACACACCTACACACATCACAATCCTTTGCATCACCCATGCCAAACAAAGCCCCCAGACCAACTACAGAGCAAACCAAACCATAGATTAAGCACCTCACCATCTCTCACAAATCACATATCACACATCCTCACAACACCCCCAACACACAGATTTGCACCCTATCACACTAGTTACTCCCCATCACCCCCACATCACACAGCACCTACAAATTATTAATTTCCATCATTTCTTTACCACCACCATGTCACCACAAAAACAGCACCCTTTCACAGATGACGAGTTAAGATTCACGGTGGATGAAATCATTAGAGTATAGCCACATCTATTTGGAGCCCAAGTCCAGCAGACTACTATTGTAAGGAAAATGGAAATGAGGCAAGTAATAGTTGAGAGAGTGAATTCTGTAGGCAGCTACCCATGTACAAGGGACAACATCAGGAAGATATAGAATGACCTGAGGGGGAAGGTACGTTCCATGGCATCCAGGCACCAGCTGGCGGTGGTCCCCCACCTCCTCCCCTACAGTTTACATCATGGGAGGAGAAGGTCTTGGCCATCTTGCATCCTGAGGGCCTGACAAGAATACCCAGGGCAGTCCAATTGGATTAGTCACAGCAAAAAATATAGCTAACAAATTAGCATGCATGCTCCCTGAGCACCTTTCCCCATCCACAATGTCACCTCACTCAACAGTCCAGTGTCCATCTGTCCATAAACCACTGTTTAGCCTCCAACTTGCCAATCAAACTCACCTGAGGGGGCAACAACTCTGTATAGTGGATATAGTACAGTGGCTGACAGCACTACAAATCCCAGCAGGCACTGTCCTACAATCAATAATACTAAAACAGTGTAGGCCAATCCAAATTAGCTCCTTTGTAAACTTCACATTGGAGTATACCCGCCTGAGGGGATTTAAACTGCACAGTGTGTGTGAGTGGGGCAGGAAAAGACAGTAACGCCAAGGTCAACAGGCACTGGGAATGTCACTATAACTGGCCAATACTGTGTTCTCTGCTAATAGGACCATTCACCCTCTACTCAGCCTTTGCCATGTACTCATCAATGGGGATATCAACTGTATCGTGTGTGGGTGAGACAGGCAAAGACAGCAATGGCAAGGTTTGCCGATACTGTCTACTCAAAGCAAAACACCTTCTCACTGTGCTTCTGCCCTTACATCCTTGTACATCAACTCGCTATGAAAGTCTACTAATCTGTGAGGAGGCCTTGTGTAGTACTTGCTGTAACATCTCTAGAAATCCTGAGAGGAACTGTCCCTCCAAATCCAATTCCAGGACACTGTCCACACTGACATTGTGCTGCTGTCTGTTAAATCACGAATGCAGGTCACCTTTCTGGGTGGGACTGACATACAGATCATAGTGTACTCTGTGATGTGTCTTATCAGCTAGGTCCATCCTGAGCAGATAAGCCAAGAGGAAAGTAGTGTGGAGAGGAAGGACAGCCCAACCTATGTGCCCAATGAATGAAGGACAACTCAAAGGGACCAAGATGCTTCAGCGAAATGCTTGTGGCAGAACACATATACACAATGCACTGACTACATGATGACAACTAACATGTACAACAACAAAGATGCGGGACTGCCCGCACAACAGTCTACTAGGTCCTGAGATGACCTAAGCCACATCATGCCCAGCCACTGTTTGGTATGCACTGATGGACATTTAGGAGTCTATGAATAGACATCCAAGTGCCATGATACTCAGACATCCTGTAGCAAGCTGACTTGAAATGGAATTGGTCTGTTCCCCAAATGCCAGATCTATACAGTTGATAGCAGGTGTGCCTCTCATATATGGGAATAATGCAAAGGCAATGTGTACATGGCCTTCATCAAATGTCACTGTAAACTGTTGGAAATACATGTCACAACACAACCTGTAACATTCTTTCTCTCACTTCAACAGGTCTACCTGCCACTGGGTACACAGACACCTATCAAGAGACTGCCACTCCTCTGATGGATGAAGCCCTCAGTGAGGATATCACTCCTGGACATGTGAACGATGAGGACGGCAATCGCCCATCTGGGGAACCTGGTCAGATGACACCTATCAGCCTCACTCTGACCACATCGACTTCTCCCAGTCCTGTTGCATCAACATCTCTGGCAACCAGTCACCCCAAACCCTGTGTCCTGAGGACAGATTCAACAATCTTGTGCTTCTAAGTCCAGGTACCTGAGTCACATCAAGACACGTCTGACAATGATGGACCTGGACCCAGTGTAAGGGGCCTAACTGTGCCAAAGGTGCAGAAACGTGGGGGTAGGGTGTGTGGGAGGGATGGTGTAGGCCAGCGGCATGAGGCTGCTGGGGATGGGTCTGGCCAGGACACCATCACCCAAGTCTTGGGAGCCTGCCTATAATCCCAAGGCGTGATGGACCAGGTTCTTACCGAATTCACGGAGATCAAGTAGCTGCAAAGGGATAACCACCATGAAATATTGCAATAGTGGGAGGCCCACAATGCCACCTTGGCCTCCCTTAAAGGGATGCTGAGGGAGCACCACCATGAGCAGTGGTCAAGAACAACACCAGACCCTTACTTCAGCCCCTTCAACCTCTGTGGCAACCAGTGGAAGGGAGGCCGTGCCAGGGGCAAGGCCTGCCTCAGAAACCCCTGCCTCTGTAGCTGAACCCCCCACAAGCGGGGACGTCCACCCAAACATCTAGGAGGTGCCGATTACAAGACATCAACCACTGCCAGAAAGTTACCTCTTCCTGATGGAGCCCCTTTGTGTGCCACAGACACTATTCTTCAAACACTAACCATTTCCAGCATAGTAGGGCACTGGACTTTGGACTTTAAATGTTGTGACTGCTTATCTAAGGCTTACATCCACCATGACTGATCCTTTCAATGTTTGACCTTTCTGCTCGGAGCACATGTGAATAAACACAACTAGCATACAATCAATGCCTAATTTTGATTACTCATCACTGGGATGTACAACGTGAAAATCATGTGATGCAAATGAGGTTCTACTAAAATGGTAATGTAAGGAGGGATATGTCACAGGCAGTGTCAGGCTGAGGATTACTAGCAACACAACAACACATGTGGTCACTCACACCAAAATGTTTATATTTACACTGTATAGCTCATAGGCAGCAACAATGTCTGGATTGTTATTGCCAAGAATGAGAAAACATTGTTGCTTATGGCTGGATATCTCAAAGTACCAGTCCACTAGCCACAGGAGAAGGGGATAATGCAGACACTGTCCCATAGTATAGGCAAACAGACTGGTGGATGTTGTCACCAGCTTGCCCTTTATAACATACCAAAACCAGGTCCAAGTTTACATACCCCCTGACACCGACAGAGGACATTACAACAGTCCCTAGTCAAAGGCCCATCCTATCACAATGTTTAGGCATCTAGTGGCATGTTACACACTTATGTCAGAGGCCCATCCTATCACAATGTTTAGGCATCTAGTGGCATGTTACACACTTATGTCAGAGTTGTGGCACAGGAACTTTGGCCTGCAATCAGGAAATACATCAACAGCTACATACGGGCATACAGGATCATTATCAGCGCAATGTGAAGGGGGAATGAATGGATTGCACAGGTTTACATGTTACAAAGCCACATGATCACACACATGAAACCATTGGACCAACATACCAGGGCACACAGCTCTAATCTGTAGCTCAGATTATTGCCCTCCCACTGTCCAGGCAGCCTAGGCATAGAACTCAAACAACCCAAATTTGTGACAAACAGTACCTGGATCAATTCCATGTCCCTTTCACATGTCAGACCAGCTACAGCCACCCGTCAATGACACAACACTGAAATGCCCACATGAGGATGACATGGTGTCATCCTTCTGCTGTTTCTCTGACAGTGCAACGTGAGTACCCTAAACAAAGGAGATTCTCAAGACAGTCACACCTTCAAGTCTTATGTAGCAAGCAAACCTTGGCTGTATGTTGTAATGCATGAGATGCCCTGTCTCATGGTGACCTTGATACCCTTCTCCACAAACCCTGACCCCCTACAATACCCGTGCAGTCACAGTAATCACAGAACATCACATCCTTACACACAAGTAAGTACTGATTCATGAGATCTGCCCGCATGTCTTCACATTCATCCTCATCACTGTCATCCTCACTTGGCACTTCAGGAGGCTCACCCCATGGCACTGCCAGCTCCCTCTTCATCAGGGATGTATGGAATGTTTCTCCTCAGGGAAAGGTTGTGGAGCATGCAGCAGGCCACAGTGATCGTACACACTTTTGAGGGTGAATAACCTGATTTGTCTATGCTCCAGAATCTTGCCTTCAAGAGCGCAAAGGTCCACTCCACAACGTGGCGTGGTTCTCCATGTGCTTCGTTGAAGCAGATTTCCCTTGGCGTAGTTAGGTTCCTCACTGGTGTCAACAACCAGGGACGATTTGGGTAGGCAGAATCCCCTGTAAGGAAAAGCGACATGCATGCAACCATCAGTCCAGAGCAATGTCTCACTAGCAGCAGACATAGCATGCAAACACACACATATGCGACTTACCAACCAGCCAGGCCCTATCTGGGTACCGTTGTGTTATCAGCTGGGGAATAGCGCTGTTCCGCATGATGATGGGATCATGGACTGAACCGGGTATCGGGCATATACTTGGGAAATGTAGAGGTCCACCAAACACACTACGTGGACACTGATGAAATGGAATTTCTTCCTGTTCTGATAGACCTGTTCATTGCCATGGGGTGGAACCAGGGCAATAGGGCGTACCATCAACGGCTCCCACAACATGTGAGATGTGTGCCAAATCATAGAACTCTGCTTTCACATGGGCAAAATCCTCACGTTGAGGTAAAACAATGTAGCTGTCCAGGTGTTTCAACAGTCCTTAGAAAACATCCGTCAACACCAAACTGAACATAGGCTAGGACATCCCAGCAGCCAGGGCCACTGTGTATTGGAAGGACCCTGTGGCCAGGAAGTGCAACACTGACATGACTTGTACTATGGGAAGTATGCTATTTGGATGACGTATGGCTGGCATCAGATGTGGCTCCAACTGATGACATGGATCCATGATTATTTGCATTTCCAGGCTGTAGATCTGAATGACATGTCGGTTCTCCATGCTCTGCAAGTCTGCTAGTGAACAGTACACTGGAGGGTGTCTGATCCTTCTACTCCCAGGATAACTATGTGGGCCAAAAGAAACAAAAGCAGTCACTCAATGTGTCCCTGGCAATTCACATTCTACATGTCAATTATGATATGTGGCGTGTCATGTGAGTCACTGTTAACATGATACACAGCACACACCAGGGCTAAGTGAAAGGTTAACGCGTTGCTTATCTACATATGTGTACAAAACCTCTATCTGGACAGCAAGCTCATGTCCAATTAACTCTATATACTGTCTATGAATCAATGGCCCAAATCCTGGATTACATGTGGGGGAGAGGGTGGTGGCTGTACCCCCAATAATGTCACATCCAATGGACTGCATACCTATATGTGGTTGACCTATGTGACAGGACAAGGCCAGCCTTCAATATTCACCAAGACATAATTTGTATTATTGTGACACATCCAAATATTTAGTTTAATAGCATTGTATGCCTCAAAAATGGCTGCTGCCCGACCTTCTCCCCTGGACATTGGGAACCACCCGCAACTGCTGGCGGATGTCGTCATGGCGGTAGGCGGATGCGACCGTGGCGGACACTGCCATAGGATAACATTACTGCCTGTGGAGGTCTTGACCTAATAGCAATGTCTGCCGGTGGGGATGGTCCTGTACGTGGTGGATGTGACTGCCATTTTCTACAGAACTCTCACCTGACTCCTGACACTGCTGCCAGCAAGACCTCCACGACCTGAGCTGCTGTGTACCGCCTCTGGGAGCTATCATGCCGAGCGCTGCAGGTGACAGGGCCCCCACCTTCTTACCCAAATTGAGCTGGAGAAACTGGTAGAGGAGGTCCAACTTGCGTTTGAGTCACATGGCTAGGTGAGGTGTTGAGTCAGCCATACCCAGCGTAATCTTGCCACTGGATGTTTGTAATTTGTAGTCACATGTGATTGCATGACAGCAGGAGTGTTAATTGCATGTTGTGTGTGTTGATTGGCCACCATTTGAGCTCTTCCTGTGTTTGCACAGTGGTCTCCAGCCACATCTGGCCTTGTTGGACTGTTGTTGTAAAGCCAGATAATGACTCACTATGCCCCTCAGTTCTACACATAGACGGCCACCGTACATTGGCTATAGGCTACATGATGTACTGTGATGCAATAGATTATTTGGGCATGGTGTATTGTGTAGGTATGTCTGCTCAGGCTGCATAGTAGGGGGACTGTGTATTGTCACTCACTCCATTACTGGACATCTGGGTTTGTACCGGTTCCCTTTTCCACTACAAGTGTGACACTGTGCCCACTCCCTGTATCCCTGGATAGCATGTGAGGGTGCCACACCATGCCTCACTGCCATTATGCTGCTTCTAGAGCACAAGTCCAATGATTGCTATGGGAATTGCTTTGAGGGAGGCTCATAATCTGTGACTGATATGTTTATATTATCACTGGCAATGGGTGTCACATAGCCTTGACATATCTCTAGATCCCACAGCCCTGTTGTCTCTTTTATTCAGCTCTGATGTGTCCAGTGCAGGTGCCTTTTAATTTTTACTATGCACACCTGCAGGCAGTGTGCTGTTGAGTGATGTGCCATGAGTTTAGACTTAGGCCCATATTTATACTTTTTTTGCGCCACATTTGCGTCGTTGTTTTACGCAAAATCGGCGCAAACTTACAAAATACAATTGTGAGTGAACCTTGAGCAGGTGAATGAGAGGGGGACAGACTGCTCCCCCTTACAATGTAGCATGTATCATTTGTCAGATATTTTCTGGGATCAAATTGGTGTAGACATGCCATGTGTTTCCAACTGTTGTGCTTATCCATTTCCAACTGTTGTGCTTACCCAGTTTAGTCCTAGGTCTCACCTAAGGTGAACCCTCAGTCGAATTGCCCAGCATCTGTGTTTAGTGTTCTGTTCACATTAACTATCTTGACTCCCCTGGTGGTTGTTAAGTTCCACCAACAGATCACTCCTGACAAATGTTAAAGTCCAATGATAAATAGGATGTGGGTCACGTCCTCTGTCATGTGTCTGGGGATATGTGTAGGATGATGTCTGCAAATTAGGTTCAAGTTTTCTCTATTGTGTTGTGGGTACTGGTGCCTCACGACAGTCTGTGATGCATGAGTGTCCATCATACATGTGACATGACTTATATGGCTAAATCACGGCAGCTGTAGCATACTACTTTCACTTGTTAATTGGGAAATGTGCATTGTCACTGGCCTGGTCAGTGTACTGCTCTGCCTTCCGTGGCCCCACCTTGAAAGTAGAGCCCTTTCCCTGGCTCCTCTGAACTCCTGACCCCTGTCAGGAGTTTGAGGCCCTCCTCCACCTGCAGGCTTCTGCCTTCACCTCATCCCTGGTGTCTAGTGGGAGAACTCTGCTTTCCTACTAGGGTACCTTCTGCCTCTCTCCTCCTTTTCTCCTCCTTTCTCTGCTTTGCTCTCTGTTCTGCTTCACTTCTGTCCCTTTGTGCTCCTATTGCTTTGCGCTACAGACTGCCTCATTTTTCTCTCCCTCCGCTCTTGCTCTCTCTCTTACTTTCGCTCTCCATCCTCTTTCTCTCTCCCCTGCTGCTGCTGCCCCTGCGGCCCCACCCCTCCTCTCTCTCTCGTGCTGCACTCCCGCCGCTGTTGCCCCTGAGGGTCTGCCCCCGTTTTCGCGGTCTGCCCCCTTTTTCGTGACATTTTTCACCCCCGCTCCCGCCTCCCAGCTGTCCTCTCCTCCCCCGCCTCCCTACTTAATGGCGCCCCCTGCGCCAAAGGCAATCCCGTCTGCGCCTGGACCGCGCCCAGCACCAGAACCTCTGGCTTCCGTCCCCCCCACCTCCGCCACGCACGTCTTCACTACGACGGTGCCACCCTCTGTGCCCTCAACACCGGCTGCTCTCCCGCCTGCCTTCAAACCTCCCCGCAGACCACCCACGGACCCTTCTCCTGCCAGAACTGCACCTTTACCAGCCTCCATGCCAATGACCCACCCACCAAGGCAGGACGCAACCATCTCAGATGTATCCTCCTCAACATCCGGTCCGTTCACAAGCACGCAGTAGAGCTATGGAATCTACTCGACTCAGCCTCTCCAGACGTCGCCTTCCTGACCGAGACCTGGATGAACCCCTCCTCAGCTCCTGACATCGCCATAGCCATCCCAGACGCCTACAAGATCACCCGCAGGGACCGCTCCAACAAACCAGGAGGAGGCATCACCATCATCCACAAGAACACCCTTAGGATCATGACCAGCACCGAAGACACCCTCAGCATTGCCGAACACCTGCACTTCCAGATTCATACTGACCCAAACACCACCCTCCGAGGGACCCTCGTCTACAGACCCCCCGGCCCCCGACAGCAGTTCAGTGACTACATCACCGACATCATCAGCACGCACTCTCTCGCATCCACTGACTACATACTCCTCAGGGACTTAAACTTCCACCTTGAGAACAACAAAACGACAACACCGCCACCCAGCTCGACAACCTCTCCAACCTCGGCCTCAAACAGCTTGTCACGACACCGACCCACTCCCCAGGACACACACTCGACCCTATTTTCTCCGCCCGCAATCACGTCTCCTTCAGCCACTCCGCAGAACTCCACTGGACAGATCACCGCTGCATCCGCTTCTCCTTCAAGAAACCCACAACACACCACCACCCACAATGGATCCCCCACCGCAGTTGGAACAAGGTCACTGAAGACCAACTTATCGCGACCCTCTCCCAGAACCCACCCATCGACACCACCGACACTGATGCAGCTGCCGGCAACTGCAGGCAATCAGTCGACACCTGTGCCAATACTCTCGCCCCAATCAAGAATCCCTCCAACAGACCCACCGACAGAAAGGCCTCCTGGTTTGCAGCCGACCTCCATGAATCTAAGCAAACCTGCCGAAGGCTCGAAAGAAAGTGGCGCCAAGATCAGACTCTGTACAACCAAACAGCATCCAAAAACGTCATCCGCAGACACCACCAACTCATCCGAGCCGCCAAGAGAACCGCCTTCAAAGACCGAATCAACAACGCCGCACACAGCCACAAGGAGCTCTTCAACATTGTGAAGGAACTCCCCAGCTCCAACGCCAACGACATCCCACCATCCCAAGACCTCTGCGACTCCTTAGCCTCCTACTTCCACTGCAAGATTGCAGACATCCACAACAGCTTCAGCACCCAGACGCCCCCAGCAGCCACCAGCACCACAGATTCACCTCCGACCAACCTCCTGCTCTCCTGGACACCCGTCACCGACAACGACACCCTCGAAATCATGAACACCATCCACTTCGGCTCTCCATCTGACCCCTGCCCTCACCACATCCTCAACAAAGCAAGCTCCATCACCGCACCCCAACTACGGAAGATCATCAACAGCTCCTTTGAGTCCGCCACCTTCCCGAAGAGCTGAAACCACGCCCTCCTCAAAAAACCCAAGGCGGACCCAAAGGACCTCAAGACCTTCTTGCCTATCTCCCTGCTCCACTTCCCGGCAAAAGTCATTGAGAAGGCTGTCAACATACAACTAACACGCTTCCTTGAGGAGAACTGCCATGGACCCTTCCCAAACCAGATTCCGCAGCAACCACAGCACCGAAACCGCCCTCATTGCCGCCTCCGACGACATCACAACCATACTGGACAACGGTGAAATTGCGACCCTCATCCTCCTGGACCTCTAGGCTGCGTTCGACACCGTTTGCCACCACACCCTATGCTCATGCCTCAGCAATGCAGGAATCTGCAACAGAGCCCTGGACTGGGTCACCTCTTTTGTCGCCGGCAGAACCCAGAGAGTCTGCTCCCCCCATTCTGCTCACTGGCCACCGAAATCATCTGCGGCATACCCCAGGGTTCGTCCCTCAGCCTGACCCTCTTCAATGTCTACATGGCCCACTCGCTAACTTCACCTGATCCCACAACCTCAACATCATCTCATACACTGACGACACCCAGCTGATCCTCTCCCTCACCAAGGACTCCGCCAAGACCAACCTCCATGAAGGAATGAAGGCCATCGGCAAATGGATGAAGAGCAGCTGCCTCAAACTCAATTCTGACAAGACGGAAGCCCTCATTTTCAGCTTAACCCCTCTGCATGGGATAACTCCTGGTGGCCTGCCACTCTCGAAGCTGCCCCGACTCCCACTGGCCACGCACGCAATCTAGGATTCATCTTGGACTCCTCATTATCCATGACCCAGCAAGTCAATGCCACCTCCTCCTCCTGCTTCAACACCCTCCGCATGCTCTGAAAGATCTACAAATGGATAGCCACCGAAACCAGAAGAACAGTCACTCAAGCCCTTGTAAGCAGCAAACTGGTCTACGGCAATGCCCTCTGCGCAGGAACCATGCCCAAATTCCAGAAGAGGCTGCCACACATCCAGAGCACCTCAGCATGCCTCATCCTGGACATCCCCTGCAACTGCCACATCACAGACCACCTGAGAAACCTGCACTGGCTCCAAGTCAACAAAAGAATCAGCTTCAAACTCCTCACCCACACTCACAAAGCACTGCACAACACCGGACCAGAATACCTCAACAGGCGGCTCTCCTTCTACACCCCGACCCAGCATCTCCGCTCCGCCGACCTGGCCCTTGCAACCGTCCCACGCGTCCGCAGAACTACAACCGGCGGTAGATCATTCTCGCACCTCGCCGCCAAAACGAGGAACACTCTTCCTACCCACCTGCGCCAGACCAAAGACCTCCTTACCTTCATGAAACTTCTCAAGACCTGGCTGTTCGAGCAGTAGCAGTGCCTATCCCCCCTTCGTCCCCTCCTCCTCAGCACCTTGAGACCCTCATGGGTGAGCAGTGCACTTTACAAATTCCTGATTGATTGATCATAGGTGATGTGTCATCAGTGTAGCAAACATACCTTGTGCCAACTTGTCTGCATGTGTCCATTCTCACTAGGATACATATCTATGCAGTAGATGTAGACTTGTGCTAGCCATGCAGATGGGATGATGTTGAGAAACTCTCACATATATGTTCACTGGATCCTGTTGTCGTTATGATACCTCTGCAATGGCTGTATAGTTACTGTGATGCCCCAGACAGGACTGTGTCACCATCATATGTAGTCAGACAGAAACAATCATGCCTCATAGTATGTCATTAGTCATGTGTAACTGCAATAGCTATGATGGACATGGCAGGTAGGGACATGGTGTTGATACACTTGATGATGATTTGTACTCTTGATGTGGTATGATGGTTGTGGGTCCACAGCACCTGTATCTCATTTGAGAATTCTGCCCTGACTGCATGGATGTATCATGGATTGACTTGCAGTGATGTTTGCATGACATGTGTTTGGGGTCAGGGATTCATCCACAGACAGATGCCTTGTCTGAAATGTGGGTATTGATGTTGTTTTTCACTGTGCACATTTCTGTATCTTCCTGAAAGTGAAAGCAAGATCTGTGCCCCTCCTTCCTGCACGGTACAGTTGTCTACTACAACCACACTCATAAGTAAACATGAAAATGGGTGTGAGACATTGGTGAGAGATATCCTGGGCCTTACAAGACCATTCATGTGTGCAATCTGGATACATCTCTCCATGAGGCTTGGGACCTGACTTCATTGTTGTTCCATACATACACCACCTCAGTAGACCCTCGGACATCCCCCCAGTCACCACACCCGCAGACACCACAACCACACACACACCTATATGCAGCACATCCACCATACCTGCAGTCACCACCTCAATAGACACTTACCCACACACCACGGCATCCCCCTCACCTCTGCTCCCCCTCAGCCCAAAACACATAAATGCCCTTATTCACCCACCCAACAGACATCCACACCTCTCACAAACACGCACCCAAGACATCCTCACCTACACGCCATACAACCACTCCCTCACTCTCCAAATCTCGATCCCCTTCTGATGTGTCAAAAAAAGTTTTCCTTTGAGCCCTTGACCTTACCCCTGTTCTCCCCACCCCATGTAACACTCCCAAAAGGTCTGTTTCCCTCCCCAAGGCCATCCCTTCCACCTCCAAGGCCTCCCCCCGCATCCCCTGAAAGCACCCATGGCCTGCCAAGAAGAAGTCAACCCATTCCAAGAATGTTCACCCAACCAAACCCAATCCCCCTCCTCCCAAGCCCCAACTCCCTCCTCCACCCCTCCAGATCATCCCTGAGGTGCCTTCTTCCCCCTTGATGCCCCTACCTGTGAGGATAATTTGGCAGTCATGAGTTAGGTTTGGGACCCTAGACTGTGCCTTTAGGCCCTTGGATTGTAAGTACTGGCCTATGGCATTTGACTTTGCATTTCTGCAAATTTTTGTTTTATCAATTAATTAAAACCCAACTTGTTGTTGGTGTTTTAGATACACCTTTGTCCTGTATTTCCTTCCCTAGGTTTATGTTCTTCCTGGCTGATATTGGTTGTGTGCCTGTAGTTGTGTGTGTTTGTGCTGCTTGCTGCTTTATGTGGTGTTTGTAGATGTATGTGAGTTTGTGTGCAGTGCTGGTGTCCCCCAAGGGTAGGGTGTGTGTTGTGTGATGGGTATGTGGATGTAGATTTTATGTTGGTCTCATACCATTGTGTTGTGTTTGTAGTGGTATGTGTTTCTTTTTGTGTGATGTGGGCATGAATGATGTCTGACTTGTCCCCTGATATGGCTATTGTGTACATGTGGTGTATGTGTTCTTGAGTTTTGTCACTGCAGGCCTGGAGTGTGTTGAGTTGTGTTAGGTTGCTAAGCATTTGAGTGCACATGTGTCCATTTAGGTGTGTGTCCCTCACAGCTGGTTGTTTTAGGGGTATGTCCCATGGAGTGTGAGTTGTGTGTACTTTGTTGCCGTGCCCTTCCCCCCTTGTATGCCTGTGTATGATAACTGATATTGGTAACCATTGTCCCTGATTATCAGTTGTGGTCAACTGCTCTGCGTATGTTGTTTGGGGCCTTGTTCAACATGATATGTGTCCCAATGCAGTCTCCTTCCAAGTATGGTCCTGCTTCTCCCATCACAGATGTGCAGGTGTTGTTGTGGTTGTGCGCTTTGTGTCTTTTGTCTATTTGTGCCTGTGTGCATTGGGCATGACATTGTAGGTCCTTTGTGCTGTGTGTAATGTGGGTTGATTGCAGTGTTGTTTGTTGGTAGTGTTGTGTGTGTGCCATGGCAGATTGATGTATTTGTGTGTTGTATGTGTGGGTAGTCCCTGGCCAGTGTTGGGTGTGTATTGGGGAATGTATTTGTACGTGTGCAGTAGTTGTGTTGTTGTGTTTATGTATGCTGTGTGACCTTCAGTGTCCCTGATCCTGTGTTGTGTAGTCGAGCGTATATGTGTGGTATTGCCATGCAGTGTGTGTGTGTGCTGGCTGATGTGTGCATGTTATGAATGTGTGGGTGTCTGTAATGCATTATGAAAGTGTGAGTGTCCAGTATAATATGTGTAACTGTTGCCTTTGGCGCTTTCCCCTATAACGTGTTTTGTAGCGGCAGGATTTTGTTATCCATGTTAATATTACAGGTAGGTGTTAGTACTTATGGTTTGTGTTGTCCACTTCCGCGTTAGATCCGTTGTCTTTCAGTGAGCAGGAGCAGTGGCATGACATTCAGCAATGGCTCCATGGGGGATCTGGATGTGTATAGCTGTGTGCAGGTGAGTGTCTCTCTTTATACTGCTCATTTCCACTTGCTGATCTGTGGTGGTTGGACCGCGTCGCTCACATTGGCGCTGTGCAACCTCGTAGGGAGTCTGGTGGAAACATGGTCTCCACCGGTATGTTTGTGCCTCCAGGAGACCACGGCGTTTTGTACTGCCTGGCGGTACCGGCAGACCACTGGCGTTCTTCTATTTCCTCACCAGCCAAACTTATAATCCAGTGGTGCGCTCCGCCAGACTGTTGGCGGTCGGACCGCCACCAACAACATGGCATTCACAGGACCGCCATCAGCCCCTAAGTCCGAAGGTAAAATTTTGACTGAGGCCTCCTGCTCAGTGTAGCCGAGCAGGCTCCATCGCAATCGGCGTCAAATTTGTCTTTGTCCCGGTAGAGTATGACCAAATGTCCCCTGTTGGCACTTTTGGTTTTTTAGGCACTAGAAAGCATTTTTTTACATTTGATCTTCAAAAATTCATATCTCTGGTTCCCTACTTTGGATTTTTGTTGTTTTGGTGTCATTTTAAAGATGCAAATATTCTCTATTGTTATCAGTTGGCGTTGTATTGTTTATTGTGTGTTGTGTTTTATTTGTTTACTGTTTTGTTGATATTAAATGTTTTACACACTTGTCTCCTAAGTTAAGCCTAACTGCTCGTGGGCCAAGCTACCAAGTGTTGAGCAAGTCTTAATTTACTGAGACCTTGACTGGACCTAGAGGGGGTTTGTGGCCTATTGCTAAGTGTAGGTACCTACTACCTGCCCTTACCAATAATCCGCTTTCCAGCAATAACTTATAACTAAGTTTACTAAATAGCAATACAACATTTTCTGACGGGGTGCATTTTTTTTTAATAATGGCTAAAAACTAACATTTATAAGTCAAATTAATATGTTTACATTATTTAAAACACTTAAATTAAGGTAACATGCTATAACATTTTATTTTGCTATTTCCAGGTTAATAATAAATATTTTGAAAGTTATTTTACATTTACTTTAAATATTAACATAATTGTATTTATTTAAAAAACAATATTAATTGTTTTTAGAATTCCCTGTACATTCTGATAGGGGTATGGTCATCTCATGTTTGCCAACCTCGCAAATATAAAATTTGGATCTAAAGTTGCTTGTAGTAACTTTAGAGCTGAAAAAAAACAATTGTAGGAGGCTCTGCCCCCATCAGTGGGAGGGTGGACACATGTAAAGCTACACCTAGGTGTAAGTACTCGAGAAAGGTGCAGAGCAAAAAACTTAAGAGTTACACTCAGGGGTAGGAGTAAATATACATATGATCGAATATACATTTACCTTTATGGATCAGGTTCCAATTATTCAAGTAGGTTTGCTTTTGTTGACAAGGCCACATTCTTCACCAGAAATTATATTTCACTGAGACAAAAAAACATATTATATGACTCTTAAACACTGTCTCTTCTGCCACATCTTCACCTTCACGTCTTTTTGGCCAGGGGGGTTCTCATTGACTCTCAAGTATGAATTTCTTTACCTATGGAGTTGTGTATAACGCTTACGATGCTTGCATTGTCTAAGTGTTTAAAAATATAAATATACCTCCTACTTTTGGCAGTCCTTTTCTTGATCTTCCCTCTATCCTCCTGTCTAATTCCAATTAAACATGAAACCTAATTCTCACAGTATTGCATGATCCTTGATTTTTTCTATGTGCTGCAGTTCTCGAATCATGCCATAATACAAGTGCCAGTTGAACTGGTTTGATTTTTTTGTTTTTGGACTTCTGGTTTTCAGGCCTCCAATGTGGGCTTGTACTCTAAAATTATGTTTTTTTACAGAGTTCATTACATCAGCTATCTAACTACCTCTCATGCTCGATCGAAGGCAGACTTGCTTGAAACCTTGAGGGAGTGGGTCCCCTGATTTTCTATGAACAAGTCCTGGCGTATGTGTCCACTACAGATGTTTCCTGACACACAGTCACCCTGCAAGTGTCAGAAGGCCTGAACTGCTTGGGCGCACAGACGGAGAGAGTGGACTGCCATGGAAGACCTTGGTTAATGTTGCCAGGAAGACCCCAGATCAATTGGCTTCCAAGACTGGATGAACGGCAGGTCTTGGACTCTACGCAGGCTACAGCTAAGGATAGACAGCACCAGTCTTAGAGAGTGGGGAAGGCAGCAGGTTAGCCTCCAGAAATCAAAGGAGCAAGGACTTGAAGCATTCTCCCAGGGCCAGGCACTGAAAACCTGTCTCGAATCTGTAATAGTGTGAAGATAACTGCATGATTTTGGGCCTGTCAAATGGCATGTAGAAACTCACAATGTCCGGCACTGCAGAACGTGCCACCCCTTATTTTGAATTGGGTCCTCCAAAGGGACTGGTGCACATTGCCATGTTTTTGATTAACCTTCCCCTTAGAGGTGTGGGGTTCCATGGAGAAACGATGGTGGGACCAGCCTACTTGTCTTTTGGGCACCATGAGCTTCACCATCACAGCCATGCAATGGGAGAGCACTATCTGAGTGTCTGGTGCATCATCTGCCATTGGAGCTGGCTCCACCTTGTGGTACAAAGATGAGAGTGTCAAGCAGATGCAGGAGCTGTGCTAGACTGCAGAGGTACTGTGTGATTCCTTGTCTGTATAAGAACACACTCACAATGAAAAAGAAATCCAAAGGCTGTGGTCACATCAAAGAGATTGAAACCACCTCAGGACACCACAAAGGCAGTGGTGTGCCATATAAGCCCTTGGTAGGGTGAAATGTTTCATATTATCTGCTGATGCCAACCAAAGTACAGTGACACCAGCACAGCCCTTTACGCATGAAATAAAATGCGGCCATAAGTGTCCTAGGTAGGAGAAAGCAGGTACTCACAAACAGGAGGTCACCTTTCTGAAACAATTACCTATGGCTTCCATTTTGCGAAGTTTCTGGAGGATGGGATCTTTATATTGTGGGTTCTGAATGGTTGCTAGGTACCCTGATACAAAAAAGAAATGTCATGTTAAGTGTTTTATAAGTAAAAAGCAATATCGAAGCTAAGAATTTTGACTTGATTAGGATGAAATTAAATTTTATATCAGTGCGCTGAAGTCAGTAAGATGCTGTATTTTACTGAATCATGAAGACAGTGGGCCTGATGTTGTGATTCTGACTACCTTTGACAAGACTGTACCCTCATTTCTTATTAAAGAATAACCTTAGAAATTTTGCTATAAGCACATAGCGGGGTTTTACTGTTTTTTAGTGGTTAGGGCTTGCTGGTGCACATCTAATGGGTCTAGTTTACATTTAGAGGATTTGTTGCCCTCTGTGACCTTTCTTTAGGGCATGTGATGTGCACCCAGTTATTTTGCAAGCCCCTTTTAGAATGGGATTTCATTTGGTATATGTGCGTGCCATCTTGTACACACTTGCAATTTTTAGCATAGAAGTAAATTGTGTGTTTTAAAGCATGTTTCCTTTTCAAATAAAATGCACTGATTATACAATGATTTATCAAGTGTTTTTGTGTGTTGCTGAGTTGTGACTTTCTATTCAACAGCACCTCCCTATGTCAGTCTTGGACTGCCCTACCTCACTACTGTGAGATTTCAAAAAGTGGTACTTGTTCCCCAGTTTGCCAAGGAAGGCTAGGACGTCAGAGTTTAAAGGCCTCATTTATACAATTGGGCCCCAGAAATGTTTAGTTGCCCTTGGGCCATCTAAACCTCATTTTGCACATGCAGGAATTCCTAGATTGATTAGAAATTCTGATCCCTATTTTTATTTTGACATTTGCAGATGAAAATAGGCCTTGTAATAGGGAAACATGCATGTAGAAGTAAGTGGAGAAACACCTATTCCCTGTCATTCTTTATTTAGAGGTGAACAACTCATAAAGGGCTAGAACTCTGTATCTTAGATGTACAGACATCCAATGTATTGGTACTACTCGGTGCAGGAATACTAATGCTGGACTCCTAGGCGTCCTGTAATGCGAAGCTATGTAGGACTATTTGCTAAAACTCAGTGGAAATGGCACGGAAACGAGAAACATGCTTCTCATTCCATATTTTACTTATGTAGAACGCAAAATCCATTCTGCATTGGCTTCTAATGAAACACTGCATCAAACACAAAATACCATATGTTGCTATAACCAAGCGCCTATCTACGTCACCACATTGGTCAACTGACCAGAGGCCTAAGGGTGGCCTCCTAACACACACAGGCTATCTGCTAGGTGAAGTGAAATGGGAGCACAATTCTTCAATACTATCTTCCACAAAGGGGTAGATGAACTGGTGTACATTCCACATTTTCTTTGAAGGTAGCACTCAAAGGTTCAGAAGAACACTAAAGACTGAGATATCTTGCTCTATATGCAGGTCATACACAGAGATGGCAAAGTTCAGAAGCTGACCAACACACACTGGGGGGCCCGTAAAATAGACATTTAATTGCTGGAATCTCAGTAAGGCAGAAATACTATCAGAAATCAATCACCACTTCACTGAAAGTATCATTCTTCCATAATGTTGCTATCCGTAAATACATTTAGCAATTATTGTCACCAGTGGCAAAAGTGTCAGAGATACAACGTTTCATTTTTTCATTTTCAAAATGCAGTATAGCGGTATTTTCCTTTTACAGGTGACACATTTTTAACTCAAATGTGAATTAAATGTTTAATTCAAATATATTTATTTAGATATATTTTGCAATACTATTTCTTAAATAATAATTTAAACACTCCCACTTACAGTAATATAGTGATAATTTTTCAATAAGTATTAACATGTATTAAAAGTTATGTATAGAATTAATGTCATTTTTTTAACCAAAGTTAAAAAGTATAATTGAATTTTATTTTCAAACTAAGTTTACTGATATAACAATTATGAAGGTTTCTGTGGGACAGTGTATATATATTTATATTATAAGTATATTATTTCAATTATTTTATAATACAAAAATTAAATTACTCTTTTAAACTTCGATAAAAAATTAAAAACAATGTAAATTAATTCTAAAAATACCTCGTAATATATTTTCAAACATATATTGAAATATATATCGTCCTATAGTTGATTGGTGCTTGAACAACAATAAAAGAAGAAACTAAACATCCTGCTGTGTGCCCGATTTATGACAGTCGACGGTTCGACGCTCTGGTGTGGGTGCTTTTGGTTGGTGTACAACACATTACTTAAAAAAAAATATATATATATATAAATGTCCCAAACATAGCTTTATGCCACACCGTATCAGCTCCAGGTCTGGTCGGAACTGGCAGCACAACCAGATGTAGTGCTGTATTTCAACTTTTTTTATTTCTTTTCATTCTCCCAGTGCAAGAACAGCGCTGTGGCGGCTGGTGACATTTGAAAGTGGAGGAGCATAAAAGTTGGCTATGACTTTTATGTAGCAAGCAAGCTACTGGACAAATGTGGGTTCCAGCGTGGGTCCTCTTTACAAGAAAAAATTGGCAAATGGTGCATACCCAAGGGTAGGTCGCTCCCCCTGCCGCTGCAGCTCCTCCAGCTCCTCCAGGTTCCTGAGTTCCTGAGACCCACCTCACAGTAAGTACCCCCCACCTCCCAGCCCCTCGCCCTGCCCCGCGCTACTCACCCTCTCTCCTGCTCCTGCTTCTTTTCCTCCTCTCTGTCTCTTCCTCCTCGCTCCTCCTCTGCAATCTTCTTCTGCACTCTTCTTCTCCCCGTCTTCTCTCTTCTTCTGTGTGCTCCTCAGCCTCTCCTGTCGCCTCTCTTCTTCCTCATCTTGCTCTGTGGTCTTCTGCCTTCTGCTCTTCGTCTTCTGTATCTTCTTTGTTGATCTTCTGTTCGTCTGCTCTTCTGCTTCTTCGTCCCCTGCATCTTCCTCTGTGTTCTTCTGTTCTTCTGTGTTCTTCTGTTCTTCTGTGTTCTTCTGGTCTTCTGTGTTCTTCGCTTCTTCTGTTCTTCGGTCCTCTCCGACTCCTGTCTCTTCCCGCCCCTGTCTCTGCCCTCCTGCTCCTGCCTCACCCCCCTCTATCTCTCCACCTATCTCTCACTATCACCCACATCTACCCTTTCGCTACCTGCCTCCCTCACTCCTCTACCTATCTCTCCACCTAACTCCCTCACTCACCCCCTCCTCCTATCTACCTATTTTTCTATCTCTCCATCTATCTATTTCCCTATCTCTCCCCCCCGTCCCGACACCCCCTCTGTTACCTATCTCCCTATCCTCTCACTCTACCTCTCACCCTCGCCCACCTCTACCACCCCCCCTCCCCTATCTTTTCAACCCTACTCCTATCTATCTCCCTATTCTCCTAAAACTCTAACTCTCACCCCCCTCCACCCTTAAACCCCCCTCCCCTAGCTCTTCTCACACTACCTGTCCCCCCTCCCTCGCGCTTTCCCGCCGCAACCTCCTGCACGCCCCCCAGCTCCCATTCACCCCCAGCTGACCCCTCCCCCCCCTCCCTCTTATGGCAGCCGCTGCGCGACAGTGGTAGCGACCCTTGACCCAAGGGTAGGTCGCTCCCCCTGCCGCTGCAGCTCCTCCAGCTCCTCCAGGTTCCTGAGTTCCTGAGACCCACCTCACAGTAAGTACCCCCCACCTCCCAGCCCCTCGCCCTGCCCCGCGCTACTCACCCTCTCTCCTGCTTCTTTTCCTCCTCTCTGTCTCTTCCTCCTCACTCCTCCTCTGCAATCTTCTTCTGCACTCTTCTTCTCCCCGTCTTCTCTCTTCTTCTGTGTGCTCCTCAGCCTCTCCTGTCGCCTCTCTTCTTCCTCATCTTGCTCTGTGGTCTTCTGCCTTCTGCTCTTCGTCTTCTGTATCTTCTTTGTTGATCTTCTGTTCGTCTGCTCTTCTGCTTCTTCGTCCCCTGCATCTTCCTCTGTGTTCTTCTGTTCTTCTGTGTTCTTCTGTTCTTCTGTGTTCTTCCGGTCTTCTGTGTTCTTCGCTTCTTCTGTTCTTCGGTCCTCTCCGACTCCTGTCTCTTCCCGCCCCTGTCTCTGCCCTCCTGCTCCTGCCTCACCCCCCTCTATCTCTCCACCTATCTCTCACTATCACCCACATCTATCCTTTCGCTACCTGCCTCCCTCACTCCTCTACCTATCTCTCCCCCAATCTCCCTCACTCACCCCCTCCTCCTATCTACCTATTTTTCTATCTCTCCATCTATCTATTTCCCTATCTCTCCCCCCCGTCCCGACACCCCCTCTGTTACCTATCTCCCTATCCTCTCACTCTACCTCTCACCCTCGCCCACTTCTACCACCCCCCCCTATCTTTTCAACCCTACTCCTATCTATCTCCCTATTCTCCTAAAACTCTAACTCTCACCCCCTCCACCCTTAAACCCCCCTCCCCCAGCTCTTCTCACTCTACCTGTCCCCCCTCCCTCGCGCTTTCCCGCCGCGACCTCCTGCACGCCCCCGCCCCCCAGCTCCCATTCGCCCCCAGCTGACCCCTCCCCCCCTCCTCCCTCTTATGGCGGCCGCTGCGCGACCGCGCCGCTGGCGCGCCAGAGGCAAGCCCGTCTGCGCCCGTCTGCGCCTGGCCCGCGCCCAGCGCCACGACCCCTGGTCCCCAGCGCTCCCTTACCCCGCTGACCCGCTACGACCCCACCACCCTCCACGCCCTCAAACCCGGGCGCTCCAACACCTGCTTCCAAGCCCACCCCAAGCGCACCCATGGACCCTTCGCCTGTAACTCCTGCAAACGCATCTTCCACCACGCAACTACCACGACCACCAGCCCACGCGCCATCAACCACCTCAAGTGCATCCTGGTCAAGGCTCGCTCTGTCCACAAGCACGCCGTTGAACTCTGGGACCTCCTGGACTCCACAGCTCCGGACGTCGCCTTCATCACGGAAACCTGGATGAACGCCTCATCAGCTCCAGACATCGCCACTTCCATCCCCGAAGGCTACAAGATCTCCAGAAAAGACCGCACCAACCAAGTAGGAGGAGGCATCGCCATCGTCTTCAAAGACTCCATCAGTGTCACCACCTCCACCGAAGACACCCCTCTCGCCGCTGAACATCTGCATTTTCAAATCCGCACCGACCCCAGGACCACCCTCAGAGGATCCCTCGTCTACCGTCCCCCCGGACCGCGCGCCCCTTTCAGCGACGCCATCGCGACTTCATCTCCCCGCACGCCCTTGCCTCGCCGGACTACATCCTCCTAGGCGACCTCAACTTCCATCTGGAACAGAACAACGACCCCAACACCACCGCCCTGCTCGACAACCTCGCCAACCTCGGCCTCAAGCAACTGGTGAACACCGCCACCCACATCGCCGGACACACGCTCAACCCTATCTTCTCTGCCAGCAAACACATCTTCTTCAGCCACACCTCCGCTCTACACTGGACCGACCACAGCTGTGTCCACTTCACATTCCGATGCCAGACCCGCCACCTCCGCACTCAACCCATCCCTCGTCGACAGTGGAACAAGATCCCCGAAGAGCAACTCCTCTCCGCACTCGCCGCCAACCACCCCCACCCTCACCACCGACCCCAACAACGCAGCCCTCAGCCTCACAAACTGCGCAGACAACCTTGCTCCCCTCAAACGCACGCATCGACAGACCAACACCAAAAAACCTCTCTGGTTCTCTGACACCCTCAAAGAATCAAAGAAAACTTGTCGCACCCTCGAGAAGGCCTGGCGCAAGGACCACACCGCTGACAACATGACCGCCCTCAAGAACGCTACCCGCGAACACCACCACCTGATCCGCGCTGCCAAAAGGAACTTTTTCACCGACAGACTGGACAAAAACAGCCACAACAGCAGAGAACTTTTCAGCATCGTCAAGGAGTTCTCCAACCCCAACGCAAACGCCGTCACGCCCTCACAGGATTTGTGCGAATCCCTCGCCACCTTCTTCCACCTCAAGATCAGCGACCTCCACGACAGCTTTGGACACCAGACCCAACCTAACATCACCGAACCCGCATCCCCGGCCTTCACCCTCAACAACTGGACCCACATCAACACTGAAGAAACCAAATCCATCATGAACTCTATCCACTCTGGCGCCCCTTCGGACCCCTGCCCTCACTTCATCTTTAATAAAGCCGACGACATCATCGCCCCGCACCTCCAGGCCATCATCAACTCTTCTTTTTCTTCTGCTACCTTCCCCGAATGCTGGAAACACGCCGAAGTCAACGCCCTCCTAAAGAAACCTACGGCTGACCCGAGCGACCTGAAAAACTTTCGCCCCATCTCTCTCCTGCCTTTCCCAGCCAAGGTAATAGAGAAGACCGTCAACAAACAGCTGACCACCTTCCTGGAAAACAACAACCTGCTCGACCCTTCACAAACCGGATTCCGAACCAACCACAGCACGGAAACCGCCCTCATCTCAGTCACAGACGACAACAGAACCCTGATGGACAACGGTGAAACAGTCGCCCTCATCCTCCTCGACCTCTCTCTGCGGCCTTCGACACCGTCTGTCACCGCACCCTAATCACCCGCCTCCGCTCCACCGGGATCCAAGGCCAGGCCCTGGACTGGATCGCCTCCTTCCTCTCAAACCGTTCCCAAAGAGTTTACCTCCCACCGTTTCGCTCAGACCCCACCGAGATCATCTGCGGCGTACCTCAAGGCTCATCGCTCAGCCCGACACTCTTCAATGTCTACATGAGCCCCCTCGCCAACATCGTACGCAAGCACGACATCATCATCACCTCCTACGCCGACGACACCCAACTTATACTCTCCCTCACCAAGGACCCCGCCAGCGCCAAGACCAACCTACAAGAGGGTATGAAGGACGTCGCAGATTGGATGAGGCTCAGCTGCCTAAAGCTGAACTCTGACAAAACGGAAGTCCTCATCCTCGGCAACACCCCGTCCGCCTGGGACGACTCCTGGTGGCCCACGGCCCTCGGCACCGCACCGACCCCCACAGACCACGCCCGCAACCTCAGCTTCATCTTGGACCCCCTTCTCACCATGACCAAGCAAGTCAACGCCGTGTCCTCCACCTGCTTCCTCACCCTCCGCATGCTCCGCAAGATCTTCCGCTGGATCCCCGCCGACACTAGAAAAACCGTGACCCACGCCCTTGTCACGAGCCGCCTGGACTACGGAAACACCCTCTACGCTGGGACCACCACCAAACTCCAAAATCGCCTGCAACGCATTCAAAACGCCTCGGCCCGCCTCATCCTCGACGTACCCCGCAACAGCCACATCTCCGCACACCTGAGACACCTGCATTGGCTCCCAGTCAGCAAAAGGATCACCTTTCGACTTCTCACCCACGCACACAAAGCCCTCCACAACAAGGGACCGGAATACCTCAACCGACGCCTCAGCTTCTACGTCCCCACCCGCCTCCTCCGTTCCTCTGGCCTCGCGCTCGCTGCCGTCCCTCGCATCCGCCGCTCCACGGCAGGTGGGAGGTCTTTCTCCTTCCTGGAAGCCAAGACCTGGAACTCCCTCCCCACCAGCCTCAGGACCACCCAGGACCACTCGGCATTCCGGAGACTCCTTAAAACCTGGCTTTTCGAGCAGCAGTAACCCCCCCCTTTCCCCTAGCGCCTTGTGACCCGCACGGGTGAGTAGCGCGCTTTATAAATGTTAATGATTTGATTTGATTTGATTTTAAAGCAAAACAAATCCGCAACAAAGCAAGGTTTATAAAGCAGTGAGAACATATAGGCCCTCATTACAACATTGGCGGTAAAAGCCGCTTACCGCCGTGTAGAAGACCGCCAACACACCGCCGCGGAAATCCGCCACAGCTATTATGACCCACATCTCGGAATCCGACAAAATTCAGACACCCACACAAGTCCGCCACACCAAAGGTCAGTGATAAACTGGCGAAAACAAAACCGACACCGTCACGCCAACAGAAATACGCCCACACTATCACGACACACGAATCCACGCGGCGGTCTTTCATCCGCGGTATTCCATTGGCGGTACACACCGCCGCGCTCAAAATACACACACACTTACAAAACACAGCCACATTGGACAATTCGAAATACACACATCTGATACACATACACACACCACTCCCACACACCCAATACAATATAAAACACACACCCACATCACCCACAAACCCCTACGACCACTATTACAGAGAGAAGGCCAGAGAGCGACACCACCATCCACAAACTAGCATCCACAGGCACACAACACCATCACCCACACAACTTCCATGCACAAAACACTACACACCACTACATATCACCACACTTATCACCACACACACCACCCCACACATCACCTACACCACCCCATGGCACGGCAAAGACACCCCAGGTTCTCGGAGGAGGAGATCAGGGTCATGGTGGAGGAAATCGTCCGGGTAGAGCCACAGCTATTTGGAGCACAGGTGCAGCACACCTCAATTGCAAGGAAGATGGAGCTATGGCGAAGAATAGTCGACAGGGTCAACGCACTGGGACAACACCCAAGAAATCGGGAGGACATCAGGAAGAGGTGGAACGACCTACGGGGGAAGGTGCGTTCCGTGGTCTCAAGACACCACCAGGAGGTTCAGCGGACCGGCAGCGGACCCCCACCTCCTCCCCCACAATTAAAAACATGGGGGGAGCAGGTCTTGGCCATTCTGCATCCTGAGGGCCTCGCAGGAGTCGGTGGAGGAATGAACTCTGGTAAGTCAAAGCTTTAACTACCATATCCCCCACCCTACCTGCATGCTATCACAAACCCCCACCCTCGCCCCCACCCCTATCACTCCAACTCCTCACAAATGTACCAATCTCACAAACCACACATCCCAACACCAAGCCCTGCATGCAACACCAAAGCATGGACACCCATCACTAAAGCATGCCCACTGCACATACCCATACACCCCCATAAACCATCGTCACACAAGCCCCCACACAGGAATGCCAGCACTGGGGTACACGCTCACCCACCCATTGCACACCATGACACACACAGATGCAATAATCATGCCTTTACACCCCTGCAGGATCACTACCCAACGTCACCAGACAGGAGGGTCCAGACATCTCCACTCCACCCACAGAAGAGGCCCACAGTGATGACAGCACCTCTGTCCATCTGGATCTAGATGACCAGCCCGGACCATCGGGGGCCTCGGGACAGTCAGTTCCCCTCACACAGGCACAGGCCACCACAGACCTTCCCCCCTCTGGAAACACCAGCACAGCACCCACCCAGCGGGCCCATACCTCCGTCCCCAGGACACGTCAATCAGCTGTGTGTCCACCACTACAGGGAACCCAGGATAACCCACCACCCCAACAACAACAGGGACCTGGGGGCAGTGGCAGTGGGCACACGGTCCAGGGGACGGAGGCCCAGGAACACAGGGGAACTGGGAGGGCTGCTGTGCTACAGGGGGCGGACAGGCCAAGGGAACCCACTCTCCACGAGGACCTCTCCTCCATCATGGGAGCATACCACCACTCCCAGGAGACAATGGCAACGGTACTGGCCAAGTTTCAGGAGACCCAGCGCATGCAGGAGGAACAGTATTTTGGGTTCAGGGAGGAACTCAGAACCATCAGCTCCACCCTGGGCACCATCGTAGGGGTGCTGAAGGAAGTACTCAACACCAGGAGGGACACTGTGGCACTACAAGGGGCCCCTGACACTAGCATAGACGATGAACTGCCCACCACCTCCGCCGGCGCTAGTGGACAGGAGGCACCGCCACAGGACCACCACACCAGCACCCCACCCCCTGCAGACGGAGAACCACCCCGCAAACAGTCCCTGAGATCCAGGAACAAGACAGAGCACAATGCCAAGATCCCCTCCAAGAAATTAGACCACCCTGATTGTTATCCCACTGTCCCACTTTGTCACCCTGTCCATATTGAAACTGCCCCAGCTCCACTTCCTATGCCCATATGGGCAATGCACCTGTGAGACTAATAGACTGGACTCTGCCATGGACACTCCTCCACCATCACCCCTCACCATTTCACTGCCCCCTCCAATATTGAGCACTAAAATAAACACCCTTAAAGCACAAAACAATCTGGAGTCTGTCTGTGATTTCGAAATAGTGTATTAGCAATTACAGTGACAAAATGCTCTTTCAATTGTAATGTCAACATACCTATGTCACACAGCTCTAGTCCATGAGGAATCTAAGCAGATGAGACACGTTGGGACCCACACCTGTGAAACCGTAAGGGAAAGTGACAACTCAGTGACCATACACTGGGTGAAAACGACAGACAGTAGAGAGGTAGTAGTGTAAAAGTACATGTAGTAGGCAGGAATGTATTCTCACCTGTGTGTCACTGGAAATATTGCTAGATGACTGAGTCCCTGTTCTGCCTGTCTTCTTCCTCTGCTTCCTCCTCATCACTGTCCACAGGCTCCACAGCTGCCACAACACCGCCATCTGGACCATCCTCCTGCAGAAAAGGCACCGTTGTCGCAAAGCCAAGTTATGAAGCATACAGCAGGCCACGATGATCTGGCACACCTTCTTTGGTGAGTAGAATAGGGATCCACCTGTCATATGGAGGCACCAGAACCTGGCCTTCAGGAGGCCGAAGGTCCGCTCGATCACCCTCCTACTTCGCCCATGGACCTCATTGTAGCGTTCCTCTGCCCTTGTCCTGGGATTCCTCACTGGGGTCAGTAGCCATGACAGGTTGGGGTAACCAGAGTCACCTAATAGTCACACACGGTGCCTCTGGATTTGACCCATCACATAAGGGATGCTGCTATTCCGCAGGATGTAGGCGTCATGCACTGAGCCAGGGAACATGGCATTGACATGGGAGATGTACTGGTCTGCTAAACATACCATCTGTACATTCATGGAATGATAACTCTTCCTGTTTCTGTACACCTGTTCACTCCTGTGGGGGGGGACCAAAGCCACATGGGTCCCATCAATGGCACCTATGATGTTGGGGATATATCCCAGGGCATAGAAGTCACCTTTCACTGTAGGCAAATCCTCCACCTGAGGGAAAACTATCTAGCTCCGCCTGTGTTTCAGCAGGGCAGACAACACTCTGGACAACACGTTGGAAAACATAGGCTGGGACATCCCTGATGCCATGACCACAGTTGTTTGAAATGACCAACTTGCAAGGAAATGGAGCACTGATAGCACCTGCACTTGAGGGGGGATTCCTGTGGGATGGCGGATTGCTGACATCAGGTCTGGCTCCAACTGTGTACACAGTTCCTGGATTGTTGCACGGTCAAACCTGTAGGTAATAATCACATTTCTTTCCTCCATTGTCGACAGGTCCACAAGCGGTCGGTACACCAGAGGATTCTGCCATCTCCTCACATGTCCCAGCGGACGGTGCCTATGAAGGACAACAGCGAGCACAGAGTCAAACAACTCAGAGGTGTGTACCCACAGTTTACACAGAACACCATTCATACACAAAGGCGGTCATTCTGACCGCGGCGGTCGGCGGTCGCCGCCCGCCAAGCGGTTCCCGCCGAAAGACCGCACCGCGGTCAAAAGACCGAGGCGGCCATTCCGGCTTTCCCGCTGGGCCGGCGGCCGACCGCCAGAAGACCGCCGGCCGGCCCAGCGGGACAGCCCCTTCAACAATGAAGCCGGCTCGGAATGGAGCCGGCGGAGTTGAAGGGGTGCGACGGGTGCAGTGCTAAGCAGACAGTGAAAATCTTTGTGGGGCCCTGTTAGGGGGCCCCTGCACTGCCCATGCCAGTGGCATGGGCAGTGCAGGGGCCCCCAGGGGCCCCACGGCACCCGTTCCCGCCATCCTGGTTCTGGCGGTGGACACCGCCAGAAACAGGCTGGCGGGAAGGGGGTCAGAATCCCCATGGCGGTGCTGCAAGCAGCGCCGCCATGGCGGGTTCCCTGGGCCAGCGGGAAACCGCCGGCTCCCCAAGCACCGCCAGCCTGTTGGCGGTGCTTCCGCCGCACTCTGCCATGGCGGTCATGGACCGCCAAGGTCAGAATGACCCCCAAAATGTGGCCTGTATGTGTTTTTTAGAGTAGGCCTAGGTATGTGTGACGCAGTTGGTAATTAGGCCATGTGGGCCCCTGAAATGGCGGCTGCCTGACCTGTAAAGTGGGACAATGGGATGTGAGGTAACTGCGCTGGCGTTGTACACCGTTGCGGTAGGCGGTCGAAGACCGCGGCGCAATGCTGCATTGGTTAACATTGGACCCTATGGGTCCCAGGAGCCAATGACGAGGTACGCCGGCGGTGATGGTACGCACCTCCGTGGACGTGACCGCCACGGACGTGACAACCATTTTCTATCTGTTGAATCACTCGATACCTGATCTTCGACAGGAGAGGACCTACACTGCAAGTGCTGCTGTGACCTCGGTCTGGAAGAGACAATGGCTCGTGCTTCTGGGGAAAGGGCCCCTGCCTTCACATCGGAGGAGTTGGAGAAGCTCGTGGATGGGGTCCTCCCCCAGTACACGCTACTCTACGGTCCTCCAGACCAACAGGTAAGTACACAGGGAGCATGTTGTATGGGCTATGCCTGTGTGGAGAGGGCTGGTTGTAAGAAGGAAGGGGGCAGAGTTCTAAGTGCATGAAAGACGCTGGGTGCATGTGCCACATGGCAAGGGTAGAGATGGGCGCCACTCACTTTGACGGCGCAGCTGGTAATGACTTCTCTTCTTCCCCTGTACATTTCATGGAGGTTAGCGCCCACCAGAAGAAAAATATTTGGCGTGCCATCGCCAAGGACGTCCGGACCCTGGGGGTCCACCACAGACGGAGCACCCACTGCCGGAAAAGATGGGAGGACATTCGCCGCTGGAGCAAGAAGACGGCGGAGGCTCAGCTGGGGATGACCTCCCAACGTGGGAGGGGTGCCCGTCGAACCATGACCCCCCTGATGTTCCAGATCCTGGCGGTGGCCTACCCGGAGTTGGATGGGCGCTTGAGGGCATCACAGCAGACACAAGGGGGTGAGTACACTCTCATTCAGCTGACTTTGCGCGCAGTGGAGGTGTCTGGGTGGGGGAGGAGGGCTGTGGGTTTCCCTAGGCCGGGGCGAGTTCCGTAGGATAGGCCCCTTCGTAAGGCATGGCCCTGTGGCCCCCCCACCCCACCTCTGTAGAGTGCCAAGTACAGCTGTTCATGCCCCTGTATCATCTATGTGTGCAGATGTCGTCCATAGCCTTGTGGGCCATTTCCCAGGAATTGCACTGTAGAGCCCAACAGCGCGACATAGTGCAGGGGGCTTCTGTGTCTGTCTTGTCCGCCAACGGTAGCAGTAAGCCATGAACTCAACATGTCTTCCTTCTGTTCCCCCCCCCCTTTTTGTGGTCTCCCTGTTCTTGTGTGCATTAGCATCATCAGGCGGAGGAGCAGTGGCACTGGAGCACGAGGGAGCTGCATCCCACATGGCCATGGAGGGCCACACTACGGACTCTGAATACACCAGTGGGACGGAGGGCGAGGGGAGCACCACAGCGGTGACAGGAGCTGAAACCAGCGACACGGACTCGTCCTCCGATGGGAGCTCCCTTGTGGTGGCGGCAACATCTGTGCCCCCCACTTCTACAGGTACAGCCGCCACCCCCCCTACCAGCACCGCCCTCCCAGCAGCCCCTCGGCCTTTACCCCGTGCCCGCTCACCCAGGAGGGTGGGCATCACCTTCGCCCCAGGCACCTCAGCCCCTGCCCCTGTCACCTCTGCTGCCCTCAGTGAGGAGGCCATTGACCTCCTCAGCTCCCTCACTGTTGGGCAGTCTACCATTTTGAATGCCATCCAGGGTGTAGAAAGGGAGTTGCAACAAACCAATGCATTCCTGGAGGGCATTCATTCTGGTCAGGCTGCCCTTCACCGAACCTTTCAAACTGGCCTCAGCACTGATGGCAGCCAGTGTCCCTGTGTCTAGCCTCCCCCCTCCAACTTCCTCCACCCAGACCCAGTCCCCTGTACCTCTGCCTATCCCAAGCACACCATCAGACCAGCCTGCACACACCTCACCACACAAGGGAATCTCAGGCAAACATAAGCACCACACATCCCACAGGCACTCACGCAAGCATCACACACATACAGACACACCAACATCCACTGCCTCCACTGTGTCCCCCTCCTCCTCGTCTCCCTCCTCCCTCCCTGTCTCGTCTACACTCACACCTGCATGCACTACCTCTACAGCCACTACGTCCCGCACCAGCACACCCACCAGCACACCCCGCTCACGTGCAGTCACCACCACCACCATTCACTCGTCGCCTGTGTCCTCTCCCAGTGTGTCTGTGACGCCCCCTCCAAAGATACACAAACGCAGGCACACACCCACCCAACATACATCCACCTCACAAAAGCCTCCAGCGCATGCACCTGCACCCAAAGCCACAAAACCTACACCTCCTACAACCACCACCTCTTCCTCCACTCCCAAACCCCCTCCAGCTACCCGTCCCAGTGTCTCCAAACAGCTTTTCCTGTCCACCCTTAACCTATTTTCCACCATCCCCCCCCCCGTCCAACTCATAGGTCCCAAAATAGCACCTCAGCCACAAAATCTCCGGGACCAGTGGTGCCTGTTGTCACAGGTATGTGGAGTGCACCGGCCACCAGGACAGCCAGTGTGGCACGGAGCCACAGCATAGCCAGTCCCCCCCCTGTGAAGCACCAGAAGTTGGCCAGTGCCCGGCGGGAGAGGGGGAAGACTCCAGCCACCCAACCCGCTCCCAGGGGTCCCGGTGGGAGTGTGGACTCAGCTGTGACTCCTCCCAAGGTGGGGAAGGGCCAGAAGAAAGCCGGCAAGTCTGGGAGGAGCAGCACGGCAGAGAAGACCGCCATCATCCCCGCTGGCCAGGTGGGCCCCGCCAGCCCCATCGTCGCTGCCCAGGAGGCCACCGCCAGCCCCATCATCGCTGCTCAGGAGGCCACCGCCAGCCCCATCGTCGCTGCCCAGGAGAGCCCCTCCAGCCACAGCCCAGCTGCCCAGGAGGGCCCCGCCAGGCACAGCCCAGCTGCCCAGGAGGGCCCCGCCAGCCACAGCCCAGCTGCTCAGGAGGGCCCCGCCAGCCCCAGCCCAGCTGGGCAGTGAAGGACCGCCAAGTCAAGCACCACTGAACAGGGCAAGGACCGCTGAACAGGGCAAGCACCGCTGAACAGGGCAAGCACCGCCAAGTCAAGCACCGCTGAACAGGGCAAGTACCGCCAAGTCAAGCACCGCTGAACAGGGCAAGCACAGCTGAACAGGGCAAGCACCGCCAAATCAAGCACCGCTGAACAGGGCAAGGACCGCTGAACAGGGCAAGCACCGCCAAGTCAAGCACCGCTGAACAGGGCAAGGACCGCCAAGTCAAGCACCGCTGAACAGGGCAAGCACCGGCAAGTCAAGCACCGCTGAACAGGGCAAGGACCGCCAAGTCGAGCACCGCTGAACAGGGCAAGCACCGATGAACAGGGCAAGCACCGCTGAACAGGGCAAGGACCGCCGACTCAAGCACCGCTAGCCCATGAGCGGCAGGGGCAATGACGCAACAGGGACCGTCACGGGGTGAGTGATGCACTCTGGGCACCAGTCCCCCTCCAGAACCAGTGGAGACATGCATCCACTACCTCAGTCCTTGGCAGGATGAAGCACTCTGGGCAGAAAGCCCCCTCCAGAACCAGTGGAGACTGTCATCCACTTGTGAGACTGTGGCTTTGCACTCCCCAGGATTGAACAGTGGGCAACCCACCCACTGTAGAGACTTGTGAGACTGGCTTTGCACTCCCCAGGATTGAACAGTGGGCAACCCACCCACTGTAGAGACTTGTGAGACTGTGGTTTTGCACTCCCCAGGATTGAACAGTGGGCAACCCACCCACTGTAGAGACTTGTGAGACTGTGGCTTTGCACTCCTCAGGATACATCAATGGGCATGGAGGCCCCTCGTGGATCTGGCGTCGTGCACTCATCCGGCTGAGGTGCCTCCCCTTCCCTTCCCCCTGAGGTGCCTGTTGTGTTTCTATCAGATGCCCCTGCAGTGTTCTCTCCGTTTTGATCTGGTATCGTGTGTGGCTCTCGCCCATGCTTTTTGGGCCCAGTGGTCCACGGACTATAATGGTGCAATACCTGGACTACTAATCTTGGTGTATATTTTGTTAATACAGTAGTGTATATATGTATATTTTTGCTTACTGAATTTTGATATATTACAATGGTTACATTCATTTCCTTTTGTCTTTGCATTCTTCCGGGGGGGTTGGGGGTGTAACTGTAATGTATAGATATGCATTGGTGTGTGTGTTGTAGTGGGTGGGGGTGGGGGTGAGGGTGGGGGTGTTGCGTGTGTGTGTCCCTGTTTTTTGCCTCCCCTGTGTCGTAGGTGCAGTACTCACCGTGGTCTTCGCCGCCGGCGTTGGTGCTCCTGGTACAGGAGCAGGAAGACTATCGCAGGGAGAATATGGAGTTCCGGCTCCATGGTGTCCTCCTTCCTCGTGGAGTGTGTAGAGGTGAGCGTTTTTCCTTCGAAATTCCTTTTTCCGCTGTGTTTTTATCCGCAGTGAATCCGCCCCGGAAAAGGTGGCGGATTGGCCTGTCATGATACTGTGGGCGGTACTTTGTCCTCCGCCTGTCTGTTGGCAGTGACCGCCGAGCTGTTTGTTTGTACCGCTGTGGCGGTCTGAGTGTTAAAGTGACTGTCTTTGTTGGCGGTTTCCGCCACAGTCGTAATTCCAACATTTTTACCGCCGGCCTGTTGGCGGTCTTACCGCCGCTTTAACACCGTCCGCCAGGGTTGTAAGGACCACCAGAGTCTGAAATGTTAAATACATTAAAACTACACCATATCTTACTGCATTAATATGTTTAACAGTTACAGTAATGTGCAATTTGTACAGTGCAACAACTTCAAGCCTTTAAAGTAGGTGCTTGCCCTGTGTCTTGCACTGAACGCGGCATCAACTTTGTAAGGAAATGCTGTAATCAGGCTTTGTGAAGCACCCACAGTCTTTCCTTTTGCCTTGTAAATATTTTGACTTCTGTGTTGCCCCTTCACACACATTTGCACATAATTTCAACTGCATCTGGATTAAATGACCACTGTTCTATGTGTTCTGCACAGAGACCAGCCCACTGACAGGCACTTTGCTTTGGCTTCAGCCTCGTAGCCAGAGCTCTCAATCAAAGCCCCTACTAAACACCTGACATGTTTCATAGTATGCACTATGCAGGAGTACAGTATGCACAGAAAAAAATACAGAAACACAACATGGTAAAATAGTTGACACTTTCGGAGAATGCACAATTAAGAAAAATGTGAAATAAAAGAGGGACTAAGGGCTAGATGTATCATTTTATTAAATTGCGATTAACTAAATGCGATTCCCTGCGAATCACAATTAGGTAATCGCTATTCTAATGTATGAAACTCATGGAGATTCATTTTTCATTTCCTAATAGAACCTACCTCATTAATATTCATGAGATTGGTCACAATTTGCGACCCATTAGGAAACGCTAAAATCACAGGGATTGAGCTCAGCAGACCACCATGTCTGTGATTACTTTTAAAGAAAGCAATCTTTTTTTTAAAATGCAGCCCATTTTCCTGAAAGGATAGGCAATCTCCCCATAAAATGCATAAACAATTTGAGGCATTTCTCTCACAATGTAATTTAATTGACTCATGGAGAACCTGTAATCCTGATAGTAGGGATGTTTCGTTTTATTCTCCACCACATGGCTCCTTGTCTAGACTTGACCTTATTTTTGTTTCAAAATCATTATCCCAAAAATCTTATTAATTCCTCCATTGAACCTATGGTAATATCTGATCATGCTCCAGTCACAGATTTTGATTTGCTCCCAGTGCATTCCAAGTCCAATAGGTGGCGATTTAATAATTCTTTGTTGCTTGATTCTAAAATTTCCACTTCATTTATTGCCTTTGCAGAGGAATTTTTCCAATTTAATGATGATTCTTATGTTTCCCCACAATTGTTATGGGATTCGTTTAAGGCTGCGGCTCATGGTCATATAATAAATTTTGTCTCTAATAAAAAGAAAACGTTTAATGCACATCATCAAACTCTGCTTCTCAAAATTAAACGGTTAGAACATCAATATTATTCTTCCTCTTCTAATTTTAATCTACAAGAATTTATTCAAGCAAAATTGCAATTTCACAAAATCTCAATGGATAATGCCTCCTCTTTTCTTCTACATAGTAGCACCCGCTATTATGGAGGTCGAAATGGATTGAGGAAACGTCTGGCTAATTATTTAAAAGTACGAAAGCAACGCCACACTGTGAAGTCTATAGTTATAGATACTGGTGAGTCCCTTTTTAAAGATGAACATATCTTAGCTGAATTTGTTAATTATTACCAGACACTTTATACTCCTGAATCAGTCCCGACCTCCGTACAGATTGATGATTATTTAAAGAACATTCCAAACCCTAATAAGATGCTTGTTGATGTTTCTTCACTTGAAGTAGATATTTCTTCGTTATAAATTTTTAAAGCCCTTCAATCTCTAAAAAAAGGTAAAACTCCTGGTTCGGATGGATTTACAGTGGAATTTTTTCTACATTTTTCTGACATTTTACTTCCCAAACTTTTACAGCTTTTTCAATTCTTCATGGGTTCTGGTTGTACGGGGGAACATTTCAAGAAACTTCGATTTGTTTAATTCCAATGGAAGGTAACGATCACACTTTCTGTAAAAATTATAGACCGATCTCGCTTCTCAATACAGATTATAAAATCTTTGCTAAATTATTAGCCTTACATCTTGATGCCCTTTTACCTGCGTTGATAAGTAAGGAACAAACAGGTTTTGTCAAAGGTAGACTTGCTTCTGACAATTCTAGCACATTCTTCAATGTACTCAGCAAAGCTCCCGCTCTTTCATATTCCTTAGCAGCAATTTCCATAGATGCTGAGAAAGCGTTTGATCGGTTAGACTGGTCTTTTCTATTAAAAGCTTTAGCCTGGCATGGTTAAGGGCCTCATTTCATTTCATTTCATTTATCTCTTTGCTTTATCAATCTGCAATGGCATCGATATCGGTGAATGGGAGATTGTCCAGATACTTTGCATTACGTCGAGGTGTACATCAAGGGTGTCCACTCTCTCCCCTCCTATTTATTCTAGCTCTAGAGCCCTTTCTATCCTGTATTAGAAATAACATTAAAATTGAGGGTTTCCAATATGGTGAGAAACACTTAAAATGAACGGCATATGCAGATGATATACTTTTATATATCTCAAACCCTGAACTCTCAATTCCGTCTCTACTTCGGGAGATTGAAGACTTTTCTTTGATTTCAGTTTACAAGATAAATTCGGATAAAACTGAAAGCCTTCCTCTAACAAAATTTTGTTTTAGATCATCGTTTGATATTACTGGCTTTCACTGGATTTCTTCCAAGATTAAATATTTAGGTATTTGGTTCACCTCATCCATTAGAAAGACCATTGAAGTAAATATCTCAGATGCGTTAGAGAAGGTTGATAGATCCATTTTGTCATGAAATCCCTTATTTTTATCTTGGTGGGGTCGTATTGACTATCAAAATTATGACTTCTCCTAACATTTTATATATCCTATCCTTGGTTCCGATTCCTATACCTGCTACTTTTTTTAAACAACTGGACTCCAGATTATCTAAATTCCTCTGGAACAATAAGAAATCTAGAATGTCCCTTAGTCACCCTCGTCATTCTAAACAGGAGGGGGGAGCCAATTTTGCTGATTTCAGACTAAATCACAAATCCTTTTGTTTGCGTCAAGCTTCTAGATAGATCTCCCTGTCAAACTCTAGGTTTACTCCCTTATGGTTGGATATTGAATGTTGTTTTCTTCTACCTTTTTCTCCTCATGGGGTGGTATCCT
Organism: Pleurodeles waltl; assembly: GCF_031143425.1. NCBI lineage: Eukaryota > Metazoa > Chordata > Amphibia > Caudata > Salamandridae > Pleurodeles > Pleurodeles waltl. The sequence continues at coordinate 1,216,681,795 of NC_090437.1, read as the reverse complement.
TTTCTTATAATATTTCGCTTATCTCCTCCCCGCTTCTTAAACATACTTGTGCTCTTCTGCGTTCTCACTATTTACCTTCATCCGTCACTTATTCTTCTTTTCTGAATTCCCCTATTTGGCATAATCGTCTCATCACTCTTAATGAAAAACCCTTATTTTGGAAATCCTGGAGACAAAGAAATATAGCGTGGGTCAAAGATTTATTTTCCAATGATACTCCACTTTCTTTTTCACAATTCCAACTTCTATTACATTGTCCCAATTCATTTATGCCTAAATATCATCTTCTTATTGATATTATTCTTGATGTACTTTTTTTGCTAGCCTTCCCCTCCTTCTTCTTCGGAATTACCCTTTTCTTTGTCCTCCTTTCTTACCTCATTTCCTAAGGCATCAAATATTTATAAACTTTTTCATTCTCCTGTTTTGACACGTCCTAAATCTAAAATTGAGTCTCAATGGGAATTGGATTAGGGATGTACCTAGACTGTTTCCTTCTGGAATAAGGTATGGCATCGATCTTATAAAATATCTAGATCAGCTTCTACCACACAGTCACTTTTCTTTCTTTACCACAGACTTTATTTTACCCCTTCTACAATAGCAACATTTTCTGTATCCTCCACTTCAAACTGTTGGTCCTGTGATAGCCCAAAGGGAGACCTTATGCATATCCTTTTTGAATGTCCCCCCACTGTCTCTTTTTGGAGAAAAGTTTGGCGTCAGCTTACCTCCATTTTTCATTTGCGATCCCAATTATCTCCCTCAGTGCTTTTTCTAGGGAGCCTCTCTGCTGATATTGTTTCAGATGATGATAATTTAAAGCTGTTGAATGTCATGTTAGCTTTAGCCTTTCAGCAAATTACTCTTAATTGGAAAAATTCATCCAACATTTCCTATAAGACTTGGTGGTATAATGTCTGCCGCTATCATAGACTAGATATTGCTTTTACCTCTTTATGCTGCCCCTCCATAAATAGAGGTTTGTATTGGTTACCTTTGACTGATTATCTTAATGTTGTTGCTTGCAATTCTACTAATTGAACATTATCTGAGAATTTTAAGCCACCATGAATTCTTTATTTTCTCTGATCTTGAATGAATTTTAATTTAGCTTAACTTTATGCTTTATTGAAAATCACTTTTTTAGCTTTTCTATACCCAATGTATCTTTCTTATTTTAACTGGTCTTCTTCTGTTTTTATTGTTTTTTCCCCATTTTATACTTTAAAATGTTAAACAGCTTTTACAATTCCTTTCAAAATTATATCATTATCATTGTGACAGATATCTTGTATTGTTATTATGTGACCCATATGTATTTTGATTTTAATAAAGCTGATTTACCTTAATAAAAAAAAAAGGTGATTGCTCCCACTTTGAGCATGGTAAACACTGCATAATATGCTGGCTTGACGTGAAGCGACCCAAATTCTCCAACTGCAAACATTAATGTGAGCACTGGCTGTGGAAAGGTAACTAACTGTTTGGTCCCTCACAATGATACGGCAAAAGAGGACCAAATTATGTGGTAACAATGATTAAATTATGTAGCAATAAGAGGCAAATTATGCAGCATAATGCAACACGTTTGGCATTATTACTTCACTACTTTATACATTTAACACACAATAATAATGTCTTCCCAAAAGTTTCAGCTCATTGTTACTAGTTTAACATCAGCCTACAAAACTCTGAAAATTACACAATAGATAGCAGATTATGTGAGAAGTGTGGTAAATCCCTAATCAGGGCAAAAACACTGCTGCTGCAAAATCACATAATTCTAGTTGCAATGCTAATAGCTGACTAAAATGTCTTGCAGAGTTTTTTCTACAGTATTTAGATTGAAACATGCTCTTCTACTCCTTTCACAGTGTTAAATTCCATACGGAGTCCTTCTGTCATGATTCTGTGAGGGAACCCTAGTAACATATTAAACTAAACTCAAGCAATATTTAAATACATCAGTCCACTGCCTCAAGAATCTTGGAAGCGGAGGGAAAGTGTACACAAAACAAACCACAGTTACACTCACCTGAATGTCCTCCATGCTAACCATTTCCAGAACACTTTCTGAAAATTAGAAACAATAAGGCAATGTCTCGCCTTGGTCTACTGAAAGAAATATTGCAACTCCCAGTGCCAGCCTTGTGCTTGCTGAGGCAAACAGGTTACCTTCCCTGCATCCACTCCTGTGTGTGATGAACGGTAAGGGATTGATCTATGCCTTTGAATGATGGATGTTTAGCATCACGAAGGGCCTAAGCCTCCAACGCCCAAAACTAATGCAAAAAGCCTCACTGGCCTACAGTGAATACTTCAATGGGCTTCAATAGCAAAGAAGGGCTTCAGAACAGTAAGCACTAAGCCCTGTCACAGAGTTCAGAAAGTTGATTTACTGCCTGGCTTCTGTCTCATGCTTTAGAGGGAGGCAGAGCAGGCAGCCTGGGACAGACAGCCCAGATTTAAATACATTAATTTGTTTAGAGATAAGATCATATCTCTAAATAAATTGATCTATTTAATATTTGTGCAGTAATGTGTAGGAATTTCAGTGGGACACAGCCCCAGAGCCCCTATGGAGAAACCGCCCATGCACGAGTTACGACGCGTTTCAGCCGGAGCCTTCAACTGGCCACAGAGTTGTTACGTGTGCAGAGTGTTTTTAAAGGCGAACAATCCACTCTTCAAAACACCAATACAATTAGTGAAAAAAAACAGGAAATACATAGACACTGCAATTACTTGGCGATTACTCCATATTTGAAAGAACCTGACCATTATATATGCAAACAGATGTCATCTAAATAATCATTCCACTTTTTTGTTTTGCAAAATCACTGAATTATTGCAGAATCTCTTCTTTGTTATGAGACAGATTATGATTGGAAATAAAAAACCCTGCTCCACTCCATATTAATACCATCCTCAGCAATTTAACTTCTTAAACTGCTTTGTGTTTATTGCATTGTACAACACGTATGAGACATTTTAAGGTGTCCCCACGTTTTCATCTAACAGACACCATTATTACTATTTGATGTATAATTATGATTCAGTGAGGCTTTCACTGGTAAATTACTACAACCTTAATTCTTCACTTTTGGTCATGAATCTTCATTTCAATGTTAAGATTCCTACACTGCATCCAAGTACATCATAAACACATTTCTCATCACAGCACTTTTGTTCTATAAATATCCAGGAGTATTGCACCTACTAAGAGTGTCTGTGGGGGCGTCAGAGAGCTGGTGCATAAGATGGCCGCACTTTAGTGAGGCTCCCGCAGACAGGGGGCGAGTTCCATCATAATCAGTGGCATTTTGTGTGTTCCCTGCACAAAAACACACTATAATTCTGCCCACAGTAAGCTGCGAACTTTGCAGATACCATTGATGACCCTCCGCCCCTCTGACGCACAACAAATAGGGTTGAAAGCGCGAGGCCGGCGGCCGACCCAAGATTGCAGATGAATAAAGTCAAAGCTCTGCAAGCGATAAAGAAACTCTACATAAGAAACAGCTGTTAAGCAGATATGCAGGGAAGGGATCGCTGATTCACTACTATTCCAGGAGTCAGGAAACAGAAAACCAGGCTGCCGAGTCTGCTATAGCGACAACAGGTGGCCCTGGGATGTGGGAAGTGGTGGGGAGAAAGATTTGGCAGTGGTGATCGGGCCTGGCGGGCCCGCAAAACTCAGGCACGGCTTAGAAACACCAGCGGCGAGCCGGATCAAAGCCAGCGCTGCCTGAAACCTGTAATACTGAGCAGAGACAAAACAAAAACTGGGATTGGCTCCCCCGGCCTCCTCCCTTGAAGCATCCATATTAGCGGCCCATTACTGTGCTAGGCGCTATATCCCACTGCATCCCTTGCAGACCTGCTGCATGTGCCACATGGATATTAGCATTGATAGTGGCAAAAGCAAGCAAGACATTTGTGACTGGCCCTGGTTGTGCCCTACTATGAAGACCTGGAGAATGTGGTAAAGCTGTTGCAGCGGGTGGTGTCTGCCCGGCGGCTGTGGACGAGCACCTGGAATTGCACTTTGCATAGAGACCAAACGGCTGTGGATGATCCGTGATCGCCGGAATTTTAGGGAGAATCGCAAGTGAGAAGGTGTGCGGACTCATCCTACAGCTGGGTATAACCACTACAGGAGACTCACGCAGAGGAAAGGTACTCTTGAGTAAATGGGCGCCTGCTGAATGACCCATGAACGGTGAGACCACCCCCGGGCTATGCAGTGAGTAAATGCCTACCCCCAGAGCAAAAAGTCTGGTCAAACCAGGGGGCACATGTGCCAACTGAGGTGAGGAGGGAGGGCCTGTGCCTGCCAACAATTACAGATCTGTAAACAGCCACATTCACATCATCATTGCCATAAATACGATACACATAGAGGACGGTGCACCGTCTAGCAGCTGCAGGACCATCTCATAGTACAGCCTTGTGTGCTAGGGGCCCCGTTGCACATCTTGGCAAGTAAACTACTCTCCCATGAACAATCAATACAGAAAAGAGAGGGGAAGCCCGCAAGCAGTACTGGCACGTATAAACTGCTACACACGCTCAAACTAGATCTGAGGATCTTTCTCCTACATGCAGATATGGGAAAAATGGAAGGGAGACAATCCGAACTCAAATTCGACACATGCTGCTCCCTGAAACAGGCCTCCGAAGAGGAAGGCTTAGCTGGCACTGAAAACAGGATGGCTGGGAATCCACGGGAAGATAAGGAAATGAAAACCTTGCTCATCGCAATGCAGCAAAGTCTGTCATCCATAGAAGGGAAGATGGATACCATGTGTACAAGACTTGACTCTATGGTGCATGAGCTGGAGAACCACAATGGTCGACTGCAGGAGGCGGCACAGCAATTGTCAAATGTTAAGGACTCTGTGGCGACTTGCAGCGAAAAAAATTTGCACATGGAAAAAGTGCCCAAAATCATAGCAGCCAAAAACAAAGATTTGGAAGCAAGATCACACCGCAATAACCTATGCATCTTGGGAGTCCCCAAAATAGCAAATACAGGAAAGATGGAAAATCATGTGGAGAGACTACTCCTCATGTTGTTTGCTGCTAACTCTTTTTCCAAAATGTTTATAGTTGAAAGGGCACACAGATCGTTCATGACCAAACCGCTGCTGGGTACCCCTACCCGGCTGATAATTGCTAGGTTCTCAAACTACAAAGATCGCAATGTGGCGAACTGGCAAGAGAACAACAACCCCTGCAATTTGATGGACATGCAGTGTCGATCTATCTGGATTTTACTGTCATGGTGCAAGAAACGCAAAAAAAAATTCTACCAGTTAAATAGAAATTATAGCAGGCACAGGTACCATATGCATTGCTCTATCCAGCTAAATTGAGAATAACCTACAAAGGAAAGGAGCATATGTTCACCACTCTGCAACAGGCCCAAAACATTCTGCAAGTAAATGGTATTGGAGGGCAGTGAAGGGAAACTCGCAAAAACACGTCCAGGTCAGCATCTCCCACTTTGGATATTGACTGACGGTCCAAGTCCAGTGTGCAAATGGATCAAGGACATAAGCTCTTCAGAGGCGGGCCTGCACTGCAGGCATGGTAGCATCCTAGTCATCTTGCTCCAAGGGCCAGATGTAACAAGCTGTTTGCATGGCACAAACTGCGAAAAACGCAGTTTGCGCCATGCAAACGGCCTCCCGCGATGCTCATTCCCAAATTGCGAGTCGGTACCGACTCGCAATTTGGGAATGCGACTCGCAAATAGGAAGGGATGTTCCCTTCCTATTTGCAACTCGCAGCGCAATTCAGAGTTACTTTGTGACCGCGAATGCGGTCGCAAACCAACTCGCAGTTACCACCAGTGTCACACTGGTGGTAACTCATTCGCAAAAGGGAAGGGGTCCCCATGGCACCCCTTCCCCTTTGTGAATGTCGACAAAAATATTTTTCAGAGCAGGCAGTGGTCCTATGGACCACTGCCTGCTCTGAAAAAACGAAACCAAATGGTTTCGGTATTTTTTCATTTTGCAACTCGTTTTCCTTTAAGGAAAACGGGCTGCATAATGAAAAAAAAAACTGCTTTATTTAAAAAGCAGTCACAGACATGGAGGTCTGCTGACTACAGCAGGCCACCATCCCTGTGAGTGCAGGGACTCGGTATGGGGTCGCAAAATGCGACCCACCTCATGAATATTGATGAGGTGGGTCTTTTCCGACCCCATAGCGAGTCGCAGAAGGTGTCTGAGACACCATTCTGCATCCGATTTTGCGACTTGCAAATTGCGAGTCGCTCAGACTCGCTATTTGCAAGTCGCAAAATCAGATTTTTCTACATCTGGCCCTAAGAGTGCAAAGGGACTGCAACTATATAAGGAGAATTACTACAACACACAAGATGCTGGAACTATTGCCACTCCCACCAGGCACTCTCGTACTATCGACGAGAAATACGCCTGGCTCCTGGGGATACTCCATTAGGTGAACCCTACAGTATCTATTTCACAAATATTGTTTTTCTTTTAAATTATTTTTTGCGTGGGTATGTTGTTAAGGATTTGGATAGAAATTCAATACATGACGGGATTGGGCCATCAAAGTGGGAGGGGGGAGGTAGTGGGGATAGTTTGCTTTTTTAGTGTCGTTATAGATGTTCTTCAAGTGTTATGTAAGGCTACAAGAAATATGACAAGATGGCTCTATTCTCCTAGCATTACCTATCACAAGCTATATGACAACCCAGGGACAATGAAAGACTACTGAATCACACATACCACATACCCTAGTACCGTGCAGGTGTTTGACATAGAATGTCAGAGTAACGGGAGACCCACATAAGGGGCGGAATATTTTGGCATATTTGGATAGATATGAAATCCACATAGCATTACTACAGGAGACTCACTTCTCCCCAATACAGGACACATATTTGCTACATGATGGGCTACCTGTAGGCAATACTCTTCTCATTCCACTTATACGTGAGGGACAATTACACTAATATGTAGGCGGTACCATTCCAGTTACAGGGAGCTCTGAATGATAAACAAGGTCGCTACACTATCCTATGGGGAAGGCTGCAAACCCAAACTGTCGTCATAAGTAATTGCTGTGGCCCAAATGTAGATGGCCAAGCCTTCTTTAACAGGCTATGGGGTCATATTGCAGATGTTGGCCCTTACTTTGTTCTAAAGGGGGGGCTTCAATTAAACATTCAGTGCAGCAGTTGATAGATCAGAACAAAACCAGAGCATCCGCAGTGTAGCCGTGAGACATGTAAATGAGATCATGGAGGGAAGCTGCCTGATAGATGCCTGGAGACACGTCAATCCATTCACTAGAGAAGGCACTCATTACTCTAGTGTTCACAATAGCTGGTCTCGTATAGGCTTTTGGCTTGTCTCCAGGGGACTAGTGCCCTGGAATAGCGAAGTGGGACACCTTGCGAGAACGTACTCTGACCACTTGCCCGTCCTCCTGGCGCTGAATCTATCTACTGCTACCAGTGTCTTCTGGCATTGGAGCCTCATCCCTGAAATACTGCTTGACACCTGCTTTGGAGAGGAACTCAAAGATGAACTAGCTGACTTCTTCAAAAACAATGTAGACTTGGTCCCATCAATTAGCACAGTGTGGGAAGCATTCAAAGTTACTATAAGGGGCTTTTGTGTGTCAAAAGCCCATGGAGCGCTATGAACTCTTCACACAGACCTATGCAAGTTTGAGGAAAAGCTCAGGAGACTAGAACATCTTCAAAATACCAGGACAGACCCTAGCGTCCCTCCCGCTATTAGAGAGACTCTGACAGAGTTTCAGACAGTGGCAGAGAGAGCACCTATATCAGGGGAAATATGCCACGGCTCAGGCTTATGGAGAGGGATAAAGCTCGGGACGCAGGTTAGCCACCATGACACGCAAGTGCTCCTCAGCTAACAAAATCATGGGGAGAAAGATGCCAGAGGGTTCTACCTGTAGGGATCAAACAGACATCCTAAACGCATTCGCGCAATTTTATGCAAATCTATATGGATACCACAGACTGACCATGTGGACTTCACTATATACTTGGATGAGGTGACATTGGGATAGATAAGCAATGCGCAGAGAGACTTTCTTGCAGCGGCCTTTACGGAAGATGAAATAAGAGAAGCGAGTCAGATGGTATACCAGTAGACTTTTACAAAGCATTTGCTGAGTTACTGATCCCTATTATACAAAAAGTATACCAACAATCTAGGGAGGCAGGCTTGCTTCCTCCCACTATGCATGAAGCTATGATACTGACCATACTGAACCCTGGCAAAGCGATGGATGAGTGCGAATCATACAGGCCATTATCTCTTATAAACTGCAATGTCAAAATATTGGCCAAACTACTCCCCAACCATCTCTCCCTACTCGTTCCATTCTTAGTAAGGCCGGATCAGTCTGAATTTGTGCTGGAGAAGATCCACCTCTTACAATTTGAGAGCATTATTCACAGTTATGCACAATATAGAGCCTGACCTACCCGTGGTGGCTATCTTTCTTGACAGAGTCAAGGCCTTTGATTCCCTTGAATGGGACTATCTATTTGCATTGCTGTATCGGATGGGCTTACCCAATGGTTTTCTGGCTTGGATAAACCTCTTGTACTCATGCCTCACAGCTAGGATCTGCGTGACTGCGTGGCTTCACATCATGTGACTCTATGCAGATGACATTCATTACTATTTACTTGAAAGACCTGCAAATCTGTCTCAATGGAGTGTTGAGAGAATTTGTATGCTTTGGTGTGATGTCTGGGGTACAAATCAACTGGGGTAAATCGCACATTCTCCCATTGACTCCCAACACGCCATCCTTCACACCAGACTACCAGCTACAATGGTGCTCCACTGAGCTGAAGTACTTGGGTGTGACGATTACCCCAAACAAAGAAAAACCATTGAGAGACAATTATGGGGTTCTAATCACAAACATAACAGGCAGCTTAACTAGATGGATACCGCTACCGTTGTCTCTGGCAGGCAGAATAGGCCTCATGAAAATTATTGCCTAAGCTGTTATATTTATTTCTGAATATACCGCACTCACCTGGCAGTGTCTTCTTCCACACGCTTTGTACTCAGATGAGCCGGCTGGCATGGGCGGCTAAACAACCAAGAGTGGGATGGAATACTCTTACACTTCCCTTTTCTCATGGCAGATTGGAAGCACCGAATTTTGAATTATGCTACTACTGTGCTCAAGCCCAATAAGCTATACATTGGTTTAAGCCCACCCCCTATCTCCCACACTTAGCAATATGAATCCGATCCCAATATCAGCCCACCTGGGAGCCAAGCTGCATTTTACGGATTCAACAGAATCCACAGTGGCATGCACTAGTGCGGAGTGGCATCACTTGACACACCAGACTGGCAAAATGTACTGTACTCCCCTTAAATTCTGACCTGACAGATGATAATCTGGGAAGCTTGCTGCACACACACTGAATACGTAACTTCTAGTAGTCACTTACGCATAATACATTATACATTTCTTCAAACAGTATATTACACTCCATAAAAACTTTATAAATATGGCCTCACTGGTGATGGCAGGTGCCAGTGATGTGACAGGGAAGAGGCAGACTTCCTCCACTTGGTGTGAAATATTGGCAGGAGGTCGAACAAGCACTGCAAGACATAACTAACACAGCAGTTGTGCCTATGCCACTACTAACATTATTAGTATATTCACAACAGATCGAATCCTGCTATAGGGTATTTGTAGCAGTGTCCTTATTACTTGGAAAACGCAGGATCACCTATCGCTGGGGAAGAGGGCGTGCACCCAAATTTAAGGAATGAATAACAGACCTACTATATAGTAACAATCAACTAACACAATATGCTGAGACATTGCCTCTGGGCTCTAGGCCAAGAGACATCTGGGACCCACTGCAAAGTTATCTACTAAGGCACCCGGATGTCCTGACTACTCACGGAGCTACGAAGAATTAGCCGATATATATTGGAGAATCGAGATACTGTGTTAGATGTAGCTAAGGACAGGAGCGCCCATTGGTAATCATCAGAGATACTATTCCCTCCTGACAGGTCAAAGGTCTGAATCCTGACGAAGATGTCAAATGAAGGACTGCATATGCAGAGGAATGAATGACGAACTGTCCCACTGTGCCTCTTGGAACTAGTTACATGTATTATTGTCTTACTGTGACTACTTGTACAATATTTTGATTGATTTTTTAAGTGCAGCCCACTGGGCTTTCTTGTTGTACTTGGTGACTCTGGCTCATTTGATAGATCCTGTTCATTTACAAAACATAAATAAGATCCCCTTAAGAATCAAAAAGTGCTATGTGCCATAAAGTGCAAACTGCCATAAAATGCAAACTGCAATATTAAAGTAAAATGCGCAATTAAGTGCAAATTGCAGCAACAAGTGCAATTAGAACAATAAGGTGCAATTGTGCAAAACATAATCCTGCCAAAATCAATTTGAAATTGTCCACACGATTGGTTCAACTCCAACCTACACCCAACACTAGTTCAATTGGTTCTTCTCTTATATATTGGATTTTTTTCATCACAATGCAATATATCAAACTCTTAGATGATGATATTGAGGTGTAAAGTGCAAAGCATATAATGTCATTTAATCAAGTCATACTGTAATCCACAATACTGATATATCATCTCAAATAGCAACCTATTAAATCTCCAAGGGTATTGTGCCTGATATCTAGAGCAATGTTTAATTCATACCAAAATAACATGGAGTTTTTATCCTAAGGTTAAATGCACATACAAGTTTGTATCTGCATTCAAACCCCAAGGCACCTCCGTGCCAATCTTGATAATCCATCTTGATTCAGCTTTCCTTAGCGCTAACTCCTGATTACCTCCTCTGGGTGATTTCAAAATCTTCTGTATTCCATAATAACATAGCTGAGACATGTTGCCCTCATGACGTTCCCAGATTTGTTTGGCCATGGCATTGGTGGGATCCTTGTTGACAATCACTTGTAAGTGTTGTGAGATACGTATTTTCAGTTTATTAACAATGTTCCCCATGTGTTTTTCCAAACCTGCATTCCAGGCTATACACCACAATCTTTTCTCACATGTTATTCTCTCTCTAAATGGCTCTATTTTCCCATTGTGCAATGTGAATGATGTTCTGTTTTGCCCGTGACCATCTTTTTGTATGTTATTTAGGGATGTTCTGGCAAGATTTTACTAAGATCTTCATCCATTTTCAATAGTTTCCAATTTTCCATAATTAGTTTCTTCATTCCATTGCAAGACACATGTCCATAATGTACCTTATGTCTGTCTCCATCTCTTAATATTTACTCTGTTTGGCTTTAGGGACTAAGAGCTCTATTCTTTTCTACTGCCAAGCCCTTTTTAATGCATCATCCAGCACTGATGTTGGATATCCTCTCCTCACATAACACTGAAACATATCCTCTGCTTGTTTGGCAGATTCCTGATCTTCCGAGCAGGTACGTCTTGCTCTTAGAAATTTACCGAAAAGTATGCTTCACTTGAGAGCACACGGATAGTCCACTATTAGCATGTAACAGGATGTTAGTGCTAGTGGGCTTCCTACAAAGCTTAGTTCAGATTTTATTTTCTTCAATATATACCTTCACATCAAGGAATGTTATTCGTACCATGAATTTTATGGGTGAATTTTCATCTTTGGCGATTGTTATTCAATAATCAAATAAAAATAATAAGATTTTCTTCCCTTCCATCCTAGATTAAAAACAGATTCTCAATAAAATGAACCCCTAAAATTACATGTTCCAAGCTCGCAGCATTCTATTCCGTCCAGACTGTGTCTGCCTCCTACTATCCCATCGTCAAGTTTGCAAATGTGGGAGCAAAAGATGTGCCCATAGCTGTCCCTTTCTTTCGAAGATAAAAGTTATTAACAAAATTCCAACATTTCTATGAGCATTTCTGTATGTTGGAGAAGGCTGACAGACCTGGACCTTAGAAAGTACCTGCAAGCTTGCACACCATCCCAGTGTTCAATAATGTGTATAGAGCAGCCATGTCAATGGTTTCCGTGAAGTATCCTTGTTGCCATGGAATTTCATTAATTCTATTTTAAAAATCCATAGAATCCCTGATGTACGAGGATAAAGCAGATGTAGATGGAAACAAAAAAATATCAATAAATCCTGAAGTTTGCTCCAACAGTGAGCCAGTTGAAGTCACTATGGGTCTTCCAGGTGGGTCTGAAATATCCTTGTGCACTTTGGGCAAGAAATAAATTGCAGGTCTAATAGTATTATCATTTTGCATGTATCTGTGTTCTTCATCATCCAGCAAATCTTTTTGATGCCAGTTATGCAATTTTTGATGATAGATCTTCATATGTTCATCAGTTGGATCATATTTGAATTTTTCATAGTTCTCCTTATCATTAATCTGCCTCTTCGCCTCTGTGGTGTATTTGTTCTGATCCATCACAGCAATGTTTCCTCCTTTATCGGAGGCTTTAATGGTCAAGTTATCATCTTGTAAAGGCATCCCAGTCCACATTTGTCATACTGGAATGCTGGTGGCTCATTGTCTTTCCTCTATATGTTCTTTGTGATATCTTGTAGATGCCCTGAGTTATAACCTCTTGAAATACATTCACTTTATTTCCTGACGGTATCTTTGGACAAAGCTTTGAGCCTGTTTTGCATTTGATACTAATATGTGCATCTGTGGGAATCCCATACATGCACACTACTCAAGATCTGTTAGTTCTTCAGTCAATGGGAAAACATCTGATCCCTCAGTTTCTACTTCAAATTCTGTTAACGTGATCTGCTTAGCCACGTCTGCAGTTGTAATGGGGGAAATGTATTGTTTTTCTATCATTTGTCTTTTCTTGTTTTTTATGGCAAAGAATTCTTTGAGTTTAAATTTCCTCAAAAATGTATACAAGTCAATTCTTGCTGTAGCTTCATCCATTGACGTTAATGGGAAAAAGGTGAGCTCTTTGTTCAGTAATGCCATATGTTTTTTTCTCCACGTTTTTTTGAGGAAAGATTGATTACCACATTATCCTCCACAAACTTCAGGTCTCCTTGTCGCCTCCCCTTTGGCCCTTCCGCTTCCCCTAGAACTTCTCATTTGCTTACATTTGTTCCCATTTTTCTGCCTCCTCCTCTACCTCTCTTCCTTGTTTGCATCTAATAGAGTTTTGCATTTCCTCCGAAAAATCTAACCTCGGACATCCAGGGGTCGAGGCCTCGTCCCTTGAACTCACCTCAGAGCTGTCAGCAATTGATGGCACATAATCTTTATCTAAAACGTTCTCCAGTGTCTGTTTGTTGTACAAGGAATATATAATAGCTTTGCCCATGTGCAGCGTGGCATTGGGTGGTTATAGGGATTGGTCGCATGGGCCTGGTTGCAGGCGAGGCTCTGTGGCCAACTCCTGCTGTGCACAGCAAAGGCCCTGTACAGCATGGAGTTGGGTTGTTATAGAGGTTGGGTGCTGGGACTGTCCACAGGCCAGGCCCTGCGACCAAACACCGCTGCGCACGCCCAAAGGTCATTCACAGCGGTGGTTGGATTAACGTTTAGTAAAGAAAATTACTTTACATTTAAAAAAATAGCAATTCACTGAAAAAAACAAAGGTACAGGGATGTTATAGCTAGGAAATTAAATTAAAAAACATAGAAATTCAGGTCACAGGGACTTTATAGTTAGGCTCACATGTACAAAAACATAGAAATTCACCTGTTATAGTTGGTGATTATAACTCGCCCACCATGCACAGTTATATGATCAATAATTTTATTGCAGATGGTACAGTGACATTATCAATGACGTCCTAAAAGATGTCATGAGTGCTGTAATTTCTGGGGTAATTAGCAGTGCCTGGCGAGTGCGCGACTTATAGTCCTTAGGACATGAGTTATAGTTTCTTGAGGTAACTCTAACTATAACTGGTGAATTTCTATGGTTTCATACGTTTGCAATGTGAGCCGCACCACCCCCTTCCAACGTAGACGAAGCCCTGGGGAGGTGGTGGTCCCCAGTGACTGGCGGTCAAAACAGCCCCCTTCACTTTTATATCATAGCCCTGGGTAGGTGGTGGTCTCCGGGGCTGTGGGGGGGCCTTGTGGACGCCCTGCACAGAATATGATGAATGTCCTGGGGAGTTGGTGGTCCCTGGCACAGCCCCCCGCATCCCATAAACTTTAAGCCCCAGGAAGGTGGGGGTCCTTGGGGCTGTGGGGGAGGACGATAGGCCTCTCCCACACAAATACAAAATTTTGCCCAGGGGAGTTGATAGTCCCCGGAGCTATGGGGGGGTCCAGGCAGCTCCCCCCACCCTTTGCATACAAACAATGCCCCTGGGATGTGGCCCACCCCTGGCATTTCAAGAATACAAAGCACGGCAGCCCGTGCTTCATTTTTAATAAAAATGTTGCCGTATATTCACAACCCCTTCGCTATTCCACTACAAAAGTTTAAAAAATGCTTTTTAGCCCTGGAGTGTCCGTTTTGGACCCCAGCACCAGAGCCAAGGGGGCCAGGGTGTTGGTACCCCGGCCCATTTTGTTTTTTATTCTTTTTTTGGGGGAGTCCGCTGGAGCCAGCTCCCAACATGGCTGACAACAATTCCTTGTTGACGTTTTGTCAGCCAATCAGAGCTCAGCACCAGATCAGAAGGGGTCATGAATCCTTCGCATACCTATATTTACAAATTTGGATTTCCTTTAATTTATCAAAAACTGTCACACGGGTTTACACCAAATAACAAAAAGGGCATTTTCTGGACCAAGATCTTCCTTTCTGCTAAATTTGGTGTAATTCCATCCAGTGGTTTTAGCGCTGTCACTGTTGAAAATCCCTATGGAAAAATGATTGGGGAAAATGTGCTTTGGGACCTACCTTTTTCTCGACGCCCGCTTGGCAGATCACCCCGAAACTTTACAGACAGCAGCTGAAGAGAGCACCGTATTTTCTTGGAATATTTTTGGAATATTTTTCAAACAGCGCCAAAATTATTAGCAAAACAAAAAAACGCTCTTTCTATAGAAACTTGGTCCTAACTATAACTAACTAGTCGCAACCGCCACTAGGTAATATATATATAACCTTTTCCAGAGAAACAGACACTTAAGGTGAGGTGACAGAAAACCAGGAAAATTCAACACTAATCAATGTCCATTAGGACGAGCTGTCCCTGTTTTCCAGACTAGGTGCTCCCTTGTGTCTGGACAAAGCTATAGCTCTCTTGTGAGCTCTAACTAGAGCAAAACACCTGTCACAGGTTGCTTGTATTTATTCCAGGTTGGCTTGGATGGTATTTTACCAATCTAAAGCTATAATACTGTGCTTGGAGTGATAAAATGCTTTTGACATTTTTCAGGTCGGCATGGATGGCACTTGCTAATCCTATACATAAAGACTTTGCTGTAAAAATGGCAAAAGGCTTTGTCACTCTCCAGCTCGGCATGGAAGGCACTGTGGTAAACCTATGCTTAAAAACCTTTGCTAGAGAAACAGGTACTTAAGGTGAGCCGATTAAGTGTCAGTGGTCAGTGGTGTTGTAAGGTGCTCCATATAAAGGAAATGCTCTCCACCTAAACTTAGAACTAGTTTGTTCCCTGCTTTTTTTATGCATACTTTATGCAGCACTGTAAGTCTGAAAGGATATCTATCTATCTATCTATCTATCTATCTATCTATCTATCTATCTATCTATCTATCTATCTATCTATCTATCTATCTATCCTTAGTTTATTATAAAGTTTAATTCAACTTTTAAATTGTAGTTAAAAATTTAAAATGGTTGTAATTAATTCTGTACATAACTTTTAATACATTTCAATAAATATAACATATGAGCATTTTGCTTACTTTAATATTTTTTAAAACCTTTCTTTTTGCATTTGTAACAGTCAAAGAAATACAACATACAGTGCATATTACCAAGTGCAGATGCCAAGCTACACATACAACTTGCCAGACAGTGAGAGACAATACAGCGTGGATAGTATTAATTACATATACTTAGGCCCTCATAATGAACATGGCGGTCCGTTCCGCACCGCCAGCGGTGGCGGTAGAAACCGCCAACAGAGGAGCGGCCCGGACCACCAAATAATTAACCAAACAAAACACACGCATCCCGCGCACCACCCACCGCCAGGAAAGGAGTCCCACTGACGACGGCAGAGTCCGCCAACATGCCGTCTGAAAGGCCCAAGCCTGCCCATCAAATTATGAACCACCATTCCGCCACCAGTTCCAGGGTGGGAACCACTGCCACACAAAGCCAGGCGGAAAAGAAACAAAAAGAAGGAAACACTCACCGGAGGTCATCAAAACGTGCAGCGGCAGCCATGGACAGAGAGCTGCAGATCATGCCAGCCTTGCTCCTTTCCATATATCTACACGACCGAGACCGCCGATGAAGACGACGACGGTAAGTACTGCAACCTACGACACAAGGGAGGAAAGGGCAAAGTTACATACCCACCCACTCCACCTGCAACGCCCCCCCAACCCTTCCCAGCAGCACAAGTCAGACACCCCACACCAAGAGGGACGTACCCGACCGAAGGCCACTGCAACTTGGCTATAGTACATACAATCGCCCCATACCCATAAATAATGTAAACCAACACCAGGGTGGAACTGCGTGCAGCCCAAACACAGGCCATACAGAAACTTTATTATGTAGCTCAGTGAGCGAAATGGTGCCAACAGGGCCAATGGTCAGTCCTTCAAAAGTCATTTGTCCTTGGCCACAACTGGCCACACCTGACTCCCACAAGTGCTGGGTACTCAACTGAACGGGGCACTATATGGGGATCCAGGCACCTCACGGAAGGGGGGCAAGGGGATGGTGGGGATTTACGACAGGGGTGGGACTTTGACTTGCGTGAGGAGGTTGGGGGGATGGGCTTCTCCTTTGAAGGGGGTGGGGGCTGTTTGGCTCAGGTGGAGCTGGATGGTTTAGGCTCCGAGTGGGCCTTCTTCTTCACCGGAGAAGGGACACGAGAATGGGAAGCCTGGACCGGGGTGGGCTGCGATGTGGAAGGAGCGGAAAGGCAAGGAAGTGGGCACGTTTTGGGACAAGACGGGGTGGGCCAGTGGGTTCAAACAGGTCTGCACGGGAGAGGAAAGTTTTTTTTGGAGCAATTGGGGTAGGCGTGGATAGGGCGTGGGAGTGGAGGCAGAGGGAGTTGATGTATGGGGTGTAGATGTGCGTGTACTGGGTGCAGGTGACTTCTCAGTATGCTGTGGTGTGGTGGATGTCTGATGGGTGGGTGTCTTGGTTTGTTTGAGTGTTTTGGGAGGTGGGGGGTGGACACAGTGGGAGAAGACAGACAGCTAGTGTGGATGTATGTTGTGTGGGTGTCTGCAAGTCGGGTGAGTGTGCTGCATGTGTCAACTACAGTGGAGGTGGTGAGTGCAGGTGTGGTGTATGGGGTGCATGTATGGCTGTCTGCTATTGTGGTGAGTGCAGGAAGAGGAGAAGTAACAGTGAGTGAAGGTGCAGTGCATGAGGGTCTGGATGTAGAGGGGACAGACAGGCAGGCGGAAGAGGTGGGCACACTGGGGGAAGTGGACGTTGTTGTGTGTGCAGGTATCTGTTGGCTGTGTGAATGCTTGTGGTGGGAGGTGTGGTGCTTGTGTTTGGAAGTGTGCTTCTTGTGTGTTGATGTGCCTGCAAGCGGGTCTGATTGTGTACTTTGGACGGGTGAAGGGAGTGGGGTGCTGGAAGGGGTAGAGGAGGTTGGAGGGGGGACAGAATGGCCAGGGAAACTGGCTGCCGTCCAAGAGGAGGCCAGAGCCTGAAAAGATCTCTGTGGGGCAGACATGGCACCGTGAATGCCAACCAGATAGGCATTGATCTGCTGCACCTCAGAAGCCAGACCCTGAATGGCATTGACGATGGTTGTCTGCCCTACAGAGATGGTTCTCAGGAGGTCAATAGTCTCCTCTGTGAGGGCAGCAGGGCTGACTGGGGCACGGGAGGAGGTGCCTGGGGTGAAGGAGACGCCCACCTTCCGGGGTGGGCGGGCATGGGCAACTCGGTGGGGAGCAGAAGGGAGGGCGCTGATGGTATGGGGGGGTGGCGGAAGATCTCACGGTCGTGGTTTGTCCACTAGTGTCCGCCACTGCAGCAGGACCCCATCGGAGGAGGTCTCAGAGTCACTACCTCCTGTGGTAGTAGCCTCCCCGTGGAAGTCCCCTCGCCCTCCCACCCACTGGTCCCCTGGGCGTCCGTTGTCTCTGCCTCAGATGATCCTTGGTCTGCTGCCTCCCCACTTGCTGGTGCCTCAGCTCCCTCGCCTGATGTTGATGCTGTACCAGACAAACACAAGAGAACAGGGATGGGGAGACAAAACAGGAGAGACACTTGTAAGTAGCTGAATGCTGATACACAATGGCCAGAGATACACCTACCCAGCAGACACACCCAACAGGCAGCACTGTGCACTATGCCCATGACCATGGCCCTGACTACTGAGCAGTATACTGACCTACACCCATATCCTGAATTTGTTTTGGAGCTGAGGTAGGTGAAACCTTACAGGGACACCCCTACACCCTTTGGGGAGCAGACAGTAGCTGAAAACCAGTCAAAATCCCTGATCTAAGCACCATGAGCCATATCGCACACACACTCATCCTTCCAGGCTGAAGTATGGGGTGTGAGTACTCACCCTCTTGTGACTGCTGTGCAGCCTTCAAGCGCCCATCAAGGTCTGGGTACGCCACCGCCAGGATCCTTTGCATGAGGGGGTCAGTGCCCGACCAGCACCCCTTCCACGTTGGGAGGACTTCCCCAGCTGGGCCTCAGTGATCTTCCAAGCCAAGCACCGAAGGTCCTCCCACCTCTTTTGACATTGGGTGCTCTGCCGATTGTAGACCCCCAGGGTCCGTACCTCCTTGGCGATGGCATGACAATGTGTCTTCTTCTGGTGGGCGCTGACCTAGTAGGGTGACACAGAAATCGAACACTGAGGTCAGGCACCTGCACGATGGCAACAGCTGGCAGATTGTCAGACATAGGACAGACAGTACTCCCAGAAATGCAGGACAGTGGCACGCAGCATTCCATGCACCAAACCCCATCCTGGCTCACAGGAGCACACATCTGTGCAATCCACTCTATTCATCACTCACACAGTGCCCCCAAAACCCGGACTCACCTGTACCTCTGGCTGCCCGTAGAGTCTTCCGTACAGGGGCAGGACCCCTTCCAACAATTTCTCCAGTTCTTCCTGGGTGAAGGCTGGGGCCCCTTCCCCTGCACCACGTGGAACATCCATAGCCAGAGGCAGGCCACAGCAGTACACAGAGTGGAGTACTTGTCCGCACAGGATCAGGGAGTCAAGTGATCAAACGAGGACGAACGCGCGTACGTTCCGCGGCGGTATGTACCGTCACCGCCGGTGGCGATCATGATATGCCAGGATTCCCCATTGGCATCCATGTTAGCCAATGAGGGTGCGAACAGCGGTCAACACCGCCGTACGCTGTGACGTCAACTGCTAGCGGTATTAGGTCACTTCCACAACGAAGGGGCAGAACTACAGTGGGCAGACATTTTGCCATCTCCTACACATCTTGAAATTCATATTACTCTCAATGCTGGGGCTACTAGCCATAAGAAGCACCTAGGGCTCTATCCATTTAGTATATAATCACACATGATTTACTCCGTTCCCTCCTAGTGATGTACATGTACATCTGTCAGGTTGCAGTTATTGTACAGACACTACTATGAAGAATGCAGTGCATGTATGTAGCAAATATGCCAGTGTATGTGTGCACATCACTCCTTTTTCTTACCCCTCATAGGTACCGACCCTTGTGGCATGGAAGGGCACCATCAGTGTACAGACCACTTGTGGATATGGGGACCATGGTGGAGCGTCAGATCATAATCACCTACAGACTCACACGTGCAACTATTCAGGACCTATGTGCATTACTGGATCCTGCACTGACTCCCAGAAATCGTAATCAGCATGCCATTCCAACTGAGGTGCAGGTGCTCTCTGTACTCCATTTCCTGGCCATAGGCTCATTTCAAGTGACAGTGGGCATGGGTGCTGGTTTCTCACAGCCAATGTACAGCCAGGTACTGACAAGATTTCTGATTGCATTTGTACAACATCTGCAATCCTATGTGCGATTTCCCCAAAGTGCTGACCTCCCTGCCATCCAGTCTGACTTCTATGCCTTTGCAAACATTCCCCATGTCATAGGTGCCATCAATGGCACCCATATAGCTATCATCCCCCAAGAGTGAGTGAACAGGTGTACAGAAACAAGGAGAACTTTCATTCCATGAACATCCAATTGGTATGTACTGCAGACCAGTACATATCCCATGTGAATGTCATGTTTCCGGGTTCTGTCCATGATTCATTTGTTTTGAGGAACAGTAGTGTGCCACAGAAGATGGAACAACTACAAGAGGTCAAAGGGTGGATCATAGGTAAGTTTGTCTGTCACTAACTGACACATTGCTGAGAACCAGCCTGTCTGACTAAGGGACATAACAATGACGACTCTGTATTGCACCATTTCTCTAGGTGGTTCTGGCTATCCAAACTTGCGTTGGCTTCTGACACCAGTGAGGAATCCCAGGACGGATGCAGAGAGGAAATACAATGAGGCCCATGGACGTACTAGGAGGGTGATAGAGCGTACTATAGGTCTCCTGAAGGCTAGATTCCGGTGCCTACATATCTCTGAGGGTTCCCTGGCCTATGGGCCTGATAAGGTGTGTAGAATAGTGGTGGCCTGCTGCATGCTGCACAACATGGCAGTGAGACATTCAATCCCCCTTTTGGAGGTGGAGGGTGCTATAGGTCCTGATCAGTTACCTCAGAGAGGTGAGGAGAGTGATGGTAAGGATGAGGAAGGGGAAGATGTCAATTCCAGGAACCAACTGATACAACTCTACTTCCAATGACTGTGTGGGACTTAAGCCTGTAAATGTGGTTAGTGACTGATACTGTAAGTGTGCCATATCATCTAGGGGGAATTGGTCATGATAGGCGAGACATGGACCTCTTCAGCATGGTACTGACAGACAATATATGCATTCCCTCCTTGCCTAATTTGAAATACACATTACCAACACCATGCACAAATTGACAATAAAGTTGTTCCCTGCCAGTTGCATCCATAATCCACTTTGTTCAACATTCAAGACAGGGGACAGTGTTACAGGTGAGATATGTGGTCTATTGGTGGAATACAGTGAAATGTGCTATGTACAGTGATGGAAGTCGTAATGGTTGGGTGTCCTCAAAACCGACATGGTGGCAGGCCTGTTTGATGTCATAGGTGGGTCCTATTTGTAGTTTAGTACTTTATTTAGCCCTCAGCTAAGTTTAGTTGGTGAATGGGTGGCATGGTTGCTTGGCAGTTTTAGCAGTGTCAATTGTTGGAGTGGGGCTTGTTCTTAGCTGGGTTTCCAGTGCCATATCTTGGCCTGAGATTATGTTTGGGCGCCTGCCGTGGAGCTTCTTGGGGTGGCATGGTTGGGCCTTGTGATTCCTGGGAGGGTATTTCCTGTGCTGTTTCAGCTGCTTGGGTTATCTGTTGCTGGTTGTCCAGGGCTGTTGTGGGGGCCTCTTGTCCGGTGTGGGTGTCTGATTGTTTGTTGACCAACTGCAGCAGTGCTCCAGCAATGGTGGCCATTGTGACATTGTGTTCTTTCCACCGGTCCATGGCCTGTTGGTGTTGTTCCAGCTGCATCCTCTGACTTTGCTCAAGGGTGGATACAATCTGTGCCAACCTGTCTTGGGTATGTTGCTAGGCCCCCAATACCTCTGCAATGACGTCCTGGGCTGCTTCATCTATCCGGTGCCCTACCCCCTGACCCACTGGGGCACTTGACCTTGCCCAGGCCCC
Source organism: Pleurodeles waltl (assembly GCF_031143425.1). Lineage (NCBI taxonomy): Eukaryota > Metazoa > Chordata > Amphibia > Caudata > Salamandridae > Pleurodeles > Pleurodeles waltl. The sequence goes on along the minus strand of NC_090437.1, from coordinate 1,216,659,895 downwards.
TGTGTCGCCTGCGCAGGTCTTGACGTGCCACTTGTACTGGGGCCCTCGTCTTCCTGCATGTTGGGGGTGGGAGACAGTGGCCTCTGTAGCTGTGTTCCACCTGTTTGTGCCATGCGTCCACTGGTGTGGGTTTGCCTCCCCTGGCCTGCTGGTCTTGACTGGGTGTTAGGGGTGACAGTGTTTTCCTGGGTGGGGCTGCTGCATGGTGAGCATCCAGGGCTGTGTGAGGGGCCTGCAAGCTCATCAATGTCCAGGGATCCTTTACCAGTGTCCTGTGATGTGCTTCTGTCTCCCTGGAGTGCTGTGGCACTCCTTGTCCCCTCCATTAGGGTTGCATGGGTGGTGGTGCCTGTTGGTGGACATATAAATGTATGTTACATATGCATGAGGTTTTGAGGTGTACTGAACTGTGCAATTTTGTGCTGGTGTGCCTTTCAGTGGCCTTCCAGGGTGCCTTTGTGAGGTGGTCATTGCATCTAGTGGCAGTGGTGGGGCTACATTGTGGTGGGGGTTATTATTCCATTGTGGGTATGTGCAGGGGTGGGTGGCTGTGCACAGCGGGAGTGATGTAGGCCTGGCAGTGAGTTGTGGGTGATGCAGGGTGGTGGATGTGGTGGGTAAAGGCTGGGTGGGGTGTGGGTCTAGGTGGGTGTGGGTGGGGTGGGGTGGTGCATGCATTACAGGTATGGTGTATATGGGGTAATTGTAGATGACTTACCCAAGTCCATTCCTCCAGTGAGTCCAGTGAGTCCCTCTGGGTGCAGGATGGCGAGTACCTTCTCCTCCCAGTCTGTGTAGTCGGGTGGTGTTGGTGGCGGTCCTCCCCCAGTCTTCTGCATGTGGTGCCTGGATGCCATGGCCCGGCCCTTCCCCCGCAGGTCGTTCCATCTCTTGCGGATGTCGGCCGTGGTGCGTGGATGGTGTCCCACTGAATTCACCCTGTTCACAATGATCTGCCACAGCTCCATTTTCCGTGCGATGGGTGTGTGCTGCACCTCGGACCCGAATATTTGAGGCTCCACTTTTAGAATCTCGGCCACCATGGTCCTTAGCTCCCTTTCAGTGAAGCGAGGATTTTTGGGGGGGGTGTGTGGTGAGGGTGGTGGATGGTTTCGGGACTGGGGACGGGGTTTGGGTGCTCCTGTATGGGTCCCGCCGACAGGAACCTGGCGGGGAGTGGTTGTCTGGGAATTTTTGGTGGGGTTGGGTTTTTCGATCATTATGTGGCGGGTTTCCATTCGCTGCCGCCGGCGGGATTCTGTTCACCGCCGCCACTGCGGTCGGCGTTCTTTCCTGCCATGTTCACAATGACCGCCTTAGTCTGTGAGTTAACATAAATGAGTATTTCCCAGATCCTCGCTTGGTAGCCACAGTTCTCCTACACAACAAAACTCTGCATACCCTTATGTCTCCTGGTTTCCCTGATCTGAATCAATGAGTCACTATGCTCATTGAAACTGTCCAGCATCCACCTCCAGGCCACCAGATCCTCATCAGCTTTTTCATCAGTGTGGGAAAGGTGTAGGTGTTGTTCCTCTGTTAACCCCCAATCAAGAATGTCCCTAATCCATAGGATCTCACTCAGAACCCGGGACCCCATCCAACCAATGGCCACTCTACGTTTGGCTAAAAACAGTGAAAACTGCAGGAACCTGCACTATATCTTGCTACCCCTGGGGCCAGCAGGCAGGCCCCAGCGTTTGGGGAATGGTAATGCCCGTGGCCCCCTCGACTCTAGGCTCCACCTCCCTCAAGAAGCCATGCACCAGTGTACTGCTACGCCATACGTGTGAACGTAGCAATTTTCTCTCCACAGCGCACATAACTAGTTACCCTTTTGGGATCTATACTATTTAACCGGGATGGTGTCACATAAGTGGGGTGTAAATGACTGTGTAAATAACTGAAATGGAACAATTTAAACTTGCTATTACTGGAAACCGCTCTCACCAGGCCACATTCTTGTCCCCAATCCAAATCCCCAATTGGACCCCCCCATGTCCGTCTTCCATACCGCCTTTCCTTTGTATGAACCATTTGCCATGTCTCCCTGGAGAGCCTTGTAATCTATTTTAATATTAATATTAAATTAAGAATATGGATGAATATATATTTATTTTAATAGTTCAAATAATTGAAATTGGCTAGGAGAGGTTGCTGGACGCAGCTGGCTTAAATTTACTACTTCATTTGGACCTTTTGGCTGTAGTAAATTTAGAAATTCAGCAAGTGAATATCGGTGGCCTACTGGGTGGTGTTTTGTACTTTGAATTTGTATATTCCTTCCCATACCCCTCCCACTTAGGTGTCAGTATCCCCCATTTTGCAGCCACTCCCATGTCCCTCCCACATTTACTCCTGAAACATACACATATGTGTGCCATACGTGATGGAAACTTCTCCACAAAAAAGATTAGTGATGGAGCCGGAAGTTGACACACATATGTTAGCATTTTACAGTGCATATGTAGTACTAATTTAATATTACTTCAGCTACTACAAAATACAGTTTGTAAAAAGGCTTTTTATTTTTTCATGCCACATTTGGAGCTCAACAAAGTTTAGGGCTGAAAACCTGGCAATTTACAGAATAATGATGATGACGATTATAATAATGTGTTTTTTGTACGATATTTCATACCATACCTCTTTTATTCCTAAATACAAACATCTTCAAATTATTGACAAAAAATCACGCTTAATTGCATTTGCACTTTTACATATTTTATTTACGTCGAAAATATATTCTTTCTGTGAAGAAACCCCATGCTTATCAGTACCCTTTTCTTGCCCAGAGACCAGATTTAGCTTTGTTTTTCACAGAAGTAAACATCAAAATATTTTTTAAGTGAGAAATTCCATCAAAAAGGTTTGTGAACAAGGTTTGTGACCACCTGCATACTCATACGCTTGTGTATGTCTACTTTTGCAGAATTCCCTGTGCTACAAAAGCCACAACCCAGACAAGGAATAGTATGTGATGCAGGCTGCCTTTTACTTGTGATCATATTAATTTATGTACTTATTATTAATATGCATGTTTGAGTAATCACTGACATAAATCTACACTCATAATTAATAGTATTTGCCCACATACATGTTCCCCAGTTAAGCAAACATATTTCTGAATGGGGCCTTTAGCATCTACTTTCTAACTTATGATCTTGTCTCAACTTCTCATCTTTGTGCATTTTCCATTTGTCATACTCTTTAAGTTGATGATGTAAATGAGTGCATTTAATAAAGATTTTACCTATTTCTAAGCTCTCAAATTTATAGGAGGAGGAATGTGCCCAGGATCAATCAATGTACTTAAGTGGGGAAATGATTATTATAATCCAATCTCCCATATTCTTACTGAACAATTTAGAGCCAGTTTCACAAACTTTCTTTCCATTCCTACGGGAGATTAACAGGCCTACATACGTTCAACTCTGAACAAGCATTTGCAATGCAATGGGTCTCACATATTTGGAACAAGTTAATTGTCATCTTTTGACAACAGTGCCTACGAGCAAAAAGAAAACATGAGAAGAAACTGAGAAAAGACGACTTGGCAAAATAAAATAAAGTTAACTTTAAAAAAATAAAACTTTGCAATTTTGTGCCTGCTGGGCTCGTCACAAGCCTTCTGTTTATCGGGCACTCAAAGTTAAAAGAACAAGTAGTACCTCGATCACGTCGGGAGCAGCCGACGGGACCTAATGAAGTTGCATCAATGAGTGCTTGATCCCTGCTCCTCACAGAGAAACAGAAATGATGCCAGGCATGCCTTGACGAATTAAGAGGCTGTAAAGAAGAGTGCCAGGCAAACCAACAAATGGTGAGCGACAGGCGGGCTCCAAGCCCTGTACTGAACACAGCAGAGCCTTGCAAGCAAAACGCATGCGGTAGAGCATGCACTCGTTGGCTCGACCCTAATGAAAATGGAAAACCCTTAGTAAAGGAATAAAAAAAATTCCAGCATTCACCTTAAGAATTTTTAAATCCCATTAAGGACACAGAGGTGAGGATTATGCTTCTCTTTCTTCACTTTAATTTCTTCAGCAGCCAATCAGAGAGTTAAAACACACAAAACTACAAATCCCAAGACTATACCATAGAGAAGCCCCCATATATAATGCTCACAATAATGTATCAACTCCTCTTTCTTTGCTCCAACATAAATTAAAAGTCTATACGAGTCAACAAGAACATTAACTTGAGCACCAACATGAGATGTAGAAGAGGAACGAACGAAAGTCCAAACTTTGAAGGATGAGGAAGACCGAAGACCTTACACTGGATCCAACTGCAAGGATAAATCCACTTGATACACCAATGGATCATTTATCATCATTACCTGCAAGGAGATGAAAAAGACCAGGCCATTAAACTGAACTAGAATAAAATAATAGTAGTAGAAACGGGGGGAGAAGCACTGAAGATAGAGCATAATAATATCACAAAATAAATGTTACAGTAATAACAACAGATCAAACAGTGCGGGTGGGATAATCCTCGCCTTCTGGTCCTTAATATAATTTAAAAGTTCTTAACGCAAGTGCTAGACATTTTTTTATTCTTTGTCAGGACCGGTGGCTCCGATTATGCTTGTTTAAAGCTGACCCACAACCACAGAAGGAATATCAACAATAGGCTTATAGTAAAAAGATTTAAATGTAGATTCAGATGGCCAATCTGCAGCTCTTAAAATGGCTACCAATCTGGAACCCAAGGCAAAGGATTTTGAAGCCATGGCAAGTTGAATGGGCATCAAACTTCGAAATATCAATGCCTGCCTCACTCAAGAGCCAACAAACCCATCTTGCCAAAATAGCTGACGATACAGGGTGATAAGGCTTAACAAGTGAAATCAATAACTGTCCCCCCGTATCAAAATGAAATTTTTCCGTACTTACCTCATACGGCTTTAAACATTGTACCACACAAAATTTGGGATTGTCTACAAAACAAGAATAAGACACTGATCTTGAATTACACTTGGTACGATGAGAAATGGAAAAGGTTACTCCCTCAGGGGAGAAAACCCTACCTGCCAAATCCAAGGCCCTAACATCAGAAGCCCATTTGCAAGAGATTAAACATAACAACATAGTGAGCTTAGCCGAGAGTTGTTTCCTGGAAAGGAATCTATTGGCTGGTCAAGACTCCAAGAACTTCAAGATTCTATTCACATCCCGAAGGGTAGAATAACGCGGACGAGGGGGGTTAGCCAACCTGATGCCCTTCAGAAGCTTGCAAACAATGGGTAACTCCCCCACCGGTTTACCATCCACCGGCAAATGACCCGCAGATATGGCAGACCAATATGTGGTAACCGATCTGTAAGCTAAACCAGACGGAGCCAGGAAGGATAAAACGTTCAGGACCAGACTTCAATCCGCTGAAGAAGGATCTGCTTTCCTTGCACTGCACTGCACCAAAAACACCATTGTTTCCAAGCGGAAGCATATCTCTTGTGGGTGCTGGAAGACCAGGCCTCTGAAATAAAATCTGAAGACTCCTGCAAAAGGCCTGGGAGACTCCATCTTTCACTGTAAGTCGCCACACCACCAGAGTTAGTTGTCCTGAAAGAATTAGAGGGTATGGAAGGCCCAGTGGGTCCAGAAGAAGGTTCCACTTGTGCGGAATCAATAGTGGATGCTCACAGCTCAATTCCAGAGCCTCTGGGAACCATGCCTGGGATCTCCAGAGAGGAGTCACCAGAATGAGATCTGCCTGCTGATGACACCAAATCTGAGCCAAAACGCTGGGAATCATCAGGAAAGGAGGAAGCGCATAACCCAGATCCAGAGAGCATTCCTGGAGAAAGGCGTCTGTCGCAAGGGCTTCTGGGTTTGGTCTCCAGCTAAAAAATCTCTTCAGATGACGGTTGAGACGGGAGGCAAAAAGGTCTATTGAGAGGGAATGGAGAAACTGAAAAACCTTCGGATGAAGTCTCCAGTCGCTGAAATCCCGAAGGTGGCGAGAATGTCAATCCGCCACTGAAGTGCTCCATCCCGGCAGATATTCCGCTACTACCGAAATCCAGTGTTGCAGACAGAAGTGCCAAAAGTCCTTGGCAATCTCCGCCAGAATGCGAGACTTGGTTCCGCCCAGTTTGTTGACATGTCTCACTGCCGAGATATTGTCCATTCAAGGAAGGATATAACAATCTGTCTTGAGAGGGACAAACTCCTGATCACAAACACGCCCACAAGGAGCTCTATACAATTGATATGAAGGCCCAGTTCCACTTTGGACCAACAATCCCCTGTGGATAGTGGCCCACAACGAGCTCCCCCCCCCAAAAGACTGGCATCGGACTCTATCACAATCTCTGGGGAGGACCCAAAGATGGCCCTGCCATTCCAGGCCTCCATTTGGTCCTCCCACCAGCCCATCTCCGTCTGAGCCACCTACGAAATGGGATCCTGATCCACATAATTGAGGCCTCTCCGAAGATGAGAAGTCTTCAAATGCTGCAGATCCCTGTAGTGAAGGGGACCCAGGAAGATTACCTGGATCGAGGAAGAGAGCAGGCCCACCATACGGGCAATCGTCCTCAATGATAATTTGTCTGGACAATAGTAACCTCAATTCTCTCTTCATTGACTGAATCTTTTGAGGGGGAAGGACCAACTGAGCTAGAGTAGGGTCCACCTGAAAACCCAGGAAATCCAACCGCTGGGACGGAATTAAGACAAAGGTCTGAGTGTTGATTATGAACCCCAGATCCTGGAGTAGGGAAATGGACCACTCCAGATGGGAGATGACCAGGCGAGGACATCCAGCCATGATGAGAATGTAATTGAAGTAAATTCTCAGATGCACCCCCCTTGCTCGGAGGAACTCCATAACATGCTGCATCACCTTCATGAAGCACCAAGGAGCTGATGAGAGGCCGAAAGGAAGGACTTTGTATTCATAACAATGGCCCTCCCAAAGAAACTGGAGAAACCGACGGTGGGGAGGAAAAATAGGGATGGCCAAGTAAGCATCCTTCAAGTCTAAATGAACCATCCAGTCTTGTTCGTGAAGAATGTCTCTTAGTAAGTGCACGCCTTCCATTTTAGCGATAAACCAAACATCCATTGAATTCTTTGAGGTTCAAAATAAGGCAGGAGCCCACACCTTTTTTGTCCACTAAAATAATTGAGCTGAGAAACCCCACAGGGTGTGGGTGAGCTTCAACAATATCGCCTTTTTGCAAGAGTGCTGCAATTTCTGCAGAAATGAAATTGCTATCTCGATGGGAAAAAAATACATCGGACGAGGAGGGGACAACTGGAGGGAGAGTCGTAAAATTCTAGCTTGAAGCCCTGAATGGCCTCCAGGACCCAAGAGTTGTGAGTGATCTTGTGCCAAGCCTGTTGGAAAGACCCTGTCTTGCCCGTAAATCAACCTCTGAGCTATAAATTAGGCTCACCTGCAGATCCCACGTCCTGGGAGTAGGATTCTTTGCCTGTGGACCTCCCTCTTCAGAATTTGGAGCAACCTGCTTTCGGGCAGGAGGGGTAGAAGGTGGACAGGGAGGAGTCATAGTCTTCGAAACCCTCTCTTCCCTGCTGATAGAAACCCCAATGAGGGCCATGATTGCTGAAGCGGTCGAAAGCGCGCCCTCAGTAGCATCTGGCCTCTTGAAAAAGTGGACAAAGTACCTTTTTGATAGAACCTTGGACCTTGTCCAGATTGGTGTAAGTCGCTGCAAATTTAGAAAGCTCTTTGAGGAAAGGAGAACCAAAAAGCAAACCTTGGGCCAAAGGCCCGACTCAGAGGAAGCAAGGTCTTCTAACTTGGGATCCATCTTTCTCAAAACAAAGCACCGACTTTCGTTTAAAAATCGCACAATTTGTGTTCCCCAGGAAGAATAGGACCCTTTGAGCCCAACCCACCAGAAAATCAGGGTCAATGGAATTTCCAGATTCTTTAGCCTGAAACCCCAGTTCTAGAATCTTGGTTAAGGGGCCCGTCACATCCAGGAGCATGTCCTGGTAACTGCGCTAAGCGCGGTCTATACCCTTCTTGGGGTCCTTTGAAAACATTTTTAAATATGTGACCAGTGTGGGGTCCAGTTCTGGAGTCTCTGTCACTTTGGAAGGGATATCCGGTCTCAGCAATTCAGAGCGCAGTCTGGAGCGAACCTCCTTCTCAAACCCATGCCGAATTTGGGACTCTACATAGTCCACGACTTCCGCAGGAGGAAGCCATAGAGAGAATCTGGAATGAACAATATCCTCCGGCTCAAAAGTAAGTACTTTCAAGGTAGTAACAGATTCTTCCAGGTGGTGTGTCTTCTTCTTGCGCTTCCGGGGAGGGACGTCCCCTTGGTCTGAGGAACGGGCTGATGACGAGGAGTCCAATTCCTTCCTAGTTCTAGACTTCGGGGTGGAAGCAGAAGTGTTATAATCATGTTCCTTGGCCAGGGATCTGATAAGACTCTCAAAATTAGCAGTATGCAGATCTCTATCCTGCTTGTGGGCCTGCGAATTGATAGGTACCATTCTTTGATAATCTGAGACCCAGAGGGGGCCACCCATCCCTGCTGCTCGGCAATGCCAATGAGATGACGCTTAATAGGCCTAAAAGTCTGGGCCAAGGCTTGATTTACTGTGTGACGCACACCAGCATCTGAGGCATAGACAAGGTCCTGTTCAAAACATCCAGCAGGATCATCCACATAATATTCATCACCCATCTGTTCATTATGTGCAGCCATGCTGACTAGATGCAAAACAAAATTCCAGGGGAGCAGTCAACAAGGTGATGTAGGCCAAAGGGCAGGTAACAAGCCCTGAAAAACAGGGGAGAAATCAAGTTTGGATGTGGAGGGAGCCCTGCTCAGAGAGAAAACAGGCCCAGACTGTGTCAAAATTATTTCAACCCCAAGGAGAACACTCTTGGGGCATAACACGGGGAGTGAACAGCTTTTCTGAGGGCCAGGGACGAGAACACGCACCTCAACGTGTTCAGTCCCGACACTCATAATTAGCATATTCGTGCTAGCCAAGGAACTGTAGAAATAGAAAGAGGACCGCACGGCACTCCCACTCCACTGAAAGTACGCGTGCAAGGAGGCCGCGTACGGGAGGTGAAGATGCTCCCCAATGAAAACGGGTAGCGGTTAACAACGTGTGCGCAGAGCGATAGAATGATGCGATGGCGCCGCAATTCATAATTAACAAACAGAACCAGTACAAATATTAGCAATACACATGTAGAATCAAGGAAAAGAGTTGATGGTACTTAACTGGCTGCGAAGCAGCAAAGAAAGAAGAGTTGATACATTGTGTGAGCATAGGGGTTCCTTCTCTATGGTTATCACATGTTGTGTATACTTTTGGGATTTGTAGTTTTTTGTGTTTCAACTCTCTGATTGGCTGCTGAAGAAATTAAAGTGAAGAAAGAGAAGCATAATCGGAGCCTCTGGTCCTGACACAGAATTTGGATTTACACGTGAGGAAGCCACACAAATGAAAAAGTCTGCCAATGGGGCATACTATTCTTCTGAGTAACTTAAGGAAACGGTGGGCAAATAAAGATTGGGGTGAAAAGTTACCACGCTAAGTCAGAACTTTCTGGCAGTCACAAAAGCAGAAAAGGTCACCCCCAACGCCCTGTGAGTGTAGAATAAGGGCTTGCACCATAGGAAAAATGAAAAAATGTTTCCCTGTGGTGAAAAAAACAGCAAAAATTAAATAACTAATCTTGCTTTTTAACTAGGCTACACTTTGGATGAGTGTCCTTCAGTGGACAGAAAGACAAGCATACGAATAGATGGACAACCGTATTCCTGGCAGATAATTAAAGCATGGCATATGCGTAACCTGTTCCTTTTGTAGAAAACTAAAGACGGAAGTACAGGCATTTCGGGCCTGATTTATGAAAAGTTAGCGCTGCCTTTACATCATTTTTTTATGCAAAAGCAGTGCAAACGTACAAAATAGGGCCCTTATTTCTACTTTTTTTGCTCTGCATTTGCATCATTTCTTGACGCAAAAGCGGCGCACACTTACAAAATATAACTGTGTTTCGTAAATTTGCGCCACTTTTGCGTCAAGAAATGACGCAAATGCGGCACAAAAATTTTGAAATATGGGCCTATATTTTGTAAGCTTACGCCGCCTATTGCATCAAAAAATGATTTAAAGGCTGCGCTAACTTTTCATAAATCAGGTCCTTTGTTTCTCTTACTTGTGCATGTTCCCTTGTGAATGCCGCCTATGTCACTCAGCTGCACCAAGAGTGGTTTTGAACTCAACACAAACTCTCTATTAGTAATTTATTTTGCCCCTAATATATTTAAGTGTGCAAAAAAAAATGTATGTCCTACGTTGCATAAAAATGTGTATAATAATTAGATTTGCAAATTAATTTATCAATCCTTTTGTTCAGTGAAATCAAAGACGTCAAGGCCCATATTTATACTTTTTGACGCTAAACTGCGCTAACGCAGTTTAGCGTCAAAAAATTTTGCGCCGTCTAACGCCATTCTGAAGCGCCATGCGGGCGCCGTATTTATTGAATGGCGTTAGCCGGCGCAAGCAGACCGGCGCTGCCTGGTGTGCGTGGAAAAAAAACACGTACACCAGGCAGCGCCGGCGTAGGGAAAAATGGCGTTAGGGCGTCTTAAAAATGGCAGAAATCAGGTTGATGCTAAAAAATCGTCTTAACCCGATTTGCGCCATTTTTAACGACGCCCAGACGCCATTTACATGACTCCTGTCTTAGTAAAGACAGGAGTCATGCCCCCTTGCCCAATGGCCATGCCCAGGGGACTTATGTCCCCTGGGCATGGTCATTGGGCATAGTGGCATGTAGGGGGGCACAAATAAGGCCCCCCTATGCCACCCAAAAAAACAAAAAAAAAGAAAAATTTATACTTACCTGAACTTACCTGAATGTCCCTGGGATGGGTCCCTCCATCCTTGGGTGTCCTCCTGGGGTGGGCAAGGGTGGCAGGGGGGGTCCCTGGGGGCAGGGGAGGGCACCTGTGGGCTCATTTTGAGCCCACAGGCCCCTTAACGCCTACCCTGACCCAGGCGTTAAAAAGTGGCGCAAATGCGGGTTTTTTGACCCGACCACTCCCGGGCGTGATTTTTGCCCAGGAGTATAAATACGACGCATTTGCGTCGCAGTCATTTTTTTAGACGGGAACGCCTTCCTTGCATCTCATTAACGCAAGGAAGGCGTTCACGCAAAAAAATTACGCTATTTGCCCATACTTTGGCGCTATATAAATATGGCATTAGTTTTGCGCCGAATTTGCGTCGAAAAAAACGACGCTAATTCGGCGCAAACGGAGTATAAATATGCCCCCAAATGTTTCTACTGTTCAAACATAGACAGCACATCGAGCATTAAACTTACACAGGCTACTGCTTTTTATTTGCTTCAGACAGTTATACTTTGATTATAAACCATTATTTTTGTTTTCTAAACACATTGCTTTCCTTTCCTAAATGAGCAAAACATGAATATATTAGTCACCCGAATAAATCCTCCGTTAGTTTTAAAGCTGATTAATATCATGAAAGACAGTTATCCATTTTTCTCCAGCCCTGATCACTTTATCTCCACTTTTCTCATACATAGACCATTTTATAATTTCCATTATCCAGTCCTTGATGAAAGTTATGGTCCATTTAGTTAATGTTATATTTTTGCTGCAACAGAAATGTACAGCAAAATTCAATCTAGTACTGCAGAGAGATTGTTAAAGTTTGAGAACAGGGTTGACAATTTTCTGCAGTTAATTAATAAGAATTCCTGAACCCATCTTTGCAATATCTGCTGTTCCTGTCATACTGGTTATATGATGCATTGGCACATATACTATATTCGAGGACCCCCACTGACCTTATGTTAACAACACAGTCATCATTCCCCAATATGCTGAGGTTTTGACCTTTGCCTGCCCTTTGGCGGGTGCAGGCTACCACATATAAACTTCCTCACACCATGTTGACAATACAATTGTATAAAGAAGAACAATAAAGCTGGTCCTCTCCTCCTGCTTATGGCACTGTCTCTAATCTGAATTTTTTTCATTTTAATTATCTTTTAATTCCTTTTTTTATCACAAAGATACAATCGAGAAAGCCTGGCGCAAGGACCACACCACAGATAACATTTCTGCCCTCAAGAACGCCACCCGCGAACACCACCAACTGATCCGCCCCGCCAAAAGATACTCCTTCACATACAGACTGGACAAAAACACTCACAACAGCAAAGAACTCTTCAACATTGTCAAAGAGCTCTCCAACCCTAACGCCAACGCCAACGCCATCACGCCCTCACAAGACCTCTGCAACTCCCTCGCCACCTTCTTCCATCGTAAGATCACCGACCTACACGACAGCTTCGGACACCAGACCCAGCCAACCACCATAGAACCTACAACCCCAGCCATCACCCTCAACGCCTGGACTCACATCAACACGGAAGAGACCAAAGCCACCATGAACTCCATCCACTCCGGTGCCCCCTCAGACCCCTGCCCACACTTCATCTTCAACAAAGCCGACGACATCATCGCCCCGCATCTCCAGACCATCATCAACAGCTCGTTTGCTTCTGCCACCTTCCCTGAGAGCTGGAAACACGCAGAAGTCAACGCCCTACTGAAGAAACCTAAGGCGGACCCCAGCGACCTGAAGAACTTCCGCCCCATCTCGCTCCTCCCCTTCCCCACCAAATTCATAGAGAAGACCGTCAACAAGCAACTTACCAACTTCCTGGAAGACAACAACCTACTCGACCCCTCTCAGTCCGGATTCCGAGCCAATCACAGCACAGAAATCGCCCTCATCTCAGTCACAGACGACATCAGAACTCTGATGGACAACGGAGAAACAGTCGCCCTCATCCCCCTCGACCTCTCGGCTGCCTTCGACACCGTCTGCCACCGAACCCTAATATCCCGCCTCCGCTCCACCGGGATCCAAGGTCAGGCCCTGGACTGGATCACCTCCTTCCTCTCCAACCGCTCCCAAAGAGTCTACCTCCCACCTTTGCGCTCAGACCCCACCGAGATCATCTGCGGCGTCCCACAAGGCTCCTCGCTCAGCCCGACTCTCTTCAATGTCTACATGAGCCCCCTCGCCGACATCGTACGCAAACACAACATCAACATCACCTCCTACGCCGACGACACACAGCTGATACTTTCCCTCACCAAGGACCCCACCAGCGCCAAGACCAACCTGCAAGATGGAATGAGAGACGTCTCAGAATGGATGAAACTCAGCCGTCTCAAACTGAACTCAGACAAAACGGAAGTCCTCATCCTCGGAAACACCCCGTCTGCCTGGGACGACTCCTGGTGGCCCACTGCCCTTGGCACCGCACCTACCCCCTCAGACCACGCACGCAACCTCGGATTCATCCTGGACCCTCTTCTCACCATGACCAAACAAGTCAACGCTGTATCATCCTCCTGATTCCTCACCCTCCGCATGCTCCAAAAGATCTCCCGTTGGATCCCCGCCGACACCAGGAAGACCGTGACCCACGCCCTCGTCATGAGCCGTCTAGACTACGGCAACACCCTATACGCAGGAACCACGGCTAAACTCCAGAAACGCCTGCAGCAAATTCAAAACGCCTCTGCCCGACTCGTCCTCGACATACCCTGCAACAGCCACGTCTCCGCCCACCTGAGACACCTGCACTGGCTTCCCGTCAACAAAAGGATCACCTTCCGGCTCCTCACCCACGCACACAAAGCCCTCCACAACAAGGGACCCGAATACCTCAACCATCGCCTCAGTTTCTACACGCCAACCCGTCAGCTTCGCTCCGCCACCTCGCACTCGCCGCCGTCCCCCGCATCCGCCGCACCACGGCAGGTGAGAAATCCTTCTCCTACCTGCCGGCCAAGACATGGAATTCCCTCCCCACCAACCTCAGGACCACCCAGGACCACCTCGCATTCCGGAGGCAACTCAAGACCTGGCTCTTCGAGCAGCAGTAACCCCTTCCCCCTAGCCCTTTGAGACCCTCACGGGTGAGTAGCGCGCTTTATAAATGTTTTTGATTTGATTTGATTTGAACGTGCACGGGTAAAACTGGAAACAGGCACTTAGGCACATGTTTAAGAAAAAGTGGCACATCAGCTATGATGTGCCACTTTTCTTGCGCCCCCCCCTACCAGCACCTTACGACACGATGGTTGCCCCATATATATAATGCGGTGCACCATGGCGGTTGTTGGCACAATAGCATCAAATATTTTGACACTCTTGTGGTGCTTTGCTACACTTGCATCAAAAAGTTTGAAGCTAGTGCAGCAAAGTGCAAGGAGATCCACAGGTTTCTATAGGAGCGTCATTTTAACACCTGATCTGAGCAGGTGTTCAAAGTGATGCCAAAAATGGCACACTGAAATCTTTTAAATTTTACTACGCCATTTTTGCGGGCCTCCTAGAGCCAGGACGTCCCCCTTCATTATGCCTGGCACAAGTGGTTACAAAGTGGCACAATGAATGCATTGCACCACTTTGTAAATATGGCATGCAGAAAAGCCACTTTAGCGCCACCTCACTGTAAAAACAATGACACTATGTCTGCGCTAAGGTGGCGTTAGGGGCTCTTAAATATGCCCCTGTAAACATGGGGAGAAAGCAGTAAGGCTATAAGCATTAGAGTTGCAGGAAAGAGAGTCATAGATGTCTATCATCACCATGCAAGATAGGAATTGTCACTTTTCATGCCCCCTGTTGACAATGCATCAGCATTTGTTGCATATTATGAGAAGCTCCGTAGCTTTGATAGTACTGAGACAGCATTTGTCACATATTATGGGCTCTGTAGCTTTGATGCTACTGAGGCAGCCTTTGTCACATAATATGAACTCTATAACATTGATAGCACTGAGACAGCCTTTGTCACATATTATCAGCTATATAGCTTTATTTGAACCAAGACTGAATTTGTGGGCCTCTTGCAACTCCCGACTCTCTGCTCTTGAAGACAGGTCTCTATTAGACATCAACATTATCATTCCGACCTTCCTACCTGTAAATCCCTGGGGGATGACAGATTCAGTGAATACTTCTACTAAACTCATTCTGCACTCCTTGCTCCAATGCTTCATGTTGTTTTCAAAGAAGATAAAACAATTTCTATCAATACTATTATATTGCTTACTTTAAAGCTTTAAAGGCTGGGATAGGCCCTTGCGAATGCCTGAGCTATTGTCTGTGTACTTGATTAACTTGATGACAAGGCTCAGGCCAAAATTCTGGCTCACTGGCTAAATAAGGTGTTCACTTTACTGATATATTCATTGTTGGTGTATTTGGTCTTGGACGTTTATCCAAGACACACTTACAGACTATGGCAGGTCTCCTATGGAGGTCCAAAGACCTCATGGTAGATACATTGGCCCTTTAGATACCAAAAAGACCTTCCACCATGTTGGATGAATATATTTTTTCAAGCCCTTGAAAGAGCAGACCAGGGGGCAGGATTTTATTTCTGAAGTATTTTGGTTGTACAGCTTCCCAAAGGCACATGTTAACTATGGTGGCTTCCTATCCAGATAGAGCACAATGAAAGGGGAACTTGTTAGGGCTTTCTACTCGTTGGAAAGCACTGGAATATTTTTACCTTCTTCTTCTATTGGCCTCTGATTGCCTATCAGTTGCAATTTGTAAATCTGAGAATATCCATGGTATCCATGTGAGAACTATCATAATTAACACGATTTTATATGCTAAAGACATCCTATTTATGCTTACTCACACTAAAAACATCCACACCTGCTTTGATGATGATTGTTCAATCTTGTTTATACTTATCCTTTCATAAGTTCAATTGGGGAATATGGTGAGCACTGCCTTTGCTTTTTGGCATGACCAAGCTAGCTTTGCAGGTTTGACATGACATGGGTCCCTAAAGGACTCAAACATATAGGAAATTGTGACAAAAGGACTTGAAGAGCATGGATGAGGTCAACCAATATTACTGATTGTACAATTGCAGAATGACTTTGCAGAATATTTGCAACTTAATCAGGCAGGGTCCAGACAATAAAGATGACAATGGTTTCTGAGTTTAATTACATTTTCAACACTCTTCCACTGCATGCCTACAAATAATTACTTCTGCAGATTGCCTTTGCCATTAAATCATACATATGGGAAAGACTGATTCCAATTGCATGCCCACATAATGTTTAATGGACTAAGCGGTCACATATTGAGTTATATTCCCTGGCACACCACTTACCCCAATTAACCGATCTTCTTCACCAGAATGTGGCCCTCTCTGCATGCTTGCTGTAGAACAATATGCACTACAACACATGGCAATGAGTTTCACTGTTGTACCTACAGATCACTGCTTCCTACACTAGATATTTTCATAATGAAGGTGATACTGGCCATATGGGAGACTGAACAAGAGGGAGATCATTAGTGCTTGTTCCTTGTCTATTTTCACCCATTCAACTACATCACTTTAGGGGTTTATTAGGACTCTCACCCACTAGTGGCATGATTGGTCATAGAGTCCTCGTCCATCTACTTAATGTATCTGGACAGGCTCAACCTTGAGAATCAAGGGAGCTCTTTGGTATTTGGTATATCCTACAGGGTAACATTTTCTAAGGTACCCACAGGTTTGTTTTATTTCAAGTTAATCTGGGCAATGTTAAAAACAGGTGGGGACACTTAGTGAGAGTGTTAGTATCCCTAGTGTGCCTGGGACAACATGTTTCAACCAACACACCAATACGTCAATGGATTATTTGGATTTCATGAGGACCTACAAGTCATCCTGTCCGAATTCCTATAATAAAGTTGTTTTTCCACTTAGTGTGGGTAGACCAATTGTGAACTGCTCATACAAAGATTCAAGAATTCCATACATATTGACCTATTATATTTCTTTTGCTAAGTTCATCTGTTGGTACCAGAGAGATATATGATTAGCAGAACAAGTAGCGGTTGTATGCTGTAGTGTGTCATTCTGTGAACACTGCACTCCAACCAGGACAAATATGTGATTCCAAAAAAGTCCGTATTCATTGGCTAAACTTGTTTAGATGCACTAAAACATTGTCTAGGGTGAGGCATTAGGTTTTAAACTGTGTTGTGCACATTATACAGCATGCGCATTATCACCTTTATGCAAAGTGCATGTCTTAGTTAGGAACGTGTACTTCTTGGCTCCATGGGGACAAAGTGGCAGGTAGACCTTGATGTCACACTCTAGCAGTGGATAAGGCAGAAGTAAGGAGCTTAGAACCCAGTATTTAGCGTCACTGAGAAAAGAATGCGTCCCTCCCTTCCCACCTGCTTTGTCCAAAGTCTTTGTCTGGCCTGGAATCTATTAGGTTCCTCCTTTCTCCTCATCTTAAAGGTAGCCAGTTTACTAGCCCTATATATCAGGCGCATTCCCGTCTGTAGTATGTGACCAGCACACACTGCTTCAGTAGAATTTGACATGTCACCCATTGTAGTTTTATATTAATTAATATAGTTTATGAATCGCCCTGGGTTATTGCGGAGATGTCCATGGGATTTCCTAATTTAATCCACTCCTGTGGGTTGATAAATGGTGTATCCATCCCTGTTCTTTTTCTAATAGGGATATTTTCGGGAAAGGTAACTGTGCTTAAATTGGTCAACCACTACTCACTTGAGATTGTCAGCTCTCTGTTCTGCTGACAGGAAGTGGTTTCATATCTTTGTAGAGTCCCTTTCACATCTCATATTAATACGATGTTGTCAAGATCTGGGTTTTAACTTTCCTTATAGCCATCCCTACATACCAAAGGTGGCACAGATAGATGATTAGATAAATCACACATGTGGAGTTACAATTAGTATGTTCTCTTAATGGTCATAATTTTTCTAGGCCCAATTAGTTCTTCTGGTCTTAGTTGTCAGGTTGCACACACTGCAGTGTCTGCAAGGGTAGTGACCAACTACCTTGGGGAAGTTCCAACTTAGGTATGTTATAGATCCTTCGCTCTGTTTTTCTAAAATCATAATACGTACCAAATAATCTTTCAGACTGTAGTTTCTCCTATGGGATAATAGTGGGTTTTCGAACTTAAGTGTCCCTGTTTAGAGAAGTGTGAGAAAACAGGGCCGATTGCAGTACTTCCAAAGTCTTATACTACCTTATGTTTACATGTGAGTCATCCCTAAGGTGTGCCCTATTTGCCCCTAGGGTGCCATGTAACTATAAGCGGGGACCTCATAAAAACAGTTTTATAAGCCCTGGTGAGGTAAAACAGACAAATTTGCTTTTCCCTCATTGTAGTGAATGGCCTCCTTAGACTAAAATGAGGAGACCTACCAGATCCCTACAAGGAATAACATCAGGAGAAGAAGGTCTGCCCTGCTGGACCCCTGACACTGTACTCTGAAAGACTGCACCAGCTGCACACTTGGGCTCCACCACAAGAAGGACTTTGCCTGGCTTCAACTGGTTCAAGGAGGGACTCCCTGTTTGCTACAGGTGAGAAATAGATAGCTAGAGTCCCCTGTATCACATCCTGAAGAAACTGACCAGCTCACCACTGTCCAGTGGCCGTTTTGGAGTTTGAGCCAGGTGCATTCTGGGAGTTGTAGTCCGCACCCTCAAGGAGCAACTCAGGAGTTTCTGGAACTTTGGGGTGAGCTGTAGACTCCAAAAGAACCTTAAAAGGCATTCTGGAAGATAATCCAGACGTTTGGAAAGATTGGAGAACATTTTAGAAAAAGCTCAGGAAAGGGACTGACCAGTCGCAGCAACTCTAGCCGGCTTGCCTCAACCGCGACCCGGCCTGGCTTGCAGGTTTGTCCTGCTGATGAAAATGGGAGACACGACCAGATGGTAAGCTGGTCATCCCTGTGAGTGTGAGTAGGCACTTTCATCCCTAACAGGTAAAAGGGATCCCTACCACTGGCCTGAGAGACACCTGTGCCAGTTACACTATAGTGAGTAACCAGTTGGTGACCCCAGACATATATGCCCCAGGAGAGACCAGGAAAGTCAAGACAGCCACAAGTGAGGTCACCTTCAAACCTGTAGCCATAGTGCCCCTAGAGAGGAAGGGTATCCTTGGCTGGGTTAGGGTGGTAGTCAGTACTGACCTCCCCCTACACTGTATCCTGGGCAATGACCTCCCAGAGGTGAATCTAGTCCCAGATGGGGCGGGTGCCCAGGGTGCCCCCCCCAAACCAAAGTCCTGGGGAACTAGTCCCTACATTTAGGAGACAGGAGTCCCCAAGAAAAGTAAAGGAGAAAAAGAAGTGTAGGCCACTCTTAAAGAGAGTTTCAGGGAGTCAAAGGTCTTCTGTCCCAGTAGGGGGGAACCTAGAGTTGGCAATGGTGAGGCCTTACCTGACCCCAAGGAAGTCCTGAGTAGTCAGGCACCGGTCCAGATGCAGGGTGTTGCCCTTGCACTGACAGAAGGGAGAGTGGAAGGAGGGTGTCTGCCACAGGAAGTGGCCCCCCACTCTAGACAGCAAGAGGGGTGCCAGGACCCCACAGTTGCCCCTAATGCAGCTCACCAAGCTGTCTGTGGAGAGCTTATGGTGTGGTTCTGGGTGCTGACAGCTGTCAGTAGCATCTGCTGGGTGCTGGCCTTCATGGCAGCACTGCACTTGGCCTGGGAGCCAGACCCCAGTCCAAAAGCAAAGTAGGCCCCCTGACCCTGTTGGTCATGGTGAGGTTGCTCAAGTGTTGGGTGACCTATTTGGGTAAGCTGGGTGTAGCACCTAGCAAAGTTAGGGATAGGGGAGGTGGGCTCCTCACTACCCAAGTTGGCAGAAAGAGAGGAGGAAGACTCCCCTAGAGAAGTTACATTTTAAAGTGGGTCCTTTCAATGTTGGGATGGGTTCACTCCATAGAGAGAGTAACCATGACAGGAGGATGTAAGTCAGAGTAGGTCCTGCAAAGGGACAGCCAGTTTTCTTCACTGTCTTCCTCACCTGACAATCCAGGAAGACTCTCCCAGGGTTGGGCTGAGTCTCCTGGGCGTGTTTGGGCTGGGGGGAGGGGCTAGTGTGAGAAAACAGGGCTGATTGCAGAGGCCTCCTAACTTTTTCCCCCCATTTTTCACTTTTTGCTGGTGTTTTCCTGACTCTGATGGTGTCCTGTGTACTGCTAACCAGTCCCAGGGCCGGTGCTCTGTGTTAACTGAGTATGCAAATTAAGCTAATTATAATTGGCAATGTCAACCTACCTATAGGTCCCTAGTATATGGTAGGGCATGTAGGTTTAGGGACCCCAGCATAGCTGGGGCACCCATAGGTGCACTGCTGAGGTGCCCAGTGTCATTTTAAAGGCAGGCCTGCCTTGCTGGCAGCTTTTAAATTAAAGTTAAATGCAAATTCAACTTTGAAATTAAAAGTACTTCCAAAGTCTTAAACTACCTTATTTTACATATGTCCCCCTATGGTGTACCCTATGTGTTCCTAGGGTCGGGTGCTATGTAACTATAAGCAGGGACCTTATAAAAATAGCCCTGGTGAGGTAAAACAGACAGATTCATTTTTCCCTCACTGTAGTGAATGGCCTCCATAGGCTAAAATGGGGAGACTTTATTTTGATTAACAAAGTCCCCTTAAGTGTCAGATACCTCAAGTTTGGTATCTAATTAATTGTTATAATAACTCCCACAATTTACAGTTGTTGAGTTTAATATAACTAGTTTAGGTAAAGAGTGTTAAACTCTACCTGAAATGTTGCCAACTTCAGCTCGGTAGTGCCCTTCTCTGATTGGTCAGCCTCTGGCAGCTTGGCCAGGCTGCCTTGATGAGGTGTGAAGTGGCCTGGGCTGAACACAAAGGATGTGCCTGGAGGAGGAGAACTACCTCAGCAGATGAGGAAGCAGGAAGGGGGGAGGTCTGCCAAACTGGTTTTCAAAGGCAGGGAAGGACATTTGGAGCAACCTGGCACCTTCCTCACATCCTGCAGCTCCAGACAATTAGGTGCCCTCTTGATTAGATTAGGAGAGGGCAGGAGAGGGGTGCGTTTCAGATCTGTAGTCACACCAGTGAGTGGGCTCAGCCAGATGTAACCTCCAAAAACAAGTTTCAGCCATGATGGATTTTTGAAGAATGTTGCTCCCTGAGATTGATTTTTGCCACACTTCCCAGGAAGTGGTAATCACAGGGGGAAGGACCCTGCATCTGATTAGAGAACCAGGCCCCCCTGTGTTTCACCCAGGAGCAAGGATAAATATGGCAGAGTTTCACCCACCCCTCGGAGTCCTACCAGATCCCTACAAGGAAGAATATCAGGAGAAGAAGGACAGCCCTGCTGGACCCCTGACCTGCACCTGGACAGCCCTGCTGGACCACTGACCTGCACCTGGATACTGCACTCTGAAGGACTCCACCAGCTGCACACTTGGGCTCCACCTCAAGAAGGACGTTGCCTGGCTTCAACTGGTTCAAGGAGGGACTCCCTGTTTGCTACAGGTGAATAATAGCTAACCCCAGTCCCCTGCATCAAATCCTGAAGATACTGACCAGCTGACCACTGTCCATTTTGGAGTTTGAGCCAGGTGCATTCTGGGAGCTGTAGTCCACACCCTCAAGGAGAAACTCAGAGCTTCTGGAATCCTGTGGTGAGCTGTGGACTCCAAAAGAACCTTAAAAGACCTTCTGGAAGAAGATCCAGAAGTCTGGAGAAGATTGGAGAACTTTTTGGAAAAAGCTCCTGTTAGAAATGGGGTCTTTGGTTGGCAGTCAGGTTTTCCCCTGTCCAAGCAAGGACCCTCAGTCTAGTCAGGGTAAAAGAGAATCACCCTCAGCTAACCCCTCCTTACCCCCTTGGTAGCTTGGGACGAGCAGTAGGCTTAATTTCAGAGTGCTAGGTGTGAAGTATTTGTACCACCACACACAGTAACTTAATAAAAACACTACAAAATTACACAACACAGGTTAAGAGAAATAGAGAATATTTATCTAAACAAAACAAGACCAAAACAACAAAACTCCACAATACACAAGTCAAGTTATCAAATAAAAAGTGAAAAGAGTATTTATGTAGTTTTAAACACACACTAACACTGTTAGCGTGAAAAGGTACCTTGGATGCGTCAAAAATAACCCTGCACAGACGAGTGTGCATCAAAAAGGGCTTGCGATGATGTGTTGATATCACTTACGAGTGAGAACTTGCGTCGTTTCTCCTTTTGTTGGTTCGGGCGCGTCATTTCTTCTCTCCGCAGGAGAGCAATGCGTCGATCCGGTCAGCACTCTCGGGTCTGGGCAGGCCTTGCATTGTTTTTACTCGCCCAGTGGTGTTTGCGTCGGAAATCAAGCCGTACGATGATACAAAAACCACGCAGTGCGGGTTCCGATATTTCCAGCCTCCGTCAGCGATGCTGCGCGTCATTTCTCCAGCTCCGTGCATCGATTCTTTGGTCGCGTTGCAGGCGAGTTTCGATTTTCAGCCGCGAAGCCAGCGGCATGTCGATTTTTCAGCCGCAGATCGAAGTTGCGTCGATCTTTTCCCCGCACTGTGTTCTGTGCGTGGATTTCTTCCTCCTTTCAGGGTCCCAGGAACTGGATGGGCACCACAGGGCAGAGTAGGAGTTTCTGGCAGGGAGAAGTCTTTGCTGTCCCTGAGACTTCAAACAACAGGAGGCAAGCTCTAAATCAAGCCCTTGGAGATCTTCACAAGATGGAAGGCACACAAAGTCCAGTCTTTGCCCTCTTACTCTGGCAGAATCAGCAACTGCAGGATAGCTCCACAAAGCACAGTCACATGCAGGGCAGCTCTTTTTCCTCAGCTCTTCAGCTCTTCTCCAGGCAGATGTTCCCCTTGGTTTCCAGAAGTGTTCTAAAGTCTGTGGTTTTGGGTGCCCTTCTTATACCCAATTTGTCCTTTAAAGTAGGGCTACTTCAAAGTAAAGTCTCTCTTGAATGTGAAATTTTGCCTTGCCCATGCCAGGCCCCAGACACTCACAGAAAATGCAGTGACAGGTCTGAGATATGATTACGGAGCTACTTATGTGGGTGGCGCAACCAGTGCTGCAGGCCCACTAGTAGCATTTGATTTACAGGCCCTGGGCACCTCTAGTGCACTGTACTAGGGACTTACTAATAAATCAAATATGCCAATCATGGATAAGCCAATTACATACACATTTTGTAAAGGAGCACTTGCACTTTAGCACTGGTTAGCAGTGATAAAGTGCCCAGAGTAATAAAAACAGCAAATCAGAGTCCAGCACACATCAATAACGTGGGAAACAGAGGCAAAAAGTTAAGGGAGACCACGCCAAGGATGAAAAGTCTAACAGCTCCTTAAAGGGACCGACCCGCAACGGCAACTCTAGGTGGCTTGTCTCAATTGTGACCCTGCCTGGCTTGCAGGTTCGTCCCGCTGAAGAAAGTCTCCAAAAAAGTGACTACGTTTGAATGTAGAAAGATGACCGGAACCTCCCGAGCAGAGTATCCGAAGAGGGCTCCAGGAACGTAAGATCAAGATTCAGGTTCGGCCCGATCGAAGGATTTTCATCTTAAAAAATCATCCAAGTCCGAACATGGAAGTCTTCACCGAGGGCTCCCGCAATGCGTATCCGAGGAAGGGCTGCAGGGGGTCAGATCGGACTGGCGACTTCGTCCCGCTGAAGAAAATCTTCAAGAAAGCGACTAAGTCTGAAGGTAAATTTTTGACCGAGGTCTTCTGCTTGCTGTAGCCAAGCAGGGCTCCATCGTGGTCACCCTTAAACTTTGGCTTTGCCCTGGTCGAGGTGCGACCAGATTGGCACTTTTTGTTTCTAGGCGCTAAAAAACACTAATCCTTTAAAAATTCATATCTCCGGTTCCCCTTATCCGGTTTTATTAGTTTTGGTGTCATTTTAAAGATACAAATATAGTCTATTTTTATAAATTGGTGTTGGGTTTTTATTGTGTCTTGTGTTCTACTTATATACTGTTTTGTGTTTTTTAAATGCTTTACAAACTATTCACCTAAGTTAAGCCTTCTCGTTCGTTTCCAAGCTACCAAGGGTTGAGCTGGGTTTAATTTATTTACCTGCCCTTACCAATAATCCACTTTCCAACAAGGAGGATCCAGTTCTTGTTAATAATCTTTTTTATCTGATTGGAAGCTATAATATAGGTAGTTACTCAGATCATCCTGTTGATAGTCTTCTGATTTATTGCTCTTTATTATGATTTCTGGATAATTCTCTTGGAATAGCTTCTTTCTTTAAATATTCTGGTTAATGCATCTGCTTGTTTTTGAATATCCTCTATTCTGCTTCAAAGCCACAGAACTTATCCCTAGGGCTAGATTTTTCTAAGTGGTCTGGGTGGAAACTGTCACATTTGAGTAGACTGTCCTTATCTGTTGGGTTTTTGTATGTTTAAGTTCTCAATTCTAAGAGTAGCCCGATCCAGGGACATATCAAGGTTTTTGGGGGGCCCTGGGCCAAAACATATTTTGGGGTCCACTGTTCAGAACAGCTTTGAATTTATGATCCAGTTTATCTCCTTCATGCCCTCTTTTTCTAGGCCACTGACAGTGTACAGCACACTCGTCCAAATTCTAAATGTGTTTACATTTAATATTCAGGGATAATTACATATTTTCAATAGTGTAACACAGCAGCAGCTCACTGATATAACTGCAAATAATCTCAGTGACAGCCTCCCATTTCTTATATGTGAGGTCCTGTTGCCATCTAAAAGAAACTTTTTTATAGGCATTGCATGAAACATAAACACAACATTTCTCTGGAAAATGTCTGTCACAGTCGTATCACCCACATTAAAAATAAATCAAAGAAAAATCAGATTAAAAACAGTCTGTTTAAGAATTATTGAAGGACATCAGGGCAAAACTCTGCAGTAGAGAGCTGGCTCTATCAGAGGGGCCATGTCCTTGTCACAAGCAGCATGTGTAAACTTGACGTTGTGGTGAAGAAAATGTAATAACAGGTAGAAGGGTTCCACTGAGTCTTAATTGCCTTCCCATGCAATCAGGATGTTGTCCAGGTATTTCTTCCACAGCTTTTTTTATGGATGAAGAAACTAGTGGAACTGAGCATGTGTTTTTGTTGTAAGCTGTACACATAGAGACAGTCCAGACTCAGGTGCTGCCCACTGATGTCTTTGTCAAAGCTACTCTGGCACAAACTATTACAAAATGCCTTGGGTAGTTTATTGCCAATTCACAGGGAAAGGGATTTCTTCTAGGACCATAAGAGTGTCTTGTTGGGCTGGACTTGTGTACAACTTCTCGATGTTGAGACTTATCAGCAAACTGTGCATGGGGTCAAACCCCATATCTTTCAGTAGGCCAAGGAGATCTTTAGTGTCCATCAATTATGTTGGCATCCTTTGAAATAAAATGCACAGAAATTGATCACAAAAATGTGATAATCTGTGCATACTGAACTTGGTATAGGCGATATGGACTTCTGGCAATGATGGAAATAATCAGGCCTTTGGCCTACATTGCTCCCTTCATCCCATAACCTGCAATGCATTGTGTGAGGTTTCTTCCAGGGTGTAGTAGCAGGATTATATGGTTTGTTCATAGATGACTTGTTCTCTAAATCCACTGAAAACTCAAGCCAACTAGTGGGGCAAGACATTATAAGAGAGGAATATGTACTTGAAAACTGGGCAGTCTTCAAATATAAAAAAATAACTGCACAGGGATCTGAGGGGGCACTGGAATTAAATCGGGTTAAAGGTTCCCAGAGATCCTTAGTAGTAAAAGAATTCAAATATGAAAAATGATTTTGTATCCGAATAGAGGCTCTGAGGATTACCGGTGTATTCTTTTCAGAATAATAGTTTTGTTTTGTTGATCTTAATATGCCTTGATAGTCCACCATAGATTTTTATTTGTTGTTCTAAATGGTTCATCATATTGCATCTCCAATGTAGTTCTTACTGTCTTTGTTTAGCAAGTTTCACTATCATAGAGTACCAGGGTGATCAGTGTCTTAGCGTTGTAATTAATTTGGTCCTTACCGTGATTATGTAACTGGATACTTAATAGTACAATTATTAAGGCAAAATATTGATATTCTACATTGTATTGGTCATCTCGAAGATGACCTTTTTTTGGCATCTGTAGGATCCTGTGCCCAGTAGTTGAAGTTTCCAATAAAAAAGTAGTAAGGAAGTGAAGTTCAGAGAGGGTCATATAATTTTAAAAGAATCAAAAGGAAATTAATAAAGCAGTAGGAAAGGTATTGATTGATGTGCAGTAAAGATTGTGAACCCAATCAATCATATGGATTGGCCCAACCAACCCTGTCGGGTGTTTCCGCAAAATGGTAGTCACCACAACTTTTCTTTCCTTCTGACTTTTGTTAGTTTATATCCATTTCATTCTGTAGCTCATGTGTCTGTTATACTTCAATCTTCTGCTTGCTGTTGTCCTTGTATCCACTCCTGTAAGACCTGAAATGTTCTGGCATGATGTTTCCCTTTGTTTCGGGAACTATGGCCCTCATTACAACCCTGGCGGTCGGTGGTGATACCGGCAACAGGCCGGTGGTTAAAAAAATGGAATCACCACCATGGCGGAACCCGCCAACACAGACAGCCACTTTAACATTCCGACCGCCACAGTGGTAGCAACAAACACTGCGGCAGTCACAGCCAACAGACAGGTGGAAGACAATGTACCACCCACAGTATTACAAGGCAACAATCCGCCAGCTTTTGTGGGGCGGTACCAACGCCATCAAAAGCACAGCAAAAACCACTCACCTCTCAACACCCAACGAGGAACCAGGACGCCATGGAGCCCGGGTTACAGGTGTTACCAATGTTGGTTTACCCCCTCTTCTACCAGGAACATCAAAGACGGCAGTGACAACCACAGTGAGTACTGCACCTAGCACACAGGGGAGGGAGAGGAAAACAAGAGTGGCACACACACACAACAGGCAACACCCCCACCCCACACCCACAACAGCATACACATAAACACATGCAGCAACAGTACAATTACTTCCTGTAACCCCCTGGAAGAATGCAAGGACCAAATGAAATGGTTGTAAGGAGTGTAATCATCGAAAATCCAGACAGGCCAACATAAATTTAAAAGATCAGTATATACAAATATTTACAGCAAGTACACAAGTCCGGATACTGTTCCATTACATGTCCGTGAACCAGTGGTCCCAAAAAGCATGGGCAAAGCCCACACATAACACCTGCCTCAAAATGGAGAGAACACTGCAGGGGCATCAGGTCTAAAAAAATACAGGAACCTCAGGGGGAAGCGGAGGGGGGGGGCACCTCAGACGGATGATGGTACAACGCCACTGCTCCATGAGGGAGCTCCATGCCTACTCCTTTATCCTGGGGAGTGCAAAGCCACAGTCTCTCAAGTGGATGCTGTTTGCCACTGGTTCTGGAGGGGGCATGGTGCTCAGAGTGCTTCATCCTGCTGAGGACTGGGGTAGTGGATGCTGTTCTCCACTGGTTCTGGAGGGGGCATGGTGCCCAGAGTGCCTCATCCTGCCAAGGATAGGGTGAGTGGATGCTGTTCTCCACTGGTTCTTGAGGGGGCATGGTGCCCAGAGTGCTTCATCCTGCCTGAAATGCTCTCTGTTGGGCTTCCACGCCAGAATGAATGCCCTCCAGGTATGCATTTGTTTGCTGCAAATGCCTCTCGACACCCTGGATGGCATTCAAAATGGTTGACTGCCCAACAGTGAGGGACCTCAGGAGGTCAATAGCCTCCTCACTGAGGGCATCAGGGCCTGAGGTGCCCGGGACGAAGGAGATGCCCACCCTCCTGGGTGAGCGGGCACGGGAAACACGCTGAGGGGCTACTGGGAGGGTGGTGCTGGTAGGGGGGTGGCGGCTGTACTTGTTGTTGCGGTGGGCACAGAGGTGCCCGCCACGGCAAGGGAGCTCCCATCAGAGGAGGAGTCACTGTCACTGGTGTCTCCTCCTGTCCCCGTCGTGGAGCTCCCCTCATCCTCCCTCCCACAGGTGCCTTCAGGCTCTGTACATTCACCCTTCTGGGCCATGTGGGTTGCAGCTCCCTCCTGCTCCGGTGCCGATGCTCCTCTGCCAGATGATGCTAATGCACACAAGGACAGGGTAACAAAACAAAAAGGGGGGGGAAGACAGAGGAGACACATGCTCAATGCCAGCAACACCACTACTGTTGCCAGATACAACACACAGGGAGCAGTACTATGCACTAGGGCATGCACTAACTGTTCTTGGGAAAGTCACTTGCCCATGGGGGACTGTGCCTAAACCCTTTTGATGCACACCTGGAACCCACAGGAGCCTGACTAGGTGTAGGTGGCCACTACCACTTTTGGGGTAGGAGTGACACAGAGCCTGCCTAACAATGGACCTACCCTAGCAAGTTTGCCCTGGCCTAGGGGAACCCACGGCACACTTCCCCCAGCCAGACACCTCATACAGCGCACAGAGTCACCCCTTGTGGCTGCTGTGATGCCCTCAAGCGCCCATACAACTCAGGATATACCACTGCCAGGATCCAGTACATCAGGGGGGATCATGGTGCGACGGGCACCCCTTCCACATTGGGATGCCATCCCCAGCTGGGCCTCTGCCGCCTTCTTGGTCCAGCGGCGCCGGTCCTCCCATCTTTTGGGGCAGTGGGTGCTCCATCTATGGTAGACCCCCAGGGTCCGCACTTCCTTTGCGATGGCACACCAAATACCCTTCTTCTGGTAGGCGCTGACCTAGAGGAAAAGTGAAGTAAGAATGTATTTTCCTCCCCCGTCCGGTTCTTCTTACTCATTGGCCACAACTTCCCACCCGGGCCCAGAAACACATACACTGCCCATCCTCACATGCTGGCCTCAGCCCACCCCCCCTCTGTATCTTCCATCCACCCCAATCCCATCCATCATGCTCACAGTGTACTCACCTGTTTGTCTGGAGGGCCGTAGAGTAGCGTGTACTGAGGGAGGACCCCAGCCACCAGGTTGTCCAACTCCTCTGCGGTGAAGGCAGGGGCCCTTTCCCCAGACACTGTAGCCATTGTCGCTTCCAGACTCAGGTCACAGCAGCACTTGCAGTGTAGGTCCTCTCCTGTTGAAGGTCAGGTATCAAGTGAGTGAACAGATAGAAAATGGCAGTCACGTCTGCGGCGGTGCATACCGTCACCGCTGGCATACATCGTCATTGGCTCCTGGAACCCATAGGGCCCAATGACAACCAATGCTGAATTGTACAGCGGTCTTCGTCCGCCTACCGCAATGCTGCACAACGCCAGCGCAGTTACCTCATTTCCCCTTGTCCCTCCTTACAGGTCAGGCAGCCGCCATTTCAGGGGGCCATATGGCAGGGCAACTAACTGCATCACAGCACTTTTGGGCAGGAATACGGACAGACAGCGCCACACACCGATTACATCACAATTGTTCAAAACACCCTTGTGCAAGCTATGTGGTGTATGACCCTCTGCTCACCCTTCTCCTCCATAGGACACACCCCCTAGGGCAGATGATGAGATGGTGTCATCCTCCGGTATACAGACCCCTGGTGGACCTGTCAACAATGGAAGACAGACACATCATTATCACCTACAGACTTGATCGTGCCACAATTCATGAACTGTGTGCCTAGTTGGAACCAGACCTGATGTCAGCTATCCACCATCCCACAGGAATCCCCCTTCTAGTGCAGGTCCTGTCAGTACTCCATTTCCTGGCCAGTGGGTCCTTTCAAACAACAGTGGCCATGGCATCAGGGATGTCACAGCCAATGTTCTCTAACGTGTTGTCCAGAGTGTTGTCTGCCCTGCTGAAACACATGCGTAGCTACATCGTTTACCCTCTGGTGGAGGATTTGCCCACAGTGAAAGGTGACTTTTATGCACTGGGACATATCCCCAACATTATTGGTGCCATTGATGGTACACATGTGGCATTTGTCCCACCCCGCAGGAATGAACAGGTGTACAGAAACCGCAAAAGCTACCATTCCATGAATGTGCAGATTATGGGCCTCATTCTGAGGCCGGCGGGCGGCGGTTGCCGCCCGCCTGGCGGGAACCGCCATATGGCCGCTCCGCGGTCGAAAGACCGCGGAGGCCATTCTGGCTTTCCCGCTGGGCTGGCAGGCGACCACCAGAAGGCCGCCCGCCAGCCCAGCGGGAAACCCCTTCCCACGAGGAAGCCGGCTCCGAATGGAGCCGGCGGAGTGGGAAGGGTGCGACGGGTGCAGTAGCACCCGTCGCGAATTTCAGTGTCTGCTAAGCAGACACTGAAATTCAAAGTGGGGCCCTCTTACGGGGGCCCCTGCAGTGCCCATGCCATTGGCATGGGCACTGCAGGGGCCCCCAGGGGCCCCACGACACCCCTCACCGCGTCAGAACCGCCAGGAACAGGATGGCGGTGAGGGGGTCGGAATCCCCCATGGCGGCGCAGCAAGCTGCGCCGCCATGGGGGATTCCTCAGGGCAGCGGAAAACCGGCGGGACACCGCCGGTTTTCCTGTTCTGACCGCGGCCATACAGCCGCGGTCAGAATGCCCTGCGGAGCACCGCCAGCCTGTTGGCGGTGCTCCCGCCGGGGTCGGAATGACCCCCTATGTGTTTAGCAAACCAGTACATCTCCCATGTGAATGCCAAGTATCCTGGCTCAGTGCATGATGCTTACATTTTGGGGAATAGCAGCATCCCTTATATGATGGGGCAACTCCAGAGGCACCATGTGTGGCTAATAGGTGAGCTCAAGGTCCCAACACTGTTTCAATAGGTGTCTGGGTATGGGAAAGTCCCTAAGGGTTGGTGTGTGTCTAACAGTTGTCCCTTGATATTTGCAGGTGACTCTGGTTACCCCAACCTGTCATGGCTACTGACCCCAGTGAGGAATCCCAGGACAAGGGCAGAGGAACGCTACAATGAGGCACATGGGTGAACTAGGAGGATAATAGAGCGGACTTACGGCCTCCTGAAGGCCAGGTTCTGGTGCCTCCATCTGATAGGTGGCTCCCTATACTACTCACCGAAGAAGGTGTGCCAGATAATCGTGGCATGCTGTATGTTGCCCAACCTGGCTTTGCGACGCCAGGTGCTTTTTTCGCAGGAGGATGGGCCTGATGTTAGTCTTGTGGCAGTTGTGGAGCCTGTGGACAGTGAGGAAGAAGAGGCAGAAGAAGAAGATATAGACAACCGAAACAACATCATCATGCAGTACTTCCAGTGAGACACAGGTAAGAGACTGGCATTGCTCCTCTCATATCATACTACAGTAGGACATTGCATGATTCTGCCTTTTTACCTCTGTGCATGGACCCAGACAGTTCACTTTGGCTTTCCATTTCACAGATCTGGGTACCACTTTCTGCCTTCTGCTATGTTTACTGCTGCCCAACAACTGTCGAACATTGGTATGTGAAAATAAACATTGACATTGCTATTTGTCAGAGGGGTTGTAATAGCACACTTGTAAAAGTACAGACTGACTCCAGATCGTTTTGTGATTCAAAGGTGTATATTTAAGTACTAATAGGTGGAGGGGTATGTGCAATGGGCTACGGTGATGGTGGAGGAATGTCCATGGTGGAGTCCAATCTCTTGGTATCACAGGTGCATTGTCCAAGGGGGCATCGGAGGTGGAGTAATGGCAGTTCAAGGTTGTCAGGGTGACATAGTGGGACAGAAGGGTGACAATCAGGAGAGTCTTATTTCCTGGCGGGAGTCTTGGCAATGTTCTCTTTTTTGTGCCTGGATCTCAGGGACCATTTGTGGGGTGGTTCTCCTTCTGCAGGGGGTGGGGTGCTGGTGGCCTGTTGTTCCTGTGGCGTGACCTCCTGTCCACTAACGCCGGCGGACGTGGAGGGCTGTTCATCGCTCAGGCTAGTGTCAGGGGCCAGTTGGTGTGCCATTGTCTCCCTCATGGTGTTGGCCATGTCTGCTAGCACCCCCTGCAATGGTGACCAGGGTGGTGTTGATGTCCTTCAAGTCCTCAGAGTAGGTTCCCTGGGCCTGTCCTCCCCCTGTCGCACAGCAGTCCTCCCAGCTTCCCTGTTATCCTGTGCCTCTGTCCCCTGAACCGTGTGCCCACTGCCACTGACCCCAGGTCCCTGATTGTCTTGGGTTAGTGGGGTTGCCTGGGGTAGGGGAACCAACTGTCCCAAGGTCCCTGATGGGCCGGGCTGGTCATCTTGATCCAGGCGTGCAGAGCTGCTGTTGTCACTGTGGGCCTCTTCTGTGGGGGGACTGTATATGGCTGGCACCTCCTGTCCGGTGACGTTGGGTAGGGGTCCTGTTGGGGTGTAAATGTATAGTTATTGTATCTGTGTGTGCCATCTTGTGCAATGGGTGTGTTTCCCTCTACTCCTGTGCTTGCATTATTGGCTTGGCCCTTGTGTGATTGGTGATTTTGTGGCCTGGGTGAGTCTCTCTACTGGACATGCTTTGGTGATGGGTGTCCATGCAATGGTGTTACATGTAGGGTTTGGTATTGGGATGTGTTGGTTGTGATAGTGGGGTATCTGTGGGGTGTTGGGTTGATTGGTGTGAGGGTACGGGTAGGAGTTTGTGATGGCAAGCAGGTAGGGTGGGGGGATAAAGTAGTAAAGATTTGACTAACCAGAGTCCAGTCCTCCTGCTACTCCTGCGAGGCCCTCAGGATGCATGATTGCCAAGACTTGCTCCTCCCATGTTGTTAGTTGTAGGGGAGGAGGTGGGGCTCCACTCCCAGTCCTCTGTACAGCTACCTGGTGTCTGCATACTACGGACCGCACCTTCACTCGTAGGTCGTTCCACCTCTTCCTGATGTCATCCTGTGATCTTGGATGCTGTCCCACTGCATTGACCCTGTCAACAATTCTCCACCATAGCTCCGTCTTCCTTGCAATGGAGGTCTGCTGCACCTGTGATCCGAATAGCTGTGGCTCTACCCGGATGATTTCCTCCACCATGACCCTGAGCTTCTCCTCAGAAAACCTGGGGTGTCTTTGAGGTGCCATAATGTGGTGTGGGTGATGTGTGAGGTGATGTTTGTTGTGCTGTGTGATGTGTTGTGTTGGTGTTTCTTCTTTGAGGTGCGTGGATGTTGTATGAGTGATGGTGTTGTGTTCCTGTGGATTCTGGTATTGTGTTTGCTATTCACTCTCTCTGTGCTTCTTCCAAAAATGGAGTTGTAAGGGGTTGTGGGTAATTTGGGTGTGTGTTTTATAGTGTTGTGAGTGTGTGGGTGTGGTGTGGGTATGTGTATCAGGTGTGTGTATTTTGATTTGTCCAATGTGGTTGTGTTTTGTAAATGTGTGTGTATTTTGAGCGCAGCAGTGTGTACCGCCAATGGTTTACCGCAGTTGAATGACCGCCGCGTTGATTCGTGGGTCGTGATAGTGTGGGCGTATTCTTGTTGGCATGGCAGTGTGGGTTTTGCTATCGCCAGTTTATCACTGACCTTTGGTGTGGCGGACTTGTGTGGGTGTCTGTATTGTGGCGGATTACGAGATGTGGGTCGTAATACCTATAGCGTATTTCCGCCACGGTATCTTGACGCCCGTCAGCATGGCAGTAAGCGGGATTTACCGCCAGGGTTGTAATGAGGGCCTATATGGTTTACATACGTCTATGCAACTTTACTTCCATACAGTTTAATAAGCCTAAACAACACAGAATGGTAATTGCTGTGAATCTCAACAATATTAAAATCTATCCTCTTTCCCTCTGCTTTTTGGACTACCCTTGTTCTGTCCTCTCACTCTTAGTCCTGCCCTTTTACCCTTTCTCCTGCCTTAGTGTGTCGTATTCATATAAAGAATGATTCTAGATTCTGGGACTCTATACTAACGTGTTAGACTAACACTGGATGCTATTCATAATACTGACCACCTGGGGCTTATATACCATGCAATAATATGTATGGTGGAAGTGACACATAGACCCTCATTACAACCCTGGCGGTTGGTGATAAAGCGGCGGTAATACCGCCAACAGGCCGGTGGTAACAAAAATGGAATTATGACCACGGCGGAAACTGCTCAGACAGACAGCCACTTTAACACACCGACCACCACGGCGGTATCAGCAAGCACCACGGCAGTAACCGCCAACAGCCAGGCGGAAGACAATGCACCGCCCACACTATTATGACAGGCATATCTGCCACCTTTTCCGGGGAGGTACCAACGACATCAAAAGCATGGCGGAAACAGAACACAGAAGTCAAAGGACTCACCGCTGGAGACTCAGGGAATAACCACGATGGCATGGAGCCCGAGCTGCACATATTTACGATGCTCGTCTACCGTCTCCTGCATTATGAGCAGCAATGCCGGAGAAGACGACCACGGTGAATACTGCCACCTAGCACACAAGGGAGGGGGGAGGAAAAAGAGAGTGACACACACATGCAACACACAACACCCCCACCCCCAACACCATACACACAATCAGATGCATAAACATTACATATACCTCCCGTACCCCTCAGGAATAATGCAAGGACAAAATGATTGGAAGAAAGTGAGTGTAATATGATAAAATAACATAAATAAGTGCATCAAAATACAAACGTATATACATATTTCAAATGTAGGGACTCTGCCCAGTCCTCAGTATCCTTGGGCCACAGGGCCACATCACATAGGCAAAGGCTCCACCTCACTCCTGCAACAACACAGAGAGAACACTGCAGGGGGCATCTGGTCGAAAATACACAGGCACCTCAGGGGGACGGGGAATGGGGGTGCACCTCAGCTGGAAGATGGTACAACACCACTGGTCCTGGAGGGGGCTACATGCCCTGTGCGATATCCTGGGGAGTGCAAGGCCACAGTCTCACAATTGGGTGGTTTTTCCACTGCTTGGTCCTGGGGAGTGCAAGGCCACAGTCTCTCTAGTGGGTGGTTTGCCCACTGCTTGGTCCAGGGGAGTGCAAGGCCACAGTCTCTCAAGTGGGTGGGTTGCCCACTGCTTGGTCCTGGGGAGTGCAAGGCTACAATCTCTCTAGTGGGTGGCTTCTCCACTGGTTCTGGAGGGGGCCTTGTGCCCAGTGTGCTTCATCCTGGAAAAAATGGGGTGAGTGGATGGCTTCTTCCACTGGTTCTGGAGTGGGCCTTGTGCCCAGTGTGCTTCATCTTGGGAAGGATGGGGTGAGTGGATGGCATCTCCACTGGTTCTGGAGGGGGCCTTGTGCCCAGTGTGCTTCATCTTGGGAAGGATGGGGTGAGTGGATGGCTGCTTTCACTGGTTATGGAGGGGGCATTGTGCCCTGTGATGCAGATTGTGGGGAGTGTAAGGTCACAGTCTCTCACCTGGGTGTCAGAACCACATGCTTTGCAGGGGCTAGGATGCACAACAGCCCATGGAGGTAGGACT
Organism: Pleurodeles waltl; assembly: GCF_031143425.1. NCBI lineage: Eukaryota > Metazoa > Chordata > Amphibia > Caudata > Salamandridae > Pleurodeles > Pleurodeles waltl. The sequence continues at coordinate 1,216,624,649 of NC_090437.1, read as the reverse complement.
ACAAACTGTCCGCCGGCGGTGACGGCTGCTCAGTGGTGGCAGTGGCGGTGCTGGTGGCGGTGCTGCCAGTGGTGGGGGGAGCCTCCATCCCCTGCAGCCTCAGGCGGCTGCCCACTGGGGCTGCTGCTGCTGGCAGTGGTGCTGGTGGCAGTGCTGGTGGCAGCGCCGGTGGCAGTGCTGACAGTGGTGGGGGGAGGCTCCAGCCCATCCCCTGCAGCCTCGGACGGCTGCCCACTGGGACTGCTGCTTGCAGTGGTGCTGGTGGCGGTGCTGGTGGTGGTGGGGAAAGGCTCCAGCCCATCCCTTGCAGCCTCGGACGGCTGCCCACTGGGGCTGCTGCTGCTGGGAGTGGTGCTGGTGGCTGTGCTGGTGGCAGTGCTGGCAGTGGTGGGGGGAGGCTCCAGCCCTTCCCCTGCAGTCTCGGACGGCTGAACCACCATGGTTGGTGGTGGGGGCTCCAAATGAGTCCCAGCACCAGGCCTCCTGTCCTTCCTGCCTGCTAGTGCAGGCCCCTTGCCCTTCCTTTCAGCAGCCGTGATTGCCCCTTGCCCTTCCCCCCTGCAGCTGGTGGTGCCTCCTTGCCCTTCCTAGATGCTGCTGGTGGTGCCTCCTTGCCCTTCCCTGTTGCAGCTGGTGGTGCCTCCTTGCCCTTCCTTGATGCACCCGGTGCAGGCACCCTGTCAGTGTTGCTGCCTCGTGCCTGGGATCCTCTCCCACCTGCAGTAGTTGTTGACACTACTGTGGCTGTGGACTGGGTGGCTGAGGTGCTCGCCTGGGTTCTGACCACCCTGGCCCGACGAGAAGGACAGGGGGTGAGTGGTAGGGAAGAGGTCAATGGAGGAGAGGAAAAGCTTCTTAGGGACATTGGGGCGGGAAGAGGGTGAAGGTTTGGGAGTGGAGGAAGAGGAATGGTTGTAGGAGGAGTCTTTCTGCTGTGTTTGGGTGCAGGTGCATTGTTGCAAAAGGGTTGCCACCCCCTGGATGGCAGTCACAATGGTTGACTGCCCAACAGAGATGGATTGCAGGAGGTCAATAGCCTCCTCACTCAGGGCAGCAGGGCTAACTGGAGTAGGGCCTGAGGTACCTGGGGCGAAGGAGATGCCCACCCTCCTGGGTGAGCGGGCACGGGAAACACGCTGAGGGGCTGCTAGGAGGGCATTGCTGGTATGGGGGTGGCGGCTGTACCTGTAGTTGGGGTGGGCACAGAGGTGTCCGCCACCACCAGGGAGCTTCCATTGGAGTAGGTATCACTGTCAGAACTGTACCCTCCAGTCTCCGCTGTGGTGCTCCCCTCGCCCTCTGTCCCACTGGTGCCCTCACCGTCAGTGGATTCGGCCTTCTGGGCCCTGTGGGATGCAGCTCTACCCCTCGCCGGTGTCTCTGCTCCTCCGCCAGATGATGCTAATGCACATAAGCACAGGGTGACAAAACAAAAAGGGGGGGAGAGACAAAGGATACCCTTGATCAATGGCAGCAACAACTCCACCGTTGGCGTACACAACACACACACACACACACAGGGAACAGCTCTACGCACTAGGCAATGCACTAACAGTCGCAATGCTAATCACCAGCCCATGGACAGGGATACCTAATGCCAATTGCAGCATACCTGGAGACCCACAGACACCTGCCCGGTAGTGGATGCCTCCTAGCTTGGTTAGAGGAGATGTACAGCAGACCCTGCCCAACATAAGCCCTACTCTGCAATGTTCGGCCTGGCCTAGTGGTATCCCCCACCCAGATGCCACCCCACCACGCGTAAGTAGTATATTGGGGCACTGTACTCACCCCCTTGTGGCTGCTGTGATGCCTCTAAGCGCCCATCCAGCTCCGGATAGGCGACCACCAGTATGCGGGCCATCAGTGGGGTCAGGGTTCAATGGGCACCCCTTCCTTATTGGGTGGCCATCCCCAGCTGGGCCTCCACTGTCTTCCATGCTCAGCGTCTCAGGTCCTCCCACCGTTTGCAACAGTGGGTGTTCCGCCTGCCGTAGACCCCCACGGTCCGCATGTCCTTGGCGATGGCACGCCATATCCCCCTTTTTTTGATGGGCTCTGACCTGCAGAGAAATACACATAAGAAAAGGTATCAGTCAGACCGTCCTGCCTTTTACACTCATGGCCCAACATAGCCCTCACATCCCCTTACACACAGACAATGCTCAGCATACATGCAGCACGCTGCCCAGGGCCCTTCCACCAACCCCTCCTACACGAGGCCCTCACACACAGCACTCCATTCATTCATGCCCCATGCAGCGTGCTCACAGTGTTCTCACCTGTTGGTCTGGAGGCCCATATAGCATTAGGTACTGGGGTAGGACCCCATCCACCAGTCTCTCCAACTCCTCAGCGGTGAAGGCAGGGGCCCTTTCTGCAGTGACACGAGCAATGGTCGGTTCCAGACACAGGTCACAGCAACACTTGCAGTGTAGGTCCTCTCCTGTTGAAGGTCAGCTAGCAAATGAGTGAACAGATAGAAAATAGTGGTCACGTCCGCGGCGGTGCATACCGTCACCGTCGCCGTACATCTCCATTGGCCACTGCAACCCATAGGGCCCAATGGTATCCAATGAGAAGTTGCATGGCGGTTCTCGACCCCCTCCCACAACGGTGCACAACATCAGCGGAATTATCTCATTTCCACCTGTCCCTCCATACAAGACAGGTGGAGGCCATTTCAGGGGGGGGGGGCAGGCAATGGCATGTAACTGCGTCACAGTACACATAGGCATAATTTGGGCCTATCCAACAATATACTGTTACAGTCACAACATGCAATGCAGTGTAGTGTTTTGAAATATGGAATACTGACCAGCTGCTCACCCTTTACCCCTAGATTGCAACCACTGCGGATGAATAGGAGATGGAGACATCCCCCTGTGCACAGGCCCTGGTTGACTTGGCAACAATGGAGGACAGGCACATTATCCTCACCTATAGACTGGACAGGGCCACAATCACAGAGCTGTGTGCCCAATTGGAACCTGCCCTGATATCTGCTCGTCAGCCAACCGGGATCCCCTCTCTTGTGCAAGTCCTATCAATGCTCCATTTCCTGGCAACTGTCTCCTTCCAAGTGACAGTGGGCTTGGCAGCAGGAATGTCTCAGCCAATGTTCTCAATAGTGCTGACCAGAGTGCTGTTTGCCTTGATTAAACACATGCACAGCTACATCGTTTTACCCCAGGTGGAGGATTTGGCCACAGTGAAAGCAGATTTCTATGCAATGGGACAGATCCCCAACATTATTGGGGCAATAGATGGTACACATATTGCATTTGTCCCTCCCCCCCTCTGGAGAAATGAACATGTGTTCAGAAATCGAAAGAGCTTTCACTCCATGAATGTGCAGATAGTGTGCCTGGCGGACCAGTACATCTCCCATGTCAATGCAAAGTATCCTGGGTCTGTGCATGATGTCTTTATCCTGAGGAAAAGCAGCATCCCATATGTAATGGCTCAACTCCAGAGGCACTGGGTGTTGCTAACAGGTGAGCCCTGGTTCCCACCCAGTAGGTGTTGGTAAGGTCCCAACACAGTTTGAATAGGTGTCTGGGTATGAGAGAGTCCCTAAGGGTTAGTGTGTGTCTAACAGTTGTCCCCCGATATTTGCGGGTGACTCTGGTTACCCCAACCTCTCATGGCTACTGACCCCTGTGAGGAATCCCAGGACAAGGGCAGAGGAACGTTACAAAGAGGCACATGGGAGAATAAGAAGAAGAATAGAAAGGACATTTGGCCTCCTGAAGGCCAGGTTTTGTTGCTTCCATCTAACAGGTGGATCCCTGTACTACTCACCCAAGAAGGTGTGCCAGATCATCGTGGCATGCTGTATGTTGCACAACCTTGCCTTACATCGCCAAGTGCCTTTTCCGTAGGAGGATGAGGCTGAAGATGGGCGTGTGGCAGCAGTGGATCCTGTGGACAGTGAAGATGAGAGGCAAAGGATGAGGACAACAGAAGTGCAATAATACGACAATACTTCCAATGACACACAGGTAAGACACTGTAATTTCACTTTATATTGACAGTTTTGTGTTTGACATTGTCACTGGCAGGCTGATTTTCCCACTTCTATGGCCACTTACTGTACCCTTTGGCATCTCTATTTTCAGATATTTGGGCCCCACTATTGCTCCTTGTGTCTTGACTGCAGCCAACTACAGGTCATTCCTATGTATACATTACTGTACAGTTGTATTGCAGTGTTTAAAGCTTTTTAAAAGAATACATATTTCAATCATTTGACAGACTCCATACTTGTATTTATTCAAAAGGTGCTAATAAGTAGAGGGGGTGTGCAATGGGCTGGGGTGATGGTGGAGGAATGTCCAGGATAGAGTCCAATCTATTTGTATCACAGGTGCATTGTCCAAGGGGGCATAGGAAGGGGAGTAATGGCAGTTCAAGGTTTACAGGGTGACAGAGTGGGACACAAAGGTGACAATCAGGAGAGTCTTATTTCCTGGTGGGGGTCTTGGCAATAGTGTCAGGCTTCTGCCTGGATCGCAGGGACCATTTGCGGGGTGGTTCTCCTTCTGCAGGGGGTGGGGTGCTGGTGGCCTGTTGTTCCTGACGCGGGGCCTCCTGTCCACTAGCGACAGCGGAGGTGAAAGGCTGTTCATCAGTTTGGCTAGTGTTAGGGCCCGCTGGTGTGCCACTGCCTCCCTCATGATGTTGGCCATGTCTGCTAGCACCCCCTGCAATGGTGACCAGGGTGGTGGTGATGTCCTTCAAGTCCTCCCTGATCCCCAGGTACTGTCCCTCCTACAGCCACTGGGTCTCCTGCAACTTGTCCAGTATCTGGCCCATCATCTCCTGGGAATGGTGGCATGCTCCCAGGATGTTTGTGAGTGCCTCCTGGAGAGTCAGTTCCCTGGACCTGTCCACCCCCTGTCCTCCCAGCTTCCTTGTTGTCCTGTGCCTCTGTCCCCCTGAACTGTGTGCCCACTGCCACTGACCCCCAGGTCCCTGATTGTCCTGTGATTGTAGGGTGGCCTGGGGTCCCTGTAGTGGTGGACACACTGCTGATTGACGTGTCCTGGGGATGGGCCCGCTGGGTGGGTACTGTGCTGGCGTTTCCTGAGGGGGAGGCTCTGTGGTGGTATGGGACTGTGCCTGGGTTACCGACTGTCCGGAGATCCCTGATGGGCCAGGTTGGTCATCCAGATCCAGGCGTCCAGAGCCACTGTCATCAATTTGGGCCTCTTCTGGGGGGAAATGGATGTTGCTGGCACCTCCTCTCCGGTGACATTGGGTGGGGGACCTGTGGGGATGTATATACAGTGTTATTGTTTCTGTGTGCCATCTTGTGCATGGGTGTGTTGTCCTCTATGGTTGTTTTTGCCCTGTCAGCTTTGCCTTGTGTGAGTAGTAATTTTGTGGGCTAGGTGATTCGCTCCAGTGTGCATGTTTAGTGATGGGTGTCCATTGCAGGTCTGTGATGGGGGTCCGTGCATTGCTGTTACATGCAGGGCTTGGTATTGGGAGGGGTGGGTTGTGATGGTAGGGTGTGTGTGAGGTGGTGGAGTGATGGGAGTGAGGGTAAGGGTGGGGTTTGTGATCACATGCAGGTAGGGAGGGTGATAGTAATAGAGAGTTGACTTACCAGAGTCCAGTCCTCCTCCTACTCCTGCCAGGCCCATAGGACGAAGTATTGCCAAGACTTGCTCCTCCCATGTTGTTAGTTGTGGAGAAGACCCATATGGAGCGGATATCTGTCCCAAGAGTATGAAGGGGTCAAAACGTCAACGGTATTGCTCATTCTTGGATTGGTTTGAATTCTTGGAGAGAATTTGAAATTGGAGGATATAATTCTACCTTGAAGAAGTGATATGATGATTTAATGTGGTTTAAGGATTAACCAACAGGCTGTATTTTGTAATGTATATATTTTTAGGAATGATCTCTGGATTGGTTGGAGGGATTATTTCTTTCATTACTATAAACCACGAGAACTTTATATCTTTTGCACTGGTTTCTCTTCTATTTTTTTTGTGATATGATGGGGGGAGTTACAAATTGTGTATAAAGGAAGAAATGTATTTGGTATTTGTAATAAATTGTTTTTGAGATAAACGAAGGGTAATGGTGTGTGTATATGGATGAGGGTTGCATGATGGGAAATTATTGTACCTCTGGGTTGTTGTTTTTTGTAATGAAGCTATACCCAAACCCCTTCGGGGTTTATAGGGTTACCCTCTGTGGTTGGTAAATATGCGGCATAACATTGCGGCCAGCCTCGGGCCCCAGGTCATGGACACACAGGAGATAAAAGGAGCAACACTAGTTACAAAGAGACGAAATAGCCTCCCCTGACTCGGGCACTGCGTCCCTGTGGTGCAACTCTCCGAGACAGATGCCAAAATGTGCAAGTAATACAGCAACAACTAAAAAGACCATCCTCCACCCCTCCCACAAGAAGGAACAATAAAGACATAAAGGCAGCCAATGCGGCCATATGAACTCCGTGGGGGCAGTCCAGTTCACACAATGGGCAAAATGAAAAGAAGGGAAGGCACAGACCGAGGGGCCACGACAGGCCCGCTTGCCGAGGACGATGGCGCTGGCCGAGCAGTTCCAATTCGGGAATTCCCTCCAGAAACAAACCTTTACATTATTCTGCAAGCCATGGCGGCATCCCATGAGGCCTTGGAGTCGAAAATACATACGATAGCCATTGACATGAACCTTCTCAGGGATGATCATCGTCGCTCATCGGACAGAGTCATTACAAACAAAAGATCCCTGGAACATCTCACCCCAGATTGCCAGCAGCTGAACATGAACAAGTCTGAAATGATAGCTCGCATGAAAACCTTGGAGGCACGAGCGGAAGATATCTAGCACCTTACATACGCCAAGGTTTCAAAACGCTGAAGATATGGACGATGACCTTTTGGATCACTGGTAGAATAATTTTCACTCTGCCTCCTATAATATGGAGAAAATACTTATAAAACACAGAGAAAAATGGGAAGCACATTAAAAACTGACATCAAAAGATTGGAAGAGGAACTTAATTTGGTTGAGTCTACTAAAAAAATGAAATTTTCAAACTTATCACAGCAGCCTACCAGCTATAAGTTAAAGATAAGAAAAAATGAAGAAAGGCACTGGGAATGATAAAGATTATCGTGAAAGCCATATGTTTATTTTTGAAAATAGATTTGACCGTGTAACTGTGATATAGACTAAGACTTAATTTACTATCACCAGGAAAGATACAAAGTCCATCAGCAATAGCTCCAAAGAAAAGAAAATCGAAGAAAGAAGCTACCAATGATGAAGATTGTGAAAACCATTTGTTTATCTTTGCAAATAGATTTGACAGTGTAAATGTGACTAAGGATAAGACTTCAGTTATTTTCACCAGGATGGACACATCATCCACCTGCAAATGTTTGTTGTCCTCAGTAGGCTGAGGTCCAGGAGAGGGTACCAGTACTAAAGGTATCAGTACAACGTCACGTTTGTTAGAGGAAGTCAAGCGATTTTGAACGGTAAACAAATAAAAGGAAGACGGGTGTGTAGGAAGACAAAGAGAGGTGGAAAGCAGAAAAAGAGGAATAAGAGATCAGAGGATGAGAGTCCAGATCAGATTCCAATCCAAAAAGGGGCAAAAATAAATCAACTGGATACTGGTTAAACAATCAAGTTGGGTGAAAATGAAAATATTACACCAAATGATCTAAGTACAAATCAACTTACCACTGGATACAAGAAAAGCATAGCTCAAAATTACTTCCTTTAGCTTTAACTATAACTGTTTACATATCTTGTCTTTGCATTTATTGACAGTCATTGTTAGATGAAAGATAACTCTTTTCCTATATTTATAATTCATAGTGAAGGAAGAAAAGTGAATAAGACTGTTTGTTAGTTAGCCCTGAAGAAGTTCCTTTCTGGAATGACACTTGTCAGCTGTCTGAATAAATGCCTGATTGAACAAGGACTGTTTTGAATGGACAAATGTTATGTCTGGAATACAAGAACACAAGACTAGGATGTCTAACAGTTTTAGGAAATTTTCACTCTTCCAAGAATGGATGACTTCAAGGTAATCCCCTTCACCGGTGGTCATATAGATGTTTTAGTCCAGCAAAAGAATGGTCTTGGTATCTTCAGCATCAACATCAGCGTCATCAGCATAAAAAAAATCCAAAAGAAAACAATGAAGAGCACCAGAGGGCGAACATAAATATCAGATCGAATGGGTGGTAGGAGGAGTCCTGGGGAATCCCATGGTGATGGAATTTGGGTTAATTGGGTTAAATCGAAGAGGGCAGAGAGAAAATGCTAGCTAGACTAGAACTCGTGCAGTTATGGTCAGCTCCAGGACTAGTGCCCACTACTATATCATACCGAGTGATGCAGAGATTTGCAAATAATAGCAATGGCTTTATATTTTAATGTATTGTACTACTTGCAGGCTTTTAGTGGTACAACACAAAGGGCGATTCTGCCCAGTTCAATGATACTATTAATTTGATTGCATAAGGTTGAAACCCTGAACATGAGTCCTGCAGGTACGCGTAGTGCACAGAAGTTCACCTCCATAGCTGTTTGTTTATTATGCGTGGGAGAAACTGCATCATTACGCATGCTTCTCAATAGAAAGCCAATTCTTTTTAGAATTATATCTGAGCACCAGTCATGAGTATTTCATTACGGAAATGACCACATTTCATAATCATGGCCACTTTGATGCACGACTCCCGATCTTTTTATGCATAAGGTCACCTCCTCAGATGTCCCGAGGAGCCATTTTCTCTATCGCTGTCAGACACGACCTCCGGGTCAACAAGCGTGGTGTTGCGCCAAAAATACCTGCACAGTCACTGCGCGATTCATTTCCTGTCAACATCCAAGGGAGTACTGGAACATTTAAAAAAAGGAATGCGTTCGAAAAAAAAATAGCAACATTCACAAATATAAATATTTTCAAAAATACATTTGCTAGCATATGAGGTAATAAGAGTTCCATTGCTAACCGTAATTTCTAAGCAAGATTTGATTTCAGTGGGGAGTGTTGCGCACTTCCACTACTGCGCAGCATTGCTAAAATACCATTCAGTGAAACCCGGAACAGTTACCATTTACAGTACATCATAGTTGGGTGACAGGAGGAATGGTGGGAGTTCATTACAGGGCCCGTGAATTGTTGGAGGTAATTTAGATTACAATTCAAAGTTTAATTTAAAAATCTATCAACAAATGTGAAAGTGCGCTGGGAACATTTTAAAATGCACTTTAATCTTACCAGCCCAAATAGCTTTTCGGGGTCCTAAATATCATCACCTGGAAAACAGTAAACCTTTACTGCAGCTTTAATTAAATTACAAACACAAAGGATAATTAGCTTTTTTTATTCGGGTCATTGTTTCTTCCAGAAGTCAATATCAGCAAGTTGCAGGAAGGCGAGTGATGGAGTTTATGGCAGGGCATGCACATTTAGTTGTCAGGCAAAATGGGTTAAACATACAAACAGGCGCGCGCAGTCACTTGAAATACGGGATGGGGGCGGCCTGGCTACCCTGGACAACAGGTATATGGCATCCAGCATAAAACTAGTCTACGTGGCGTACCGTAATTCAGCACGTGAGGCTGCGTGCTAGACAATCACCAAGACAGAATGAACAACAAGTAACTTAAATAAAATGGATTCACGAAGTGCATAGAACATTACAGCATTGTAAAATGCTGATTACATAGATACCGAGATGATGACTGCTGATAAGAACGAACTGAGCCATCGACAGAAGGCTGACAGTGTCCCTGCCTGCTGCAACATTACAGAGTCAACTTCGTCTCCAGCTATGCATTCTAATACAAGGATTACTCTCATGAGTCTCTCCCAATGTATTGTAATTATTTTACTGTTGTTGGGAAAATCTTACTTTCTGCAAAATGGTCCCACAAATTCGCCAACCGTTCTGCAACACTTCCAACCCGACAACCTTAAACAAGCTTTCTGACGAGGCCCCTTGTTCTAGAATCACACCTTAAACTAAAGACCCTGATTTAAAGGTAGGAGATAACAAAACATCTTCCAAAAATGTGGAATGTCCCTACCTCCCATGTATTGCATCTCCTATTTCATTTAGAGATTTGGGATGGAGGTTTCCAGATGCAGCCATTTCTGTGACACCATTTAAGGATAGGATGGTAGACCTGCATTTGGTGGCCGGCATATTAAGCGCTAAATGGAGTACATCTACACCAGACCACACAAAGTTCCACACGTACGTGCTATGTACCACACAAAGTTAGTGTTAGCGTGGTACATAGCACGTACGTGACTTCCAGTTGACCGCAGGCAAGGAAACTTTGAGGCTGTATGGTTCATACCATGTGCAGCAGGCACTGCAGAGGTGCAGGAGGAATCGTCCCCGCTGTGTGTCCCAGCATGCATGGAACTTTGGAAACTCTACTTTCTAGCCACTGTTGCAGCTAAGCTGCATAGGATCTTACACACTTGCAGTCATTTTGCTCTGGCTAATTCGAAATCAGGGTCATTGTGTCTTACCTGCTGTCATCCCAACAGGAGACTTGTTATCTCAACCAATCAAGGTAGATACAGGAAAACGATGCACACTAGGGCTAGGATATGAAACACCATGTTTCCTTAACTCTATGCTATCGCAGTATATTTTCTTCTAGTATATTTTCTTGAATCAACCTAATAATTGTGGAAAGTAGCTACAATAGAACTTCATGCTTCTAACCAAAATAGAGACTGTTACAACTATAACAAATTGTACACTATTTCAGTGCAAGATGGGAGCAGCTCCACAAATGATTTTAAATCTCGAAAGAGAAAGAACGTGAACTGGTTAGTAGCGACCGCCTTTTAATCTTTAGTATATTAAGATGCTTAGGAAGGAGATCCTTGCTTCCCAAATATTGCTTCAAGTCTGCTCACATTTCTATCTGCTTGACACAGTTGCTTCTATGATCATCAATGGATCAGTGCTTCCAGTGGTCTCTACTCCAGGGTAATGCAGCATCCTCACAGTTAATGGCTTTCTTCTTTGAATTCACCTGCCTGAACCCAAAAGGACTTGGTTGTTCTTACAAGGGTGGTAGTGTGTTTCTGAATTCCGTTCCGTTGAACAAATCCTGTTGAGCTGAACTACACCAGGATATGCGCTAATAACCAGTTCTGCGGAAAGACTCGGGATGAAGATAGTTGGCTGCGTCTTAACAACTATTAGGCAAGCTGTATTTGATATCCTTTTTTATTCATAAGATATAATAGGTGTTATATGTTTGGCATCAACTTTATGCTGGTAAGAGAGTTCTAAACCTTATTTTAACTAGTATTAACCAGAACATTACCTAATTTACATAAAACATATGTAGCTGCAGTGTTTACCAACTAAAAATGGACCCTTGTAATGCAATATTCTGAAGACTGTTCGTCCATTAAGATTGTTAAGTTAATGTTGCCTTCTTGATTTCTGTTAGGACCACAGATAATTAACTTTCAGTAGGAAAATCTATTCCAGGTTCAGGCGATGGCACTATGCAGCTCGTGTATTTTTCCAATCCTCTTTTTCCTTATGTCTTCATGTGTAGCTACTAACTAGCCTCCTCGCAGGAGAAGGTGGGTGACACGATGTGGCATCAAGAGCCCTACCATTTCTACAGTGGAACCATGAGTCTGATAAGTGAGATCTCCTCAAATAAACATAAAAGGTACCTATATCTAAAACAATAATAATAAAACAAACAAAGCAGATACATTGTAAATCTCGTTCTTTTCTATTTACAGATGCACAGATAGTTCCTCATCAATATTTAAGCCCGTTATTTGATGGTTTTTAAGTCATGAATGTAGTAAACTCCCTCCTACATAATGGCTGTATTCTGCCTCCTCCAACCATTTCAATTCAGTTTCACTCAATATTTCACATCTGCTGTGTTTCTCCTTAAAGTCGGTAATCACAAGGTGTGTGGGGTTTTCATTTTTTATGGCACTTAGATGTTAAAGAAAACATTTTTACAGCTAATGCTGTTCTTCCTTTATAATGTTTTATAAACTGACATTCTAAGATAACTCACATCAGTTTTACAAACTATGAATTTTGTAATCTTTCTCAGTTTTTTGTTTTATGGTGCCACATATTTTTCTGTGGCTGCTCTTTTTATATGCTTTTCCCCTCTGTACATCTGTGTACTAACATAGTCTTAATAAACAGTTCACTCATCTAGGTTATTGATAGGGTGCCTCCTATTTCTGATGTACTATCATTGTCAGATTATGACATTTGGTAGCATGGCTGAAATTTTAATTGCGCTGGTGTAATTTGAGTAATTTCAGGAGTTTTGTGTCATGCTTGTTATGAAAAGTCCCCAATATTATGTAATTCGACCGCTTTGCACAATTACATGCCATTTGCATTAAAAATATCCAGTGAAATACACCATTCATTTTACAACTAATGGACACAGAAGTAATAGACCACCAGTGGCTGTTGTTCACCGTGCTTTGTCTGAATGCATCATCACAGCAAAAATGGACCTGAGGATTAATTTCACAATCAAATATAGAGTAAGATGATGGATTTTCATTTTTGTGTAATTACATGTAATTTTGCATAATTTTGCTGAAGTTATGCATAATTACGCTTAAGTAATTTAGGATCATTTCACATTCACCCTAACATGTGTCAAGGTTTTTGAAAGTCTTTCAAATTTGTAATTTGTTTGACCTTTCTACCAAATGTTATTTTGAATCTCATTTTGAGCACAAATTTACATTTGTTTATGTGTCAACAGGCTTTTTTCTTTTTTTTCTTAAATTTTGTCAGCTGTTGCATTCATCAATCCCATGAGACAACCTTGCTCTAAAAACCACTGTACAATACACAACAGTTTCCATCTATGGCATTGACTCTGGAGGCAAACAGTATTGACACATTGCTTTCTCTGAGGAATATAAAAATGTGGGAGGTGGAATGCTTGAATGTGCCTCAGCACTACTAATTTACTCTCGGCCACATCCCATTCCATCATTTTCTTGGCCCACCCTGCTACCTAAGATCAGACCGAGCCATAAGTGATTCAGCTTTGGTCCTGCACCAGAAGTCAAATCCAGCAAAACTGTTAAGCTACGTATTTTATGAACTGGAGCACAAGCAACCCAAGACCAATTCTGACCTAGTTGTGACTCTTCAGTTGGGTGCAGCTTGGTAGTTTGAAACTAGTCTGGAATTGCTTATGTTCCCATATGTTCCACCACACAGAGGGAGCTTTCACTTGCACCCAATGTTGCTTCCTGTGCAAGAACACAGCCACCCCCCCAATGTCACCCCCACACATATAACCCACACATCCCCCATGCCTGCCAGCAAACAACACAAACTAACATGATTGCTTCTCAACATCCGCTCACTCAGCAAACATGCCACAGAAATACTGAACAACAAAGACCCGGACATCCTCTTTCTCATGGAAACATGGCTGACTGCCAAGTTGGCACCCGACATTGCCATGGCCAAAGTGGAAGAATACAAGATTGCACAGTAGGATCGCCAACGTAAACCAAAAGGAGGAGAAGTGATCACATATGATGAATCCATTAGCTGCACTACTGCCACAGGGAATGGCACCCTCTACATGGAGTACATACACGTCAAACTGAGAATCTCACCAGCCTTCATCCTGATTGAAACCCATATTTACTGCCCGCCAGGACCCAGAACCAGCCACACCAACAGGATGACAAACTTTGTCACCTCTTACCATCAGTGCCAAAACCTACATCATATTTGGAGACCTGAATTTCCGCCTAAAGAACTGGAATGACTCCAGCTCCACCACACTCCTTGAAAGCCTTGGAAACCTCGGACTAACTCAAACCATCACCGGACCAACAGATGCTATATGATACACCCTAAGCCTAGTTTTCATGACCTTGGAAGACATCAAAATCATTGCAACCACTCCTGTCACCTGGGCCAACCATGCCACTGTCCATTTCCAAATCATCATCCCTTGCCAAACTAAACCCACCACCACCCTCCAGTCAGACATAACAGGAGTAGAATCACAAAATCAAGACTCACAAAATCAAAATGGTCTCATGCCCAGCACACAAATCAGCCCAACCTCACGGGCAACCTGAATTGCGATGTCAAAAATCTCTACAAATGGATCACAAACTGTGCTAACTCCATAGCATCCCGCAAGCAAGTTGGTACACCAACGAACTATGAGCAACTAAACAACAATGCAAGCAACTGGAGAGAAGATGGAAAGAAAATCGCAAAGAAGCAGACAAACATACATTAAAATCTACCACCAGCAGATCAGCTAAACCAAAAAGTAAGCCCTAGTGAAATGCATAGAAACAGCAACACCAGATGCAAAAAGATCTTCACGATCATCAAGGAGTTCACTGCACCAGCCTCCACCACTAACAGCATCACCCCCTTGCAATATTTATGCACGATGTGTCAGAATTCTTCAGCAACAAAATCAAAAGCATCTACAACAATTTTGATCCATAGACAGATCCTACCAAACTCACTGCTAGCCTACCTATCAAAGACCTCAGAAACACTGTTGCAGCATGAAAAACGATCACCATGGAAGAGCCAGCCAACATCATGAAAACCATCAACTGGCCCCGACAGACCTACAGCACATCTTCAACATGGTCACCTCCCCAATCAGCAAAGTTCTCACCCACATCCTGAACTGCCACATCACCACAGCAATATTCCCAGAGACCTGGAAACAGGCAGCAGTAAATGCTTTACTTGGAAAACCGTCACCCTGCTAGCAAACCACTGTCTGATGTCCTTTCTTTTCTACCCAGCCAAGATAATGGAGAAAATTATCAACATACAACTCATCCACCAGCTCAAAAAACACCAGCTCCTGGACACCACACATGCAGCCTTCAGACCTAACCACCATACCGAAATAGCCCTCGTCTCATTGACCGACAATAGCAGGATGACAGAGGAGAAACAGATGCTCTCATCCTGCTCGACGTCTCTTCAGCCTTCGACACAATCTCCCACTCAACCTTCATTAGAAGCACAGTAGGCTTCCAGGTGGACCTGCCCATTACTGGATCTCCCCCTTCCTTACAGAAATAACCCAAAGAGTCAGCCTGCCACCATGCAAATCAGAAGCCAAGATCCTCATCCACAGGCTCTTCCAAGGATTATCTCTCAGCCCGACCCAATTCAGTAGCTACATGACCCCTCTGGCTGAACTCATCAGATTGTGTGGCATAAACATTCTTTCATAAGCAGTTGATATTTACCTGATACTCTCCCTGTCAGACAATACCCCTGCAACTAAAAGCAACTTTTGTTCTGGCTGGCCAGTTCCTCTTGATGCAGGACCAAGACTGATTTATTATAGGCAGGTTTCTGTCTAAATCGACACAGTGCATGAAAAACAGTGGTCTGGAATGTGGCTAAGAGCAATCTACAGTGACTGAGATTAATTCAAGCACTCCATCCATTTTTACAGTTTTATTGTTTTTCCATTGCTTTCCCATCACTAGAAGGATATGTAAGTCACTGATTCTACCGGGTAAGCACATTTTCAGGACAAATCAATTGATGTAAAGAGGACATGGAAATTTATAAGACTCTCTAAACCAAAAGGTATCCAGGTACTGGGGCAGGCCAATAAAAAGTCCATTATAAACACTGACTGATGCTGTCAAGAACAACAGTGTTTAAGTCTGACTCTAAACACATTCATACTTGCCACCTCCCTCAGATCCTGCAGAAGTCCCTCCACTACTTCGCCCCTGTGGCCGGTAATATTTTGCCCTTCAATGTTTTCCTTTGAAAATTTGTGCACCTCTGACCAACCTATTACTGAGGACCCTTATACCTGTTATGGCAAGTAATGAATAAATCTCAAATTCTAGTGCACCCTGCTGGTGAATATTTTTTCAAAACGTTCCACACAGGTCCTCATATTTGTACCATACTGGTATGGAGCCAGTGGAATCTTTTAAGCACTTGGCTATCATGGTCTCTGCAAATTATACTAGCCACAACTCACACACACATTTTCTGTAGCTGCCTAAATGTCTTTACAGAAACTCTTATAAAGGCAGTGCCACAGAAGTTGGAAGAAGATCCTACAATTGCTCTTACAATAGTAGTCCTGTTTTCTTCACGTTGAAATGGTATGATCTTTCCATGTTTAGAATGTGCTAGTCACATGACTTTGTGAAATGGTTATCTTGCCTCTCAAGGACAAGAGGCTATTAAAGACCATTTATAATATCTCAACTTTGCTTGAAAGATCGGTTTTAGAGTTACCCAGATTCTAGGTCTTGGGCATCTCTTTCAATATGTTATGGCTGCTCTCCTCCCTATGTCATATAAGCATTAAACGTGAGCCAAATCTGCACAGTTTCTTAGTCAAAAATGTTACTGCAAATATTGCATTGATATTATCAATGATGTTATCAAAGATGTCATGAGTGTCGTAATTTGTGTGGTAATTAGCAGTGCATAGCGAGAGCGCAAGTTATAGTTACCTTAGGGAATGAGGTATTATTACTTGAGGTAACTCAAACTATAACAGGTGAATTTCTATGGTTTTGTACGTTTAAAATGTAAGCCTAACTATAACGACCCTGCAACCTTTGGATTTTTTAGTGAATTTCTATGGTTTGTTTAATTCTATTTCCTAACTATGACGTCCGTGTAACCTATGTTTTTTTCAGTGAATTTCGATGTTTTGTTTCATGTATAGTAATTTTCATTACTATACAATAATCCAACCACAGCCATGCATGGCCTTTGTCCGTGCGCGGTGGCATTTGGCCACACGGCCTTGCCTGCATCCAGGCCCTGTGGCCAACCCCCTATAAGCACCAAACCATGCACTGTCTTTGCCTGTGCGCAGCAGGAGTTGCCTGCAAAACCTGGCCTGCAGCCAGTCCCTGCGGCCAAACCCCCTAACCACCCAACCCTACTCTGCACACAGCCCTTTGGCCCTGTGCAGCGGGAGTTGCCCACAGCCTATATCTCTGGGTATGAGAATAGGTGTAAGAGGGTGTATCCGGGCGTGAGAGTGGCTGTGAGAGTCTCTGTCTGGGTGTGAGAGTGCATACATCAGTGTCTTAGTGGGTGAGTCAGTGTCTGTGCAGGTCTCTGAGTGGCTGCATGAGGATGTCTGTGAGTGGGTGCGTGAGTGTCTGAGTGGGTCTGTGATTGGGTGTGTGAGGGTCTGATGGGGGCTGTGAGTGGGTGCACGAGTGTCTGAGTGGGTCTGTGAGTAGGCGGGTGAGTGTCTAAGTGGGTCTGTGAGGGGTGCATAAGGGTGAGTGGGGTGAGTGGGAGAAAGAGATTATAAGAGAGAGTGAAAGAAAGTGAGAGGGAGATAGAGAGTTTTTTAGGCTTAGATGGATGACATACTTAGAATGAGATATTTCTGCACAAATGTATTTGTCAATTAACAACAGTAAGATCTACTTTCAGTATGAGCCATAAACATTTGCAGTTGGAAAAAAGGAGGGAAATTACTAGGGATACACCCGGACTGGAAACCTCAATGCTCAGTGTGAAGATCTGTGACCTTCATACTTGAGCTATTCTTTAAAAATATATATTTTTGTTAGCCATGTATGGCCTATCTGAGACCGCGAGGGCGGAGCCTCAGGGCCTCCCCCGTGGTTCCTGACCATTTTTATATTTATTTTATTATATGCCCTTTACGGGCTATCTGGGACTGCAGGGGAGCCTAAAGGCCATAGCAGGAGCGAGCCCTGGGGGAGGGAGGTGCGGTCCACTCTTTGCCTTGTGGAGGTGGTGGTCCCCGGGGCTGCGAGGGGGGGCGCGTGGCCCCCACACACAATATTTTCAATAGCCCCAGGAGGTGGTGGTTCCTGAGGTTGTGGGGGGGACCGCGGCCTCCCCTGCATTAATTATAATTAAAGCCATGGGAAGGTGGCAGTCTCTGGGGCTGTGAAGGAAAGCCAATAGGCCTCCGCTACACAATTAAAGCATTTTGCGCCAGTTAGGTAGTGGTCCACGGAGCCACATATATGACAAATATCACCCCGGGGAGGTGGTGTACCTGGGCTGTGGAGGGGCTGTGAGGTCCCACAACATTCAAAATTATGAATGACCTCAGGATCTGGCCCACCCGGGGGCTTATTAAAAAACAAACGCAGAACCCGTGTTTGTTTAAAAAAAAAAAATGTTGCCACAAATTCACAAATATAGTGATTTTGCGGCAAGAATATGTAAAAAATGCTTTTTTTGCTCGGGGGGGGAGGGCATCTGGGACCCCACCACCAGAGCTAAGGGGTCAGGTGTCCGTACCTGGCCCCATGTCTTTTTATTTTTACTTGTTTACTGGGACTCAGCTCAAGTGAGGGGCAATATTAGAAGGATTTATGAGGGTATTAAACAGTATCATGACTAGAAACATGTAGCTAAGCCAGCACATATCACTATTGCGCAGTAGGTCCGAGTAAAGAAAAGGAGTAAAGAAAAGATGGAAAGTATGTAAGTAATAGAGTCAGTTTTTTTAAGCTCATGCCCGATAGCCCTCTTTATATCTAAATAGTTTACCTCTTGAATTGCACATTATTTACAAGGTGAAACCACAACCTGCAATGGCTCTTCCTCACCTTTGGCCTTTATAGATTGGGATCCTTTGGCTGTTTTAATCACTTAACATCTTGCAAGCTACTATGCCTGTTTTGATGGTCACTTCAGGAGGGTATGCTGAAACCTTGATGTTTGGTTTGAGAGAGGGACCTTCATTTCCCATTGTTTTCGGAGCATCATTAATGAGATATCCATAACACATAAACTGGAAAGTTCATATAATTAACTTCTCTTCCAAATTTTGTCAAAAGTGTTTCTGAAGGTAATTCTCACCTGCCCTGTATGGAATATGCTGGTATCATTGATCTTGTTGCTGGTTCTGTCATTCCACATGGGAGAATTTATCCTCTGACTATAGAAGAAGATCAGAATTGAAGGAATATATTGATGAGAATCTACAGAAAGGATTCATCAGGCATTTCAGTTGTCTTTCTAAGGCTCACATCATCATTCCTAAATCAGATGGGATGTACAGGTCCTATTCTAACTGTACGAACTTGATAACATTACTGTCCACAACCAATGTCCTCTGCCCTCGATCCTGCATTAACGGACCAAGAAAAGTCAGCCAATCTCTTATTTAAATTGTAAATATGTGGAGTGCATAATCTGGTGCAGCTCAGGGAGGGTGATGAGGGAAACATCCGTTATGGCCATTTTGAGTATTTGGTCATGCTTTTTGGTGTTTGCAATGCTGTAGTTGCATTCCAACATTTGATAAATGGCATCTTTAAAAACATTCAGTATCAGCATGCAGTGACCTATTTGGAAAACATTCTTAACTTTTGCAAATTCTTTAGAAGAGCACCAGGGTCATGTCAAGGAAGTTTTGCTTCGACTCAGACATCATTTGATATTTGCAGAACTGGAAATTGTTAAATTGAGAAATCTTAAGTTACTGTTTTTGAGGTTTGTCCTCTCTGCAAAAAGAAATACAATTAAACCCAGTAAGTACAGGGTTGTATTGGAGTGACTTGCATCCAATACTGTGGGATAAATCAAAACATTCTTGGACTTCTAAAGTCTTAGACAATGCATTCCCAATTTTTAAAACAATGTATTGACCATTTCTCATCTCTCCACATCAGGAGTGAAGTTTAATTGGCGACTAAACATTGAAAAGGCATTCCAGCGATTAAAGAAACAGTTTATATGTGAACCCTCTGTATGGCATCCTGACAGTGAGTTCGCTTTTGTTGTTGAGATCTACCTTCAACATATGAAATAGCAAACTGACACAAGTACATCCCTTGATCCCATTGCCTTCTTCTTGTAACACTAACACTGACCAAAACTACACTTGTTACAATACAGAGATATTAGCAATCAAAGTAGGTGCTTAGTCAATGGTATCATTATTTAGAAGAAGCTAGGCATGAAGGACCTGATTCACAAAGGTAAATTAGGCTTTTAAGTATCTGTACACTTTTGAGTCAGTTTACTGCTTTTCAGTGTTCACAAAGTACAATTTTTTAGTAAATGGTTCTGCGACACTGTTCCATGGAAAATATTGGAGGTAGGGACTTACTAAAAAGGTGTATGTAATTACAAAAGTACAGAGGCTGAATAGCACTTTGTAGTAAGTTTTGTGGTACTACTGTAGTACTATAAAATGTACTAGAAAGTGCAGTTTGGGAATCAGGCCCAATGTAAGGCTGAGAAAGTACCTATTTTTGCATGATCACTCTCATTTTTCATGGAGTAATGCTGCTGTTGTTTTTTAACTCTTCACGCTGCTGGTCAGTCTCCAGTGTATGTGCTCCGACCCCTAAAGCATGGTCAAATTGGCTAACTGATATTTGTCATATTTAACTTCCCAGTAAGACAATAGTATAGTGCAGAGAATACAGAAATGTCCGGAAAAGCTAAATGTCAACTGTTGACTGCAGCACATGTTGTGCCATCCACTAGGGTGACAAAGGAAACGTGGCTTCAGGCCAATCGATGTAGCCTGACACTTGCAGCTTTTAAACCTGCATTCATGCCTGTCAAATAACCTTTTTTGACAGGAAAGAACCCTACCTTTAAATAATAAAGAAGTCACCCCTGAGTAGGCCTTGTAGCTCACAAGGTAAGGTACTTAGGGGCATATTTATAATGCCCTAGCACCACCTTGCGCCACATTAATATAATTATTTTTGACTTTCTTGTGGCCTAACGAGGCCGAAATCCACACTCCATACTTACAGGGTGCGCCAGGCGCAATGTATGCAGAGGGGATGTTCCCACGTTAGGGGAGCCGAAAAAATGGCGTAAGGAAATCTATGAGATTTTCTTGCCCCATTTTTGATGGCTCTTGAGCAGGCGGTAAAAGAGGGCTTCCATTCTTTAGAATGGATCCCAATGTACTCTGCAGGAGTAGCGCCAATATTTTGGCACTACTCCTGCAGAGTACATCAATAGCGTCATGGGAATGGCGCTATTGCCCACTACTCTGCACCATGGTGGCGGTACGGAGGTGCTAGGGGGCGCAGGGAAAGTGGCGCTGAACTCGTTGCAGCGCCACTTTCCATAAATCTGCCCCCTAGTGTTTAAAAATGATACGTGCTAGAATTCAATGTTGGCATGTGCCTTCAGTGACTCACCTCCAAAGGCTATTTTCATAGTAAAGGACTATAGCTGTCCAATGAAAAAAGCGGAACTTTGGAATAAAATCATAACTCTGCTAACTCTGGTATTGTATAAGGGTGGGTGGAACTCGAAGAGTTCACCTCCGCTGAATTCCGCGGTGTTAGCTAAAAACTCAGTGGAATTCCACAGAGTTCCGCTGTACAACTGATTTTCAATTAACAAATTTTTAGGTATAGCTGAAAGTCAGTTCTCGTCTGTCTCCATCACACGGCCCTACTAATGCTGCACGAGCACTGAAACAACAGAAAGCTGTGAGAGCAGGTCAAGTGCCACAGCATCAGCACCATCGGCACCCTCAGAGTCAGCATCACTGAGGCCATTAGCTGCGCCTGATTGTGCACCTGGGTGAGGCTTGGCTGGTACTCTGCTCCATCCCAATCCCATGTACCTCCTTTGCCTGTTCTTGAGAACCTGGATGTGTCTATATATGCCCCCTCCCAGTGCACACTGCTCAGTGCATGTTTGATGTTTTCTAGCACGTCTTGCCACAAAGCACCACCTGTGAGCTTGTCCGGTGCCACTCACCTCTTCTACTTAGGATCCCATTTGGGGAACATTAGTGGAGGGTGGAGGAGGAGCAGTGTAGAGGCATGGGATAACCACTGCAGCACAGCTAACCTCTGCAAGGAAATGGACAAAGCAGGCAACCGAAGGAAGTGGGCGTGCGGAAACACACTATGCTCTACACACATGAGTGTGCAAATCTCGCTGTGCTGCCCATCTGGGCGCACACATCACACTGCGTGCTACCCACCTAGAGTTGAAAATCAAAGAACACGCTACACATCAGGGCATGCACATCACACTGTGCACTATCAATCTTTGTGTGCACATAACACTGCATGCTAACCACCAGGACCTGCAATGCAAATCATACCGCGTGTTACTGACTTCAGTGTGGATACAACCCACACACTACCCAGCCGACACTCAAGGCTGCGCAGGGTACCACCCACTTGGATACAGAAAATAATGAGAAGGTCTACCCACCAAAGCAGATGGCATTCATGCTTCCTTTAGTTGCCTGCTTCATACTTTTCAGTTTGGTAAGTGCAGTATGACTTTGCACATCCAGAAGGGATATATTATCAGCACTCATGAGGGCAGCACGCAGTGTGATATATACTCCAAATTGGGGAGAATGCAGTGTAATGCGTACACCCAAGTGAGAAGCGTACAATATAATACACATGCCTGAGTGGGCCTCCAAAAAAAAAACCACACACAACAAGCTACATTGTCTTCAAAAAAGCCCCAAACAAGTCTGGTCTGCAAAACGATGATACAACAGCACAACTCTTTTGGAACGCTGTGAACCCTGGGGCTATGGAGGAACTGCTCCACAGAGGATTGGCAGTAAAAGTTGCCAAACCGTGGTCAGCTGAGTTTTTTGCCAAACTCCATGCTCCAAGCAGAGTGCGGAGTAGGCAAAACTCTGAGGAGTCTGTGAGTGGAGAGGAGGTTACTGCCCACTCTTAGTTTTGTACAACTTACATGAACAATTCAAACACTATTTGTAATGTTCATTAAAAATCGAATGCAGTGTTGAAGGCAGATTTTTTAATGTACATTTAGGAAAAGTGCCTTTAAAAAGTTAGACTTTGCCTGCCTGAACCTCCAGTGGGCTGATTAGAATTAACCTGCTGGCAGATGGCCCTGTTAGTGCTTCCCCTGAATGAGGTGTGAAAAATTGCTCCCAGAGCAGAAACAACGGCTTAAACTTTTTGGCAGGAAAATACAGGTTAGGGGTATGTGACACATATCAGCTCAGGAAGGAGAGCTGGGGAGTGTTCAGATATTTTATATACTTGAAAGAGATCATGGTGAGGAGTGATGATTATTAGTTAAGTATAAACAGAGACATGGGGAAAAGAAGTATTTTGCCTTCTGGGTTTTCTGTAACAAGTTTTTCACCAGACCAGTGGTAGAGGAAGATGGACCCACAACCAGTTTAGTGTAGCTGAGGAGAAGAGGGGACTGCTCATATTTCTAGATATACCTCTGATGAGGACACAAAGTTTCTGCCATATTGGATTTGCTTCACAATATCACACTGTGGAATCATTTGCAGAAAGGCGAACAGGATGTTCTGCAAAAGTGAAAAGGCTTTCCCTTGGGACCTTTTTCCGCACTGGTTAGGGAGTGTCCAAGAGTCACCTCACCTAATGGCTAGTAAATCCTACAAAAGTGGCAGATAGGCAACAGCTCATCAAAACACTCCCTGGACCTGAGGAAGAACAGGAGACTGAACTTACTGTTTGAGACGTGTATGGAAACAAGGAGGAAACAAGAAGGGCTATACCTGCTTCTATGTGTGCCCAGGACTAAGAAGTAGACTCTAAGAATCAGTTGGCTGACCTCCTGTGTGGCTAGAGGACATAATAAACTTCAAGAAGCCTTTTTTCTGAAGTCCCCAGCTAGCCAGTAATAAGTGGACCTTGACTGGATGGTGCTAGTGACCCCTCTGTTCTTGAGCTCATGGGACCGTTTGAAGCAATTAAGACGTGCTGCTCCAGAAACTTTGAAAAGTTAGTACTTCCAATACCTTGAGAGCATCAGCAGGACCTTGCAGCAAAGATGTCAAATTTCAAAAGGACTTTTTCAGATACATTTTCAGGCTTCCTTCCCCTACTGAGAATTTTAAAGTCCATGAAGATCCAGAGGTCGGAATCTTGACCTGGTTAAAGGTGTGAAGAATTTCCACTGTATGTGAGGACTTCAGCTGGTGTGACATTTAAATTGGGGTGGGAGAAGAATTCCGCTCCACTGGCGAAGTTTGCAGAGTTTTCCCCACTCCGCGCAGAGCTTCAAAAAACTCAGCGAAGTGACGCAGAGTTTTTTCTCTCGCTCTCCAACCTTCAGTTGGTGAGCACAGGAAGAGAAATCGCTAAGTTGGTGAGCTGTGACCACTCGCGATAAGAAAGCTGCTGCTGGAGTAGAAAATCTACTCGAGCGGCAGAAAGAAGTTATCTCCCTCTGACATTGCGCATGATTCCATTCACAAGAGAAACTCCTGCACTGAAAATCAGCGTGAACAGCATGACTTACCCAAACTCCGCCGCTTGTGAAACTTTGTGTAGCACGGCAGAGTTTTTTCAGCACTTCACAGAGTTCAGCATAGCTGAATTTCACGAACTCCACCCAGGCCTAATTTGAATGTCCCGTTTGGAACTTTTACTTCAAAAATCAATGACTCAAGTGACATCCAGCCATGAGAGGACTTTGTCAGATACAGCCTGCAAACCTTGACCTGCTGGAGGATTTTGTCTTCCATTTTGGAGACTAAGGGCCTGGTCTAGATATTGGTGGATGAGTTACTCGTCAGATATACCGTCTGCCAAAATCTAAAGCACACAGGATATAATGGGATTTAGATTTCGGTGGATGAGATACCCATCACCTTTGTGACAGAGTAACTCGCCCGCCAATATCTAAATCAGGCCCCTAGTCAGACTGTAAAATCATTGATGAGGACAATCCCGCTTGGAGTATACAACCTTTTGCTTCATCTTAGTTGGCCTGAAATTGTGCCTAGGTCCCAATCAACCATGACCACTGACTACTGATCAGCGCTTTACTTTTCCTAGGTGCTTTTTGCCTTAAATCTTTAAAAAATCATATCTTCGGTTCTCTTTATTGGATTTGTTTTCCTTTTGGTGACATGTTACTCATCCATTTTTTTCTCTATTTTTTAAATTTGTCATGGAATTTTTACTATGGAATATTTTGACATTTTAACTGTTTTTTACTGCTAAATACTTCACACATCTTTCCAAGTTAAGTCTGTCAGATGTGTTCCATAGCTACCTGGGGTTGAGCCCAAGTTTAAATTATTGAAATTCTATTTTACCCCAAGACGTTTGTGGTCTTATTCTTTGTGGTGGACTCACACTCATCCCAATTATTAATGCATCTTTATTACAGTAATAATCTGAACGGATTGTAATAATGTGGGTTTTGTGTAATCTGTGAGGTACACTAATGCTTGGCATGCCAGATGGACTTTCTTTTTATTGAGGTTTCACTATGAAATCTCATATCACCCAGGAATAAGGCATGGACAAGCAGGTGTTTTATTTCATCTAGCCACAACAGGAGAAGTATTAGATGAAAATTTACCCCTATGATTTCAGCAGTGCAGACATCTGGCATTTGTGAGGGTGAGTTCTTTCAGAAACTGAAGGAAGCACAAAACAAGTTTAATGAGAAGTAATGGTTGCTAGAGGTCCCAAGTCAGATTATAAATGTTTGTATCTGGAAGGATACTGCAAAAATATATTATTGTATGCACTCTGTATTCCCACAGATCATCTAGGAATCACAGGTGTTGAATTTGATGTGGCATCATTATTGGTGGCCTATGGTACTTAAGGATGTACTCTAGTATGTTAAGAACTGCACCATTTGAGCCTAAGTTAAACGTGAACATTGGAGGTCTGTGGAAGTTTTGATACCGTTTCCGACCCCTTCTCATCCAAGAACCATTCTCTCCATGATCTTCATTGCTGATCTGTGTTGGACCTGGCCCTTGTGGCAGGTTCACCCCCTGACTTTTTGCCTAATTCCTCCTATTTGTTCTGACCTCTCGCTGTTGGCTCTAGGACTCTGAGCACTTTATCACTGCTGACCGGTGCTAAAGTGCAGGTGCTCTCCCATCTAATGTTGGTATGATTTGCTTATACCTATTTGGCATATTTAATTTACCTGTAAGTCCCTTGTACAGTGGTATCTCTATACCCAGGGCCTGTAAATTAAATGCTACTAGTGGGCCTGCAGCGCTGCTTGTGCGACCCACTGAAGTAGTATTTCAAACCTGTCTCAGGCCTGCTAGTGCAGGGCCTGTGTGCGCAGTTCTCTGCCACAGGGACCTGGCATCTAAATCTACTTGCCAGGCCCAGAACCCCCCTTTTACTTCATGTAAGTCACCCCTAAGGTAGGCCCTAGCTAGCCCTGTGGGCAGGGTGCCATGTATGTAGAAGGCAGGACATGTGCCAGGTTGCGTGGCCTGTCCTGGTAGTGACAAACAGCCTAACTTGGTGTCTCACTGCTGTGAGTGCTGCCTGCTCATAGGTTTGTATTAGAAATGCCCTGCCTTATTTGTAAGGGGTATTGTCTGATTTATGAGGGGTAGCGTAGGCATGTTTGGTATGGTTGTAATGGTGATAAGAAATGCTGCTTACTGGTGTAGGTGGATTTTTCATTACTATTACAGAAATGCCACTCCTAGAAAGTGAGCATTTCTCTGTGCTTATGACTCTGGTGTTTTGCAGCTTGACTCCAATCCACGTCTGGGCAGAGTGACAGTTGGGCTTGGTGCATACTTTTCAGACAGCCTGTACAGAGGGAGGGTGGAGGTGTCACAGAGGTCACAGAGGTGCATCTGCATACTGAATAGTCTTCCTGGGCTGAGAGAAGGGAGAGGCGGGACACACCTACATTTGTAAAGGCTGTGCCCTGGCCTCACACAATAGGGTCGTTTACCCCCAACTGATGTTTGGATCCTGTGCTGGAGGAGAGAGGGGGCACTCCCAGAACCAGTTGTAACTGGTTGGACCCTCCTCTCCCCTTCCATTGTAAGACACTGTAAAGACTGAGGCCCATATTTATAATCTTTTAGCGCCGCATTTGCGTCATTTTTTGATGCAAAAGTGGCACAAACTTACAAAATACAATTGTATTTTGTAGGTTTGCGCTGCTTTTGCATCAAAAAGCGGCACAAATGCGGTGGCAAAAAAAGTATAAATATGGGCCTGAGTATAAGTACAGGGGAGTTTTCCCCACAATTAGGAGACTTTTGCAGACATCTTGGAACTGGACACAGAAATGCTGGAAGGACTCACCAGGGACCGACATGGACTGCTGCTGCTGTGCTGACTTGTGACCTGCTTGGTCACTGTAAGGACTTGCCACTTGCTTGCATCCTCTTTGTGCTGACCTGTTGCTGGGCCCCTCCACCTGTGGGCCTTTTTCCCTGAACTCTGCTCCCCAGGGGCAGGGTGCCGTGGCCCCTGACCCCTGCAACCATGTGAAGCGCGAGGAGTGCTTCACGTCTTGGCAAAACTTCATCGCTTCATCTTTCATCCTTAAAGCGCTTTGAGAGCGCTCCTTATCGCCCAGAAACACCGCCGCGACCCGGGCTCATCAATAAGTATAAAGCACTGTGTGAAGCGCTTATTGTGCAGTGGAAAAATCACCGCCGCAGCCCGGGCGGGCTGTTCATCGTGAGCGCAAGAACGCGCTATCTCATTGTGCCCCAGGGGCCCCACCAGAAGAAGAAGGTTGGAGCGAGCGCGAACCTATCGTGCCCCCAGGGAGAAGCGCGCTCCGAGGAGTGCCCCCGGGGCACAGGCAGGCACCTACTCTGGTGCCTGCACTCACAGACGGCCAGGCAGGCCGCTGCATGTGGGATGAGACGTCGGGCGGGGAAGGAGGCCTCATCGGAGGCTCCTCCACCCCACCGGGCCCCTTTCTCCTTGGTTTGGGAAGGGTAGGGGAGAAGAAAGCCTCTCCCTGCCCCGCCAGAAGTCATTACAGAGGACCACGGGCAGGGCTGAAGCCTCACCGGAGGCCCGCCACGGCGCCGATCCCATTTCTGTGGCCCCTTGTGGGCCGGTGCCATTGTGTTGGCCCCCCAACATTGGAGGGCCAGTGAAGGCCCGGGGGGGCCCTCCAGAGATTGCGGGCCCCAGGAGGGGCCCATTATTAAAACAGAGGGGGTGCTTGGCGCCCCCCTCCTTCTTGAAGTATTGGCTGACTTTGGCCCCCCTCGTGTGGGCTGGTGGAGGCCCGGGGGGGCCCCCAGCAATCGCAGGCCCCAGGAGGGGCCTGTCATTAATGCAAAGGGGGGTGCGTGCCGCCCCTCTCTACCCCAAAACTCTCAGGATGCCCCCGTTTGGCACAGAGCAGCGCCAGGGGGCCCTTTTTCAATCTCTTGGCACTGGAGGTGCCTCCATCTTAAATCAGGCAATGCTAAAAGACCATATATACAACAGAAGTTATTTTTAAAGACTTTATGGATTTGTATGTTGCCTACCTGTTTGATGATGTTTTCACATGTGTATGTAAATGTTCCTTTTACGGGCATAACATGCTAATACAGTTTTCTGACTTGCCATAAGTTTTTTAATGTTCCTAATATGGGTGTTTATGATATTCTTATGACAAGTGCTTTGGTGTAATAATGTGTTTCCTGACTACTGCTTATGATGCAGAATACTAAGTAACCTGTGTGTTATATGTGACTACTGCTAGTTTTGCAGAGTAACTAGTATGTAACATTCTGACAACTGCTAAGGTAGCAGAATATAACTGATATGTGATGTTTGGTCTAATAATTGCGTTGTGTACAGTATATTTTCATATGAGTTGATGTTGTGTTTCCTTTGGTGTGGGGATGGTGCGTCATGTATGTTGCGTGTTTTGTGCAAACGCTTTACACATTGCCTCTGGGAAAGGCCTGACTGCTCGTGCCAAGCTACCAAGGGGGTGAGCAGGTGTTATCTTGGACGTGTTACTCCCTTGCCCTGACTAGAGTGGGTGGGTTCTGCCTGGCTTAGGTGCATACCCTAGCCAACCAGAAACCCCATTTCTAACAATCTGCTTTACTCAATGTTCTTTCAAAGTGTTGGTAATAGTGGGCTATTTTATTCATCTTGGTCAATTCATTCCTTTGACTAAATTACCAATGGCCCCAGAACTAGCTCAGCAATTGGTGATTTCAATAGTTAGATTATTTGAATTACCAGAGATTATCATTATGGACAGGGGATTACAATTCATAGTTAAGTGTTGGAATATATTAGTACAGGCTTTAACTATATTAAATTATAAGTCTACCAGCTGCTTCCTACAGACGGTCAGAGAGAGAGACTCAAGCAATCCCTAGATTAGAATCTATGATGCTTTATTATAAAATTTTGGACATTGAACATTATGGGTATCTTTTGCTGAACTCACCTATAACAACTCCTCACATAGTTGGGTTATTCCCTCTTTTATTGCACCTATGGATTTCATCCTGGGTTATTCTAGTTCACATTTAGTACAAGCTCAAAGAGCTTTCAAAATACTTTTTAATCATCATAGAAAGCCAGCCCCTAATTACAGGGTGGAATACAAAATGTTGCTTTCAGCTAAACATCTTTCCATCTTGAGGCCTCATCCCACGTTTTCACCCAGATTTGTAGGTCTGTTTCAGATCGCACAGTAGGTAGGTACCTCCATCCTAAACCTAGCTTTTCCTTGTAAATGGAAAATATATCCTGTAGTATATATATTCTGAGTGATACTACATTGGGCAGCTGGACTATTGGCTTACCACTGACAGGGTGCATCTGGGTTCCATGAACTCTCAATACATCTGAAGTATGAGGTGAGTCTGTGCAGCATCTCTTTCTCAACTCAGACTTCAATATTTCTTGTTCATATTTATTTATCGACTTTGTGCTATCAGTTGTTAAAGAGTCTTGCCATCCTGGGCCTGAAACTTTCTTCCACAACACCATCTGCTCAGTACATGCCAAAGGTGTTTCCTATTGGATTTCCCACCAGATATGATATATTCTCTCTCAACTTCACTGCACCCCAGCCCCTCTTAAGCTTTTAGAGATTTAAGCTGGAGGTTGTTCCAACAGTCCCCCCTCTGGAACTCTCTTACTGAAAGATGGGTGGATTATCTCAGTCAGATTTCCTTATCTCCATGGAGGAAATGGGTCATTCCTGACAAGTGTGCCAGGTGCAGACTAAGACAGTGCACCATCCTGACTGTTTAAGCCAGTGGTGAGGAAAGAACATTAGTGCAACACATGACTTCAGGTTTAAACTGTAGCTCTAGTTTTCCACTAGAGGGACGTCTAGGGTGCCTGGGACCCACATGCTCCCCTCTAAAGGAGCACCCTTAGATTGTGCACTAACTGTGAGTTCAGTTCTGGGTGAGCAAAGTCAGTTTGCCTTCCAAGAGTTATTTTGGTTTTGCGTCTGTAATATGTGAAAGGGTGCAAAGTGTCCCCACATTTGCATGGAGCGACAGCCCAATGCAAATTAGGAAATACATCCTGGAAATCACACTTTGCACTGCTGTCATCTGTATTGTAGAAGGAGCAGAAAAAATGTCTGCAGCCTGTTCTCATCCTGTATTCCCAGTATGGCAATCTTGTGATGACAGGGAATACAATAAATGCTGGAAAACCTAATCAATGAACATGCTCCACTAAAAAGCGACAGGAAAAATCTAAAACCTTAGAGCCTCCTGGTGTCAAAGGAGGTATATAATGAAAGAAAACAAATTAGCGCCTGATTTAGAGTAGACTGACAGATATCCTGACCTCTTAATTACAAGTTCATTGGAATATAAAGTACTTATAATAAAGTGGACTGGATATCCGTGATGTTTGTGATGGAGCATCTATTTGCCAAACTCTAAATCAAGCTTTTAGACCTCTTCAGAAAATGTGGCATCAGGAAGTCTCTCAATCTAATCTTACTAGACTCTGGGATGCTAAAAAAAACTATAAACTGACGCTCTTCAGAGAAAATCTGCCACATCAAATTTCTTCTAATTACCACTAAAAATTTCCAAAATCTCTGATTGATATTGCTAAACAGGTAAACACCTGTTCTTCCATTAGCAAGGCCCCTGCTCAGGAAACCAAAAATGAGAATTTTGCAAACTTCTTTAAGAAGAAAGTGAAGTGTATTAAAAAATATAATCCCCAGAATCTGACAATTTGGTTGCCTGAAAGTTAATCCACAAATCCCAGGATCATGATCATACTCTGATACAGTTTCCGTGTCAGAGTTACATTACATAATATTCAAGGTCAGACCTTCCAGTCCCCTCTCAGATGCACTACTCTGTTATGTCAGCAAGAAAATGACTAAACCGCTGCATCCCTACTGTACCTACCTAGTATATTGCTCCCTGAAGTCAGGTGTTTTCCTCAACAGTTTGAAGACTGGGCAAGTTTTTTCCCCTATGAAAGATATAGGTGTCCTGAACCACCTCTGTGCTGTCTCAACACTTCCGTTCTTAGAGGAGGTGTTAGAAAGATGTGTATCCTCACAACTATCAAACCATATACATGGAAACAGCCTCCTCAATACCTTACAGTTTAGATTCAGACAGGGCTGAAGCAGGGAAAGTAAAGTTGTAAAGTTGTTGATGACTCCCTCCTCATGCTCGATGCTGGTACATCTTGACTACTTATGTTTTTGGACCTGTCAGCTGCCTTCAATACAGTCATCTACCTCACAGTGTTGTGTAGCCATTTTGGTTAAAGCTCCATGCACGTTATTTTAGTACACTAGGCCTGCCTCTGTGCACTTTAACCTAGATATATTTTATTCAGCTTTGTTTATTATTGTAGCAATAGCCACATTTGCGGTCTTGTTTATTTCTCTCTATCTAGCTGTTCTTTGCCCAGGCCAGCACTGTGTTCTTAAACAAGACATTTATTTCACTCTGTGCTTCTCTCAAGGCTGCAGTAAGATAGGTTACCGGTAAACGTGGTAACATTTTGTCTCTGGTATTCACAGAAACATACACATCAGGGACATTTTCTAAGAACATCAGTTGTTTTATTATAAAAACACTTCCCTGCCCCATACACTTTAGAGGCATATACCATTGACATGTGCCAGGTGAACATAGCGATTGAACGAGAGCAACATCCAGATCCACACATTGCTGACTTGATCACTCAATTGAATCGTGCCAAAATCTTCTTTCAACGTGCTTGATAAAGATTATAATTAGTTAGAACTAAAAAAAAGCTGCAGATATACTACAGCCTTTGCTACACATGTTGGTTTGTTTATATACAATAGATTTCGGGCCATATTTATACTTTTTGACGCAAAACTGCGCTAACGCAGTTTTGCGTCAAAAAAATTAGCGCCGGCTAACGCCATTCTGAAGCGCCATGCGGGTGCCGTATTTATTCAATGACGTTAGCCGGCGTTAGCCGCCGGCGCTGCCTGGTGTGCGTGAAAAAAAACGACGTACACCAGGCAGCGCCGGCGTAGGGGGATATGGAGCTTGGGCGCCAAAAAATGGGGCAAGTCAGGCTGAGGCAAATTTTTCGCCTCAACCCAATTTGCGCCATTTTTTCCGACTCCCAACCCCCATAGAAATGACTCCTGTCTTAGCAAAGACAGGAGTCATGCCCCCTTGCCCAATGGCCATGTCCAGGGGACTTATGTCCCCTGGGCATGGTCATTGGGCATAGTGGCATGTAGGGGGGCACAAATCAGGCCCCCCTGTGCCACAAAAAAAAAAAAAAACCACTTATCTGAACTTACCTTAATGTCCCTGGGATGGGTCCCTCCAGCCTTGGGTGTCCTCCTGGGGTGGGCAAGGGTGACAGGGGGTGTCCCTGGGGGCATGGGAGGGCACCTCTGGGCTCCTTCAGAGCCCACAGGTCCCTTAACGCCTGCCTTTTCCAGGCGCTAAAAAACGGCGCAAAAGCGGCCGTACGTCATTTTTTTTTACCCGCCCACTCCCGGGTGTGAATTTTGCCCGGGAGTGTAAATACGGCGCACATGCCTCGGAGTCACTTTTTTAGACGGGAACGCCTACCTTGCATATCATTAACGCAAAGTAGGTGTCCACGCTAAAAAATGACGCAAACTCCATGGACTTTGGCGCTAGACGCATCTAACGCCAAAGTATAAATATGGAGTTAGTTTTGCGTCGAAATTGCGTCAAAAAAAACAACGCAATTCCGGCGCAAACAGAGTATAAATATGCCCCTTAGGGTCTAATTTAGATCTTGGTGGAATCGTTCCTGTCATTATTTTTCTGTTGGATAATGCATCTGCTGTATTGGCAGTTTGCTCACTCCATTTAGATGCTGGCGGGCCCATACATGAAAGTCTGTTGGCGAACTGGCATCACAGCCATATTTTTCCACACGCCTTGACACCACCATAGTCGAAAGCGGCTGGCAGTGGGACCACAGCCACTTTTACCGCAGGGCCAATCAATATGAGCCTTCCCGCTGACGTAACTGTGGCTGCTCAACCTCCACACCTAAGTTGTCAGAATTGAAGATATATAGGCCC
Organism: Pleurodeles waltl; assembly: GCF_031143425.1. Taxonomy (NCBI): domain Eukaryota; kingdom Metazoa; phylum Chordata; class Amphibia; order Caudata; family Salamandridae; genus Pleurodeles; species Pleurodeles waltl. The sequence continues at coordinate 1,216,591,344 of NC_090437.1, read as the reverse complement.
TCATTATGACCACGGCAATAAAGTGGTGGTAATAATGGCCAAAGGACAGCCAATGTACCACACCAACTGCCAGGGTGGAAACAACAGTCACCACAGTGGTAGCCACCTACACCCAGGCGGAAGACAAAGTTCCGCCCACCATATTATGACGCTACAATCCACCACCTCTTCCGGGGCGGTACCAATGCCATCAAAAGCCTGGTGGAAACAGAGCACAAAAGTCAAAGGACTCACCATTGGAGACATAGGGAAGAACCACACCGCCATGGAACCAGAACTGCATGTTTTCCCCGATGATCTTCTACGTCATGCTCCACCACGAAAACCAACGCCGTGGAAGATGACGACGGTGAGTACAGCCGTCTAGCACACAAGGGAGGGGGGGAAAGAGTGACACACATGCGCACAACACACACCCCACACACACACACCATACACACAACCAGCTGCACAAGAAAATCTATTTGTCCACAATAATCGGCAAAATAATGCAAGGACAACAGGAATTGACTACAGTGATTGCAATAAGAGCAACATAAAAAATAATAAGTCGATGTGGCAATGCAACATATATGTACAAATGTACGAAAAAGGGACACTGCCCAGTCCATAGTTCACAGGGGCCCCATGGTCCAAGGCCCCACTCGATTCCTGCACCAATACGGAGAAAACATTGCAGGGGCATCAGCTGGCAAATAGGCAGGCACCTCAGGGGGTGGGGGGGGGCACCTCAGCCGCCGGATGAGGAAACAAGACCACTGGTTCTGGAGGGGGCAACATGCCCATTGCTTGGGCCTGGGGAGTGCAAGGCCACAGTCTCTGGAGTGGGTGACTTGCCCACTGGTTCTGGATGGGGCAACATGCCCTGTGCTTGGTCCTGGGGAGTGCAAGACCACAGTCTCTGGAGTGGGTGACTTGCCTACTGGTTCTGGAGGAGGCAACATGCCCTGTGCTTGGTCCTAGGAATGCAAGGCCACAGTCTCTTGAGTGGGTGAATACCCACTGGTTCTGGTAGGGGCAGGCCGCACAGCAGCCCATGGAAGCTGGACTATATGGTGTCTGCCGGCGGTGACGGCTGCACTGTGGTGGTGGTTATGAGAGGCTCCTGCTCAGCCTCTGCACCCTCTGATGGCTGCACTGTGGTGGTGGTTGTCGGAGGCTCCTGCTCAGACCCTGCACCCTCCAATGGCTGCACTGTGGGGAGGGGTAGGGAAGAGGTCAATCTGGGAAAGGAAAAGCTTTTTAGGGACATTGGGGCGGGAAGAGGGAGGTGTAATGGGAGTGGAGGATGAGGGAGTGGTTGTTGGAGGTGTTTGTCTGCTGGATTCCGGTGCTGGTGCATGGGCTGTATGTTGTTGTGAGGTGGATGGCTGTTGGGTGTCTGAGTGCTTGTGTTTGTGTACTTTGGGGGGGACAGACACGGTAGGAGAGGACACAGGGGACATGTGCATGGATGTTGTGCAGGTGTCTGCCAGTGAGGTGTGTATTCTGCTTGGTGTGGTGATGATGCAGGTAGTGGATCATGATGTAGTGCACGCAGGTGTGAGTATAGACGTAACTGGGTGAGAGGTAGAGGAGGAGGAGGAGGGGGAGACAGTGGAAATAGTGGATGTTGTTGAGTCTGCAACTGGATGGTGTTTGTGTGAGTGCCTGTGGGATGAAGTATGGTGCTTGTGTTTGCCTGTGACACTCTTGGGTGTTGTCTTGTATGCATGCTCGTCTGGCTGTGTGCTTGGGGTTGAGGAGAATGGGACTGGGAAGTGGAAGTTGGAGAGGGGACGGTTGAAACTGGAACAATGGCTGCCATCGTAGAGGAGGCCAGAGCCTGGATCGATCTCTGTTGGGTGGCCAATCCACCGTGAATGCCCACCAGGAATGCATTTGATTGCTGCATCTGGGCTGCCAGCCCCTGTATGGCATTCACAATGGATGACAGCCCTACAGAGATGGATCTCAGAAGGTCAATAGCCTCCTCACTCAGGGCATCAGGGCTCACTGGGGCAGGGCCTGAGGTGCCTGGGGCGAAGGAGATGCCCACCCTCCTGGGTGAGCGGGCACGGGCAACTCATTGAGGGGCTGCTGGGAGGACAGTGCTGGAACATGGGGTGGCGGCTGTACCTGTAGCTAGGGTAGTCACAGAGGTGTCTGCCACCACCAGGGATCTCCCATCGGAGGAGGTATCTGAGTCTGTGTTGTTCCCTCCAGTCTCCGCCGTGGTGCTCCCCTTGCCCTCCATCCCACTGGTGCCCTCAGCGTCGGTGGACTCTGCCTTCAGGGTCCTGTGGGAGGCAGCTCCCTCTGTCGCTGGTGCCTCTGCTCCTCTGCCAGATGATGCTAATGCACACAAGGACAGGATGACAAAACAAGAAAGGGGGGGGGAGAGAGACAAAGGATATACTGGGCAATGACTGCACCTACACCACCGTTGGCGTACACAGCACCCTCACACACAGGGTACAGGCCTACGCACTATGCATTGCTCTACCAGTGATATTGCTAGCCACCAAGGCATGAGGAGGAGCAAGCACTGCCAACTGCAGCACACCTGGGACCCACGCAGTCCTGACCAGTAGTGGATGCTAACAAGCTAGGTAGGCAGTATTTTCCCTTCAGACCCTTAGCCACCAGAGGACCTACGCTGCTATGTGTGGCCTGGCCTAAGCGCACCCACTGACACTCAACTACCACCCGGATACTACCTCACCAGCCGTAAGTTGTAATGATAGCCACTGTACTTATCCCCTTGTGGCTGCTGTGATGCTCTCAAGCGCCCATCCAGCTCTGGATAGGCCACCGCCAGTATGCGGGCCATCAGGGGGGTCAGGGTCCGACAGGCACCCCTTCCTCATTGGGAGGCCATCCCCAGCTGGGCCTCCCGTGCCCAGCGTCTAAGGTCCTCCCACTGTTTCCAACAGTGGGTGCTCCTCCTGCCGTAGACCCCCAGGGTCTGCACCTCCTTGGCGATGGCACTCCATTTACCCTTCTTTTGATGGGCGCTGACCTGCAGAGGCAATACAGACAGGAGAACACCATTAGACAAACAGTTCAGCCAGTAACACTAATGGCCCACTATACCCGTTTCCATCCTCATTGGCACACACATAGCCCAGCACACAACGTGTACACCTCCAAGAGAACATCCCCCCCCTTAGCTGATGCCTTCACATACAACTCCATGCATTTATACCACATGCATCATGCCCACAGTGTACTCACCTGTTGGTCTGAAGGCCCATACAACAGTCCGTATTGGGGTAGGACCCCCATCCACCAGTCTCTCCGACTCCTCAGAAGTGAAGGCTGGGGCCCTTTCCCCGGTCACACGGGCCATGACACAGGTCACATAAGCACATGCAGTATAGGTCCTCTCCTATGGAAGGTCAGGAAACAAGTGAGGAATATGATAGAAAATGGCTGTCACCGCCGGCGTAGATCACCATTGGCCACTGTACCCCATAGGGCCAAATTATAACCAATCATGAGTTGCACAGCGGTTCCAGACTGCCTACGCCACGGCACACGTCAGCAGAATTACCTCCCTTCCATCTGTCCCTCCACACAGGACAGGCGGAAGCCATTTTATGGGGGGGGAACAGGTCTGTGGAATAATGCTGTGTCACAGGATAAATAGGCACATACTTGACAAATTGCACTGTCCCATAACATGTTTACAGATTGCAGACTACTGTTGTGGCTCCATTGTTGAGTTTGTGACAGCCTCCTCACTCTTTTGTCCCTTAGATACCTACCTCTGCAGATGAATAGGAGATGGAGACATACCCCTGTGCACAGACCCCTGGTGGACTTGGCTACACTGGAGGACAGGCACATTATCCTCACCTATAGACTGGACAGGGCCACAATCACAGAGCTGTGTGCCGAATTGGAGCCTGACCTTATATCTGCTATCCGTCAGCCCACTGGGATCCCCCTCTTGTGCAACTGCTATCAGTTCTCCATTTCCTGGCAACTGGTTCTTTCCAAGTGACAGTGGGCTTGGCAGCAGGAATGTCACATCCAATGTTCTAGTGTTGACAAGAGTGTTGTTTGCCCTGATAAAACACATGTGCAGCTGCATTGCATTCCCCCAGGTTGAGGATTTGGCCACTGTGTAGGCCGGGTTTTATGCAATGGATCAGATCCCCAATATAATAGGTGCTATTAACGGAACACATATTGCATTTGTGCCCCCCCGCCAGAATGAACAGGTGTTCAGGAATCGTAAGAGTTTCCACTCCATGAATGTGCAGATGGTTAGCTTGGCGGACCAGTACATCTCCCACGTCATTGCTAAGTATCCAGGGTTGGTGCATGATGCCTTTGTCCTGAGGAATAGCAGCATCCCAAATGTGATGTCCCAACTACATAGGCACAGGGTGAGGCTAATAGGTGAGCCTTGGTTCCCACCCAGTATCTGTTGGTGCATGCCTATGGTGTTGCACATATAGGATGGTGTGTGGCTAAATGTTTTCCCTCAATATTTGCAGGTGACTCTGGGTACCCAAACCTATCAGGGCTGCTGAACCCTGTGAGGAATGCCAGGACAAGAGCAGAAGAACGCTATAATGAGGCACATGGGTGAACCAGAAGGATCATTGAAGGGACCTTTGGCCTCCTGAAGTACAGGTTCCGGTGCATCCATCTGACAGGTGGATCCCTGTGCTACTCACCCAAGAAGGTTTGCCAGATTGTCGTGGCATGCTGCATGTTGCACAACCTGGCCCTCAGACGCCATGTACCTTTTCTGCAGGAGGGGGAGACTGGAGATGCCCCTGTGACATCAGTGGACCTTCTGGACAGTGAGGATGAGGAGGCAGAGGATGAGGATGTGAACAACAGAACATCTTTGATCCATCAGTACTTCCAATGACACACAGGTGAGACAGTGCAACTTTACATTTCAATGACTTTGGTTGTATTCTGTGTGGCATTGGCATGCTGTTATTTCCCACTTCTATTCCTACTTACCTCTGGCTATTCATTTTGCAGATGTTGGTGATTTGACAAATACTCCTGGTGTGATCACAACATCCAGCTACAGGCCATTAATTCTATGCTCATTCTATGTACAGTTCATTTGCAATGGTTGTAACTGTTTCAATCAATACATATTTGAAATACATGACATACTCGAAATCGATTTATATCAAAGGGTGTTTATTGTATTACTAATATATAGAGGGGGAAGTGCAATGGAATGGGATGATGATGGAGGAAAGTCCAGAATATTGTTCCAGTCTGTTCTTAACACAGGTGCATTGTCCAAGGGGACATAGAAAGGGAAGCAATGGCAGTTCAAGGTGGACAGGGTGACTGAGTGGGACACAAGGGGGACAATCAGGAGAGTCTCATTTCCTGGCGGGGTCTCGTCAAGTGTCTCTGGCTTCTGTCTGGATCGCAGGGAACATTTGCGGGTGGTTCACCTTCTGCAGGGGGAGGGGATGGTGGTGGCCTGCGGGTCCTGTGGCAGGGCCTCCTGGCCACTAGCGGCAGTGGAAGTGGAAGGCTGTTCAGATGACTGGCTAGTGGCAGGGGCCCGCTGGTGTGACACTGCCTCCCTCATAATGTTGGCCATGTCTGCCAGCACCCCTGCTATGGAGATCATCATGCTGTTGATGGCCTGCAAGTCCTCCCTGATCCCCTGATACTGTCCCTCCTGCAGCCGCCTGTTCTCTTGCACGTTGTCTAGGATCTGGCCCATCGTGTCCTGAGAATGTTGATAGGCTCCCAGGATCTCAGATAGCGCCTCCTGGAGAGTCGGTTCCCTGGTCCTGTCCTCCCCCTGGCACACAGCAATCCTCCCAGTTTCCCTGTTGGCTTGTGCCTCTGTCCCCTGAACCGCGTGCCCACTGCCACTGACCCCAGGTCTCTGATTGTCTTGGGGGTGAGGTGTAGCCTGGGGTCCCTGTACAGATGGGCACGCAGCTGATTGACGTGTCCTGGGGACAGAGGTTTGGGTACGCTGGGTGGGTGCTGTGGTGTTGTTTCCTGATGGGGGAGGCTCTGTGGTGGTCTGTGACTGGGCTTGGGTAACCGGCTGTCCAGTGGTCCCTGATGGGTCAGGTAGATAGTCCAGATCCTGAAGACCAGAGGTACTGTCATCACTGTGGGCCTCTTCTGTTGGGGGACTGGATAGAGCTGGCACCTCTTCTCTAGTGACATTGACAGGGGTACCCGTGGGGATGTAAATGATGTATTATGGTTCATGTGTATGACATATTGTACATCCCTGGCTTCCTCTCTATGGTTGGTTTCACCCTGCCAGCTTTTACTTGTGTATGTTGGTGTATGGTGGGATTGTTAGTTTCCCTATGCTGTGCATGCTTTAGTGATGAGTGTCCATGCAGGCCTGTGAGGAGCGTCCATGCATTGGTACAGCATGCAGGGCTTGGCATTGGGATTAGTGAGATGTGATGGTGGAGTGTGTGGGATGGAGTGGAGTGATGGGAGTGAGGGCGAGGGTATGTGATGGCATGCACGTATGGGGGGTGATAATTGATGGAAGTTGACTTTCCAGAGTCCAGTCCTCCTCTGACTCCGGCCAGGACCTCAGGATGCAGTATTGCCAAGACCTGCTCCTCCAATGCTGTGAGTTGTGGAGGAGGAGGGGGGGTCCACCGCCAGTCCTCTGGATAGCGAGCTGGTGTCTTGCTGCTATGGAGCGTACCTTCCCCTGTGGGTCGTTCAACCTCTTCCTGATGTCATCCCTTGTTCTTGGGTGCTGTCCCACGGTGTTGACCCTGTCCACGATTCTCCGCTATAGCTCCATCTTCCTGGCTACTGATATTTGCTGCACCTGTGCTCCAAATAGCTGTGACTCTACCCTGATGATTTCCTCCACCATGACCCTTATTTCCTCCTCAGTGAAACGGGGGTGCCTTTGTGGTGCCATGGGTGTTATGTGATGTGTGTTGGTGAGGTTGTGTTGGGTAATGTGTTGGGGTGTGTGAAGTGGGGTGCGTGAGGGATGTATGGGTGTATGTGGTGTGTGTGTCTAGTTGTCACAGTGGTCTTAGTGTCAGTCTGGTGGTGCCTATTGGTATTCGTAAAGGGTTGTGGGTACTGTGGGTGTGTGTTTTATAGGGCTGTGGGTGTGGTGTGTGTATGGGTGTCAGGTGTGTGTTGTTTGAATTGTCCAATGTGGTGTTGTTTTGTTTGTGGGTGTCCATTGTGAGCGCAGCGGTATGTACAGCCAATGGTTTTCCGCCTTTGAATGTCCGCCGTGGTGATTCGTTTGTCAAAATGTGATGGGCGTTGTTCTGCTGGCGTAATGGTGTGGGTTTTGATACCACCACTTTATCACTGACCTTTGGTCTGGCGGATTTGTGCATGTGGCTGTATTCTATCAGATTGGTGTGTGTGTGTGTCATTATGTAGTGAATGGATATCCGCCGCCGCGGCAGTTATTTGGCGGCCTTCAGTGTGGCAGTAAGCGGGATTTACCGTCAGAGTCATTATGAGGGCCATAATGTCAAAACTCACCTTTTTCCATGTCTCTGCTGCTACCGGACCATGATGAGAAGCCGAAAATCAACCTCATAGTCGCTGGAACCAAAGGTAAGTGACTGTTTTACCTGTTACCATCGGAATTGTCTGTGTAAATGAGCTCTGGACTCGTGCATTCTTAAAAATACTGGCAAGCAATAGTACAATAGTATCCAATGCATATGTGTGTAATGTTGTGGTTTAAGAAAGTTAAAGGAACACACTTCTATATTTTATTTACATTTACCAACTTGGTACAAGCTGCCTTCATGCTAATGGACACCTACACAAAAAGTCACATTAAACCCCAATTCAAAATATGTCTGTACAGGTGTGTTTATTTATTTTCCCTAAAATACCAAATCCGATACAAATACATTACATATTATTGTAACTACATAAATCCAATAAAATGTAGTAATTGCACTATACAATGCACCAAGTGGGTTTACAAGAAATGGACATTCAATGCCACCTCTAAACTTAAAAGACATCATATATGTGTTAATGGCACATTTCCCCTTGTGTAGTGCATTTTCTGTTCATAATTAGATTTCACTCAATTCAAAAGTATTTTTTCATGTGTAATGCATATGTGTTTATTAATAACACTTATCATTGTTAAATAAACACACGTTACTCACATTTGCATTGATAACATTGTCATCACTCAATTAAAATTAATTGAAAACTAATGTCAGAACAAATTTTGTGAACATGAATAATAATTTATTCAACAAATGAGATACTTCTATCAGAGTCAATGTAGTAAAAAAAAGATGACAATTGTCCATAAAATATTTGGTTTCACAATTTGGGCTTCTGGCCCAGAACTTGCCTCCTAATGACAATGCAAAGGACAACCTCCTCAGTAAGGGGCATCTAGTGGGCAGAGCAGGCACCTAAGTAATTATTCTTGGGATGAGTGGGTTTTGGTTTCCTTGGGGTCATGGACAGGTAAGCAGTAAAAGTGAGTGGAGGAGAAGGGGTAGAAGGGGTGGGAGATGATGGGGTTTGGGAGGTAGAGGGAGTAGGTGTTGTGTGTGTATTTTTATGTCTGTTTTGCACGCACATGTGGGTTTGATGTATGTGGTGTATGTTTGGAATTGTATTTCTTTGAAGATGTGTGGTGTTTGAGTGGGTGTGTGCATTCACATTTGGTGTGTGTTGGTGTGTGTGTGCATTTCTGTGAGTGTGTCTGTTTAGATGAGTGTGATGTTGAAGTTGTTGATGTGGGTGTGGTGCATGTGTCCGTATGTGTTGTTGATGCATGTGTGTCTGACGTAGATGTGGATGGGTGTGGTTTTATAGGGTTTCTGGTAATTGTGAGTTTGTGGGTTTGGTGGGTGTTGTTTTGCATGTAAGTGTGTTTGTGACTGTGTGTGTTTGGATAAGTGTGATGTTGAGGTGGATATCGTGGTTGTGGTGCTTGTGGGTGTGCTGTTGGTGGTGGGTTTGGCAGTGGTTTTGGTGATGGTGCATGTGTCTGTGGTGGTGGGTGTTGTGGTTGCAGGTGTAGTGATTGTGGTTTTGGGTGTGGAGCTGGTGCTTGCAAGTGTGGTGGTGGTTGTGTTGCCTGTGGGTGTAGTGTCAGTAGTGTGTGTCTGTTGGATGAGTGTGTGTTTGTGTTTCTTGGTGTGTTTGTGTTCATGTGTGGGTGTGCTGCTTTTGTCTGTTGGACTGAGTGCTTGCAAGGAAGTGCGAGCTCTTGGGATTGGGGTGGGAGTTTGGATTAAGGATGAGGAAGGGACCGGAGTAGGGCCACAAGGTTGGACCTGTTGGGGGGCAGAGGTCAGTGCAGAGGCAATTTTAGCTAGTGATCTAAGCATGCCAGACATTGAACTATGAAGGGCAACCATCTGTTGCATTTGGGAATTAAGCCCCTTGATACCATTTACAATCACTCTCTGGTTTACAGACATGCTGCGTAAGAGGTCAATACCCTTTTCACTCAGCCCAGGGGCAGGGGAGAGGTGCCTGTAGCAAAGGAGACCCCTGTCCTTTTAGGGGGGTGGGTTTGGCCAACTGGGGGGAGCAAGAGGGAGGTTGAAAACAGGAATCTGGGTTGCAGACAAGGATGAGATGGAAGAGGTCCTGTGGGGTCCACCACCACTAGGGACTGGTCACTTGTGGAGGCCTCCGAAGAAGATGTTGAACTGGTGGCCTCCATGCCAGTCCCGTCACCCTCCATGCCACTGCATCCATTCCTTCCTGGCCACTGTCTCCTTCGCCTGCTCCTGAAGATGCTGAAGAGACACGTGCAACATTTTTATTCCATCTGTGCAAATCCAAATGATCACAAGGTTATTTACCAAAACATTTCCTAATTTCAGATTTTGACCTGCTTTCAGGGTATAAAACGTAGGCATACTTTACCTGAATAGTACAGATTGTATGTCTTGAATAGTGAACTGTTGTCACAAAAATAAATATCTAGCAAGAAATCTTTGTACCATGTAGATTGTTCATCTGCAAAGGTCCCTTTCGATAACTCCTTTGCTTCACACCTGATATAGGCCCTAATTACAACCCTGGCGGTTGGCGGAGAAGTGGCGGTCTTACCGCCAACAGGCCGGCGGTAAAAAAATTGGAATTATGACCATGGCGGTTACCGCCATGGTCATCCGCCACTTCTCCGATCCGACCGCCAGGGCGGTAACGACCGCCGGGCTGGAGACTTGGGTCTCCAGCCCGGCGGCAGTCACAAGACTGCCGGCGGTATCACGACCCGGCTTACCCCCATGGATTTCATGGGGTTGGTAACCGCCATGTAATCCATGGCAGTAAGCACTATCAATGCCAGGCAATTCCTTCCCTGGCACTGATAGGGGTCTCCCCCACTGCCGAGTCCCCCGCCACACCCCCCTGACACCCCCCCAAAGGTGGCAAGACCCCCCTCCCCACCCCCACCCCCAACATTCATACACGCACCCCAACACGCACACCCCCCAACATTACAACACCCCCCACCCTACACGCATACAGACACACCCGATACTCATACCCGCACACATGCCAACATACATACCAACATACACACACACAGTCATACACACACACATACTCACAGACATACAAACAGGCAGACACACGCACACATTCAGCCACACAACACCCCCGCATTCATACACGCACTCACACACCCCCTCAACACACTCACACGCACACCCCCATGCACGCACACATCACACAACACCCCCCCATCCCCCTCCCCTAACGGACGATCAACTTACCTGGTACGTTGATCCTCCAGGAGGGGACGGGATCCATGGGGGCTGCTCCGCCGCCAGCACCCCATCAACAGAACACCGCCACACCGAATCACGGAACGTGATTCGGTGGGCGGTGTTCTGTTGACTGGGCGGTGGAGGTGGAGCAACCTCCACTTCCCCGCCGACCGCCAGTATGGCTGCTGGCGGCTCTCCGTCCGGAAAAGGACAGAAGGCTGCCAGCAGTCATAATACGCCGAGCGGAAAACCGCCACCACTGGTGGTCTTCAGCACGGCGGTCCCTCGGCGGTCTTGTCAAAAGACCGCCGAGATCGAAATGACCCCCATAGTCTTCAATTGTGGCCTGTTTGGTACCACTGTGCTTTTCTTCTTACATAGGCATGTGTCTGCTCAAAACAGCCCTTTGGTAGTGATAAGGAATCAAGTAGCAGCCTTTAAAGGAAATCAATACACAAAACACATCATCATACACCTTGAGCGAAACACCCTCCAAAACATGTGTGTTGGATATGAGTCAACCTTTATGTTCATTCCAGACATTTTTGCTGTAACACAAAATCGTTAACTAACAATAAGAATTCACAAATGATGCTGCTGTTGGGCTCTCAACTGCCCATCAAGGTCCAGATAGGCCACTGTAGCACCCGCTTCCCACGTTGGGAGTACTGGCCGTGCTGGACTTCAGATGACTTTCGGGTCCAGCGCCATACGTCCTCCCACCTCTTGCAGCAATGGATGCTGCTCTGCTTGTAGACCTCTACAGTCCGCACCTTCTTGGCGATGGCCTTCCATGTCACCGTTTTCTGAGGGGCATTGGTCTGTACGGATAAAAAGAAAGAAAGAAAAAATTGTTTTGTGAGGTTTTGTTTGTCTGTATAGCTGCAAAACAATTTTCTAAAATCTATCACGAACAGTTCTAAATGGTTAGTACAGATTATTTTCTAAAATGTATTATTTCCTAAGAAATACTATTTCTAGTGACTTGATGAGTACCCTCATCACTTTTAATGTCCTAATTTATCAAATCCAGGACACAAACATCATCTAAGCTAGGGGTCAGATACAGTTCCTGTAATGAGAGCTACTAATGTTTTTAGAACCAGATACTATGGTTAGAACTACATTCTAAGACTAAGGGCAGTATGGAAGGGCTGCCATCTGTGTCAGTGAGAGCACGTTTTTTGGTGATGTATAATCAAGTGTGTGTAGTAATGGGACATATTTGTATGTGTGACTGAGATCCTGTATCATATGTACTTGCAACACAGGACATACCTTTACCAAAATGTGGCACAACACCATTACATGAATAATACATACAGATATTCATTACTCAAACAATGGGATAAATTTAAAGTGCAAAAAAAAAGAATCAGACAAGTTCCTAACTTGAAAACTTTCTCCTACACTTTACATTTCTCTCATTTCAACATTTGGCTGTAATTTTTAAATATATTTATGGCACATATTTTACTGGCCACTGGAAGTAAGGGGCATGCGGATTGTAAATGGAAAATTTGAATTGCGAGTAAATTGAAATGAAAAGTCATCTTATTCATTTAGATAACTTTTCATTTCCATTTACAGACAATTAAAACTTTGTTAATCAAAATTTTGTTTCCAGGTAATTTATTGAGTTGACTACACTCCAATCACAACACTTCACTCAGAAACTAAAAGGGACAATTTAGCTTATGTTACAAAAAACTTTATTAGAAATACATTTTCCATTCAAACATATACATGTTGCTCTGGGTTCCCATATAGCTGGCTATACAGGGACAGGACCTTCATGGCCAGCAGTTTCAAATCCTCACCTGAGAAGTTTGGGGCTCTGTCACCTGCTTTGCCTGGCACAGTGGGTCACAGAGGTCGCTAACAGTAGCAAAAGTGGAGGAGGTGTAGTTGGCTGCAGTGTTAGGAGGCAAGTGATCTTTTTTCTTAAGCCAGGTACATATACACGATGTACTAAATTGTCAAAGGAGATGGACAGAGCCATTGGCTTTGATGCATTACTGTCACACGTTAGCCTCTGGCTGTGTCCATCATGGAGTTTTACACCCACTACGCGTTCAACTTCCACCAACAGCCATCAGATTGCAATGAACTGACGACAAGGTCAGGCGGCCGCCATTGTAGAATGTGAAACAGTGTATTTTTAAATGTTGAGTGCATCACCACTACTCAAAAGGGTGGCTAGTTTGTTTACACATGCAAAATGCATACATTACTGTTTGTTGATAAATTCGAAAAAGTAAAATGTAATGCGTTTCTGTGTTTATGCAATACTGACATGATTTATTTTATACTTCTGTTGATGGAAATTTTGGGGGAAATATAAAAAAAATGTGTAAATAATACATTTAAAATGTGTTTTTTACCCATTCGTTTAAAAAATATCAGACCTCTAAAAAAATGTAATCTAAGTTACAACATCACTAAAAATGCTGTGTACATATATGTCACAAAAACATTTGGAATTTCACGTAGATGTGTGTTGATTATCAAGGCTTTGTTTTCCCATTTAAAGTGATATTTCTCTTTTTCCTTAAATGCAGACATATGAACAGGGGGAGAAGTATAAGACGACAGCCCTCAAGTGTTTATACCATTTCCAGATCTTGCCACCAAGGAAGGAAAGGATAGTATCAAAAAATTCAGATTTGTCATCAGCTGGAACCATATCTTCTGCCTCACTATAGGAATTCCACATCAATAACACCAATAGTGAAAATCATGGCAGAACTCCATTTTGTGGCCACAGGATCCTTCCACTACACTATGGCAGTAACAGGAGGTTTGTCACAACTAACTTTCAATGGTGTGCTACAAGAAGTCCTTTCTTCAAAGATGAGACACATCAACAGCTTCATCCAGTTTCCACAGAATGAGGATTTTGCAAATGTGAAGGGAGATGTTAATGGTTTGGATGGCATACCACATGTGGTTGGAGCAAGTGATGGCACACATACTGCCACAATCGGCCAGGGAACAGGTCTACCCCAGTTAGAAGTACTTCCATTCAATCAGTGTGCAAGTTGTCTGCTTACCTGATTTGTACATCTTGAGGGTGTGTGCTCGTTTCCTAGGGTCAACACATGATTCCTTTGTGCTACTGAACAGCAGCATACCACTGCAAATGTCACAACTTGAACCTGAGAGGGCCTGGCTTGCTGGTAAGTACAATCTGTCAATATGGTTATATGCGTAATTTGTACTTTAAGAATGTACAATGGGATTAGATATTTTTGCTCAATATATTTTTTATTTCGTATAGGAGGCTCAGCTTATCCTAACTGACCATGGTTGTTAGCACCACTGAGGAATCCAACAACCTCAGGGGAAGTCCGCTTCAATGAGGCCCATGAAAAAACACAGAGGCCAGTGGAGCGGGCTTTTGGGCTCCTAAAGGCCAGGTTTCACTGACTGGATAAAACTGGTGGAGCCCTCTTCTACTCAGCCGATAAGATGTGCAAAATCACCATGACCTGCTGAAAGTTGCCCAATATAGCCGTGCAACTGGACATCCCATACATTGCAGAGGATTGAGACCATGATGAACCACCGGGCGAGCATCTTGAATTGCCAGATGAAGGTGATAGTGATGAAGAGGAAGGAATTGATGTACATCAAGATGTCATTGATAACTTCTTCACATAAGTGTGAGTATATCTTTACCTAATGCTACATTCAATGTCCAAAGAACTTGTAATATAAAGAGCATAACAGTCTGTGCAGGACATGATTTTAGGAAATTCCATGGCAAAAGGTTTTGTTGATGAAATTTCTGACACACTGACTACTGCGTTCACTTACATTGTTTATCTTTGCTTGTTCTAAGTAAATGTGTCCTCATTGTTTGTCGTTTGCAATGTGTCTATTTTGTCAAATATTTAATTATTTTGTCCTGGTATTCTGTTTTATGATCCTTTACCATGTCATCCTTGTTAGACCTGACAGCCTTAGGGTGGTCACCCCTATCTTTTTTCCTGCCTCTCTACACTTTGTAGATACTTTTTTTGCTGGTTTTAAGACTCTGCGCACTTTACCACTGCTAACAGTGCTAAAGTGCATCTGCTCTCTCCGTTTAAACATGATAACATTGGATCATATCCAAGTGGATTATTAAATTTACTTATAAGTCCCTAGTACAGTGCACTATGTGTGCCCAGGGCCTTTAGATTAAATGCCACTAGAGGGCCTGCAGCACTGATTGTGCCACCCCCTTAAGTAGCTCCTTCAACTTGTCTCAGGCCTGCCATTGAAAGGCCTGAGTGTGCAGTTTCACTGCCAATTCGACTTGGCATATAACAGTACTTGTCAAGCCTAAAACTCCCCTTTTTCTACATATACGTCACCCCTAAGATGTGCCCTAGGTATCCCATAGGGCAGGGTCCTGTGTAGGCAAAAGGTAGGACATGTACTTGTGTAGTTACATGTCCTGGTAGTGTAAAACTCCTAAATTCGTTTTTACACTGCTGTGAGGCCTGCCCCCTTCATAGGCTAACATTGGGGCTACCCTCATATACTGTTTGAGTGGTAGCTGCTGATCTGAAAGGAGTAGGAAGGTCATATTTAGTATGGCCAGAATGGTGATACAAAATCCTGCTGACTGGTGAAGTTGGATTTAATATTACTATTTTAGACTTTGCACTTAAATCCTTCTGTGCCTTACAATACATGTCTGGCTGGGGTTAGCTGACAGCTGAAGTGCACTTCTAAGCCAGTCTTTGAAGTCTCCCCCACTTCAAAGGCACACTTGGGTATTTAAACAGGGCCTCTGCCCCTACCAACCCAGATACTTCTGAGGTAGACACTCTACATGACAAGACACTTCCTGGAGAAAAGAACCTGAACCAGAACCTGCATTCTGCCAAGAAGAACTACCTGGCTGCCCAAAGGACTCACCTGACTGCTTTCTGTGAAGGACTGCTGCCTTGCTGTTACCCTGCTGCCTTGCTGCTTTCTGGCTGTGGTGAGAAGTGCTCTCCAAGGGCTTGGTTAGAGCTTGCCTCCTGTTCCCTGAAGTCTCAGGACCAAAAAGACTTCGGCCCTGATTCTGACGTTGGCGGACGGCGGAGGCCGTCCGCCAAGGTACCGCCGCCAAATGACCGCACCGGCCATTCAAACATTTCCTCTGGGCCGGCGGGCGCTCTCCAAAAGAGTGCCCGCCGGCCCAGAGGAAATGCCCCTGCAACGAGGACGCCGGCTCAGAATTGAGCCGGCGTAGTTGCAGGGGTGCGACGGGTGCAGTTGCACCCGTCGCGTATTTCAGTGTCTGCAAAGCAGACACTGAAATACTTTGCGGGGCCCTCTTACGCGGGCCCCTGCAGTGCCCATGCCATTGGCATGGGCACTGCAGGGGCCCCCAGGGGCCCCGCGGCACCCCCTACCGCCATCCTGTTCATGGCGGGTTTCCCGCCATGAACAGGATGGCGGTAGGGGGTGTCAGAATCCCCATGGCGGCGGAGCACGCTCCGCCGCCATGGAGGATTCCCCCGAGCAGCGGAAAGTCGGCGGGGGACTGCCGACTTTCCGCTTCTGACCGCAGCTGAACCGCCGCAGTCAGAATGCTCGTGGGAGTACCGCCAGCCTGTTGGCGGTGCTCCCGTGGTCGGTGGCCCTGGCGGCCACCGGCCGCCAGGGTCAGAATGACCCCCTTCATCTCT
Source organism: Pleurodeles waltl (assembly GCF_031143425.1). NCBI lineage: Eukaryota > Metazoa > Chordata > Amphibia > Caudata > Salamandridae > Pleurodeles > Pleurodeles waltl. Next base: position 1,216,574,960 of record NC_090437.1, on the reverse strand, counting down.
ACAAGAAGGACTCCCTGTGTGGTGAAAATCGAAGCACAGCCTGCCAGAAACGACACACTCCCTGCACCGCGGTGAAAAATTCACTGCACCACGAACCGGAACGATGCAGCCTGACTTCACAACGAGAAGATCGATGCAGTGCCAGCGTAGTAACCGGAAATTGGACGCACGGCCCACTGGATCATCCCACAGCTGAGCCGGAATGACGCAGCATGACTTCCAGACAGGAATCGACGCTGCGTCTGCCGTGCAGTAGAAATTTCCACACAACTCCAACCGGATCGACGCAGCCCCTGTGACTTCGTCCTGTCAGTGCCGGAAATCCATGCATCATCCCCGGGGCATCCGAAAACCCCGCAACCCGAAGAGGATCAACGACCAAGCATCGGAAATCGACGCACCGCCGTCCCTGAGTGAAAACTAATCGACGCATCGCCATGTGCGGCCCAAGAAATCAACGCACACCCCCTTGTTTTCCACGTATCTCCTCCTCTGCCGTTCTTTGCGGAGATTTTGAACGCAAACCAAGTACTTTCTGCTTCAAAGAGACATTTATTGCTTTTAAAAGACTAGAGACACTTTATATCACATTTACAGTGATATCTCAACATATACTTATTGCATTTTAATCATTTTGACCTGCAACTTATCAGATAAATATTATATATTTTTCTAAACACTGTGTGGTGTATTTTTGCGGTGCTATACTGTGTTATTGCATGATTTATTCCACAAATACTTTACACATTGCCTTCTAAGTTAAGCCTGACTGCTCAGTGCCAAGCTACCAGAGGGTGGGCACAGGATGATTTGGATTGTGTGTGACTTACCCTGACTAGAGTGAGGGTCCTTGCTTGGACCTGGGGGTAACCTGACTGCCAACCAAAGACCCCATTTCTAACATTGGTGATCAGCGGTGAGGATAGGACTTGTCTTTGTGCAGTGACATACAATAGCTAAGTATTCACTACTTACCCACAGTTGAAGGTCAACTTGATATTTTATCTTTTTTCTACAATTTCGTTTTTCTACCTGACATTTTTTAACTATAATCCTTACTTAACATGTCTCTGGCTGGGTCTCAAGCTGGAAATGAAGAGTTTGACCTAGCCATGATGGAGTCATATACTGTCAAACAGCTGGAAGGGTTCTGCAGGGATATAGGAGTACCCACCCAAGGTGGCTCCAGAAAGGAGGAATTTCAAATGGCACTGAGGGCCTGGGCAGAAGCCTCTTCAGAGGAGGATTCTGAGGAGGAGGGTCCAGAGGATGGCCCTCAGAGTATTTTTTGCCATCAGTGGATGATGTTACCACTGCAATTGTGCCCCCTGCCAAACCAGGGAGCAGTGTCTCTGATCAGAGCCTGACCGCAGAGGAAAGGCGAGAGGAGAGAGAATTCCAATTGCAAATGGCAAAAAGGCAAAAGGCAAAAGCAGCTGAGAGAGCCTTAGCTGAAAAGAAACTTTTGTTGGCTCATGAACGGAGTCTCAAGGAGCTGGAGATCAAGGCAATACAGTCGGAGTCCAGCAGTGATGGTGGTAGCATACATGTAGGACCTGTTGGGGGGAAAAAGGTTCATATACCCAAAAATGGGGTGCCAGGTTATGTGGTGGGAGAAGACATTGACAAGTTGTTGGCTGCCTATGAAGTTGCACTAAGGGCTCATGGAACCACTGAGGACCTATGGGGGGAGGCCTTGTGGTTTTATGTACCAGCGGCGGGGAGGGACACACTCCTTACATTAGATCCAAATGATCCGAATGTCTATGCACCCATGAAAGCCGCATTACTGGCCAAGTTTGGGCTGACCTCTGAAAAATACCATCAGAGGTTTAGTGACAGCACCAAACTTTCCACACAGACTTTGGTAGACTGTTTTGATTTCTCCAATAAGACACTGAATGGATGGGTGCGAGGCAGCCAAGTAAATGATTACAAAGGGTTATATGATTTGATTCTGAGAGAGCATATGCTCAGTATTTCTTTTACAGAGTTGCGCCAGCACTTAGTAGACAGTAGGCTGACTGATCCCAGGAAGCTTGCTGAGGAGGCGGACCTCTGGGTTGGCACCAGAGTGTCCAAAAAGGTATCTGGGGGGCCCAAAGGTGGTCAGGGTTCCCAACAGAAGAAAGAGGGGGGAGAAAACTTATAGATAAGGAACTCTCAAAAGCCCCCCAAAACAATTCCCAAGGGGGGGTGGTAACCATTCCTCTTCTAAGTTTGGAAAGAGACCAGGGTACTTCGATAAGAAGATAGGGAAGTTCATCCCCAAATGCTTAGAGTGCTACCAGCATGGACACTCTAAGGGAGACTCCCAGTGTTTCCAAGAGAGCACAGCCCACCACTGGAGGGCAGACACTGGGTTGACTGGTGTAGCGCTCAGGGGGGAGACACTCCCAGTTAGCTTTGGGGGGCAGATATAGATCTCTCTAGTATCCCTGGGAGATAAGGAGATGGCCCAAAAGCCCACATGCCTGCCAATACTTCCAAGTATAGGCAGTGGGTCACCATTGATGGGCAAAGGCTGGAGGCTCTGTTTGACACAGGAGCCAGTATGACTACTGTCAAGAGTCAGCTGGTGTCAGCAGAGCAGATAGTTCCTAATACATTCCACCAGGTCATAGTCGCTGACAATCGTGAGAGTCACCTACCGGTGGCCCTGGTTCCCTTAGAGTGGCGGGGGCGTCTCTGGTACTCTGAAAGTAGCTGTGAGTCCTGCCATGCCTGTAGATTGTCTGTTAGGCAATGATCTTGAGCATACTGCCTGGAAGGAGGTAGAGCTCAGCTCCCACCTGGAGATGTTAGGTTTGCCTGAGTGGGTCTGCATGACCACAAGGTCCATGGCTGCCCGAGAAGGGGGTCAAGGGCGTCTGGAGCCTGGAACAATGGCCCAGACAGCCGCAAAGAGGAAGGGCAAGAGATGCGGGAAACCCACCTCAGATATTCTCACAGTGGTTGACGGGGTCCCAGAGGAAGAGGCCCCTGAGCCAACTGTAGAGGATATTGCTGACCTGGGCAACCTGCCTGAACTTGCTGGCTGGCAAGTAAAGGGTGGGCCAACCAGGGTAGAATTCTGCAAGGCGCAGAATGAATGCCCCACCCTTGAGGGTCTGAGGCAACATGCCGCAGCCCAAGCAGCTGGTGAAGCCTCTGGTGATCCCCATATCTACTGGGAGAATGATCTCCTTTACAGTGAGCCTAAGGCTCCTGCCACTGGGCAGCATGTGTGCTGGTGGTCCCCCAGTGTTACCAGGCCTTCCTACTGGGTCTGGCTCACGACATCCCCCTGGCAGGACATTTGGACCAAGACAAGACCTTTCCCAGGCTTGTCACCTACTTCCATTGGTCTAGAATGCGGGTAGTCTCAGATAATTTCTGCAGGGCCTGCCCCACCTGCCAGGCTAGTGGGAAGACAGGTAAAAGGCTTAAGGCCCCCCTGATCCCACTCCCCGTCATTGGCGCCCCCTTTGAAATGGTGGGCATCAACGTCATTGGTCCCTTGGACCCCAACACTGCCTTGGGCAACAGGTTTATCCTGGTTTTTGGACAACACCAAAATAAATAATACATTCATCCCACCAATCCTACAATACTCACACTAGATGTTGACAGCTCCCACAGCCCACATGTTTTCCCTTGCTCATGAGAGCCAATGTGGGCCCCTGTGCTCCCCCGAGAGTCCTGCAGGACTGATTATATTTTAAAAGGAGTAATGTGGGGTGGAAATCTATGGGTGGTGAGCCACTAATAGGGCCTTAACCACCTGCAACTAACCCCATGGTTTGCACAGCCTTAAGCAGGAGTTTGCCACCACTCAGGCTTTGGCGCAGGGCCTGACCCTGTGGCCAACCCCACACTGTGCACAGCTAAAGGCCATGCCCAGCGGGGGGTTGACCACTTGTGGGGCAGGTATGTCAACAAGATCTTATTATTGTTAAAAAAAACACAAATTCACTGAAAAACTAAGTTTAAAGTGACATTATACCTAGGTGTGGTAATGAAATCTTACTTTACATCAAACAAACCCCAGAAACTTGTTGCAAAAAAAATCAAAGGTTAAAGGGACATAATGGTTTGGTGAACATGTCAGGCATACAATCACATTTTAAACCAAAACAAACACTTAAGTTCACCAGTTATAATTTTCTGAACTCATGGAGGCTTGATCACCTGCAGCCAACACCATGCTGTGTATTGCCTTAGACAGGGGTTTGGCCTCCCCTAGGGGCTTGGGCACAGGACCAGTCACTGTTGCCAACACCAGGCTGAGCATGGCCCAATGCCGTCTGACAGTGGGGTTGGCCACCTGTGAGGGTTCGGTATGGTAATAAGATCTTACTTTACATTGAAAACCCAGACATTCACTAAAAAACTAAAGTTTAATATGACATTTTAGTTAGGTATATATTTAATTTATTTTGGGCTGTATAATTAACTTTTGGGGGGTTAAGATGTAATTATGCTATTTATTGATTCTATGTTTTTAAAAAGGGGAACATTTTGAGGGGCTCCCAGGATTTTACATAATGTTTCATTTATACATTATTTTATAAGTAGAATATGTTGGGGTTCATGTATTTTGGTCTGTAATTTTCTTTTTATGATTTAATTATAGGTTAAGAGGTTACTGGGGTTAGTGGGTAGTGCTATAGTGTATTTTTTTTAATTATTTTAGTTATTGTATTTTTGGTTTTAATTCTAATTAAATTGTACAACATGTGAACATCATGGGTGTTTTTGAAAGTATTTACACACAATTTTTTAATACTTTTTCTTTTTTATTTCTTTTGTATTACAAGTATTTCACCTCGCAAGTAGTTTTTTTTTGGCATGGCCTGGCCCTGAGGTTGGTCTTATCTTTTCTTGCTAGGGAAAGAAAATTTCTGGAGTCGAGCAGAAGAGGAAAGCGGAGAGCAGAAGCCCAGCAGCCCGAGTAGGACGGAGCTCAGATCTCGGAGCCGGAGCTAAGCCGACTGAGGGGGCCGACTGAAGGGGCCGCGCAGCTTCGCGTCAAGAGGAGAGAGGAGAGGCGAGAGGTCAGGTGAGGTGGGGCTGGGGGCAGCATGGTTTGTGTGTGATTATGGTTTACGGGCTGTGGGTTGTCTGGAGACTGCAGGGGCATGGGAGGTTGTGAGGCTGGCTGCAGGGGCTGTGGGCTACGGGAGTGATGGGGCAGGGGTGCAGTAGTGACACAAGCGTGAGCGTGGCTGGAGTCGGCTTCCACCAGCCATACACCCATACCATGCACCGCAAGCACTATTGTCACTGCTCTCAGCCGCCTGGCAACACCACTGTTTGCCGCTCAACTCCCCTCTCCTCCCTCCCGTTATCCCTCTTGCCCTGCCTGGACCCTGCCTGGGCCCTCCCAACCTGGAACGCCACCTCAGCCGTGACCCTCGCTTCACCGCCCTTGCACCCTTGTGCATGAGCTCCCCCTCACCAACCGGGAGACCAATGAGGCAAGGGGGAGGGCTGGAGGAGGATGAGGAGGGAAATAGCAGTGCTGGGGTTGTTCTTTTCACCCTGCCCACCTGGTTTGATGTCTGCCCCCCGAAATTCGCTTGTGCCCCTCAAGCTACCCCTCCTGTGCATCAGCCTCATCAGGCATATCAGGTCCTCACCACCCTCATCTGGGACACTCACCTCACCCGGACGCTATCGCCATCTCACCACCCAATTCACCATCCATTAGCGTTGCAGCTCCAGGGGACGGCTATCGCCATCGACTAGAGTCAATCCTCATAGACGCAGAGAGGCAAGCAGCAGGTGAGTGTGGTGACTGTACTCAGTCACCGCAAAGGGTGTGCCCCAGTCAACCGCAGAAGCGGGCAGAAGTGAAGGGTGGGTGCGGCTTGTTGGGTCTGGAGCGCCTCACTTGCCTAAGCATCGTCAGTAGTGGTATCTATGGCGCATTTGTCTATCAGCAACTGCATCTGCGGAACCTAGCGTGGCAGTCACACAGCCGGCCGTTAATCCATCAGCTCCAACATTTCCACTGACTCCATTAATCTGACAGTACAAGCCTAGGGGGCTGCCAGGAGGCAACGAAGGAAAGGGAAACAAACGACCATGCTGTCTGGCAAGACAAGAAAGTCTCCCTCCACCAAAACAAAAACAGCAATGGGGAAGAGGAAAAGGAGACTCCAAGCGCTGGACAGCCACCACACGACACAGACATAGATTCCGTCACCTCTCATCGAGACTGAGTCAGAGACGGATCAGGAAGGAGAAAGTTCTATTGCCAGGCCCAGTGCTGGACACGGGCTGGAACAATCAAAAAAGCGTTGCACCGCAGACTGTCAACCAAAAATCTACACCAAGTTCTCCTTGCTAAATAATGAAGGATCCACCTTTTCTTCATACAACAGCCATATACAGGGCCTACAGCCACCACTGGAACCCTCAATCGCCATAAAAACAACTGAAAGCTGCCCACCTCAGCATGACATTCCTACAACAGGGCTTACATCAACTTCAAACCCCACCCAGCATGCCAAACCTAGCAAATCTTCACTGTCTTTGGGGCAATGCGCTCAACCCATCAGGGCTGAAGTCCACGAGGAGCCCCAGCAGGTCCTGGAGGACCAATGGTGGGCTTCCCTTCATCAAAGTAACACCTGCCAAAATCTTTCAATACTATTTGGAATGGAAGAGGCTCAGCCCGCGCCCTTCAAAGAGGAGAGGCAAGCGTGCACAGACATCCAGGTCATGACGCTGGATCCAACCATGCCATCCAAGACAATCCAATGAATGCTGCAACTCAGGACCCCAGCTTGCCAACCCTCCCACCAAACCTAAAAACAGAGGGGATAAGCATAGCAGAGGATGAAGAAACATTATCTTACCTAGACATGCAAGAATGGGAGGGCATGCTGATCACATACTCCCATGATTCTTCTTCAGCCCCTCGACTTACCCCCAATCCAGATCCAAGCCAACTGTCCCCTAAGGATGGTGCAAGGATCAATGCTAGCACTGACACGAGTATCGGAACACCAATTGATCAAGATCTTGTCGCAAACTCTTGCAACTTACATACGGACAGCGTTTGGACCTCCCTACTCAAACCATGCAGCTCCTAGTTGAAGCACTTCATTACCAGTCAGACACAATTGATGTTCAGCTAACCCTGCTTGAAACATTGGAAGTTTTTGTAGCAGGATAGATGGTAAACTAGGTGACCTAAAATCCATCCTCACACAGCCACAAGAAAACCCCACAATCACTCGTACCAACTGCTCATGTGGGCCAATAATAGACAAACTATCTATGCCACCCTCCATGCTTACCCACCTTTGTGCGTCTCTAAAAGCAGGAGATCCCAGTCACCTTACAAGCTCCAGCATCGAAACGTACCCTACAGCTCATGACCCAGCAAAAATCAATGCAGACTCATCCGAGAGCATAATGCATGAACTACGAACAAGGAGCGAGGAACTGAAATACGGGCCTAACCAGACGTTACCTATAACAGTAGCCCTCCCCTCCTCGGTTCTAATAACAACAACCATCCAACCTCCTGGGAACAGGCAATCACCTGGCAGCTCCATGGACGGCAACTCCACTGTGAAAGCTAACGCCGAGCAAAGACGTGCCCAAATGAGGAACTTGTAGGGAATGAAAAAATCAGTACTTGAGCATCCAAACTGGCAACAGACCCCAAATTGGGAACATCAGTAAATGTGTCCCCCCAACGAAGTCACATCCCCTCGGCCTCCTGGCTCAATGGTGAACACAGAGTACCCATCTTAAAATATGGCCATCGATTGGGGGATTTCGTCTGTAAACGATCCCTCTTCGCCAGGAGAGGGGGTGGGCACTGCTGCGACCGTCGAAATTCCGCAGTTTTTGCAAACTGCAGCAAATCCATTACATGGAAATCATAGTCAACCTACACGTTTGACTTCTTTGAACCCTTCACTCATGCTGTCAACAGACTCTCACCCACCGGATCACAGGAAAGGTCAGGGGAGTGACCAGCATACCAGCCAGCCCTTCACAAGCAGGGAATAACTGCTGGAGTCAGGACAAGGAAGGACCACCAAACCAACCACTACAGAAACTGGAACCTCGACCAACATACTTACTTTTCATCCACACTACAATTCTAAGGGCACTGGCGACATCCTGAATAGGGGAAACATTCTCTGGCTTCTATTGCATATTCCTTCTACAAGCAGCCTGAGCACATCTGACCTCCTGGCAGTAGAATTCATCCGCCCAACCACCACACCTGCCCTTGAAGCAACTAAAGCCACATGAAAGACAAGATCAATTGCCCAAACAATCTTAGGTGAAAGAGCAACTTTTGAACGCTGGAGCATCAGAATCACCATGCACTGTGTGGTTGGCTACCTGACTCCTCTACTAACATTAGGACCTAAACCAGACCCCCGGGTCAGGGAAACACGCTCTACACTCAAGAGCGCCTGGAATGTGATCGTCCTACTTTCCTAAGCCTCAGACCACAATTTTATTCAATATATCAGCACCTTTGACATAATCCTAATGCAGGAAACTTGGCTGGATGAACCGTTTCATTTAGAAGACTAAACATGCTTCTTTACACCAGCAACCAGAAAGGTGAAGTACGGTCACCCCCAGGGTGGCCTGGCCACCTACGTCTCTCTAGCACTGTCTGTCAGAGCCACTCCTTTGGTCCCACCCTCTCTTTTATTAACATTGTAACAATCACCACCTCCATGGACGTGCCCACAGCAGAAATAGTTCTTATAAACACCTACCTTCACCCGAAGCTCAAATCTAATGATGCCACAAAATTAATGGAACAACTTGAGACCTATGTAAGCAGTGGAGATATAAGCGAAAGGGCAGTCATTATTGTCTCAGGCGACTTCAATCTGCATCTTCTTGGGGCCTCCACAGACGAAGCCGCTATGTTCTCTCCAGTGCGTGGGGCCTCCCAACACAGGGGGCCAACAAACTCGGGAGACCCACGTTGATAAGCAGGACACTGCTCAAATGCTTAGAACAACTACAGTTAAGAGCCCTGAATGGCAGATTTCAGGAGGACTTGCCACCAGCGGCAACATATTTCTCTATCACAGCCTCTACAACAATCGACTACACGTTTGTCACCCTGCCACTATTTGACCAAGTTGCCACCTATCAACTAGGAGACAGGGGTGAAAGTGATCACTGCCTGCAGGAACTAACCATTAACCTGATAATCTCCAAAATGGAAAAAGCAAGTACCTCACTCATCACTTCCTACAGCACAAATTGCAAGTGGGATAAATGTGGGCAAGCAAATGTGGATCTTGTATCAAAAGCAGCAATAGATCTGGAAGTTGAACTAGAAGTGAATGACAGCAGTCAGGTACTGAAGTGGGAACAACTAACTACTAGGCTTAACATCAATTTTGCAGGATCTATCACCATCAGACGACCCTCAGCACCGATAGCAACAACTCACTTGCCACAGGTCCACAAAACTGCACCTCGAGATGCAAAAAAGAAAATCAACTCCACCATAATGCATCTTCGTGACAGGCCTGGGGACCCATACCTGTGCGAAGCCTTAAGGCACCACAAACAGTCACTAAAAAAGCTGAAATGGGCAATCAACAGGAGTCGTAGCACAGTCTTATGTGCCAAACTACACTCAGACGCAATGAGTAACAACAGCGCACGCTTCTGGCACACAATAAGTAATCTTACACGCCCTTCACATGGTGGTATTACATCTTATATACCAGAAGCTGTCTGAGCTCAATATCTTGGAGTCCACTTCAATTGCCAGCCTTCAATCCAGGCACCACACAGCCCATCCACACAAAGAAACTCTGCAGAATCTCACCTTCCTTATAAGTTTCCAGAGAAGACTCCATTCTCAGCATTCACTGACTCTGTCACAGTAAAGGACCAGATATCCAAGGGCAGGAGAGAAGGTGCCCCGGGCCCCAACGATCTTCCCTCTGCAATTTTCAAACACAACAGCCCCTTCTGGCGAAAGATTCTGGAACCTCTCTACCTGGAAATAAGCCAGACCGGCATCATTCCACAGTCCTGAAAAGGGTCCATAATCTCTCCTATCTTTAAAAGCGGGGAGAGGTCGCTCCCAAATAGCTATCGCCTGATTGCCCTAATAGACAACGAAAAAAAGTATTTTGCAGGTTTGCTGTTGCAGCACCAGTCTGCATGGAGTGTTGAAAAAGGAATAATTCCCAAGACCCAAACAGGCTTCTCTTAACCAACTGGTACCATAGCAAATATAATGGCCATTGGTCTCTTAATCGACAAAGGTAAGACACAAAAATGTCAGCTTCACCTATGTTTTGTCAACTTTAAGGTCACATTTGATCATGTGGAAAGGAACTTGCTGTGGAAGAAGCTATCAAACTGGGGACTTCCACATCTGCGTTTACATCTGATAATAGCTCTTCATACGGACACATGGGTCCAAATAAAACTGGGAACAGGCACTCATCTCTCAAAGACAATTCCAACAACCAAAGGTCTAAAACAGGGCTGTGTTCTGGCCCCAACACTTTTCAATTCATACTTAGCAGACTGGCGGGCTCACTTGCTCTTAAAAATACTTGCACGCCCCAAAATATGGAAACCTGGAGCTACCGTGCCTCATGTATGCGGACGACCTCGTGCTGATTAGCCACATGGAAATAGGGCTCCAGAGGCTGATGAATGCCACTCAACACTACTCGGCTGCCAACACCCTGACTGCAAACTGCAAAAAAACACACACAATGTCAATGAGAACCAAGGCGCCCCCAAGTGCGTGGTAATAGGGTACGACACAGCTTGTTCAAAAAGAAAGGTACAAATACCTCGGTGTCACCATTGACAAATCAGAGAATTTTGTCCATCATAGTGGGCAAAGGCCTAGTGATAGCACTATTTTTAAAAAGGCTAAAAATACACTTGAACGGTCACTCATACACCCTTCTCCTACAAGTACTAAAAGCCAAACTCTTGCCCACAATAACATACGGAAGTGAAGTACAAAGAGGCAGCGACACAGAAATCTCAAATCACACAGTAAGCAAAGTATACTGGATGAACTTCAATCTTCATAAATGTACCCCCCCAGCCCAACTGAGACTGGAGTTTGGCCTTCTGGATCAATCTTTAGCAAGACGTGGTGCATACATCAACTTCTGGAGTAAAGCCCGAGGCAGCACTTTGGAGTCCCTTAACCACCATCTGTGGCAGGAGCTCGAACGCAAGAACACCTCCCCATTCAGGGTCCATTTGGATGACTCACTCAGGGTGACGAGGTTCACTGACCTCTGGAGGACCTCAATCCCACACAACGCCTTCAAAAAAGCAGCTGGGAAATCAATCAGGTTCCAATCCCTGCTGCAGGACAAAGCAGCCTTCTCACGGAGATCTCACGCATGGATGACTCTGTACACCTACACATCTCTGGTACCACAGCCATACCTAGGCCTCGGTTTCTCAAGGCAAACAAAAGAGCAATTATTAAAGTATCAGCTAGGGCTTCTACCATGTGCTCTAAATGCAGCCCCCTGGCTGAGAGATGTGACAGACACTACCTGCCGCTTATGCAGTGAGGGCACAGAAGACCTCCTACATGTCCTCTGCTCATGCGATCATCTTGTATCAGAAAGAAAAGCCTTATTAAAAAACAAATTCAATGAAAGAGGCCTACGGACAAGGAGGCATGCAGTGATGGCGTGTTTTGCACCTGGGGACCTACAACTGAAATTTCTCTCCTTGGTAACACAAAAACAGCATTCAACACAGCAGCATCATCCTCCTTCAACCTCTTCTACGGTCCCCCAGGTATAGGACCTCTGCCACTGTGACTAACTGGGCCACACAAGTCGTCAAATCAACCAACTAGAAGGAAATATGAGACTAATGACTGCTAAAAAATCTTAGATAACTTTGGAGAAAATTGTTTTATGCAAGGCTATGACAATTGTTCATGCAATGTTCCCAGGCATCTATGCAACCAAATAAATAACAATAATAACACATCAGGAAAGGAGTGGGGCACTGGGGAGACTGGGTGACAATCTTTCCTAAACACTTGACATCAGCATTCAATGGTTCTAAGAGATGTTCTAACTACAAATAGAATGAGTTATGTTTTGAGAAGCAAATGAACTGCTATGAGGAACGGACAGCTCAAATGAGTTATTACAATGTGTTTTATATGTATCAGGAAGAAATTTACAAATATGCAATATGGCTACGTGTAAATTAACAAACTGCTGATGACGGCTTGTTAACAATTTGAATGTATCTTAAAACTTCTTTCTTTTTTTTACATTTTTATGGTTTTAAGTGACTAAACAATAAATCTTTACTTACTTACCTCGCAAGTAGTAGCTGTCAAACTCCTACTAGGTTGTCTATTTTACAAAGAAAGCATATCTTACCTAAAAAATAAATGAAAACGTACTTCATTATTAATGGGCGGATGTTTTGCAGCTGGGAGTCAGTCTTTTTGTGTGTGCCTGCAAATAGAGAAAGTCTTAAAAACTGACCTGGGTCACAAACCTTTATCCACTAATTCTGAACTTCATGAGTGAAGGTTTTACTCTAGCATTTTCTGTCTCAGTCATCGTGGTCCAGGTAAGTGGACCAAACACTTTACTCATTAATATGACTAATTATAGTGCACCATTAAATGTGAGGTTATGCATGAGGGTAGCCACTTCTATGCCCACCTCTGAAACACAAAAAGTCACTTCAAAGGCGTTTGAAAGAGACATCTTATTTATTATACCACATATTTTATTGAGAGTGTGAAGTTCTTTGTCCAATATAAAGGTACCAGGAAACAAGATAATTATTTGATTGAGTTTATTTGCATAAGAAGAAACTCCTGCCACAGCCCACAAAAGTCTAGAGGCAACTGCCTTCACAGTCTCTCATTGAACATAAATGTCCTATCTCTAAGTTCTATAGGAATATTCACAGTCATGGTAACACAACAGTTCTAAGAAAGCATGGAAGAAATAAAGAAGCACGAACATTATAAATAGAATACACTTTACCACATAGAGCATTGTTAAATGTTAACAATCATGCAGCTATATAGTCAAACAGAATATTCCCATATGTACTTAAATGAGATATCATCTCCAAATAGTACCTTTTCAGAAAAGCTATCATGGTACATAAGTAATTATTGATATAGCATAACGTCCAGCAAGGCTTCTCAAGGTCACGCCTCTGTTTTTAGTCCTTTCAAAATGTAGTTGGTGTGATCACTACATGGTAGTATATTATATATATAATGTTAACAAAAATGCAAAGTTGGGATGCCCAATCCCTCTCTCTCCTTTTCCCTAAATTGTTAAATGTTTGGCATGAGTGTATTTAGGACAGCAGTACAATATAAACCTTGCTCGACAAATAAGCTCCCACTTGCTACCACTTAATGATTGAGCTGGCTACTTTTTGAAACGACCAAATGTAAAGGACCAAAAATAGAGGAGTGACCTCTCACATCCCTCTTTAAGTCCCTTCTTCAATTTCCCTTCATTCCACGTTTCCCCATTTTACAACTATTCTCCCTTGTCCCTCCCACATTTATTACTAAATCCTGTATTTATTACGTGTTTGGAGAGCTCAGCCGTCAGGTAAGAGATCTCTGTAGCAATAAAATAGCAAAGTGGAGGTGAGGATCACTGGTCAAAGGTTTGTGAATTTCATTTTGAAGCATGAAAAGTAGTACTACTTAATGTATTCAAAACGCTTTTGTGAAAAGTTCCCTTAGCCTTTTTTTTAAGGGGCAACTTCTTTTAGTAGTCCAATGATCAAGGGTGTATCCATCCAAGCTCCCTCAACAACAAACATCATCATTAAGCTCCCGTTGCAACTAATGGCCTGGGTGCCAAAAGCTCAGGGCAGGACAAAGCTGAATTTCCTTTCCTCAGAGGTTGCTTTACCAATGGAATAGATTTGTCGCTTTGCTCCAGCCCAAGGTTTGCGACAATGGTCCCAAGTACTCCGTCAAGTCGATCGTCTTAGGATCTGTCGAAGAGCCAGGTCTTGAGGTCCTTCCTGAACTGTGACAGGGTGGGGGACTGCCTGAGGTTGATGGGGAGGATGTTCCAGGTCTTGGCGGCGATGTGGGAGAAGGATCTTCCTCGGGCTGTGGTTTTCCAGATGCAGGGGACATCGCCAAGGGCCTGGTCGGTGGAGCGGAGTTGTCTGGTGGGCGTGTCGAAGGAGAGTCTGTGGTTGAGGAAGATTGGTCCGACGTCATGTAGGGCTTTGTAGGCATGGGTCAGGAGCTTGAAGGTGATTCTTTTGTCGATTGGCCAATAGAAACTTAGACCTAACCCTAACCAATCAGATCTGTAACCCTAAATCTCACAACCAATGGGAGACCCAACCCTATTCACCAATCATACCCCTAATCCTGACAACCAATCACAACCCCAACCCTAAAACCAGAATCCAATAGGAATCTCAACCCTACTACCAATCACAAACCCAACCCTACTCCCTAAGCCAATAGAAAGACCTACCTCAACAACCTATCACAGCACCATATGGAACAACCAATAGAAACCTATATAAGGGCCAAGATAACTGAAGCCCCAGTCCCAAGTGGGAAGGGAGGAGGGAGCTGCTGCTCTATTCAGAATCTCCTTGGATACAGACAGGCTGAATCCACACTTCCAAGCTAGCAGAGTCTATTTTCCAGGTAAGGGAGAGATTGTAAAAAACACTGAAATGCTGCTTGTCACGCACTCAGAAATTAGACTTTTCAAGGCAAAAACAGGGGATGCAGACAGTTCCTAAACACAATTTAAATCACAGAAACAGATTAAGCAGTCTCCTAAACACACTCTGGTTAGCCACTGAGGTGTATGTAGCCTTTTTTACTTTAAAAGTGAGGGGGGCTGTATGCAGTCTTTTGCCACAAACTAGGAGGGAAATTTCAAACAGTCACGGCTACAAAACAGCACTTTTAAAATGCCAAGCTGCCTGAAACACAGAGAGTCTACAGCAAACAGGCACGGATTGCAGTAGAAAACACTTTTATACAAATAATAAGAGGAGGGAGCTGCTGCTCAATTCAGAATCTCCTTGGATACAGACAGGCTGAATCCACAGTTCCAAGCTAGCTATAAAGGACAAGAGAAAACATATTGGTTTATTCGGATTGAAGTTCTGAATAGGGAGTCCCCTGGGTATCATTGAATATTGAGGACAGAATATAGATGGACAAAATATTGAAAGGTAAGTGGAATGAGGGAAGCATGGGTTTGCTATTCCTAACTTAATATCCTTGTACCTTAAAGATATATGCACCGCGTAGGTACATATATGTGGATTTAGGCATAGAAAATCTACATGAACCTGTCAATATTTTTTGTTCTCAAAATTGTGTCCCCTCCATATTCTGGGGTCGAAATTCAGGATGGCCATCATTGCGCCTCAAAAACACACTACAATGTGCGTAAACGGTCTTCGGAAAACATATGATCATTTAAACATGCCAAAGAGTTAGAGGCAGTAGCATCCCATGTGCTGTACATTGAGGCGGTATTTCTACACAATTAAACAAACAGTGCTCCGCATTGCTGCAGGAGGTGTACGTCCAGCAATCCTTTCCGAGGTTTTCTGGCCTTTTTTTCATTTTGTTTTCTTTTTAGTTTTTTTCTTTCGATTGTGAAGTTGCTTTTATGTCTGTGATGTCTCTGTAAAACTGAGGTGCGTTCTGTTTATTTGTTTATAATGCGAATTGATCTCACCATTTTTTTTCTCAATCTTAGGGTAGATCGATCCCTTTGGAAATCTGTAAAGACTGCCAAAGAACCCAAACAAAGAAGTGAGCTTGTAAGTATCCCGCTTGTATCAGCTGATAAATGGCCCCCTCTTTAAGGAACTTATCTCTTTAGGACTTGCAGTATGAGAAATGGCATCATTTGTACTGTGTGCTTGGCCGGACGACTGAAGCAGGATCCATTTAAAAGATAGGGAGATACTGTCGACAGCAATAGACAGGGTAATTGCAGAGCCACTACTGTGGTATAAATTACACTACTCTAAGTGGTGGAATGGCCTGAAGAGAGCGAAAAAAATTCTGACAATTTACTTGCCCTGCTGCCCTTTTGACTGCTTATCATTGCACAGCAGAAGAAAGGAGCTTCAGGTGAAAAAATTAAGTATTGATCAAATTAACAGTTTTTACGGATCCCTTTAAGAGAAAAAGGGACGGGAACAATTAAATTTAGAACACAAAAGACTAGGTAGGATAACTCTTGACCCCAGAACGGCAAGCTATCTGACAACGGCACACAGGAATTACAGCTGTGCCGTGGAATTGTCTTTCTATTAGAAATGGAGGAGATGGAAGCTGGCAGGAAATGATGTGTGTGAAACTTGTTCAAAGTGTACACGGAGCATCAGGGGACATGGTGAAATAGCAGCCAGGTGCACAGCTAGGAGTAGCGAAAGGGGAAATTAACAGCAGCAAAGGCTATCATTTCTGACACTGGTTCTGTACATTAGTGATCTACGACTGGTTTAAAGTTTTTGTTTTATAGACACGTAATGAGCAGGAAATCATAGAGTGCAGGCATCCTATAAAGTACCTCAACACTGCCAGAGAAATTGCAGAAAGAAATAAGCTGATGCATACTGAAGTGGCATACATCATTTTCACTTTTATTGTCATATGCCGATATTTTTAGTTTGGCTATTATGCTTTAACTTTTGTTATTGCTCAGACTGTAAACGGTTAAAAAACCCATAACTTACGACACTGAGGTCAGGTCCATATTTTTTTGTAATTAATGGTCATTAATTCGCCCTAATTGCAGGTTCCAGACAATGTAGAACATTGGTTATTCTTTCCAACGTTATTAGCACCAATATTATCAGGAGCGCTGCAAAGAACATTTGTTTTGTGCTCTTTTTTTAATCAAAGGCAAAGAAACAGTATTAAAAACGGATTAAAGATGAAATTTCCTGTTTGAATAAAATTATATCTTTCTTCTGCCATACTAAACCAAAATAAATCTTCAAATACAAAATAAAGAGATGCGAGGCCCCTGTGAGTTACCCCCTATGCACTCGTGTGGATCGAGCAGCAATACTAATCCACATGACCGATAATCCTTGGTTCCAGAAACAACAAAAACATTTAGAAATGGGGATACAGATATTCAGGGTACTTGGCCGCAACCAAGATGGCCTCCATCTGGTCAGCCCCACTGTGTTCCCATTATTCATCACTCTGATCTATTAGATTTAGGGTGGCTATCCGTTCTGAAAAGTCTATGATGTCTGAAAGAGAACCCCCTGCTTACAACTAGGTGTAACAGAAGCCCCTCCAACCCCTGCAGCAAGGTGGGGGCAACCCTTTAGGGTGCCCTCATCCAGCCCAAAGCCTATATTGGAGACTTAGGGGCCCTTATGCAGGTGGGGGGGGGGGGCAACAATTTTCTGTTACTCCATTGCTTGCAAGGCTGCCGTCAGGATACACAACCCACATTCTAGGGTTTCAAACTCTCATGGTGATGCCCTACCTTCCCGGAAGAACTATATATAATGCCATCCTTAATAGGAAGTCTGCTGTTGGTCTGCACAATATGGCAGCTGTGCCATTGATCGATCTACATTATTGCTGTAGGAACCCATTCATGCTTCTAATTTTACCCCACTCAATGGCCCTCTTTAGTCTACTGCATGTGATCCAGTTGCATGTCTATTCACACCCATTTTGTTTGCATCAAGACTAAAGAATTACCGGGAAAAGGGGAAATGGAATGGGCTCCCACCTTCCTTGTGATGTGTCGTGAGATGTATCAATGGTTTGTGATGGCTATTGAAGTAAAAAAGCAAGGGTTGCATACCAGTTCCTGAAAGCAGGAGATATTATTTTGCAAAATGGAAGATGTCCAAGAGGGGCAGTTTCCACTTTATGAATATGGGCTATGGGCAGAGTCCGAGTGGGGCTGAAAATAGGCCTTGGTGCCAAAACAAAAGTGGCCTACATTAGTGAAGCAAATAGCTAAAACAAACTGTCCCAAATTTGCAAATTGGGGCAGTTTTGAACTTGTATAGAAACGATGCATAGGTGCTTTACAAGGTGTGGGAGACTACATGCATTTGTGCTTGTAATAAATGGTTCACCATAAAACAAGCCCACAACCAATTAAGAAGCATTTGTAACGCAATGGGTCTCGCATTTGCTTGAGTTAGAGCTATTGGGGTTGTAAATTCATAACTGGACTTTTCTTGCCACATAAATTGGTCAACCCTGCCTCATAATGTGGTAGTTTCGCACCACATAATTCCAGTGGCCCTGCATATAACAAAAGCACTTCCATTTACCGTCTTCCTCTATCTGCAGGCAAAAATGAAAATGTTGCCATTTAGCATTCTAATTTAAATATGCCATGCTAATTCCAACAGAGTACCACTTTCACCACCCCAACATCAGAGTTGTTGGGTAACTAACACAATTCCCAAAAAAAGAGACACAAGACAGCTACAGAGGAGTAACGAGAGAAATAAACATGAAGAGTCACCCAAACATATCGAGTGTTGAAACAGTCATTGTGTAATAAGGACGTTAAGTTGGCCTGAATCATGGTCATAACTGCAATAAGGAGAAATTAATAAAATATATACAATGATCATATAAACCCAATAAATCTTTATCATAAATAAACATTTGGCATTAGACTGTAATGCTCAGAACAGCCTCTAGACACCACAATGAAAATAGCACTTGCAAGAAACTTGGTCATGTAACCATATCGTTAGCCCCTAGAGGGCATAACCACATGAGAAGAAAATGGCAGAAAGCTTTGAATGGTGGCAGGAGATGTGGGAGAAAAGGTCCAAGGGGAACTTAAAAAGGGACAGAATGGAGGGGATGAGGTAGGTCTGTGGATGGAGCAATCTTCCCCAAAATGCTAATATTGACCCAGGCCCAGCATTAGTGCATTGTGGATGGAGAGCCTGAGGTGTCTGGTCAGCAGGGAGAGATGTGAAGAGATAATGTGGGGTATGGAGAACAGCTCAGCGAAGGAGGTAGAAGCCAGAGGGTGAAAAGAGTTGACTGAGGGTTATAAATCATGTTACAATGTTCATGAGATAGTAGGGCAGACCATAGAACCAATGAGAGACAGATGAATCCCCTCCACAGTATCCACAATCAGATTTGCCACCCTCAAATGTTTGCCTGGCAGGTAAAATATATCAGAGCATGCAACTAAGACTCAGCAAAAGAGTGTCACCTTGACACCCAAAAACAAGGGGGTGACCACAGATTATTAGTGTTAGCCCCAGCCTGTTGAACAACCTGTCCACCACAGATCACCGTGCATTTCAGTTTGAGACCAGCGACAGACCTGGTCCAAGAATTATGCCAAAGATATTTTAAGTCATGGGCAAAGTGGGCTCTGGCCTAGGGACTCATCTTTAAAATTGACCCCCCCCCCCACCCAACCCCCCGGGCAGCCAGTTCTATTCTGCAGAGTCTTGCCCAGATGACCTTGAGTAACTCTTAAACGGATTGGTTTAAATATTGTTTTCTTGTAATTTATTTTTAATGTGGGTGATGTGTGGGAGTCTGATACAGACTTTTTACAGATAAATGTTGTGTTTGGTTCATGCAACATCTGCAAACAACGTTTCTTTTAGATGAAAACAGGACCTCGCACATGAGAAATGGGAGGGTGTCACAGAGGTTATTTGCAGTAATATTAGTGTGCTACTACTGTGTTAGAATATTGAAAACACATCACTATCCCTGAATATTAGATGTGAACACATTTAGAATTTGGATTGTACCTGTGCACTCTCAGTGACCTAGACAAAGAGGGCATAAAAGACTTGAAACTTGATAATAAATTCAAAGCTGTTCCCCATCTCAACAGAGGCCCCCAAAATAAGTTTGACCGTCGGCCCCCAAAATCCTTAAGATGTCCCTGAATCAAGCAACACCTCCTCTTTCTCCACCCTTCCACCATGAAAGCAATCTACATCTTGCCTGTATTTTGCATATAATACACAGGTATGAACATGCCTCACCTGATTGTTGCATGATGGTTGTATGACACAACCACGCATATCGGAACCACGTGTGCCTTAACACTACCCCTATCCCTAATAAGTAAACTACTCAGACACACCCCACCCACCCTGAGCCCTAAAACCTTTCCCCACCCCTGATAAATAAACTACCCTGACCCCCACCCACCCTAAGCCCTAAAAAATAAAATACCCTGACCTCCTCCACCCGCCCCTAACAAATAAACTACCTGACCCCCCACCCAACCTAAGCCATAAAAAATAAACAACCCCTCCCACCTCCTCCCCTGCCCCAACAAATAAACTACCCTGAACCCCACCCACCCTAAGCCGTAAATGCACCCCACCACTAAAAACTACCCCCAACCCTGCCCCAACCCCACTTACCTCACCACGTCCTCTCCCAATCCTCCCTTCCACCATTGCTCGCTCTCTCTCAAACCCTTTGCATCATGCCTGTTTTCATTTGTATTACTTTTCTTTATATTATTGTATTGTGTTAAAGTCAACAGAGACACATATTGGAGCTCGGCCACGATAATCACATAATGCCCCATTACACTGCATTACAAAACTATACTCAAATATTCACATCAAGAGGGTTGTCCCAGAAAGCCAAAAGCCCCCTTGTCACACTTATTACTTTTAACATTCCTAGCAACACATATATAGACCAATTCTACATCAGCAAAGTTGGCGTCCAAAGGAAAACTTATACAATCTTAACATGCATGGTTATTCAGATTCAACATTATATTCAAAATTCGACCAGTATGTTCAATAATCAGGAAATGGCCCCCATATGTCTCTAAAGTCTATTTTATCTGGTAGAATTTGGCATAGACTTTAGAAGTGGAGTTACACCATAGGACATTTCATATCCAGGATGTCATGGTCATTTCCAACACTAATTTTCTCACCAACAATAGCAGCAGGGCAGTATGTCTTCTAATCAGTTTAGGAATTTCAGCGACATATCGAAGCAACATAATAAATTAAGTGACCGGCAATGTTTATGATATCATCTTATCCAACTCCCCACCAATGGGGCGCAACAAATCAGAAATTCCTGGGCAAGACCATGCCAAAATACATAAGCCCAGCATGCAGTGTCCAACTTCTCTGACATGTGTGACCTTTTATGGAATCTATTTTGTACTACCATTCTAGAGTCATGTATATCCCATGAAGGAAATTGTAATGTGTCAGCCTATGTCTATGGTTGGAGAACACAAGTTTAGTCTGAGCACAACAGTACAAGCACATCATTGCCTGGCTTTATTTTTAATTTGCAACCGATTCTTTTTATAAGGTGAGGCAATGCAGTTTCAGCATTTGGGGGATGCCAATGCAGAGGTGGGGGGCTACCGTCCCTTTCAGGCCTCCATCCCTGCCTTTGCAGCCATTCAGTAGGATTCACAAAGAAAATCCTAACTCATTAAAATGCATGAAGCAGTAGTCTTATCTGTTTTTATTTGTTTATATATGTATATACGTATATATTATTCAGTGTTTGTTTTTAACTAGCTTTATGGATTTGTTATTTTTGACGATGAGATAAATTATTTCGATATGTCAATAAACTTTGAATGCATTTTGAATGTATGAAGCAGTATTTTTCCAAATAATACATGTTCCAGTTTTTTGGTAGTGACATGTTAGTGCAGCTGTTGCAGTGCAGACACACCGTCTTGTGGTTGCTGTGAAAAAACAGAGACTGCTTAACAACCTGAGAGTAGCACAACAACTAATGTTCCTTATCCTTTACTGGATTCCTCCCAGAGCTCTGGTGTGTGCACTGACACAACTATGTAACATCTAACAGTTTTTCTTGCCTCCCTACCACACAGGAACACCAAAGTCATCTAAACACAAAAGGGGCCCTCTTTAGGTTCTTCTTTCTTATATTGCTACCAATTTCACCCATACTGAAACCTAGTAATCTCCACTTATTTGTAAAGAATGAAGTGAAAGGTCCCAAAAACCACAAAGTACATTTACTCACTAGAGATTTGATCACATCAATAGACATCAATCTTATCTCCTGAAAACGGGATGTCTGGTCACGGAACTGAAACAAGTTTCAGTGAAGATACATTTAACCAGATCAGCCATGAATCAGTACATCAATAATGTACAGTATTCTTTGAACATATATATCTTCTGTTAACGCTTCAGGCCTTAATAAGTAAACTTACAAGGGGACACGTATAGGTCGATGAACCTTTTGACTCATTTAAGATGTTCTTACCATAGTTCCAGAGCAAAAACAATCAGCAATACACAATAATCAATAATCATTAGTCAAATCAATAATCAATGGAGTCAGTAAATTACACGCACCATGACTTTTCAGCCATGAATACCCACACCTTTAATTAAAGTTTATTAAGTTTATTTCCCTATTATTAACATGCTAATTCATGTAGATTAATCTCCAATTCAAATCAAACGCAATTAATAATAATTGTTAACCAAAAAGATGCAAGAAACATGATCTAATCAAAGCTTGCATTCTAAAGCATCAGCACAAATCCTTAGTAAAACCGATTTCAATAAGACTGCAATATCCATAGAGTTCAGCAAAATAGTTTGTCAACCATTTGTCCCTGCAAATGTGTCAGTCCTCATATGAATAGCCTCAACTAACCCAGATTAGCATCAGCATGTGGGGCTTCATGAAAAATCAATTTAGAACACAAATTTGAAAAAACATCTACCTAAAGAAAACTATTAAGACAGCGCAGTTGGTACCTAGAAAGAAAAGGCATAAAAATGTACTTCAGTCACATTGTCATATCTACCTATCCACTATATGGGTCAGCAAGCAGAATCAGTCTTCGTCCTCAGGTCATCAATCGATCTGCAAAACATCAGGCTCTCAGTCAGAAAGTATGAGCCCAATGACAGAATCTCTAATCTCTTCTTCTCCCAAAATCACTCTAGATCTCTGGTCTCATTGTCTGTCTAAGTTCCCTCTGTCGCGTTGTTATATCAAAGTCACCCAAACTATCCCCTAGTTTCCAATTGGTCAATTAATTGTACGTTATTACTCTGTCCAATAATTTTCTTATACCAAATCTATGAATTCTAATATTTCACACTTCACCCGTCATTGATTGGTCTGCTTTACGATGTTCTCATCATCTGGCTTGTCAGGTATCGAATTTGTTGCATCTTCTTCTTCAGTCAGTGTCTTCATTGTTCACTACTGGGAAACAACCTCTAGCACACATTACACACGCATTGATACATTTTAGGGACACTGTCTCCTGTTAGTTGGTTCTCATGGAAAGCTTCTGCTAAGCATTTTCACAAGAAAATGAGCATTTCACAGTTAGTTCACTCTGTCAGCATTTTTCATTAAACGCTAAGAAATACAGCTTCTGCATGAGGCCTGGCAAACTAGGCCAAGACACTCGCTAAGTTAAGGCATATAATTAATAAGCTGAAACATACTTCATAACCCTTAAAATGACATATTACTGCATTATTCTAATACATTTTCAATATTTCATGTGTATTATTAATTATTTAGTACCTTTCGTGGACACTGAAGGCCATTCTTCGAGGTCACAATTTCAAACGTGCACATTGTTTTTCTACGTTATTCATTTTTTCTACATAAGTCATTATTGAAAATACGTAAACACTCATGAATAATTTCTAATTAAGATATCTGCTTCTGCAATACCTCCTCTGATGACTAAATATGTTGTCACACCAAATTTACCACCCACAATTTTTACAGTTCTATTTCTTCAACATTTTGTCTTCTCCTCGAATTTTCCCTATAAATTCTTTCCCTTTTCTTCTCTTCCCTCCTCTGACTTTTTTTTAGACCTCTTCAATTTAATTCTTTTGCATAATTTGCACAATCCCCATATTCCTAAAAGACAACCTATAACAATGAATATTCCGTGTATAATTTTCAATAGCACCCCATTCCAAATACTACTAAGCCAATTTCCCACTGAAGCAAACCCCTTACATACCTTTTCCCAAACACCTGGTTCTTTCAACTGCTTCAAATCCCTAATTGCGTTAGTCAGATTAATAATTAAGGCCCATATTTATACTTTTTTAGCGCTGCATTTGCACCATTTTTTGACACAAAAGTGGCGCAAACTTACAAAATGCAATTTGTATTTTGTGCCACTTTTGCGTCAAAAAGCGGCTCAAATACAGCGCAAAAAAAGTATAAATCAGGGCCTAAGTCTCATCTCTTTACTATCGTTAGGTATGTAAGAACAGTAATGCCTAGAGTTAATCATTTTACAGACTTCATCATCCTTTGCAAAAGAATGTCCAAAGCAAGAAGATTTTGAAGAGTCATAGCTCTATCCGCAGCCAATTCAGTATCTATCAGGAGTATTGCCCCTGAAAAATTTGTCAGCATGTTATCCACAATAGTAGACAACTTTAGAATCTTGATCGAATTCAGGATGACTCCCACTGACGGAATCACTGCACCAAATATATCTCCCACTATCGCATGAGAGGACTCCCTCCTCTCTCTCTTATGATGTAATTCTGTCATTTTCGGAAACTTTTTCAAATACCCCATCTGGTAAGTCTTTGGGAAAACTATACCCAAATAACATGTCCCATACCATCCTCTTGGAAGATTGTAATAAGCATTAAGTCCACAAATATAATATATCCCTAGAATCGCAGGGCCCTGCCCATTCAACATAAATGTCCATTTACTCTGCAACACATTCCTACATTTACTCGTACTTACAAATAAAGTGTTAGTGCGCGATTTTGGCCTATATATACAAAGCTTCCCTACGTGTCATGCATATAAAGCTAATTTTCCTTGCGTTTTAATTGCACTATAAGCATAATCATTCTTGTAAGTCCTTTTCTCTAAACCTTTTTCTAATTTCTATTTTAGTGCCTTTCTTCTGTCGTCAGTATGATCTAAGAAGCTCTTTTCTAAAGTTGTAAGCAAGCAGGTTAAATTATTCTTGTGCGCATATGCTGTCCCAGAAGACCACTCAAATACCTAAAAATAGGAACAAACGAAAACACGACATCGTGGTTAGAGTAAAAATACTGAATATACTCCTATGGCAGAATCCTGTTAGTAACAGACTACAACTAATCCTGTATGTTAATAGAAGACTATGATAAGTGACTCCTTCCTCGACTGATGAAGGAATCTGAGTACACACAAGACAATCCTTTGTATCCCTCGTCTCAACATACTCACTCAACAAGCAATAGAAAACGTTAGAAGCAAGTTCTCCATGCACATTTTTATAATCATGCAAATATTTCCCATCAAACTTAAACCTCTCTAAAGCCGTTACTGTAGTAGTCTCAAAAGGAGAAGTATGGTTGGCTCCATTCGCATCAAGAACAGACATTCCCACAATCAATATTATAAACAATATTCCACACATAATTGGCAAATCAATGCTCATATATTTACAGTGCCTAGCATCCCTAATTTGTTTATCTACATCAGCCATGATCTGTAAAGAATCAGAAAGCAGAAGTAACGCAGCAAAAATCAAAATTAGACAATTCTTTCAGCAGTTCAGTTTCACTTCCAGGAACCCTTCTTCCTTGTCAAAATCAGTTAGTAGCTTTGTCAAATCAGGTTTCAAAAAGTCAAATCATATTATCAAATGTATTTTCCGGTTTCTTTCAACAGTCTCTTTCTCAAAATTATTTTTCTCTGATTGTCTCAATAGTTCAGCTCCTTGATCTTCAGGTCACCTCAAAATATTGACTTGGAACTTCCCTATCAAAACAAGAAGACATAGGGGGTCATTCTGACCCTGGCGGTCGGTGATAAAGCGGCGGCCAACCCGCCAACAGGCAGGCGGTCAAAAAAAAGGAATTCTGACCCTGGCGGGAACCGCCAACACAGCCCGCTACTTTAACACTCCGACCGCCACGGCGGGACAGACAAACAGCGCGGCGGTCACCGTCAACAGGCAGGCGGCAGACAATGTACCGCCCACCCTATCACAACTCACCAATCCGCCACCTTTTCCGGGGCGGGAGCCCCGCCGATAAAAACACGGCGGAAACAGACTACGAACGGGAAAACGCTCACCTATACACACTCCGCGAGGAAGAAGGACAGCATGGAACCCGAATTAAACATCCTACCAGCTATTGTCTACCTGCTTATCTACCAGGAGTACGAACGCCGGCGCAGACGACAACGGTGAGTACTGCACCTACGACACAGGGGAGGGGGAGGATGAAAGCTTACGGGCACACACATGCGCCATACACCCACCCCCCCACCACAAATACCTACACCCCAATGCCGAGCAACAAGTCAGAGTGACACCACCCAAACCCACCGGAATAATGCAAAGACACAATTAAAATGATCTATAAAATATATGTATAAATAGCTCCATTAAAGGTATGGGAAATATGCTTTATAAAAGATACAAAAATAAGGAATGAACATAGTCAACAATATATACATAGGCAATAAGTCCTGCACATTCCGTCAAAGTTCCATAGTCCGTGGGCCAATGTGCACAAACACATGGGCAAAGCCCACACAGGAGACCAGATACCATTGGAGAGAACACTGCTGGGGCATCAGATGATAAAACTACAGGCACCTCAGGGGGAACGGAAGGGGGGGCACCTCAGCCACATGAGTCCACGACGCCAGATCCACGAGGGGCCTCAATGCCCACTGTCCCATCCTGGGGAGTGCAAAGCCACAGTCTCACAAGTCTCTACAGTGGGTGGCTTGCCCACTGTTCCATCCTGGGGAGTGCAAAGCCACAGTCTCTCAAGTCTCTACAGTGGGTGGGTTGCCCACTGTTCCATCCTGGGAAGTGCCAAGCCACAGTCCATCAGATGGATTACCGACTCCACTGTTAATGGACGAGGCATGGTGCCCAGAGTGCTTCCTGAAGCCCTGCTCGACACAGAACCGGCACTGTGAATGGGCCAGAGGTGCTTGAGATGAAGGCCCCAGCGGAGCAGTGCTTGAGATGAAGGGCCCAGCGGAGCGGTGCTTGAGATGAAGGGCCCAGCGGAGCGGTGCTTGAGATGAAGGGCCCAGCGGAGCGGTGCAGAGACGGCGGGGCCCAGTGGAGCGGTGCTTGACAGGAAGGGCCCAGCGGAGCGGAGCTTGAGATGAAGGGCCCAGCGGAGCGGTGCAGAGACGGCGGGGACCAGCGGAGCGGTGCTTGACAGGAAGGGCCCAGCGGAGCGGTGCTTGAGATGACGGGCCCAGCGGAGCGGTGCAGAGACGGCGGGGCCCAGCGGAGCGGTGCTTGACAGGAAGGGCCCAGCGGAGCGGTGCAGAGACGGCGGGGCCCAGCGGAGCGGTGCTTGACAGGAAGGCCCAGCGGAGCGGTGCAGAGATGGCGGGGCCCAGCGGAGCGGTGCTTGAGATGAAGGGCCCAGCGGAGCGGTTCTTGTCCCGGCGGGCCCCTGTTCAGCGGTTCTTGTCCCGGCAGGCCCCTGTTCAGCGGTTCTTGTCCCGGCGGGGCCCTGTTCAGCGGTGCTCCTCCCGGCGGGCCACTGTTCAGCGGTGCTCCTCCCGGCGGGGCCCTGTTCAGCGGTGCTTGTCCCGGTGGGCCCCTGTTCAGCGATTCTTGTCCCGGCAAGCCCCTGTTCAGCGGTTCTTGTCCCGGCAGGCCCCTGTTCAGCGGTTCTTGTCCCGGCGGGGCCCTGTTCAGCGGTGCTTGTCCCGGCGGGCCCCTATTCAGCGGTTCTTGTCCCGGCGGGGCCCTGTTCAGCGGTGCTCCTCCCGGCGGGGCCCTGTTCAGCGGTGCTCCTCCCGGCGGGGCCCTGTTCAGCTGTGCTCCTCCCGGCGGGGCCCTGTTCAGCGGTGCTCCTCCCGGCAGGGCCCTGTTCAGCGGTGCTTGTCCTGTGTGTCTAGGGAGCCAGACCTGGGCAAGACTTCCCGCTCATTCGCCATCCGAACTTGCGGATGCACCTCCTCCTGTGATGGAGTCCTGGGCCCGTGGGTGTCGTCCGTCACAACCGGAATGGGGCTGGTGGGGCCCTCCTGGGCAGCTCGCCTGCTGCCTGACTTCTCCGCCCTGCTGCCCTTGCCCTCCTTTGCTGAAGCTCTGTGGCCCTTGCCTCCTTTGGATGATGTGACAGGTGACGGGGCAAGGCTACTGTCCTTGGTGGCAGCCGTCTCAGTCTTGTCGCGCCGGGCCTTTTTTTTTTTGTCCTCTTCCCAGGGGGTGGGCTGGCTGTCCCCTTGCTGCTGGCCGATGTTCCTGCCCTAGGAGCTGGTGGACTCCAATAGCCCTGCACTATGGTCACAGTAGATGCAGGGCTGGTGGTGGCTGAGGTGCTTTTTTTACTCTTACCAGATGGAGGGGGTGGGTCAGTGATTGGAACGAGCTCAAGGTTGGAAAGGAAAATGACTTGGGAAGGACAGGGACGGGTAGGTGTAGTGGGTATGGGAGTGGAGGAAGAGGATGTGGTTGTAGGAGAGTCAAGTGTGCTGTCTTTGGGTGCAGGTGCTTGTGACGGAGGCTGTCGTGAGATGGATGGCTGTTGGGTGGGTGGCTGCCTGCGTTTGTGTGCTTTGGAAGAGGGGGTGACAGACACACTGGGAGAGGACACAGGGGACGTGTAAATGGCAGTGGGGGTGGTGACTGCACGTGTGCGGACTGTAATGGAGGGTGTGCTGGTGATGGAAGTACTGGCTGATGGTGGTGTGCATGCAGGTGTGAGTGGAGACGTCACAGGGAGGGAGGAGGGAGATGAGGAGGTGGGGGACATAGAGGTGGTAGTGACTGTTGGCATGTCTGCATCTGGATGTTGCTTGGGTGAATGCTTGTGGGATCTGTGGTGCTTATGTCTGGATGAGCTGCCCTTGGGTGTAGAGGTGTGTGCAGGCTGGTCTGATGGTGTGGATGGGATAGGCAGAGGAACAGGAGACTGGGACTGGGTGGAGGGAGTCAGAAGAGGGAGGCTGGAGACAGGGACAATGGCTGCCGTCAGTGCTGAGGCCAGAGCGTTGAACGATCGATGATGGGCAGCCTGACCCGAATGAATGCCCTCCAGGTATGCATTGCTCCGATGCACCTCCCTTTCAACACCCTGGATGGCATTCAAAAGGGTAGACTGCCCAACAATGAGTGTCCTACCTCCTCACTGAGGGCAGCAGGGGTAACTGGGGCAGGGCCTTAGGCCCCTGGGGCGAAGGAGATGCCCGCCTTCCTGGCCGAGCGTGCACGGAGCGAAGGCTGAGGGGCTGCTGGGAGGGCGGGGCTGGTGCGCTGGGTGGCGGTTGTACCTGTTGTGGCGGTGGGCACGGATGTTGCCGCCACCGCTAGGGAGCTCCCTTCCGAGGACGTGTCGGTGTCGCTGACGTCTCCACGGGTCCCCGTTGTGGAGCTCCACTCGCCCTCCGTCTCACTGGTGTACTCGGAGTCTGTTGTATGGCCCTCCGGGGCCATGTGAGATGCAGCTCCCTCGTGCGCCGATGCCACTTCTCCTCCGCCTGATGATGCTAATGCACACATGAACAGGAAGACAAAGAAAATGGGGGGGGGGGGAGAAATGAAGACAGGTTGAGTGCATGCATTGGCAACACCGTTGTCGGAGAGGACAGACACAGAAGCCCCCTGAACTAGGCCGCGCAATCGGGGTACACTACTCAGTTATTGTGACTAGGCCTACAGGTCTATGGACGACAAATGCACACATGGGTGAGGCTGGACCATGGATAGCTGTACTTGGCACCCTACAGAGGTGGGGGTTGGGGGCACAGGGCCGTGTCTAACGGCGGGGCCTAGCCTACAGAATGCGCCCTGGCCTGGAGATAGCCACAGCCCTCCTCCCCCACCCAGACACCTTCACTGCGCGCAAAGATAGCGCCCATCCAAATCGGGGTAGGCCACCGCCAGGATCCGGGACATCAGGGGGGTCAATTGGCGGCTGGCACCCCTCCTACGTTGGGAGGCCATCCCCAGCAGAGACTCGGCGGTCTTTCTGGTCCCGCGGCGGATGTCCTCCCACCTCTTTCGGCAGTGGGTGCCCCGTCTGTTGTGGACCCCCAGGGCCTGGACGTCTTTGGCGATGGCACGCCAAATGTCGATCTTCTGATGGGCGCTGACCTATGTGACATGTACAGGGTGGTAAAGGAAATCGCATCAGTTTTCTGCCTGGTCAATGTGAGTGCCCCCCCCTCCCCAACCTTGCCATGTGGCACATGCTCTCATCTTTCATGCGTTGCACTCCTCATTCGCTCCCCTCCCCACCATCTTACACACACCCCACTCAACACAGGCATAGCCCATTCAACGTGCACCCTGTGTACTAACCTGTTGGTCTGGAGGACCGTAGAGTAGCGAATACTGGGGGAGGACCCCATCAACAAGTCTCTCCAATTCTTCGGAAGTGAAGGCAGGGGCCCTTTCCCCAGTCGCAGCAGCCATTGTATCTCCCAGACCGAGGTCACAGCAGCACTTGCAGTATAGGTCCTCTCCTGTGGATGATCAGGTCTCGAGTGATTAATCAGATAGAAAATGGCGGTCACGCCCGCGGCTGTGCGTACCGCGGTGGTGCGTACCGCGACCGCCGGCGCACATCGTCATTGGCTCCTGAGACCCATAGGGTTCAATGTTAACCAATGCTGCTTTGCGCCGCGGTCTTCGACCGCCTACCGCCACGGTGTGCCACGCCAGCGCAGTGACCTCACATCCCACTGTCACACTTCACAGGTCAGGCAGCCGCCATTTCAAGGGCCCACATGGCATGATTTCTACTGCGTCACACAGGCCTAGGCCTTGCATTGCCACTCATACAAGCCTTTCAATGCATAGCGTTTCGTGTACTGTGCAAGCTGTGTGAACGAACCTGTGGGTTGCTTGACTCTGTGCTCCATGTTGTCCTTCCTAGGCACCGTCCGCTGGGACTTGCGAGGAGAAGGATGAATCCTCCCGTGTACCGACCGCTGGTGGACCTTTCGACAATGGAAGAACGACATATCATACTTACATACAGGCTTGACAGAGCAACTATACATGAACTATGTGCCCAGCTGGAGCCAGACCTGATGTCCCCCATCCGCCAACCCACAGGGATTCCCCCTCTGGTGCAGGTTCTGTCAGTACTCCATTTTTGGCAAGTGGGTCTTTTCAGACAACAGTGGCCATATCATCTGGGATGTCTCAGCCTATGCTTTCTAAGGTTTTGTCCAGAGTGTTGTCTGCCCTGATGAAATACATGCAGAGCTACATTATTTTCCCTGAGGTGGGCGAATTGGCTACAGTGAAGGGTGATTTCTGTGCCCTTGGACAGATCCCCAACATCATTGGTGCCATTGATGGGACCCATGTGGCTTTGGTTCCCCCCAAAGAAAGGGAGCAGGTGTACAGAAACAGAAAAAGTTATCATTCGATGAATGTCCAGGTGGTCTGTTTGGCTGACCAGTACATCTCCCATGTAAATGCCAAGTTCCCTGGGTCAGTGCATGACGCGTATGTCATGCGAAATAGCAGCATCCCTTATGTGATGGAACAGCTACAGAGACACCGTGTGTGGCTAATTGGTGACTCTGGTTACCCCAACCTGTCGTGGCTACTGACCCCAGTGAGGAATCCCC
Organism: Pleurodeles waltl; assembly: GCF_031143425.1. Lineage (NCBI taxonomy): Eukaryota > Metazoa > Chordata > Amphibia > Caudata > Salamandridae > Pleurodeles > Pleurodeles waltl. The sequence continues at coordinate 1,216,543,372 of NC_090437.1, read as the reverse complement.
GGACCAGGGCAGAGGAACGGTACAATGAGGCCCATGGGCGAACTAGGAGGATCATAGAAAGGACCTTCGGGGTCCTGAAGGCCAGGTTTAGGTGCCTGCATATGACAGGGGGATCCCTAATGTACTCACCAAAGTAGGTGTGCCAGGTCATCGTGGCCTGCTGTATGCTTCACAATCTTGCTTTGCGACGCCAGGTGCCTTTTCTGCAGGAGGATGGTCCAGATGGTGGTGTTGTAGCAGCTGTGGAGCCTGTGGAGAGTGAAGAGGAGGAAGACGACGGGGACGACACGGACAACAGGGATACAGTCATACAACAACATTTTCAGTAGCACACAGGTAAGAATCAGCCACGCCATTTTACATTTACTTAAGGCCTCATGCGTCTCCACTGTCTGTGTTTCCCCCCAGTTCCTGTTAACTGATTTGTGACTTTCCCCTCCCTTTTCAGAGCTGTATGACCCACTGCCTGACTTCAGCTTTGTTTGCCCATGGACTAAAGCTTATTGAAATTGGTATGTTGTCATCACAAAGTAACTGGACATTATTGCACCGTTATGTGTAATACATTTGTTAAGAATACAGGCAGACTCCTGTTATTTTAAGTGCAATAAGTGATTTATTTTAAGTGCTACATATAGGCACATGATTGGGAAACGGTGATGGGTGGGGGTGGAGTAATGTCCATGGCAGAGTCCAGTTCTTAGTCGCACAGGTGCATTGTCCATATGCCTGTGGAAGGATGGAGCAGGGGCAGTTCAAGGTTGGACAGGGTGACAATGTGGGACAGTGGGATGACATCAGGGGGTATCTTAGGCTGGCGGGGGTCTTGCAATCCTACTCTGTCTTCTTGTGAGATCTCAGGTTCCGCTTGCGGGGTGGTTCTTCTTCTGCAGGAGGTGGGGTTCTGGTGGCCTGTCGTTGTGTGGGGGCCTCCTGTCCACTAGCGCCGGCGGAGGTGGTAGGCTGTTCCTGGCCTGGGCTAGTGACAGGGGCCCTTTGGGGTGCCACATGGTCCCGCAATGTGGTGACGATCTGGGTAAGGGCCACGACGATGGTCCCCATTGCGGAACCAATGTTCCTCCCTGAACCCCATGTACCGTTCCTCCTGCAGTTCCTGGATCTCCTGGAACCGGGCCAGTACCGTCGCCATCGTCTCCTGGGAGCGGTGGTATGCTCCCATGATGGAGGAGAGGGCCTCTTGGAGAGTCGGTTCCCCGGGCCTGTCCCCCCCTGTCGCACAGCAGCCCTCCCAGTTCCCCTGTGTTCCTGGGCCTCTGTCCCCTGGACGGTTTGCCCACTACCACTGCCCCCAGGTCCCTGTTGTTGTTGGGGTGGTGGGTCAACCTGGGTGCCCTGTAGTGGTGGACACACCGCTGATTTACGTGTCCTGGAGACAGAGGCATGGGCCCGCTGGGTGGGAGCTGTGCTGGTGTTCCCAAAGGGGGTTGGGTCTGGTGTAGCCTGTGGCTGTCTGTGGGGAACCGACTGTCCATAGGTCCCCGATGGGCCGGGCTGGTCATCTGGCTCCAGGGAGACAGAGCTGCTGTCATCGCTGGGGGCCTCTTCTGGGGGTGGGATGGACATCTCTGGACCCTCCGTGGCGGTGTGGTGGCGTTCGGGTCCTGCAGGGGTATAAAGGTATGGTTATTGCTTCTGTGTGTGGCATTTCGTGTGATGGGTGGGTGTCCGTGTACCCAAGTGCAGGCATTCCCTTGTGGGGGCTTTTGTGAGGGTGGCTTGTGGGGGTGATGTGTGTGTGCAGTGGGCATGCTTTGGTGATGGGTGTCCATGCTTTGTGGTCGCATGCAGGGCTTGGTGTTGGGATGGGTGGGTTGTGATGGTGAGCCTTTTGCTAGGTGTTGGTGTGATGGGGTGGGGGTGAGGGTGGGGGTATGATTTGGCATGCAGGTGGGGTGGGGGTGGGAAGCAGTAGTGAATATTTGACTTACCAGAGTCCATTCCTCCGCCTACTCCTGCAAGGCCCTCAGGATGCAGGATGTGCAAGACTTCCTCCTCCCATGCGGTAAATTCGGGGGGAGTAGGTGGGGGTCCGCCGCCAGTCTTCTGCACCGCAATGTTGTGCCTTGATACCATGGAACGCACCTTCCCCCGTAGGTCGTTCCATCTCTTCCTGATGTCCTCCCGATTGCGTGGATGCTGTCCCACCGCGTTAACCCTGTCCACTATCCTTTGCCATAGCTCCAGCTTCCTGGTAATTGTGGTGTGCTGCACCTGTGCCCCGAAGAGCTGGGGCTCTACACGGACTATTTCCTCCACCATGACCCTGAGTTTGGCGTCACTGAACCTGGGGTGTCTTTGGGGTGCCATGGGGTGGTGTGGTTGAGGTGTGGGGTGGCGTTTGTGGTGATGAGTGTGGTGCGTGTGGTGGTGTGTGGTGTTTGGTGCGTGGATTCTGTGTGGGTGATGGTGTTGTGTGCCTCTGTGTTGTGGGATTGTCTATTCGGTGCTCTCTCTCTAGCCTTCGTCAATAATTTCGGGTCGTAGGGGCTTGTGGGTGATGTGGGTGTGTGTTTTATATTGTGTTGGGTGTGTGGGAGTGGTGTTAGTATGTGTATCAGGTGTGCGTATTTCAAACTGACCAATGTGGCTGAGTTTTCTATGTGTGTGTGTATTTTGAGCGCGGCGGTGTGTACCACCAATGGAATACCGCGTTTGAAAGACCGCCGCGTGGATTTGTGGGTCGGAATGGTATGGGCGTATTTCTGTTGGCGTGACGGTGGAGGTTTGTTCCTCGCCATTTTTGCGCTGACCTTTGGTGTGACGGACTTTTGTGGATGTCGGGTTTTTGGCGGTTTGCCAGTTGCGGGTCAGAATGACCGTGGCGGTTTACCGCGGCCGCGGCGGTGTTATGGCGGTCTTCTGACCGGCGGTAAGCGCCTTTTACCGCCGAGGTCAGAATGACCCCCATAAACTCTTGTTGCCATTCGTTTGTAGTTGCATACGCCCATTCAGGACCTGCATATCTTCGACTTAATATTCTTTCTTTCTTTTCAACTTTCGATCACTATTCAGCTCTCCTGTACTTAGTTCTTCTTTTCTCGTAGTATCTACCTCTTCCTCGATTGTTTGTTCAACTATCACCTCTTTCCTTTTCTCCACTTGAGAATTCGGCCAATTATCTCCTTTTCGTGTACCTTCTGTTGATATTCTCTTCAGGACTGAACTTGAATCCTTATCTTTTTCTGTGGTGTTTTCTCTTGACGGACCTGCAACCGGTTCAGGAGGAGTTAAATCACTTTGACTTTGATCCACCTCAACTCCCTCCCTTTCTGGGTCTGGTAATTGCTCTGTTTGCCTCTCTGAATCGTCTACTTCTGGGAGAACCCCCTCATTACTAGGCTCTCCTGCTGGGTCAGTTGTGATAGGTTCTTCAGCACCTTCCTGGAGATCTCCACCCTCGTCTCTCACAGGAGTGATGGAACCATCTTCAATGAGCCCAGGTTCAACTTCTGTTCTTCTTTGCTCCTGTTCCTGTGCTGTAATTTGTCGCACAGTTTTTGGTACTCTCAACAACGGTTCTTCATGATCCAGTGGACATTCCACTTTCTTTGTGTGACTCGCGTGAATACAATTCGGGATCCCAGCACACTTCACAGCTATCTTAGTCATTAGGATCACTTGGTACGGTCCCTTCCAACGAGGCTCCAAACACATCTTGCGCACATGCTTCCAGACAACAACCCAGTCACCAGCTCTCAGGTTGTGCCCTGGAACATGGATCGGTGGCAGTGTGGTGGCCTCCACCTGCTGACAGAAAGAGCGGACCCTTGCAGTAATCCAACACCATATCATCTGTAATGTTGACAAGTGCATTTGCTGGAACTGCTGGGAACCTCATTGCTCTACCCATGAGAATCTCATGGGGCGACAATCCTGTCTTCCTGTCAGGTGTGTTTCTCATTGACATCAACACCAGAGGCAATGCATCAGGCCATTTCAAGTTCGTAGCTGCACACATTTTTGCAATTCTTGATTTCAAGGTACCATTCATCTGCTCCACTAGTCCTGATGCTTCAGGGCGGTAACTACAATGTAACTTTTGCTTGATGTTCAGTGCTGCACATAATAGTTTAATCAGCTCATTATTGAAGTGCGTTCCCCCTTCTGATTCTAATGAGATCGGAAATCCGAAGCACGGTATCAGTTCCCTAAGCAGCAGTTTCGCCACTGTGAGGCTATCATTTCTCCATGTAGGGGACGTGTCAATCCAATGGCTAAAGATGCACACAATCACCAACATGTATTTCAAACCTCCACACACAGGCATCCTAATGAAATCCAATTGCATTCTGCTGAATGGACCTCCTGCTCTTCCAATGTGGCTCAAATTAACCACTGTCCCTTTCCCGCATTTAATTGCAGACAAATGAAACATCAATGGCAAACTGCTTCAGCTGCTTGTCTAAACTTGGGGTTAAACCAATCAATTTTGAACAGACGAACCATGGCATCCCTCCCAATGTGTGTCTGACCATGATAATACCTTGCCATCTGAGACAACAGACTATCTGGCAAAACCAACTGACCCTCCTCAGATACCCACAATTCATCCTGTCTTTGAACACATTTCATTTTGCTCCATGATAGTTTTTCTTCTTTGTCAACATTACTCTGCAGAGTTTTTAACTCTTCTAGTGTGTCGATCACTTTTTAATGCAAAACTTGTATGACCAATTCCGCTACTTGAGTAGAATACACCCCTCGAAGCCATGAAGCTTCTAAGGTCCCTGTAATCGTGCACACAGCATATCCTGCTCTCAGTGTCCCTGTGTTGTCTCTTAGACAAGAACCATCAACAAAAACAATTTGGTCATTTTCTTCCAATCGGGTATCTCTAATGTCAGGTCTCGGTTTTGTGCATAACTCAGTTACTTCAAGACAATCATGTTCAACATCTTCTTCTTTTTCAATTTCAGTAGTATCACTTGGAAGTAAAGTTGCCGGGTTCAGCACTGTACATCTTTTCAGTGTCACATTTGGTGCACCCAAAATACTTGTCTCATACCTAGTAAACCTAGCATCAGTCAAGTATTGTGTTTTCGTTCTTGTCAGTAAAATTTCAATTGAGTGAGGGACTATTACAGTCAGGGGATATCCCATCACCATGCCTTCACACTGTAAAAGACTTTGACCAACTGTGGCAACTGCACGCAAACAACCTGGTAAGGCTGCTGCAACTGGGTCCAAAGTAGCTGAAATATATGCTACTGAGCGATGAGCACCTCCATGGACCTGAGTCAAGACAGACAATGAACGTGCATCAGGCTCATGACAAAGCAATGTAAAAGGTTTCATCTAGTCAGGCATACCCAACGCTGGAGCTCTGCACAAACTCTCTCTCAACTCATTGAACGCTTTCATCTCATCCTCATCTAGCACTATGGGTTCTGTGACATCCTTATAGGTCAACTTCTGTAATGGCTTTGAAATCTCTGAAAAATTTGGGATCCATTGGCGACAATAGCCCACCATTCCCAGGAACATCCTGACATCTCTCTGTGAAGTCGGTGGACTTATCTGCAGTATCATTGTAATCCTTTCTCTGGATATTTTCCTCGACCCTTTCTCAATTTGATGACCCAAATACTTCACTACCTTCTGACAGTACTGCAATTTCAGTGGTGACACTTTATGACCAAACTTTCCCAAATGATTCAACAGGGAAATCGAGTCATGCTTGCATTCATCTCTTGTCCTAGATACAATCATTAAGTCATCAATGTATTGTACCAGAGTCGATTGAGACTCTAACGACTCCAAATTATTTTTCAAGATCTGGTTAAACAAAGAAAGTGACTCTGTGTACCCTTGAGGAAGTCTACACCAGCAGTAGACTCGATCTAAGAATTTTAAACTAAAGAGAAACTGACTATCCTCATGTAAGGGCAAAGAAAAGAATGCTTGTGACAAATACAACCACTATGAACCACTCTGCATCACATGGAATCTGATACATTATTACAGGTGGGTTGGGCACTACGGGGCAACACTTAACAACAATATAACTTATTTTTCTTAAATCCTGAACAATTCAAACCTTCCCACATGGCTTCTTCAAATCCATTATCTGTGAATTACATGGGTTACTCAACACCTCCTTGAAAACTCCCTGCTTCACACAATCTGCAATTATCTGAGAGACTTTTATCAGGACATCTTGTGGCATATTATACTGTGGAAGCTGCAGAAACACTGCATTCTGCTTCAAGGTAACTTTAATCTGCTCCACTCCCTTGATTAAACCCACTTCTTTCCCTGTCAAATCCCACACGTTTTCTTGCACTGTTCCCTGCAATTCGGAATGAACCCTCTCACTTTGAACATTGGGAAAAACTCAATCAAGGAGGACCCCCTTAATTTTTAGTTTCTGGGGCTGGGTCTTCATCATCATCACTATTTGTCTGGATCTCAATTTCATCGTTTGAACAAGTAATCAGACACCTTGTCTTACACAGCAAGTCCTTTTCCAGTAGGGATACCAGACTAGAATCGCAGACTTCAAATTGATGCAGTCCCTGAAAATTGCCAATCCCAACTTGCACTGGATCTGTAATCGGATTTGTCAAAAACTGATTCGCAACCCCCACAACCTGAACTGTTCGAGCTGAAAGGGGCAAAGTAGGAACTTCTGCACTTCTCACTGCAAAGCATGTAGCTCCTGTGTCCACCAGAAATGAGACTCTGTGACCCATTACCTTTCCCCTCACATAGGGGATCAGATCTACCTCTAGAGAAGTCGCAAGCACACATGGCTCCTCATCGGAACTATCACTCATCCATTCACCATTTATTTCATTCTCACAGTGTAAAGGGAATTGGTGCACTGCGTTACTAGTTCTGTCTTGTCTCTGACCTGTGACCTGTTGAGAAAGCATCATCTGTTGCTGCTCCATCGGGGCTTGAGGTATCTGCATTTGCTGTCTAGGTACCAATGGAACCTGCTGCTGCATTGGCTGTGTTGGAGTGTGACCTTTAAAATTAATATTAATATGAAAAGCTTGCAATATAATGTGTAATGAAGCCGCATAGAAGATATGTTAACTTAAAAAAATAATGTACGCGTTTGAAATGTGCCCACGGGGAGTGGCCACCAATATATACGATGATTAATTAAACTGACTAATAATGAATTAACAATGTACTAATGTATGATTTTGTATTAGCATTAAGGATTTTGTATTAGGGTTTTGCTAAGTTAATCACTAGGCCTTAGTTAGCAAGGGTCTGGGCCTAGCTGCCTGGTCTCATATTAACTGTGTTTTTCTAACGTGCAATGTGCTGCTTTCCTGAAGGACACAAAGCTGTACTTTTCCAGAAGCTAGAGATTGAGTGTAGCCGTAGTAAATTCTTTCTCATGGGACCCAACTTGCTCAAGGAGACATTCTTGCTGAATGCAACAGTGTAATTCGCAACAGGTGCAAGGTCGCCTGGACTAGGAGAAGACAATGGAACTACTGACTGGAGCAACAAGTGTAACTTTTCTTACCTGACATTCCACCCGTTGAAGACGTCAATCACAGGAGCCAATCAACTGCATGAGAACTAGTTTAGGTGAAAATTCTAGTAAGGTGTGTGACGGATTATTGGACAGAGAGAATGATGCACCAAATATTGCCCAATGGGAAATTAGAGACTTGCTGGACAGTTTTGATATAACGGTGTGACCCGAAGAGAAGCCAGCCATTATCGAGCCATTACTTTGCCACTCATGAAGCCATTCTTTGCCATTCTGACAGACTTTGGTGGTCATTATAACCCTGGCAGTCGGTGTTAAAGCGGCGGTAAAACCGCCAACAGGCCAGCTGTAAAAAAAATGGAATTACGACCATGGCGGAAACCGCCAACATAGACAGCCACTTTACCACTCCGACCACCACGGCAGTACAAACAAACACCGCGGCGGTAACTGCCAACAGACAGGCGGAAGACAATGTACCGCTCACAGTATCATGAGAGGCCAATCCGCCACTTTTTCCGGGGCTGATTCACCGCGAACAAAAACACGGCGGAAACAGGACTTCGAAGGGAAAACGCTCACCTCTACACACCCCACGAGGAACCAGGACGCCATGGAACCGGAACTTCAGATACTCCCAGCCTTTATCTTCCTGCTCCTCTACCAGGAGCACGAACGCCAGTGGCGAAGACCACAGTAAGTACTGCACCTACGACACAGGGGAGGGGGGAGGGAAAAAACAGTGACACACACGCAATACGCAACACCCCCACCCCACCCTCACCCACGACAACACACACACCAATACATATTGATACATCACAGATACACCCCCTAACCCCCGTGGAAGAATGCAAGGACAAAGGGAAATGAGTCGAATGATTGTAATATATTAAAATACGGTAATCAAAAATATTTACATATATACACATTTACACTATGAACAATTATATACACCAAGAACACAAGTCCAAGGGATTCCACCATCATAGTCCGTGGACCACTGGGCCCAAAAGGCATGGGCGAGGCCCACACTCAATACCCGAACAAGACAGAGAGAACACTGCAGGGGCATCAGATAGAAATAAAACAGGCACCTCAGGGGGATGGGAAGGGGGGCACCTCAGCCGGATGAGTGCACGACGCCAGATCCACGAGGGGGCTCCATGCCCATTGATGTATCCTGGAGAGTGCAAAGCCACATTCTCTCACGTCTCTACAGTGGGTGGGTTGCCCACTGTCCAATCATGGGGAGTGCAAAGCCACAGTCTCCCAAGTCTCTACAGTGGGTGGGTTGCCCACTGTCCAATCCTGGGGAGTGCAAAGCCACAGTCTCTCAAGTGGATAACAGTCTCCACTGGTTCTGGAGGGGGCTTGGTGCCCAGAGTGCTTCATCCTGCCAAGGACAGAGGTAGTGGATGCCTTTCTCCACTGCTTCTGGAGGGGGCTTGGTGCCCAGAGTGCTTCATCCTGCCAAGGACTGAGATAGTGGATGCCTTTGTCCACTGGTTCTAAAGGGGGCTTGGTGCCCAGAGTGCTTCATCCTGCCAAGGACTGAGGTAGTGGATGTAACTCTCCACTGGTTCTGGAGGGGGCTTGGTGCCCAGAGTGCTTCATCCTGCCCGTGGCGGCCTCAGTAGCGTAGTAATCATTGGCGCTCACTGTCCTGCGGTGGTGCTGGCAGTCTTGTCCTGGGCAGCGGGGCTGCTGGCGGTCTTGTCCTGGGCAGCGGGGCTGCTACTGGCGGTCCTGTCTTGGGTAGCGGGGCTGCTACTGGCGGTCTGGTCCTGGGCAGCGGGGCTGCTGCTGGCGGTCCTGTCTTGGGCAGCGGGGCTGCTGGCGGTCTTGTCCTGGGCAGCGGGGCTGCTGCTGGTGGTCCTGTCTTGGGCGGCGGGGCTGCTGGAGGTCTTGTCCGCCGTGCTGATCTTCCCAGACTTGCCGGTTTTAATGTGCCCCTTCCCCAGCTTGGATGGTGTCGCAGCTGTCTCCACACTCCCAACTGTACCCCTGGGAGCGGCTTTGGTGGCTGATTTCTTTCCCCTCTTCCGCCAGGCACTGGCCAACTTTTTATGCTTGACAGGTGGGGGACTGTCCGTGCTCTGGCTCCTTGCCACACTGGCTGCCCTGAATGCACTCCATAATCCGGTGACTACTGGCACCACTGATCCCGCCGATGTTGTGGCTGAGGTGCTAGGTTTGGACCTGGAGAGTCGGGCCCTAGGAGACTGAAGGGGTGGGGGAGGTGAGGGAAAGAGGTCAAGGTTGGCCAGGAAAAGTTTCTTCGGAACACTGGGACAGGGAGCTGGAGGGGGTTTGGGAGTGGAGGAAGAGGTAGTGGTTGTAGGAGGTGTACGTTTGCTGACTTTGGGTGAAGGCGCATGGGCTGGAGGCTGTCATGAGGTGGATGGTTGTTGGGTGGGTGTGTGGCTGCGTTTGTGTACCTTGGGAGGTGGCCTCACAGACACACTGGGAGAGGACACAGGGGACGTGTGAATGGTAGTGGGGGTGGTGACTGCACGTGAGCGGGGTGTGGTGGTGGGTGTGCTGGTGATGGACGTAGTGGCTGAGGATGTAGTGCATGCAGGTTTGAGTGGAGATGAGACAGGGAGGGAGGAGGGAGACGAGGAGGACGGGCACACAGTGGAGGCAGTGGATGTTGGTGTGTCTGCATGGGTCTGATGCTTGCGTGAGTGCCTGTGGGATGTGTGGTGCTTATGTTTGCCTGAGCTTCCCTTGTGTGTTGAGGTGTGTGCATGCTGGTCTGATGGTGTGCTTGGGATAGGCTGAGGTACAGGGGTGTGGGTCTGGGTGGAGGAAGTTGGAGGGGTGAGGCTAGAGACAGGGACAATGGCTGCCATCAGTGCTGAGGCCAGAGTCTGAAATGCTCGCTGAAGGGCAGCCTGACCAGAGTGAATGCCCTCCAGGTACGCATTGGTTTGTTGCAACTGCCTCTCTACACCCTGGATGGCATTCAAAATGGTAGACTGCCCAACAGTGAGGGACCTGAGGAGGTCAATGGCCTCCTCACTGAGGGCAGCAGGGGTGACTGGGGCAGGGCCTGAGGTGCCTGGGGCGAAGGTGATGCCCACCCTCCTGGGTGAGCAGGCACGGGGCAAACGCTGAGGGGCTGCTGGGAGGGCGGTGCTGGTATGGGGGGTGGTGGCTGTACCTGTAGATGAGGGGGGCACAGATGGGCCCCCCACCGCAAGGGAGCTCCCATAAGAGAAGGAGTCCGTATCGCTGGTGTCAGCTCCTGTCCCCGTCGTGGAGTTCCCCTTGCCCTCCGTCTCACTGGTGAATTCAGACTACGTAGTTTCGCCCTCCAGGGCCATGTGGGATGCAGCTCCCTCCTGCTCCGGTCCCACTGCTCCTCCCCCTGATGATGCTAATGCACACAAGAACAGGGAGACCACAAAAAGGGTTGGGAAGACAGAAGAAAGACATGTTGAGTGCATGCAATACCGCTACAGTTGGCGGACACGACAGACACAGAAGCCCCATGCTCTACGCCACGCACTTGGAGTCCACTATTCAATCCCAGGGACATGGGTTACAAGGCTATGGGCAATTTCTGCACACATGCATGTCACAGGAGCCTGACTAGGTGTAGTTGGCACTGTACACAGGTGGGGTGGGGTGCCCCGGGGCCTGCCTTAAGTAGGGTCCTTGCCTACTAAACTCGCCCTGGCCTAGGGGAACCCACAGCCCACCTCCCCCTCCCAGACACCTACAATGCGCGCTGAATCAGCAGAATGAGAGTGTACTCACCCCCTTGTTGCTGCTGTGATGCCCTCAAGCGCCCATCCAACTCCGGGTACGCCACCACCAGGATCCTGAACATCAGGGGGGTCATGGTGCGATGGGCACCCCTTCTCACGTTGGAAGGCCATCCCCAGCTGGGCCTCCGCCGTCTTCTTGCTCCAGTGGCGAATGTCCTCCCATCTTTTACGGCAGTGGGTGCTCCGTCTGTGGTAGATCCCCAGGGTCCGGACTTCCTTGGCGATGGCACGCCATATGTCCTTCTTCTGGTGGGCGCTGTCCTACAGGAATAGTACAGGGGAAAAGGAGAAGACATTACCGCCTGCACCGTCACAGTCATTGGCCCGCATCCCTACCCTTGCCATGACACACATGCAATCACCGTCTTTTCATGCACGCCTCATTCTCACCCCCCCTATCTTTCATCCGCCCCACTCCACACAGGCATTGCCCATAGAGCATGCTCACAGTGTACTTACCTGTATGTCTGGAGGACCGTAGAGTAGCGTGTACTGGGGGAGGACCCCATCCACAAGTTTTTCCAACTCCTCTGTGCTGAAGGCAGGGGCCCTTTTCCCAGACACACGAGCCATTGTCTCTTCCAGACTGAGGTCACAGCAGCACTTGCAGTGTAGATCCTCTCCTGTTGAAGATCAGGTATCAAGTGATGAAACAGAGAGAAAATGGCGGTCACGTCCGTGGCGGTGCGTACCGTCACCGCCGGCGTACATCGTCATTGGCTCCTAGGACCCATAGGGTCCAATATTAACCAATGCAGGATTGGTGTACAACGCCAGCGCAGTTACCTCATATCCCATTGTCCCACTTTACAGGTCAGGCAGCCGCCATTTCATCGGCCCACATGGCATTATTTTGGACTGCGTCACACATATGTAGGCCTTGCCTAAACACTCATACAGGCTAATTTCAAATTGCTAATATTTTCTGAGTAAGCTGTGTTTACGTACCTCAGAGTTGGTTGACTCTCTGCTCGCTGTTCTCCTCCAGAGGCACCGTCCGCTGGGGCATGTAAGGAGATGGCGGCATCCTCTGGTGTACAGACAGCTGGTTGACCTGTCGACAATGGAGGAGCGACATGTGATCATCACCTACAGGCTTGATCGTGCCACAGTCCAGGAACTGTGTGCCCAGTTGGAGCCAGACCTGATGTCAGCTATCCGCCATCCCACAGGAATCCCCCCTCAAGTGCAGGTGCTGTCAGTACTCCATTTCCTAGTAAGTGGGTCTTTTCAAACTACAGTGGCCATAGCATCAGGGATGTCCCAGCCTATGTTTTCCAACGTGTTGTCCAGAGTGTTGTCTGCCCTGCTGAAACACATGCGGAGCTACATAGTTTTTCCTCAGGTGGAGGATTTGCCTACAGTGAAAGGTGATTTCTATGCCCTGGGACATATCCCCAGCATCATAGGTGCCATTGATGGGACACATGTGGCCTTGGTACCCCCCTGCAGGAGTGAACACGTGTACAGAAACCGGAAGAGTTACCATTCGATGAATGTGCAGATGGTGTGTTTGGCAGACCAGTACATCTCCCATGTTAATGCCAAATTCCCTGGCTCAGTGCATGACGCTTACATCCTGCGGAATAGCAGCATCCCTTATGTGATGGGGCAACTCCAGAGGCACCGGGTGTGGCTATTATGTGAGCACATGGACCCAATATAGTGGGAATAGTTGTCTGGATCTGTGGATGTCAGTATGAGTTTGTGTGTGTCTAACAGTTGTCCCTCACCATTTGCAGGTGACTCTGGTTACCCCAACCTGTCATGGCTACTGACCCCAGTGAGGAATCCCAGGACAAGGGCAGAGGAACGCTACAATGAGGCCCATGGGCGGACTAGGAGGATTATAGAGCGGACCTTTGGCCTCCTGAAGGCCAGGTACCGGTGCCTCCATATGACAGGTGGTTCCCTATTCTACTCACCAAAAAAGGTATGCCAGATAATCGTGGCCTGCTGTATGCTTTACAACTTGGCTTTGCGACAACAGGTGCCTTTTCTGCTGGAGGATGGTCCGGATGGAGGTCTTGTGGCAGCTGTGGAGCCTGTGGACAGTGAAGACGAGGAAGCAGAAGAAGAGGACATCGACAACAGGAACACGGTGATCCTGCAATACTTCCAGTGAGACACAGGTAAGAAGGCAACACAGCCTGCTACATCTGATTTAAATTTGCTACCTCTCTACTGTCTGTCATTTTCACCCAGTGTATGGTCACTGAGTTGTCACTTTCCCTTATGATTTCACAGATGTGGGTCCCACTGTGTGACATCTGCTTTGTTTCCTCATGGACTAGAGCTGTGTGACATAGGCATGTTGACATTACATTTGAATGAGCATTTTGCCACTGTAATTGCTAATACACTATTTTGAAATCACAGACAGACTCCTGATTTTTTTGTGCTTTAAGGGTGTTTATTTAAGTGCTCAATATTGGAGGGAGTTGTAAAATGGTGAGGGGTGATGGTGGAGGAATGTCCATGGCAGAGGCAAGTCTATTAGTCTCACAGGTGCATTGTCGAAAGGGGCATAGGAAGTGGAGCTGGGGCAGTTTAAGAATGAACAGGGTGACAAGGTGGGACAAAATGATGACAATGATGTCTAATATCTTGGCGGGGGTCTTGGCATCGTTCTCTGTCTTTGTCCTGGATCTCAGGGACCATTTGTGGGGTGGTTCTCCCTCTGCAGGAGGTGGGGTTCTGGTGTGGTGATCCTGTGGCGATGCCTCCTGTTCCTTCAGCACCCCTACAGTGGTGCCCAGGGTGGAATTGATGGATTTGAGTTCCTCCCTGAAGCCCAAATACTGTTCCTCCTGCAGCCGCTGGGTCTCCTGAAACTTGGCCAGTACCGTTGCCATCGTCTCCTGGGAATGGTGGTAGGCTCCCATGATGTTGGAGAGGGCCTCGTGGAGAGTGGGATCCCTGGGCCTGTCCTCCCCCAGTCGCACGGCACCCCTCCCAGTTCCCCTGTGTTCCTGGGCCTCTGTCCCCTGAACCGTGTGCCCACTGCCACTGCCCCCAGGTCCCTGGTGTTGTTGGGGTTGTGGGTTAGCCTGGGTTCCCTGTAGTGGTGGACACACTGCTGCTTGACGTACCCTGGGGACAGAGGAATGGGCCCGCTGGGTGGGTGCTGTGCTGGTGTTTCCAGAGGGGGCAAGCTCTGTAGTGGCCTGTGCCAGTGTGAGGGGAACCGACTGTCCCGAGGTCCCAGATGGGCCAGGCTGGTCATCTAGATCCAGATGGACACAGCTGCTGTCATCACTGTGGGCCTCTTCTGTGGGTGGAGTGGACATATCTGGACCTTCCTGTCCAATGACATAGGGTAGGGGTCCTGCAGGGGTGTAAAAGCATGATTATTGCATCTGTGTGTGCCATGGTGTGCAATGGGTGGATGACCGTGTACCCCAGTGCTTGCATTCCTGTGTAGGACCTTGTGTGATAATGGTTTAGGGGGGTGTATGGGAATGTGCAGTGGCCATGCTTTGGTGATGGGTGTCCATGCTTTGGTGATGCATGCAGGGCTTGGGTTTGGGATGTGTGGTTTGTGATATTGGGACATGTGTGAGGAGTTGGAGTGATGGGGGTGAGGGCGAGGGTGGCGGTATGTGATGGCATGCAGGTAGGGTGGGGGATGAAGTAGTAAAGATTTGTCTTACCAGAGTGCATTCCTCCAGCTACTCCTGCGAGGCCCTCAGGATGCAGTATAGCCAAGACCTGCTCCTCCCATGTTGTTAGTTGTGGGGGAGGAGGTGAGGGTCCACCGCCAGTCCTCTGTACCGCGATGTGGTGTCTTGAGACCACGGAATGCACCTTCCCCTTTAGGTCATTCCACCTCTTCCTGATGTCATCCCTAGTTCTTGGGTGCTGTCCCACTGCGTTGACCCTGTCGACAATTCTTCGCCATAGCTCCATCTTCCTAGCTATGGAGGTGTGCTGCACCTGTGATCCGAATAGGTGTGGCTCTACCCGGATGATTTCCTCCACCATGACCCTGAGATCCTCCTCAGAGAACCTGGGGTGTCTTTGCGGTGCCATGGGGTGGTGTGGGTGATGTGTGGGGTGGTGTGTGTTGTGATGTGTGGGGTGATATTTAGAGGTGTGTTGTGTGAGGTGCGTGGATGTTATGTGGGTGATGGTGTTGAGTGCCTGTGGATGAGAGTTTGTAGATGGTGGTGTCTCTCTCTGGCCTTCTGTCGCAATTGTGGTCGTAGGGGATTGTGGGTGATGTGGGTGTGTGTTTTATATTGTATTGGGTGTGTGGGAGTGGTGTGTGTATGTGTATCAGGTGTGTGTATTTGGAATTGTCCAATGTGGTAGTGTTTTGTAAATGTGTGTGTATTTTGAGCGCGGCGGTGTGTACCGCCAATGGATTACCACGGTTGAAAGACCGCCACGTGGATTCGTGGGTCGTGATAGTGTGGGCGTATTCCTGTTGGTGTGACGGTGGAGATTTTGTTATCGCCAGTTTATAACTGACCTTTGGTGTGGCAGACTTGTGTGGGTGTCTAGATTTTGGCGGATTCCGGGCTTTGGGTCATAATGACCGTGGCGGAATTCCGCGGCGGTGTGTTGGCGGTCTTCTGCATGGCGCTAAGCGGCATTTACCGCCAATGTTGTAATGACCCCCTTTGTCTTTAGCTGTCTTATACTTTAAACCATCCTCATTCTACCCCCTTTTAACGTTATGCACTTCTCCTCCTTATGAGGGAAGAGCCTTTTCTTATTATGCCCTACTGAGACTTACCTGTCTGCCCTGGCTGATGGCGAATCGACTGATGTCCTGAGAACGAAGACTTACGCTGCTTGCTGACTCATTTGGATGGGTAACTATCTGATGAACTTGTAATTGTCTGTTTGCCTTTTCTTTCTAGGTACCAACTGCTCTTTTGATAGAAGCCATAATTAGATGTTTTCCAAATTCATGTTGCCAAACTGTTTTGCATGAAGCCCTACATGCTGATGCTAATTCGAGGTTAGTTAAGGAGTTCACTAATATTGGATGCAAATAGACAAATGACTGAATTCTTGCTTTGTTGAATAATGTACTAATGATACTCTGCTAAAGTTGACTCATGTTAACGGCGTGCTTTATTCTAATGTTTATGATCTATGCTTTGATAAAGTTTTGCTCGAGTTGCCAAATTACAGTGGTTTTGATGTACTTGCTATTGTTGAAACGAATAAACTTGATATTAGATTGTAACTAAGAGGGAATAAATATCCTAACTCTTACTAGATTTGTTGTGGTTCTTCATGGCTGAAAGGTCATGGTGCGTCCGCTGTATTGATCTATATTAAAGGTTATTGATTAACTGGATTGATTAGTTATTGTGCATATTGATAGAGTTATTGACTTATTGATTGGGATGCCAAAAGATATCTCGTCCTGGGAAGTCCCCAAACGTGGTCAAAAGGTTCATTGGCCTAGACGTGTCTCCTTGTAAGTTTACTTATCAAGGTTCTGACGCATTATCAGTCTGGTAGCAGAGGACTGTTTTGGCCCTTTGGGGCCCTAGGACGAGGGACCACTGTTTGAAAATTGTTTTTGAAATAATGCAAATTGGAGAGATGATGTGCCCCTAAGTCCCAAATGACTTTCCCGGAATCTCGGAGCTTGCTGAAGTTAGTTGGGTATGTTCTCGGCGTTCTAGTGATAGTGTGAGTGACGTAGGGGTTTGCGCTTGCACAGCTTATGCATATCGCAGGTGAATTGTGAGGTTTGTGAGAATTTGAGGCCAGGTGATGTTTTAGTCGGAGTTGCCGTACTCCGCAGTATGAGAGTAGGGAAGACAGCGAACTTCATGTGAGTGTTGCGCTTTGTGCTAAAAAATTGTCCACGTGGTTGTTGGTGATGTACGGACCCTGTGTGGTCTAAGACTCCGGAGTATACTGATGGTTTATGTTGTAATTTGCTCAGTTTAATAGGTCAATCGGGCGTGGTTGACGAGTCGAGTTTGAGTCAATGTGAGTGAATGAAAACTTCGATGGAGATTTGGCGAGTTCTAAAGTGCACTAGAACAACCCATTGACAAGTCGAGAGTAGAATTTGTGGGTCAAATTTTGCTTGCGAGTGCGGGATCTGAGAAGGAGAGAGTAGCGGCCGAGGCTAAGCAAAATCTCTGTAAAGTTCTGAAGCGATTGTGTTACCCTTTCCTGTAGTAAACCGGCAAATTTGAGTTTTTGTTAGTGCTCGCAATATATTGCATTAGTGGTATGAATCGAGAGTGAGGAGGACAAGCCGCAAGACTTTGTCAGCTGCAGTGTGTGTGAGTGTGACGTCATTGGAGCCGTGCTGGGATAGGTCAGTTAGTAAGAAGGGTCGTGCATGGATTGGCAGCCGTCCGTGAGAGGCAATTGCTTGAGAAGGTGGGCGAAGAGAGTTCTGGGAATTAAAGTCACTACTTGATTCGATTGTTAGAAAAATAAAAGACGTAAAAATGAAGTTTTTCAAGGCTCTAAAGAGCGCTTTGAAGGGAGATGTGTACATTACCGCGAGTTCAGGGTAGCCTACACCACCAGAGGATACACCGGCTTATGCTGTTATGGAGGAGAGGGGAGTCGCGCCATGTCTTTGGCTAAAGCAATGGTGCAAAATGACCGAGAAAGAATGGTGTTTGGCGTTTCCAGAGCATGGAACGTTCAATATAAGGATTTTGGAAAATTTGCGGAGGGTGTTAAATGAGCAAAAGCCACCTCCGAGGCCAGCATAGTTTGAGGCGCTAGCAATTTGGGAACTGATGGCAATACGACAACAGCAACAGAAGTTTGAGAGGAGAATGAGGAAAGCAGAGAAGACACTAGCAGAAACTAGGTGGGATAGCGCACAGAGGGTTTGAAGGAGAGAAATAGTAGAGGGAGTTAGGATGTTTCCAGCAATAACTCAAGAAGGCGAAACTCAAGGAGGGAAAGCCACTTGTAAGACGGATAAGGGTTCTAGCAAAGAAAAGGAGACTAAGAAGTCCTGGCCAGAGGCAGATGACTCAGATGATGATGAGTTCCTTAATCAGTTGCTACATGATCAACCACCGCCATATGCCTTAGATGATAATAGACCAAGTACTAGTTCAGGTCCTATAAATTCAATGCAGAATGAGGGAACAACAGATACGGTACAGGTTAATACTGTTGCAACACCACTTCCGATACAGAATAGTGTCAGTGTGTCTACTGCTCCAGAGATGCAGACACAGCTACAGCCACCACCGGTTCAGAGGCTCTACCCTGAGGTCCAAGTACTAGAGACTACTACGAATTTGATGGTGCTGTCAGATCCGGCATATACGAGACCAAAGCTAATACAGACTGAGCCAACTCCACTTTTACTGCCTCAGGCACAGCAACAGATGGTTCCGAATTACACCTCGGACACGGGACCGCAGTTAGCTACAGCACCGATACTGAATCAGAATATGGGAGCTAATGCTCCACAGGTTTTGGGAAGCAGGCAGTCGCCAGCCGCCATATCCTTACCTATTACAGTTGGCCTACCCGTACCATTGTATGCACAGATGAAGCCTGGTTTATGTGACCAGGGAGTAATGACCCAAGAAATGACAAGAGAAGGGTGTGTAGGGAGCTCTCAAGGGATGACACCAGTGGAACAGAAAATAGAGAGATCTAGGTCTCTGTTAGACTTCAGTCGGATTGGGGTTCCTCCAGATACCGTGAGACAATCAGGTTTGGGACTGCTGACTCCGCGGATCTCAAGTGCAAATATACCACAAACACCGATGATGGAGGCTGGAAATATCTCTTTGCAAGGTTTAACTGTGAAACAATTGAATGAATGGTTAGGCAAGTTAAACTCACCACAGACCACTCCTGCGACAGCAGAGCGGTCGGAAAGAGAAGAGTACCTGAATTTTGTGAGGTTGGGCATGGAAGCAAATGAATTAGTTGAAGGGAGCATGGGAGTGAACAGGCTAGAGTCATACACTGAAGCAGAGTTGAGGTATTTGTGCCCAGAAATAGCCAAAGAAGTAAGCAGGGTGCACCAGAAGTTGGCAAACCTGGCAGATAAATACGGCATAGACTTAGACAATACTAAACATCTGAACAGAAGTTCTAGGTTAGATTTTGAGCCCAAAGATTTTGAACACATGAGGTCTACTGGGATGAAGGCACACCTCAAAGAGATACTGCAGAGTGCACAAGTTTGGGGAGCATTAGAAAATTGGGAAGGCAGATGGGCGAAGAAAAGAGATAAAAAAGAAGAGTGATAGCATAGAGCAGCAGGCGAAAGCCATGCCGGATACCGGTACAATAAAGATGTTACCAATGACAGAAACGGCCAGAGGGGTTCTTGTCCATGTACCGTGGACCAGAGGTGATATCCTGTAATTTACAAATGATTTCCCCAGGCTGAGGGAGAAGCCAACAGAGTAGTACCTGCAGACAGATAGGTTTGTGAAGCTTGCGAACTGTCTTTGGGAAGACCTGAATACACTCTTTGAGATCATAGTCCCAGCTGATTTGTGGCTTGAGTGCAAGAGAAGTGTGGATTGGCCAACAGCGGAACCAGCAAGAGATGGAGTCACAGGAGCACCGTCTCCTGAGGTGATGAGATACTATTATAAGGTGATTGAGTTCTTGAAGCAGAAGGTAACGCCGCAAAATATTGATTGGTAAAAGATTGATCAAACGGCGCAGGAGGACAAGGAGTCGATACATGCCTACTATGAGAGGTTGTTGAAAGTGTTCAAGCACTACAGTGGTACAGAGGTCATAGAGGCAAAGGACATGAATTACCTTGTGTTCAGGTTTATTGAGGGTTTTAGACCTGAGATTAGCCAGATGATTAAAAATCATTTGATCTGTTGGCAAGCAAAGTCAATTGACGAGGTGTTGCAGTATCCAAAATACTGTAGTGACGAAATTGAGTTGAAGCAGAGAAAGTTAAAGGAGAAAGTGATGGTAATGCAAATTAAGGCAGCACAAGCAGGGAAGCAGGGAAATGGTTTACAGCAGATGGTGCAACAGCCGCAAGGAAACAGGATGTTTCAGGCGCAAGTGAGAGGCAGAGGTCGAGGAGGTTTTGTGAACCGTGGTCCAGATTTGAATACCGTAGTAGATCAAAATGATGTGCAGTGGATGAATAAGGTGTTACCTTGTCATGATTGCGGGGGCGTCGGACACTGGAAGCGGGAGTGCCCGATGATGGTGCAGGAGGGTGTTGTTAAACAAAGCAATGATGTCAATGCATTCTAAAATGGCAAAGGACCAAGAATGAGAGGTCCTAATCCGAACTTTCAGAATAACATGGTTCAGATGCAGTGTCTTCAACCCATGCAACAAGTGCAGATGCCACGTGTACAACCAATGCAGATGCAGCAAATGCAACAGCAGGTTCTTTTGGTACCTAGACAGCAAATGCAGTTGCCCTTAGCACCAATGGAACAGCAACAGGTGATGCTTCCTCAACAGGCCACAGGTCAAAGAATAAGTCAAAACAACACAGTACAACAGTTCCCATTGCGTGGTGAGAGTGGAATAAACTATGAATGGTTGGATGAGAGTTCAGATAGTGAGGAGTGCAGGCTTGCAGCGTCCCTAGAAGTATATCAGAGAGGTCCCTATGTGCAAGGGAAAGTAATAGGTCACAAAGTCTCATTCTTGGTTGACACAGGAGCTACACGCTCTACAGTTAGAAGTGCAGAGGTTTCGAAATTGCCTCTTTCGGGGCGTACAGTTAAAGTAGTAGGGGTGGCGAATCAGCTCTTGACTAACCCGATCACAGATCCGATTCAGGTTGAGATTGGTACCTTTCAGGTGTTGCAAATGTTTGTAGTTTGTGATTCGAGTCACGTGTCCCTACTGGGAAGAGACTTACTGTGCAAGACGAGATGTTCTATCACCTGTTCCAATGAGGGAATTGAGGTGCAGACAAACAGTGATGATGAGGGGGATGATGGTCAGATTTCAGAGCCTGAGACAGAGATGACAGATGAGGAGTATCATCTTACTAACTTCTTCCCAATGTTCACAGTGACTGATCTGCCAGCAGATTTGCAGAGCACAGTCAGAGAGAAATTGTGGGACTTGACAGGAAAGGAAGTGGGACTGATAAAAGGAGTAGAACCAGTTAAAGTTAATGTGAAGCCGAACGCTGTGTTCCCCCAGGTACCGCAGTATCACATGGCGCAAGATGTCTTTATACAGGTAGCGCAGTTAATTGCGGACTTTGTGAAGCAAGGAGTTTTGAAAGAAGTGATGAGCAGTCCATGTAATTCACCTATAATGGGACTGAGAAAGCCATGTGGGAAAGTTTCAATTGTCCAAGACTTGGGGAAAATTAACAACATAGTGGTGAAATGTTGCCCAGTGGTGCCAAATCCAGCTGTGATCATGTTCCAGGTTCCATGCGATGCAGAGTGGTTCACAGTAGTAGATTTGTCCCAAGCGTTCTTTTCTGTGCCTCTTCGTGAGGACAGCCAATTTCTTTTTAGTTTCAAATTCTTGGACAAGGTCTACAGTTGGTGTTGAATTCCTCTAGGGTTTTCAGAATCACCTTCCATCTTCAATCAAATACTGAAGAAGGATTTGGAGTCATTAGAATTGCCTTTTCAACTGACTCTAGTACAGTACATTGATGATTTGTTGATTGCATCCAAAACGAGAGATGACTGCAAATATGATTCGATTGCCTTGCTGAACCACTTGGGAAAGAATGGGCATAAGGTGTCTCCAAAGAAGCTGCAATATTGTCAGAAAGAGGTGAAATACTTAGGTCATCTAATTGAGAAAGGGTCAAGGAAGTTATCCAGGGAAAGAGTGACTGCCTTATTGCAGATAAATCCCCCAACGACACGGAGAGACGTTAGGATGTTTCTGGAAATGGTGGGCTACTGTCGCCAGTGGATCCCGAATTTCTCAGTCATCTCCAAGCCATTGGTGAGACTGACGGTTATGGATGGGCCTGATGTCCTAACGCTGACAGAGAAGGAAATGAAGGCGTTTATCGAGTTGAGAGAGTATGTGTGCAAGGCTCCAGCTTTAGGTATGCCTGATTACATGAAGCCTTTTGTCCTGTTTTGTCATGAACGTGATGCATGTTCTTTGTCTGTCCTGACACAGGTCCATGGAGGTGTAAACCGACCAGTAGCATATTTTTCAGCTACTTTGGACCCAGTTGCAGCAGCCTTACCGGGTTGTCTGCGTGCAGTAGCAGCAGTTAGTCAAAGCCTTGCACAATGTGAAGGCATAGTGATGGGACATCCTTTAACAGTTATGGTCCCACACTCAGTTGAGATCCTGTTAACTCGTACCAAAACGCAGCACATGACAAATGCAAGACTGACGAAATATGAAATGATTAAATTGGGGTCACCAAATGTAACGTTGAAAAGATGTACAGTGCTGAACCCGGCAACATTGCTTCCAAATGAAAACACAGAAGTTGAGGATGCTGAAGATGTAGAACATGATTGTCTTGAGGTAACAGAAATGTGCACCAAACCGAGGCCTGATATTAAAGATACCCAATTGGAAGAAAATGACAAAATTATCTTTGTTGATGGCTCATGCTTAAGAGACTCAGTAGGAGTGCTAAGAGCCGGATACGCTGTATGTAATATCACTGGTATCCTGGAAGCGTCTTGTCTTGAGAGAGTATATTCTGCTCAAGTGGCAGAATTGGTTGTTCTTACTAGAGCTGGCCACGTTGCTGCCGAATTTAGAGTAACTATCTATACTGATAGTAGATACGGATTTAGAATTGTTCATGATTTTGGCCAGCTATGGTCACAGAGGGGTTTCCTGACCTCTTCTGGTTCTACAGTGAAAAATGGTGAAAGAATTAAGGAGGTGTTGCACGTCATTCAGTTACCTCATGAAATTGCTGTTTTAAAATGCAGCGCTCATTTGAAATCACAAGACTTTGTTTCAATGGGAAATGGGTATGCGGATCAAGTCGCAAGGTTTCGTGCATTGAACTGTATATCGTTCAAGGATCAGTGGGAATTGTTACCGGAAACAGAAAATGAGACATGCACAGGTTACGCATTAAGGGTGGTTGACATGTTGGAGGAATTGAAATTGTTGCAGGGACGTGCCAGCAAAGATGAGAAGCATTCTTGGGTTAGGATGCAATGTGTACAAAGACCAGATGATTTGTGGGTTTCAGACGAAGTGAAAATGGTTTTGCCGAACAGTCTTCTGTCACAGTTTGCAAGGTTTTACCATGGTCAAGCACATATTGGGAGAGATGCCATGATCAGATTGTTCAAAATTGACTGGTTTAACCCAATGTTCAGACAAGCCGTAGAAGTGATCTGTCACAGGTGTATAATCTGTCAGCAGATGAATGCAGGGAAAGGGACAGTGGTGAATTTGAGCCACATTGGGAGAGCAGGAGGTCCATTTAGCAGAATGCAATTGGACTTTATTGAGATGCCTGTGTGTGGGGTTTTGAGATATGTGTTGGTGATTGTGTGCATCTTTAGTCACTGGATTGAAGCTTACCCTACACATAAAAATGACAGTCTCACAGTAGCGAAGCTGCTGCTTAGGGAACTGATTCCACGTTTCAGGTTTCCTATCTCTTTAGAATCAGATAGGGGAAGTCACTTCAACAACGAGGTGGTTAAGCTATTGTGTGCAGCATGAAACATCGAGCAGAAGTTGCATTGTAGTTACCGCCCTGAAGCCTCAGTATTAGTGGAGCAGATGAATGGCACCCTGAAGTCAAGAATGGCAAAAATGTGTGCAGCTACAACTTTGTAATGGCCTGATGCATTGCCCTTGGTGTTAATGTCAATGAAAAACACGCCCAACAGAAAACAGGACTGTCTCCTCATGAAATTCTCATGGGCCGAGCTATGAGACTGCCCGCAGTGCCTGCAAATGCTCTTGTGAATATCACGGATGATGTGGTATTGGACTACTGCAAGGGTCTGGCTGACGTGGTCCGCTTTTTCTCTTACCAGGTGGAAGCTACCACACTGCCACCGATAAGTGATCCAGGTCACAACCTGAAAGCTTTTGACTGGGTTGTCATCAAGAAACACGTGAGGAAGTCGTGTTTGGAGCTACGTTGGAAGGGGCCATATCAAGTAATATTAACGACTACCACTGCTGTGAAGTGTGCGGCAATTCCAAATTGGATCCATGCCAGTCACACGAAAAAGGTGACGTGTCCAACTGATGAGGAAATTGAATTGTCGAAAGTAACGGCAACAGAAAAGGAAGTCTCAGGGCTGGAGAGTAATCAAAGGGGAACTGAGACAGAAGGAGAGCCCGTTGAGGACGTCTTGGTCACTCCAATAAGAGACGAAGTAGAACAGACCAAGAGGGGTGACGGTGAGCCTATCTCAACTGAGGCGCCAGGAGGACCGAGTCAGAAGGAGCTTCTCCCAGAAGCAGACGGATACGGAGAATAATTTGAGCCCCTGACAGACCCAGAAGGCGAAGGAGTTGAGGCAGAAGAGAATCAGAGTGTCCAGACTCCTCCTGAGCAAATTGCAGGTCAATCAAGAGAAAACACCATAGAGTCAGAGGAGGGCGACGAGCTGCCACAAGGAAGATCAAAGACCGGAGAGACATTGAAAGGGAATAAGTGGCCAGAACTGCAAGTGACTAAGGGAGAGGTGGTTGTCGAAGATGCAATTGAAGAGGAGGTAGACACAACAAGAAGAGAAGATCTGAGTGAAGGAGAGTTGCAGGGTGATCGCAAGTTGAAAAGAAAGAGAGTGGCAAACAGAAGGTACGCAGGTCCTGAATGGGCATATGCAACATCAGCTGAGTGGCAACAAGAGTTCTTGCCATTCTGTGTTGATCGAGAGGTCCCAGGTCAGTACTTTGGTACTGGGCCAGAGAAAGAGACTGTGTTGATGTTAAAATTGAGTTGAAGAAAACTGAGAAAAGAGACTGATAAATTACCGGATGTGACACTGTTAACCTGAATTGACTTTTGAAAACTGATTTTGACAAGCTGCTAACTCGAATTGACAAGGATCCTGGGAGTGAAAGTGAAAGCTGTAAATAATTGCTGAAGAAAGACTTTCGGTTGCTTTATCTTGCTGAAAAATAAAAGCTTTAACCATCCTCTGTTGGTTGTTGTTTGAACTAATAATACTTCGCTTCCTGATTCTTTACAGATCATGGCTAACATTAGAGATGATAATAGGGGAAGTAGGCGTTGTAAATGTTTGGGCGTTGGTTTGGGTGTCATGTGTGTGATATTCATCATAGTTCTGATTGTGGGAATGCCATTGGTGGATAAGAATGAAACTAACAATGCTACAATTCCTGAGACCGCCGCTACACTAACAGCTTTGGAGATGTTCGAGCAGTACACAAGTTATTTGCATGAGGGAACTAACGTGAAAGGGGAACTATCAACTAATGTTTTCTATCGCTTGCTGAGTGAGTATGTTGACACTATGGATGCGAAAGATTGTTATGTGTGTACACAGATTCCTGTTTCAGTGCAAGAGGGCGTTACCTACCATAGTTTGCCTCTAACATATGGGATAAGCTGTAGTTTGTTACTAACACGATTCTATAACCAGGAAAAGATGTAATACTTTTATTCAAATCACGACCTTGTGTTTTCTTATGTGCCTATTATAGAGGATTTAAATAGTGTAGCTAAATACTATAGCATAAAATTAGTTAAGGGGTTCTTTGAAGCAACATTAACAATTAGTACATCTTATGCACACCGTTATAATTTGACATGTTTGCTTACATCTGTAGAGAAAAGCTTTCTAGATCATACGGAAGATAGAAGGAGGTCTTTGAAAGGGAAATTGGAAAAAGGATTGCAGCAGCAAGCTTTTATTAGTAGTGAGAGTTACAGTGTGGTTAGGGAACAAGGGAAATTAGCTTTAGATGCACTACACATAGGCAAGCTTTGCATTACGCAACCAAAGTCATATTATGATAATGTGTTTGTGGGAACGAGTGAATGTAAGCATGTGTTTTTGTTTCAGAGTAAATGGACGTTCATGTTAAATGGACAGGATCCAGTGATCCCTGGGATCTATTATATTTGTGGACTTAATGCTTATTACCGTCTTCCAAAGGGATGGTATGGGACATGTTATTTGGGGATAATTTTCCCAAAGATATATCAATTAGAGGACTTGAAAAAGTTTCCGAAATTGTCTGAATTACATAGTACTAGACAAAGTAGAGAGACTGCTGCTGGTGTAGTAGGAGATATATTTGGGGCAATAATTCCTTCAGTGGGAGTTATCTTGAACTCCATAAAGATTTGAAAGTTGTCTACTATTGTGGATAACATGCTGACAAATTTTACAGGAGCTATACTCCTGATGGATACTGAACTTGCTGCGGAGAGGGCTATGACTCTTCAAAACAGGCTTGCTTTAGACATTCTTTTAGCGACAAATGGCGGAGTTTGTAAAATGCTTAATGAGTGTCATTATTGTGCTTACATACCTGATAATAGTAATGAGATTAGAAGTATGCTTACTAACCTAACAAGAGATAGTACAGATTTGAAGGAGCTTGAAGAACCTGGAGTTTGGGAAAAGGTTGGAAAGGGACTTACTAAAGTGGGAAGTTGGTTTAGTAATATTTGGCATGGGATATTGGCAAAAATAATACAGGGAATATTGATTGTTATAGCTTACTTATTTGGATTATGGCTGTCATGCAAAATTAGTAAAAGAATTAAATTGAAAATGGCAAGAAAAAATAAGAGGTGGGAAGAAAAGAAAAGGGAGAAAATGTTCCGAGCAAAATTAGAAAGGGCAAAGTTGAGGGAAGAAATTGAGATGAGAGAATTCTAGGATGAAATTGTAAAAGAAAAGATTTGTGTGATGACAAGAGTCATCAGAGGAGGGATTATTGGAGTGTGACCTTTAAAATTAATATTAATATGAAAAGCTTGCAATATAATGTGTAATGAAGCAGCACAGAAGATATGTTAACCTAGAAAAATAATGTACGCGTTTGAAAGGTGCCCACAGGGAGTGGCCACCAATGTATACGATGATTAATGAAACTGACTAATAATGAATTAAGAATGTACTAATGTATGATTTTGTATTAGCATTAAGGATTTTGTATTAGGGTTTTGCTAAATTAATCACTAGGCCTTAGTTAGCAAGGGCCTGGGCCTAGCTGCCTGTTCTCATATTAACTGTGTTTTTCTAACGTGCAATGTGCTGCTTTCCTGAAGGACACGAAGCTGTTCTTTTCCAGAAGCTAGAGATATGTGTGTAGCCGTAGTAAATTCTTTCTCATGGGACCCGACTTGCTCAAGGAGACATTCTTGCCGAATGCAACAGTGTAATTCGCAACAGGTGCAAGGTCGCCTGGACTAGGAGAAGACAATGGAACTACTGACTGGAGCCACAAGTGTAACTTTTCTTACCTGACATTCCACCTGTTGAAGACGTCAATCACAGGAGCCAATCAACTGCATGAGAACTGTGTTAGGTGAAAATTCTAGTAAGGTGTGTGACGGATTATTCGACAGAGATAATGATGCACCAAATATTGTCCAATGGGAAATTAGAGACTTGCTCACAGTTTTGATATAACGGTGTGACCCGAAGAGAAGCCAGCCATTATCGAGCCATTACTTTGCCACTCATGAAGCCATTCTTTGCCATTCTGAGAGACTTTGGGGGTTATTCTAACTTTGGAGGAGGTGTTAATCCGTCCCAAAAGTGACGGATTTTCCACCAGCCGTATTACGAGTCCATTATATCCTATGAAACTCGTAATACGGCTGGTGGTATATCCGTCACTTTACCGTCACTTTTGGGACGGATTAACACTCCTCCAAAGTTAGAATAACCCCCTTTGTCTTTAGCTGTCTTATACTTTAAACCATCCTCATTCTACCCCCTTTTCCCGTAATGCACTTCTACTCCTTATGAGGGAAGAGCCTTCTCTTATTATGCCCTACTGAGACTTACCTGTCTGCCCTGGCTGATGGCGAATCGACTGATGTCCTGAGAACGAAGACTGACGCTGCTTGCTGACTCATTTGGATGGGTAACTATCTGATGAACTTGTAATTGTCTGTTTGCCTTTTCTTTCTAAGTACCAACTGCTCTTTTGATAGAGGCCATAGTTAGATGTTTTCCAAATTCATGTTGCCAAAGTGTTTATCATGAAGCCCAACATGCTGATGCTGATTCGAGGTTAGTTAAGGAGTTCACTAATATTGGATGCAAATAGACAAATGACTGAATTCTTGCTTTGTTGAATAATGTACTATTGATACTCTGCTAAAGTTGACTCATGTCAACGGCGTGCTTTATTCTAATGTTTATGATCTATGCTTTGATAAAGTTTTGCTCGAGTTGCCAAATTACAGTGGTTTTGATGTGCTTGCTATTGTTGAAACGAATAAACTTGATATTAGATTGTAACTAAGAGGGAATAAATATCCTAACACTTACTAGATTTGTTGTGGTTCTTCATGGCTGAAAGGTCATGGTGCGTCCGCTGTATTGATCTATATTAAAGGTTATTGATTAACTGGATTGATTAGTTATTGTGCATATTGATAGAGTTATTGACTTATTGATTGGGATGCCAAAAGATATCCCGTCCTGGGAAGTCCCCAAATGTGGTCAAAAGGTTCATTGGCCTAGACGTGTCTCCTTGTAAGTTTACTTATCAAGGTTCTGACGCATTATCAGTCTGGTAGCAGAGGACTGTTTTGGCCCTTTGGGGCCCTACGACGAGGGACCACTGTTTGAAAATTGTTTTTGAAATAATGCAAATTGGAGAGATGATGTGCCCCTAACTCCCAAATGACTTTCCCGGAATCTCGGAGCTTGCTGAAGTTAGTTGGGTATGTTCTCGGCGTTCTAGTGATAGTGTGAGTGACGTAGGGGTTTGCGCTTGCACAGCTTATGCATATCGCAGGTGAATTGTGAGGTTTGTGAGAATTTGAGGCCAGGTGATGTTTTACTCGGACTTGCCGTACTCTTCAGTATGAGAGTAGGGAAGACAGCGAACTTCATGTGAGTGTTGCGCTTTGTGCTAAAAAATTATCCACGTGGTTGTTGGTGATGTACGGACCCTGTGTGGTCTAAGACTCCGGAGTATACTGATGGTTTATGTTGTAATTTGCTCAGTTTAATAGGTCAATCGGGCGTGGTTGACGAGTCGAGTTTGAGTCAATGTGAGTGAATGAAAACTTCGATGGAGATTTGGCGAGTTCTAAAGTGCACTAGAACAACCCATTGACAAGTCGAGAGTAGAATTTGTGGGTCAAATTTTGCTTGCGAGTGCGGGATCTGAGAAGGAGAGAGTAGCGGCCGAGGCTAAGCAAAATCTCTGTAAAGTTCTGAAGCGATTGTGTTACCCTTTCCTGTAGTAAACCGGCAAATTTGAGTTTTTGTTAGTGCTCGCAATATATTGCATTAGTGGTATGAATCGAGAGTGAGGAGGACAAGCCGCAAGACTTTGTCAGCTGCAGTGTGTGTGAGTGTGACGTCATTGGAGCCGCGCTGGGATAGGTCAGTTAGTAAGAAGGGTCGTGCATGGATTGGCAGCCGTCCGTGAGAGGCAATTGGTTGAGAAGGTGGGCGAAGAGAGTTCTGGGAATTAAAGTCACTACTTGATTTGATTGTTAGAAAAATAAAAGACGTAAAAATGAAGTTTTTCAAGGCTCTAAAGAGCACTTTGAAGGGAGATGTGTACATTACCGCGAGTGCAGGGTAGCCTACACCGCCAGAGGATACACCGGCATATGCTGTAATGGAGGAGAAGGGAGTCGCGCCATGTCTTTGGCTAAAGCAATGGTGCAAAATGACCGAGAAAGAATGGTGTTTGGCGTTTCCGGAGCACGGAACGTTCAATATAAGGATTTTGGAAAATTTGCGGAGGGTGTTAAATGAGCAAAAGCCACCTCCGAGGCCAGCATAGTTTGAGGCGCTAGCAATTTGGGAACTGATGGCAATACGACAACAGCAACAGAAGTTTGAGAGGAGAATGAGGAAAGCAGAGAAGACACTAGCAGAAGCTAGGTGGGATAGCGCACAGAGGGTTTGAAGGAGAGAAATAGTAGAGGGAGTTAGGATGTTTCCAGCAATAACTCAAGAAGGCGAAACTCAAGGAGGGAAAGCCACTTGTAAGACGGATAAGGGTTCTAGCAAAGAAAAGGAGACTAAGAAGTCCTGGCCAGAGGCAGATGACTCAGATGATGATGAGTTCCTTAATCAGTTGCTACATGATCAACCACCGCCATATGCCTTAGATAATAATAGACCAAGTACTAGTTCAGGTCCTATAAATTCAATGCAGAATGAGGGAACAACAGATATGGTACAGGTTAATACTGTTGCAACACCACTTCCGATACAGAATAGTGTCAGTGTGTCTACTGCTCCAGAGATGCAGACACAGCTACAGCCACCACAGGTTCAGAGGCTCTACCCTGAGGTCCCAGTACTAGAGACTACTACGAATTTGATGGTGCTGTCAGATCCGGCATATACGAGACCAAAGCTAATACAGACTGAGCCAACTCCACTTTTACTGCCTCAGGCACAGCAACAGATGGTTCCGAATTACACCTCGGACACAGGACTGCAGTTAGCTACAGCACCGATACTGAATCAGAATATGGGAGGTAATGCTCCACAGGTTTTGGGAAGCAGGCAGTCGCCAGCCGCCATATCCTTACCTATTGCAGTTGGCCCACCAGTACCATTGTATGCACAGATGAAGTCTGGTTTATGTGACCAGGGAGTAATGACCCAAGAAATGACAAGAGGAGGGTGCGTAGGGAGCTCTCAAGGGATGACACCAGTGGAACAGAAAATAGAGAGATCTAGGTCTCTGTTAGACTTCAGTCGGATTGGGGTTCCCCCAGATACCGTGAGACAATCAGGTTTGGGACTGCTGACTCCGCGGATCTCAAGTGCGAATGTACCACAAACACCGATGATGCAGGCTGGAAATATCTCTTTGCAAGGTTTAACTGTGCAACAATTGAATGAATGGTTAGGCAAGTTAAACTCACCACAGACCACTCCTGCGACAGCAGAGCGGTCGGAAAGAGAAGAGTACCTGAATTTTGTGAGGTTGGGCATGGAAGCAAATGAATTAGTTGAAGGGAGCATGGGAGTGAACAGGCTAGAGTCATACACTGAAGCAGAGTTGAGGTATTTGTGCCCAGAAATAGCCAAAGAAGTAAGCAGGGTGCACCAGAAGTTGGCAAACCTGGCAGATAAATACGGCATAGACTTAGACAATACTAAACATCTGAACAGAAGTTCTAGGTTAGATTTTGAGCCCAAAGATTTTGAACACATGAGGTCTACTGGGATGAAGGCACACCTCAAAGAGATACTGCAGAGTGCACAAGTTTGGGGAGCATTAGAAAATTGGGAAGGCAGATGGGCGAAGAAAAGAGATAAAAAAGAAGAGTGACAGCATAGAGCAGCAGGCGAAAGCCATACCGGATACCGGTACAATAAAGATGTTACCAATGACAGAAACGGGCGGAGGGGTTCTTGTCCATGTACCGTGGACCAGAGGTGATATCCTGTAATTTACAAATGATTTCCCCAGGCTGAGGGAGAAGCCAATAGAGTGGTACCAGCAGACAGATAGGTTTGTGAAGCTTGCGAACTGTCTTTGGGAAGACCTGAATACACTCTTTGAGATCATAGTCCCAGCTGATTTGTGGTTTGAGTGCAAGAGAAGTGTGGATTGGCCAACAGCGGAACCAGCAAGAGATGGAGTCACGGGAGCACCGTCTCCTGAGGTGATGAGATACTATTAAAAGGTGATTGAGTTCTTGAAGCAGAAGGTATCGCCGCAAAATATTGATTGGTAAAAGATTGATCGAACGGCACAGGAGGACAAGGAGTCGATACATGCCTACTATGAGAGGTTGTTGAAAGCGTTCAAGCACTACAGTGGTACAGAGGTCATAGAGGCAAAGGACATGAATCACCTTGTGTTCAGGTTTGTTGAGGGTTTGAGACCTGAGATTAGCCAGATGATTAAAAATCATTTGATCTGTTGGCAAGCAAAGTCAATTGACGAGGTGTTGCAGTATCCAAAATACTGTAGTGACGAAATTGAGTTGAAGCAGAGAAAGTTAAAGGAGAAAGTGATGGTAATGCAAATTAAGGCAGCACAAGCAGGGATGCAGGGAAATGGTTTACAGCAGATGGTGCAACAGCCGCAAGGAAATAGGATGTTTCAGGCGCAAGTGAGAGGCAGAGGTCGAGGAGGTTTTGTGAACCGTGGTCCAGATTTGAATACCGTAGTAGATCAAAATGATGAGCAGGGAATGAAGAAGGTGTTACCTTGTCATGATTGCGGGGGCGTCGGACACTGGAAGCGGGAGTGCCCGATGATGGTGCAGGAGGGTGTTGTTAAACAAAGCAATGATGTCAATGCATTCTAAAATGGCAAAGGACCAAGAATGAGAGGTCCTAATCCGAACTTTCAGAATAACATGGTTCAGATGCAGTGTCTTCAACCCATGCAACAAGTGCAGATGCCACGTGTACAACCAATGCAGATGCAGCAAATGCAACAGCAGGTTCCTTTGGTACCTAGACAGCAAATGCAGTTGCCCTTAGCAGCAATGGAACAGCAACAGGTGATGCTTCCTCAACAGGCCATAGGTCAAAGAATGAGTCAAAACAACACAGTACAACAGTTCCCATTGCGTGGTGAGAGTGGAATAAACAATGAATGGTTGGATGAGAGTTCAGATAGTGAGGAGTGCAGGCTTGCAGCGTCCCTAGAAGTATATCAGAGAGGTCCCTATGTGCAAGGGAAAGTAATAGGTCACAAAGTCTCATTCTTGGTTGACACAGGAGCTACACGTTCTACAGTTAGAAGTGCAGAGGTTTCGAAATTGCCTCTTTCGGGGCATACAGTTAAAGTAGTAGGGGTGGCGAATCAGCTCTTGACTAACCCGATCACAGATCCGATTCAGGTTGAGATTGGTACCTTTCAGGTGTTGCAAATGTTTGTAGTTTGTGATTCGAGTCACGTGTCCCTACTGGGAAGAGACTTACTGTGCAAGACGAGATGTTCTATCACCTGTTCCAATGAGGGAATTGAGGTGCAGACAAACAGTGATGATGAGGGGGATGATGGTCAGATTTCAGAGCCTGAGACAGAGATGACAGATGAGGAGTATCATCTTATTAACTTCTTCCCAATGTTCACAGTGACTGATCTGCCAGCAGATTTGCAGGGCACAGTCAGAGAGAAAGTGTGGGACTTGACAGGAAAGGAAGTGGGACTGATAAAAGGAGTAGAACCAGTTAAAGTTAATGTGAAGCCGAACGCTGTGTTCCCCCAGGTACCGCAGTACCACATGGCGCAAGATGTCTTTATACAGGTAGCGCAGTTAATTGCGGACTTTGTGAAGCAAGGAGTTGTGAAAGAAGTGATGAGCAGTCCATGTAATTCACCTATAATGGGACTGAGAAAGCCATGTGGGAAAGTTTGAATTGTCCAAGACTTGAGGAAAATTAACAACATAGTGGTGAAATGTTGCCCAGTGGTGCCAAATCCAGCTGTGATCATGTTCCAGGTTCCATGCGATGCAGAGTGGTTCACAGTAGTAGATTTGTCCCAAGCGTTCTTTTCTGTGCCTCTTCGTGAGGACAGCCAATTTCTTTTTAGTTTCAAATTCTTGGACAAGGTCTACAGTTGGTGTTGAATTCCTCTAGGGTTTTCAGAATCACCTTCCATCTTCAATCAGATACTGAAGAAGGATTTGGAGTCATTAGAATTGCCTTTTCAACTGACTCTAGTACAGTACATTGATGATTTGTTGATTGCATACAAAACGAGAGATGACTGCAAATATGATTTGATTGCCTTGCTGAACCACTTGGGAAAGAATGGGCATAAGGTGTCTCCAAAGAATCTGCAATATTGTCAGAAAGAGGTGAAATACTTAGGTCATCTAATTGAGAAAGAGTCAAGGAAGTTATCCAGGGAAAGAGTGACTGCCTTATTGCAGATAAATCCCCCAACGACACGGAGAGACGTTAGGATGTTTCTGGAAATGGTGGGCTACTGTCGCCAGTGGATCCCGAATTTCTCAGTCATCTCCAAGCCATTGGTGAGACTGACGGTTATGGATGGGCCTGATGTCCTAACGCTGACAGAGAAGGAAATGAAGGCGTTTATCGAGTTGAGAGAGTATATGTGCAAGGCTCCAGCTTTAGGTTTGCCTGATTACATGAAGCCTTTTGTCCTGTTTTGTCATGAACTTGATGCATGTTCTTTGTCTGTCCTGACACAGGTCCATGGAGGTGTAAACTGACCAGTAGCATATTTTTCAGCTACTTTGGACCCAGTTGCAGCAGCCTTACTGGGTTGCCTGCGTGCAGTAGCAGCAGTTGGTCAAAGCCTCGCACAATGTGAAGGCATAGTGATGGGACATCCTTTAACAGTTATGGTCCCACACTCAGTTGAGATCCTGTTAACTCGTACCAAAACGCAGCACATGACAAATGCAAGACTGACGAAATATGAAACGATTAAATTGGGGTCACCAAATGTAACGTTGAAAAGATGTACAGTGCTGAACCCGGCAACATTGCTTTCAAATGAAAACACAGAAGTTGAGGATGCTGAAGATGTAGAACATGATTGTCTTGAGGTAACAGAAATGTGCACCAAACGGAGGCCCGATATTAAAGATACCCAATTGGAAGAAAATGACAAAATTATCTTTGTTGATAGCTCATGCTTAAGAGACTCAGTAGGAGTGCTAAGAGCCGGATACGCTGTATGTAATATCACTGGTATCCTGGAAGCGTCTTGTCTTGAGAGAGTATATTCTGCTCAAGTGGCAGAATTGGTTGTTCTTACTAGAGCTGGCCACGCTGCTGCCGAATTTAGAGTAACTATCTATACTGATAGTAGATACGGATTTGGAATTGTTCATGATTTTGGCCAGCTATGGTCACAGAGGGGTTTCCTGACCTCTTCTGGTTCTACAGTGAAAAATGGTGAAAGAATTGAGGAGGTGTTGCACGTGATTCAGTTACCTCATGAAATTGCTGTGTTAAAATGCAGCGCTCATTTGAAATCACAAGACTTTGTTTCAATGGGAAATGGGTATGCGGATCAAGTCGCAAGGTTTCGTGCATTGAACTGTATATCGTTCAAGGATCAGTGGGAATTGTTACCGGAAACAGAAAATGAGACATGCACAGGTTACGCATTAAGGGTGGTTGACATGTTGGAGGAATTGAAATTGTTGCAGGGACGTGCCAGCAAAGATGAGAAGCACTCTTGGGTTAGGATGCAATGTGTACAAAGACCAGATGATTTGTGGGTTTCAGACGAAGTAAAAATGGTTTTGCCGAACAGTCTTCTGTCACAGTTTGCAAGGTTTTACCATGGTCAAGCACATATTGGGAGAGATGCCATGATCAGATTGTTCAAAATTGACTGGTTTAACCCAATGTTCAGACAAGCCGTAGAAGTGATCTGTCACAGGTGTATCATCTGTCAGCAGATGAATGCAGGGAAAGGGACAGTGGTGAATTTGAGCCACATTGGGGGAGCAGGAGGTCCATTTAGCAGAATGCAATTGGACTTTATTGAGATGCCTGTGTGTGGGGGTTTGAGATATGTGTTGGTGATTGTGTGCATCTTTAGTCACTGGATTGAAGCTTACCCTACACATAAAAATGACAGTCTCACAGTAGCGAAGCTGCTGCTTAGGGAACTGATTCCACGTTTCAGGCTTCCTATCTCTTTAGAATCAGATAGGGGAAGTCACTTCAACAACGAGGTGGTTAAGCTATTGTGTGCAGCATGAAACATCGAGCAGAAGTTGCATTGTAGTTACCGCCCTGAAGCCTCAGTATTAGTGGAGCAGATGAATGGCACCCTGAAGTCGAGAATGGCAAAAATGTGTGCAGCTACAACTTTGTAATGGCCTGATGCATTGCCCTTGGTGTTAATGTCAATGAGAAACACGCCCAACAGAAAACAGGACTGTCTCCTCATGAAATTCTCATTGGCCGAGCTATGAGACTGCCCGCAGTGCCTGCAAATGCTCTTGTGAATATCACGGATGATGTGGTATTGGACTACTGCAAGGGTCTGGCTGACGTGGTCCGCTTTTTCTCTTACCAGGTGGAAGCTACCACACTGCCACCGATAAGTGATCCAGGTCACAACCTGAAAGCTCTTGACTGGGTTGTCATCAAGAAACACGTGAGGAAGTCGTGTTTGGAGCTACGTTGGAAGGGGCCATATCAAGTAATATTAACGACTACCACTGCTGTGAAGTGTGCGGCAATTCCAAATTGGATCCATGCCAGTCACACGAAAAGGTGACGTATCCAACTGATGAGGAAATTGAATTGTCGAAATTAACGGCAACAGAAAAGGAAGTCTCAGGGCTGGAGAGTAATCAAAGGGGAACTGAGACAGAAGGAGAGCCCGTTGAGGACGTCTTGGTCACTCCAATAAGAGACGAAGTAGAAGAGACCAAGAGGGGTGATGGTGAGCCTATCTCAACTGAGGCGCCAGGAGGACCGAGTCAGAAGGAGCTTCTCCCAGAAGCAGACGGATACGGAGAATAATTTGAGCCCCTGACAGACCCAGAAGGCGAAGGAGTTGAGGCAGAAGAGAATCAGAGTGTCCAGACTCCTCCTGAGCAAATTGCAGGTCAATCAAGAGAAAACACCATAGAGTCAGAGGAGGGCGACGAGCTGCCACAAGGAAGATCAAAGACCGGAGAGACATTGAAAGGGAATAAGTGGCCAGAACTGCAAGTGACTAAGGGAAAGGTAGTTGTCGAAGATGCAATAGAAGAGGAGGTAGACACAACAAGAAGAGAAGATCTGAGTGAAGGAGAGTTGCAGGGTGATCGCAAGTTGAAAAGAAAGAGAGTGGCAAACAGAAGGTACGCAGGTCCTGAATGGGCATATGCAACATCAGCTGAGTGGCAACAAGCGTTCTTGCCATTCTGTTTTGATCGAGAGGTCCCAGGTCAGTACTTTGGTACTGGGCCAGAGAAATAGACTGTGTTGATGTGAAAATTGAGTTGAAGAAAACTGAGAAAAGAGACTGATAAATTACCGGATGTGACACTGTTAACCTGAATTGACTTTTGAAAACTGATTTTGACAAGCTGCTAACTCGAATTGACAAGGATCCTGGGAGTGAAAGTGAAAGCTGTAAATAATTGCTGAAGAAAGACTTTCGGTTGCTTTATCTTGCTGAAAAATAAAAGCTTTAACCATCCTCTGTTGGTTGTTGTTTGAACTAATAATACTTCGCTTCCTGACTCTTTACAGATCATGGCTAACACTAGAGATGATAATAGGGGAAGTAGGCTTTGTAAATGTTTGGGCGTTGGTTTGGGTGTCATGTGTGTGATATTCATCATAGTTCTGATTGTGGGAATGCCATTGGTGGATAAGAATGAAACTAACAATGCTACAATTCCTGAGACCGCCGCTACACTAACAGCGTTGGAGAGGTTCGAGCAGGACACAAGATATTTGCATGAGAGAACTAACGTGAAAGGGGAACTATCAACTAATGTTTTCTATCGCTTGCTGAGTGAGTATGTTGACACTATGGATGCGAAAGATTGTTATGTGTGTACACAGATTCCTGTTTCAGTGCAAGAGGGCGTTACCTACCATAGTTTGCCTCTAACATATGGGATAAGCTGTAGTTTGTTACTAACACGATTCTATAACCAGGAAGAGATTCAATACTTTTATTCAAATCACGACCTTGTGTTTTCTTATGTGCCTATTATAGAGGATTTAAATAGTGTAGCTAAATACTATAGCATAAAATTAGTTAAGGGGTTCTTTGAAGCAACATTAACAATTAGTACATCTTATGCACACCGTAATAATTTGACATGTTTGCTTACATCTGTAGAGAAAAGCTTTCTAGATCATACGGAAGATAGAAGGAGGTCTTTGAAAGGGAAATTGGAAAAAGGATTGCAGCAGCGAGCTTTTATTAGTAGTGAGAGTTACAGTGTGGTTAGGGAACAAGGGAAATTAGCTTGAGATGCACTACACGTAGGCAAGCTTTGCATTACGCGACCAAAGTCATATTATGATAATTTGTTTGTGGGAACGAGTGAATGTAAGCATGTGTTTTTGTTTCAGAGTAAATGGACGTTCATGTTAAATGGACAGGATCCAGTGATCCCTGGGATCTATTATATTTGTGGACTTAATGCTTATTACCGTCTTCCAAAGGGATGGTATGGGACATGTTATTTGGGGATAATTTTCCCAAAGATATATCAATTAGAGGACTTGAAAAAGTTTCCGAAATTGTCTGAATTACATAGTACTAGACAAAGAAGAGAGACTGCTGCTGGTGTAGTAGGAGATATATTTGGGGCAATAATTCCTTCAGTGGGAGTTATCTTGAACTCCATAAAGATTTGAAAGTTGTCTACTATTGTGGATAACATGCTGACAAATTTTACAGGAGCTATACTCCTGATGGATACTGAACTTGCTGCGGAGAGGGCTATGACTCTTCAAAACAGGCTTGCTTTAGACATTGTTTGAGCGACAAATGGCGGAGTTTGTAAAATGCTTAATGAGTGTCATTATTGTGCTTACATACCTGATAATAGTAATGAGATTAGAAGTATGCTTACTAACCTAACAAGAGATAGTACAGATTTGAAGGAGCTGGAAGAACCTGGAGTTTGGGAAAAAGTTGGAAAGGGACTTACTAAAGTGGGAAGTTGGTTTAGTAATATTTGGCATGGGATATTTGCAAAAATAATACAGGGAATATTGATTGTTATAGCTTACTTATTTGGATTATGGCTGTCATGCAAAATTAGTAAAAGAATTAAATTGAAAATGGCAAGAAAAAATAAGAGGTGGGAAGAAAAGAAAAGGGAGAAAATGTTCAGAGCAAAATTAGAAAGGGCAAAGTTGAGGGAAGAAATTGAGATGAGAGAATTCTAGGATGAAATTGTAAAAGAAAAGATTTGTGTGATGACAAGAGTCATCAGAGGAGGGATTATTGGAGTGTGACCTTTAAAATTAATATTAATATGAAAAGCTTGCAATATAATGTGTAATGAAGCAGCACAGAAGATATGTTAACCTAGAAAAATAATGTACGCGTTTGAAAGGTGCCCACAGGGAGTGGCCATCAATGTATACGATGATTAATGAAACTGACTAATAATGAATTAAGAATGTACTAATGTATGATTTTGTATTAGCATTAAGGATTTTGTATTAGGGTTTTGCTAAATTAATCACTAGGCCTTAGTTAGCAAGGGCCTGGGCCTAGCTGCCTGTTCTCATATTAACTGTGTTTTTCTAACGTGCAATGTGCTGCTTTCCTGAAGGACACGAAGCTGTTCTTTTCCAGAAGCTAGAGATATGTGTGTAGCCGTAGTAAATTCTTTCTCATGGGACCCGACTTGCTCAAGGAGACATTCTTGCCGAATGCAACAGTGTAATTCGCAACAGGTGCAAGGTCGCCTGGACTAGGAGAAGACAATGGAACTACTGACTGGAGCCACAAGTGTAACTTTTCTTACCTGACATTCCACCTGTTGAAGACGTCAATCACAGGAGCCAATCAACTGCATGAGAACTGTGTTAGGTGAAAATTCTAGTAAGGTGTGTGACGGATTATTCGACAGAGATAATGATGCACCAAATATTGTCCAATGGGAAATTAGAGACTTGCTCACAGTTTTGATATAACGGTGTGACCCGAAGAGAAGCCAGCCATTATCGAGCGATTACTTTGCCACTCATGAAGCCATTCTTTGCCATTCTGAGAGACTTTGTCTTTAGCTGTCTTATACTTTAAACCATCCTCATTCTACCCCCTTTTCCCGTAATGCACTTCTACTCCTTATGAGGGAAGAGCCTTCTCTTATTATGCCCTACTGAGACTTACCTGTCTGCCCTGGCTGATGGCGAATCGACTGATGTCCTGAGAACGAAGACTGACGCTGCTTGCTGACTCATTTGGATGGGTAACTATCTGATGAACTTGTAATTGTCTGTTTGCCTTTTCTTTCTAGGTACCAACTGCTCTTTTGATAGAGGCCATAGTTAGATGTTTTCCAAATTCATGTTGCCAAAGTGTTTATCATGAAGCCCAACATGCTGATGCTAATTCGAGGTTAGTTAAGGAGTTCACTAATATTGGATGCAAATAGACAAATGACTGAATTCTTGCTTTGTTGAATAATGTACTAATGATACTCTGCTAAAGTTGACTCATGTTAACGGCGTGCTTTATTCTAATGTTTATGATCTATGCTTTGATAAAGTTTTGCTCGAGTTGCCAAATTACAGTGGTTTTGATGTGCTTGCTATTGTTGAAACGAATAAACTTGATATTAGATTGTAACTAAGAGGGAATAAATATCCTAACACTTACTAGATTTGTTGTGGTTCTTCATGGCTGAAAGGTCATGGTGCGTCCGCTGTATTGATCTATATTAAAGGTTATTGATTAACTGGATTGATTAGTTATTGTGCATATTGATAGAGTTATTGACTTATTGATTGGGATGCCAAAAGATATCTCGTCCTGGGAAGTCCCCAAATGTGGTCAAAAGGTTCATTGGCCTAGACGTGTCTCCTTGTAAGTTTACTTATCAAGGTTCTGACGCATTATCAGTCTGGTAGCAGAGGACTGTTTTGGCCCTTTGGGGCCCTAGGACGAGGGACCACTGTTTGAAAATTGTTTTTGAAATAATGCAAATTGGAGAGATGATGTGCCCCTAAGTCCCAAATGACTTTCCCGGAATCTCGGAGCTTGCTGAAGTTAGTTGGGTATGTTCTCGGCCTTCTAGTGATAGTGTGAGTGACGTAGGGGTTTGCGCTTGCACAGCTTATGCATATCGCAGGTGAATTGTGAGGTTTGTGAGAATTTGAGGCCAGGTGATGTTTTAGTCGGACTTGCCGTACTCTTCAGTATGAGAGTAGGGAAGACAGCGAACTTCATGTGAGTGTTGCGCTTTGTGCTAAAAAATTGTCCACGTGGTTGTTGGTGATGTACGGACCCTGTGTGGTCTAAGACTCCGGAGTATACTGATGGTTTATGTTGTAATTTGCTCAGTTTAATAGGTCAATCGGGCGTGGTTGACGAGTCGAGTTTGAGTCAATGTGAGTGAATGAAAACTTCGATGGAGATTTGGCGAGTTCTAAAGTGCACTAGAACAACCCATTGACAAGTCGAGAGTAGAATTTGTGGGTCAAATTTTGCGTGCGAGTGCGGGATCTGAGAAGGAGAGAGTAGCGGCCGAGGCTAAGCAAAATCTCTGTAAAGTTCTGAAGCGATTGTGTTACCCTTTCCTGTAGTAAACCGGCAAATTTGAGTTTTTGTTAGTGCTCGCAATATATTGCATTAGTGGTATGAATCGAGAGTGAGGAGGACAAGCCGCAAGACTTTGTCAGCTGCAGTGTGTGTGAGTGTGACGTCATTGGAGCCGCGCTGGGATAGGTCAGTTAGTAAGAAGGGTCGTGCATGGATTGGCAGCCGTCCGTGAGAGGCAATTGGTTGAGAAGGTGGGCGAAGAGAGTTCTGGGAATTAAAGTCACTACTTGATTCGATTGTTAGAAAAATAAAAGACGTAAAAATGAAGTTTTTCAAGGCTCTAAAGAGCGCTTTGAAGGGAGATGTGTACATTACCGCGAGTGCAGGGTAGCCTACACCGCCAGAGGATACACCGGCATATGCTGTAATGGAGGAGAAGGGAGTCGCGCCATGTCTTTGGCTAAAGCAATGGTGCAAAATGACCGAGAAAGAATGGTGTTTGGCGTTTCCGGAGCACGGAACGTTCAATATAAGGATTTTGGAAAATTTGCGGAGGGTGCTAAATGAGCAAAAGCCACCTCCGAGGCCAGCATAGTTTGAGGCGCTAGCAATTTGGGAACTGATGGCAATACGACAACAGCAACAGAAGTTTGAGAGGAGAATGAGGAAAGCAGAGAAGACACTAGCAGAAGCTAGGTGGGATAGCGCACAGAGGGTTTGAAGGAGAGAAATAGTAGAGGGAGTTAGGATGTTTCCAGCAATAACTCAAGAAGGCGAAACTCAAGGAGGGAAAGCCACTTGTAAGACGGATAAGGGTTCTAGCAAAGAAAAGGAGACTAAGAAGTCCTGGCCAGAGGCAGATGACTCAGATGATGATGAGTTCCTTAATCAGTTGCTACATGATCAACCACCGCCATATGCCTTAGATGATAATAGACCAAGTACTAGTTCAGGTCCTATAAATTCAATGCAGAATGAGGGAACAACAGATACGGTACAGGTTAATACTGTTGCCACACCACTTCCGATACAGAATAGTGTCAGTGTGTCTACTGCTCCAGAGATGCAGACACAGCTACAGCCACCACAGGTTCAGAGGCTCTACCCTGAGGTCCCAGTAATAGAGACTACTACGAATTTCATGGTGCTGTCAGATCCGGCATATACGAGACCAAAGCTAATACAGACTGAGCCAACTCCACTTTTACTGCCTCAGGCACAGCAACAGATGGTTCCGAATTACACCTCGGACACGGGACTGCAGTTAGCTACAGCACCGATACTGAATCAGAATATGGGAGGTAATGCTCCACAGGTTTTGGGAAGCAGGCAGTCGCCAGCCGCCATATCCTTACCTATTACAGTTGGCCCACCAGTACCATTGTATGCACAGATGAAGTCTGGTTTATGTGACCAGGGAGTAATGACCCAAGAAATGACAAGAGGAGGGTGCGTAGGGAGCTCTCAAGGGATGACACCAGTGGAACAGAAAATAGAGAGATCTAGGTCTCTGTTAGACTTCAGTCGGATTGGGGTTCCTCCAGATACCGTGAGACAATCAGGTTTGGGACTGCTGACTCCGCGGATCTCAAGTGCGAATGTACCACAAACACCGATGATGCAGGCTGGAAATATCTCTTTGCAAGGTTTAACTGTGAAACAATTGAATGAATGGTTAGGCAAGTTAAACTCACCACAGACCACTCCTGCGACAGCAGAGCGGTCGGAAAGAGAAGAGTACCTGAATTTTGTGAGGTTGGGCATGGAAGCAAATGAATTAGTTGAAGGGAGCATGGGAGTGAACAGGCTAGAGTCATACACTGAAGCAGAGTTGAGGTATTTGTGCCCAGAAATAGCCAAAGAAGTAAGCAGGGTGCACCAGAAGTTGGCAAACCTGGCAGATAAATACGGCATAGACTTAGACAATACTAAACATCTGAACAGAAGTTCTAGGTTAGATTTTGAGCCCAAAGATTTTGAACACATGAGGTCTACTGGGATGAAGGCACACCTCAAAGAGATACTGCAGAGTGCACAAATTTGGGGAGCATTAGAAAATTGGGAAGGCAGATGGGCGAAGAAAAGAGATAAAAAAGAAGAGTGACAGCATAGAGCAGCAGGCGAAAGCCATACCGGATACCGGTACAATAAAGATGTTACCAATGACAGAAACGGGCGGAGGGGTTCTTGTCCATGTACCGTGGACCAGAGGTGATATCCTGTAATTTACAAATGATTTCCCCAGGCTGAGGGAGAAGCCAATAGAGTGGTACCAGCAGACAGATAGGTTTGTGAAGCTTGCGAACTGTCTTTGGGAAGACCTGAATACACTCTTTGAGATCATAGTCCCAGCTGATTTGTGGTTTGAGTGCAAGAGAAGTGTGGATTGGCCAACAGCGGAACCAGCAAGAGATGGAGTCACGGGAGCACCGTCTCCTGAGGTGATGAGATACTATTAAAAGGTGATTGAGTTCTTGAAGCAGAAGGTATCGCCGCAAAATATTGATTGGTAAAAGATTGATCGAACGGCACAGGAGGACAAGGAGTCGATACATGCCTACTATGAGAGGTTGTTGAAAGCGTTCAAGCACTACAGTGGTACAGAGGTCATAGAGGCAAAGGACATGAATCACCTTGTGTTCAGGTTTGTTGAGGGTTTGAGACCTGAGATTAGCCAGATGATTAAAAATCATTTGATCTGTTGGCAAGCAAAGTCAATTGACGAGGTGTTGCAGTATCCAAAATACTGTAGTGACGAAATTGAGTTGAAGCAGAGAAAGTTAAAGGAGAAAGTGATGGTAATGCAAATTAAGGCAGCACAAGCAGGGATGCAGGGAAATGGTTTACAGCAGATGGTGCAACAGCCGCAAGGAAACAGGATGTTTCAGGCGCAAGTGAGAGGCAGAGGTCGAGGAGGTTTTGTGAACCGT
Organism: Pleurodeles waltl; assembly: GCF_031143425.1. Classification (NCBI taxonomy): domain Eukaryota; kingdom Metazoa; phylum Chordata; class Amphibia; order Caudata; family Salamandridae; genus Pleurodeles; species Pleurodeles waltl. The sequence continues at coordinate 1,216,498,961 of NC_090437.1, read as the reverse complement.
GGTCCAGATTTGAATACCGTAGTAGATCAAAATGATGAGCAGGGAATGAAGAAGGTGTTACCTTGTCATGATTGCGGGGGCGTCGGACACTGGAAGCGGGAGTGCCCGATGATGGTGCAGGAGGGTGTTGTTAAACAAAGCAATGATGTCAATGCATTCTAAAATGGCAAAGGACCAAGAATGAGAGGTCCTAATCCGAACTTTCAGAATAACATGGTTCAGATGCAGTGTCTTCAACCCATGCAACAAGTGCAGATGCCACGTGTACAACCAATGCAGATGCAGCAAATGCAACAGCAGGTTCCTTTGGTACCTAGACAGCAAATGCAGTTGCCCTTAGCAGCAATGGAACAGCAACAGGTGATGCTTCCTCAACAGGCCATAGGTCAAAGAATGAGTCAAAACAACACAGTACAACAGTTCCCATTGCGTGGTGAGAGTGGAATAAACGATGAATGGTTGGATGAGAGTTCAGATAGTGAGGAGTGCAGGCTTGCAGCGTCCCTAGAAGTATATCAGAGAGGTCCCTATGTGCAAGGGAAAGTAATAGGTCACAAAGTCTCATTCTTGGTTGACACAGGAGCTACACGTTCTACAGTTAGAAGTGCAGAGGTTTCGAAATTGCCTCTTTCGGGGCATACAGTTAAAGTAGTAGGGGTGGCGAATCAGCTCTTGACTAACCCGATCACAGATCCGATTCAGGTTGAGATTGGTACCTTTCAGGTGTTGCAAATGTTTGTAGTTTGTGATTCGAGTCACGTGTCCCTACTGGGAAGAGACTTACTGTGCAAGACGAGATGTTCTATCACCTGTTCCAATGAGGGAATTGAGGTGCAGACAAACAGTGATGATGAGGGGGATGATGGTCATATTTCAGAGCCTGAGACAGAGATGACAGATGAGGAGTATCATCTTATTAACTTCTTCCCAATGTTCACAGTGACTGTTCTGCCAGCAGATTTGCAGGGCACAGTCAGAGAGAAAGTGTGGGACTTGACAGGAAAGGAAGTGGGACTGATAAAAGGAGTAGAACCAGTTAAAGTTAATGTGAAGCCGAACGCTGTGTTCCCCCAGGTACCGCAGTACCACATGGCGCAAGATGTCTTTATACAGGTAGCGCAGTTAATTGCGGACTTTGTGAAGCAAGGAGTTGTGAAAGAAGTGATGAGCAGTCCATGTAATTCACCTATAATGGGACTGAGAAAGCCATGTGGGAAAGTTTGAATTGTCCAAGACTTGAGGAAAATTAACAACATAGTGGTGAAATGTTGCCCAGTGGTGCCAAATCCAGCTGTGATCATGTTCCAGGTTCCATGCGATGCAGAGTGGTTCACAGTAGTAGATTTGTCCCAAGCGTTCTTTTCTGTGCCTCTTCGTGAGGACAGCCAATTTCTTTAGTTTCAAATTCTTGGACAAGGTCTACAGTTGGTGTTGAATTCCTCTAGGGTTTTCAGAATCACCTTCCATCTTCAATCAGATACTGAAGAAGGATTTGGAGTCATTAGAATTGCCTTTTCAACTGACTCTAGTACAGTACATTGATGATTTGTTGATTGCATACAAAACGAGAGATGACTGCAAATATGATTTGATTGCCTTGCTGAACCACTTGGGAAAGAATGGGCATAAGGTGTCTCCAAAGAATCTGCAATATTGTCAGAAAGAGGTGAAATACTTAGGTCATCTAATTGAGAAAGAGTCAAGGAAGTTATCCAGGGAAAGAGTGACTGCCTTATTGCAGATAAATCCCCCAACGACACGGAGAGACGTTAGGATGTTTCTGGAAATGGTGGGCTACTGTCGCCAGTGGATCCCGAATTTCTCAGTCATCTCCAAGCCATTGGTGAGACTGACGGTTATGGATGGGCCTGATGTCCTAACGCTGACAGAGAAGGAAATGAAGGCGTTTATCGAGTTGAGAGAGTATATGTGCAAGGCTCCAGCTTTAGGTTTGCCTGATTACATGAAGCCTTTTGTCCTGTTTTGTCATGAACGTGATGCATGTTCTTTGTCTGTCCTGACACAGGTCCATGGAGGTGTAAACTGACCAGTAGCATATTTTTCAGCTACTTTGGACCCAGTTGCAGCAGCCTTACTGGGTTGCCTGCGTGCAGTAGCAGCAGTTGGTCAAAGCCTCGCACAATGTGAAGGCATAGTGATGGGACATCCTTTAACAGTTATGGTCCCACACTCAGTTGAGATCCTGTTAACTCGTACCAAAACGCAGCACATGACAAATGCAAGACTGACGAAATATGAAACGATTAAATTGGGGTCACCAAATGTAACGTTGAAAAGATGTACAGTGCTGAACCCGGCAACATTGCTTTCAAATGAAAACACAGAAGTTGAGGATGCTGAAGATGTAGAACATGATTGTCTTGAGGTAACAGAAATGTGCACCAAACGGAGGCCCGATATTAAAGATACCCAATTGGAAGAAAATGACAAAATTATCTTTGTTGATAGCTCATGCTTAAGAGACTCAGTAGGAGTGCTAAGAGCCGGATACGCTGTATGTAATATCACTGGTATCCTGGAAGCGTCTTGTCTTGAGAGAGTATATTCTGCTCAAGTGGCAGAATTGGTTGTTCTTACTAGAGCTGGCCACGCTGCTGCCGAATTTAGAGTAACTATCTATACTGATAGTAGATACGGATTTGGAATTGTTCATGATTTTGGCCAGCTATGGTCACAGAGGGGTTTCCTGACCTCTTCTGGTTCTACAGTGAAAAATGGTGAAAGAATTAAGGAGGTGTTGCACGTGATTCAGTTACCTCATGAAATTGCTGTGTTAAAATGCAGCGCTCATTTGAAATCACAAGACTTTGTTTCAATGGGAAATGGGTATGCGGATCAAGTCGCAAGGTTTCGTGCATTGAACTGTATATCGTTCAAGGATCAGTGGGAATTGTTACCGGAAACAGAAAATGAGACATGCACAGGTTACGCATTAAGGGTGGTTGACATGTTGGAGGAATTGAAATTGTTGCAGGGACGTGCCAGCAAAGATGAGAAGCACTCTTGGGTTAGGATGCAATGTGTACATAGACCAGATGATTTGTGGGTTTCAGACGAAGTGAAAATGGTTTTGCCGAACAGTCTTCTGTCACAGTTTGCAAGGTTTTACCATGGTCAAGCACATATTGGGAGAGATGCCATGATCAGATTGTTCAAAATTGACTGGTTTAACCCAATGTTCAGACAAGCCGTAGAAGTGATCTGTCACAGGTGTATCATCTGTCAGCAGATGAATGCAGGGAAAGGGACAGTTGTGAATTTGAGCCACATTGGGGGAGCAGGAGGTCCATTTAGCAGAAAGCAATTGGACTTTATTGAGATGCCTGTGTGTGGGGGTTTGAGATATGTGTTGGTGATTGTGTGCATCTTTAGTCACTGGATTGAAGCTTACCCTACACATAAAAATGACAGTCTCACAGTAGCGAAGCTGCTGCTTAGGGAACTGATTCCACGTTTCAGGCTTCCTATCTCTTTAGAATCAGATAGGGGAAGTCACTTCAACAACGAGGTGGTTAAGCTATTGTGTGCAGCATGAAACATCGAGCAGAAGTTGCATTGTAGTTACCGCCCTGAAGCCTCAGTATTAGTGGAGCAGATGAATGGCACCCTGAAGTCGAGAATGGCAAAAATGTGTGCAGCTACAACTTTGTAATGGCCTGATGCATTGCCCTTGGTGTTAATGTCAATGAGAAACACGCCCAACAGAAAACAGGACTGTCTCCTCATGAAATTCTCATTGGCCGAGCTATGAGACTGCCCGCAGTGCCTGCAAATGCTCTTGTGAATATCACGGATGATGTGGTATTGGACTACTGCAAGGGTCTGGCTGACGTGGTCCGCTTTTTCTCTTACCAGGTGGAAGCTACCACACTGCCACCGATAAGTGATCCAGGTCACAACCTGAAAGCTCTTGACTGGGTTGTCATCAAGAAACACGTGAGGAAGTCGTGTTTGGAGCTACGTTGGAAGGGGCCATATCAAGTAATATTAACGACTACCACTGCTGTGAAGTGTGCGGCAATTCCAAATTGGATCCATGCCAGTCACACGAAAAGGTGACGTATCCAACTGATGAGGAAATTGAATTGTCGAAATTAACGGCAACAGAAAAGGAAGTCTCAGGGCTGGAGAGTAATCAAAGGGGAACTGAGACAGAAGGAGAGCCCGTTGAGGACGTCTTGGTCACTCCAATAAGAGACGAAGTAGAAGAGACCAAGAGGGGTGATGGTGAGCCTATCTCAACTGAGGCGCCAGGAGGACCGAGTCAGAAGGAGCTTCTCCCAGAAGCAGACGGATACGGAGAATAATTTGAGCCCCTGACAGACCCAGAAGGCGAAGGAGTTGAGGCAGAAGAGAATCAGAGTGTCCAGACTCCTCCTGAGCAAATTGCAGGTCAATCAAGAGAAAACACCATAGAGTCAGAGGAGGGCGACGAGCTGCCACAAGGAAGATCAAAGACCGGAGAGACATTGAAAGGGAATAAGTGGCCAGAACTGCAAGTGACTAAGGGAAAGGTAGTTGTCGAAGATGCAATAGAAGAGGAGGTAGACACAACAAGAAGAGAAGATCTGAGAGAAGGAGAGTTGCAGGGTGATCGCAAGTTGAAAAGAAAGAGAGTGGCAAACAGAAGGTACGCAGGTCCTGAATGGGCATATGCAACATCAGCTGAGTGGCAACAAGCGTTCTTGCCATTCTGTTTTGATCGAGAGGTCCCAGGTCAGTACTTTGGTACTGGGCCAGAGAAATAGACTGTGTTGATGTGAAAATTGAGTTGAAGAAAACTGAGAAAAGAGACTGATAAATTACCGGATGTGACACTGTTAACCTGAATTGACTTTTGAAAACTGATTTTGACAAGCTGCTAACTCGAATTGACAAGGATCATGGGAGTGAAAGTGAAAGCTGTAAATAATTGCTGAAGAAAGACTTTCGGTTGCTTTATCTTGCTGAAAAATAAAAGCTTTAACCATCCTCTGTTGGTTGTTGTTTGAACTAATAATACTTCGCTTCCTGACTCTTTACAGATCATGGCTAACACTAGAGATGATAATAGGGGAAGTAGGCTTTGTAAATGTTTGGGCGTTGGTTTGGGTGTCATGTGTGTGATATTCATCATAGTTCTGATTGTGGGAATGCCATTGGTGGATAAGAATGAAACTAACAATGCTACAATTCCTGAGACCGCCGCTACACTAACAGCGTTGGAGAGGTTCGAGCAGGACACAAGATATTTGCATGAGAGAACTAATGTGAAAGGGGAACTATCAACTAATGTTTTCTATCGCTTGCTGAGTGAGTATGTTGACACTATGGATGCGAAAGATTGTTATGTGTGTACACAGATTCCTGTTTCAGTGCAAGAGGGCGTTACCTACCATAGTTTGCCTCTAACATATGGGATAAGCTGTGGTTTGTTACTAACACGATTCTATAACCAGGAAGAGATTCAATACTTTTATTCAAATCACGACCTTGTGTTTTCTTATGTGCCTATTATAGAGGATTTAAATAGTGTAGCTAAATACTATAGCATAAAATTAGTTAAGGGGTTCTTTGAAGCAACATTAACAATTAGTACATCTTATGCACACCGTAATAATTTGACATGTTTGCTTACATCTGTAGAGAAAAGCTTTCTAGATCATACGGAAGATAGAAGGAGGTCTTTGAAAGGGAAATTGGAAAAAGGATTGCAGCAGCGAGCTTTTATTAGTAGTGAGAGTTACAGTGTGGTTAGGGAACAAGGGAAATTAGCTTTAGATGCACTACACGTAGGCAAGCTTTGCATTACGCGACCAAAGTCATATTATGATAATGTGTTTGTGGGAACGAGTGAATGTAAGCATGTGTTTTTGTTTCAGAGTAAATGGACGTTCATGTTAAATGGACAGGATCCAGTGATCCCTGGGATCTATTATATTTGTGGACTTAATGCTTATTACCGTCTTCCAAAGGGATGGTATGGGACATGTTATTTGGGGATAATTTTCCCAAAGATATATCAATTAGAGGACTTGAAAAAGTTTCCGAAATTGTCTGAATTACATAGTACTAGACAAAGAAGAGAGACTGCTGCTGGTGTAGTAGGAGATATATTTGGGGCAATAATTCCTTCAGTGGGAGTTATCTTGAACTCCATAAAGATTTGAAAGTTGTCTACTATTGTGGATAACATGCTGACAAATTTTACAGGAGCTATACTCCTGATGGATACTGAACTTGCTGCGGAGAGGGCTATGACTCTTCAAAACAGGCTTGCTTTAGACATTGTTTGAGCGACAAATGGCGGAGTTTGTAAAATGCTTAATGAGTGTCATTATTGTGCTTACATACCTGATAATAGTAATGAGATTAGAAGTATGCTTACTAACCTAACAAGAGATAGTACAGATTTGAAGGAGCTGGAAGAACCTGGAGTTTGGGAAAAAGTTGGAAAGGGACTTACTAAAGTGGGAAGTTGGTTTAGTAATATTTGGCATGGGATATTTGCAAAAATAATACAGGGAATATTGATTGTTATAGCTTACTTATTTGGATTATGGCTGTCATGCAAAATTAGTAAAAGAATTAAATTGAAAATGGCAAGAAAAAATAAGAGGTGGGAAGAAAAGAAAAGGGAGAAAATGTTCAGAGCAAAATTAGAAAGGGCAAAGTTGAGGGACGAAATTGAGATGAGAGAATTCTAGGATGAAATTGTAAAAGAAAAGATTTGTGTGATGACAAGAGTCATCAGAGGAGGGATTATTGGAGTGTGACCTTTAAAATTAATATTAATATGAAAAGCTTGCAATATAATGTGTAATGAAGCAGCACAGAAGATATGTTAACCTAGAAAAATAATGTACGCGTTTGAAAGGTGCCCACAGGGAGTGCCCATCAATGTATACGATGATTAATGAAACTGACTAATAATGAATTAAGAATGTACTAATGTATGATTTTGTATTAGCATTAAGGATTTTGTATTAGGGTTTTGCTAAATTAATCACTAGGCCTTAGTTAGCAAGGGCCTGGGCCTAGCTGCCTGTTCTCATATTAACTGTGTTTTTCTAACGTGCAATGTGCTGCTTTCCTGAAGGACACGAAGCTGTTCTTTTCCAGAAGCTAGAGATATGTGTGTAGCCGTAGTAAATTCTTTCTCATGGGACCCGACTTGCTCAAGGAGACATTCTTGCCGAATGCAACAGTGTAATTCGCAACAGGTGCAAGGTCGCCTGGACTAGGAGAAGACAATGGAACTACTGACTGGAGCCACAAGTGTAACTTTTCTTACCTGACATTCCACCTGTTGAAGACGTCAATCACAGGAGCCAATCAACTGCATGAGAACTGTGTTAGGTGAAAATTCTAGTAAGGTGTGTGACGGATTATTCGACAGAGATAATGATGCACCAAATATTGTCCAATGGGAAATTAGAGACTTGCTCACAGTTTTGATATAACGGTGTGACCCGAAGAGAAGCCAGCCATTATCGAGCCATTACTTTGCCACTCATGAAGCCATTCTTTGCCATTCTGAGAGACTTTGTCTTTAGCTGTCTTATACTTTAAACCATCCTCATTCTACCCCCTTTTCCCGTAATGCACTTCTACTCCTTATGAGGGAAGAGCCTTCTCTTATTATGCCCTACTGAGACTTACCTGTCTGCCCTGGCTGATGGCGAATCGACTGATGTCCTGAGAACGAAGACTGACGCTGCTTGCTGACTCATTTGGATGGGTAACTATCTGATGAACTTGTAATTGTCTGTTTGCCTTTTCTTTCTAGGTACCAACTGCTCTTTTGATAGAGGCCATAGTTAGATGTTTTCCAAATTCATGTTGCCAAAGTGTTTATCATGAAGCCCAACATGCTGATGCTAATTCGAGGTTAGTTAAGGAGTTCACTAATATTGGATGCAAATAGACAAATGACTGAATTCTTGCTTTGTTGAATAATGTACTAATGATACTCTGCTAAAGTTGACTCATGTTAACGGCGTGCTTTATTCTAATGTTTATGATCTATGCTTTGATAAAGTTTTGCTCGAGTTGCCAAATTACAGTGGTTTTGATGTGCTTGCTATTGTTGAAACGAATAAACTTGATATTAGATTGTAACTAAGAGGGAATAAATATCCTAACACTTACTAGATTTGTTGTGGTTCTTCATGGCTGAAAGGTCATGGTGCGTCCGCTGTATTGATCTATATTAAAGGTTATTGATTAACTGGATTGATTAGTTATTGTGCATATTGATAGAGTTATTGACTTATTGATTGGGATGCCAAAAGATATCTCGTCCTGGGAAGTCCCCAAATGTGGTCAAAAGGTTCATTGGCCTAGACGTGTCTCCTTGTAAGTTTACTTATCAAGGTTCTGACGCATTATCAGTCTGGTAGCAGAGGACTGTTTTGGCCCTTTGGGGCCCTAGGACGAGGGACCACTGTTTGAAAATTGTTTTTGAAATAATGCAAATTGGAGAGATGATGTGCCCCTAAGTCCCAAATGACTTTCCCGGAATCTCGGAGCTTGCTGAAGTTAGTTGGGTATGTTCTCGGCCTTCTAGTGATAGTGTGAGTGACGTAGGGGTTTGCGCTTGCACAGCTTATGCATATCGCAGGTGAATTGTGAGGTTTGTGAGAATTTGAGGCCAGGTGATGTTTTAGTCGGACTTGCCGTACTCTTCAGTATGAGAGTAGGGAAGACAGCGAACTTCATGTGAGTGTTGCGCTTTGTGCTAAAAAATTGTCCACGTGGTTGTTGGTGATGTACGGACCCTGTGTGGTCTAAGACTCCGGAGTATACTGATGGTTTATGTTGTAATTTGCTCAGTTTAATAGGTCAATCGGGCGTGGTTGACGAGTCGAGTTTGAGTCAATGTGAGTGAATGAAAACTTCGATGGAGATTTGGCGAGTTCTAAAGTGCACTAGAACAACCCATTGACAAGTCGAGAGTAGAATTTGTGGGTCAAATTTTGCTTGCGAGTGCGGGATCTGAGAAGGAGAGAGTAGCGGCCGAGGCTAAGCAAAATCTCTGTAAAGTTCTGAAGCAATTGTGTTACCCTTTCCTGTAGTAAACCGGCAAATTTGAGTTTTTGTTAGTGCTCGCAATATATTGCATTAGTGGTATGAATCGAGAGTGAGGAGGACAAGCCGCAAGACTTTGTCAGCTGCAGTGTGTGTGAGTGTGACGTCATTGGAGCCGCGCTGGGATAGGTCAGTTAGTAAGAAGGGTCGTGCATGGATTGGCAGCCGTCCGTGAGAGGCAATTGGTTGAGAAGGTGGGCGAAGAGAGTTCTGGGAATTAAAGTCACTACTTGATTCGATTGTTAGAAAAATAAAAGACGTAAAAATGAAGTTTTTCAAGGCTCTAAAGAGCGCTTTGAAGGGAGATGTGTACATTACCGCGAGAGCAGGGTAGCCTACACCGCCAGAGGATACACCGGCATATGCTGTAATGGAGGAGAAGGGAGTCGCGCCATGTCTTTGGCTAAAGCAATGGTGCAAAATGACCGAGAAAGAATGGTGTTTGGCGTTTCCGGAGCACGGAACGTTCAATATAAGGATTTTGGAAAATTTGCGGAGGGTGCTAAATGAGCAAAAGCCACCTCCGAGGCCAGCATAGTTTGAGGCGCTAGCAATTTGGGAACTGATGGCAATACGACAACAGCAACAGAAGTTTGAGAGGAGAATGAGGAAAGCAGAGAAGACACTAGCAGAAGCTAGGTGGGATAGCGCACAGAGGGTTTGAAGGAGAGAAATAGTAGAGGGAGTTAGGATGTTTCCAGCAATAACTCAAGAAGGCGAAACTCAAGGAGGGAAAGCCACTTGTAAGACGGATAAGGGTTCTAGCAAAGAAAAGGAGACTAAGAAGTCCTGGCCAGAGGCAGATGACTCAGATGATGATGAGTTCCTTAATCAGTTGCTACATGATCAACCACCGCCATATGCCTTAGATGATAATAGACCAAGTACTAGTTCAGGTCCTATAAATTCAATGCAGAATGAGGGAACAACAGATACGGTACAGGTTAATACTGTTGCAACACCACTTCCGATACAGAATAGTGTCAGTGTGTCTACTGCTCCAGAGATGCAGACACAGCTACAGCCACCACAGGTTCAGAGGCTCTACCCTGAGGTCCCAGTAATAGAGACTACTACGAATTTCATGGTGCTGTCAGATCCGGCATATACGAGACCAAAGCTAATACAGACTGAGCCAACTCCACTTTTACTGCCTCAGGCACAGCAACAGATGGTTCCGAATTACACCTCGGACACGGGACTGCAGTTAGCTACAGCACCGATACTGAATCAGAATATGGGAGGTAATGCTCCACAGGTTTTGGGAAGCAGGCAGTCGCCAGCCGCCATATCCTTACCTATTACAGTTGGCCCACCAGTACCATTGTATGCACAGATGAAGTCTGGTTTATGTGACCAGGGAGTAATGACCCAAGAAATGACAAGAGGAGGGTGCGTAGGGAGCTCTCAAGGGATGACACCAGTGGAACAGAAAATAGAGAGATCTAGGTCTCTGTTAGACTTCAGTCGGATTGGGGTTCCTCCAGATACCGTGAGACAATCAGGTTTGGGACTGCTGACTCCGCGGATCTCAAGTGCGAATGTACCACAAACACCGATGATGCAGGCTGGAAATATCTCTTTGCAAGGTTTAACTGTGAAACAATTGAATGAATGGTTAGGCAAGTTAAACTCACCACAGACCACTCCTGCGACAGCAGAGCGGTCGGAAAGAGAAGAGTACCTGAATTTTGTGAGGTTGGGCATGGAAGCAAATGAATTAGTTGAAGGGAGCATGGGAGTGAACAGGCTAGAGTCATACACTGAAGCAGAGTTGAGGTATTTGTGCCCAGAAATAGTCAAAGAAGTAAGCAGGGTGCACCAGAAGTTGGCAAACCTGGCAGATAAATACGGCATAGACTTAGACAATACTAAACATCTGAACAGAAGTTCTAGGTTAGATTTTGAGCCCAAAGATTTTGAACACATGAGGTCTACTGGGATGAAGGCACACCTCAAAGAGATACTGCAGAGTGCACAAGTTTGGGGAGCATTAGAAAATTGGGAAGGCAGATGGGCGAAGAAAAGAGATAAAAAAGAAGAGTGACAGCATAGAGCAGCAGGCGAAAGCCATACCGGATACCGGTACAATAAAGATGTTACCAATGACAGAAACGGCCGGAGGGGTTCTTGTCCATGTACCGTGGACCAGAGGTGATATCCTGTAATTTACAAATGATTTCCCTAGGCTGAGGGAGAAGCCAATAGAGTGGTACCAGCAGACAGATAGGTTTGTGAAGCTTGCGAACTGTCTTTGGGAAGACCTGAATACACTCTTTGAGATCATAGTCCCAGCTGATTTGTGGTTTGAGTGCAAGAGAAGTGTGGATTGGCCAACAGCGGAACCAGCAAGAGATGGAGTCACGGGAGCACCGTCTCCTGAGGTGATGAGATACTATTATAAGGTGATTGAGTTCTTGAAGCAGAAGGTATCGCCGCAAAATATTGATTGGTAAAAGATTGATCGAACGGCACAGGAGGACAAGGAGTCGATACATGCCTACTATGAGAGGTTGTTGAAAGCGTTCAAGCACTACAGTGGTACAGAGGTCATAGAGGCAAAGGACATGAATCACCTTGTGTTCAGGTTTGTTGAGGGTTTGAGACCTGAGATAAGCCAGATGATTAAAAATCATTTGATCTGTTGGCAAGCAAAGTCAATTGACGAGGTGTTGCAGTATCCAAAATACTGTAGTGACGAAATTGAGCTGAAGCAGAGAAAGTTAAAGGAGAAAGTGATGGTAATGCAAATTAAGGCAGCACAAGCAGGGATGCAGGGAAATGGTTTACAGCAGATGGTGCAACAGCCGCAAGGAAACAGGATGTTTCAGGCGCAAGTGAGAGGCAGAGGTCGAGGAGGTTTTGTGAACCGTGGTCCAGATTTGAATACCGTAGTAGATCAAAATGATGAGCAGGGGATGAAGAAGGTGTTACCTTGTCATGATTGCGGGGGCGTCGGACACTGGAAGCGGGAGTGCCCGATGATGGTGCAGGAGGGTGTTGTTAAACAAAGCAATGATGTCAATGCATTCTAAAATGGCAAAGTACCAAGAATGAGAGGTCCTAATCCGAACTTTCAGAATAACATGGTTCAGATGCAGTGTCTTCAACCCATGCAACAAGTGCAGAGGCCACGTGTACAACCAATGCAGATGCAGCAAATGCAACAGCAGGTTCCTTTGGTACCTAGACAGCAAATGCAGTTGCCCTTAGCACCAATGGAACAGCAACAGGTGATGCTTCCTCAACAGGCCACAGGTCAAAGAATGAGTCAAAACAACACAGTACAACAGTTCCCATTGCGTGGTGAGAGTGGAATAAACGATGAATGGTTGGATGAGAGTTCAGATAGTGAGGAGTGCAGGCTTGCAGCGTCCCTATAAGTATATCAGAGAGGTCCCTATGTGCAAGGGAAAGTAATAGGTCACAAAGTCTCATTCTTGGTTGACACAGGAGCTACACGCTCTACAGTTAGAAGTGCAGAGGTTTCGAAATTGCCTCTTTCGGGGCATACAGTTAACGTAGTAGGGGTGGCGAATCAGCTCTTGACTAACCCGATCACAGATCCGATTCAGGTTGAGATTGGTACCTTTCAGGTGTTGCAAATGTTTGTAGTTTGTGATTCGAGTCACGTGTCCCTACTGGGAAGAGACTTAGGGGGTGATTCTAATTCTGGCGGGCGGCGGAGGCCGCCCGCCAGAATTCCGCCCCCATTATACCGCTCCGCGGTCAGAAGACCGCGGAGGGTATTATGAGTTTTTCCCTGGGCTGGCGGGCGGTCTCCAAAAGACCGCCCGCCAGCCCAGGGAAAAACTCCCTTCCCACGAGGATGCCGGCTCGTAATCGAGCCGGCGGAGTGGGAAGGTGCGACGGGTGCAGTGGCACCCGTCGCGTATTTCAGTGTCTGCAAGGCAGACACTGAAATACTTTGCGGGGCCCTCTTACGGGGGCCCCTGCCGTGCCCATGCCATTGGCATGGGCACGGCAGGGGCCCCCAGGGGCCCCGCGACCCCCCCTACCGCCATCCTGTTCATGGCGGCTTTCCCGCCATGAACAGGATGGCGGTAGGGGGGGTCAGAATCCTCATGGCGGCGGAGCGCGCTCCGCCGCCATGAAGGATTCCCCCGAGCAGCGGTAAGTCGGCGGGAGCCCGCCGACTTGCCGCTTCTGACCGCGGCTGAACCGCCGCAGTCAGAATGCTCGTGGGAGCACCGCCAGCCTGTTGGCTGTGCTCCCGTGGTCGGTGGCCCTGGCGGCCACCGGCCGCCAGGGTCAGAATGACCCCCTTACTGTGCAAGACGAGATGTTCTATCACCTGTTCCAATGAGGGAATTGAGGTGCAGACAAACAGTGATGATGAGGGGGATGATGGTCAGATTTCAGAGCCTGAGACAGAGACGACAGATGAGGAGTATCATCTTATTAACTTCTTCCCAATGTTCACAGTGACTAATCTGCCAGCAGATTTGCAGGGCACAGTCAGAGAGAAAGTGTGGGACTTGACAGGAAAGGAAGTGGGACTGATAAAAGGAGTAGAACCAGTTAAAGTTAATGTGAAGCCGAACGCTGTGTTCCCCCAGGTACCGCAGTACCACATGGCGCAAGATGTCTTTATACAGGTAGCGCAGTTAATTGCGGACTTTGTGAAGCAAGGAGTTGTGAAAGAAGTGATGAGCAGTCCATGTAATTCACCTATAATGGGACTTAGAAAGCCATGTGGGAAAGTTTGAATTGTCCAAGACTTGAGGAAAATTAACAACATAGTGGTGAAATGTTGCTCAGTGGTGCCAAATCCAGCTGTGATCATGTTCCAGGTTCCATGCGATGCAGAGTGGTTCACAGTAGTAGATTTGTCCCAAGCGTTCTTTTCTGTGCCTCTTCGTGAGGACAGCCAATTTCTTTTTAGTTTCAAATTCTTGGACAAGGTCTACAGTTGGTGTTGAATTCCTCTAGGGTTTTCAGAATCACCTTCCATCTTCAATCAGATACTGAAGAAGGATTTGGAGTCATTAGATTTGCCTTTTCAACTGACTCTAGTACAGTACATTGATGATTTGTTGATTGCATACAAAACGAGAGATGACTGCAAATATGATTTGATTGCCTTGCTGAACCACTTGGGAAAGAATGGGCATAAGGTGTCTCCAAAGAAGCTGCAATATTGTCAGAAAGAGGTGAAATACTTAGGTCATCTAATTGAGAAAGAGTCAAGGAAGTTATCCAGGGAAAGAGTGACTGCCTTATTGCAGATAAATCCCCCAACGACACGGAGAGACGTTAGGATGTTTCTGGAAATGGTGGGCTACTGTCGCCACTGGATCCCGAATTTCTCAGTCATCTCCAAGCCATTGGTGAGACTGACGGTTATGGATGGGCCTCATGTCCTAACGCTGACAGAGAAGGAAATTAAGGCGTTTATTGAGTTGAGAGAGTATATGTGCAAAGCTCCAGCTTTAGGTATGCCTGATTACATGAAGCCTTTTGTCCTGTTTTGTCATGAACGTGATGCATGTTCTTTGTCTTTCCTGACACAGGTCCATGGAGGTGTAAACCGACCAGTAGCATATTTTTCAGCTACTTTGGACCCAGTTGCAGCAGCCTTACCGGGTTGTCTGCGTGCAGTAGCAGCAGTTGGTCAAAGCCTCGCACAATGTGAAGGCATAGTGATGGGACATCCTTTAACAGTTAAGGTCCCACACTCAGTTGAGATCCTGTTAACTCATACCAAAACGCAGCACATGACAAATGCAAGACTGACGAAATATGAAACGATTAGATTGGGGTCACCAAATGTAACGTTGAAAAGATGTACAGTGCTGAACCCAGCAACATTGCTTTCAAATGAAAACACAGAAGTTGAGGATGCTGAAGATGTAGAACATGATTGTCTTGAGGTATCAGAAATGTGCACCAAACCGAGGTCCGATATTAAAGATACCCAATTGGAAGAAAATGACAAAATTATCTTTGTTGATGGCTCATGCTTAAGAGACTCAGTAGGAGTGCTAAGAGCTGGATACGCTGTATGTAATATCACTGGTATCCTGGAAGCGTCTTGTCTTGAGAGAGTATATTCTGCTCAAGTGGCAGAATTGGTTGTTCTTACTAGAGCTGGCCACGCTGCTGCCAAATTTACAGTAACTATCTATACTGATAGTAGATATGGATTTGGAATTGTTCATGATTTTGGCCAGCTATGGTCACAGAGGGGTTTCCTGACCTCTTCTGGTTCTACAGTGAAAAATGGTGAAAGAATTAAGAAGGTGTTGCACGTGATTCAGTTACCTCATGAAATTGCTGTGGTAAAATGCAGCGCTCATTTGAAATCACAAGACTTTGTTTCAATGGGAAATGGGTATGCGGATCAAGTTGCAAGGTTTCGTGCATTGAACTGTATATCGTTCAAGGATCAGTGGGAATTGTTACCGGAAACAGAAAATGAGACATGCACAGGTTACGCATTAAGGGTGGTTGACATGTTGGAGGAATTGAAATTGTTGCAGGGACGTGCCAGCAAAGATGAGAAGCATTCTTGGGTTAGGATGCAATGTGTACAAAGACCAGATGATTTGTGGGTTTCAGACGAAGTGAAAATGGTTTTGCCGAACAGTCTTCTGTCACAGTTTGCAAGGTTTTACCATGGTCAAGCACATATTGGGAGAGATGCCATGATCAGATTGTTCAAAATTGACTGGTTTAACCCAATGTTCAGACAAGCCGTAGAAGTGATCTGTCACAGGTGTATCATCTGTCAGCAGATGAATGCAAGGAAAGGGACAGTGGTGAATTTGAGCCACATTGGGGGAGCAGGAGGTCCATTTAGCAGAATGCAATTGGACTTTATTGAGATGCCTGTGTGTGGGGGTTTGAGATATGTGTTGGTGATTGTGTGCATCTTTAGTCACTGGATTGAAGCTTACCCTACACATAAAAATGACAGTCTCACAGTAGCGAAGCTGCTGCTTAGGGATCTGATTCCACGTTTCAGGTTTCCTATCTCTTTAGAATCAGATAGGGGAAGTCACTTCAACAACGAGGTGGTTAAGCTATTGTGTGCAGCATGAAACATCGAGCAGAAGTTGCATTGTAGTTACCGCCCTGAAGCCTCAGTATTAGTGGAGCAGATGAATGGCACCCTGAAGTCGAGAATGGCAAAAATGTGTGCTGCTACAACTTTGTAATGGCCTGATGCATTGCCCTTGGTGTTAATGTCAATGAGAAACACGCCCAACAGAAAACAGGACTGTCTCCTCATGAAATTCTCATGGGCCGAGCTATGAGACTGCCCGCAATGCCTGCAAATGCTCTTGTGAATATCACGGATGATGTGGTATTGGACTACTGCAAGGGTCTGGCTGACGTGGTCCGCTTTTTCTCTTACCAGGTGGAAGCTACCACACTGCCACCGATAAGTGATCCAGGTCACAACCTGAAAGCTCTTGACTGGGTTGTCATCAAGAAACACGTGAGGAAGTCGTGTTTGGAGCTACGTTGGAAGGGGCCATATCAAGTAATATTAACGACTACCACTGCTGTGAAGTGTGCGGCAATTCCAAATTGGATCCATGCCAGTCACACGAAAAGGTGACGTGTCCAACTGATGAGGAAATTGAATTGTCGAAAGTAACGGCAACAGAAAAGGAAGTCTCAGGGCTGGAGAGTAATCAAAGGGGAACTGAGACAGAAGGAGAGCCCGTTGAGGACGTCTTGGTCACTCCAATAAGAGACGAAGTAGAAGAGACCAAGAGGGGTGACGGTGAGCCTATCTCAACTGAGGCGCCAGGAGGACCGAGTCAGAAGGAGCTTCTCCCAGAAGCAGACGGATACGGACAATAATTTGAGCCCCTGAGAGACCCAGAAGGCGAAGGAGTTGAGGCAGAAGAGACTCAGAGTGTCCAGACTCCTCCTGAGCAAATTGCAGGTCAATCAAGAGAAAACACCATAGAGTCAGAGGAGGGCGACGAGCTGCCACAAGGAAGATCAAAGACCGGAGAGACATTGAAAGTGAATAAGTGGCCAGAACTGCAAGTGACTAAGGGAAAGGTGGTTGTCGAAGATGCAATAGAAGAGGAGGTAGACACAACAAGAAGAGAAGATCTGAGTGAAGGAGAGTTGCAGGGTGATCGCAAGTTGAAAAGAAAGAGAGTGGCAAACAGAAGGTACGCAGGTCCTGAATGGGCATATGCAACATCAGCTGAGTGGCAACAAGAGTTCTTGCCATTCTGTTTTGATCGAGAGGTCCCAGGTCAGTACTTTGGTACTGGGCCAGAGAAAGAGACTGTGTTGATGTGAAAATTGAGTTGAAGAAAACTGAGAAAAGAGACTGATAAATTACCGGATGTGACACTGTTAACCTGAATTGACTTGTGAAAACTGATTTTGACAAGCTGCTAACTCGAATTGACAAGGATCCTGGGAGTGAAAGTGAAAGCTGTAAATAATTGCTGAAGAAAGACTTTCGGTTGCTTTATCTTGCTGAAAAATAAAAGCTTTAACCATCCTCTGTTGGTTGTTGTTTGAACTAATAATACTTCGCTTCCTGATTCTTTACAGATCATGGCTAACACTAGAGATGATAATAGGGGAAGTAGGCTTTGTAAATGTTTGGGCGTTGGTTTGGGTGTCATGTGTGTAATATTCATCATAGTT
The DNA here is from genome assembly GCF_031143425.1 of Pleurodeles waltl. Classification (NCBI taxonomy): domain Eukaryota; kingdom Metazoa; phylum Chordata; class Amphibia; order Caudata; family Salamandridae; genus Pleurodeles; species Pleurodeles waltl. The sequence goes on along the minus strand of NC_090437.1, from coordinate 1,216,481,222 downwards.
CTGATTGTGGGAATGCCATTGGTGGATAAGAATGAAACTAACAATGCTACAATTCCTGAGACCGCCGCTACACTGACAGCTTTGGAGAGGTTCGAGCAAGACACCAGATATTTGCATGAGGGAACTAACGTGAAAGGGGAACTATCAACTAATGTTTTCTATCGCTTGCTGAGTGAGTATGTTGGCACTATGGATGCAAAAGATTGTTATGTGTGTATACAGATTCCTGTTTCAGTGCAAGAGGGCATTACCTACCATAGTTTGCCTCTAACATATGGGATAAGCTGTAGTTTGTTACTAACACGATTCTATAACCAGGAAGAGATTCAATACTTTTATTCAAATCACGAACTTGTGTTTTCTTATGTGCCTATTATAGAGGATTTAAATAGTGTAGCTAAATACTATAGCATAAAATTAGTTAAGGGGTTCTTTGAAGCAACATTAACAATTAGTACATCTTATGCACACCGTAATAATTTGACATGTTTGCTTACATCTGTAGAGAAAAGCTTTCTAGATCATGCAGAAGATAGATAGTGAGAGTTACAGTGTGGTCAGGGAACAAGGGAAATTAGCTTGAGATGCACTACACGTAGGCAAGCTTTGCATTACGCGACCAAAGTCATATTATGATAATTTGTTTGTGGGAACGAGTGAATGTAAGCATGTGTTTTTGTTTCAGAGTAAATGGACGTTCATGTTAAATGGACAGGATCCAGTGATCCCTGGGATCTATTATATTTGTGGACTTAATGCTTATTACCGTCTTCCAAAGGGATGGTATGGGACATGTTATTTGGGGATAATTTTCCCAAAGATATATCAATTAGAGGACTTGAAAAAGTTTCCGAAATTGTCTGAATTACATAGTACTAGACAAAGAAGAGAGACTGCTGCTGGTGTAGTAGGAGATATATTTGGGGCAATAATTCCTTCAGTGGGAGTTATCTTGAACTCCATAAAGATTCGAAAGTTGTCTACTATTGTGGATAACATGCTGACAAATTTTACAGGAGCTATACTCCTGATGGATACTGAACTTGCTGCGGAGAGGGCTATGACTCTTCAAAACAGGCTTGCTTTAGACATTCTTTTAGCGACAAATTGCGGAGTTTGTAAAATGCTTAATGAGTGTCATTATTGTGCTTACATACCTGATAATAGTAATGAGATTAGAAGTATGCTTACTAACCTAACAAGAGATAGTACAGATTTGAAGGAGCTGGAAGAACCTGGAGTTTGGGAAAAGGTTGGAAAGGGACTTACTAAAGTGGGAAGTTGGTTTAGTAATATTTGGCATGGGATATTGGCAAAAATAATACAGGGAATATTGATTGTTATAGCTTACTTATTTGGATTATGGCTGTCATGCAAAATTAGTAAAAGAATTAAATTGAAAATGGCAAGACAAAATAAGAGGTGGGAAGAAAAGAAAAGGGAGAAAATGTTCAGAGCAAAATTAGAAAGGGCAAAGTTGAGGGAAGAAATTGAGATGAGAGAATTCTAGGATGAAATTGTAAAAGAAAAGATTTGTGTGATGACAAGAGTCATCAGAGGAGGGATTATTGGAGTGTGACCTTTAAAATTAATATTAATATGAAAAGCTTGCAATATAATGTGTAATGAAGCAGCATAGAAGATATGTTAACCTAGAAAAATAATGTACGCGTTTGAAATGTGCCCACGGGGAGTGGCCACCAATGTATACGATGATTAATGAAACTGACTAATAATGAATTAACAATGTACTAATGTATGATTTTGTATTAGCATTAAGGATTTTGTATTAGGGTTTTGCTAAGTTAATCACTAGGCCTTAGTTAGCAAGGGCCTGGGCCTAGCTGCCTGGTCTCATATTAACTGTGTTTTTCTAACATGCAATGTGCTGCTTTCCTGAAGGACACGAATCTGTTCTTTTCCAGAAGCTAGAGATATGTGTGTAGCCGTAGTAAATTCTTTCTCATGGGACCCGACTTGCTCAAGGAGACATTCTTGCCGAATGCAACAGTGTAATTCGCAACAGGTGCAAGGTCGTCTGGACTAGGAGAAGACAATGGAACTACTGACTGGAGCCACAAGTGTAACTTTTCTTACCTGACATTCCACCTGTTGAAGACGTCAATCACAGGAGCCAATCAACTGCATGAGAACTGTGTTAGGTGAAAATTCTAGTAAGGTGTGTGACGGATTATTCGACAGAGATAATGATGCACCAAATATTGCCCAATGGGAAATTAGAGACTTGCTCAACAGTTTTGATATAACGGTGTGACCCGAAGAGAAGCCAGCCATTATCGAGCCATTACTTTGCCACTCATGAAGCCATTCTTTGCCATTCTGAGAGACTTTGTCTTTAGCTGTCTTATACTTTAAACCATCCTCATTCTACCCCCTTTTCCCGTAATGCACTTCTACTCCTTATGAGGGAAGAGCCTTCTCTTATTATGCCCTACTGAGACTTACCTGTCTGCCCTGGCTGATGGCGAATCGACTGATGTCCTGAAAACGAAGACTGACGCTGCTTGCTGACTCATTTGGATGGGTAACTATCTGATGAACTTGTAATTGTCTGTTTGCCTTTTCTTTCTAGGTACCAACTGCTCTTTTGATAGAGGCCATAGTTAGATGTTTTCCAAATTCATGTTGCCAAAGTGTTTATCATGAAGCCCAACATGCTGATGCTAATTCGAGGTTAGTTAAGGAGTTCACTAATGTTGGATGCAAATAGACAAATGACTGAATTCTTGCTTTGTTGAATAATGTACTAATGATACTCTGCTAAAGTTGACTCATGTTAACGGCGTGCTTTATTCTAATGTTCATGATCTACGCTTTGATAATGTTTTGCTCGAGTTGCCAAATTACAGTGGTTTTGATGTGCTTGCTATTGTTGAAACGAATAAACTTGATATTAGATTGTAACTAAGAGGGAATAAATATCCTAACTCTTACTAGATTTGTTGTGGTTCTTCATGGCTGAAAGGTAATGGTGCGTCCGCTGTATTGATCTATATTAAAGGTTATTGATTAACTGGATTGATTAGTTATTGTGCATATTGATAGAGTTATTGACTTATTGATTGTGATGCCAAAAGATATCTCGTCCTGGGAAGACCCCAAACGTGGTCAAAAGGTTCATTGGCCTAGACGTGTCTCCTTGTAAGATTACTTATCAAGATTCTGACGCGTTATCAGTTTCAACTGTGATACTTGAGCACAGGGTATTTGCACCTGTTGCATGGGCAGAACATTTTGCACTTGATTCACATTTTTCTGAAAATTTGGATTTGTACCTCTCATTCTTGGTCCTCTCACATTTTGAAATGTATTGACGTTGTTACCTTGCTGAACAACACCCTCTTGCACCATCATCGGACACTCCCGCTTCCGATGTCCCACGGCTCCGCAAATGTGACACGACAATAGCTCCTTCATCCCCTGCACATCATTCGGAACCACTACAGTATTCAAATCTGGACCACAGTTCCTATTGCCTCCACGACCCCTACCTCTCATCTCAGGCTGAAACAGGACATTTCCCTGCTGCTGTGGTATCTGTTGCACAAAATTTCCTTGCACTCCTGTTTGAGCTGCCTTAATCTGCATCACCATCGCCTTCTCTTTCAACTTTTTCTGCTTCAACTCAATCTTGTCACTGCAGTATTTTGCATACTGCAACACCTCATCAATCGGCTTCGCTTTCCAGCAAATCAAATGACTCTTAATCATCTGACCTATCTCAGGTCTCAGTCCTTCCACAAATCTGAACACAAAATGCAGCATGTCTTTCGGTTCAATCACTTCTTTGCCACTGTACTCCTTGAATGCCTTCAACAATCTCTCATATTACGCATGTATCGATTCATTCACCTCCTGCACTGTCCTGTCAATTCTCTGCCAATCAATGTTTTTTGGGCGAAATCCTTGTCTTCAAGAACTCAATCAACTTATTGTAATATTTCATTACCTCAGGAGACAGTGCACCTGTACTGTTATCTATCTCCGGTTCACTTTTTGGCCAATCTACAGCTCTCTTGCACTCAACCCACAGGTCAGCTGGAACCACTATCTCCAGTAATGTGTTCAAGTCTTCCTACAAACATTTCGCAAGTTTCACAAACCTGTATGTCTGCTGATACCACTCTACTGGTCTTTCCCTCTATTTTGGATAATCATTCATAAATGACAGAATATCACTCCTACTCCAAGGGACATGAACAAAATTTCCCCCTGGGATTTCCCTCATTGGTAAAATCTTTACCAGGTCCTTGTCCTGTTGTATAATTTCGGTCACTTCTAGAGAATCTCTTTTCTTTTTGTCTCTTTTCTTCACTCATCTGCCTTCGTACTTTTCTAATGGTCCTCAAACCTGAGCACTCCGCAGTAATTCTTTAAGGGGCGCCTTCATTCCGGCAGACCTCATGTGTCCAAAATCCTTTGCCTCAAAATCGAATCTGTAACTTCTCTTCAAATGCTTTGTTTTCTCAATTTCTATGCCATGCTTTTATGCCAAATCTGCCAATCTCTGATGCACTTTGCCAACTTCTCTCGTGATTCTTGGGCATAAGTATCTCAACTCTATTCAGTCAACTGCAGAGCTGTCAATCCCTGTAGCTAAATGTTACTCGCTTGAATTGGTGGCACCTGCTGTGCTGCATTGCATCCGGTGTCTGCGGTGTCCATAGCTTCAAGCTCTGACCTGCACTGGGTCCATTCACAGCATCTGGAAGTGCAACGAGTGGACTAAGATCTAACAAAGATCTAGATCGGTCAAAGGTCTGACCCACGCAAGAGACTACCTGCACTTCTTTATCTGGTCCCCTCCTCATTAGACTCTGGGACATCGTTCCTTGTTCTTTCATAATTGGTTTCTTCTGTGCAAATAATGGTACCGCTGGACCTACAGTAATAGGCAGCGATATTGCATCTGGGACTGCTCTGGCACCTGTACACTGTGGGAGAGTAACTCTCATACTCTGATTCATCACCGGAGTCAAGTTTGACTGTGTCCCTGTCATTGGCGTAAATCTTGGCATCCCTTGCGGCTGTACCTTGGGGAACAAAATCGGAGTCGGCTCAGTATGAACCAACAGTGGTCTCGGAAGCACTTGCTCAGTAGGTACCTGTAAGTTTGAATTCGTCTCTAAAATAGGCACACCAGGATAGATTCTCTGTATGGGTGGCGGATGCATCTGTGCCTGAACTACTGGAGTAGTCAGCACATTAGGACTACCTTGAACCACACCCTGTATCTGCCTATTATTAACCTGTACCAGATTCACTGTCCCTACGGCCTGTGCCGGGGCTGTTGCATCAACACTAGTACTCGGACCACTCTCATGCACCGCATACGGTGGTGGTCGATCTCTCAGTATTTGTGTAACAAGATCCTCAGCATCTGATTCCTCCTCTACTATGAAAGCCTTTCTTGCTTCCTTACTCTCGGATGGACTTTTGTTAGTCTTTCTAGTTGCCTTCTTTCCTTCCATCTCATCTTCCTGCGGAATTGCTAGAAACAACTTAACATCCTGCAATGTCACTGATCTCCATTTCTTCTGTTCCCAATCCCATCTTGCTTCCGCTAATGACTTTTCTACTTTTCTTACTCTCCTCTCAAATTTCATTTGGTGTTGCTGTCTAGCTACCAACTCCCAAACTGCTAATGCCTCAAACTGTGCTGGTCTCGGAAGGGGCTTTGATTCATATAGCGCCATCCGCAATTGCTCCAAAATTCTCAAATTAAATGCCCCATTTTCAGGAAACGCTAAGATCCCATTTTTCTCTGTCAACTTGCACCACTGCTTTTACCAAAGACATGGTGCGACACCTCGCTCCTCCATTACAATGTGAGCTGGTGTATTCTCTGGCGGGGTAGGCTCTCCTACGTTCGCTCTAATGTAAGTATCTCCCCTTAGGGCACTTTTCAACGCCTTGAAAAACGTCATCTTTTCTACCTTTATGCATTCAAAATCAAATCACGAAATTACCTTTACTCCCAAGATTCCTTTCACCCACGTTCTCAACCAATTGCCTCTCACGGACGGCTGCCAATCCGTGCACGACCCTTCTGACTAACTGACCTATCCCAGCATGGCTCCAATGACGTCACACTACCACGTACTTCGGCTGACAAAGTCTTGCGGCTCGTCCTCCAAAACTCCAATCCACACAAAACTAAATGCAAAATATTGCGAGCAGTAATCCAAAACCAAAAGAACAAAAACAAACCTGCTGGTTTACTACAGGAAGGTAACACAATCACTTCAGAAACCTTACGGATTTTCACTGATGGCCCTTTCGCTCATGCAGCTATTCCTCTTTCTCGGTCTCCCAGATTCGCAAGCAAAATTCGACCAGCAAATTTTACTCTCAACTGATCAATGGGTCTGTCCTGGTGCACAAAGGACTCGCCAAATCTCGGTCGAAATTTCCTCTCACCCACTTTACTCACACACTGACCCGTTGACCACGCCCGATCAACCTATTAAACCAGACCGATTACAACATATAACCAAGTGTCTCATGCACTTTTCAATATACTCTTAGACCACGCAGGGTCCGTACATCAACAACCATGTGGACAATTTTTGAGCACAAAGCGCCACACACATGTGAAGTTCGACGACTTCCCTACTCTCATACTCCGGAGTACACACACTCCTACTAAAACTTGAGTTGGAGTACGCAGATCCACTAAATCCTCCCATACGTCACAATTCACCTGCGATTTGCTTAAGTTGTGCAAGTGCAACCAATCTCTCTCACTGTACCACTAGAACGCTGAGAACATACCCAACACCACTAGTAGGATCTGGGAAAGGCATTTCTGGGCTTAAGAGAACAACATTTTCTCTGCAAATTCCATTTTGAAAAACAAAATCGAAATCTCTTTAATACTGACTCCTAACTGATTAATCTCAAACTATTACCATAACCGTAACACCTACCACTCTGCTCCGGACACTTATGGCAAGCTCCAAAATCCTCTTCTACCATGTCTGTTTTTTAAAATTGTTTATTTATGCATAGAAATGAACACATATAACTATGCACTACATTATAGCAGATTACATTTAAGGGAAATTACAGCCAGCCGACCGGCCAATGGCAGTACCAGTTTAAGACCCCAACCTGAAACCACACATTGTGCTCTGACCTAATAAGCATAGAGAAATAAAACATTTATGGTACTAGACTAGGTCGAACCCAACCACTGCATACTCAGTAGGTACATTGATTAGTGTCACCAACCACTACAAATTCAGTGCAGTACATTTCAATACATTAACTATCAAACAAACAGAACACTGTGATTATAGCGAGCACTGACAGAACAGAAGATAGTGCAACAAATGCCCAAACGACATCAAAGGCATCACGCACAAGAGGCCAAGGGGGGGGGGGGGCACCCAGGGGGGCAACTGGACAACAGTCCATATACAAGTCAAGGACAAAGATGAGGAGGAGGTCCACTCATGACGATCCCCACATCAAAAGCCAACACTGGAGACACACATACCATAAAACCCCCAAACTCACAGCTATGCCTCTATAACCCCCAACTCATTCCTTGAATGGCCTAACTATGGCCAGAGTTCAGCAAGTGGAAGCGTCTGTTAAGGGGTCTTCCCCCTCACTCTCTAGCACACCAGATAACTCATTAATCATGGCACGCCAGAGTTCCAAGTCGCGGTCAGCATGCTCATCCACTCTAACCTTTCGTAGGCGACACTCCTCAGCGGTAACCCATTGTTGGAAAATGGGTTATTGGTAAGGGCAGGTAGGTACCTACACCTAGCAACAAGCCACCAACCTCCACTTAGGTACAGTTAGGTCTCAGTAAATTAATCCCAGCTCAACCCTTGGTAGCTTGGCAACGAGCGTCAAGGCTTAACTTAGGAGACAGTGTGTAAAGCATTCAAATATCAAAAAACAGTAATTAAATAAAACACAGGAAACAGTTTAAAAATCCAAAACCAATTTATAAAAATAGTTTATAATTTTATCTTTAAAATGACACCAAAACGAATAAAATCGGATAAAGGGAACCGGAGATATGAATTTTTAAAGAATTATTATTTTTCTAGCGCTTAGAAACAAAAAGCGCCAATCGGGTCATCTGGTTGCACCACGACCGGGGCAAAGTCAAAGTTTCAGGCCGACTGCGATGGAGCCCTGCTCGGCTACAAGTCGCGGGAGGCCTCGGTTAAAAAGTTACCTTCTGACTTAGTCTTTATTTTGAAGATTTTCTTCAGCAGGACGAACCTGCCAGTCGAATCCGACCTCCTGGAGCCCTTGTCTGGATACGCGATGCTGGATTCCTCGGTGGAGATTTTTACCTTCGGACTTAGTCGTTTTTTCGAGGTGAAAATCCTTCGACCGGGGTAAACCTGGATCTTGATCCGACGTCCGTGGAGCCCTTCTCGGATACGATGGCTGGGAGGTCCCGGTCAACTTTTTACCTTCGGACTTAGGGGGTTATTCTAACTTTGGAGGAGTGTTAATCCATCCCAAAAGTGACGGTAAAGTGACGGATATACCACCAGCCGTATTACGAGTTCCATAGGATATAATGGACTCGTAATACGGCTGGTGGTAAATCCGTCACTTTTGGGACGGATTAACACCTCCTCCAAAGTTAGAATAACCCCCTTAGTCTCTTTTTCGGAGATATTTCTTTACCGGGACGAACCACCAAGTCAGGCCGGGTCGCGGTTGAGGCAAGCCGGCTAGAATTTCCACAGCGGGTCGGTCCCTCTCTGGAGCTTTTTTACAAAAATTCTCAAATCTTCTCCAAACTTCTGGGGCTTCACCCAGATGTTCTTTTAAGGTTCTTTTGGGGTCCACAGCTCACCCCAAGGGTCCAGAAGTTCTGAGATGGTCCTTGGGGGGTGCGGACTTCAACTCCCAGAATGCACCTGGCGCAAACTCCTTTTTGGCCACTGGACAGTGGTCAGCTGGTCATTTTTCAGGAGTTGGTGCAGGGGGACTCTGGATAGCAATTTTTCACCTGTAGCAAACAGGGAGTCCCTCCTTGAACCAGTTGAAGCCAGGCAAAGTCCTTCTTGTGGTGAAGCCCAAGTGTGCAGCTGGTGCAGTCCTTCTGAGTGCAGGTTCCAGGTGCAGGCCAGGGGTCCAGCAGGGCAGTCCTTTTTCTCCTTTAGTTCTTTTCTTCTTGAAATCTGGCGGGGATCTGAGGTGTGGGTGCAGGTCTGCCAGTTTTATCCTTGCTCCTGGGTGAAAAGCAGGGGGGTCCTGGTTCTCCAATCAGGTACAGGGTCGTCCCCCTGTGATGACCACTTCCTGGGAAGTGTGGCAAAAATCCATCCCAGTGGGCAACATTCTCTAAAAATCCAACATGGCTGAATCTGATTTTTGGAGGTTACATCTGGCTGAGCCCACCCACTGGTGTGGCTAAAAATCATAAACACACCCCTCTCCTGCCCTCTCCTAATCTAATCAAGGGGGCACCTAGCTGTCTGGGGTTGCAGGATGTGGGGGTGTTGCTGGTTGCTCCAAATGTCCTTCTCTGCCTTTGAAGACCAGTTTGGCAGCCCTCCCCCTTCCTGCCTCACCATCTGCTGAGGGGAGATTCTCTCCCACAAGCACATTCCTTTGTGTGAAGCCAGGCCACTTCACACCTCATCAAGGCAGCTTGCCTAAGCTGCTGCAGGCTGGCCAATCAGAGCACAGGCAGCAAAAACAATGCAGGGCTGAAATTGGCAACTTTTTAGGTAAAGTCTATAACTCTTTACCTGAACAAGTTATATTAAATCCAACAACTGGAAGTTGTGGGATTTATTACAACAATGAATTTGATACCAAATTCTTGGTATGCAACATTTAAGGAGACTTTAAAATTTAAAATAAAGTCTCCCCATTCTAGCCTAGGAAGGCCATTTACTTCAATGAGGGAAAAACGAATTTGGCTGTTTTTACCTCACCAGGGTTTATAAATCTATTTTTATAAAGTCCCTGCTTATAGTTACATGGCACCCAGCCCTAGGGGCACATAGGGCACACCTTAGGGGTGACTTATATGTAAAAATAAGGTAGTTTAAGACTTTGGAAGTACTTTTAATTCCAAAGTCGAATTTGCATATAACTTTAATTTAAAAGCAGCCAGCAAGGCAGGCCTGCCTTTAAAATGACACTGGGCACCTCAGCAGTGCACCTAGGTGTGCACCACCTATGCTGTGGTCCCTAAACCTACATGCCCTACCATATACTAGGGACTTATAGGTAGGTTAACTTAGCCAATTATAATTAGCCTAATTTGCATATCCATTTTACACAGAGCACAGGCCCTGGGACTGGTTAGCAGTACCTAGGGCACCATCAGAGTCAGGAAAACACCAGCATAAAGTGGAAAATGGGGGCAGAAAGTTAGGGGGCCTCTGCAATCAGCCCTGTTCTCTCACACCCATTCAGCCAAGTCACTCAGCCAAGCAGCACGCAGCGGGGGTGTTTGCTAGCCCATCAGATCGCAATACGGCTCTTCGCCAAGATAAGCCCCAGCTGTGCAAATCTATACGCCTTTTTAGAGACAGGGAGCAGGCCCAGCAAACATTGTTTCATCTTTGCCTGCACTCGCACAGCGGTGACCTCCCTCAGTGCCTCTACTACCTGACGGCAAAAGGGTTGGACAGAGCTACAGACCCTTGCCATTTGATCAAATGAAGCCAACGGCGCCCCACAATGGCCACAGCTGTCAGGTATTGAGGGGGACATTCTATGCAAGCATTGAGGTGTCAGGTATGCTCTTTGCAAGTAATAGAAGTGCGTCAACTTAAATTGAGCATTGCTAGTCGCATCCCTCACCAGTGAACAGGCTCTATTCCATTCCCCATACGTGAGCGCCACTCCCAGGTCAGCTTCCCTGCAGCCCCTGCTCCTCTGCGTCCCAGTTAGCCTGTCACCCTTGAGAGCTTTATAAGTTCGGGACAGGAGACCGCGGTCACCTCCATGGTCAAGAAGAGTCACCAGGAGGTGGAATTCAGCTGGCTCCTCCGGAAATGACACCCAAATCCCTCTGGCCATCCGCGAAATGTTTGCATACTGTAGAAACTGCCCCCGACCCACTCCAAACAGGGACTGCGCTTCTTCCCTTGTAATGAACGTGCCATTGTGATATAAGTCACCCGCATTATTACAAACCCCTGCGTGCCACTTTGCAAAATCCATCACCTCAGCGGCCTTGACAAAGGGTCGGATCCACCATAGTGGAAGCAGGTGTGCGTACGGCGCCCTGCGTAGAACCCGCACAACCGCACTCTCCGAAGCTCTCAATACCTGTTCCACCAAATAGGGGGTACCCTGCGGAACCTTGGAGCCCCCCATTAGTATATGCGGGAGACGCTCTGCACAGACAGAGCCAGCTAACAAATCCTTTTCCCAATTGGAAGTGTCCTCACGCCATCGGACTGCATACTGTAGTAACCCCGCTAGGTAATATAGTTAGAGGTCTGGCAGTCCCAAACCCCCACTAACCAGGTCCAATTTCAAGAGTTCCATGCGGACTCTACATCTTTTGCCTGCCCAGACTAGAGGTAATAGCAATTTATCCAGCTGCTGGAATAATGAAAGAGGAAGCTCACAGAGTGAATTCTGCATAACATACAGGCACCGGGGAAGAACGATCATTTTACTAAGTGCAATTCTGCCCGTAACCGATAATGGGAGAGAGGTCCAGAATAGAACAGAGGTGCGGAGGCCCTCCAGTACTCTTCCCATGTTTAAAGTAAATTGCAGCTGTGGGGAGTGCGTCACTTGAATGCCTAAATATGAAAAGGACTCAATCTCCCAGGACAGCCCCAAACAGGGTAACTCTGGCGCCACCATCGTCGACAGACCTGCCATCGGGAATAATATAGTTTTGTGCCTATTGACTCGGACGCCCGACACCGGCCCAAAAATGTCCATCATAACCAACAAGAGGGGGACTGCTCGCTCCGGGTCTGTGACATACACCAGGGCATCATCTGCATACAGTGATATTATATGCGTTCTTGTCCCCACACGGATGCCCCACCTATCCAGCCCAGACCGCAGTTGTGTGGCCAGAGGCTCCATAGCCAATGTGAACAGCAGTGGTGACAAGGGGCACCCCTGCTGTGTGCCTCTTTCAAGAGTAAAGGACTCTGACACTATCGCCGCCGTACGCACTCTCGCCCGAAATGCTGTATACAAAAGATGCACCCAGGACAGAAAGATGGGGCCAATACCCATCCTGCGCATCACCTCCCATAAGTATTCCCAGGATAAGGTATCAAACGCTTTCTCCATAACAAGAGCCACCAGGGCTGCGGGAAACGTGGAGTCACGGGTCTCATGTAGTATGTGTTAAGCACCGTATATTCATATGAGTCCCCCTCCCCAGTATTAATCCGCATTGATCTCCCTGTACTAAATGTGTCACACCACTCGACTCAAACGAGAGGCCAAAACTTTAGCTAATAATTTAACATTAACATTTAGCATGGATAACGGTCTATAGGAGCCTGGGTCGTCAGCCACCTTCCCAGGTTTCGGTAGCATGACTATCAATGCTTCCCACATGTTCTCCGGGAGAAGGCCCACACTATGCGCCTCATGAAGCATTTCCAACAGTTGCTGCAGAATCACAGGGGATAAGTTTGGTAAAATTCGACTGGTAGCCCGTCAGGACCAGGCGCTTTCCCGGACGCCATACCTCCCAACGCCTCCACCAGGTCGTCCAAAGACACCTCTCCCTCCAATTCCTCCGACTGGGCCTCCGTAAGGCGAGGCATCCGGAGACCATCCAAGTACTCCGATATCCGGGTCACACCTACACCACATGGTGTGGCATAAATATTCCGCAGGTGCGAATTCACCCGCAGCTGTCCTAAAATCTTTTCTCCAGAAGAACCGCAGAGCATCTGGATGATGGGAATGGGACGCTCACACCGGAGGAGCCAAGCCAACATATGCCCTGAGTGGTCCCCTTCACAAAACAGCCGCTGCATATAATTCGGGTGGACATAATTATCCAGTCTATCCTAGAGGTCTACAATTCTGCCACGCACCTCAAGACAATCCGACTCCGACGCGTCGCAGGTATCTACTTGACGCTGTAAGGCTGCCAATACATCTTCCTGTTGCGCAAGCTCCTGATCCAAGCGCTTTCTGATACCATACGTTTTACTGAGGCTTTCCCCTCTGATAACTACTTTCAATGCCTCCCATTCGATGCCTCGGCCGGAGCCGTACCCCAAGTTGTACTAAAATAACCATTCAGCACACATTGAAGGTCTTGTTTATATTCGGGATCACCTAGTAGGTCAGGCCGCAGACGCCACAAGGGGATCGCAGGCTTGGGTATGTGTGTTTTGCATTGCAAAAGGAGAGGGGCATAGTCCTATAAGAACCGGACCTGATAAACAACTCGGCGGACGTCAAGTGATCCGTCATTGGCAAGGAGAAATCTATCCAGGCGGCTGTAAGCCCCATGGGTGGGCTTCTAACACAAGAATATTTTAGAGGTGGGGTACATCTCTCTCCACACATCTACAAAGTGTAACTTCCTCATAAGATTCTGCAATTTGGCATTTGCGGCTTAGTGTTCATCTTTGGCAGGTCCCTATCTAGTACTCCATCTAGGACACAATTAAAATCACCAGCCCACAAAATGGGCATCCCAGTGTAAGATATTAATTCCTGTGGAGTTGATGATAGAACCCCGCATCATCAGTGTTAGGGGCATAAATATTCAAAAGACAGAGCTCCCGTGTAAGAATATGTATCGGCATTGCACATCCGCTTTTAGACTTCTTAACGTAAAGGGAGTCCCGGGAGCAATCCAAACAGAGACCCCCCTAGTGTAGGAGGAATAGGTCGCCGAATAAAACTGCCCCCTCCACTTTTTCTGCACTTTTTGCGCTTCATTTTCTACCAAATGAGTCTCTTGTAGGAGAGCAATATGTGTACATCAAGCCGCTTACGATATGTATGTACTCTGTAGCGCTTCACAAGGAAATTCAATCTTCTAACATTCCAAGTAACTATGCACATCAGGGTACCCACCATATTCTGTTCCACTCCACCTGGTCCACTTCAGTACTCGACAGCCCCCTCCCCACCAACATGCAGACCCCCCAAACCGCCCCCCCGGCAAGGCACATGCGCATCCCGATGATCCGATGCCTTCTCAACATGCCCACAGTGCTCACAGTGTCAAAAACAGAATGCCAATTCCAACTAGAACCCACATAACACTCCCCATTCCACCCCGGGTAAACACCTCCCACAACTAGTGTCTGCTCAATCGTGTGTGTACCCCGCTATCACTTTTAGTGCCCAGAAGTGGGGAACAATCGGCACTCTCGCTCGATAACAGAGGGAAGACCCCGAGCATCGACCCAGAACCAAAGTATTTGACTCCAACCACAACAAAAGGTCCAATGAATCATTCAGGTGACCTCAGCTTCCCCTTCTGGAGACAAACCACTCGTGACACAGGGGGATCCAGAGCACGAGGATGCTTCTGACGTGACAGTTTGTACCACCGTTTTAGCCTCCTCACGCTTCTGTCTCCTACGCTTAAGACTCAGAGTACCGTCCGAGCGCACAATCACTCGGCTTCCACGGCCAGCACAATGGCATCTGGTACTTCCGTGCGCTACAGTACGCACTTCCGCTGTCTCTCGGAGTCTCCCACCACTCTCCCCCCGCAGGGATTCCTGCGTTCCTGTCCCATCATTCCGCTCCAACCAGTCCCATGCTGTTTCAGGAGACTGAAAGAAATGTGAGCGGCCCGCATGAAGAACCTTCAACTTGGCTGGATACAACAACATATAAGTATAGCCCAGGTCTTTTAGCTTACGTCTCACACCACTGCACCACCCTGGTGTAGTCAGGAAAAAAGCGGATAGTGTGATTCTCAATTGTAGGATCTCCATGTTTGCGCACCTCCTACAAGATTGCGTCGCGGTCTCTATAGATAAGGACTTTGGCTCTGATCGTTCGTGGAGGGGCCCCCAGTGGCCGCGACAGTGCTAAGGCCCTGTGTGCACGCTCCACCACAAACACAGCCGACAAGGGGGCGTCAGGAAACGATTTATGGATCCAGTCCTCTAGGAAGGCCTCAACATTCGCCCCCTCTACTTCTTGGGGGAAGCCCACTATACGGAGGTTACAGCATCTCGCCCTACCCTCCGCATCCTCGACACGCGCTTCCAGTTTGCACATTTTAACTTCGAGGATGGCCACGAAAGCCTTTATCATGTCCACATCAAACTGCATGCATGTCACTTGTTGCTCAGTGGCCACCGATCGTTCCACCACTACCTTAATATCGGCTCTCAGCAGGTTGACATCTACTTCTATGGCCGCAATCTGAGTTTGTGTTGCCCGACTAGATGACTCAATAGCAGCCAGGATTTGCGCCCGGTGGGCTCTGCTCCCTTCTCCAAGGTACCAGGGGGATCTTTTTGCAGACTTGCTCCTGAACTCTGCGTTGTGTATTGATCCATCCATGTTTGCTGCGTTCCCTTATTTGCTCTGTCTTTGCCCATGGTGCACACTTGATGAGGCGCTTGCTACAAGCGAATGCTCCCAGTGCTGTGCACCACACTACCAGTGCAAGTGGTCGAACTCTGTGCCCTCACCACGCACCACTGCCTGGTCCCTAACTGCCTCACCCTCACCGGACCACTACAGGGCGAACACTGGCACAGGCAGTAGCAGCGCAGGCATCGTTCTCAGCTCAATGTGGCCGTCTCACAACCAGCCAGCCCAGCACTCCAGGAGCCGGGCAACACAGGGCTGCCAAATCGGAACACTGCCATAGGAGGGGTACACCCCCAGAACTAACTCAGCGACAGTCCCCAGCTACCTTTGTACGTTCAGTGCAGCTCTGTACGTCTCCGGCAGCTCAAGCGCCCTCTTCAGCTGGCCAACGAATGACACCCTGCAGCATCCAATTCACCGTGATGGGCCTCCAGGCCTGTGGGAGGGCCCACCTCCAGCTCCATGCAGGGGTGGGAACAAAGGGTGGTGCAGTGCCAAATCACAACTGAGTCCATACCTTGAAGGCCCTCGAGACAGGGTCGCTCCCCCTAGGTTGCGCCTCACCACTGTTTCAATCAGTCGATTTTGACTGATTTTCAGAACTCGCCTGCGATCGCGGCCACCATCTTGGGGTCAGGCGCCTGCCACCGGTTTTTGGTGCTCCTCTCATCCTCCCCTCTGCTCCAGGGGCCCAGTGCGGCAGGATCGTGTAGGATGCCGGATCGGGCCCGGGAGCACTCCTCTAGTGCTGCCGGTCGTCCATCTTTCCGGCCACGCACCCCTACCATGTCTGTTAATGCATTGGACCTTAATAAGTAAACTTACAAGGGGATGCTTATCGGTCGATGAACCTTTTGACTAGTTTAAGATGTTCTTATCATAGTTCCAGAGCAGAAACAATCATCAGTACACAATAATCAATAATCATTAGTCAAATAATCAATGGAGTCAGTAAATTACACACACCATGACCTTTCAGCCATGCATAACCACACCTTTAATTAAAGAGTAATATGTTTATTTCCCTATTATTAACAATGCTAAAGTCATGTAGATTAATCTCCAGTTCAAATCAAACGCAATTAATAATAATTGTTAACCAAAAATACGCCAGAAACATGATGGAATCAAAGCTTGAATCACAATGCATTCTAAAGCATCAGCACAAATCCTTAGTAAAACAGATTTCAATAAGACTGCAATATCCATAGAGTTCAGCAAAATAGTTCATCAACCATTTGTCCCTGCAAATTTGTCAGTCGTCATATGAATAGCCTCAACTAACCCAGATTAGCATCAGCATGTGGGGCTTCATGCAAAAACAATTTAGAACACAAATTTGGAAAAAAATAAACCTAAAGAAAACTATTAAGACAGCACAGTTGGTACCTAGAAAGAAAAGGCATAAAAATGTACTTCAATCACATTGTCATATCTACCTATCCACAGTATGGGTTAGCAAGCAGAATCAGTCTTTGTCCTCAGGTCATCAATCAATCTGCAAACCATCAGGCTCTCAGTCAGAGAGTATGAGCCCAGTGACAGAATCTCAAATCTATTCTTCTCCCAAAATCACTCTAGATCTCTGGTCTCATCGTCTGTCTATGTTCCCTCTGTCACGTTGTTATATCAAAGTCACCCAAACTATCCCCTAATTTCCAATTGGTCCCAGTTAGGGGCACTATGAAAGACTATGTTGCTGGTGATCATACTAAGGACGTCTTCAGAAAGGACATCAAACCTGGGGAAACAGAATGAGAACAAAGTTAGATATATAAAATGGCCTTCCGGACAGATATGGGAAATTGCTGTATTCCACTTTTACGACTCCGATGTGCATCATGATTTTACCATCACATAATTTACATAACTCTTAGTTTATTTAGTATGTAATACTCAGATACTACTGTGAATTGTAGACGTCAAGATATACGTTCTCTGCCCGGTCAGATCCCATATTGTTGGTGAATAATAAGTAAAAGTAAATAAGCCCTCTGGAATGACTGTTGTGATAAAGCATACCTGGATAGGATTGGTAAATATAAACCTATCAACATACATCGACGTTATTTAAAACTCCACAAGTAAAACTTGAGATTTCCAACTCTAAGGCACAGCTTTAAAGAATGAGTAACTTGAAATTACATTTTAAAATAAATAAATTCATCTTAGCAAGATACCTTGGAGGTCTGGGAGAGCTAGGACACCCATTTAGGGTAAGAGATGAGCCTTATAAATATGAATCATCGTCATTTTCCTCAAGCTAGTCAAATGTTTCTGCTGTCTGAACATGAAGCCACCGCATATCAATGTATCTCTTGCCTCTTAGGACATTAGAGCAGACTTTTTTAATACGGCTGTGAGCTTAGCATTTACACCTAGCAAAAGTACTTTGACAGCTATGACAAAGTGCAACTAAACACTTGCAATATTAACATTAGAATAACATTAGAGGGATTATACAAGTGAATGCTGATTCCAATGTGTGTCTCTCTGCTGCTGCAGCACACCTACTTTAAACGTAACTAGAAATGATTGTGTGAACAAGGCCAGACGTTATGCATGTTATATTATTCGTATTTATAAGGCATGCATTCTGTCCTTGATGTGGCCTAAAAGTGCCAATCGGGTTTGTTTTTTTCTTGCTCTAGTTTCAAGGATTTAATCACAGACCGGACTCTGGCGCTGTTTGCGAGTTTAGGTAAGTTGCAGGTAAGGTGAATGTGTTTGATGTTTTATTGCAGGTAATTAGGGCCCGTATTTATACTTTTTTTAGCGCCGCATTTGCGCCGCTTTTTGACGCAAAACGGCGCAAACCTACAAAATACAATGGTATTTTGCGAGTTTGCGCCGTTTTTGCATCAAAAAACGACGCAAATGCGGCGCTAAAAAAGTATAAATACGGGCCTAGATGTGCTCTAAGGTCGTTGGGTGTGGCAGGAGGCCTAGCTAACATGTTTACATGACAACCTGGGAATTTGGCCCTGCACAATGTGTGTCCTTTGTGCGCATTAGGCAGTGTTGCAGAATCTTGACTTTCATTTACTGGCATATCTTATCATAAACAATTGTGATGTCTCAGTCCGGAGCCCTGTACCTGTTTTTATGCACGTGCAGCGTCTAAAGTGAATTTATTTAATCTGAGACAGAGCTTGATTTTTAGACAGTACAGTTTGAAAACAGTGAGGAGGGCCTTCACCTTTCTATTTCTCAGCTCTGCTGTCTAAAGTAATCCACTACCTCAAATAACTATTGAAACCAATTAATGCAGGGCAAGTGCATAAAAGCAGGTGTTCAGCTCTGCACTGACCACCTTTCCCAGCTGTGATGGCTATAAGGATCAACCAACTCAAAGACATAATGAATCAAATGAATGCACTTTAGGCAGTGCGAGTGCATAAAAGCAAGTGCTGAGCCCTGCACTGAGCCATGCACGTGTTAATGATATGGCCCTGTGTCTGCTTTGGGTGTTTTAGTCATGTACTCCTTGATGGTGTGTGTTAATGGTACTGGAGAATGCTGCTTTGGGCATTGATATACATTTACGAAGTACATCTGTGCAGTGCTAAATCCCCATCTTTTGTGTGGTGTATACCCAGACTTTAGCCCTTTCTGTTTTTGCTGGTTGTACAGCTCTGTGCACTTTACTCCTACTAACCAGTAGTAAAGTGCATGTAGCTCCCCTGTACACATGACTGAATTGGCATAACTCTAATTGCATAAGTAAGTTACCTATAAGCCCCTCGTATATGGTACAAAGTGTTCTTAAAGCTTGTAAGTTAAATGCCACTAGTGGACTGTAGCCCTCATTGTGCTATCGACGATAGTGGTGGTGTAAACTTGACTTCAGGTCTACCATTGTAGCCTGAGTTGAGCAGTTTAAAAACTACAATTCAATCTGACAAAATAAGCCCCCTTGACAGGTGTACTCTTCTCTTTTTTAGACATTAAAACGTCAACCCTGTGTATGCTTCATAACCCGCCAGGCAGGGTGCATGTTATTTAAAAGGTGAACATGTAGAAATTTAACGTTAAACACGTCCTTACAGTGGCTAGTTCCCAAAAGCTGTTTTCAATGTAGTAAGGCTGGCATGTTCCATAAAGAAACACTGGAATGCAATTTTAAATTTAATAATAACTCTATTTTTTGCTAGGAAACACCTAGAAATGTAATTCTTGGATTCTGTAATATGTATTGACATCCCAATGCACTGCCAAAGCCAGATTTGAAATACATATTATGGAAATGCACATTTAGAAACTTACCTTTTCTCTGCTTAAAACTTCTGGAGGCTTATTTGAGTTAGCAACCAGCTGCAGCCCATTGAATGCTGAACCCTGAATGAGATATGAAAGTTGCTCCCACAACAGAGACAAAGGCGGTGATTCTAACCGCGGCGGGCGGCGGTCGCCGCCCGCCATGCGGTTACCGCCAAATGACCGCACCGCGGTCACAAGACCGCGGCGGCCATTCTGGCTTTCCCGCTGTGCTGGCGGGCGACTGCCAAAAGGCCGCCCGCCAGCACAGCGGGAAAGACCCAGCAACGATGAAGCCGGCTCCGAATGGAGCCGGCGGAGTTGCTGGAGTGCGACGGGTGCAGTAGCACCCGTCGCGAATTTCAGTGTCTGCTACGCAGACACTGAAATTCTTTTTGGGGCCCCGCGGCACACCCTACCGCCATCCTGTTCCTGGCGGGAGACCCGCCAGGAACAGGATGGCGGTAGGGGGTGTCAGAATCCCCATGGCGGCGGAGCGCGCTCCGCCGCCATGGAGGATTCTCAAGGGCAGCGGAAAGTCGGCGGTACACCGCCGACTTTCCGTTTCTGGCCGCGGCTGAACCGCCGCGGTCAGAATGCCCAGCGGTGCACCGCCAGCCTGTTGGCGGTGCTACCGCGGTCATTCGCCCTGGCGGTTTTTACCGCCTGGGTTAGAATGACCCCCAAAGTCCTGTGTGTGGGATGATGTTTCTATTCCCCCAGCAGTATGACCACTTGGACAGTGCACAGGAACTTAATTAACTTCTCTCTATGTCAGATGCAAGCTTCAGATGACACCTGCACAGGCCCTAGTCAGGCAGACCCCAATTCCAGTGGAGAGATAGCTTTCCACGGGGCTGGTCTGAAGTGACCACAGAGGGGTTGCTAATTTCCTTAGCCACACCTCAGGGGTTGGCACACAGGCTCTGCACATAGGGTTTCATCACCTTAGATTACGGCAGAGAAGGGTACTGTAGGATTTTGTTTTACAGTAGAACCCACAGGAAATGCTGACAAAGTAGGAAGGATAACCCCAGGGAACTTTGATCCCATTGGTTAGGGAGGAGCAATAAGTCACCCCCACCCACGAGCTAGTGCCAGGCATAAAAGTGGCATCTCCAGTGCCCACCTCAGAACACTAATGGACCTGAGGAAGATCAGAAGGAATACAACTGCTCTCTCTTGTACCCAGGACAAAGACCTGGACTCTAAGGATATAAGGCTGATCTTCTGTTCAAGCTACAGGAACAAAACAAGCCACAAGAGGCCATTCCAGTAACAGCCCAGCTGACCATTTCCACCTGGACCTACCTTGGACCCTGCTGTTGCCCTCTAATGGAGGGAGTCCAGACCCCCCAAGTGCTGTTCCTGAGGTCCTAGAACCCCAGCCTGTGTTGGGCTGAACTTCTCCTACCACCCCTGAAAGCCTGGGACTGAAGACCTCCAGAGGACCAGGACTAACTTATCAAGTCAATCCAACAGTGATGCATTGACACTGGGCTAGAGATTCAGGTTTCTCCCACTCTAAGTTTTTTCAGCAGCAGCACATCTGGTACAGTAAGACCTCCCTGAGAAGGTATCTGGCCTTGTGTAGCACACTTGGGCTACAGTCTGAAACCTTACCCCACTGCAAGAATATAAGTTCCAAAAAAGTGACAGGGTGTGAATGAAGAAAATTTGGACAAAGATGCCAAAGTATCCGGCTGATGAAGCAGCTTCCTTGGGCTTCACTAGGACCTCGTCTAATGGCTATCCCACTTTCTGGAGACCTCCTTAGCTACAGCCTGCTGCCTTGCTCCACTGAACACTTCCATTTTTAGCACTATGGGCCTGATTTAGATGTCGGCAGACGGGAATACTCCATCATAAACGTGGCAGGTATCCTGTCTGCCATATCACGATCCCATGATATCCTATGGTGATCGTACTACAGCAGACGGGATATCCATCACGTTTGTGATCGAGTATTCTATCCACCAACATCTAAATCAGGCCCTAAGTCCCAAGGTAAATCTCCAACCAGGTTAAACCTGCTTTTTCTATCCGACCCATGCTCAATTGTGGTCAGCATCAGATCCGCCTAGGGTCCCAGTCACTTGTGACGCATTGACCATGGTTAGCGCTCAATGCTTTTTATCACTATTTTCATTTTCATTTAAAACTTTAAATACTCATATCTCTACTTCCCCTTATTAGATTTTTGTTATTGTGGTGTCATTTAATTTGGTAAAATGTACTCTATTTTCCTAAATTGGTTTGGAAATGTTCTTTTGTTGTGTTTTAACTTTATTACTGGTTCGCTACTACATAAATACTTCATACGTTGCCTCTAAGTTAACCTCATCTGCACTGTGCCATAACTACCAAAGGGTTGAGCTCAGGTTTATTTATTACATTAGTGGTTCAGCCTCACAAATATATACTTGAGGTGTGTAGTTACCCCTTCATTTAATACTCCAATGCTGTCACAATGCAATAACCACCTACCTCTCATATCTCTCATTGACTGTATGCTTGTCTTTGACCCTATATAGCACTTCATTGCCTTTTTGGCTAGATTTCTGCTGTGGAAATAGCACATATTTATATACATTCATACATACATACATACATACATACATACATACCTAGATACATACATTATTAGCAATCAAAGGTAGACAGAGTAAATAGCAGTAATTTAAATTGTGTTGATTGTGAATTGCAGAGAAGGCATAGTTACACAGATCCAACAAAGGTCCAACAGTAGGCATGTGCCTAAACTCAATGTAATAGTACTAATATGCAACCACAGCACCATTGGCTGCCCTCCCTTTGACCATAGTGCACTTGAGATAAGGAAACACAACAGGCAGGGACAGACTAAGAATGAATAGTGTGCAAGGCACCTCCACTTAATGTGTGTAGCTGCTAAAAAGAGTCATGCACATGGACGTTTTCCAAAGTCTAACAGGGCAAAGATTCATTAGAGGGCAGTGGGTGAGCAGTGACACCAATCACTAGTCCTGGGATAAAGAGGGAAAGATGTCCTTGAGTTACCTTGGCACATTAAGGATAAGGGCCGCACACACTGGGCTTTGCAGGAAAGAGCAAAGCAGGTTCATGGCAGTGGGACAGATAGGGCATCCAGAATTAGGCCACAGTGAAGAGGCCGATAGACTCACAGCTAGAGGAATAGCGAGACTGCAGCAAGGCATAACCAACAACCATTTACTTTAAGAGCCACACTATGGTACAGCCCAGATTTTTTATGAAAATCCAGAAGTCTGACAAACTGGATTGCCTGGAAGTGCAACAGCAGTGGGGCATACAAGAGGGGTAAACCCTCAGTCTGAACTGGCTCCCAAGCCCTAACCAGCGGCCAGTTCTGTTGCACCAGTTATATTCCAATGCTGGAAACACCACAATGCATATTGCCTTAATCATGGACTGTACCACAACTGCTAACACTCTGTCAGTGCATCACAAGTAAAGGACTGAAGCACCACTTGTTCTGCTATCATTAGAACTTGCACACAGTTAACAGGGTGCCTGAATCCTCCCTGGAAGCACCTTCAAGGTTCCAGACAGGGACGCAAACACAGACCTTTTTGTACCTCAATCCTTCAATGGAGCACCCCTCCATTATAAGCACTGCATCTCACAGCTCTGCTACAAAGTAGAGAGGCGGCCAGGCAGTTTGTTTGCCTGCTTTTTGCCTTCTACACTGCTTACAACAGGTAGACTGTCATTGCCTGTGGGACAAAATGCAGAATTTGGGGATCCCAGTTCAACTCATTCCTCTCATTACCCATGGGCTTGAGCTGAGGTCCAAATAGATCTGGGAAAGTTTATGGCAAAAGAAATCCTCACACATAAGGGACTGGGGAAAGTTTGTCTTCTTGTGACTCCTGTAGTGTCATGCTGGACACAAGTGAGCCCATTTGCACATAGTAGCTTGCCAGCCACTCTCTGAGGGCTGCACTTTAAACCCACCACACACCCGTCCAACACAGACGTCACCGGTCAGGTGACCCTGCCAATAAAGTAGCCCAGTTGCACGTGTTCGAGGACAGTTATGCATAGTACACCTGTGTCTGTGTGGTCCTTTACTAAGCATGTGGGCCAAGGGCCCAGAACATTATAACTCTGTTGTTTACATTAGTCCAGTTGACTTGCCTAGCATGCTGGAGAAAAAAGAGCCTTTCTGTTGAGACTTGCGACCATGATCTTAACACCTAAATGCTGAATGAGATGCTGGTGTACTGTGATGGGATGACGTATTTAGGCCCTGATTTATAATTTTTGATGCAAATCTGCACTAAGGTTTGCATCAAAAAGTGTAGCGCCGGCTTGCGCCATTCCAGGATGCCAGCCGGGCGCCATATTAATGGAATAGCGCAATCTGGCGCAAAGGGCGGGCTATCATCAATAAAATTGACGTTAGCCAGGTGGGGGTGGGGGTGGCGGTATGGGAGATGGGTGTTTAGCACCAAAAAATCATGCTAGGCTGGTTAGAGTAAAAAAAGATGACTCTAACCAGATTAGCATAATTTTATGGCGCTAAGCCTACCATGCCACATGCCTCCTTAAAAAAGGCAGGAGTCATGCACACCACCCCAATGGCCAGATTAGGGGACAAGGGTCCCCTACACATGGCCATTGCACCCTGTGCCATGTATGGGGGCCCATTACTGGACCCCCTATGGCATTTTAAAAAAAGGTAAATACTTATCTTTACTTAGCTGTACTTACCTGGGATGGGGTCCCCATTCTCCGCTGTCCCTTTGGTGTGGGTGGGGGTGTCCCTTGGGCCTGGGGTGGGCACATGTGGACTCATTCCATGGTGTTCCACCATGGAAATGAGCCCACAGGCCCCCTAACGCCTGCCCTGACCCAGGCGTTAAATAATAGTGCTAAGCAGGCTTAGTGCCATTATTTAGGCCCGCCTCCCTCCCGTGCACAATTTTTGCACAGGAGGATAAATAAGACGCACAGGCCTTAGAGTAATTTTTTGCCCGGTGCCCGGGAACGCCTACCTTCCATCTCATTGATGCAAGGTAGTTTTCCGCAGGCAAAAAATGACTTTAACTCCAATATGTTGACGCTAGATGGGTATAGCGTCAAAATATAAATATGGAGTTAAGTTTGTGCTGAAATAACGTTAAATAAAATGACGCTATTTCAGCGCAAACAGAGTCTAAATATGCCCCTGATTCTTAAAACCTATATTATGGTTATAGCGAGTCAGCCATTGTCTGTGGTAAGTGTATATAAACATTTAGGTGTGGTTTTTAGCAACAAACTCGCTTGGATAGTTCACTGGTAAACTACTACTGAGTGTGTCCTCCAGGCAATGAATGGTGCCTGGAATTTAATTGACTGTATGGCACAACTCAGTTAGGCCTTGGTGAGGAGTTTACAACCAAAAAAACATCCCTATGTCATTTTAAAGCAAAAAGATTAAGTAATCAGTGCCATTGATTTACAAATATGGAATTGTAAGTAGTAGTAGTAGGGATACATTGGATTTTATAATCGAATCCCAGAACATGGACTATGAGGTATGGGTCACTATATCACCAATGTTATATCATGATGTGAGAAAAATATCACAACCACTGGGGCAGCCCGATAAGGCCGCACTTTGCAGGGCTGCACTATGAGTACGCAGAGGGAGATGAGTCTGCCCAGAGGCCCCCCCCCACAGCACTGCAGGCAGTGCGGGCCCCCTCTCCGTCAGCTTGAGAGATCTCAACAGACAGAAGGGAGGCTGCGGCAACCTCCCTGGGACACTGTGACTGTCTGCATAAGAGGCCTGATGAAAGACGGACTTGCACAAAGTCAAATGACTGCTCAGATTATTCCATCTCCTGCCTTAAGAAGATGCCTAACCTCCCCCTTAAGATCAGCCTGAAAAGGAAGACATACCCGACCTGGCAGACGCCAGCAAGACTGGCAGCAGACCTAGTTCCTCCACCCTTGGCGATCTACTACTCATGGCTGCACTCAGCCCCAGCACCTTATTAAATCATTAGGCCTAGTCACTGCAGTTACGTCACTGAACCTTGCAAGCCGAAGCGTGTGCTAGGGGTGCTTTACTGCTGTGGCCTCACTGGTCTGTGACACTGACCAGTGGGCTACACAACACACCACCACTAATACCCACTTAAGAGCACACGCGGCATAGCAGAAGGACACGCCTGCCAACAGTTACCCGCAAAACTAGCAGTGGACCTGGTTTCTCCTCCCTCATTGATCTACTGCTCAAGTCCACATTCAGTTTCTGTTTCTTATTAAAGCACTGGTACTAGTCTCTCCCAGTTAATCACTCCACCGAAGCTGATGCGTAGACTGGGGGTGCTCGTGCTGTGGTGAGCTCACTGGACTGAGACACCGATAAGCGGGCCCCATCACACACATACACACTAACACCCACCTAAGAGAGTCAAGTACCTGGGACCATCAAAATCAGATACCTACACTTGACCGCCCAGCACACATCTGTGTGTCACTGAACACTCCACCCCCGCAACAGCAGTGGTAATGAATAAATGGGATCAAGCTAACTGTCTCTCTACCCTTGATGTCAAGTTAAATGCTGTTTAGCCACTGTTGAACTGTCCAGGATGTCTCCTGAGGCGAAGATAGGCACTGTAGCAATGAAGCTCAACCTACTGCATGCCAACCATAGGAAACTAGTGGACAAAGTTGAGGCAACTGAACACACTCTCGCAGAGTTGCAACCAAAATGCCCAAAGCATGGAATCCTCACTCCAGACCCTGCTGGAGCGGGTACAAACACTAGAAAAATGTACTGAGGATGCAGAGGGGAGATCCCGGAGAAATAATGTTGGACTGGTGGGCCTACCAGTGGGCATCAAAGGCAGTGGCCCAGTGAGATGTGTCAATACTTAGCTGCAGAAAATTCTACCTCCAAAGGCTCTCTCACAATTCTTCTCAGTTGAAAGGGCCCATCGAGTCACACAGATGACTTCTCGCCTTCTCGCCCAATCATGATCCACTTCCTACATTACCGGACAGAGACTCTGGCCCGTATTTATACTTTTTGACGCTAAACTGCGCTAACGCCCCCTTATGTCCCCTGGGCATGGTCATTGGGCATTGTGGCATGTAGGGGGGCACAAATCCGGCCCCCCTATGCCAAAAAAAATATATAAAAAAAAAAAAAAAATTATACTTACCTGAACTTACCTGAATGTCCCTGGGGTGGGTCCCTCCATCCTTGGGTGTCCTCCTGGGGTGGGCAAGGGTGGCAGGGGGGGTCCCTGGGGGCATGGGAGGGCAGCTGTGGGCTCATTTTGAGCCCACAGGTCCCTTAACGCCTGCCCTGACCCAGGCGTTAAAAAGAGGCGCAAATGCGGGGTTTTTTGCCCCGCCCACTCCCGGGCGTGATTTTTGCCCAGGAGTATAAATACGACACATTTGCGTCGCAGTCATTTTTTGGGACGGGAACGCCTACCTTGCATCTCATTAACGCAAGGAAGGCGTTCACGCAAAAAAATGACGCTCTTTACCCATACTTTGGCGCTAGACGCGTCTAACGCCAAAGTATAAATATGGCGTTAGTTTTGCGCCGAATTTGCGTCGAAAAAAACAACGCAAATTTGGCGCAAACGGAGTATAAATATGCCCCTCTGTGTCTATGGGAAAAAGCGTTTGTACATATGGCCCTTGATGTTATGAGAAACAAGACAACTTGCTGAAATTAGAGTAGAAAGTGCTGGAATTATGCTATTTCCAGTCTACACCATTGCTGTTCAAAGAAAACATAACTCCTTTCTGGCAGTGAAAAGCCATCTGCATGAATTAGACATACACTATTCACTACTTTTTCTGGCCAAACTACGCGTAGTAGTCGACGACAATACACACTTTTTCAATTGCCCAGAAGAAGGGGGGAACTGGTTGGAGTACACTGGCCTTTATCATGTCAACTCAAAATGTCTTGATAACGGGAAAAGACCTCTAGCTGCCCAGTTACAATGGGTGTCACGATGGTTGGCCACCTGACAGACTCAGCCACAGAGACCCCTGCCTGGAACATTTCCAGCATATTACAGTTATTCCATCCTTGTGCTAAGCCACCAATGCTCCACCCTTGCTTATACTTGTAGCTTACTGCTGCTTCCGCAAATGCTTACTCACTAAGGTAACAATCCCTTATGTGCCAGCCATCGCTGTATTAGGAATGGAACAACACACCACAACGGCAGCTGAACGTACAGCTTGGCATGTCACGGGTGTACACACATTGTGAGACAGTCATGATATCAGGAAACTCCCCTAATACAAGCCTTCATGGAAGACACTGGTCTGCCTCTTGGGGGTTTCCTCCTTTACCTCTCATTGAAGTGCTAGGGCAGAAGTGGGGTAACCTGAGCCAGGAACCACCTACTCATCTCACCATACAATATTTACACGTTTTAATGGGGGTAGACACCTAGAGGGTCATTCTGAACCGGGCGGGCGGCGGTTGCCGCCCGCCTGGTGGGAACCGCCAAATGGCCGCCCCGCGGTCAATAGACCGCGGGGGCCATTCTGACTTTCCCGCTGGGCCGGCGGGCGCCCGCCAAGGGAGTGCCCGCCGGCCCAGCGGGAAAGGGCCTGCAACACAGAAGCCGGCTCCGAATGGAGCCGGCGGTGTTGCAGGTGTGCGACGGGTGCAGTAGCACCCGTCGCGATTTTCATTGTCTGCAATGCAGACAGTGAAAATCATGCTGGGGCCCCTGCAATGCCCATGCCAGTGGCATGGGCAGTGCAGGGGCCCCCAGGTGCCCCACGACACCCGTTCCCGCCATCCTGTTCCTGGCAGTAAAAACCACCAGAAACAGGCTGGCGGGAAGGGGGTCGGAATCCCCATGGCAGCGCTGCTTGCAGCGCCGCCATGGAGGTTCAGCCCAGCCAGGGGAAATCCGGCGGGAAACCGCCGGATCCCCTTTTCTGACCGCGGCTTTACCGCCGCGGTCAGAATGGGCAATGAAGCACCGCCAACCTGTTGGCGGTGCTTCCGTTGCCCGCGGCCCTGGCGGTCTTGGACCGCCAGGGTTGGAATGAGGGCCCTAGTGTGTTGACTGGCAGACTCATTACTACAACATACCTCCCCACTTCTCACAACACTCCGGAATTACTGGGACTCAGACTGCCTGTGGCCATTTAAGGACAAGAAGTGGTCCTCCTTATTAGAGGGACCCAATCAGGTTCCACACAACACCCAATTCCGACTGATACAGTATTACATTGTTTAGAGAGCCTACCTCACACCCACTAACATTAACCAATACTTCAATCGCGCAGACGCAGAGTGGATATGAACGTCCCATTCACATGGGATGCCTGCATACTGGATCTTTTCCCACAGGGCTGAAAAATATAATTTTCATCCTGCTTCCTTGATCTGGACCTCATTCTAGCCAAAAGATTCATCACCCGCAAGTGGAGAGCACCAGCCCCACCGTCCTACGAGGCCTGGAAAAAATCTATGTCAGTCTGGGTGCAGGCCGAAAGTGTAGCCATACATAGCGAAGATATCCTGGGACTTTGAAAATACACTATAGCCACCAACTGGGATACAGTACTAGTGGACCTCCATATCACAATCCCTAGCACTTCCACATCACCAGGTATTCCGTCACCGGGCACTCCGATGGAGTCGCCTGAATCACTGATAACTCACATGACGCCGGAAACCAACGAACAGTGTACCAACTCTTCATTCCGCATGCACCTCTCCATGCACCACCCACATACTAGACAAACTATAGATGTCCCTCATGTGGTATGTTATGTAGTGGTTGTTACCAGATTACCTTGAAAGACATTGGAATATGATCTCACAGTCTGTCTACCATAAGCACACCTATGGACTTCCCCATGCCAATTGTACTGTTGGTTCTCACTTTGTATTGTTTTGAAATAACTGGTGAAAACGTACCATCTGAACTCCTTATTGAGATGCCACATGTACGAACCTACTCACCATAGGACAAGACAACTTTATAACTTATATTACACTAACATTCACTCAAAACCAAAATATTCAGACCCGGACAATGCATAACATCATGTTATAGCAATTGTGTCTCGATTACCCCCATCAATTACTATGAACTGTCTATATTCTTCAACTGAATTTAAATGTATTCCTTGAAATGATTGGTATAAAACTGTTATAATGGTTCCTATGGGGTGATCTAAGATGGCAGACAGATAAGGAGGAGTCTTGCGCCTCTCCGCCTTCCAGCCGCAGGTCCCCCCATCCCCTGGTTCGATTTTCTGCATGCCCCCCATCTCTCCTGGAATTGTGAGCACATTGGCTGCATGGAGAGTGGCCGGTGACGGAAGGTGGATGGCGGTAGGCAGTCGGAGGACCTGAGGCTCAGCAAGATGGTGGTACCCATTGGGTGCTAGAGGCCGGAGCCCAGAGGGAGGACAGGGAGGCCCCCGTTTAGTAGGAGACACCAGTGGGGCTTAGCCAGAGGGTGTCAGCCACGGGCAGAGAAGACGCTCTGGAACGACCTGCCAAGTGGTGCTGGTCCCTGTAGGCCCTTACTAGACCTTCCATCAGGGCCTGAGAGGGCAGTGGGCGCAGCACCGGAAAAGCGGCCCACATCGCAGGAGATGGAGGATAAAGGCTTAGGGCCCCCTGACTGGTGATGGCACACTGCTAGAGAATCCTACTGCTTGCCCGGTGAGTGGAGAGAAGGGGTGCGAGTCTGGCAGTGATTGCGAGGGAGAGGCCTAGCTACACCGCATTGCACCTGTGATCAAGCTGTAGGAGCTCGGCTAGGATGCATTGCACTGTGAGCCGGGCCCCCCCGACCAGCTTGCCCCGGAGGAGCCCTGGCGGACTGAAATGGAGGTCAGCCCGATTCCCGGAATGGCTAGAGCAGTAACACTTGAACGACTTGGCCCTGGAGGGTCCGTCTGGGGGCCTTTGTCTCGCGAGCATCGGTGGAGTCCCGGGCTGGCCTAGGGTAGTGAACTGGACCGGGCTACAGGATGGCTGGCCCTGCGGTTGGACCCCATTGCCCTTGTCGGAGGTCGGGGAGGGGGAGTTGGAGGAGCCAGTGGTGGCAGAGGCCCCCCAGACAGAGTGGAGGGGGAGACAGATTCCAGTCATGCTCCGGGTGTGAGATGATCCTTAATACATCGTATCTAAGGAACCCCTACAATGAGTGCAGCTGTTGACTGAGAGCTGGTCGTATCCTGGATTGGGTCAGCACTGCAACTGACCTAGCAGTGGATCCCTAAGTGGAGAAGTTTGGCGGTGGTCAGATTGCGGTGACCCATTGAGGTTAGGGGAACAGGTGGCAGACACTGCCCAAGCTGCGGACAGGTGCTCTCACAAGAATTGAGCAATCTCCGAGAAGAGGAGGTGTGGAGCGGAGCCCTACAGAGCTCGTTGTTGGGAGTGGATGGTGATGCATGATCAAAGAAGGACAGATCTGTGAAAGATATGCTGACCAGGCCCACAATGGATAAAGTTGAGGTGGATCTCTCTACTCTGGGGAAGCCTGGGCATGTGGTGACAGAGGAGGAGGTAGAGGGCCCTATCACCTAGGCCTTCTTTGAGGGCCTATTTACATCACTGAGGGAGGACCTGCAAGCTGTAAAGAGGGATCTGTCACAGGACTTAATGGAGGTGCACCGTGAGCTGGAGGAGGTTGGAGAGAGGGTCGCCACCCTGGAAAAGCATAAGGCTAGCCAAGATGAAGAGATAGTGCAACACCTGCAGGAAATAATTTGGCTGCAGGAGCAACAGATAGAACTGCTAACCCACACGGAGGATCTGGAGAATCACTCAAGGCGAAATAATAATTGCATCCATGGAGCACCAATGGGGGCTGAGGAGGAAGCTATTATCCTGTACGTCAGGTCCCTCTTCGGCCAGATACTGGGGGAGGACTTCGACAAGGACATACGGATAGGCAGAGCGCACACAGTGGGCCCGCCAAGGTCATCTTATGTACCTCCTGGGGATATCTTGGTCTGTATCCATGGTTTCTCCCTCAAAGAATGCATACTCCAGCTGGTGAGAGAGCAACACCCGCTGAAGGTTTGCAGCCACTCATTGCTTCTATATCAGGACTTTGCAGCAATCACTCTACAAAAGAGGAGAGACTTCTGCCCAATCACTTCCCACCTCAGAGACAAGGGGGTCTCCAATTCTTGGGGCCACCCCTTCTGCCTAATCTTCTGATGGGAGGGCAAATTGCACCAACTATGCTCTTTGAAGGAGGCATACAGTCTGCTGCAGCTAAAGGAGACCGTGGAGGAGCGCCCACACTCGCTGAGACACAACCGCCGGGGAGCTCCAAGCCAGACCTAGAAACTATAGCATCTGAACAAAGGCCTGTGCTGGAGTCTTTACTAGGGGACACAAATAAGTCTGACCAGGAGTCAGCGCTGGTGGGTCTAGATGGAACTAAGACTGTGGCAGTTGGGAAGGGGGGTGGAGGGAGGTCCTCGAAGGCACCTGGACACCCGTTGCACCACGTTTCCAGTAATCAGTCTCACTCTCAGGACTATGCCAGATAGCTCCGGCTCACCTTAGTGGGGTAGTTAGAGTAAGTTTGTTTGGTTTCACTTTGTTCACTGTGGGGGAGGGGTGCACAATGTTTTCATACGGGTATACACATTTAGATGGTAGGAATAAAGTCCCCTTTATCACTCACTTAGCTGGGGGAGGGAGAGGCCAGCTACATTTACTGCGTAGTGATAATTCACTGACCCTCCCTAAAAAATCCTTAAAGTAGTCACCCTTAACGATAAGGGGTTGCACAACCCAACCAAGCGCAGAGCTGTCCTCTCTTATCTAGAACAGATGCAGGCCGATTTGTGCCTCCTACAAGAGATCTGCTTAACCCCCGCAGGTCATCATAGACTAAGCTCAAAATCTTTTCTAAAACAGTATTTTTCCTCACTGGACGCCAAGGCGGCTGGGGTGGCACTCCTAGCTTCGTGTTTCTTCCGTGGGAGACACAACACAGCCGAAATAAAGGGTCATTTGCTGGCATTTAGGATCCACCTAGGAGACTTTCAGTTTGTGGTGGGGTCAGTATACACGCCCAGCGAGAGCCAGGAGGCATTCCTACATTGATCGCTGGCTGAGGCTATGACCACACAAGAGAGACAGGTGCACAGGTCGGCTTCGAGATTTGGCAGGATGGGCGCTCTGTCCCCTGCGGGGACTGGGTGGTTGGAGACATTGGGTATTAGAGACTTATGGAGGGGTAGATACCCCACAACTAGAGATAATACCTTTTACTCCCATGCGCACAAGACTTATGCCCGCCTTGATCTTTTTGTAGGTTCTAGGAAACCTAGCAGACTCTGATGGAGATAGCCATAGAGCCTTGTGCACTATCAGGCCAAGCGGAAGTTTCACTTGTACTAAATGTCCCTTCCCAGCCCAAAGATCACCGTCCTTGGAGGTTAAGAACTACTCTCCTGTTGAAGTCAGAAGTGGTGGCACAGATAATGAAAGCCATTGCTACCTTTCTAGAGATTAATGACACAGCAGACATATCTATTTCCCTACTTTGGGAAACGCTGAAGGAAGTTATTAGAGATGACTTTATTGCGATCTCGGTGACAGATAATAAAATTCGGCAGGGGAAAAGGGTTCAATTGCAGCAACAGGTGTCAGAACTCTAGAGGATACACAAGAGAACTGGGGCCCCAAGAGTTTGGAGAAAGCTTGGGGCAGCCAGGGCACAGCTTGCAGGACTTGACATCGACAGGGCGGAATATGCAGCACTTCGACTGCGCCATTCCTTTTATGTAGGTAGCAACAAATGCAGACACCTCATGGCTAATAGGCTCCATGTTCAGCTGCAGACAGCAGCGGTCGAAGCACTCAAGACTCCAGACAGGACAGAGGTGGTGAGTGATACCCAAATTGCCTCTGTCTTCCACGGGTTTCATCAAGACCTCTACTCTCCCCAGCTTTCAAACCCAGAAGCCTCTTGCCAGTATCTCAACCAGGCCCACACAACTAAACTCTCAACTGCAGAGGTGGTTATGCCCCAATCAGGATACAGGAGGTAAACTCCGCAATAGCCAGACTGGAAGCCTCGAAATCTCCGGGAACAGACGGCTTCCCAAGACAGTTATATAAAATTTTATATAATAGCCTTGCCCAGATTCTGACCCACCTCTTTAATGCCATTATGGGACCAAGCACAATACCGCCCTCCATGTTAGAGGCATCCATTGTGGTAATCCCTAAACCTGAGAAGGACCCCACACAATGCGGGAATTACAGATCAATTTCCCTACTCAACATAGATATCAACTTGCTCATGAGTATCCTCGCTTCCCATCTCAACCTGCTGATGGCTGGATTGGTGGACCCAGATCAGGCTGGCTTCATCCCACACTGACAGTGTGGGCACAATACTAAGCGGATTGTGCACATTCTAGACAAGGCTAAGCGCATGGGACGGGACCTAATGCTCCTTAACATAGATGCTGAGAAGGTGTTTGACTGAGTCTACTGGTTGCACCTTCAGGCTACGTTGGAGCATTTTGGCTTTGGACCTCGGTTCCGAGCCTGGATAGTGAGCGCTTATGGCCACCCTAGCGCCTCAGTTAGAGTCAATGGTGTGAACTCCACCTCATTTCCTATCGGTCACGGGACCCATCAGGGGTCACTATCCTCCATGCTGTTTGCTCTCTATATGGAGCCCTTTGCAGAGCGGGTAAGGGACAGCACAAAGATTACAGGAGCTGTCATGGCAGGGAAGAATATACTATTGCACTCTATGCAGACGATGTGGTGTTTGCATTGGACGACATGCATGGGGAGGCAGAGGGCTTGGGAAGGTGTCGGTTCCCAGATAAACCTTTCAAAATCTCAGCCTCTCAGCCTTATGCTTCCGACTGAGACATTCCATCCCATACTTGGCCATCCAATTAGCCACAACAGTCTCAGTGACATCAAAGGTAAACTACAAGCTCCTTCTTCAGAGTGTTAAAAAAGTTTGACCCATTGGAGACTCTACCCTATTTCATGGCTGCGCAGAATAGCTTCCATAAAAAAGTTGTTTCTTCCAAGGGCTCTTTTATTGTTTCAGGTGGTGCTGGGCGAGCCTCCACCGGGCATGATTCAGGCACAGCAGGGTGAAATTAACCGCTTCATATGGGCCGGAGGGAAGCCTAGGATGGCCCGACTCCTGACTTACCAACCTTCATTCAGGGGGGAGACTGGGAATTCCAGACATCCAGCAGTATTACAGAGCAACCCAACTTCGGCATTTGGTGGAATGGTCCTCACCAGAGTCAGATAGGCACTGGCTGTTTATGGGCTACACAATAGCTGGTACCTCCCTCTGGAAGATCCCCTTCCTGCCGCTCTGTCACTGACCATGAGGACTGTACTCTTCCACTGTCACCAGAGCAACTTTAAAGGTATGGGACCAAGTAGCACGAACCAGGGGCCTGACCTCCTTCCTCACCTTTTTGTCGCCCATCGTGGGAAACCCGGAATTCACACTGGACTTGGACCAGGGAGCCTTTTGCCCCTGGACATCCCCACCATGCCACTCTATTGGACATCTGTTAAATGAAGAAGGACTACTGACCTCCGAGAGCCTAAGAGACACCCATTCTCTGTCAGAGACAGAGAGAATGCATTACCTCCACATCCGCCACTGGAATATGCACCCTTCGATCCGAGAGAAGGCATGCAGACCCTTTACAAAGTATGAAAAATGGTTGCTTATGAAGACGACGGAAAATCATATAATTTCCGAACTATATGACCTGCTTCAGCAAAGGGTTCTGATATCCAGAGTCCTGAGTCAGGCACATTGAGAGGCAGATTTGAGTAGATCATTGTCACCCCGGGAGTGGGAGGCGATTTATTACAGAGCCATACAGCATGAAACGCCACTAGTGTGGAGACTGCACTGAAGATTGCTACATATTGGTATCTCACCCCAGTTTGGCTTCACAAGAGCGACCATTTGCATTCCCTTCTCTGTTGGAGATGATGCAGTGCTACTGGAATGCTGGTACACCTCCTATGGGATTGCCCAAAGCTGGCCTCTTACTGGGAAGGAATTTTAAATGACATTGATCGTCATTTGAATACCCAACTCCTGCGGTTCCCTGTTTACATCATACTGGGCCTACCAAACCCCTTGATGTTTCCGCTTAAGTCTCTCTGGGGCCATCAGATCGGTCAAGCCTGGGGGGTCAGCTCTACGAAACAAATAGACACACTGGGGAGCCCTCATGTCTCTACGCAGCTGGGATGGAAAGGCTCACACTCACCCTCGAGGCACAGGAGCAATTACAGAGAGCTATGGCACCCTTACTTGCCCCTACTTTCTGGGGAATTCAGGGAGCTGACTTGCCCTAAATACTTGTGACTCTGCATAATTGTGCCCCCAGGGGGTGGGATTGGTGGGAAGGGGTTGGTGGTTGGCTTGGTTGATTGTTCTTCCTTAAGGTTGGCGGGTGCTGCATCACCCTTGATTTCTCATATTAAAAATGTAATTCAATAAAGAAATTTGAACCATTAAACTGTTACATTATTCTAAAATGAATTTTTTTTTTTTTTTTAAAGGGCTTTCAGTCACCTCTTGTTAGAAATGGGGCCTTTGGTTGGCAGTCAGGTTACCCCCTGTCCAAGCAAGGACCCTCACTCTAGTCAGGGTAAGGCACAAACAACCTAAATTATCCTGTGCCCACCATCTGGTAGCTTGGCACTGAGCAGTCAGGCCTCACTTGGAAGGCAATGTGTAAAGTATTTGTGCAATAAATCATACAATAACACCATATAGCACCACAAAAATACCCTTCACAGTGTTTAGAAAAATATATAATATTTATCTGGATAAATGCAGGTCAAAACTATTAAAATGCAATAAGTAAATGTTGACATATCACTGAAACGTGATATAAAGGTGGTCATTACAACCTCGGTGGTCTTTTTGCAAGACCGCCAAGGGACCGCCGTGCTGAAGACCGCCAGTGTAGGCGATTTTCCGCTCGGCGAATTATGACTGCTGGCAGCCCTCCGTCCTTTTCCGGATGGAGAGCCACCAGCAGCCATACTGGCGGTCGGCGGGGAAGTGGAGGTTGCTCCACCTCCACCGCCCCGCCAACAGAACACCGCCCACCGAATCACGCTCCGTGATTCGGCTTGGCTTGGCGGTGCTCTGTTGACGGGGTGCTGGCAGCGGAGCAGCCCCCATGGATCCCGTCCCCTCCCGGAGGATTAACGGACCAGGTAAGTTGATCGTCCGTTAGGGGAGGGGCGTGGGGGGGGTGTTGTGTGTGTGCATGGAGGTGTGCGTGTGAGTATGTAGAGGGGGTGTGTGAGTGTGTGTATGCATGCGGGGGTGTTGTGTTTGGAAATGTGTGCGTGTCTGTCTGTATGTATGTCTTTATGGATGTGCGCGTGTATGTCTGTGTGTGTGGTTGTTGGCATGTTTGCTGATATGTGTGCGGGTATGTGTGATGGAGGTGTCTGCATGCATGTACGGTGTGTGTCTGGGTTGCGATGTTGTGGATAGGGAGGGGGTCCTGCCACCTTTGGGGGGTGGCAGGAGGGTGGGGGGTGGGAGGGAGGGCTCAGGCTTGGGGTTGAGGGAAGGAATTCCCTGGCACTGATAGTGCTTACCGCCATGGATTTCATGGCGGTTCCCAAACCCATGAAATCCATGGCGATCAGCCGGGTCGTGATACCGCCAGCGGTCTTGTGACAGCCCCCGGGCTGGAGACCCAAGTCTTTAGCCCAGCGGTCATCTCTGCCCTGGCGGTCGGAACGGAGAAGTGGGGGATGACCATGGCGGTAACCGCCATGGTCATAATTCAATTTTTTTACCGCCAGCCTGTTGGAGGTAAGACCGCCACTTCTCCGCCAACCGCCAGGGTCGTAATGAGGGCCAAAGTGTTTTAAGTCTTTTAAAAGCAAACTTTGGCCCTCATTTTGACCTCGGCGGTCTTTTGGAAGGACCGCTGAGGTACCGCCGTGCTGAAGACCGCCAGTGCAGGCGGTTTTCCGCGCAGCGTGTTATGACTGCTGGCAGCCCTCCATCCTTTTTTGGACAGAGAGCCGCCAGCAGCCATACTGGCGGTCGGCGGGGAAGTTGAGGCTGCTCCACCTCCACCGCCCCGTCATCAGAGCACCGCCCACCGAATCACGTCCCATGATTCGGTGTGGTGGTGTTCTGGTGACGGGGTGCAGGCGGCGGAGCAGCCCCAATGGATCCCGTCCCCTCCTGGAGGATCACCGGAACAGGTAAGGTGATCGTCCGTTAGGGGAGGCGGGGTGTTGTGTGGTGTGTGCGTGCATGGGGGTGTGAGTGTGAGTGTGTAGAGGGGGTGTGTGAGTGCGAGTATGCACGCAGGGGGGTGTTGTGTGTTTGGAAATGTGTGCATGTCTGTCTGTATGTTTGACTGTGAGTATGTGTGCATGTATGTCTGTATGTATGTGTGCGTGTATGACTGTGTGTGTCTGCTGGAATGTTTGTTAGTATGTGTGCGGGTATGTGTGGTGGTGGTGTCTGTGTGCGTGAAGGGGGTGTGTGTGTCGATGTGAGGGGGTGTGGGGAGTGGGGTACTACCACCTTTAGGGGGTAGTAGTGGGGTCGGGGTGTGGAGGGAGGACTCGGGGTGGGGGATGGGGGCGGGGGAGACCCCTTTCAGTGCCAGGGAAGGAATTCCAAACCACCCGAAATCCATGGCGGTATGCAGGGTCCTGAATCCGCCGGCGGTCTGGTGACCGAAGTCTCCAGCCCAGCGGTCATCACCGCCCTGGCGGTCGGAGTGGAGAAGTGGCGGATGACCATTGCAGTAACCGCCATGGTCATAATTCCATTTTTTTTTTCGCCGGCCTGTTGGTGGTATTACCGCCACTTCTCCCCCGTCTGCCAGGGTCGTAATGAGGGCCATAGTCTCTAGCACGAAGTACCTGGTTTGCGTGAAAAATCTCCGCAAGAAACCACAGAGGAGGGCATGATTGGAAATAAAGGGGTGTGCGTCGATTTCTCGGGCCTCACACGGTGATACGTCATTTAGTTTTCATGCAGGGGCAGCTGTGCGTCGATTTCCGGCATTCGGTCGTGGATCCTCTTCAGGGTTTTCAGACGCCCCAGGGATAATGCATGGATTTCCTGGCACTGGCGCTGGCAGGACAAAGTCACAGGAACTGTGTCAATCCGGTGGTCGTTGCGTCAAATTTTCTACCGCACGGCAGGTGCTGCGTCGATTCCTCTCTGGATGTCGGGCTTCGTCGTTCCAGCTGTGCTTCGAATTTCAGGTCGCTACACTGGCTCTGCGTCGATCATCTCATTGTGAAATCGGGCTGCGTCGTTCTGGTTCGGCGTAGTGCAGGCTATGCGTTGTTACTGGCAGGCTGTGCATCAAATTTCACCACACAAGGAGTCCTTCTTGTAGAGATGAAGTCTTTTTGGTCCTGAGACTTCAGGGATCAGGAGGCAAGCTCTATCCAAGCCCTTGGAGAGCACTTCTACACCACAGCCAGAGAGCAGCAAGGCAGCAGGGCAACAGCAAGGCAGCAGTCCTTCACAGAAAGCAGACAGGTGAGTCCTTTGGGCAGCCAGGCAGTCCTTCTTGGCAGGGTGCAGTTTCTGGTTCAAGTTTCTTCTCCAGGAAGTGTCTGTGAGGTAGAGTGTCTACCCCAAGAAGTGTCTAAAGTCTGTGGTTTTGGGTCCTCTTCTTAAACCCATTTTGGCCTTTGAAGTAGGGTTACTTCAAAGAAAAGTCTCACTTGTTTGTGAAATCCCGTCTTGCCCAGGCAAGGCCTCAGACACACACCAGGGGGTTGGAGTCTGCATTGTGTGAGGGCAGGCACAGCCCTTTCAGGTGCGAGTGACCACTCCTCCCCTCCCTCTTATCACAGATGGTTCATCAGAATATGCAGGCTACAACCCAGCCCCCTTCGTGTCACTGTCTGGAGAGAGGTGCAAACAGCCCAACTGTCAAACTAACCCAGACAGGGAATCCACAAACAGGCAGAGTCACAAAAATGGTTCAAGCAAGAAAATGCCCACTTTCTAAAAGTGGCATTTTCAAACACACAATCTCAAAACCAACTCTACTAAAAGATGTATTTTTAAATTGTGAGTTCAGAGGTTCCAAACTCCACATGTCTATCTACTCCCAAAAGGAATCTATGCTTTAATCATGTTTAAAGGCAGCTCCCAGGTGAACCTATGAGAGAGATGGGCCTTGTAACAATGAAAAACGAATTTGGCAGTATTTCACTGTCAGGACATATAAAACACAATAGTATATGTCCTACCTTACCCATACACTGCACCCTGCCCATGGGGCTACCTAGGGCTTACCTTAGAGATGCCTTATATGTAGGAAAAGGGAAGGGTTAGGCCTGGTAAGTGGGGACACTTGCCAAGTCGAATTTACAGTTTAAAACTCCACACACAGACACTGCAGTGGCAGGTCTGAGACATGATTACAGGGCTACTTTGTGTGTTGCACAATCAATGCTGCAGGCACTCTAGTAGCATTTGATTTACAGGCCCAGGGCACCTCTAGTGCACTCTACTAGGGACTTACCAGTAAATCAAATATGCCAATCATGGATAAACCAATCAACAGTACAATTTACACAGAGAGCATATGCACTTTAGCACTGGTTGGCAGTGGAAAAGTGCTCAGAGTTCTAAAGCCAACAAAAACAGGTAACGGAAAAATAGGAGGAAGGAGGCAAAAAGTCTGGGGGTGACCCTGTACAAAGGGCCAGGTCCAACACCTCTCTTCACCCATTGGTCTCTTGTGCCATTCCCATTTAGCTCACACCATCTATAGCATACGTTATGGGGCAATGGATCAGCCTACTCAAGAATATGGTTGATGTTAGTTTGAGTGACTGCATTTTGCTCTTTCACAAGGTGCACAGCCATACACATAGTAGTTGCCTTTCTTTTTAGTGTTGCCTCATATGATAGTAAGGTACATTTGAAGTGAGTAGAAGGACACAGTCCAGTTTTATATGTTTTCTGTCTCCTTGCAATGCTGTTGTAAATTCCTTTTGAAGTGGGCTGCTACTATTTCAGCAGCATACCATGTTGTGTTTCACAAACAGTACCCAGTTTTCCATCAACTGTACCCAATTGTCAGGCCTGCAAACCCAGATATGCCCTAGTAAAAAACTTCTGAGTTGATCATTTGCCTTTGCAGGGACCAATGCTTGTTTCAGAGACCAATGCTTGTTTTCAGAGACCAATGCTTGTTGGAACTAATGCGTGTTAGAGATCAATGCTTGTTTGGCAACATGTGTTGCACAAGCCTCCATCATCCCTATGACTCAGACTGGGTGTGGCTCCCTATGTGTCAGAGAGGGTGTGGCCGGATGCAGCAGGTAGTTAAACAACACCGGCCTGAAGGAACGGCCTGATGTAAAGGTCACCGGCTGCAGAGAAGGAATCTCTACTCCTCCACTTTTGATCTTCACATTCTGTTCTGTCCAGCATCTTGGAGGCTGCTTCTGGAAGAAGAAGAGACCAAGGGAGTCAACCCTTAAAAAGGCAGTAGCGCACTGCACGAGATTTAAAAATATTTATTGCTAAAACTTGATAGTTGCTGACTTCAAACTTGATAAGCAAATGTTCCAGGATTCAATGCGCCTAAAAGGCCACATTTTTGAGTTTTAAGGTCATTGGGATGTTGGCCGCTTCTCATGCCATAACGCTTATTGTAGTTGCTAGCATTATATAACAGAAAGGAGTTTCTATTGAACAATTATTATGAAAACAATGTACTGTGAATACATTATTATCGCTGAGTTTAATGTGTCATTACTATTATTGTTAGTGATACGATGTACTGTGAATACGGTTATCATCTCTAAGTTAAAAGTGGCATTTGCATTATTTCAAATTGCTGCTGGTGATGTAGAGCATTCTGTGTTTGGCTCTTAAACGAAGTTGAAGTTTGTCTGCCATGCTCAAAATTACACTGTGATGAAACAGTGATAAGCTGGTTGTTCATGAAGTTGAACTCTGTTTTCGAAGTAATACAGTGTGACCCATAATCCTTGATATTAACTCTATGTTTTCAGTGTGATTTAATCACTGAATTGCATTCCTCGCAATACTAGCACAGTAGAGCGATTAACCCATGAATATCTGGAGAATCTAATTCCCAGAGAGTTTGTTCTTATTATTTTTGCCTATGTAAATGTCTATACGTCGATAGGTCAGCATCTTGGGAAATCTCATCAAGGTGAAACACGTAAGATATCCACTGAATGTCAAGGAACATCTAGATAGGCTTAATTGAGGAGATGAGGGACTACAGTGGGAGTAGTTATATACAGTGTAGGAGGTTCACAGTTGGAGTGGTTACAGACAGTATAGGAGGTTAAAGGCTCTTATTTAACTACAGGTAATCCCCATTGTTTCCAAAAATTCCTAGAGAGAGGGAGAGCCCTCAAAAGCGGGAAATGGGACCGAAACACATACATCTAGCTTGCACATCATTGTTTAACAGTAGAGTATACATGGGTTATTAGATATTAATTATTTGCCTGATGTGTAATTTCTCATAGGAAAGACTGGCTCTTCAAGAACCATTACTAGTCGTCCGGATCCAGCCCTGTGACTCCAGTGTCTCTCTCTTTCTCTTATCCATCCCCTTTCTCCCAGGATGTTGCAGTGTCTATCATGTGTATTTAAGTGGGAGGCATGCAGCGTATAGGTGGGTTTGGGAACAAGCAGCTAGGTCAACATTGTGTCTCCGTGTGACAAACAAGTTAGTGGTTGACACCAATTTTACCCAGGAATTTTAAACACACAAATTGATTTTGTCAATGTAAATGTGAGGCTGTGGCCAACTACTCCCTCCCATCCTGCTAAGGATGGCCCATTAGGATATTTGTGGCCCACCAGTCACCCATAAGCTCCCTTTGTGTGTGGCTGTCTAGAGAGAATGCACATGCCCATCTGTCACCCACCCCAGGCATTTATTGGAAACAGGGCCAAGAGCTGAAAAATGCCAGCTTTCTAAAAGTAGCATTTTCAAAATTGTAACAATAAATCTGATTCAACCATCAAATAGAATGTATCATTACAATTCCTCAGGCACTAAACATGACAGGTGTACGCCTTCCCGATCAACAATTAAAGCTTATTAGATGTTGTAAGGAATCCCAAATGTTAGCCTATGGGAAACATAGACCTCACAGCAGTGAAAAACATTTTTGAGAGTTTTTCACTACCAGGCAATGCAAAACTTCAAAGTATTTCCTGTGTTTTAATCACACAGCACCCTGCCCTATGGGCTACCTTAGACCAACCTTAGGTGTGACATGTTTGTACTAAAAGGG
Organism: Pleurodeles waltl; assembly: GCF_031143425.1. Lineage (NCBI taxonomy): Eukaryota > Metazoa > Chordata > Amphibia > Caudata > Salamandridae > Pleurodeles > Pleurodeles waltl. The sequence continues at coordinate 1,216,438,108 of NC_090437.1, read as the reverse complement.
GAGTTTAAGGCTTGGCAAGGGGTTTTAAATGCCAAGTCAACATGGCAATGTAACATTGCGTTCAGGCTGCAATGGCAGGCCTGGGACATGTTTTAGTCCTACTTAGGTGGGTTTCACAAGAAGCGATGTAGGCCTAATTAATTTACTGGCCCAGGGCACATGTAGTGCACTTTACTAGGGACTTATAAATAAATTGAATACGCCAATTAGGTATATACCAATCAAACCATGTTTTAGGGGTAGAACACATGCACTATAGCATTGGTCAGCAGTGGTAAAGTGCTCAGAGTCCTAAAGACAACTAAAATAAATTAGCAAAAATGTTAGCCAAGCACGTTTTCACCATGGTCTAATCAGAGTTATTAGCCAAAAGTCCTGTCTTCCCCAGTCTTTCCCCATTTTTTCTACCAGGTGGATGCAACTCCCTCTGTGTCCTTGACCTTCGACACTTCCCCCAGACACAGGGAAAAAAGCCCCACTCATAGTGATGAATCTCCTTTCTCTAGACGAACTCCAATTGTCCTCAGAGTAGCTCTTCAGATTCAGTGATTCAAGCAGAAGCTTGATTTTACAGGTATGCCTAAATTATTCTGGGAGGGAGTCTTCTTGCATCTTCTCAGTTCAAAGAAGTGCTTTGACTTGAGAGTTGTGAAAGCAGTGTTTTTTTAGGGTTCGCCCAGTAGTGATTGGGTAAATTCTCTAAATCACTCATTGCAGAATTCCTTTACATTCTCCTCCCCTATTTTTGCCAGAATGTTCCAGGTCCGACTCCATTTTAAATAGGCCAGGCTTCATCTTGGACTAAAGGGTGATGCCATCTTCTCAATTTTAGGTAAAGAGAGCCACCATTTTCCTCAAATTTATGCAGAATCACTTTCATTTCTGCGATAGACGGAGATATCATCTGACCGTATCTTTTTAAGAACAATGAAAGTGTCATGGCTAATGGCATAGATATAACACTTGATGTGACAATAGTCTGGGACAAGTGTCGACTTATCATCATGTTAAGGTCAAATAAGAGCTAATACAGACAGATAGCCAATATAGTGTAGTCTGGATTGATGTCCTTTCATCTTCTATGCTCATAAGGAAATGTGTGGAACGCACACCTTGATGCACAAAATCTAGGTCAGACATTCCTAAACTTATGTCAGAAATTCCAGTCCCTAAAAAGTTTTAGTATATTAGGACTGCCACTTGACCACTAGGAAGGAGATGTCCTTCGCCCAGATTACCACACGCAATTCTGCCAGAGACGGTCTCACTTACTGCCAGGGCACTTCAAAGATGCTATATCTCACCTGGTCCTGATAAAGCCAAGTGCTGGAGGAAGGCAGCTACTGCAGCACATGTTTGGCCTTCACAGGGAACACTGCCTTCATGCCTCTGCTGATAATGACACCTCTTGTTGTCAACAAGGTATGCAGTATCTCTGTTCCCTAAGGAACTCTAGACTGCAAGTTGCTCTACTTTGCATGCTTTCTTAGTATAGTATATATAAGTAGGTTTTAGGGTGTTAGGTTTTAGATGCCATTTTAAACAAGTGCTCATTTCGTGGCAACACCTCTAGGGTGAGTATAAGGGTTCTTCACAGGAGAAGAATGGTTCTGCCATGTTGGTTTTGGGCAAAGAAGGGTTCTGTGGATTTCTATGCAGGAGGACACAAAGAAAGTGCTGCAAAAGTAAGTAGGGTAACCGTTCTAAACTTTTTCCCCATCGGTTAGGGGGTGGTCAGGAGTGTCCCCAAGCCGCAGGCTGGCACTGGGCATAAATATGCTATCCCCAGTTACCCCTCTTAAATCACTTCTGGACTTGTGGAAGAACAGAAGAGGACTGGGCCTGCTGCATGACCTGAGAAGAGCCCTAGATCTACTCTTCCTTCTCTACCCAGGATAAAGAAGTGGACTCCAAGAGTCATAAGGCTTGCATCATGTGGGCTAGAGGGTTACAAAAAGCTCCAAGTGACCTTTTTCTTTATTCCCAGCTGACTAGCTCCAAGTGAACCTGACTGGACCCTGCTGCTGACCTCTACTGGAGTGGTTCTTTACCCCAAAGTTCCTGGACCCTCAACTGGTGTCAAAGTGTACTCCTGTTATGGTTTCCCCGAAACCTGGAAATTGTTAGCAAACTTTTTGCTTTGAGAACTGATCTGGCCAGGACCAACCTGTCAAGCTAATTCAATGACGGCGCGTTGGCACTTGGCCATAGATGCAGGTTGTTTCCACTATGTTCTCCTTAGCAGTGGCAAATCTGATTCAGTGGGACCATGTGGAGAGGGTATCCAGCCATGTGGTGCTTTTCTTTGTCTACAGTCTGCAGCCTTACCCCACTGGAAGAATTTTCTCTCTAAAAAAGTGGCCAAGTCCAAAGGCAGAAATCCTCACCTGACAAAGTCGCAAAAAGCATCTGGCAGGTAAGGGACCTTCTCTGAGAGTGAAATTTTAATTTCTTCTGCTCAGGGCTTTCCCACCAAAAGTCAACAGCTTCACTGAGACCTTGGCCAGCAGCTAACTACCAATATGGTGCCATCTCCGGCCACAGCTTGCTGCCTTGCCTATTGAGGATTTTTAACTTTCATTCCAGAGACTAAGTTCAAAAGTGAAAGCTATCACCTGGACGAACCTGGTCCCTGTATCCGACTTGTGCTGCATCACTTTTGGTCTTAAAGCTTGCCCTTGTACCGACCAAGCCCAACCAGGAGACCACTTTTGGGCTTAATGCTTTTTTGGCACTATTTCGAACATAGCTTTAAAAATTCATAACTCAGGTTCTACTGATTGGATGTTTGGCATTTTTATGTCACATTGTTTATGACAGTTTGCTCTATATTGCTCTATATTGCTCTAAATTGATTTTGGATTTTTCTTGTGTTTTGTTTTCACTTTATTACTGTTTGAGTACTGCATAAATATTTTACACATTCTCTAAGTTAAGCCTGTCTGCTCTGTGCCTTAGCTACGAGGGGATTGAGCTCAGGAATATTTAGTAACATTCAAGGTTCATTCTGATAAGGGTTGTGGTTATTATTTGAGGTGGGTACTCAACGGTCCTCAACTAATACCCCAATTTCTCACACTTGACAACACAGAGCACTGCTGTGCCTAGATGTCGTGTACGTTCTCTCTTCCCTCACCTTCCTCTCTTTCCACTCCCTTGTCTTTCTCTCCCACCTCCTCAGCCCATTGCATTCCGCCCTCGCCATCCCTATGCCACAACCAGTTTGTCATTACCAATAGATTTGAAAATTCAAAGCGTTATTGAAGTGTGTGCTTTTATATTTTCAAGAGGAGCACCACTATACATAATGCAACGTTGAGTGAAACAACGTGGCAGCCATCATGGAAGTGTAGAATATAACATTCTGAAATAGCCAAACTGAATTTTGTATACTTTCAAGATGGCCACTGCGTTGAGGCAGATGCACTATGATGGCCAACTTGGAAGTGTATTTGTATGCTTTCAAGATGGCTGCCTCGTTGTGTGACACAACATGGTGTAAAGCAATGTGGCAGCATTCTTAGAAGTATTTAATTACACTTACAAAATGGTAGAAAGTAATTTTCTACACTTTTAAGGTGCCTGCCAGGTTGTGTCTACACACAACAGAAAATGCACTTCCAAGATGGCTGGCTGCCCCTACTGGTTCTGCTAATGCTAGCTCAATCTTACAAGCATTGGCATGGCCAGTAGTGGAGAAAAAAACACTGGCTAGCAAGACAGATATGCATAGCCCTGCGAGCATTATTTTGTCATATTTAAAAGTAAATGCATTGTGAAAACTCTAATATAACAGTGGACACAGTCTTAGCAATACAAAGGGAAACTGAGTCGAAAAACTACTGAACACAAGGCTGGCTTCTCTTGAGAACGGTGTTTATATTTCCTTCTAATAAAATCATCAGGAACCCAGCCAACTAATATCCAATGTCTTTTCCCCTGGAATTCAATGTTTTCTTATTATGAAAATTGAGTTAGATCGAAACATACTTTACCTCTGGACTCACATGAAATATATGGCTCAGTTTTGAATAGCAAACAGTATGCATATGAATGTGTAATTCCACCTTGAACGAGCTTTATATTCATAAATGTAATTTACTCTAGTCACACGTCCGATGCAAAGCTCCCTCTGTAGGAAGATTGGTGATTCGAAATTATTTAACTTTCTAGACAGTCTTATTTTCATTGTACAAGAGAATGCTTATTCCTCAAGAGGCTCTGCTTAGCTGCTGTTATCAGCCTGGTATTTTTATGCATCACTGCACTGATTTACATTTTAAGTGTGTGTTCTAGTTTGGACTACATTCATTCAGACTGGGGGTAATTAAATCAACGAGGCCCTGGCACAATACAGCTCTCTGCTCTGACAAGGCAATAGTATGAAAAAATGTTACTGTACCAGCTATTAGGAGTTGCAAATGCGCGCACTGCAGGACTGTAAGCAATCTTGGGTGACAGACAGTGGAATTCTTAAACAAAGGAAGTTCATGCGGCTACTTTTAGTGAGAATTTTCGAAACAAATCTACAAATACAGAAACAACATATATATGCTCTAATGCATTTTCAAAACGGCAGACGTGTACTATTTTGCAAACTCCTTTTAGAATTGTTTCTCTATTGACTATCATAAAGTAAAGTGCCAAGAAACCAATTGGGTGTCCGTTGTGCTTTATAAATTAACTAAACCAAACGCAAACGTTTTTTAGCCTTGATTCCTGCGATTTGTTAGAGTAAAATCGCATTTTCTTTGGAATACTGGATCAAGGGCCAAATGTACGAACACATTTTCCCATTGACACAGAATGGGAAAAGCCCTTTGCTACATCTGGCCCCAAGTCTACTGAAATAACGCAATTTTTAGAGCATAGTGTCCACAGGACACAAACACACGACACTTAGGAAATTAATCACTCAGATGTTTCCAGGCGCAAAAAAACACAGAACGGTCCAACAGCTGCACACGCTTACATTATTTACTTGTAGTGCATGTTCTTTACTTTGGAATTTGCAGAAATGCCTTATTTTCCTGTCGGTCATAGCAGTTCTAGACTAACCCATGCAGTCAATATTAAAATTCACAGAATGGAGAGCCATGCCCTGGAACTCTTTCTGTAGCATAAACGATAAAGGTTTTGTGCATCCTTAAGACTGGTACCTGCACTAAGAAGCAATGTGCTTACATCTATTTTTCCCATGGAGAAACCCCTTCGTGAGGACGTTGCAAACTCACTTGGCATTCCAGCCCTGGTACACAATTTATACCAATGAAACGCAAGGTATATAAATTCTTTTACAATTGCAGAACAAGCATTTTTTAATTAAATTATGTACTTGAAAAAAGTCAAGCCATCGCAGTGTATCTTCCTCAAAGTACGATTCATTGATGTTTGCTCCAGTGAGTGACTAGGTACCTGAGATGAAACATGGACCAGCGCTTTTAATTTAATTCTTTACCTTTCTGGTAAGCACTGCTGAACTGGCATGACACAGTTACAACTGGGACTCTTGTAAGCATTCTTGCAGCTGCGCTCTGCAGCCTCGGACCCTGATTAAGAGTTCAGGACCAGGTTCCTTTCTATTTGAAAATACAGTTGCACAGGGATTGGAAGAACGAATTTAGTAATAATTATCGGATCCTCACAGATTTCCCCAGATAGATTCCTGCAGGTCAAATTTGGTAAAATGTATAATGGAATAAGGGCTGACAAGGGGAAAATAAGCTATTTTTTAAAATACTGATTCCATATGTTAGGCCTCATTTCAAGCTGAAGACTCGGGATTAACGGTTGGAGTATATTCATCATTTTAGGGTAACAGTGTTTACTTGGTCGGGTAAATACCGCAACATATTCCACAGAACCTGTAACCAGGGAATTAAAATATTTCTTATTCTATAGTTTGTCAAGCCTAATACACCCAGTTGTTTATTCCCAGTACATCTATTTGACAAAAATAATTGTACGAACTTTAACGATTTTTATGATCTAAGGGAATAACTATAAATTGTTAATGTTTTATATATTTCTGTGCTTCTGGAAAGCCTGGCCCCAGTAGACCCACGGGGTGGACTAAATTCAATTGGAGAGAACTCTTGTGTCACAAAATATCTGCCTTCTGGGTTCATGAGGGTTACAAATGGTAGAGTATGTGGAGCATAGTCACCAAAATCATTTTGAGTACATTATGCATTTCTCCTGCAGTAGGAGCCTGCAATACAACAAATTGAAAAGGAGACCCAACCCAGAGCAGAGCCAGTGCACAAGCCAAGCCATGAAAATGTTTCCCCATATAAAAAATATAAGAAAGTCCCCTCAAATTAAAATAAATGTTTTTCTTTACATGGAGAAGTGTTTTACCTTAGTACATCAAATTAAATATATTATAGTATAATATTGAGAGGTGTTTATTAAAAGTGTCCTAAGAGGCAAGTAAGTTCTCGTGTGAATCCTAAATATGGCATAGATTCTTATTACATGTGGAGAAACATTACAGTCTGTTACATCAAACACAAGAGGATTTTGTACAGCACACATCCTAACCTGACATATTTCAAGATGGGTTTGAGGTTACAATGTGGGTGGCAGGCAGGAGCCACATGAAATTCTGGCTTGTTTTGGAATCGAGGGTCCACGAGGACCTCCAGTTGAGCCACAGCAAGACCTCTGGCTTGAGCCTTTAGTGGCTTGCCCATCTTTATTGTGTAGTATTACTTCACCTAATCACAAATGCATGTCACAAAGGTATGGGTGGAAGCCTCTGCCTATGGCTGTCCTATCTCTTATGTGTTAAGTTCTCCATGAGTCCTTTTGTGTGCATTTATATTTTTGGTGTAAATGTGGGAGTGGCAGGGGACAGGGCCAGTAATGAAGATTAGCTACTACAAAGTAGGAAGAGCTAAGTGGAAATTAAATAGGGGCATGCAAATACATAAACATGTCTAAAGAAGGGTAAATCCATTGCCAAATGTATTCACACTTCTATTCCATTACTACTATAGTCCAGAGAGGCACATATCTATTCCAGAACACCAAGCAACGCTTTGGAGTTAATCACACAACATCCATGGCCACTCTCAGGTACTGCAAGGGAATATCATGCAAATCAATGGAAGAAGGGAATTATACTATCAACACAAAGGGGAAAATGGCCAAAAATGCAATAACACAGAAATAGCACAGCTATCACATATGCACAACTTCAGGTGTAGAAAGATATATAAAAAGTGTAATACACACAAACACATAACATTACACATAGATGAAAAATATCACTTATGACTGAGTCTATTACACACAAGGCTACATTTCTATTTAGCACACCTGATAGTTCAAGTGATACGGGAGTCAATTTGCATGATTTCACCGCACCATTAGCCAGTGAATGTCAGAAAACAATTAACCAATCACACACAGTTTGTCCACATAATAAATCAACCCACAGCCAAACCAGCCTTTTCATCATGCTGGTGATGTCAGTGAATGTCTTTGATGCCTTGCCCATCATTTTGAGGAATAACTACATGAGGGAGAGAAATAGGATACAGGGGCAGAGACATTGTCTTTAGTATGTCCCGGCAAGAAGTCGAAAGTTTTCATTTCTTGCCTGATGTGCTGCTTGACATGATTGCAGGCTGGAAGCAGGAGCTCACTTCACCTACACCCCTCTCCACCTGCTGGACACTGGATATTTCCAGAGGTTCATTGGGGACATAGTGGGCATCTTGTAAGCCGGTCAAGCCCAGTGCTTTTGCATAGTACTGAGATATACCACTGGGCATGTGCACAGGCACTGGTAGAAAGGAAATGGGTGGGAAGGGAATTCTGTTCTATTAGTCACATTTCTTGGGTCTCAGGTGCCATTGATTGCAGGTGTGTGTCACTTTAGCCTCTGTGCAACAGGGGACAGAATTTCCACAACAGTACTGCTGGCACTCAATCATTGTGCAAGCTGTCTGCGATGCTAGGGGCGCTTCACTGATACGTATGCTGCTTTTCCTGGGACTGTATGTCTTTTAGGGCGGAATAGATGTATGCAAATTGTTTGAAGTTTAACATCAATAAAGTGGAAATTATGTTGCTGTGAAAACACGCTCCAGAATGGGGTATACATTGGTGGTCTAAAACCTAGGCCAATCCTCTGAACCTAAAACTACAGTTAAAAATCTGGGAGTTTGGGAGGATATCAAGCTCTATTTTGAATCACAAATTAAAGCCTTGGCATCCTGTTGCTTTCGCTTATTAAGAAGCTTGAGCAAGAGCTTGGGCCTTTTTAGCCCATTCATGCGAAAGATGATTATTCATTTGTTGATCATCTCACAAATGGATTATTGCAACATTTTGTATCTGTGTACAACTAGCTATGTGCTAGAGTCTGCAGATCATCCAGAATCCAGTAGCTTACACTGTTACAAAACACTACCATACACATACATCAGCAGGGAACACATATCAGTATGTATACTAGTTCACTGATAAATAGTACAGCTGCTTTAAAAATGGGATAGTATTACTCAGCAGTACAGAAACAATAGTACTTTAACTTATGCAGTAGTTTACTATACATCTTTAAGTCTCAGAAACCTTTACAAAACACTCACACTAACTGGATGAAGTCATCAGTGATGTTATTTGAGAAGTCATCAGTGATGTCATCAATGATGTCCCTGACAATGTCATCAGTGATGTAATATGTAAGGTCATAATCAGTGTATTGCGGGGTTGTAAGTTATAGTTAGCTCAGTTAACTATAACTGTGTAATTTCTGTGGTTTTGTGCCTGTGAAATGTGTACCTAACTATAAAGTCCCTCTAACCTTTGTTTTTTTCATTGAAGTTCTAAGGTTTTTTCAATTCTGTTTCCTAACTATAACTTCCCTGTAGCGTTTGTTTTTTTCACTACAATTTCACATAAAAGTTCTATTTAGGAATCCTATTTATTACAAGTTTTTAAATACATTTTGTTCTGACATTTACACATTTATAAATTTTTAAAGTTACAAATTACAATTCAAAATAATGTAATTCATGTGGTGTTTTGTAATTGCAATAAAACAAGTTTAAAAAATAATCATTTTAAGGATCTGCCACAAAGGTTTTTTTTTTTAAAAAGGCACCCATACGGGTTCTCTATGGTTGCTAGTTCAGGTGATGAAATCGTAGCAGATCTGAATCTGCAGATTTTTCTAAACGTTAGAAAAGATATATAAATGTGGTATACAGGCCCTCAGTTTTAAAGATTATCACCAGAGAAAACATGCCCATGTGTTATTATTTAGAGGAATATGTGCAGGATTTAAATATAGTTTTTTCCCCTGTTCGGCGGATCTGTGGAGTCATGAGCTGGATCCGCCGTGATGCCTGGAACACAGCCCAAAGTTTAACTTCTGATTGGCCACTTTAAGTCCCCCACCATGCATATAGCAAACCACACCCTAAGACAGTCATTTGGGTTTCAGCTGTCAGTAGAGACTACTGAAAATCAGCGTTGCTCTGTCTTTTTTGGGCTTTACAGAAAAAACAATTTGGACTGCTGCAGATATGTCTTCAGCAGAACCAAGACAGCCTGAACCTCTTTCGGAAGAGGAGGAAGACACACCACCTCCAAAGAAGGAGTCAGATGTGTGGAAGCGTTTTACAATTCCTTCTGGAGAGCAGAATGTTATTGGTAAGATTTTGCAGTTTAATATCTGAGGGAAACAATTATTGAGAGGGACCGGTAAAAAGTATTCCTATGCAACTTCTTTCATGTGGAAGCACTTAAAGACCATCCACGTATGAAAATATCATCTGATGATGAGGGAGAAGGCAGGTGCAGGAGAGTCATCATCTGGAGGAGCATCTGCAGAGCCCTCAACATCACAGCAAGTGATAATGATTGCAGCTTTTTCACAGAAGCTGAGTGAGATGCTGACTCATTGTGGCAAATGCCACGTGCCTGTGGATGCGGTAAACAACCACAAGTATATTTTTTTTTTTTATCCCTGTTCAACCTTATCTGTTTTTGAGACAATTAAGATATTTACTTCCTCCAAGTTGGCATCCCTTACCCCTTTTAGTACCTTGTATATTTGTTTTCCAAAACTAAAAATACAAAAAAAGATAAAAACTGTTACAAAAACCGATAAAAAGTGGTTCTTGGTAGAACCACTTCATCTGTTTGAAGAAAGAGCTAACTATGGGGGTGATTCTGACCGCGGCGGACGGCGGTCGCCGCCCGCCAAGCGGTTCCCGCCGAAAGACCGCTCCGCGGTCAAAAGACCGCGGCGGTCATTCTGGCTTTCCCACTGGGCTGGCGGGCGACCGCCGAAAGTCCGCCCGCCAGCCCAGCGGGAAACACCCTTCCCACGAGGACGCCGGCTCAGAATGGAGCCGGCGGAGTGGGAAGGTGCGACGGGTGCAGTTGCACCCGTCGCGAATTTCAGTGTCTGCAAAGCAGACACTGAAATTCTTCGTGGGGCCCTCTTACGGGGGCCCCTGCAGTGCCCATGCCATTGGCATGGGCACTGCAGGGGCCCCCAGGGGCTCCTCGGCACCCCCTACCGCCATCCTGTTCCTGGTGGGAGACCCGCCAGGAACAGGATGACGGTAGGGGGTGTCAGAATCCCCATGGCGGCGGAGCGCGCTCCGCCGCCATGGAGGATTCTCAAGGGCAGCGGGAAGTCGGCGGTACACCGCCGACTTTCCGTTTCTGGCCGCGGCTGAACCGCCGCAGTCAGAATGTCCAGCGGTGCACCGCCAGCCTGTTGGCGGTGCTACCGCCGACCTCCGCCATGGCGGTAATTACCGCCAGGGTCAGAATGACCCCCTATATGTTTTATGTTTTAGTGCAATTGTGTGTTTAAGTGTTTGTGAGTTTTTATGTGTATATGTATCACAACCCACATACGTGAAATTAAAATAGTACATGTGGCAACTTTAATATTCACAAAGGGGAATGAATCTATTAAGATTAAAGAAAACACTAGCAACTGTTTTGCAATGTCATCTAGAATACTAAAATGGAAATGAATGTGCAAGTGACTGTATGGGTGTGTGTGTGTGAGTATATCAGTGGGTATATGAGTGTATCAGTGCTAGTGTAAGTGTATCTCTGGGTTTGTAAATAGCTATATGGGTCTATTAGTGGGTGTGTAAGTGGCTGCATAGATGTGTGAATGAGTGTGGAAGTATCTGCATGGATCTACGTGTCTACGTGAGTTTGTGTCAGTGTGGATAAAAGAGTGTGTGTGAGTGTATAGGAGTGTGAATTGCTGTGTAAGTGTCTGTGTGAATACCTCGGAGAGTGAAAATATGGGTGTGTAAGTGGTGATGTTGATGTATTTGTGACTGGTTGTGTGGCTCTGTGAGTGTCTGTGAGAGTGGCAGTATGGGAGCATGAGTCACTGGGTTTCTGGACGCGTCAGTATTTGTGAGAGTGTCTGTTTGCATGTGTTAGTGAAGATATAAATGTGTCTGTGAGTGTGTAATTGGATGTGTGGCTGTTTCTGTGGGTGTCCGAGTGTGTGTGTAACTGTGCGAGTGGCTGTGAGAATCACTGTATGGATGTGTAAATGGGTGTGTGAATGCCTGTGTGGTGATGTGAAGACATGCGGTGATGATTTTTTAGGGTGTATGGGAATGTGTAGTTATGTGAATGGGTGTGTCAGTGGTTGTGTTAATGTATAAATGGGTTTGTTAGTAGGAGTGTGAGTGTGTCAATGGGTGTATATGTGAGTGTGTTAATGGGTATGTGAGTAGGTGTATGAGTGGGTGTGTGTTTGTGTGAGTGGGTGTGTGAGTGTCTGCATCGGTGTGTGAGTGGCTGTATCAGTATGGGCATGTGTGTCTGAGTGCCTGTATTGGTGTGTGATTGGGTGTGTGAGTGACTATCAGTGTGCGGCTGGCTGTGTGAGTGGCTGTATCAATGTGGGTTGACTGTGTGAGTGGCTGTATTGGTGTGTGAGTGGCGGTATAAGTGTGTAAGTAGGTGTGAGTGGCTGTATCAGTGTGTAAGAAGGTGTGAGTGGCTGTATCAATGTGGGTTGACTGTGTGAGTGGCTGTATTGGTGTGTGAGTGGCTGTATAAGTGTGTAAGTAGGTGTGAGTGGCTGTATCAGTGTGTAAGAAGGTGTGAGTGGCTGCATCGGTGTGTGAGTGGTTGTACGAGTGGCTGTATCTTTGTGTCGGTGGGTGTGTGAGTGTCTGTATGGGTGTGTGAGTATGTGTGTCTGTATTCGGTTAAGTAAGTGGGTGTGTGAGTGGCTGTATCAGTGTGTGAGTGGGTTTGTGAGTGTCTGTGTCAGTGTGTGACTGGATGTGTGAGTGGCTGCATGGGAGTATAAGTGGGTGTCTGACTTTGTAAATGGGTGTATGTTTTTTATTGTAGTCTGAAACACCCTGACAATGTAATCTTAATGCACACCAGCATATACAAAGGCTTATAAAGGCATCACCTCTTGTTGTACGTATGATGTCAATAATGCTGAAAATGCATCTACTACAACTAAACTGTTCTACTTTTATGACTGTAATCCTCCTTAGAACTTTGGTTCCAGAAACAACAGATAAGAATTTGTTAAACTATAAGAGAATCATTGCTTGAATTTTATGTTCCTATCATTAAATACTGTCCATACACCTTCACTTTTTAGATAGTATAGTGACCAGCTGTAATACTAAATCCTTCATGAAAAATTATAGCAATAGTACTATATGTTTTTTCCAGAAATTGATATTTGTCCTGCTTTAAAGTTTGTAATCTCAGTTTCGAATTTACTGCCATCTGCGCTGCATCATTATGGTATTAAAATAACATACTTCCCACTTCTTGCTACATTTAATGATAACTGAATATCTGTTTGACAATGTGGGCATATATTGTTCTGAGTAGCTTGTTTTAGCAATCTCTCAAAAGCCACACATTTGCAATCTGGCAATGCTAAATAAATAAAATGCTCCAAATCTAAATCTTTAGTCAAATTAACTCAGCAATAGGTATTTTCTCTTCTTCTAAAACAACAAACATCACCATTAAAAACTCAAGTGCATCCTTTATTTGGCACTGACTATAACTTGCACCCCCATAATGCACTGCTTATGACCTCACATATTACAGCACTCATGACATGCTCAGTGAAATCACTGAAGACCTCAACAATGACCTCATCCAGTGAGTGTGAGTCTGTTGTAAAAGTTTTTTCACATTGAGAAATATATATTGAGCTACTGCATAACTTAATTTCATATTCTTTCTGCAGTACTAATGAGTTTTAGTATTTTTCACTTACATTATCTGAAGTATAATCCTGTTTCTAAACTGTAACCAAAACAATATTTGCATTTTTTTTCAATGGTAAGTCAGGCTCAATCATATCTAAACAGACAGCTATGGCTGACTGCCTAATACTTGTCACACAGTTTCTCTTCCCTGTGTTAAACTCAGAAACACGTTATGTTACATGCTGAAACGGACACAGTCCTTCAGTGCCACTGTGAGGACCTGCTGTAAATGAAGAAATATGTGTCTAAGGACAGATTCTACTTACCTGAAAGGCCCCAATCGAAGGATATTTCTATAAGAGGCTGACACTGGTGAAACAAGCACATGGGTACACAGATAAGCATACCTAGAGAGGGGCTCTAAATACGTACGTAGATAAAAACATGCACTCGTTATAACTTAGGGACTATGGCCCTCATTATGACATTGGCGGTAAGTGCCGCTTACCGCCATGCTGACTGCCGCCAACATACCGGGACTGCAGCGGTATACCGCTACGTGTATTATGACCCACACATAGAAATCTGCCACTATACAGACACACACACAAGTCCGCCACACCAAAGGTCAGTGATAGACTGGCGGTACCAAAACCCACACCGTTACGCCAACAGAAATACGCCCACAGCATTATGACCCATGAATCACTGCGGCGGACATTCAACCGTGGTAAACTATTGGCGGTACATGCAGCCACGCTCAAAATAAACACACACTAAAAAAACAACACCACATTGGACAATCCAAACTACACACACCTGACATACATACACACACCACACCCACACACCCACACCAATATAAAACACACACCCACATTACCCACAACCCTTTACGAATGCAAACAATTTACAACTGAGAGAGAGAGGCACACCAGGAGCACCCACAGAACACCATCACCCAGACACCATCCACGCATCTCACAGCACACACCTCAACACATCACCCCACACACATTCACACACACCACTCACACTTCACCCATGGCACCACAAAGACACTCCAGGCTCTCAGAGAAGGGGCTAAGGGTCATGGTGGAGGAAATCGTCTGGGTAGAGCCACAGCTATTCGGATCACAGGTGCAGCAGACATCCATTGCAAGGAAGATGGAGCTATGGCGGAGAGTCTTGGACAGGGTCAACGCCGTGGGACAGCACCCCAGAACAAGGGATGACATCAGGTAGAGGTGGAATGACCTACGGGGGAAGGTGTGTTCAGTGGTTGCAAGACACCAGATAGCTGTACAGAGGACTGGTGGTGGACCCCCACCTCCTCCCCCACAACTAACAACATGGGAGGAGCAAGTCTTGGCAATCATGCATCCTGAGGGCCTGGCAGGTGTAGCAGGAGGACTGGACTCTGGTAAGTCAACTCTTTACTACTATCACCCCCCTACCTGCATGCCATCACATACCCCTACCCTCACTTCCATCACCCCACCACCTCACATACATCCCACAATCACGACCCACCCATCCCAGTAATCAGCATTGCATGCACCACCAATGCATGGACATCCCTCACAGCCCTGCATGGACAACCGTCACCACAGCATGCACAGTAGTGACAATCACTTAGCCAACGAAATCACAACTCACACAAGCCAAAGCTGTCTTGGTAATATCAACCACAGGAGAAAACATACCCATGCACAAGATGTCACACGCAGTAACAATAACACAGCATTTACATCCCCACAGGACCCCCACACAACGTCACCGGAGAGGAGGTTCCAGCAACATCCAGTCCGCCCGTCCCCCGAAGAGGCCCACAGTGATGACAGCAGCTCTGCATGCCTGGATCAGGATGATATACCTGGCCCATCATGAACCTGTGGACAGTCGGTGACCCAGGCACAGTCCCATACCACTACAGAGCCTCTCCCCTCAGGAAACACCAGCACAGCACCCACCCAGCGGGCCCATACCTCTGTCCCCAGGACACATCAATCAACAGTGTGTCCACCACTACAGGGGCCCCAGTCAACCCCACAAACACAAGAAGATCAGGGACCTGGGGTCAGTGGCAGTGGGCACATAGTTCAGTGGACAGAGGCACATGACAACAGGGAAGCTGGGAGGACTGAGGTGCGACAGGTAGAGGACAGGCCGAGGGAACCGATTCTCCAAGAGGCACTCACCAACCTCCTGGGAGCATACCACCATTCCCAGGAGACCATGGGCCAGATACTCTCCAAGTTGCAGGAGACACAGCGGCTGTAGGAGGGACAGTACCTGTGGATCAGGGAGGACTTCCACACCACCCTGGTCACCACTGCAGGGGTGCTGGCAGACATGGCCAACACCATGAGGGAGGCAGTGGCACACCAACGGGCCCCTGACCCTAGACACACCGATGAACAGCCCTTCACCTCCGCTGACGCTAATGGACAGGAGGCCCCGCCACAGGACCAACAGGCCACCAACACCCCTCCCCCTGCAGAAGGAGAACCACCACGCAAAAAGGTCCCTGCGATCCAGGCAGAAGCCAGAGAACATTGCCAAGACCCCTGCCAGGAAATAAGACTCCCCTGTATGTCACCCTTGTGTCCCACTCTGTCACCCTGTCCACCTTGAACTGCCATTGCCCCACTCCCTATGCCCCCTTGGACAATGCACCTGTGATACCAATAGACTGGACTCTATCCTGGACTGTCCTCCATCATCAACCCAGCCCACTGCAATATCCCCTACACTTATTATCACATAAATAAACACCCTTGAAACTAATACAAGTATGGAGTCTGTCAATTGATTGAAATATGTATTAGTTTAACAAGCTGTAAACATTGCAAATCAAATGTACAGTTATATATACGTAGGTATGACCTGTAGTGAGCAGCAGTAAACACACCAGGAGCCAGAGAGGAGCACATATATCTGAAAATAGAGATGCCAAAGGGTACAGTAAGTCGCTAGAATTTGGAAAATCAGGCTGCCATGTACAATGTCCAAAACAAAACTGCAACAGAAGGTGAACTTACAGGGTCTTACCTGTGTGTCACTGGAAGTACTGTTGAATTATGGTTGTTCTGTTGTCCACATCCTCTGCCTCCTCTTTTGTCACTGTCCACAGGCTCCACTGCTGCCACACAACCATCTCCAGCATCATCCTCCTGCAGAAAAGGCACCTGACATCTCAAGGCCAGGTTGTGGAACATGCAACATGCAACAATGATCTGGCAGACCTTCTTAGGTGAGTAGCACAGGGATCCACCTGTCAGATGGAGGCACCGGAATCTTGCCTTCAGGAGGCCAAAGTGGCGCTCAATGATCCTCCTTGTTCGCCCATGTGCCTCATTGTAACGTTCCTCTGCCCTTGTCCTGGCATTCCTCACTGGGGTCAGTAGCCATGAGAGGTTGGGGTAACCAAAGTCACCTGTAAATATCGAGGGATACCTGTTAGCTAGACACTCACCCTTAAGGCCAAACCCACACCCATATACCAACAGACACTGGGTGAGGACCATGGGCTCACCTATTAGCCACACCCTGTGCCTCTATAGTTGAGACATCACATATGGAATGCTGCTATTCCTCAAAATAAAGGCATCATGCACAGACCCAGGATACTTTGCATTGACATGGGAGATGTACTGGTCCACCAGCCACACTATCTGCACATTCAGAGAGTGAAAGCTCTTTCAATTTCTGAACACCTGTTCATTTCTCCGGGGGGGGGGGGACAAAGCCAATATGTGTAACATCAATAGCACCAATGATGTTGGGGATATGTCCCATTGCAAGGAAGTCAGCCTTCACTGTTGCCAAATCCTCCACCTGCGGGTATACGATGTAGATGCGCATGTGTTTCATCAGGGCAGACAACACTCTGGTCAGCACGTTTGAGAACATAGGCTGTGACATCCCTGCTGCCATGGCCAATGTCTCTTGGAAGGACCCAATTGCCAAGAAATGGAGCACTGAGAGGACCTGCACAAAAGGTGGGATACCAGTGGGGTGGCGGATAGCTGGGATCAGCTCTGGCTCCAATTGTGCACACAGCTCATGGATTGTGGCCCCATGAAGTCTGTAGGTTAGGATAATGTGCCTGTCCTCCATTGTCGCAAGGTCCACCAGGGGTCTCTACACGGGTTATGTCTCCATCTCCTAATCATGCTCACTGGTTGAACTCTAGGGTGAAAAACAGTGAGCAGATGGTCATATTCAAAGATATCCTCAGATTAAAATGCCTTTCATTCTTTTACAGAAACAGGATGTGAATGTGTAGATCCCTTGATGTGCCTATGTCTGTTGTGACGCAGTTAGGTGCCATGGCCTGTTCCCCCCTGAAATGGTGGTCGCCTGACCTGTGAGGAGGGACGAATGGAAATGAGGTAATTCCGCTGACGTTGTGTGCCGTTACGGAAGGTGATCGACGACCGCCGTGCAACACATCATTGGTTATCATTGGGGCCTAAGGATTCCAGGAGCCAATGGTGATGTACACCGGCGGTAATGGTACGCACCACCGCGGACGTGACCGTCATTTTCTATCTGTTCACTCACTTGCTACCTGACCTTCAACAGGAGAGGACCTACACTGCAAATACTTCTGTGACCTGTGTCTGGAAGCGACGATGGCTCGAGTGTCTCGGGAAAGGGCCGCTGCCTTCACTTTGGAGGAGTTGGAGAGACTAGTCGATGGGGTACTACCCCAGTACCCTTTACTTTAGGGTCCTCCAGACAAACAGGTGAGTACACTGTGAGCACGATGTGTGGCACATGAATGTATGGAGTGCTGTGTGTGTAAGCCCCGTGTGGGGGGGGTGGCTGAGGGGTCCTGGGCAGAGTGCTGCATGTTTAGTGGGCAAAGTGTGTGCGTAAGGGGATGGGAGGGATATGGTGGGCCATGAGTGTAACAGTCCGGACGGTATGACTAATACCTTTTCTTATGTATCTTTTTCTGCAGGTCAGCAACCATCAGAAAAAGGGTATTTGGGGTGCCATCGCCAAGGAGACGAGGGCCCTGGGGGTCTTTGACAGATGGAGCACCCACAGTCACAAATGGTGGGAGGACCTGCGCCGCTGGGCAAGGAAGACGGCAGAGGCCCAGCTGGGGATGGCCTCCCAACGAGGAAGGGGTGCCCATCATACCCTGACCCCCCTGATGTTCTACATCCTGGCGGTGGCCTATCTGGAGTTGGATGGGCGCTTGAAGGCATCACAGCAGCCACAAGGGGGTGTGTACAGTTTCAGAATCATGAAGTTGCGCACGTTGAGGTGTTACCTGGGTGGGGTATATGGGTCTGTGGGTGCCCCTAGCCCAGGACAAACATGGCAGGGTAGGTTCCATGATGGGCAGGCTCAGATGCACTCCAACCACAATAATGCTAGTGGGCATCTACTACTGGGCAGGGTCCTGTGGTTTTCAGGTGTGCTGCTAATGGTGTTAGGCATTGTACCCCATGACCTGGTGACTAGCGTTGTAACTGGTATTGCATGGCCTAGTTCATAGGGCTGTTCCCAGTGAGGTCTGTATGCCAACAGTGGTGTTGTTGCTGGCATTGACCAAATGTATCCTCTGTCTCTCCCCCGCCCCCTTTTTGTTTTGTCACCCTGTCCTTGTGTGCATTAGCATCATCTGGCGGAGGAGCAGAGGCACCAGCGATGGAGGGAGCTGCATCCCACATGGGCCTGTTGGCCGAATCCACCGACGGTGAGGGCACCAGTGGGAAGGAGGGCGAGGGGAGCACCACAGCAGAGATTGGAGGGGACATTTGGGACAGCGCCACCTCCTCCGATGGAAGCTCCCTGGCGGTGGCGGACACCTGTGTGGCCACCCCAACTACAGGTACAGCCGCCACCCCCTGTACCAGCACCGCCCTGCCGCTCACCCAGGAGGGTGTGTAAGAAACAATGAGGCAAATACCCTCTAACCCTCATGACGAGGGTAGTAAATGCAGATAGATTAATGGTCAATGCAAGGGGGAAGTAACCTAGACTTCCGTGGTAATACAATGGCTAAAGTAATTCTATGCGTACGAATAATGTAACATCAATAGAAATTGATTGCATTATATACTTCTTTAAACATGTTATTCCAGACATGAGGTGTATATTTTTTAACCATGTTATTCTAGACATAACATTTGCATTTGTACAAATAGAGGCTACTAGTAAAAACAGTGAAGGTGATAAAAAGTGCAGGTAAGTGAAGGTGATAAATACAGTATGTACAAAGGGTGGTTTTAAGAATATTTTGGACTTCTAGTGGCTCCGTCAGTCCAAGAAGCCCTGAAGTCTCATAAGATTTCTCTATATTTCTATATTCCACACTCAAAGATATGTCGACGTTTCGACCCAGTTGTAGAAACAAATTAAAAGTGGGTCATCATCAGGACAGGGAAACAAGGTGATTGGCTGTAACTTCGACCAATCCCTGATGTGAATGCTCGCTCTTAGATGGCAGCGATGCACTGTTAAGCCGACACGTCGCTATTACGTGCAGCTTTGTTCCTAATAACACACGATCTATCGTGTGCACACCCTTAATACACTGATTAGTTAATTAGTTAGGCACCACCAGGGCAAGGATGCACCACCAGCTAACAAGGGCAAGGAAACACCACCAGCTGGCAAGGGCAAGGAGGCACCACCAGCTCGCAGAAGCAAGGAGGCACCACCAGCTAGCAGGGGCAGGAAGGGAACACCAGCAGGCAGAAGCAAGGAGGCACCACCAGCTGCCAAGGGCAGGAAGGGACCAGCAGCTGCCAAGGCCAATGTAAAAGGAACATGCGCTGCAGGCAGGATGGATCTGGTGCCTGGGGCTGGAGCAGCATCTAGGCAAACAACACCAGCCATGGCACTTCAGCCGTCCAAGGCTGCAGGGGAAGGGCTGGAGCGTCCCCCCACCACTGGCAGCACCGCCCCCTGCACCACCGCCAGCACCGCCACCTGCACCACCGCCAGCACCGCCACCTGCACCACTGCCAGCAGCACTGCCAGCAGCACCACTGACAGCATCAGCAGCCCCAGTGGGCAGCCGTCCGAGGCTGCAGGGGAAGGCTTGGAGCCTCCCCCCACCCCTGGCAGCACCGCCACCTGCACCACCGCCAGCACCGCCACCTGCACCACTTCCAGCAGCACCACTGCCAGCAGCAGCAGCCCCAGTGGGCAGCCGCCCAAGGCTGCAGGAGAAGGCCTGGCGCCTCCCCCCACCACTGGCAGCACCGCCGCCAGCCCCGCAATTGCCACCACTGAGCAGCCATCACCGCCGGCGAGCAGTGTGTAGCCGTGACTACATGGGCTGTAGTGCGTCCTGGCCTCTGCAGCAACTGTAGGTGTGACACCCAGGTGAGAGACTGTGACCTTGCACCATCCAGGATCTGCATCACAGGGCACAAAGCCCCCTCCAGAACCAGTGGAAGAAGGCATCCACTCACCGCATCCTTGCCAGGATGAAGCACATTGGGCACAATGCCCCCTCCAGAACCAGTGGAAGAAGCCATCCCCTCACCGCATCCTTCCCAGGATGAAGCATACTGGGCACCATGCCCCCCAGTGGAAGTAGCCATCGCTCACCGCATCCTTCCCAGGATGAAGCACACTGGGCACAATGCCCCCTCCAGAACCAGTGGAAGAAGGCATCCACTCACCCCCTCCTTGCCAGGATGAAGCACACTGGGCACAATGCCCCCTCCAGAACCAGTGGAAGAAGCCATCCACTCACCGTATCCTTCCCAGGATGAAGCACACTGGGCACAATGCCCCTTCCAGAACCAGTGGAAGAAGGCATCCACTCACCCCCCTCCTTACCAGGATGAAGCACACTGAGCACAATGCCCCCTCCAGAACCAGTGGAAGAAGCAATCCACTCACTGCATCCTTCCCAGGATGAAGCACTGGGCACAATGCCCCCTCCAGAACCAGTGGAAGAAGGCATCCACTCACCCTCTACTTGCCAGGAGGAAGCACACTGGGCACAATGCCCCTCCAGAACCAGTGGAAGAAGTCATCCACTCACTGCATCCTTCCCAGGATGAAGCACACTAGGCACAATGCCCCCTCCAGAACCAGTGGAAGAAGGCATCCACTCACCCCCGTCCTTACCAGGATGAAGCACACGGAGCACAATGCCCCCTCCAGAACCAGTGGAAGAAGCCATCCACTAACCGCATCCTTCCCAGGATGAAGCACACTGAGCACAATGCCCCCTCCAGAACCAGTGGAAGAAGCCATCCACTCACCGCATCCTTCCCAGGATGAAGCATTGGGCACAATGCCCCCTCCAGAACCAGTGGAAGAAGGCATCCACTCACCCTCTCCTTGCCAGGAGGAAGCACACTGGGCACAATGCCCCTCCAGAACCAGTGGAAGAAGTCATCCACTCACTGCATCCTTCCCAGGATGAAGCACACTAGGCACAATGCCCCCTCCAGAACCAGTGGAAGAAGGCATCCACTCACCCCCTCCTTGCCAGGATGAAGCACACTGGTCACAATGCCCCCTCCAGAACCAGTGGAAGAAGCCATCCACTCACAGCATCCTTCTCAGGATGAAGCACACTGGGCACAATGCCCCCTCCAGAACCAGTGGAAGAAGGCATCCACTCACCCACTCCTTGCCAGGATGAAGCACACTGGGCACAAAGCCCCCTCCAGAACCAGTGGACGAAGGCATCCACTTGAGAGACTGTGGCTTTGCACTCCCTAGGACCAAGCAGTGGACAAACCACCCACTTGAGAGACTGTGGCTTTGCACTCCCTAGGATCAAGCAGTGGGCAAACCAACCACTTGAGAGACTGTGGCTTTGCACTCCCCAGGACCAAACAGTGGGCAAACCACCCATTAGAGAGACTGCGGCTTTGCACTCCCCAGGACCAAGCAGTGGGCAAACCACCCACTTGAGAGACTGTGGCTTTGCACTCCCCAGGACCAAGCAGTGGGTAAACCACCCAATAGAGAGTCTGTGACTTTGCACTCCCCAGGATATCGCAGAGGGCATGTAGCCCCCTCAAGGAGCAGTGGCGTTGTACCATCTTCCACCTGAGGTGCCCCCCGTTCCCCTTCCCCCTGAGGTGCCTGTGTACCTTCGACCTGATGCCCCAGCAGTGTTCTCTCCGTATTGAGGCAGGAGTCAAGTGTGGTATTTGCCTATGTGTCATGGTCCTATGGGCCACGGTCATTTTGGACTGGCATTGTCCCTCCATTTGTAGATATTGTAGATACTGTTTTGTGCTTTAAGGATGTATTTATCTAAATTGTTATTATTACATTGGCTTTACTCACATCCTTTTGTCCTTGCGTTATTCCTGAGGGTTACGGGGTGGATATGTAATGTTGCTGTATCTGTTGGTGTGTATGGTTTTGGGGGTAGGGATGGGGGTGTTGCGTGTGTGTCACTCTCTTTTTCCTACCCCCTCCCTTGTGTGCTAGGTGTGGTACTCACTGTGGTCGTCTTCGCCGCTGTTCGTGTTCCTGGTGTAGGAGGAGGTAGACCAGCATGGGAAATATTTGCAACTCGGGCTCCATGGCGTCGTGGTTCTTCTTTGAGTGTCGAGAGGTGAGTCGTTTCCCTTCTGTGTACTGTTTCTGCCGTTCTTTTGATGGCGTTGGTACCACCCTGGAAAAGGTGGTGGATAGGCCTCTCATAATACAGTGGGCAGTACATTGTCTTCCGCCTGGCTGTTTGCGGTTACCGCCGTGGTGCTTGTTGCTACCGCCGTGGCGGTCAGTGTTAAAGTGGCTGTCTGTGTTGGCGATTTCCACGGTGGTCAAAATTCCATTTTTTTCACCGCCGGCCTGGTGCCAGTATTACCGCCGCTTTCTCACCGACCCCCAGGGTTGTAATGAGGGCCTATGTGTCGGTTCACCGGTGGTGCGAAGAGATTCTTTACCTGCTCACTAAGCGTACATGCCCCCTGCTGTTTCCGAATTCCTATCCACATTTCAATGTCAGGATGCACTCAGTAGCGGGCACTGAAGCCCTCCCTCATGGCGCCTGTGAGCCCATGCTCCTGGCACACAGCTGCTCATGCTGCCGGCCTTCACAGCAGGCTCTCCACGGTGCACACACACCACAGACAGCAGCAGTGTGTTCCCTCCTTGAAGCCAAAAGGCAGCACAGATGCCCCACAGAACTCCCACCGCTTAAGCCAAGCATGGTGCAGTCAGGCTTGTAGTGTCCTACTGGACACGTTCTAGTATTTCACCAGCCACTCGGTTGAAGGCTGGCCTTACACTCACACCCCACACCCATCAAGCGCAGTCATCACCAGTCAGGTGACCCTGCCAATAAAAAGGCCTCAGCGCACGTGCCCAGGGCCAGTTTACAGAACCCTACTACTGTGTCTGCGTCACTTATTTTGTAGCATGAGGGCCTAGGGCCCCCAACCCTACGTTGGTGACGAGGGTCGATGACTCCACATGGGCACTGGCAGCAACTTTGATGTTGCTCACAGGGGGAAGAGTTACCTGTGCCCGACTCCGCATGAGCTGGCAGCATGAATGCCAACCCATGGAAGGAGAGGAACGGTCGCGCCAACCGGAACTCCACCGAGCATGAGGTGAGCCCGGGGGTATGAGGAAAGCCCCTCTGACATTGAACAATGTGGCCCGCAGCACTGAGAAGATGGCTGCAGCCGTGAACAGAGAAGCGCTACAGTGCTAAAAAGCACCCACCAGGCAGTGTGGCGGCCATAACACTGCCAGGACGGCTGTGGTCGCCGTGAACATGATGGTGCTACTGCGCACCGAAAGAAGTTTGGACTAATGCCCAAGGCCGCCCCCACCCTGTGTAAAAAAAAAAAAACGGCTGCCGCGGCCGTGACATGGGAAGGCAATGGTGCTGTTGCGCACCGAGTGAAAAATGCCCGGAGCCGCCCCCCACCCACCTTGTCAGCAGTAATGGCCTGCAGCTTTGGGGAAGGCAGCTGCGGCTGCGGAAGCCAAAGGTGCTGTTGCGCACCGAGAAATTGTGCTGTTGTGCCCCTGCTCCCACCCCCAGGAACGTAGCGTGGCCCGCAGCATGAGGGAATGCTGCTGTGGCCGCGCGGACAGGCACCAAAGACAAGCAAAGTGCCCGGGGACTGCCCCCCACCTAAACGTCGGATGCCACGGGGGGCTCGCAGCACAGGCCCGCGACGGCCTGCACCAACAAAGCTGACCCCCACCACAGTAGTCCTGCCGCCACACCGTGAGGCTCAAAAAAAAATGTGTGCACTGCCCAAAAGGGGTCCCCACAGCAAGAGTGTACCTCTTCACCACAAGGATGTCTTAAAAAAAAAAAAAAAAAGAAGAAGAAAGAAGACAACTGGTACTCACCTGTGGAACAGGAGCCCCCACCAGCTTGATGACTTGCTTCCTGGCAGCATGGCTCCTCACCGGCATCTGCTTGGACAAATTAGGCCCGGTAGGAAGAAAGACTGTTTTCAAGCTCAAAAGAAGCTCCACAGTGGCATCTAGTGGCCAAAGAAAGGTACTGCACCCTATTTCTATTTTAAAGCAGGAAACAAGCACAAGCAACAAACAGCAAGTTGCCAGCAACACCCCAGAGAGTGACTGCGCAAGACCAGCAGCGTGCCAATGAACGGAAACAGCGCAGAAGATGGAAACGGCATGTATGACGCTGCACAGTGAAGGCGAAGATGGCAGCTGTCCCAGCCAAGCTGCAACAGCGAGAAATGGACTTAAGTGCCATGTGAGGCACTTGGAGAGTGCGCATGGCCTGCGCAGCCCCTGGCGGCCATCCGCCGCCACCGATAAAAGAACGCCACATGCCCCAACAGTGATGGACATCACCGCAAGATAAGAGAGGGACATGTCAGGAGTAAACAAAAGACGTCCAGAAGGAAAAGGGACAATGTCAGAGGTGCACAGAGAGCTGTGCCACCAAAGCTGACAACACAGGCAAGTGCCCAAGAAGATGGATAGAGACCGGAGAGCGTGTGTTCTGCTTTCCCTCTTATCTCAAATCCAAGCTTACAGAACCTCTCTGGTATGCACTTCTGAGTTTAAAGAAAACATTTATTGTTATTAATTCCCCACCCACAATTTCCTGAGAGACGAAATTAGTAGATTGGAAGCACACGTTCAAAAGTAGTCGCAGCAATGAAAGCAAAATATATCAAAGTACTTCTCAGTTGCAATGTACACAGCAAATATAGGTGAAGACATTTATAGCATAACTTCAAAGCAAAGCATAAAAGTTAAAATTCTTCACCATATGGGCAAGAAGGGCCTATATTCAGCTTCATCTTTCTGGGGCCTGCAAATTGTTGACTCCGGTCAACTGCGAGAAGGAGATTCTCTACCCAAACGGGAGGCAGGCAACTGACGTCTAGTCCCTGTCTGAAGTCAAGCAGATTTAAATCTAACTCACTGTAGCCCAGAGTCATCCTTAAAAGCAAACTCAGTGTGAGAGCAGAATAACCTTGGAGAGGAGCCAATTCTCCTGAGCTCACTTGCTCTCAGACTGGATTGCGAGGTAAACACAAAATCTATGTGCTCTTATCAGCTAAGGTCTGGTGTGAAGAAAACAGCTTGGTCCATCTTGTGGAAAAACACAGCTTGGAAAAACACAGCTCATCTGCAATGTCTCAACTGCAATGTCTAACCCCATGTTAAAGCCAATAGACAGCTAACCTAAATATCAAATGTCATGTCTAATGTCATGTCAAAGCAAATAGGCAGCTAAGCTGAATATCAAATGCAATGTCTAATGTCATGTCAAAGCCAATAGGCAGCTAACCTAAATATCAAATGTAATGTCTAATATCATGTCAAAGCCAATAGGCAGCTGAACTGAATACAAAATGTAATGGCTAATGCCATGTCAAAGCCAATAGGCAGCTAAACTGAATACAGAATGTAATGGCTAACTCCATGTTAAAGCCAATAGGCAGCGAAACTGAACAAAACATATAGGGGGTCATTCCGACCCCGCCAGGCGGAAACCGCCCAAACACCGCCCCGCGGTCAGATGACCGCGGGGGGCATTCCGACTTTCCCGCTGGGCCGGCGGGCGATCTGCAAAAGATCGCCCACCGGCCCAGCGGGAAAGCCCCAGCAAAGATGAAGCCGGCTCCGAATGGAGCCGGCGGATTTGCTGAGGTGCGACGGGTGCAGTGGCACCCGTCGCAATTTTCAGTGTCTGCCAAGCAGACACTGAAAATCTTGCTGGGGCCCTGTTAGGGGGCCCCTGCACTGCCCATGCCAGTGGCATGGGCAGTGCAGGGGCCCCCAGGGGCCCCACGACACCCGTTCCCGCCAGCCTCTTCCTGGCGGTGTAAATCGCCAGGAACAGGCTGGCGGGAAGGGGGTCGGAATCCCCATGGCGGCGCTGCTTGCAGCGCCGCCATGGAGGATTCCTTTGGCCAGGGGAAAACCGGCGGGAAACCGCCGGTTTCCCTTTTCTGACCGCGGCTTTACCGCCGTGGTCAGAATTGGCCAGGAAGAACCGCCAGCCTGTTGGCGGTGCTTCCGTGGACGTTGGCCCTGGCGGTCAATGACCGCCAGGGTCAGAATGACCCCCATAATGTTTTACTGATGAACATTGAGCAACTAATATGCGCAGTGGTGAAACACAAAGTCATTGGTCAAACACAATTAGTAGCATCACATTGTGACCTAATGCACGGGAGATGATGCTGTGCCAGCCGGCCTTACTGCGACACAAGATGGCCACCATTGGCTCATCACACAGCAAGTCGAGGGAAGCGACCAACCCTGAAAAGCATGCCCAGGTTCAAGCAGGACCTAGTGCCGTGATGGCTCTGCCTTGAGGCGCAAGCACTGCGCCCTCAAGTATAGAGGGGGTGGGAAAAGAAGTGACTAACCTCACTGCCCTGCAACGGGACAGAGACTAATCAAGGAGCGACCTTCCCTACACTGCCTCAAGACGGAGTTGGCAGCAACTCACAAAAGGCAAGAGGAGAGTCGCACACCCTGAGTGGCAGGATGCCACTACTGCAACACTACAAAAGAGCCACAAAGAGCCTCAAATCCCTTCACTGGCTCTCCAAAGACAAGAGAATCACTTTCAGGATCCTCATCCATGCACACAAATCCCTCCACAACACCGGCCTCAACGAAAGAGTGAACTTCCACACTCCTACCCGCAACCTCCGATGAGCCGACCTCACACTAGCTACAGTCCCCCGCATCCACCGAACCACCACAGGAGGCAGGGTCTTCTCTTACCTCGCCCCCACAACCTGGAACTCCCTCCCCACCAATCTCCGCAAAACCAAAGACCTCCTACTCTTCAGAAAAAACCTCAAGACATGGGTGTTCGAACAGCAACACCCCTCTCCCCCCCACAAGCACCTTGAGACCCTCAAGTGTGAGTAGTGTGCTCTATAAATTTTTTTGATTGATTGATTGATTGACGACCACTGGAGTACAAGAGTGTAAGATCACAGGGTGGAGAGATGGCAGACTCATGCCACGAAGGAAGAGTGCACCCACAGACAAGATAGCCACCGGGGTGCAGCGACGCCACTGAAGACAGCTCAGCAGGAGTGCCAAACATAAGATGCCTACATGTGCGAACAGCGTAGTTGCCCCACGCTTCACAGTGTGACTGTCCAGACACCTGTCACCGGCTGCTTGAAGCAGATGGCACCACTGCTAACATCTGCACATGAGGAAAATAAAGACTGCACTAGATATGGTGAAGTCCCTCCAGTCAACCTCATTTCATCTACACCACTTGTCGTCCAGGTCACCAAATGGCAAGCACCATCATTGCCATGTGCATCACAGTATCCATCAAAGGAACAGATAAACATCCAGGTGGATCATTACCTCTGAAATCCAATGACACCAACTAGACACCCTCCTGGCAACGTGAGAGACGATTGCCCTGAGACCGTCTGAGAGCTCACCTACACCTGGTCCATGTTGGCAAGCACACTGACTACGAATCACCAATCCTGGTGGCCGCACGAATGACTTGACCGTGACTCCTGTCGGAGAGCCTGCAGTGGCCTAGGGATGGCCCCCAAGCAGCCCAGCACAGTCCACACCAGTCCTGTGGCAGTCTATTGAAAGGGCCTCTAGGAAGTTTCTGAGTGAAGAATCCACAAAAGAGAGGTGGTCTGGAAGCTACTCCACCGACAAAGTATCGGGATGTACCAAGGCTTCAGAGGAGGATTTCACTCCATCACAGATGTCATCCGTCTTCGAGGGATTTGCCTTCATGAAGCCAGGATGTCTCAAGAAGTATATTTGCAGTGGACATCACCAATGCTCCTGATGCACCCAATTCGAATGATGTACCCAATCCAAACAAAGTAAACTTTTAACACCACCAGCCTCACCAGGAGTGCCCACAGGACTGAACCACAGTGCATGAGTGAACACTTAACCAACCATCTGACTGTCACAGAGTCTGGACTTCTTCCACACAGTGTTCATGCCCAGCTGTACCTGGTTAAATCATGGACTCCTGCAGAGGTGTTTGGGTGCTCCCAGCTGCACCTGTCCACTACAATACTGCAGCCTGCCTTCTCCAGGCCGAGAGACTGATGGTGGTATTTTGTTATTGTATTTTCTTTTACAGGTTGGACTTTGTTTTGTTCCTCAATAAAATTTTGGAGGAATGTAGTGTCCTGCTGGATATGTTCTAGTGTTTCACCAGCCACTTGGCTGAGGGCTGGCCTCACACTCACACTTCACACCCATCCAGCACAGGTGTCACCAGTAAGGTGACCCTGCCAATAAAAAGGCCTGGGCGCAGGTGCCCAGGGCCAGTTTACAGAACCCTACTACCCTGTCGGCATCACTTATTTTGTAGCATGAGGGACTAGGGCCCCCAACACTACAAGGCCAACATGTTGTGCACTTTTAAAATTCACATTTATTTACTCAGGAAAACATATCACCGACTGGATTCCAGTGAGTTCACAAAATATCGAAGGCAATTGCAAATAGTAGAAAACACAACACAACGTCCCTTTTCGAAACCATACTTTACTGCCAATAAAGAAACTTTATAAGTGATTTACGGATTGTTTAAAGTCAATAATTTTACATTTTAATTGAAAACCAAACCTTGAGATAAAGAAAACAAAAACTCTGCCGGTTCGGGTAATCACATATTCCGAATTTTACAAGGATCAGCGAATCCGCGGGTTTCACGGCACAGGAACAAGACGAGGATAAACACGTACAATGTGTTTACAAAACAGCAACGGGTATGTACAGCGGTCCGTGACTCGGAGTGCGTTCCCGGGGGACACCTCTGTAGCGATTGATACTGAATTGTCGCAAACAACCACTTCTTGGCACTCCTCCTTTAGGGAGCAACGATCGATGCGCCAAGAATCAGGAAAAGTTTGCGAAATGAATAACAAAACATTGCGTTTAATTTATCACCATTGGCCATATAACAAAATATCGCTAAGGTCACGCTCCCCTTTCTTCTGTAAAAATAGAAAATATCATTGTAAAAGTTAAAAATCGACTTCTTTATCAGTAGCATTCAGTAGTGTGTTTCAAACAGTGCTTTTTCAATTGACTTTTAAATCCATTTTGTCAATAAATAACCCGAGACCCCTCCCAACTCCTTTCCTCACTGGAGCCCAGCAACCCAACAAATAACCACAGACCACACAGGAGTGACCACACAGGACAGGGAGATGCGTCAGCAAGTTGTGCCTACTCCTGGGGGCGAGGTATGTCTATAGCTGGGGTCCTGCCCCCTCACCCATTTTGTCCTTGGGCTCAGTGCATCCAGCTCTGTCGTGCTGCTTTCCTCGCATGAGCTGTGGTGTAGGTGGGCATGTAGATGCCCAGGCCCCCCAATGAGCCCTCCCGCCAGAGCCGGTCGTGTTCCACACCGGGGGCACCGGGCGAGCTTGCAACTAGGGCTCGCCCACTGGCTAGGTTGCTGCTATCCATACCGGCACCTCCCTGTTTCACCAGCTTCTTGAATCTGGAGCACTTCTGGAACCAAATCTTCACCTGCAAGAGAGAGAGACGTTTTCCATGTGTAACCTGGGGCACATCAAACTGTGGCGGAATTTTTGTTTTAATAAGACAACGCGATGTGGCCTGACAGTTCCATGGCCTACCATGGCACTCAATTAGAGCAACAAAAAAACTACCAAAATGCATCTAAAGAAACCCCGTATGCTATAAGTAACTGATAGTGTAAAATGCACACTTAAGAAACTGTTGGTTTCAACAAGAGTCAAACTTCTTCACGGATATCATTGCTAAAAAAATTAACAGACAAATGTTCTTCAAAGAATAATTAATATTTCAATGTAATAAAACGTGCTTTAAAGAGCACTTATTCCTTTCGTTCACGGGTCATACATACTCATCCTAAGCCAATGGAAAAAAAACCACAATATGTTGTGTCATACATATTAGCAAACCATATGTGTTTTCGAGACAAATATATTAATAAAAGTCGATGGTGGTGCAATTCATAGTGTCTGCAATTAACCTACATTTCGCACAGCATTCCAGAGCCTTTGACAGCGCCAGGGTGGGTGTGTGTGCGTCTGCGTGCACGTGTACCTTTGTGTTAGTATGAGCCTTCTTTATGCCTGTGTGCCGTCTGCTTCTTTGTGGGTGTGGTCGTCTGTTTGTATGTAATCCTAAATGTCTGCGTGTGATTGTATGTTAGTGGACGTTGCTGTGCACGTGTGTGCGTGCTTATATTTGTGCATATGTGCAAGAGGTGTGGGATTTGGGTCGTGTTGTTCTTTGATGCTTCCGATATGTGGTAAAATAATACACACACAGCAACTGGATAAAAGAGTGGGCATGATGCAAACGTCATGCTATTTCACATTAAGTGCAATATCTAACTAAAAAAGGTGTGTACTGTGAAGTAGTTCTTAATATCTATATAAATATGAGAGAGCAGGGACAATGACCATGCATTTAGGCATGACCAAATCAAACATGGGTCACGGGCACCAACAGCACTGGTGCCATTTTAGAGTGATGTTTCCAAACGTGGTCTTTACATTAGGTGCCTGCATTGGCAGATTCCTCGATGCTAATGTAGACTTCTCACAGTGCCCTTAGGGACTACTAGTAGCTGTGTTCTTGACAGCGCAGAAGTGGATTATAGACAGTCTAGAACACGCTGCCCTCTTGGGGGTTCGTGTGTGCCATCGTAGCTCCGCTCTGAGAGGTAGACCCCTCTCCTGCGTGAACTTTACGCCTAGGCTTAAGTGAGCAGGAAGCGGGTGGAGTTGGATAGGGAATGAGGTGAGGCGAGGATTGACTTCCTGATGACGCAGTTTGTGCCTAAAGTCTTTAAGCTGCCGGTTGCACAGGAATGGTTCGCGGCACCCTAAGCTGAGGAGAAAGGTATTCTCAGCACTTCATGCACAAGAAGAGAGTTCACAGTACCTCAGGCTGTGGAGGGAGGGTTGAACTCAAAAAGGGTTGCGAAGGGTGTCTCGAGCTTTAGCAGGGCACATGTTGAGGGTAGACGTAGGTAGACGGCATCTACCCACTCTTTTGTCAGTGTGGACGCCGTTTACCCTGCTAAAGGTTGGGCACCAAAGATATATTATAAATTTGTCCCAGTTTAAGACACTGGGACACATTTAGCAGCACCTGCATATTGTCCGCTTTCCTTAGGAGCAGCGGGGAGGGGACTTACCACATTCCAGATGGGCCTATAACAAAGGCCGAAGTTAATAGGCTATCGGGACTCCTTTTGTTGGAGTACCCTGGCTGGGGACTATCGGAAGCCTCAGACCTAAAGGCAATGGAGTGGAAAAAAGACAGTTTATCACTTCCCAGGTACTCAAAAGAGGCACACTATTGACTTTGTTCAGTCCCTGTATAGAAGACATATGCATGCACTGTAAGAATGTCAGATTTGTTGGTCTGCCGCAGTATTTACACAAATAACGATTTTAAAATCACTATTTTGTTTTATTTGTTTTATAGCGCTACTCATCCCATTGCGAGGTGACTGAGCACTTCACATCCCACATACACATTAAACATTGACGGTAAATCATATGTGTATGAATCAGTGTACAGGATGTGTTACATAAGACCGTGAGGGTTACAAGGGGTAGGAGTCACATGTCTTTCATAGCTCAATGTGCTGTATTAGAAGGACTACAATTTATGAACTGCAAGTAACAGAAGGATATTTGTGTTAAAAGCAGTAACCCACTTACTTTCCTTCAAAAAGTAACAAGCATTTGCAATGCAATGGGTCTTGTGTTTGCTCGAGTTAGAGCTATTAGCGTTGTAAATTCCTAACTGGACTTTTCTTGCCACAGAACTTGGAAATGAAAAGTAAAACAGTTGACATAAGCTAGCCGATTCAATGAGCCACAGCCACCATGAGCATGAGCGCAAAGGAGAGACACAAAAGGAAAATAGTTCGCTCGCAGTCAAACGTATTGGCAGACATGCAATTATTCATGTAACAGGGTCAATGGCGAAGGTGGTAACAAAACAGCCCCAAGTAGAGACAAACGTAAAGCATTTACCAATGATAAAAAAGGATTTTTAAAATGCAAGTCCATGAATGAATGACAGTGATGGGTGTGTGGAGGGGTGTGGTTAAAAGCCCACAAATAGATTACAACACGTTAAAGTGCTTGTGCACTCAACCTAAAAATGTGTAATCTGCATGTTAAATAGTTGGATGGTGTGGTTTACAGGAGACATAATAACCCTCACTACTACTTTGATTCAAAACTGGGACTAGACAAAACACAGATCAGCAAATATGTTAACTTCCAGAGCTATCTTAATATTATGATTATTTCCTGAGATTTATATGGCACCCAAAGTTCTAAGCAAAAGGTGCTGTAACCTCATAAGATATCTTAAAATGCAGACTTTGCAAACTATTAAGCAGAACAGATTTACTGCCACTTTTCTCCTTGTTGCCAATTTCTTTGTGGCAGGGTTTAAAAACATACATGCATAAGCTGAGGCACAGATTTTGCATCAGGGTTGCATCGATATTTTGGCACAACCCCAATGCAAAATCTTATTTCTTAAATATTGTTATGCGCTCAAATGTACTCATGATAGCTCTACTAAATGTATGTGTTAGGTATTAAGATCTGATGTCACTTCTTATGATGTCACTTGCTGTGAGGTCATGGGTTGTGATGCCATTTCCTGTGATGCAATGTGCTATGTCCCCCGCTGTGATGTCAACTACCGTGATGTCACTCACCATGATGTGACTTGTATGTTGCCTAACTTGGTTAGTCCCCCCACTTCTTTTTTTTAGGACTTGTCCCTGGGCTGCAGGGAATCGTGCATAGTGCCCCACACTATGCAGGAAGAGCTGATATGGATCTGGCTATGGAAAGTTTCTTGGAGCCTCAAAATATAAAGTGAAATGTTCATAGAGCCTTGGTACATGGAGAAAGGGTCATTGGTATCTTAGGATCATATGGGAAGTGTTTATGATTCCTTAGAGTGGGGATGGTGAGTTCATAGTGCTGCGGGGTGGAAAGTAATGTTTTACAGCGCCTTGGCCGTAATGGAAGTGTGTATAGCACCACATACTGTACGTGAAGGAAGTGCCCAGTAGTGGCCCAGAGAGTAGAAAAAGAGTTCCTACAACCTCAGTCTGTGGTGTAAGAGTTTGCACACTTGCTTTTAAAAAAAATAGGTTTGAGTGGATCTGCAGATCCCCTACCGTTTTATGGTAATTGTATTAAAAAAAAAGAGTTTTTGGCCTCTTTCATGGCCACAGGCAATGCACAGGGTTGGGTGGTTATCGCTAGGCCCTGGTTGTGTGCAGCAGTGGTTGGATTAATGTATAGTAATGAAAATTACTTTACGTTAAAAAAAACACAGAAATTCACTGAAAAAATGAAAGATTACAGGGACATTATAGCTAGGAAATATAATTAAAAAATCTTTAGAAATCCACTTAAAAAACAACATTTTACAGGGATGCTATAGTTAGTTTCTGAATTTATTTGCACAAAACCAGAGAAATTCAGCAGTTATACAGTAGTTATAGTTATTTCAAGTAACTATAACTCGCTGCCTAAAGTAACTATAACTTGCACCCTCGCCATGCACTGCCAAATAACCGAGATATTACAGCACTCATGCCAACTTTTATAACATCAATAAAATATCAATGAAACATCAGAAGTCAAATTATTGAAGAAAACACTGTGCATGGTGGGGGCGCGCGTGATAATTATCTTAGGCTGCGAGTTATAGTTACTTGACCCAAACATACCCACTCTCAGAACCACTCAGACACTCATGCACCCACTCACACACCCACTCAGACCCTCACGCACCCACTCGCAGACCCACTCAGACACTGATGCACCCATTCAGAGACCCACTCAAATACTGATGCACCGACTCCTAGACCACTCAGACATCACCCATCCACCCACACCCTTATGCACCCACTCTCTGACCCAGACAGACACTGATGCACACACTCACAGACCCACTCAGACACTGATGAACCCACTCACAGACCCACTCAGACACTGATGCACCCACTCAAAGACCCACTCAGGCACTGACACACCCACTCACAGACTGCCCAGACATCACACATCCACTCACACCCTTATGCACCCACTCTCACACCCAGATACTGAGGCACCCACTCACAGATGCACTCTGACACTGACACGCTCACTCACAGACCCACTCAGACACTAATGCACCCACTCACAGATCCACTCAGACACTGATGCACCCACTCACAGACCACTCAGACCTTCACACATCCATTCACACCCTCACACCCAGACAGACACTCTCACATCCACTCCCACACCCAGAAAAACCCTCTCACGCCTATTCTCACAGCCAGAGAGACAGACCCTGCGTCCAAATCCTTCCGCGCACGGCTTCGTTTCAGGGGTTGGGTGGTTATAGGGGGTTGGCTGCAAGGCCTGGACACAGCTAATCGCCGCAGCACCCCACCCGGGGACCACCACTTCCTCAAGGCCACAATCAATTTTGAAGAAGGGGGTCCATGCAGACGCCTCGGTCCCGGGTACCACAACCTCCCCGGAGCATATACATTTGTAGAATCATGGAGGGGGGCCATATCAGGCACCAGGGACCACCTCCTCCCCAAGGCTGGCCAGTGCAGAAAAAAGGAGGGGGTCCACATGGCTCCCCTTCTAGAGCCACATGTGGCCCTGGGGACCACTCCCCCCCCCCATGGGCTAGTTCCTGCTACCTCCCAAGGTGCCCACTCTCAGAAGGCAGCTGTTTGCTTTTGCTTGGTGGGAGCTGTGACAGCTCACCTCAAGCAAAAGAAAACATACCTCCTCTTCCAGCAAGCGGGAGCATTAAAACTGCTCCCACTTGCTGGGAGTGGAGTTTTCCTCTCTTTCCCTGCTCGCTGTCATGTGGGAAGGGAAAGATGTGAAAAGATTGCAGCATTTTCAGCAGTTCCCTGCGTGCGTGAGCAGTGACGGTTCCTGCAGGAGACAGGGGGCCAGCTGGGACCACGGGGCCCTGATGCTCTCCCTGCAGGGCCCCAAGGCCCTTTACTGGGTGCTCTGCACCCAGGAGGAAATGGCAGAGGCCTAGGGGATGAAGTCCCCAGGGCCGAGATCAGCCTGGGGGGGCATGTGGCCACCCACATTTTAAAATAAGTATTTGGCACCTGGGAGGTGATGGTCCCTGGGCCTGGGGGGTTCATGCACCCCCCCATATATATTTATTTTTGTTGTCCTGGGAGGTGGTGGTCTCAGTAACACAGGGGGGTCCGCATGGCCCCCTTCATTTTTTTATGTTGTAGCCCCGGGGAGCTGGTGGTCACCAGGGCCCAGGGGGATCTACGCAGCCCCCCCTTAATTACATTTTTGTAGCTCCGGGGAGGTGGTGATCCACAGGCCCAGAGGGGTCCACGTGGCCCCTCTGCATGATCTGATTTTCAGCCCCAGGGAGGTGGTGGTCCCCGGGGCTTTAATAAGCTCTTGGAGGTGGGCCCCGTGCACCCCCCATCATTTTTAAAAATTCCTGCAATGCTCCCAGGACCTGACTCACCCGGGAGCTAATAAAACAACAAACGCAGCGGACTGCACTCTTTTTTAAATACATTTTTGGCAAATCCACGGATCCATCCATGGATTTTTCAGAAAGTTTAAAAAAAGAAGACTTTTTTGCCCTAGTGGGTACTAGGGGGACCCCTAGACCAAGGCTAGGGGTTCAGGGTATTCCCACCCTGTCCCCTTTTTTTTGCATTTTTTTAAGACTCAACTGAAGCAGAGTCCAAAAAAGGCTGCCAACACTTCCTGGTTGAAGTGTTGGCAGACAATCAGCATGTGGACAGTTGGCTCCGCAGATCTTCTGTGTCCCTAGATAGCTATATTTTTTTAACCTTTAATTTCTCAGAAACTACTGAACTGATTTACACTAAATTAGAAACAGCACAATCTGTGCACCAAGATCTAGCTTTCTGCCAAATGTGGTGTAATTCTGTTTCATCGGTTCGTGCTGTAGTGTGTGTCTAATGACCCTATTGAAAAAATAATTGGGGAAAACACATTTTGCGACCCTTTTCTCAGCCCCTGCTCAACGGATCACCGAAAAACTTTCGGCAGCTGAACCAACTGTCAGATTTGTCAAGCGGTGCCAAAGTTATTGGCAAAACAAAAAACATTTTTCCTATGGAAACTAGGTCCTAACTATAACTATCTACTGACAAGCGTACACATATATATATATATATATATATATATATATATATATACAGACACACACACACACACATATATGCTTTGGTATAAAATTTGTATTCTATGATTCACATCTATGAACCGTGAAGACAGACAAAGCTTCAAGATAAATAGTTGTGAATTTAAGAATGCAAATAAAACTGTGAGTACCTTTACATACTTACCTTCGGGATATCATAGTAGTCTATATTTGGGGTACAATATAACGACTGGGCAATATTTCAATTCAGTATTGCAGTAGAGCACCATGAATCCCAACGTATAAGTGTGAGTAAAAACTTTATCATAATAAAATGCCATCACATGGCTAATGAAATTACAGATACACCTGCAAGTGCCCACTGACATAACGAAAACATTAAAATCTATAAACCTTCCCAATCCAGTAAGAACTATCATTCAAAGACAAGTTTAAGTATGTTTTGGGTTTTCAACCATTTTATTTACAAACATCCACATATCTGTTTGTCAACGTATATTTTCCAATCAAATATACACTTTCCATTTTGTGGTAACACACTCAAAGAAAATCTTAAATCTTATCTTTTTGTGAGAAATATATGGTGACTAAATGTCAGCTTGTGATTTCCTTAGGAAAAAATTATCACATCTGCAGATTCTTCCCGATCTGCCCAGGTTTTACCTCACGTACCAGGGATGCCCACCACACTGTCAAGATGTTTACATTATGCAGAGGCTATTCCTCATGATCTCAGTGTCACAATTGTGCTATTGCTGCCCACATAATGCTAAGAATCTTCACATCATATCAGCCATGGACAATATTATTCCAAGGATGGCCACAATTAGGTGACCACATTATTCCATTTCTTTCAAGCATGCTCGCAATAAGGCAAGGATGGCTGCCATTATGCCATGATTAGTTCACTGATGCCCAGTCTATATCAAGGTTTAACATTATTAGACCATTGCCAGAATCATGTTACAAATACAGTAGACATAATTGTGCCAGAAATGAACCCCCTTAAGTTTATGGTCCTGATATATTTGTGTTACCTGACACCAGGAATGGACAATGTCTTTCAATGAAGGACACCCAGCACCATACACATACACAGCAAGTACATAAAGGTGCATGTATATGTACAAATTCACACAGAAGCATTAAAACAAATGCACATATATACATGCACACAACACTTATATCTTCTGAAAAAAGCAAGGACATTCCCTTTCTCTGCTCTCAACCAAGCCTTTGCTCTCTTTGGCTACTGGGTGACTAATGTATGGTTTCCACACACTTCCACTCTATCTCTGGTAGTAAAACACTTTAGTAACTTCCTCTGGCTATTTGTGGAAATTGTTTTCTGACCCAGAATTCACACTCAATGTATAACTAATACAGTGGGGCTTGCTAAAGTGGCCATACTACAGGTGACCTTGCTAAATTGATACTGGAGGCAGGTGGTTATTTTGCAGGTACTGCAGGCTGCCACAGTGTGTGTTTGTGTGTAAGTGTGTCACCCACTCATTGGTTTGGCTGGAGATCACTCCAAGAATAAGAGAGATGTGTAGCACTGCCTTATTCATTATAGCTACACCCTCTGAATAGCATACTGTGTTACAATTGGAGCAGCTACTTTCGGTATACTGCTAAGTTACCAGTATCTCTATGGTTACTCACTGGAGAACCCTTATATAGACAGTTTTAGGAGTGGGCAAAACTCATGGAGTTTAACTCCATGGAATTCCACGGTGTTACATGGAAGCAATATTCAGAGAAGTTCAGCAAATGGACGGAACTAGGCTGCTTGCACTGATTTTTAGTGCAAGGTGCTCGTTTCACGGTGAAAAATCAGCACAAATGCATTGCGCAGCATGCCAGAAAGCACTGCGTCTCAAGTTGATTTTGTTGCCGCTCAAGTAGATTTTCTACTCGAGCGGCACCTCTATCACAGCAAACAGTTGCGACCACCTGCACAGGAGAAATGTTGCTGGGTGCCCACCTAGTGACCAAAAATCATGCTAGGGGATGCCAAATCTCACTTGTGCTCACCAACTTACCATTGGTGAGTCACGAGCAACAAAAAAACTCCACCATGCAGCAGTTGGCGCAATTTGACTGGAACTCTGAGTTACATGCATAACGTGGAGTTGCAAAATTTCTGCCAACTACCCTGGCGGAGCAGAATTTATTGACCATCCCTAGACAGTAGACTCTTTCATCTATGAATTCTAAGTGATTATATGTCATGTGTCCTGTTTCATCGGTCTTGACATGACCTTGATATCTGTATGCCATGGTGTCAGTCCTAAAGTGTTATTGAGAACATGTAGTCATTGTAACTATTATCTAGATTTGGCAGACTTACCTAAATACATGTATTATGTGCAGTTGAATCACATGTTGGCACACTGTGACTTCGTCATGGTAGATCATATCTAGTTTTTAAAGCACTGCCTGAGCCTTCATAGTCATAGATCTTAATGTTATGACTCTTGCACCTAGTAATTACTATATTCACCTGGGACCTATTCCCATAGACAGTGTGAGCAAGATGTCTCAGTCAATGAAGCATTTGAAAACTTACAGATAGTTCCTTGTTAAGTCATGCACAATGTGCATATAAAAATGTGTGCCATAATTTATCCAGCTAAAAGCCACATATGCTGCACCCATTTTGCCCTTTGAATGAAACCTGTATTTCTATGAGCAATCATGAGCGATTGCAGGGTGACATCGCTTGAGTAAGCAATAGCATCTCATGTGCAAAGCAGATGCTTTTTCTTGTGGATATCTACCAAAGGTTAATGTTGAAGGGAAAAGTGGCATGTGATACAGCAGCACCTTTTTTTACCACAGTCACCAACACTTAAATGTGTCAAGTGGGAATGGCAACTCTGCAATGGACCTGTGTGTGTGCGTGTGTGGGTGGAGGGAGTTGTGACAATGTAAGTCTTACCATTTTTTTTCAAGGGGTAGTCAGCATGAAAGTGGGGACAACAGGAAAAGGAAGAAGATGATGTAAGGCTAAGTGACTTGGTGGGCACAAGAAGAAAATACCACCATTGAGGAGAAGTGAGAGGACACTTAAGAAGGAGAATGCACCCACCCAGAGAGTGCTAATGGTCACAGTGTGACAGTTACTGTTGGCAGAGGCTGGGGGCTCAATATAGAGTGTAGTTGAATTTGCCACCACGTGTTACAAAGAGGGGCTCTTCTTGATTAGCATCAAAGGACCTATATTACTGAAGCCAGCAGTTGCACCACTTGCCATCCTTCATCCACCAAAGAGTGTCATCCCAGAATTAGAGCCACCGAGGGTGAGAGTCACCTGGCAAAACCTAATGCCTTCTTGTGGTTCCCACACAGACACCTCCACTATGTCGCCCTGGCTGATTTCAAGAACGCATTTGGTTGCAGGACTGTAGACATTCTGTACAAGTCCTCGAGTGTTGGTGGTGGCAGCAGTCAAGGCCCATCAAGAGACACAGGCTGACCATGGTCCTACCTAGAACCTATATGACTGCACTGGATGAGTAGTGTCATATAAGTCGCAAGTGCAGAGGATGGACAGTAACCCCTGTCCTCAACCCAGAACAGTAGTCAGGAGAGAGAGTCTGAGATGGGGACGGACTTTTAAAATATTTCAGACTATTTAGGCATTTCATTGGATTTTGGATATTTGTGAGAAAACAGGGCTGATTGTAGAGGCCCCCTAACTTTTTGACCCATTTTCCACTTTTTGCTGGTGTTTTCCTGACTCTGATGGTGCCCTGGGTACTGCTAACCAGTCCCAGGGCCTATGCTCTGTGTAAAATCAATATGCAAATTAGGCTAATTATAATTGGCTAAGTTAACCTACCTATAAGTCCCTAGTATATGGTAGGGCATGTAGGTTTAGGGACCACAGCATAGGTAGTGCACCCATAGGTGCACCGCTGAGGTGCCCATTGTCATTTTAAAGCAGGCCTGCCTTGCTGGCTGCGGTTAAATTAAAGTTATATGCAAATTCGACTTTGGAATTAAAAGTAGTTCCAAAGTCTTAAACTACCTTATTTATACATATAAGTCACCCCTAAGGTGTGCCCTATATGCCCCTAGGGCTGGGTGCCATGTAACTATAAGCAGGGACCTTATAAAATAGTTTTGTAAGCCCTGGTGAGGTAAAAACAGCCAAATTCGTGTTTCCCTCATTGTAGTAAATGGCCTTCATAGGCTAGAATGGGGAGACTTTATTTTAATTTTTAAAGTCCCCTTAAATGATGGATACCAAGAGTTTGATATCAAATTAATTGTTATAATAAATCCCACAACTTCCAGTTGTTGGATTTAATATAACTTGTTCAGGTAAAGAGTTTTAAACTTTACCTGAAAAGTTGCCAATTTCAGCACTGCATTATTTTTGCTGCTGTGCTCTGATTGGCCAGCCTCTAGCAGCGTGTGATGAGGTGTGAAGTGGCCTAGCTCCACACAAAGGAATGTGCCTGTGGGAGGGAATCTCCCCTCAGCAGATGGTGAGGCAGGAAGGGGGAGGGCTGCCAAACTGGTCTTCAAAGGCAGAGAAGGACATTTGGAGCAACCAGCAACACCCCCACATCCTGCAACCCCAGACAACTAGGTGCCCCTTGATTAGATTAGGAGAGGGCAGGAGAGGGGTGTGTTTATGATTTTTAGCTACACCAGTGGGTGGGCTCAGCCAGATGTAACCTCCAAAAATCAGATTCAGCCATGATGGATTTTTGGAGAATGTTGCCTCCTGGGATTGATTTTTGCCACACTTTCCAGGAAGTGGTCATCACAGGGGGAAGGACCCTGCCCCTGATTGGAGAACCAGGACCGCCCTGCTTTTCACCCAGGAGCAAGGATACAACTGGCAGACCTGCACCCACACCTCAGTTCCCTACCACATCCAACAAGGAAGAACTACAGAAGAAGAAGGACTGCGCCTGCTGGACCCCTGGCCTGCACCTGGAATCTGCACTCAGAAGGACTGCACCAGCTGCACACCTGGGCTTCACCACAAGAAGGACTTTGCCTGGCTTCAACTGGTTCAAAGAGGGACTCCCTGTTTGCTACAGGTGAAAAATTGCTAACCAGAGTCCCCTGCACCAACTCCTGAAGAAAGCGACCAGCTGACCACTGTCCAGTGGCCAAAAAGGAGTTTGCGCCAGGTGCATTCTGGGAGTTATAGTCCCCACCCTCAAGGACCATCTCAGAACTTCTGGACCCTTGGGGTGAGCTGTGGACCTCAAAAGAACCTTAAAAGGACATCTGGGAGAAGCCCCAGAAGTTCGGAGAAGTTTGGACAACTTTTGAAACAAATCTCCATAGAGGGACCGACTCGCCGCGGCAACTCTAGCCGGCTTGCCTCAACCGCAACCCGGCCTGATTTGCTGGTTTGTCCCGGTAAAGAAAATCTCAGAAAAAGAGACTAAGGCCCTCATTCCAACCCTGGTGGTCTCTGACCGCCAGGGCGGAGGGCAGCGGAAGCACCGCCAACAGGCTGGCGGTGCTTCCTGGGCTATTCTGTCTGAGGCGGTAAAGCCGCGGTCAGAAAAGGGGAACCGGCGGTTTCCCGCCGGTTTTCCCCTGGCCCAGGGAATCCTCCATGGCGGCGCTGCTTGCAGCGCCGCCATGGGGATTCCGACCCCCTTCCCGCCAGCCTGTTTCTGGCGGTTTTCACCGCCAGAACCAGGATGGCGGGAACGGGTGTTGTGGGGCCCCTGGGGGCCCCTGCACTGCCCATGCCACTGGCATGGGCAGTGCAGGGGCCCCCTAACAGGGCCCCATACAGATTTTCACTGTCTGCTTTGCAGACAGTGAAAATCGCAACGGGTGCCACTGCACCCGTCGCACCCCTGCAACTCCGCCGGCTCCATTCGGAGCCGGCTTCCTCGTTGCAGGGGCTTTCCCGCTGGGCCGGCGGGAGGCCTTTTGGCGGTCGCCCGCCTGCCCAGCGGGAAAGTTGGAATGGCCGCCGCGGTCTTTTGACCGCGGGGCGGTCATTCGGCGGTAACCGCATTGCGGGCGGCGACCGCCGCCCGCCACGGTCAGAATGACCGCCTAAGTCTGAAGGTAAAAAGTTGACCGGGACCTCCCAGCCAGCGTATCCGAGGAGGGCTCTATGGACGTCGGATCAAGATCCAGGTTTACCCCGGTCGAAGGATTTTCATCTCGAAAAAACGACTAAGTCCGAAGGTAAAAATCTCCACCGAGGATTCCCGCGATGCGTATCCGGAGAAGGGCTCCAGGAGGTCGGATTGGACTGGCAGGTTCGTCCCGCTGAAGAAAATCTTCGAAAAAGAGACTAAGTCCGAAGGTAAAAAGTTGACCGGGACCTCCCAGCCAGTGTGAAGGTAAACTTTTAACCGAGGCCTCCCATGGCCTGTAGCTGAGCAGGGCTCCAACGCGGTCGGCCTGAAACTTTGACTTTGCCCCGGTCGAGGTGCAACCAGATGACCCAATTGGCGCTTTTTGTTTCTAGGCGCTAAAAAAAAAATAATTCTTTAAAAATTCATATCTCCGGTTCCCCTTATCCGATTTTATTCGTTTTTGTGTCATTTTAAAGATAAAAATATAATCTATTTTTATAAATTGGTTTTGGATTTTTAAACTGTTTCCTGTGTTTTATTTAATTACTGTTTTGTGATATTTGAATGCTTTACACTCTGTCTCCTAAGTTAAGCCTTGACGCTCGTTGCCAAGCTACCAAGGGTTGAGCTGGGTTTAATTTATTGAGATCTAACTGGACCTTAGTGGAGGTTAGTGGCCTATTGCTTAGTGTAGGTACCTACCTGCCCTTACCAATAACCCATTTTCCAACATTTTTGGTGAGCAGTGGTGGGATCCTGTACTTGTGTTCAGTATCACGTTACAGTTTTAAGTAAAAAAAAATACAAATCCTTTAAATTGTCCTAGTGCAAAAATTGTTTTTAATTTTTAATTTGGATTAATTTCAATTATTGAATTTTTGTGATTTTTCTAAATTCTTGTTTCCAATTTTTGCAAAAAGTTTTTGTTGACACAAAACTAGGGAACCATGGAGCTTGATCTGGCTAGCCTACCCACACTGACAGTAGTCCAGCTTAGGGGGTTGTGTACTGAAAGAGGGTTGCCCGCAACCACTGACCTCGGGAAGCATGTCCTGGTCAAATCCCTGACAGCATGGGCTGAGGCCCAAGAAGTAGACTCAGAAGAAGCTCCAGAGGAGGGAGAAGTAGGGGAGGATGCTAGCTCCAACCACTCAGGAGAGGGAGGGCATCTGAGCCTAAGTGAGGATGAGGAAGACCGGTCCTCATTACATACGGTCACTAGGGGCAGACCCAAAGCTAGTTGGGG
This sequence comes from Pleurodeles waltl, assembly GCF_031143425.1. Classification (NCBI taxonomy): domain Eukaryota; kingdom Metazoa; phylum Chordata; class Amphibia; order Caudata; family Salamandridae; genus Pleurodeles; species Pleurodeles waltl. Next base: position 1,216,393,913 of record NC_090437.1, on the reverse strand, counting down.
GAGGGGGTCCCTTCAGGAGGAGAGAACCTGTTCCTCAGAGAAAGAGTGCTGGAGGCCCAGCTAGCATTCATAGCTTTGGAGGCAGAAAAGCTGGCCCTAGAAACGAAAAAGTGGGCAAAGAGAGAGAAAAGAGATGGTGGCAGCGACAGAGAAGTTGAGGTGTCCATGGGTGGGGGGGGGTTTGCCCCAGATTACCCAAGGGGGTCGTTCCTGCTTATGTAGAGGGGGATGATATAGATAAGTGGTTGGAGGCCTTTGAGAGGGCACTCCAAATGAGAAGGGTTAGGCCTCAATACTGGGGTTCCCTTTTGTGGGAGTTGGTCCCCAACTCAGGGAGGGATAGGCTTCTGACCTTAAGGGGGGAGGAGGCAGATTCATACCCTTGTATGAAGAGGTGCTTAACCAAGAAGTTTGGTCGGAACCCAGAGCAGTATAGAATGAAGTTCAGGGACACCCAGAAGGTCAGTACCCAGTCTTGGGTTGACTTTGTAGACACCACACTTAAGGCACTAGAGGGCTGGATTTGGTAACAAAGTAAATACTTATGAGGGGTTATACAATCTGGTCCTGAGAGAGCACATCTTGACCAATTGTACCCAAGAAAGGTTACGCCAGCATCTAGTGGACTCTAAGCTGACCAACCCTAGAGAGCTAGGAGAGGCAGCTGATGAGTGGTTGAGAACCAGGGTGGTTGTCAAGTCCCAGGGGGGAGACTCCAAGAAGGGGGGGGTCAGGTCCCCAAAAACCTAAGGAGGGAGGTGGTAAGCCCACCACAGAAACTCCATCGGTACCCCAGAACCCTAAGAAGGAGGAGAGTAAATCCCACTCCCACTCTGACAAGCAGAGACAGGGAGACCGAGGGTTAAAATAGCTCTTGAACAGTAAGGCTTGCTTTGACTGCCAGCAGACAGGGCATTTCAGAGGAGATGCAGCCTGTCCAAAGAAGGTGGTTAGCACTGGGCTGTCCAGTGTAGCCATGGAGGAGGACTCCTCAGATGATGAAGTCCTCTTAGCATTGAGCTGGGAGACAGGACCAGATGGTAAGCTGGTGATCCCTGAGGGTGAGGGTAGGCACTTCCATCCCATTCAGGTGAATGGGATCCCTACCACTGGCCTGAGAGACACCTGTGCCAGTCACACTATGGTGAGTGACCGGTTAGTGACCCAGACATGTATGTCCCAGGAGAGACCAGGAAAGTCAGGATAGCCACAGGGGAGGTCACCTCCAAACCTGTAGCCATAGTGCCCCTAGAGAGGGAGGGTATCCTTGACTGGTTTAGGGTGGTAGTCAGTGCTGACCTCCCCCTAGATTGTATCCTGGGCAATGACCTCCCAGAGGTAAGTCTGGTCCCAGATGGGGCGGTCGCCCAGGGCGCCCCCCCAACCCAAAGTCCTGGGGAGTCAGTCCCTACAGTTAGGAGACAGGGGTCCCCAAGAAAAGGAAAGAAGAAAAGGAAGGGTAGGCCACTCTTAAAAAGAGTTCCAGGGAGCCAAAGGCCTTCTGCCCCAGTAGGGGGGGAGCCCAGAGTTGGCACTGGTGAGGCCTCACCTGACCCCAAGGAAGTCCTGAGTAGTCAGGCAGCTGTCCAGATGCAGGGTGTTGCCCCTGCACTGACAGAAGGGAGAGTGGAAGGAGGGTGTCTGCCACAGGAGGTGGTAGCCCCCCACTCTAGACAGCAAGAGGGGTGCCAGGACCCCACAGTTACCCCTAAAGCAGCTCAGCCACCTGTCAGTGGGGAGCTTAGAGTGTGGTTCTGGGTACTGACAGCTGTCAGTAGCCTCTGCTGGGTGCTAGCCTTCCTGGCAGCACTGCACTTGGCCTGGGAGGCAGACCCCGGGGCCAAAAGCAAAGTAGGCCCCCTGACCCTGTTGGTCATGGTGGGGTTGCTCAAGTGTTGGGTGACCTCTTTGGGTAAGCTAGATATTGCCCTAGCAAAGTTAGGAGTAGGGGAGGTAGGCACCTCACTACCCAAGTTGGCAGTGAGAGAGGAGGAAGACCACCCTAGAGGGAAGTTTCAGTTTGAGATGGGTCCTTTCACTGTTGGGATGGCTTCACTACCCAGAGGAAGTGGCCATGGCAGGAGGATGTAAGGTAGAGTAGGCCCTGCAAAGGGACAGCCAGTTTTCTTCACTGTCTTCCTCGCCTAACAAGCCAGGAAGACTCTCCCAGGGTTGGGCTGAGTCTCCTGGGCGTGTGGGCTGGGGGGGGCTTGTGTGAGAAAACAGGGCTGATTGCAGAGGCCCCCTAACTTTTTGACCCATTTTCCACTTTTTGCTGGTGTTTTCCTGACTCTGATGGTGCCCTGGGTACTGCTAACCAGTCCCAGGGCCTATGCTCTGTGTAAAATCAATATGTAAATTAGGCTAATTATAATTGGCTAAGTTAACCTACCTATAAGTCCCTAGTATATGGTAGGGCATGTAGGTTTAGGGACCACATCATAGGTAGGGCACCCATAGGTGCACTGCTGAGGTGCCCAGTATCATTTTAAAGGCAGGCCTGCCTTGCTGGATGCGGTTAAATTAAAGTTATATGCAAATTCGACTTTGGAATTAAAAGTAGCTCCAAAGTCTTAAACTACCTTATTTTTACATATAAGTCACCCCTAAGGTGTGCCCTATATGCCCCTAGGGCTGGGTGCCATGTAACTATAAGCAGGGACCTTATAAAATAGTTTTATAAGCCCTGGTGAGGTAAAAACAGCCAAATTTGTTTTCCCTCATTGTAGTAAATGGCCTTCATAGCCTAGAATGGGGAGACTTTATTTTAATTTTTAAAGTCCCCTTAAATGATGGATACCAAGAGTTTGATATCAAATTAATTGTTATAATAAATCCCACAACTTCCAGTTGTTGGATTTAATATAACTTGTTCGGGTAAAGAGTTTTAAACTTTACCTGAAAAGTTGCCAATTTCAGCACTGCATTATTTTTGCTGCTGTGCTCTGATTGGCCAGTCTCTAGCAGCCTGGCCAGGCTGCTTGATGAGGTGTGAAGTGGCCTGGCTCCACACAAAGGAATGTGCCTGTGGGAGGGAATCTCCCCATAGCAGATGGTGAGGCAGGAAGGGGGAGGGCTGCCAAACTGGTCTTCAAAGGCAGAGAAGGACATTTGGGGCAACCAGCAACACCCCAACATCCTGCAACCCCAGACAACTAGGTGCCCCTTGATTAGATTAGGAGAGGGCAGGAGAGGGGTGTGTTTATGATTTTTAGCTACACCAGTTGGTGGGCTCAGCCAGATTTAACCTCCAAAAATCAGATTCAGCCATGATGGATTTTTGGAGAATGTTGCCTCCTGGGATTGATTTTTTCCACACTTCCCAGGAAGTGGTCATCACAGGGGGAAGGACCCTGCCCCTGATTGGAGAACCAGGACCCCCCTGCTTTTTACACAGGAGCAAGGATACAACTGGCAGACCTGCACCCACACCTCAGTTCCCTACCACATCCAACAAGGAAGAACTACAGAAGAAGAAGGACTGCCCTGCTGGACCCCTGGCCTGCACCTGGAACCTGCACTCAGAAGGACTGCACCAGCTGCACACCTGGGCTTCACCACAAGAAGGACTTTGCCTGGCTTCAACTGGTTAAAGGAGGGACTCCCTGTTTGCTACAGGTGAAAAATTGCTAACCAGAGTCCCCTGTACCAACTCCTGAAGAAAGCGACCAGCTGACCACTGTCCAGTGGCCAAAAAGGAGTTTGCGCCAGGTGCATTCTGGGAGTTGTAGCCCCCACCCCCAAGGACCATCTCAGAACTTCTAGACCCTTGGGGTGAGCTGTGGACCTCAAAAGAACCTTAAAAGGACATCTGGGAGAAGCCCCAGAAGTTTGGAGAAGTTTGGACAACTTTTGAAAAAAAGCTCCATAGAGGGACCGACTCGCCGCGGCAACTCTAGCCGGCTTGCCTCAACTGCGACCCGGCCTGATTTGCTGGTTTGTCCCGGTAAAGAAAATCTCCGACAAAGAGACTAAGTCCGAAGGTAAAAAGTTGACCAGGACCTCCCAGCCAGCATATCCGAGGAGGGCTCCATGGACGTCGGATCAAGATCCAGGTTTACCCCGGTCGAAGGATTTTCACCTCGAAAAAATGACTACGTCCGAAGGTAAAAATCTCCACCGAGGATTCCCGTGACGCATATCCGGAGAAGGGCTCCAGGAGGTCGGATTGGACTGGCAGGTTCGTCCCTCTAAAGAAAATCTTCGAAAAAGAGACTAAGTGTGAAGGTAAACTTTTAACCGAGGCCTCCCGTGGCCTGTAGCCGAGCAGGGCTCCATTGTGGTCGGCCTGAAACTTTGACTTTGCCCCGGTCGAGGTGCAACCAGATGACCCAATTGGCGCTTTTTGTTTCTAGGCGCTAAAAAAATAATAATTCTTTAAAAATTCATATCTCCGGTTCCTCTTATCCGATTTTATTCGTTTTTGTGTCATTTTAAAGATAAAAATATAATCTATTTTTATAAATTGGTTTTGGATTTTTAAACTGTTTCCTGTGTTTTATTTAATTACTGTTTTGTGATATTTGAATACTTTACACTCAGTTAAGCCTTGACGCTCGTTGCCAAGCTACCAAGGGTTGAGCTGGGTTTAATTTACTGAGATCTAACTGGACCTTAATGGAGGTTAGTGGCCTATTGCTAAGTGTAGGTACCTACCTGCCCTTACCAATAACCCTTTTTCCAACAATATTATTTTGAGACATTTGGACATTTGTTGAGACTTTTACTTAGGGCCTTTTCCTTGTTGCTCTTCATTATCCCACGGCATGATGTGTAGAGATATTTCCTATGACATCACTGACATGTTTTTTCTCTTTGCCCACCGCATCCCAAGTTGACTCTCCCTCACTGGCCTTTATTTTACATCCCTCTCCAAAGAATATGATGCTTTGGGATTTCCAATCCAAGGGTGACCTAGGATGGAGACATCTGGCTGCTAGTAAAGTATCAGCCAAAAAGCGTATTTTTCTCTTCAGTGGTGGAGACTATAGAAGTGGCAGCTCGTAGGAGGATTGCATTTTCTTTCTGGATTCCATGCTGTCCTCTACCTATAAATGGAAAGGCATCATCGTCAAGCTACTTTGCCTGTAGGTGCTGCAAGGGAAGGAAATTACAGTTCAAACTTTACATTTGCCCAGGCGTAGAGAAAAGAAGACATATTGTACTGTAACTGTATTGTAAGACAAAGATGACACTTCAAAAAAGACAGATTGACATACATGAGTAACTGATACCCATAGACTTAAGATAGGAGAACAACCTACCTGACAATGCACAGATGCTAGCTTTGTTGTAAGGACTCCTTGATGGCACATGCTCACCAACAGTCTGTGTGTCCCTTCATAAAGCAGGTGCAGGGAAAAAGTAAGGAAAGTTAGAAATCTGATGGTGGGAGTGAGTGATATTTCTTTCACACAGACAAACTGATGAACGGACATACAATTGTTAAAAAAGGGAAAGGGTGTAAATGAGATGCAAGTGCAAATGTCATAACATAAAAAACATTGAATTTGTAAAGCGCAAATACATTAATATAGTAGTGTGTGTATTATTGTCTCATACTTGACTAACAATGATACCAGATGGCCAAATTGTTGCTTGCAGGATGGCCCCTGTTGTGGTCTGATGGGCTAGTCATGGCGCAGATAGCAGGGGATATTGTGTTACTGCACGGGTTGGGAGAGACACACATACAGAGTTGGTGAACATGTTCATGTCACCTAGTGATTAAACATCCACAGAGTTGTGTTCTGGGTGACCGCCACTGGAAAAGTCATGTCAACTGGAAGCAGACACTGATGTGATATGAGGGAGCAACTTATACTGTGACATATTATTTAGGCCTCAGTGAAATATTAAATATGGTGGTGTAATTGTAGTAATTTTGGTAATTTCATGTTACTCTTGTGTCACAAAATTACGTGGTTACACCTGATCCTGTCATTTGGGGCAAAAATGCGTGCCTGAGAGCACAGGAACATGTCATGAGTGACTGCAGGCTGCTGCTGTTCCTGTTCCGTTGCATTTAGCACTACCTTTTTTAGCACAATTCATCTTAAAGTTCGTTTTGTATACAAGGATGCACTTTGAGCTACAAAATAGAGCTAAATGCAGGGTTACGCTTTGTGCTTAATGCCGCATAATCTTGCACACTTCTTGCATGATTATGCTCCAGCAAAGTTACGCCCAACCTTAATATTAATATATGGCTAACTACAATTGTGACATGGGTGGGTTGAATGAATAGCAGGAGACATATACTTACACTTACCAATTAAGTAACACTGGCACAAGTAAGGATATATTATGTGAATTACGTAAAAACACAGAATATCAGACGTGTAACTTTATCCATTATCAGTGGAATGGCTTCCGTTGATGCCTCAGGTGCAGTGGACAAGGTGCCGGGGCAACAGGGCGAGGAGGCATTACTAGACCACTCAACCCTGGTTATTGCTGCATTTTACAGCTCGAATCAAATTAAATCAAATCAGGGTTTATAGAGCACAACTACTTACCCGTAAGGGTCTCAAGGCTACTAGTGGGCCTATTTTCTGCCAGGGGGCCCGTTTCCTGCCTTGTACTAGGGCGCATGACACGCTGGCTATGCTGACGCCCATAACACCTGTTGGGTTAGTGGGGTCCTTGTTGCATTAAAGAAACTCATTTTCAATATCCTTGTACGCATGGAGATGGAGAGATGCATACACTATTATGAATGGACTTGGATATAGACTGAGTACAATGTCTCGGCATATGCAGAGAAGATACATTTATGGCAGTTTTGAGCTTCGGCAATCAGAGTTGGAAGCATTTCAAGAGCTTGACAGTGACACTGACAGCAGTGAGGCATACATGGATGGGCACTAGGCCTCTGTACAGATGCCAGTCCAGGGCTGCTGCTGCTCTTCATGTTGCCTTTAAACATGGGACAATTAAAAGAAACTTAGAAGACTTCACGTTTAGTATAACTTCTTTTCACTCTAAAGGAGTGAGTATGTGCTTTTTAAGGACAGTGTGACATGAACTGGCGGGGAAGGGGGTCAGAATGTAGGTGAAAGACAGAGGTATTTGTTGTTAACTGGACTGATGTGAGGATTCCCTGGAATCCGCCATACAGCAAGGCATGATGCATGGTGATGAGGATACAAAAGTGTCCTTCACCCACTTCCTCCTGCCATTTTTGTGGGATCCATTGCATTCACTTACCTCTTGCCACATGCCCACCTTCTCAGCTCCATGAGCGTATGTGTAGGCAGACCCTGTAGCCCGTGTACTGATCCACTGCAAAGGTAACTTCGAGTTCTGTCTCCTCATTTGGGATTCTCTGCCTTTCCAGTGGGATATGCTGCATCCTGGAGGTTTTAGCTGATTTTCTTCAAGCGACTGCTATTTAAAATCAGCATTGGATTGCCCATCTTAAGTAGAGCAGGCCTTCTAAGGTGAATTCTGGCAAAACATGGCATTCACAAAAAGTCAAAAATGTCCCCAACTCGCACTTGGAAAATCTGCTCGACAACGAGGACATTACTTTTTGTTTTGTTTTCTTTTTCTGAAAACAAATCCTCACTTTTTTTTTTTTTTAAAGAAAACAAGCAATGTCAACCCGGCCAATATGCCATGTAACCCTGGCCAGCGTTCACATTTTCATGAATAATTTCAGTGAAAAATGTAAGGGCGGCGGCGAAATATGAATATGCAGGTTAGGCTGCTTTGGCCTAGTGGAGCTAAAGCCCTTCCCACCCACGAAGTTTGGCAGCCATTTAAATGGCCCTGTAAGTAATTAAGCTGCTACCACCAGGCCTGATGAATGAACAACGGTACCCAGAGCCCTACAATCTGCATTTAGCAATCTTCTGTTCTTCAAACCTACCACCTAGATCAGCTTTCTCCTAAAGACAATTCCTCTCTAATTAGAGTCATAGTTGCATTCCCACCGACAGATTTTGAAAAACAGTTTTGTATTAAAATCAGATTTGCATGTGCAATATTTTGTCCTTTCTTTGAAACCAGATGGATGAACAAACCACTAAGCGTCCTTTGCAAACTTTTTTTCAAGATTTATTTTTGGTATATTTTTTAGATCGGTTTTCTCTAACAGGTAGCTCTCCAGCTTCCTCTATATACCTCTCCCGTGTGCACCACAGCCTACTGAATAGCTTTTGCTGGGTTGAATTAATATATGTATACTAAAATTGAAAACAATGTATTTGAGATGAAAACGTGTGTATATCAAGAACTAATAAGCTGATATTTTGAGAAAAATTATATACTTTGTGAAAATACTTAAAGACAAAATTTGAGTGATAAATTATTCAGCAAGGGAGACGTATTGCTCATAATATTGTCTTGGTACCAGGGGTATCACAGCTATGGCTGCTATGTATTACCCATGTAAAGGCATTCCAAATGGATACAATATTTTTTACATTACTGGTGGCAACTCTGTCTGTGGCCCTAAGGTTATCACTGCTTGTAATCTTGCATGGGGTTTTTGCTAATGTAACCTTGTCGAACACACTCACTATAACAATAGTAATAGCAGTAGCTGGGGTTGATATTCATTGAGCATAAATTGATCTTACTACAGAAAAGGTTGGAGACCCCTGTTTTAGATGAACTGCAAAGAGACTCCGTGGAAAACACATTTTGTTAGCTCAGCATTTTTGGAAAGCTGAGGGGGTCATTCAAAGTCGGGGTGGCTGTCGGACCGCCGTGATAGTGGTGGTCCGACTTGCCACATTCTGACCGCGGCTGCGCCACAGCGGTCAAACCGCCAACACCACCAGGCTGCCGCCAGCCTTTTCGTGGCCCCCATGCACAGCCCCATCGCGCATTTCACTGCCCGAACTATGGGCAGTGAAATGAGCAATAGGTGCTGCTGGATCTGCTGCACCGCCACATTGGCGCCGGCTCGATTCCGAGCCGGCGTCAATATTAAGGCCCTCTTCACCATAGGGCCGGCAGGCGGGAACACTGTTCCGCCCGCCGGCCCTGCGGTGAACTTGTAATAGGGCCAGTGGTGTCCTGACGGCACTAGCAGTCTGGTGGCTGGTTGAGTTTGACAGGCGGCCTAGGCCGCCCGCCAAACTCAGAATGACCACCTCAGTCTTGTTTAATGGTCATATATTTCTGTATGTTGGGCTGAAGTTTTATGCAGATGCTCAGATACACTTGTTCTCTGTAAATGGCTCTTCTGCCCAGGTGGCTATGTCAGTAATATGTAATATTGCTATAAAATAAATAAATGTATTGATAATTAAGGGTACAAACTATGTAATTTTTCACATTTTGGCTCATTTTAGTTGTTGTTGCTGCAGGTCCTCAAAGCATGGCATGCACCTCAGGAACGGTGCCCGACAGAAGGAAAATGTGTACATTTAATTTTATATTAGTAGTTGTCTACTGAAGACTCTGGGGCAGCGGTGGTTCCTCCGTGGGAGCGGAAGAGCTTTACCCCCCCTCCTAAACTGCTTTGCAGAAAATGTAAAAAATGAAATGGTAATAAAAACATTTTATTAACATTTTATTCTTGACACTTTCTGCCAGCAGATGTGAGGGCAGGGCTGGGCCAGTGTGTCACTGCTGCCAATGACTGGCATCAGTGAGGACTAGCCACTTCAGCTTGAAATGCATATGTAGGTTTGGCCGGCTACCTTGCTATGGCCAAACCGACATGCGCAATTCAAACCTCCTCAACCTAGCTGTCTTGGACAGCCGGGTTTGGGATCAGGCACAGGTATACAGTGCCTTTTGGAGCGTGGAACCAGCCCACTTCAGCCAATCAAGACACTTTTTCATGCTGCTCAACAGCATGAAAACAGCACCTTGATTGGATGAAGGAGTTGGCTGTGGGCTTCGTGCTCAGAAGACGTGCTGCAGAAGAACGGGGACTTGCTGCAGAACATCGAGTAAGGTAAGTGTTTTTATAATATTTATATTTGCGTGTATGTTACGTGTGTATGTTATGTGTGTATGTTATATTTGTAGTTTTTTGTGTGTGTGTGTTTTGTGCCCCTCACTTTAATTTGCTACCAGCCACCACTGATCTGGAGTTACTATTGCTTTCTCTGTACAATTTTTGTAAGGGCACTAAACTCTTATTTCACTTTTTTCAAGGTTGTTTTTGAAAGGCCTAGAGCGGGCCCATGAATGTCACTCACCTTTTAGCTATCCACTGTTGTGTGAGGTGATGGGTCTCGGGGTGCCATATGGGGCCTGGGCTGGATCTTCGTTTTGTACACTGTTTGTGCCATGAGCCTGGGCATGTTAGAGGCCAAATATCTATTTCTACTGTGTGTGCTCGGAAAATAAAGGGTTGAGACAACAGATGTTATCATAATTCTTTGGTATTTTACATATGTGTGTGCTTGAGTTCCCCAGCTTTGGGTGTTTTTGTTATTTGGTGATGGGGTAGCCGGACCTGTGCTTGCGTATAGGCTTACATAAACATTTCCTGCTGTGCTATTATTCCTGTATTTTTGGCCCACTTAGCCATTTTTCGATCATGCTATTCAGTTATGCTATTCTTCATGAGTGAGCTGCATAAGGTAGCCATTTTGACTACTGTGATATTGTTTGCAGATGGACATGTGCTTCCTTATTTTTCTTGGATATTTTTGTTCATTTTCCAATGTGGCTGACCTAGGTGTGGGAGATATGTGATGTAATGCTGGTCACAGATGTATTACTCAAACTCTGGGGTAAATGTGCTAGGTTTGTGCTGTGATATTAATCAACTTTTGCATTACAGTTGTATAAAGGGACTTTGAATCCTGATTTTTTAAAACTCAGTTCCAATACTAAACACAGGTTTTGGATCCACTACGGAATGCTAATGCATTTGTTGGGGAGGATGTAGTCCTATTGAAGTAATATGCCTCAAAATATTGTCAGGTCAAATGCATAGTTTTAATCATTTAAACTGGGGCTCAACCCCAGGAAGCTATGGTACAAAGTACAAAAACAAGTATTTAGCAACAAAACTGTCAAAGCATCACAGCACAACACAAGAAAAATCCCACAACCAATTTCTAAAAAGTAGGATAAATTTAATTTTTTCAAAGTAACACCAAAATAACTGAGTCCAATAAAAAAAACAGATATGAATTTTAACATTTCTGAAGTAAAAACTGTCAAGAAAAAGTAAAGCGCCAACCAAACATAACTGTTTCTGGTTGACCCAGAATGAGGAGCAATTTCAGGCCATATGTGATGGATCATAAGCACTGATTTGGTCATCCCGTTCAAAGTTTTCATCTTCTAACTTTTATGGAAGTTTAAATCCTCCAGCAGGGTAAGGTGGAAGACTTTATGAAGTAAAGTACCTTTATATTTGGATAGCAGCTGAACGAGGTACTGTAGAAGACATTGGTTTTAGGGTAAAAACCCAGAGCTGGAAATTAAAAATTTATCAATCCCAAACTCCTCTTGTTGGGCAGATACTTTTTATGCCCTTGCCCAGTCAAGATTTCTCCCTTCAGACTTAGGGCCTGATTTATACATTGGCGGTAAGCATGCTTCATCACAACAGTGATGGAGTATGTTTACCGTCAATATAATGGTCCACCTGCTGAATTCAGATGTGCAGGGGCCTTTGGTGTAACCACAGTGAAGACTACTTTGTCTCCACCATGGTTACAATCCTCGCATGGCCCAACAGAATAAGGGCTATTAGAGGTTTACGTAAACGTCCACGCACCTAATTTATATTGGTGAACATAGAGGTCAGTTTTCACTGCCCATCACTGCCAGGAAAATCCTGGCAGTATGGGGCTATAAAAACTGTCTAATACTCCCCTCATCATGGGAGATAGCTTTTCTTTTTGAAAATAAAAAAAAATAACTTTGCTGTATGGTTCCATCACACCTTAACATACATAATAAAAACCCATAAATTCACTGAAAAACACAAAATAAAGTGACATTATATTTATGTGACAAAGTCACACACAAAGTAACGTTTAACATAAATAACTATGGCCCTCATTATGACAGTGGCGGTAATAACCGCCTACCGCCGCGGCGATGGCTGCCAAAAGTCAGTCGCTGTGGCTACCAGCCGACTGACATATTATGACCGTACCCGGAAGGGTGGCGGAATTCGGCTACGGTCATGGCGGCGGACGGCAGTAAGGTGGCGCTGCTGCCAGCAGCAGCGCCATTCCAGTAGACTGCCGCAGACCATATCATGACCCATAAGTTGGGTGCTCTGACAGGGGAGGGGGGTGGATGGTGTTGTGTGTGTGAGGGTGTGTGTGTGTATGTTTGTGTGTGCGTGAATGCGGGTGTGCGTTGCATGTGGTATGTGTGAACATGTGTGGATGTGTGAGTGCGTGTATGTTGTGTTGTGTGAATGAGTGTGCTTGTTTGTATGTCAGAGTGTTTGGATGTATGTGTGAATGGATGTATGCATGCGTGGGTGCCTGTATGTATGAGTGTGTGCAATGGTGCATGAAGGAGCATGTATGTTGGGGGGGTGGGTCTGGAGAGGGAGGGGGATGTTGGGGAAACCTGGGAGGGGGATGGTAAGCCCCTTATAAGTGACAGGGAAGGAATTCCCTGTCACTGGTAGTGCCTACCGCCATGGTCTTTGTGGCGGTAAGGAGGCCACGAAAACCATGGCGTTAGGCGGGGTCATAATCCTGCGGGCGGGCTAGTGACGCGGCTGTTACCGCTGTGAAGGACGGAGCGGTACATTGGCTGTTTGGCTTGAGCCAAACCGCAAATGTCATATTATGGGGAGAAGTACCGCCAGCCTGTTGGCAGTACTTTTCTCATAATACCGCCGTCCGCCAGGGTCATAATGAGAGCCTATATATTTTATATATTGCCTAAACTTGTAACCTGAAATAAATGCAAAATACTCTATCCTTGTGTTCCAGTTTCTTCTTGTCTGGTTGTCTGGATGGATGAAATACATTGTACATAACCATAACAGGTGCTGTAGACCTGCACTGGTGTGGTAAGTGCAGGCGGTACGGGTTCACTGGGGTGTGAGGAAGCTTCATTATATATACATATATATATATATATATATACATGTATGTAAATATATATATATATATATATATATATATATATATATATATATATATATATATATATATATATATATATATATTTAAATATATATATATATATACACACACAAAAGAAAGAAACCACTGCACTCAGTTTCTCCAGAAATAATTACCAGTATTTTAATCCATGCCAACAAAAAGGATACAATTTGTATTTGCCTAGTGAAATAATTCAAACATTTCACAAATATGTGCGACGATTGGTGTCAGTAATACGCATTAGCATTGTTAGAGTGTCATACGGTAGACTTACCATACAAGTATTGGAATGCCCCAACAAATTGGGAATAATCCTGAAATAGAAAATTGCAATGCACCTCACCTAGTGAAATATTATTTGAGGAAGCACCTGAAGATATCCCTTCACATTTGCATTGTCATAAGTCATGCTGTGATATATTAAGGATTGGATATACGGTAACTCTATAAGTCATTATATTTATCATTATATTGAATTTATACTAAGGTATTGAAAAAAAATCGGATATTGGTCGATACAGCCCGGCAACAATTAGTGGCGGCCGTTTCTCCTACATTTGAGACTCCATTATATTGGCAGCAAATATTTGCTATCAAATACATTTTTTTCTCTGTTTTTTTTTTTAAATGGAGGCAAGGATGGCAAAAAGAGCTTTAAAAGCGAAAACGCTTTTCTCATCGGAGAATGGTAATGATAACAGTCAAAATACCTCACAGTTATCTAATAATACTTCTAACTTACAACAATTATTTTTTCAAGTTGAGAAACTGTACCAAAAAGAAATAACTAAAAGTTGGGAAATTATTACTTTGGAAAAATATATTGAAGTAGGGAGGGTACCTCATGGGTTTCGTATCCTCACTATGCCTAATTATCCTGACCACCATCACAAATGCTCATAGAATGGGGCGAAAACAACATGATGTTGTCTAAGAATATGATGTTAATTTTGATCAAATATGCAAAACAAAATGTAGAAGAACTCATTAATAACATCCAAATGATTGAATTGAAAATAGCAACGTATGCCCAAAAAGATGAGTGTGAGAAATTGAGGAAGAAAATGGAATAAAAGTTGGAGAAACATGAGTCAGACATTAAAATGAGAAAGCAGAGGAAATTTATTAGAGATGAACAAGATTACCAAAACGGTGCAGTATACACCTTTGCTAGATGTTTTGATGCGTTAAAAAAACAGTATGCTGCAGAATCCAAGATCAAGTTCCCTATGATGTCAGTAAATCTAACACAGATGCAAGTGAAGGAGAAAATCTCAGAGGGGAAAGAACTAAGACCACAATTCTGGAGGAAATGCTACTCGTATTTTTTGACCAGCAAACATAAAAAATCGTGGGCTGAGGACGCAATATGGGCAGAGGCCATGCAACATCAAAAAATCCCAGCGGAACAGAAAAAGATGCAGGAGAGGGTGTGGGAAAAAGAGCATATCCTCTATGCCACAGACTGAGGAAGTAGAATCATCAAGTTTGGAGAATAATCTGGTGGCCAACTTATCAGATCAGCCACTTACTAATATGTAACTAAAGGTATTAAACAAAGGTTTGTTGTTTTGTCCTCAACAGCACCATAATAACACACAAACAAAAATTGATGTCTACAGGTTTATTAGAAAAGTCCAACTTTCCAAGCATTTTGCTAATGTGACAGAAAAGAACCCCAGTAAAACAACAATTAGTGCGGATAGAGACTGCCATCTAAATATTGACCAAAAGAGCAATATTAAAACAATGTTCGATCTCATGCACAATCCAGATGGGGATGAGTTATCAGAGTCAAAAATAATGGAATATCTAGGCTTTGATACAAACGATCATGAATATAGCACATTCAAGCTGTCCAGCACTACCGCCTGGTAATAAAGAGGATGTATTCTATGAGTTTGTCACAAGGGATTTGGACATGATGCCTAATTAACAAAATGGAAATACTACTGAGAACTTGACAAAACAAGAAGGTGATGCTCTCAATAATCTCATGTCCAATGACTCACTTATATTTAAACCAGCTGACAGGAGGGGTGACATTGTGATTCAAAATAAATCACACTATCTAGATAAAGCGTATAGACAACTGATAGACAAAAAGAGCTACAAAAGGTTATTCTATAATCCCATAAAGCTAATTACAGAGAATCTCAACAAAAAATTACAAAAATGGCACAATCTACAGTAACTACTAAATGAGGACAAAGTACAATTCCTCTCAGCAACACACCTAGTCTTGCCAACCATTTACTTTCTACCTACGATCCATAACACACTGCAAAAACCTCCAGGCCGACCTAGTGTATCAGGGTGTGGTTCAGTTTTCAAAAATGTATTGATATATGTGAATCATTACATTTCTCTGATAGTTTGAACGTTATCATCTTATATTAAAGATTAGGGTGATTTTTTGAGAATCATATCTGACGTTGAATGGCGAGAGGACTTCATGTTGGTTACGATTGATGTGGTTCCTCTATATACATCTATTAGACATGACATTAGTCTAAATGCTGTCAACTATTTCTTGAGACAGAGGAAACTGAAAGAATCCAAACACTCTGACATGTTGCTTGAAATGATTGAAATATGTTTGTATAATAATATCTTTTTGTTCAATCATAAAGTGTACCAACAGATATGCGGGACAGCAATGAGAATTTTCTTTTCTCACAGCTACGATAATCTGACAATGGGCTGGTGGGGAAGGGAAGTTGAGAAATACAAAGCACATCTGTCCAATGTTATTACTTGGTTACAATATATTGATGACCTCTTTCTAATTTGGAAAGGCACACAAGATTTGTTTCTGACATACTTTGAAGAATTTTACAATAATTATTGTGGTTTAAAATGCACCTGCAACATCAACAAACACCAAGGGGAGACTCAGCAAAAGTCATCCTAGTTATATACAGGATAAAGGCATTTACTGCGGCCATATATGTAGCAGAACTAAAGAGTTACCAGAAAACAAAAGGTAGAGAACTGTTTGTTGAGAAATTTCCTCTTTCTGGTCCCTAAAGTCAGAACTCTGGCTTACCTGATAAGAACTGTGATCCCACTTCTGTAGGCCTGGATTCATCTGACTCCGTACATACAATATGTCATCAGGGGGAACACCCATAAAAATAGTCCTTAGATAGAGTACAAAGAGTAAACCTTAAATCGATTTGCTTGTGGCTAATTGTGGATGACTCTAGTCAATTAAGTGTAACAAGTAAGGGTGTGCGAATTTACGTAATTTGTTTTGCGTACTTAAAAAACACATTCCAGCAACATTATGTGTAGTTACATGAAATGCAAATCTGTTTACTCACATATTTTTGTGAAAAACTATCCTTGTGTCAATTGTTGATGCGAAAACACGTTTCACGCAAAAAAATAGTGAAGGAAAACAAAAGCACCGAGCACATCAGTCACTCGCGTTCTGTTGTTCATGTGAGTGTGTGGTAAAATACTTACTAAGAATGGTGCATTCGTGTAAATCAGTGGTTCCCAAACTGAGCGCCGCGGCACCCTGGTGCGCCGTTAAAAGTTGCCAGGGGCGCCGCGCGCATTTTGGAAACATGATATGAACATTTAAAAAAAGATTTATGCGTGCAGTTTATAAATTACCTGCTTATGCCGAGTTAAAAGTAATTTGCGGCCGAGTAACTCATTAGCATTTCATGTGTGGGATTTACATAAGCTCCACCTGTCAAGGTCTTGCCGTCTGCAGCATGGTTTCACCAAACGTGATTACGTTCTTAAATAAAAGCCTTCGTCATTGCCAGGCGGTTGTAAATTCAGAAGAGAGCACTGGAATGTTATTGCTCCCGTGGGATCCTCATGGAAGTGCGCACATCGGACGTGTTCCTTGTTGAATTTACAATAATCAGGTAATTATTATTATTATTATTAGGATTTCTAATCTAGGGTGAGAGACAGGGCACGGCAGGACTGGAGATCACAGGAATGTGCAGGAAATTCTCCTAACCAGCGCCGATATAGTAATTATAGTATTATTAATAACTAACATACTGTTTTAAAAACAGATGGATATTTCCCAGGGGCGAGCACTCCAAACGAGGCCCCTCTGTAGTTGCCGGACAGGAGAAAACTGCTAACAGCTTGATTCAGCACACACACAGAAGTTGAGTTTGTTTATTTAGATTCAAAGACATTATTAGAATTATTAGTTCCTTGTTGATGACAAGTCCAGGGGAAAATTGCAGCGTTTCTGCTTTGTGAAAGATTAGCCTTCCACCCTTTTCTCATTATTAAGCACACCTTTCCTTTTTTTCCCCATTTAAATGCTAGTAAATTGTTAAAAATAAATTATAGGCCCACAGTCCTGCCTCACTTGCATGCCCAAATCAGATTACTTACTGAGTCTTACTGCCAGGGGAAGGCAATTTTCGTTGGGATGCCAGAAAAACGGCTATGGGAGGTACAGACCAAGTGGAACTTGGAAAGCACAGTTATCAAAAGCTGAAACCTTTAAAATAATTTAAGGCAGCGGTGCCTCCTAAATTCTCAAGAAACTGCAGAGTGGGAGTGTGAATGGCAGTGCTTAATTTGTAAATAAAAACGTGCCAGTGCCCAAGGTCCTCCTTTTAAACATGTGGCTGCTGCAATTAAATGTGCGCAAATGGAATACTAAGGCAGTGTAATACTGAAGCCATCTCAGGCCTCTTCAATGATTTTAAAGCCACTCACTGCCCCTTCAGCTCACTCTTGCAGCTTTCTGTTTTCTCCCATTGTGACACTATTTTGTTTTTCTCTTCCCCAGTCTTTCCCTTATGTGTCTTTTGCTTGCAGTAAATGCTTGAGGCAGAAAAATAAGTGCCGGCCCTCAAAAATAAGTGCTGGTGCTTAGCACCGGAAACAACAAGCACAAACTAAGCACTGGTGAATGATCAAGTATTGTTAAGTAGTTTTAGAGGAGAACGTGTCCAGATTGAAGGCAAAATGTGTGCACCAAAGGTGAGGTGTGTGTGTGGTCAAGGCAATGTAATGACGTAAACAGAGAAGAAAATACGTGCATGGAGGACAGCAAGTGTGACACAGAGGGGAGATGTGGCTACATTTTTTAGACGTTTAAGAATGAGAGGTTGAATTGGAGGAGATGTGGTCTAGCAGGGAGGAGGAAACATACAAAACATCCATGTTATGCTTGTTGATATAATTAAATTACTCCTGAGGCTGGGCTTACATCGCCCACCCGAATAAAAAAAAGTAACATAATGGGGAGCCGCGAGGAATGGCACATATAGGTGAAGGGAGCCGCAGGTCGAAAAAGTTTGGGAACCACTGGTGTAAATGTTTCTGTCTATGATGCATAATTACTCAAAGAGGAATTATTACATGATTTCAGAAATTGTGCTCATCAAGAGAAATGCGAAATTCCCAAAATAATGTGTAATTGAATTTTTGCCCCGATTTAGTAACAAGCATTACATTCATTAAAGCAAGCTTCTGGAAGACTAAAACAAACTAGACTGTAATCCTATATTTATGTAATAAGGGCAGAAGTCTGACATTCCCTGTATTTAAAATTTAGGCTCGGAATTTCACCATTGTAAGCTTTTTTCTTGAAATGGGCAGCTAATGAAGGCACCTATGGGCTTTGCAACTGCTAGTTGGAAGATCTAGAGACAATAACTATTTTTTTCCTTTTTTCGTTTTTACAAAATCAGCCAAAGCGAATACCGTTTCCTTTGAAATTTGGGTATAAGTAAAAGAAAGCAATAACACTGCTTTACAGGATAGACATACCAGCCAATTTCCTTCCAGTGACAGGTTATACTGCTTCAGCATGGACGTTTATTAGAGATTAACTCGCAAACAAATATGTGCTGCCATGTCCAAATCACGATTTCTAGAACTCTAGTAATTTTCCTGGGGCAAATTCAATGTGTAGTTTAAGATTTACAGATTTACAGATTTTTCATCTGTATAAAAATTGTGTGATTTATATTTTTCTTATGTGTATGGCTTTTAGCTGAAGAAATAAAATTGATTGCTTGGTACTAGAAAACAATTTGGAAAAATGTTTTAAAATAAGGAATACGATGCATTTTCTGTAGTGGTGTACTGGGTCAACTTTCTGAACTTGGTAATCAGTTGCTACTCTTTTTTTTCAGTCATGACTTGTTTCTGTCTAGTTGGTTGTTATCCATAGGGGTGGTGAGCTGCTGCCAAGCTGCAATACAGTAAATGCAACTAATGCAACCAAAAGTCTGGAAAACTACCGCTGTCACCACCCTACTGAAGAAACCCTCTGCAGACCCCACCAAACTCACCAACTACTGACTGATCTCCTTTCTAACATACCCAGCCAAAGTCCTAGGAAAAGCAATCAACAGACTCCTAACCAACCACCTCGTCAATCACCATCTTTTCAACACCACACAGTTCAGATTCAGACCCCACTATAGTAGGATCTAGACAAAAGAGAAACTGGATCTCTCTGACATGTCTGACACAGTATTACGCCCCATTCTTATCAGACACCCACACAAGATCTGCACTTAGGGATCTACCCTGCAATGGATCTGCTCTTTCCTGACGGTAAAAACTCAGACTTTCAACCTGACATCTTACTCCTCAGGAAGCCAAAACCTCACCTGTAGAGAACCTAAGGCTCAGCCCAACCCTTTTCAATGCATACATGACCCCACCGGCCAATGTAATCTGCATCTACAACACCTTCTCCTACTCCAATAACACACAACACATACTTTCCTTTTTGGACAAAACCCCCAACAAAAGAAACAAGTTCACAGCCTGCATGAAACAAGTAGCTACCTGGATAAAAGACAACTGTCTCAGACCCAGCACTGACAAGACAGAAGTGTTGATCTTTGGAAAAATCTTCCCTCCGTGGGATTCCACCGGGTCGCCTACCAAACCAGGACCTCCTCCCACTCCCCAGCTTCTATACTAGGAATTTAAGGCTCATCATCGAGCTGGACTTTTCGGCCCAGATTATTGCAATAATGGCTCCTTGCTTCCACATCTTAAAGATTCTGAGGAAGATCTTTAAAAATCTCCTGAGCAACACCAGAAAGACTGTAACCCACACACTTTTCACCAGCAAGTTGGACTACAGGAACTCTCTCTTCACTGGAGTCACCAAACAGCTCACCATAAGTCTGCAATCCGCTCAAAATGCAGCCGCCAAACTCACTTTCAATCTACCCTGCAGGACACATAACACACCAAACCTGAGGCAGTGTCACTAGCTCCCCACAGACAAGCACACATAGTCCAAACTCCTGACCCACACGTTGAAAGCATTACACAACACAGGTCCAGCCTAACTTAACAACCTCATCTCGTTCCATCAACCTTTCAGATACCTTCGCTCAGGCGGACTCCTACTCACACACATCCCATGCATACACAGAAACAGAACAGAAGGTTCAGCCTTCTTATGCATCGGTCCACCCTCTACACATCAGATCCTCCTTTTCTCTTTCTTGAGCACAACTAACCTATTTGTAGAGTCTCCTAAGTGCTCCAAATTTCTCAACAGTTAGTGCCTCATCCTACACATTGGAAAATACCAGCACTGACAGAGTTAATACACTCACCTTTGAAATGTATTACCTAATGTGTGGACTTTGTCAGTACTTGGTGCCAATGCAGAATAGTAATGGCAACAAGGAAAAAATGCTTGTTGTTGCTGGGGCAGATTAGCATTGGTAACAAGTAAAAATCACAACATTTCTGGCCCCATTGTCATGACATATGCATGGCACAGTGTCAATATACATGCATACATACGTGTAATAATGCTGCACAGGTTATTAATTTACAGTTCTAAGGTGGTGGATGCCAATCTTGGAGTGCTAAATCAAAACAAAAAAAGAACATACATAATAGAAAAAGAAGCCTCACAGCAGCAAATTACAGCTACTACACCCTTTGAAAAAAGGAGAGAAAATGAAAATTAAGAAAATATGGATATGTTGGAGAGTAATAGTGCAGGGGGTAACAGAAAGTGGGTGGGGAGGAGAAGAGTGAATACTACAAAGTGATAAGGAGCATCAGAGGAGCTGGGGCACTGAGGTGAGAAAAAATAAGCTGAGCAGGGTGGAGCGAGATGGGAAGAAATAAATTAACTGGGGGTTCAAAATGGAGAGTGGGGGGCTTGGGAAAAAGAGGAGGAAGCAGCATACAAGAGAATGAACAGAAAGCACATCCATTCCCCCCACAGAGTCCTTTCTTTAGTTAAATCAATAAAGACCCCCTTCCACCCACCTCCAAGCCTGCTTGTTTTCCTGGCCTTGGACAGGTCCAAGAGTGGATCCAGCCTTTGTTCCTAAGGTGTTCATAGGGCTCTTCCGATCTATTTGCAGCACACTAGGGCATTTCGCCTTTCCCCTACTCTGTTTGTCTCTTTTGGTGGGGTTTCTAAAGGCAAACAGGTTGCTACCTCTACCCTCAGTAGGTGGACGAGGCAGGTGGTTTGTCAGTCCTATAATTCCTTGGGTCTGGATCCTCCTGTACAGGTCCAGGGACGTTCTACCAGGGCTATTTCTGCTTCCTGGGCTGCGGCGGTAGGGGTGTCTCTGCAGAAGATCTGTAGGGTTGCCATCTGGCAGTCGCATCACACTTTCATTAAGCAGTATCGGCTGGATGTGTTACATGCTTCCATGGATAATTTTGCTATTGGTGTTGTGAAGGTATCAGTTGCTTGAGCTTGGGTTAGTAAACCTGGGTTATCATATGATCTAAGTGTCAAGCTTCTTTCTTGTACTTGTGCTTGTGTAGAACCAGTACTGTTCTGACTGGGAGGAGGAGGTCCTATGAGGGGGTAATGAGCTGTTACTTACTTAATCTTCATTACCCTGATTAAGGACCTCCTCGTCCCAGTAATGTCCCCTCTCTCCCCCCCCCCCTCTGTTGTGTCTGGTCTTGTTACTAGCAGGCATGGAGGCACATGGGGGATCCTTTATGCAATAAAACAAAAAAAGGTGCCTGTCGAAGGGCCGGGCCCGGCTCATACTGTTATAACTGGGACGAGGAGGTCTCTATTCTGGGTAATGAAGATTACAGGTAAGTAAAAGTTCATTCACAGAGAATACTGGAACAAAAAGAGAAAAGTAGTTCCTTGATGTCAGCCATGGAAAGATACAAGTCCTCCAATCAAAAGGATGGTAGAGGACCTAAGCTCCAGGTAAGGGACAAACACAATAGGATGAAGGAAAGTCATTGAATGAGAAGCAGGCAAACAAGCGTGACAAAAATATTCAACCAGTGATAAGCAGTGGGCTAACCCAAAGTCAAATGTAAGCATTGGTGATGTCCACAACAGGTTCCAACAACCCAATGAAGTCCTAATAAAGATTGCCCTGACACAAAAAAAATCATACTGCTTCAGTTGACATATTACGCCGCCAAGAAAGACCACAGAAAAATACATGAATATTTTACCAGTATGACATTGAACGCAAATTCAGAAGGCCTGCAATCTCTGTAGCATTTATTTCAGGCAAAGTATAAAAGGAAATTCGCAAATTCATTAAAAAAAATCCTGATGTTCTGTGCATATTTCTTGCTGAAGTATTTATCACAGTGCCACAGCCTGGAGTTAAGATATAAAGCCTTATGCGGGGAAACACGTTCATTTTTACAATACACAATTCGCATCTCATCCAAATTGCTTTGCATAATTTACTTCCACTGAGGCTCTTTATCAGTCACTATATCCCAGTATTTCTCCCCGAGAAACTCAGCTCCATTGCCCTTTAGATGCTATTTTTAAGTGTGAGAAATTACAGCTGCTATTTTTTTTTCTGGCATCGACAGTGCCCCGTGTATTTGATGCCTTTTCTCTGCATGGTAATGTGTCTTTGGAGGAAAAAAACACTGATATATGTTAGGAGAAGTGTATCTCTTTCACCAAGACAGAACATTTTAATTTCCCGACACCTTTTAGTGATTGCTTCAATTTCCAAAGATTTTGATAAAATCATGTGCTTTAAGAGGATCAGGATTGAATACTCGGCTCCGGCAGCAGTTTAATGAAAGGCTGTAGTTTCACAGCGTTTCGTCTGACATAACCTAGCTCAGAGGTCTAATAAATGTGCTGTGATAAATGCTGGAGCTCCGATTGTAAGAATATACTTGTAATTGGGTTAATATGCCTTAAAATACTACCCATCCGTTATCTCTCCGCCTTCCTTTGTATGACTTACGTTGCAGGGCTAAAGTAATGCAATTCAGCATTGCTGTTCTATGCATTCCTTAACGTATTTTTCATAAAACACAGTTTATTTCTTGAATCGCTATTTTTTATTGGCAAACATAATATCTGGGAAAAAAACCCTCAAAAGGTCATCACTGATTTACACACCATGTGCCCAATTCACGAAGATTTTGCTGTGATAGGTGTTTCTTACTTTTGTATACTCGTGTATTGTAGCAAGCCAGGAGTACTTTGGGAGAACTAAAAGACTGACCACCAATTCTAGGTGACTAGGGCCCGACCATTGCAAACCTTAGTCCTTGAACGAATTGTAAGCCTTACTTCTGTATCACAAGAATTACTTAGCCCTGATTCACAAAGGTTTTCGTGGCCCTAAGTGTCACTTCAATGAGCAAGTATTTGCTTTGATGAATATTAATTAAGAAAACGCCAATGTGTTTTTTTACTCATAAGGCATTTTTTGCAGACCACAATATTTTTATAGAAATCTAACAAAAAAGATCAGTCCCGATCAACACACCAGGGGCCTCATTCACAAAGATTTTGATGCGAATAGGTGTGTCTTTCTCTGTCAGTACTCCTGTATTACAGTGAGGCAGGAGTGCTGCAAGAGAAGAGTGGCAGGAAATTATTTATAAATTGGGCCAGACTATTGCAAACTGTAGTGTATGAATATTTGTATTTTGAAAGTTTGCGCCGTTTTTGCGTCAAAAAGCGGCGCAAATGCGGTGCTAAAAAGTATAAATATGGGCCTAAATTCTTTACTAAAACGTTTATGCAGCCCTGATGATCAATGGTTTTTGTGGCCCTAAGTGTCACTGAATTGAGGAAATAGTTGCATTCTTAAATTAATTAATATAATCGGGATTTGCAGATAATTCCACCAAACAATTCACCAACATATAACCATTAGAAACATGCTATTTGTCTACTTTTGTAACTGTACTGTTACAGGTCAGAACATTTGTGCTCATTAGGGTGGGTCAGTGTGGATTTCATCAAAGAAAGATGTGGGTATTCACAAAGACTGTGTGGGTGTTCACCAACATTGCCAAAGCACACTTAAATTTTACATCTCTAGTTTGTGGAAAAATAGTTCAGTAGCTTTGCAAACTGGGGATTAGCCATTTCTACCAACCTATTTGTTCATGGTGTTTTGATGGAGGAAATTATCCAATAAGCAAAATGATTTTCCACGTTGAGAATGAGCAATGAGCTTAAAATGAATGTGTACCCTAATCCTAATCCACTGCATTGTCTGCCTTTGAAGAGTTTATTAAATTGGATTTACAATTATCCATAGAAATCTGTGTCCATTACATGTGTATGCCTGGGGATTCAGTGAAGTCCATCAAATATGAATATCTGCTGGTCAAAGGTGAAATATGTTGACTGGTACATATACTCATTTAAGAACTGGAAATTATAAGCAGAAATGTACACAACCCATAGCACTAAGAGTTCATCTTGAAGACTTCTACCCTTTCTTTAAATTAGACACAAAAGGTTAACTTTGAGGGTGAAAAATAACAATGTACACTTCCACACATGCTCACTTTAAGGAATCTCCTGGCACTATATTAGATATATATGTATTGTTACCCATCGCAACAGTACTAATTTTATTGGCCAGAAAGGATGAAAGTCATGAAGATCCGAATGGACTAGGTAGGATTTAAAATTATGACCATGGAGTCAACCATAAATCTAGATGTAAAAACTAAGGGCCCTATTTACAAGAAACTAATGCATCAGTACTGATGTACCAGGTTTCTTGCGTCACCCTGCACCACCTAACAACACCATGTTTGCACAGTATTTATAATACGGCGCACCATAGTGAACTTTAGGCCAATAACGTCAGAATTTTTGACGCTATTGTGGCGCTTTGTTCCACAAGCGTAAAAAAAGTTTGAAACTAGTGGAGCAAAGTGCAAGGAGGCCCATAGGTTAATATGGGCGCGTCATTTTAACACCTGCTCCGAGCAGGCATTAAAAAATGACAAAAAAAATAGTGCAGTGAAATCTTCTAAATTTCACTGTGTCATTTTCGCGGGCTTCCAAACGCCGGAACGCCCACCTTGCATACATTATGCTGAAGCAGGCATAATGTGGTGCAAGGGGTCCCAAAGTTGTACAATACATGCATTGCATCTCTTTGTAAATATGGCATGCCATAATTGCCTCCTTGAGCCACATTAGTGTAAAACACTGATGCTAGTGTGGTGCAAGGATGCGCTAGGGCCTTCTAAATCTGGCTCTGAGTGTGCTTTGGCAACGTTTGTGAACACCCGTTTAGTCTTTGTTAATACCCACCTCTTTTTTTAAAGAAATCCAGCCCCAGATGACAAATGCTGAATACTTGGGGCATAGTCTCTATGTTCATGGCCTTCTTAAACTGGTGCTGATGTCGGGCAGGCGGTAAACCCCAATGACCATATGGAGACTGCTCATGGAAGCTCTGTTGGTTCCCCCCATTCAATTACACTATCAGGGGTCGGCATCAGATGAGAGTGGTGAAATGGGATTCCTTTAAGGTGGTCTTTCAGGGACACTGCATAAAACCACATGGGGCACACAATCAGTCTTGAATAAGAACAAATGAGAACAATTTAGCGATTGTATGACAGTTGTGAGAGGTTGAGAACTCAATGACTGACTCACAGGATTGTCTTTCCACAGTTAAGGCACTACAGAATTGACACTAAAAATTGGTTGACAGACTGGGGAAAATTGACTATTCAACATATATCTCAACACATTGAAGGCAATATAGCAGGCTATGTGCTGGCTTGGCTATTGCAACAAATATGCTAGAGTACCAAAAGGAGGCTATTTGATCATCAGAGGACTTGATAATCAAAACACAAGTAGCCAATTATTGGGGAGTTTACAGAATGTTATCAAAGTTTATTTACTGAATGTTGACCATCCCAGAATACCCACCACACTTGCGTGCACTTGAGACCTGTCCCTGGTTTTGACACCCTACAATGCCACGAAAGCAGCTACAAATCAAGCAGATATATCTTGTCATGGACCAAATGACACATAAAAGATATCCAGAGCAGGGTGAACTCCCACTGTAGATTTATAATACATATAGGACTCACATAGCATGAATGTTCGTCATGATGTACCAAGTGGTCAAACAGTCTGGATCCCTATGTGAGCTCCCACTGGAGGCTCTAATAGTGGTGCTTCCCAAGCAGGGCTGAGACCCACTGGATGTTCGATCATATTGCACTGTGCCACTACTTAACAATGATTATACAATTCTGGGCAGGATATCTGCCAACTGCATGTTCCCAATATTTGAGACCCTAGCACAGCCAGACCAGAACAGATTTTTATCTGGGAGGAATACCTTCTTGAACCTTTGATGTCACTTTCACTTGATTGGTGAGATGACAGCGAGGGATAAGGTATCCCTGGCACTGCCGTTGGTCATGGAAAAGGCCATTGACACTCTGTGGTGCCCATACCATATGGCAGTCTTGCAGGAGATGTGCCTCAAGTCAGAATTTCTTGGTTGAATTTGACTGCTGTATACTGATCTCCAGGCAAGAGTCAGGACTGGCCGAGAGATCTCAGACAGTTTCTTTGTCCACCGGGGTACCAGACAGGGTTGCCTTCTGTCTCCAGTTAAAAATTCCCTTGGCCATTGAACCCTTGGTGGGTAGGCTAAGGACGATAGTCCCAGGCTGGGGGATCTCAATGTCAAACAGGTGGCACATTGAGTCACTGAATGTGAGAAATGTGCTCATTTATATTTGTGATATATATGTGGGTGTACTGGCAGTCATGGACATGCTGGGTGATTTCAGGGTGATATCAGGCCTTCACATAAATTGGGCTGAGTCTTGATTGCTCCGTCTTTCAGCTAGATTAGAAGTGTTCCACATATAAATATGTGGGGTCAATATACATCATACCTCATCAGAGATAACCTGGTAGAGTTCTCACAAATGTGCAGCAGACTGTCTCCTTTTAGACCAGTCTATCATTGTCATCTACGGTATGTGTGGCAATAGCCAAAATCATGATCTTATGGCAATTTTTCTACTTCTTTGCAGCACTCCCATCTTCAAGAAACGCCATAGCCTTCTCTCAGACCACTACCCATGTCCATGGGAGTCCATGGGATCTCAAATTATGAACATTGTTATGCCACAGCAGTTTTACAGTGGCTGATGAGGTGGATTGGGGGGATATCTGACTCGGAAAGGACAAATTGCTCCACACCTTGTGTGGTGTTACTATTATCGGATGGATGAGTAATCTAACAATGACTCATCACAGGTTGTGCAGGCTAACAAAAAACTTCTGGCACAAATATGTACAGATACAAGGGTCTCCTCACTCATATGCACTGCGGTACTGGTGTGGACACAATCTGACATAACTGTTTTTCTTGATAAAATATAGTGGGTAAGTGTTGTGAGGGACATGTCTGCAGTAAAGGGGCTGCACACGTTTCAAGATATATGCAAGGCATTCATTGTGGCATCTGAGCAATTTCTGACACATAGGGGGTCATTCTGACCCTGGCGGGTGGCGGGAGCCGCCCGCCTGGAGGGAACCGCCAGAATACCGCTGCGTGGTCAAAAGACCGCTGCGGGTATTCTGGGTTTCCCACTGGGCTGGCGGGTGACCGCCAAAAGGCGCCCGCCAGCCCAGTGGGAAACACCCCTCCATGAGGATGCCGGCTCCGAATGGAGCCGGCGGAGTGGAGGATGTGCGACGGGTGCAGTAGCACCCGTCGCGAATTTCAGTGTCTGCTGAGCAGACACTGAAATTCAAAGTGGGGCCCTCTTACGGGGGCCCCTGCAGTGCCCATGCCATTGGCATGGGCACTGCAGGGGCACCCAGGGGCCCCACGACACCCCTCACCGCCATCCTGTTCCTGGCGGTCGGAACTGCCAGGAACAGGATGGCGGTGAGGGGGTCGGAATCCCCATGGCGGATTCCCATGGGCAGCGGAAAGTCGGCGGTACACCGCCGACTTTCCGTTTCTGGCCGCGGCGGTCAGAATGCCCGGCGGAGCACCGCCAGCCTGTTGGCGGTGCTACCGCCGACCCCGGCCCCGGCGGTCCTTGACCGCCGGGGTCAGAATGACCCCCATAATGCACTGACAGCCATACTGAGAAGGATTAGGGATCATCACCCAGTGAAACCTCCCAGATCGGAGACCTTGCTTTACCTGTTGATCCATGGGCATGATAGGATACTGATCACAATGTTGTAGAGGAGTCTCCTTGTGCAACACACCTGCAAATGTCTTGATAACAGGAATAAGTGTGTCCTACATTTGGGATAGATGCCTCTGACAAATGATGGTCCCACATACTGGAATATGTGAAGAATGTATATAGGAACACAATCTGAAGTTCACACAATTCAATTATTTGCATCAAGCCTCCCTCATTCTACATCACATCCACTGTATGTTCCCCTATGCATACTCCGAACATTCCTGGGTAGGTGTATATATACCGACTTTTATCATGTGGTGTGGAAATGCCTCGTGTTGGAGTGGGAGTGAATGAAAGCACTTAGACAGTTATTTGATCTAGTGGATTGAACTATACCACAAGACCCACAGGTGTGTCTGTTGGTTTCGATGCCTATATCGAAGAGCGATAAATCGGTACTCAAATGTATTGATCAAGAGCTCGTCCTATTTAAAAGATGGATGGCCATGTCCCGGAAATCGACCTTTGCTCCTAGCACTCAGGATTGGCCTAGAGACTTATGCATAAGTGTGACGGCTGAAGCCGATGCACTTACTCTCCTGGCTAAACAAGGTGGAACGGATCATGTGGGAATGATCAGGGACACATACCTCAACAAACTGGGAGCAAAAACTAATAAAAGACATCTGTGAGAGATGCATACATTGCATACATAATGGGATAACAAGCACTGGGCCCTCAATGTAGCATCACCAGCATTCTCGCAGTATATGGTGAGTAACTCCTCACCAAATGGGTTTCATACTGCCAAGCAGTTTGGTACCACTCGACTTGGCACTGTAACATGTCATAGCATATCCATTGAAAGGATTGTATGTAACACACATGACTGCGCACCCACCAGATACACCAATTTGTATAGAAGTATCCTGCTTACTCTACACCTTACCTTTACCTGCTGGGCGGGGATAGCCCTACACAGTGCTGGTGCCATTATAGTAGCCTCCTATATTTTTTCTATATGTGTATGCCTTATTTTAATTTCTCATACATGGGACATAAGGACCTAGGATGTTTCTCCTAGAGTCGCTGGGTGACTATATATACTGTTACACTTTTAGTAGTGCAATGGGAACGTGAAGTTTTTTTATTAATTCTGGCCACCAAAAGTACAGGAAAAAGGTAGGTTACTGAATTGGGGAATTGTTAACTCTGCACAAGTGGACAATTTGCAAGAACTAATGGCATGTGTCTCAAATACATATAAGCTTGAAGGTGATTTACCTTCAATGCACCACACATAAAAATCACACTTTGTTAGTTGTAGAAATACCAGCACTCTGTAAACCTCAGTTGTCCTTTGTAGATTGGGTTTTCAGCTCCGTATGAGTTGGCATATTCTGTGAGAGCCTGTGAGTCTCAGTTTGTCCTAACTAACTGATACTAATATCCTCCACACAAAAATGGCAGCTAGTATTATGCAGGCCACTGTAGTCACAGCCACCATTAGGGATCTTCTGACTCTATGCTTGTCTCTGCTGTACAATCTGCAACTGTAATTCAGAGTTTGTACAAACATGCGCATTCTATATACTTGATATACTCCTTAAGTAAAAGCAAACTGGAACTATGTAATGTCCATGGCCTATACACAACCTATGCTCATCAGTATAACTAAGATGCCCCCACTGCTATTTTGCCCAGAAGCAATTACTGCAACCTTTTTGTTACCTCTGTAAGTTTGCCTCTCCCATCCCCTCCTCTGTGTAGATGTGCATAGTTATACAATGTGATGTCACAAGAGCTGCTTTCAGATGCGTCAGGGTGCCATTGGGATCAGTCTCCGGGCGTCTTCCGTGTACACTAACAATGACCATTGCTTTTCTGGCAGTTTGGCATTGCTGTATCGTGACTAATGGTGCTGTCACATGGTGACATTGCCTTTGTGGATCATGGTTCCCTACTCTGACTTGTCTACTTCACCTTGCAAGGCACCTCCTTATCGGAAGCCAGGAGAAAACTTGCATCCTGAAACACAGGACTGAAGCATAGGGGATAATCTTTACCGACACTGCATTTCTATTTCCACTAATTACTTTTACAATGCCAACATACATAGCCATTCGTATTGCTTCTTTGTCCCTTTCGATTCCTTCATTTCAAATTAAACACTTGATAGTAGTAACCCATATGATCATTTGCAATATTTTTCCCAAATCTATTTGCCATCCTGTACTTAGATAAAAAGGAGCACCACCCCAGCAATCTTGTTATCATTTCTGAAACTATGCAATCATTGCCTCCAATTATGTGGTCTATGGTAAAATTGATGGGGACATTTGCAGGAGATGCAGACCATATATCATCCACAATCTCACCTATATTAGAAGCTTGTCCACTCATATCAAAATATACAATAATACTTGCACAATCAGTCAAAACAATTAGAACATGATTTAATCACAACACTTCACCATCAACACTCATTTCAAAGAAAAAGGAAAGGGATTTGAGAATGTTGAGGAAAGGAAATGTAGTTTGAATAACACATTTACAAGCATTACTCCTTTGCCTTACCCTTAAGTACTTAGAGTGGAACCATAAAGTTGGAAAGGCAAGAATGGACATTGGAATACAATAGATTCAGTGAACACAGAAAAACGTAAGGAATCTAAAGGAGATGATAGTATTCACGTTACAAGTTTCAATTTTGTAACAACTCCTGATGTTTCAAATTTATGATTATAATACCAGCCCTCCTACTCAAAACCTTGTCATTTAGTGCAACAATGAAGATTTAACACCACACTAAGTACTTAGGGCAAGATTTATAATCTGGTGGATGGGCCATTTGTCCACCAGGCCGACAGAGTAAATTACTCAGTCGCTCTGGCTGAAGTAACGCCCTCCATTTTTAGAATTGACAGGCAAGCAGGCAGTCATTTCTTAAAGCATTGCCAGGAACCACAGTCACAGCGGTTCATGAGAGTGCTTTTTGCAGTTTGGTGCAGGGCTCCGTCAACATGACAGACCCCTGAACAAATTTTTTTTCTTTATTTTCAAAAAGAAAATCCATCCTATTGTGAGGGGACCATTTATCAGTTTTCATTGCCCCTTACCACTGGAGTTTTCCTGGCAGTAATGGGAAGTGAAAACTGACCTCTAAATCCACCCATTTAAATTACCTGGGCAGAATTAGAGGTCTGCCTCTGATGGCTTTTACTCCACAGGGCCATCTGTGGGGTTTAATCAGGACAGAGAGGGAATAGTCTCGTCCGTGATTAAACTAAAGGTCCACCCACATCTAAATTCACCAGGCAGACCATATTTGGCAGTAAGCATACTTTGTTGCGACAGAGTACGCTTTCCACCAATGTATAAATCAGGTCCTTAGAAAAGAAGCCATTCTAGTTGCATTAACAAATAAGCATTTTAGGCTATAAATAAAAAGGGTATTAGGGTACCCTTACAATTGACCTGACAGACCCTATAAGTCCCTAGTAGCTAATAGTGCAAGGGGATACAATCTGCTTATACGTACCTAGTAAATAGTAGGGTATGGAGATTAGACATCCAGCAGAATTTCTGCACATGCAAGTGTGCACTGCTGTGTGCTTTCTGTCCTTTTATAGACATGCTTGCCTTGCAGCCTGTCTTTAAAAGTCAACTTCTTACCATTTGCATGACAGCCCCTATAAGTCCCACTAGATTATTAGGCATGGAAGTCAGAGGCCCAGCAGATTTGCACTGCTGGAGGTTTTCTGTCTCCCCTAGGTGTCCCAGGGGTGGGAGGGTCATGTAACTATAAGCAGGGTCCTTATTAAAGATGTTTTATAAACCTTGTGATGGAAACCTGCTTATTTCATTTCCCCCCATTGTAAATACTGTGCTCCATAGGCTTAGATATTGTTAGGAAAGGCGTGCAAGCATAATTTCAGGACTTACAATATTTGTTTGATAAAACCAGCAATTTGCCATTGGTGAACTTATCATAATTTGTACAGAAAATAAGTTATTATTCTTTTATTTCTGTAAGCCAGCCTTCTGGAGGTCCCCCTGATTGGTCAGTGCTAACAGGATTAGCAAGGCTGCTTTGATTAGGTGATAAGTGGCTGTCCAGGGGAGAGGCTATCTACTGAAAGGAGCTCTGCAGCTGCACAGGAATGCCAGAGCAGGGGGTGGGTAATAAACCACCCAGCCTCAAAGGAGAGCAGGACAGGCAGCATCTGCCAGGCCATCTACCCCCACATCCTGTGCCCCTGAGTCAGGTACCAGGCTGAAGGAGTTTACAGATGTCAGGAGAAGGAGAACTATGGAAATGAGCCACACTGGGAGTGGGTTTAGTTAGCTCTGACTGCTCTGCTGACATTTCAGCCATCATGGATTTTGGAAGAATGGTTCTTTCTGGGACAGGAATATGCCGCACTTTGGAGGAAGTGGTCATGCACCTTGGTGTCATCCTGCATTCTATTGGTCAGGGGTGCCCCATTCCTGATGCCCAGGAGCTGTGAATAAATATGTGAGAGGTGCATATACTCTCAGTTCTGCTGCCTGAAAATACAAGAGAAAGAAGGACTGTCCTGCTGGAATCTGGATCTGCACCCTAAGCCTGCTCTTCTGAGTGAACTGTGCCTGTTGCACAATATGGTACTAAAGCCCTGTGGACTGTGCCTTGCTTCAAAAAGGACTAAGGAGTGGACTTCCTGCAGCTACAGGTTAACAGAGCTTCACCTGCATCATCTCCAGCAAGAGTTCCCAGCCTGGAGTGCATCCAGGGGACCTTTAAGGATTTGGACAGGTGCATTGTGGGAATTGTGGTCCCAACTTATCAAGGACCATCCAGGGGATTCCAGACACTTTAAGTTGTGTTTTTAACCCCTTGAACCTGCGAGGAAGACTTCAGGAAACATCTCCAGAAGTTTGAAGAACTTTTGTGAAAAAGCTCCAGAAGGTGACCAACACGACCCGGGAAGTCAATCCTGCGAACCCTCACCGCGACCCAGTCTGGTTTTCAAGTTTGTCCCACTGAAAAGCTCCGGAGGTACGACTTCAATGTTTTGACTGGGAGCTCCATGAAAGTCAAGCCAGTGAACCCTCACCGAATCTAGCCTGGTGAAGAGCAGCAAGGGCCCTCAGAAGAAAAAGCTCCAGAAAAATGTCTAAGTGGGAAGGTAAAATTTTGACCGAGGCCTCCCACTTGGTGTATCCAATCAGGGCTGCATTGCGGTCGGCCTCAAACTGTGACTTTGTCCCGGTCTACTTGGACCAGATGTCCCAATTTGGTGCTTTGTGTTTCTAAGCACTAGAAAGTGTTTATTCTTTAAAAATTAATATCTCTGTTTCCCTAAATTCGTTTTTTGTCATTTTGGTGTCTATTTACTCATAAGAATATAACCTATTTTAGCAATTGGTGTGGGATTTTTCGTGTATGTTGTGTCTTACTTGTTACTGTTTTGGTGCTTTCTTTTGAATGCTTTACACTCTTGTCTCCTAAGTTAGGCCAGCCTGCTAGGTTGCAGCTACCAAGGTTTGAGCAAGGGGATAATTTACTGAGACCTTTACTGACCCAGTATTGTGTTAGTGGCGTTATTGGTATTGGTAGGTGCTTGTCTAGCTTCGGGGAAAGCGCCCGCCCCGAAGTGGGGGGGGGGGCGGCCCGTTAGGGGTCGGGGCCTCCAAGGCCCTGGGGCACTCCCCCCTTTGTCTTGTTGGCCCTCTCGCCAGGGGTACGCGGAATCGGCCGCGTTTCTGCCCTCGCGCCTTGCAAGATGTTGGGGGCGGAAGTTGGCAGGGGGGGCATGTCGTGGGGCCGACGTTGGTCGCTGGTGCCGGTTCCGGCCGCCGCATACCGGTGGGGGGCTATTTAAGAGCCCCCCAAAGAAGGCTAGTCCTTCTTTACCTGCGTGCGGCGGCCGGGACCTGCACAGCGGCCCGCGATTGTTGGAGTGATCGGACTTCGGTGGAATTTGTTCCTGTTCCTCCGGTTGCAGAGTTTTTGGCCCCCTTTCTTCATCCGGAGGGCGCAGAGAGCGTTGTTTTTTGAGAAGGTGAGTGGCAATATAGGCTGCGTGGTGCCTTCGGCATGAGCTTCTGTTTTTAAAAATCGTAAAACACGTGTTTGTATCTCTGCGGCCGCATTCCCTGAGATTACGGGCAGGTCACTGTTAAATGTATATCGAACTGTCTTGGATGTTTAGGCATGTTGTTATAACCGTGCTTGATTGATTGTGAGCGTAGCAAAGTATTAGGTGCTAGCCTAGCTTAATCTACACGCGGCGAAAAGTGTAAGCAATAACTGGCGTGGTGAGCTGAGGTGTCCCGGGGGGCCGAGGTAGCAGAGACTTCGCGCCGTTTTTTAACATCAGTCGTGTGGTTACGAAGCCGTATTCAATCTCTTTGGCCTGTTTTAATTGCAACAGTCACCCGGGTGCTTTTAAGCCTAGGGGTCGCGCTATTCAGCACAGTGGGCAAGGTTTCTTGCAACGCTGAGCAGCTGCCTAGCGGCGCAATCTTGATGCAGGGAGCGCACTGACTTAGCCACAGGCCTTGAGGAGCTGCGTGGCGAAAAAAAAATACAACGCTCCAGATTGGTTACCGAAAGTTAAGAATTCCCTAATCTCATGTCGTTTTGACTATTTTGTTGTATTTTGCTTCAATTTACAGGCACCTCAGGATACACACAAAAAAAAAAATACCGAAATCCTTTTCACAAGGACCTTAGACACAGTGTCATCCTTACAGGCTAACATGCCACCAAAGAGAGCTGGCACACAGATGGGGGCAGGTCGTGACCCCGAGTTATCCCAGCTCCTGAAATTAGTTCTGCAGAAGTTGGGGAACGAGAGCTCTAGTGAGGGCGCTGGGTCCCCTGAAGAGGTGGTGGGTAGTGTGAGGGGTGCGCGCCCAAAGCAGTCCCATGTGGCCCCCAGTGCTGCCTTCCCCCCAGTTAAGCACAGGAGGAATGGGAAGGCGCTGGTGCCGGCATCCATCAACATAACGCCTCCCACAGCAGTTAGTATGCCTGCGCAGATTACCTTACCTGATACCCCAGCCCCGCAGGTAGTGCCACCCCCTGTGCTTCTACCACGGGCATCACAGCTTCCCCAGGCATGGGGGTGGAGGGGGTCTTGGCAGATATTCAGAGGTCCTTGGCGGCCTTGGCGCCCACGGCTCAGTTAGGGGCTTCGCCCTCTCCTTCCTCAGGGTTAGTTGCTCCCGCGCCATTGGGTTCCCCGCCAGTGCGCTTGCCAGAACACCAGGCGCAGGACCAGAATCCTTCTAGGTTGGCGCTATTGGAGGTATCTAAGGTATTGGCTAGTGTTATTACGCCTACTATCACTGCACCACCTCCTGCAGCACCATGGGGGTTAAGTGACTCTTGGCAGAATGCCGTTTCAGACCTAAAGCGTCAAGTGGATTCACTGGTGGCAGCTCATAATGCGCCCCCTTTGCAGACTTTAAACAGTGGCTCGAGCGCCGCCCCGGTTCCGAGCACTGGTGTTACTTCTCCCCCTGGGGTTCAAAACGTCTTTGCCAGCACCAGCAAGGCTCCGGATCAGGTCATCTCTACTAAGGAAGGGGATACAGACTCGTTACTATCCAGACCAGGTAAGCTGGCCGCTCACGTTAGTACGGAAGTAAAGGAGAAGATATGGAAGGGGGAATTTGTGGACA
The DNA here is from genome assembly GCF_031143425.1 of Pleurodeles waltl. Taxonomy (NCBI): domain Eukaryota; kingdom Metazoa; phylum Chordata; class Amphibia; order Caudata; family Salamandridae; genus Pleurodeles; species Pleurodeles waltl. The sequence continues at coordinate 1,216,357,776 of NC_090437.1, read as the reverse complement.
TCTTTTCATTGATAAGGGCAAAAAGAAGGGAAGTAGAAGTAAAAGAGAAGGAAACTAAGTCATCCTCCTTTGGGGAGAGGAAGCCCAAGGTTGGGGAGAACATCACAAACTGGCTGTTTGGTTTTAAAGTTTTTATGTCCGTACTTTTAGAGAAAAAAACGGAATTGGGCACCTCTTTGATATATTACACTAATAAGATTTTGAAAGCCCAACACACATATGGGGGAGTGGCCTGGTTGGAGTACGATAGAGATTTTCGTTGGGCTAAGGTTGAGGACCCATCCATCGGGTGGGATCAGACTGAGGTTAATGTCTGGCTCGAATGCGTGAACATTAAGGTCCCAGGGAAGCTGCCCTTTCAGCCTCAGTTGTCAGGTGAGAAGAAAGGGTCATGCTGGGCTTTCAACAGAAAGATATGTACACGTCCGGCAGGAACCTGCAAATTCAGACATAATTGTTCCTTTTGCGGCCACCCCTCTCACCCTGAATCGAAGTGTATCAAGAAGTCTAAAGAGCGGGGGAAAGACACTTGTAAACCATCAAATTGAAACCCCCACCCTGCCCTCCCCGATTAGGTTAGAGGCATTACGCCCCTGGCTGAAGGCTTACCCTTCATTGGACTCAGCACTGGTGCTTCTTCACGGCTTTTCCTTCGGTTTCCGGATTCCCGCCCCCAACGTTTCTCCTGCAAATCACTGTAGGAACCTAATATCTGCTTCCCATAACACTACAGTAGTAGCCAATTAGAGAAGGAAAGGGCCCTGGGCAGGCTTGCCGGTCCTTTCAAACGCCCACCGCTAGCTGGTTTTGTGTGTTCCCCGTTGGGCGTGGTGCCAAAAAAGATCCTGGGCAGTTCAGACTGATTCACAATTTGTCCGCCCCGCGGGGGTCGTCGGTCAATGATGCCATTGATCCCCAGCTTTGCTCGGTCCGCTATGCATCAGTAGACAACGCAGTAGATAAAGTGAGGGCGTTGGGCCAGGGGGCTTTGTTGGCAAAAACCGACATTAAGTCAGCCTTCCGTCTGCTTCCTGTTCACCCCGACGACCACCACCTGTTGGGTTTCCAATTCCGGGGTGAATATTTTTATGACCAATGCATGCCCATGGGCTGTAGTATATCATGCAGCTATTTTGAACAATTCAGCTCCTTTCTTCAGTGGGTTTTTTCTATGCGTACTGGACACCGCGAGATCATCCATTATTTGGATGACTTTCTGATTCTGGGCCCCCCGAGTTCTGACAGGTGCAGGTGGGCCCTAAGGGCTTTGATCACTTTGTTTGAGGAATTTGGGGTACCTCTGGCTCCGGATAAGACGGTCGGCCCTTCTACTTGCATCACTTTTCTGGGGATTGTAATCGATTCTATGGCAGGGGAGTGTCGCTTACCTGCGGATAAGTTGATGGCTTTTAAAGAGTCCATTCGGGCGGTGCTGGCGCAGGAGAAGGTGACCCTGCACCAGTTACAGGTTTTAGTGGGCCAGCTGAATTTTGCACTTCATATTATCCCCATGGGCCGCCCCTTTTCCAGGTCAATAGCCCAATCTATGGCAGGGCTGAAAGAAAAACATCACCACACTCGTCTGTCTAGGGAAGTTAGGGACGACCTGAGGTTATGGGACCTGTTTCTAAGGACTTTCAATGGGTCTGTCATCTGGCCACAAAAGGCGATACCCAGCCCCACGCTGGGCCTATACACTGATTCTGCAGGTAGCATAGGTTTTGGCGCCATCTTAGGCGCATTATGGTGTAGAGCAGATTGGCCTGAAGAATGGGCCGGGTGGGGGTGGACCAAGAATATAACCTTTCTGGAATTATTTCCAATAGTGGTTGCGGTAAACATCTGGGCAGAGGAGTTAAGAAACAGGGTTGTAATTTTCTGGTCCAACAACATGGCGGTAGTAGAGGTTATTAAACGCCAAGGGGTGTCATGCCCTTTGGTATTGCGCCTGTTGAAACACCTGATTCTAGCCTGTCTTCAGCATAATATTACGTTCAAGGCGAAACATGTGCCTGGGGTCCATAACAATGCAGCTGACGCACTGTCTCGCTCGTAAATGCAGGATTTTATGCGGTATCACCCTCAGGCGAGGGAGAAGATGACGGAGTTCCCAGAATCTCTGTGGAAGATTGGTACCCCACCCTCCCCGACCTAGTAGCGTCGCCCCTGGCGCCGTGCACAAAATCAGCTTATGAGAACAGTTTTTTCCTTTACAGGCGATTTTTGCAGGCTCAGCGTATTGCGGATACATTCTCTGAGGCAGCAGTGGGGGTATTTCTGCAACACTTACGTAATACAGGGCACCCTGTGTCTTGCGCGAAGGCCTACTTGGCGGCGATACGCTTCTTTGCAAAAATTCGCAATTTGGAGAGGCCACTGAATACATTTACTTTAAGACAGGCCCTAGTGGGTTGGGCCAGGGGTTCCCCGGGTAGCTCAGATGCTAGGCGTCCCGTCACCACCTCTTTGTTGGAAAAACTCTTAGGGGCACTCCAAGTAATCTGCTCTTTCCCGGCGGAGGCGGTGCTCTTCGCCGCGGCATTCGCTTTGGCTTTTTACGGGGCTTTTCGCATTAGCAAGTTGGTGGGCTCTTCTCGTTAACATGTAAATAAAAATGTTTTCTTAAATGATTAATTTTTGCTACACTTGCTATGAACAGTTGTACTTGTTGAGTTATTGATATGTTTTTAAATATGTCTTTAAAAATAAAAATAACCTCTTCCAACTATAAGAATTAGTCGCTCTGTGTATTCCTGGCGGGGGGTGCAGGGGCCGTTTTGGAGGCCTCCGGACCCTAGGGAAAAGCGCCCGCCCCGAAGTGGGGGGGCGCGGCCCATTAGGGGCCGGGCCTCCAAGGCCCTGGGGCACTCCCCCCTTTGTCTTGTCGGCCCTCTCGCAAGGGGTACGTGGAATCGGCCGCGTTTCCGCCCTCTCGCCTCGCGAGATGTTGGGGGCGGAAGTTGGCAGGGGGGCATGTCGTGGGGCCGACGTTGGTCGCTGGGGCCAGTTCTGGCCGCCGCATACCGGTGGGGGGCTATTTAAGAGCCCCCCAAAGAAGGCTAGTCCTTCTTTACCTGCGTGCGGCAGCCGGGACCTGCACAGCGGCCCGCGATTGTCCCACCCACCCTCTCCTTTATATTAGCAGTTTTGGAAGTAAGGTTTGGAAATTGAGATATAAATGTGACTAGAAACAATAGGAGGGGGTCCCCAAGGTGGGGCCCCCGGGAGGACATCTGGGATGGGATCCTGAAGTTCTGAGCCAACCAGCGGATGTATACACCAGATCAGGGGGTAAGAAACCTCAGATCGCCGGGGGAAACATAGGGCTTCAGTCTTAGCTCCCCCCATTAAACCCCAGGGCTGATTGGTGGTTGGAGGTGGGGCGGAACCCTAAAAGGAGGATAAGGTACGGTGTAGTCAGGGTAACCACCCCTCCTACGGATACAGGTGAGGCACGGGTCACCTGTGTGGTCCAATGGTGGTTCAGGACAGGAAGGGATCCTGTCAGTTTGATTTGCGGTCACAATAAATTCTCGTTAACATGTAAATAAAAATGTTTTCTTAAATGATTAATTTTTGCTACACTTGCTATGAACAGTTGTACTTGTTGAGTTATTGATATGTTTTTAAATATGTCTTTAAAAATAAAAATAACCTCTTCCAAGGATAAGAATTTGTCGCTCTGTGTATTCCTGGCGGGGGGAACGGGGGCCATTTTGGAGGCCTCCGGACCCTAATTAATATTTCCAAACTCCTTAGAAAGAGAGCATTCTTGTTACCCTTACACATGGAGAGAGGAAGAGGGAGGAGGGGGGATAACTATGGAGGAACACTCCGTACTTAGCTCCCTATAATTCAAAGTACACACGAAAGTACGGGGTTCTCTAGAAGCGGACGTCGCGGATATTAGCGTAGTCCTAGGTTGTATGTATTCCTATTTGGAAGGGTAAAGTCAGTGGAATGTCCGTTGGAAATTACCGAGTGGAACAGCGAGGGGTGGGAAGAAGGGAATTTCCTTTTACGGACTAGGTGGTCTCACACACTATATAGTGTCATGCTTCATCATTTGACCACCTAGACCCACCCAGGTAGGACAGTGCCACCTGGGCGGACTCAACCTCACTGTTAAAGGAACAGGAGGGAGTGCGTAAATAAACTTGTTTCTGGAAAAGATCGGGATCCAGCTAATCTACTGAAAAACTAAAAACACCTAAGCAGACACCTGTGAAGAGCAACAAATTTAATGGTGGTGTCTGTCTGGTGTAGTTAAAAAGGGGGGTTGGGACACCTCTGTGAGGACAAGGACTCACAGGGTCACCTAACTAATTACTAGCCAACATGTTTCTGCCCTCAAAAGTGAGCCAATGAAGGTCTCGGGGCATTCGTCAGGGCCTAGGATCCCTTGTGTCACAAGCGGTCCAAGGAGAGGACGAAGTAGGCGCACGGCGAGCGTCCCCTTTGATGTATGTGTGACTATAAGGGGACACTCCCCCTCCTGGATGCCAGAGGCTAGCTGCCTCTAAGAAAAGGGCCGCCTCAAGGTAATTCCTTGGGTAATGTAGATCATTCTTTTTTCATTTTCTCACTCTTTGATTTCCCCATAGAGTATTTTCCTCCAACGTGAGACGTAGGGATCCTAGGCCCTAACGAATGCCCCGAGACCTTCATTGGCTCACTTTTGAGGGCAGAAACATGTTGGCTAGTAATTAGTTAGGTGACCCTGTGAGTCCTTGTCCTCACAGAGGTGTCCCAACCCCCCTTTTTAACTACACCAGACAGACACCACCATTAAATTTGTTGCTCTTCACAGGTGTCTGCTTAGGTGTTTTTAGTTTTTCAGTAGATTAGCTGGATCCCGATCTTTTCCAGAAACAAGTTTATTTACGCACTCCCTCCTGTTCCTTTAACAGTGAGGTTGAGTCCGCCCAGGTGGCACTGTCCTACCTGGGTGGGTCTAGGTGGTCAAATGATGAAGCATGACACTATATAGTGTGTGAGACCACCTAGTCCGTAAAAGGAAATTCCCTTCTTCCCACCCCTCGCCATTCTTGTTACCCTACATAAAAAAGGTTCCAAGCTTGATCCTCCACCTGATATTACATATATAACATCATCAATAGGCTCCTCTAGGAAGCTACTTTTCAGGAATCTGCTAGAACACTAGACAACATGGGATCATAGTAGATTATCATTTCCCTGAAACTATCTTGACTTTCATGAAATCATGCGCTTCTTGACAACATAGCAGTCATTTATTTGATGTTTGATAAACATGTTAGCCTATGTAATTAGCCAATTAACACCACATGTATATATCTCTCAATGAGTTGGATAGAGTAAATAGGCTCTGTGGCGTACACCAGATCATATAAATATACTTTCTGGCCTACTAAGTTTATTATTATTTCTACACTCTGATACCTCATTTAGAGTACTCATGGGCCAAAAGGGGCTACCAGAAAGAATATCAACTTTAAATGTATTAGCACACAGATGCATGGTGACTTCTATTTATTCTCTTTATTTGTATGAGTTTCCCTTAATTTTTACGAGCATAAGGACATTTCATCTATTTTGGGCAAGAAGCCTTTTCATACAATCCTTTACCCCGATGATGTGATCATTATTCACCTCGCCCTAGTTGGCCTGCAGCAAGTGATCAATGACTTTCCTGAGTATGTAGAGAGACACTTTCTAAAATTAAACATGAGAAGAGAACAAAACATCCCCTTTCAAGGTGCATATTGGGTTATGAATCTTGAAAAATATTCTAGCTATACATAATTCAGCATGGTTCTTTCCAAGAATCTATCAGTTAACCTGCATTTAAATCATGTAACAGCAACCACATTAGCTCACTGTGGATTGGCAGGGGCTCATATATTCTATAGATCATTTGTAGAAGACACATTTGACATCTGTTTGAATTACATAGTTAAAAACATTTTATCTCATGCAATAAAGTACATACAAGTAAAAAAAACTCTAAATTCCCAATACAGTTGAGAGCAAGTTACTAAAGAAAGATAGGTGGTCTTGGTCAATCAGTACAATTGTAACTAGGGTTAGTTAGTTGCTTCTTCAAAGCATTAGGGGTAATCATATACCTGGGTTACAGACTTTCTCACGTCCCAAGCAATTTCCTGTAGACATTGATTAGGGAAGAGTTTTCATAGATTCCAGGGACCATTTCTTACAAGTTAAACCATTGCCTTATATAAATTGGATTTATCGTTTACAAATGTTTCATTTTGCACCTACATACATCAAATTAATTTATTTTATAGTGACCAACTAGAGAAGGGAGTTTCCTGGCCGACTCCACAAATTGCAGGAGACTTGCCTCATGTGAAATGGTGTTCAGAACAGGATGTCTCAATAGACCTCAAAATATATTATTAGCATGAAGCATGATCACAGTATATACATGTTTTATTTCCTGTGGAGGAGTGGGAACTTGCCTCTTAAATCCATTAATCGGAAGTGCAAAGGAATGAATATTGAACTATGCATTAGCCCAATACTTTTTTTTAAAAAGAGTTTAAGACATTTCACCCATCCTCTATATGTGTCCCTCCATCACCACAAATTACTTTGAACAATGTTTCTTAAGAACAGCATAGTGAAGACTTTAACAGCTGCACTATCTTATATTATGGCGTCTTGTACCAGTTCAAGGTATGTTTTATTGTTTTTAAATGTTATAGCATTTTATTAGAATTATATTATTTGGTTATACCCACCATTGTAATATATATATTTTTTCTTTCTTCTTTCTTGTAACTTTTTGTAGATCTCTTTTAGGGTCACAAACAAAAGAAATAAAAACTGAAAATTCAAGCCAAGAAGCAATTAAGTTCTGAGAGTCAACACTCCACAAATAATGAAATATAAAGAATTGTCACTAAGAAGAGGCGTAGGGATTTCTTTATGTTTATGAAAGAGCTTATTTAGACCCCATATCACTATCAGATAAATGAAATTAATATTTGAAATAATCAGGCATTGTATGCTTAGTGTTATATGTGTATGTGTGTTTACATTCAATATTGTCTTCTATTTGTGCAGATTTTTAGACTAACTCCCTAGTTATAAGGGTGCCAATAGCTGTGCAGACTGGAAAAATGTGACAAATGACATTCGAAGATACCTCAAAACACACTTTAGTGGTAGCAGAGAGGAGATTATCATGTGGTATAAACAACACAAAAAACCCTAATATCCTAGAAACGTGGCTATAAGTTATTGCAGCTTGTGGCACACTATGGGGGTCATTATGAGTTTGGCGGATGGAAAACTCCATCCACCAAACTCCCAACAGGGTGGTCGCCTCCAAGCGGCGTCCTCTCCACCGGTGGTATTAAGTGTTTCCTGCTAGGTCGGCAGGTAGAAACCTTAGTTTCCGCCCACTGGCCTAGCGGGAAACAGGCTACAGCATTGTCTCCGGCACATAATCGAGTACCGGCATCCTCACAATGTTCACTGTCTGCAAAGCAGACAGTGAACATTGCAATGGTGCTGGGCAGCGGGCCCCTGAACTGCCCATGCCAAGTGCGTGGGTAGTGCAGGGGCCACCCGTGGCCCCTCTGCACCTGTTCTCCACAGCCTTTTCATGGCGTGTCACCGCCATAAAATGGCTGGCGGAGAATGAGGTCATAATCCAGCAGCACTGCCCTGGAGGATTAGGATCTCTGCCACCGCTAGACCACCGGGATCCAAGATCCTGGCAAAGCTAACGGTGCCCTGGTGGTCCGACCACCAGGATTGTTATGTGTCTGTCGGACCGCCGCATAGGTGGCGGTCCAGACCGCCACTGCGAGTGTGACGGTCGTTAGTCCGCCACACTTGTAAGCAGGCCCTATACATTATATAAATCACAACAAATATTCTTTTTTAAACTCTCTTCAGCATTTGTATACTTAATTTTACAATCATATAGTTTAATTTATTAAAAACCAATCAATTAATTATAAACATATACATATTTAATATAGAAGAAATCTCACTGTAGTCAACCACAGCATATCATATTCTATCACTTTCCTCTATTGTGTAAAATCCATGAACCCTCTTCCACAAACACACACATACATACAGTTTCCAAAAACACCATTGTTAAAAAAAAATAAAAAAAAAAAAATGTTCTTATACTTCAAATGCACTGGGGATCCTAACCAAATGGTTGACGCATATTTCAGTGCTAACACAACATATTTCATCACCTTCTTGAGAACAACATTAAAATTGGAACCAAAATGTACAGATCTGACGAACTGACTCAGTAGTATGTGCTGCCTGAAATATTATTTCTGTTTCAGACTTTTCCATTGTATTTACCACATCCATGTTACGGAGAACCAAAATATGCCAGTGCCCGGGGCCCTATAAATCCTGAAGATGGTTCTGCGGCCTCCCACTCTCACTTGGTGTGTTAAAAATTAGTGGGGAACTAGAACTGGTCTGAAGACTGTGAAGCACTTGTATGGATAAGCATGGCTGTAATAATGTGGGCCTGGCTCATTTAGGCCCATATTTATACTTTTTTGCGCCGCATTAGAGTAACTTTTTGACGCAAAAGCAGCACAAACTTACAAAATACAATTATATTTTGTACGTTTGCGCCGCTTTTGCGTCAAAAAGTGATGCAAATGCGGTGCAAAAGAAGTATAAATATGAGCCTTAGTGCTCTCTATTTCATACACAAATATTTGAACCATATTTGTTTCATTGGGAGTAGCGAGCTCAGTCTGGTCAAATGATGAGAAACAGATTTGTCCCTACAAAGACCATATGACAGCCTAGTGGCTGCTTTCCTGGAAGGTACTGAGACAAACTTCTATACAGGGAATTACCATACTCAAAGTCTGATGTTGTGGACACTGGGACTTAAGCTTTACCACAGCCAGTGGGAGTTTTGGTAAGAGATTCCTAAAAATCCTGAGCATAGCAAAGCATGAATTTGCAAGTTTATTCATTGTGTGTGGCGCAGAAATAAAAGGACAGATGGGCGCCGTTTACAGCAACAAGCAGAACCAGAGATTCTTCTCCGTTGATTCTCCCCTGTGTCTTCTCAGCTGCTTTCACTTAACCCCTGCTTATTTACATATTTTAAGTAGAACAATTATCACATACATTACAATACATTATTTGCACCTGCTCCTGGATATTTTCGCCTCATTAGTACTAATGGCTAATCCATTAGCCTTGATTAGGGAATGTTGCTTCCTTGTCACTGACCTATCTGACTATTAGAAGTATTCCCCGCTGGGTTGCAGAGCAGTCACTGCTAGTGACGGTCTGACGTCAGGAGCCAAAGGCCGTCTGTTTCACGCGACGCGGCTCTAATGTAACCCGCTCTCAGTATTTATTGGACTGCGGTGCTGTTCGTATATTTCGACAGACATTTGTCAGCGTCAGTATTTTCTTGTGATATGTGTATTTTTTTTCTTTCACTTTTTGAGACATCGTGTATCCCTTCCCTAATTCCCTTAAAGGTCCATTCTCCATTACACTTTCTTTTGGTTTTATTTGGATAACTAAATATATTTAATTGTCTATGTATATCCCCGCATGACCATTGTCTGTACCTATTTTAATGTGGAGACAAAAATGTCTGTTCATTATAAGCCATGACATTAATAATCTACCTTTGTCTTTAATGATACAACCATGTAAACGAGATGCAAAATATTGATTATTTTAATAACTGTTTATAACTGCTAATCACTGGCGCTACAACAACGTAATCAATATGGAACATGATTTCCAGTTATATTGTTGTTGTTTTTTTTGGTGCAGCCTTCCCCTCCCATCAAAGGAGACCTCTCTCGTGACATTATCGTGACATCCAGCGGTGAACGTCTCTGAATAAGTGACAGAAAAATGTACTCGTGATCACTTTTTTAAGGTTTCAAATGTCTACTAATATTTAACATAAAACTCTTTATTGGATTTTCAAGCGGTAGTTAGAGCTATACAGCATTACAACACTTGTTTCAATTCCCATATTACAAAACTCCATTACACTTATTACGTATTCAATGGGTGCAAACGGTCATATTTCCAGGCACGTGTTTAGTATCGCAATAAATAGGACTGTCAAGATACAGGATGTTACATAAAAATAACTACAAACAAATAAGAACACTAAGGCACTAAGCAAAGCACTTAGGAAAACTCATTTGATCGGCAAGTATATCTGTATCATAGTATAAAAGATGGCAATAACTATGACAAATGTTATAGGACAAATAAAAACACCTAGTCCAATAATTCCCCCTCAATTCAGTAACAAAAGATTTCTTGTCTTTACACTTAAAATTCAGCTTTTTTCACCAAGAGGAAGGTTCAACTTTTGTGACGGATAAGTTAAAAATTGGTTGTGTTCACTACACCCTTCCAGACCTGTCAGGGGTGCATACTCAGCGATTAATTTGCAAAGAAATATGTTCATGTACACCCAGCACAGCCCAGTGTGGAAGCGAACTAGGGGCTCTTTCTTCCACCACCCTACACGCCCATTCTCTATCTTACTTTGGCAGGTTCGTTGTCATCCCCGAGTTTTCCCTTGGTCACCCCACTCCTCCATCTTCTTCCCTTTTTTCTGCTTTTCTTTTTTCTTTGTGGCAGAGTTTGCTGAGGAAAAAGTCCCAGACATTCTCACTACTTTCTCCTTTCCCCCCCATTTTTGTGTGCCTTCGCCTTGCTTTTCCCTTGTTTTTCACCGATTTCTCTGGGATCTGCAAGCACCTGGATACTCTATCAGATAATTAGCCACAGCTTACAGATCCTGATTGATTGTAACAATTTATGATGTGCCAAGTAAGGCATATTTCAACAGCTTTCTCCTTGCTTTTTCCCCTAATTGTTTTGCGCCTTGTCCTTGCTTTTCTCTCGTTTTTCAACTTCTCCCTGCTTTTTCCCCTGTTTTGCGTGTGCCTTCCCCTTGCTTTTCCCTAATTTCCCCCTGCTTTCTTCTTGCCATTCCCCCATTTTCTGTGTGCCTACTACCCTTTCCCTCATTCTCACTGCGTTCTCCTTCCTCCCCCATTTTTGTGTGCCCTCTACTTTCTTTTCCCGTGTTTTTCATTGATTTCTCTGGGACCTGTAAGCACCTGATTGATTGTAAGAATTTGTGGTGGGACAAGCAATGCATATTTCAACAGCTTTTGTGTGACTCTGCTGAGGTTTTAACAAATCATTTAGTAACATTTGAAGTTATTCTTGCTTAATGTGGCATGCTGTGGGTAATACAATTCAAATTTGTTCCATACAGAGACCTTTATTTCTTGCCCAGAGGCTCCACAATCTGTAAAACAACACTGGATGCATGGTATTTAAAAGTAGGGGATGTATAAAATTAACTTTACCATGCCCCCACAGTGACAAGGCCCTAAAAGCTATATTTACTGTAGCAGGCTGAGCTGTCCTATGTAGAAAATCATAATATAGTTTTAAATACTCATTTGATATATTGGAAATTGGCCCAGCTAAAAAGTAATTACACAACTATTTTGTATTGCTTACTAAAGATCCAATTCAATGGTGCAGTCAGTGTTTCAATAAATATTAAGGAAAAGTAACTTTAAAAAAGTTACCTTTTCCCAGCCTGGGGTTCCTGGAATTTAATTTGCATTAGCTCTCCAACTTCTCCCAGCCTGTACGTGGCATGAATAAGTTGTGAATGAGGTATACAATTCCTGCTTGGGGTAGCTCAATAGGTTACTGTGATTAACATGTTCAAATGAATAAGCAGGAATGATACTTTTGAGCTCAGGAAATGGATGGGAACTGTGCCCCTCTTAGAGGCACCACATTGTCATATCGTGCATGACAGGTCTGTCTGAGAAACATGTAAAATTTTGCACCCTTTAAAGGGAGCAAACAGGATGCCAAAACAATTCTGTGTAACCTCTTTCTACTGCTGGTGGATCATGCTTTTGTCTTACAAGAAGTCTCTCTCCTGCTTTGTTTTGGGTACAGGGTTTGCTTCAAACTGGAGATTAGTGTTAGTGGTGGATGGACACTGGTGATTTCAATAGCAGTGTCCAGCCTTCAGAACCCAAGTATGGTGTAGCTGAAGACTGGCAATCTTAGAAGTGTCTCAACACATTTCATTTTGGCCCAACTTGCAGAGAAGAACACAGGAACTTCTCCTCAAAATGTGCCTGGGAACATTTACTCCATTGGTCAGAGAGGGACTAGCAGTGTCTAAGGTGGCCCACACGTTCTTTTTTCAACCAAAACCCTAAAAGCTCCAGTGCACCAGTGGGACCAACCAGCTTCATGTATCCAATCTTCCAGTCCACAGCAGTGGCTACAGTTTCTGGCTTGTCCTGCTTAAAGTTTCTTCTGAAAAATTACAATGTCCCCTTTTGGATTGAGACTTTTTGAACGTGTGTACTTTCTGGCACTCCCCTCAGAGCGCATGTGTGTTTGGCCACCCATCTCGGAGACATGGTGATCTCCGGGGCTGCGGCAGGTGGTGCAGCCCCCCCCCACTGCATATAACTGAATGTTAGTCCTGGGGAGGTGACGAATCCCAGGGCTTGGGGGGTGGGGGTCCACAGGACCCCCCACTATAATAAAGCAATTTTCACCCTGACAGAAATTCACTGCAAAATCTTTTATTTTTATTTTTAAAAGCCCTTTTTAGCCCTGGGGGTCACTCTGGGTCCCCAGCATCAGAGCAAAGGGGTCAGGGTGTCCCTACCCTGGCCCTTTTACCTTTTTTCTTGGATTCGCCTGAAGTCGAGTCCCAAGGTGACTGCCAACACTTCCTAGTTGAAATGTTGGCAGGCAATGAGATCTCATTACAAGATCAGGAGGATTTGCAAAGCCTTAACATCTCTAGATATCTATATTTATTTTTCGGATTTACACCAAATAACGACAAGCATTTACAATGCAATAGGTCTTGCGCATTTCAAACAAGTTAACTGTCTTCTTTTGACAACAGCGTCCACAAGTAAAAAAAAAAAAAAAAAAAAACAACTGGTGGAAACTGAGAAAAGATGACTTAACTAAATAAAATAAAATTAGGTTTGAAAAAAATGTTGCAACTTTGTTTGTCCTGCTGGGTACGTTTTTGCCAGTCACAAACCTTCTGTTTGCTGGGCACTGGAAGTTAGATCAAAATACTACCTCGATCACATCGGGAGCAGCGGATGGGCACTAATTAAGTTGAAATCAATTAGTGCTTGATCCCTGCTCCACACAGAGGAACCGAAATGATGTTAGACATGCCTTGACAAATTACGAGACCTCTCGTGAGTGACAGGCAGGCTCCAAGCCCTTTACTAAAACATAACAGTGACTCGCATGTGAGATGCATGCACGAGCACAAGCACTCGCAGGCTCAACATTAAAAAGCTTAATGTGCGTACTGTAAGCTACCTTTCTGCCGAATTTGGTGTAATTCCGTCCAGTGGTTTGGGCTGTAGTCATGTTCAAAGCGTCTATGGGAAGTAACATGGGAAATACACTTTTTTTACCCCTCCCCCCCATTTTTCTAGGGCCCCACTTGATGGATTACCCTGGAACATCCCATTCAAGATTCTTTGGCACACTTTTTTGGGAAAATTTTGTGATAATTCGTCAAAGATATAGGCAAGTCAAAAAACTGTTTTTCAATAGAAGCATGGTCTTAACTATAACTACCTACTGCCTGTAGGTAATATTATATATATTACCTACATATATAGCAGTCACCACTAGGTAGTTATTATTAGGACCATTTTTTTCCATAGATGGAACGTTTGTTTTCCAAATACCTTTGGCGCTGCTTGATGAATCTTTGTAAAAAAAATTCAACTTATACTTTGGTCAGTTCAGCTGCTATCAAGAACGTTTTGGGGTGATCTGTCAAGCGGGTGCCAAGAAAGAGAGGGGGGGGGGCAAAACACTTTTTCCTCATTTTTGATTTTTCAAATTTTTAACACAAATACAGCCCTAACCACTGAACCGAATTTCACCAAATTTGGCAGAAAGCTACATCTTGGCCCAGAAAGCACATTTTTTGATTTGATGTAAATCCGTTCAGTGGTTTTAGAGATATTAAAGGCCATGAAACATAGATATTTGGGCACACAGATACTCTGTGGATCTAACTGGCCCTGTGCTGATATCTGACTGACTGCCTGCACTTCAACAAGGAAGTGTTAGCAGCCATCTTGGGACTTGGCTACAGCTGAATCCCACAAAAAAAGTGGAAAAAAAAGAAAGTGGGGAAGGGTAGGGACACCCTGAGCCCCTAGCCCTAGTCTACGAGTCCTTCAGGGACCCTGCCAAGGCTAAAAGCATTTTTTGTTGTTGTAAATGTCTGGAAAATCCACTGATTTAAACCCCCCCCCACACACACACCTTTTTTTAAAAATTAGCCCGGGTGAACTAGGTCCCAGGGGCACTGGAGGCATTAGAAAGGAGGAGGTGCACGGGCCCCTCCTCCTAGGATTTCTATAAGCCCCGGGGATTGCTAACTTTATAACTTGTGCCGTAAGGTAACTATAATTCGCACCCTTGCCATGTACTGCTAATTACCCCAGATATAACAGCACTCATGACATCTTTTATAACATCATTGATAATATCACTGTAACAGTTGTTGTAAAATTAATAATAAAAATAACTGTGCATGCGGGGGCGTGAGTTATAGCTACCTTGGGGCACGAGTTCTAGTTACTTGGAAATAACTAACCCTAACTGATGAACTTCTAAGGTTTTCTACGAGTAACTTCAAAACCTAAAAATAATGTCCCTGTAACCTTTGAATTTTTAAATATATATATATATATATATATATATATATATATATATATACACACGCATATATATATATATGTTTTACGTGTATGCCACTTGCACGGAGGAGGCACCCATCGTTAAGTGTTCAGCATTTTCAGTGGCATTTGGAGAAACTCATAATGTAAAATGCCAGAACTGCTGTAGCCCTGAAATATTGAAATACTTGCTGATTTTACAGGACATGACTACATGGATTGGCATTAGTCACGAGACTGCTGCCTTCAGGTATGGAAATAATATGGGCATGAGACGGAGATGAACAGGCTTAATTAATTTGTTTCATGAAAAGACATTCGCATATTTCCACAACAACATTGAGTTTTCATGCTGAAAACGCACCGATTACAATGACAGTATGAATGTGCCCAGAATCACTACTGCAACTGGGACTTTTAAACTATAAACAACACATGTTAAAATGGCAGCGCTCTGAGCAGAGTGATTTATGGATGAATTGAAGTCCTTTCTCACTGATGACTAATATCAAACTAACAATGAAGGGAAACTATTTAAACAGCCAAATACGAGTGTCTTTTTATTTTTCTGGCATTTGAGAAAGGCATTTAGCTGAAACGCGTCATGCTGGGGAAATGAACTTAGCTGCAACCTGGAGAGTGCCCCTTTATGGCTTTGAAGGAAAGCCGTTTTTGTTGGTATATATATATATATATCCAAGAAAGAAGTGACTCAAACAGATGATCTCACTAAAGAACAAAAATATATTTCTACTACAACGTTTCAGCTTCTGCCTTCCTCAGGTAGTACAAGATTGTTTGCTCAGTGGCTGTGAGATCATCTGTTTGAGTCACTTCCTCCTTGGATATTACATTTTCTTGTGACTCATTGTATCCTTTGGGATCCAGATTTTTGCCCTGGCTGGCTGTTGTTTTCTTGTGATCCTGCATCTTCCAGTGTATATATATATATATATATAATTATGCAGAATACAAGTTTCACATAATATTCATATGCTTCTGACCAATCCAGCTTCGTTTTCATTGCTTGATTCTATGATTGCCACTGAGCAAGATATAATTTTAGCATCCAAAGGAGCTCAGACAAAGCAAATACAGCAAAATACATGCTAAAACAGTGAACCGGCCATTTACGGAAGATCAAATAATTTAGCTGCTAACGTATCAAATTTTTGGAACAATGAATCCATTCAAAAACATATATGGACACAAATAAACAAATGTAAATATTTGCATCCTTTTGGAGGTAGCGCAATGGATTCATTAGCCCATATGCCAGTTACATGTTGTCATTATCTAAAAGATCATCATTTCAAGGCAAACCCCCTAATTTTCCACATCATTAGCCCCATGCACTTTAATGGCATTCACATTAAGCATATCCCTGTTAATTTATAATCATTAATCAATAGCTCCACTGCTAGTTTTTAATTTAGAATATCTGACTGCCAATTGATTGATCTACTGGAGGCGTATTGCACAGAGCTACTGACAGTCCCAGTTTGCATATGGTACAGTGTTCTGCAGCATGATCAAACTGTGGCCAAGGACCACATTACTGGAAAAAGAAACTATATCTCGTGCAGACACGTACTTTGACAGTGAGGAAAGCTGTAGACCAGTGGTTCTTATCCATTGACTTCTGTGGAACCCAACGTAATCATTACTGGAACCCCGGAGACCCCCACTAAATCATTGTTGGAATCTGAGGACCCCCACTGGGTCATTACTGGAAGCTGGGGATCCAAACCTATGCACAAAATACAGAGCCAAGCATTAATCATACAAATACACAAATTATAAAATATTTTATTTAATTCACAAACAAGTATATTAAAAAAAAGCAAAAATTTAACTTTAATGGGAAGGTTGGAAATTTTTTAAATTCAATTGAGGCCACTCATCGCCCATACTATATTTTGTTTGATTCATTTGCACTGCTCCCATGAATCAATCTGAGCATACAAAGTTAATTTTTAGCCTCAAATTTCATATTTAATTTTCAGTTTTCAGTTTACATTTTTTCTTCTTTATTTACAATGTATTAATTTGCTAATCTGTTAATACTATTTAATCTTGCAAGCAGTTGTGGACTCCCAGGGGTCCCCGGACCACAGGTTAAGAACCGCTGCTGTAGACTGTCACACCCTTTGAATGGGTCCTTGTGTGGTTCCTCAAAGATCACCTGATGGGCTCAAAGTGGGTACGCAGGTGTAAATTATGTTGCTGAACCAGCAGAGACGATTTTGTGCCGCAAAACCCTATTCACAATCTTTCAGGGAGCTCGAACCAAGGCACCCTGGGGGGGTCAGAGAGCAATTTATAACTGTTCCCCACCCATCAGTAAAACTGTCTTTGGGGGATTCCTGTGGTTGGTGCCATTTGCGTTGATCTAAATAGAAGTCAAGCATTCAGTATAACTTTGCTCTTGCACAAACATCCAAGGAGGATATTGTCTCACTTGCACGGTTCATGTCCCCATGTTGATTTAGAAATGCCTATTTACGATTGCCCAAGCACTAGTCTAGCACTTGCATAGTCATTATTTCAAAGGGGGTCACTTTCTATAATAAAAATCTGCAAACAGCATGCAGTGCTCTTTGCAGAAGAAGTGCAAATTGAGTAGTGCATTTCTCGGTGTTCACCACAAAATATTTTTCATTTTACACAACCCCCTCGTAGTGGAATTTGACCATCACTTACTATCATTTGTGTAAGGAACTCTCCTTCACATCACATCATCATCCTTCCTGGAATGCGAAGTGCAAAATTGAATGCAATCAGCGACACCAGTTGCGCAGACTCCTCACTTTGGTCTGGTCTTTATCTACAGGACACGTGGAGCTGTTCTCATATATCAAGTGTCCCATAGGCTATTTTTGACCTTTGTTTATGACCTTTGACACCAGACAAGAGCCCTCTAAGGACTACAACAAAGGTTTCACTCCGCAGGGCAGAACCTACCTCACCCAGGCAATCCTCTCATTTATAACTGCTTTGTTACAGTAGATTATTGCTTAAAATAAAGCATGCATTCTGGCGAACAGCAATTACTCATCTCTAAACAGCTTCAGCCCTGCGTGGAGCCCCTTCCAGTTCCCAGACGAGGGCTGATTTGAGATGAATTGATGTGTTCTGACTGGTGAGTCAAAATAATTCACTTTTTCTCCCGGTGTTAAAGCAAGTCAATTTTTTTCAAACCATATTTGATATCTTATTGTTTATTTTTCGGTCAGCAGACAGCAATTTCCAAGAGCTGCAGTTGATATACAGCGCAGATATCAGCACAGGTCACATGTCATTCAAGAAAGGTCAACAATTCATTTAAAGTTTCATCATTCTTCACATAAGCAGGCAAATACTCTTTCATTGGCAGTGCAGGCGTGTGTATGTGTGATAGGCCTCCCTAGAAACACAGGCTGTGTAATCCCATCCCCTGCCTATGGAAGAGGGAATTCATATTACTCTCATTATCTCATCACATTTCATGGACAGATTTCCAGTAGCAGTTTGTGCATCTAAACAGAATTTCATTTAGAGTCAATTTCAATCATTTTTGTAGGTCTCAGACTCTTGCCCTGATCTCTTCTCCCTGTCGGTAAAACGGAAGAGTATTTTTCACTACACCCCTAAGCTTCTTGTCAACACTTGCCCCACACAAACAGTGTCAAGCTCAGAGCTCGCCGATGCAATGCAATCTTACGGAGCACACAGCTGACATGCTGACCGTAAAAATAAGGCAGTTAAAAATAAATCTGGAAATACACAGATGCGTTTGCATGCACGTGATATAGAGTGGTGATATGCATTAAAAGTTATAAAAATAGGTAAAAGCAAATGTAAGTTCCAATGTAACATATAAAAGTTCTGTTTCATCTGTTTCTAAATTTTGCCAAGGTTAGCTATGAGGGGAGAGAGGCAGCCAACATAGCTGATAATGCATCACACCTAGGGTGTCAGGCTGGTATTAGAAATCAGGTTGACATATTTCATACTCACAGTTTAGCTATCACATATTTAAGTAACATGCATAAATTAAAGTTGATTGCACAAGAAACAGGGACAGTGATGTTTGTTTTCGCTTGAGCCTCTCAGAGGCAAACTGGCCACATTATGATAAAATGCCATCCAGGAGGGTGGGAAGTGTTTTTAATGTGCTGTACAGTAAAGCCAGGGAAGAAGGTTGAGATAAAATAATCATCCCCCTTCAGACTGCGTTATGTGGAATCCGCTATAGGTGGACTCTTTCAGGAGGGTCTGTTTTTCTCTCCTAGCTCTGGGCTTTTGTGGCTCTGGGTCTGAATGCAGATGGACTCTGGCCCTCCAGAAAGGGAGCAGAGGAGGCGTTCTTCCCCAGGCCCTGCGCTTTTTAAGGGCTCACACTCGTGCTACAGTATATTTATTCATAGATTTTAAAAGGAAACTCTGCGGCCTTTGTTAATGATAATAAAGCTAATTTATCTTATAGAAGATTATGCCGGGTGCAGAGTTCTCTAGTTTTCCAAGACACATATTTACAAACTTTGAAACAGGCCACTCTCATGTGACGGGTGATGGAGTGTGATTTTCATAATCAATATTAACATTAAAAAGCTTGCAACGTAATGGCTAATGAAACCTCATAAGTTTGAAATGTGCCCACGCTGTGTGGCCACCAATGTATACGATGAATAATGAAACTGACTAATAATGAATTAATGATGTACTCATGTATGATTTTATATTAGCACTAAGAGTTATGTATTAAGGTTTTGCTAAATGAATTACTAGGCCTTAGTTAATGAGGGTCTGGGCCTAGCTGCCTGGTCTTATATTAACTGTGTTCTCTAACGTGCAATGTGCTGCTTTCCTGAAGGAAACGACCCTGTACTTTTCCAGAAGCTAGAGATATGTGTGTAACCGTAGTAAGGGCCAGATGTACCAATGCGTTTGCGAGTCGCAAATGGCAAAAAACGCCGTTTGCGAGGCGCAAAAGCCTCACCGGTATTCAGAAATGCATTTTGCGAGTCGGATCCGACTCGCAAAATGCATTTCCGACTCGCAAATAGGAAGGGGTGTTCCCTTCCTATTTGCGAATCGCAATGCAATTCAATTCCATTTGCGACCGCGAAAGCGGTCGCAAATGGAATCGCAGTTACCATCCACTTGAAGTGGATGGTAACCCAGTCGCACATGGGAAGGGGTCCCCATGGGACCCCTTCCCCTTTGTGACTGGAAAAATAAATAGTTTTTCAGAGCAGGCAGTGGTCCAATAGACCACTACCTGCCCTGAAAAAATCCGAAACTAAAGGTTTCGTTTTTTTTTTCAAAGTGCAGCGCGTTTTCCTTTAAGGAAAACGGGCTGCACTTAGAAAAAAAAAACTGCTTTATTAAAAAGCAGTCACGGACATGGTGGTCTGCTGTCTCCAGCAGGCCACCATCCCCGTGAGTGCCCATACTCGCAATGGGGTCGCAAACTGCGACCCACCTCATTAATATTAATGAGGTGGGTCTTTGCGACCCCATTGCGAGTTGCAGAAGGTGTCTGAGACACCTTTCTGCATACCAAATTGCGACTTGCAATTTGCGAGTCGCAGGGACTCGCAAATTGCAAGTCGCAATTTGGATTTTTACTACATCTGGCCCTAGATTCTTTCTCATGGGACCTGACTTGCTCAAGGAGACATTCTTGCCGAATGCAAAAGTGTAATTCGCAACAGGTGCAAGGTCGCCTAAACAAGGGGAAGACAATGGAACTACTGACTGGAGCGACAAGTGTAACTTTTCTTACCTGACATTCTACCTGTTGAAGACGTCAATCACAGGAGCCAATAAACTGCATGAGAACTGTCTTAGGTGAAGATTCTAGTAAGGTGTGCAACAGATTATTGGACAGAGATAATGATGCACCAAATATTGTCCAATGGGAAATTAGAGACTTGTTCGACAACTTTGATATAACAGCGTGACACAAGGAGAAATCAGCCATTACTGGACATTCCACTGACCCATTACTTTACCATCCCTTGCTTGTCTGAGAGACTTTGGCCCATATTTATACTTTTTTAGCGCTGCATTTGCGTTATTTTTTTACCGCAAAAGCAGAGCAAAATTGCAAAATACAATTGTATTTTGTAAGTTTGCGCCGCTTTTGCGCCAAAAAACAGCGCAAATGCGGCGCTACAAAAGTATAAATATGAGCCTTTGTCTTTTACTTTAAACCATCCTCACCTCACCCCCTGCCTGTTATGCACTTCTCCTCCTTATGAGGGAAGAGACTTTTGCCATACCCTGCTGAGACTTACCTGCTTATCCTGGCTGGTGGCGAATCGACTGATGTCCTGAGGATGAAGACTGACACTGTATGTTGCCCCATTTGGATGGGTAACTATCTGATGATATATTGTAATTGTCTGTTTGCCTTTTCTTTCTAGGTACCAACTGCTCTTTTGATAGAGACCATAGTTAGATATTTTCCAAATTCATGTTGCTAAATCGTTTTGCATGAAGCCCAACATGCTGATGCTAATTTGAGGTTAGTTAAGGAGTTCACTAATATCGGGTGCAAATAGACGAATGACTGAATTCTTGCTTTGTTGAATAATGTACTAATGATACTCTGCTAAAGTTGATTCATGTTAAAGTCGTGCTTTGTTCTATTGTTCATAATCTATGCTTTGATAAAGACTTATTCAAGTTGCCAAATTATAGTAGTATTGATGTGCTTATTGATATTGCGACTAATAAATATGATACTAGAGTGTAACTAATAGGGAATAAATATCCTAACTCTTTCATTTTTATTAAATGCTATTGATTAGGTTGATTGATTAGTTATTGTGAATATTGATTATGTTATTGGTCTATTGATTGAAATGCTAAACGGATATCTCGTTCTGAGAAGTCACCAAATGCGGTCAAAAGGTTCATTGGCCTAAAACGAGTACCCTTGTAAGTAGAAGTAACAAGGTTTGGATGCGTTATCAGTTCTGGTAGCAGAGGACGGTTTCAGCCCTTTGGGGCACTAGGACGAGGGACCATTGTTTGAAAGCTGTTTTTGAGATAATGCAAATTGGGAAGGTGATGTGCCCCTAAGTCCCAAATGACTTTCCCGGAATCTCGGAGCTTGCCGAAGTGAGTTGGGTATGTTCTCGGCGTTCTAGTGATAGTATGAGTGACATAGGGGTTGCGCTTGCACAACTTATGCATACCGCAGGTGAATTGTGAGGTTTGTGAGAATTTTAGGACAGGTAATGTTTTAGTAGGAGTGAGCGTACTCCTCAGTATGAGAGTAGGGAAGTCGGCGAACTTCATGTGAGTGTGGTGCTTTGTGCTCAAAAATTGTTCACGTGGTTGTTGGTGATGTACAGACCCTGCGTGGTCTAAGACTCTGGAGTATATATTGATGGTTTATGTTGTAATTTGCGCGGTTTAATAGGTCAATCGGGCGTGGTTGACGAGTCGAGTTTGAGTCAAAGTGAGTGAATGAAAACTTCGATGGAGATTTGGTGAGTTCTAAAGTGCACTAGGACGAACCATGGACAAGTCGAGAGTAAAATTTGCGGGTCAAATTTTGCTTGCGAGTGTGGGATCTGAGAAAGAGAGAGTAGCGGCCGAGGCTAAAAGCAAAATCTCTGTAAAGTTCTGAAGCGATTGTGTTACCCTCCCATGGAGTAAACCGGAAAATTTGAGTTTTGTTAGTGCTCGCAATATATTGCATTCGTTTTGTGCGAATTGAGAGTGAGAAAGACAGGCCGCAAGACTTTGTCAGCCGCAGTGTGTGAGTGTGACATCATTGGAGCCACGCTGGGATAGGTCAGTTAGTGAGAAGGGTCGCACACGGATTGACAGCCGTCTGTGGGAGGCAATTGGTTGAGAAGGTGGGCGAAGAGAGTTCTGGGAATGAAAGTCACTTCCTGATTCAATTGTAACCAAAATAAAAGGCGCAAAAATGAAGTTTTTCAAGGCTCTAAGGAGCTCTTTGAGGGGAGATGTGTATATTACCGCAAGTGTGGGGGAGCCTACACCACCAGAAGATACTCCGGCTTATGCCGTAATGGAGGAGAGGGGAGTCGTGCCATGTCTTTGGCTAAAGCAATGGTGCAAATTAACAGAGAAAGATGGGTGTTTGGCATTTCCGGAACACGGATCGTTCAATATAATGATTTTGGAGAATTTGCAGAAGGCGTTAAATGAACAAAAGCCACCTCCGAGGCCAGCACAGTTTGAGGCATTAGCAATTTGGGAATTGATGGTCATAAGACAACGGCAACAGAAATTTGAGAGGAGAATGAGGAAGGCAGAAAAGACACTAGCAGAGGCAAGGTGGGATAGTGAGCACAGGATGTGGGGAAGGGAGATAATAGATGGAGGTAGCATGTTTCCGGCAATAACTCAAGAGGCCGGAACTCAAGGAAGAAAAGCCACTTGTAAAACGGATAAGGGTTCTAGCAAAGAAAAGGAGACTAAGAAGTCCTGGGCAGAGGCAGATGACTCAGATGATGATGAGTTCCTTAATCAATTGCTACATGAGCGACCACCACCATATGCCTTAGATGATAATAGACCAAGTACTAGTGCAGGTCCTGTAAATTCAACACAAAACCAGGGAACAACAAATAAAGCACAGGTGAATACAGTTGCAGCACCAGCTCCGGTACAGAATAGTGTCAGTGTGTCTACTGCTCCAGAGATGCAATCTCTGTTACAGCCACCACCGATTCAGAGGCTCTACCCTGATGTCCCAATATTAGAGACAAACACGAGCTTGATGATGCCGTCTGATCCAGCATATACGAGACCAAAGTTAGTGCAGATTGAGCCAACTCCACTTTTACTGCCTCAGGCACAGCAACAGATGGTTCCGAATTACACCTCAGTCACGGGACCACAGTTAGCCACAGCACCTACAATGAACCAGAATATGGGGGGTAATGTTCCGCAGGGTCTGGGAAGCAGGCAGTCGCCAGCCGCTATGTCCTTACCAATTACAGTTGGTCCGCCAGTACCATTGTATGCACAGGCGAAGTCTAGTGTATGTGATCAGGGAGTATTGACCCAAGAGGTGACAAGAGGAGGGTTCATGGGAAGCCCTCAAGGAGTAACTCCAGTGGAACAGACAATAGACAGATCTATTGTTAGACTTCAGTCCGATAGGGGTTCCTCCAGATACCATGAGACACTCAGGTTTGGGACTGCTAACTCCGCAGATCTCAAGTGCCAATTTACCGCCGACACTGATGATGCAGGCTGGTAATATCTAATTGCAAGGGTTGACAGCACAACAACTGAATGAGTGGTTAGACAAGTTAAAGACAGACTACTTCTGCGACAGCAGAGCGGTCAGAAAGAGAGGAATATCTGAATTTTGTGAGGTTGGGCATGGAAGCAGCTGAACTAGTGGAAGGGACTATGGGAGTGAACAGACTAGAATCATATACGGATGCAGAGTTGAGGTATCTGTGCCCGAAGATAACTAAATAAGTGAGCAAGGTGCACCAGAGATTGGCAAACTTGGCAGATAAATACGGTATAGACCTAGACAATACTAAACATCTGAAGAGGAGTTACAGGTTAGACTTTGAGCCTGAGGATTTTGATCACATGAGGTCTACGGGGATGAAGGCACACCTTAAAGAAATACTGCAGAGTGCACAAGTTTGGGGAGCATTAGAGAAGTGGTAAGGCAGATGGGCAAAGAAAAGAGAGAAAAGGAAAAGTGACTGCTCGGAGCAGCAGCAGGCAAAACCAGCGCCGGATACTGGTACAGTAAAAATGCTACCCATGTGAGAGACAGCTGGAGGGGTTCTTGTCCACGTACCATGGTCTAGGGGTGACATTCTGTCATTCACAAATGACTTTCCCAGGCTGACGGAAAAGCCAATAGAGTGGTATCAGCAGACAGATAGGTTTGTGAAGCTTGTGAAGTGTCTTTGGGAAGACCTGAATACCCTGTTTGAGATTATAGTTCCAGCTGATTTGTGGATTGAATGCAAGAGAAGTGTTGATTGGCCAACAGCAGAACCGGCAAGGGACAGAGCTATAGGAGCACCGTCTCCTGATGTAATGAGGTACTACTATAAGGTGATTGAGTTTTTTGAAGCAGAAGGTGTCGCCGCAAAATATTGATTGGCAAAAGATTGATCGAAGGGCACAGGAAGCCAAGGAGTCGATACATGCTTACTATGAGAGGTTGTTGAAGGCGTTCAAGCACTACAGTGGTACAGAGGTTATAGAGGCAATGGACATGAATCACCTTGTGTTCAGGTTTGTTGAGGGACTGAGACCAGAGATTAGCCAGATGATTAAGAATCATTTGATCTGTTGGCATGCACAGCTGATTGATGAGGGGTTGCAGTATGCGAAATACTGTAGTGACAAAATTGAATTGAAGCAGAATAAGTTGAAGGAGAAGGTGATGGTGATGCAAATTAAGGAAGCACAAGCAGGGATGCAGGGAAATGGGTTGCAACAGCCGCAAGGAAATGGGATGTTTCAGATGCAAGTGAAAGGCAGAGGTCGAGGAGGTTTTGTGAACCGTGGTCCAGATTTGAATACCGTAGTGGTTCAAAATGATGTGCAGGGGATGAAGAAGGTGTTACCATGTCATGCTTGCGGGGGCGTCAGACACTGGAATCGGGAGTGCCCGATGATGGTGCAGGAGGATGTTCAACAAAGCAATGATGTCAATGCATTCCAAAATGTTAAAGGACAAAGAATGAGGGGTCAAAATCAAAACTTCCAGAATAACATGGTTCATATGCAGGGTCTCCAACCCATGCAACAAGTGCAGATGCCACGTGTACAACCAGTGCAGATGCAGCAAGTGCAACAGCAGATTCCCGTGGTACCTAGAGTTGCCCTTAGCGCCAATGGGACAGCAACAGGTGATGCTTCCTCAACAGGTCACAGGTCAAGGAATGAGTCAAAACAATGCAGTACAACAGTTCCCATTGCATGGCGAGAATGGAATAAACGATGAATGGTCGGATGACAGTTCAGATGGTGAGGAGTGTAGACTTGCAGCGTCCCTAGAAGTAAATCAGAAAGGGCCCTATGTGCAAGGGAAAGTGATGGGTCACAAAGTTTTATTCTTGATTGACACAGGAGCTACACGCTCTACAGTTAGAAGTGCAGAGGTTCCGAAGTTGCCTCTTTCGGGACATACGATAAAGGTGGTAGGGGTGGCGAATCAACTCCTGACTAACCCGATTACAGTTCAGGTTGAGATTGGTACTTTTCAGGGTTTGCACCGATTTGTGGTTTGTGACTCAAGTCCCGTGTCCCTACAGGGAAGAGACTTACTGTGCAAGACGAGGTGTTCTATCACCTGCTCCAACAAAGGGATTGAGGTGCAGACAAACAGTGACGATGAAGGGGATGACGGACAGATCTCAGAGCCTGAGACAGAGACCACAGATGAGGAGTACCCCTGATAAGTTTCTTCCCAATGTTCACAGTGACTGATCTGCCAGCAGATTTGCAGGGCCCAGTAAAGGAGAAAGTGTGGGACTTGACCTGAAAGGAAGTGGGACTCATAAAAGGAGTAGAACCAGTTAAGGTCAGTGTAAAGCCAAATGCCGTGTTTCCCCAGGTACCACAGTACCACATGGCGCAAGATGTCCTTCTACAGGTAACACAGATAATTGCAGACTTTGTGAAGCAAGGGGTCCTGAAGGAAGTGATGAGCAGTCCATGTAATTCACCTGTAATGGGTCTGAGAAAGCCTTGTGGGAAAGTTCAAATTGTACAGGACTTGAGGAAAATCAATGACATAGTGGTGAAGTGTTGCCCAGTAGTGCCAAACACAGCTGTGATCATGCTCCAGGTTCCATGTGATGCAGAGTGGTTCTCAGTTGTTGATTTGTCCCAAGCATTCTTTTCTGGGCCTCTTCACGAGGACAGCCAATTTCTTTTGAGTTTCAAATTCTTGGACAAGGTTTACAGTTGGTGTCGAATTCCCCAAGGGTTTTTCGGAGTCACCTTCAATCTTCAATCAGTTATTGAAGAAAGATTTGGAGTCATTGGAATTGCCTTTTCAATCGACTCTAGTACAGTACATTGACGATTTGTTGATTGCATCCAAAACAAGAGATGATTGCAAGTACGATACCATTGCCTTACTAAATCATTTGGGAAAGAATGGGCATAGGGTGTCCCCAGAGAAGCTGCAATATTATCAGAAAGAGGTGAAATACTTAGGTCATCTAATTGAGAAGGGGTCTAGGAAAATATCCAAGGAAAGAGTGACCGCCATATTGCAGATGAGTCCCCCAACGACACGGAGAGACGTTAGGATGTTTCTGGGAATGGTGGGCTACTGTCGTCTGTGGATCCCGAATTTCTCAATTATCTCCAAGCCATTGGTTAGACTGACGGTTAAGGAAGTTAAAGATGGGCCAGATGTCATAACTTTGTCTGAGAAAGAGATGAGGGGGTTCATTGAGCTAAGGGAGTGTATGTTCAGAACTCCAACTTTAGGTATGCCTGATTACACATAGCCTTTTGTCCTGTTTTGTCATGAACGTGATGCATGTTCTTTGTCTGTCCTGGCACAGGTCCACGGAGGTGCAAACCGACCAGTAGCATATTTTTCAGCTACTTTGAACCCAGTCGCAGCAGTCTGGCCAGGTTGTCTGCGTGCAGTAGCAGCAGTTGGTCAAAGCCTCACACAATGTGAAGGCATAGTGACGGGACATCCTTTAACAGTCATGGGCCCACACTCAGTTGAGATCTTGTTAATCCGTACCAAAACGCAGCACATGACAAATGCAAGACTGACGAAATATGAAACGATGATATTGGGGTCACCAAATGTAACCTTGAAAAGATGTAGTGCTGAACCCTGCAACTTTGCTTCCAAACGAAAATACAGAGGTTGAAGATGCTGATGATGTAGAACATGATTGTCTTGAGGTAACAGAAAAGTGCACCAAACCGAGACCTGATCTTAAAGATACCCAATTGGAAGAAAATGAACACATTATCTTTGTTGATGGCTCATGTTTGAGAGACTCAGTAGGAGTGCTGAGAGCCTGATATGCTGTGTGTACAATCACTGGTATCCTGGAAGCTTCCTGGCTTGAAAGAGTGTATTCTACTTAAGTGGCTGAGTTGGTTGTTCTTACTAGAGCTTGCCATGCTGCTGCCCAATTGAAAGTGACTATCTATACTGATAGCAGGGACGGAGTTGGAATTATTCATGATTTTGGTCAGCTGTGGTCACAGAGGGGTTTCCTCACCTCTTCTGGCTCTCCAGTGAAAAATGGTGAAAGAATTAAGGAGTTGTTGCACGCGATTCAGTTACCTCATGAAATTGCTGTGGTAAAATGCAGCGCTCATATGAAATCACAAGATTTTGCTTCAATGGGAAATGGATATGCGGATCAAGTCGCAAGGTTTTGTGCATTGAACTGTATATCGTTCAAGGATCAGTGGGAATTGTTACCTGAAACAGAAAATGAGACATGCACAGGTTACATCCTAAGGGTTGTTGACACGTTGGAGGAATTGAAATTGTTGCAGGGACGTGCCAGCAGAGATGAGAAACGCACTTGGTTAAAGATGCAATGTGTACAGAGACCAGATGATTTGTGGGTTTCAGATGAGGGGAAAATGGTTTTGCCGAACAGTCTTCTGTCACAGTTTGCAAGGTTTTACCATGGGCAAGCACATATTGGGAGAGACGCCATGATCAGGTTGTTCAAAATTGATTGGTTTAACCCGAAGTTCAGACAAGCCGCAGAAGTGATCTTTCACAGGTGTATTATCTGTCAGCAGATGAATGCGGAGAAAGGGACAGCGGTGAATTTGAGCCACACTGGGAAAGCAGGAGGTCCATTTAGCAGAATGCAATTGGACTTTATTGAGATGCCTGTGTGTGGAGGTTTGAGATACGTGTTGGTGACTGTGTGTATCTTTGGTCACTGGATTGAAGCTTACCTTACACGCAAAAATGACAGTGTCACAGTAGCGAAGCCGCTGCTTAGGGAATTAATTCCACGTTTCGGGTTTCCGATCTCTTTAGAATCAGACAGGGGAAGTCACTTCAACAACGAGGTGATTAAGCTATTGTGTGCAGCATTAAACATCGAGCAAAAGTTGCATTGTTGTCACCGCCCTGAAGCATCAGGATTAGTGGAACAGATGAATGGTACCCTGAAGTCAAGAATGGCAAAAACGTGCGCAGCTACAAATTTGAAGTGGCCTGATGTGTTGCCCTTAGTGCTAATGTCAATGAGAAATACACCCAACAAGAAAACAGGACTGTCTCCTCATGAAATTCTCATGGGCCGAGCTCTGAGACTACCCGCAGTGCCTGCAAATGCTCTTGTGAATATCACGGATGATATGGTGTTGGACTACTGCAAGAGTCTGGCTGACGTGGTCCGCTCTTTCTCTCACCATGTGGAAGCTACCACACTGCCACCGATAAGTGATCCAGGTCATACACTGAAAGCTGGTGACTGGGTTATCATCAAGAAACACGTGAGGAAGTTGTGTTTGGAGCCACGTTGGAAGGGGCCATATCAAGTAATATTAACGACTACTACTGCTGTGAAGTGTGCAGGAATTCCAAACTGGATCCATGCCAGTCACACAAAAAAGGTGACGTGTCCAACTGATGACGAAATTGAATAGTCGAAAATAACAGCTGCAGAAAATGAAGTCTCAGGGACGGAAAGTAGTCAAAGGGGAACTGAGGGCGGCTCGGTCACTCCAATAAGAAACGAGACACAGAGGGGTGACAGTGGGCCTATCGCAACTGAGGCGCCAGAAGGACCGACCAAGAGAGAGGTTCTCCCAGAAGCAGCTGAAAGCGGTATTGAAGTAGAGCCCCTGACAGACCCAGAAGGCGAAGGAGTTGAGGCGGGAGAGAGTGTAAGTGTCCGGTCTCCTCCTGAGCAAATTGCAGATCCATCAAGGGAAAACACCATCGAGTCAGAAGAGGGCAACGAGCTGCCACAAGGGAAATCAAAGACAAGAGAGACACTGAAAGGAGATAAGTGGCCAGAATTGCAAGTGACAAAAGGACAGGTGGTTGTTGATGATGCAATAGAGGAAGAAGTTGATACAACAAGGAAAGAAGATCTGAGTGAAGGAGAATTGCAGGGTGATCGCAAGTTGAAAAGTAAGAGAGTAGCAAACAGAAGGTACGCAGGTCCTGAATGGGCATACGCAACGTCAGCTGAGTGGCAGCAAGAGTTTTTGGCGTTCTGTTTTGATTGAGAAGTTCCAGGTCAATACTATGGTACCTGGATCTGACCAGAGAAAGAAACTGTGTTGATGTAAAAATTGAGTTAAAGAGAACTGGGAATAGAGCTGAGAAATTACTGGATGTGACATTGTGAACCTGAATTGACTTTTGAAAACTGATTTTGACAAGCTGCTAACCGGAATTGACAAGGATCCTGGGAGTGAATGTGGAAGCTGTAACTAATTGCTACAGAAAAACTTTCGCCTGCTTTAACTCGCTGAAAAAAAGGGGAAAAAAAGAAGAAAAAGAAAAAAACAAAGCGTTAACCATCCTCAGTTGGTTGTCGTTTGCATTTATAGCACTTTACTTTCTGCTTCTTTACAAATCATGGCTAACACTAGAGATGATAATAGGGGAAGTAGGCATTGTAAATGTTTGGGTGTTCCTTTGGGAGTTGTATGTGTGATATTCATTATCGTTCTCTTTTTGAGAATGCCTTTGGTGGATAAGAGTGAAACTAACAATGCTACAATTCCTGAGACCGCTACACTAACACCTTGGGAGAGGTTGGAGCAGGATAAAAAATATTTGCATGAGGAAACTAACGTAAAAGGGGAACTATCTACTAATGTTTTCGATCGCTTGCTGAGTGAGTATGTTGACACTATGGATGCGAAAGATTGTTATGTGTGTACACAAATCCCTGTTTCAGTACAAGAGGCGATAAGCTGTAGTTTGTTACTAACACGATTCTATAATCAAGAAGAGATTCAATACTTTTATTCTGTTCAATGATCTGGTGTTTTCTTATGTGCCTATCATAGTGGATCTGAATAGTATAGCGAAATATTATAACATAATATTAGTTAAAGGGTTCCTTGAAGCGACATTAACAATTAGTACATATTATGCACACCGCAATAATCTGACATGTTTGCTTACACCTGTAGAGAAAAGCTTTTTAGATCACACGGAACATAGAAGAAGGGCATTGAAGGGGAAGTTGGAGAAAGGACTGCAGCAGCGAGCTTTTGTAAATAGTGAGAGCTATAGTGCAATTAGGGAGCAAGGGAAATTAGCTGTAGATGCACTACACGTAGGCAAGCTTTGCATAACTGAAGGACACAATATTGTACTTTTCCAGAAGCTAGAGATATGTGTGTGCAACCGTAGTAAATTCTTTCTCATGGGACCCGACTTGCTCAAGGAGACATTCTTGACGAATGCAACAGTGTAATTCGCAACAGGTGCAAGGTTTGGACGCGTTATCATGGGCACCGTTTCTGTGTGATGACCTGGCACCGCAGGAACGTCTGACATACCTGGATAGACTGCGGGGACAGTATTAAACATTGGCTGCTCTCTGAGAGACCCGTCCGTGCCTCTCTCATATGCATATAGACCTCCGAAGTTGAAATAGCAAAATGTAATTTTAAAGGTTGGCCGTACATGCCTTGTCAGTATGCCTTGTCATTGCCGGTTGCTTTATGCATGTTTCTTGAGAGCCTTGACAATGATGGTTGGCTGGGTTTACCAAGTTTTACCATGTGAAAGTCCAAGGACCCAGGGTGTGAGGAGGTCTAACCAGTGGCGGTTTCTTCAGAGGGCCGGGAGCATTGCCCCCCCAACCCACTGCGAGCCGCTGATGAAAAAAATAAAATGGCAATGAAAAGATTTCATTACCATTTTATTTTTACCGATTTGCACACTGCAGCAGGCCTTGCCAAGAGTCATGCGGGGCATGTCCTCTGCTGGTCATTGGCAGCATGGCGGACTGAAGCAGGGCTGACTGGATGCTCCAAAGTGTTCATGTCACTTTGGTCGGCTATCTGGGACCGTCCAAACTGACATGAGCACTTTGAAGCTTTAAACCTAGCTGTAGACGTAGGACAGGCCTCCAGGGCTTCAGGAAGCATCCAGCCAGCCCACCCCATCCAATTCAAGCACTTTAGCAGCACCTGGATTGGTTAGGGGAGCTCTTCATGCAGTGGACAGCAGAAGAACAGCGAGAAGGACACACAGCCTGGGGGTAAGGACCATTTTATTTTATTTTATTCATTAGAAATTTTTAATGCATGTTAGTGTACTGGTTGTGTTTTACTTAGTAGTTAGTGGTTACGTTTTTATTTGGGCTTTTGGAAGAGAGGGGCATTTTATTTTGGGCTTTTGAAGGGAGGGGTGGTTTACTTTGGGGTTTTGGAGGGAGGGGTGTTTTATTTTGTTTTTTTGGGAAGTGGTTGGGCACTTCACTTGGCCCACCACTTTCAAAAAGTACCACAGGTGTAACTATTTGAGGAGCAATAGCCGCATCATCTCCTATGCATGGAATAGACTGTGTGCTAAGTATAACGTCATCCTGTGTGGTTGAAAGGCAACACACAGCCAACTGGGCTAAGTCATTGACAGAATTTAGGTGCTTCACTTGTGGGAGATGCAAACAGAGACTATCACTCCCCACATCAATGTAGCTTAATGGAAGGCACACCCAGCTCTTTTATGAATGCTGGATGTTATAGCCTCTCCGTTGACACCAGATACCTGCCAGCACCATCATCAAAGGAACGTTTGGTCACAAGATGGTAGCGCCACACTTTGCATAGATCACTTTCACTTATTATTGAGGCAGACAAACTGTTTGATGATGATTTAGATGACGATTAACTTCATTTTGTATCTATTAGCCTCAAATGATGTTGCCGCTTGGCGTTGTGGGTGTGTGTCGAGCATTCCTTCTGGAACATTCTGGCAGCCGTTTTGTCTTAGTGCTGTGATGCACTTGCTCCATTCTTCGATCTGCATGTCTCTAGGAGATGGTTCTCTTTATCACAGCCTTTGCCTATTTGACCAATTGGTGGGGCACTTTTCTTCATGTGGAAATGCTAATCCACATCTGAAACACTACTTCTTTTTGCGTGTAGACATCACTTTGGGGGTCATTACAACCCTGGCGGTACAAGACTGCCAGGGCTGTAATGACAAAAGCACCACCAACAGTCTGGCGGTGTCTCCCAGGTCATTAAGACCGCGGCGGAAGCGCTGCGGTCGCACCGTCGGGGCCGGCGCTTTCACGCCACAAAGGCCCCAGCAGTAGTAATCCACCAGGGCAGCCCTGCTAGCAGCGCTGCCCAGGGGATTACGAGTCCCCCTACCGCAGCCTTTTCCTGGCGGTTTGAACCGCCAGGAAAAGGCTGGCAGTATGGGGAGTCGCGCGGCCCACGGGGGCCCCTGCACTGCCCCCTGACAGGGCCTGTGCTGCTTTTCACTGTCTGCATAGCAGATAGTAAAAAACGCGACAGGTGCAACTGCACCCGTCGCATGGCTGCAACACCGCCGGCTCCATTTGGAGCCGGCTCCTGTGTTGCGGCCGAGATCCCCGCTGGGCCGGCAGGCAGAAACTAGGTTTCCATCCGCCGGCCCAGCGGGGATCTCCAAATGGCCGCGGCGGGGGTGCGGCCGCATTGGCGGCCGCCCGGCGGTCCAATCTTGGCAGGCGGCTGAGTCGTAATGAGGGCCTTTGTGTCATTCAGTCTTTTGTTTTAAATTACTTTTCACACGCATGACTGACTCATTCTGGGCACCTCTGGCCTCCATGACAACAGCCTGCCTCTCAGCAAGTTACTCATCTCTGCCAGGCTTCAACACTCACTCCAGACTAAGGGGGTCATTACAACCCTGGCGGTCGGTGTTAAACCGGCGGTAAGACCGCCAACAGGCTGGCGGTCTTACTTTGGGGAATTATGACCATGGCGGTTACCGCCATGGTCATCCGCCGGTTCTCCGCCCGCCGGGCTGGAGACCTGGGTCTCTGGCCCGGCAGCCGTCACTAGACCGCCGGTGGTATTTGGACCAGCCTTACTGCTGTGGATTTCCAGAAGTTTGAACTGCCATGAAATCCATGGCGGTAAGCGCTATCAGTGCCAGGGAATTCCTTCCCAGGCACTGATAGGGGTTGACCCCTCCCCCACCCCCACCCCGACTCCCTCCCCTACACCCCCTACCACCCCTGCCACCCCCCAAAGGTGGCAGGGCCCCCCCTCCCCACCCGACCCCCAACATCACATCACCCATACCCACACGACACGCATGCAGGCACCACCTACACACTTACACGCACACACACCGACATACATGCCTACATCCACACACACAGGCAGACACGCACACCCACATTCAAACATACATGCACACATCCATACAGACATGCCCACAGACATACACACACCCATTCCCATACACACAACACCCCGCAAGGATACACGCACTCACACACCCCCTCTACATACACACACGCACACCTCCATGCACCCACACAACACACAACACCGCCCCTCTCCTCACGGCCGATCGACTTACCTGGTCCGATGATCCTCCGGGAGGGGATGGGAGCCATGGGGGCAGCTCTGCCGACAACACACTGCCAACAGAACACCGCCACGGCGAATCACAGGACGTTATTCACTGGCCGGTGTTCTGTTGGCGTGGCGGTGGAGGTGGGCAACCTCCACTTCCCCGCCTTCCGCCATTATGGCTGTTGGCGGCTCTCCGTCGGTAAAAGGACGGAGAGCTGCCAGCGGTCATAATAGGCAGAGCGGAAAACCGCCACCACTGGCGGTCTTCCGCACGGCGGTCCCTCGGCGGTCTTCAAAAAAGACCGCTGAGGTTGTAACGACCCCCTAAGACTTTCTCTCAGCATTTGTCATCTGAATGAATCAGACAAGTATCTATCAATAACTCCAAGTCTCAATGGCTTTTTCATCATTAGACTAATTCAATTTACAGTGTTTGATGAGTGTTTAAAGCCTTTCCACTAATTCATTGATTGTTTTGCCAACTCTTTGATGTCCTTGACTGGAATCATATCGCTCATAGGCCACATTTGAGATTCAAAGCACCCTTAATCTGACAGTATGTGACTTTTTCAGTTCTCTGAATTTTCTTTATGACCTCTTTCACACTATCACCAGCAAAGTTTTTTAGATATTTGATAATCTTCTCATCAGTCTCTTCAAGTGCATAAATGAAATTTTCAAATGTCTCTATCCATGCAGTCCATCTAAGGCCAATGTTTTGCTTTTTGGCAATGTCGAATGGTGGTAGTGGTTTGAGCAAGGCGGCAACATTGTAAATCGGTGTGGCACTCACTGATGTTGACAGTAGCGATTTCCCTGACCTCTCTAACTGGAAATCAGACTCCGTTCCATTCATGCCCCAGCCTTGGCCCTGTGATGGGCCAGACTCGGGGTCATCCTGATTGAGCGCCATCGGCAGAACAGCCTTCTGCCAAGTTTCTGCCCACTGTAAATGTGGACTGCTTCTTTAGCACATCCTATACTTCAGTTTGTATTGCTTTACACCTGGTTGATATGCTTTTAGCACTATTTGATATTTGATTGTCCTCAACTGCGCTTTGTGAACCTGGTTCAATCCACCTTTAGGGTTTGATGCTCTGTATACTGTATAACTTTATTTTGCATGGCAGCGCGGTACCTTTATGTAGAATCTTAGTCATAGTTTCTTGACCAACAATTCGTAGACTTTTTCCATGAAGCTCTCTTTCCATTCACCGGCTTCAGAATAACTGGAGTTGTGCTTTGACTCCACATACCCCAACTGTCAACACTGCACAGCACACATGGCATGCACAAGCAGTTTGCTTGGACCACAGCAAACTCCCCAAGAGAGCACTTTCTGCTTCAGGTTACTTATCCCCTATCTCATTGCCAGTTGTAGCATTTCCCCCAGTTTGGTACCTGCTAAATGACTAGGCCACACACAGAGCTGTACTTCCCATATATTTATTTCTCGGCGTGTACCTGTGAACTCCAACATTCTAAAGTAAGCTCATATGCATTATGTTCTTGCGATTACATCACACACATGCAGAGTCCTCGGGGAGCCATAAATATTCCATTTTAAATCATGCAAGACACTACACATTACTACTGCAGTTTTGAAATGCTTCATATCTTTACTATTGTAGTTAGCAGAAAAGATCTTAAAATGTAACATGGATATTAACAAGTGGATGAAAGCTTTAACACAGTACAGACCATCCACACTGGGACTGTCAAGCTTGGTTGCTTGGTACAATTGGCCTACTAACAATTATTACCTATACAGCAGGATCAGGCAATCATTTGTTACAGTTATCTGGCATAACTACTGGTAAAAGGAGGGATGTAACAGGCAAATTGTGTCTGTGCATTTGTTATCGAACAACCTATAGAGAAAGAAAATCTTTGTGCATTAATACAGACATTAATGGAGATATGTGATTATTCCCCATAGAAGGCATATTTTTGTTTGACAGGGCTTAGAGTCAAAACAGTTTGACACAATACTAGTTCTTCAAGAAAAGATTTGTATTCTGGTTTCCAGAAATAACATGGGTTGCATTTTTAAGGTCTTGCTATGATATCTTTTAATATTTGTCAGATCTCCTGTCACCACAATAGTGGTTATTTTTTCCACTGAGATTCTTCTCACCAATTTTAAGCACAAATGAGGTGCCCTGTGCCTCCAAAGTTAGCACCCAATGCTGAGTACTCCTCACCAATTCCAAGTAAACAGCCGACCCTTTCATGCTGCCTCGCTGATAGCTTCTGCTCTCTTGCATTGGTAAACCAAATAAGCCTGCGATTTTAAGATAAAAGTCAGACTTATCAGTCCAGGGATAAACCTGAGACACATCATTGTGAGTGGTCTTGACTGACACACCTCTTGATAGACAGCATCCACATAACACTCCAGTTGCAAACCAGTTTTCAAAAGGGACAGATATCTTCCCATTTTCACATGGATTCAGCATAAGACCACATTTCTTCGGGGCTGTGATGTTACACCTTATCTGCATTATTTTGGTTTGTTTTCCAATTTATGTTATCAGGACTTTGTGGGCCTGGTTCACAGAAGTTTTTGTACATTGTAACAGCACATTATGTTTTGTAAAAATAATCAGAGTTGGCCATGCATTATGAGACCATCACCAGCTATTTTCTACCAGTGGTATATTCTTTGCCTCTGGTGTACCAGTAGCTGATAATATCACCATTGGGTCTATTTTTGCCTCAAATCAGGAGGAAGTGTCACCACTGGATATGGAGACATAGGGCCTTATTACACCTTTGGCAGTCCTTTAACAGGACCGCCAAAGCCGCTGCAGGCAAAAGACTGCCAGTACTGGAGGTGTTTTGTCTTCCATATTAGGAGTGTTCCGCTGGGCCAGCGGGCTGGCCCAGCGGAACACTCACCACAATATTGACGCCGGCTCGTATTTGAGGCAGTGGAAATGTTGTGGTGCGTCTGGTGCGACAGCACCCGTCGTGCATTTCACTGCCCATAATTCAGGCAGTGAAGTGAGCGATGGGGCTGTGCATGGGGGCCCTGCACTGCCCAAGCTAAGTGCATGGGCAGTGCAAACATCCCCAGGGGCACCCAGAAGCCCCATTCCGCTAGCCTTTTCATGGTGGTGTTTACCTCCATGGAAAGGCTGGGGGATGAGGACTCGTAATCCCCAGGACAGCGCTGCCCTGATGGATTACAACTGCTGGGACTGCCAGGGTGCAGCCTGGCTGCAGCCTGGTGGTGTCAGCGGTTGGACTGTGGCAGCTCCGCACGGTCATAATGGGGCGGTCAGACCGTCCTGTCTGCGGCGGTCTGACCACCAGTCTCGTAATG
This sequence comes from Pleurodeles waltl, assembly GCF_031143425.1. Taxonomy (NCBI): domain Eukaryota; kingdom Metazoa; phylum Chordata; class Amphibia; order Caudata; family Salamandridae; genus Pleurodeles; species Pleurodeles waltl. The sequence continues at coordinate 1,216,320,147 of NC_090437.1, read as the reverse complement.
AGGCCCATAGTGGGATCTGTGAAAAAGAGTGGTGAATGTGATTTAAAATTACCTCTCTACCCAGGTAATTTCTAATTAATTATAACTGGGTTAGAGTAAAAGAATACAAACATCTATGATGTGATGTGATGTGATGGGAACGGACGTGTCCCTCACATCAAAAAGTCAACATGCTTCAGCCTACTTGCGCCCACATAGGTTGTTGTCTTTCTTCTGGACCGATCTCATTACAGATCCTAATTAGACCAGGGAGGATATTGCCTTCTGGAATCTTCTATGTTCAAGTACATTGACTTCATGGACCCAAGATGAATAGCCTGTAGGTCTTAAGAAATAAACACACCGGCCCTCATTTTGACTTTGGCGGTGAATTTCCCTGACTGCTAAAGCCAAAGCCGCAACCAGACCACCAGTGCTAGCAGTCTGCAGACCACCATACTACGAGTGCTGGCAGCCGTCCGCTGTCTTTGTGGTATAAATTCACCAGCCGTCGTGTTGGCAGTCTGTGGTGCAGAGGTGGGTGCACCGCCAGCATGGCCACTGCAGCAGAACTCTGCCCACCGTATTACAAGCTGTAATACGGCGTGGCAGAGTCCTGCTGGCATGATGGTGCTGGAGGTGCAAGACCACCAGGACCCACCCCTCCCAGACATCCTCCTCGATGGAGAAGGTAAGTGGGCACCCGAAAGAAAGAGGGGAAGAAATAGCCTGTGTGTGTGGGGGCGTGGGTGCATGTCTGCGGAGGGAAGTGGTGAATGCATGCATGTATGCAAGTGAATGTGAATGTGTGTGTGCATGTATGTGCACATGTATCGGGGTGTCTGTGTTGATGAATGTGAGTGGGGGTGTCTGTGTTGATGAACGCGAGTGAGTGGGGGTGTCTGAGTGCATGTATGTGTATGCTGAATGGGTGTGTATGTGAATGCATGCATGCATATAGGGGTGGGGGGTGTTTATGAGTGTGTGGATGGGTGGGGGGATGTGTGCATGTGTGGGGACATGTGTGCATGTGTGTGCTGGCAACAGGAATGGAGATTCCAGTTGGCGGGTTCGTGACCGCCTGGGTTTTATGCAGTGGGGTGACCGCCACAGAAAGGTGGTTTGCCGCATTGTAATCTGGCCGGCAGACTGAGGCCTGCCACTGGGTTGGAGGTGCTCACCGCTGGCCATGGCGGTGTGACAACACTTGCGGGCCAGGCGGGATTGGGGAGGCTTGGCCTCTGCCAAGCCCCACAATTCCTAATGTGGCGAACCTTACCCGCCTGCTCCACGGCAGTAGGACTGCCACCGCGTGGCTGGTGGTCTCAAGTTTCTCACAACTACTAACAAGCAGAATAATCAGACAAACATTGCTCAACTGATTTCTTAAACATTTAGGCTAAACCCAGTAAAACAGGGACCTCATTGTTCTCAATGTTATCTTCTTATTACAAACTAGCTAATAGCTTCTTTCAAGTGCATAGTATATCTCACTTCACATAAGTGAGAAAGGTACACAGAAACACAATATCACTATTGTTCCTGGTGATCACTAATACAGTATTTGTTTAAAAAATGATTTTTACAAAATCTAAAAATTAAAAAAGGTAGGATATCATCTTTTATTCCCAAATATTGGAAATTAAATGTTGTACGTCCCTTTATTTACATCTTGTGTAACAAGAAATGGAGCTTGCCTCTGTATTTATACAACATTTCATACCTTTACATAGGGAAAAAGTAATCCTACACAACAGAGGAAGGGAATTTGGAGATTTCTGGAGAATTCTGCCATGAAAGAGCATGTATTAAGAAAGTGTACAAACAACCCTATCTCTCAGTTGCAAATTACATTCTGTAACACCTAGCTAAGTAAGGGGGCAAAAAAACTGAAGGTTTGCCTCATCGTAGCTTCAATTGACATGCTCTCTAAAACTATGGAACAGCCACTTGACTTGCCATAAGAATGGTAAAGTGGTCGGTGAAACACACCGTCTGTTATTAAGCAAGCCACTAAGTGAATGTGGTCAATAAATCACAAAACCTGAATTTGACCTCTGGAGACTTTCTCCAGAAAGTCTCCAGAATGCAAATTACCTTCCACAATTCTAAATGATCAATTTTTCCTTGTTTAAAGGGATATTATCTTGTATAACTACAGAGGCAAGTTCCATTTCATTATACATAGGAGGTAAATTAACGGAGGTACAATGTTTAATTTCTAATATTTGGTAAGAAAGATTACCCGTTTTGAGACTTTGTAAAAAAGTTTTTAAACAAATAATATATTATTGATTACTAGGAACAATATGGATATTGTGCTGCTGTGTACCTTTTACACTTAAGTATAGTGAGATTTACTACGCACCTAAAAGAACCTAGATTGTAACAGGAAGATAACATGGGAACCACGGGGTCCTTGCTTCACTGGGTTTAGCCTCAGTGTTTAAGAAATCAGTTCAGCAATATTTGTCTGCTTGTTTGCCCGGCTAATAATAGTGAGAAACACTGCCTTTTTATTTCTTAGGACCTACAGGCTATTTATCTTGGGACTGTGAAGTCGATATACTTAAACATAGAAGATTCCAGAAGGTAATACCTAATATGGTCTAATTGGGATCTGTAATGAGGTCGGTCCTGAAGAAAGCCAATGACCTATCTGGGCATAAAAGTAGGCTTAAACATGTTGACCTTTTGATCAGGGACCAGTAACCTGTTCCCATCACATCACATCATAGATGTTTTTATTCTTTTACCCGATCCCAGATATATTATATTAGAAAAAACCTGGGTATAGAGTTAATTTTAAATCATTTTCACCAGTCTTTTTTACACATCCCAACATGTCTCCATATCCAGTGGTGACACTTCCTCCTGGTTTAAAGCAAAAATAGACCCAATGATGATACTATTGGCCACTAGTACACCAGAGGCAAAGAATATACCACTGGAAGAAAATAGATGGTGATGTTAAAATGTATGGGTGACCCTGATGAACGTTGTGGAAGTGGTTTCACCCTCTTTGATGTTTTTAGCATGTTGATTGGAAGCTGAGTGAAGCCCTACTCTGCTTCTACCTCCCTCTTTTTTGATTCTTTGTGAATTGTATAAATAATCAAAACAAAAGAAGGGGGGGGAGGGACCGGGAGATTGATGGTCCAGTGTACAGTCTCCCACTAATGGTAATCACAGCAATAAAAGGTACACTGTTCCAAATTAACAAAACATTCTAGGGGACCTGGTGTCTCAGGAGCAGGAGCCCTCACGCATCACAATGGATGACTGGCATCTTCATCGGGAATGCTCCTCGCCAGGCCGGCGCTGCAACGCCTGACGGGCTCCCCAAATGGGGGCTCTAAGCCGTACTGCTCTTACAGTGACTGGTGGGTTCAAACGTCTGCGTGTGTGCATGAATGTGGGTGTGCATGTGTGAATGCGTCTGTGAGTGTTGTGGTGTATGTGTGGTTGTATGCATGTGAATGAATGCGTGTATGGATGTTACAGAGAGTGCGTGTCTACATGTCAGTGCGTATGCATGTGAGCATGTTAGTGTGGATGTGTGTGAGTGAATGCTTGTATGGATGAGTGTGAGTGAATGCATGCATGCATGTATGGAAGTGGAGGTGAATGGGTGTATGGGTGGTGCAGGTGTGTGTGTGCATGATTGCACAGGTGGGTGGTGTTGTGAATCTAGGGGAGTGGGGGTGCTGTGACTCTGGGGGGTGGGAGGCGCTGTGACTCTAGGTACGGGTAGTGGGTCAGGTGATTGCTGGAGGTGTGGGAGAGCCATCTAGCAGTGACAGGGAAGGAATCCCCTGTCACCGGTAGCCATCCTGCCATGGTTTTCGTGGCGGTGCTACTGCCGCGGAAACCATGGTGGTGGCCGGCTCATTATACCGTTGGCAGTCTTGTGTGGACCGCCGGGCCAGAGATGCACATCTTCGGCCTGGCAGTTCATACCACCATGGCGGTATGAGTGAAGATGTGGCGGGCTTGCAGCAGCCAACCCACCAAACTCATTATGTGGCAGTATACACCGCCAGCCTGTTGGCGGTGAAACAAGCCCATTAACTCAAAATGAGGGCCATAATCTTTAGAGGCCCCCCTGCAACTGCCATGCTTACTTGCTACCTGCAAGTGGGCCTGCGTGAGCCCTCCTGGGCTCTGCTGGAGTGAGTTCTTGATCCCCGAGAGGTGCCTTCCACATCTTGGACCCCTGGTTTGGCATTATTTGAGCTCCTTTCGGAAGAAGATGAGAAATTGCATGTTTTTGGCTCATTGCAACAGTGAAGGGGGCGTTCGCACCAAGAACTTGCCACCTGCGCCGACTGCTAACACAAAGCTCCAGTGAAGTCGACTGTTTGTGCTACAGTGACCAATGTGAGATCTGCTAGAGCACTGACAGTCTGCAGTGACTGCCAGTGTGAAGTTTCAGCAATGACAGTCTGCTACACCTGACCAGAACTTAGCTGTACAGTGACAAATGTCTGCAATGCTCAGCCTGCTCTTGGCACTTTAGCAATGACCATCCACAATACTTTGCCTACTCCTCAAGGCAGCCTCCTCCACCTTGAACTGGACTCTTCACGCCAGACTTTGAGGAGGTAACTTTTTTGCTGCACTAACCTGGACCCTGTATCCAGCCCTCGCTGCATTGTGGCTGGCCTTAATTTAGGTCTTTCACCAGGTCTCACATGAGTAGATAACCATGGTTGGTGCTTTGTGCTTTTATGTGCTATACTTACCTAAAACTTTTAAAATTACATATCTCAGATTCTACCAATTAGATTTTTGGTGTTTTACTGTCAATTTATTACATTTTATTCCAGTTCTTTAAATTGGTGTGCAATTGTTCTTGTGTTGTGTTTTCACTCTTTACTGGTTGAGTGATGCATAAATACTTTATACATTGTCACTAAGTTGAGCCTGACTGCTTTTGTGCCAAGATACCAGAGGACTAAGCAGAGGTTAATTTAGGGACGTTTGTTGATCCATCCTGGCAAGAATTGTGGTTTCATCCTGGCAAAAACTGTGGTTGAGGTTTCCCCTCCCTTAACCAATAACCTATGTTCTCACACTGGCAGTGCAGAAGCCCCGCTGGGACAATTATCCAGATATCACCAACTTTGAAACTTTATTTCTCAAAACACTCTGAACAGATTTAAACCGCATCAGAAAAAAGCATGTTTTCTAAATAAAGACCCAGCCTTCTGCCAAATTTGAAGTCATTCTGTTCGGACATTATTTTCTCTTGCTCTGTCTAAATTTCCTGTGGGGATAACAGCTTGTGGAAGTCTTCTTGAAGGATCATCCTGTACCTTTTCAGGAAGGAGGTGAGATGGATGAATGTTTTTGGGAAATTTCTGTTAAAGTTATTAGCAAAACAAAAAATACTCTTACTATGGAAGCCCCAACTTAACTATAGCTAAACAGTGGCAACTGCCACTGTGTAAAATATACATGTTCACTGAAAAATAAAAAAGGTTAAACTGATGTTACATTTAAGTTAAGTACTATGACCTTAACATTTAAAAAAAAAAAAGGGAATTCAATGAAAGAAACAAAGGTTAAAGTGATATTGTGGATAGTTGTTGAAATCAGACAACAATAAAAACAAACATTTGCAATGCAATGGGTCTCGCATTTGCTTGACTTAAAACTACTAGCGTTGTGAAGTCCGGATTGGACTTTTATTGCCACTTAAATTAAAATTGAAAAGTAACACAGTTTTACATATGCGCGCTAATTTAAAGCGCCACGCCATGCACATGAAGGAAAACACAAAACAAAACAAAAGTTTGCTTGCCGGCCAACATATCGGCAAATGTGCAACTATCCATGTAACAGTGTCGATGTCATTCAAAGCGCTCGACTACTGCGAGATTGCGATGCATAGTTTTTTTTTTTTATGTGGTCCAGAAGCCATACGGAAAACATGGGGCCTTGTATGTTTTCAGCAGTTGGTTGGTGCGCTTGAGGAAGGCTAAACACCGGAAAAGGCATGACGTATGCATACCTTTCACAAATGAAACCATGCCATTTATTAAAAAGTAAGCGCACAAACCAACGAAACTAATGGGCGTGCGGTGGCCTTGGTTAAAAGCCCACAGAGACATTACCGCAGGCTAGAACGATTGTGCTCTCGACCCTAAAAACTAAAACCACTGAAATGTACCCAATATAGTTTAGTCAACTAATTATAACTCACTCTTTTAATGCACTGGTTCACTGGTTATAACCTCACATATAACATCACTAATGACCCCACATACCCAACTGTCCATGTGTGCTCATTACCCACCTCCCATCACTTTTTTGGGGGGTAATAATTAGCAATTTGAACAATGTTGTTCTTTAAATATAATGATTGATGTCACCAATTATGTAATTTAGCAAGTCTTGAGTGAATTTCAGTTTTTTTTACCATATTCTTAATTGGTCCAACACCCAGCCATGCACAGGTGGCCGATCTCTGCTGAGCACAAAGATTGTTTACTATTTTAAAGTTAGGGAGTTGAAAAGTGACATAAAATATGGGTAGGGTGAGTAAGCAGATGTGAAAAGGGGATACTGTACTTATAGAGATGTCCCATACTTTAACTATTTTTAGGCCCTGTAAAAATACATTGTGCCTTATATTACTGAAAAACCCATACTTGCACTCACATTTTAAATCAGATGGTTTCATACTTGTGTTAACATCTTTATGCTCATTTGTTTCATCCTACTTCACAGGAAATACTTTAAATTCAACAGCTGCTATTTCAACAAAATGGCATTTAGGAGTGCCTTACCTTTTATCTTGATAACAAAATGTTAGCGCTCTAATTATTGAATAGAAGTCTGGGGTGAAGCTGCAGATGATCACGTGGGAGTTAATTGAAAGACTGCTACTGCTGTTAGACATATATGTTTTACTCTGCATGTCAGAATGTTTTACTGAGATAGAAGAGGAAGATAACTGAGAACTCATAAAAAATGTGTACTTATTTTAGCTTTCTACAGCACTAACTATAATTTCTTATATCTTATATCTTATTGCTGCCACAGCAAGTTGTTCAGGTTCTAGCCAGCCAATCAGGATTTACAGGTTTTATAGAAGATAGTGAATCAGAGAATTCTAGACACAAACAGTCTAGATAGACCTAATTTCTTACCCTCTTCATGCCCAAACTAAGCACACCTTTAAATGCAGATTCTCAAAAACGCAGTACGGATTTACATCAAATCATAAAATGCATACTCTCTGAGTTTCTAAATTTATACCAACTGTGGTCTAATTGCATTCACCAGTTTTTCAGCTTTGTAGATACAAGTTTTCAATGGGAATAAAAATGAATAATTGCACCTTTGGGACATCACCTTTTTTTTTTTACTCCCGCTTAACAGATCAGCAAAAACCTTCCCAGGAAGGAGCTGAAGTGGATGAACTTTTCTTGAAAGTTTTGTGAAGATTTCATGAATGGCAACAAAGTTATTAGAGAAACAAAAGACGTTCTTCCTAGGGAAATGCTAACTGTCTAGCTCAACCCTTTTCTCACATGGCTTAGAAAGACATTGTGAACTTATAGAAAATGTGTTCTCATTTTAGCTTCTGGAGTACCTTTCATAAATTATTTTAGGAAATCATGAGAGAAAACGGTTTTCTTTCAAACATGGTTCATCAAATCCCAGCAGAGGACAAGCAGTTTTCATGGGGTAAAGTCACCTTAGAAGACACCATACTTCCTAAAATTAGAATGGTACTGCCAACAAATGATTTACATTGGGACTAAAGTCAGCTAACAACTTTCCTGTGTTCCTTTCTGTAACCCTCTGACACAGACTTTCACTACAATGCATTTTAATGGGGACAGTGTTGCAGATTCTAGAAATGAATGTCACAGCATGTTGTCCATGTAGTGGCCAGCTAAACAAGGGTAGGTCCCTTTGGGATTCACCCACACTAGGTGTCAGGGTGTGCTCACCCTGTGTCATGAAGTCTGGGGACTTACTAGAAGACTTTGGTCAGCAGACATATTATGAATACACCAAGGCAAGCTTCAAATCTTCCAAAAGTCACTTCAGATCCACAATTATTGAATCTGAATTACAAATACCCAAGGGGAATGGCATAAGACAGAAAAACTAGCTGGTGCAAGACTTTTTTCACATCAGACAAATTTTGGTAAGCACAACTCCAGTATTCTGGTCTTTAAAAGAAAATGTAACATATCAGTTTCATTGTGGCTACAATTATAAGCTAGATTCTAATAGCACTTTGGATAGAGAAAACTAATACCTTGTTTACAAGCACTTTTTTCAGCTTCTTTCCTTAAATGTCTTATAACATATGTGTGTCTGTAAAACAAAATCAGCAATTACTTCTTATGCTGGCATTCTTTATAGAGAGAATATCAAAAATGTGTGTTAAAGAACTCACCCTACTTCTAGTGCTCGCTAGAAAAGCAAATGGGATGTCACAGTATCATCGGATATGAGTTATCAGCATTCACATTCCAGTAAAGTTCACAAAATGTGCAGAAATGTTAGTCTTTGACTTCCAATAAAGTGATTCCCAGTTCAGCAATGTTCATTTCTTAGGTTGATAAAGTCACAAGCAAATCCTTACAAGGGATTATTAAAGGTGAGGAAAAGACAATGATGGGTGAAAGTACACTGTTTTACTAGACTCCCAAGACCAGTAGTAGTGGCAAGGGAAGCAGACATCCAAGGTCACATGAAGAACAAAGGGTGACCCCAAAAACTCCAGCATTTCCAAGACTTCATCAGTAAGTTTCAGAAATGATTTGATTCACTTTTTTTCTTCTTATATAGTAAGTATTCAAGAATGCAGCTACCACAAAATCTCAAGAGATGAAATTTCCAGGTCTTGTGATACTTAATTTTGGTTTCACCTCTAGTTTCTGACATTCTTGTTCACAACAACAGCAATCGTGGATGAGGCATCACTTCCAAACATTCCTGTAATACAAGGTTTCAAGGGATTTTGCAATAAAAGTCAATTTCGTTTTATTACTGCCTGTGAGCCCACTTCTGTATTCTTTTTTAACCGTATTCACAATCAAAACACCATGCTCCGTCTTCTATATATGGCCAAGCAGAGCATATCTGGACAACAGTAGTTCAGATACCATCAACTTTTTATGGACGTTACCTCATTGATGCCCAACTTGAGCATCTGTTTCAGTACAAATTTCTACCTTGAGTAAACGTCCCATTTCCTCTTGATTGCTAATGGCTTGATTACAAATTCAGAAGTTTGAAGAGCACAATACCATGATGAAATTACTTTAATCCCTTCTAACAAATCAAGTAAAATCATCAAGATAGTGGGCAGTATGCAGGAATCAGGAAACATCCCACATTTATTTTGTGTCTTTAAGTAATCTATTATATTGAAAACACTGAGCCCTAAATATCGGGAACATATTTGGGCCTCCTTAAAAGTAAGGGATTTCCAGTTTTCCAACAAATTACCCATTATGAAGCAGTTATCATTCCTCTAATTTTTTGAACATCTGTCCCAATCACTTTCTGGAAGAAGGGAAGTCTTGAAAGTGGAGCCGGCAGAGTATAGGGATTAGTGACATGTTTCATTGTTACTGGTCTCCACGCTTGTGAAGCAAGTCTAACAAGAATGGTGATTAATAGTTTAGTAATATTGGAGTATACAACAGATCCTCCAACTCTTTGTTCTAACAAAAGATGGACAGGAGTTCCAAGTCCAATCATTTTTTCTGGGAGAAACAATTAGCTGTGCATTACAGTTGTGAAGCTAGCTAGTAGCTCTCTTTATGGTGGTTGTTGTATGTGCCTAAATATCTTTGTTGAAGTGTTTCCATCTTGACTCTGCATCATGATTGTCCCATTATAGCAGGATGATCATGCTGTTTAATTCACACAAAAAATTAAGGAGAGCCTCATGCCCCTGTAAATATATTGGTGTGACCATTGTTTTACATGTCTATGAGAGTAGCAACCTAATCACAGAACATACATACCTCTTTATTATAGTGATCACTCTACCCAGGCTCAATTTGTGCCAGTGAACGGAGTGGGATAATCGTACTCCCAGCTATTAGAACAGTGTGATCCTTGACCTCCTTCACCTAAAACTGAATCTAGATAATGGTGAAGGTTCTCCATATGCATGCCTTTCTATAATCTGTATGAAAAGTATGCCACTTCCATGTTCTTTCAAACAACTGAGGAGTTGCTTTTTCATGTACTAAATTCTTGTTTGCAGAATTAATTGCGGTTCGCACAATTATGTTAGCCAGAACAAATTGGTTTCTCTGCAGCCTCCATGTAATGCAGTTCTGCGCCTTAATAGGATGCTGTGATTTCTCAATTTGTTTTGATTTAGTGTAAGTGTTCTGATTTGATGTGATTTGCTTCATTGGGCCTGTAGTTCATTTCAGGATTATTTTCTATTATTGTATTGCTACACTTCCAGGTGATTACTTGGAAAACTCAAGTTTGAAAAAGAAAACACAAGTTTGTTATTTTTAAAGTTTAATTTGACAGCGTAAGGTTGTTTTGTCAAAGTCTGACTGCTATGTTAACGCAGTTTCGAGATCCTCAGGTCTTTGGTCTCAATATCTATTCAGGATGGGTGTCTACAACATACAGTAGAGCTGAAGGGATTTGTGACATATTGACTATGATACTTAGCAAACCGAAAGGCCTAGAAATGTGCAGGTACTATTCTTTTGTAGAAAAAAAAAACCAGGAACCACTAACATTCTTTTTCCAGCATTGCAGGAACGATGTGAATTGTATTACATTGTAGTAGAATTGCATTTATATAGTCCCTATTACTCCTGATAAGGTTTTAACGTGCTTTATGGTGGGTAGCACACTACTCCATAGCCAAAGTTTGTGGTTAATCCAGTGGTTAATAATTATTGCAGTACATTTGTTTGTTATTTGATTAGTCTTTAGCTATAAGGAAACTGAAGAATTTCGTCCATTTGCAAGGGTTGAGATATTATGTGACTAGGTGTTAAGTGTTATTATTAGAGTGAGTTAACATGAGTGGAAAAAAGGGGTGAGGGAATAGGGTGAAGGAGATTAAGTGCCTCATTACGTCAGGACCGCCGTTGCTTTGGTGGTCCAAGCACCACATTAAGACCCTAGTGGTCAGACTGCCAGGGTTCTGCCGTCTCCACTGGGAACGGTGATCCCAAGAGGTTGACAGAGGGTGGAGGTCACAATCAGCCAGGGTGGCGCTGCATGAAGCAATGCCCTACTGATTATGACATCTCTCTCCACTAGCCTTTTCATGTCGGTTTTATCATCATGAAAAGCCTGGCCGAGAACAGGTGCAGGGCCCGCAGGGGGCCCTGGCACTGCCCATGCACTTGGCATGGACAGTGCTGTGGCCCCCCTGCCCAACACCCTGGCAATGTGACAGTGAACATTGCAAGGGTGTTGGTGCACACTGCAGGTGAGACAGCATTGCCGCTGGCTCGATTTTGCCCCTGAGAAAATGCTGCCGATAGTTTCACGCTGGGCTGACAAGGTTTCTCCCGTCAGCCGAGTGGGAAACTCGTAATAGGTCAGAGGGGAGTTTGCCACTACGGTGGCAACCACCCTGTCAGGAGTTTGGCGGATGGGTGTTCCCCTTCGCCAAACTCATAATTAGGCCCTAAATGCTGTGAGATAACAAGGACAGGTTAAACAGAATGAAACATTGTGATTTATGCAAGAGGGATGAGTAGATAGGTTAGATAGGATAAATAATAGTCCCTAGGTATAAATCAGGTGCTTTTAATACAGTTTTATTTGGATGTTGAGGTAGGATGCAAACTGAGGACGTTAAAAGATTAGAAAGAGTCTTAAAGTTGGGTATCTATGGACATGTAATATAGCTCTGCCTTAGTTTGTTCCAACTCACACCCAGTGGCGTAGATATTGTCCGTATGCATCCACATAGATATTGAACATCACTGAAACTGTCAAACTTTGTCCTATTTGTTTGGGAGGATATGTCTGGCTGTTGAAAGTTTGAGGAGTGGACAATCTCGAGAAGTGAAATCAGATAAGTATACATTTACTATTCGTAACTCCACATCTACATACCTTGCAGGCATATATAGTCAAGGTACATTTATGTGAAGTTATATATAGTAAAACGTTGTTTACCTATAGAAACCTACCTTCTCAATATTTTGTGACCTTGATATTCTTGACAATATTTTGTCCACACAATATTCTTCTCTGATATTTTGTCTACACACTGTTTGCATTCAGAATAAATTTATGAGTTTGGTTTTAGAGGCTATTTATTAAGGACTTCCTTGACGCAAGGCACCAATGTATAGGCAGGAAATGATAATGTGTTAATTCTTTTTTGGAGCACATTGTGAATAGCCAGGATTTTTTAATGTTTAAAAATACTTTACTAGCCTAAATAACAGGCAAACAACCTCAAAATATCATTATTACTCAGTAAAAAGCAGTAAAAGCATTGCAGTTTTTGATAAGTAGGAACACAATTGTATATCAAATAAATCAACAAATAATGTAGCAGTCCCAGGTAAAAGTACTAAATATGCTATACTATTAAAGAGTATTATATGATAAATCACATTTTTTATATTCTTAGAAAACGTGCACAGGAACAAAAGAAAATATTAAGAACATTTTGATATGTTTCTCTATAAAATACCTTTATCGTTTACAAATTCTAGAGGAAAATTGCATATTGTGAATATATTTATACACAATGTAATAAAAAGAATATATATCAAGATTACAACAAGAATTATATAAAAATAAGGACTTTGAATGCAATAACAAGTTTTTATGGAGGTTCACAAACCTCATTTTTCCTACGTTGTTTGTACACTGAATGGGGCAAATAGAAAGATAAGTGCACCCATAAGATATCCCTTTTGATTGCTGTTAGACCTGTCAGCCTAGAGGTGGTCTTCCCCAAACGTTTTGCCTTACTCTTCCATTTTTTCTGCTCTTGTTTTGTTGACCTTAATGGTCTGTGCACTTTACTACTACTAACCAGTTATAAAGTGTATGCACTTACTCCCTAAAATGTGTTAACTTTGATTTACACCCAACTGGCACATTTAATTTGTTTTAAGTCCCTAGTAATATGGTACTACATGTACATAGGGCCGTAAATTAAATGCTTCTAGTGGGCCTGCAACACTGGTTATGCCTCCCACTTAAGCAGGCCGTTAAACAGAACTCAGGCCTGCCATTGCAGCCTATGTATGCATGTTTAAGCTATCATTTCAACCTGACAAACCAAACCTTTTGTCAGGCCTAAACCTTCTTTTTTAATACACGTCACACATAGGGTAGACCTTAACCAGTACATAGGGTAGGGTGCAGAGTATTAAAAAAGTTGTACTTGTACTTTAAAGTTTTACATATCCTGGTAGCGAAAAACTGTTACATTTGTTTTTCACTACTGCAAAGCATACCTCTTCCACAGGATAACATTGGGTTACCTCCTTATTGTATTTAATAAATCCTAACTTTCATTTGGGGGTAAGTAGGAATGTTGTCTTTAGTATCTAAAGAATTATAATGTAAAACTCTCCGTAATGGTAAAGTTAGAATTTAGGTCAAAATTCTGAAGATACCACTTTTGTAAAGTTGCCAAATTCTTCTGCTAATCATTTGGCCCCTGCAGCCTATATCCTGGGTCACATGACTAGATGTAACTGGCAGTTGGTCTTTGTGTATTGCTCCCAGACAGTGAGACAAAGGGGGAATAGGTGTTGGCAGGATGGGACTTGATGGGGGGGAAGCTGTCATCTACCACACATGCATGTCACAATGCTTCTGCCTGTACATGTTCACAAAGGATTTGACACTAGCCTTTTTTTGCCTCCAGGCAAGCCGGGGCCAGTGCATGGGGGAAGTGAATTCAAAGCACCTCTAGGGGTGGACATCTTTATAACCTTTTCCTACTTCAAAGCTGGCACCAGGTATAAATGTACCTTGAGACCCAACACTTCAGTGCACCTTTTGACCTGTGGAAGACTCATAACTGCTATGCTGCTGTGACGCAAGAAGGACTGCTATTCTGCTACCCTGATGTCTGCTGCCCTGCTGCCTGAGAGAGAAGGGCAGGGCCTGCATCCTGAACACAGGACAATCAGAATGACTCAAGTGGATAGTTGGCTGACCTCCTGATTAGATTCTCAGGGACAGAAAGGCTCCAACCACCTTGAACCCAGCACCTAGTATCAGTCTGCTATAAATCATCCTCCCCAAGTGATACCATCCCAGGCCTGGATCCTTGGAAGTGGGCCTGAAGGTGCTCTGACAGCATAGCTGTGATCCTGTGGTCAGATCCAATGCAGCATGGCACTTCTTCTCGCAGCTCCACTTCAGAACAGCCACTGAGTGATGTGTCTCCAACACAGGACCTTGCATCAGAGTCCACAGCTCTTCGGAACTGCCTCTGTGAGATGCATCCTCAATGCAGGACATTGCACCATAAGCCCCCCTGCCTTGACAGAATCCTCAATGATGCCACAGGAACTTGCATCGTAGCCCCACAGCTTCTTCAGAGTCAACACTGTGCGTGGCATCCTAGACGTGGGATCTTGCAGCTCTCCACAATCAGGATTTAGGGTACTTTGTCCAGTGAGCCTAAGTTGGTCCCTCTATCAAGCCTGCGCTCTATCGCGGTCAGTCTAAATGAATGATTTTGTCCTGGTCCGTTATGACCAAGTAAGTTGGCGCTTTGTGCTTTTCGTCACTGTTTTCACTTAAAACTTTAAAATTGCATATCTCCAACTCTACTGATTTTGGTCTTAAATAATGCATGAAATTGAAATCTATCTTTTACAAATTTGTGTTTTTGTTCCTTGTGTTGTGTTTTTAATTTATTATATTTGAAATGCTACATCAGTACTTTACATATTGGGGGTCATTCTGACCCTGGCAGTCGGTGACCGCCAGGGTCACCGCCCACGGGAGCACCGCCAACAGGCTGGCGGTGCTCCGAAGGGCATTCTGACCGCGGCGGTTCAGCCGCGGTCAGAAAGGGTAAACCGGCGGTCTCCCGCTGGTTTACCGCTGCCCTAGTGAATCCTCCGCCGCCATGGGGATTCAGACACCCCCTACCGCCATCCTGTTCATGGCGGGAAACCCGCCATAAACAGGATGGCGGTAGGGGGTGCCGCGGGGCACGCCCCGTAAGAGGGCCCCAAAAAGAATTTCAGTGTCTGCTTTGCAGACACTGAAATTCGCGACGGGTGCTACTGCACCCGTCGCACTCCAGCAACTCCGCCGGCTCCATTTGGAGCCGGCTTCATTGTTGCTGGGTCTTTCCCGCTGTGCTGGCGGGCGGCCTTTTGGCGGTCGCCCGCCAGCACAGCGGGAAAGCCAGAATGGCCGCCGCGGTCTTGTGACCGCGGTGCGGTCATTTGGCGGTAACCGCATGGCGGGCGGCGACCGCCGCCCGCCGCGGTTAGAATCACCGCCATTGTCTCTAAGTTAAGCCTGACTGCTTTGTGCCAAGTTACCTGAGGCATAAGTGAATATGGGGTTTGCTTGTGTTTCAGCCTGACAGAGATTTCTGTTGCTGCTTAAGTAGGATTTCACCCCTGCAGCCAGTAACCCAATTTCCTACAATTGTAAATTTTGATGATGGGAGATATGCTCTGTCCAACCTATGACTGGCATACTAGGTTCCATCATGCTTGAAAATAAATTTTATTTGCATTTTTTCAAACAAATGTTATGATCTGGAAAGTAATAACAATTAGACGATCTACATATCTACTGTTTGGAACATTAGTTAACCAAACATCACTCAGAACTCCCAAAAAATATTCAGGCAATTAAATGGGATGTTGACCAACCAATATTTGCTATTTTCTCCAGATTTGTACGCAACAATTCTTAATCATAGAGAGCTCAAAAAACATATGTAACACGTTATGTCTTAATTTGACACAGAACTAATGTCTATCTTTGTTCAGTAATTCATTTTATAGAGATATGGGTCTAAAAAAACAATCTATTATAAAAAAAGAAAATAGATAGTTTGAGTAGTGCTACCGCATTGGGATGTGAAGTGAACCTTGGACCAATTCCTGTTCCATGTGAAATAGGAAAAATAACACCTAAATCTTGTTCTCATAGTAATTGGATTTTAGTTTTTGACCTAGAGATGGGCTGTTCAATAAGTTTGTGATATATTAAGGTGGCCCTGACATTAGTATTAAAATCATATTAATGGGAAATATGAGCTAAATTCCAGAAGCTGAAATTCGATAGGTCCAGGAGGGTAGTCTAGAAAGTTATAACAAGTAAATCATATTTAGATCTACCTATATGTGAGACATCATATAGTTGTTGTAACTGATCATTTATACATACCTAACATTTATGATCACTTTATTAGTCCATTCAAGACTGATAATAGTATATTAGTTATTTGTTATTATTTTATTATTGTTTCTTTATTATTTAACCCAATTATTTTGGCATTTCATAGAGGAGAAAGTACAAACTTGATTATTTAAGAGTCTATAGTGAGCAGCAAGGAATATGCCAACAAACAGAAATGATTATTCATAGGAGATGAACAAAATCAAGGTTTACATGACATAAATAATGTGCTGAAAATGAAATAAAGAATATTCCACTTTTTCCCAAATTGTTTTAGGAGTATGAGGATCAACTGATAGGAGAGACCATATTTGTTTGAGCATAAAAGTTGAACGATATTTAGTTAAATCAGAAACATTTACTCCGGCTAGCCTAGGGAAATATGAGCCATTTTCACATACATTGTGACAACAGACTATTGAGTAGTCAAAATGAAATCTGAGGTAACCTAACTAGAAGCTTGTATAAATAAAAATGAATAATAGGTAAGTACATTATTTTGATTGTATCTAATTTGCCCCTGTAGGACAGGAAATGGGAAGAACATGTCTCTGTGAGACTATACAGTTTTTTTTTAGGTCATCTATGTTAATTTTAAATATTTGTTTAACAGAATTAGAATACCCAATCCCTAAAAATGTCATCTTAGTAGCTTCCCTAGTACATCCAAATTCCTTAATATATACTTGTGGCAAAATGTATTTAATGGCATAACCTCTGATTTACCAATGTTTAGATCTAAAACCTAAGACTTTAATAGAAATATTATTAAATTAGGAAAAAAGTCAAAACTAAGGGCCTCATTACAAACCTGGCGGTCACCAGACCCCCAGGTTCACGGATGGCAGTCAGACCGCTGCCAATGAGGCAGTCCGAGTACTATATTTCAACTCTGGCAGTCGGGCCGTGAGGGGACCGCCAGCTACACCAAGATCAGGGATACCGGCGCTCTGGAGGTAGGTGGAGATCCTAATCCAACAGGGCAGCACTGCAAGCAGCGCTGCCCTGGGAATTACAACCTCGTTCTTCGCCAGCAATTTCATGGCGGTGGCACTGCCATGAAAAGGCTGGTGAAGAACGGGTGCCCCTGCACTGCCCATGCACCTGGCATGGGCAGTGTAGGGGCCCCCAGCCAGCACCATCGCAATGTTCACTGTCTTCTTTGCAAACAGTGAATATTGCGAGGGTGCTGGTGCACCCTGCAGCACATAGCATTGCCTCCGGCTCGATTACGAGCTGGAGACAATGCTGTAGGCTGTTTCCCGCTAGGCCAGTGGCGGAAACTCAGGTTTCCGTCTGCTGACCCAGTGAGAATCTCTTATTGGCCCAGGCGGGGAGGTAGCCAGTATAGCTGCAACCACCCTGTCGGAAGTTAGGCGGACGGTATAAACCGTCTACCAAACTCATAATCAGGCCCATAGAGTAGTTAGTTATCAGCATATGTAGAAAATTGTAGTTCTCCAGTGGTGTATTTATATCCACCACTATCGTGGGATCTAGGAATTCATTTAACAAAAAGTTCCAGCGGAAAAGAAAATTATAGTGGGATTAGGGAGCACCCTTGTCTTGTTTTTCTTTTAAGTGAAAAATACGAGGATTGCATTTTATTGAGAAACATTGAAGTTTTAGGGGTGAAATATAACAAAGGGGTGTATTGTAGGATTTTAGAACCACACCCATGCCACTGTAATGCTTTATTCATAAAATTCCAATTAACTCAATAAGAAGCTTTCTTTGGCATTGAGTGATATAGCTGCCAAACGTTCAGTTCATTTAGATGTGCCATGAATGTTTAATATCATTCTATAATTGGCAGTAATATAGCTGCCTTTAACATAGCCAGACTGTTCAATTCCTAATAAAGATGGTATTTATTCAATTATGTGGATTGTTTGAATTTTAGCAAATGCCTGACAGTCTACTTTTATAAGTAAAATAGGACCTTATTCTTTACATAATTTTTACAAGAAGTTCAGTTTTGCTAACATTTTGCTTAATTTGTTCTGTCCTCTGTGATATTTTGTATTAATTTTATGTAAAGTGCCACATCCTGTTTCCAATGACTTTTTTTTATTAAATTCCATTTCTGTTCTCATGAAAGTGATTAACAAGTTTTTATCCTTAGAAGAGTAAAATTTGTGATGTAGCATTTTGATTCGTTCCCCAGGAGCTTTCTTTTTTCCAAAACCAAAATAATTGATTGTAAAAC
The DNA here is from genome assembly GCF_031143425.1 of Pleurodeles waltl. NCBI lineage: Eukaryota > Metazoa > Chordata > Amphibia > Caudata > Salamandridae > Pleurodeles > Pleurodeles waltl. Next base: position 1,216,301,579 of record NC_090437.1, on the reverse strand, counting down.
TTCTTTCAGTTGCTTTAAATGAATACCAAGTTGTATGTATAGATGAATCATGGTAATGTTGGCTGTGTCAATGATAATGAACTCAACAGGAATTTTTTTAAGTTCATCTGTGAACATTTTATCATATAGCAAAGTATTATTAATTTTTGTGTGCTTGATACTACATTTTGTAATACAAAATCTAAATCTACAATAACTGTCAGAAGAACTCTAATTTCAGCATTCTGGTATTTGGCTAGATTGCTGCTAAGGAAAAACAACCAATCCTAGAAGAAGAGTGATGTACAGAGGAGTTTGATAATATATTTGTAAGAAATCGGGTTATTGGTAGAGGAGGGTGGAAGCTCTACTCAGACAACAACCACAATCCTTGTCACGGTGAGCCCCAAAAATCACTAAATTGACCTGCGCTTAATCCTCTGATAGCGTGGCAGAAAGCAGTCAGGCATAACTTAGAGGCAATGTACAAAGTATTTCTGCAGCACACAAACAGTAATAAAGTGGAAACACAACACAAGAAAAATCCCCAGCTGATTTAGACAAATCTATTGAATTTTAAAAATAAAATGATACCAGAACAAAAAAAAATGTAATTAATAGAACTGGAGATATTCAGTTCGCTATTTTTAAGAAGATATAGCTCCCAAAAATACAAAGCGCTACTCGCTATCATCTGATCATGCTATACAGGGGTAACATCCAATTTCAGGCTGACCATGATGGAGTGTGGGCTGGATACAGGGAACATATTTGTCCAGCTGAAAAAGTTGCCTTCTCAAATCAGGCATTTGCTGTGGAAGAGGCATTGAAGAGCAGGAAGAGTGCTGCAGATGGTTGTTGCTACAGCACAAAAAGCAGGTCTGGCTTCATGGATGGTCATCGCTGTAGACGAAGGATCTAGTCAGGCATCACAGTCATTACTGGAGCTTTGCGTTGGTGGTCTCCACTGGCTGCATTGCTGTAGCGTGAAGAGCAGATCTCACTTTGCTGGTCATCACTGGTGGTCGCTGGTTCACTGGAACTTCACACGAGCTGTCGTGCACTCTGCTAACAGCCAATGGTGCAGGACCTGGGGAAGCACCTCTTCGGTGATCAGGGACTGAATCTAGCAGAGGTAAGCAGAGCTCAGACTGGTTCATTTGCAGCTGGTCAGCTGAACAGTTGCAGGGAGACCTCTGGAGCTTGATATGGCCCTGTATCTCAGAATAGGGGGTCAGCCAACTGATGTTTGGAGTCACTCAGATTAGCCTGGGATGAGGGGAGATAGTTTAGTCATCCTTCATAGGGATAAGGGCTAGCCTCAAGCAGCCGTACAGTCGTCTGGGGGCCAAGGCCAGCCTCAATCAGCAGGGCAGTTTTCTGGAGAACAAGGCAGTTCTGAAGCAACAGAGCAGTCCTCTGGTGAAGAAGGCAGGAGTTATGCAGCAGGTAAACCCTGTGGGGAACAAGGCAGTCCTTACTCTTATAAAGTCTGAAGGTCCAGGAGTGTACGGAAGAGTGGCTTTGGTAGTCCAATATTTATATTTGGTGCCAGCCTTTGAAGTGGGGGGATTCCCTATTTTGCCCCACATTTGGTTCCTTCACGTTCTTCTCTTCTAGTGTTAGGTTCCTTTGTGTGCATGAGGCAAAGCCTTATGAAATGTTCATGGAGCAGGGTATGGCTTTACCCCAGTCATCTTGGCAGGATGGCCCATCTTGTTCACATCTAATCCCCTTTTGTGGAATTGTCTGAAAGGAATACACAATCTCCAACAGCAGAGCCATTCACAGTCATGTGATCTAGGATATTGACAGAAGGCACAACTGGTTAGGACAAGAAAATGCCAACTTTCTAAAAGTGGCATTTTTAGAATTCCTATTCAGAATTGTCTTTATTGTTAAAGAGGATTTGAGGATTCTAAATTCTAATTAATTTGAGTCTAGACAGAATATCTCTATCTGCTCCCAATCAAAAGGTATCACTTATTAAATGTTATAAGATAACCTTGTGTTAGTCAAGTGTGGGAGATGGGCCTTATAGTAGTGAAAAAAAGACTTTAGGAGTTTTCTACTACAAGGACATGTAAAACTTAAATGTACATGCTCTACATTTTAATTACTATGCACCCCCTAGGGCCTACCTTAGTTGTGACTTATATGTATTAAAAAAGAAGGTTTGGGCCTGGTTGTATTTTGCCAGTTGGAAATGGCAGTATAAAATTGCATTGCAGGTTGCAGTAGCAAGCCTGAGACATGTTTTAAAAGTCTACTTTAGTGGGTGGCACAATGAGTGCAGCCGGCCCACTGGTAGCATTTAATGTACATACCCCAATGACTTGTTGTACCACTTACTAGGGACTTACAAGTAAACTAAATGTGCCAATGAGGTGTAAGCCAATTCTTCCATGTTTTAAGGAGAAAGTGCAAACACTTTAGCACTGGTTAGGAGTGGTAAAGCACCCGGACTCCTAAAGCCAACAATAATGAATTCAGCAAACAGGAGGAGTAAAGGCAAAAAGTTTGGGGGAATACCATGCCAAGGATGTCAGACCTAGCTATATTCTAAACAATCAGGACTGAATAATGTCCAAGCATCTATCAACCCCCAGTTAGAGGTATCTTTTACATTGTATTGGGACTGCATTTCAAAGATGATAACCTGCCAAAAAATGGATTAAGGAGCTTGGAACCATCACTCATAACAACTTTTTCAGCTAAGCAAGACATTAAGGGGGTCATTTTGAGTTTGGCGGAGGGAAAACTCCATCTGCCAAACTCCTGACAGTGTGGCCGCTGCCTACGCTGCGACCTCCCCACCAGAGTTACTAAGGGTTTCCCGCTAGGTCGGCGGGCAGAAACCTAAGTTTCCGCCCAGTGGCTTAGTGGAAAACAGGCTACAGAATTGTCTCCGGCTCGTAATCTAGCTGGCGGCAATGCTGTAGCCAGCAGGGTGCACCAGCACCCTCGCAATGTTCACTGTCTGCAAAGCAGACAGTGAACATTGCAAGGGTACTGGGCAGGTTGCAGTAGCAAGCCCGAGACATGTTTTAAAAGTCTACTTTAGTGGGTGGCACAATGAGCGCAGCCGGCCCACTGGTAGCATTTAATGTACATACCCCAATGACTTGTTGTACCACTTACTAGGGACTTACAAGTAAACTAAATGTGCCAATGAGGTGTAAGCCAATTCTTCCATGTTTTAAGGAGAAAGTGCAAACACTTTAGCACTGGTTAGGAGTGGTAAAGCACCCGGACTCCTAAAGCCAACAATAATGAATTCAGCAAACAGGAGTAGTAAAGGCAAAAAGTTTGGGGGAATACCATGCCAAGGATGTCAGACCTAGCAATATTCTAAACAATCAGGACTGAATAATGTCCAAGCATCTATCAACCCCCAGTTAGAGGTATCTTTTGCATTGTATTGGGACTGTATTTCAAAGATGATAACCTGTCAAAAAATGGATTAAGGAGCTTGGAACCATCACTCATAACAACTTTTTCAGCTAAGCAAGACATTAAGGGGGTCATTTTGAGTTTGGCGGAGGGAAAACTCCATCTGCCAAACTCCTGACAGTGTGGCCGCTGCCTACGCTGCGACCTCCCCACCAGAGTTATTAAGGGTTTCCCGCTAGGTCGGCGGGCAGAAACCTCAGTTTCCACCCAGTGGCTTAGTGGAAAACAGGCTACAGAATTGTCTCCGGCTCGTAATCTAGCTGGCGGCAATGCTGTAGCCAGCAAGGTGCACCAGCACCCTCGCAATGTTCACTGTCTGCAAAGCAGACAGTGAACATTGCAAGGGTACTGGGCAGGGGGCCTCCTGCACAGCCCATGACAAGTGCATGGGCAGTGCAGGGCCCGCCCCGCGGCCCTCTGCACCTCTTGTCTGCCAGCCTTTAAATGGCAGTGTTACTGCCATGAAAAAGCTGGCAGAGAACGAGGTCGTATAGCCTCATGGATTACGATCCCCGCCACCGCCACCGCCAGACTGCTGGGATCCAAGATCCTGGTGGGTCTGGCAGATTCCTGGTGGTCCGACCACCAGGGTTGTGATGTGGGTTTCAGACCGCCACTGCGATTGTGGCAGTCGTAAGACAGCCACGCCCATAATGAGGCCATAATTCTAAAATACAAAATTCCAAAATGATGTATCTTCTTCAGTTGGACCATATTGATTCAAAATAGAAAGTGGCATTTGATTAATCTTCACATTCATAAATACTCATCTTCCAATATGATCAAATTTTTTAGAGATGATTTCAAAATTAAGGGGGTCATTACAACATTGGCGGTAAAAGCCGCTTACCGCCGTGCAGAAGACCGCCAATACACCGCCGCGGCCGCGGAATTCCACCACAGCTATTATGACACACATCTCGGAATCCGCCGAAATTCAGACACCCACACAAGTCCGCCACACCAAAGGTCAGTGATAAACTGGCGAAAACAATTCCTCCACCGTCACGCCAACAGAAACACGCCCATGCTGTCACGACCCACGAATCCACGCGGTGGTCTTTCAACCGCGGTATTCCATTGGCGGTACACACCGCCGCGCTCAAAATACACACACATCTCCAAAACACCGCCACATTGGACAATTCCAAATACACACACCTGATACACATACACACACCACTCCCACACACCCAATATAAAACACACACCCACATCACCCTCAAACCCCTACAACCAGAAATCTTGAGAAAGCCGAGAGACAGAGAGCACAGCAATTGAGAACCCCACCACATAGAGGCACACAACACCATCACCCATACAACATTCCACGCACAAAACACCACACACCACTACACATCACCACACACATCAACACATACACCACCCGACACATCACCCACACCACCCCATGTCACGCCAAAGACACCCCAGGTTTTCCGAGGGTCATGGTGGAGGAAATCCTACGGGTAGAGCCACAGCTATTTGGCTCACAGGTGCAGCACACCTCCATAGCCAGGAAGATGGAGCTATGGCGCAGAATCGTGGACAGGGTCAACCCTGTCGAACAGCATCCAAGAAATCGGGAGGACATCAGGAAGAGGTGGAACGACCTACGGGGGAAGGTGCGTTCTGTGGTCTCCAGGCACAACATCGCGGTACAGCGGACTGGCGGCAGACCCCCACTTCCTCCCCCACAACTAACAACATGGGAGGATGCATCCAGAGGGCCTCGGAGGAGTCGGTGGAGGAATGGACACTGGTAAGTCAAATCTTAACTATCATATCCCCCACCCCCACCCTCACCCCCTCCCCTATCACTCTAACTCCTCACTAATGTATTAATAACACAAACCAACCATCCCAACACCAAGCCCTGCATGACACAACTAAGCATGGTCACCCCTCACTAAAGCATGCTCACTGCACATACCCATAACAATCCCCTAAACCATCATCACACAAACCCCCACACAGGAATGCTTGCACTGGGGTACACGCACACCCACCCATTGCACACCATGACACACACACATGCAATAATCCTGCTCTTATACCCCTGCAGGACCACTACGGAACATCACCACACAGGAGGATCCAGACATGTCCACTCCACCCACAGAAGAGGCCCACAGTGACGACAGCAGCTCTGGCCAACTGGATCCAGATGACCAGCCCGGACCATTGTGAACCTCGGGACAGTTGGTTCCCCTTGCACAGGCACAGCCCAACGCTGACCTTCCACCCTCTGGTAACACCAGCACAGCACCCACCCAGCGGGCCCATACCTCCGTACCGAGGACACGTCAATCAGCGATTTGTCCACCACTACAGGGAACCCAGGATAACCCACCACCCCAACAACAACAGGGACCTGGGGGCAGTGGTAGTGGGCACACGGTCCAGGGGACGGAGGCACAGGAACACAGGGGAACTGGGAGGGCTGCTGCGCGACAGGGAGTGGACAGGCCAAGGGAACCCACTCTCCACGAGGCCCTCTCCTCCATCATGGGAGCATACCACCACTCCCAGGAGACGATGGCGACGGTCCTGGCCAAGTTTCAGGAGACCCAGCGCCTGCAGGAGGAGCAGTATTTGGGGTTCAGGGAGGAGCTCAGAACCATCACCTCCGCCCTGGGCACCATCGTAGGGGTGCTGAAGGACATACAAAAGACCATGAGGGACACCGTGGCACTCCAAGGGGCCCCTGACACTAGCATGGACGATGAACTGCCCACCACCTCCGCCGGCGCTAGTGGTCAGGACGCCCCGCCACAGGACCACCACACCAGCATCCCACCACCTGCAGACGGAGAACCACCTCGCAAGCGGTCCCTGAGATTAAGGAACAGGACAGAGCAAGATGTCAAGACCCCCGCCAGGAAAGAGACCACCCTGATTGTCCTCCCACTGTCCCACTTTGTTACCCTGTCCACATTGGAACTGCCCCAGCTCCACTTCCTATGCCCATATGGGCAAAGCACCTGTGAGACGAATAGACAGGACTCTGCCATGGACATTCCTCCACCATCACCCATCACCATTTTACAACCCCCCTCCATTTTTGAGCACTGAAATAAACACCCTTGAAGCACAAAACAATCTGGAGTCAGTCTGTGATTTGGTAAATTTGTATTATCAATGACAGTGTCAAAATGCGTTTTCAATTGTAATGTCAACATACCTATGTCACACATCACAAGTCCATGAAGGATGCAAGCAGATGACACACGTTGGTAACCACATCTGTGAAACCGTAATGGAAAGGTACAACTCAGTCACCAAATACTGCTACTAAATGACAGACAGGATAGAGGTAGAAGTGTGAAAGTGAATGTCACAGTAAAAAAAAAATATTCTCACCTGTGTGTCACTGGAAATATTGCTGTATGACTGACTCCCTGTTGTCTATGTCTTCTTCCTCAGCTTCCTCCTCATCACTGTCCACAGGCTCCACATGCTCCACAGCTGCCACAACACCGCCATCTGGACCATCCTCCTGCAGAAAAGGCACCTGGCGTCGCAAAGCAAGATTGTGAAGCATCGAGCAGGCGATGATGATCTGGCACACCTTCTTTGGTGAGTAGAATAGGGAACCACCTGTCATATGGAGGCACCTGAACCTGGTGTTCAGGAGGCCGAAGGTGCGTTAGATCACCCTCCTAGTCCGCCCATGGGCCTCATTGTAGCGTTCCTCTGCCCTGGTCCTGGGATTCCTCACTGGGGTCAATAGCCATGACAGGTTGGGGTAACCAGAGTCCCCTAATAGCCACACACGGTGCCTCTGGAGTTGACCCATCACATACGGGATGCTGCTATTACGCAGGATGTAGGCGTCATGCACTGAGCCAGGGAACATAGCATTTACCTGGGAGATGTACTGGTCTGCCAAACACACCATCTGTACATTCATCGAATGATAACTCTTCTGGTTCCTGTACACCTGTTCACTCCTGCGGGGGGGTCCAGAGCTACATGGGTCCCATCAATAGCACCTATGATGTTGGGGATATGTCCAAGGACATAGAAGTCACCTTTCACTGTAGCCAAATCCTCCACCTGTGGGAAAATGATGTAGCTCCTTACGTGTTTCAGCAGGGCAGACAACACTCTGGACAACACGTTGGAAAAAATAGGCTGGGACATCCCTGATGCCATGGCCACTTTGTTTGAAATGACCCACTTGCAAGGAAATGGAGCACTGATAGCACCTGCACGTCAGGGGGGATTCCTGTGGGATGGCGGATTGGTGAGATCAGGTCTGGCTCCAACTGAGTACACAGTTCCTGGATTGTGGCACGGTCAAACCTGTAGGTGATGATTAAATGTCGCACCTCCATTGTCAACAGGTCCACCAGCGGTCAGTACACCGGAGGATTCCGCCATCTCCTCACATGTCCCAGCTGACGGTGCCTTGGAAGGACAACAGCGACCACAGAGTCAACAAATTCCCAGGTATGTACCCACAGCTACACAGAACACGACACCAAATACAAAACTCTTCCTGTATGTGTGTTGAGTGTAGGCCTAGGTATGTGTGGCGCAGTAGTAAATGAAGCCAAGTGGGCCCCTGAAATGGCGGCTGCCTGACCTCTAAAGTGGGACAATGGGATGTGAGGTATCTGCGCTGGCGTTGTACACCGTCGCGGTAGGCGGTCGTAGATGGTGGCGCAGTGCTGCATTGGTTAACATTGGACCCTATGGGTCCCAGGAGCCAATGATGAAGTGCGCCGGCGGTGATGATACGCACTGCCGCGGACGTCACCGCCGCGGACGTGACGGCCATTTTCTATCTGTTCAATCACTCGATAACTGACCTTCGACAGGAGAGGACCTACACTGCAAGTGCTGCTGTGACCTCGGTCTGGAAGAGACAATGGCTGCTGCGTCTGGGAAAAGGGTCCCTGCCTTCACTGCTCAGGAGTTGGAGAAGCTCGTGGACGGGGTCATCCCCCAGTACACGCTACTCTACGGTCCTCCAGACCAACAGGTAAGTACACAGGGAGCACGTTGTATGGGGTATGCCTGGGTGGAGAGGGCTGGATGTCAGTAGGAAGGGGGCAGAGTTCAGGGAACATGAAGGACTGTGAATGCATGTGCCACATGGCAAGGGTAGGGATGGGGGCCACCCACTTCGACGGTGCTGTTGTTAAGGACTTCTCTTCTTCCCCTGTACATGTCATGTAGGTCAGTGCCCACCAGAAGAAGGACATTTGGCGTGCCATCGCCAAGGACGTCCGGACCCTGGGGGTCCACCAGAGACTGGGCACCCACTGCCGTAAAAGATGGAAGGACATTCGCCGCTGGAGCAAGAAGTCGGCGGAGGCTCAGCTGGGGATGGCCTCCCAACGTGGGAGGGGTGCCCGTCGCACCATGACCCCCCTGATGTTCCGGATCCTGGCGGTGGCCTACCCTGAGTTGGATGGGCGCTTGAGGGCATCACAGCAGACACAAGGGGGTGAGTACACTCTCATTCTGCGGACTTTGCGCGCAGTGGAGGGGTCTGGGTGGGGGAGGAGGGCTGTGGATTTCCCTAGGCTAGGGCGAGTTCCGTAGGCTAGGCCCCTCCGTAATGCAGGCCATGTGCCACTCCACCCCACCTCTGTAGAGTGCCAAGTACAGGTAGACATGCCCCTGTGTCATCTATGTGTGCAGATGACCACCATAGCCATGTAGGCCAGATCCCAGGAATTGCATCTGTAGAGGCCAAGAGCACGGCGTAGTGCAGGGGGCTGCTGTGTCTGTATTGTCCGCCAACGGTAGCGGTAAGCCATGCACTCAACCTGTCTTTCTTCTGTCGTCCCCCCACCCCACTTTTTGTGCTCTCCCTGTTCTTGTGTGCATCAGCATCATCAGGCGGAGGTACAGTGGCACCGGAGCACGAGGGAGCTGCATCCCACATGGCCATGGAGCGCCACACCACAGACTCTGAATACACCAGTTGGACGGAGGGCGAGGGGAGCTTCATGTCGGTCACGGATCACCAAACAGCGACACGGACCGCCGATGGGAGCTCCCTTGTGGTGGCGGCACCATCTGTGCCCCCCACTTCTACATGAACAGCCGCCACCTCCCCTACCAGCACCGCCCTCCCAGCAGCCCCTCAGCCTTCGCCCCGTGCCCGCTCACCCAGGAGAGTGGGCATCACCTTTGACCCAGGCACCTCAGCCCCTGCCCCATTCACCCCTGCTGCCCTCAGTGAGGAGGCCATTGACCTCCTCAGGTCACTCACTGTTGGGAAGTCTACCATTGTGAATGCCATTCAGGGTGTAGAAAGGGAGTTGCAACACGGGAATGCATTCCTGGAGGGCATTCATTCTAGTCAGGCTGCCCTTCATCAAACCCTGCAATCTCTGGCCTCAGCACTGATGGCAGCCATTGTCCCTGTGTCTAGCCTCCCCCCTCCAACTTCCTCCACCCAGACCCAGTCCCCTGTACCCCAGGCTATCCCAAGCACACCATCAGACAAGCATGCATACACCTCAACACACAAAAGTAGCTCAGGCAAACATAAGCACCACACAACCCACAGGCACTCAAACAAGCATCACCCACATACAGACACAACAACATCCACTGCCTCCACTGTGTCCCCCTCCTCGTCGTCTCCCTCTTCCCTCCCAGTGTCGTCTACACTCTCACCTGCATGCACTACATCTACAGCCACTAGGAATCGCACCAGAACACCCAGCACCACACTCCGCTCACCTGCACTCCCCTGTGTCCACTGCCAGTGTGTCTGTGAAGCCCCCTCCCAAAGTACACAAACGCGGGCATCCACACACCCAACATCCATCCACCTCACGACAGCCTCCAGTACCTGCACCTGCACCCAAATCACCTAAAGTTACACATCCTACAACCACCTCCTCTTCCTCCACTCCCAGACCCCCTCCAGCTACCCATCCCAGTGTTCGTCAGCAACTCTTCCTCAGCAACGTTGACCTCTTTGCCACCAGCCCCACCCCTCCAATTCATAGGTCCCGTAGTAGCACCTCAGCCCAAACAAATCCAGTACCAGTGGTGCGTGTTAAAGGTGTGTGGACTGCACCGGCCACCAGGGCAGCCAAAGCACTGCCAGTCCACCCCCTGTAAAGCACCTTAAGTTGGAAAGTGGCCGACGGGACAGGGTGAAGACTCCTGGTGGAAAAACTGCTCACAAGGGCCCCAGGGGGAGTGCCGAGTCAGCTGTGACTCCTCCAAAGGTGGTGAAGGGCCAGAAGAAGTCTGCACAGTCTGGGAAGAGCAGCACGGTGGAGAAGGGCGCCATCCTCCCCGGCGGCCGGGATGCCACCGCTAGCACAATCGTCACTGGTCAGGAGACCACCGCCAGAGTCATTGACCAGGAGGGCAGCACAATCGTCAGTGGTCAGGAGACCACCGCCAGAGTCATTGCCCAGGAGGGCAGCACAATCGTCACTGGTCAGGAGACCACCGCCAGAGTCAGTGCCCTGGAGGGCAGCACTGTAGTCACTGGTCCGGAGAGCACCGCCAGCGTCAGTGCCCTGGAGGGCCCCGGCAGCCACAGCCCCGCTGGGCAATGAGGGACCGTCATGCCACACACCAATGCACAGGTCAGACTGCAAAGTCAAGCACCGCTGAACAGGGCACAGACCGCCACGGCAAAGCACCGCTGAACAGGTCAGATACTGCAAAGTCAAGCACCGCTGAACAGGGCACAGACCGCCATGGCAAAGCACCGCTGAACAGGTCAGAAACTGCAAAGTCAAGCACCGCTGAACAGGGCACAGACCGCCATGGCAAAGCAAAGCTGAACAGGGAAAAGACCGCCATGGTGAAGACCGCTGAACAGGGCAAAGCACCGCTGAACAGGTCAGAAACTGCAAAGTCAAGCACCGCTGAACAGGGCAAAGGCTGCCATGGCAAAGCACCGCTGAACAGGGAAAAGACTGCCATGGTGAGGACCGCTGAACAGGGCAAAGCACCGCTGAACAGGTCAGAAACTGCAAAGTCAAGCACCGCTGAACAGGGCACAGACCGCCATGGCAAAGCACCGCTGAACAGGTCAGAAACTGCAAAGTCAAGCACCGCTGAACAGGGCACAGACCGCTATGGCAAAGCACTGCTGAACAGGGAAAAGACCGCCATGGTGAAGATCGCTGAACAGGGCAAAGCACCGCTGAACAGGTCAGAAACTGCAAAGTCAAGCACCGCTGAACAGGTCAGAAACTGCAAAGTCAAGCACCGCTGAACAGGGAAAAGACCGCCATGGTGAAGACCGCTGAACAGGGCAAAGCACCGCTGAACAGGTCAGAAACTGCAAAGTCAAGCACCGCTGAACAGGGCAAAGACCAACATGGCAAAGGGAAAGGACCGCCAAATCAAGCATCGTTAGCCCATGTGCAGCTGGGACAGTGACGGAACAGGAACAGTCTGGGCACCAGTCCCCCTCCAGAACCAGTGGAGACTGATATCCACTTGAGAGACTGTGGCTTTGCACTCCCCAGGATGGTCCAGTGGGCAACCCACCCACTGTAGAGACTTGAGAGACTGTGGCTTTGCACTCCCCAGGATGGTACAGTGGGCACACCACCCACTTGTGAGACTTGTGAGACTGTGGTTTTGCACTCCCCAGGATGGTACAGTGGGCACACCACCCACTTGTGAGACTTGTGAGACTGTGGCTTTGCAATCCCCAGGATGGTACAGTGGGCAACCCACCCACTGTAGAGACTTGAGAGACTGTGGCTTTGCACTCCCCAGGATACATCAATGGGCATGGAGCCCCATCGTGGATCTGGCATGGTGCTGTAATCCGGCTGAGGTGCCCCCCCATTCCCTTCCCCCTGAGGTGCCTGTTGTATTTCTATCTGATGCCCCTGCAGTGTTCTCTCCGTTTGTGGACAGGTATCTAGTGTGGGCCTCGCCCATGCAATTTGGGCCCAGTGGTGCACGGACATTGATATGTACATACCTGCACTATTAATCATCATGTATCAATTCTGGAATGTGTAAATATATATGTATATAACAGCTTACTGTATTTTGATACATTACAATGTTTGACCTGATTTCCTTTTGTCTTTGCATTCTTCCGGGGGGTGGGGGAGAGGGGGTTCTTACTGTGCTGTTTGGACATGCATTGGTGTGTGTGTTGTAGTGGGTGAGGGTCGGGGTGGGGGAGGGGGTGTTGCGTGTGGGTCCCCCTGACTTCTGCCTCCCCTATGTCATAGGTGCAGTACTCACCGTTGTCTTCGGCGCCTACGTAGATGGTAATCGTAGAGGAGCAGAAAGACAAGCGCAGGGAGTATTTGTAGTTCGGGCTCCATGGTGTCCTCCTTCCTCGTGGAGTGTGTTAAGGTGAGTGTTTTCCCATTGCAAAAGCTGTTTCCGCCGTGTTTTTATCCACGGTGAATCCGCCCCGGAAAAGGTGGCGGATTGGCGGGTTGTGATACTGTGGGCGGTACTTTGTTTTCCGCCTGTCTGTTGGTGGTGACCGCCGCGCTGTTTGTCTGTACCTCCGTGGCGGTCGGAGTGTTAAAGTGGCTGTCTATGTTGGAGGTTTCCGCCACGGTCATAATTCCCTTTTTTTTTCCACCGGCCTGTATGCGGTATTACCACAGCTTTAACACCGTCCGCCAGGGTTGTAATGACCACCTAAGTTCTTTATGTAATAAAATAATAACTTTGTTTGCGTTATTTATTGAAGAGGATCAGTAGACATGTCCAACACATCTTTTTCAGAAAAATGCATTTCCGGTATAAATTCAATCTCTCAATTACAGTTTGATAAATCAGGAAGTACTTTTTGTCTCTTAAAAGGACTTTGGAGGCCCTTAATATTCAAAGTAAAAACAAATAATATGTTACCCATTCAGTGGCTTGTGTCTCAGTAATATTTTGTATAAGAGGTTGAATCCGAGTAATAGCAGTTAGAAAAGGTACCATAATCTTAGGTCTACCAAACAGAGAGAGGGACACAGCAATACCAGAAATGAAAATAGAAAAAACAGAATGAGAAGAGTTTGTACTACAAACCAAGCAACGTAAGGCAGAAGATATGGTTAGAGAACAAACTGTTAACAACCACAGAATTATATTCACAAAAAGACAATAAGATTGAGGGCTGGTGGAATGCCAAAGGCAAGCTTTGGCCAACAAAATCAAATCAAGAGACAAAGAAAGAGCAAGAGAACAGCAGGAAAGAAAATGCAGATCAATAACTATTTTTTAATTATACACTAAGTTTACCAATTTACTGGAGAACAGAGCATAGGCAAGGATCCTGGGAACATAGTGTGGATCAAGACCCAGATGAATAACAGAGGATACAAAGACACAAACCATATCAATTATCCAGAAGAACAGAACCTGTAAAAAGATGAAGAAGGGAAAAAGTAATACCACAACACAATAAATTGCAGAAAAATAAACAGATAAACACAAAATATCATTCTTCTCATAGTAACAAAACAACAGTAGTTTTGAACCTATAATTTGACTAGTGGTCAGGCTTATTAGTAGAGGCAGGTGTAACTTGCTGAATTTCACTATGCAGAATTCCACTGAATTACATGAAACCTCTGGGAGATTCAGCGGAGTTCTGCAAATGGGAGGGAATCAGCACATTGTGCTGCTTATGCTGATTTTTAGCTCCTGGTGCTCATTCTACTCAGAAAAATCTGCACTAATAGCGCAATGCGGCATGCCAGAGGGCGCTGCTGCTTGAGTTGATTTTGCTGCTGCTTGAGGAGATTTTCTATTTAAGAGGAAGCTTTCTGTATGCAAGCAGTCCTGAATAGCTGCAACCGCCCGCTTAGGAACATCTTGCTGAGTACCCTCCTAGCACCTGATAATCTTACTGGGGGGTGCCAGTTCTTGCTTGCCAATTTACTGTGGCACACTATTGGCAGATTTGACCTGGAACTCCATGTTACGCTTGTAATGCAGACTGGCCAACTCTGTTGGGGGAGCAAACTTTTTCACCCACCCTTACTTATTAATTTCCATGACTTCTTCTTTCTATAAGTTAATAATTTCATGCAGCTTATTTGGACAATTGTACATAGTAGTCTTATTCCTATAAGTAGCTTTGAAAAAAAACATGGATGAAGCAGAACAAATGTAGCATTAATTTTTCTTAATGCTGGGAATGCATGACAAAAATATTTTCCGTCTATTCGCTGTAACATTGAAGGCATCCTGAGAAAGAAAAATCTTTTGTCAAACCATAACATTTGTTTTCTCTGTTTTGCAGCTTCAACTACTTTCATCAATCTGTAAATTGCAGAACGAGTGCAACAATATCTACTGATTTAGAATGACTCATTGATGAAGGATTCCTTAGTCCTATTCTGTGGTCTCTTTATATTTGTAGACAGTTTGTGTCAGACGGACCTACTATTTTAGGTATGTTGGTTTTCAGGACCTCTAGCATTCCATAAATTCAGAGATTGTTTCTCTGAATTTTGTTCCCAAGTCTTCTGTTCATTTCATCAGAGCGTCAGTCTCCGTGGCCAGTTTATCTATTTTGGTTACTGCATCTTGGGTTCACTAACCCTTAGCTCAAACTCAGAAATTCTTGATTCCAATGTTGGCCATCTATCCTCCAAACCTTGAATTGTAGCATTAATATTGATGAAATACTCTTTCCTTTTTTTAATTTCCTCCATTAAATCTTCCAGTGTTAATAAAGATGGTGATTTTATATGCACAGTCAGATCCTTTTTAAGTATTTTCCTAGATACAACTGCATTACTCTAAATAAACTTTCTTATAGGTATTATAAAGTAGAGGAAACAGGCATAGGAATACCAGAAACCAGAGTTCAACTCTTGGTGCTTGATTTCTATCCAACATTTTAATTTCCTTTTCACTGAGGAATTTGGCACTATGAAAAAGATATTTCTTATTGTTATACCTTAAGGATTTTTGCTCTAACTGTGCACAAAAATGGATGCACTGATAAGCAATAATGAAGCTACCAATATACCACAATGGTATTAATAAGACCGACATAAAATTACAAAACTTTCAAAAATCTGTAGAAAGAAGATTCTGTATATCAGACTATTTATGAACTGAAGGTGAAATATCAAATAATTCAGCTATATTAAAAATAGTTCAGCCTGTTGAGTGCAAATTGTGAGCACAGGAAGATTTGAAAGGCGTTTAACTTTTCATCCCTATCAGCACTTTTTTATTGGGCATGGCAGCGTAAGATATTCTGCATCCACAGGACCACTGACTGAAAAAGAATGACTTATGCATGGCATCATTGGAACAATGTGTTGAGTATAGGAGCGGTAGCTGACAAAAGAAAACTAACCCAAAACCCCTCAGTGAAGGTTGAGAAACTCACAGCTTCACTCCCTAGCCTCTCTGCCAAAGAAAAACATCCAAATACAGGAGACCCAGAAAAGTAACCTTGTCTAATCTTGCTGGCGGCCAAACCGCGCTGCCCGGGAAGAATCAGATCTTAATCATCCTTCTGAACTTTAAGTAATTTTTGCAAAAGTTTTGCTTCTTGCACAGAGAAAGTAGGGCAATTAATGGTTTACTTCCAATAAGTAGGAACTATTAACATCAGTGCCAGGCTAGAATGTAGGTTCCTGGGTTGAGAATATTTTGTGATTTTTGCTTGAATTATTTTTTGTCCTTTGTGCTTGAGCTTTGTGAGTGATGCACAGTTGATTGAAAGAGAACCTTCTTCCTACTAGGAGCCTGTGTAGAGCCTTCGAGACTGCAGAAATGTTGATGTTTGTATCTACATTTAGAAGTAATCTTGCTGCTGAATTTTGGATCCTTTTTAAGCTTCTGATAGTTGAGAGTGGATGTCACAGTGTCCTTTCCTCGGGATCTGCACGTGGCTGAACAAAAGGCCCACCTTTCTGCGTCACCAACTCCGAAAGCTATTATAGCACAGAGTTATGATGAAGCCAGTCGGGGGGAAGGGAATTAGGGTAGGGAACAGCAGGGAGAGAGATCTGAAAAGTAAAAGGTTAGAACAAATATGCATTTACTCATTCATAGAAATGTAACTCATCAATAGACTCTTGACTAAATGCGGCTCCGAGATATCAGGTGGAGGCCTCTTTTGAAATGAGGGAAAAGCCCCTTCTTTGAAACATGGAACAAGAGTAAAGTACGACCTCAGAATCAAGAGATGGCAAGAACTATGAACTATGATTATACACAGAAAATCAATCCTGTAACATCTATGTATTCACAACATAAACCTTTGATCATGACTTAGAAAATCTCAAAGAATTAAATATGCTTTTCACATCTTAAGCTTTTCAAAGAACAATGAAAACTATGATTTGCTTATCTCTAGAAATACTTTCACATTCACAACAATAAGTGCCAAAAAGGTTTAGTCATTGAACTTGAAGCGCTTTACTTAATAATAGCATGAAGCGCTTTTACTCAAGTAGCCTTAAATCACTTAGATTGTTGTGCCAAGAACCTTTTACTCCTGTGAATTGAAGCGCTTTGATTGTCGTGCCAAGAGCGCTTCAAACCTGAGGACTGAAGCGCTTGAATTGCTATGCCAAGAGCACTTTACATCTGTGAACTGAAACGCTTTGAATTGTTGTGCCAAGAGCGCTTTACATCTGTGAACTGAAGTGCCTGAATTGTCATGCCAAGAGCGCTTTACATCTGTGAACTGAAGTGCTTGAATTACTGTGCCAAGAGCGCTTTAAATCTTTGAACTGAAGCACCTGAATTGTCATACCAAGAGCGCTTTACATCTGTGAACTGAAGCGTCTGAATTATCATGGCAAGAGAGCTTTAGATCTGTGAACTGAAGCGCTCGAATTACCGTGCCAAGAGCGCTTTACATCTATGAACTGATGCGCCTGAATTGTCGTGCCAAGAACGCTTTACATCTGCGAACTGAAGCGCTCGAATTGCCATGCCAAGAGCACTTTACATCCATGAACTGAAACGCTTTGAATTGCTGTGCAAAAGAGCGCTTTACATCTGTGAACAGAAACGCTTTGAATTGCTGTGCAAAAGAGCGCTTTATCTTTTGGAAGTAATAACTTTCTCCATACTTGGATTCAGCAAGGCCTTACCGCTACAAGTACGACCTACTCGTTTTTGCATGCACCATGGAAACAAGGATACTTTGGTTAGACGACACTCTGCCATTCAGGAACTCTGCTCTTCTCCAGAGAAACCCCTACGAGGTCTGGCTGCATCGAAGTCTTCAAAATAGTGAGTAACGTGCTTGGGTGCTTGGGTGTGGCTGGGATTTATAGGCCTGCCACACCCCAAGATGGCTGCTGCCTCTGAAAACATGGGAATTGTAGTCCCTTCATAGAATAGCACTGATAAATGCATCTTGTCCACCAGTGTCCTGAACCTGCAGCTCTGTGAGCTTTGCCACAGGGCAGACGACGCTGATGGTCACCTTTGGAACAAGAGGGGATGACAAGTGGTGCACATAAAGTGCCGCAGAGTCGTACAGCGAAATTTCAGGCAAAACCTGGACCGCGCCTGGCCTTATTCCTGACAGTGGAGTGCTGTGGTATAGTCCATTAGCGTAGTCAAGTTTTAAGAGGATGAGCGATGTTGCTTGTATTTTTATGAGAGAATCCAAGATTTGGAAAACTGTTTTCATTGTTTAGATGGGGACAGCCTATCCACTTGAGTAGTCATGAAAAGTGTGGAGTCAAAGCAACTTTCAAAGATTTTTCATGCTTGTGGATATTTTTTAATGGGTGTCCCAGTTCATATGGCCAAAAAGAAATAACATAGTATTTCAAATCACCATACCGCAGTATTTCAGTTTTTGAATAATTTAGGTTGATGTTATTCCACCCCATCCATCTCTCAATGGCTATGAGGCAGGTGTTGTGGTTTGACGTTCCTCAGGACTTCCTAGCTTGAGAACAGTAACGTTTACATCTTCAGCTACCTGCACTAGCTGATATCTCTGACTACCTTATTATGACTACAACCAGTATGAGCCCTTGATTGTGAGCATAAAAAATCCTTTATCAAGAGGCAACAGATATGAAGATTTCACAACGGTCACATTAAGCACCAGTAATAAGATCTTAAAATTATGTAGAAAACATTAGCATTTATTAAATAATATCCCAGCTTTGAAAGGTGAACTAATATACCTACTATCACCTATTGCAGAGCTAAGACTATAAGAAACCATTTATGCCTCAGTTATGCTGTGTCTATACCTGTAGGGAGTGCAATGTTTGCTGCTTTGTGTTGAACAAAGAATTTGATTTTTTTGTGTGATTCCTCTAGGATGATACAAATTAAAACAAGTTTATGTAGTGATCTATACATTTGAAGGACAATACGATTGTCTTATCAAGCCACCTATCATGTCATATCCTGCCTCCCAAAATTAACAAATACGTTTCTACCATATATTGCAACAATGCCCCAAGTAGGATGTTAGCTGACTCATATACTTTTTATTTAAACTGGTATTTTGTCTCTCTGCTATTTATGTAAGGAGGCTTGTACTTTATGTCTTTTTCGTATTGACACATTGTTGGCAATGTGACTCAGTATGAGCAAATTTATTTTAAATTTGTACATGATATAATTAGAAGTTGGGCTAATGACATCATTGGCATGACATTTGTATATTTGACTTTATGCCCCCAGATGGGGGTATTTAAATGAGGATTGTAGGACTGAGCCATGATCGTTTATGTCATTCTCTAATGAAATGTATCATATTGTTGTATGATTAATTTCGGCTTCATTATTATATGAAGTTTTTACACTAAGTTGATGATATATGGAAGCAGTGAATGAATTATCAGAATTGTAATTAGAAACTGATTGATTGCTTGGTATGCTCGTTTTTTAAAATTATTGACGGTTTGAAAATATGACCTTTTTTATTTCACCTCTACCATAGGTGTAAATTTAAATGAGTCAATTGTACCTACACCAAATGCTTAGATGTGGATTGTGCATATTTTTGTCTGTAATTGTTCATGATTTCACTCATCCTAGTGTACAGTGTTTACATATCCCTGCTATTGGTACGGACATTAACATGTGCATGTAAATTTGTTTTTAGTAGTGCTTTTAGTATGTAAGATGTAGTCTATTATCTGTATGTGTAGAAATGTAATTTACTTTTTATTCTTATTAAACAATCCTAAAGAAGTTCTATTTGTTGAAAAGCAACAAAAGGCATTGACTGTGCCATTATGTTTGATGTGGTAAATAATAAAGAAAAACATTAATCTGAAACTGGTGCATTTGATTGTCTTACTACAGACTATAATCTACAGTGTGCTTTACCCCAGTCGGATTTATGTATTTTTTCTGCACTCTCTATGGAATCTGACTAAAAAAAATAAATTAAGAAAACTAAACATTAACATCAAATATACAAAATCATTCTAAAATTCATTGTTGTCTCGCCATGTTGTATCCATTTTTTAAATGATCACGCAGATTTCTACATGACTCAGAAATTACAACAACAAAACAACTTCACTAATACTTCTTTAATTACATAGTTTTACTGTTTTTACGTGGTATAAATAGTGGTAAAAGTGGTAAAAGTGGTACTCACTCTATCAAAGTATAAATGTTGATACTACAAGGATGCAAACTTGTCACCTGCGTGTCACACAAAAGCAGCAATAACAAGGCTATTGTCTTAACCTTTTAGAGGGTACATGTCAAAGAATAATTTAGGTGTGCAAATATGCAACTCACTATTATAAATTCCACATCCTGATCCATAGAATTAGCATTCACAGAATCAGGATAAATGTACTTTTAGGATTCTTGTAAAGGTGTGAAAAATGCAGTCATGACAGATGTTCCTTTGTGGTAAATTCATGATTAGTTGAATGAAAGGGAGAATCAGGTAGAAGGCAGAAAACACTACAAAGTGGTCAAAACTATTGTGGTGTGCATGTAAAGATCCTGGCTTTAAAATATTTATATTTATCCACATAATTGTTTGCCATTTTGTTTTGCAGATATTCATAGTTAGTGTCTTCTGAAAAAAAGGATGTTGCAACAAACATATTTCCACATGAATTTAACTGACAAAAGTAAGATTGCACATTAATGCCCGTGGGTTTTAGTGCTATTGGAAGTCACGTGTAATGTATCACTCAATTGCAGTGCTCATGAAGACATTTGTATAGTAGTACAAATACATGCATATCCGCAGCTGCACTGTGTAAATTTGACCATTTCTTTTACACCTCCCTGCTTATTAGTCTGCCTACCTCTTAGTCCTGCAGTCATGATTCACAGCATTGAGAATTGTCCCTATAGTTACAAATAAATACAAACAGAAAAATAGTTGGCTTTCTGTCTGCATTTATTTATACAGAATCTGTAAATGCTGATGTCATCAATTTACCTCTCCTGATAATCATGAAAATTGAGCTCTGACCAACATATGTGCAAGACACATTTTCAAACCCTCATACTTTCTATCCCAGATTGATATACTGAAGAAAAGACAGAACAAACTGTTACTGTCAAGCAAATAACTACTTTCCCACTACCTATTTAAATGTTACAATTCCTATGGAGAAATGTGAACATATGCACAATTAATAAAAACCTTTACAATGTTTTTTCACTATCAGCTATCATCTGATAGTCCACTGAACAAGAGTTAATTAATATCATCAATCTGAAACCTAATACATTTTTATTTATTTATTTGGAGGCCAAAAAGCCTCTGAGTGACTTACACAAAACACTGTGTGGAGCATAAATCACTGCCATTAGTCATGAATACCTTAAAGTATAGTTTGAGAGCACAACAAAATCAGCACTATTGGATCCAAGCAATTCTCACCGTAATGTAGAATCGACCGAAGACATAGGATCCATCAGCAGAGAACAGCTGCTTCATATAAACATATAACTCAGTATTCCAAACTGGATGTGAGAATATGAAACAAGACTTCACATTTCAAAGGATATGAACAGCTGCCAGAGACAAGAGGAAGAATGAAGTGAAGTTTAAGAAGCCTTTCTTAGTTCTTTTTGAATGCAGGTAGGGAGGTAGAGGTGCGATAGTCATGCAAAATAGAACTCCAGACGTTTGGAGAACAGCCAGACAAAGATCCATTCAAATTGCATTTCTTTTATCAAAATAATTTCAACTAAAAGGGTGCTGAACTGCAAAGTTGCTGAGAAAGAACTTCAGCGTCTTGTCCTAGTGATCAGCATGTAAGAGTTTACACACCAAGAACACACTCAGCCAGTGAAGAGATTGCAGAACAGAAGTAGCAGGTGATCCTCAAGATCAGATGAACTAGAGTGAGGTGAATTTTACGAATACCACTCTCTGCCTCTCCAATAAACGAAACTAGCCACCATTTAGTTATCTGTTAGACTAGTATGACTTAACTCTTGTTTGTCACAAATGGTAGCCCCAGTATATATTAAAATAGGTCAGATCTCAGATTGCTCATGAAGTTGTTCACCCTAGTGTCCTGAAAAACCTGGATCACAAATTGAGCACCTCAGGTAGTAACTGCTCCCTTTGAATCATTGCCTGGAAGTTCCTGACTCAACAAAAGAAAGAACTGTTCATCAGATATTCGCGGGAGCACCCACAGGATGTGCAGGTCCAACACACTCAATCTGCAAACCTCTGCTCTAAATGTTGAAAAAGTACTTAGTTTTCATCTTAGTTTTCCATCTGATCATTAGAAAGCTGTATCCATGTGTGTATACTATTTTGTTGAACTCTGAAGAAACAGTTAATTAAATTAAGGGGTTAATTATGAGCCAGACAGAGTAGTAGATAGTACCCTGCATGATTTCAAGGTGACAAAGTGCAGGTTTGTTCTCAATAAATGCACTTTTTCTACAAGGAAATTTCTTGATTATTAGTACACAGGGTGCAGAGTCACATCCTGTGTTTTCTTTTCTGTTTCCACATAGGAGAATTCCAATGTGGACACAAGCCCAGGATCAGGGTAACACATAAAAAAACATAAGCTAATAATTTTGGGCGGTGCAGCTGGAATTGAGAAATATGATCCACTGTCATACATGTCAGGCAACAGTCATAGGACCCAAATGCTGCCTGAAATGTCCCACTCCCAAAAGTGCAGTCCTGTCTATTAGTACAAAATGTATATTATTATTCAATTAATATTACCATTTTATTTCATTTTTAGATGTGTTGAGGCTAACTTAGAAAGGCATGGAATAGTATGTAAAAGAATACTACAAGAGTGCTACTTTATGTATTATAAATTGCTTTGTGAGTATGACCCACAACTACTTGCATTTACTGCATATTTGTGTGTCAATCTCCATCATTTGACATAAGGAACAAAGAACAGCTTTTTGCCTTATGCTTTATTATTTTCTTAATTTTTAAGTCTGGATGGACAGCAGGTTGTGTGTGAGCCCTTATACTGCCAATACACACCACACAAAAATACACAAAATGTAAATATATAACACATATAAAACATAAATGTATAACATTTTGGGATGAACTTTGGGTCAGTCGCCCAGTCAATGGTTCATGTGGGAAAGGCCCTTTTGCTCAATGGGCTGTTTGTCACTTTTAGGCATAGCCAACAGCATGCTGTGGATGTTCCTGTAAGCTTTTTCATTTGTGATATGTATTAAATAGTTCCTAGTGAAATCATGATTTAATTCATTTGTTTTAATGCAGTAGACACTAAAAAATGGTTACCTGCAGAAAAGGACAACTGCAGTGTGTGTCCTCTTCCTTCAGACTAGAACTACTTGCCACTGGCACGTTCAACGAACCTCCAACTGTTTGTGCCAGGCTCCATAGCATTCAGGACCATCCCAATCTGGCTGCCATACATACACACTATGTGAGCCTAGTTACACAAAAGTATGATGGCCATATAGGAGCCCACAACCTTCAGGCTGACACCATAGCTGCTGATAGTAGCTTTGCGATTGAGTGGCTGTCTAATCAGGGCAGGCTTTAGGGTGGGTGACTGGTGCAGCTGCATGTGGTGTTGAGTTTGGGGGGGGGCACTGTATTTAGAAATAACTTATGGGTTCCTTGTGTGTCCAGCAGTTTTCATGCAACAATAAGAATGCCATGGTAGCTATGGTGATTAATGTTCCTGCTGGAGAGAGATCAAACATTTGTCTAGTGGCAGTTTTGTCTCCTCATAAAAAATGCGTAGGGTTGCTTTGTCTGATTCAAAGAATGTGTGCCATGCAGATCACAGAAATGTATCTTATGTTGGTAGCTAAGGTGGGTTACTGCTTTTGCCACAGAGATCCTTTTGTTACTTGCAGTTCCTAACTACAATCATAACAAAGCACATGAACTTATGAACTGTCATTACAGAACTTAATGCAAACTACATGTTATAGGCTAGAAAAAAAAAAAATTCCCTAGTTTTTCATTGTCCTAGTTTTGCTAAAAAGGGTTTTTCATGGGCGTGGGGGAACCTAAAAAAGCCTCTCAGACTGGGCGTCAACAGCGCTAAAGTCAACCTGGAAGTGAATTCAAGGACTTTTTGTAAGAAAGTAGATTATTAGTAGGTGGGGTATTCACCCTTGGTTGGTAATATCACCACAATCTCAAATTTCCCAACTAAAAAAGAGATGACCCACAGGGCGGAGGCGTGTGATGACCAAGGTTCGAGATGGACTGTTCTCATGAGCAGCAGGGTCAGTACTGTTTTGTATTAGGTGCAATTTAGTCTAAGGTGGCAAAGTGGGTGAAAAACAATAGGTTGGAAGTATAGGTTTTTGAAATTTGTGTCATTTGTTTTCGCATGATGATGTGAAATTAACCCCTCGGGTGCCCAGGATGGAACGGTTACGTCCTCGATTGCACAGCGCGGGTGCCAAGGATGTAACATTACTTCCTGCTATGGGCCCTTGGGGGGAGCGCTAGCGCTCCGCTGATGGCCAAGCACCCCCATCCCCTGGGCAGGGATGGAAGGAGAATCGCTTCCCGCTTCCACCCCCCCCAGGATTCCCCTGTGGCATCTGATGATGTCAGCGCGCGATCGTGCACTGACCTTATCAGAGGCTGCCCCCTCCAATCACATGGAGAGGCGAGAGAAGCATCAAAGGAAAGGAAAGGCCTTTCCTTTTCTTTGATGTATCTCTCAGCATTTCTACTGCCCGATCGCGATGCGATCAGGCAACAGACATGCACACTAGACATCAGGGAGTTTTATTTTTTTGTATTTACTTATAAGGGGAACGGCCCCTTAGGTAAGCGCTGCTCCCTAGGGGGGCAAATTATTTTACGCCGATCTCTGCTCCCCTGGGGGCAGATTGACCTATTTAAATTAGGCCTATATGCTCCTGGGGAGCAGAAACCTCTAGACACCAGGGATACATTTTTTTAAAATTAATTTTATGTTTTACACCTGGGGAGCGACCCCTTAGGCAAGGGTCACTCCTCTGGGGGGGCAAGTTCATTTAAGGCCCTTTCTATTAGGCACATCTGCCCCTGGGGGGCATAAACCACTTAGGCACCAGGGATTGGTGCGCATGTTTTGTTTGGGGGGCTGCCCCTTGGGAAAGGGTTGCTCCCCACGGGGCACATTACTGTTCGCCATTTCTGACCCCCTTTGGGGCAGAGCGGCCTATTTTTGTTAGGCCCATCTGCCCCTAAGGGGGGCAGAAAGCCCACCCAGAGACCAGGGAAGATTTTTTTTCAACAAAAGAGGGTGGGGGTATGGCCATACCCACATTCCAAATAAATGGGGACAAAGTTGTTCTGCCCACCGGTGGGCAGATGAGGCAAAAAACCCTGATCCACTCCCCAGGGGCAAAAAGCCTACTAGATGCCAGGGAATTTAAAAAAAAGAAAAAATAGTGGGGTGGTGGCTACCAACCAGTATGGGCATGGTTATGCCCCCACCTCAACTGAAGGGGCTAAAAGTCTTTCAGCTCTCCCCCTGTACACTAAAACATCTTATCCCACAGCAAGCAAGAGGACATTTGATTATTTTGGGTTTTGGTTTTACATTTGGGCCATGAGGGCTTGTCTAACTCTCAAAATCGTCTCACTTGGAATGGTGAGGACTGCACTTTTGGGACTTTGGGACGCTGCCAGGTAGAAAAATCCACAAGACCTCAACACATCTGAAACCTAAACATCTGGGTGAGTCCTGGGTGGTGTGCTTCACAGGCACCCAGCACCATTTTCTTACCCACAATGCCCTGCAAACCTCCAACTTTGCTGGAAATCAAACATTTTCCCACATTTTTGTCATGGACCCTTATGGAATATGCAGGAATCCACAAAGTTCCTACCACCAGCATTTTTGCATTTTTATCCGGAGATGCTGGGTAGAGGAAAGTTTGTGGCTCCCCTCAGATTTCAGAACTTTGCAGCACCGAAATGTGAGGAAAAGGTGTTTTCTTGTGCCAAATTTTGAGGTTTGCAAAGGATTCTGAGTAACAGAACCTGGTGAGAGCCCCACAAATCACCTCATTCTGAATTCCCCTGGGTGTCTAGTTTTAAAAAATGTACAGGTTTGCTAGGTTTTTCCAGGAGCCAGATGAGCTAGAGGCCAAAATCCACAGCTAGGCACTGTGCAAAAAACAGGTCAGTTTCTTTGGGAAAATGTTATGTGTCCACGTTGTATTTTGGGGCATTTTCTGTCGCTGGCACTAGGCCTAGCCGCACAAGTGAGGTACCATTTTTATTGGGAGACTTAGGGGAACGCTGGGTGGAAGGAAATTTGTAGCTCCTCAGAGATTCCAGAGCTTTCTGTCACCGAAATGTGAGGAAAAAGTTTTTGTTTTTTGCCAAATTTTGAGGTTTGCAAAGGATTCTGGATAACAGAACCTAGTGAAGGCCCCACAAGTCACCCCGTCCTGGATTCCTCTAGGTGTCTAGTTTTAAAAAATGCACAGGTTTGGTAGCTTTCCCTAGGTGCCGGCTGAGCTAGAGGCCAAACACCACAGCTAGGCTCTTTCCAAAAAACACATCAGATTTCAATGTGAAAATGTTATGTGTCCATGTTGTGTTTCCTGTCGCAGGCATTAGGCCTGCCCACGCAAGTGAGGTACCATTTTTATTGGGAGACTTGGGGGAACACAGATTAGAATAACAATTGTTATTGTCCCTTGCCTTTCTCTACATTTTTCCCTTCCAAATGTAAGACAGTGTGTAAAAAAGAAGTCTATTTGAGAAATGCATCGTAATTCACATGCTAGTATGGGGAACCGGGAATTCAGAGAAGTGCAAATAACCACTGCTTCTCAACATCTTATATTGTGCCCATTTTGGAAATACAAAGGTTTCCTTGATACCTATTTTTCACTCTTTATATTTCACCAAATGAATTGCTGTGTACCTGGTATACAACGAAAACCCATTGCAAGGTGCAGCTCCTTCACTGGCTCTGGGTACCTAGGGTCTTAATGAACCTACAAGCCGTATATATCCCCGCAACCAGAAGTGTCCAGCAGACATAACAGTATATTACTTTTGAAAATATGGCATGGCATGAAAAAGTTACAGAGTAAAACGTGGAGAGAAATGGCGGTTTTTTTCAGCTCAATTTCAATATTTATTTATTTTTGCTGTTATTTTCTGCAGGAAAACCTTGTAGGATCTACACAAATGACCCCTTGCTGAATTCAGAATTTTGTCTACTTATCAGAAATGTTTAGCTGTCCGGGATTCAGCATTGGTTTTGCACCCATTTCAGTCACTAACTGGAAGGAGGCTAAGAGCACAAAAAATAGTAAAAATGCGGGTTGTCCCAGTAAAAAGCCAACATTGTGTTGAAAAATGTGGTTTTCTGATTCAAACCTGCCTGTTCCTGAAAGCTGAGAAGATGTTGATTTTAGCACCGCAAACCCTTTGTTGATGCCATTTTCAGGGAAAAAACCACAAGCTATGAGGGACTAAGCGCAAACTGCCCAAAATAGCCAAAAAACAGGCCTGGCACCTGAGGGTGAAAAGGCCTGGTAGCGAAGGGGTTAAAGCAAAATTCATTGTACTGACGTGAAATGCAAATCCATTGTTTTGTGCTATAATTGAAGGCAAAATCACATCAATTTTGGCATGAGGGTGCATTCAAACAAGAGAACTGCAAATAACAGCTGTCTGTGTGTTTTTGTTCCTGTACATTTGCTGTCAATTTTACTGCAAATTGTAACATTCGCTGTAACTGTTTACAGTTGATGGTGCATGAATACAAGAAGTTGCATAATATTGTCAATTTATGGGAATTTTGCTTAACATGATTAACACAAAATTCCTGAAATTGCACTGGTGTAATTAAAATTTTGCCCAGGCCTTTTTGAAATACTCCCCCAAGCAATTGCCAGTGTTTAGACCCTGAGCAGCACCATAGCCAACTCCAGCTTTGCTGTTATTCTCTAGTTGATGTCACTCAAAACCTCTTGATAAAAATTGGTCTTAGTTTTTCACTGCTACCCATCTCTAATTCTATTGGGCAGATTACTAAACTGTCACCCAGTATAGCACAGCAGGCAAAAAGTCTGCACTGCGTGACAGAGCACCACATTTACAAACATATGTCTCTCTCATGCCCTCTCCCTAGCACCAGTGTGGATTTTAGCTGCTGTGTACCACACACACACACATACCTTTATGCCATACTACAAGAATGTGTGCATGAGTCTAGCTTAGCTTTTGTACTGGAGGGGTACCCTTCCAGTACAAAATACTATGGCTAGACAACTTATAAGACGTTCTTGCTTTGTATGTGTGCTGAACAGTGCAGCACACATTAAAAAAAGGAGAAATAAAACATTTCTTCTTTTAACGCCTGGTTTCACAAGAAGTTATTTTTTGACCCAAAACTCTGGCTCACATTTTTAGTAGATAGGGTTTTGCATCAAAAGGGGTGTCTACATGGGATTGTCCATGTAACGCCTCCTCGACACTCAGTAATGAAAAGAAGCGCTTTGTGGTACTTGGGGCCATATTTATACTTTTTGACGCACAACTTTTAATGCCGGCTAACGCCATTCCAAAGCGCCATGCGGGCGCCTTATTTATTGAATGACATTAGCCGGCGCAGCTGACTGGTGTGCGTAAAAAAAAAAGACTCACACCAGGCAGCGCCGGCGTAGGGGAAAATGGAGCTTGGGCGTCAAAAAATGGTGCAAGTCAGGTCTGAGGCAAAATTTTGGCCTCAACCCGATTTGCGCCATTTTTTTTTTTTACGCCCAACCCCCATTGAAATGACTCCTGTCTTAGCACAGACAGGAGTCATGCCCCCTTGCCCAATGGCCATGCCCAGGGGACTTATGTCCCCTGGGCATGGCCATTGGGCACAGTGGCATGTAGGGGGGCACAAATCAGGCCCCCCTATGCCACAAAAAAAAACTTTAAAAAAATTACCTGAACTTACCTTAAGTTCCCTGGGATGGGTCCCTCCATCCTTGGGCGTCCTCCTGGGGTGGACAAGGGTGGCAGGGGGTGTCCCTGGGGGCATGGGAGGGCACCTCTGGGCTCCTTCCGAGCCCACAGGTCCCTTAACGCCTGCCCTGACCAGGCCTTAAAAAATGACGCAAAAGCAGCTGGACGCCATTTTTTAAGGCCCGCCCACTCCCGTGCGTCATTTTTGCACGGGAGTTTAAATAAGGCGCACATGCCTTAGAGTCATTTTTTAGAAGGGAACGCCTACCTTGCATATCATTAACGCAAGGTAGGTGTCCACGCAAAAAAATGACGCAAACTCCAAGATCTTTGGCGCTAGACGGGTCTAACACCAAAGTATAAATATGGAGTTAGCTTTGCGTCGGATTTGCGTAAAAAAAAAACGACGCAAATCCGGCGCAAACAGAGTATAAATATGCCCCTTGGTGTTACTTTTAGTCGATTTCCAGTGCAAAACTTGTATTGCACTGGAAAGTAAATAATTAAAAAAACATTGTGTACGGGTTTGCCTCACTTTTATGAAACAAACCCAACACAAAATGTTCTTAAATCACCTCCCATATGATCTAATCAGGACTCAAAATACGAACTACACCTATTGGCTCTACCGGTGGCTATTTTTTAGATCTCTGGAGGGTTTTTTAAATCGAGCCATATTACAATTTCCACCGATCGTAAAGCTTGATAACGTGCAAAGAACGGAAAGCATTGAGAGTCAGAGAATGAGAGTAAGTGAGAGAGAGAAAAAGAGAGGGAGGGAACGAAGAGAGAGAGAGGTAAACGGAGAGAAAGCTAAAGAGAATTTAACAGAGAGAGAAACGGAGCTGGAGGCTGCGTGCTTGCGAGAGAGGCGGAAAGGAGAGAACGGAGGTGCTTTCGAGATACATGGAGGCCAAAAATCAGTTGCCAAGGCCCTTACGATGTTGCAAATGGCATCCAACCGCATTCAAGGGAGTACATCTATTTATACACACGGCAATGTAAGGAGCCTGTACAAAGGAATTTACTCTAAAAAATATCCCGTCTATTGACGGACTCGATCGATTAAGGAGTAAAATACCATATTTTCTTTATAAAAAAAAGATTACAACTAGGGATTTTTGAAACACAAAATGAACTAATGCTAAAAAAGGCAGCTACATTTCTTTCCAGCATATCAAAGTTCAGCATATACATTAATGCACGCATGAACACATCTGTACATACTGAGGCTGCACTTGCACGCCAGGGGAAAGTTTTCAGCAGTGCATTACACACAAGAGCAAGCAGCAGATTGGTTAAGATTACTCCGACATCCTGGACCAGTCTGGAAGCTGTAATATCTTCATGTTTGCTGTCAAGGCCTGTCACCCCTGCTGACCAGCAGGGACACCACGGCAAGCCACATTACTCAATCAACTTTAAGTGTTATAAATACTGAGCTCCATAAAAAAGTACAACGTAATGATGGCTTAAACAAAGCCAATTCATCATTCCTGCTGCACACACATCATTTCCCTCAGGGTGACCAGCCAACCAACAACGAACCGTGCACAGGCCAGTTGCTGATTGCATCTCTCTACATGAAATTTGACTTTTAGCTTTTCCCCCTCCAAGCACCCACCCCCGGAAATAAATCCATGCATCAAACACAGCTCAGTTACCAGAGTCGGTTTTGTAGTACTTGAGTCCATGAATTTTCCTCACAGGGATAGAAAGGGAAACTCTTTAATTCAAAGGTCAAACGGGGGATGTTTCTTTTAACCCAGTAGACCGTGGCTGTGGCCTTTAAATATATCATCGTTTTTCCTCCAACAGTTGTTCTACTTTTAGACAGATGAGGGTCTACCACATTCATTTGTTTTGGTAATTATTTAATTTGTGATTAGGCCGCAAAAAAGGCATAATTTTAGAGTGTGTTTGAGTAGTATTCAAAAATAAATCAATACCAAAATGGTGGCTTACTAAATATCCTCTTGAAAGATGTCAATCTGTGTGTTTTTGTTCTATATGAGGCAGCTTTCATTATCTCTTCTAGGGTAAGGGTTTGTTCAGGCAGCATAATAGACATGGTAGGTTTCCTCACATTATTGTGTGCATTATGATTGGTGCCAGAGAGGGTGTTGAGAATGTAAACGATGGCACACTACCCTAATTGAATGTCTTCGGTGGATTACCTGGAAGGAAGCATATGAGAAATGCATCACTCTTTAGTAGGTAAACATTGACTAACATTTGTTTCCACGTTAGTGGTCATTCGTAGTGACATATTTTAAACCAGGATTTCTCCAGTTTTTCCTTCGAATTATTCTCAAAATTATTTGCAGCAGTTAGGCAATACATTTTTCATAAACCTAGCTTGACCTTACATTTTGGAGTGTAACCACATTGCTTTCTTGGGACATTGAACCTTGTACACCTTCATCACCTTCTTACGAGTAAGTCTTGTACTTAGCCAAGTCTACTAAAGGGCAATACAAGGATACCTCATGTCAGAGGGCCCTTCCAGGGGGCCACAGAGCACACAGGGGTCAGGCGCGGCCCGTCCTTTAGGGCGGAGGAGCCTCCCCCCCCCACCTTTTGCCCCTCAACAAAGGTCAGCCTGACAGACACTCTTCATTTTCAGCTCAGACAGCCAGGAGTGAGACATGCGCGATTTGCGCAGACTCCTGGCTGCCTGAGCTGAACTTTGCTGGGCTGAGGAGGTCACAGCTCCTATAGGCGTGACCTCCTTTCCTCAGCAAAGGTGCCTCGCCTGGGTGACGAGGAAAGCGTCACCCATTGACTTCGACCTGGGTGCTTCAGGTTTAAGCCCTGAAGCGCCCAGGGCGAAGGGCAATCAGTGACACTTCGTCATAGAGTGGGGTCAGCAGTCTCACTGACCCCATCCTACTCTGTGACGAGGTTGGGACTGCTGCCTTCCCTCATTAGCTGACCTAAGGTGAGCCAGTGAGGGAAGGCAGCAGTCTCTACCCTCCTGGGACCTCGAGGCTGAAGGTAAGTTTTGTGTGTGATGTTTTAAAATTAATGTTTGGTGCATGCTGCATGTTTGAATGTTATGAGTGCTAATGGATGTGCGTGCATGAGTGTGTGTAATCTTTTAAAATTAATGTTTGGTGCGTGCGTGCATGTTTGAATGTTATGATGTGTGAAAGAATAAGTGTGTGTGTGTGTGTGTGGTTTTAGCCTGCCCCCCTCCCTCCTAAAGTTGCCGGCCGCCACTGACAGGGGTTACTGGGCCCGACCATGGTGGTTGAAACCTTTTACTCCTAATGTCCCGGGACTTGACCTACTAGGGATCCTGAGCAACTGGGACAAGTACCATTCTTCACTTGAGTCTCAGTGGTAGCTATGGGCGAGCAGTAAAAGGATACTCGGGGTAAGTGAAAGATACAAATAAGTGAACACGACTCATAAATCAAAGGACACACAGTACAAACAGTAAACTGATGTCCAGTCAAATACTTACTTTTGTAAGAAAAATAATTATTTTATTTCTCACTCTACACATGCAAAGGAATTCATAAGCAAGAACCTAATCCCCTTGAGATTAGGGCACTGGTCATTAGGCAAATCCCTGTCCCAACCTCTATTGTATAACTTGGTAAGGGTTATTCCCTGTTCACTGGTGGCCACATCCAGGGAATGATCACTAGCAGGCCGAACTCATGAGTTCCTCATTGTCTTATTAGGATTTCAAATATGCCTATGGTTCTGCTGCACTATTTGCAGCAAGTCCCCTGGGGTCCCAAAGGCCCAGTTCCACTTTTACATGCTCTCACAGTATTGACGCATTCAGCAGTGCAGCGGGTGCCCTCTCCATGTGTGCTCCCAAGACCCGACCCTATTCAGCAACGTCGACATTCTCTCAATGCACACAGCAGCTCCTGGCAGGGGCAGGCCCCAGACTGCAAACAGTGCTGCTGGTTCCTTCCAGCAATCGGAGTTGCTCCTGCTTGGCAAACACAAGATAAGTCACCTTTTCCCTAAGGGGGCTTGTGCATGGTCAATTTTCTGGCTCCCAAATGGAGCTCCCACAAGAGTGCAACGTCCTTGGCGGCATCTGGCAGTCCTCAAAGAATCCATCAGGTGTAGTTCACTGTTTGTGAATGTGTCCCACCAGTCACAGCAATCCTCTTTTTGTCCGCGCAATGACCCAAACTCTCTGCAGCCTCACCTGGCATATGGGGACATACAGGTTGTCGGGTTACCTAGGGTCAGACACAGACTCCTCTTGTATGATCACCCTCCCTATGGTGGCCACTCCTGCTATTTGGGGTTGCCGATCTCAGCAAGCAGTCTCATGCTCCTAGCACAAATAAGTTCAACTGTGCCCCCCCTTCCAGGATACGGGGTCACAACAGTAAGGGAGTGTGTAGGAGGCTGGCTTGGCTTGTAGTGGGTACCAAGGGGTACTTACACTCTGTACCAGGTCCAGTTATCCCTTATTAGTGTAGAAGAGGTGTTTCTAGCAGCTTAGGCTGATAGAAGGTAGCTATAGCAGAGCAGCTTAGGCTGAACTAGGAGACATGCAAAGCTCCTACTATACCACTGGTGTCATATGCACAATATCAAAAGAAAACACAAAACACAGAAATACTAAAAATAAAGGTACTTTATTTTTATGACAATATGCCAAAAGTATCTCAGTGAGTACCCTCAGTATGAGGATGCCAAATATACACAAGATATATGTACACAATACCAAAAATATGCAGTAATAGCAAAAGGAAGTAATGCAAGCAGTGTAAAGTTACAATAGATTGCAATAGGAGCACATAGATATGGGGGCAACAGAAACCATATACTCCAAAAGTGGAATGCGAACCATGAATGGACCCCAAACCTATGTGAGCATGTAGAGCGTCGCTGGGACTGTAAGAAAACAGTGAGGGTTAGAAAAATAGCCCACCCCAAGACCCTGAAAGGTAGGTGTAAAGTACACCTACTACCCCCAGAGAGCACAGAAGTCGTGATAGGGGGATTCTGCAAGGAAAACCAACACCAGCAAAGCAACAACAGTGGATTTCCGGACCTGAGTACCTGTGAAACAAGGGGACCAAGTCCAAGAGTCGCAACAGTGTCGAGAGTGGGCAGATGCCCAGGAAATGCCAGCTGAGGGTGCAAAGGAGCTGCCACCGGATGGAAGAAGCTTGGTGTTTTGCAAGAACGAAGAGTACTAGATACTTCCCCTTTCGAGGATGGATGCTCCACGTCGTGAAGAAGCTTGCAGAGGTGTTCCCATGCAGAAAGACTGCAAACAAACCTTGCTAGCTGCAAGGGTTGCGGTTACGGTTTTTGGATGCTGCTGTGGCCCAGGAGGGACCAGGATGTCGTCACTTAGATGAGGAGACAGAGGGGGCGCCCAGCAAGTCATGGAGCCCTCACAGAAGCAGGCAGCACCCGCAGAAGTACCAGAACATGCACTTAGAAGAGGATTGAACCGGAGTCCACCCGAAGTCAGAAAAGGGAGTCCCACGACGCCGGAGGACAACTCAGAAGGTTGTGCACTGCAGGTTAGAGTGTCGGGGACCCAGGCTTGGCTGTGCACAAAGGAAATCCTGGAAGAGTGCACAGGAGCCAGAGCAGCTGCAAATCACGCGGTACCCAGCAATGCAGTCTAGCGTGGGGAGGCAAGGACTTACCTCCACCAAACTTGGACTGAAGAGTCACTGGACTGTGGGAGTCACTTGGACAGAGTTGCTGAGTTCCAGGGACCACGCTCGTCGTGCTGAGAGGGGACCCAGAGGACCGGCGATGCAGTCTTTTGTTGCCTGCGGTTGCAGGGGGAAGATTCTGTTGACCCACAGGAGATTTCTTTAGAGCTCCTGGTGCAAGAAGGAGGCAGGCTACCCCCAGAGCATGCACCACCAGGAAACAGGCGAGAAAGCCGGCAGGATGAAGCGATACAAGGTTGCAGTAGTCGCCTTTGCTACTTTGTTGAGGTTTTGCAGGCGTCCTCAGCAGTCAGCGGTCGATCCTTTGGCAGAAGGTGAAGAGGGAGATGCAGAGGAACTCTGGTGAGCTCTTGCATTCGGTATCTGAAGAATTCCCCAAAGCAGAGACCCTAAATAGCCAGAAAAGGAGGTTTGGCTACCTAGGAAGGAGGATAGGCTAGTAAGAAAGGTAAGAGCCTATCAGAAGGAGTCTCTGACGTCACCTGCTGGCCCTTGCCACTCAGAGCAGTCCAGTGTGCCAGCACACCTCTGAATCCAAGATGGCAGAGGTCTGGGGCACGCTGGAGGAGCTCTGGGCACCTCCCCTGGGAGGTGCAGGTCAGGGGAGTGGTCACTCCCCTTTCCTTTGTCCAGTTTCCCCCCAGAGCAGGGCTGGGGGATCCCTGAACTGGTGTAGACTGGCTTATGCAGAGATGGGCACCATCTGTGCCCATCAAAGCACTTCCAGAGGCTGGGGGAGGCTACTCCTCCCCAGCCCTGACACCTATTTCCAAAGGGAGAGGGTGTAACACCCTCTCTCTGAGGAAGTCCTTTGTTCTGCCTTCCTGGGCCAGGCCTGGCTGGACCCCAGGAGGGCAGAAACCTGTCTGGGGGGTTGGCAGCAGCTGCAGTGAAACCCCGGGAAAGGCAGTTTGGCAGTACCCGGGTTCTGTGCTAGAGACCCGGGGGATCATGGAATTGTCTCCCCAATGCCACAATGGCACTGGGGTGACAATTCCATGATCTTAGACATGTTACATGGCCATGTTCGGAGTTACCATTGTGACGCTATACATCGGTAGTGACCTATGTATAGTGCACGCGTGAAATGGTGTCCCCGCACTCACAAAGTCTGGGGAATTTGCCCTGAACGATGTGGGGGCACCCTGGATACTGCCAGGGTGCCCTCACACTAAGTAACTTTGCACCCAACCTTCACCAGGTGAAGGTTAGACATATAGGTGACTTATAAGTTACTTAAGTGCAGTGGTAAATGGTTGTGAAATAACGTGGACGTTATTTTACTCAGGCTGCACTGGCAGGCCTGTGTAAGAATTGTCAGATCTCCCTATGGGTGGCAAAAGAAATGCTGCAGCCCATAGGGATCTCCTGGAACCCCAATACCCTGGGTACCTCAGTACCATATACTAGGGAATTATAAGGGTGTTCCAGTATGCCAATGTGAATTGGTGAAATTGGTCACTATCCTGTTAGTGACAATTTGGAAAGCAGAGAGAGCATAACCACTGAGGTTCTGGTTAGCAGAGCCTCAGTGAGACAGTTAGTCATCACACAGGGAACACATACAGGGCACACTTATGAGCACTGGGGCCCTGGCTGGCAGGGTCCCAGTGACACATACACTAAAACAACATATATACAGTGAAATATGGGGGTAACATGCCAGGCAAGATGGTACTTTCCTACAGAGTGGAGACCTGTTGCCTCTGTACTGTACTTTTCACATGGCTCAGTTCACATCAGTCCACTCCTGGCATACAGGGATTTCCAAAACGCTCTGGCACACGGGCAGTGACTTAACTGGTGGGCAACCATTCTCCTCACACCTCACTCAGAGAGTCCTCTTGATAGAGGTACTCACTGGACCTCACTCCCTCAAGTGCTCTCATCTTCCTCACAGGGCACACTGGTCTTGTCAAACAGCCAGGTGCTGGTGCTCCAAGCTCTAGAGAAGGTGATCTTGGTTTCCCTGGGTGATGTCCCCTCACCCAGCAGGTAGACAGTCCCCTCACCCAGCAGGTAGACTAGTAGGCCTTTGCGACCAGTCCTGGTCTCAGGCAAAAGTCTTGTAGAGCCTTCCCTTCTAATAGTCCATTTCCAGACACTAAAACATAATTTAGGGTCTTAGTGTTTGAAGTTTTATGCCAGTGTGTGCTGCACAACACTTCACCATTCATGTACTGTACTTGACGTACGCACAGGTACACCCAACACATGCCTTCACTGTGCATCACACTACAGCACTACATCTCTCATGTATCCTCGCAGGCATACATACACTCATTCCATGCACTAAACACACATGCAATACACAGTATTGCGATATCTCGGTACTATACCCTTCCCAGGCACCCATACATCCGATGCAGTCATTACTGCTGTGCTATGCAGTACTCCATAGCTACCTGATGTGGGCTAACTGTGAGCTAAGCACATAGCAACAGAACTTTTTCAAAAGGTGAGTCAGTCTGTAAGCCTCACTCGAGTGACACAGGGTATAAAGGACCTTTTCCCTACTACTGATCACTGCACAGTTTGCTGCCACCACTGTGCTTGTGCTGCTTTACTCTTCGTGAAGACAGTAGCCTTCCACAACTATGAGCATAGCATTTTGGGCACCCCTCCTGGTCCAACAAGACTGCAATCCATCAGACAGGCCTCTGCCATGGCTCACATGTAGGATCTGTGTTTACCTATGACAAAAAATCAGCATTAGGGATCCAGACAACTGTAGTTGGGTACTCAGGGCATGTTGTGTAGCCATTTTAGTTATAGCTCCATGCACGTTAGTATAATACACTAGGCTGCTGTGCACTTTGACCTACATATATTTTATTCAGCTTCACATTGTTATTTTTACAATAACCAGTTTTACGGTCTTGTTTTAATTTCTTCTATCTAACTGTTTTGCTTAGCCCAGCACTGTGTTCTCAAACAACACATATTTGATCACATTGTGCTTCAGTCAAGGCTACGGTTTGGTACATTGCCGGTGAACGTGGTAGAAGTTTAGTCTCCAACATTTGTAGAAAATACACATCTTAACGTAGGGACATTTTCTTAGAACATTAGCTGTGTTATTATAAAAACACTTCTTAGTCCCATTAGACGTCAAGAGGGAGATTCCAGCCAGGGAACCACGATTGTATGCTGATTGCTGAATGCTTCGCTACAGATGCTAACGCAGACTACAGGCCTTTGCTCAGGTAGGAGGGTCGATGTCCTCCCGGGGGAACCTGAAAGGCAGGTTTAGAGCTTAAAATGCTGTGCTCAAATTATGATTCAGATAGAAAACAGTCCATCGATTCTGGTGGCAATATGATAGCGTTTTTCTCATGCTTCACTCTCATCGTCACCATTTTAATATTGTCATGTTGTGTCATTCTGGTTATTGCAGCTCACACTTTGCTATCTAAAATGCAGTTGTTTTATTAAACCAGTCTTTAAAACCTATACTGCCTTCATTGTCATTTATATATAAGACTGAATGTGAATGAGAGAACCGGATGCAACCTGAGTGACCACGACTTCCCTGAGAAGTATGTCATGCGCTCGGCTGCCCAATCATCTCTACCTTTCGGGAGAGACGAGGTATTGCTAGTTAGCTGGAGCAAAACCCGGATTTAGAGTGACAGGTGTCACCCACAGTGGGTCAGACTCAGTCTCCCACATCGTGGACGATCTTGCTGCTCAAAATCCAGTAGTCTCATTAGAATAATGAGAGCCTACGCGACAGCATAAGTAGATGTCTTCAATCATGCAAAGGACTTTTCCGTCCCAACATTTCAAAAATCTCCCTAGTGTGTTTTTGGAGAGCCATCTAGAATGGGCACCGTGGAGGTGAATCTAGAATACATATTAAAATCACTAGGCACCCAGCACCTTTTAAAATGTACACTTTGGAGCAGTCACACAGCAAATGAGATATGATGCATAACCTATTTTTGTATCTCCTATATAACTCAATCACGATCATATGTCCCATATCAAATCTTATTTGTTCCATGTAAACCTTCGTAATTTTACTTTGTTATTTTAAGCCTCTTATCAGCAAATCAGGAGCAGCGATTTCTCCATTTCAACAAAACCTTGCTTCATCTTGCAAATTTCTAATTGTATTTTCTTTGCATCTTTCCATATTCATGTTTTTGTTTTTTGCTCTGTAGTTAAATTATTATGGCAGCTCTTTTATTCAGAATCCGTGAAGTAGGTATAACTTACAATGAGATTTTGACAGTGGGATAAAGTCCTTGGTGAAGCTACATCACAGCAACATGTGTTAATGGTTCAATTTCAAAATATAATTTTGATGACATGAGCATGGGTTCCCAATTCTGTCCCATTAACAAAATATTGGCACACCTTATAGAACGAAGCAGCGGTTTCACTTTAGTGGAGGGTAAAAAATCAGATCGGCGACATGAGATCTGATGCAGAATGGCATCTACAATTTAAAGTTAATTGTGCGGCTCTAATATGGGAATAAGTTGTTATTGCTAATTTCATTTTCATGCTGTAAACCAGTGGTTCCCAACCTGTGGTCCGGGACTCCTAGGGGTCCGCGAAGCCTCTCAGGGCATCCGCGACTGGTTAGAAAATTAAATAATATTAACAGATAAGGACCTCATCGTTCTGTAAAGACTCTGAGCGGGGTCCCCAGATTCCAATAATGATTCAGTGGGGGTCCCCGGGTTCCAGTAATGATAAAGTGGGGGTTCACAGAAGTCAAAAGGTTGGGAACCACTGCTATAAACCACAAAAAGGATCATATCAAACCTGTAGAGAAAGTACTTTACTTGCTCAGAGGGTGGAGAGCATCATGTTCAATGATCTCTGTACTGTCACGAAGCATACTGGGACAGGAACCAGCTCTGCGTCCAAAAATGTTATTCCGACTATGGCTTACACAAGACGCTACAATGGAAATCTGCAAACGTGATCAGAGAGGTTTTAG
This sequence comes from Pleurodeles waltl, assembly GCF_031143425.1. Classification (NCBI taxonomy): domain Eukaryota; kingdom Metazoa; phylum Chordata; class Amphibia; order Caudata; family Salamandridae; genus Pleurodeles; species Pleurodeles waltl. The sequence goes on along the minus strand of NC_090437.1, from coordinate 1,216,262,200 downwards.
ATAGCTGAAACATGCAGTCAAGACCTTTGTTGTCTATGTTGTGGACTGCCCTTAGTCCAAGTCTCAGAAATGAACCAAAATTAATGAGCGTCTGGTAGAAATGAAAAAAATAACATTTTTGGCTTGCCTACCACAGACTTTAATTCTGCTGGCGGACAAGAAGTCTCTGCTTTTTTGATTGAACTCTAATTTCCCAATTACCTCTTTTTTCCCCCCATCCAGCTATAGTAATATAAAGTAATCATATGTTTACATACAGTGTTTTACAAAACTCCTTATCACGTTACTAGATAACAAAAAACAATAAATAAAGTATACAATATAAAGCATAAACTATTTTTTGGTTTACAAGCATTTTTCTGCATTATAACCAAGGTGTCTGTGGCATCACAAAGACATACATGGAAGTCCGATCCTCAAGGCAAGGTTCTGCCTCACTGATCAGACTCTCACAACCCTCACCATTGAATAAGCTGATTTCGTCATTTCTGTGGCAAGTGCACTACTAAGATAGGGATCTGGGTTATGAAACACCCTGGACTCAATCCTCAAGATGAATTAAACTGCACACAATTTGGAAGCATATGAAAACTGAACTTTTCAGATTTTCATGTATTGGAGGTTGCATGCAGCTAATGGTTAGCGACTGTAGAACACAGTGTAGGCTCCACCTCACTGATTAGACTCTAACTACATTCACATTTGAACAAAGCTGATTTCACCTTTTTAACACTTCTCAGTGCTTTGACGAAGCTGAAAGGAGTCCTGCATTGCTCTGCAGAAGTTGTAAGCAAACATACAGAAGCGTATTGTTTAAGGGGTTTACATATGTAAAAGCAGCTTAAGTCAATTACAGTAACCAAACCGGAAAGAAATAGAAAAATCGTACATATTTTTATGTGTTGAAATATGTATCATTCCTCCAATCCTTTGGGGGTAAAAATCAAGCATCCTTATGTTGAAATAATCATGTATCTGTAATTTATCAGCCATACTCTAATGAATTTTATAATACAAAATTATTATTCTTGAAATGCTTCATTTGTACTTCTACAGTAACACCTATTGGTATTCTAAAGAACCTTAAGGATAGGTGGCTTGTAATAAAATAATTTGCACTTTTGTATCTCAATGACCATCTTGCACACGTTAGAAGATTGATGAAGCCCAGTGATGCTCCTGAGCAAACGTAGAATTTCAAAAATTGGAAATTTAAATGGGAATGGAATGCCCTTTAGTAGCCTGTATGGTCCACTGGTCTGTTTGATCTCTTCCTCGCGCTCCCTTTCTGGTTTGCTGTCCATATCCCCTTTAGTATCTTAAGTTCCATCCACATTTCTTAGAAATACAAAGTGTTATTCATTTAATTTTTTTAAATAGAAAGTCAGTAAACATTTTGTAACAGGGAGCATCATTACTTTTCAGCACTGAAATTCTATATCTAAATGTCCGAGCAACCCTGTTCCACTTAAATAGAATGATTACTGTGGCTTCTGTAGAGGATTTCATAGCCTCATCCCCTGTGCCCACTCGTGCTCGGAAAGGTAATTTGTCTTGTAAATTGCAGAGACCACAGTCCCAGAAAAAAACAGCATTAAAGTACAATTTGAAGAAGGAGCTGCATATTCTTATTACTAACTTTTTCCATAGGTCACTTGCAGACAAAGCCTTACATTTTCTAATAATGTCAAAGGCCTGTGTCAAAAATCTGTCACACAATGACAAAATTATCTTAAGTATTGTTGCAGTACCCTTCCCCAGGTTAATTTCAGCCCCGGAGCTCCATCCCCTGGGGCTCAGCCAAATATGGAAACAGGGAGAAGGGGCCATGCATTATCCTCCCCGGGCAATTTTAGCCCTAGAGACCCCACTCCTGGGACCTGACCGTGTTTGCAAATGGGAGGGGGGCCTCATGGCCCCCCATCACTGAGCCATTAATTGCCCTGGTGATCCCATGCCCTAGGGCTGGCTAAGGCTATGTCCTGGGAGTGTACAGCCTTGAGACATATAGGTTTGTCTACCTGGGTAGGTGTGGGCACAGAACCCTTGTTTGGTCTCGCTTGGCGGGATCAATTTCAAATCTCCAGCCAAGCGAGCAAACACAAAGGGGGTTATTACAACTTTTGAGGAGGTGTTAATCCGTCCCAAAAGTGACGGTAAAGTGACGGATATACCACCAGCCGTATTACGAGTCCATTATATCCTATGGAACTCGTAATACGGCTGGTGGTATATCCATCACATTTGGGACGGATTAACACCTCCTCCAAAGTTGTAATAACCCCCAAAGTCTGCTTTGAAAATGCTCCTGCCAGCTGAAAGTGGACTTCAGATCTGTTTCCCTGCCAGCAGTGATGCAGACAGGGAAACAGATCTGAATATTGCTCCCGCCAACTGGAGGCAGCATTTTTAGATGCTCCCTGCAGGCAGGAGCAATGTCAGCTACCGCTGGATGCAGGGAACTGGCTGGGGCAGTGGGGAACTTGGGGCTCCTGCCCTGCGGTCCCCAACCAGGAAAGGGTGGGTGCTCAGGGTGGGCACCAGGGCACCCACCCTTTGTTGGCCAGGAATTGACCCATGGAGGGGGACCACATGGACCCCCCCTTTGTATATTTGTTGGTGCCCCAAGGTATGGGGTCCCCATGGCCCCAATCACCCCGGGGGGAAATGCAGCCTCCTACCCCTTTGTATATTTGGCTGAGCCCCATGAGATGGGGTCCTTGAGGCCTAAATTGGCCCAGGTAGAAAGACCACATACCTCCTTCCCCCTCAAATAAGTTACCTGGCTGGCCACAGGGGATGGGATCCCAGGGCCAAAAAGGGCCCAGGGAGAGGGGCCCTGTGCCTCCCTCCCACTACAAAATGTGCACGCCCCGGGGTATAGGATCCCTTGGGGCAAAAGTAGCCCAGGGAGGGAGCAATGTGCCCCCTCCATTTCATTTCAATTAGTGGCTGCAGGGGATGGGGTCCCCAGGGCCTTTCAAAGCTCAGGGAGGGAGGCAGCATGAACCTCCTCTTAAAAAAAAAATCAAAGGTTCATGTGTCCCCAGGGCCAGGCCCAGTGGCTATTCCCTGGCCACACATGGCCAAAAGGCCATATGCAATGTGGGGATAGCTGCCTTTGGTGGGTTGGCCATAAGGACTGGCCGCAAGCCCTAGCTACCAGCCAGGCAGGTCCTGCGGCCACCCCCACACGGCCATGCACTGCTGAAGGCCGTGTAGTGGCAGTTGGATTAACATATGGTAATATTACTTTACATTTTAAAAAAACTTGAAATTCACTGAAAAAAGTTGTAGGGATGTTATAACATAGCAGAAAATAACATTAAGAAAACCATAGAAATTCACTGAAATAAACAAAGGTTACACAGATGTTGTAATTAGGAAACAGAATGTAAAAACCACAGAAATTCACTAAAAACCAAAGTTTACAGGGTTGTTATAGTTAGGTTCAAACTGTACACACATAAACTCATAGAAAATCAGTAGTTATAGTTATCTCAAGTAACTATAACTCGTGCACTAAGGTAACTATGACTCACATGTTGATGTAGAGTGGAGTGCAGTAGAGTGTAATAGCGTACTGTGGAGTATTGTACAGTACAGTAGAGTGGCCTGTAGTGGAGTCACATAGAGTGGACCAGTGTAGGGTGGAGTGGTGTACAGAGAAATAGTGTACAGTGCAGTGGCATAGACTGGAGTGGTGTGGAGTGGCACCAAATGGAATAGCATAGTGTAGTAGGATACAGAGGAGTTGCAGACACAGAAATAGCACAGACAGGAGTGGCACAGACTTGAGTGTCATAGAATGGAGTGATGTACAGTATAATAGCATACAGTGGAGTGGTGGAACATGGAGTGGTGTACAGTACAGTGAGGCAGTGGAGTGCTGCACAGTGGAGTGGAGTACAGTGGAATAGTGTACAGCAGAGTAGCATAGAGTGGAATAGCATAGAGCAAAATGGCATAGAGCAGAGTTGTGTACAGTGGAATAATGTGCAGAGGAGTGGTGCAAAGTGGAATGGCTTAGACAGGAGTGGCAAAGAGTAGATTGGTGTACAGTTGAGTGGCATACAGTGGAATAGCGTAGAGTGGAATAACGTAGCCTAGAGTGGAGTGTTGTAGAGTTGAGTGAGATGGAGTGTGGTGGCGTACAGTGTAATAGTGAAGAATGGAATGGCATAGAGTGGAGTAGTGCTGAGTGGAATAGCGTAGAGTGAAGTGCCGTATAGTGGAGAGCCATTAAGTGAAGTGCAGTGGCATTCAGTGTGTAGCATAGAGTGTAGCAGTGAACAGTGGAATAGTGTTGAGAGTAGTTGTGTACAGTGGAGTGACAGATTGGAGTGGTATAAAGTGGAGTAGCATAGTGGAGTGGCATGGAGAGGAGTTGCATACAGAGTAATAGCGTAGAGTGGTGAAGAGTGGAGTACAGTGGAGTGGGGTACAGTGGAATAGAATACAGTGGAGTGGTGCACACTGGAGTGCTGTAGCATGGAGTGGCATAGAGTAAAATTGCTTATATTCGAATAGCATAGTGTGGAGTGGTTTACATTGGAATAGGGCAGAGTGGAGTGATGTAGAGAAGAATGTTGTAGAGAAGTAGCAGTGTAGAGTGGAATAGCATAAAGTGGAGTAGGGTGGGGTAAGAAATGCAACTTGTACAGTGCGCAGTGTAGGGTAGGATCGTGCTGTCTATTCCTGCATGAAAAGCCAGGTTTTCAACCTTTTTTTAAATGCTGAAATAGCGTCCACTGCAAGTAGCTCCCGGGGAAGCTTATTATATGCTGCTGGTTCTAGAAAGGAGACTGAACGTCCCCCAGCTCTAGAGCAGTGACTTTTGGGGATTCTAGCTTGAAGGCTAATGACAGACTGCAGATTTCATGAAGGGATGTAGAAGTTGAGTCTTGCTCTGAGGTAAACTGCCCCTGTGTGGTAAAGTGCTTTGTAAATCAACACTAACACTTTGAACATGATTCTTTTCCTTATTGGAAGCCAGCGGAGGGTGCATGGGTGGAGTGACACATGCGTTCTTGATGGTAGATTCAGGAGAATGCGACCTGCCACATTCTGGACTACCTGAAGTTTGTTAATCAGGTATTCAGGAAGCCCAAATTAGCGGGCATTTCCATAGTTCAGTCTTGAGGTTAGCAGTGCCGGGATGATCATTTTGTAAATGAGAGGAACTGCAAGAACCTTTTTGGTGAGCACAGTAGTCCAAAACATGTGCCTACCACTGATATGATTTGGTTGGAAGGGCCGAGATTTATCAAATTTGACCCCCAAGTTCTTAACCCATAGGCCTGTGGGGCGTCTTACCAAAGAATAGAATTTCAGTTTTGTCCGCATTGCACCTTAGTTGGTGTAAGGACAACTAGTGGATAACCACTGTCAGGCAGGCTTTAACAGATTTGCCCAGGATCTCTTCTCCTTTGCCGTACGAGAACAACAGGTGAGCATCATAAGCATATGTTATAACTTTAGCCCCCATGGCTTCTGCTATCTGGGCAAATGGAGTGAGATACACATTAGATAGTGTGGTCTCAGGGCCAAACCCTGGAGAACCCACTCTGTCAGTTCACAAGACTTTTTTGAGGAGAAAGGCGGAGTCCAAACCTCCTGACCTCTACTTTCCAGAAAGGAGGCATGCCAGGACAAGGCTTGACCCACTATCCTGATGGATTGGAGACGTGCTAAAAGTCTGGAGCGGGGAACCGTGTCAAAGGCCAATCACAGATCTAACATGATCAGCACTACCTTCCCACTGACATCCAGGGTAGACTGTAGTTGCACTCAGTGGGATAGTATGTAGTGAAGTGGTGTACAGTGACGTTGGGTACAGTAGAGTGGCGCTTACTGGAGTGGTAAACAATAGATTAGTGTAGAGTGGGAAAGTGTAGACTTAAGTGCGTTTTAGTAGAGTGCTGTACAGTGAAGTGACGTACAGTGGAACAGCATACAGTGGATTGGTGTAGGGTAGAGTGGCATAGAATGGAGCACTGTAGAGTGTAATTGCTTAAATTGGAGGGTTGAAGAGTGGAGTGCTGTAAAGTGGAATAGAGTAGAATAGGTTGGTGTAGAGTTAATAGGTATTTAGTGAAGTGGTGTACAGTTTAGTTAGCTAGTTTAAACAGACATACTAAGAAATTGTGTGAACAGAGATAGATGTAATGTGGCAGGAATATTGGTTTTGGAGTTTAAATAGTAAGCTTGGGTAGTAAGTGAAAATATTTTAATTGTTATTAAACTTATAGGTGTTTAAATAGTTATATAACGTGCCACAGTATACTGTGGCATCACGCTATACTACAGTACATGGTGATGACACAGGAGAATATTAGTGGATAATGGCTGTCTTTACAAAACATAAAAGACAGCCATGTAGTTTGAAGGGCACTTTAGCTGCATTTTGGTTTAGGGCCTTGGATCTAGATAAGTAGTAGCTTTATTGTTGTACCCTGAATATTAACACTTTAATAAAGTGGGACTAGTTTGTAAAATGTATTTATATTTGTGTATACATTTTTTAAACAGTTTACGGAGAACTGTGCTACTATGCTACTATCTACAAAGTTTTGCAGTAATTACAGGAAAAAGGGAAATACATATAAAAATAAAAAATACAGTATGGTGTCACTGACCGTGTCATGAATGAAGGCCGTAAGCAGTGCATTGTGGGGGCGTAAGTTATGGTTGGGACTTGTAACTATAACTGCTGAATTTCTATGGTTCTGTGTGAGCAAATACATTTTTTGGGGAGCTTACGCATCAAGAATTTTCAATTCTATTAAGGACACGAAGGCGAGGATTATGCTTCTCTTTCTATGCTTTATTACTCCAGCAGCAGAAGTTTATCTCAAACAAAAACATATCCCATAATTCAACAGATCACATGACTAACCATAGAGAGGTACATTATATAAAAAGGCTATAACACTAAAACCCTTCTTCTTTCTTTGCGTACACTTTCAAACAGACAAAAGAGTCAATAAGCACAGTAGAACTAAAGTCAATACATCGAACCAGGTGCTCCAACATGAAAAGAGTCCCACACCGGAACATGAAGATTCATATCCAAACATAAGACGTCCCATTTAGGAAGAACGAACATAGTCCAACGACCACCACGAACTGAAGATTCTAGAATTATTTCTGCTCAAACCCTGGGAAAAGATAGCATAAAAAAACAATCATAGAATCCACAAAGGATATTACAAGCTTGAACATGTTAAAATCATTGATATAACATTTATCATAACAGGGAGGGTAAAGTAGAATGACATCTCAAGGTAAAAGTAATACTTAAGTTGTAAGACGAGACTTCAATTGAAACAAGGTGGGATAATCCTCACCTCCGTGTCCTTAATAGACTTGAAAATTCTTGACGGGTAAGCTCAAATTATTTTTTTCTATGTCAGGACCGGAGGCTCAGATTATGCTTGTTCAAATCTGATCCACCACCACAGATGCAATTTCTACAATAGGCGTGTAATAAAAATCCTTAAATGTTGATTCAGATGACCAATCTGCCGCTCTCATAATATCCTCTAACCTGACCCTCAAATTAAAAGACTTAGAAGCCATAGCTCCTCTAACTGAATGGGCTCCAAAAATGAAGATATCAATGCCTGCTTTGGATAATAACCATCTAATCCATCTAGCCATGGTAGCAGAAGTAACCGGATTAAACGGTTTTAGGAGAACAATTAAGACCTGACCACCCATGTCTCTCCAGAATTCACTCATAGCTGCCTCATATGCCTTCAGACATTGCACCAAACATAACTTAGAACTGTGTGGAAATGCTGGATAGGACACCGATTTAGTACCCATTTTAGTACACCTGGAAATGAAAAAGGAGGAGAAAATCCTTCCTGCTAAATCTAGAGCCTTGACATCCGCTACTCTTTTGCAAGAAATAATGCAGAAAAGTAAAGTGAGTTTAGCTGACAGATGTTTGCAAGACAAGTATTTATTTTCAGGCCCTGAGATAAGAAAAGAAAACACCACATTAACATCCCAAAGAGATGAATAACGAGGCCGAGGAGGATTAGATAAACGAATGCCCCTCATAAGTTTACAAATCACCAAGGCCGTCATTCTGACCGCGGCGGGCGGCGGTCGCCGCCCGCCATGCGGTTACCGCCGAATGACCGCCCCGCGGTCAAAAGACAGCAGCGGCCATTCCAACTTTCCCGCTGGGCCGGCGGACGACCGCCAAAAGGCCGCCTGCCGGCCCAGCGGGAAAGCCCCTGCAACGAGGAAGCCGCCTCCGAATGGAGCTGGCGGAGATGCAGGGGTGCGACGGGTGCAGTGGCACCCGTCGCGATTTTCACTGTCTGCTAGGCAGACAGTGAAAATCTGTATGGGGCCCTGTGAGGAGGCCCCTGCACTGCCCATGCCAGTGGCATGGGCAGTGCAGGGGCCCCCAGGGGCCCCACGACACCCGTTCCCACCATCCTGGTTCTGGCGGTGACAACCGCCAGAAACAGGCTGGCGGGAAGGGGGTCAGAATCCCCGTGGCGGTGCTGCAAGCAGCGCCGCCATGGAGGATTCCCTGGGCCAGGGGAAAACCGGCGGGAAACCGCCGGTTCCCCTTTTCTGACCGCGGCTTTACCGCCGTGGTCAGAATAGCCCAGGAAGCACCGCCAGCCTGTTGGCGGTGCTTCCGCTGCCTCATGACCGCCAGGGTCAGAATGACCCCCCCAAGTGTTTGCCAATTGGTCTGCCAGAGACGGGTACATGCCCGGCTGAAATCGACGATCTATAGTTATTAATAGCCCTATAGGCAAGGCCAGATGCTGCCAGTGATGCTGCCAGTGATGCTAGAAAATTAGCGACTAAATTGACATCAGCTTTAAAGGGATCGGAATCCCATTCTGCACACCAATGTACCCATCGTCTCCTAGAGGAAGCATATCGCTTATGTGTGCTAGAGGACCAAGCTTGGTGAATGTAGAACAAAGCCTGCATTGAAATGCTTGGCAGGAGCCAGTGTTGCCGGAAATTCTCCATGCTACCAGCTGGAGTTTGCCCGTCACAATCAAGGGATGAGGATTCCCCAACGGGTCCTGTAACAGGTTGTCCTGAAACTGAATCAGAAGAGGGAAGTCGCATAATGTTTCCAGAGCAAGAGGGAACCAAACCGGACCCCTCCATAGAAGGGTTACTAGGAGAATCTCTGACCGCTGCCGGCGAACCTGCAGCAGAACTCGCGGAATCATGCTGAAGGGAGGAAATGCATAACCCAGGAGAGAGGACCAATCCTGAAGAAAAGCATCTGTGGCTAATGCTTCCGGATCTGGTCTCCAACGGAAGAACCTTGGAAGTTGAAGGTTCAGATGAGAGGCGAACAAGTCCACCGAATATGGGCCCCAACACTGGTTGAGGCAGTGAAACACTCTCGGATGGAGTTTGCAATAGCTGCCATCCCGGAGAAATCTGGAGTTCCAGTCCGCTACAGAGTTGTTTACCCTCGGGAGATAATCCTGCAATCACAGAAATTCGTGTTGAAGACAACATTTCCAGAATTCCTTGGCATTCTGCACTAGAATCTTTGATTTCGTACCACCTAGCATGTTGACATATCTGACTGCTGACATGTTGTCCATCTGCAGCAGATTGCAACAGTCTGACCGAAGAGGCAACAGGTTTGCAGATCGTAAACGAACCCACTAGTAGTTCCAAGCAATTGATGTGGAGCTGGAGTTCCTCCTCCAACCACTGGCCTCCTGTACTCAGGGTCCGCAACAGGCTTTGCTTTGTGATGAAGGGGACCCGGGAAGATAGCTTGGATCGAGGACGATAGGAGTCCCACCATCCGAGCTAAATTCCTTAGAGACACAAATTGCTTGGACAAGAGGAGGCCTAATTCTTTCTTTATGTTGTGAACTTTCTGTTGGGGCAAAACCAACTGAGTCTTTACAGAGTCTATCTGGAACCCCAAGAAGTCTATCTGCTAGGATGGAAGAAGGCAGATTTGGATTGGTTGATCAAGAATTCCAGGTCTTGGAGTAGTTGAATCGTCCATGAAAGGTGCTTGTGGAGAACTAAAAGGTCCTGAGCCATGAGGATTAAATTGTCAAGATAAACAATTAAACTCAATCCTCTGGTGTGAAGGGACTCTACCACAGGTCTTATCACCTTGGTGAAGCACCCAGGAGGGGAAAAAAGTCTGAAGGGATGGACCTGGAACTCGAAACATTGGCCTAGCCAAATAACTTGGAGAAAACGCTGATGAAGAGGAAATATCAGATTGCTCAAATACGCATCTTTCAGGTGCAAACGGACCATCCAATCTCCTTCTTGTAGGATATCTCTCAGAAGATGGATTCTTTCCATTTTGAAATGCCCGTAAACCAACCAGGCTTTGAACTCTTTTAGGTTTAAAACTAACCTTGAACCTCCTCCCTTCTTGTCCACCAATAATATGGGGCTGATAAAGCCCCTGGGATGGAGAGAACACTGACAAATGTCCCCTTTTTTGAGAAGAGTTTGCACCTCTAAGCTTATGATCTCTTGATCGTGAAGGGAAAAATTGAGAAGGGGAGGAGGGGAAAACTGACATGGGGATTGATAGAATTCCAGCCTGAAGCCCTGCACTGTCTCCAACACCCAAGGATCCTTGGTCAATTTTTGCCATTCTGTCAGAAATAACTGACCTCTGCCCCCAAGAAAAACCTCTGTATAAGGAATAATTCTCACCTGCATTGGAGGACTCTTTAGAGGCATTCTGTTGTCCTTTATAGTAGTTCTTGCAATATCTAGACCGCTCCCGACGGGAACAGGTGGGGTAGAAAGTTGGATCTGTAGCTTTCCCCCTATTGTATCCTCGTCCATGACCAAAGGAATCACGTCTGGGGCCTTGGTAGTAGTAACAGCCCGACGAGCGGCCCGCATACATCTGGCCCTTTGAAAAAGAGTGTCTCAAAATACCTTCTGGAAAGACAACTGGGCTTTATCCATTGAGTTCAATTTTTAAAGCTCCCTTGATGAAGGGAGCTCCAAAAAGCAGTCCCTGAGCCACCGGCCCTGCCTCCACGGTAGCAAGGTCATTTAGTTGGGGGATCTATTCGCATAAGGATGGATCGTCTCCTTTCCGTGGAGATTGCCCCATTAGCATTACCCAGGTGGCAAATAGTTCTTTCAGCCCATCCCACCAGTATATCAGGATCAATAGGGGTGTTAGATTCTTTCGCCATGAAGGCCAGCTTCAGAATTTTAGCCAGAGAGCCTGATAAATCAAGTAACTTGTCTTGACAAAACCTCCAAGCATGGTCTAGGCCTTTCTTAGGGACTTTCGACCATTTCTTCATGAATGTGACCATTGTGGGGTCAATATCTGGAGTATCGGTGACCTTTTCTTCAAGATCCAGTCTGAGGCACTCTGCTCGAAGTCTGGCTCTCACCTCCTTATCAAAGCCTGCTCTGATGTGTTCTTGGATGTACAACGCCACCTCAGGAGGCGGGGTCCAACTAGACGAGTGAGGATGGACAATGTCCTCAGGGTTGAACGTCAGAATTCGGGGAACCTTTGTGGATTGACCTTTGGACTTATCAGTCCTTTTCCGCTTACTTGGACCTGGGCAGTCCCCCTGATATGAATCTGAGTCAGAATCCGACGCTGGATCCGAGACTGACTGATCTGAAGAATGGTCAGCCTCTTGCCAATCTTCTTGTTGAGAGGAACTATACCCATGTTCCTTCTGAATGGAGGCTAATAACCGATCAAAGATTTCCGAATGGGGCCATTTTTTGGCTTTTGATTTACCCTTAGTGGTAGCAGGTTGTCCAGATTGATTGTCATCTGATGGTGCGAGGGGGGGGGGAGCATCCAACCTTTATGTCAGGCAAAACTTTCAAAATGGTGGCTAAGGGGTCCTAGAGCCTTCGCTAAGGCTTTATTGACAGAGAGTTGTACAATATTATCTAAGGCCCCCAACCAGATTTTCCTCTAAAGAAGGAACGTCACCACCAAAATATTCATCCTCATCATAGGAATATGATTGTGCTATAATTTCCTTCAGAAGGGTCCCAAAGGACTGCCAATTATGGGATAGCCAAGGGCTACAGTCAGGGGGAGTGCACAACCCCAGCAGGCGTAGGAGGGAGCTGCCTGCAGCACTCTCGGCAGAGCCTATGCAAATTTTACAACCCTGAGCAATCCTGAGCTTCAGGGCATAAGGGAGCAAGAAGAGCACTTTGAAGCTGGCCCTGAATCATAGCCCAGCAATCTATCAAGCAAGATAATCAGCCACAAAAGCAGGGGGCCATGCAATGATAAGGGAGTCTTTCCTTTGATCTTTTGAAATTGCCACACGTCCAGAGGGACTAAAAATAGGGATGCGGGCGCGAGGCACAGCCGCCCACTCCCGCTTCCACTCCACCAGTACAATGAACGTGAGCGCATCGCATGCTTGCAAAATACACAGTAATAATAACGTCACAAGCAAAATTGACAATAATGCTAAGGGCACCTAACTGGCTACGGAAGCAGCAAAGAAAGAGGAAGGCGTTTAGTGTTACAGCCTTTTTATAAAATGTACCTCTCTATGGTTAGTCATGTGATCTGTTGAATTATGAGATATGTTTTTGTTTGAGATAAACTTCTCTGTTTGGCTGCTGGAGTAATAAAGCATAGAAAGAGAAGCATAATATGAGCCTCCAGTCCTGACATAGAATTCAGTATCTAACCATAACTTCCCTGTAACCTTTGTTTTCTTCAGTGATATTCTATGTTTTGTAAAATCTATTTCCTAAATGCAACGTCCTGTAACCTATGTTATTTTCAGCAAATTTCTAAGGTTTTTGTTATTCTATTTCCTAACTATAATAACCCTGTAACCTTTTGTTTTTCAGTGAATTTTGAAGGTATTTTTAAATTTTATTCCCTAACTATAACATCCCTATAACATATGTCTTTTCAGGGAACGTCCAAGGTTTTTTTTCTCTTTTTCCTAAGTATAATGTCCCTGTAACCTTTGGGCTTTTCAGTGAATTTGTAAATGTTTTATTGCACCGAAGAAAGGGGATTGACCGCAAAACCTGGACTGCGGCCAACCCCCATGTGCATCCAACCCCGTGCATGCATCCAACCACATGCTGTGTACAGCCTTCAAGGGAAAAGCAAGGAGAAGGCACACAAACAACAAAAGTGTGATGTCTGCCTGCTGCTTACTTTTAGCTCGTTCTCACTGCTTTCTCCTTGCTCTCAGCCCCATTTTGTGTGTGCCTGCTGCTTGCCTTTTCAGTCCTTCTCACTGCTTTCTCCTTGCTTTCTGCCCTGTTCTCTGTGTGCCTGCTACTTGCCTTTCCCTCATTCTCACGGTTTTCCTCTTGGTTTCAGCCCTGTGTTGTGCTGCCAGTTGCTTGCCGTTCTCTAGTTCTCACTACTTTCTCCTTGCTTCCTCCCCCCGGTTTTTGTGTACCTGCTCCTTGACTTTCCCTCTTTCTATCTGCTTTCTCCTTCCTCTCGATCACATTTTCTGCATGCCTGCCTTTCCCTCCTTCTCACCTCTTTCTCCTATCTCTCGACCCTGTTTTCTGTGTGCCTACCTTTCCCTCCTTCTTACCCTTTCTCCTCCCTATCATCAGGCTGATCTGCGTGCCTGCCTTTCCCTCCTCACTGCCTTCTCCTCCTTCTCAGCCCAGTGGTCTTTATGCTTGCCTGTCCCTCTTTCTCACTGCTTTCTCCCCCCTCTAACCCTGTGGTCTGTGTGTCTGCTGCCTCAGTGTTCCTCCTTTTAACTGCTTTCTCCATGCTCTCAGCCCATTGTCTGTGTGCCTGCTGCCTGCCTGTCACTTCTCATCGCTTTCTCCTCACTCACAGCCTCATGATCTATGAGCCTTCTGCCTGCCAAGCATCTGACATTGAATATGGTAACATTTTAAAAGATATTAGAGTAAAGTTTCAAAAGAGGTAAGGCATGTTCTGTAAAGCCATCTTCTTAAAAAGCTTTGTACAACAATGAAGACAGCAACAGAACTAATGTTCAGTATTATACAAGATGGTAAATGCATTAGGCCCGATTCACAAAAGTAAACTTATACTGTTGGGCTCAACTTAGACCAAAAGTTCAAGTTTATGACTTTGGGAATTCACAAAGGGCATTTACGAGTACTATCATTATGTCTGCACTCAGGCCGGGTTTACCTATGTGAATCAGGCCCCTACTGTGCCTAATGCCTACATAGGAGGAGTGTGCATCTTTCAACAATGAATTGCTGGAATTAGAGAAAGAGAAAAAATTGCAACTGAAGGCAATAGATAAAATGAAACACTAGGGTGTCACTGGATATCTAAATGAAAAGTTACAAGTAAACTTGGATTCACTAGTAAAACCTGTTCATGAACTGCAAGATTAGAGAAATGTTTACATCCATGCAAAAACTGCATGATGATTTTGCAGCAAAATGTAGATGCTGAGGAATATTTGGTTAATGGTAATATAGGCAAAGTTGTTGATTTTTTATTAATTTTCCAACTAGGAATGAGGTGGAATACCTTGTGATGAAATTTGATCAGATTAACAGCACAAAGCAAGTTGGACAATCTACTGCATGGTCTTTGCTTGTGAAAGATGTATATGTTCAATGGAAACAGTTTTCAGTTTCTCTAGAATATGATGTTGCTATTCATAAAACACAAAGGGGTATATTTATAAGCCCCTAGCACCACCTTGCACCACATTTGTGGCAATTATTTCAATGCAAATGTGACGTTAAGGTGGCATTTCCCACGCGCCATATTTACAAAGTGGTACAATGCTTGCATTGCACCACTTTGTAAACCTTTGCGCCACATTATGCCTGCACCAGGCATAATGTATGCAAAGGGGCATTCTCCTGTTGGGGGGGGGGGGGCTAATAAAATGGCACAAGGAAATCAGAGCAGGTGTTTCAAAGGGGGAATACCAATATTTAGAATGGGCCACTATGTACTCTGCAAGAGTAGGACCAACATTTTGGTGCTACTCCTACAGAGTGCATCAATAGTGTTACATAAAATGATGCTATTGCCCCCTCCCCTGCGTCATGGTACGCCATATTTTAAATAGGATGCACACATGGTGGAGATAGGGGGGCGCTAGAGGGCGCAAAGAAAGTGCACTGTACTGGGTGCAGCACCACTTTCCTTAAATTTGCCCCAAAGTTTAATTTACGTTCAGCATTTAATGATATTGGTAGTACAGTGTTTAAGGAAGGCATGTCAAATGTAGCTTTGTCTCCAGTTAGGACATTGTCTTGTCTATATCTAGTTGCATTTGATAAGAGCAGAGGAAACACAGACTCAAGTTGTGTTAAACAATACAAACTATTAGGAAGTATGTATGCTCCTCATTTAGGACAGAATCCAGTTAATGAGAAAAGTTCCTTTAGTCCAAAGTGTACATTTTCAAAGCAGTGTAGTGAGGGTTTTGCAAAGAAGGAAATGAAGGAGAACAAAGAAGTTGTTAAGAAATAAAAAAAATTAAATAAGGGAGATATTGTTGGTTTCAACTGTCAACCCTCTCTGGTGTCAACTGATATGCTAATGTTGTGGTAAACATATTATTTGCTTTACCTCATGTTGTAGATACAATTCAAGACAAACAACAGAAGGTATTATTTTCTGCACCGCGTGCTTTGTGGCACCATCTGCATAGTGAGAGAACGAAAATACATTCTGCATCAGTATTTGGAGACACTGTAGATATATGTAATGTATCTGTGCAGTTTACTTAAATGGTGATAATGTTAATAGTGATGTTTGCTGTTTTAGAAGAAGGGATACCTGTTGATGATTTATTTGGACTCATGGCATCATAAATGTGAAGAGTGCTCATACACATCAACTACACAAATAGAATTGCAGTGTTTTATTTATTTAACATTACCTGATTCCAAAAGTGTGACTTTTGAGGGATTAGTGAGAAAAGCTACACAAAGTAATGTATCTCCAAATTGTTGAACAGATGTGTTGACTGTACTTGTATCAAGAACTGGAAAGTATGTCATTTTAATGCTACAATAATGCAGAGCAGATGGCAGTACATGAGATACTGAGATTACTAACTTTAAAGCAGGACAAACATGCACTACTATTGCTATCATTGTTCATGAAGCGGTTAGTATTAGATCTGGTCATTATTCTGTCTAACTAAAAAGTAAAAGTGGTTAACCAGAAAGTAATGATAGGAACCTTAAATTCTGACAAATATTGCATTGGAAGCTGACAAATTCCCATCTTTTGTTTTTTAAATCAACCTTCTAAGGAGAGTCCCAGTTGAAAAAGCAGAATAGTCTAGTTATTATGGATCAATGATCAGGATTTATGACATCATGAACCCTACCGAGGGTGATTTAAGGCTTTACCTATGAAGGTGTGTCTTATAAATCTAGTAGCACAACGTAGCACTTCTAATTATGAAGTTTTCATTTTCAGCATATGATACTTTGGATGCAAAGTGCAAATACAGATACAATGATTGTTTCAAAGATTGTACTGGGTGCAATGCACAGTGTTGCTCGTTTGCAGTGACATACTGTGTAGTTTTTATACAGTCTATATGATTGTTTTTCCCCTCTGTTCAAGGGTGATTCTTTATACATGTAAATGATTTATGTTGTATAAGTATAAAGTCTGAGAACAGTAAAAAAGGGAAAATGAAATGTTTATTTGTATTATAACACAGCACTAGAGCATGGCAAATGTGTAGTGATGTATTGCTATTATGAAGTTATGCATTGTTTACATTTTTAAGTTTATTTTATAGTTGCATAAATTGTAATACTAATTCATATTTGTTTTTTTCTTTCTTATAAAGATGAATGGCCCCATCTATTGGAGTGATGTGGTTTACAGATTAATTCTTTATTTGTTCTTGCATTAGATTACATTGTGAGGGCATTCCACACCACATAAAAAAAAAGCCAGACACCCATTTGTAGTCCCATACAGCCACTCATGTAGTCTCTTACATACCTATAGAGACACTTCTCTTATACCCACACAGTCATCCAGACACTCACTTGCACACACATACAGACACTCACCCAGCTACTCACACATTAACTTACACACACTTACAAACACATCCACAAGCACACCCATATAGGCACTCACACACCAACTCACACATCCCAAATCCACCCAGACACTCACTCGCTCACCAATAGAGCCACTCTCAAACCCACTCACAGACCTACAGAGACACTCACACACCCACTCACATACTCACACAGCCACACAGACATTTGCATCCCCACTAATACACTTATAGTCACTCATACAGCTTCTGATACACCCACACAGCCACATACACACCCACTCACACTACCCTACAGTCACACACCCATTTACATATGTATACACCTACTCACATAGACTCATACACCTTTACAGATACTCACACACTAACACACCCACACAGCCACCCAGACACCCACTCACACTCATGCAGCCACTCTCACATCTGCTCACAGACCCATACAGAAACTCACACACTCACATTTACATCCCCACTAACACACCCGGTCACTCACACAGGTACTGACATACCCACACACCCACTCAGACACCCACTCACACACCCATACAGTCACTCACACAGCCAGTCAAACACACACTCACACACCCACATACAACCCACACAGACATTTACACCCTCACTAACACACCCACAGGTACTGACACAGCCAGACACTTACACACTCATTCACACTCCAATACAGTCACTCACACATCCATTTCAACTACTGACATAGACTCATTCAGCCATACAGACACTCACATACTTATTTGCACTAACACACAGCCACTTACGCACTCACTCATAGACCCATACAGCTATTCACCCCCCCTGAGAGCCACTTACGCAAGCATTGATACACCTATAGAGCCACTGAGACATTGATGCAGCCACTTACACATCCATTTCCATTTTAGTATTTGGGATGACATTGCAGAACATTTGCTAGTGTCTTCTTTAATACTTTATATTCAAATATGATTTATTCCTCGTTGGTGACTTCCTAAAGTAGTCAGATGTGCTACTGTGATTTTACTAATGCAGAGTATGATACATGTATACATAGAAAAACTAACAAACACTTAAACACGCAATTACACAAAAACATAAAACATGTAGTTGGTGCTTCCTTTGTCCAGATGAAGTTGTTCTAAAAATAACCATTTTTTTTCCCTTTTTTTGCTTTTATCTTCTGGAACAAAAATAACAAATGTAGTAAGAGGAGTAAAGGAAGGCAATTTAGATGAAGCAATTGGCTTCAGCCTTTAAGTGAAACAGTGAGGAGAAAAAAAATAACAGGTATGGTTTTGACACCATCCATGAAGTCAGCAACTGATGACAATTTTAGTTCCTTTGGCATATGACACTTGCCACAATGAGTGACCAGGTCTGGTAGTTTATGTGTGACTGCGGGGATAATAATCATCTGATCAGGTGGTAAGGGTCCCACAGATGGTCCAGATGCTGATGATGCTGCACCACCTTCCTTCTCTCTCATCATCTTCTCATATATCCAGGTAGGAATGATCTTGAGATGTTGCCACGTGGAGGATGTGTCATGCGGATATTTCATGCCCGTTCTTCTCAATATTTTTTGTTGTAGATATTGCATTGTACTATTTGAGCAACAAACTTCTTTTCTCCTGATGGGACTGGAAAATGCTTCCACACGTAGGACTCTTTCTTGGGTGGTGCCAAGTCTTTTTCCTCTTCATTGTGCTCTTTCCCTTTTCTTCTGTCTTCAGAAGACATCTTTTCAAACTGCCTTCTTCTAGAGTAAAGCCAAAAAAACAATATAGCTTTGTTTTTCAGTGGAGCTAACTTGGGAGGTTTTCTTGGGATGAGTAAATCTAACAACAATTCCACCCATTCCACAAACGCCCAGTAAACGGTGTCAATATCCCCATCTGGACTCCAGGAAGAGGATCGCAAAGTCTCTGACCAGAGTGTAATATCCAGTTTGGACCATAGTCTGGTCAATCTGGTAGAGGAAGTGTTAGATTTAAAATGCTCTGTCCTCTTGATAGAGAACTTGATCAGCAAATGGTCTAACCAGAGTATAGGTTGTGTCTCTTTCACCACCAGGTTAGTCATGATTGTAGAAACAGGATCTAATAAATGGTGTTTATAGTGTGTGGGGAATGTGACTACCTGCAGTAACTGAATTGCTGGTAGATCATGCTTAGGATTCCTAGCTAGTAGGCAAGCTTTGTCCTCCAAATGGATATTCAACTCCTCCAGCAGTGCGTAATTAGCTGATTGGAGGCTGTGAGAGGCTACAATTTCTGGAATAACTAGCACAAATTCTGAAGCGGGCCCTGGCTACTGATAATTTAGAAGACCTGAAAAAGAAAGAGTGTGAAAGTCTAACGGAGAACAGCAGGCTTTCACACCCTGCACTGATTACTGGGGAGGTTCTACACTCATGGTACTTATTAAAAATAATGGTGACCCCTGCACCTTTTCCCCCAGTTTGGTCTTTCCTAGTGATCGCACAGACAGGAGGGAGGGAGGGTGAACACTATATCAAGCCCACTGTCCTCATTCAGCCAGGTTTCTGTGAGAAACAGGGCTGCAGGCTGTTGGTCCTCCAAAAGACTAAACAATTCTGTGCTATCCCTAGCTAATGATCTGCAGTTTAAAAGAAACATCCACCAAAGAGTTTTGGACTGCTTTGCATCCCCACCATCCCTAACTATAGCTGGAGTAAGGGGGGCTCTCTTCCATAGGGGGTCCTTTAGCATAATTCTCAGGGTGAGGGGTCTGTAGCAACATGTTGGACATTTGCTAGGCATGCTAGCAGGATCCATTGAGTGATAGCAGGCTTTCCTACTTGATTGATTACAATTTATTAAGATCTCTCTAGTATAGTAAATACCTTCTGTCCTCGCAGGGGTTCTGGCCCCGGCCGGCCGCAGGCAGGTGCAGACGGCTTGCCATTGGTACGCCTTTGGTGCACCAGTGGCGCATCTAAACACTGAGCCTCATTAAATAGTGAAGAGGCCAAGCGTGTTGAGAAAGCTCAACCACCAACAAAAATGATGTCCGCTTGTGTGCTCTCAGGGCTGGCCCTAGACACTGCAAGGAGAACCCACCTCCTATTAAACCCCCAGAGCACCGCCTAGTAGCACAAAACAGTGCAAAATTAGCAGAAAGTGCAAATCTCAGTAAAATCACATTTTTACAGTCCAAGTGATGATAGTTAAAATAACAGCAACTTAAATCCCCCCAACCTACTCTTCTAATACCTATTACTTAAAAGAGTTCCCCGCCTAATACTAAGAATTTAATGAGTAGAGTGGCTATTTACACTCAAAAGCATCACCAAGCAGCTTCAGACTAATAACAGTCGAAAGCACTGTTTACAATTCTGTCTCTGATTGATGTCACAGTGTGCTGCGCTGGTATTGGCTGTTGAGGTCATAAGGGGTTGCGCTGTGATTGGGTCTTGCTGTTGAATGAGAACTGTGGACAAACAGTTATTTCCTAGTCCAGAATACAATTCTATCTGTGATTATTGATTGACAAAAGAATTGTTTTGAGGTCATATGAGATTTGTTTAGAGGATATAAGCATGTACCTAATAGAGAGGGAGACGATGCACAAGCTAAAGATACCCCAGGTCACTATATGACAATAAACGTAGGGCACCTCACATGTATTTGGCTTGGTCAGTGTCACAAGATCACAGAAAAGGAAGGGGCTTTGAAATCTCCATGGTATAGCACATTTAATCTGAGAATTATTGAAAACATGAGGGTATTATAGAAGGTGAAACCACCTCCTAGATGTGCACAATATGAGGCATTGAATGCTTGGGAACGTGCTGCTCATGCTAGAAAGAAAGCGAATTATCGGAGGAGCTCAAAAAGCAGTGTGTACTTATGCAGATGAAAGAAGGGAGGCTGAACAAAATGTATGAAGAACTGACATGGTAGATGGAGTTAGATTGTATCTAGCCTAAACAAGTGAAGCATTTGAGAAAGAGATGGAAAAGAAAAAGGACAAGAAGGTGAAGGATGGAAAGCAAAAAGAGGCACATTTATGTGTTACTACCTTTTAGCTTCTGGTAGCTACCAATTCAGTGTGGTAGTTGCAGGCCGTATATCCAAGATTGCCTTAGGCAGGGTTTCTAAAACTATTTTTGACACAATCTTGGGAAGAATGAATTCACACATTGCATTTTTTTAGAACTCCTGCTGAGCTGGAAACTACAAAAATCCAATTGTATGCAGTAGTATATTTTTTCCAAGTAAGAGTTGACTCTAGTCATGTTCATATTTGTTAGAAAGAGCCAGCATTCATTAAATATCCCAGTAGAGTGTAATGCAACATGTCTTATAAGAGACACTTTGGTGGTAACTGCCAAGTGGAGAGGCCGGGGACAGACAGTCTTTAGGGAATTGTCATAATCCTTAGTGGGCACATTTGGTTATATAATCTATGTTAGAAATGTGGTCTCTAGTTGACAGAGGTATGCACCCTGTCCAAGTAGGGAGCACAGTCCTAGTTAGGATAGGTGAAAACACAACCCAAATTATCCTGTGCTCACCCTCTGGTAGCTTAACACCGAGCAGCCAGGCTTAACTTAGTAGGCAATGTGTTCAGTATTTGTGCAATAACTTCATCCAGTAACACAGTGAAAATACCACACAAAGCCTCCACACAACGTTAGAAAAATAGAGAATATTTATCTGAGTAAGACAAGACCACAATGCCAAAAATCCATAATGTGGAAGTTGAGATATGAAGTTTTTAAAGATTAAATGTGAAAACAGCGCTTAGAAGTCACAAGCGGTCAAAAGGTTACTCGGGCTCATGAGGGACCCGTGCAAATCCAAAATCCAGGCTGACCATGATGGAGGGTAGGTCGTCTACAGCACCCATGCAGGGCCTGCTGAAACAGTACCTTTGCTGGAGTTATGCAGCGATGCTGAGGGCATGATGCATCAATATTTTCTAAGCAGTGAAGTCACTGCATCGTCAGAGGGCTCTGCTGAGATAAATGTGATGCATAGTCGGCGGGCTGTGCAAAGCATTGTCAGTGTAACTCCACTGACATCGGGCAGCAGATGCGCCATTGTCGGAGATGCGATGCACCAGTGTTTCAGCTGCACTCTTGTTGTTTCATCAAGTTTTGTAAAACTTAGTTGTAGAACCCACTTCAGAGGCCCAGAGGTTAGAGTGGGCACCTCAGGCAAGGGTAAGACTCACAGAGGCAGCACCAGAAGAGTAGTAAGCAGTTTCTGTTGTTCCTGAGACTTCAGGAGAACAGGTGGGCAAGCCAGGAAGCCCTTGGAGATCACACTGGTGAGA
The DNA here is from genome assembly GCF_031143425.1 of Pleurodeles waltl. Taxonomy (NCBI): domain Eukaryota; kingdom Metazoa; phylum Chordata; class Amphibia; order Caudata; family Salamandridae; genus Pleurodeles; species Pleurodeles waltl. The sequence continues at coordinate 1,216,239,878 of NC_090437.1, read as the reverse complement.
AGGCATCAGGAGCAGCTTGTGTTAATGAGTGTGGGGGGCACTCCCTACTACTATGAGGGAAGAGGCAAGATGAGAAAAAAACTCATAGGAGCTAGAAACAAAAGACCACTTGTTGCACGATAATAAAGTGGGCTGAACCTTTGCCTTTCTCCTAAGAGAGAAGGGAGTTGGATTTTTGACATGTCCTGCTGCACATGTGCCAGAAGGGCAAGGCATTGCTGGACCTGCAGGCACAAGCTACAGCAGTGACATCACATTAGAGGGCGTGGTGAATTCCAATGCCATCTATAAGATTGCTTGTGCGGTGCACATTCAGGGGTCCTGGAAGGAGTTAACAAAACTCCATTAATTTCAATGGGAGGGATTGGGGCAGGCTGAAGGGGACGAAGGGGACAAAGGGGTAATGGATTGGTCATCACGAGAGGAGGCAGGCTTTAGGAGATTGCCTCACTTCTGATTTGCAGTAACAGGTATTTAATACTGCATGGTTTCGCTTTTGAAAACGAGGTTATAAAGCGTACCCTGAGACTGAGCCTGTCACTTTAGAGGGTGCCTCAGCTTATTTCTTACAACAGAGGCCTGAGAGATGCCAGGAACCAGGTGTGGACAATATAATAAATGTTGTCACACACTGATCACAGGGAGGCCCATTGATCACTTTAATCTGCTTGTGACAGATATTGAACATAGCCTTTCAACTCACGACCATTAGGCCAGAAACATTAGCGCATTTTTCCTAACTGCTGTTTTTGTTTTTTTAGATGGGAGGAAATTATGCAACAAATACTAGATGAGAAAATTTTAAAAAGTGTTTTCAAAATTAAACAATCCATATTTCTTTTACACACTGAAATGTTTCAACTTAAAACATCAGATTTTGTAAACTTGATTTATAAAAATTATGAGTTTTTAAACTTCAACTAAGTACCATTCCTGTGCAATAACCCTGCCCTGATTACATTAGCACCAGTGCTTTACTTATGCTGTTCGTGGCTGGTGGGGACACTGTTTTTTCGGTAAATTTAATTTTGTTGAATACACAGTGACAAGGTGCATTAGACAGTCACTGACCTTGGGTAGTGTGTGTTGTCATGATTACCAGAGACTGGTTTTTGGTGCAATGGCACAGTGGACTCACTGGTGGAGATGACCTTGCTGGTGGATTCAGTCCATTTTGAGCTCGCACTGTGTACTGAGCTACCCAGTAGCAATGAGCAGTTGCAATGGCCATCTTACAGAGGCTCAGACTGTCTCTGGGCTCTGCACAGGGAGCACAGCAGACTGCACAGAAGGGACTCAGGAGGGTTCCGCATCGAAAGCAGTCACAGGATATGCGGAAACGATCCTCTTTCTATGGAAAGACTGACCGTGCTAACTCATGCCTCCATTCCTGCTCTGTTATCCCCAAATAAAACCTGCCACAGTGTAAAGGAAATGCTGTTCAGCCTCAGGTCCAGCACAGAGGCTGAGTGTACCTGCAGCACTGACAGCCCTTTCCTTGCCCATAAATCAAGCGAAAGAGGCAACAGCTCTGTCCTAGAATTACCAGAGAAGTAAGGTAATGTACTCTGATCTGTGCAACCAGGAATGGTGTTATAAAACACACATTTTAGAAGTATGAAGCATGTGAGTTCTTAACTGAGCATTTTGAAATACATCTTAACATTTTTGACAGACAATAAATCTTGGTGTGTGCTTTTCACTTTCTGGTACAATATTTTGTGCCTCCATTTCTTCATTCTCATCCTTGGAACTAAAGTGCCTAAAACTACAATGATGGGCTATATGAATCACCCTAAAAATAATTAAAATGTTGAATAAAGAGATCAACGTGTTTTAATGTATTCAAACCCTCAGAGTGTTAGTCTATTGAACAGATAAGATGTGGAGGCCTGAGAAAGGATTGAGAGCAGTGGTAAAAGTGAGAGACAAAAGAAAGCAGGCTCAGAGGTGAAAGAGGTGAATGGAATGTCAACAAGATGAAAGGCATCAGAGAAGAAGGGAGAGAGGAGAGCCACCAAAATTTAGCGGGGGAGACAAGGCACACTAGGGAGCGTCAGACTTGCGGTGGCGGTCTTACTGCCGCCGGACTGGCGGTAAAGACCGCCATATTACGACTTTGACGGTTTGGCTGAAGCCAAACTGCTGAAACGCCGTCTGACCTCCAGGCCGGTTGGACCACCAGGCCAGAGGTGAGCACCTCTGGCCCGACAGTAGCCGTAAGACCGCCATCGGTATTACAACTCAGCAGACCACCAGCATTTTCGTGGTGGAAAATGCTGTCGGTCATGTACCCAGCTACAGGAATCTCCCTTCCTGGTGCCGGCAGACACACCCCTACATGACCACACACTTACATTCACGCACCTCCACTCACCCACGCATTCGCTTACATAAACCCCCACAAACTCACACCCACTCAGATACACTCATGCACTTGAACCCACGCATTCAAACAGGCACATAAACTTGCACACATGCACTCAAACAGATACCCTCTTCCCCCTCCCCATTCACACAAACATACACGCACTCACACACACACCCACACAGATGCCCCTTACCCCTCCCCACATTCATATACACACACGCAGACACCACACTCATCCATACTAACACCCCCACCTGCTCTCACACTGATATATACACACCACCACTCACACATCCGCACCCCATCAGCACACTTCTATAAAAACACCCCCACCTGACCGCATGCATGCACACAGACATCCCCACTCACTTGCATGTATACACATCAACACCTACACTCACTCGCAGACTTGCACACATGCACTCCCAGTCGCATGCATCCCAATACGCACACCTACTCACTCACACCCTGACACCCCCTCCCTTCCGCATACATGCAGACCCCCATCCACCCACATGCAGACACACACCCCCAAACACATGCATGCATCCAGACACCCCCACTCACTCGCTCACAAGCATGCACTCAGACACCACCATTCACAAAAATACACGCACTCAGACAGATACCCCCACCCTTCCGCACACACTCGCACCCCGACACCCCCACCCCCTCTGCTTTCATTCGGGGACACACACCCTCCACGCATACATACATGCACACACACTCAAACACACCCATAGTGCTCCACATACATGCACACACCACACACATGGACACAACGCACCATACACATGGACACAACACCCCCCCTCCTATTCGTCCGGTCCACCTACATGTCTCAGTGAGGCGGTCGTCCAGGAGGGGATAGGTCTCGGCGTTTCCACGGCCAGCACCGCACCACCATTCAAGAAACCGCTGTGCTGTATAACGTATCATAATATGGTGGGTGGTGTCCTTTTGGCATGGGAGTGCTGGCAGTGGAAACGCCTCTCTTCTGCCGTCGGCCATGCTGATGTTGTTGTATTTCCACCCATAAACATAACTTGTATTGTGGTGGTCTTCGGACCGCCAACACTGGTGGTCCTCTGGCACCCGTGGCTTCACCGGTCCTGTGAAAAGACTGCCGAAGTCGTAAAGAGGGCCTAGGTGTGAAGGAGAAAGAGATATATAGATGAGACAACAGGGGAACAAAAGCAGGAATGGAGAGGAGAGAAACAAAACAGCTGAGAAAGGATGGAGAGAAAAATGAGAAAGGTAGAGGGAAAGTGGAGAGGGTGCTGATAAGGAATACTGTGTAGACAGTACAGAACTGTGGTTGCGGGGAGAGGGAGCAGGGCATAGATAAAAGAGTTGAGGAGTGAATAAAATGAAGATGAGGGATAAAACACATTATAAATGGTGGGAGAGGGGAGACAGACAATGGGAGCACAAGGGAAGGAGTGAAGGATTACATAGGAATGAGTCTGAACTGTGGATCAACGATAGAGTGGAGTTGCATGGGCTGCAGCAGTGGCCATTAGGCCTCATCGCTGCCATGAATTAATAAACAATGGTCACAACAGCAGCAATGCCCAGGTGACTTCTGCAGACAGGGAAAAGCATGGCACTTGTATTGGGAAACTTAAATTATAATGAGGATATCTGTTGAAAATGGTTAGTATGACTGTTACATAACATCATGTATGCAATGCATAGGTATTGGCAGCAGTAAGGAATCTCTATCACTGGGGAGTTAGCTTAGTATGAGGGAAGCTTGCTTGTCTGATTCTGGCCTTGATCTCTTTAGAGTTGCCAAAAACTCCATACTTATATCTCGAATGTGCGTTTGAAGTTGGGGAGACGTCATAGAGTGGTTTTGAAGTGCACCAGCTCCCTTTAACCCAGTCTTGTCTGCCAGACTATCTGTAAGGGGCTATCAGTCCTTTGTGTTGAGTCAGGCCACTACCCTTTGAAGGGTAACTGTAAGCCCCTCCACCCTTCCTGCCCAGGAAGACCCATCAGTATGCAGATGAATGCAGTTGAGTGTCCTGCGTTTATGACTGTCTCGATGGAATGCACAAGGTCAGACCTGGATTGGAGATGGGCTGTAAGGCACAAAGAGCAGTAAGAGCAGAGAAATGCCTATTTTCTAAAAGTGGCATGTCTAAAATGCCAATGTTATATCCAGTACAGAGGCTTTATCATTACCATTCCAAAGATATAAACCATGAGGTAGCTTCTCCCTTCTGATTAGAAATTACAGCTTTAAAGTATATTAAGGAAATCCCAAAGCTGGCCTATGAGAGGAGTAGACTTCCTAATAGTGAAAAATGACTTTGTGAATTTTTCACTTCCAGGACATGTAAAACTTAAAAGTCCATGTCCTACCTTTTAAATAGACTGCACTCCACCCTACATGTCACACAAGGGCCTACCTTTGTGGTGGCTTATATGTAATACAAGGGGAGTTTACGGCTTGGCATAGGGTTTTAGATGCAAAGTTAAGGTGGCAGTAAAGCTGCACACACTGGTCTTGTAGCAACAGGCCTGAGACATGGTTAAGGTGCTATTTATGTGGGTGGCACAATCAATGCTGCAGCCCACTAGAGTAGCATTTCATGTACAGGCCCTATGCACATATATTGCACTTTAAAAGGGGCTTACAGTTAAATTAAATATGTCAATTGGGTAGGAGCCAATGTTATCATGTTTAGGGGAGAGAGCACCAGCAATGGTAGAAGTGGTAAAGTGTGCAGTGTCCTAAAACCAGCAGAACAAGATCAGAAAAATGGAGAGAGGCAGGGAAAAAGTTGGGAGAAGACCATGGATCCTGACTCTGATACTTTTAACTCTGAATCACTAGACAAAGGAAGTACAATTCTTATTACAATCTGGGAGTGTAAATAAGCAGATTCCAATGTCCTCACAAAAGTAGGGGTACCCTAGCGTATGATCCATTAAGGTGCTGCATAATCGTAGCCTCCTGTGCTATGCTCCATACATAATCTAGCCATACGTAAGAGGCAAGAGAATCCGAAAAAACCCTGCAGGAGACAAATCTGAAAAAGATGGTGAAGAAAGTACCTCTTGCTTATCACCACCAGGACCTTATGCTGCAAGAGCTGCAGATGTACAGGGAGGGATGTTGCCACAATCTACATTTAAGGTATTTATCCTAGACATATATCTAAACAAATACCAAAATGTTGTGAGTAGTAAACAAATGCTTTTCTTTTGATTCATAGAATCATTTGAATATAAGGAACATTTTTAAATATAGAACATATTAATTCAAAATAGAAATCATATTTAAGTTTAAACAAAACAATAGTATTTCTTAACTCTCCGAAAACACTGAAACTGTATGCTTCACTATTTTTTAATTTGGGGTTCAGTAGTTGGTCCTTCTGGAGAACGTTGTGTGCTCCTTTCTTATCCTTCTCTTAATGTAGTTGGCTCACCAACAGAAATACTCCTCACACTTGTGCCCTCCTCAGTTTCGACAATCAACCTTGCAGCACTAATTCCTATATAGTAGTTTGCATTTTTTCTAAGGTGTTCGTTATTTGGGCTAGGCTCCTTTCTACATCATCATTGTACTGTACTCCACTTGCAGCTCTCCAACACATAGTAGAGGTGGCTGTAGCCAACTTTTCAATACGACGCTCAAATGATTGGGGGTGATTGGTCATGTCTCTCTGTTGATGCCTGTTTACTGCAGAATCTTGAGCCATTTGTTTGGCCATATTCTATGTAGCCATTGTTAAGTCTTCACACCAAATCCAATGGCTAATTTGATGGCTACATTACTTTCAAACATAATTCTTTCTAATTTTACTACCCTTATATTCCATTAAGAGGTGGCCCTGTCTTGCTTTCTTTAAATGTTCAACATTGTGTGCTTGAGTGCATGGAACTGTGGTGGAGCAGGAAAGCTTTCCTGGACCTCTCTGATTCTGGGCCTTATCGTAGATCCTAACACCCTCTTTCTCTTTCTAAAATATGAAAGGATTGCATTGAATGTTGTTGAATTACTACAGAGGAAGTAGTAACTGCAGTTGGGTCTCCAAATATCAGGTTGGTATTTTTCCTGCTGGGTGGACTTTCAATTTGTTAGGAATGGTAATCACTATATCAGCAGTTTCTGCTTTTGTGTGGAGGTGTTGTAGAAGTATTCTGAACTTTTGTAGGTAAAAACACAGTGAAAATTCTATTTAAAATTAGTGACAAGCATAATTCTGGAATTACCTATAGTAAACCAATACCAATGTTAAAGTTTATTTTTATCTTTGAGTTACTTTTCAAACAGATGTGTAGCATTTGGAAAACATTTTATGTAGGCAATCAAGGTAGCAATGTAAGGAAAAAATGTTACATATAACTCTTAGTGTTATGTATATGGCCTACAGTACCCACAACACATTGTTTTAAACACTATGAAAACCTGAAATGCATTAATTTCCTCATTTCTAATGCATTTTCTGAAAAAATAATACTTTGAGTAATTTCTAAATAAAGTAATATTTTATTAACACATTTGAATCTTAGCATTTTTAAATAGTATTTCCTAAATAAATAGTATTTTATTAACACATCTGGTCTTACTAAGTTTTCACAAATGTTTATAAACTAATGCTTAATGCAGATCAATTAATTGTAAAACATCTGATTTTGGGACTGATGCGTCTATGGTGGAAGATGGCTTCCGACTGGAAGGTGGTCTTTTTTAATTCTTCCAGAAGGGGGGGGAGGTAGTGGCTCTGTACTTGGTTCGTTACCTACATCAGTACCCTCCTTTCTTCTTGTTGCTACCTTTTCATTGGTGTGGGAATGCAGGCCATATCATTGCTTCCTGATTTCTTCCACCAATCTCTTTGTGCCACCTACAGCATTAATCAGTTTTTTGATCCTGGTAAAAATAAGTTTTTTGGTTGTCTCAGGAACAGACATGGATGTTTTGCCTAATAGCTTGCTATGTTGAGGGATGTGCTCCACCACTAGTATTTCTAGATCTTGATAGTTGCATTTGCTTTTTCACTTCTTGGCCACCGCCTTTTGACTTCTGGCTAGACATGGCATTTAGAGATAGTCCTGTGTTGGTAGAGAAGTTCTGGTTCTGCTGTTGAACTGAAAACAAATGCATTACCTAAAATTGGTGGTCATGAGGCATGACTACGCCAGTGTCCAATATGGCCACATTGCATTAGAGCTATGTCGGACCGCCCCAAGACATTGCTGCATGTGCTTCCCCCGGTCCATCTGGGGTTGAGCGTATGAGCGGTGCAAGAAGAACTCATCCACGGGGGCGGTGGCTGCATTTAGTTGCAGTCAGGGGCCCTGTGTTGCGGCCTGCGGGTGTGGCCATGTTTGCACCATCCTCGTGTCTCAGAGGCACTGCAGCAAAAGGGGCAGATGGTGAGCCTGAGACACGATGCGGTCCGGCGTGGATGCAGATTCTGCGCTCTCAGCCCCAGGGACCTGATCATACTCACCGTGCTGCACAGATGAAACAGAAAAGGACTACGGTGGCACCACGCTCGGACAGCACAACACTTTGGGGCTTTCCGGGGACTCATGAAACCACTGCTGCTTGCTGGCTGGACCTCATCTCCTGCATACCATGACGGAGGGCACATGGAGCAGAGGTAAGGTGTCACCTCTGCAAACAGCCTGACTGAAATGATGGATTGCTCATTGCATAAAGCACAACTGACCATGCCAGCACTTGAATGCACAAGCTAGTGCAGACACCCACCTGGTCGGGTTCTAGTTGGATTGTGACTGCTCCACTGGTACCCCCCTTTGCAGCCTGACCATACATCTCATTCCTCAGTGCTTGTGGACTCTCCTGTCAGTGCCTAGGCCATAAATGCCCACATAAGCCCTCCATCTTGCGCTGCTTGGGTACATTCCCTGTGGTTGGTGCTACTGCACACTGAGGACTCCTAACCTTCTGATCAACAGTGAACTGTCCTGGAGTTGTGTCCACCGTTTTTTATCTTTACTAGATTGGAGTGCTGCACTGTGGAAGGCTCCCTGAGCTGCTATTTATTGCAACTTTTGCCCTTCACCATATCAGTGCCTGCCAACAATCCTGTGGTCTGCCCCTCCCCCATTGACAATGTTATGCGGTGACCCCAAGGAAAGGAAACAGCCAATTGAAAAACACAGGCAGGCACCTGTGCAGAAGCCACTTTCGACTATGGAAGTGGGGACAACCGGTGGCTATGAGACAGACCAAATAACAAATGTCTCCACCATCATGTCTGAACTTTGCGTGGGCTTTAGGGCCATAGATGTCCACTTTGATATCATTGCTGGTTGCCTCAACCGCAGGGGAGAACGTCTGGACAAATAAGATACTAGACTGGAAAATGCGGAGGAGCAAATATCGAAACTCGATAACCACACTGCCAAAACAGACAGAAGACTTGAAAAGCTGGAGTCACAAATGTGCTCTGTTGCAATTAAGAATGAAGACCTTGAAGCCCAATAACATTATGGACATTTCTGGGATGAAAGCCACGGGCTGCATGGGCCTTTTTGTGGAGTACCTACTGTCAAAATTGGTTGATCAGAGTAACCTTACCTCCACATTTGTGGTAGAATGGGCCCATAGATGACTCGCCCCCACCCAGTGCCGGGTGTCCCTCCACGCCCGGGAGAAGGACCCATTTCAATATCAGAGCACAACAATTTTCATATACCCTGACTTCTCAATGGTGGTTCAGGAGGCCAGGAGTAAATTCCTAGATGCGAAGAATGCTCTCCCCAAACTTGGCCGCAGATATGGTATGCTGTATCCTGCTAGGCGGTTCTATATTTTGCCCAAAATACATACAAAATCCAGACAAACCACCAGGAAGACCTATTGTCTCTGCATGCGGGTCGATTTTAGAACCCCTGGCACAATACGTGGATGCGTTTTTGAAACCATATGTGATCCAGACTAGACCTTATATCCCTGATTCTATAGATATTATCAACAAGATAGAAGCTTGTTCCTTTAATGAAAACACGCAGATGCTGGTCACGTTTGACATAGAATCTCTGTACACAAACATCCCCCAAGATGAAGCTATCGAGGTGAAAAGGCAAGTGCTTAATAATAACCAATGGTTGAGAGACACGCACATTGAATTTCTAGTTTCTTTAGCTACACTTTGCATTTAAAGTATTTTTTTTTAAATACAAGGAGAAATGGTATAGACAGATCAAAGGTGTAGCCATGGGATGCAGCTTTGCCCCTGGAATAGGGAACTTAGTGGTGGACTGCTTTGAACAGAAATGGATCTATGCACATTGTAATCCCTTTAGTGGGAAGATCATTAAATGGCATAGATACATTGATGATGTTTTACTGATTTGGGAAGGTAATGAAGAAATGCTGAGCTTATTCCATGGGTGGTTGAACCAACGCACAGTAGATTTTAAGTTTACCTTTAACAAAGATAACAAAAGAATCAATTTTTTAGATCTTTGGATTGTAGCTAGAAGTGGACAGCTAGAAGTCAGTCTGTATAAAAAACCCACAGACCGTAACACATTGTTACACTTTTCAAGCGGGCACCGTAGGACACTGAAAGAAAACTTGCCTTTTGGGCAATTCCTCCGCATTAGGCGCAACTGTAGCGATAAAGAGGACTATTTGAGCAATACGAAGGAATTCGCAGAAAAACTGCTCAATAGGGGTTACACTAAGGGCCTGATTCAGACCTTGGCGGACGGCGGAGGCCGTCCGCCAAGGTCCTGCCGACAAATGACCGCACCGCGGTCAAAAGACCGCGGCGGCCATTCAAACATTTCCGCTGGGCCGGCGGGCGCTCTCCAAAAGAGCGCCCGCCGGCCCAGCGGAAATGCCCCTGCAACGTGGATGCCGGCTCAGAATTGAGCTGGCGTAGTTGCAGGGGTACGACGGGTGCAGTTGCACCCGTCGCGTATTTCAGTGTCTGCAAAGCAGACACTGAAATACTTTGTGGGGCCCTCCTACGGGGGCCCCTGCAGTGCCCATGCCATTGGCATGGGCACTGCAGGGGCCCCCAGGGGCCCCGCGGCACCCCCTACCGCCATCCTGTTCATGGCGGGTTTCCCGCCATGAACAGGATGGCGGTAGGGGGTGTCTGAATCCCCATGGTGGCGGAGCGCGCTCCGCCGCCATGGAGGATTCAATCGGGCAGCGGTAAACCGGCGGGAGACCGCCGGTTTACCCTTTCTGACCGCGGCTGAACCGCCGCGGTCAGAATGCCCTTGGGAGCACCGCCAGCCTGTTGGCGGTGCTCCCGTGGTCGGTGACCCTGGCGGTCACCGGCCGCCAGGGTCAGAATGACCCCCTAAGAAATTAGTAAAGGCAGCTGTCAAAAGAGCCTGGTATACCCCTAGAGAGACGTTATTAGAAACCCCTCTCACTTGTGTAATTACATATAGCCCAAAAGCCAAAAAAATTTGGCCCATCATAGAGAGGAACTGGAAGACAGTGAAAGATCTAGGGATAACGAAACCTTTGTTTGCGGTCAAAAAAGCCTGTAGCTTACGGCTCAATGGGTAAAAGCAGATAACACACGTATACAAGAAAGTGTCAAAGCCCAGCTCACCTGAGTTCTTGTTCAGTTCTGATGGAGGTTGAAGACAATCCGACCCCACCCTGAAACTGCTTGTTCCAGCACACTAGTTTTTAAAACAGTGCACTAAGAACAGAAGCTCAAGGGAAGGGGGGAAGTGGATAAAATAAAAAAGAGAGACAACACCGTTCTTGCGTTTCCACTGTTGAAGTGCTGCACAAATCTGCGGCCCTTTCTGACTTCTGTAGAAACTGGTGCCTAATGAAACATAAACAAAGAACAGATAAGTGCAACCTATTCCTAAATGGGTTCCTGACTATCCCTTTATTTATTAGAAATTCTCTTCTAAAAGTACCTCTCGGATCCTGGTCTCTAGTTTCCAGGTTTGGAATGTGTTACTGCTCTGGGATGTGTTTTCTATTACTGTAAAGCTTCTAAAACATTAAACAAATACCGTTATCAGAATTACCAATATCAAACATTCATCATAATATAACTAAAGCCTAAATTCCTAATAGCAGACTCACTTTTCCCATATTTCCAGAATCTTTTATAAAACAAATACTGTACTTTTACATCAAAAGAAAAAAAACAATGTTTGCTTCACAAAGTTCCGCAAAATATTCTTGTAACAAAGAGTTTGAATCACAATGTTCGTGGAAGGTATCTTGTTTCAAATTGTCTATACACAAATCCAGAAATTGTTGTCAAAGTTCTTTCAGGTAATAAAAGTTTTGCACTTACTTGTTGCTGGCAAGAGATACTGATCAGTCTAACCTTGTCTTCTTTCTCTTTTGCAGGCTACTCGTAGGAGAGAGACTGAGGCAAGGAGGAACCGGAAACCGGAAGAAGGAAGAGCCAGCAGCTGCGCCCATTGAAGCCAATGAAAGTCTGTAAAGAGCAGGAGTGCCAGCGCCGAGGGATCTGTTCTCAGGTAAGCGGGAGGTAGACGAGCACAAGCACTGGGTGAGGCTCGGGGGCTGCCTTTTATAGACAGGGCTGGGTGTGGTTCGAAGAGCTGGGTGTGGTTTGAAGGGCTGGGTGTGGTCCTCACATGCTGCACATGTTCTTGGAAGGTGTGCAGAGCTGGGTGTGGTTTGAAGAGCTGGGTGTGGTCCTCACATGCTGCACATGTTCTTGAAAGGTGTGCAGAGTTTCAGTTATTATGCAAATGAGTTGGATTAACACATGGCCTAGGGAGGAGTGTTTTAAAGAAGCCTTGGTAAAAGCAAGGCCCAATGTGTAAACAAAACAGCACATTAAACAACATACACAGAAGCCTAGGGGGGGGGAAGGTGAGATAACAAGAAAGGCTTTCAATAGTAAGTTTAAAAGGGAGCTATTACAGAACCCACTAGTGCAGTGAGAGGGGACATGCTCTTTGCTGTGTACAAACCCTAACAGTTGCCCCCCTCAAAGGCCCTCCTACAGGACGGGGTTTTCCTGGATTTTTTAAATAAAACCGTCTAATCAGCTGTGGGGCATGTACATATGATGCTGGTTCCCATGAATTCTCAGATTCCTCATATCCTTTCCATTCTACTAAATAAAACAGACGTCCACTAATTCTTTTTGAGTCTTTTATGCTTTTCACTTCATATTCCAGATTTCCCTTAATTGGTATGGGTGGAGGTGGTGGTTCAGGTCGGGTTTTTGAGTTGTACGGCTTAAGCAAGGACACATGGAATGTAGTATGTACTGGATATTCTTTTGGTAAATCTAATTTTACTGTTACCGGGTTTACTATGGCAGTTATACTAAAGGGTCCAATGAAACGTGGTTGCAGCTTTCGGGATCCCTCTATGTTTAGGTTCTTTGTGGAGAGCCATACCTTGTCACCAATTTTATACATTGGGGCCTCAGATCTGTGTTTGTCTGCTTGTCTTTTCATGCTTTCCTTGTACTTTAATAAATGTTTCCTGGCTTTGTCTTGTATGTCACCTAACCTCGTTAGTCTATCCGTTACTGTAGGCAACAGGGAATCTTCTAACAAAATGGTTATAGCTCTTGGATGATACCCCTGCAAGAAATAGAATGGTGAGCAAAGTAGAGCTGAATGCTCAGTATTATTATAAACAAACTCTGCTACAGGGAGAGCTTCCAACCATTCACTAGAATAATCAGCCAATAAACAACGTAGCGTTTGAAGTAAGGTTTGGTTCAGTCGTTCAGTCTGTCCATCTGTCTCTGGGTGGAAAGCAGTGGATAAGGCCACATCTATTTTCAGTTTTTCACATAATTTTTTCCAAAATCTGGAGTTGAACTGGCTCCCTCGGTCTGACACCACTTTGCTTGGCAAACCATGTAAACGCACAATTTCCCTTATAAAAATATCGGCAAATTCTGCCGCCGTGGGTAATTTCCGTAATGGTACAAAATGTGCCATTTTAGATAAAAAATCCACTATAACCAACACTGTTGTGAAGGATTTTACAGGTGGTAAACCTACAATAAAGTCTACGCTCACAGTGTGCCAAGGTTGTTTGGGTGTTGGCATTGGTATTAACAAGCCGTCAGGAGCCTTATGAGAAGATTTATGTCTTGCACAAATTGGACAGGTAGTGACAAATTGCTTAATGTCCTTTCTTATAGTGTCCCACCAAAAGTGTTTTTGCACATTTTCCAGGGTTTTTACCCAACCAGGATGACCTGCCAACGGTGAGGCGTGATGCCAAATTATCACCTGTGTTTGTAATTCAGAGGTGGGCACTAACAGCATGTTGTCGTGATACAATAAACCTTGTTGTATTGTGTTATGGGAATCCTTTAACCAATCCTGAGGTGCTATTTGCATGTGTGCATTATATAGATCTGTGATGAAATCCTTCTGTTGTACTGGTGCCAACAACCTTTGGGGAAGAATAATGGGTTCTCCTATTTTATCTTGTTTCATGTCTGAGGTATGTCCGTATCTAGATAACACATCAGATTGAATTTGTTGTGCACCTGGTCTATAGGTTATAACAAAGTCAAATGTGCTAAAAAAATTTAACCAGCGCATCTGACGTGGTGTTAGTGCTTTAAGTGATCCAAAAAACTGTAGGTTCTTGTGGTCAGAAAAGATTGTAACTGGGTACTTGGCTCCCATTAAATGGTGCCTCCATTCTGAAAAGGCTACTTTGATAGCTAGTAGTTCCCTTTCAGCCACAGTGTCATTTTGTTCAGCTGGCAATAACTTTTTGGAATAGAAGGCTATAGGATGTAACTGGCCATCTACTGCATCTCGTTGAGAGAGAACTCCTCCTAAAGCTACTTGTGAAGCATCCGCTTCAACAAAAAAGGGCAAGTCAGGATCAGGATGTTTCAGAATTGGGGCTGAAGTGAACTTTTGTTTTAGGAGTTGAAAGGCGTGTGCCGCCTCATCAGTCCAAAGAAATCGTTGCCCTTTCCGCAACAAGGTAGTTATTGGGGCCGCAATGTCTGCAAAATGTGCAATAAACCTCCTATAAAAATTGGCGAAACCCAGAAATTTCTGAATATCTTTTACAGAGGATGGTTCTGGCCAATCAGCAATAGCACTGATTTTCTTTACATCCATAGTTATTCCTTGAGGTGACAGGCAGTATCCTAAAAAGTCCACCTTGTTGACATTAAAAGTACACTTTTCTAACTTAGCAAAAAGATGATTTTCTTTTAACTTTGATAATACTGCACGAACATGTTGGGTATGTTCTTCTGAGTTCTTAGAGTAAATGAGGATGTCGTCTATGTATACTATGACACAAACGTCCAGGAATTCGTGTAGGACCTCATTTATAAAGAACTGAAAGGCCGCAGGGGCATTACATAACCCAAAGGGCATTACTGTGTACTCAAATAAACCAAACTTTGTCTTGAAAGCTGTCTTCCACTCATCCCCCTCTTTTACTCGGACCAGGTGGTAAGCTCCCCACAGATCTAGTTTAGTGTATACAGTAGAATGTCTTAATTGATCCAACAACACAGGTATTAGAGGAAGAGGATATTTATTCTTTATTGTAGCCTTATTTAGTCCTCTATAATCGATACACGCGCGCAGGGATTTATCCGGCTTCGGGATAAAAAAGAGTGGAGATGACACTGGAGATGTGGAATGACGGATGAACCCAGACTGTAGTAGGTCATCTAGGTAGGTTCTTAAGTATTTGGTTTCTTCGTCAGTCAAAGCATATACTCTGTTATTAGGTAAAGGGGCCCCTGGGATAAGATCTATACGGCAGTCATAAGACCGATGTTGGGGCAGCACACTAGCCTTTACTGGATCAAAGACGTCTTTAAAGTCAGAATATTCAGGAGGGAGACTTGGTTCATCTTGAGTAACACTAGCACAGTGTAATACTGTGCTCTGTTCTGTACCTGCTTCTTGATAGCAATTGGTTCTACAGAAAGAGGAATCCAAAGTAACAGTTCTATTCACCCAATCAATTTTTGGGTTATGAGTTGTTAACCAGGGTACCCCGAGAATCGAACCAAAATTAGGAGTATCTATCAGATCAAAGCTAATCACCTCTGTGTGCCCGTTCTGACAGACCATAACAAGTGGACTTGTTTGTTTTGTGATTAATCCAGAGGTCAATTCTGACCCATCCACTGCACATACTGCTTCTGGACAAGGCTTTAGGCACATAGGAAGTCCTAAGATTTCAGCTAACTTATTATCCACAAAATTTCCTGTCGCGCCTGTGTCCAGTAGGACAGGGAGAGAATGCCTCACTTGGGTAGTAACAATTAAAACGACCTGAATTATGAAATGTCTAGGTATGTGCGGTA
This sequence comes from Pleurodeles waltl, assembly GCF_031143425.1. Lineage (NCBI taxonomy): Eukaryota > Metazoa > Chordata > Amphibia > Caudata > Salamandridae > Pleurodeles > Pleurodeles waltl. The sequence goes on along the minus strand of NC_090437.1, from coordinate 1,216,224,218 downwards.
CCCTGAAGGCTGCAGCATTAGAGGTTTGATTAAGATGTTTTCTCGAACAAGTAACCTCTCCCCTTGTCGAGCTTAATCGTTTCCCGATTCAGTTGAGGAGGTGGAGGAAACAGCACCCTTTCGTGGAGTTTTAGGCTTTACTGGACATTCTCTGGCAAAGTGACCTGCCCTGCCACAATATAAACATAATTGAAGTTTTCTCCTTCTTTCTTTTTCCTCTGATGTGAGTGGACCTCTGAGTGTCCCTATTTGCATAGGCTCTGGTTCAGGGAGTTTATTATCTGTGTCTTTCTTCTCGTGTCTAATAAAAGTTAACCGTGATTCCAGTTTGTATTTATCTCCCTTTCTTTCTCCTAGTCTATGTTCTAATTTCACAACTAAATCTACAAAGTCCGAATAGTCTTTTGGCAAATCAACGATATGAGCCAGCGCGTCTTTTAACTCGTCTCTCAAACCTTTATAAAAAAGGGAGACACGCTTTTCTTCTGGCCACTGTGTCTCGGTGAGTAAACGATTAATACTAGTGAGATAGGTCAATAAATCCTTGTTACCTTGTTTAAGATTTAAAAGCTCATTATCACTTGCCTGCATGAAAGTGTTTTGCAAAAAGGCTGGTCATGGTACGTTTAAATTGATTCCAATTATGGAGGATGGGATCATCTCTATCCACGAAAGGAATTGACCAATTGGCTGCTGTGCCCCCCAAATAAGACAAGACGAATGCCACTTTCGTATCATCAGTAGGGAACTGTTGTGGCTTACAAATGAAGTGTAATTGACATTGATTGATAAAAACATGGAATTGGTTACTATCTCCATGAAAACGTTCAGGTGCTGCTAAGGGCACAACATTAGGAACATTAACAGTAACCTCAACTGGGGAAGGCAAAGTTGTATGTTTTGATGGCGCCCCTGTCTCTGAGGAGGTTTTAAACAAAGGCGTAGAAGCTGTGTTCCACTGAGATCCCCTAAATTTATACCTGCTTAAATCCTGTTTTAAAGAGGTATTCTCCATCTTTAATCTCTCTATTTCCTCTTGCATATGTTGCAAGATGCCAGACACTGATTCATTATGAGCCAAGTCCTCATTTAGGGCCTGCGCCATATCCGTGACGTCAATGCCCTCTATTTCTTCCCCGGTATTCATCGTCCACCAGAACTGAAATTTTTTAAGGCTTGTGCTTCTGTCAAAGCCCAGCTCACCTGAGTTCTTGTTCAGTTCTGATGGAGGTTGAAGACAATCCGACCCCACCCTGAAACTGCTTGTTCCAGCACACTAGTTTTTAAAACAGTGCACTAAGAACAGAAGCTCAAGGGAAGGGGGGAAGTGGATAAAATAAAAAAGAGAGACAACACAGTTCTTGCGTTTCCACTGTTGAAGTGCTGCACAAATCTGCGGCCCTTTCTGACTTCTGTAGAAACTGGTGCCTAATGAAACATAAACAAAGAACAGATAAGTGCAACCTATTCCTAAATGGGTTCCTGACTATCCCTTTATTTATTAGAAATTCTCTTCTAAAAGTACCTCTCGGATCCTGGTCTCTAGTTTCCAGGTTTGGAATGTGTTACTGCTCTGGGATGCGTTTTCTATTACTGTAAAGCTTCTAAAACATTAAACAAATACCGTTATCAGAATTACCAATATCAAACATTCATCATAATATAACTAAAGCCTAAATTCCCAATAGCAGACTCACTTTTCCCATATTTCCAGAATCTTTTATAAAACAAATACTGTACTTTTACATCAAAATACAGCATGTAATTTGTGCAAGTCCTTGATTTACTGTTTGCCTTGCTGTTAATGGTTTCCACTGTTCGATTCTTAAAAGTTCCATGAAAAAAAACAATGTTTGCTTCACAAAGTTCCGCAAAATATTCTTGTAACAAAGAGTTTGAATCACAATGTTCGTGGAAGGTATCTTGTTTCAAATTGTCTATACACGAATCCAGAAATTGTTGTCAAAGTTCTTTCAGGTAATAAAAGTTTTGCACTTGTTGCTGGCAAGAGATACTGATCAGTCTAACCTTGTCTTCTTTCTCTTTTGCAGGCTACTCGTAGGAGAGAGGCTGAGGCAAGGAGGAACCGGAAACCGGAAGAAGGAAGAGCCAGCAGCTGCACCCATTGAAGCCAATGAAAGTCTGTAAAGAGCAGGAGTGCCAGCGCCGAGGGATCTGTTCTCAGGTAAGCGGGAGGTAGACGAGCACAAGCACTGGGTGAGGCTCGGGGCTGCCTTTTATAGACAGGGCTGGGTGTGGTCCGAAGAGCTGGGTGTGGTTTGAAGGGCTGGGTGTGGTCCTCACATGCTGCACATGTTCTTGGAAGGTGTGCAGAGCTGGGTGTGGTTTGAAGAGCTGGGTGTGGTCCTCACATGCTGCACATGTTCTTGAAAGGTGTGCAGAGTTTCAGTTATTATGCAAATGAGTTGGATTAACACATGGCCTAGGGAGGAGTGTTTTAAAGAAGCCTTGGTAAAAGCAAGGCCCAATGTGTAAACAAAACAGCACATTAAACAACATACACAGAAGCCTAGGGGGGGGGAGGTGAGATAACAAGAAAGGCTTTCAATAGTAAGTTTAAAAGGGAGCTATTACAGAACCCACTAGTGCAGTGAGAGGGGATATGCTCTTTGCTGTGTACAAACCCTAACAGAAAGAGGGTTGAGGACGATGGTTCAATTACCAATGATACAAGGACACTATCGGTGTAGTAAATGCCTAGCATGCCAGTTCACATGTGATTCAAAAGAAGTTGTTATAAATGGAAAAGTGCATTCCCAAAGGGACTTTTCGAATTGTAACACAAAAAATTTTGTGTATTGCTTTTTATGCCCATGTGAAAAAGTGTATATTGGGCAAACTACACAGATGGTCAAGACACACATTCTGCAACACAGATCGCGGATAAAATGTTCTACAAGGGGAGCACCATTGGTAGAACACTACACAGAAATGAAACATACAGCAGAGCACATTCGTTGGACTGTGTTAGCTGTAGCACAAACCAAGACAGCGGGACAACCAATAACAGAAAGGCTGTTAAGGCTAGAATCACGACTGATTGAATACCAAACAATTCGTCAAGGACTAAATTATATTGATGAAATTTGGACTCTGATCTAACAACTCGGGCTATTTGTCTGTCTCTTGAAATGGGTTTCCTTGAAATTGGCTGTGATTTTCCAATGTGAATTATGTTTGTTATTGTACAATGGAGAGTGAATGGCAGGGAAGTCTGTGTAGATAAGAAGAGGTGGGACAATTATCTCCCTCTTTAAATATTTTGATTTTTGTATAATAGCGAACAAGAGAAGGTCTTACGGATTCATTTTTGAACTTCACACATACATAGGAGGGATCTGTACACATTTATAGTAGAGTGTATTTCCTTCGGACGCACAATAGTACTGCGAGTTCTATGGTTTAGTTTCCCAGAACATCGCTGAGGAGACAGCTTGTCCAAAAATTTACTTTCATTTTTCATTCTTTAATTGCTAATATATGTGTGGCACTCTTTGTATGTAAAAAGATGCATTTTATCTGTTTCCCCATACATCTAGTCTGTGTAGTATTGACACTTTTCTTATTCTTTATTATTTTTCTGCTAGGCGCAGTTTTTGCGCTGACCAGCAAAGATTTTGACCATGTTTTATCAGTATTTAGCCATTCGAAGATGGCCGACACGCTTTTCGGAGGAACCCTACCTCCTACGACCGGCTATTTCCTTGCACTGAGCTGGCGCGCCGATTCTACTGTTGCCGTGACACCTAGCGCGGTTAACACGGACAGGTAACTACTGTCCCCTACGCCGATGCCCAGGGTAAATAATTTTGATAATTGAAGGCAGCAATTACAGGCAGTACAGCGCGTGTTGTTTCAAGCGCATGAGATGAACCATTCTCGTGCACAGTGAGTATTTCAATTATAGATTAATAATTTGCAGTGATTCTTCTAGGATGTATGTATTCAGATACAGATTGGTTGAAGCTTATCTCTTCTTTTTGTGCCTAGATCTCAACGGACAGGAGATTTAGGGGGTCATTCTGACCCTGGCGGTCCATGACCGCCATGGCGGAGGGCGGCGGAAGCACCGCCAACAGGCTGGCGGTGCTTCCTGGGCTATTCTGACCGCGGCGGTAAAGCCACGGTCAGAAAAGGGGAACCAGCGTTTTCCTGCCGGTTTTCCCCTTTCCCAGGGAATCCGCCATGGCGGCGCTGCTTGCAGCACCGCCATGGGGATTCCGACCCCCTTCCCGCCAGCCTGTTTCTGGCGGTGTCCACCGCCAGAACCAGGATGGCGGGAACGGGTGCCGTGGGGCCCCTGGGGGCCCCTGCACTGCCCATGCCACTGGCATGGGCAGTGCAGGGGCCCCCTAACAGGGCCCCACAAAGATTTTCACTGTCTGCTTTGCAGACAGTGAAAATCGCGACGGGTGCCACTGCACCCGTCGCACCCCTGCAACTCCGCCGGCTCCATTCGGAGCCGGCTTCCTCATTGCAGGGGCTTTCCCGCTGGGCCGGCGGGCAGCCTTTTGGCAGTCGCCCGCCGGCCCAGCAGGAAAGTTGGAATGACCGCCGCGGAATGACCGCCTATGTGTTACAATATCCAACTAGAGATGTTTTTTGAAGACTCTTGATACCTAGGACGTGCATGTTCTTTTACTTTTAGTATGGTTGACATAAAGTTTGAGCATGCAACACAAGGACTGGGTGGTAGATAGTAGCAATTAATTAATTAAATATCAGCACAATTCTTTTTGCATGACTGGCCACATTCACCTTGGGGTAGGTTCTGACCTGGTTTCTACATAGGATGCACTGGGTGATTAGGTTCAAGTCTTATTTTAGTATTGTCTTTAAACTATTGGTATTAATTTGGGTTTTGTTGCGATTTATTATTTAGGCAAAAGTGGTCCCATAGTAGTCCTGATGATGCCCAAAATAGAAGGGGTCGAAACGCGTCGACACCGTGTGATTTGCGGCAGGTCTTGGTAGAAAGTGCAACTGATTCTCCAAAAAATTGGAAAATGCAAGAAACCCTAGGAAGTTGTTGATCTGGGTTCTGCAGCCATTGTGTTAACTAACCACGACCACCGCATTTAAGTGGATTTCGCCTGTAAGTACTTTACATACCACTGCCTCCAATGGGGGCGATTGAGTTGGGACACTTTTTAGATGTTTTATTGTCAGTTTTCATTTTGTAATATGTCCATATTTATGTATTTGTAAATTTTGTAAATATGATGATACTGTGATGTAAATATTAGGCTTGATGTAATTAGTCAACCTAAGTGTGAAAGTTCGTTTTGCATATGATTCTCCTTGTTCTACAATAATATAGATGAATAAATATTTTTGACAAAGAAATTATGTTTCCAAGAGAGTACATGGCACTCTTCTTGTTCGAAAATGGAGTAATTTATCCCAGCCTTTTGACCAATTGTTTTTGTACACATAGGCTCCGAATAGACGTCAACTGAAAACCGTGAATATTTGACAAGCCCGCAGAGGTGATGGAATTCTGCAGGAAATACTCCTAAGGCACTTCGTCAATAGCTCATTCCTCTCCAGACCACTCATCAACATCCACCCCAATTGTCTTCAGCATGGACCTCTTTCCTCCTGACTGAAACACAATGCACACGTTTGGAATGCCGCAGGTCCGATACTCGCTGTATCGGACTAAGCCTTGGAATATGGATCATTAATCAGACCCCAGAAAATCTAGAAAAACATACTTAAGCTATGACTAGCATGTACACCTCATCTATGCAATATTTGCTATGATTTACATAGCAAAAAATGGGGCTGCCCCCACTGCAATGTCATCCCTCCATGGTTGATACCATTCTGCATAAAGTTGGGATTTTGTTATGTTTGTGTTGGAATTTTTGGGATTTACCAGGAATGTTTTTGCTGGGTATGGGAGGGGTGTGAGGGAAGGGTAGTGATAGCCAGATTATTATTGTTGTAACCATTCCATTGTTTATGTTCAAGATCACCCATACAAAGCACCAATAGCAGACCATTTCACTCACAGATGACTAATCCCACTTCTGCTAGGAGGTCCATACTAGACTTTGCATTTGTGTCCGAGAATATCAGGGGACATAACTATCCCTGAAAAGAGAAACAGGTCCCACATTACCTAAACAGGCATGGCACCCAAATAGCATTCTTCCTGGAGACTCACTTAACACCGGCTCCTCAGTATGCCTTTGCCAAACACTGGGGCCTGCTTCGATATTTCTCAAGCTATAGCTCCTACTTTTGCAGAGTCTGCATGCTTATACATAAAATTCAACCATTTGATCCTCAACACACCATCACTGATGATCAGGGAAGGTACATACTGGTAGCGGGCACACTAGCAGGGCATAAGCTTTTATTGCACAATATATTTCCCCCAAAAATAGACTCCCTAGACTTTTTTCTGACACTCCAGACATACATCGACAGGACAAATGTGGACCACATTATATTTAGTGGACATTTCAATATGCTTCAAGAACTATGTCTAGAGACCACAGCCCCTCATCCTACAGGCAAAACCCACTTCCTGCATGTGCTGCGTGACCTTTGCAACACCTACTCAATGCGCTATTCCACCCTCCACAATACATGGTCATGCATAGATTTTTGGCTTGTGTCAGGATCCATAATGCCCTGGCTTGAATCAACTATACATCTCCCACGTACACTATCTGACCACTCCCTGGTCAACGTACCTTGAACATTCCATGCTTAGGGCTCTAGAACATCCTTGGCGCTTTCCTGCCATAGCGTTCCATAACGAAGTGTTTGGCTTTGAGCTTTGCACCATAAAGGTGGAATATTTTGACCTTAACAAGGACTCAGTTAACTCACAGGCCACATTGCGGGTGGCCTTCTAGGCATATATCAGAGGAATTTGCAATGCAAAACATTCTGGGGTCCTTAAAGATATTCATAGGAGGACTGTTCTGGTCGAGACTGCCTTGACCAACGTGGACCAAGAGAACAAGTCACATCCCACCGGGCCACGCCTTCATGAGCAGGCCTCCCTTATGGAAGAGTTTCAGGAGCTGGTGGAGTGCAAGGTGCATTTCCTTAGCAAGTATGCTAGGGCACACTGCTATAGTGAGGGAGACAACCCAGGCCAAACTTTAACACGCCTGCTCCGACCATCCCAATCAGCCTCATACATATCTGAATTGCAAAAATCTGATGGGCTCACTGCCTCTACTACTGTGGAGGTACAGACAGATATCATTCAGTACTACACACTGCTCTATTCCTCTTGAATGGCTAGCGGATCCCCTGAACTGGCACAGTACCTCAATGAGGTTGCCATGGTTTGGCCCAGTGTTGCATTTCAGTAGGTTCTTAGTGAACCCTTCACCAGCGAAGAGATATTCCAGCTATAAGATTCCCTAGATGGCTTTGAAGAGCTAGGACCTGCCTCTTTGACATGTACACGTAGACCCTTGACCTCGTCGTGCTCCCCCTTACGCTGCATGAAGTGGTGATTACACTGCTATCAAAGCCAGATGAAGACCCCCAATGTGTGGGTCATACCGTCCCCTATCATTACTGAACTTTGATAATAAAATCCTGGCTAAACTCCTGGATAACTGCTTGTTCCTTTTAATGGATGAGATCAGCTCTCCCGCTCAGTCCGGCTTTGTCCCCCAACGATCCATACCTTTAAACGTATGCATGGTCTTCGTGGTCCTGCATAGGGTGGCTCCCACTGGCCTTGCTGCAGTTGCCCTCCTAGACACGGAGAAGGCCTTTGATTCTCTAAAATGGCCTTTCCTGGAAGCGACCCACCATAGGTTTGGCATGCCACAGGGCTGCACCTCCCTCATTATACTCCTTAATTCCCACACAACTGCTTGGATTAGAGTTAATGGTACCTTAACTCCTGCATTGTACATCGCTAGAGGCACCCGATAGGAATGCACGCTGTCGCCTCTACTTTCATTATTGCAATGGACCCCCTTGTGCAACATTCACAGGAGAAATATCTACACAGGGGCCTGTAGTTTTGATCTAGCCAATTGTGAATCTCCCTCTATGCAGATGACATTCTGCTATTTCTGAGGCACCCAGCGGATAACCTGGTACTGGTTTTACAAGAGATAATCTGCTTTGGTGTTTTTTCTGGGTTGCATATCAATAGGACTAAGTCAGAACTGTTTCCCCTTACAGAGGTGATGATTCCCGTGCACTGTGAGTTTTCCCTTGCTTGGTGTGAAGACCACGTTACGTATCTAGGAATACATATTCTCAGAGATAGGGAACAGGTAATTGGACTAAATTATGGGCCTGTCATTGGCAAACTGAATACACAGATTGACCATTGTACATGCCTCCCCCTTTCTAAGGCTAATGGCATTATAAAGATGGTGGTCCTGCTGCATTTCTTGTATTCATTTGTAAATATTCATATCCCTCTAACTAACTCCTGCTGTGACTTGTATGGGTGGAGAGGCACCCCTGGGTCTGCTGGGAGATTTTGACTCTCCCATTAGAGTGCAGTAGTTTTGGAGTTCCACATTTTCATCTCTACTATCTGGCAGTGCAATACAATACCTGAGAAAGACTTTGATGCTCCCACCCGTCTTCGTGCGCAGCTCCCGACTGGACAACCTATGGATCCAACAGACATACAAACACTCTATACAACAAGCTGGGCCCGGCATGAATTGGCTTGCCTTTTAGCGTGTGAACTGCTGTAATCCCCTGCGATCCCATTGACAGACAGCCCGTGGCTTCTGATTACTTGGGAGATGTTGGTTGAACACACGCTTTCCTCTTTAAATCTTCACACTTTTTGTGACGTTTTTCCTGTCGGTCATGTGTTTTCATGGACGGAGGATGAACAGTTCATCTCTGCCACCTTCATGGACCACTTTATATTGCCCCACCTCCAGAAAGTGATATGCGCCATAATGCCCTGTTATTCATTGGCACCGGAGGTATTCCCACCCCTTACATTAATCATTAAAGAGTACATGGGAGATGGGTTGATATCCAAACTATATCGCGCATGGATTGGCTTCCACCCAACACCCGATCAGAGACTAGGGGGCATGGGAGGCAGATTTGGGACACTCACTATTAGATAAGGTGTGGTATTCTTGCTCAAACACACAAAGGTGGTCATTATGACATTGGTGGTGAGTGATAAAGTGGTGGTAATCACCTGGTGGTTACTAGTGGTGATACCTCCCTTAGACAGACAATGTACTACACCAAAGCCAAGGTACCGCCCACCATATTATGACAAAGCAAACCACCAGGATTTCCAGGGCGGTACCAATGCCATCAAAACCCTGGCGGAAACATAACACAGAAAACAAAAGACTCACCAACAAGTACACAGAGGACTCCGCCGCCGCCATGGAACCGGAACATCAAGTCTTCCCGATGCTCTTCTATGCCATAGCCCTCCTGGAACACCAACGCCGACGAAGGCGATGATGGTGAGTACAGCCACCTAGCACACAAGGGAGGGAGGAAAAGGAGAGTGACACACACACACACACAGCACACACCATTCACACACACACACACACCATACACAGAACCAGCTGAAGAGTTAAACCAATGTCAGAGGACACACGTTAAAATGAAACAAGGACCACAATGATAATCAACAAACACTGTAATTTGATGGCAACAGCCACCATATTGTCCATTCGACTACAAATGCAGGCGACAATGTCCAGAATGGGCCAATGGCCAGTCCAAAGTACAAAAGGGCCACATGGCAAAAGGGCACCATCCAAGGCCCAACTTGACTCCTGACAATCGGGAATCCACTGTTCAGGGGCATCATGTTGGAAATGGACAGGCACCTCAGGGGGAAGGGGGAGCAGAGGGTGGGCACCTCAGCTGAAGTGGGGAGCTTGCCCACTGGTTCTGGAGGGGGCTCCATGCCCAATTGTCTCTGGTGGGGAATGTAAGGCCACAGTCCCTGAAGTGGGGAACTTGCTCACTGGTTCTGGAAGTGGCTCCATGTCCAATTGTCTTTGGTGGGGAGTACAAAGCCACAGTCTCTGAAGTGGGGATCTTGCCCACTGGTTCTGGAGGGGGCTCCATGCCCAATTGTCTTTGGTGGGGAGTGCAAGGCCACAGTCTCTGAAGTGGGGAACTTGCCCACTGGTTCTGGAGGGGGCTCCATGACCAATTGTCTTTGGTGGGGAATGCAAGGCCACAGTCTCTGAAGTGGGGAACTTGCCCACTAGTTCTGAAGGGGGCTCCATGCCCAATTGTCTTTGCTGGGGAGTGCAAGGCCACAGTCTCTGAAGTGGGGAACTTGCCCACAGGTTCTGGAGGGGGCTCCTTGTACAACAGTTCCTGGCGGGTGGCTTATGTGCCCTTTGCTGGAGTTGACTGCTGCTTTGCCTGTGCTGGAAGTGGGGGGCTCCTTGCCCTCTCCTTGAAGTGAAAGCTGCTGTGCCTGTGCTAGAGGTTGGGGATCCTTGCCCTCTGCTGGAGATTAAGGCTGCTGTGCCTCTGCTGGAGGTGAGGGCTGCTGTACCTGTACTGGAGGTGGGGGCTCCTTGCCCTCTGCTGGAGGTAAGGGCTGCTGGTCCTGTGCTGGAGGTGGGGGCTCCTTGTCCTCTGCTGGAGGTGAGGGCTCCTTGCCCTCTGCTGGTGGAGTGGGCCTCTTGCCTTTCATTGGTGGTGGAGTGGGACCCTTTCCTTTCATTGGTGGTGGAGTGGGTACATTCCCTTTCTTTGTTGGTGGAGTGGGAATTTTCCTTTTCTTTGGTGGTGGAGGGGGGTCCTTGGCAATCTTTTGTGGTGGAGGGGGATCCACGTGTCCCCTCTTGTGACGGGTCCCCTTGGACTATGACATGTCACTTGTGTCCTTGTCTCCAGGACTAGGAGTTGCCTCCACTGTCCTCGCCTCCTGTCCCTTGCTTTTCACCACCCTAGTCCTCCCTTGCTGAGCCGGAGGTGTGCTCTCAGTAGGAGTGGCAGCCGTCACACTCTGGGGCCTCTTTGTGCCAGCAGCTGATGATGTAATGGGAGCAGTGGCAGACTGTCTGGCTGAGGTGCTGTGCTGGGTTGTTGGGACCCTGCTCTTATGGGCAGGACGGCAGGGTGGAGGGGAAGGGAAGAGGTCCAGATGGGCAAGGAAAAGCTTCTGAGGGACCTTGGGGTGGGATGTGGGAGGAGGGATTGGAGTGCAGGTTGAGGGAGTGGTTGTCGGAGGTGTATGTCTGCTGGACTTTGGTGCAGGTGCATAGACAGTGTGCGTGTGTGAGGTGGATGGCTGTTGGGTGTCTCAATGTGTGTGTTTGTGTCTCTTAGGAGGGGGCAGACAGGGCGGGAGAGGACAAAGGGGACGCATGGGTGGATGATGTGGAGGTTTCTGCAAGTGAGGTGTGTGTGCTGCCTGATGTGGTGATGGTGGTGGTGGCTGTTAATGTAGTGCATGCAGGTGTGAGTGTGGATGTTACTGTGAGGGAGGTGGAGGAGGAGGAGGGGAAGACAGTGGAGGCAGTGGATGTGGTTGTGTGTGCAACTGTCTGTTGTTTGTGTGAGTGCATGTAGCCTGAAGTGTGCTGTCTGTGTTTGACTGTGCTACTCTTGTGTGATGTTTTTTGTAAAGTTTGTCTGTATCTCTGTCTGGGATGGGGTTGAGGAGACTGGGACTGGAAAGTGGTAGTTGGAGGAGGGACGGTAGGAACAAGGACATTGTCTGCCATCAGAGAGGAGGCCAGAGCCTGAAACGATCTCTGTAGGGCTGCCAACTCACCATGGATGCTCTCCAGGTAGGCATTGCATTGCTGCATTTGGGATGCCAGCCCCTCGCATTCACATTGGTTGACTGTCCTACAGAGATGGATCTCAGGAGGTCTATAGCCTCTCCACTGAGGGCAGCAGGGTTGACTGCGGCAGGGCCTGAGGGGCCTGGGGCGAAGGAGATGCCCACCCTCCTGGGTGAGCGGGCACGGGCAACTCGGTGGGGGGCTACCGGGAGGGCGATGCTAGTACGGGGGTGGCAGCTGTACCTGTAGCTGAGGTGGTTCCAGAGGTGGCTGCCACCACCAGGGAGCTTCCTTTGGAGGAGGAATCAGAGTCAGTGTTGTCACCTCCTGTCTCTGCCGTGGTGCTCCCCACTCCCTCCGTCCACTGGTCCCCTCCGCGTCAGCCTCCTGGGTCCTGTGGGATTCAGCTCCCTCTTTTGCCAGTGTCCCAGCTCCACCGCCAGATGATGCTAATGCACATATGGACAGGATGACAGAAGAAAATAGGGGGAGAGAGAGAAAGGAAGCACTGGGTCAATTACAGCACCAACACCACAGTTGGTATTCACATTACCATCACACACAGGGATCAGGAATGAGCACTATGCATCACACGGGCATTCCATTGGCTAGGTGCCACAGGAAGATGAGAGCCAACCACTGCCAACTGCAACCCTCCTGGGACCCACTAAGCCCTGTCTGACATGGAATGCAACCTAGCTAGGTTACTAGGTTTTGCTATACACCCATTTACCTTGAGCTGGATCACACAGCAATGGCTGAGCTGGCATTAAGGGGCACCCACTAACTGAAACCCACCACCAGAATCCCATGCCACCCAACAAAAATGGTTGTCACACTCACTGTACTCACCCCCTTGTGGTTGCTGTGTTGCCCTCAAGTGCCCATCCAGCTCTGGGTAGGCCACCACCAGCATGCAGGGCATCAGGGGAGTCAGGTTCTGACAAGCACCCTGCCCTCGTTGGGAGGCCATCTCCAGCTGGGCCTCTGCAGACGTCCGTGCCCAGTCTCAGGTCCTCCAACCTTTACCTTCAGTGGGTGCTCCGCCTACTATAGACCCCCAGGGTCCACACATCCTTGGCGATGGCACGCCACAATCCCTTCTTCTGATGGGCACTGACCTGCAGAGGTAATACAGACAGGAGGACAACATGAACCATACAATCCAGCCTGTCACACATATGGCCCACCAATTCCATTTCCATCTCCATTGGCACACACATCACCCGGAGAACTGCATGTACACTACCACCAGACATACCCTCCACACAAATGACACACTGCTAGCACACACGTTTCCATGCAACCTTGTCACATGCATCATGGTCTGGAGGCCCTACAGCTGTCCATACGGGGTAGGACCCCATCAACCAGGTGCTCTAACTCCTCCGAAGTGAATGCAGGGGCCCTCTACCCTGTCACATGGGCCATGGCCGGATCCAGACACAGGTCACAGCAGCACATGCAGGAAAGTCAGGAATCAAGTGAGGTTTTAGACAGAAAATGGCAGTCACGTCCGCGGCGGTGTACACCGTCACCGTTGCCGTTGATCCCCGTTGGGCACTGCACTCCATAGAGCCACATTTTAGCCAATGAGGAATAGCATGGCAGTACGAGACTGCCATCGGCCATGACGCCCAACATGGCAGTTATATCACTTCCACCTGTCAATACTTACAGGACAGGCGGTCGCATTTTATGCCCATGGACAACATTCAGAAATTGGAAACTGAGTCATTGCTGTAAATTGCGCATACATTGCCATTCACATTGTCCGATTGCATACATGCTCTATGAACACTGAGGTAGTGATTTCATTGTTCAGTTTGTGACACCCTACTCACTCTTGTGTCCCTTAGATACCTACCACTGCGGAGTAATAGGAGGAGGAGACAGGCCCCCATGTACAGACCCCTTGCGGACTTGGGTGCACTGGAGGACAGGCACATAATACAGAACTATAGACTGGACAGGGCCACAATCACAGAGCTGTGTACTCAATTAGAGCCTGATCTAATATCAGCTATCCATCATCCCACTGGGATCCCCCTCTTGTACAAGTTTTATCAGTGCTTAATTTCCTGCCAACTGGTTCTTTCCAAGTGACAGTGGGCTTGTCAGCAGGAATGTCACAGCCAATGTTCTCAGTCATGCTGGCAAGGGTTTTGTCTGCCTCAAACAAATGTGCAGCTACATCACTTTCCCCCAAGTTGAAGATGTGGCCACTGTGAAGGCTGGATTCCATGCAATGGGACATTTACTAAATATTATTGGGGTGATTGACGGAATACATATTGCGTTTATCCCCACCCCCCCGGGACAATGAACAGGTGTTCAGGAATCGAAAGAGTTTCCACTCACTCAATGTGCAAATGGTGTGCCTGGTGGACCAGTACATCTCCGATGTCACTGCCAAGAATCCTGGGTCAGTGCATGACGCCTTTGTCCTGAGGAATAGCAGCATCCCAAATGTGATGGCACAACTACAGAGGCCCAGGGTGTGGCTAATAGGTGAGCCAGAGTCTCCACTCAATGTATGTCAGTGTATGCCTTAATTCCCCATACCAATGTGTAACGCTAAGGTTTGTCCCTCAATTCTTGCAGGTGACTATGACTACCCAAACCTATTGTGGCTCCTGACCCCTCTGAGGAATGCCAGGACAGGGGCTGAGAATCAGTATAATGATGCTCATGGATGAACCAGGAGAATATTTCAGAGGACCTTTCGGCCTCCTGAAGACCAGGTTCAAATGCCTCCATCTGACAGGTGGATCCCTCTGCTACTCCCCTGAGAAGGTTTGTCAGATAGTTGAAGCATGTGGCACAACCTGCCCTCACTCAACATGTGCCTTATCTGCAGGAGGAGGAGATTGGAAATGCCCCTGTGGCAGCAATGGACCCTGAGGCCAGTGAGCTTGAGAAGGCAGAGGATGAGGATGTGGACAACAGAACATCAGTTATACAGCAGTATGTCCAATGACACACAGGTGAGGCAGTAGAACTGACCATTCCTCTGATTATTTATCTTTTCAGTGTGGCTGTAGCAGGATGGCAGTCACTTCCTTTGCATCTCAACTGACTGTCACCTTTGCCTTCTCATTTTGTAGATGTTGGTGTTATAGCATCTGTGTACTGATGTGATGACTACAGACATCTACAGGTCATTATTTGTATGCTATCACAGAGTTCAGATCAATTGCAGAAGATGTAATTGTTACCATAATTGCACATTTTCATCACAGAAAGCACTTTCAGTCAATTTGTGTTCAAGGGTGTTTATTGTAGTGCAATTTATAGACAGAATAGTACAATGGAATGGGGTGATGGTAGAGGTAAGTCCAGGGTATTGGTCCAGGCTGTTTGTAGCACGGCTCCAGTGTCCAAGCGGCCATAGCAAGGGGAGCAAAGGCAGTTCAAAGTGAACAAGGTGACAGAGTGGGACACAAGGGGACATTCAGGAGGGTCTCATTTCCTGGTGGTGGTCTTAGTCTTGGCAAGTGTCTCTGGCATCTGTCTGGGTCACAGGGAACATTTGTTGAGTGGTTCACCTTCTGGAGGGGGAGGGGTGCTGGTGGCCTGTGGGTCCTGTGGCAGGGCCTCCTGTCTACTAGCTGCAGCAGATGTGGTGGACTGTTCAGTTGATTGGCTAGTGGAAGGGGTCAGCTGGTTTGCTGTATATTCCCTCATTATGTTGGCCATATCAGCCACACCCCTGCTATGGACACCGTGGTGGTGTTGAGAGCCTCCAAATCTTTCCTGATCTCCTGATGGTGTACCTCCTGCAGCCACTGGTTCTCCTGCACAATGTCAAGAATCTGGCCCATCTTGTCCTGGGATTGTTGGTAAGCCCCCAGAATATTAGTGAGTGCCTCAGGACAGTTGGTTCCCTGAGCCTGTCCTCCCATTGGCGAACAGCTGTCCTCGGAGTGTCCCTGTCTCCCTATGCCTGTGTCCCCTGAACGGTGTGGCCACTGACACCAGAACCGGAAGTTCATCCAGATATCCTGAGTTACTGTCATCACTGGGGCATCTATTGTTGGGGGATTGGATAGCCATGGCACCTCATCACCGCTGGGATTGGCTGGGGCACCTGCGCAGATGTAAGTGATGGATTATGCTTCATGTCTGTGACATATTACACATCCCTAGCTTTCTCTATATTGTTGCTGTTGCCCTGCCACCTATGTTTGTGTATGGTGATGTATTGTGGGATTGTTAGTTCTCCATGCTGTGCATGCATAGGTGGTGGGTGTACATGCAGGCTGGGAGGGCTGTACATGCAGTGGGTATGGTATGCAGGGCTTGGCATTGGGGTTAGTCATATGTGTAGGTACACTGTGTGGGATGGAGTGGAGTGATGGGAGTCAGGGTGAGGGGGTGAGATGGCATGCAGGTATGGGGGGGTAATAGGTCGTATATATTGACTCACCTGTGTCCAGTCCTCCAGCTACTCCAGTGAGTCCCTCAGGATGCAGTATTGCCAAGACTTGCTCCTCCCATTCTGCTCCCAGTCAGCTGTGAGGGAGGAGGTGGGGGTCTATTGCCAGTTCTCTGGATGGTGAACTGGTACCTTGCTGCCATGGAATGTACCTTCCCCGTAGGTCATTCCACCTCTTCCTGATGTCGAACCTTGTTCTTGGATGCTGTCCCATGGCGTTCACTCAGTCCACAATTCTCCGCCATAGCTCTATCTTCCTTGCTATGGATATTTGCTGTACCTGTGCTCCAAACAGCTGTGGCTCTACCCTGACTATTTCCACCACCATGACCCGCAACTCCTCATCTGTCAAACGGGGGTGCCTTTGTGGGGACATGGGTGTTGTGTGGAGTGTGTTGTGCAGTGGGTGTTGAATAATGTGGTGGGGTGCGTGACGGATGAATGGGTGTTTGTGGTGTGTGTAGTTGTGTCTGTGATTTGTGTGTCTGTATTTTGGCTATTTTTCGTGTTCATAAAGGGTTGTGGGTAATGTGGGTGTGTGTTTTACAGTGCTGTGAGTGGGTGGGTTTGGTGTATGTATTAGTGTCAGTTGTGTGTTTTGTATTTGGGTAGCCATTCTGACTGCGCCGATGGGTACCGCCAATAGTTTACTGCTGTTAAATATCCGCGTGGTGATTCGTGGGTCATAATATGGAGGGCGTTGTTTTATTGGCATGACGGTGTGGGTGTTCGCACCGACACTTTAGCACTTACCTTTGGTCTGGCGGATTTGTGTTTGTGGCAGTATTCTGTCCGTTTAATGTGTGTGTGTCATAATATGGCGAACAGATGTACGCCTCCGCGACGGTATGTTGGCAGCCGTAAGCGGGATTTACCGCCAATGTCATAATGAGGGCCTAAGTCTCCCTCAATCATCATCACAAATTAATACACTCTAAATTTCTGTGTAGAGCCTATATGACACCTGCTGCCCTTGCCAAACTAGCCTCCATGCACTCATCTTACTGCACCAAATGTAAAACATCCACTGCAGATTTTGTGCCTATGACCTGGACCTGTGAGATACTGGCAGGATAGTGGCATACTGGGGTGATATTTTTCACGAACTTACCTTGATGCTAGACACCCCCCTTTCACCTGACCCTTTGATGGCCCTACTGGGTCATGTTGAAATCATCCCTAAACCCAAAAGGTGATTTGTAGCTATTACCTTGCTGTTGGCCAAGCGGAAGATAATTTTATGCTGGGGCTTCATGTCACTAACCACAACGAAAGCCTTGCTGAAAAGCTTCACATATTGTTATACTACTAGTGAACTGTTTCTCTCATTGCAACCACCTACGTCCTGACCTAAGGACATATGGCAACCAATGAGAGACTATCTCCTAATGCTGGATGACTCATAACTTGACACATCTCACTGAATAGCTTTTCCTATCATCCCGCACGTACTGCCCACATGGTAATGTCTCCTGTTGTTGATGGATTATTGTATCAATGCACTGTTCTAGAACTCCGCCCTCCACACATGTTGTACCTGTTCATCGAGCTGTAAGTTACTTCTGACTTAAATTATATTCAACTGCATACATGCTTTCTTCCGGACTCATGTCCTTCCCGACTTCCGGTAGGATGTTGGTGCCTATGTATGGTTTGAATAAATGATGAATCAATAAAAAGAATCGAAAAGAAAATTGGTGAGGTTATCACTCACTTTCAATGCAACATTCACAATTAGTGAACCATACTGATTCTCAAATTCAGAACTGGTATTTAAAAAGAATAAAATGTTACAAATTGCTACTTGCCTAGAGGAAAGATATGTAAAAATTATTTAACTAGTACTAATTTGCGTTTCAGACCCTCATTACGACTTCGGCAGTCCAAAGACTGCTAAAGCCGCTGCAGTCAACAGACCGCCATATTTGGAGTTTTGTGTTTAGACTTCCGCCAAATTTATGGGCAGAAGTCCAACTCCATTGGCCTGGCTGACGGAACTAAAGAGGCTGTTCCATCACCAGCACCGCCACGCCAGCAAGACTCTGCCAAGCCGTATTACGAGCTGTAATACGGCTTGGCAGAGTCTTGCAGGCGTAGCGGTGCTGGAGGTGCAATACCGCCATGACCCATCTCCTCCCGGATGACCAGCTCAACGGAAAAGGTAAGTTGATCATCTGAAAGGGGGGTTGGGGAGTATTGGGTGCATGTATGTGCGTGTATGTGTGCGAATGGAGGTGTATGAGTACGGGTTTGCGAGCAAGTGAGTCGGGGTGACAGGATGTATGCATGCAGATGGGGGTCTGCATGTATAAGGAGGGGGTGTGTCAGGATGCGAGTGAGTGGGGGTGTTTGTGTGAATGTATGCAGAGGGATGTATGCGTATGCGGAGGGTGTGTGTGTGTGAATGTATGCATATGCGGAGGGGTGTGTGTGTGAATGTATGTGTATGCGAAGGGGTGTGTTTGTGTGAATGTATGCATATGCGGAGGGGTGTGTGTGTGTGTGAACGTATGCCAATTGGGTGGGATTGTGGATGATTGCAGAGGAGGGTGGGGGTGTGAATGTTTGCAGACAGGGTGCATATGTGTGAGTGGGGGGTGTGTATCTCAGTGTGAGAGCGGGTGGGGGTGTTAGGATATGTATGGTGGGGGGTGTTTGTAAGTGTGTGTATGGTTGGGGGGTTTGCAAGTGTGTGTTTGGGTGAGGGGGTGTCTGCATGTGTGTGGACGTGTGGTGGTGCGTGTGCTAGCAACAGTAATGGGTATTCCTGTTTCCGGGTGCGTTACCACCGGGGTTTTCGTGGCAGGGTGACTGCCACAGAAAGCCTGGTGTTCTGCAGCCCTATAATCTGGCCGGCAGGCAGAGGCCTGCCGCCAGTGTGGAGGAGCCTACCCCCATCCCCGTCGGTGCGATCTCACAGTCAGGCCAGGTGGCAGTGTGGCAGTTTGGCTTCTGCCAAACCCCACAGCTTGTAATATGACTGTCTTTACTGCAGGCCCGGCGGTGGTAAGACCGCCAAGGCCCGCCCGACTCAAAATGAGGGCCTTGGTGTTTGTAGCAATTTAACAATGCACTAATAATCTATACTTCCAGTATTCCAACTGGGGCAAACCAAATTCTACATAATTCAGTGAAGGGTTTAAATGTTGTGCTTAACAGCATATCATCAATTTGAACTATCACTTTTTTCCATAGCTTCTAAGATACCTTCCGCTCATCAAGGATAACTTCCCCATTGTCCTGTATGGAGACTCTTCTGTAGATCCAGCACAGCGTGTTCAGCTTAGCATGTGCTCTCTGCCAAGCAATAGCCAACAATCAAAGAACTGGTTTAATATGGTCTTTAGAAGTTCTCTTCTACAGGTAATAGATGAACTGTCTTTGAGCTTAATTAATGGCAGTTCAATACTCACAACGGTTTATTTTTGTATTTTTGGAAAAAGTATAGAGGGGTCTATTCACAAACAGCATTAGTAGTACTACAATAGTACTATTAAATGTCCTACAAACTGCAGAGGTCTCCGCCTCTTCTGCCTTTTATGTGTGAAGATCTCCATCCTGACTGCAGAGATCTCTGCACATGTAAGGAGCTGTTTTAGTAGTAAATGTGGGCGCGACAGGTGAGAGTGGCTGAAATCTAGGAATGCTAAATGGGAAAGGTTAAGGAATGAGTAAGGAGAGTTTCAGGGAGAGGTTTAGGGAGAGACATGCACTCACCCCCAAAAGAGTAATTTCAATGCTATTCACAAACACTGCCCTTCCATAGTTATTACAGCCAAAACTATTGTAAATGTACTCCAGTTCAGAACTGTAGTAAGTCCAGCACCATACATGGCCAACCCTTAAAATAATGGAGGTAGGTAGAGATATAAATTGAAACCCCATAGGAAATAATGTTAAAATAAATTAAATTATTTGAACTATATAAAAATAATATCTGGTATTTAATGTTAAAATTGTCTAAATAAATAAAACATATGTATTTTATTTTTTATATTTTATAGACTTTTTTAAATTAAAAAAAATCAGTGTACTATTAAATTGTATTTCAAAGTAATTATTCAACTTACTTAATTTTATACATCACTTTAAATCTTTTTCACTACATAGGAAATAAATGTTTTGCTTTTACTTTAGGTGGGCTGTTTTAATTAACCCCTTCGCTGCCAGGCCTTTTCCCCCTCGGGTGCCAGGCCTTTTTTTGGCTATTTGGGGCAGTTCGTGTCTAGGCCCTCATAACGTTTTGTCACATAAGCTACCCAAGCCAAATTTGCGTCCTTTTTATCCAACATCCTAGGGATTCTAGAGGTACCCAGAGTTTGTGGGTTCCCCTGGAGGAGAACAAGAAATTAGCCAAAATACAGCAAACATTTCGGTTTTTCAAAATAATGGGGAAAAAGGGCTGCAAAAGAAGGCTTGTGGTTTTTTCACTGAAAATGACACCAACAAAGGCTTTGCAGTGCAAAAATAACCATCTTCTCAGCTTTCAGGAACAAACAGACTTGAATCAGAAACCACATTTTTCAACACAATTTTGGCATTTTATTGGGACATACCCCATTTTTATAATTGTTTGTGCTTTCAGCCTCCTTCCAGTTAGTGACAGAAATGGGTATGAAACCAATGCTGGATCCCAGAAAGCTAAACATTTCTGACAGATAGACAAAAAAATCCGAATTCAGCAAGCGGTCATTTGTGTAGATCCTACAAGATTTTCCTACAGAAAATAACAGCTGAAATAAAAAAATATTGAAATTGAGCTAAAAAAAAGGCATTTTTCTCCATGTTTTATTCTGTAACGTTTTCCTGCAATGTCAGATTTTCAAAAGTAATATACCATTACATCTGCTGTACCCTTCTGGTTGCAGGGATATGTAGGTTCATCAAGAACCCTAGGTACCGAGAGCCAATAAGGGACCTGCACCTTGCAATGGGTGTCATTGTATACAGGGTACACAGCAATTAATTTGGTTGGTGAAATATAAAGAGTGAAAAATAGGTATCAAGGATACCTTTGTATTTTCAAAATGGGCACAAGATAAGTTGTTGAGAAGCAGGGTTATTTGCACATCTCTGAATTCAGGGGTGCCCATACTAGCATGTGAATTACAAGCATTTCTCAAATAGATGTCTTTTTTACACACTGTCTTACATTAGGAAGGAAAAAATGTAGAGAAAGACAAGGGGCAATAACACGTGTTCTGCTGTTCTGTGTTCTCCCAAGTCTCCTGATAAAAATGGTACCTCACTTGCATGAGTAGGCCTAATGCCCGCAACAGGAAATGCAACATGGACACATTACATTTTTACATTGAATTCTGACCTGTTTTTTAGAAAGTGCCTAGCTGTGGATTTTGGCCTGTAGCTCAGCTGGAACCTAGGGAAACCTACCAAATCTGTGCATTTTTGAAAACTAGACACCAAGGAGAATCCAAGATGGGGCAATTTGTGGCACTCTCACAAGGTTCTGTTACCCATAATTCTTTGCAAACCTCCAAATTTGGCAAAAAAAAATTGTTTTCACATTTCGGTGATAGAAAGTTCTGGAATCTGAGAGGAGCCACAAATTTCCTTCCACCCAGCTTTCCCCCAAGTCTCCCAATACAAATGGTACCTCACTTGTGTGGGTAGGGCTAGTGCCTGTGACACGAAATGCCCCCAAACACAACGTGGACACATCACATTTTCGCAAAGAAAACAGAGCTGTTTTTTGCAAAGTTCCTAGCTGTAGATTTTGGCCTCTAATTTAGCAGGCACCTAGGAAAACCTACCAAACCTGTGCATTTTTGAAAACTAGACCTCTATTGGAATCCAAGATGGGGTGACACATGGGGCTCTCACCAGGTTCTGTTATCCAGAATCCTTTGCTAACCTTAAAATCTGACAAAAATAATTTTTTTCACACATTTCGGTGGCAGAAAGTTCTGGAATCTGAGAGGAGCAACAAATTTCCTTCCTCCCAGCATTGCACCAAGTCTTCCAATAAAAATGGTACCTCACTTGTGTGGGTGGGCCTAGTTCCCCAAAATGAAATAACCAAAAACACAACGTGGACACATCAAAATGATCAAATACAAAACTACCTGTTTTTGCAGGGGGAGGGACTGCCTTTTTGGTCCTGGGCTCAGCAGCCATATAGGGAAACCTACCAACCCCAAACATTTCTGAAAACTAGACACCCGAAGGAGTCCAGGGAGGTGTGCCTTGCGTGGATCCCCCAGTGTTTTCTTACCAGAATCCTCAGCAAACCTCAAATTTAGCTTTAAAAAAATACACTTTTTCCCATTTCTGTGTGGGATCACCGGCACACATTTCCTACCACACAACTTTCTCCTCAGTCTACCGGTAAAAATGATACCTCACTTGTGTAGGTGGGCTAAGTGCCTGTGACAGGGAATAGCCAAAATCATGTCGTAATGGAGGGGGAACCAAAGCAGGTCCAAAAGGGCAGGTTGGAAAAAAAAAATTTAGGCTGACAAGTGGGGCAGAATTTTTATTGGTATAGATACAGCAATGCTGGTGGTAGGAATTTTGTGGGTTCCTGCAGATTCCATCACAAAAATGTGGGAGAATGTGTGATTTCCAACAAAGTTGGAGGTTTGCAGGGCATTGTGGGTAAGGAAATGGTGCGGGGTGCATGTGACGCACACCACCCTAGACTCACCTAGATGTTTAGTTTTCAGATGTGTCCAGGTCTTGTAGATTTTTCTAAATGGCAGTGTCCCAAAGTCCAAAAAGTGCAGCCCTTGCCATTCCAAGTGGGATGATTTTGAGAGTTAGACAAACTCTCATTGCCCAAATGTAAAACCAAAACTCCAAATAATCAAATGTCCTCTTGCTTGCCATGGGATAAGATGTTTCAGTGTGTGGGGGGAGAGCTGAAAGACTGTTACCCCCTTCATTTGGGGTGAGGGCATAACCATGCCTATACTGGTTGGTAGCCACCACTCCACTAATTTTTTATTTTTTTTTATTCCCTGGCATCTAGTAGGATTTCTGCCCTCCCAGGGGAGTGGATCAGGGGTAATTTCCCCATCTGCCCACTGGTGGGCACAACAACTTTGTCCCCATTTATTTGGGGTGGGAGTATGACCATACCACCACCCTCTTTTTAAAAAAAAATCTTCCCTGGTCTCTGGCGGGCTTCTTCCTGCCCCCCCCCAGGTGGCAGATGGGCCTTACAAAAATAAGCCGATCTGCCCCTAAGGGGGCAGAAATGGCCAACAGTAATGTGCCCCCATGGGGAGCAACCCTTGCCCAAGGGGCTGCTCCCCCAAACAAAACACACAGACACACATACACATGCACACACACACACACACACTAATCCCTGGTGCCTAAGTGGTTTCTGCCCCGTGGGCAGATCGGCCTACTAGAAATAGGCCGATCTGCCCAAAAGGGGTGTAGAAATGGGCTAAAATAAATTTGCCCCCTAGGGGAGCGACCCTTGCCTAAGAGGTTGCTCCCTTTGTGTGAAATTAGCACAAAATAAAAATCCCTGGCATATAGAAGTTTTTGTCCCCCTTGGGGGCAGATCGGCCTAATAAAAACAGGGCAGTCTGCCCCCAAGGGGGGCCGAAATGGCCTAAAATTAATTTGTCCCCAAGGGGAGTGACCCTTCCCAAAGGGGTCACTTGCCCTGTGTGAAATTGTCTCAAAAAAATAAAAATCCCTGGTGTCTAGTGAAGCAAACACTTGGAAATCACGACTACACCATTATCCCCAAGGCAGGATCTCCTCCCTCTGTCTCATCTTTCTCACTTGCAGTTCACCTTGTGAGAAAAAGGTAGGACTTACGGATTTGATCCATAAACATCAATAAAGGACTGTCGAGAGCACTAATGTAGGTCCATATGACCTCTGCGGGGACACGCTGTGGACTATTGAGGTAAGTCCACGTCACTTGATAGATGTGTCAAGTAAGAGCCCAGAACAAGGAGGGTTCTAAAATGCAAAACCACCAGGTATTTTTCATAGATGTTTTTGGAACACAATACCACAAACTCTACTGAATGGAATTAAACCAAATTTGGCAAAGAGCTACATCTTGGTCCAGAAAGCAAGCTTTTTGTGATCTAGTGTACATTTGGTTAGTAAGTCATAAGAAATTAAAATACAAATATATTTGTATATCTGGACAGTTGGATTCAAGGGACTCTAGTGAGAGTCCCACAAGCACAACGTCAACAAAATGGAGCGTTCTGATTGACCAAGGGGGCTATTTTTTCTGTGGCCATTTCGCTCCTTTCCACTGGAGTGAGAGTCCTGTCAGTCATGCGCACTCTGATTTACTGGCCACAACATGAACAAAAATGTTGTGGTGGTCATTACAGGACTCAAGGACTAAGGGCCTGATTTAGAATTCAGCGGATGGGATACTCCCATAGGACATATTAGAATTTAGATTTTGGCGTATGCAATACTTGTCTCCCTTGTGACAGGGTAACCTGTCCTCCAAGTTCAAATTCAGATTTTAAGTCCCCTGTCCCGAAAATGAGAGAAAAAAAAAAGCTATACGGGGGCAGGGTAAGGACACAACCTATTTTGGGGGTCCCACAACGATACCCCTGGGCCCAAAGATATATATATATATTTTTGCTGCAATCTCACAGGAGTACCGTGGGATACCAGAAGAAAATGATAGTTGCCTTTTTTTTATTAATATAACCCACGGGGTGGACCAGGGCCTGGGGGTCATAATGAATTAGAATTTGGGGAGGAGGTATGTCAGCATTGTGGCCAGTATTGTGGGGGCCTTGGGTGGGCACTGTGGCACCCACCTTCAATTTGAAAAAAAGACCAGCTTCTGCCAGGATGGGTGTCTGCGGGCTGCAGTGGCCCTGGGCTCCTCCCATGGGCCCAACAGAAAAGGAGTTTTGGGTGCCCTGGGTACCTGGCATCTACTTAACATTTGAAATCTGTGTTAAAAGAAAGACTTGGAGGCATGTTGATTTTTTTTTTTTAAATAGAGCATTATTCAACATTCATATAATACTCACTGGTATTAACCATTGCATTGTGTGAACGATTTGATAAAAAATATTGTTGATTTTTTGACAAAGATGTTATATCTGCATTATATATTGATATTCTCACCTCTTAAGAAAGCCAATAGGCCCAATTTTTACATTTTGCGCTTGTAACTCTGACAAAGTCATTAAGTCTGCCTGAGTGTGACTAGGCCCTGCAAGGCCTACCACATGTTGCTTGTGTCAAAAGGCCATGTACTGCGGGAGTTAGGGTGCTTGTAGGGATTGGGCACATGGCTTGGCTTGCAGGCCAGGCCTTGCACCCTACTCCATGCTGCGCGCACTGTGCACAGCCAAAGGCTGCCCACAGAGGGGGTAGGGCATTCTAAAGTAACTGTTGTTACTTTAGTGCTCATGCCCTAAAGTAACTATAAATAGCACACTCACCATGCACTGCTTGCAATCATCAGTTCGAAGAGTTCTGAAAAGCCTACCCAAAACTGAATTCCTTGCGCATTATGATCCCACAAAAAACATTTTGAAAACAAATAGGTTGGACACAAACTACACAAAGAGAAGTCCAATCTTAGACAAACTGTGTCTCTGTGACGTTATTCAGTCCTACACATATAGGGGCATATTTAAGAGCCCTTTAGCACCATTCAAACGCCACATTAGCATCTTCTTTTGATGCTAATGTGGCTTTAAAAGGCCAAAAATGCTGTGCCATATTTACAAAGTAGAGCAATGCATGCATTGCACCACTTTGTAACACTTTGCGCTCCATTATGCCTGTGTCAGGCATTATGTATGCAAAGGGGGTGTTCCCCTGTTAGTGGGGCTGAAAGAATGGTGTTCCTTGCGTCATTCTTTTCGGCACTTTTAATTCCAGCTCCGAGCAGGCGTTAAAAGGGGGCATGCAATTAAATACATTGGGCTCTATGTACTCTGCAGGAGAAGGGCCAACATTTTGCAGCTACTCCTGCAGAGTACATCAATAGATTAAAAAAAATTATGCTATTGCCCCCTACCCTGCGCCATGGTGTGCTGTATTTTAAATATGGCGCACACATGGGGGGGGCAGGGCGGCACTAAAGGACGCAAGAAAAGTGGCGCTGCACTGTGTGCAGCACTACTTTTCTTAAATATGCCCCATAGAAACAATGTGACAGAAGATTTCAACACTGGTAAATAACGAGAAGTAGGAATATTTTGTGACCAAGTGACTTCAAGTAGTTGGTAACTTATTTGTAAATGGTAAGGAGTGGGGACTATTTCCACTTTATGAAATATTTATTCCCCATGGACCACTGACTACGCCTAAAAAAAATTAAAAGAAAACTTTTAATTTTTCTTTTTTAAATGCATCACATTTTTCTTTAAGGAAAACACGCTGCATTAAAAAAAGATTGAAAAGCAATAACATACATGGTGGTCTGCTGACCCCAGCAGCCCACCATTCCTGTGATTTTTGTGTTTCCTAACGGTTTTTTAATTGTATTAATGAGTATGTCGATTTATAACTCACTTGGAATCACTAAATGAAACTCTGAGTTCAATACATTAGGTTCAGCGATTATCTAATTGCCATTCCCAAAGAATCACAAATAGGTCATCATTATTTCAAATAATGATATATCCGGCCCTTAGGACCTCAATTAAATAGTCAATAAGTTGAGATATACAAAAACATGAAAAGCATCAGTAGATCATGCACTTCAACATGAAATGAAATATGTGAATGTAGTACTTTTGAACCTACATTACAATATGCAAGGATGAATGGTTAAGTTGTCTACATTCAAGTACTAGTGTTACAAACTTTGAAGAATTTGCATATCCGCCAATACCGTATTGCACATCTATTCCATTTAACAGTTTAATATAAAAATCTGTGCAAAATATATGTCCAAACTGTAAATCAAAACTTGTCTTCACACTTAATTTAACATTAATAAACAAATATGTCATTTTTGTGATTCAAATATGTGCTGTCAATTAAAGAAAATTAAATATGTCTATCTCTAACTTCACTGCTTCACAAATTTCTATTTCTTATACGTTCTTAGACATACTTATACTACTAAAGCCATAATCTTCTATAATGGTGAGACTGCAGCATTGGGACAGTACAAAATCTACTTAAACAATAACAAAGATTGAACAGAATGTAATAAAACTATTATTACTTTCAATCATCAATTGTCTAAAGATGTACAAGTCAGTTACCTTCTTATTTGAAAAGTTGTAAGTTATTATGTTATATTGTTATAAAGCAAACATCATACTTACAACCTGAGCTTAGATAATTCAGGAGGTATGTCATTGTGTGGTCTGGCATGGGTGATGGCTTTTGAAAAAAACACTCCTTTAAGTATTGCTGTCTTCTATGCTTTCACATATATGAAATCACTTAGATATATTAGCAGTTGGACATTAACAGCACCACCCATGGTTTTCTTTTTTCACAATCCAAATTGTTTCATGGTGACTTCTACCATATGATCATCTTGAATTGTAATTTTTCTAAATGATGACATAGCAATATAACAGAAAAGGTAATTTTCTCTGACAACACATAAAATGAAAAACATTGATGGATTGACTTTGTGCTATGTTAGAAACAAATTCAAGGAAACAACCAAAGGTTTGAACTTAGTTATATTTAAGAAAATGTGATTTATTATTTCTATACAAAAGCAACTTAAACTACACAAACCATAGAAATTCCAAAGATATATATGGTTATAATTTAGAGTTATAATTTGTGCCCCAGCTGAAATGTACAATAACTTGTACACAATCATATGCAGTTTTGTTATCTCACTAGCCGTTCTAAATAAGGTATAACTCAAACCTTCCCCACACATTAACTATACTTTGGCCCTCTACCATGTACAATGTTCTCATAAATGATGTCATTTGATTTTTCAAAAGTTTTGTTATGAATGCTATTATTTAACATGCTATAAGTGATATTGAAAATGTATAGGCAGAACATGGGGAAGGAGAAGATGCGAGTTATAGGTAATGAAGTGTTGCTAGTGAGTTGGCAACACTGTGTATATACAAATTTGTGTATGTACGTATGTACACATTTGTTACTGTTTATTCCACAGCAATACTACAAAAACCATAAAACAACCAATTTCACAAAATTACAATTCAGATCAAATTTACACTTGAGCATTATGTTGTAAACCGAAAGCAGATATTCCTGGTATGTGGCTTTAAGTACAGATATACAGCATCCTCTTAAGTTTCTAACTGTTATTTAAAAAAATACAGGTCTAATAAATGTCACTTATAGATTCTACATTAGTGCCCAGCAGTAAGTTGGCACCCAGAGTGAATACTGATCCTATCAGTTTGATCCACACATTTTCCCTATTGCAGGCTCACTAAATTGAATATTCATATATGCCCTTCAGACTAATGGACATATATTGGTTTTCAAATAGAATTGTAACACCCCACATAGTACATATGGGCAATTCATATGTAATATTTTTATTTTAAGACAATGCTCTAAGTCACCTCGAGAACATTTTTTGTTAATTTATTTAACCATATCCTCAAAGTACTGCTGTTTGTTATCACAAAACCTCTTTGTTAATAATTCCCAATGTATTCAGGTAACCTAAAATGTTTTTAAAACATTAATAGTTTTTGTTTACTTCATGGCTAAGTTTTTGTCACACAACCTTTTTTAGGAATTTTCAGGACGGACAAAAAGACAGAAGACAAAATTGATGATCTGACAGTATGCCTGGAATGTGATGGCCACCAGTAATCCTAATTCAAGGTGGTTCATTTAGATAAAACTAGTCCTAGAGACCTAAGTAAACTTTCCAGAGTTGAGATTCAACTGCGGGCAGTTTATCAGTAGATAGACGTTTTACAGTCAGGAACCTGGAGAGGATGGACATCTGCATGGATAATAGTGGTAGAGAAAGGGACCCTGGGCACCCTCTGACAGCTTAGGGATGTGCTTGTTCTTTGTGGTTAGCAGGGTAAGAGACAAAAGGCAAACATTGGTTTTGATAGTGGTGGTAGATAGTGATGTTTGAGCCTCATAACTGTAGACATGAGAGTGGAGGGTGTGCATGCAGCTGTGTTGAGAGTTCTGAGTGTCAACTGTTATGATGAATAGAGGGCCTCTTAGCAGGTGGTAATAAAGAGACTTGGTAGATGAGATGGTCAAGAAAGATAGATTAATATTTCAGTCATCAGCTATGGGAGAATGTGATTACTGGGCTGGTCAGTTGGACATGATAGGCAAGTGGATGCAGGGCTTGTAGTTACAAGAAGAAAAATCAAAGTGCTAAACAATTGTGATTAGACGTCTGAGGTGAGGATGACATTTGGTGGCAGCTGGAGGCAGAATATTAGTGTGTGGGGCAGTGGGGATATAGTACCTGTTAACTGTCTAAAAAGGTACAGTGCCAAGCTGTTGGGGGAAGTAAGTCAAAATGTGTTTTCTTACCTGAGGAGAAAGCAGTGTGAAAGTTTTTGGAGAAAGCTGAGGGAGTATTAATAGAAATAATGAAATATAAAGTTGAGTTTATGAGAGGGAAGTCATGAGGAAAAAGTTAATGGAGAGGGGAGTTAAGCAAGGTGTACATACTAACTGAGTGCACAAAGTTTTAAAGCAATGAGGAGAAGATTTTTGCACAATTGGCTATAGGAACAATTTTTACCAGTATGCAGGTGTTGACATTTTTTTTTGCATAGGATCAGATTGTAGAAGGGTTAGATGA
Source organism: Pleurodeles waltl (assembly GCF_031143425.1). Taxonomy (NCBI): domain Eukaryota; kingdom Metazoa; phylum Chordata; class Amphibia; order Caudata; family Salamandridae; genus Pleurodeles; species Pleurodeles waltl. The sequence goes on along the minus strand of NC_090437.1, from coordinate 1,216,194,280 downwards.
CATGTGGATAGAATGTGTAAAAAAGTCTTGGCCGCAAGAAATCATTTGTGCCACCAATTGGGCATTCCACTCTATCATTTCGTACCTATTATAGCAATCTTGGCAATACCATTTATGCCTAAGAATGTAAATTCTCCAATTATGAGCCACAAATTGTTGTTCTTACAACCAACTGATTGAGATCGATGCACACACACTAATGTCATGAGCCTATAGCAGGGGAAAAGGACTGGTGTGTCTACATCATAATCTCTTAGCTGCATATGCTAGTAATGTGTGGGGCAAGAGACATGCAAGACTCTTTTCTTTGCTCCGGCATCTCATTGCTCTCTGCTTAGGGATTGCAGTGCCATCTTAAGAAATCTGAGTCTTAGGCCAGGCATATTTTTCGAGCAACTCTGACATTCATTACTTATTTTCTGCTAATTTAAACCAGCATCAATACATATTCACTGAAAAAACAAAGGTTAAGTTGATGTTATAGTTAGGGGAATATGTCAGTGCACATACTCCTTTAAAGAATAATGTGCACAAAATTAGTTTGGATGATGCCATCAGTGATGTCATCAATGACATCATTTGAGATGTAATTAAAGATGTCATAAATGATGCCACAGAACATGTCATGAGTGACGTAATATGTGAAGTCATATGCAGTGCATGGTGGGGGTGCAAGTTATAGTTAGCTCTGCTAACTATAACTATAACCCCCTCTCTGAACCTCAATAAGCCCTGGGGACGCCATCCCCTGGGGGCAAATGCAAATATAAGGGGAGAGTGGGCATGCAGCCCCCCCTCCGCAAGCCTCAATAGCCCCTCAGATCCAACCCCATCCCCTGAGGCAAAATGCGATTCAAAAGGGAAAGGGGCAACAATATCCCCCTCGTCAAGACTCAATAAGCCCTGGGGAACTCATCCTCACGGCCAGATGCAATTATTAGGGTGAAGGGGACATATGGCCCCCCTCCATGAAACTCAATAGGCCAGAGGACCCCATCCACCAGTGCCAACCTCAATTAAAAAGGGTAGAGGGCCCCATACCCTGGGGCCAGAGGTAGATGCCCAGGTGTCCACCTGGAGTACCCACCAATCAGCATGATAGGGGCTGTGGGGGGAGGTCTTGTACCCCTGCAGCCCTCCTCATGGTACAGGAGCCGGCATTGCTCCCACCCAGCCGGAGCCGAAGCTTGCTTCCTCCAGGCTAGACCAATAGCTGTTCTGTTTCCCTGCCAACAGGACTACAGGCAGGGAAACAGAAGTCTGCTCTCACCTGGCTGGAACATGTTTAAATCTCCCACCAGGTGGAGGAATCATGTTACTCCTGCCCTGTGGGAGATTTCAGAATGCTCCCACCAAGTTGGGGCAAAAATATGTTTCCCTGTCCAAGTTAGTATAGGCAGGGAAACTACTCTGACCCAAGGATAGGCATCCCAGGACAGAGTAATTAAGCCAGCCCCTAAGGATGGGACTCAGGAAAGGGGGCCATGCCCCCCCCTTTTAAACTTAATTTCAGCCTTGGGAGATGGGGTCCCTGGGGTCTTAAAGGCTGAGGGAGGGGGGATTCACTGCCCCTCACCCTTTAAAAAAAAAAAAAAAAACACAAGGGATGAGGTTTCAATGGAATGTAAAGGCTTGAGAGAGGACATTGCAGCCCCCCTCACTTTAAAAAAAAAAAAAAAAAAAATCAGCCCAGGTGATGGGGTCTCCATTTCCCAAAATGTGCTGGGCGAGTGGGCCCATTCACCCCCCCCCCCTCAAATATTTATTTTTAAAAAAATGGCAGGCTGCCATTTCTTTTGTTTTTTCAGTGTCTCAGTGGGAGTGCTGTAGGATTGCAGCAAAAACCACCAATTTGTTTTTTACCCCAGAGGGGGTCCCTCTGAGTCCCACCCACAAGACCTAGGGTGGCAGAGTATCCCTAATCTGCCCACTTATATTATTTTGAAACTTCAGGACAGGGGACGAAGTCTCTAAGTCCTGTAATGGCAGCCAATCAGAGATTATTTTACCCAAAGGAAAGAAGCTCCCTGGGCCAATGAGAAGGTTCTATTTTTTAAGACTGGGTTTTGAGTGACTCTCGCAAGAGTCCCTTGAATCCAGCTGTCCAGATATGCCAATGTTCTTGAACCTGTTGGCACATTTCAGGTATGCTCTAAACGAGGTCAATGAATCTTTTCACCCAAGCTAAGGGGTGGAAGAAAATCAATAGAACAAATCAATCAACATTTCAGTTTACAGTATAACCAATTAGGCCACACAAACAAGGAAAACCCAAGTCAAGGAATAAAGTTAAAGGGTTTTATTGCAAGCTCAGATTCAGGTAAATGTAGACAATTCTCAAGACAAGACTATAAAGATACAGAATTACCATTGGATGTCCAAGACGTGGAACAACAGAAGCTTAATTAAAATTCAACAGACTAAACATTTGATTAATGCAATACACAACATAAGCACCAGAATCTGATGCTCTGAAACGGCAATTTGTTCTAAGTATTTGTATAAATCTCAATTATCTAATTAGTTTTCTAAACAATGGGAATCCTTTGAACGCACAAAGCTTTCAATTTCATCTGTGCTGGGTTTCAAAACAGAAAATTAACAAGCATTTGCAATGCAATAGATTAGCGAGAGTTAGAGCTGCTGGTGTTGTAAATCATAATGACAACTGCACATTTGGAATCCTATAAATATTAAGCCATGCACAACATTAAGGGGGTCATTCCGACCCTGGCGGTCCATGACTGCCAGGGCCGGGGACCGCGGAGGCACCGCCAACAGGCTGGCGGTGCTTCCAGGGCCATTCTGACCACGGCGGTAAAGCCGCGGTCAGAAAAGGGCAACCAGCGTTTTCCCGCCGGTTTACCACTGGCCCAAGAAATCCGTCATGGCAGCGCTGCTTGCAGCACCGCCATGGGGATTCCGACCCACTTCCCGCCATCCTGGTCCTGGCGGTAAATACCGCCAGGAACAGGATGGCAGGAACGGGTGTCGTGGGGCCCCTGGGCATGGGCAGTGCAGGGGCCCCCTCACAGGGCCCCATAATGATTTTCAGTGTCTGCAAAGCAGACACTGAAAATCGCGACGGGTGCCACTGCACCCGTCGCACCCCTTCAACTCCGCCGGCTCCATTCGGAGCCGGCTTCATTGTTGAAGGGGCTTTCCCGCTGGGCCGGCAGGCGGCCTTCTGGCAGTCGCCCGCCGGCCCAGCGGGAAAGTCAGAATGACCACCGCGGTACGGTCTTTTGGCGGTTCCCGCCAGGCGGGCGGCTTCCGCCGCCCGCCGGGGTCGGAATGAACCCCTAAATCTTTATCAGAAATAAACTGTGTTTGTGCATTCCTTCATACACTTGGCATTAGACTACAATGGTCTGAACAGCTCCCACAGAGCAACACAGTAAAAATAGAATTTGGAAGAAACATGGGCGGTCATTACAACAATGGCGGTAAAAGCCACTTACCACCGTGCAGAAGACCACCAATACACCGCCGTGGCCGCGGAAAACCGCCACAGCTATTATGACCCACATTTCGCAATCCGCCAAAATTCAGACACCCACACAAGACCGCCACACTAAAGGTCAGTGATAAACTGGCGAAAACAAAACCTCCATCGTCACGCCAACAGAAATACGCCCACACTATCACGACCCACGAATCCACCCGGCGGTCTTTCAACCGCGGTATTCCATTGGCGGTACACACCGCAGCGCTCAAAATACACACACCTTTACAAAACACTACCACATTGGACAATTCCAAATACACACACCTGATACACATACACACACCACTCCCACACACCCATTACAATATAAAACACACACCCACATCACCCACAAACACCTACGACAAAAAATCCAGAAAGAAGGCCAGAGAGAGACACCACCAGCAAGAACAACAGCATCCACAGGCACACAATACCATCACCCACACAACTTCCACGCACCTCACACAACACACCGCTACATATCAGCACACTGATCACCACACACACCCCTCCACACATCACCTACACCACCCCATGGCACGGCAAAGACACCCAAGGGTCTCGGAGGAGGAGCTCAGGGTCATGGTGGAGGAAATTGTCCAGGTAGAGCCATAGCTATTCGGAGTACAGGTGCAGTACACCTCAATTGCAAGGAAGATGGAGCTATGATGAAGAATAGTGGACAGGGTCAACGCAGTGGGACAGCACCCAAGAAATAGGGATGACATCAGGAAGAGGTGGAACGACCTACGGGGGAAGGTGCATTCCATGGTCTCAAGACACCACCAGGCGGTTCAGCGGACTGGCGGCGGACCCCCACCTCCTCACCCACAACTAACAACATGGGAGGACCAGGTCTTGGCGATTCTGCATCCTGAGGGCCTCGCAGGAGTAGGCGGAGGAATGGACTATGGTAAGTCAAATCTTAACTATTACATCCCCCACCCTACCTGCATGCTATCACATACCCCCACCCTCACCCCCAGCACCCAAACTCCTCACATATGTCCCAACATCACAAACCACCCATTCCAACACCAAGCCCTGCATGCAACAACAGAGCATGGACACCCATCACTAAAGCATGCCCACTGCACATACCCATACAACCCCCTAAACCACCATCACACAAGCTCCCACACAGGAATGCAAGCACTGGGGTACACGCTCACCCACCCATTGCACACCATGACACATACAGATGAAATAACCATCCTTTTATACCCCTGCAGGACCCCTACCCAACGTCACCGGACAGGAGGGTCCACACATGTCCACACCACCAACAGAAGAGGCCCACAGTGATGACAGCACCTCTGTCCAACTGGATCTAGATGACCAGCCCGGCCCGTCGGGGACCTCTGGACAGTCGGTTCCCCTCACACTGGCACAGGCCACCACAGACCTTCCCCCCTCTGGAAACAACAGCACCCACCCAGCGGGCCCATACCTCCATCCCCAGGACACGTCAATCAGCTGTGTGTCCACCACTACAGGGAATCCAGGATAACCCACCACCCCAACAACAACAGGGACCTGGGGGCAGTGGTAGGGGGCACACGGTCTAGGGGACGAAGGCCCAGGAACACAGGGGAACTGGGAGGGCTGCTGTGCGACAGGGGTTGGACAGGCCAAGGGAACCCACTCTCCACGAGGCCCTCTCCTCCATCATGGGAGCCTACCACCACTCCCAGGAGACGATGGCAACGGTACTGGCCAAGTTTCAGGAGACCCAGCGCCTGCAGGAGGAACAGTATATGGGCTTCAGGGAGGAAATCAGAACCATCAGCTCCACCCTGGGCACCATCGTAGGGGTGCTGAAGGAACTACTCAACACCAGGAGGGACACTGTGGCACTACAAGGAGCCTCTGACACTAGCATGGACGATGAACTGCCCACCACCTCCGCCAGCGCTAGTGGACAGGACGCCCGCCACAGGACCACCACACAAGCACCTCACCCCCTGCAGAGGGAGAACCACCCTGCAAACGGTCCCTGAAATCCAGGACAAAGAAGGAACACGATGCCAAGACCCCCGCCAAGAAATGAGACCACCCTGATTGTCATCCTACTGTCCCACTTTGTCACCCTGTCCATACTTAAACTGCCCCAGCTCCACTTCCTATGCCCATTTGGGCAATGCACCTGTGAGTCTAATAGACTGGACTCTGCCATGGACATTCCTCCGCCATCACCCCTCACCATTTCACTACCCCTCCAATATTGAGCACTTAAATAAATACACTTAAATCACAAAACAATCTGCAGTCTGTCTGTGATTTCGAAATAGTGTATTAGCGATTACAGTGACAAAATGCTCTTTCAATTGTAATGTCGACATACCTATGTCACACAGCTCAAGTCCATGAGGAATCAAAGCAGATGTCACACAGAGGGACCCACATCTGTGAAATTGTAAGGGAAAGTGACAACTCAGTGACCATACACTGGGTGAAAAGGACAGACAGTAGAGAGGTAGTAGTGTCTAAGTACATGTAGTAGGCAGGTCTGTACTCTTACCTGTGTCTCACTGAAAATATTGCTGGATCACTGAGTCCCTGTTGTTCATGTCTTCTTCCTCTGCTTCCTCGTCTTCACTATCCACAGGCTCTACAGCTGCAACAATACCGCCATCTGGACCATCCTCCTGCAGAAAAGGCACCTGCCGTTGCAATGCCAAGTTATGAAGCATACAGCAGGCCACGATGATCTGGCACACCTTCTTTGGTGAGTAGAAGAGGGATCCACCTGTCATATGGAGGCACCGGAACCTGGCCTTCAGGAGGGCGAAGGTCCGCTCGATCACCCTCCTAGTCCGCCCATGGGCCTCATTGTAGCGTTCCTCTGCCCTTGTCCTGGGATTCCTCACTGGGTTCAGTAGCCATGACAGGTAGGGGTAACCAGAGTCACCTGCAAATGGCGAGGGACAAGTATTAGACACACACTAACCTGTAGGGTAACCCCAGACCCAGACAGCCATTCCCACTGTCTTGCTTCCAGGTGCTCACCTAATAGCCACACACGGTGCCTCTGGAGTTGACCCATCACATAAGGGATGCTGCTATTCCGCAGGATGTAGGCGTCATGCACTGAGCCAGGGAACTTGGCATTCACATGGGAGATGTACTGGTCTGCCAAACATACCATCTGTACATTCATAGAATGATAACTCTTCCGGTTTCTGTACACCTATTCACTCCTGCGGGGGGGGACCAAAGCCACATGGGTCCCATCAATGGCACCTATGATGTTGGGGATATGTCCCAGGGCATAGAAATCACCTTTCACTGTAGGCAAATCCTCCACCTGAGGGAAAACGATGTAGCTCTGCATGTGTTTCAGAAGGGCAGACAACACTCTGGACAATACGTTGGAAAACTTAGGCTGGGACATCCTTGATGCTATGGCCACTGTTGTTTGAAACGACCCACTTGCTAGGAAATGGAGCACTGACAGCACCTGCACTTGAAGGGGGATTCCTGTGGGATGGCGGATTGCTGACATCAGGTCTGGCTCCAACTGGGTACACAGTTCCTGGATTGTGGCACGGTCAAACCTGTATGTGATTATGACATGTCGCTCCTCCATTGTCGACAGGTCCACCAACGGTCGGTACACCGGAGGATGCCGCCATCTCCTCACATGTCCCAGCGGACGGTGCCTATGAAGGGCAACAGCGAGCACAGAGTCAATCAACTCAGAGGTACGTACCCAGAGTTTACACAGAACACCAATCATACACAAAAGGTCGCCTGTATGTGTGTTGGGTCTAGGCCTAGGTATGTGTGATGCAGTTGGAAATGAAGCCATGTGAGCCCCTGAAATGGCGGCTGCCTGATCTGTAAAGTGGGACAATGGTATGTGAGGTAACTGCGCTGGCATTGTAGACCGCCGCGGTAGGCGGTCGAAGACCGCAGCACAATGCTGCATTGGTTGACATTGGACCCTATGGGTCCCAGGAGCCAATGACGATGTGCGCCGGCGGTGACAGTACGCACAGCCGCGGACGTGACCCTATGGGTCCCAGGAGCCAATGACGATGTGCGCCGGCGGTGACAGTACGCACAGCCGCGTATGTGACCGCCATTTTCTATCTGTTCAATCACTCGATACCTGATCTTCGACAGGAGAGGACCTACACTGCAAGTGCTGCTGTGACCTCGGTCTGGAAGAGACAATGGCTCGAGTGTCTGGGAAAAGGGCCCCTGCCTTCACATCGGAGGAGTTGGAGAAGCTCGTGGATGGGGTCCTCCCCCAGTACACGCTAGTCTATGGTCCTCCAGACAAACAGGTAAATACACTGTGAGCATGCTGTATGGGCTATGAGTGTGTGGAGTGGGGTGGATGAAAGATGGGGGGAGATTGAGGCGTGCATGAAACAACGGTCAGTGCATGTGCATCATGGCAAGAGTAGGGATGGGGGCCAATCACTTTGAAGGTGCAGTTGGTAATAATACACTTTTTCCCCTGTACATTTCATGTAGGTCAGCGCCCACCAGAAAAAAGATATTTGGCGTGCCATCGCCAAGGATGTACAGACCCTGGGGGTCTACCACAGACGGAGCACCCACTGCCGGAAAAGATGGGAGGACATTCGCTGCTGGAGCAAGAAGACGGCGAAGGCTCAGCTGGGGATGGCCTCCCAACATGTGAGGGGTGCCCGTTGCATCATGACCCCCCTGATGTTCCGGATCCTGGCGGTGGCGTACCCAGAGTTGGATGGGCGCTTGAGGGCATCACAGCAGACACAAGGGGGTGAGTACACTCTCAGTCTGATGACTTTGTGGCATGTGGCACCCCAGCCCACCTCTGTAGAGTGCCAAGTACACCTAGTCATCCCCCGGTGTCATCTATGTGTGCAGATGTCATCCATAGCCTTGTAGGCCATCTTCCAGGAACTGAACAGTGGAGCCCAAGAGCGCGGCGCAGTGTAGGGGGCTTCTGTGTCTGTCGTGTCCGCCAACGGTAGCGGTAATGCATGCACTCAACATGTCTCTCTTCTGTCTTCCCCCCCTTTTTGTGGTCTCCCTGTTCTTGTGTGCATTAGCATCATCAGGCGGAGGAGCAGTGGCACCGGAGCACGAGGGAGCTGGATCCCACATGCCCCTGGAGGGCGACACTACGGAGTCTGAATTCACCAGTGGGACGGAGGGCGAGGGGAGCTCCACTGGGGAGACAGGAGCTGAGACCAGCGACACGGATTCGTCCTCTGATGGGAGCTCCCTTGTGGTGGCGGCAACATCTGTGCCCCCGCATCTACAGGTACAGCCGCCACCCCCCCTACCAGCACCGCCCACCCAGCAGCCCCTCATCCTTTGCCCCGTGCCCGCTCACCCAGAAGGGTGGGCATCACCTTCGCCCCAGGCACCTCAGGCCCTGCCCCATTCACCCCTGCTGCCCTCAGTGAGGAGGCCATTGACCTCCTCAGGTCCCTCACTGTTGGGCAGTCTACCATTTTGAATGCCATCCAGGGTGTAGAGAGTCAATTGCAATACAAAAATGCATTCCTGGAGGGCATTCATTCTGGTCAGGCAGCCCTTCACCGAGCTTTTCAGACTCTGGCCTCAGCACTGATGGCAGCCATTGTCCCCGTCTCTAGCCTCCCCCCTCCAACTTCCTCCACCCCAACCCTATCCCCTGTACCTCAGCCTATCCCAAGCACACCTACAGACCAACATGCACACACATCAACACCCAAGGGTATCTCAGGCATACATAAGCACCACACATCCCACAGGCATTCACGCAAGCATCACACACATGCAGACACACCAACATCCACTGCCTCCACTGTGTCCTCCTCCTGCTCGTCTCCCTCCTCCCTCCCAGTGACGTCTACACTCACACCTGCATGCACTACCTCTACAGCCACTACGTCCCTCTCCAGCACACCCACCACCACAACCCGCTCACGTGCAGTCACCACCCCACTACCATTCACACGTCCCCTGTGTCCTATCCCTGTGTGTCTGTGACGCCCCCTCCCAAGATACACAAACGCAGGCACACACCCACCCAACAGCCATCCCCCTCACGACAGCCTCCAGCGCATGCACCTTCACCCAAAGTCACCAAACGTACACCTCATACAACCACCACCTCTTCCTCCACTCCCAAACCCCCTCCAGCTACCCGTCCCAGTGTGTCCAAAAAACTTTTTCTGTCCACCCTTGACCTCTTTCCCACACCTCCTCCACCCCGTCCATCTCATAGATCCCGAACTAGCACCTCAGCCACAACATCTCTGGGACCAGTGGTGCCTGTAGTCACCGGAATCTGGAGTGCACCGGCCACCAGGGCAGCCAGTGTGGCATGGAGCCCCAGCACAGACAGTCCCCCACCTATGAAGCATCAGAAGTTGGCCAGTGCCCGGAGGGAGAGGGGGAAGACTCCAGCCACCAAAGCCATTCCCAGAGGTCCCGGTGGGAGTGTGGAGTCAGCTATGACACCTTCCAAGGCGGGGAAGGGCCACAAGAAACCCGGCAAGTCTGGGAAGAGCAGCACGGCGGAGAAGACCGCCATCATCACCGCTGCCCAGGAGGCCACTGCCAGCACCAGCCCAGCTTCCCAGGAGGCCACCGCCAGCACCAGCCCAGCTGCCCAGGAGGCCACCGCCAGCACCAGCCCAGCTGCCCAGGAGGCCACCGCCAGCAAAAGACCAGTTGGGCCATGAAGGACCGCCAGCAAATGCCCCGTTGGGCCATGAAGGACCGCCAGCAAAAGCCCTGTTGGGCCATGAAGGACCGCCAGCAAAAGCCCTGTTGGGCCATGAAGGACCGCCAGCAGCTGAGACCCTGCAATGGAGACCGCCATCTCAAGCACCACTGCACAGGGCACCGCCATCTCAAGCAGCTGAACAGGGCACTGCCATCTCAAGCACCGCTGAACAGGGCACCGCCATCTCGAGCACCGCTAAACAGGGCACCACCATCTCAAACACCGCTGCACAGGGCACTGCCATCTCAAGCACCGCTGGCCAATGTGAAATTTGTGCACTCACTTGTTCCTATGAATTTTGTGTCTGTCTTTGACATGGGTCTATATACACATATACACATGTTGCCAATCTAAAGTCAAAGTAGTTTCCTTTGCTGCTGCAGTAATAACACAGGCCAAGGTATTTCCATGGGAATAGACTTAGCAAATGTACCAAAGTAGTCTAAAAGACATCTCCTACTGTCTTTGTACTTTTTTCTTTAGCTAATCTATTCAGGTGTCTCATGGTGGGCACTTTTGAAAAGACAAGATCATACTTTGAGTAATTATACTGAAAATGCTCTTGTTCATACAAAATGCTCATTAATAAGCTACATGAAATAGCATAGATCAAGGGAAGCCTGTAATACGTAATTCCCTCACTAACGTATGTGGGCAATTGTGTACATATATAGCTGTTTTTAACATCCATTGTATCAAAGTATTCATAAATCATTTTGTAATAAGCATTTGTAGAGAGATCTCTTATTGAACTGTTCTTAAGTAACTCTAAATGGTATAGGTAAGCTCAATCCAATTAACAATGCAATCATTAGAATAACTGGCACACCTAACACTTCTACACATAGATAGCTGAGTTTACTACTCCTGTTTCTACTGGACTCCATGAGTTCTCTATTTTCAGACAGGTAATTAAAAAAAAGTAAAAATGCAAAAATTGTAAAAATGCAAATAGTGGCAGCTAAAACAGCAACTGTTTCTTTCAATTGTTTCAATCTTTCATTGCATATAGCAAGCAATTGTCTTTTCAACAAAGTTCAAATGTTAATGGCAAACACCTTCTTCAAATGGTTGCAAAGTCCATTAGATATCTCTAATAAGATTTGAAATGTCTCTAGTAAATGCACAATTCAAAATATCTAACAATCACATTCAGGATGTAATGTCTGTCAAGTGGAAATGAAATTCAAAGTTCAGCTCCGCCACAAGAACAAATTCAAGAATGTTCAATTGGGCATGTATTGTTATAACAAATGATTGCAAACTCCTTCTCGCATTCATAGCCCATTTAGATGCTGCATATTTTTGACAAGGCACTCTCATTCATGTTGATCTCTGAGCTACTGGTCTGTCTGTATCACTGTCACTTTGACCACACTCTTCAGCTGGAATACTTAGGGGTACTTACATCACTGGCACAGTTTTTTCACTTGGCCACAGATCCCCAGGCACACCTCTTTCTGCGACAGGACTAGGTCCTTCCTCAGCATCTGAGCTTTGCAGAGTCAACCATTTTTGTCTTGACCCTTCTGTACAATTGCTGCGGTTGACTCACTCATACCCCCCTCAGACCTCAAATGTGCTGTTTACTTGCACATCTTCAACACCTTGACTAACCTCCCTTCACCTCACTGTAACTGGCCATAAAGGTACAGGTGCTGTTTCATATAGGTGCCCTGGAACTTTGCAAGTGTGTGCCGCATGGATCCAGTTGGGGAGACCAGTGCATTTCACAGCTGTCGTTGTCACCAGCACTACTTGGTGTGACCCTTCAAACGCTGTTCTAAGCAGGACTTTGAACATGCTTCTTTACCATGACAGAGCCCCCTGGACACAGGTCATGACAATTGCTGCTGCGGCTGCACTGCAGCTTCTCCAACCTGATGAGACACAGGATGAACCACATCAGCCAGTCCTTTGCAATAATCGAGTTCCATGCCATCTCTAATGTTCACAACCGCATTTGCGGACACAACGGTAATCCATGGAAGGGCCCATGGGAATTTCATGCTGAGACAATCTGGTTTTCCTGTCTAGAGTACTGCACAAACTCATCAAAACAAAACAAAATGCAATGCATCGGGCCATTTTAATGAGGTGGAAGAACAACCTTTTGGCAGTAGGGACTTCAGAGTTCCATTCACTTGCTCTACCAGTCCAGAAGCTCCCAGCCTGTAAATGCAATGGAGTTTTCACGCATTGCAATTTTAGGCAGCAGGCAGCAATTTCAGAACCTCACTATTGAAGAGGGTCCCTCGATCTGACTCTACAGAAGTCAGAAAGCCGAACCTGGGGATTAACTCCCTAAGCAACAGTTTTGCTACTGTATTTCTCCTCATCAGGTAAGCGCCAACCAAATGAGAGTAAACCCATTAAATAACCAAGATGTATTTTACTCCATTGCACATGGGAAGCTCAAATAAATCAAATACATTGAGCTGCATTCTGTTGAAAGGTCCTCCTTACCTACCCATGTGATTTAGTGTAACTGCAGTACATTTGCCTACATTTATCTGTAGACATGTGACATATCTGTGATAAAGAGCTTCTACCATCAATCTGAATCTGGGGTTAAGCCAAGTTTGCTGAAAGATTTGCACCATAGCATTACAACCAACATGAACTGGAGCCTGGAAATACCTTGCCATCAGAGACAGCCACAGTTAGGCATCACAGCTCTTCCATCGCTTGACACTGAAACATCATCTTCGTCTTGTTTGACACAACCTGTTCTAATCCAACACTGCTGTTCTTCCTCTGAGATTTCTTCCTGCAATCTTTTAACTTCCTCCCATGTATCAGTAGCAGTTAACAAAAGACTGTAATCTATCTCATCATTTCCCTCCTTAGCGTATTCACATTAAAGGCAGTACAATTTAAGGCACAGTATTTACCCACCGCATCAGCATAACTATTACAGAGAGTGACATAATCACTGGCTTTGCGGTGTGCTGAACACTTCACAACTGCAATTTGGTTAGGCAACTGTAATGATTTCAACAAATTCAAACCTTTTCTCCAATACGTAAGGGGGAACCAGAAGAGGTAAACAAGACTTTCTGGGCCCATAACTGAAAATAGTCACCGTTAGCCATTGAGAAACACAGCAGGCTCTTGTAAGAGTGACTAATTTAGCTACTTGGGCAGAAAAGTTGAAGCCAGGAGGATTTGACTTCACCTGAGACACTGCAAATCGCATAAGCAGCTCTTAGGGTTTCATTATGGTTTCTCAAACAGGAGCCATCAACAAACATCACATAATCATATTTGTGAAGTGCAATATCTTGAAAATCGGGCCTTGGCTTGGTGCATGATCAGTTTCATCGCTACAATCATTTACATCTTTCTCATTAACAGGGAATGGCCAAAGGGTTGCCAGATGCAAAGCTATACAGCACTTATGGGGAACATTCAGCTCAGCCAGTATGACTTGCTCATTCCTGGTCAGACTAGCTCTAGTCAGATGCTGGGTTTTGCTACAGGTTGTCAAAAGTTACACAGAGTGGAGCACAAAAGCATTCAGAGGCTGACCCAGGACAATGCTTTTGCACTGTTCAATGCTGGCAACAGCTTTAAGATAGCTGGGCAAAGCCAAAACTACAGGATCAAGAGTGCAGAAAAATGAGCCACTGGCCTGTTTGCATATCCATGCAACGGACTCAAAACTGAGAGAACGCATCCCTCCCTCTCAAAGCAGTACAAAGTAAAACATTTGCTATAATCAGGCATTCCCAGAGCAGGGACACAACAGAGATTTTCTCTTAGCTCTTAGCCCTAGGAAGGAACATATGGAGTTGTCATCCAATGATACCAGAACAGACACGTCTTTGTGTGTCAGCCTCTGTAAAGGCTTGTACAAAATGGAAACATGTCTAATCCACAGGCAACAATAGCCAACCATTCCTAAAAACACCCTGGCTGATTTCTGAGTCTTTGGGGGATTAATTTTCAGAATTGCTGAGATTGTCACCTTCCTTGAACCTTTCTCAATGTGGTGTCCTAAGTACAAGACTTATTTCTTATAGTACTGCATATTAGCTTAGGAAACTCTATGTCTAATCTCAGCTAAGTGGTTCAACAGGGCACTTGTATCTCTTCTGCATGCTTTCAGAGTATTTGATACTACTAACAGATCATCTATGTATTGAATCAGAACTGATGGGTAGGGCATTTTAAGTGATTTCAGATTCTTTTTCAAGATCTAGTCAAAAATTTAGAGGCTCTCGGTATACCCTTGTGAGACTTGGCACCAAGCCTAAGTACGAATGTCAAACCAAAACACAAAGAGAAACAGGCTCTCCTGCTGTAATGGTATGGAGAAAAATGCTTAGCACATGTCAATCACAGTGAACCACTTTGCTTCACATGGAATTTGAAATAAAATCACTGCTCAATTCGGTACCAAGGGAAAACAACGAAAAACTATTTAATTCACTTTTCTATAGTCCTGGACTATGCAGTGTTCTCCACTGGGTTTCAGCAGTCCCATAACGGGAGAGCTATATGGACTTCCCATTTCTGTCCTTTAAAATTTCCTGTTCCATCATGGACTCGATCACTAAGGTATTACCTACAATTGTTTTGGTGGCCATGCTATATGGTGGTATCCTTGGATACAAAGCAATTGGTTTCACAGTTATCTTGACAGGCTCAACTAATTTGATGAGTCATATCTCTTTCCTTGAAATGTTCCAGACTTCAGACGACACAGTATCTTTCAAATCTGCAGGTAAATCATTACAGGTCAACGTAGGGTATAATGTGACACTCGGGGTTTCATTCACAATTTTAAATGTGGTATCCTCATTATTAGTATGGATTTTGATTTCCCTTTGTGTACAACAGATGGAACAGTTAAGCTTGTACAGCAAATAGAGTTGAAGCAAACTCACAGGACTCTAATCACATACCACACATTTGTGCTCATCTGCAAAGTAACCTATTTTTATTCAGACAGCTTCTGTTACAAGGTTGGTTACTTGCTAATTTGCAACTCCCACAACTTGAATCTTCTTTCTTGAAAAGGGCAAGTTAGGTACTTCTACTGTTCTCACAGTAGCACGAGTAGCACCTGTACCAACTAGAAAGGAGACATGGTTACCATTTACATCAGCATCAACATATTGAATTTGCTGAAGCACTTCTGAGGAGGTGCCAAGAATGCACTCTTCTTCTCCTTTCAGACACCGTAACTGGAAACTGTCTGAAAACACCTATCACTCAAATCAATCAGGGGAAACTGAGTTGCCACCTGAACTGAATTTACACTGGTGACCTGGATTTAAATTCTGTCAGGAAACATTTGACTGTTGTTGGGGCATCAGAGCTTGTGGAACCCTCATCTGCTGTCTTTGGACACATTTAGATTTTGCATTTAGGGTCTCTGTACTCTCTGCATTTGAACCTGATAATTTCCCTGAGTCTGAATGAATCCATTATTCTGCATATGATTATTATTTGCATTAAGGGGAGACTTTCTCGTCTAATGGCCCAATTTGATGCACATATGACATGGGCTAGTTCTCTTTAAGGTTGTCACATCCACACCTACGTTCTGATTGGAAGCAACATCTCGTCCTCTACCTTGCTGCTGGCAACCATTATTTCAATGCATCATCTGAGCTCTCTGTTGATACACTCCCTGCATTCCACCAGTATTCCCTGCCAACTGCAGATTCTGCTTTCTCTGTGCATCGTTCAGTTGCATCACCATTAGCGTCTCTTTCACATTTTCTGCTTCAACTTTAATTCATCACTGCAATATTTTGCGTATTGCAGGGTCTCATTATTTGGTTTGTTCTGCCAACTAATCAATTGCTGCTGAATCATGGTGTTTATTTCTGGCTTTAATTCCTGAACAAATCTGAAAACAAAATGACCCGTATCTTTTGCTTCTACAGCTTCAGTACCACTTAAATGTTTAAAGCCTCCAGCAATCTCTCATAATAGGAATGTATCGATTCCTTAGATTCCTGAGTTGGTATGTCAATCTGCAACCAATCAATATCTTTGGAGGACATCTTGTCTTTCAAAAAGACAATTACCTTCTTATACTTTTTCATTACCGCTTCAGATGGTGCATTTGTCACTGGATCTTTTGGAGGTTCTCCATCAGGCCAATTGACAGAAACCTTGCATTCAGTCCACAAATCATTCGGAACCACAATGTCAAATAATCTATTCAAATCTTCCCACAAACATTTGGAAAGTTTTACAAACATTTTCAGTTTGCTTGTACCATTCTGATGCCTTGTCTCTCAATTCTGGGAAATCATTGGTGAATGACAGAATATCACTTCTACTCCAAGGTACACAAACGGATCCTCCACCAGAAGCTTCTCTCATGGGAAACGTTGTTTCCCTCACTCTGACCTGCTCTTGGCAGATGCAGTTGTGGTCTCAGTTTCAGCTGATCGTTTTCTTATTCCATCATCCTTCCCACTTGTCTAATGCACCCCATTTTTGGATGTATCAAATGAATTCTCTAATCTGCAGTCTCACTCCTAGAGGTTTCATTCATGATATTCCTGTCACTGAATTCTAAAGGATAGCTTTTCTTCCAAGACTATGATTTCTCTAAATCCACATAATATTTCTGAGCTAATTCAGCTAATGTTTCATAAGCTTGTCCTGCACGTTTTGTAATGTATTTGTATCAGAATTGCAACACGTATTCTCTGTAGGTATCCAATTGTGCAGGTTACCCAGTATCATCTCATTTAACTCTACTTTTAAACTGGGCACATCTAGTGGTCTCTTTCTCTCTTGTGTTTGTACTGATTTTCTACTGCAATTTGTATTTACTGTTGTTGCACCTGCAGGTCTCACGTTATTTAACCACTCCTTTAGATCCTAGGCATTAAAACCATGCAAGCCTATTAGAGGATTCAATAATGCTTTCCCTCCTGTAGCATTCAAATTTGCTTGATATGGAATATTCACAGTAGACATTTCGTCTTTCAAAGTACTAAAGAGCAATCTCCAATTCTAGGTACCATAATCAATCTGTATAGCAGATTCTGATCTGGGCACAAAATATGGCGAGGATCTCTGAGGAAACCTCGCATCAAGAGCAAATTCTGTTTGACTGGTTATTGGAGTCTGATCTGAAATGCATGTAGTGGTTAACGGCCTCGGAAGTGAAAGGATTCTTTCTACCTCTGAACCACTTGGACTAACAAATCCCTGAGCACTTGTCAATAAAGGAGCATTTGGAGCAACTGTAGTATTCGGGCCATTTAAAACATTTGGAACATTTATTGCATGCTCATTATTCCATATCATACCTGGACCATATAAAGGAACAACTGGACCTATTGTCATTGGAACTGTTACTGCACCTGGATTAGCAAAATTCATAAAATTTGGTTGCATTGTCATCCCCACGCTGTCCTGTTATTTGTGTATTGAAACCTTGTCCTGTTAAATTGGGATTGAAAACTTTTTGTTCAATGGGTGCAGTAGGCACATTAAAGCTCACATTTCTAGATGCTTCACCTGACACTCCTGTCTGTTCAGAATTGTATGGAGGCAGACGATTTACCAGTAACTGATTTATCAAATCATCATCCGAATCACTCTCATAAGTTTCAGCTTTTTTCTCTGTCTCTGCTACCTACGCCTTTTCTGTCTTTTTCTTACTCTTTGGTTTGGTGCCCCCTTCTTCACTCATCAGGACTGGATTCAAGCAAGTTCCCTGTGTTATGGCTGCTCTCTAAGCTTTATGCTGACTATCCCATCTTGCCTCTGCAACTGTCCTACTGTCTTTATTTTACCCTCATATTTCTCCTTCTGACTCTGGTGTTCCCAAGAATTAAATGCTTTGAATTGAACGGGTCTCGGAGGTGGTGTAATCTCATACAAACTTCACCTCAAATTTTCAATAATTCTCAAATTGAATGTTCCATAGCGTAGAAATGCTAATGCACCTTCTTTCTCAGTAGTCTTTTTCCACTGTTCAAGCCACAAACATGCAAGAAGATCTACTTTGGACAATACAGTCATGACCTGTTAGACTCTATTCCCTTTCTAACCGGCACAACTACATCATCTTTCATCAACATTTTCAATGCTTTAAATAACTTCCTTTTCAATCAAATTCAATAATTCACAATAAATGTTTAATTTGCAATCAGGAAGTAACTCAGTTCCTGTAATCCTCTGCAGCGAGACACTATGAAGCAGTCCCCAAATACCACTGCAGCTTCACACCAACTGACCTGTACCAGCACAATGCACAATGACATCAATCTCACTCCTTGCAGCAGCTCACCCTCCTTTACAATAGTCTGCTCCTAAAGGACAGGGTAATCAAACACTTCAAAGCAGTACGGAGATATGTTTCCAACTATAGCTTTCACAATTACACAACAGATGAGACTGGACCAGCGGATCTCACTCCGGTTGATACAATTCCTCAATGTGCACTCAGGATTCACTAATACCAACGCCCCACTCAAGGAAATACTACTGGCTCTGTCGACAACATCTCACAACAAGCACCTTAAAATGCAGACCATAAATTAACCAAGTATCGTCTACACTTGTGCAGTATCCCAGGATCTTAGGCCATGAAGAACCCATTAACCAACACAACTTCTTAGCAGAAGGTGCCAAAATTACACAAAAACTTCAAAAACTCTATAGAACATTTCACAACATCACACTTCCCCACAATATTTTGCCAAAGTAACACAAGTGCAAAACCTATTAATATTCACACATTTGCTGCAAAGGAACAATGCTGGAACTCATTAATCTTCCCAAAGAACCATGGAAACAGAACTTGGACTGAGTTTGGACAATTTCATATTAGGACTAGGACTTCCTAACACTATGCCTAATTATTTTCTCCCTCCTCATGGGAGCAACTGTCCTCTGCTACCAGATTTGCCAGAGCATTTCAGGTATGAGAGGTAAATGGATCTTTTCACCCTAGCTACGGGCTAAGAGAAAATCAATAGCACAAATCAATCAAGATTTCAGTTTACAGTATGACCAATGTGGCCACACAAGAAAAACCCAAGTCTGGAATAAAATTAAAGGGTTTGATTACAAACTCAGACTCTGCTTAAAGTAGACAGTTCTCAAGATAAAACTATAATGATACAAAATTACCATTGGATGTCCAACACGCTGGAACAACCAAAGCTTAACTAACTTTCAACAGACTAAGCACTCGTTAATGCGATACAGAACAT
The DNA here is from genome assembly GCF_031143425.1 of Pleurodeles waltl. Lineage (NCBI taxonomy): Eukaryota > Metazoa > Chordata > Amphibia > Caudata > Salamandridae > Pleurodeles > Pleurodeles waltl. The sequence continues at coordinate 1,216,174,872 of NC_090437.1, read as the reverse complement.
AAGCACCAGAACCTGATGCTCTGAAAACAAATGTTGGTCATTTCTTCTAAGCCTTTGTGTAAATCTTAATTATGTAATTAGATCTCTAAAAAATGAGAACCCCTTGAAAGTACAAGGCTTCCAGTTTCTCCTCTGCTGGGCAAGAAAACATGGGAATAAAAAGTATAAAAGAAATAAAGGACAAAAAGAATTTTGAAAAATGACTTCTGGGGCAGGATAAAGCTATCTAAAATTAGCAAAAAGTAATAAAAAGGGAAGGTGTCAGCATTTCAGTCAAGAGTCTTCTCATGGGTCAAGAAAAATTCTAAGTATTATCTCTTCAGGCATTAGGAAAGTTGAGGGGTAAGGGCAAACAGGTCTGTACGTCTCGAAGTCCAAGGAAAGAGTTCTGTCAAAGTCCAATCATTTGTGACCATAATTCATTTGGGGAATGGTATATTAAAGTCCAAAGGGAAAGGTGATTTGTCCATTGATCACACCACATGGATCAGAAGTTTGAATTGCCCTATCATAGTCCACTCCATGACGGTTATCTGCAACATCAGGAAAGATTCCCGTTACGGTCATGTGAAGTCACCCATCTTAGCTCTCCTGTATGACTTTGCAACAGTTTTGAAATGTTCATGTTCTCAGTCTCTCTGTGTTCCAATTTTAAGGTTACTTTCTCAAGCTCTCTATGAGTATGGCAATAAGAAATCTATTTCCAAACTAACATTTATGGGATCGACCATAAGTAAAGGAATGACACGTTAGCAAAATAAAACAGTTTTCTCACGTTCTGAAAGTCTGAGGCGTAGCAAATCAATATGGCTAACCAAAGCAGATTAGAAACAAAATGCCACCTTTATTCTCATTAATTAAAACACATATAAACATTAAAGTAATAACTCAGCATTAATAAGATTTCTCATGTTACAGTAGATTTACAAAGTGATTTACAAAGTGAAATGACTTGTTAATACACTTCAGTAACTATAATGTGGAACTGCAATTTTCAACATTTGCCTATGTTATGATATTTAAATAATTTTCTTTAATTTAGAAATTCATTATCGTTTCAGTGGAAACTATTAGCTGAAATCATAAGGAAATACATTTTTCCCAGCTCCTGCTTGACTTATCACCCAAAAACGTTCCATGCACATACTAGACAAACAGGAGGAACATTTTGGAACATTTTGTGGAAATTCATCAAACGGCTCAAAAGTTACAATCAAAACAAAAAAAAGTCATTTCCTATTAAAACAGTGACCTAACAGTGACTGCCCAGTCGTGATTGTCACTGGTGTTTGTGTTCATATATATGTATATATATATATATATATATATCTATATATATATATATGTTACCTAGTGGTGGTCGCTACTAGGTAGTTATTGTTAGGACCTAGTTTCTATAGGAAAAGCATTGTTTACTTGCCTATATCTTTGGTACCGGTTGAAGAATCTTCATGAAATTTTTCAACCAACTATGACTCTCACTTCAGCTGCTGTCTGGAAAGTTTGGGGCCGAGAAAAAGGGGGGTCCCAAAGCACGTTTTCTCAATGTTAATTTTCATAGGGATTTTGATCAGAAATAGAGGCCGAACCGGTGGACAGAATTACACCAAATTTGTCAGAAAGTTAGCTCTTGGTCTTCCTCTTCTTGGGCTGAGAGCTGATTGTCTGCAAACACTTCAACAAGAAAGTGTAGGCAGCCATCTTGGGACTCTGCTTCAGTGGAGTCCCAGAAATAAGATAAAAAGTAAGAAAAGGGGCCAGGGTAGGGACAGCCTAACCCCTTAGCCCTGGTGCTGGGTTCCCAGAAAGAGGCCCCTCTGGGCAGAAAGTACTTTTTTCAAAATATTTTCCCGAGATTTTGTGATAGGGTCGCAAATCTGCTGCCAAATGAAAAAAAAATAGAAGCACGGTCTCCCATGCTTTTTTAATGAAGGCCCCTTGTAGGCCAGGGGCATATGAAAAATAAAGGAGGGGCGCACGTGGCCCCCCTCCTAGGGCATTTTATGCCCTGGGGACTGCCGCCTCCCTGGGAAAATCATGAAATTATTGCGGGGCCAGTGGACCACCACCTCCCCAGGCAAATTTTTAGGTTGGAGAGGGTCCCCCTCGAGGAGCCAATAATGGCCCGGGGGACCACCACCCCACAGGGACAGCCCCTGCTATGTCCTGGGGTGCCCATCCACGGGACATAGCTGTTTGCTCTGACTTGACAGGAGCTTTGACAGCTCCTACCAAGTCAGAGCAAACTCTCCACTCTGAACAAGCGAGAACTGTCTAACAGCTCCTGCTTGCTAGGACCAGAGGTTTCCTCTGTTTTCCTGCCCGCAGAGATGCAGGCAGGGAAACAAAGGAAACAATTGCTTTCACGGACAGGGAGCTGCATGTTTAGCAGCTCCCTGTCTGTGACAGGAATGCCGGCTCCAGCTGCAGGTGGGGAGCTGGCTGGGACCACGGGGGTTTTCAGGCACTCCCTGCGGTCCCACTGCACATCGGATGCCCTGCAGGGCTCCCAGGACATAAAGCCAGGCCATGGGGGATGGGGTCCCCGGGGTTGAAATCGGCCGGGGGAGGGAGGGCCGCACAGCCTGCCTGCCCCACACTGGCCATAAACCCAAGGTAGCACTTACTAACAATCCAGTTGAAAGTGCTCCAGTTGGAGAGACATTTTGTGCAAAACTGTGGACTCCTGTTAGATAAATGAGCAGGTGAGCTTCAATTCTGGCCATGAAATTAAACCTCAACAGAAAGCACTTACAAATATAAACAAAGCAGGTGTGCCAGTTGAAGCACCACTTCTGGAAAGAACAAATGATTCTAACTCCTGGGTTTGACAAAGGTAAAGCAAGTGTGTTTGCTCTGCGATTCCATATTGAAAAACAATCTGAAAACCTTCATGGATGTAAATACATCCTTTATTGGTGCACAATCAAACACTCTCACACCCAGATGGGCACTCTCACACTCAGACACCCTCTCACACCTATTCTCACACCCATAGAGACAGGCCCATATGCCAACTCCCACTGCGCATGGCCAAAGACTGTGCTGTGTGCAGCATGGGGTTGGGTAGCGAGGGGGGTTGGCTGCAGGTCTGGCCACAGGCCAGGCCCTGTGGGCAACCCCTGCCACTCACAGCTGAAAGCCGTGCACGGTGCGGGGTTGGGTGGCTATAGGGGCCTGGCAGTAGGCACGAGGGCACCGGTGAAGAGACTTATGGTTACCCTAGGCTGTAAGTTATACTTACTTGTAACAACTCTAACCATAACTTCTGAGTTTCTCAGGTTTTATGCAAGTAAAATCAGAATCTAACTATAACGTCCTTCTAACCTTTGTTTTTTAAGTGAATTTTGAAGGTTTTTTCCATTCTAATTCCTAAACATAACGTCCCTGTAACCTTTGACTTTTCCAGTGAGTATATATATATATATATATATATATATACACACACACACACACACATACAAACTACTGGCTATCGCCACTAGGTAGTTATAGTAAGGACCTAGTTTCCATATGAAACGTGTTTTTTGACTTGTCTATATCTTTGGCATTGGTTCATGAATGTCCACAATGTTTTATATAAAAATACGATGCTCACTTCAGGTGCTGTCTGGAAAGTATTGCGGTGTTCCGTCAAGCAGGGGCTGTTAAAAAGGGGAGTTCCAAAATGCATTTTCCCCATTTCCATAGGGATTTTGAACACGACTACAGCCCGAATCGCTTGATGGATTTTCACCAAATTTGGCAGAAATCTAGCTCTTGGTCCAGAAAAAATAAATAAAGATATAAACACTCGCCCACACAGACACTCATGCACCCACTCACAGACCCACTCAGCAACTCAGGCATCCACTCACAGACCCCTTCAGGCACTCACATACCCATTCACAGACCCACTCAGTGACTCACAGAACCACTCAGACACGCATGCATCGAGTCACAGACCAACTCAGACTCTCACACACCCACTCACAGACCCACTGAGATGCTCACACACCTACTCACAGACCCACACAGACACTGACACACCCACTCACAGACCCATTCTGCAGGGCTGGCTCCTCTGTTGGGTCGGAGGAGCGTCGCCCCCTGCCAGCAGCGGCATCTACAAAATCCTTAAAAGAAAACAGTAATAAACTTTGCTTATTATTGTTTTATTTTTTAATGGGTGGGGCCACAGGGGTGATGAGCAGTGCACTCCCCCTCAGAGCGCCTGTGTGTTTGGCAGGCTGTCTCTACTCTCTCGGTAGCAGGCTCTCTCCAGCCCAGCGAGACAGTTGCCAGGGAGCTCCCAGCCAATCCTGATGCTGCTCTGAGCAGCATCAGGACTGGCAGCAGGGCAGGCTGGGTGCCTGTGCTGCCTGCAGCATAGGAGTAGTGAGGCAGCAGAGGAGAAGTTAAGTGTTTTTTTTATTTATTTAATAAAAGTAATGTTTATTTACCCTCCTTACCCCCAACCCCCCACGCGTGTTGCCCCACCCCTTCCGTGCCCGGGAGCCACTCCTGCCACCCATTGACACACACACCCTGTCACAGACCCACTCAAACACACACTCGCTCACAGACATACTCAGGCATTCACACACCCAATCACAGACCCTCTCACTGACTCACACACCCACTCACACACTCACTCAGACATTCATGCATCCATTCACAGACCCACTAAGACAGGTATGCATCCATTCACAGACCCAGAGTCATGCAGGGGGTTGGCTGCAGAGACTGCATGCAAACGGGTGTGCATGATGCAGGGATGGGTGGTTATATGGGATTGGCTGCAGGCCTTGCAGCCAACTCCCGTGGCGCACACCCAAAGACTGTTCGCAGTGGTGGTTGGATTAAAGTATAGTTATTAAAATGACTTTATATTTAAAAATCCATAGAAATTCACTGAAAATAACTATGGTTACAGTGACGTTATAATTAGGAAATAGAATTTTTTTAAAACATAGAAATGTAATCAAGAACCAGAGGTTACAGGGACGTTATAGTTGGGTTCTGAATTTACTCGCACAAAACTTGTTGTTGGAGACCCCTGGAACAAGTGATTCCCAAACCAGAAGTTAAGGGGGGAAGAAAAACTAGTGCCCCTAACTTTGTTTGTTTTATAGAAATCTGTAGCACTCCAGGATACTAAAAGGAGTGGAATGTTGGAACTTTAAGGATATACTATACACAATACTATTCCAAAAGAGCCATCCATTGCTGTGTTCAAATTTTTACCTACAGTATTGTGTGATACATCATTTTTTTCCCTTTTTCTACTTGTATATGTTTTATTATATTGCATATATTTGTGAGTTTAGGTGTACGCATTTTATTGTTGATCGGTGAGTGGGTGAAGAAATGCATATTATCGACAGCATCAGCAATACAAGCGACATTCTAAATCTGCCCACCTCAATATCTGTTGTTTAGAACTTTTAAACAGTGAATAACTCATTCTATCCACACTGATAGTCTGCGTACATGCGTTTAGGGTACTGCCTATATTTAGAAAGGTTGAATCATTATTAAAGTATCAACTCTGTGGGTAAATAAGCAGAAACATATGATTCAATTTGAAAAAAAAACATTGTCTGTCTTACCTGAACTCCACAGGTATGCATTTCTTCTGGTATATGTCTAAAATACAATATAGCAGGTGTGCTGTATTAGGGGCTTGTTGTATAAGTCCAATATAACTGTATATGAAATATTTATTTTGTAATTTGTTGTCTCGTGAATATTGCTTAGTTTTGCATGGCGTACTGCTAATGTACAATTATTTCTGTCACATTGGCAATTGCCTATGAATAAAAAACGAATACTGTTGCATCCTTCACGTCTGTGTTTCTATCAGTAGCCACACCTTTAAATCGTACTTGATATGCCTGTGATGTTCATTACACTTTGAAATAAACAACAAAATATAGCATAAAACACATAGGTGGTCATTCCAACCCTGGCGGTCCATGACCGCCGGGTTGGAGGACCGCGGGAGCACCGCCGACAGGCCGGCGGTGCTCCAATGGGCATTCCGACCGCGGCGGTAAAGCCGCGGTCGGACCGGCAACACTGGCGGGCTCCCGCCAGTGTACCGCCGCCCATTGGAATCCTCCAAGGCGGCGCAGCTAGCTGCGCCGCCGAGGGGATTCCGACCCCCCCTACCGCCATCCAGTTCCCGGCGGTCCGCCCGCTGGGAACCGGATGGCGGTAGGGGGGGTCGCGGGGCCCCTGGGGGCCCCTGCAGTGCCCATGCCACTGGCATGGGCACTGCAGGGGCCCCCGTAAGAGGGCCCCTAAATGTATTTCACTGTCTGCTGCGCAGACAGTGAAATACGCGACGGGTGCAAGTGCACCCGTCGCACAGCTTCCACTCCGCCGGCTCGATTCCGAGCCGGCTTCATCGTGGAAGCCTCTTTCCCGCTGGGCTGGCGGGTGGCCTGAAGGCGGCCGCCCGCCAGCCCAGCGGGAAAGTCAGAATTACCGCCGCGGTCTTTCGACCGCGGAACGGTAACCTGACGGCGGGACTTTGGCGGGCGGCCTCCGCCGCCCGCCAAGGTCCGAATGAGGGCCATAGTACTTCTGTTTCTTGATACATATCGCACCGAGCTGAATACATTTGCAAAGTAATGGCGCTGAGTTGCTGTTACTTTAGATTTTCATTTTGCAGTTCCATCCGTTGTGACCAAAGGGGTCATCCTCTTTGCTCTCTATGTCAGGCTAAGAAGTGTTTCTGCCAACCTTGATAATTTGTTGTCGTCAGGTCTCGAAAAGTATCTTTGATTTATGATGCACTTGTAATAGTTATCACCCGCCATTTGAGGCACCAATAAATCTAAGCTCATATCCTATTGTTACAGATAGTCTACAAAGGTAACATGCTTCTGAAAAGGAGACAATCACATGGTCATTAAAAGATCTTAAAGATGATAAGGAGGTATAGGATACAAGTAACTATTTAATCACAGTAATTCACAATTTCACAAACGAGTGTTTGTTTAATATCAGATTATTAAAGAAAAGTATAAAATCTGGTACAATCTCGTGCAATTTAAGCAACACAATCCCGGGTCAAAAAATAATGCAAATCGAAATTTGTAGGTCAGCAAAATTTGAATGTATGTTAAACACAATTCTTACTGTCGAAACTAACCAACACTGTTTTCTTTTTTGTGCACAAATTATGGATGTTTAGTTTTTTCCGGTATTGTTAATTTTCTAAAAATCGTCTTTTTATGCAATGTTTCTTTTCCAAATGTAGTTATTTTTACTTCCAGTTCAAAGGTTACTGACAGATCGCAGACGACAGCCAGCACTAACTGCACCTTGCTATTACTGACAACGTAACCGTGTCTTCTTTTTTCATGGGTAATAATTGAAGCAAGCATTTTCAATGCAACGGGCCTCGCATTTGCTCGAGTTAGAGCTATTAGTGCTGCAAACTCCTAACTGGCGTTTTGTCTTCCTGGCACCAATGCAGGCAAAGGTGCCTTCCTTTAAGGAGGGGCACCTTCCTGCACAAAACAATCTCCTAGGGCATTTTCTTCTGCAGCACACACAGAAAGAGATAAAAACGAGGAGCCACAAAGATGTTACTCCTTACTAAACATCACAGATGAAGGCATAGCATTTTGGCATAATCCAAGGTCTACCACTTCTGGTAAATCTGGGAATGCATCAAAATCCATGGATGTTGTGTGGGAACACCCACGCAAACCCATGGAACGCCTCCCTGGGGCAGAGTAATGCAATGCAGCGATTTGCGCTACATTGCTTTACTCCAGATTTATGAAGCCACTCAGGGCCATGCAAGGTGGCTTTTTGTGGCTTCCTAAATCAGGAGCGATGAAACCCACACTTATAAATATGTCCCTTCATTTCTTAGGCATCTCTGTTACAAATGTCACAGTGCAGTCAGCTAGCAGCTGACAGAGAACCAACTTTGAACCATCGGATTGCAAGGATGGTTGTGAGGATGGTTAGGCAGAGAGCCGCCTTGTCCATAGGTAAAGTTGATTAGATCTCATGTTCCTGAAAGGACACCAGGAAAGGGACATAGTGAGTAATATAGCCTAGTTTTTAGTTGAATATTTTTATATGCTAACTGTTGAAATATTTGCCTAAGAAATACTGCATCACAAGTGAATCACTGCCTGACTTGTGACCAGTTCTGACCTATGAAAAACGTATTCTGCCCTTAGTGATGACCCGGTATTTTTTTCATTTTAGACCACAGTATTTATGACACCTATTGTGACCAGAGGTCACATATTGAGGTCTCAGCTTCATGTGCTCCATTAAAAGAGTATACCGATAGCTTGGATGAGCTATCCTAGGACTGTTTTGACAAGACCATAAAATGTTCATGATTGGTGTCAAAATTCATGATTGCTGCATTATATTTTACCTGTAGTAGCTCTTTTTCCAACTCTCAAAAATGTCTCTAAGGGCCTCCTGGATACTGTTAAAGGCTGACAGCAACGCAGTGGTCTTTGTTTCATATAGGGACGTAAAATTTGGCCATACATCACTATCTACAATCTGTGGGGGCTATGTATTATCTAGAGTACTATATTATGAAATTTAGTCAATGAGATCAAATCTGAAGTATTTTTCTAAATTAGATTTTATCTTCTTGCGGTTATATGACATTTTCTCACCATTACACACTTTTCAAAAGCAGTATATTCAGCACACTATTGGAAAAGTTGGAGTTGTGCCAATAGCAACCAGTTTAGGATGAAGAAAGGGGAACATACTAATTACACTGGCCAACTTTTGGCACATTGTCTCCATTATTCAGAAAATTCATGGTTCCTATTGTATTTTTACCTGATTACTTAAACTTGATGTGTTTGGGAATCCTCCATTTCTTTCTTAAGCTAAAAAATGCACAAATATTCTGGTGCTGCATTGCTGGTCTTCCAAAACAATCAAAGGTGAAGCCCATCAACACCTCTGTGTGGAATGGGTTAAAGTGTTGTCATAGTTTGAATGATGACTGAGGGCCTCATTACGAGTGTGGCGGACTATAGACCGACACACTCGCGGTGGAGGTCTGGACCGCCACCAATGCGACGGTCCGACCGCCACATGAGAACCCTGGCAGTCCACAAGCCACATAAGAACCCCGGCGGTCCACCACCAGGGAACCGCCAGCTCCACCAGGATCTTGGATACTGGTGGTCTGGAGGTAGCGGAGGTCCTAATCTGCCAGGGCAGTGTTGTTTCTGGGGATTATTACCTTGTTCTCCACCAGCAGTTTCATGGCCGTAACACCGCCTTGAAAAGGCTGGTGGAGAACAGGTGCAGGGGCTACAGGGGGGCCCCTGCACATTCCATGCACTTGGCATGGGTAGTGCTGGGGCCCCCTTGCCAGCACCCTTGCAATGTTCACTGTCTGCAGAGCAGACAGTGAACATTGCCAGTTTGCTGGTTCACCCTGCAAGAGACAGCATTGCCGCTGGCTCGATTACGAGCCGGAGACAATGTTGTAGCCTGTTTCCTGATAGGCCAGCGACTTAGTAGGAACCCCATAATGGCTCCGGCAGAGAGGTCGCTGCGTATGTGATGGCCACCCTGTCGGGAATTTGGCAGATTAAGTTTTCCATCCCCCAAACTCATAATTAGGCCCTGAGTTCCTTTTTTGAACATTAACGATGGGATAGCCAGTCAAAATGTGGTGGATAGCCCACCCATCGCATTTACAAGTCCCAAAATCTATAATTCACTTGTAATACAGTGGACAGGACTTCGGCTATGTTTGTAACAGATTATTATGCTTGTCAAAAATTAAATAAGACCCAGTGTCTTTTCTTTCTCATAGCCTAAGATACTGACTTCCTGAGAGCTCCTGCAGCCTCTCAGAATTTCTATCTGAATAAAAAAAAATTAGATTTCTGTATGATCCAATATGCCCATCTGTGTGGGTAAGGGGCATGAATGAGGTAGGAATTCATACCGATGACCTGCGTCTTTGCACTTTTATGATCTCATTTCATGGTCAAACTATTTAGTTTCCTCAACATCTGTAATTGTTTCTCCGCCTTACTCTTTCTATTATGCTTTAGAAAATAGTCTATGCAGATAATGGTTTAGGGAAAGGAAAGTATACAAGATAGCATAAAATGTAACTGTGGATATCCTTTTCCATCAGCAAATTGGCCTAGAATGGGAGGTGTAAAAATCTTGTTCCACATATTGGAAACTTTCTAATACACACAACTTCATCTAACTAAGGTTGTGATTGATATGTCATTTCTAGAGCACACCTTTATCCATGTACAGGGTGTGGTGGAGTTGTAGGTGCTTTAACTTAAGTCTGACAGATAGGGCAGGAGAGAATAGTAGGGTTTAGATATCTTTATGGAAAGAAAGTAGCTCCATCATGCTGGAAAAAGTGGTCTTTGATTCGACAGTCTTTGAATTAAAAGCTGATGGTTGCACGTGTTGATGGAAGCTGAAAGATCAATTTACGTTTGTATGCCAGCTCCACCACCATGAACTATCATTCTTAGGTTGCTCATCATAGAGGTCATATTCACCTATACATTCATCTTAAGGTGGAAATCTGCTTGATGGGAATACCATGTTTTGTTTGTTTCCCTAAAATATTGTAGTAGTAGTAATGTGGAAAATCATGACTGAATTGTTCTCCAGGATCCAGCGACAGCTATTTTAAAAGAGGTTGTGCTATTGCTTATTCTGTCTCCATAGGGATAGTGAGCGTCCTACAAGAGCTACTAAGAAAAGTTACTTTGCCACTTACTAGATGACAGTTTCTTTGGACATGGGTTATTTCTTATTTAGAGAACCTCTGGGCTTGTTGGACCGGCATTAGATTTTCACAATATGTTGATTCAAACAACTAAAGACCTCAGTGCTGTCAGTTTCCCGCAAGGATTCACACACCTCATGGGTCATTTAATTTTCTACATTTTTAGCCTTGTTCTGATCTTCCAGCTTTTCATAACAGAAGGGTGGGACTCAATTAGTATGGAAAATGATACCACAGTATTAGCCTAGAAAGATCAAAATAGAACCCCTCTATTACCCTAGACAATTGAAGAGGTAAATAAAGGACTCCTTTCTACAAAAAATAAAATCCATAGATTTCTGTTTTTCCAACACAAAAGTACACTTTAATGTGAGTGAATGGTGGTTTCGCTGGAGAAATCTGTATGAGTACAGAGACCCGATTAATGGAAGATGGTTATCATGCCGATTGTTAGTAAAACTCCATAATCTATTTTATCAATCTACTATCATATTGGAAAAACAGAAATATCCTTCCACTGAAATAAGGAGAGACACTAACTTAGATGATAAGATAGAAGTATAAATATCAGCACTTTAACATCCGAAAGCCCTTGGCCCTGAAGAAGTGACTTATTTGATTGTACAGTTTTGGCCAGTTTTTTTTTGGAAGAATAAAAGAAAGAAATAATTTTAAAAAAGGCATCAAAGTCGAATTGGATGTCTAATGATCTTTGGTGTTGAAATATTTTAATAGACTTCAAAACAACTTGTCCTTTAGCAATTCATTTAAATAGTGCTAATGGAGTTAAGCACTATGGGCCTGATTCCAACTTTGGAGGACGGTGTTAAACCGTCCCAAAAGTGACGGATATACCACCTACCGTATTACGAGTTCCATAGGATATAATGGACTCGTAATACGGTAGGTGGTATATCCGCCACTTTTGGGCCGGTTTAACACCGTCCTCCAAAGTTGGAATCAGGCCCTATATCTGTTTCTAGAAGTCTGATAGTCTTCTAAATAGAGCTCCAATCTCCCCCTATTCTTTATTCGTCTCAGTGGATGATGTTACCAAGGGTGTGCAGCCCACGGTTTCAAAAATTCACACCATGTTGTTATATAGGAAGGTAAGTGATAAAACCCAGCTTCAAATGTAGGCTAGAACTAAGGGTTCAATTATGGAATTCTTTTTTACCACCGTTAGTGCCATACGCTTGCCATATATTGACTCCTTTTTTTCCAAAAAGGCTATATTCTGATGGGCCACAGTCATCTTTGGTAACTCATACGTGTGCATATATATGTGTTAGATATTATGACACTAAATAGGTGCCTTAATGAATTAGAAAGACTTGAAAAAGGTCAAATAGTGTGTTTTTGTGTTTTTTGTTTGTGAATTCTGATGCTATTATTGTAGAATCTGGAAAGGGGTATTACACTGTACAGCAATTCTGTATTAAATATAGCACACAAAACCTAACTGACACACTTTCTCTAGTGCATTCATTATAATATTATCATCGATAATGAGGAAAGGTCGCTCCCCCTGCCGCTGCAGCTCCTCCAGGTTCCTGAGACCCACCCCACAGTAAGTACCCCCCACCTCCCAGCCCCTCGTTCTGCCCCGCGCTACTCACCCTCTCTCCTGCTCCTGCTTCTTTTCCTCTTTCCTTCTTCTCTGTTCTTCCTCCTCGCTCCTCGTCTGTATTCTTCTTCTGTACTCCTCTTCTCCCCGTCTTCTCTCCTCTTCTCTTCTTCCTCATCTTCTGCTGTGGTATTCTGCACTCTGTTTCTTCGTTTTTTGTATCTCCCTCCGTGTTCTTCTGTGTTCTTCTGTGTTCCTCTGTCTTCCTCTGTGTTTTTCTGTCTTCCTCGGTGTTCTTCTGTCTCCCTCTGTGTTCTTCTGTATTCTTCTCTGTTCTTCTGTCTTCCTCTGTCTTCCTCTGTGTTCTTCTGTATTCTTCTCTGTTCTTCTGTACTCCTCTCTGTTCTTCTGTGTTCTTCTGTGTGTCTTCTGCTCTTCCGGTCTTCTGCTCTTCCGGTCTTCAGTCCTTCCGGTCTTCTGCTCTTCTGTTCTTCTTTTCTTCTTGTCTTCTTGTCTTCTGCCTTCGGCTCTTCTGCCTCCTCCGTCCTCTTCTCCCCGCGCCTGCCCTCCTGCTCCTGCCTCATCCCCCTCCCCCACTTGCATCCCCCCCTATCTCCCCTATCTAACCCGTTCACTTTCTACCTCCCTCACTCCTCCTATCTACCTATCTCTCCATCTCTCTATCCCACTATCCAACTCCCTCACTCTCCACCTCCTCCTATCTTCCTATCTCTCTATCTTTTTCCCTATCTATCGATTTCTCTATCTACCTTTTCTCTCTACCTATTTCTCTATCTCTCCCCCCTCCCACCACCCCCTCTATTACCTATCTTCCTATCCCCTCACTCTACCTCTCACCCTCACCCACCTCTACAACCCCCCCTCCCCTATCTTCACAAGCCTACACCTATCTTTCTCCCTAATCTCCTAAACCTCCTAACACTCTCCCCCCTCCCCCCTCCACCCTTAAACCCCCCTCCCCCAGCTCTTCTCACTCTACCTGTCCTCCCCCTCCCTCGCGCTTTCCCGCCGCGACCTCCTGCACGCCCCCGCCCCCCAGCTCCCATTCGCCCCCAGCTGACCCCTCCCCCCCTCCTACCTCATATGGCGGCCGCTGCGCGACAGTGGTAGCGACCCTTGACCCAAGGGTAGGTTGCTCCCCCTGCCGCTGCAGCTCCTCCAGGTTCCTGAGTTCCTGAGACCCACCCCACAGTAAGTACCCCCCACCTCCCAGCCCCTCGTTCTGCCCCGCGCTACTCACCCTCTCTCCTGCTTCTTTTCCTCTTTCCTTCTTCTCTGTTCTTCCTCCTCGCTCCTCGTCTGTATTCTTCTTCTGTACTCCTCTTCTCCCCGTCTTCTCTCCTCTTCTCTTCTTCCTCATCTTCTGCTGTGGTATTCTGCACTCTGTTTCTTCGTTTTTTGTATCTCCCTCCGTGTTCTTCTGTGTTCTTCTGTGTTCCTCTGTCTTCTTCTGTCTTCCTCTGTCTTCTTCTGTCTTCCTCTGTGTTTTTCTGTCTTCCTCGGTGTTCTTCTGTCTCCCTCTGTGTTCTTCTGTATTCTTCTCTGTTCTTCTGTCTTCCTCTGTCTTCTTCTGTCTTCCTCTGTGTTCTTCTGTATTCTTCTCTGTTCTTCTGTACTCCTCTCTGTTCTTCTGTGTTCTTCTGTGTGTCTTCTGCTCTTCCGGTCTTCTGCTCTTCCGGTCTTCAGTCCTTCCGGTCTTCTGCTCTTCTGTTCTTCTTTTCTTCTTTTCTTCTGTTCTTCTTTTCTTCTTGTCTTCTTGTCTTCTGCCTTCGGCTCTTCTGCCTCCTCCGTCCTCTTCTCCCCGCGCCTGCCCTCCTGCTCCTGCCTCATCCCCCTCCCCCACTCGCATCCCCCCCTCTATCTCCCCTATCTAACCCGTTCACTTTCTACCTCCCTCACTCCTCCTATCTACCTACCTCTCCATCTCTCTATCCCACTATCCAACTCCCTCACTCTCCACCTCCTCCTATCTTCCTATCTCTCTATCTTTTTCCCTATCTATCGATTTCTCTATCTACCTTTTCTCTCTACCTATTTCTCTATCTCTCCCCCCCTCCCGCCACCCCCTCTATTACCTATCTTCCTATCCCCTCACTCTACCTCTCACCCTCACCCACCTCTACAACCCCCCCTCCCCTATCTTCACAACCCTACACCTATCTTTCTCCCTAATCTCCTAAACCTCCTAACACTCTCCCCCCTCCACCCTTAAACCCCCCTCCCCCAGCTCTTCTCACTCTACCTGTCCCCCCCCTCCCTCGCGCTTTCCCGCCGCGACCTCCTGCACGCCCCCGCCCCCCAGCTCCCATTCGCCCCCAGCTGACCCCCTCCTACCTCATATGGCGGCCGCTGCGCGACAGTGGTAGCGACCCTTGACCCAAGGGTAGGTCGCTCCCCCTGCCGCTGCAGCTCCTCCAGGTTCCTGAGTTCCTGAGACCCACCCCACAGTAAGTACCCCCCACCTCCCAGCCCCTCGTTCTGCCCCGCGCTACTCACCCTCTCTCCTGCTCCTGCTTCTTTTCCTCTTTCCTTCTTCTCTGTTCTTCCTCCTCGCTCCTCGTCTGTATTCTTCTTCTGTACTCCTCTTCTCCCCGTCTTCTCTCCTCTTCTCTTCTTCCTCATCTTCTGCTGTGGTATTCTGCACTCTGTTTCTTCGTTTTTTGTATCTCCCTCCGTGTTCTTCTGTGTTCTTCTGTGTTCCTCTGTCTTCTTCTGTCTTCCTCTGTCTTCTTCTGTCTTCCTCTGTGTTTTTCTGTCTTCCTCGGTGTTCTTCTGTCTCCCTCTGTGTTCTTCTGCATTCTTCTCTGTTCTTCTGTCTTCCTCTGTCTTCTTCTGTCTTCCTCTGTGTTCTTCTGTATTCTTCTCTGTTCTTCTGTACTCCTCTCTGTTCTTCTGTGTTCTTCTGTGTGTCTTCTGCTCTTCCGGTCTTCTGCTCTTCCGGTCTTCAGTCCTTCCGGTCTTCTGCTCTTCTGTTCTTCTTTTCTTCTGTTCTTCTTTTCTTCTTGTCTTCTTGTCTTCTGCCTTCGGCTCTTCTGCCTCCTCCGTCCTCTTCTCCCCGCGCCTGCCCTCCTGCCTCATCCCCCTCCCCCACTCGCATCCCCCCTCTATCTCCCCTATCTAACCCGTTCACTTTCTACCTCCCTCACTCCTCCTATCTACCTATCTCTCCATCTCTCTATCCCACTATCCAACTCCCTCACTCTCCACCTCCTCCTATCTTCCTATCTCTCTATCTTTTTCCCTATCTATCGATTTCTCTATCTACCTTTTCTCTCTACCTATTTCTCTATCTCTCCCCCCTCCCGCCACCCCCTCTATTACCTATCTTCCTATCCCCTCACTCTACCTCTCACCCTCACCCACCTCTACAACCCCCCCTCCCCTATCTTCACAACCCTACACCTATCTTTCTCCCTAATCTCCTAAACCTCCTAACACTCTCCCCCCTCCACCCTTAAACCCCCCTCCCCCAGCTCTTCTCACTCTACCTGTCCCCCCCCCTCCCTCGCGCTTTCCCGCCGCGACCTCCTGCACGCCCCCGCCCCCCAGCTCCCATTCGCCCCCAGCTGACCCCTCCCCCCCCTCCTACCTCATATGGCGGCCGCTGCGCGAACGCGCCGCTGGCGCACCGGAGGCGCGCCAGAGGCAAGCCCGTCTGCGCCCGTCTGCGCCTGGCCCGCGCCCAGCGCCATGACCCCTGGTCCCCAGCGCTCCCAAGCCCCGATGATCCGCTATGACCCCACCACCCTCCATGCCCTCAACCCAGGACGCTCCAACACCTGCTTCCAAGCTCACCCCAAACGCACCCATGGACCCTTCGCCTGCAACTCCTGCAAACGCATCTTCCACCACGCAACAACTACGACCACAAGCCCACGCGCCATCAACCACCTCAAGTGCATCCTAGTCAACGCTCGCTCCGTTCACAAACACGCCGTTGAACTCTGGGACCTCCTAGACTCCACAGCACCGGACGTCGCCTTCATCACGGAGACCTGGATGAACGCCTCCTCTGCTCCAGACATCGCCACCGCCATCCCCGAAGGCTACAAGATCTCCAGGAAAGACCGCACCAACCAAGTAGGAGGAGGTATCGCCATCGTCTTCAAAGACTCCATCAGCGTCACCACCTCCACTGAAGACTCCCCTCTTGCCGCTGAACACCTGCATTTTCAGATTCGCACCGACCCGAGGACCACCCTCAGAGGATCCCTCGTCTACCGTCCTCCCGGACCTCGCGCCCCTTTCAGCGACACCATCGCCAACTTCATCTCCCCGCACGCCCTCGCCTCACCGGACTACATCCTCCTAGGCGACCTCAACTTCCATCTGGAACAAAACAACGGCCCCAACACCACCACCCTGCTCGACAACCTTGCCAACCTCGGCCTCAAACAACTGGTGAACACTGCCACCCACATCGCCAGACACACACTCGACCCTATCTTCTCCGCCAGCAAACACGTCTTCTTCAGCCACGCCTCCGCCCTTCATTGGACCGACCACAGCTGCGTCCACTTCACATTCCGACGCGAGACCCGCCACCTCCGCACTCAACCCATCCCTCGCCGACAGTGGAACAAGATCCCTGAAGAGCAACTCTTCGCCGCACTCGCCGCCAACCAACCCACCTTCACCACCGACCCCAACGTCGCAACCCTCAACCTCACAAACTGGATCTCCAACTGCGCAGACAACCTTGCTCCCCTCAAACGCTCGCAGCGACACAACAACACCAAGAAACCCCTCTGGTTCTCTGACACCCTCAAAGAATCAAAGAAAACTTGTCGCGCACTTGAGAAAGCCTGGCGCAAGGACCGCACCGCTGACAACATGACCGCCCTCAAGAACGCTACCCGCAAACACCACCACCTGATCCGCACTGCCAAAAGGAATTTTTTCACCGACAGACTGGACAAAAACAGCCACAACAGCAGAGAACTCTTCAGCATCGTCAAGGAGTTCTCCAACCCCAGCACCAACGCCAACGCCGTCACGCCCTCACAGGATCTATGCGAATCCCTCGCCAATTTCTTCCATCGCAAGATCAGCGACCTCCACGACAGCTTCGGACACCAGACCCAACCTAACACCACCGAACCCACATCCCCGACCATCACCCTCAACAACTGGACCCACATCAGCACGGAAGAAACCAAATCCATCATGAACTCTATCCACTCCGGCGCCCCTTCGGACCCCTGCCCGCACTTCATCTTTAACAAAGCCGACAACATCATCGCCCCGCACCTCCAGACCGTCATCAACTCTTCTTTTTCTTCTGCTACCTTCCCCGAATGCTGGAAACACGCCGAAGTCAACGCCCTACTAAAGAAACCTACGGCTGACCTGAGCGACCTGAAAAACTTCCGCCCCATCTCCCTTCTGCCTTTCTCAGCCAAAGTAATAGAGAAGATCGTCAACAAACAGCTGACCACCTTCCTGGAAGACAACAACCTGCTCGACCCCTCACAGACCGGATTCCGAACCAACCACAGCACTGAAACCGCCCTCATCTCAATCACAGACGACATCAGAACCCTGATGGACAACGGTGAAACAGTCGCCCTCATTTTTCTCGACCTCTCGGCTGCCTTTGACACCGTCTGTCACCGCACCCTAATCACCCGCCTCCGCTCCACCGGGATCCAAGACCAGGCCCTGGACTGGATCGCCTCCTTCCTCGTAAACCGCTCCCAAAGAGTCTACCTCCCTCTGTTTCGCTCAGAACCCACTGAGATCATCTGCGGCGTACCTCAAGGCTCATCACTCAGCCCGACACTCTTCAATGTCTACATGAGCCCCCTCGCTAACATCGTACGCAAGCACGACATCATCATCACCTCCTACGCCGACGACACCCAACTTATACTCTCCCTCACCAGCGCCAAGACCAACCTACAAGAGGGTATGAAGGACGTCGCAGATTGGATGAGGCTCAGCCGCCTAAAGCTGAACTCTGAAAAAACTGAAGTCCTCATCCTCGGCAACACCCCGTCCGCCTGGGACGACTCCTGGTGGCCCACGGCCCTCGGCACCGCACCGACCCCCGCAGACCACGCCCGCAACCTCGGCTTCATCTTGGACCCCCTTCTCACCATGACCAAGCAAGTCAACGCCGTGTCCTCCGCCTGCTTCCTCACCCTCCGCATGCTCCGCAAGATCTTCCGCTGGATCCCCGCCGACACCAGAAAAACCGTGACCCACGCCCTCGTCACGAGCCGCCTGGACTACGGCAACACCCTCTAAGCTGGGACCACCGCCAAACTCCAAAATCGCCTGCAACGCATTCAAAACGCCTCAGCCCGCCTCATCCTCGACGTACCCCGCAACAGCCACATCTCCGCACACCTGAGACACCTGCATTGGCTCCCAGTCAGCAAAAGGATCACCTTCCGACTTCTCACCCACGCACACAAAGCCCTCCATGACAAGGGACCGGAATACCTCAACAGACGCCTCAACTTCTACGTCCCCACCCGCCCCCTCCGCTCCTCTGGCCTCGCACTCGCCGCCGTCCCTCGCATCCGACGCTCCACGGCGGGTGGGAGATCTTTCTCCTTCCTGGCGGCCAAGACCTGGAACTCCCTCCCCACCAGCCTCAGGACCACCCAGGACCACTCCGCTTTCCGGAGACTCCTAAAGACCTGGCTGTTCGAGCAGCGATAACCACCCCCTTTGTCCCTAGCGCCTTGAGACCCGCACGGGTGAGTAGCGCGCTTTATAAATGCTAATGATTTGATTTGATTTGATTTGATGTTAAAAAAAAAAACGTACTTCTAAAAAGTAAGACGCTCAAAAGCACATTCAATTGTATAATTAGAGTATATGTGCACTGCATTTTGGTGCTGTTGTTCATTACAGAATTGCTTATCCACTTCCTTTGGGTAATTGCTGTCACCCATAAGAAAGTTGAGAAAATATTTCATTAAATTAAAGTTACTTAAAAGGCTCTAACAACTGCAGTTACAGAGCAAATAGTTACACCAGTTCTGCATTATGGTCATCATAATGTGACTGTTGGACAGTTAAAGCTGCGGTAGTCCGGACCACCACCACAAGTCTGGCGGTCTAGTGACTGCCAGACTCATATTCAGGCCCTTACACACGGATGTGGTGTTATGATTATTTGGTGAAAATTCTGCAAGGAAAGTTGTACAAGCCATAATTCACGTCCTCACTAGATGCAGTTCATGACCTCATACATGATATGGTTGATGACATTTCAGATGGCATCATAAATGACATTACTGATGACATCAATGATGACATCAATGATAACATGACTGTGAGATCACATATGGCTTTAGCATTGGCCAAAATGTGGGATGAAAGATTACTGGATGGAGGTCCTTGCTCTTCACCCTGTATGGTCAAAGAACATGTGCAGTCACAATTTTGGTGGTTAAAAAGAAAATTAATTGGACAGTTGTGCATTAAGACATTGAGTCAACAAAATGCAGTGTGAAATCATTGATGATTGCACTGAGCTTTGGAAATTTAATGAAGATATATTTGAAGGAAAAATGTAATGTAGTGTGAAGAATATCTATAAGTCACAGATCATCTGATTTTGTGATTACAATATACAGATGATTTGTTTCTCATATGGAAGGGCTCTAAGGAAATATTTGAAAAATAGAATGACAATGAACTGGACTTAAAATTCATGTATCAAGTCAGCTCAGTTAAATTTCTATAACTTGATACCATGGTTTCTATAGAAAGAAACGGGTGATTACCAAAAAAACAGCCACAAACAGGAAATTAAATGCCCTATTACGTGTCTGACGGTCACAAGACCGCCAGACTCATAGTGGCAATCAGACCACTGCAGCTGTGGCAGTCCGACCGCCACATTATGACCCTAGTGGTCAGACTGCCAAAAGAGCGCCATCTCATCTGTTCAATTGCCATGAAAAGGCTGGTGGAGAAAAAGTGCAGGGGGTCACAGGGGATCCCTGCACTGCCCATGCCCACGCTCCCCAGCATGATCGGAATGTGTGCTATCTGCTGCACACAATGCAGATTCCGAGGGTGCTTAGGAGGCCCCCTGTGCGATGGCAGTGGACTCGGCTCCGCAGCATTGCACTCGGCTCCATGTGGAGTTGAGTCCAATGCCGCTGCAAGTTTTCCACTGGGCTGACCGGTGGAAACCTTGGTTTCCATTGGTCAGCCCACTGGAAAAACTTGTCATGGGGCCGGTGGGGAGACCACCAGCACCGTGGCAGTCTCTCCATCAGGATTTGGGTGGTTGGTTTTTTTCTGACTGCCAAACTCATAATCATTCCCTAAATGTTATAATCTATCAAAAGTTGGGAGATTTCGAGAACTGGCATATCCTTCTCAAGTGCATGACACTTCAAATAAAAAGAGACAGTATCTGCAGAACAGCAGAAATCTTGACATCCAATTGAAAACACCAGACAATAGGGAGTCAAATTTGAATTCTCCAAAATTCCTAGTAAAATTTAACACAGAATATCGTCCACAGAATCATCTGACATAAATATTGTCTACTGAGTATCATTTACCAAAATATCGACTTATTGGCTCTAGATTTTCTCTTAATAAGCACAGTTGGGGGATAGTTTTCGTAAGTAATATTAAGGACACCATAGTTATGTCAGACCGGATTATGGCAATAGTATTCTGGTACCAAACCTAATGTTCATTGAGGCTGCTCAATGAATGGCATTTTGACTTGCATTCATTGGGGTGTGCAGTTACAAAAGTAAACATGAGGCTTAAACAAGAGTTAAAATATAAAACATACACAATTACAACAAACAAACTTTAGAAACTAGCATTAGCATACGTTATTCTTGTTTAATGTTTAATGTTAAAGTAAGAAGTGTGGTAATACATACATGTCTGGCACAGGGATATCTGACAGAATATCAGAATTACAAATATCAAGACACACAAATATTGAGTCACAAATATCATCTACCTATACTGGTATAATGGTAAGTACAAAAATATTGGAACAAAAAAAATTGTTCACACTAATATTGTTAAAAATAAAACAAAAATATTGATTTTTGTTATAAAAAGACTACAAAATAGTAAGTTCTAAATATTGTAACATATAACATTATTGTAGTATAAAATACATTTTAAATAATGTTTAAAAATATATGTAAATATATACTCATAAAAATACACAGACACATCTACACACATATTTACTTACATATATAGCACTATTAATAAAAATATATATTTAAATTTATATCACGTTTTTTAATTATTTTAATTTACTTCTATGTAAAGCATAAATATATATTTAATATTTATGTTTCACACACACAAACACACATATATATATGTGTGAAACATAAATATTAAAACACAAGTATAAAACCTTAAAATAGATAACCAAATTAATTAATTATAAAAACACTATAAAATGTAAAAAAATAAAAAAAATAAAAAGTTTTTAAAAAAATGTCTCCATATATATATGTAAACAAATAACAAAATTAAACAAACAAATGATATCTATATTTTGACAATTTGTTTTGAAAAAAAGTATTTAAATTAGAAAATAAAAGATACACTGTTCCCACTCTAGCCTGTGCAACAATAGGGAAAATGTTGGAATTCAAAGGGATAACATTTACTAATCCACCCCCACACCCACGCCCCCTGGCCTGTGTAACAGAAGGAAAAGCATCCAACTCCAGTCTATGCAACAGTAGAGTAAGCGTTAGACTTCAAAGAGAGATAGCATTTACCATTTTAACGCCAGTCTGTGCAACAGTATGGAAAACACTGGAGTCTGCGGAGGGTTACATTTGCTATTTCCACTCCAGTCTTTGCAACAGTAGGAAAACCATTGGTCTTTGGAGGAGTTAAATTTACCATTCCCACTCCAGTCTGTGACACAGTAGGAACAGTGTTGGACTTTAGAGGGGTAATATTTACTATTCTCATCCCAGTCTGTACAGTAGTAGATAACTCATCAAACATAAAATATATTAATAACCCACTTATTTGACCAGAAATATAAAACTCTTCATAGGAAAATTAATTATAAAATTAATAAGAGTTAAGTAGTTTACATGAATATTACAAATGCTATTAAATGATTATTAATACAAAAAACGTATTCATTTAATATTTAATTGAGTTCCCACACTATACTCTCACAGACCTAGAAAGCCACACTCAAAATATACCTAAAATAAATAAGTATAACACAATAAACATTTATTGATCAATTAAATAATTATTAATAAATGAATAATGAATTGATAAATATTCCTTAACTGCCTACACTATGGCCCTACAAGCACAACGGCCCACACTTATTGTATAACTTAAAAATTATGAATATTACACAATTTATGGAATTGTTAATCAATTAAATAATAATACATAATTGTTAATTAATTGTTACTTAATAACTTCGCACCCTATACCACTACAAACCCAAACACCTGCACCTAATATTTAACTTAGAAAATATAATTACACAATTAGAAATCCATTTAATAATTGTCAATTATCGCTTAATTATATTCAAATCCTCTTCCCCTACAAACCCAACAACCCACTCTAATATATAACTTAAAAAATAATAATTACACAATTTATGTAATTAATAATTAATGAAATTATTATTAATAAAATAATAATGCATTGTTAATATATTATACTTAATTAACTTCTCGCCCTATACCCCTACAAGCCCCACAACCGGCTACAACACTATAAAATACTATTAGGAATTAAAATAAAATTACAAATCACTTAAAATTACAAACTATGTTTGAAATTATTTTTTACAATTACACAAACAATATTTAACATCTAAAATTAATAGATGAACTAAAACACATTTAGATAATTTAAGAAAGACATTTTTGTACAGCTATATTATTTAAAAAGATAGTAACAACACAGACATTCTTGCAAACGATATTACCTACCTAAAAAAAACAATATTCTTGCAACACAATATTTTATATCACAATATTTTTTGTCTGATATTTCTGCATCTCGATATTTAAAACTCTATATTTTGGCCAAACACCCTGGCACACACTTTATTTGTACTGGGGTTACTAAAATACTCGAGTAGAACATAATATGTAAATGCTCTCTTTAGAGTAATAGATAAGAATGTTTATGTTATTGTTGCTTTTCTCAACTGGATATCTAAGTGCAGCTTTAGCATCCACATTAAAGTGATAAGTAAAAAATAAATGTAAACATTCAGCATTTTTAAAATCTCCGTTCACATTTTGCACCACTCGGAGTGGATTGGAGGATGTATGGGTGAAAACCACTGTCTAGCATCCCCGCCCCTTTATTATACTACCAGAATAGTGTTGTTTTGCAATCATTTGTAATGGTTTGTCTGATTGCACATGGTTGCAAACATTATGAATATGTATATAATATTTGGGATAAAGTACCCCTTGCTGAACAGCATATGGGTATTGTATATTATAATATACAGTAAGGGGTTGTTTATTCCTTATAGTACATTGCCTCACTAATACTCTTCCAACAAAATGCTGAAATTCTTGATGTGTTTTTTATGTGAAAGACGTAGGATGTTTGTAAACATGAATAATACAATTAAAATCTTTACAGCAAAATTAACTACACCAAGAACCAGCTAGATTTTTGTTGAAAAAAGATATTAGAATCAGTTTAATGCATGTCGCAATTAAAAAAAGCAGTAGAAACATGTAGAGAGATTCGATCAGTCCTATATTTACCTAAAGAATTAAAAATAGAAACATGTTGCCATAAATATCTCCTGTCTGCCTCTTACAATTCATCGGCTGCATACCTTCTTTATTACAGGTAACTAGGTACGTCACAAGTTAGCTGTAATAAGGTAATTAGAGACATGCTTTTATAAATGGAATGAATAAGAATGCATTCATGCTCGTACCTAAACACATACATGTATATGTGTGTATACATTTGCACCTAAATAGATGTATTATCAAGCATAACATTAGAGCAGAAATAAGCTAGCATTAAAAAATCCAAGAGAGTACCCAGATGCAGCTACTGTTTGACATTAAACAAGAAACTGTGTTTATCTGTCTCCAGCTTGCTTATGAACTGAGGTTCAATGCGAAGGCAAAGTTCATTGACACGCTCGCCGTACTTGGCCCAGTGATTGTTTTATATTAGCCATCGACTGGCCCGCATTGATCCTCGGAAATGTATCGCACAAATCATTTTGCACTAAACTGCTGAATCAATGAAGAAATCTCCTGGAAAATTTATATTAAAAGTCGCTGTTTGCTTAAATGAGTTCCTTGCGCCCCATATTGAATATTTTGCTGATGAATTGAATGAGTTTAAATTTGAACATTGCAGGACCATTAAAGAATGAATTCTTAAATCAACTTCTGCCATTTATGATTGAAATGAAATGTTCCCTGCAATAGGCCAGCTGCTATATAAATCAGTTGTGCATTTTATAATGTACCATAAACAAGATATAATTCTTTTAAATATACAACAGGTGCCTTAAATCTTCCGATGCATCGTTTGTTTATCTAAGGTTGATTTCTGCTCATTTATGGAAGACAAGGGGCACAGGATCATAAGAGAATATAATCATTGAAGGTTAAAATCATTTTATCTTTTTGGTGAGGCTTTCAGTGGCAATTTTTACTTTTAAGATTGGGGTTCAATATACAAATAATAGAGACCCTTTGACTTAAAAAAGAAAACTGCAGCTTCGATAAATTATTGAAATACAGCTCCCAATCTGGGGTAAAGTAATGGGTTGGATGGCAAATGCTATTTCATAGTCAGGAACTAAACGAATTATGCAAAGCGAACTACTGAGTATTCACTGAGTAAATACACCTTAAATTATTCTTGCAAGGTTAAATAGACATTATAGCATAGGGTAATGAAATCATTTCTAGTGATGGGTCATAATGCAGTTATTAAAGCACCAAGTTGTGGATTTCGCCGTCATTAACCAAGGACAATGCACTTTTATTAACAGAAGAAATGCATTTTATCAGGCGTTCTTGGGCTTTAAAAGTGTATTTTTAGGGTTGGCCAGGACTGTGGATCTTCTCTGGAACAATACAGTCAAAGAAATGCAGCTGATTACTGACAAAGCAAATAGGATTATCTTTTTATAGTGTAACGCAATAATAGGCCAATTATAAAGTGTTTAGTTAGTAATTTGCTGTGAGATTTGTAGGGTCACTTAGCATGTAAAAACAGGCACAAAAAGACTATGGAGTAAAAAGTGTTTACTCCGGGTGCACCCAGTTTGTGTTCACTGGATTTACAGATTGGGGTTGGAAATAGGGCATTACACACAAATCCTATGTTTCAAACTCCATGGTATGCATCTTAAAGTATTTTCAAGTGGGGCTTTTGGTTTTTGCTGCACAAGTACCTGAGTGAATACAGTTTTGTATAACTCCTAACAGACCCCTTGTTGGAATGTGGCAGAATGTTTTCTCTGCACCTATAATCCAGACACCATGGGACATTGGGCTGAGGTGATTCTAATGTGGACAGTTTATGGATTCCTGTGGTGGACCCTACTCCATCTTTCATTAAAAAAGGTTTTTACATACTACAGTTTGTGATGTATGTACTTTCCACCCTCGCGCTAAAACAGGTGATGATTGCTTTGGAGTGACTATTAGCAATGGTATATTGGTCTAAATAGCGCTAATGTGCAAAGAGGTGAAGTATACTTGTTTAGAGATTAAAAAATTGTGGTTTTTACAGGTTATCTGCTGTGCGCTACATTTATACATGTAATGCAATGATTATATGAGACAAAAAAAAGATCTGGAGAAAGATGAAATATCACATCACATAAAAGCCCAATTAGAGTCCTAGGGTGAGGGAAACAAGGGATATGGGAAGATTATATGGGCCAGGAAGTCTTTCTTGGCCTATTTTTCTGTGTCTCTATAGGTTTGAAATAATGAGATTTTAATGGGGTAAACATCCTGGTGGGACCAGGATGTTCTAGTCAGAAGAGAGATCATCAGCCCTGACCTCATTTGGAGGTTAGCATTAACGTGCATCCACTAACAATTGGTGGTTGCAGTTACTGCCCAGCCCATGATTTCAAAGCCTTGTTTAGAAGTGGAGGAATTTTTTGTGTAAGAAGGGTGTCCTCAGCCTGCTCTGTCCCCAGAATGTTAGCTAAATTGCATCAAAAGGCACAACCGGTTGCGGCGGCCGCGGCGGGCGCAGGCTCAGGCAGCCGCGCCGCGGCATTCTACCGCGGTCTGCGTGTGGGCCGCGGGGAAAGCCGTGGCCGGCATGTGGACCGCGGGGGAAGCCGCGGCCTGCATGCAAGCCGCGAGGGAAGCCGCGGCTTGCGTGCGGGTGCGGGGAAAGCCGCAAGTTCATCCGGGGGTCGCAGCACTCACCGAGCCCCCTTCTTTTGTCTTTCCAGGAAAGACAAACGCGGCGGGAGAAAGACCTCGAGTTTGGTCTAGATCCTGCCGCGCACAGCGCATTAGTGCGCTTTACATTTTTGACAGCATGTACTTTGGGCACTTACCAGCATGCACAGGCAAAAGCCGGATATTTGCACATGATGATGCTTTTATGCAGACCTTTTCCTTTTCCCAGCATGCTACCCACTTCCTCTCTTCCCAGCATGCATTATTTTTCTTTGTTTGTACGCATGTACCTGATTCACTATTATACTCTTTTTCCCAATTCAAGATGGTGGTGTTTCTACTTCCTGTTTCCTACTTCCTGTCAAGAGGTATATAAGGGGAAGTCAGCTGCTTGTTCATTGCGTTGCAACACTCCTTGGTGGTAGTCACGCTCTGAATGGTTTCTTCCTGTGAATCCAGTGTTTCCTGACCTGCCTTCGTTTTCCAGTCTTCCTGCACTCCGGATCTTCAGCTCTAACGCCTTGGTGTCCTCCTTCCTTTTCAGGGAGTTCCTGTTGGAGGTTTTTTACCCTACTGGGGTTTTTCCTCTGGGACTACTTCTGGAGGGCACGGACTGTAGTGGCTTGCTATTGTCAAACAGCACCGTGGCTACCGGAAGGGGTCGCCCCTACCTCGGCCAGAGCAGAACCTGCCAGAACCGGGGCCGTTCCCCAACTCTTCTCAACTTCGACGGTAAGCCCATTGAAAACCGTGACAGATTGCAACGCCAAAAAATCCAGTTGCAGTCCGGAACCATGGACAATCCAGTGGAAAATACGGAACCTATGAACCAGACCCTGCTTATGACGATACAACAGCAGGCTCAAGAACTCCAACAGCTACGTACTGAAAATACCATCTATCGACAAGCCTTTGCATCCAGGACCACAGATGTACCCTCAGTAGCTGCCACTACACCCCGTTTCTCCGGAGATCCCAACAAATTAAAGGAATTCCTGGATGCCTTGACGGTTTATTTTGCCTTTCGCCCCTCGCAATTTGTACAAGACAAAACCAAGGTGGGGAATTTGATTAGCGCCTTATCGGGGCCAGCATTGGCTTGGGCCACTCCTTTAGTGACAAGAAATGATCCTTGCCTGTCTAATTATTCCACCTTTATCACCACTTTTAAACAGATGTTTGAACGCCCTGGACTCGAGGCGTCAGCAGAAGAAGCTCTTTGCGAAATCCAACAAGGGAATCAAGATGTATTACAATACATCACCCGATTCAGACAATTAGCAGCAGAAACATCCTGGGTGGAACGTACCTTGGTGACACTGTTCCGTAGAGGTCTCAGAGAGGACATTAAGGATGAATTGGTGCACTCTGCTAGAATAGAGAACCTTAAAGGATTGATGGATCAGACTCTAACAATAGAATATCGGTTGAACGAACGCAGAATGGAGAAAAAGAAGAGTCGTTTGCCATCTCACTCAGTGACGACTCGCACCTTCTCTCATCGTACCGAGGAAGTCCGTCCTGAACCTAAGGGGAATAGCGAGGAAGAACCAATGCAAATTGACATGGCTCGAGGACCTTTATCAGCTAGTGAAAGAGAACATAGACGAAGGAAGGGGCTATGTCTATATTGTGGTGCAGCTGGTCACCTAATTCGCACCTGCCCCATTCGCCCAACCAAGCCCTTGGGAAACACCAACTCCCGTCCTCAGTGAGAAGGGTGAGGACGGGATATCGTGAAATACCTTCCATTTGTTCTTCCAGGGAGGAAGGAACTGCTCTTTTTCTTTTACCAGTTATCCTTCATTTAACTGATGGCCGGGAAGAAAGAACCTTGGCCTTGTTGGACTGCGGAGCCAGTGGTATCTACTTAGATGAAGCATGGGCAAAAGAACGACAGATAGTACAAATACCTAAGGAAGTACCAGAACAAGTACACACAGTGGATGGATCACTCTTAGCCTCAGGACCCGTACAATATACCACCCCTACCTTCTGTCTACAGTTTGGGAAACACCAAGAAAATCTTTCGTTTGATTTAATTTCATCACCACACCATGTCATGATCCTGGGAATTCCATGGCTCACACGGCACAACCCTTACATCAACTGGGAAACAAGAACTATTTCCTTATCCTCTCACTTTTGCCAACACCACTGCTATCTCGCAGGGGATTATTGGTCCCCAAAAGGTCTTTTAGAAGCACCCCCTAAGGTGGGATGCTCTATTAACGTCCTGCAGGGAGTTCCCAGGCATTATCAGGAATATGCCGATGTATTCCAGAAGCCAGAAAAACTTGAACTGCCACCCCATAGAGAATACGATTGCGCCATCCCTTTAGAACCAGATACAGTGGTTCCTTTCGGGCGAATGTACTCTCTCACAGAACCGGAGAAGCAGATTCTTAAGGAATACCTTGATGAGAACCTACAAAGCGGGTTGATTGCTCCCTCTTCTTCACCTGCGGGGGCTCCTCTCTTCTTTGTGCCTAAGAAAACTAAAGATTTGCGTCCCTGTATTGATTTCAGAGGATTAAACAAGATCACTATTAAAGATCGGTACCCACTACCCCTCATAAAGGACATCCTAGAAGCAGTCAGAGGGGCAAAGAGATTCACCAAGCTGGATCTTCGAGGAGCCTACCATCTTCTAAGAATTAAAGAGGGTGATGAGTGGAAAACCACTTTTAGAACACCCTTTGGTCACTATGAATATAGAGTAATGCCATTCAGACTCACCAATGCCCCTTCCATTTTTCAAAGGTTCGTGGATTATATCTTTTCTGATCTTTTGCAACAAACAGTAGTGGTGTATCTCGATGACATTTTAATCTTTTCTGTTCATCCAGAGGAACACTCTAAGCATGTTCGCCAAGTTTTAGAGAGACTCCGACAACACCATTTATTCTGCAAACCTGAAAAGTGCGAGTTTGATCAGTCGGAAGTAAAATACTTGGGGTATTGCATAAACCAAACTGGAGTCGCCATGGATTCAGACAAGGTGCAAGCTATATTGAATTGGCCATCTCCTTCTTCTATCAAGGAGACTCAGTGTTTTTTGGGATTAGCCAACTTCTATTGACAATTCATAGCAGACTTTGCCCAGAGAACCAGCTACATTATTCAAACCCTTAAAAAAGAACATCTAAAGAAGGGCTTTTGTTGGACACAAGATGTAGAGTCAGCCTTTCAGGATTTAAAGAAAGCCTTTATTCAAGCCCCTATTCTACGACACCCAGACACCAGCAAACAATTCATTGTTGTCGCAGACGCCTCAGAAAGAGCCATTGGGGCTGCCTTATTGCAAAGACAAGACGATTATGATTTAGAACACCCTGTATTCTACCTGTCACACATTTTATCCGATTCTGAGCGGAACTATTCCGTGTTAGAACGCGAATTACTCGCCTTAAAAACCGCTTGCACAGAATGGAGACACTTTTTGATGGGCTCAAAAGAACCTTTTGAAGCCCGGACAGACCACAGAAATCTACAGTGCTTAAGAAACTTTCAGTGTCAAAATAGCCGGCAGGCTCGATGGGCTTTCTTTTTCAGCCAATACGACTTCTATCTCACTTACATCCCTGGTTCTCAGAACATCCTGGCGGATGCCTTGTCCCGACGTTACCCTGAGTGCAGCGATTCTACTGTACAGAACCTATTTGATAATAACAAGATCATTGGAGTAGTACAGACTTTTCTAGACCAAGTCAAGTCCGAATATGCCCGTCTAGAAGAGACAGAGCTGAATAAGTTGCGGCCGCAACTTCATAGAGATCAAGAATATTACTATCATGATAAGGCCCTGTTTTTACCCACTAAAGTAGTACAGACCGAAGCCTTACGTATGTGCCATGACTCCCCCATCGCAGATCATCGAGGAATGAAAGCTACTCAAGAACTTCTGCTTCGCTCCTTCTGGTGGCCAACTCTCAAGACAGATACGGAAGAATATGTATCATCCTGTCCTATCTGTGCTCAATCTAAGACACCCCGTACTAAACCAGTAGGTTTACTTCGCCCACTACCAGTTCCTCCAGGACCATGGCACACCATCTCCACAGATTTTATGTGCTCCTTACCCTCTTCGAATGGAAATCACGTAATAATGGTAACTGTGGACTCCTTCACTAAGATGGCGCACTTCACGGCCTTAAGAAAGTTACCAACGGCAAGAGACTTAGGTCAAATCTTTACACAAGAAATCTTTAGACTTCATGGATTACCTCAGGTCATTATATCAGATAGGGGTCCTCAGTATATCTCCCGATTCTGGAAACAATTCTGTAAGACCCTAGGAATCGAAGTAGCTTTATCATCAGGGTTCCATCCTCAAACTAATGGTCAGACGGAACAACTCAATCAAGGCCTCGAACAATATTTACGTAGCTTCTGCAATGCTACTCAGAGTAATTGGGCTACCTATTTACTGATTGCAGAATTCTCCTATAACAACTCCATACACAGTGCCTCAAAGGTTTCCCCTTTTTATGGCTCCTACGGTTTCCATCCAAAGGCCTTTCCGACTCCTCTGAAAGATACTTTCAATCTTCCTGCCATCTCCTCCTATGTCCGACAACTACGGGGTGTCCAACGTGTTCTCCATTCCAACCTTGTGGCCGCTAAGTCTCGCATGAAAAGAATAGCTGATAAGAGACGTTGTGAGGCTCCTCACTATCAGGTCCATGATAAAGTTTGGCTCTCCTCTAGATTCCTACCTCTCCGACTCACTCAGAACAAATTCAGACCCCGTTTTTATGGTCCCTTTCTGATTGTCCAAAAGATTAACCCGGTATCTGTGCGTCTCCGTCTGCCCCGGACGTGGAAAATACACCCTGTATTCCATGTCTCTCAACTTAAACCTTACCTACCTGATCCTTTTCACAGACAATTCTCCTGTCCTCTCCCTCTGTTGGTTGATCATGTGCCTGAGTACGAGGTCCAGGAAATCTGTGACTCCCGGTTTTTCCATTGGCGTCTCCAATATCTTATTCATTGGAAAGGCTACCCTATGAGTGAGTGCTCTTGGGAGGATGCCCCTTCAGTTCATGCCCCTCTTTTAGTCCGTCGCTTTTTCCGACTCTTCCCTCACAAACCTGGGGCCTCGGGGGGGAGGGACCTACTGTCGCGGCGCGGCGGCCGCAGGCTCAGGCAGCCGCGCCGCGGCATTCTACTGCGGTCTGCGTGCGGGCCACAGGGAAAGCCGTGGCCGGCGTGCGGATCGCGGGGGAAGCCGCGGCCTGCATGCAAGCCGCGAGGGAAGCCACGGCTTGCGTGCGGGTCGCGGGTAAAGCCGCAAGTTCGTCCGGGGGTCGCGGCACTCGCCGAGCCCCCTTCTTTTGTCTTTCCAGGAAAGACAAACGCAGTGGGAGAAAGACCTCGAGTTTGGTCTAGATCCTGCCGCGCACAGCGCATTAGTGCGCTTTGCATTTTTGACAGCATGTACTTTGGGCACTTACCAGCATGCACAGGCAAAAGCCGGATATTTGCACATGATGGTGCTTTTATGCAGACCTTTTCCCTTTCCCAGCATGCTACCCACTTCCTCTCTTCCCATCATGCATTATTTTTCTTTGTTTGGACGCATGTACCTGATTCACTATTATACTCTTTTTCCCAATTCAAGATGGTGGTGTTTCTACTTCCTGTTTCCTACTTCCTGTCTAGAGGAATATAAGGGGAAGTCAGCTGCTTGTTCATTGCGTTGCAACACTCCTTGGTGGTAGTCACGCTCTGACTGGTATCTTCCTGTGAATCCAGTGTTTCCTGACCTGTCTTCGTTTTCCAGTCTTCCTGCACTCCGGATCTTCAGCTCTAACGCCTTGGTGTCCTCCTTCCTTTTCAGGGAGTTCCTGTTGGAGGTTTTTTACCCTACTGGGGTTTTTCCTCTGGGACTCCTTCTGGAGGGCACGGACTGTAGTGGCTTGCTATTGTCAAACAGCACCGTGGGTACCGGAAGGGGTCGCCCCTACCTCGGCCAGAGCAGAACCTGCCGGAACCGGGGCCGTTCCCCAACTCTTCTCAACTTCGACGGTAAGCCCATTGAAAACCGTGACACAACCAGTGCAGTTTTGTATTCCAGGACACGATTCTCACCTTGAAATCGGGGGTTTTACACACCAACGTGGTGTGTAAACACCACATGTGCACTGTTTCTCCACCACTGTGTCTGCCCTCATTGCAAACTGAGGTGTTGACCCATAACTGGATTACTTCC
The DNA here is from genome assembly GCF_031143425.1 of Pleurodeles waltl. Taxonomy (NCBI): domain Eukaryota; kingdom Metazoa; phylum Chordata; class Amphibia; order Caudata; family Salamandridae; genus Pleurodeles; species Pleurodeles waltl. The sequence goes on along the minus strand of NC_090437.1, from coordinate 1,216,141,930 downwards.
CCAATTGCGATCAAGAACTATGTAGAGACTATGGTCTAACAGCAGGAATGAGAATATCCAAGGTAAGTGGCTTCATAGAGTCCTCTAAATAAACAGTCATCACTCTAAAGATTGACATATTAAAGAACCAAGGGGTGTAGGGCAATCATTTGTCCACTTTGCCGATGAGGCAGCGGTTCTTCCAAACCTAGATAACACTTTGAAATGGATCCTTGACCATTCATAGAAGAAGAAGAGATGGCTTTGATTGGAACTCATAGCCAATGCTACATTTGTAAAAGAAATAGTGTCAATGTCCAAAGCTCTACTCAGAAGCCTGCGGCTTGCACTATTAAATGTTAGTTTACTGAATACCATGGCTATGTAGATTTGACTCCACACCCGACCTCTATAATCTACTGCCAGGCACTTCCTGTCCCTTTACTTCATGTCTTTAGGCTCTTGCTTTCTACTTTTGTGGTCATTTTCCATCTTACTTTTTTGTGTGCTTTTTCCTCTCTTGCTTTTGGGAAATGTCTGAAGAGGAAAAATAAGTGCTCATGCCCAAAAATAAGCGCTAGTGGCCCCACTGGCAACCATTGGCTCAGTGTAAGCACTGCACACACCAGTATCCCAGGAGTATGGCACAGTGAAGACCATCAAGGCTAAAAACCTGAGTACACACGTGAACAATGCACCAGTATAAATAGTAAGACCATACAGTAACAAACGAATCACAAAGATTATAAGGCACTTGCATGAAAGAACACACTTGTAATATAGTCAACTGCCTTGTAAAAGTATCTCATTAACTTGTATGTTATAGCCAGAAGCATATTATGTAATAACAATGTGAAAAATTAAAACATGTAATCGTCTCTCAAAACATGGCCAACAATCTAAAGTTTGTATTTTCTTTACAATGAATGAAAGAACATATTCATATTTTTGAATATAATATTCATTTTAGCCCTACTTAGATTTTGCACTCAGTGATACAATGCACATGCTAAATTCTCTTACTCATTTATGAATGGAGTTGAACATTTGTGTATTGTACTTAGGAACCAGAAATTCATATATACTCCTTGAAATCAATACCACAGATGAAATCACCAGTGAAATATTGTTCCAGGGTTAACACATTGTTAGACATTGCCCCCTCTGCAAGGTCACAGCTAAACCTTTTGCCTTCACTCCTCTTGCGTCTGGACCCATTTTTGTTGGCATTTAGGACTCTGTGCACTTTACCACTGTTAACCAGTTCTAAAGTGCTTGTGCGCTCTCCTTTTAAAATGGTGAAATTGGCTTACACCCCATTGATACATTTAATTTACTTGTGCGTTGCTACTAAAGTGGTATTACAGGTACCCAGGGCCTGTAACTAAATGCTAACAGTAGGCCTTCAGTACTGATTGTGCCACCCACTTAAAAAGACTTTTAAAACATGTCCCAGGTCTGCCATTGCAGCGAGCACAAAGTTTTAAACTGGCATTTTGACCTGTCAAGTGAACATTTTGCCAGACCAAAGCCTTCCTTTTTACTACATACAATTCACCTCTAGAATAGGGCCTATTCAGCCCCTGGGGCAGGGCTTATTGTATTCAAAAGGTTGTACTTAAAAGTTTTACATGTCCAGGTAGTGAAAAACTGCTAAATGAGTTTTTCACTACTGCAAGACCTACCTTTCCCCCAGGATACCATTGGGTTACTGTAGAGATATGCTTGCAAGAGTGGAAAGGAATGTTAAAATGGGCTACATTCCAGGAGGATGATTGGAAGGTTGGGAGTAGACTGGAGGCTGTGGAACTGAGAGAAAGCTGGGAGTTATATATGCTGTTCAAGACAAATGTAACTGTAATAAAGAACTTCTAATTCATCATTCTTGTGTAATCACTACATGAATTGGCAACGAGGACTCTGTGCAGGGGGCAGAGAAGACGTATAACTCCCAACCCCTGGATAAAGGAAAGTACGGAGGTAGAACAAGGACATGGAGAATCGAGACGTGAGCCAAATTTACTGTGAGTTGATTAATTTCTTGATCTACCAAATTCACGCTGGATTTACGCTGGATTTAAGTCTTTGATGTAACAATTTTTTTATTTTGACACTGCATGTTGGTTTTGATCCTGGCGGTTGGCTCACTGGATTGTTTATGCGGAATGCTGTCTTTTGAAGTGGAGCTATTTATTGTATTGACTTAAATCGGCTTGTTACTGTTGATTTAGTTCGCTTGCAGTGAACTAAGTGGAAAACAAACATTGAAGCGCAACTGCTGGTGCGCGCGACGTCGTTTTAAAACAAACAAGCGACGCGCGCAATGTCATTCTGCTGCTTAGAACGGCAGCATAGGAGCGCTGACGGCATTATTGTGCAAACAGTGGCACGGTGTTCGAAGGCAGACACGCACTGCTAGTGTTAAGGGCACTGCTGTGAAGACCAGAACAAGCAGTATTGGAGGCGCGGTAAGGAAATACCTGAGTTTTGTCATTATCGAGTTCTACGCATTGTGTGATGTTGCACATTGTTTGGCAAGCTGGATCCACATATTTGCAAAAGCATAGAAAGGAAGGAATGACTGATGTTTCAACAGAAGGCAATAGAAAAGGAAAGGGGACTGCTGCATCCACAAGGAAGTGAAGAGTCACAAAATATTTGTTTGGATTATTATTTTAGACTGTTATTTTAGATTGTTACTTTAGTATGCTAATTTAAATTGTTATTTTAGTATTTTATGGTAGTTTGTTGTTTTGAACTTTCTTTTGCAGGTATGGCTGAACAGAATATTTCTGCACCACCATGTTTTCTACCTGTACCAGGTGAACCGACTATAATATGGAAAAGATGGAGGAACATATTTACGACCTATCTGTTAGTTATAGCTGGTGATAAATATAGTCCCATTAGAAAACAGGCAATTTTGTTACACCATTTGGGAGCAGAAGGAAGGAGAATATACAATGACTTGCCTGAAATATCTTTGGGGATGGGAGAGGGACAGCCTATGAATGTTTATGAAATGTCCTTGCAAATGTTGGAGAAACATTTTACTCCAAAGATAAGTACAGTGTTTGAATGACATAAGTTTTTTTCCCGCATTCAAGGTCAGGAAGAGGATGTAATGTTCTATGTTGGTGCTTTAAGAGGTTTGGCTTTCACATGTGATTTTCGTGACCTAAGTGACGCTTTAATACGTGACTAAATTGTACTTTGCACGAGCAACAAGAAGGTGAAAGAGAAATTGTTATCCATGGATCCTATGTTGGAAGAATCTATAGAGATAGCGAGGAGTATGGAACATACTGCTGCATGGATGAAGGAGATTGAAGTAACTAGAAGTTACACAAAATATTCTGGCAATGAAACCACTGTTGAGGTGTAGGAATTTAGGTCTAAGAAACAAGAAAGGTTGCCTGAGAATGCCAGAGTAAGGACTGGAGAGAAGAAAAATATGAGTATCTTATGCTTTAGATGTGGATGCCCAGGGCACATGGCTTCAAGTCCAATTTGTACTGTACGAACTCTGACACGTAGACTGTGTGGTAGAGGGGGTCATATGGCTAAAGTATGTAGATCTAAGGGGAAGGTGTTAAATAGTAGTGTTAATTCCGTGGATGACATAAAGGATGATCATCATGAAATTGTGCTGACAGTCGGCGAAGTTGAGCGGTTTAACCAGCAAGTTGTGGAGCCGACGAGTAAGAAAACCTGGAAAAGAGAAAGTTCAAGTAAACTGGAGAAACCTCACTGCAATGTGACAATGGATTCTACAGTTGTAAAAGTATTAGTGGACTCTGGTAGTTTGTTTACTCTGGTATCTAGAGAAACATATGAAAATGTTTTGGGGGGAAAAAGTTTGAAGAGTTGATGGAAGCTGATGTGAAGGCAGTTGGATATGGTGGAAAAAGAATTGAAATATTAGGAATGCAGTGGATGGATATTTTATTTAAAGATAATGGAGTTCTTGGGAAAGTGTATGTTACGGATGAAGGATCAAATCTCTTAGGATGGCGGCATCAAAAAGATTTGAATATCGTACTTGATCCTAATGCAGTTGAACCAGTTATGGTTGTGGATCAGATGGATTACATGGAGAGTTTGAAAACAGACGGGCAATGGTGTGAAAGGTTGATGGTTACATTTTCAAAAGTCTTCACTGACAAGTTGGGTAAATTAAAGGGATTTACACACCGAATGATTTTAAAAGACAATGCGATACCGGTGGTGCACAAGGTGAGAACTGTACCATTTTTGATGAGAGATCCACTTCAACCAGAACTGAACAAATTGCTGGAAGAAAAAATAATTGAACCAATTGAGTCATCTGAATGGTTGGCACCCACTGTTGTGGCCCCTAAGGAAGGAAATAAGATCCGTTTATGTATTGATTTGAGGGATCTTAATAGGAATAGCTGGGTGGATAAACAACCTTTACCAAACTTTACTGAAATGTTAAGCATGATGGGTGGTGGCAAGGTATTTTGGGCCAGATGTAGCAAAATTCTGAATTGTGACCCGCAAATTGCGAGTCAGAGCGAGTCACAATTTGCGAGTCGCAATTCTGAATGTTGGATGGTGTCCCCTTGCGAATGGCGTCCCTCACAGGGATGGTGGCCTGCTGCGGACAGCAGACCACCATGTCTGTGACTCCTTTTTAATAAAGCAGTTTTTTTTTTTTTTTAATGCAGCCCGTTTTCCTTAAAGGAAAACAAGATGCATTACAAAAACAAAAACTGAAACATTTTTGTTTCATTTTTTCAGAGCAGGCAGTGGTCCATAGGACCACTGCCTGCTCTGAACATTTTTTGACAGTGCCATTCACAACGGGGAAGGGGTCCCACGGGGACCCCTTCCCTTTTGCGAATGGGTTACCACCCATTTCAAAAGGGTGCAAAATGCGATTGGTTTGCGACCGCGTTTGCGGTCACAAACCAATCCTGCATTGCACTGCGACTCGCAATTAGGAAGGGAACACCTCTTCCTAATTGAGACTCACAAACCCGTTTTGCGATTCGGTAACTAGGTTACTGAATGGCAAAACGAGGTTTGTGCATTGCGAAGTGCTTTTTGCACGTTGCAAACAGCGAAATTTGCTGTTTGCGACATGCAAACTGCTTGCTACATCCGGCCCTTAGTGTACTAGACATGTCCGCAGCGTATCATCAGGTCAATTTGCATCAGGAATCATGACCTTTGACTTCCTTTGTAACGCCTTTAGGGGCATATCAATATTGTAGGATGCCTTTTGGAATTGCGTCGGCATCAGCTGTGTTTCAACGGATAATGCATAAAAAATGTTAGGGTCTGGACAATGTACTGTGTTTCCAGGATGACATAATAGCGGTGGGCAAATCTTTTAATGAGCATGATGAATTACTGGAGAAGGTGTTACAAAGGATTGAAAACTATGGATTGACTGTGAAGAAGGAGAAATGTCAGTTAAGGAAGGATTGTGTGAATTATTTGGGGCATGAGAGATGTGCTGAGGGGATCAAACCTAAAAAAAGTATTGTAAGAGCAATTAGTGAAGCTCCAAGACCGGGCAACAAGGATCAGCTGAGATCGTTTCTAGGATTAGCAGAGTATTGTTCAAAATTTGTATATAATTTTGCTGACCTTGTGGAGCCTATGAGGGTGATGCTGAAGAAAGGGGCGGTATTTGAGTGGGAGGCTGAGAGTGAGATGGTGTTTGAGAAAATCAAGCAGTCCATTGCCAGTGCTCCCACGTTGGGACATTTTGATGTTACTAAGAAAACGATTGTGATGACTGATGCCAGTAGTGTAGGTCTAGGTGCAGTATTGTTTCAGATGGTGGATGGTGAGGAAAGAATCATCAGATTTGCATCACACCGATTGCAAGGGGCTGAACGATCATATTCTGCTATTGAAAAGGAGGCATTGGCTTGTTGTTGGGGCATAAATCACTATAGGTATTTTTTGTGGTGTTTACCTTTTGTACTTCGCACAGACCATAAGCCACTGATGCAGGTTTTCAAAAGCGGACGAAGTTTGAAAGGGAGTATGACGCCTCGTATTTCTAGATGGTTAATAACAATCATTGATTTCAATTTTGTGGTGGAATTTGTAAAGGGAAGGAAAAATGTGGTAGCCGATTGTTTGTCATGGATGCCTATTGATGGGAGCTTAGATGAGATGTGTGAAACAGAATTGGAGGCATTTTCAATTGACGGAGAACTGGCGTTGGGACAGGATGAATGGGAAGAGGCCATGAAGAGTGATGTGGAGTATGATGAATTGAGAAGATTTATAACGGAACAAAATTCAGATGTAATACAAAGAACTTTGAAACAGTGTTTGGAGGTGAAAGATGAGTTGAGTGTGCAAAGTGAAAGGGTTTTGAGACATGACAGAATCGTGCCCCCTACGAAATTGAGGGTAAGATTTATAAGAATTATTCATGAAGGACATTTGGGAAGGAGCTTGACCAAGAGGAGGTTGTGGCAGTTTTATTGGTGGCCTGGAATGGACAAGGACGTGGAGAAGATGGTGGATGAGTATCAAGCTTGTAGAAACAGTGATAAGACGAAAGTGGTCAGACAATTTCCTAGAGCACCATCGGAGAAATTAGCTTTGGATTTTTTGAGGCCAGTGGATAAACTGGGGAGAAGGAATTATTTCCTCATTGTCTTAGTTGAGTATTATAGCAAGTGGTTTGTAATTAGGAGTGTGGAACAGATTACTACCAACAATGTCATAGAAATCCTTAGAGAGACATTTTTGGAGGAGGGTAGTCCGAAGGTTTTAGTTACCGATAATGGTGTGCAGTTGGTTTCTGCAGCTATGTCAGAGTTCCTTGGTCAGTTGACAGTTAAACTTGAGAGGGTAGCACTGTTCCGACCACAGGCGAATGGTTTGGTGGATACGGTGAAAAGGATTGTGATGGCGAACTTACAACTTTCGTTAGCCAATGGATTGACTTGGAAGGAGGAGTTGAACAAGATGTTGTGGGCGCATAGAGTGACGCCTCATTCAGTGACAGGAGTGTCGTCTTTTGTTGCCCTTAAGGGAAGAGAACCGGCTACAAAGGAATCTCCTTGGTGGTTGAATGAAAATAAACAAGTGTTGGTAGATCGTAAAAGCTTGAAGGCGAGAGCTTTGAGTTTTCAAAGGCAGAATAAAATGTGCTATGACAATAGGAAGGGTGTGAAGTGTGTCGGTGTGAAAAGTGGTGATTGGGTGGCAGTGAAAAAGGTTGGGATTATAAAGAAAGGTGAGAGTACGTTTCATGAACCGCAGAGGGTAGTGAAAGTGGTGAATTCTGTGGTTAAACTGGATGATCGTAAAGAGTGGAGGGTAGGAAATTTGTGTAAAGTTAAATGTGGTTAGGGTTTGCTTGCTGGAGAAAGAAAATGAATGGGTTTCATGAAGTAATTTAGGGCCAGATGTACGAAAAAAGCAATTTGCGACTTGCAAATTGCGAGTCCCTGCGACTCGCAATTTGCAACTCGCAAATTGCTATGCAGTACGGTGTCTCAGACACCGACTGCAACTCGCAATGGGGTCGCAATGACCCACCTCATGAATATTCATGAGGTGGGTCGCAAATTGCGGCCCCATTGCGAGTATAGGCACTCGCTAACATGGAGGCCTGCTGACGTCAGCAGGCCTCCATGTTAGCGACCTGCTTGTCAATAAAGCAGGTTTTTTTTTTTTAAAGTGTAGCCCGTTTTCCCTAAGGGAAAACGAGCTGCACTTTAAAAAAATCCGAAACCTTTAGTTTCGGTTTTTCAGGGCAGGGAGTGGTCCCTTGGACCACTCCCTGCCCTGAAAAATTAATATCTGGTCCAGTCACAAAGGGGAAGGGGTCCCATGGGGACCCCTTCCCGTTTGCGACTGGGTTACCATCCACTTCAAGTGGATGGTAACTGCGAGTCCATTTGCGGCCGCTTTCGCGGCCGCAAATGGAATTGCATACCAGTGCGAGTCGCTAATAGGAAGGGAACACCCCTTCCTATTAGCGAGTCTGAAATGCATTTTGCGAGTCGGATCCGACTCGCAAAATGCATTTCTGCATAGCAAACCCACGTTTGCGAGTCGCAAACGGCGATTTTCGCCGTTTGCGACTCGCAAACGGGTTGCTACATCTGGCCCTTAGTGTATATAGTTTATTTGGATTTTGTGTAACTTGTTTCATATGTAACTTTTAGTAAATTTCTATGTAGACGAAATTATTAGGATTTATAAGGGGGAAGATATGTAGAGATATGCTTGTGAGAGAGCGTAGCTTATATAATCTATATTAACATGAAATGATTATGAACTAATGTGTAATAATGCCTCATAGAAAATGTATTAATGTATTGTGCTAAAACGTGCGCTTGAAATGTGCCCATGGGGAGTGGCTGACAACAAATACGAAGACTAATGAAACTGACTAATAATTATGAAATGTTTATAAAAATTGTGATTGTGCATTAATATTGAAAATCTATATGCTAAAGTTTTGCTAATGAAACATTAGGCTTTAGTTAGCATGAGTCAAGGCCTAGCTGCCTGACTGTCATATTTAATGTGTTTTTCTAACGTGCAGTGTGCTGACTCGCTGAAGGACATGAACTCTTGTTTTCCTCCAAACTAGAAGCTGAATGTAACTGTAGTAGATCCGTTTTCATGAAATTCGACTTGCTTGTAGAAACATTTTAGCTGAATGTAACACTGTAGACCAGTAGTAGGTACAAGGTCGCCTGAACCGGTACAGACAATGGAGCCACTGACCGAAGATGTGCAAAGGACCACGAGAGTATGAAATCATACCGGACATTCCACCCGCTAAAGACATCAATCATAAGGACCAATAAAATACGTGAGAACTGTTACGGGGTGACAAATTTGATGAGCTAATGTGAAGACAACTGGTTAAAGATAGTGGGGTGCAACCCCCTGTCCAACCAAATTTTAGGAGTATGTACAACGAAAAGGGGATAAAAACCTCTGACACCAGGAAGTAGGGTAGACTAGAGAACAGGAGAGACTAGGAGAGAGTTAGGGAGATGCTGATGCGATTTGCTATGACCCAGACACTTTGTCACTCTGCATAGAGACTTTGCTGTTTGGTTCTTAAAACCATTCTTGCCTTATTTTGCCCGATTACACTTTACCTCCTTATGAGGGAAGTGCCCCTTTTTACCCGATTGCTGAATTCCTGATGGCGAACCAACTGATGTCCTGAGGACGAAGACCGAACCTGAGTGCTGACCCAAATACGGAGGGTAACTATATGACAATGAAATTGTGATTGCTTGTTTGCTTTTCCTTTCTAGGTACCAACTGCTTCTTTTGACAGAGACCATAGTTAGATGTTTTCCAAATTGGTGTTACTAAATTGTTTTGCATGAAGCCCAGCATGCCAATGCTAATTCGAGGTTAGTTGAGAAGGGTTCACTAAAACTGACCCAAATAGACAAATGACCAAATCTATGCTTTGTTGAATAACGTGATGATGATACTCTGCTAAAGATAACTTATGCTGACGCTGTGTTATATTCTAATGTTTGTGATTCTTGCTTTGATGAAATCTTATCAGAGTTGCCATATTGTGACTATGCTAATGTGTTTCTTGGTTTTGAGACTAATAAACTTGCTAGTAGAATTGTAATCAATAGGGAATAAACTTCACAAAATCATATTAATCTGGTGTGGTTATTCATGACTGAAAGGTTATGGTAGTCTTTCGAGTTTATTAAATGACTGAATAATTTGAATTGTCATATTACTTTGAACTTCAATGACATTATTGACATATTGATTGACATGCTGATTAGCTATCTTGTCCTAAGGTGTCTTCAATCAGGGTCAAAAGATTTATAGGCCTAAAACGGGTCCAAAAGTGAGTAAATTAGTCATAAAGGGACGCGTTAACAGTTTCTGGTAGCAGAGCGATGGTTTAGGCCCTTTGGGGTCTAGGACGGAGGATTATTGTTTAAATTGTTTTTTGAGATAATGCAAATTGAAGGTATGATGTGTTTCTAAATTCACCATGACTTTCCCGGAATCTCGGAGCCTGCCTAAGTGAGTTTGGTATGTTTTCGGCATTTTAGCATGTGTGGTGTAGAATTTGCGCTTGCTCAGCTTATGCATATTGCAGGTGTTTTGTGAAGTTTGTGTGGATTTAGGTCAGGTAATGTTGTTTTAGTAGGAGTGGGCGTACTCCGCAGTATGAGAGTAGGGAAGTCAGCAAACTTTATGTGAGTGTGGCGCTTTGTGCTCAAAATTATCCACATGGTTGTTGTTGGTGATGTACGGACCCGTTGTGGTCTAAGACTCCGGAGTATATTGATAAGTGTAGGAGACACTTGGGTTTATGTTGTAATTTGTGCGGTTTAATAGGTCAATCGGGCGTGGTTGACAAGTTGAGTTTGAGTCAAATTGTGTGAATGAAACCTTCGATGGAGATTTGGCAAGTTCTAAAGTGCACTAGAGCAAAACCATTGACATGTCGAGAGTAGGATTTGCGGGTCGAATTCTGCTTGCGAGTGCGGGAGCTGAGAAGGAGAGAGTAGCGGCCGAGGCTTCAAGTGAAATCTCTATAATGTTCAGAAGCGATTGTGTTGCCCTTCCTGTAGTAAACCGACAAATTTGGGTTTTGTTGTTAAAGGTGCTTGCAATATATTGCATTCGTTTTGTGTGAGGATGTCAAGCCGCAAGACTTTGTCAGCTGCACAGTGTGTGAGTGTGACGTCAGGGGTGCTGCGCTGGGATAGGTCAGTTGCAGCCGTCCATGAGAGGCAATAGGTTGAGAAAGGTGGGTGAAGAGTGTTCTGGGAATTAAAGCCACTTTCTGATTAGATTCTAAACAAAATAAAAGATGCGAAAATGAAGTTTTTTAAGGCTTTAAAGAGTGCCTGGAAGGGAGATACATATATTATGGCGAGTGAAGGGGAGCCTACACCGCCTGAGGGTACTCCAGCTTATATTGTAATGGAGGAAAAGGGAGTGGTGCCATGTCTTTGGATGAAGCAGTGGAGCAAATTAACAGAGAAGGAGGGATGTTTAGCGTTTCCGGAGCATGGAACGTTCAAAACAAGAATCTTAGAGAACTTGAGGTGGATGTTAAGTGTGCAAAAGCCACCTCCGAGACCAGCTCAGTATGAGGCATTAGCAGTCTGGGATTTAATGGCCATACGACAAAGACAGCAAAAATTTGAAAGGAGAATGAAAAGGGCAGAGAAGACTTTAGCTGAGGCTAGATGGGACAATGAGAGCAGGATGTGGAGAAGGGGAATAGTTGACGGACTTAAATTGTTTACGGCAATAACCCAGGAAGATGAGACACAGGGAAAGAAAGCCACCTGTAAGACAGACAAGGGTTCTAGCACGTCAAAGGAGACTCAGAGGTCTTGGGTAGCTGAAGATGATTCAGATGATGAAGAGTTTCTTACTAAGTTGTTACATGATCGCCCGCCACCATATGCTTAAATGACACTGCTCCGAGCACTAGTGCGGGTCCTGAGGATCCGGCACAGAGTAAGGGAATTACAAACACAGTGCAGACAAGTGATACAGTTTTGATACAAAATGGTGTAAGTGTACCCACTGCACCAGACACGCAGATACAGTTGCAACCTCTGCCGCATATTCAAAGGATTTATCCAGATGTCCCAGTACTAGAGACAAATACGAGTCTGATGGTACCGCCTGATCTGATATATACAAGATCAAAGCTAGTGCAGATTGAGCCAACTCCGCAATTGCTGCCCCAGCCGCAGCAACAGCTGGTTCCGAGTTACACTTCAGTTTCAGGACCACAGTCAGTACCTACAGCACCCATGATGAATCAAGCTATGGGAGTTAATGCTCCACAGGGTTTGGGGGTTGGTCAGTCCCCAGCTGCCATATCATTACCAATTACTGTTGGTCCACCAGTACCGCTGTATGCGCAGGGTAATCCTGGCATCTGTGATCAGGGAGTGATGACCCAAGAGGCAATAAGAGGAGGGTTCACAGGAACTCCCCAACTAATGACACCAAGAGAACAAGCAGCAGAAGGACTCAGGTCTTTGCTAGACCTCAGTCCGATTGGGGCTCCTTTAGAGACAATGAGGCAAGCAGGGCTAAGTGTGCTAGCCCCACAGACACTGAGTACAAATACGACACAGACACCATTGATGCAATCAGGAAACATTTAGTTGCAAGGCTTTTCCGCGCAACAGTTAAATGAGTGGCTAGAAAAGCTCAAGGCTTCACAAACTACTGCAGTGACCGCAGAGAAGTCAGAAAGGAAAGAATACCTGAATTTTGTGAGACTGGGTGTAGAAGCTGCAGAACTAGTGGAAGGAACAATGGGAGTGAACAGATTAGAGTCATACACAGAAGCAGAATTGAGGTATCTGTGCCCCAAAATCACTAAAGAAGTGGGCAAGGTGCATCAGAGGTTGGCAAACCTGGCAGACAAATACAGCATAGATATTGCGAATACTAAACTTTTGAAAAGAAGCTACTGATTAGACTTCGATTCTAAAGATTTTGATCACATGAGGTCTACCGGAATGAAATACTGCAAAGTGTGCAAATTTGGGGAGCCTTAGAGAAATCGGAAGGTAGATGGGCAAAGAAAAGAGATAAAGAGAAAGGCGAAGGTTCGGAACCAAAACAGGCTAAAGCCGCACTGGACACGGGGACAATAGAAATGTTACCAATGAGAGAGACAGCCGGAGGGGTGCTAGTCCATGTACCATGGTCCAGGGGAGACATCCTGTCATTCACAAATGATTATCCCAGGTTGAGGGAGAAGCCAATAGAATGGTACCAACAGACGGACAGGTTTGTGAAGCTTGCGAAATGTCTCTGGGAGGACTTGAATACACTGTTTGAGATTATAGTTCCACCAGATTTATGGTTTGAGTGCAAGAGAGGTGTGGATTGGCCAACACAGGAACTGGCAAGGGATAAGGTGACTGGAGCACCATCTGAGGAGGTGATTAAGTATTATCATAAAGTGATTGAGTTTTTGAAGCAGAAAGTGTCGCCAAAAGTGACTGATTGACAGAAAATTGATCGAACATCACAGGAGGCCAAAGAATCGATTCATGCATACTATGAGAGATTGTTGAAGGCATCCAAACATTACAGTGGCACTGAGGTCATTGAGCCTCATCATTCTAACATTACAGTGGCATTGAGGTCATCTTGTGTTCAGGTTTGTTGAAGGGCTGAGACCAGAGATTAGTCAGATTATTAAGAATCATTTGATCTGTTGGCAAGCAAAGCCAATTGATGAGGTGTTGCAGTATGCAAAATACTGTAGTGACAAGATTGAGTTGAAGCAGAGAAAATTGAAAGAGAAGGTGATGGTGATGCAGATTAAGGCAGCACAAGCAGGGATGCAGGGAAATGGGGTACAGCAGGTGATACAGCAGCAACCGCAGGGAAATTGCATGTTTCAGGCACAACCAAGAGGTTGAGGTCGAGGTTTTGCGAACCGTGGTCCAGACCTGAATACTGTGGTGGTTCAAAATGATGTGCAGGGGATGAAAAAGGTGTCACCATGTCACGCGTGCGGGGGCCTGGGGCATTGGAAGCGGGAATGCCCAATGGTGGTGCAGGATGGTGTTGTTCAACAAAGCAATGATGTCAGTACCTTTCAAAATGTGAGGGGTCCAAAAATGAGGGGTCAAAATCTGAACTTCCAGAATAACATGGTACAGATGCAGGGGTTACAGCCCATGCAGCAAATGCAAATGCAGCGTATTCAACCAGCACACATGCAGCAGGTACAACAGCAGGTTACCATGGTACCTAGACAGCAAATGCAAATACCATTAGCTCCAATGGGACAGCAACAGGTGATGCTTCCTCAACAGGTCACAGGCCAAACGATGAGTCAAAATAACACAGTACAGCAGTTCCCATTGCGTGGTGAGGATGGAATAAACGATGAATGGTCGGATTACTGTTCAGACAGTGAGGAGTGCAGGCTTGCAGCGTCCCTAGAAGTAGATCAGAGGGATCCCTATGTAGAAGGAAAGGTAATGGGTCTCAAGGTTTCGTTCCTAGTTGATACAGGAGCTACATGCTCTACAGTCAGAAGTGCAGAGGTTCCGAAATTACCACTTTCGGGCGTACCATAAGAGTGGTGGGAGTAGCAAATCAGTTCCTGACAAATCCGATTACAGACCCGGTCCAAGTTGAAATTGGCAACTTACAGGGATTACATAAATTCATAGTTTGTGATTCTAGTCCAGTATCCCTACTGGGAAGAGTCTTGCTGTGCAATACGAGGTGTTTGATTACCTGTTCCAATGAAGGAATTGAGGTGCAGACAAACAGTGATGATAAAGGGGACGATGGACAATTTTCAGAGTTAGAGTCGGAAATTCCAAATGAGGAATACCCTTTAATAACATTATTCCGAATGCTTACAGTGAATTATTTGCCACCCAAGTTGCAGGGAACAGTAACAGAGAAAGTGTGGGACCTGACAGGAAAAGAAGTGGGACTGATAAAAGGAGTAGAACCGATCAAAGTACAGATTAAGCCGAATGCAGTGTTTCCTCAGGTACCACAGTACCACATGGCACAAGATGTCCTCATTCAGGTAGCGTAGATAATTGCGGACTTTGTGAAGCAAGGGGTTTTGAAAGAAGTGCTGAGTAGCCTGTGTAATTCACCAATAATGGGTTTGAAAAAGCCTTGTGGGAAGGTCCAAATTGTGCAAGATTTGAGGAAAATAAATGAGATTGTGGTAAAATGCTGCCCTGTAGTGCCAAACCCAGCAGTGATTATGTTTCAGGTTCCGTGTGATGCAGAGTGGTTCACAGTTGTGGACCTGTCTCAAGCCTTCTTTTTGGTGCCTCTTCATGAGGACAGCCAATGTCTCTTCAGTTTCAAATTCCTGGATAAGGTGTACAGTTGGTGCAGAATTCCTCAAGGGTTTTCTGAATCACCTTCCATCTTCAATCAGATACTGAAGAAGGACTTGGAGTCATTAAAACTGCCTTTCAGTTCGACTCTAGTACAATACATTGATGATTTGTTAATTGCGTCCAGAACAAAAGACGACTGCAGGTATGACACAATTGCCTTACTGAACCATTTGGGACAGAACGGACATAAAGTGTCCCAAAAGAAGCTGCAATACTGTCAGAGAGAGGTGAAGTACTTAGGTCACCTGTAGGAGAAAGGGTCGAGAAAAATATCCAAAGAGAGAGTGACAGCCTTATTGCAGATGAATCCCCTGACAACCAAAAGAGATGTCAGAATGTTTTTGGGAATGGTGGGCTACTGTCGTCAGGGGATTCCCAACTTCTAGATTATCTCTAAACCGTTGGTGAAACTAGCAGGCAAGGAAGTTCAGGATGACCCGGGTAACATAATCTTGTCTGAGAAAGAGAAAAAGGCATTCATGGAATTGAGAGAATGTATGTGCAGGGCACCAGCTTTAGGTGTGCCTGATTACACAAAGCCTTTTCTACTGTTTTGTCATGAACGTGATGCATGTTCTTTGTCTGTTTTAACATCGGTCCTTGGAGGTGCAAACCGCCCAGTAGCATATTTTTCAGCTACTTTGGACTCAGTTGCAGCAGCCTTACCAGGTTGTTTGCGTGCAGTTGCAGCAGTTGGTCAAAGCCTCACACAGTGTGAAGGCATAGTGATGGGACATCCTTTAACAGTAATGGTTCCTCATTCAGTTGAAATTCTGTTAACCTGAACCAAGACACAGCATATGACAAATGCTAGGTTAACCAAATACGAGACCATTACACTGGGGTCTCCAAATGTGTCCCTAAAGAGATGTACTGTATTGAACCCAGCAACTTTACTTCCTATTGAAAATGCAGACATTAATGATGCTGAGGAAGTGGAACATGATTGTCGTGAGGTAACAGAACTATGCACCAAACCAAGACCTGACATTAAAGATACTCAGTTGAAAGAAAATGACTACATTATGTTTGTTGATGGTTCATGCTTGAGAGATTCAGTAGGAGTACTCAGAGCTGGATGTGCCGTGTGTACAATCACCTGTATTTTGGAAGCTTCTGGCTTGAAAGAGTGTACTCTGCTCAAGTGGCTGAATTAATTGCCCTTACTAAGGCATGCCACGCACCTGAAAATCTGAAAGTCACTATCTATACTGACAGCAGATACGGATTCGGGATTGTACATGAGTTTGGCCAATTATGGTCACAAAGGGGTTTCATGACCTCTTCTGGTTCACCAGTGAAAAATGGTGAAAAGATTAAGGATTTGTTGCATGTGATTCAGTTAACTCTTGAAATTGCCTTGGTGAAATGCAATGCTCATGTTAAATCACAAGACTTTGTATCAATGGGAAACGGCTATGCATATCAAGTCGTAAGGTTTTGCGCATTGAACTATACATCCTTCCGAGATCAGTGGGAATTGTTACCTGAAACTGAGAATGAAACATGTTTGAATTTTGAATTAAGGGTGGTTGACACATTAGATGAGCTAAAATCACTGCAGGGACGTGCTGGCAAAGAAGAGAAACGCGCCTGGCAGAGAATGCACTGTGTGCAAAGAGCTGATGACTTATGGGTCTCAGAGGAGGGGAAAATGGTTTTGCCAAACAGTCTTCTGTCACAGTTTGCGAGGTTCTATCATTGCCAAGCCCATATAGGAAGAGATGCAATGATCAGGTTGTTCAAAATAGATTGGTTCAATCCAAAATTCAGACAAGCTGCAGAAGTTATCTGTCACAGGTGCATCATCTGTCAACAGAAGAATGCAGGAAAAGGGACGGTGGTGAATATGAGCCACGTTGGGAGAGCTGGCGGTCCATTTAGCAGGATGCAGATGGACTTCATTGAAATGCCTGTGCATGGAAAATTGAGATATGTGTTGGTGATTGTTGTGTTTTCAGTCACTGGATTGAAGCTTACCCTACACGTAGGAATGACAGTCTCACAGTAGCAAAGCTGCTGCTTAGGGAATTAGTACCATGTTTCGGAATCCCGATCTCTTTAGAATCAGATAGGGGCAGACACTTCGACAATTAGGTGATTAAGCTCTTGTGTGCCACACTGAACATTGAGTAGAAGCTGCATTGTAGCTATCGCCCTGAAGCATCAGGATGAGTGGAACAGATGAATGGTACCTTGAAATCGAGAATGGCAAAAATGTGTGCAGCTACCAATCTGAAATGGCCAGATGCATTGCCCTTAGTACTGATGTCAATGAGAAATACACCTGACAAGAAAACAGGACTATCTCCTCATGAGATTCTGATGGGTCGAGCCATGCGATTACCCGCAGTACCTGCAAATGCTCTTGTGAATATCACGGATGATATGGTGTTGGACTACTGCAAGGGTCTGGCTGATGTGGTCCGCTCTTTTTCTCACCAGGTGGAGGCTAACACATTGCCACCAATCAGGGATCCAGCTCACACCCTGAAAGCCGGTGACTGGGTTGTTGTCAAGAAACACGTGAGGAAGTCGTGCTTGGAGCCGCATTGGAAGGGGCCATATCAAGTAATACTGACAGCCACTACTGCTGTGAAATGTGCAGGCGTTCCAAATTGGATACATGCCAGTCACACAAAGAAAGTGACGTGTCCAACTGACGAAGAGCTTGAAGTGTCCAAAACAACAGCTGCAGATAAGGAAGTCTCAGGGCCGGAGAGTATTCAAAGGGGAACTCAGACTGAAGGAGAGCCCACTGAGGACGGCTTAGTCACTCAAAGTGAGTTCCAGAGGGGTGACAGTGAGCCTATCTCAGCTGAGGTAACAGGGGAACTGACACAAAGAGAGGTTCTCCCAGAAGCAGACGGATACGGGTTAGAAGTTGAGCCCATTACAGACCCTGAAGGCGAGGGGGAAGAAGCAGAGGGAGGTCAAAGTGAACTGACTCCTCCTGAGCCAATTGCAGGTCCATCAAGAGAAAACACCATAGCACAAGAGGAGGGCGCTGTTCAACATTCTGAAAGGCCAAGCAGGAAGAAGACACATAAAGGAGATAACTGGACGAAGTAACAAGCTTCAGGAGAGAAAGTGGTCCCTTGTGATACAATAGAAGAAGAAGTTGACACAACCAGAAAAGAGGATCTTAGTGAAGGAGATTTACAAAGTGAAAGCAAACTGAAAAGAAACAGAGTCGCAAATAGAAGGTACGCAGGTCCTGAATGGGCATATGCAACAACAGCTGAATGGCAAACAAGAATTCTTGGCATTCTGTTTTGATCGAGAGGTACCAGGTCAATACTACAGCACCTGAATTCAACCCTAGAAAGAGACTGTGTTAAAAATATTGAAATTCAAATTGAAAGCTGAGAAGCTGAAAAAAGAGACTGATAAATTACTGGATGAGACACTGATAACCTGAATTGACTCTGAAAACCGATTACGACAAGCTGCTAAACCTGATTTGACAAAGGGGGTCCTGGAGTGAGTGAAACACTGTAAATACTCGCAGAGAGAGAGAAACTTTGCACAAGAAAAAAAAAAGAGCTTTTATATCATCCTCAAGTTGATTGTTTGCTTTGTATTATTCTGCTATCTGATTCTTTACAGATCATGAGTTACGCTAAAAGTCAGAGTAAAAAGGGTAAGATGTGTGGTTGGTTAAGAGCTATTCTAGGTATTATATGTGCAATAATAATTATAGGTTTGATTGTGGACATGCCATGGATGGATAAGAAAGTGACTAATAATGCTTCAAAACCTGAGACTGCTACACTCACACCATGGGAGAAGTTTGAGCAGGATGCAAAATACTTGCATGAGGGAACTAATTCAAAAGGGGAACTATCTACTAATGTCTTCTATCGCTTGTTGAATGAGTATGTTGACACAATGGATGCAAAGAATTGTTATGTGTGCACAAAGATTCCTTCATCAATGCAAGATGGGGTTACTTACCATAGCTTGCCGCTAACTTGCGGAATAAGCTGTAGTTTACTGTTAACAAGATTCTATGATCAAGAGCATGTGCAATACTTCTACTCTAACTTAGATGTAGTGTTTTCTTTTGTGCCTGTGATTGAGTTTCTAAACAAATTAGCTAAAGAACACAGCATAAAAATAGTTAGGGGTTTCTTTGAGCCGACACTGACATTTGGGACAGCTTATGCGCATTGCAATAACCTAACCTGCTTACTAACACTTGTAGAGAGGAGCTTCTTAGAACACACTGATGATAGACGAAAGGCATTAAAGGAAAGGCTAGAAAAGGGATTGGAAAAACCACGCTTGCAAATGATTATGCTTACACTGCAATAAAGACACAGGGCAAGTTAGCTATAGATGCATTACATGTAGGTAGACTTTGTATATATAGGCCGAAATCTGAGCATGACACTTTATTTGTGGGAACGAGTGAATGCAGGCATGTGTTTTTGTTTCAGAGTAAATGAACATTCATGCAATCCCTGGGATCTATTATATATGTGGACTTAATGCTTATTACCGTCTTCCAAAGGGATGGTATGGGACATGCTATTTGGGAATAGTTTTCCCAAAGATCTACCAGATTGATGACTTAAAGCAAATTCCTAAAATGTCTGAATTACAACAAACTAGAAAAAAAGAGAGAGACAGCGGCTGCTGTCGTTGGTGACATATTTGGAGCCATAATTCCTTCAGTAGGGGTTATCTTAAACTCCATAAAGTTTCAAAAGTTCTCTACTATTGTGGATAACATGCTGACAAATTTTACAGGAGCTATACTCCTGTTGGATACTGAACTTGCTGCAGAAAGAGCTATGACTCTTCAAAACTGGCTTGCTTTAGACATTCTTTTAGCAAAGAGTGGCAGAGTCTGTAAGATGCTTAATGAGCACCATTGTTGTGCGTTCATACCAGATAACAGCAAAAAGATTAGAGGTATGCTTGCTACTAATGCAGATTTGAAGGAGCTGAAAGAACCTGGAGTTCGGGAGAAAGTTGGGAAAGGAATTACCAGTGTAGGGAATTGGTTTAGTAACATTTGCAATGGGGTTCTTGCAGAAATTTTAGGGGGTCTACTGATTGTTCTGATTTGTTTATTGGGATTATGGTTATCATGTAAAGTTAATGAAAGAATTAAAAGAAATTTGACAAAACAAAACAAAACAAATGAAGAAAATGAAAGGGAGAAAATGTTTAATGAAATTTGGGAAAGCTCACACAAAGGACAGGATGTTGAAATGCACATAATGCGGAAAGTGAAAGGTTAAGAAGGGAAAGGTTTGTGTGATGACAAGTGTCATCAGAGGAGGGACTGAGAGAGCGTAGCTTACATAATCTATATTAACATGAAATGATTATGAACTAATGTGTAATAATGCTGCATAGAAAATGTATTAATGTATTGTGCTAAAACGTGCGCTTGAAATGTGCCCACGGGGAGTGGCCGCCAACATATACGAGGACTAATGAAACTGACTAATAATTATGAAATGTTTATTAAAATTGTGATTGTGCATTCTTAGTGAAAATCTATATGCTAAAGTTTTGCTAATGAAACAGCTTTAGTTAGCATGAGTCACGGCCTAGCTGCCAGACTCTAGTATTAAATGTGTTTTTCTAACGTGCAGTGTGCTGACTTGCTGAAGGACATGAACTCTTGTTTTCCTCCAAACTAGAAGCTGAATGTAACTGTAGTAGATCCGTTCTCATGAAATTCTACTTGCTTGCAGAAACATTTTAGCTGAATGCAACACTGTAGACCAGTAGCAGGTACAAGGTCGCCTGAAACGGTACAGACAATGGAGCCACTGACCGAAGATGTGCAAAGGACCAAGAGAGTATGAAATAATACCGGACATTCCACCCGCTAAAGACGTCAATCATAAGGACCAATAAAATAAGTGAGAACTGTTATGGGGTGACAAATTAGATGAGCTAATGTGAAGACAATTGGTTAAAGATAGTGGGGTGCAACCCCTTGTCCAACCAAATTTTAGGGGAATGTACAACGAAAAGGGGATAAAACCCTTGACACCAGGAAGTAGGGAAGACTAGAGAACAGGAAAAACTAGGAGAGAGTTAGGGAGATGCTGGTGCGATTTGCTATGACCCAGACACTTTGTCACTCTGCATAGAGACTTTGCTGTGCTGTTTGGTTCTTAAAACCATTCTTGCTTTATTTTGCCCGATTACACTTTACCTCCTTATGAGGGAAGTGCCCTTTTTACCCGATTGCTGAATTACTGATGGCAAACCAACTGATGTCCTGAGGACGAAGACCGAACCTGAGTGCTCACCCAAATACAGAGGGTAACTAGATGACAATGAAATTGTGATTGTCTGTTTGCTTTTCCTTTCTAGGTAGCAACTGCTTCTTTTAACAGAGACCATAGTTAGACATTTTCCAAATTGGTGTTACTAAATTGTTTTGCATGAAACCCAACATGCCAATGCTAATTCGAGGTTAGTTGAGAAGGGTTCACTAAAACTGACGCAAATAGACAAATGACCAAATCTATGCTTTGTTGAATAACGTGATGATGATACCCTGCTAAAGATAACTTATGCTGAGGCTGTGTTATATTCTAATGTTTGTGATTCTTGCTTTGATGAAACCTTATCAGAATTGCCATATTGTGACTATGCTAATGTGTTTATTGGTTTTGATACTAATAAACTTGCTAGTAGAATTGTAATCAATAGGGAATAAACTTCACAAAATCATATTAATCTGGTGTGGTTATTCATGACTTAAAGGTCATGGTAGTCTTTCAAGTTTTTTAAATGACTTTGAATAATTTGAATTGTCGTATTACTGTGAACTTCGATGACATTATTGACATATTGATTGACATGCTGATTAGCTATCTCGTCCTAAGGTGTCTTCAATCGGGGTCAAAAGATTCATTGGCCTAAAACGAGTCCTAAAATGAGTAAATTAGTCATAAAGGGACGCGTTAACACTTGCAAGACTGGAATGGAATGTGAAAGGGGGCTACATTCCAGGAGGATGATTGGAAGGTTGGGAGTAGACTGGAGGCTGTGGAACTGAGAGGAAGCTGGGTGTTATATATGCTGTTCAAGACAAATTTCACTGGAATAAAGAACTTCTAACTCATCATTCTTGTGTAATCACTACAGTTACCTTATTACATTTACTAAGTGATACATTTTGTGTGGGAACTGTTAGGAATGTCATGTTTGGTTTCTGAGGATTTGTCATTTAAAACACTCTGTAATGGTAAAGTCAGATTTTAAGTCACTATTCTGAAAATTGCACTTTTAGAAAGTTGGCATTTTCTTGTCCTAACCATTTGGTGCCTGTAGCCTTTTCCTGAGTCGTGTGACTAGGTGAAGTTGGCAGTTGGCCTTTGTGTATTCCTCCTAAGCAGTATCACAATGGATTGTCTGAATGTTGGCAGGATGGGCCAATATGGCTTAATGGGGGGCAGAGCTGTCACCCACCACACTCGCCTTTAAAGGCACTGGCCCAACTCACACACAAAGGACTTCACACTAGTCTATTGGGTGTCCAGACAGACTCGACCAGGGCAGGGAGGTAGGTGACTCCAAACACCTCTGTGGGGGGAAACTCCAGTAGCTTCTCCTACTTCAAAGTCCTACTTCAAAGTGGGCACCAGGTATAACACGAATTGGCAATGCTAATAGGCCCGGTATCTGTCAGCTTTTTGGCATTTCTTGTTTTTTTTTTAATGTCTTTTGTAAACTTTTATTGTTTGGGGAACAAAACAAACATTGGCTACAGATGTTGTAACTCAATGGCCGAGGTGAATGTGGGTTGGAGAAATATGTTAATGACACAACCTCAGACAAATGGATGAAGTGTGGCTAAAAATCCCTATAAGTAACTATGACATACACATAATTTCAATAAAATCAAAAGGTCTTGTCTAACATGGACCTAAAGAAGCCAGTGGTTATGATATTGGATGTCAGCCTCTTGCCTTTAAGAAAGCAAGAAAGAAAGAAAGCAATAATGAAAGAAAGCAGGTAAGAAAGAAAGAAGGCAAGTAATGAGAAAGGCAAAAAGGAAGGAAAGAAATAAGACAAGAGAGAAGAACAGAAGGAAGGAAAGAAATAAGGAAGGACAGAAAGAAGGAAAGAAATAAAGACAGGCAAAAAGAAGGAAGGAAGGAAAGAAAGCAAGAAGTAACAGAAGGAATAAAAGAAAGAGAGAAGGTAAGACGGATTGAAAGTACGATTGAATGAGAAAGAATGAAAATGAGAAGAAAAAGAAATAAAGAAAAAGAAAGACAGGTAAAGAAAAAAGAGAAGTAAAGAAAAAGAAAGATAAAGAAATAAAGACATGGGAGAAGGAAGGGAAGAAGGAAAGAGAGGGAAACCAAGAAAGAAGGAATTAAAGCAAGAAAGCAAGAAAGCATGACAGAAGGAATGAAAGCAAGAAAGAAGGAAAGAGAAAGCAAGATAGAAAGAAAGCAAAAAAGGAAAGAAGGAATAAAAGAATGAAAGAAAAAAGCAAGAAAAAAGGACAGAAGGGATGAAAGAAGGAAAACATATGAAAGCACGAACGAAGGACAGAAGGAATAAAAGAAGAAAAAGAAAACAACAACGAAGGAAGGAAGGAATAACAAAAATAGATAACATCTCTTTCAATGGGAGGAGAAGGTCTTGGCCATCCTGCACCCTGAGGGCATGACAGGAATACCTGGGAGAATGGAGTCTGGTAAGTCACAACACAAAGAAAATCACAAAAACGTCATATCTTGCATGCTCATAGCTCACCTTTTGCCACTTTTACTGTTACTCCACTCATCAGCCCAGTGTTCACTTGCCCAAAGACCCTTATTTGGTAACTCTCAATTGACATATACTCACCTGGGGAGATAACATTTGTATAGTGTGTGTAGTACAGGGACTGACATGACTGCAACTCCCAGGAGGCACTGTTTCTATAACTCCAAACACCAGACAAGTGTTCTCTTCTCAACATAGCATGTTTGTCATCTTTCAATTGAAGTGCACTAACCTGGAAGGATACTAAGCGTATAGTGTCTTTAGTACAGGGACTGATCGGACTTCACCTCCCAAGAGGCCCTGCTCCAGTAACTCCAAACACCAGCACAGTGATCACTTGCCCAAATACACCTGTTTGGTAACTCTCAAATGAAGTGAACTCACCTGGGGAATTAACATTTGTATAGTGTGCGTAGTACAGGAATTGACATGACTGCTAAGGGCAAGAGGCCCTGTTACTGTTACTCGACTCACCAGCCCTGTTTTCTCTTCTCCAAATACCATTGTTTGGTAAACCACAAATGAAGTGTACTCATCTGGGGGATAACATTTGTATAGTGTGTGTAGTACACGGACTGACATGCCTGCTAAAGGCAGGAGGTCTTGGGTCTATAACTCCAAGACGCCAGACAAGGGTTCACTTGTCCACATCTATCTGTTAGTGACGTCTCAAATGAAGTTTACTCACCTGGGAGGATACAATTTGTATGGTGATGGGAAGTAGAGTGAGTGACCTGAATGCAAATCCCAAAAGGCACGGTTTCGCCAACTCCAACCACCAGCACAGTGTTCACTTGCCCAAATCCATCTGTTAGTGAACTCTTAAATTACGTTTACTCACCTGGTAGGATACCATTTGTCAAGTGGTGGGAAGTAAGGAAGTAACCTGAAGGAAACTCGCCCTGTTCCTGCACCTTCAACCACCAGCCCAGTGCTCACATGCCTAAATATACCTGTTTGTCAACTTTCAAATTATGTGTACTCACTTGAGAGGATAACATTTGTCAAGTGTGTGTAGTATAGAGAGTGACACGACTGCAACTCCCATGAGGCCCTGTTTCTCTAACTCCGACCACCAGCCCAGTGGTCACGTGCCTAAATACACCTGCCTGTTACTCCTCAAACACATTTTACTCACCTGGGAGGTTACCATTTGTTAAGTGTGTCTAGTATAGAGAGTGACATGACTGCAACTCTGATGAGGCACTGTATCTCTAACACCAACCAGCACAGTGGGCACGTGCTACAATACATCTGTTTGTCAATTCTCCAATGAAGTATATTCACCTGGGGGTGATCAAGCACAGCTCTTGCACAAATCACAGATGTATCTGTCAATATAGATCCATCTTGACTTGAAGAAATATTTGAGGACAGAAATGTCACCTTACCCAGTGTGCAGTAAGCTGATTACTAAGGCCTCAAGGTGCATAACCAGAATGGTATTGGCAGTAGACACATTCACAATGCACTGACCACATGATGACTCCATTCACATATACAACAAAGTCCTGGGTCTGCCTGCATCACAATCAACTAGGCCTCAAAATTGCCAAAGCCATATTTTGCCTAGCCACTGTTTTCCCTACACCGGTGGCAAGATAGCATTCTCAGGTCATCCTCCGAAGTGCTAATGATCTGCACTTTTCATCAGCTGCTTGACTTAAATGGAATTGGCATGATTTACAAATGTCATGTCAATACAACCAATACCATGGGTAATTGGTACAATAGGATTAACTGCAACTTTATTTTGTACAAGGTCTCTGCTTACTGTAACACTAAACTGTTTGAGGTAGATGTCACAATACAACCAGTAACATTGTATGTTTCACATTAACAGGTCAAGCTGCCACTGGATACGCAGAGGCCACAGAAGAGACTGCCACTACCCCTCTGGATGAAGCCCTCAGTGAAGAAGACACTTTTGGATGTCTGGACGTAGAGGATGGTTTTGGCCATCTGAGCAACCTGGTCAGATACCACCAGTGAGTCTCACTGTTGCCACATCAACACGTCCCAGCCTTGTTGCCTCAAAAGCACAAGCCACCATTCACCCCCCCCAAGCTGTGTTCCTAGCACAGTGTCTCCCATCTCATGCCAACCAGTCCTGGATCCTGAGTTGCAGTGCAACACTTCCATCCATGAGGTTCCAGGACCCAGTTGGAGAGAGCACCCTGTGGCAAGGGCACAGGCCCATGAGGGTACGGTGCGTGGGAGGAATGCTGCGGGCCAGCAGGGTGAGGCCACTGAGGCTGCTCCTGGTCAGGACACCATCAGCCACATCTTGGGGAGTCTATCAGGAGTCCCAAGGCGTGATGGGCCTGGTCTTGACTGAACTCTGGGAAATCAAGCAGCTACAGGGGGACATGCACAGAGCCATGCGAGAACAGATGGAGGCTCCCAAGCCAACATGGCCTCCCTAACAGGGGTGCTGTGGGACATTCATACCACCCTGAGCAGTCTACCGCTTTCTTTGGCTCATCGCACCAGGCACATCTACATCAGTGCCAGCCACTGGAAAGGAGGCCCTGCCAGAGAAAGAACCAGCCCTAGACACCCCTGCCTCTGTAGCAGCTGATCCTCCTACCACGCAAGCAGAGACGTCCAGTGAAGAATCCAGGTGGTATGGGTGGCAAGACACACACTCCTGCCAGCAAGTGACCTCTTTCTAAAGAACATCCTTTGTGTGCCACGCATTTACTCTGCTGACTCATCCTGAACCACCTACCATTTCCAATAGGAGGAGCACTCTGGACTTTCGACTCCCAATGGTGTGGCATCTACTGCAATGATTTAATTCACCATGACTGACCCCTTCACTTTACGTTTTTGTTTCATGTCCCAAATTCATTTTCTGCATTAGCATTGTATTCACCCATCACAAACTCACCATCTGCTTGCTTAATGTTCAACTTTTTGCTATGTTGAGATGTGTGACTATGTGAACCATATGGTGAAGACACTACCTACTTTTGCAAGGAGGGATATGTTACAGGTACACAGTGTACAACTCAAGATTACAACCATTACACACAAACACATTAGTATATGTGTCTGGCCAAACCAAAAGGTTAATTCCAGTGTACAGCGCATAGGCTGCCAATATGTAGGGACTTATAGAAACAAGAATATCTGACTCATACTGAGTCAAAGCACATATTTCAAGGTACAGACCCCCAGACCACGAAAGGAAGTATTCGTCTGACATGGTCTTGTAGAATAGGCAAACATCACAGTGGTTGATGTCACCAGCTTGAGCCTTATCACAAACCTCACCAAAGTAATCCAACATCACATTATCCATGATACAGACAGATGGCAGTACAACAGTCCCTGATCACAGGCCCATCATAATCCAATGCTCATGCATCTGGTGTTATGACACAAACATATGTCAGTGTTGTTGCATAGGCACTGTGGCCTGCAGTGGTGACACACATCTACAGCTATGTAAAGGTCAGATAAAAAAAAGAGTGTTTAGCCAATGTGAAGGTAAAATGACATGGTCAAAGGCTAGGACTACATATCTTATAATGACACAAATGATGTATCAGGCCCACCACAAGGCACAAAACAAGTTCAATATGCACTTCTGTACCGCCACCCAAACACTGTGCAAACTTTCTTGGCACAAGTCTCATACATTCAGACTCTGAAACCTACAATCCATTCCCACTTTGTATGTAAGAACAGCATCAGATAAGTGCTAATGTCAGAAATCTGAAATGCCAACATGAAGATGACATGGTGAAGGTACATGTACAAAGAACAAAACAAGGAGTATAGACTTGAAACCATACACATGGCACCAGTCACATAGCAAGCAACTGGAAAACAAAGAACATTGCAAGGAAACTGGCACAAACAAAGCAACATCATCAAAATGGGGATGTGTCAAAAGCTATCTTATCAAGCAGCCTTTGGCTGAATATTGCAGAGTAATAGCTCTGCGGCTGTTTCCAAAAACACTCAACTCCACACATTCTCACATCTACAGTTCATTGTACAATCACAGTCATGTGATCACATGACATACTTACACTAATGAAAAGTAGCTGTTGATGAGATCTTCTTGCAAGTCAGCTCCTTCCTCTTCACCACTGTCACCCTCACTTGGCATTTCAGACATCTCACACGGTGGCACTGCAGGCTCCCCCTCCTCTGGAATGTATGGGATATTCCTCCACAGGATGATGTTGTGGCGCATGCAGCAAGCCACAGTGATCTGAAACACTTTCCCGGGTGAGTAGATGAGGGCTCCACAAGTCTGGTCTAGACAGCAAAATCTGGCTTTCAGGAGCCCAAATGCCTGCTCCACTGGCCTCTGTGTTCATCCATGGGCTTCTTTGAAGCAGACTTCCCTTGGCATAGTTGGATTCCTCAGTGGAATGGGACAGAAGTGCAACAATGAGTTACTCAATTCATGATTGTGGCACCTGACATTGCTCAAACACAATCAGGACAGACGTGACTTACCAATCAGCCAGACCCTCTCTGGGTGCAGTTGTGACAACAGCTGGGGTATGGTGCTGTTCCGCGTAATAATTGAATCATGGGCCGAACCCGGATAACGGGCACGGATGTTTGAAATGTAGAATTCTGCCAAATAGACAATTTGCACGTGGATGGAATGGAAGTTCTTACTGTTGCCATAGACTTGTTCAGTGGCCTGCAATGGCACCAATTCAACATGTATGCCATTAATGGCCCCTATCACATGTGGGAGGTGGCCAAAACCATAGAAGTCAGCCTTCACATTTGCTAAATCCTCAAGTAGAGAGAACCTGATATAGCTGTCAATGTGTTTCAACATTGCTGAGAGGAAAACCTTCAACACCAGACTGAACATAGGTTGGGACATACCAGCAGATAGGGCCACTGTATGTTGGAAGGACCGTGGGTGGTATGCAGGTTGGATATCTAATCAGATCTGGCTCCAACTGATGGCCTAAGTCTACTATTGTTTGCCTATCCAGGCGGTAGTACATGATGATATGGTGTTCTTCCATGGTCTAAATGTCTGGCAATGGACGGTAGACAAGAGGTTGTCGCATTTTTCCTCTCCCAGGGTACCTATGTGTGACAAGACATGAGTTGTGACATTATTCAGTGTGTCCACATAAACATACATGATGCATGCCAATGATATCATGTAACAAAGCATTTCTGACTGGATAGACATGACATCCAGTGCACATCACAACTGCCAGCTACATAAGGGTCACCTGTGACCCCCATGCTTTTCAACACATATGTCCAAAACATGGATTTGGACAGAACTCATAGATGTGCAACACTATTTTCCCTCGAAATGTAACTGTATTTTCCAACCGCCAAAATGACCATCTGTGCCCTGCAAAATACTACAATGGTGGTTGAGTAGAAAGGGCCTACATGACAAGACATGAGTATGTTTGTGATGCAACGAAACATGTATTGTAGGAGTGACACAGATTTGAAAAGCCAACACAGCATTTTAGGCCGCCAAAATGGCAAATGCCTGTCTTACTGCACTGGACATGAGGAACCACACATGACCACTGCTAGGTGGTTGCAGCCATGGCAGACACAGCCATAGGCTAACGTTGTTGCAGTGGCGGTCGTGGCCCAATTACTGTGTCTACCGGTGGTGATGACCGTAAACGTGGCAGACATGACTGCCATGTTGTGCAGATTCACTCACAACCTGAGCTGCTGTGTGCCGCCTATGAGAGCAATCATGTCACTTCCAGTGTTGATAGGGCCTTTGCGTTCTCTCCAGAGGAGCTGAAGAGGCTTGTCACTGAAGTTCTACCTCTGTATGGACAGCTCTATTGCTCACCAGAGGAGCAGGTAAGTATCTAATGTGCATATAATGTTCTCTGTACTTTACCATCCTTTCCCTCCTCACAGGCTACAGTGTGCCCCTGTGTACCAATTAGACTTCTTGTGTGCCTGCTGTTGCAGTCTGTGAGGCATCAATGGGATGTACAATCTGCAGGTATTAGTGGCCAGTACTGTATGTTAAGTTCAGTCACATTGTGTTGTGTGAGGTTTTTGGGGTCCTAGATTCTCCTTCTGTTGGATGCACATAGCTAGGTAAGGAGACTTTACTGCCTTTAAATGACATCTCTTTATGATTGTTGTAAATGTTGGATAACATTGTATGTGCATGACAACATGAGCTGTGTATGGATCTTGTTTAAGTCATTTGAGGATACTGTAAGCAATGTGTATAGTACCACAAGTCTTTCAACCCACATCTGGCCTTGCCAGACTGTTATCTGGAATCCATATCCTGTCTCACTCTGCCCTTCAGGTTACCACACACACCACATGTCAAATTGCTGAGGGCCACATGATGTACTGTCATGAATGGAAGTTTTGGAAATGGACTGTCATGTAGGTTCTGTATTGTCAGTATGCAGAGACCAGGGCCTATCAAATGTATCTCCCAATATGGAACCTAGTCTAGGCTGTGGGAGAGTAACTGTGGCTATGCAACTGTGGCACTGTGCCCACTCCCTGTACACCAGTAGATCCGGGCATGTAGACTATGGCCCTCATCACAACATTGGTGGTAAGTGCCGCTTACCGCCATGCTGACTGCCGCCAACATACCGTGACCACAGCGGAATACCACTACGGGTATTATGACCCACATAGAAATCAGCCACTATACAGACACCCACACAAGTCCGCCAGCCCAAAGGTCAGTGATAAAGTGGCGGTACCAAAACCCGTACCGCCAGAATACACCCACAGCATCATGACCCACGAATCACTGCGGCAGACATTCAATGGCGCTAAACCATTGGTGCTACATACCGCTGCGCTAAAAATACACACACACTAACAAAACACCACCACACCGGACTATTCAAACTACACACACCTGACACATACACACACCACACCCACACACCCACAACACTATAAAACACACACCCACAATACCCACAACCCTTTACGACCCAAACATATTGGCAAGTGAGAGAAAGACAAGCCAGAAGCACCCACTGAATCTGAGCCACAAAACACCATCACCCATACACCATCCATGCACCTCACAGCACACACCCCAACACATCACCCCACACACCCTCACACATACCACTCACACTACACCCATGGCACCACAAAGACACCCCAGGTTCTCTGAGGAGGTGCTAAGGGTCATGTTGGAGGAAATCATCTGGGTAGAGCCACAGCTATTCGGATCACAGGTGCAGCAGACATCTATTGCAAGGAAGATGAAGCTATGGCGGAGAGTCGTGGACAGGGTCAACGCCGCGGGACACTCAAGACAAGGGATGACATCAGGAAGCGGTGGAATGACCTACAGGGGAAGGTGCGTTCCGTGGTTGCAAGACACCAGGTAGCAGTACAGAGGATGGCAGTGGACCCCCACCTCCTCCCTCAAAAATAACAACATTGGAGGAGCAAGTCTTGGCGATCATGCATCCTGAGGGCCCGGCAGGAGTAGCAGGAGGGCTAGACTCTGGTAAGTCAAATCTTTACTACTTAATCCCCCACCCTACCTGCATGCCATCACAAACAACAACCCCTACCCTCACCCCATCACCCCACCATCTCACATGTACCCCACCATCACAACCCACCCATCCCAAAACCAATCCCTGCATGCAACAACAATGCATGGACCCCCATCACAGACCTGCATGGACACCCATCACCACACCATGCACATGTGAGACAATCACTTAGCCAAACCAAGCACAACTCACACAAGCCAAAGCTGCCTTGCTAAGAACAACCACAGAGGGAAACATATCCATGCACAAGATAGCACACGCAGATACAATAGCACTGCATTTACATCCACACAGGACCCCCACTCAACGTCACCGGAGAGGAGGTGCCAGCCACATCCACCCCCCCCCGAAGAGGACTACAGTGATGACAGCAGCTCTGCATGCCTGGATCATGATGACCACCCTGGCCCATCAGGTACCTCTGGACAGTCGGTGACCCAGCCACAGTCCCAACCCACCACAGAGCCTCCGCCCTGGGGAAACCCCAGCACAGCACCCACCCAGTGGGCCCATCCTTCTGTCCCCAGAACATGTCAATCAGCAGTGTGTCCACCACTACAAGGACCCCAGGCAACCCCAGGGACCTGGGGTCAGTGGCAGTGGGCACACAGTTCATGGGACAGAGGCACAGGACAACAGGGAAGCTGGGAGGACTGCTGTGTGACAGGGGGAGGACAGGCCCAGGGAACCAACTCTCCACGAGGCACTCACCAACATCCTGGGAGCATACCACCATTCCCAGTAGACCATGGGCCAGATACTGGCCAAGCGGCAGGAGACCCAGCGGCTGCAGGAGGGACAGTACCTGGGGATCAGGGAGGACCTGAGGGACATCCACAGCACCCTGGTCACCATTGCAGGGGTGCTGACAAACATGGCCAACACCATGAGGGAGGCAGTGGCACACCAACGGGCCCCTGACACTAGCCAAACCGAAGTACTGCCCTCCACCTCTACTGGCGCTAGTGGACAGGAGGCCCTGCAACAGGACCAACAGGCCACCAGCACCCCACCCCCTGCAGAAGGAGAACCACCCCGCAAACGGTCCCTGCGATCCAGGCAAGAGCCAGAGAACATTGCCAAGACCCCCGCCTGATTGTCCCCCTTCTGTCACACTCTTTCAACCTGTCCACCTTGAACTGCCTTTCCTCCACTTCCTATGCCCCCTTGGACAATGCACCTGTGATACAAATAGACTGGACTCTACCCTGGACTTTCCTCCATCAGCAACCCAGCTCATTGCAATACTCCTTTTACTTATTAGCACATAAATAAACACCCTTGGAACAAATTCAAGAATGGAGTCTGTGAATACTATGACAAATATATTAGTTTCACAAACTGTAAACATTGAAATTCAAATGTACTGTAATATTTACATAGGTATGACCTGTAGTGGGCAGCAGTAAACACACCGTGGGGTGCAGAGATCTGAAAATAGAGATGCCAAAGGGTACAGTAAGTGGCCATAGAAATAGGGAAATCAGGCTATCATGTTCAATGTCAAACACAAAACTGCTTGGAAGATGAAGTTACAGTCTTACTTGTGTGTTACTGGAAGTACTGTTGAATTAGTGCACTTCTGTTGTCCACATCTTCGTCCTCTGCCTTCTCTTCGTCACTGTCCACAGGCTCCACCGCTGCCACACGACCATCCCCAGGCTCCTCTTCCTTCAGAAAAGGCACCTGGCATCTCAAGGCCAGGTTGTGCAACATGCAACATGCAACATGCAACGATGATCTGGCACATCTTCTTGGGTGAGTAGTACAGGGATCCACCTGTCAGATGGAGGCACCAGAATCTGGCCTTCAGGAGGCCAAAGGTTCTCTCAATGATCCTCCTTGTTCGCCCATGTGCCTCATTGTAACGTTCCTCTGCCCTTGTCCTGGCATTCCTCACTGGGGTCAGTAGCCATGAGAGGTTGGGGTAACCAGAGTCACCTGCAAATATTTGAGAGATACCTGTTAACCACACACTCACCCTTAGGGCCAAATCCACACCCATATACCTGGGTGGGGACCATGGGCTCACCTATTAGCCACACCCTGTGCCTCTGGAGTTGAGACATCACATATGGGATGCTGCTGTTCCTCAAGATAAAGGCATCATGCACAGAGCCAGGATACTTGGCATTGACATGGGAGATGTACTGGTCCGCCAAACACACCATCTGCACATTCAGAGAGTGAAAGCTTTTCCTATTTCTGAACACTTGTTCATTTCTCCGGGGGGGGGGACAAAGGAAATATGTGCACCATCAATAGCACCAGTGATGTTGGGGATATGTCCCATTGCATAGAAGTCAGCCTTCACTGTAGCCAAATCCTCCACCGAGGGGAATACGATGTAGCTGCGCATGTGTTTCAGCAGGGCAGGCAACACTCTGGTCAGCACGTTTGAGAATATTGGCTGAGACATCCCTGATGCCATGGCCACTGTCGCTTGGAAGGAACCACTTGCCAGGAAATGGAACACTGACAGGACCTGCACTAGAGGGGGGCACCTGTGGGGTGGTGGATGGCTGAAATCAGGTCTGGCTCCAATTGTTCACACAGTTCTTGGATTGTGGCCCTATCAAGTCTGTAGGTCAGGATAATGTGCGTGTCCTCCATTGTCGCCATGTCCACGAGTGGTCTGTACACAGGGGGATGTCTCCATCTCCTATTTATCCTCAGCGGTTGAACTCTAGGGTGAAAAACTGTGAGCAGAAGGTCATATTCACACATATGTCAATATTAATATGCATTTCTTCCTTTACAGAAACATTATGTGAACTCGTGACTCAGTTGATGTGCCAATGTCTGGTGTGATGCAGTTAGGTGCCATGGCCTGTGCCCCCCTGAAATGGCGGCTGCCTGACCTGTGAGGAGAAACAAGTGGAAATGAGGTAATTCCGCTGGTGTTGTGCGCCGTTTCGGATGGCGACCGCCACGCAAGATCGCATTGGTTAACATTGGGCCCTTAGGGTTCCAGGCGCCAATGGCGATGTACGCCTGTGGTTACGGTACGCACCGCCGCAGACATGACTGCCATTTACTATCTGTGCACTCACTTGCTACATGACCTTCAACAGGAGAGGACCTACACTGCAAGTGCTGCTGTGACTTGTGTCTGGAAGCGACAATGGCTCTGGTGTCTGGGGAAAGGGCCCCTGCCTTCACTTCCAAGGAGTTGGAGAGACTAGTGGATGGGGTCCTAGCCCATTACACTTTACTCTATGGTCCTCCAGACAAACAGGTGAGTACACTGTGTGCATGATGCGTGGGCCATGAATGCATGGAGTGCTGTGTGTGTAATCCCCGTGTAGGGTCGGGCCTGAGGGGTCCTGGGCAGAGTGCTGCATGTATGGTGGTCAATGTATGTGTGTAAGGGGTGGGAGGGATATGGTGAGCCATGCGTATGACAGTCCCAACGGTATGACTAATCCCTTTTCTGCTTTATTTTTTCTGCAGGTCAGCGCCCATCAGAAAAAAGGTATTTGGCATGCCATCGCCAAGGAGGTGCGGACCCTGGGGGTCTTTATCAGGCGGAGCACCCACTGCCGCAAACAGTAGGAGGAACTGCGCCTCTGGGCAAGGAAGACGGCGGAGGCCCAGCTGGGGCTGGCCTCCCAATGAGGAAGGGGTGCCCGTCGTACCCTGACCTCCCTGATGTTCTTCATCCTGGCGTTGGCCTATCTGAAGTTGATCGGTGCTTGAAGGCATCACAGCAGCCACAAGGGGGTGAGTCCAGATTCATAATCATGACTTTGCGCGTGTTAAGGTTTTACCTGGGTGGGGGATGTTGGCTGTGGGTGCCCCTAGGCCAGGGCGCACATGGCAGGGTAGGTTCAATGATGGGCAAGCTCAGATGCACTACAACCCCAATAATGTTAGTGGGCATCTACTACTGGGCAGGGTCCTGTGGGTTTCAGGTGTGCAGCTAATGGCGTTAGACATTGTACCCCATGGGTTGGTGACTAGCATTGTAACTGTTAGTGCATGGCCTAGTGCATAGGGCTGTTCCCTGTGTATTGTGTACGCCAACGGTAGTGTTGTTGCTGGTATTGACCAAGTGTATCCTCTGTCTCCCCCCGCCTTTTTGTTTTGTCACCCTGTCCTTGTGTTCATTAGCAGCGTCTGACAGAGGAGCAGAGGCACCGGTGACAGAGGGAACTGCATCCCACATGGGCTTGGAGGCCGAATCCACCGACGGTGAGGGCACCAGTGGGACAGGGGGTGAGGGGAGCACCACAACGGAGACAGGAGGAGACACTACCGACAGCGACTCCTCCTCCGATGGAAGCTCCCTGGCGGTGGCAGACACCGCTGCGCCCACCCCAACAACAGGTACAGCCGCCCCCCCCCTACCAGAACCGCCCTCCCAGCAGCCCCTCAGCGTGTTTCCCATGCCCGCTCACCCAGGAGGATGGGCATCACCTTCACCCCAGGCACCTCAGACCCTGCCCCAGTCAGCCCTACTGCCCTCAGTGAGGAGGCTATGGACCCCCTGAGATCCCTCTCTGTTGAGCAGTCAACCATACTGAATGCCATCCAGGGTGTAGGAGTGCATTTGCAACAAACAAATGCATACATGGAGGGCATTCACTCTTGCGTGGCGGCCCAACAGAGAGCATTCCAGGCTCTGGCCACCACACTGATGGCAGCCATTGTCCCTGTCTCCAGCCTCCCCCTCCAACTTCCTCTACCCAGTCCTATCCCAAGCACACCTTCAGACAGCAATCACCCAAATCAACACACAGAAGTGGCTCAGGCAAACACAAGCACCACACTTCATCTCACAGGCACTCACACAAGCACCATCCCCATGCAGACACACCAACATCCACTGCCTTCACTGTGTCCCCCTCCTCCTCTTCGTCCTCCTCCCTCCCAGTAGTGTCTCCACTCACCCCTGTGTCCTCTCCCACTGTGTCTGTTCCCCCTCCTCCCAAAGTAAACAAACGCAAGCACACATACACCCAACAGCCATCCACCTCACAACAGCATCCAGCCCATGAACCTGCACCCAAACACAGCAGACTGACACTTCCTACAGCCACTCCCTCTTCCTCCACTCCCAAACCTTCACCGTCTTCCCGCCCTAGTGTCCCTAAGAAACTTTTACTTGCCAACATTGACCTCTTCCCTACACCTCCCTCCCCCGTCCTTCACCTCGGGCCAGGGTGGCCAGAACCCAGCCCAGCACCTCAGCCACCCAGTCCACGGCCACTGTGTTTTCTGCAGCTGTGAGAGGCTCCAAGGAGGCACCCGTCAGCCCAGCCAGTGTGCCAGCTCCACCTGCCAAGGCCAAGAAGGGTCCGCCACCTGGCAAGGGCAAGAAGAGGACACCAGCCAGCAAGGGGAAGGAGGCACAACCAGTCAGCAAGGTCAAGACAAAGACTCCAGCTGGCAGAAGCAAGGAGGCACCACCATCTGCCAAGGGCAGGAAGGGGCACAGAACACCAGCCATGGCACTTCATCCATCCGAGGCTGCAGGTGAAGGCCTTGAGGCTAACACCCCTGCAGCCAGCACCACCACCTGCACCACAGCCAGCACCGCCACCTGCACAGTGGCCAGCACCGCCACCTGCACCGCCGCCATCAGCACCACTGCCAGCAGCAGTAGCCCCAGTGGGCAGGCGTCCTAGGCTGCAGGTGATGATCTGGAGGCTACCACCACTGCCTGCCTGCAACACCACCTGCAGCGCAACTGGCATCCACTGAGCAGCCATCACAGCCGGACAGAAGTGTGTAGTGGTGACTACATGGGCTGCAGTGCACCCTGGACCCTGCAACACCTGTCAGTCTGACACACAGGTGAGAGACTGTGACCTTGTACCATCCAGAATGAAGCACACTAGGCACAAGGCCCCCTCCAGAACCAGAGGAAGAAGCCATCCCATCAGCCCCTCCTTGCCAGGATGGAGCACACTGGGCACAAAGCCCCCTCCAGAACCAGTGGAAGGAGCCATCTACTCAGCCCTTCCTTGCCAGGATGAAGCACACTGGGCACCAAGTCCCCTCCAGAACCAGTGGAGGGAGCCATCCACTCAGCCCCTCCTTGCAGGATGAAGCACACTGGGCACCATGCTCCCTCCAGAACCAGTGGAAAACTGGCACCCACTTTATAGACTGTGGCCTTGCACTCCCCAGGAGCAAACAGTGGGCAAACCTCCCACTTGAGAGACTGTGGCCTTGCACTCCCCAGGACCAAGCAGTGGGCAAACCTCCCACTTGAGAGACTGTGGCCTTGCACTCCCCAGGACCAAGCAGTGGGCATGGACCCCCCTCCAGGCCAATGGCATTATACCATCTTCCGGCTGAGATACCCCCCCATTCCCTGCCCTCCTGAGGTGCCTGTTTGTTTTCGACCTGATGCCCCTACAGTGTTCTCTCCGTATTGAGGCAGGAGTCAAGTGTGACCTTGGGCTATGTGTTTTGGGCCAGTGGGACACGGACATTTTGGAGTGGGCATTGTCCCTCCTTTTGTATATATTGTATATATTGTACATACTGTTTATTTCTTTATGAATATATTTCTCAAAATTTCTAATACTACACTCATTTTACTCCATTCCTTTTGTCCTTGCATTATTCCTGAGGGTTGCGGGGTGTATATGTAATGTTGTACCATGTGTTTGTGTGTATGGTGCTGGGG
The DNA here is from genome assembly GCF_031143425.1 of Pleurodeles waltl. Classification (NCBI taxonomy): domain Eukaryota; kingdom Metazoa; phylum Chordata; class Amphibia; order Caudata; family Salamandridae; genus Pleurodeles; species Pleurodeles waltl. Next base: position 1,216,104,128 of record NC_090437.1, on the reverse strand, counting down.
GTGAGGGTGGGGGTGTTACATGTGTGTGTCACTCTCTTCCCCCCGTGTGCAAGGTGCAGTACTCACCGTAGTCATCTTCGCCGGCGTTCATGCTCCTGGTGTATGAAAAGATACACCAACATGGGGAACACCTGCAGTTCAGGCTCCATGGCGTCCTGGTTCTTCCTTGAGTGTCAAGAGGTGAGTCATGTCTCTTCTGTGTTCTGTTTCTGCCGTGCTTTTGATGGGGTTGGTACCGCCCCGGAAAAGCTGGCGGATGGGCGTGTTGTAATGCAGTGGGCAGTACATTGTCTTCTGCCTGGCTGTTGGCGGTTATCGATGCGTGTTTTTTGCTACCGCTGTGGCGGTCGGAGTGTTAAAGTGGCTGTATGTGTTGGCGGTTTCCACCGTGGTCATGATTTAAATTGTTTTACCGCCGACCTGTTGGTGGTATTACCGCCATTCTATCACCGACATCCAGGGTTGTAATGAGGGCCTATGTGATGTTCTAATGGCAAAATGTGCCCTGAATGCCTCAGTCCATTCACTAGATTAGGAATGGGTACTAAAGTACATCCCTAAACTAGTCCACACATGCATTTTGCCCTGTATTGGCAGTGCAGACAGTGTGCTGATTCCTGGAAGGCCATGACATGTGGGTCAGTAGTTGGTCACATAGCAGAAACTGTACAATGCAATGTACATCTGTATAGGATGGAAACATATGTCCAAAGGAGTGTTCTGTGGTATAAGTACATACCACAGAACCCTCCTCATAAAGCGAGGTAAATCTGCATTTGTTATTCCACATGTCCACACATGGACAAGGAAGACATTTTATGTACCCACCATTCCAGCCCCTTGATTGCCACTCAAATGTAATGATGAAGTCTGTACTATGTTAATTGCCAGTGGGACTGAATGCAGTGAGTCAGTCTCACAGAGTATAAATGTGTTGGCCCATTCAGGCCTAAGGGATTTACCCTTCAGAAGCCACATAGGTAGTGTTTCATTGTGGCTCCCATCACAGTACATTTTGCTGGAGCATGTGCTACCTGATGTCAGTAAACATATTCATTGTAGGCCCTCAGCAGGGAAGTGGGTTAGTCTGCAGGTAAATATGTATGTCTGTAGTCATGTCCCTGTACTTGTTGGCCTGTGTGTTTCACACTTGTGAAGTGTTAACAAACTGAAAAGTTATAGCTTGGTGTTTGTGACATGTATGCGACTCACCTATTTGGGTAAAAACTTGTGATTGTAATCTCTTAATTTGTCTTTTGCATCCATGCAGGTTAACACCCATCAAAAGAAGGAGCTATGTAGAGTAATTGCCTGAAAGGTATGGACCCTGAAGCATCCACTCTCAAAAGAGGTGGGAGGATGTGAGACGCTGGGCCCAGAAGATTACTTTGAACCAGCTGGGGCTGTCCTCCCAACGTGGATGTCAGGCCATGACCCCTCTAATGGCCCGTATTCTGGTGGTGGCCTACCAAGACTGTGATTGGCGTTTGAGAACAGTACAGCAGCCACAAGGGCATATTCCTGCATGTCACATTGCCAAGTGAATGCGTTAGGTTCTGACAGCTCCACTGACAATTAGGGATGAGCCCTATGTGACAGTAGAGGAGTGATTGTTTGTGTAGACATGCCATGTGGTGCATACTGATGCACCTTGCTTATTGGCCCAGGGACCTAGGACACAACTGTGTACAATCCAAAACATTTTGCTTTCCAGGGACAACATATGGCTGCGTACATTGATCAATAAAGTACTATTTGTTTTTGTAGTGGGTGTAAATTATATGCAACAGACCACTATTCCTCAGTGTTACAGGCCAAAAGAAAGGTAGCGATGGGTCACTGTCCTCAGCCCTGTGTCTGGTGAAATGAGTATATTGGCATATGCCACCCAGAGGCTTCTTGTCTTCAGCGTGTGACAGGTGCTTGTCCCTCACTACTAGTGGGGTGTGGCTACAGATCAATACTTTCCCTTGGTAAGTGGGGAATGTCCAATGACATGATTTATGTGCCATCAGTGTTGACAACATCCCTTGTGTCTACATGTCAGCATGTGTCCCTTTCTCTCTTGGAAAACATTTGTAAGCTGCTGTGTCATGCATGGTCTACCTTTGTTGATGGGATAATTTCTGTATTCCCTCACATACATGTGTGTGCCAACCTGTGTGCAGAACAGGACATTTACAATGGGGCTACATGCAGGAGTGTGTCACCATTGATTACTGTCTGACACATTCCCTCCCCCGTCCTAGCATGTCATTTGGCATGTAAAACTGCAGTAGCAATGAGTGACAAGATGTGTATTACTAGATGTTTTAGCCACAATGTGCTTTTCCATGCCATTGATGAGGCATCATGTTCAACATCCAACAGACTAATGGTGCATACTGAATCAATCGCAATATGTCATTGTAAGGGGTGCCATACACTAGTGGTGATTTCCCAGGGACTTGCTTTTTGTGTTATGGATTTTAGGGACACATCTCCCTGACATTTTGCACATTATGTCTACAGTGTACATTTCCATGCCAAATGTGTGGCATATCTGAGCAACATTGGTACTACCTCCATGACTCCATTGGGGCAAATTGGGATTGGTGAAGTGTGCATTGTGGATATGTTTCCAGTGTGACATGAGTATTTCCATATCACCTTCTCCAGGCTACCATACTGTTGTCAGCAACATAGCATATTCTGGGAGCATCATTTCTTATTGTTGTATTATTGTGTATGTCACACATGTATGCCTGTATTACGGTTTATGTGAAGTAGTTGGCATTGGCCTACCGTTGTATGACAACAGGTAAAGGAGGTATGCTCAATGAGGCAAGGCATTGAAGGTGATATGGTCTCCTACTTGTTCAGTGGTAACTGTGATTGCATAACTTCAGCCATGCAATTGTAGCTGTCTGAAATCCTGGTTTCCTGTGGGCAACTGTTGACAGTTCAGATTGCATGCATGCATATGGTATGGTGCATGTGTGGGCCACTTAGGTGGAGTTTGACGCTGGGGTCTACTTGACATCATGCTAATGTTTGCTAATCACAGCTGTTGTCCAAGTGTGATCATGGACATGTGATGACCATATTTCCCTTTGTATTGCAGCATCAACCCAGAAAAACGAAGGAGGCAGGGCACAGCTGAGGGTTAGTGACTTTTTTTGGTAGGCCTGGGTGAAGTTTGTCGAGTTCTGCTAAGTGGAACTCCGTGAAGTGACCAAAAAACTCAGCCAAGCTATGCGGAGTTCCGCAAGTGGCAGAGTGCGCTAAGTCGCACCTTTCATGCTGATTTTTAGCGCCAGGTGTTTGCCCCGCGCTGTTGTCAGGATTAGGGTGACGTGTGGTTTAGGGCCCGCCCCCACCACTGTTTCTTGTATCTGCTGTACCTTTTTGGTGCCTTTAATTGTCCCCTAATGTTCAAAAACACGTCATCAGAATCAACGCCCATGTGGAAAGACTCATGTAGCTGTAGGGTCAGGACATTGGTGGACGCGATGTTCTCATCACTGTTATGTACTCTAATAAACTAAGTTTCATGAAGAAACTACAATTTCCAGCATCCCATGGGCGGCGGCCATCCTGGGGTGTGGCAAGTCTAGAAATGCCAGCCACACCCTGGCAAGCGTGCTCACTATTTTGAAGACTTCAGTTCTGACAGCTCCTTGGGTGTTTTCCAGGGCAGGAGCGGAGGAGTTTCTGTTCTGTGCGATCTGCTTTCATGCAGATACAAAGATAACGAGTAAGTCGTACTCGTAGCGGTAAGGTCAATTGCGGAGGGCTTTTCTTTTAGGAGTGTATCCAACTCATGGAATTCTGTCTGCAGTAACAGTAATTATAATTGTACACAATTGTACACAAGATTTATGCTCAACCAGTGAACATCGTAACAGCGGTTGATACTGTTGCAACTTTAGACATTGTTGCACTAAAGAGGAAAGATTTATGTTAACTATTGAACATCATAATAGCAGTTAATGCTGTTGTCGCTCTAGACATTGTTGTGCGCAAGGGTGAAGAGCTCAAATTACAGTGAGAGAAAATGTATGTTTGATAACTCTTTTGGAGAAAAGTATTTTTGATGGTGTAAAAACACTGTTATGCAAAAACTAGTGAGGCAATATTGTTAAGTTAACAGAATCTTGTGCCTGGTAACTCGTATTTATGGAAATCACAATTGATACGCAGTTACAATATAGAGTGAACAGTTATTGGTGCAACAAACGCTTTATGTCTGTCACCTTTTGTGTAGTGTGATATCATGTTTGCCTAGCTCAACCACATCATCCTGAATTAAGACATTGCAGTGATGCTCAGCACGTAAAGGTCTAGTCTTTGCTGATACAAAGACATATTCGTCCAGGAGTGAGATAATTGTTTTCTGGTAAATATATATATATGTATATATATATATATATATATATATATATATACATATATATATATATATATATATATATATATATATATATATATATATATATATATATATATATATATATATATATATATATTGTTTTAACCATTTTGTATTTCAGATCTCCATCCCTGCAGTCCCCTGTCCTAATTCACCTTCCCCTCACCTGGCGACTCCAAGACTCTGCGCTATAATAGCCTTCTGAGTTGGTGGTGCCAGGAGGTGGGCCTCTTGTTCAGCGGCATGCAGATCCCAAGGAAAAGGCATTGTGACAGCTGTAAAATCAGGTCGAACATCACCACGTGCAGCACAAAATGGCGCTGCTTCTTTTCATCCGCTTGAGTAGATTTGACTTGAGTGGCAGCTTCCTCAATGCTAACAGAGGTTTCTCAACCCAAGCGGTAGTGAGTATCAGTGACCACCCATGTTGAGAAATCTTACCAGGAGGTGGTCTGGAGTAAGATTTTCCTCACTCGCGGTTGCCAACTCAACGTTGGTGGACATAAATGCGGAAAAAACTCTAAGCGGAGCGCGGAGTGGGAAAATCTATGTAAGCGGAGTGGATTTCACAGCCCACCCCTAGCATCTGGCCCTGGGACCTCGGGTCAAGACATCAATGACACAGAGGGACCCACTGGCCTGGAGGGTGAGGGGTGCCACAGAGGATTCGGGATCAACATCCTCATCATAAGATTCTTCCTCCAGTGGCCACTCCCTAGTGGTGGTGGACCCATCGGGACATATTACAGTGCCATCATTGTCAGCCACACCCTGTTCTATGACCACCCTCCCTGTTTCTCCCCACCCATGCCCATGCCCGCTCACCCAAGAAGGTGGTTGTCTCCTTTGCTGCACCTAAACCCCAGCCCCTGTCACCCTTGCTGCCCTGAGTGAGGAGGCTATTGACCTCCTGAGGAGTATTTCTGTGAGTTAGACTGCCATTGTGAATGCCATCCAGGGGTTGGCATACCAACTTCAGCAGATCACTTCTTTCCTGGAAGGCATTCATAATGCCATATCTGGCCGAAAGAGATCTTTTCAGGCTCTGGCCTCCTCACTGAAGGCAGCCAATCAACCCCCCCCCCCCCCCCACCTTCCATCCCCCCTCCACCTCCCTCTTCCCAATCCAAATCCTCCATTCCCCCACCTATCCCAAGCAGACAAACAGATCTGCAAGTACCCACCTCAACACACAAAAGCAGCACACATAAACACAAACATCACACAACACACCGGCACGCAAGCACTCAACAGACAGCCACACAACACCAGCCACTACTTCCCTGAACACTACCACCATTCCCACATGCAACATCAAGCATACCCATAGGCACCACCTGACACACCCACCATACCCACAGACACTACCCCAACAGACACAGACATCCACCACATCCACTATACCTGCATACACCACCCCAACAGACACACACATCCAACACTACAAGCATGCAGACACCACTCTAACAGACACAAACCCACCACTCCAACATCCCCAGCACCTCCACCTCCCAGCCCTCCAAGACATGCAAATGCCCACATTCACACATACAACAGACACCACCCAAACATAAGCGTACCTCACACATGCACACACCCAAGACCTCCACACCAGACAACCACTCCATCAACCTCCAGATCCCCAACCCCTTCTGATGACAGTCCCTGTGTTCCTAAGGAAAGTTTTTTTATAGCTTGCCCTTACCCCTGTTAACTCCACTCCATCCCAAGCCCAATAGTCCATGACTCACATCCCAACTCATCCTTTCCACCTCCAAGTCCTCCCCTGTCATACCTGCCTCCCTGCACCCACCCATACACCTCCCCCTCCAAGAAGAAGTCCACACCTCCTAAGAAAGATTTCATCCCTCCCAAACCAACCCATCCCAAATCTGATCCCTCCCCAAGGATGATCCCTGAGGTGCCTGCCTGCCCACTTGATGCCCCTTCCTGTGGAGGTTCCCTGGCAGTAATGAGTAAAGTGTTGGCACTTTAAATTAAACAGTTGTTATTTTGGGTACACATTGGTCCCACCATTACCTTTCTACCTTTTTGTTGTTCCTGAGTAACATGTGTTGTCTGCCTACAGTTGTATGCGTTTCAGCCTCCTTGCTGATCCATTTGCTGATGTTTGCAAAATCTGACTTTGCTGGCAGTGCTTGTCAGGCCACTCACCTGGGGAACTTTTCCACAGAGATGATATTGGACCCTACTCTCTCCCAACACAAAGTTTGACCAAGGAAAGATAACCTCAAATAAGGTGGTGTCCTAGGAAGAAAGTGGGTCAGGACAAAATAATAAAAGAAACAAAGACTTGCACCCTCTGTGTAGTGTCTCGCTTGCTATCCTGTTTGGGAATGCCCCAAGTGTCTTCCTCTTTCGGTGTGTGCAGGAGAGTCAACTAAAGGGAAGGAAAACGCACTCTATATTAGCATTTGCATGCATTAAAATAGTTAGTTCAAATAACATTGGCACAATCAAAGTACCTATATTCAAAGATGCTTATAACAACACAGAAAATACGTACCCCTTTAGTTTTTGTGGGAAAGAAATTCCCACTCCTTTCATGAGCTTTGGATAACATTCCACAATGTTTTTCTGGCAGAATATTACGTCATATGCCCTTGTTATGTGACTGTTCTTTATTTTGAATTCTCTTTTTCTCTTTAAAAGTTTGCAAATTGTCTCTTGAACTCCAAGCAGATAGCTTGGGAGTCTTATGCCTGGATTATTTACAAGTCTTGAAGTCGTTTTATTTTTGTAGAATTGTTGTGGACTAGAAACAAAGAACAGTGCACTAACTTTGTTTTCTCTTCTTTTACTTTGCCCTTCCTTTCATTGCAGGTTACGCCCTCACATGTCGGAATGACCAACAGGCAAGTTCCTGAAGGGTTGCAGCCACAAATAGGATTCCCTGCCATCACTCATGGTAGGTATTTTCTGGAATACGAGGATCAGAAAAGTCTGTTGAGCTTCTCAGAGATGTATGCAGGGGTGCAGAAATTACCGGGTCAGGCTATGAAGCTTAGCTCAGGAAAAAAGAGGGTGCGATGATCCATATGAGTGTATACAATGACACATGTACTTAGTGCCTGTAGAGTGACCCCATATCATGTGGATGACAGCGCGATGATCTGTGGTTTACATAGGTAGGTGTGTGTATTTAAAGTTGATTGCATTCATGGCAGTGTGGATTTTGGGCTATTTTGATGATCACCAGCAGCAGAAGGACATGTGTGATGGACTCCATGGTGGCACTGGATGTGTTAGGACCCCAGCAGGTGAGTTGTTCCCTTTATAATCTCCATTTACGACTGCTGGGTCAGCCAATGGTTGGACAACCACAGTCACATTGGCGGTGGGCAACCTCATAATGTGTCCACTGTAAACACTGTTTCCGCCGGCCTATTTGTTCTGCCTCTTGCCCGCGGCAGTCTATGCTGCTTGGCAGTTCCTGCGGGACTGCGGCGGTCTGTGCTCCATAGGCCCACATGACTAGTAAGCCGATGGCGGTCGGACGCCACCACGGCAGTGCATGGACTGCCAAACTCGTAATGAGGCCCCAAGTCAGAAAGAAAACCTTTTCACCAGGATTAACTTGGTTCCTGTATCCAACCTGGCTCTATCGTGGTTAGCCTTAACTTTAGTCTTTGTCCCTAACTAGCGCTGCCAGATAACCACGGTTGGCCCTTAAACTTTTTAGGGCTATCTTTCACCTTAAATTTAAAAATTCATACCTCCGGTTCTACTGTTCGGAATTTTATGTTGTCACTTTATCACAGTTTGAGTACTGCATCAATAATTTGTTTATTGCATATTCTATTTTGCCTCGAGGTTAAGCCTGAGTGCTTTTGTGCCAAGCTACCAGAGTGTTAGTGACTTTTTTTTGGTTTACCCTCATAAGGATTGTGATTATTATTCGAAGTGAGTTCTTACTCCCCTCAACTAATATTCTCAATTTGTTGCAGCTACCAATGAACATGAGTCACAATTAGTGACCTATCTCATGAATAAAAATGAGGTAGATCGGATTGCAACCTACTCCGAATGGTGTTTTGCAAATCAACCTAGTAATACATAGTATATTGGATTCGCAAAACGTCCGTGGGAAATTTATGACCACTGTTTGCTAATCACATTTTTGTACTTCTGGCCAAAATGGTCCATTCTAGATATATGGCAACAATTCAATTAAAAAAATACCAAAATGGAGATTGGTCAATTTATCAACAGGTTATGGGAAAAAACTAAAAGACACAAATAAAAAATGGGACGAAAAGCCAAATGGTAACCAATAGCAATGGCATCAAACCTCTGAAAATGGCAAAGTCACTGCATGGAACTGTAAGGTGATATGGAGTCCAGGCCAGGCTGATGTGTGACAGACAACAGTCAGTTTAGATTAGGCCTTAGGGTCGATGGAAGATTTTCCTATTTTATTTAGGCAGCGCTAGCACGGGGACACCACCTGTTGAGATATACATTTGTCACATTTCCTTGGATGAGGGCTGAGTCTCTCCTTCTGGCTAAAAGTTGCAAGAGCTCTGCAGGCCCAGTGGGTCTTTTTGGACTATGGGCCTGATTTAGAGTTGGGTGGGGGGGTTACTTCATCAGAATGCTGACAGGTGGCCCGTCTGCCGAAATATAAATCCTATCGGAATTATATTTCAGCAGAAGGTGTATCTGGCACCGTTGTGACAGAGTAAACCCATTCGCCAAACTCTCAATCAGGCCCTATGTTTTATGTAAGCAGTAATTCTGGGATCATTCACCACCACTGAATTCCAGATATGAAATGATAGTTGATTGGACTTTTCTGTGTGCAGCTGCAACAAAACAGTTTGACTGATGCAGCATTATAAATCTTGGGTAAAATGTTTTTGACAGAAGGGATAAGTACACTGTTTTGCAATGGATTAATAGGATTGCTATTTTGACAGCTCCCGAGTCACTCTGGTGTCCAGGCACAAAATCAAAACAAGCACACAGCAGCAGGGACAGCAGTGGGAGTTGAAAAGACATTATTTTAACAGAACACAGAAGCCTGAGGCCAGATTGGCTGGTTTCAGGTTGTAGCAGAGGTCAATTATCCAAGGTGAAAAATACTAAGGGGGCACTATGCTCACATCTCCTCCTGCCCAAGCATGCCCCATTCGCGTTTTCTCTATCTATGCACAATCCATCTACAATGTAAGGGGCAGTGTGAGGTCTGTGTAATTCAAGGAAAGTAAAATGTCCGAAAACAACAACTATTGGTAATAAATATTGATTAAATCTAAGTTACATTGAAAAAGCACACATAATGAAAATTTTAAATATGTTGGACCCAATTCACAAAATCTAGTAAATATGCACTCTCAGAAGCACTCCTGTGAACGGGTGTAAATGAACGCTTTTCCTAATTTACAAACATTGTCAGAAAGCCTGAAAAGGTGTTGTGTTCTCCAGTTAGTTCAATGCCTTAGTAGAAAATTAACTCCTGTACATTTCATCAACAGTAACTTGTTAAACTTTGAAAACAAGTTCATAATTGAATGCGTTCTGAAATTGAGGCTAATATAATTCATCTTGAAATACTCACTTAATCAAAATAATGTTTGGTCTAATAAATAGTAAACATTTATTTAAATAAAAGATTTCATGATACTTTCAAAGTTGAAATGGCTCATGCTCAGACCAATGCATTTCAGAATAAATCTTACTTTAATGGTTCTGAATCACCAATTTATAGACAATATAGATTGTTCAAGGAGTGTAAACTCTGGACTCCAACTGTAACATCCACCGAGATTATTATCATAAATGCATTTGTTGCCATACACTTAGGCCCTCATTCTGACCTTGGCGGTCTTTTCGCAAGACCGCTGAGTTACCGCCGCGGTGAAGACCGCCGACCGCGGCGGTGTGCCGCTGTGCGCATTCTGACCGCTGGGAGCGTTCCGCCGGAAAACCGCCAGCAGCCACACTGGCGGTCGGCGGGAAAGTGGAGACTGGTCAACCTCCACCGCCACGCCAGCAGAACACCGCCCACAGAATTACGACCCACATTTCTGTGTGGCGGTCTTCTGTTGGCGGTCTTCTGTTGGCGGTCACGTCCCTATGGCTCCCGTCGCCTCCCGGAGGACCAACGCACAAGGTAAGTTGATCGTCCGTGAGGGGAGGGGGTGGGGGGGTGTTGTGTGATGTGGGCGTGCATGGGGGTGTGCGTGTGAGTGTGTAGAGGGGTGCTGCTGTGTCTATGGGTAATGTGTGCTGTTCGGCAGGTGCGCATGTCGGCATGTATGTGTGCGGGTATGTGTCCCCGTTGTGTATGTGTGTGTAGGGGGTGTGTATATGTGCATGTTGGGGGTGTGTGCATGTCGGGGTACATGTATGTACATGTCGGGGTGGGGGTGGGGAGGGGGTTCGTACCACCTCTGGGGGGTGGCAGGGGGGTGGAGGGTGTGGGGGGAGGACTCGGGTGGGTAGTGGGGGGTGGGGGAGACCCCTATCAGTGCCAGGGAAGGAATTCCCTGGCCCCGATAGTGCTTACCGCCATGGTTCGCACGGCGGTTCCCGCCCGCAAGAAACCGCGGCGGTAGGCAGGGTCATAATACCCTTGGCGGTCTTGGGACGACCGCGGGGCCGGAGTGCGCAAACTCCAGCCCCGCGGTCATGACCGCCGCGGCGGTCGGAGTGGAGAAGTAGCGGTCGGTCGCGGCGGGGACCGCCGCGGTCAGAATGCCATTTTTAATACCGCCGGTCTGTTCGCGGTCCGACCGCCGTCTCTCCGCCGACCGCCAGGGTCAGAATGAGGGCCTTAATCTCTGTGCTATTCCTTATGTAAGAGAATTATTTCAGATGGACCCATTTAACGACTATTCCTTTATTTGCTCTGAAATTGAGCCTTACTTGCATTTCACATTTCTGTAAAAATCATAACTACATTGTACGAAGCCTTTGGTGCAATTGCTTTTTATGGATTTCTTGTTTAAATTAGTATTTATCCTTAGTCACCTCATTCTGCTGACCAACTGGTCAACCTATTTTAACTGAAAAGCCTATGTTACTTTTATTCCAGAGTTACTCCAATTAAAAATTCACACAATCTATTATACAAGTCTTTGTGGAATCAACAATCACGGGGAACATAATACATTTTTATATCCATTCATGTCATCAGAATCAAGTGATTGAACTCAGCTCTTTGCATTTCTCTCTCTCTCTCCTCACCTGTAAACGCAGTATTATCTTTTCCCTTTGAATCATCAGTATTTCAGTCGTGGTGTATACCTCACTCAAATACACAGACATAAATTGCAAATTACAGTTGGCAAATATGTGGTCATCACTCTGTGCTCTCTGCAGAGAGGCCAGGGGTTAGATGGACATGTAATCTTAACACATTTCTGACTGAAAATGCCTTTAACCTCAACTCTGGATCTGTCAATCGTGATACATCAGGAACATTTACCCACAACTAAAACTCACTGCCACACCATAAGGCGACTCACTCCACAGTATAAGAGACATCTTACATGACATAAGGAACTACAGAAACGCATCTAGAAAATGCAAATACTCTTTGGGAATGTAAAATGAATTAAAACATGAAATGAAAACAGGGACTGCATAGCTCATTTGGATTCTCAAGGGTTTTAACAGTCATTGTTCATAAATCGATCCAAATTTGTTTTGGCTATAAAATTAAGTGCATGAATATTAAGCAGGCAAAGCCCTTTTCAAACTCAGTTTTTAATTACTGCCAAGTCTGAGACTAAGCAAAACCTGCCCCACTTGATTTTTTTTTAACTATTAAGCAGTTTCTAAGATTAGATTAGTTATCACACAGTGGTCTCTCAAAATGCTGATTCTCTTTTGTAGGCAACATGTGAGGGTCACTCTGCACATGAAATGTAAGTTGGGGTCACCTAGGTCAGGCGGAGGTGCTGAGAGAGAGTGCCGCGCAGCCCTGTCAGCTATGAAACCAGTCTCCAATGTAGGGCCCCGTGGAGAGCAGACGTAGTTTAGTCTCTCCACAGAAGCATTCGGGCCAGAAAGAGTTGACCAGGATAAGGAGTGGTTAAGGGATAAGCTGGGGCGGGCCGAAGGGTGGTGTGTATAGGGAGGAGCTAGGGGTGGGATCGGCCTCTCCTGTGCCAGTCCATCGTGCTGCACTGAGGTTGGCCGTTCTGGGAGGACGAGGAGGTTAGGGAGTGCCTTGCAGGTGGGTGAAAAATAATTTGAGGGGGAATGTGTGTATAGCTATGGCCACAGGCCACGATGCAGTCGCTGTTTGGGCTGTGCTTTACATTATAGGCGAAGCCGGCCGCGCGGACCTACTCAGGCCTGGGTGGGCATAGTGCGCACCACGCGCACAGCAGCTCACAGCAGCACACAGAGTGGCAGCAGCGGTCGCCTCTTACCAAATGCCGACGAAAGGGGCTAAAAGGAAGGCAAGGGAGATCCGTCCCCCTATCCACAGTGCGTTGTTAGCGATACCAGGGGAACCCGGAGGCAATGTCGGGAGGACGGGGATGGAGCCTCAAATAGAGGGGCAGTCTGAGGGTAGCTGGAGGCCCATTGTGCTGCGCTTGGGTAGCACAGGGCAGTACACATGTCAGGGGACACTGGGGGGCTGATCCAGCCCCTGGATCTTTCTGTGGCTGGAGGGAAAGCCATGGTAAAGGGGACAGGCAAGGCCCTTGGGCTGAGTAGGAACAAAGAAAAGGGCACAAAGGAGCAGGCACAAGTGGCTGGGCTCCCGGGGGGCTATTTGGTAGAATGGGAGGGGGCCAGAAAAGGGAGGGCTGCTGGGGAAGAGGCATGCAATGTTTTCACTTGCCAGCCCGGCAGAACAGTGAAGATCTACCAGGGGCAGAGGGGGGCAGGGCGCTCCTGGGCCAAAGGGCGCCTACTCCAATTAAGTTGGATATGTTACTGCCCTGGTTGCGCATGCACCTGGATGCCGTCATGGCACGCAAATTGGAATGGGGTTTCAAAGAAGGGATTCATGTGGGATACCAAGGGCCACGAGCAAAAAGATTGGCTGACAACTTGCGGTCTGCAAAAGAGATGCCTGATGTGGTAGCTACAAAATTAAGTAAAGAGGTGGCAAAGGGCAGAATTGTGGACCCCTTTTACGAGTGCTTATGGAAGACCTGATGATTTCACCCTTGGATGTGGTGCCAGAAAAGAAAAAAGGGGAGTTCCGACTTATACATCATTTGTCATGGCTGGAGGGGACATCAGTGAATGACTTAATCGCTCAGAGGATACGCAGTGGTGTACTCATCGGTGGATGATGCCATTCGGCTCACCCAGGTGTGTGGCAGGGGAGCAGAGTTGGCTGAGTGTGACATCAAGGTGGCTTTTCGGCTGTTACCCATCCAGCCTGAGGATTTCTCTTTGCTGGGGATGCAACTGGGTGGGGCCATATATGTAGACAAAGTGCTACCAATGGGATGCGGGATTTCCTTGGGCATTGTTTGAAGCATTTAATACATTCCTACAGTGAGTTTTCATTCAGGTGAACGTGCATCAGACGGTGGCTCACTACTTAGATGATTTCCTTTTTGTGGGTAAGCCAAGTTCTGGGTTGTGTGGTAGGGCCTTGCAGTGTTTTGAACGACTGGCACTGGAGTTAGGGGTACCTCTGGCGCCAGAGAAAATGGAGGGCCCAAGCTGTTTGCTGACATTTTTTGGCATCAAGCTCGACACAGTGGCTCTTACAGTGTGACTGCTGGCAGAAAAGGTTGAGGAAAAGTTCAATTTTTTGCGACAGATCAGGCTGCGACAAAAGATCAAACTGCGCATGGCACAACAACTGCTGGGTTTCCTCACTTTTGCATGCAGAGTGGTCCGGGGAGGTAGGACGTTCTGCAGGTGCATGGGACTGGTGATGTCAGGTGTATCCCTCCCTCACAACAGGATTTGGCTGACAGTGGGTTTGAGAGAGGACATCAGGGTATGGGAACTTTTCTTGACACAATTCAATGGGGTTTCCATGGCACCACAGGAGGAGGACACTGTGTAGCAGGTGCAGATTTTCTCGGATGTGGCAGGAGCCTCTGGCTTTGGCCTGTTTTGGGATGGGTGGTGGTGCGCAGAGGCGTGGCCTGAGCAATGGTTGAAGCAGGGCAGGAGCATTGCTTTCCTGGAATTCTTTCCACTGCTAGTGGCATTGTCAGTGTGGAGGGGTGAACTGGCCAACAGAACAGTATTGTTTCACATGGATAATCTGACAGTAGTTGAATTGGTGAATAGACAGAGGGCAAGGGATCTCAGGGTATTGTGGCTGCTGAGGACGTTTATGCTGCAATGCTTAACTTTAAACATAATATTTAAGGCTGCATATATTCCAGGGGCTAACAATTCTATTGTGGATTCCCTGCCTCATTCACAGAAGCAACATTTCCACAACTTGGCACCAGGCGCAGAGAAGCACAAGACAGCGGTCCCGGCAGACATTTGGGATGGGAGCGTGATGGTTGTGAGACTTGTCGAGATGTCACTAGCGGAATCCACTGGAAGAGTTATTGCGTACCTTGGTTGGAATTTCAGGTTTTCATAGGTTTTGTAGGGCAATTTTGGTTATAGGAGAGGGGAGTGCTTGAGTCATGAGTGTTATGTTTTGTACTGTTCCCGATTGGAAAAGGTTTGTTGCAGCCACGATTGGGGGCAAATTGGCAGGAGTGTCTTTTTATGGGAAGTTGCTTTTTGGTCGGGATCCGACGGAGGACGACATCTTGGGTAAGATGCTGAAAGGTTGGGGGGGGAAAAAAAGATCGGGGCCAGGTAGTGCAGTGAGGAAAGCCACTAAGTTTCATTTGCTTCTGGAGTTGCTGCACGTACTGCTGGTTTGTTGTGCGGATGCACATGAGGTGGCCCTTTTTTGCTTGTGGATGGTATGAATGTTTTTTAGAGCTTTCCGGGTGTCTGAATTGTTAGGTAAAGGGAAATCTTGTGGCGTGAAAAAGGGCAAGGTATGCTGGCAGGGCGAGCATTTGGGCATTTGGCTGAGAAGGTTTAAAATGGGTCAATTGGGTCGGGGAAAGTGGGTGTGGATGAGCAAAGGGGGCAATGCAGAAGCATGTCCAGTGTTGGAATGGGACAGTTTCAGGAAGGAGGGAGTGACAAAAAAGGGGAGTATTTTTTGTCACGGGAATGGCGAGAAATGTACCGTATTCCAGTTGTTGTCAGCTTTGAGAACGGCCTTGAGGTGGATTGGCCAGCAGGTGGGTAATTTTGGTACCCAATGATTCAGGATTGGGGCGGCAACAGCGGCAGCTTGTTTGGGTTGGGACTGGGCTTAGATCAGGTGTATTGGGAGGTGGCGGTCAAAATGCTGTAAGCGATATGTGAGGGCCTGAGTATGGGTTTTTCCAAGGTAAAGGACAGGTGAGCAAAGGGGGTGTTTAGGGACAAGGACTAGGAGAAACAGGAGGAAGGAAGTTGTCACATACTGAAATTTGTGTTTTCTTACAGGTTGCATGAGTGGCCCAGAGAAAGAGAAAGTGGTCACATGGCTGGTCCGGCATCAATTTATGCACTGGGCAGCAAAATACAAAGAAAAACAAGTTTATTGACATTCTCTAGGAATGCCAAGTAGCCGTCACAAGGTGTTGTGGTGGTGAAAGAGCAGAATGAGGTGGGGCGATTTGCTTCCTTTTCTAACATCTATGATACCGATGTGGGAATGTCCAGATATATTGGTATTGCATCTGGGGAAAATTGATCTGGTTCAGCTATCTGGGCTCACCCTACTGCAACACATGCAGCGGGATCTGGCATTGCTAAGGCAAAACATGCATGGAACCTGCCTGGTATGGGCAGAATTTGTGCCCAGGAGGAAATGGAAAGGGGCAATGAAACATGGGCTAATGAGAGGGCTCTGAGGGAGCTTAATCAGGCTATGAGGGGTTTTGTTGGGCACATGACATTAAGGTGCTGACGCACAAAGGGATTATAGAAGAGGAAGCAGTGTTTTTCAGGGATGATGGAGTGCAGTTATCGGAGATGGGGAATGAGCATTCCATTTCGGAGCTGCGTTTCTTGTTGACAAGTTTGTGGGGTGAGATGTTAGAGTGGAGTCAGCCTGGTTAAGGGACGTGCAGTGTTGCAGTGGGTTCGCCGGTGGGGCAGCAATACATCCAAGGGGTTTGTGCTGGGTGGCAGAAGATGGAGGAGGATGGAGAGTCAGATGCGGGCCTGGCCACACTTCCAGGGGGGAAAAAGAAGCAGGTGAAGCATGACAGAGTGGGAGATGCCTGATTCAGGTAGGAGATGAAAGGAAGAGGGGGATGTGTGGGGGAATGGAAGTGGAGGCTGGGTGAACGGAAGCAAAATTGGGGGAATGAAGTAAGAATGAAAGATGGGAGGTGAGGCTGAAGAGCTGGTGATTTAAAGTTCACAGTTATGTTGATGTTATATTATAATAAGCAGTCCTGTCCACTAGTCGAATGAGTGTTGATGTCCATGACCCGAAAGTGTATTACCTGCTGGAAGGAAAGTTTTCCACTGGGCAAGTCAAGTTCTGCTAACCAGAAAATCTGCCATTTTGTGCCCCACCTATGAACCCCGGCCCGGGCCACCTCAAGGAAGTCTTGTGGTATGAATTGGGATGCATTTTATTTTTATGCATTTTATTTTTTAAATGCAAACAATTTATTTTAAAAATGAGTCACCTAGTGCTGTCACCTGGAGTGCTGCTTTCACAAAAGAAATTCTTGCATTTCAAATGTAAAATGAAAACAATTATCATGATCTTTCCAGGGGGCACGTCGTTTTCTGTACAGTAGGCATGTGCCATATAATTAAAAAACAAAACATTCAGTGGCTGGTTGACCTAGGTTGCTTGTTGGCATCAAAGGAAGGAGTGGGGCAGTGCCAAGGTGTAGTGGTATGCTATGATAAAATCATAACTTTCCTCAATAATAACCATTGTTTATACAAAGATTTGTGCAGTCCTGCCATGATCAATTTTTTTTTTACAGTGAAAAGCAAATTTTTAGAAACACAATGAGGGGCGCAGTTAGGTTCGGGAGGCAGCGATAGTCTTGAAATCATCTAAAACATGTTTCAGGTTCAAGCACCTTCTTTAAGATTCTACAAAATGTGTAGTCTTCGCAGAGAGGGCATTAGGCAGGTAAGCAGCTTAAAGGCAATATAGGTGCCAAGCTTGTTCCAACACTATAGGTGGCAAGCTAGTTACAACAGGTGGGATCTAGCTTGGCTCCAAGAGCCAAAGCATGGGCGTAGACATCAAAAAATGTAGAGTCACAGTAAAAGTCTTGTAAAAATCGGATCAAGATCTTTCAATTTGAAAGTACGTTGCTTATTGAAAGCTTGTTTTTTAGTGTAATGTACTGGATTGTATCACTTCTCTGACATCTGTTAAAACTCATAGCTTTAATACATGAACTTTCCCCCAGCTCAATTGGTGCGGCAGGTGTAGTGGCACCATGTCCAAAAGGCGTTAGGGACCCACTGAACCCTGAAAATTGCTCTATTTCACAATTCAAACAGCGGCCAAGGGGGACACTTCCTTCCTTGCACTTGGACCCATTAAACACTGGCTACGCCACTGAGCCCGATACCCTCATGTCTGTGCCATAAGTAAGTTCAGAGGCAGACAGGTTGTCATGTTCATGATACATATGCCTTCTGTTTTTGTTAGACTTACAGCAACATTCTTCTCTGTTAAACTGACACATATTAGGTTTTTATGTGGCACCAACCCTTAACTAAATTGAAGGAGGAGTTTTTATTCTGTTGCACGATTGCTCAAAATCATTGCAAGTCATATTTTCATTGCACATTAAAAAGTAGAAACACACACCAAAAGAAAAATACTTTGATTAAAATATATCATAGCAGCTGTGAGAACTAAAAAAACAAGTCATAAAACTTGCTGCAAAAGAAAGTAAAAAACATAGCTGCGCATACCATACAAACGTTCAGTTAGCAGTCAATATGGTTATATTGACATCCATATTGAACCCAATTCCAGTTTGTGTATCACAAATGCATACCCCCACTTTATATCAAACTCGAATAACAAGCGAACCATGGGGGTTAAGGCGTAAGCAGTGCAGTCTCAATCCATTGAAAATAAAAGTGAATGAGCCCCTTGCACCTCACATCAATGATAAGTAGGATTAAGGGTGCCCAAAGAGTGCTGTGGATGATATCTTCATCAACAGAATAGAAGGGTACAAGGTAGCCATCTGGCCAAAGGACAAAATTATTCAGTACTAATCAATAGGTTAGAGCAGTGGTTCCCAACCTGTGGTCCGGGGACCCCTGGGGGTCCGCGAAGCCTTCTCAGGGGGTCCGCGAGAGCCTAGAAAATTAAAAAATATTAACAAATATTGACAAATTAGGTCACCAGCTTCCAGTAATGACTCAGGCGGGGGTCCCTGGATTCCCATGATGATTCGGTGGGGGTCCCTGGGTTCCATTAATGTTAAAGTGGGGGTCCACAGAAACCAAAAGGTTGGGAACCACTGGGTTAGAGAGATACAGTCACGTCTGGGTATTAAAAAGAGCAAGCTATGTTGTGCAAATACTCGTTAAAGTGCAAACTGAAAGTGCTAGGGGAAAGACCCTCAAAAGTGTAAAAGTGCAAAAGCAATTCAATACTTTTCTCGACATAGTCAAAAGTGAAATTGTTGGCCTCCGTTTACCGGAACAAGGATACAACAGCAATATGCTGTACGGACAAGCGTACCAGCCACTCAAGGGATGAAAAGTGTAAGTACAATTCACAACCAACACCATGATACTCTAAAGTGCAGGCATTGCCCTCCAGCACTGAATTCATGATGTTACATTATTCAGCAACACGGAAGCAGCCTTCAACAACTTTACAAATCTTGCTGTTATTTGGCTCAAATCCCATTTCAAACATTCTACAACTGCAGCAAAGCAGGCCCTATTCTTCAATTGTCTGAAGATGGGTAGGAGCCACTATCGTCTAAGAGAGGACAGAAAGGGGCATACGCATAGGATGTGTGAGAGTGATGCCTGTGCGAAAACATGGACTCTGCATGAAATATCTTCAACGCCGATTAAACAACCATACGTGTATACTTTAAGAGGGATTAAACCAAGTTGCAGGTAAAAGTTGTAACTTGATGTTAAGACCAATTGGGAGTGAAAAATACACCAGGAGAGGTATTGGTTGATATAGGACAGATGTTAAATGAGCAATTATTTTTGTGTGGATGATTTGTAAATCCTCTGGGCTGACAGTAACCTGGCTTGTTTCAACAGCAGCTTTGAAAGACTTTTCTCTGGCAGAGTGGGCTGCATAAGATCTTTGTTGACGAGTTGGTTCATGGCCACATGATAGAACCTGTGAAGTTCTGATTGCCTGTCTTGATCTATGTCCTACAATATCTATTTTAGAGACCCCAGCTCGGTTGTAGATAGCTTAGCACGCAAGCCAGTAGCTTAAAGAGATACTTGTAACATTGACATTGGGCCACGTCCAGCCAACCTGTTATGAAACTTTGAGAAACAAATGGTCTGTATGCAAGCATGGGCAATTAATTTGCATTAAATGATTTTACAGATTGCTGAAAGGCCTGAAACGTTCTTGAGAATACACTAAAAGGCAAAAGAGATGGCATTACCTGTTGTTGCCAGGGCCTCAATATGTGAGGTTAGGAGGTCCCGGTCATTTAAGCAGACTCCCAAGTATTTTATGTGAGACACTGGTTCCACTTTCTGGCCATTTACAAGCCAAGCTCAATGTTTGATGTTCCTTTTACCAAAAATTAAAATGTTGGTTTTCATTATGTTAATGCTGAGCTTGTTGATCTTGCATCAATTGGCCAGGCAGGTTAAAGCTCTTTGGAGACTAATTGCTGTTTGGTTGAGTAGTATTGTGACATCAGTGTATTGTAGTAAGTGAACCCTAGAAGTTTAGGTGGAAAATAATTTACAGTGCTAATGTGGTCATTTTTGTTCACTAGCTATAAATTGAAGAGTAAGAGGGCCAGATTACACCTCTATTTAAGGCACCTGTTAATATAAATATTTGATGACAAAGACCACTGGCTAGAGATTCTTACTTTGGCCCATGTGTTCGAGTAAAGACTAATAGCTAGCAGAAAACATGGAGGAATGCCCCTTGCTTATAGTTTAGCCCACAGAAAGCTTCTACTAATTACACCAAAAGCTGTAGCAAAGTCAATGAATGCAGTGTAAAGTTGGCCAGCCTCCTATTTCATCACTTGATTGATCAGGACCAATATGCATAGCAGATTAACCTCTGTGCCATGGCCCTTTTGGAATCCAGTCTGCAGAGCTGGGATGATTGAATTGTCTTGTGGTCATGCCTCCAGTTCATTGTGCAGGATTTGTGCATAGCATTTCTCCTCCACATCAATGGGTTGAAATATTTATGGCTTGTCCAGAGAGCCCTTCTTGTGAACTGGGACTAGGAGAGAGCCCCGTTAGCTCTCCAGCACCAGGTTATTTGATAGGCAGGTGTTAAACCGGGGGGGTCAGACATGTAGACTATTCTTCTTTTGCTGCCTTAAATATGCTCATCAGGAGACATTTGAGCCAGGGGCTCCTGACGAATCGATCGTCACCCAGGTGTTCAGAACCATCTCCTCAGTGATTGGGTTCAATGATTAATCTGAGAACCCATTTATCTTGTGGGATGGCAGTGGGTCCACATGTGGACAAGTGGGATCGACATACAGGGAGTAAATGTATGTCGACCAAATAGCAGTAGACATGTTTGACAATTCCTTTTTTTCAGTTCTCAGACAAGTTGTAAACCATAAGCTAGAATTACTCTGAGTCTCTAGCTTTTTTTGCAAACTAGACCACCTTCCGTTGGTTATCCAGCTCTCACTGTTTTTTCTCATAGAGGCATAGTCTGTAGTTTTAACATAATGTTTTAATCGTTTCTTTCCCAGCACTATTTTTTGCATCATGGTGTGCTGCCCCTGTGCTTCTGTTGAGATGCCTTTTCAAGGATAACAGTTCCCGACTGTTAGTAAAGCCTAGGCAACAGCTACATGGAGCATGCATAGCAGGCCATTAGTGAAATCTGACCATGTTTCTATTAAAAGTGGAAGCACTTTTGCTAGGGCCAGCAGATATGCTTGTACTATCTTTGTCATCAAAGGTTCTAATTTGAGATCCCATCTTATCATCTTGACTAGTTCCAAATCTGCTTGGTAGCCTATCAGGATTTCCTTGCATTAAGGGGTGGCCTCCAGGCGAACAGATAATGATAATATGGTGGGGTCACTTATTAGAGTGTGGTCGATTTTAAATTCTGAGGTCTGGTGAAAGTCTTCATCATCCACAGATAATCTTTGTTGCCAATCTTTATTATGATGTATGCATATAGGCAGAGCCCCAATCTGTAGTGCTCATGCCATTCAAGGAATGCAGCCCCAATGTATGGCGGGTGGAGGACAGTTTGATATTAAGCTTTGAGCATCTGGTGGAGGAGGAAGCTTTTAATGAAAGGATGTTCAATAATTTGCCTTCAACGTCCAGCCACTCCTGCTCATTCATTGGCATTAGCAGATTGGTATTGAAGTCATCAGCTATTAGCCATGTGGAGCTTAAGTGATCCGGTGTTAGATGGTTCAAGGTGTCAAAAAGATATTGTATTGTGTTCCTCTTTTTATCCAAGCAAGGGAGGGGGAGTGTGTGTGTGTTTGTGTGTATACAAGCACCAAGGAATTTTATTGAGGAGTTAAACTAACAAGTTTGAGTGTAATGACTGCTTCTTTTAATTCAGCCAAGATGGAAGTAGTAAAGCCCAAGAAATTGTGCAATTATAATGAAACGTCACCAGAGGGTGGCCTCTCATGGTTGAACTTAATGCTGGGGAATAGTACACCAAAACCATTTCCTCCTCATTAGTGCATACCACCTGGAGACTTGAGCACATCACAAAGTAGCCCCCATGTTAGGGGCCTCCTCCTTGGCTGGGTCAGACCAATCTCTCTAGCTCACCCCTCTAACATCCGTTACCCCAGCTCCCCTGCTAATGGGATGGTACCCTAGCAATCCCCACTAGTTTACCTGCAATGGTAAGCCTGGATTATCCTTCCTCAATCACCGACAACTAGAACTGCACCACATTTTCTGTCTGCTCCCAGACATCCCCCTCCAATGTGCACCACTATTCAGAAATTCTACCCAAGCCTGTCTATATGCCGGTCTTGTTGTCACAGCAAGTGACTCTACCACCAGCTATAGCATTCTCTATCATCTACTGTCCGATACTCCTGCAGCATCCTGCTCCTGACCATTTCCGTCTCCATGGCAGCCCATGGAATCGCTCCCACTGTGAATGATACAAAGCATCTGCAATGTCATGGTCCACTCCTGGTACCTGTTATGCCCTGAACATTATGTCAAATTCCAGACACTTCAACACAGAACCTGTAATAATGCTAAAACCTGAGCATCCCTCGCTGTCTGTTCACTATGTGAACCACTGCCATGTAGTCAGTACAAAGGAGAAACCTCTTATGTGCCAAATGCTCTCCTTATAAGCACACAGCTACACAAAGGGAAAAAAATAATAAGAAGGCTATACTCCTTCTTCCATGCTGGGGAAAAATGGGAAGCAGGCCAGCAAGCACTTGGGAGTGACTCAGGGCTGAATCCTTAGTTTTTGCAGCAGGGCAGAGGTCATCAGACAGCAAGGCAGCTCAGTCAGGCAGGTCAACAGTTCCCAGGAACAGCCAGCCACAGCAAGATTGCACTCCTTTAGTACAGCAGCCTTAACTCCAGCTTAGTTTCTTCCAGATCCAATAGTGTACTGATTTCAGGGGGTCAGAACCCCAGTACTTATACCCCAAAGTGCTTTTGATGTGGTGGATGACTTCAAAGGATCTCTCTGAAGTGCACAGGTGCCCCTTTCAGTCCAGCCCTGGTTCCAGTGGGGTGTAATTAGTCGTTTGTGCAGGGATCAGGTCACTACCCTTTGAAGTGCAAGTGTGAGCCCTTCCCATCCTCCCTGCCCAGGAAGACCCATCAGTATGTAGATGAATGCAGTTCAGTGTCCTGTGTCTGGAGGGAAATCACAAATTTAGCTGTCACCCAGCTCAGACCAGACACATATTGGAGACAGACTGTCAGGTACTTAGGGGAGTGAGAGCAGAGAAATGCTCACTTTCTAAAAGTGGCATTTCTAAAATAGTAATTATAACACTGACTTTGCCAGTCAGGAGGATTTATCATTGTCATTCCAGTGATATGAAACATGATGCAGCTACTCCTTTCTGATCAGGAATTACAGCTTAAAAGTATATTAAAGTATATTTAAGAATTTCCAATGCTGGCCTATGAGAAGAGCAGGCCTCAAAGTAATGCAAAACAACTTTGATATTTTTTCATTACCAGAGCATGTAAAATTTAAACGTACATATCCTGCCTTTTAATTATATTGTCACATACCAGTTGGTTTAACCCCACCTCTGACTGCAACCAACCACTATCTACCTCTGTGCCCTCACCTGTCAGCCCCTGATACCACGCACCCTGTGCTCCTGGGATGCCAAACTGCTGCTCCAGCTTATACATGCTGTCTACCAGTCGACTCAAGCTGGAATATACCTTTCAGCATTTCACCCTTAACACTAAGTCCTCCACCCCATTGCTCCATTCCACACCTGCAGTCACAATAGCTGCAACTTGAGGCCTGTTAGTCTCCCATGTCTGCAGCACCAACTGCGTCCGTGCCCTCACTGGCCCCTGCTCCAAAAAGCCCCCCAATCCAAGGTAACTGGGGCCGAAGTGCACACATCTCTCGAATTCCTGGAGGTGCATCCTATGTCCTGTCCTCTGCCATATTGTATTCCTGTCACATGGTCCTCTTCCTTATCCACCTGCCAAAAGCCGTCTCCCTCCTCCTTGCTTTTGTTCCCCCAATAAGTGTCTGCCACTTCCATCAGCATCTCTTCCTCCCTCACTGAACTCATTGCCCTCTTGTAGGCAGACACTACAAGATGGCCTGATAAAGTACCCCTCATCCCTCTCCCCTTTTTAAGTGATCCTCATGCTTTGTGGGCAGCTCTATCCACCCCACTCACCTCATATGCCATTTTTATATGGCTCATATCCCAATGTGCCATTGACACTGGAACTGCGACCCTTCTAAACTCTTCCCTCATATCATCCTCAGGAGCCGGCCCACTGCTCTCTTCTCAACTTGGGCCTTCAACCACATCTCGCTTCTTAACGGCTGTGCAGCTCACCTGGTCCCTGCTGCTTCATCCCCTTCTTCCCACCTGATATGCCACTTTAAAGCTTTGCATGCCACGGGCCGCACAATCTCAAGACCCGCAGCGAGGCCCACCACACACGTGCTCCTGGGTCTGCTTTTCTGCTCCTAGGGTAGCCCCTTTCCCTTACTGTCATCATTCTGACTGCGGGGGTTTGACACAGTGGCAAGCAAGGCATGACCACCGCTGCAACCACCCCGAGGCTCTGCTCATTGGGTGGCCTAAGCTGTCACTGCTCTGGGCCAACAAATTAAGCTGGCCTTACTCCTTAACCCCTCAGGTGCCTTGGACGTAACGGTTACATCCTGGGCAGCACCGCTCAGGTGCCCAGGACATAACCATTATGTCCTGCACCCGGCCTGGCAATCTTCTCCCCTGGGTAAGGCTGGAAGGGGAATCACTTCCCCTTCCACCACCGGCCCACCTATGTCATCTGATGACGACAGCATGCGATCATGCACTGACCTCATCAGAGGCTGCCCCTGATCGGAAAAGAAATGCAAAAGCATTCCTTCTCTGATCACGTGGAGGGGGCGAGAGAGGCATCAAGGGAAAGGAAAGGCCTTTCTTTTCCTTTGATGTCTCTCTCACCATTTCTCCTGCCCGACTGTGAAGCAGAAATGCCCACTAGATACCAGGGAGCTTGTTTTTTTAATGTTT
Source organism: Pleurodeles waltl (assembly GCF_031143425.1). Lineage (NCBI taxonomy): Eukaryota > Metazoa > Chordata > Amphibia > Caudata > Salamandridae > Pleurodeles > Pleurodeles waltl. Next base: position 1,216,078,805 of record NC_090437.1, on the reverse strand, counting down.
TTGTCAAGAAGGGAGCGACCCCTCGGGCAAGGGTCGCTCCCCGGGGGGGGGGTTAATTTAAGCCCATTTCTGCCCCCCGTGGGGGCAGGTCGGCCTATTCTTATTAGGCCAATCTGCCACTCAAGGGGGTCGGAAACCGCTAGACACCAGGGACTTTGTTTTTGTCAATTTCACGCAAGGGGAGCGACCCCTTAGGCAAGGGTCGCTCCCCTGGGGGAGTAAATTTGATTTAGGCCATTTCTGTCCCCCTTGGGGGCAAATCGGCCTATTGTAATTAGGCTGATCTGCCCCAGGGGGGCAGAAACCTCTAGGCACCAGGGATCTTTTTTTTTTTGCTTGTTTTATTTTAGTAGATGTGGAGAGCTACTACTTAGGCAAGGGTCGCTCCCCTCGGGAGAAAAATCTTTTTAGGCCATTTCTGACCACTTTGGGGGCAGATCTGCCTATTTTTGAAGGCCCAGGCAGAAAGCCCACCAGAGACCAGAGAAGATTTCATTTTCAAAAAAGAGGGTGGGGGTATGGCCATCCCCCCACCCCAAATAAATGGGGCCAAAGTTGTTCTGCCCACTGGTGGGCAGATGGTGCAATTACCCCCGATCTACTCCCCGATGGGCAGAAAGCCTATTAGATGCTAGGGAATTAAAAAAAAATAGTGTGGTGGTGGCTACTAACCAGTATGGGCATGGTTATGCCCCCACCCCAACTGAAGGGGGGGTAACAGTCTTTCAGCTCTCCCCCGCACACTAAAACATCTTTTCCCATGGCAAGCAAGAGGACATTTGATTAATTTGGGTTTTGGTTTTACATTTGGGCCATGAGAGCTTGTCTAACTCTCAAGATCATCCCACTTGGAATGGTGAGGGCTGCACTTTTTGGACTTTGGGACACTGCCATGTAGAAAAATCCACAAGATTTAGACACATCTGAAAAATAAATATCTGTGTGAGTCCAGGGTGGTGTGCTTCACATGCACCCGCGCCATTTTCTTACCCACAATGCCCTGCAAACCTCTAACTTTGCTGGAAATCACACATTTTTGTGATGAAACCTTCCGGAATCTGCAGGAATCCACAAAATTCCTACCACCCAGTATTGTCACATCTATACCAATAACAATTCTGCCCCACTTGCCAGCCTAATTTTTTTTTTTTTCAAACTGCCCTTTTGGACTCGCTTTGGTTCCCCGTCAATTTCGACATGTTTGTGGCTCTTCCCTGTCACAGGCACTTGGCCCACCTACACAAGTGAGGTATCATTTTTACCAGCAGACTGAGGGGAACATTGGGTGGTAGGAAATGTGTCCTGGTGCGGTGATCCCACACAGAAATGTGTGAAAAATGTGATTTGTTAGCTAAATTTGAGGTTTGCTGAGGATTCTGAGTAAGAAAACACTGGGGGATCCACGCAAGTCACACCTCCCTGGACTCCCTTGGGTGTCTAGTTTTCAGAAATGTTTGGGTTTGGTGGGTTTCCCTATATGGCTGCTGAGCCCAGGACCACAAACGCAGGTGCCCTTCCCCCTGCAAAATTAGGTATTTGATCATTTTGATGTGTCCACGTAGTGTTTTCGGGCATTTCCTTTCGCGGGCACTAGGCCTACCCACACAAACGAGGAACCATTTTTATCGGAAGACTTGGTGGACTGCTGGGTGGAAGGAAATATTCTGGCTCCTTTTAGATTCCAGAACTTCTGATCACCAAAATGTGAGGAAAATGTATTTGTTTGACAAATTTTGAGGTTTGCAAAGGATTCTGAGTAACAGAACCTGGTGAGAGCCCCACAAGTCACCCCATCCTGGATTCCCCTAGGTGTCTAGTTCTCAAAAATGCACAAGTTTGGTAGGTTTCCCTTGGTGCCGGTTGCGCTAGAGGCCAAAATCCAGAGCTAGGCACTTTCCAAAAGACACGTCAGATTTCAATGTAAAAATGTGATGTGTCCATGTTGCGTTTCCTGTCGCAGGCACTAGGGCTACCCACATAAGTGAATTACCATTTTTATTGGGAGATTTGGGGGAACACAGAATAGAAGAAGAAGTGTTATTGCCCCTTGTCTTTCTCTACATTTTTTCCTTCCAAATGTAAGACAGTGTGTAAAGACTTCTATTTGAGAAATGCACTGTAATTCACATGCTAATATGGGGACCCCGGAATTCAGACATGTGCAAATAACCATTGCTTCTCAACACCTTATCTTGTGCCCATTTTAGAAATACAAAGGTTTCCTTGATACCTATTTTTCACTCTTTATATTTCACCAAATGAATTGCAGTATACCTGGTATTCAATGAAAACCCATTGCAAGGTGCAGCTTATTTATTGGCTTTGGGTACCTATGGTTCTTGATGAACCTACAAGCCTTATATATCCCCGCAACCAGAAGAGCCTAGCAGACGTAACGGTATATTGTTTTTAAAAATCTAACATCGCAGGAAAAAGTTACAGAGTAAAATGTTGAGAAAAATGGCAGTTTTTTTCACCTCAATTTCAATATTTATTTATTTCAGCTGTTATTTGCTGTAGGAAAACCTTGTAGGATCTACGTAATGACTCCTTGCTGAATTAAGAATTTTGTCTACTTTTCAGAATTGTTTAGCTTTCCGGGATCCAGCATTGGTTTCACACCCATTGCTGTCAATTACTGGAAGGAGGATAAAAGCACAAGAAATAGTAAAAATGCAGTATGTCCCAGTAAAATGCCAAAATTGGGCTGAAAATTTAGTTTTCTGATTCAAATCTGCCTGTCCCTGAAAGCTGGGAAGATGGTGATTTTAGCATCACAAACTGTTTGTTGGTGCCGTTTTCAGGGGAAAAACCACAAGCCTTCTTCTGCTGTCAATGTTTTTGAAAAAAATCTAAATTTTCATTGTATTTTGGCTAATTTCTTGGTCTCCGTTAGGGGAACTCACAAACTCTGGGTACCTCTAAAATCCCTAGGATGTTGCAAAGCAAAAGGACGCAAATTTGGCATGGGTAGCTTATGTGGACAAAAAGTTATGAGGGCCTAAGTACAAACTGCCCCAAATAGCCAAAAAAAGGCCTGACACCTGACGGGGAAAAGGCCTGGCAGCGAAGGGGTTAAGGTGGCTGAAGCTCATTCGATACTTTCTCTTCTGCCATCATAGCCATACTGCCAGCTAAAGAATAACCTACACCTTCCCTAACCCTAGCTACCAGAAAAACTTCTATGCCTAACTGCCAGCCAATGTGCTACCACATACAAAATGGTGGCTGTCATAATAAAATGACCTCTATATATACACCCTAACTGCCCAGCGTAGCCCAACAGCGCAAAAAACCCGCCATAGTGGCCGGACAGAACCATTCCCTAAATTATCCCGAGGGGCTGACCTTCCGTTGGTCAACTGCTCTCCAGGACCCTATTACCTTTTTGATTAGAGTTTAATGAGGAACCTTAGCAGGGGAGTGGTTGAAACTGCACCAAGCTGGCGCTTCCACGCTGCAGGCACTCGGCAGCAGGTCAGCATGTGTTAGGCAGCCGACTCGCTCCTTGACTGCTCTCTTCTCACCACTCACCTGAGGAGTCCTCGGGCCGCCTTTGAGCAGCTCCAGTGACCTATCGGCCTCGGCAACAGCTCCTACAGACGCGGGCATGAATGTAGCCTCGCCTCCTTGGACTCAGCTCCCAACAGGCTTAGCACTCCTAACTAAATTGGTTTCAAGATGCCCTCATGTGACTATGAATCAAAAAACGCACAGTAAAGCAAAGCGATTTGTATAATAGTAGTCAATTTGGTTAAGTGGAGAAGCCAGGATTATAACCCAGGCTTTCTAGTAAAAACATTGTGCACCTCAACTACTGGATGGTTATCTACTGCTCTCTCTCTTTCACCATGTTTAATTATTGCATGGCCTACACAATGCACAGCATCACATGGTAAGCAAACATGTATAGATAGATAGATAGATAGATAGATAGATAGATAGATAGATAGATAGATAGATAGATAGATAGATAGATAGATAGATAGATAGATAGATAGATAGATAGATAGATTGATTGATTCAGCAAAAAAGTGAAAGTTCAGGATAAGGGATAAGGGTGCTGATGTTTCTCTCCGGTTACAGGTCAGCCAACCACATGAGATTTGCATCTCGGATGCCACAGACACAGCAAAAAGGCCCTTTTTAGATGTCCTGCCCTCGGCCCTTCAGCAGGTGGCAGGTTTTGCCTTTTAACAGCATTATTCTGGGAAAGGGACATGGCCTGCGTGCTTGGCTCGGCTGTTTTTTGGCTTGTCAGTCCCCATGGATAAGGGTCGAACCAGAGCCAGGCTTGAAATTTGCTTGACTTGCCCACATGTAAATGGCACCACCGCGCCTCGAGTGTGACTTTCATCCTGTCCTGGTTTTATAACCAATCACACTAACCATGCTTAAAGGCTACACCTGTAGGCCTACAAGTTCCAGCATGCATTTTGCTGGTTGAGAGGGAAAAACAGGGCTTAAAAACAGCTACACTCATGACATGGGACAACACGGCAGCTCTGTGATGGGCTACCACGATATGAAATAGTATGTAAAGGAAAAATGCATTTTAATCAAAAGACCCTTAAATTGTAAGGATCTGGAGGTCAATGGAGGGTCAACGTGATGGCATTCAGGAGTGTTGCGTTTACAACCACGGTTCACCAGTGAAAATGAAATCAAGGTCACATCTGCACGTGATCAGACTGGAAAATGATCTAACATTATTTCTATCTATTTAAAATATAATTATTATCCAGATCCGTAATAGGAATACTTGTATTGCTATATATTTTTTACTATGTTTGTATAGTATTGCATGTTAGATTATAATAACAAGCATAAAAATGAATTAAAACATTACCTTTCGCTGAGTATGTTTTTTTCGAATTTCTAGGGTGCCATGGGATCACAGCAGGCGAATGCCAAGCTGTCTGTCAAAATCATTAGTATATTTTCTATCTCCTTAGCACTGAAATCACCTCATTAACAGGCAAAAATAGCTCCAGAATCTGAGCCAGTTCTAAATATGGACAAGAGAGCGATGTCAAAATGAAAGGCGCGTTACATCAGTCAGTGCTCCAAATGACCCGCTCTGTGGCTCCTCGAGTCTGACTTCCAGGGTAATGTCTCAGCTGCACCAGAGTCTGTCTTCTCTCTGGGGAGCGCTTTGCATTGATATCATTATTAAACGTGAAGGGCAGTTGTGTTAGCGTTAATTCGCTTTTGGATCAATATATCCACTTTAAAGAATACCAGGCTAATAGAATTAGGACTCGATCTTTACCACATCAGTTGCGTTCTGTTATTTGCCAGTACCATATTCTCATGGAAAACCGCCTTCATTTATTTGTTGTCACTTGTGATCCCATATGCCCTTTATTCGCGTTTTTTTCCAGTTTCTCTTGATTCTTACAAGGCATTCAGAATGTAATGTTTTTGCATTCTAAGTTATATTTTGCCTGTGAAGTGACACCAATCCATGAAAGTCTTCATCTACTGACCACACGTGTAGCCAAACTGATTCATTAGCTCACCATTAAAATGGATAAAAGCAAGACTACATGTTTCAGAATCCCCAGGGCTGTTTACTAGAAACCTAGGTGAGACTAAGGAGGACCCATCTTGGCAAGGTAGCAGCTAGCATCTCTGCTTTTGGTAGACAGCCATCTCAAGTTTCCCCGGTTCCACCAGTAGTTCATCTAGTCAAAGTTATTTTATCTACATTATGGTATTTGTGGGCCTCTTAATCCCACTACAAAACCGAGACTAAAACTTCCAAAATACAATGAAAAATCCTTTGGGTATAAAAGCTCCCATGCTTTCCAGGTTCATGCATGAATTGTTCATCCAGGGTTCTTTTTTCCATTACAATTATAGCCTTGTTAATTTACATTAGAATATAAGTACCACAAATCACTGAACCAAGACTGGATACATTATTAACGCATGGAACTGGGGAACTTGAAAGATCTGCCTAATTCCTCGCTTTTCAGACAGAAGTATTTAGCATCAGAGATGTAACCAACACAAAAAGACACCTGTTAGACTTGGCATCCTTAGTGTGGTCTCCCCTAACTTTTTGCCTCTGTTCCCCGGGTTGTTGATGTGTGCTGGACTCTGTTTTTGCAGTTTTTGTTACTCAGAGCACTTTACCACTGCTAGAAAGTGCTAAAGTGCAAGTGCTCCTATATAAAATGTGTAGGTAATTGGCATTCCATGATTGGCATATTTGATAGTAAGTTCCTAGTATACTGTACTAAAGGTGCACAGGGCCTGTAAATCAACTGCTACTAGTGTGCCTGCAGCAGTGATTGTGCCACCCACACTAGTCGCCCTGTAAACATGGCTCAGACCTGCCACTGCAGTGTATGTGAGTGCAGGTTTAAACTGCCAATTCGACTTGGGAAGTATACCCACTGCCAGGCCTAAAACCTTCCTTTTTTATACATGTAAGGCACCCCTAAGGTAGGCCCTAGGTAGCCCCATGGGCAGGGTGCAGTGTATGTAAAAGGTGGAACATGTACTTATGTGCTTTATACGTCCTGACATTGAAATACTGCCAAATTCTGTTTTCAATGTTACAAGGCCTTTCTCTCTCATAGGTTAACCTAGGGGCTGCCTTTAAATATGATTAAAGCGTAAATTCCCTTTGGTAGCAGATAGACATGTGGACTTTAGGGTCTCTGAGCTCACAATTTAAAAACACATGTTTTGGTAAAGTTTGAAAATGCCACTTTTAGAAACACAAAAGGAGCAACACAAAAGGATGATGGACGGAGTGCTGAACAATGCAAACACTCACCCCCAATCACAGATCTGGGTTTAATCCATTGTTCTTTTGCTCACCGTACCACTCCAGTTTGGACCCAGCCATATGCAAATCAGTCTTGACCCTGTTCCTCATGGGAACAGTCCAGCCCGAACTGCCAGTCCAGGTCCTCCCTGACCAGAAACAAGCATCCTGGGACCGGTTTCATCTTTAATCAGCAAGGCTAGCTTGAATTCAGTGGCACAGTGACCAAGGGACCCATGTCTGGGCATACCCTTCCCACTTAGGGCATCGTTAGCAACACAAAAGGATGATGGACGGAGTGCTAAACAATGCAAACACTCACCCCCAGTCACAGATCTGGGTTTAATCCATCGTTCTTTTGCTCACCATGCCACCCCAGTTTGGACCCAGCCATATACAAATCAGTCTTGAACCTGTTCCTCATGGGAGCAGTCCAACCCGAAATGCCAGGACAGGTCCTACCTGGACCGGAAACAAGCATCCTGGGACCGGTTTCAGGGATTCACCCTTCATCAGCCAGGCTAGCTTGAATCCAGTGGCACAGTGAGCAAGGGACCTATGTCTGGGCATACCCTTCCCACTTAGGGCAACTTTAGCAAAACAAAAGGATGATGGACGGAGTGCCGAACAATGCAAACATTCACCCCCAGTCACAGATCTGGGTTTAATCCATCGTTCTTTTGCTCACCATGCCACCCCAGTTGTTTTTGCTTAGAAAGTAGGCATTTTCTTGCTAAACCATTCTGTGGCTCTGTGTGATTTGTGGATTCCCTGTCTGGGTCAGTTTGACAGTTGGGCTGCTGGCACCTCTCTCTAGACAGTGACATAAAGGGGGCTTGGGTGTAGCCCACATATCCTGATGAGCCATCTGTGCTGCAGGGGAAGGAAGGAGTGGTCATTCAGACCTTGCTGGGCTGTGCCTGCCCTTTCCCGATGCAGTCTCCGACCTCCTGGTGTGTGGCTGGGGCCTGGCCTGGACAAGAGAGGATCTCATAAACACTTGAGACTTTACTTTGAAGTAGGCCTACTTCAAAGGCAGAAAGTGGTATAAGAAGAGCACCCCAATCCCCAGACTTTAGATTACCTCAAGGATTCAAGAGGAACCTCTGCCTGGAGATGAGCTGAAGAGCTGAGGAAAATTGCTGCCCTGCCTGTGACTGTGCTTTGTGGAGATATGCTGCAGTTGCTGCTTCTGCCTGTGAAAGGGGACAGAGACTGGACTTTGTTGCATTCCTGCATTATAAGTGACGACAAGGGCTTGGAGTAGAGCTTCCCTCCTGTTTTGAAGCCTCAGGGACAGTAAAGGCTTCACCATCCAGACCTGAGTCTACTTGCTGTGGACTCTAGCTTGACAGAGGGTGCCATTCCAGTTCCTGGACCCCTGAGAGTGAATTCCTGGAGGAAAACCAGTCTACCGACGACAGACGATGTTGTGCGACTTCGCAAAGGATGCTGCTGCCTGGAACCGCTACGCCGCTTGCCCAGAGGCCGTGGACCTCGTAGAAGTCTGACGACCCTGTGGGCCTCGTGTCACTGCAATCGCTGATCCTGCCCATCTTCGCTGACACCAGAGTGTCGTAAGTCCAACGTCCATGGGGATCCGACGCCATCTCAGCGCCTGCGGACCTCTGACATCATCGCGACCCTGTGAGGTCGCCCAGAAGTATTGTAACTCCGCCGGACTTCACATCTGCTGGAACCAAGGGACGCACTTCGAATCCGTCGCCACCTCACCTCCACTGCCCTGTAGAGAGGACCCGACATCACTGTGTGACGCCGCAATCTTTCTACCCTGTGGCACCGGAACCAACGCTGCATCGGATCCAGCAAAGCAGCTCTCCCCGACTCCGTGCACCGGCCTGTTTTCTACTTATTCTGACCTGGGTGTCGACCTACTCCGTGAACGGTGCCATTGGGGTCGCATTGTAGGAAACAATTTTGTTACAACGCCATAGTTTTCCAACTTGCAGTGTTTTCACCTCAGATTCTTGCTTTTAAGTACTAAATTCATATTTTTAACTGTGTATTGTGGATTTTTATCATAGTTGGTCTTGTTTATTTAGATAAAACATTAAATATTTTTCTAAACCTGTGTTGAGTCATTTTGTAGTGGTTCACTGTTTTACTATGTGTGTCCGTACAAATGCTTAACACATTGTCTCTGAAGTTAAGCCTGCCTGCTCCTGCCAAGCTACCAAAGGGGTTCGCAGGGTTTAACTGAGTAGATTCTCCTTTACCCTGACTAGAGTGAGGGTCCTCACTTGGACAGGGGGTAACCTGACTGCCAACCAAAGACCCCATTTCTAACAACACCCCTGCCCTACAAAGATGTAGTGACAACTCCATACGTGTCACATAGGCTTTCAGCGAGTCTTAGAATGGTTGAAAAGTAGTAATTTTGATTGGCAGACAGTGTGGCCCTGAGGGCACAGCTCAGGGCAAGAAAGCTAGAAATACCGTTCCAGTCCTTCCTTTTACAATAACTGATTTCGGGTGTGCGTAAATTACTGGTGCAAATTGTGTTCCAGGGGCATGGAATCATGTTGTAACCCTACTAACAGTCATCCACAGCTCTGTGGCTGAACGGTGCGCCCAATGGGGGGGGGGGGGGCTGCATCTGTGCCACTGGTGTTTCAAGAGCTTAAGGGCCAGATGTAGCAAATTTCAAATTTGCGACTTGCAAATTGCGAGTCCCTGCGACTCGCAATTTGCAAGTCGCAAATTGCTATGCAGTACGGTGTCTCAGACACCGACTGCGACTCGCTATGGGGTCGCAATGACCCGCCTCATGAATATTCATGAGGTGGGTCGCAAATTGCGGCCCCATAGCGAGTATAGGCACTCGCAAACATGGAGGCCTGCTGTCGTCAGCAGACCTCCATGTTCGTGACTGCTTTTAAATAAAGCAGTTTTTTTTTTTTTAAGTGTAGCCCGTTTTCCTTACAGGAAAACGAGCTGCACTTAAAAAAAAAACGAAACCTTTAGTTTCGGTATTTTTTCAGGGCAGGGAGTGGTCCCTAGGACCACTCCCTGCCCTGAAAAAATATTTTTGGGTCCAGTCACAAACTGGAAGGGGTCCCATGGGGACCCCTTCCAATTTGCGAGTGGGTTACCATCCACTTGAAGTGGATGGTAACTGCGATGCCATTTGCGACCGCGTAAGCGGTCGCAAGTGGTATTGCATCCCACTGCGACTCGCAAATAGGAAGGGAACACCCCTTCCTATTTGCGAGTCGGAAATGCATATTGCGAGTCGGTAACGACTCGCAATATGCATTTCTGCATAGCAAACCCACGTTTGCAACTCGCAAACGGCGATTTTCGCCGTTTGCGAGTCGCAAATGGTTTGCTACATCTGGCCCCAAGTTCCCTTCTTTCCATGTAGGCAATTCTGATTTATCCCATTACAAAATCAGGACTACACACCCTAGAGTGCAAAGCAAAAGGCATAGACTGAATGAGCTACTCACTTATGGACCTGGAAAATTTGAGCATTCGGATCAAAGTAATCCAGCCTTCCTTTCTCCTTTCACCACCCTTAACTCTTGCAGATTCTTTTTCATTCTGGCTTGCTTTCTTTTCACTTTTTTTTCCACTTTTTTCCTATTTTTCTGTTTGTCCTTCTTTCTCTCTTTTCTGTCTTTCTCCCTCTTGCTTTAGGTGAAAAATAACTTCTGGGCCATTTCTGGGCCGCTGCGTCATTTACAAGAAAATGACACAGCGTGGTACCGCAAGTTAGCTTGCGGCAATGCGCTGCACCAATGAGAAAGTGAAGGGATGCGTTGTATTTACAGCAATTCAATGCATCCCTGTACTTTCCACTGCGCTGGTGCACAATTGGCTGCCCAGCACCAATGTAGGCACACTTGCACCATTGTGCAAGGGTGCCTGCATTGCAGGGATGATTGTTTATGTGCGGGAAGGGACACCTTCCCGCACATTAACAATCACTAATGGTGTTTTCCTCCTCCTATGTGTGCTGCAGAATGCATAGAAAGAGCAAAAAACAAGGAGAAATAAAGGTATTTCTCCTCGTTGCGCCACTTATACACCACCCCTGGGGTGGTATAGGAATCTGACGCATTCCCATGCTTACAAAAACTTGTAAATCTGGGAATGCGTCAGATTCCATGGGTGTTGCGTGGGAACACCCACGGAACGCCCCTTCCACACAGAGTTATGCGTGAAAGGGGGCCATATTTACAAGGCCATGAAAAGCCACGCAAGGCGGATTTACTTGGCCTTGTATATTTATGTGGGCACACCGCGCTACCAGTGCATCAGTTGCAGTACCACAGGGGTTTTGTAAATATGTCCCCTTGTCTACAATGAGTGCCATAGACCATCACCTGCAAACACCTGCACAAATAAAGCACTGAGTATACACTGTCAAAGCTGCCATCTGGAACCTAGTCCTGGGTTAACTCATACCTAGCCTGGCTCTTAAGCCAGCACCAATGAACATGTTGGGTTTTTCACTTTGTCTTTTTGTTGGTAAGCAGAAACCTACAAGTCCCAGCATGCAAAATGGCATCCGATTACTAGCCTGTACAGGTTGAAAGTGACCCTCATTACACTGCTGCACGGGACCTTAGTTACTTAGTTTTATAAACAAAATGCAAGACTAGCCCTTGTGAATTATTGTTATTCCAATGTCTATTGAATGTGTTTCCGAAGAGCAAAAGGTCCTGCTTTTTGCGAGCCCACTGAGTCCTTCCTAATTGCACTTGCTTTAAATCCGTCCGGGCAGGAACGCTTTCTGCACGCCTCACTAATGAGCGTGTTCCTGCTAATGAGGAATAGCTTTCTGATAATTACTTTCATTTGACTCAAGCAAGAGGGTTTTATTTTGCAGCCAACCTCCCAAATAATTTCCCATCTGCATAATTGGATGAAGGATCTTAATTCTCGTTAAGAAATACGTGCAATTGATATCACTTCATTGATTTTAATAAAGCCTTTCAGAGGCCCTGAGAGGAGGAAGAAAGCATATTGGTTCTTTAATTAGTAAAGGATTTATTCAGCAAGTTATTGGACAAGTTAATTACAGGACTTAATTTTGCTATTGGAAGGTTTCCCCCTCCATCCCTCCAAAATTGGGAGGATGGACTATTCCAATACTGTGAAGGTGATGACCTTGTGATAACCTGTGTGTTCATCAGTCAAATTACTGTCCCTGGTAATGATAATGCCAAAGCTCCGGAACACTGGGGCAGCTAATCTGTATTCAAATTACACTCGACGAAACAGCATGCACAATGCAGGCAATAACTCACTGGCGCCGAGAGGTGAAGGGAGACGCGCAGGCCCCTTCATGCCCATTGGACATTATCATACATTTCTGAGGTGTTGGACAGGTCTGCACGAGAGGGCTGTTATTGGAAATATCAATCAAACCCCCTGCTGACTTAATGGTCAATTTAAATTAATTAATTGGAAAGGAAAGAAAAAGTTGAGAAGGGCGGCATTGATTGCTTTGTCTGAGGCACGTGGCGGGGGGTGAGAGGAAGGATGCCCCCCAAGTGAAGTGGAATGGCTCCTTGGGCGGTAAGTGCCGAGTACGTCTGACTCAGGTAAGTCAGGCGCATGCCAGCTGCACGTCGGATTTCAAATTGGAAACACCTATTAGCCATTCGCTCTTGCCTGAGGTTTATGGTGAAGGGTGCCAAGGGAATCCATTTGGTGGGTGACACTCTCAATCAGTCCTGGTTTTTAAGCCATTAGAATATGGAATGTAGGGATTTTAGACACCGTGCTTGAAAAGATTAACGTGAAACTACAAGCTCCAGAATGCAATTTGCTTGGATGCTTAACCTGCGTACACGGTTAGAAGTGAAACTACAAATCCCAGAATGAAACGAGTTTATAGCTAAAAAACAAAACCGAAGGTTGCTGTTGGTGTAAAATCTTGTGTGGTTGCCTTCGCAGATGTGCCACTGTAGTTTTGGCAATGTAGGTCATTATGGCAAAAGCCAAGCAACTTGGCAAAGACGTAATGGTGCAACACCGTGTAAATTCAGGTACGCAACATATGTGTTGGAAGAGACATAATATGGGAGCCAAGTAGCTATTTGTCAAGTACGACATCGTCAAACAGTTTTGACTTTTAAATTATGCTTCTTTATATACTGGAATATGAGCTGAAGAGTCTCATGCAAAGTGCTGCCGGGTAAACAAGCAGGACTTGATTAGGGTGACATAACATACGGGTACTTGGAATCTATGGGATAAGGAAAAATCAATTTTCATCCTCCATTGGTTTTACAGATTGCAACATTTCAAGTTACATGTTTCTATTTCTAAGTGCTACCTTTGAGTGTGTTTTTCATAAACAAAAGTTTGGATTGTCACTGTGCCCCTGAACTCACCTAAAGGCACTGGTAGGAACCTGAAAACACTGTCAGGGCTGTTCTCCAATTGACTTTCTAACTCATTGTTGGTGCACTGAGTCCTTATATCAGCAGGTTACTAATCTGACATCTGCGGCTCTGGGGAACCCCCATATTTGATATAATTTGGCACTCAATGTTGGCCTTAGATTTGTCTGGACTTTTGATGACACTAAAAAATGATTAATACAAATACATGGAGATGTCCATTGAAATACTGGTACCTTCTTCAGATTAAATAGGAAGCCACTGTTAATTGTAGGGTTACCAAGATTTGCTTTTTAAAGGGTTTTCACCCATTTTATGGTTTATGCCTTTTGAATCTCGGGTTTATTGAATCTGTTCACCACAAAGGATGGCTCCTGTTGCAATAGGATTAAATTACAGGACAGCAGTAACACTATATCTAAAACACAGATACTTTAGAATAGGGGATGAAGTAACATTTGTGGTTAGTGCACATACTATAAGCTCCTTTGAGCTTTTTAAAAATTTGGATGGAGATTGATCCTGTGGATCCCGCAATAGGGCATTTTCACACATACACCAGAAGCTGTGCCTGAACAATACAGGGTATATCATGAACTGAAGATCTCTTTGGCCTACCGGAAGCCCCAAAATTGGTTTGGTAGTTTGTTATTACACACACATCAGAATATCAGACTGAGTCCTCTCAGTAATGAATGGCTGGGTTTACAGCAACTTAGGGAAGCAGTATAAACATTAAAGCAGACAGTCCCTGTATACAGGCCACTTAAACAGTGTGTACTGCAGAATATAACAGACAGAGCAGCTTCCGCAGGACTTGCACAACTTAGTCAAGTTGGTATACCTGCTATCACTCCACAGGCTATAAATATTATCATAGGCAAAGTGCCAGCAAAGCATGATGACATTGTCTTCTGAATGTCTTGTAAGACGAACTAGCTGAAAGTGGTCTATCTTCATACAACACCCCAAGACAAACATATCATCTAGACTATGTGTGTTCCCCATAGGATGGTGCCATCTGTAAAGGAGTGCAACAACTGGGAAAGTACGTTTGTGTGTATTTATACTAATACACATGGTGCATCTCCATTAGTGGGCTTCTCAAGGTGTATTAAGACAAGCACAAAATCAACATGTAGCTGCACCACCTCTGGATTTAGGAATGAAATGAATGGGAAGTTTTGAAACAGTTTCCGCAATTATTTTGAGTAACATCGGTGGACAAGCAGGAGGTCTGGCAATTTGCCAGCAGTTTACAGCAATTCCTGTTAAAGAACATGAACGGGAGCTACCAAAAATACTTTCTCATCATATACATCTGTGGGCTGAAACCACATCTCAAAATGAAAGGAAAGATCGAGGGTTCAGGTAAAGAAAACACTACCTGAATCCAGTGTCCAGTTTTAGGGAAGGGGTTAAAATGTGAGGGACTGTGAAAAAATTAAATATCAGTATTCTTGTGTATTCAGTGTTTCTTCCAGTCCTTTTCTGGAATCTGACATCGATGCATAAACTGAGCTGGGTGCCATTGTTTGAGAAATGGTGCCTTATTAAATCATGAAACTCACACAGAGACTGCAGATTTCCTAAGTTTTAAAAATTGCTATGAACTATATAATAATACCTAGTTCATTTTCAGATTAATGGAACATTAATACTGTCAGACATATAGGGGGTCATTACAACCCTGGCGGTCCAAGACCGCCAGGGCTGTTTCGGAGGAAGCACCGCCAACAGGCTGGCGGTGCTTCCCAGGGCATTACGACCGCGGCGTCGCACCGCTGGGACCGGCGGTTTCCCGCCACAGTGGTCCCGGCGCTGCCCAGGGGATTACGAGTCCCCCTACTGCCAGCCTTTTCCTGGCAGTTTGAACTGCCAGGAAAAGGCTGGCCGAACGGGGAATCGCTGGGCCCCTGCACTGCCCATGCCACTTTTCTTTTGTCTCAGCAGGCTCTCCAATATACAATGAATGGCAAAAAATAGTAAAAAAAATGGAAGCGCCCGTTGAGATAATTTAGACAATCTGAAAGAGAAATTTTGCAAATGGCATTGCAATTTATTGACAATGTTATGTCAACACTCGCTAAAAGAGTTTTTTTTAACCCTTGATCTCTTAAAATAGAGAGGACTTAAGTCTTTTCCACCATGGACAGGATCAGAGGAGAGCACTTACAAAACTTAATTAGGCACTACAAGCAATAAGGTCTGCAAAAGTACCTTGGCAGCTGATAAACAAGTGTGTTGCGTTGAGCCTTATAATTTGACCTCTACTCAAAAACCCATGGCTAATAAAGAAGTCACCTACACTCTGTTAAGTACAGAACAAATGAAAGACGTCCTGTATTCCACACCAGAAAATACACCTATTACATTGTTCCTAGATGTAGTAATCTCCTTTCCCATTACAAGTTTCCACTTTCATGAGTGGCAAAAATACAAGCCCTTGGCCTGGCATGAAAAAATGCTTAACTCTTTCCTTCACCACGTTTGGGAGTTTCCATTTAAACTATCCTCCCTCACTCAAGACAATCCTGCATTCATCCATCTGGATGAATTCACTCTTATATGACTCTATCATTCTACATAGAGTTTGTAATCTTGGGAAGCCAGGTCGGACTTGTTCATCATTTGTTGCAACCGTTTCATCCATCCCGGCCCAGCATACACTTCTGAACAATGGTTCCTATTTAATATTGACTAACAACGATTGCTGCAGAACGGTCCAAAGCCAATCATATTTGTGGTTAGCAAAATAGGTAGTTACATTTTGTGAAATAACCTTGTAACCACATCTTCAAAAAGCACTTGAAAATATCCCCTGGCCTTGAATAGGCACTGGTAATATGCATGTTTATAAACTGAATAAACTTGTTCCGGTGTTGATATAAAAATAGGTTCCTCAGCAGTATAAACCTGTCGCCTGCAAACATGATGTTCTTCCTCAGAGATTTAAAAACTCAAACACCACAAGTACAGTGCACTTTCCTAGGCATATTGACTGGTGTTAACACTGGTTTTGGATTGATTGCTTTATTCTTTCATCCTTTCTCATAAACCTGTTTGGGGAATTTCTTACAGTCCCTTTGATCATTGGCTGTGGCATTCTGATTTTACTTTTGGTAAATAAATAGGCCAGTCCAACCAACAGTATGGAATTCAGTTATCCAACTGAAAAGAAGTGCCATGAGACCCAGACATTTTATTTCGGCTTTCAATGGCTATGGGTACTGGGCAACTACTGGACTCTATCATTTTGCGAAATGAGTGTTCCACAATTGAGACTAGTGTTCTAGTACATTAATTATTCACAAGGGACAGTGCTTAAATAGCAACTGGAGGTGCCCTTTATTATATTTATTAATGTAAAAAGTTTGAGACCATTGAATTTGCACTAATTCTATTTTGCCGAGCACTGCATCTGACAATAGTGAACTATGCTCTATATGATGGACAAATCTCAAAATTCAAGTCATCAATAGCTTCAATGCTGGAAACACCTGATCTGACAAAAAGCAATGCAGAGGACGTGTTGCCACCCTTGAGTGCTCTAAACCTTCAGGATCCATTCCTGTGCATACAGAAAAAAGCAGATTTTTCTTTGAACATTCATGTGCACACACAGGTATTGCAGCAAAGACTGCTGGACACTACAGCGAATAGATTACACCATCACAGCTTGGAGAGAACTGAATAATGTACCTAATCATCTTCCAGCATTAGCAAGGGATAAACAGTGTTCTTGCTTTTGCAGGATAATCTGAAGAGAAGTATGACAAAGTGATAAAATGAATAGCTTGTACCTTTTCATATTTTGCACCAGGCTGTATTAGAAACATTTCTATATTTTTCAAATGCTATAATTCAATTGTTTTTGTATGGAATGTTTTATTCAAATGTTTTTACATGCCATTTTTTACATCTGTATTCTCTCATAAATTCTATATGAATTACATAATATTTATTGCTTTTTAGCACAATATATGTCCCACATTCCAGGGACTGTTGTGAATATCGTGAC
Organism: Pleurodeles waltl; assembly: GCF_031143425.1. Lineage (NCBI taxonomy): Eukaryota > Metazoa > Chordata > Amphibia > Caudata > Salamandridae > Pleurodeles > Pleurodeles waltl. Next base: position 1,216,061,626 of record NC_090437.1, on the reverse strand, counting down.
AGTTCTCATTTAGGGTCTGATTACCTTGGTGGAGGGGATTACTCTGTCACAAACATGACGGATATCCCATCGCTGTATTACAAGTTCCATAGTATATAATGGAACTTGTAATACGGCTGGCGGGATGTCTGTCACATTTGTGAGAGAGTAATCCCCTTCGCTGAGGTTGTAATCAGACCCTTAGTCTGTTTTTACTGCTTACAAGCTGTGAGTTTCTTCTTTTTTTCTCCAATTGAAAGTGTAAAGTTGTTAGACGACACACAAAAATGCTGATAGGGCATGTTATTTTCTTCTTTAGTGTACGCAGCCATTACAATATTGTCCTTAACAGTATCAGCTTATTGTTTACAAACAGTAAGTTTAATATCAACTTGTATATAGATCTGGCATATGTTGCATCATATTCTGCAGTGTATGAGCATCTCCAAATTATATTTTGTTTTTAAAATATGGGATACAATCAATGCTCAAAGTGTATATACCCTAGGATTTAACTATTGATTAGGAGTGCCCTTCACACTGGAATAATTGCCAGAGGTCATGCAAGATGATCAAGCCAGCTACTCTTAGAGAGAGAGTTGATTTCAGAAGGTGTCCTTCACCGAGAATACATAATTTCCTTTGTAGAACTGTTCCAAAGTATGACATACTACTATCCTAGTAGACTTAAAGGCAGGTTGGCTGCTTAATGCTTTTGCTAGGAGTTAATATAGCACTTAAATAACTTTAGAGTATTAGGTTGTCAAACACTTGCTAAAATGTTAGGTTGCTGACCATTACATACCCAACTACTTTTATTTCTGCTTTTTGTGTTTTTACCTTTGTGCTTTATGCACCAGGCTAAGGATTTTAAAATAAACATTTTAAGTTTCTTTCCCTGTTGGACAGTTCTATCTTTAAGTGTGTTATTCATAAACAAAAGATTGTTTGAATTGCCTCTGTGTTCCTGAGCTCCTTTAAATGGACTGATAGTAATCTGAAAATGCTACCTGTGCACAATGGGCTCACGTAAGGTCTCCGGTTGAACTGGTTTTATAATTCAATGTTAGTGCAATGAATTTAGTCCTTGCATCAGAGGATTAAAAATCTGATCCCTGTGGCTCTGGGGAGCCCCAGATTTCAGATAAGGACTTCAGTAATTTGTGAACTTGGATCTTTCTTTGGTGGTCAATAAATTGAAGGCCCTCAATGCATTGTGAAGTCATCAAAGCGATATAAGTCAAAAATTGGATTTGCCTTTTGAAGCTTAAAGAGTGATTTTCAATAGGTTTGTAATTATCATTGCAATAGTACAAGAGAACTATACACTGTATTCATGAGTTTAAAATTCTGTATTGGATTTTACCCAATTGACCCACTTAGACATTTGAAGGTGCTTAATTCCATGAGGAAGTCATTCCTCCATCCAGTTTTTTTCTTTTGATTCTGGTAGCTAATATCTTCAATGTATAATTGAGTAAACAGGTCTGCAAGCTCTACAGTGCAGACACAAAAATTGTATTGCATGAGATACTCATGAATAGACCTCCTCTTTCTATCATCTTTAAACACTTCATAAGGTTTGTTTGTATTAAGACTTTTGTGAATCAACTGATGATAATTAATGGTTTCATACAACATATTGACTCTGGCAACTTAGTTTACCTCGGGCTCCCTAAGTCATGTGTTGTGCACCAGAAACATATCCAAAATGCAGCATTTGGAATCCCCTTTATCCTTATAGACATTAAACCATGTGTCTTTGCGTTTTCAGCAGTTACCCTAGTTTCCAGTACATTAAAGAATTATTTTCAAAATTCTTGTATGATGCATCATATTATTTGTCCTCTAACTTTAGCAGATACCTCACTGCATACAATCTGATCTCATCAGTTCAACTTTAGCTTGTGGTGCCCAACTATTGAAGACCTAAAGTGGGAGGGCATGCTTTCAGAATTCAAGGCGGTATTGTATGGAATTCTCTCCCTAGCAACATCAGAAGTGAACAGATGCATCTGAAATTTCATGACAGTGGCTTTTCAAACGGAATTAAACTACCATTCCTCTCTTTGCCTTTATTTGATCGTTTGTTTTATTCTATCACATCAATGTCATCTTTTAGACTGAATGGTGCTTGTTACAAATAGCATAACAACAACAAAAACGATAATAACAATAACAACAATAACGATAATAAAAATAATAATAAAACCATAATGATAATACTAGTAACAACATCAATGATGATGGTGATGATTATAATAATAATGTTCTTGTGCATTACTCAGGTGAATACAGACTTCTACCAGGTATGGATATAGCATGACAGGTTCTCATCAGCAAAAAAGCTGAAAGTAATGCAGATTTTTTCTAGTCACAAAAGTGAACACATTTTAGTAAAGACATGAAAATGAATATTATGCATTCTTTACTTACTACTTTTATTACAAAAGGCTGCAATCACCAGCAAACATTTGGTCCCAAACTTCAGGTTTAGGAGAAGTAAAACTACCAATCAGTCATGGGCTTAGTCCATATATAGTGTTCACCCTGAAGTAACAGATTATTTTCTTGATGTTAAGACAAATTATTCTCCATAAACGAAATTGAGGATTATCATTAAAAAAACAACAGAAAGAAGAGAACAACTTGTTTGTAATCCCAGGTGACTCGCCAGGAATATCCAGAAGACTGGTTGCTTGAGCTTCATATGTGTCCTGTTGAAATATAGCCTTAGGGAAAACCAGGGTCATAGCATTTGAAGCTGAGAACAACAATCAAGAACACGTACAGTACAGAAAATTTTATGTGAAGGAAACATCTGACAAGATGGAAGGATAATATTTGCCTCTGTGTTTAAAAAATAAACCAGCACTCTCACTATTTTAGCTAGGCAAATCTGCATTTTATTACAAACTGGTGGCTACCATTATGCATGTTTAAAGCACATTCACGACTACCGAAAAACCATGAGCTGCTATTATGCAATATAATATCCTGAATGTTGACACTCTGGATGAATCAGCAAAGCAAATGCCCTCTAATCTTGTTTCAGCCAAATAAGCTCTGTTGGCCATATCTCCTCTAGTGAAATGGGCCTGAAAGTGTTTGTATCCTTTTCAGTCAAAGATATAGCCTTAGACCATCTGGCTAAAGTAGGAGAAGATACAAAGGCATGGGCATTTTAGAAAGATTAACAAATGAAGCACCAGCATTTTAAAATCAGTAGTCTTTAATTCATATTATTTATGTAATGGTCCATGATAATGAAGCCCATTAATGTTAATAAATCCCTTGTGCTGACTAAACTTCATGTTGACCAAACTAGCAGGAGCAATGTTGGCTTTATCTGCCCATTCAAGGTGTCTTCTACTTCCTTTCCTTTACAATAGCAAGAAAGATTAAAACCCTACAGGGGAAGAGGAATTATTGTCAGGGAAAATGGTGTGGCAGGTAACAGAGATCTTCACATAGGTCTTCTCAGAAGAATTATTATCTTTGAATGGACCAGGTCCCTTCTTCATCTGCATTTATCACCAGGTCATCTAATATCTTGATTCTAGCTTCCTATCTGTTCCTATATTGGTTTCCTTTCACACAATACACAAAAGAAACAGCCCCCTTGTTCCATTAGTAGCTCGAGACTCCTCTATTTTTGCCATAAGAACTCTTAACTGCTCATGTGTATGTACTTGTTAGATACTTTGACACGCTTATTCCATTAAGATCACTTGAAATTATTGTCTCTTTTCTGAACATTTCTCTTCATGAATTTGGAGGCTTCTTGCTTAATGTTTTTGCCTGTGGCCTTTTACCTTTTGTGTTGTAAAACTCAAAGTTCTTTCTTTTGTTAGATTGTGGTCTTAATTACTTCAAGTCCTTTTGCTTTTTTGGCCTTTTCATAATGATTAAAAAGAAAGTCGTCTCTTGGTCTTCTTACTTGACTTTTTCTTTAAATCAAACATCCAACCTTTGCTCAAATTTAGGATCAAAATGTGTAACTCAGATTTGCCAAAAGATCTCTTGATTTTGAAATCTAAAGGCCTGATTTAGAGTTTGGCGGATGGGGTTACTCTGTTACAAACATGACAGATATCCCATCTGCTGTATTATAATTCCATTGTATCCTATGGAAAAAGTTATAATGAGGTGGACGGGCTATCCATCATGTTTGTGACAGAGTAACTTGGCCACCAAACTCTAAATCAGCCCCTTAGTTTTTTCCTAGATGCAGTATATCTCTTTAACTAGACATGTGCTTTAAAAGTCTTTTTACAATCGTTGTGTCTTTTGCAGATTTTTCTTCTACAGGATTTTTCTGGACAAGTTGAATAATCCATATCTGACATGGTGTGCAAGAATCCCAAAACTTCAGATGAAATTTGAAAGAGCTCAAGTAACATAACCACTTGGTCCAAAAACCTAACTTCCAGTGGTTTGGTTGTGGTCTGGGTTGGGTTTAAACAGAGTGAAAAATAAATGGCCACAAATACCAAATCTTGTGAGAACTCGCTCATGTCCTTACTTTGGTCACAACTTGGTGGTAATGTTATTAGTGAGGTCCTTTCATGTTGGTGGGTCCACAGATGGTAATGTAGAAGGCATACCAAAATTTTGCTTTACCACTGAAGTCTGCAGTGTCATGTCAATATAAGGTCACACATCACTCAACTTTGGACAAGCACAACGATGAACATAAGGTGGAAGAAATACAGGTTGTAAGGGTTACAGTGCTGGATAGTAACTTTGGATGTTCACAAAGCATTTTTCATGGCAGATGTGCAAATTTATAGAGGCTGAACCAAGAATATATAAACCAGTGTGACTGCATGGGTACTAAGTGATGTCTTCTTGTCAGCTAAATATTATAACACAGGAGGCATAAGGTAGGGATGGTCAATGCAACCCCCCCCCATTTTCTCACTGGTCCTGCAGCTTTTGGGTCAGTTGCTAAGGAGGGGACGTGTCAGTGAAGGTGTAGCTACTGGCTACCCACAATCAGTCTTTTATGCAGATGCCATTTTGCACTATGTATAGGATCTAAAAACAATGTTTCTCTGAACGATGAATACATTTGAGGAACATGGTAAGTTTCAGGCTTACAAGGGAATTGATACAGGACCATGGTCTATCCTGTTCCAGACAAAATGACAAAAGACTTTCAAGAGTTCCCACTATCTGTCAGAACAGAATCTTTAAGATATTCACGTAAGCCATAAGGAACTTATAGACTATATTACTTAGCTGTATTAGCTGCTATTGTTGAACTGGAGAAGTCCATAACATTCTTCCTCACGTCCTCAATGTCACTGATTAGCATAATTGCAGTGTGTAAAATTATAATTGTTCCCAGGGTTGTATATGTTTGGCAGATCGTACCTATGGCAATTTCTGACTTTGTGAAAGCTAAAGGTTAATTGATAGTGCTATTCTAATGAGACAACATGGAGACAAGGATAGCCATGACCACACTCAGCCTTACGCAGGATAGGGGAAACACTGCATTACCACATCTTAAACATTATTACATAACTGGTCAGCTTCAATATGAGGTGCAATGGCCTAATGAAGCTAACTATATGGTAACAACCCTGATCAGAGTTATTGTCAGGCCACTATTGAAATACAGGCAGAGATCAATAGTGCTAACATGCGTGAACATGGTGATTGACGTGTGGCTAACAGCTACCAAAGTAAAATAGTCCTGCTTTGTGTATTTTCCAAAGTTACATGTGTGGAGAATCTCTTTGATCTGCCAATGCTCCTCAGATTTGATGCACGAGTTGGGGTGATTGGCCCAACTACCCTTGTCTACATATATGAAGCAGGTAGAATTAACTTTCTCTTCCTGACATATGCTGGTATTGCACCTGAAATCCCTCCTATAACCACAATACTGTATCAATTAGCAGATGGTGATAGTCCAGTAGCTATCATATACAAAGGGCCCCTTCCCGAAATTATCAAGTCTTGTACAAGATTGAGGGATAACTGTGAAGCACACCTAGATCACAGATATTGCATACAGAAATGGCTACAGTATGAGCCAGTTGCATATTTGTAAGCCGAAATTTTAGATTTAAGATAATACACTATAAGGGAGTTTGCAGGGCGCACATCACTCCTCAGCTGTTACTCAGAATAAACCCACAGATGGATGATTTCTGCTCTAGATGTTGTATTGAAACAGGATCAGTTGGAGGCATAGCTTGGAGCCGTCAAAAATGGCTGCTTCTTACTAAAGCTTAGGTATGGTGCTGACTGCTCAACGGTGCTGGTCCACTCTCATTACATAGTTGTGGAAGACGCTCTCTCGCCAAGGGTTTCTGGGAGCTCCCATCTAACCCCACCCATCGTAGGTCTAAAACAGCCAATGGAGCCATACTAGACGGCAGTGCAATGCCCTGGATGCCTTCTTTCCTGATCTTACTGCTTGCTTAGCAGAGTGTCTACCAAGGTCCGTCGCCTGATACCACAAGTTATTCCTTCACCACGGGTCATTACAGGAGGGTGCATGCCAGATTCCCCCCTGGATGATTCTGATATAATACTGAGAACCACAGCATCAAAATCAGCAGTGATAACAATGGGCTTTCTGCCATTCCACAACACTGAGGGTTATATGCGCCCACACAGGAGGGTGCCCTGTCAATGCCATATGCCCCATTGGACCCAGCAACAGTATCACGTATCAGAGGGCTACTGGTGCCTGATTCAGCCATGACTGAGGGACGACATATGCTGTTACTCACTAAGCCACATTCTCCCTTGCTGCACAACTGCTTTTGGAAAACACATGACTGGTTATGCAGAGGCTGAGCAATCCATGCTGTAAATAGAGCATTATGAGTGGTAGCTCAGCAGTTGGGGCATCTTATAAGTGCCTCCTCTCTCAGCGTGGTGGCTGTTTCTAGTGTTCCATGGGCATTACCCCACATTGGGTTCACTGTCTGATGTGAAGCTATACCATGCATAACCATACTGTAAGGAATTTGGTTAGTGGTTGAGGGGTTTGAAGTTTCTCTCAGGCGACAACTTCAATACTTGTCAGGGTGAACCACTAAAGTCAGTATATTAACTTGTGCTTAATCCTCTGGTAGTTTAGCACAAAGCAGTCAGACTTAACTTGAGGGAAAGCGTAAATTATTTATGTAGCACACATAAGTGAAAACACCACATAAGAAAAATCGCAAACAAATTTAGAAAAAAAGAGTACATTTTAATAAGTAAACTGAGACCAGAACAGCAAAAATTAAATCAGTACAGCACGAGAAATTCAATTTTATATACTTATAGCACCTAAAAGTATAAAGCGCCACTCACGTTCATCTGGTAATGCTAGATCGAGGTAAAGTCACAATTTCATGCTGACTGCAATAGAGCGCAGGCTGGATACGCTGGACCTGGTTAGTCCAGCTGCAAAATTCCTCGAGTGAAGATTTCTGTTCACAGTGGAGGGGGCTGCAACGAGCAGGGAGAGTTTAGCAGATTGTCATTCCTGTAGCTCAAAGAACAGGTCTAGTGGCGTGGAGGGTCGTCATTGTAGCATGAAAATCCAGTCACCCTTTGCGGATGGTTGTTGCTTGGGCTTCGCGTTGCCTTTCACTGCAGATTGTCGTTACTGTGGTGCAAAGTGCACATCTCAATGTACCTGTAGTTGCTGGTGGTAGTCTTGAAATGAAAGTGGCCCGCGCACAGTTGCGAGAAGCCCAAAATTTCAGGATTTCACCTTTCTTTGTAGAAGGACCTCAACTGATGCTAACCAAAGGTCCAAGAACTGGGAAAGCACCTCTTTGGGGTCAGGGACTCACTTCAGCAGAGGCCAGTTGGGCTCATGCAGGTCTAGGTGCAAGTCCAGTGCAGCAGTTGCAGGGAGGTCTCTGGGTCTTGTTGTGACCTTCTTGTTCAGTCAACTGACCACTGGAGTCACTCAGGTTAGTCTGGGATGAAAGGAGCAGGCCCAGTCCTGTCTTCCGTCTCAGAGACCAAGGCAGTTCTCAAGTAGCAGGGCAGTTGGCTGAATGGAATCCCAGTATGAGACCTTGTGAGACTGGGGTAGGGACATTGAATTTCTAAGACACAATGTCGTCAACCTGGAAGACAACAACTTGGTGTCCCAAAAAAGCGGAGTAGCGTGACATGGAGAACTATATAATATGCAACCTGAGCTGCTAGGCCAGCTTTTCAGTGAGCCCCCTCAAATTCCAGAGAGCTCCCTGCACCCGGACATGTACTGCTGCTCAAACACAATCACCATGTCCGATCACAGCCGTATCCTCTATCCCCTCCATCATCAGATCAGCATACAAGATTAATCCTTCAGGGAATAAGAGTTTCAAAGACCCATTGCTTTTTAAAGGTCAGTGCGCCTCCTTCTCAGTGGATTATTAATGTAATACCAACAACAAGCATTAAAAAATCCCTAACACTCGAACCCTGGCTTAGGTTTTGGGACCTCAAGTATAGCCTTCTAGACCAAGTGCTGATGCTCGTCACTATGGCAAGACTTAAGACTCTTTTGATCCGGACGCTCTAGCTTTCTGGAAACATTGGATGAATCAAACATGGACATTGTTGCTTCACAAAAGACAACTGTTCCTTCTTCTTCTGTATTTTCAGGTCTGGTGTCTTGAAAACACCTTGTCACCAACGGAAACACCAGTGATAAACGGGCTCGATATGTCACTAACCTGACTGGGCAGATCTTCACCACATTGTAGAAGCCCTTCACAAAAACCAAGATACAGCAAGGTCACCACTAAAGAAACAAATGAGGAAAAAACAGCTGGCTGCAGCTATGCTTCTTTAACTGTTATAGTAGACAACGTAGCCTGCCTTACAGTGATGCACTACCATGATGGGTCCCTTCCCACCTCTCGTTCTGCCTGCCAAACTTTTCCTCATCTGGTCTTGAAGGCTCAGGGGCTGCTGTTAGCAGTTATCACTTTAGTTACTTAGGATTGTGATATCTGTGCTTCTTGTGGCCTACAATTACCCCTCTCAGTGAGCTCTATACTTGATGATGTCGAAGCGAGACACGTACCCTCTCCTCCTCCTGCTTCACCCATATTTTCTTTACCTCGCCCTGCCAAAATTTCATAATATTAGTTCCACGAGTGACCGGACCCAACTTGCACCGGCATTTATTCTCCATTTATTGAGCGGGGAATGCAAGTCTGCCCGGACTGGCGCAGGGCTGAGGATTTAAAGCTTTCAAGTTCCTTCTCTCCCAGGTCTCTTTTTAGCCCCAAAGCCCCCTTCCACCCTGACCCCTAGTTAGGATAGTGATCTTCTCATTCCTATAATTCCTCTTTGATCCTCATATAACTCCCCTTCCTTCCTTTCTTTGCAGCTGTTCCCTCAGCTCCCACCCAGGAATCCTTCACTGGCACGAGGTAACAGATCTGGACTGTTAGTAGACACTCTTCTGATATATATATATATATATTATTTGTATACCTATCACTACATGCAGATCACTCACACCTAGTACCTCCCACACCCACTGACACCTGGTTTCTCCTGATTTCACTACAGCTGCCTGAGGGTCTTGAGGTTGTGACCTCTGTGATGGCATTCTTCCCATTTCAGGCTTCACAGGGTAGCCCCCCTCAAGCTTCAGGTTGCTCTGGTTTAGGAGATCTATAGACATGTAATGTGTTGTCATGTCAAAACCCTTATCAATAATTACTTTCAATTTGAATAACTTGTCACATTACATCAAACACAAAGAGGTACTGTTTAAACACAAAACATGTGGACACCACGCTTATACTGAAAACAGATCTGTCCCCTGAGAAGTCTCTAAAACTCAAGAGGCAATGGGTAGACACTATGATAAGGAGAAGTAGGTTGGTGGTGGCTACTAGCACAATGTCACCATCTCTCAGTTCCTTTAAAAGATGTTGAATAGCCATCTTGATCGAATGGCAACTTCCTCAATACATGGAGAGATGAAAGGGCAGTGGGGTATTAAAAAAAACTACCACTCTACTACTCTTACTAGGAGGTGATTGGAACCTGACATGAGACCCAGTCTTAGGAGGGTGCTGGTCGTCCTAAACCCCAAATTGTGCAGACAGAGCACTACGCCAAGATTTGTTGATAGATCTCGCCTTGATGTATATATGACATCTCTTACATCCTACATAGAGGGTCTACACCTTCCTTTCATGATACTGTGGTCCTCAATCATACCTTAATTTCATGTCCCCACGGCACTCAGTCCTCACAGTACTTAGTGACTATTTCCTCCAGGGAAGACTACTATTCAAAGTGAATGGCTTCATAAAATTAGAAGCCAGCCTCTCTGATCACAGCCCAGTCCACTTAGTCTGTCTTTGGGGTGTTTGGTACCCCCACTAATTAGGGGTGAATAAAGGTATTTCCTCATTAGCAACATTAGCAGAATAACTTCAACTCATTCTAGCTCTTATCTCACAGAAAATGAGGGCTTGGTGGGCTCTCACAGGACACTGTGAGCAGCAAGCAAGGCAACACTGAGAGTGTTGATGAGGGATTATGCTATGGTGAAACATAAGACCTGCTCAGACCTGCACCTTGTGGAGGTGACGGTCTGTGACCTTAGTACCATTTATATCTCTGTGCCTACGCCATAGGCAAGCTGGAACAGGCTATGTTACACTTAAACACATTCTTCGCAGAGGCAGCAGAGAAGGAATAATTCAAATTACAATGGAGGCACAAGAGGGTCAGCTGTTGGCTACACAACTACCCCAGTGGGAGTCACAATTTGCCATTCCAGCCATTTGTGATCAGTATGACAACTTGCTGACCTATCCACTCAACATGATCTGTGGATTTGCCTCATAGTATTCTTCTGATGGTCGGAGACCCCGGCTGCTCCAACTAAAATTGCTGCTTCTTTGGCCCCTCTAAATCTCCCCATCCTTCTAGAGAAGGAATGTGTGTATCTCAAAGGGGCTTTACAGAGGAGGAGGTAGCCAAGGCTATCTCTGTGTTACCCATGTGAAAATCACCTGGGAAAGATGGGTAGCCTGATGAAATCTATAAGAATGTCAAACCCTTCCTTATCCCTCTTCTGGTGTGGGTTTTTCAGGAGGCAGTGGAAGGGGGCTCCTTAGGGTTTGTATCTTATAAAGTAATTATCACTGTCCTCCTTAGGAGAGAATAAGGACCCATTGAAGTGTGCTAGTTATCATCCCCTTCTAATGACCTGATGAGGCAAGGCCATCCGCAAATTAATTTATAAGGTGCAGGTGGGGGTTATGCCAGGTCACTGTTCCAGCACATTAACTCTGGCTAAAAAAAAAACAGTTCTGAAGAACAACTATCCCTTTCGTTTGTTTGTGTGGTATAAAAAAGAATGGGCCTGGGTAAGGGTTTCATAGATAATGTTTGCTTTCTATACAACACTTCTATGAAGGATGCCACTTGTGGTGGCTTTCTTTCCCAAATGTTTTATATTTATAGAGGCATCCAGCAAGGATGCACCCTGTTCCTGCTCCCCTTCTTGATTGCCATGGAGCTCCTGTCCACAGCTTTACATCTCTCACTAGAGGTCAGGGGCATTCTGGCAGGAGATAATGGGATGAAGGCATGACTTCATGCAGACATCATTTTGATTCTCCTGTCCCATCCTGAATCCTAAATTGAGGCGTCATGGCCATCATTGATGATTTTTCTCACCTATCCAGCTTTAGGATCAATTGGACAAAATTCAAAGCACTCCCATTTTCTAAGAGACCACTAAGGTAGATTTACAGCGTGAAATAGGTGCCCATGGGGCTGTGATATCTAGGTATCCCCATGAACAGAGGGCATACACAAATGGTTGAAAATAGTCTCCTTCGTCTCATAGAGCAATCAAAACAAGACTTCCTTAAATGGCACCACCTGAAAATGTAATAATTGAGAAAAGTACAGACAGTTAAAGTGACTGTTAACCCTACGTTCAATTATTTCTTAACCCTTGGTATGTTGCTGCTATGGGACCCCAAAGCACTCCTCTTGGGGATAGGCAAAAAATATACATGTTCTTATTTCTGGAGCAGCCACAGATCCAGGCTACAAGCATCTAGGTTGTGGGTGGATATCATGGCGGGAGGCCTATGACTACAGCACATGACTCCACGTACAAATTCCTAGGTATTTCCCAACTCCTCCACAGTAGAGCCCCACTGTGGCATAAAGTGGAGCTACTCCTAGCTAATTAACCATTACACTGGGTGTCTTTGGACTCAAAGGGGGTGAAAGTAACTGGCCAGGTGTTCAGTGAGGGCCATCTTGAGTTGTTTCATGCCCTCAAGAAATAATTTTGCCTTCTACTGTTATATGGTTCCTACTAAGATAATAGGACTGCATATTAGGACAACAGAACTTCAGAATGTGGGGGACTAAGTCCGTCCACACCATCAGAAACTGTCGACCCAATTCCTGGGTAACTCACATTGCCTCACCCCAACCCCTAAACCTACGAAGGTGGAAGGTGATTACGGCAACCTGAACATGACACTCTGGGGGTCATTATGACCCTGGCTGTCTTTGACCGCCAGGGCCAAAACGACGGGAGCACCGCGGTGGCGGTGCCTCCTGGCGCATTTGGACCGCGGCGGTAGCGCCGCGGTCGCACCGCCGGGGCCGGCGGTATACCGCCATTTCAGCCCCGGCGGTGATAATCCGCCAGGGCAGCGCTGCAAGCAAGGCTGCCCTGGGGATTATGACTCCCCTACCGCCAGCCTGTTTCTGGCGGTTTGCACCGCCAGGAAGAGGCTGGCGGTAAGGGGACTCAGGGGGCATGGGCAGTGCAGGGGCCCACAGGTAGAGCCCTGTCGCGCATTTCACTGCCCGAAAACCCGCTGCACATCAGCATTGCCGCCGGCTCAATTACGAGCCGGCGGCAATGTTGATGTGACTTTTCCACTGGCCCAGCGGACGGTAACTCTGTTACCGTCCGCTGGCCCAGCAGAAATGGCAAAATAGGGAGCCAGCCATACCGCCAGCAATGGCGGTATTCTGGCGCCCACAACCTCGGCGGTCTGCCATGCAGACCGCCGAGGTTGTAATGACCCCCTCTGTCAAGTCGTGGAAACAGATCTCACCCTTTCGTTGGATTACTCATGCATCCCCAGGTGAAAACACAAGAGAGATACAGGATTAGTTTTCAATACATTGATTGAAACAATCATAATCTGGCATAAAGAGAATGAGCTGTAATAATTAGGCAGATGGAACAAAGCAAAGTAACCACCATTATGAACATGATAAAGACAATGAATAAATCCAACCATGCTCAATGAGCTCTAGAGGTTCTAGAGAATCCTACCTAACCTTAAGACTATACTGAGAGCAATGTGGGTGTTCCCTTCTGCCTGACCCGATCTGTGAGATTAGCCTTAGCCCCATACCTAGAGATAGGGTCAGGAGTCAGTTTGCAGTGTGAACAGCAATCCTCCTGGGAAGCTAGAAGATTAGCACCAGCACAGCTGCATGTCGGATACAGCATTCATTCCAGCATGGTCGCGACTAGAATGCCCTTCTGCTCCTTCCGGGTCAGTGCATCACTTATATAATAAAATCAAACTGTGCTAGAAGCACAGCTCTAATGTAATGCTTTGTCTGGATGTTTGAAGCTGTCCCCTGAACGGGCAACACAAGAAGCAGGATATTGTGTACAGTGTTCCTAGCCTAGAACAAAATCTTCTGTTTACATGTCAAGAATAGGATAACTAAACAAGTTTGTTGTACAGCATATTCCCAGAAGAATATCATGCAAGGAAAGTGTTTAAGACAATGCAACTAAAACATGTAAAATAAAACGAAACTAAAATGGGGGACCCAAGTCGGGTCCAAGAGGTCATCACAACACTAATTGCTGATGGAAATACAGTCAGCTGGCCCATTGTCTTTAGGGTGCACTTGGCCCTCCACCAGTGGACCTGCTAGTGGCTTCCCCTTAAGTAAGTCCTGACCCCCCGAAATCAGGTTCAAAAGGTCCTGGAGCCCTTTAACAAGTATAAGAGTGTATCCCTCCTGCCTAACCCTAAAGAACTTTTTCAATGATTTTTGTCAAAGAACCAGAGTGTACCACCGAACTGTCACTGAAACACAGCTGCTGACATCGTACTGCCAGTCAGACTCATATTGCTGGTTTGCCCCTCTAAAAGGATCCTGATTTCCAAAACAGTTCCTAGATCTAAAGGTAGAAATCTTCACTAGGTGGAAGGGGAAAAAGTATGTAGCCAGCGAGGGACCTTCCTTGGACGTGAAGTTCAATTTCTCCCACTTGTAACTCTGCCGCCAAAATAATAATTTCACAGGAAATTCTTCTGACAGCTATCAGGCCTCATGGAGCCCATCTCATTCACAGACTGCTGCCTCGCCCCACTGAGTATTTTCTTTTTTTTAATGTTAATATAATCTTTTATTCACAGCAGATCATCGTGCCGTCATCCACATAATATGGGGGTCACGCTACATGGACCAAGTACACTTGTAATTGTGTCCCGGGTCGGAGTCATTCACAACGAATGATACATTCACAGCCATAAAATGACCTCCTTTGGGCAGGTCACTGACACTGCACTGCCACACTCCACAAAAACACATGTCTGCTCATCTTAGGCACAGGGACAGTGAATTGTATAGAGCATTCATGCCAATAGTCAGTTAACAAACCCTCCCCATTTTACATGTCCATAGATGGAAATGCACATTGTGGGTAAGGCACACATATGTGAGAGACTACAGAAATCATCCCATGAAAACAGGTAGACCACTCATGAAACAGCAGTGAAAATATTTGTCAAAAGTGAAAGGAACACATGCTAACATGTAGGTACAAGGAATGTTGGCAACAGTGATGTCACACAAATCATGTCAATGGACATTCCCCACTTCCAAAGGAATGTATTGATCTGTAGCTGCACCCAAAGGACAATGTATGAGGCACCAGTACTCGTGACACAATGAAGACAAGTGGCCTCTGGGAGGCAGATGCCAATTTACTCATTTGAGCAGACACATGGCTGAAGACAGTGATCCATCACTTCATTTTGGTTGGGCTGTCACACTGACGAGTAGTGGACTGTGTGTACAAATTACTCTCATGATAACAACCAACATTACTTGATTGATCACTGTACACAGCTATGAGTTAGCCCAGGAGAGCAAATTGTTTGTGGGGTGCACTCAGTTGTGTCCTAGGTCCTTTGGCTAAAATGCAAGGCACATTAGCATGCACCAACTTCCATACCTACACAAACAGTTACTCATCTTGTGTGTCACATAGCCCATCGCCCATCCTCAAGGGGAGATGGTGTACCTAACAAATCAACTTGGCAATGTGGGAGGCAGGGATATGCCCTGGACTCACCCCCTGGTGGCTGCCGTGCTCCCCTCAAATGCCATCAAGCTCTGGGTAGGCCACTGCCAGAATGTGGGCCAATATGGGGAGGGAGGGTCAGGCTCTGACATGTGCCCCGCACACATTGGGAGGACAGCCTGAGTTGGACCTTGGTAATCTTCCGGGCCAGCTTCTCAGGTACTCTCACCTGTTCTGATAGTGGGAACTCTGCCAGCTATAGACACCCAGGGTACGCCCCTTCCGGATGATGGCTCTCAAAACCACCTTCTTCTGATGGACGTTGACCTGTATAGATACAAAAGACCAATCAAAAGATTACAAAGAAAAGTTCTTGCACACATGGTTGTGTCACACATATCAGACACACCAAGCACAAAATCTGCAACTTGTCAACACACTACAAGTGTAAAGTACAGGGATATGACAACATAAGTTTGAAGTTATCTGCAGACTAACCAATTACCCTGCTCATGGCCTACAGTGACTAACCAAGCCTACTGGCATTAGGTAGCTCACGCTCAAGCAACATATACTGTGATGCAAGCCACAATGAAACACTACACACGATTGTGGCTTCTGAAGGGTAAACTCCTTGGGCCTGACTGGACCAAGACATTTACACTGTGCAACACTGACTCAATGCATACAGTCCCTACAGGCAACCACCAGAGTACAGACTTCACCCTAAGGCCCATATTTATACTTTTTTAGTGCCGCATTTGCGCCACTTTCAGACTTTTTGTATTTTGCAAGTTTGCGCCGCTTTTTTGCCAAAAAATGGTGCAAATGCAGTGCTAAAAAAGTACAAATATGGGCCTAAGTCTTGAGTGACAATGAAAGGGCTGGCATGGTGGCTATGGAAAGTCTCTACCTTGTGCATGTGTGGACATGTGGCCTAGCAAATGCCAACTCGTGCCACTTCAGGGTGGTTTTCTGTGGCACGTGTCTGTTTCACAGAACACACATTAGAACTTATGTGGCAAACCTATAGAGATGGCAATTTGGTGAATCCATTTCAGTTCTTATTGGGACTCAGGAGTTTAGCTTAGCCTTTGGCTTGCAGGCCTCTGCCCCGGTCACCTAGTGTCTTTTAAGCTAATTAGCCTGCTCTGCTTTATTCCCTTTATTTTATTATTTCTTTTAAAAGGGCTGCCATTGTTTATTGTTTATAAAGATGTTTTGAGTTGCATTATCAGTGCTACTCTGAGAAGGTGTCATGATCAGTGATGTACGTAGGTATTATTATCATGTCCCTTTCTCACTTATGTGTGATAGAAACATAATGTGCACTTGTTGGGGATTGTTTTTGTAATTTCTGCCACAGGTCTGCCTTCTTATCAGCTGTTTAGGAACATACCTGTGTCAGGGATCCTACATAATCTGTATAAATAAATCCCTAATGGACAAGGGCATTAGAGAGATTCCTTCCAGAAGCCATCTATGCTGCACGTCACCTTCCTGCAGAACTCAGCCTTTGTGTCACCACGGAGTCTAACCTAGAGACCTCATTCCAAGGTAACAAGGGTTGGGGGCGCTTCTCATGGACATGGTACTGGCAGATTAGGTTTATCATACCTAGCTCGCATTACAGTAGAGATTATGCTTTCTGTGCTAGGAATTTTTTATCTAATGTTCATTGTAAGATGGTGGGGAATTTCATATTCACAACTCTCAACTTCATAATTCTGCTTCTTTTACTGTTTATCCTAATCATTGCAGCTCATACATTTTATTGTAGATTGCAGTCTTTTAAATAAATATATTGAAAACTCTCCTGCATCTCCTTCATTGCCTGTGTGTGACTGAGACTTGTTGCTAACGAGAGAAAAAGGTAACTTCCGTTCCACCACGACTCCCCTGCGATATATCAATTTAGAGTTGATGCGAAAGGCTGCCAGAAATCACCTTTGCTTTCTGAGCTTTGGTGAGGTACTGTTTGTGAGCCGGGAGGGTTGGGCTGACAGTTGCGACTGGTGTATGAATGACTCAGCCGCCTACAAACAAAAGTGCTGTCATCCCTAAACCAGCAGTCTCGCCTAGGAGCGAGAGTCCAACTACGACAGCATCCAACATACAAAGGTATGTTTTGTTCTATTTCTGGTATGTAACCAGGCTACTGAGTCACATGTCATTGCCTCCCTGGAAACAACACACTGTCTACACTGTGTTTTTGTCAATTGTGCAATATACTTTCACTGGACAAATATGACTTATGTGAAGGTGACAACAGAGCTGTGGGAGTAGGGGACCTGTCATGAGTCAAAGACACACATTGACAATGACGCAAAATGCACATATGGACTAGTTCAGGGATTTACCTCAGTTCCATTCCCAATCAAGTCAATGGACTGAGGCATTCAAGACAAGTTTTGCCCCTAGAGCCTCATATGAGCCACATGACAGGATCTGTAGGTCTACAGGGAGTGGGCACGGTGCCACAGTTGCATAGCCACAGTGACTCTCCCACAGCCTGGACTATGTCCCATAGGGGGAGATACATTTGACAGCCCCTGGTCTCTGTAGGCTGGGCATTCAGAACCCACATGACATTCACATTTCCAACACTTCCATGCATGATAGTACATCCTGTGACCATCGTCCGTGTGGCCTGTGTACAGTGTAGTGTGATGCTGGGCACAGATGGCATACGACTGTCTACTGCTGCCACTGTTATTATTGGCAGTCGGAAAAAACTGTTAAATTTCGAGGGGCAATTGAGTAGCAGATAGTTGGGTGCTGCCAAACTACATATGGTGGAGATGTCTTGTCAACCACTGGGGTAATATCTGACCCTTGTGAAGTTGCCAGCTGTGATGTGTACTAGTTGTAATGTATTTCCAGCCTGAAATGCTTTATTACATGATTTTGTTGGTATACATCATGTATGTTGGTGTAGGCACAACAGCTAATGCTCCCACTCATGTATATTGACACATGTGTACCCTGGGAGAGGGAAGAGGTGACAAGCTCCAGTGTACCATCTATTGCCAGAACTTCAAACCAGGGAGGTACACAATATTATACAAATGTACCATCCGAAAAGGCAAACAATAGTGGATTTATGCAGTCAGTTGGAGCCAGCTCTGATGACTGAAAACACAAGTCCAACATGGACACCACCCATTGTCCAACTCCTGACAGTATTGCACTTCCTGGCCACAGGGTCCTACCAACGTAGGGTGGCCATAACTGGTGGTATGTCCTAACCTATGTTCAGTCTTGTGTTGAGAGATTTCCTATCAGCAATGTTGAAACTCATTGATAGCTATATAAGGTTCCTCTGATGTGAGGATTTAGCCAATGTGAAGGCTGACTCCTATGGGTTTGCCTGCCTCTCACATGTGGTGGGAACCATTGATGGCATACATGTTTCCTTGGTGACAACACAGGCCACTGAACAAATTTATCGCAACAGGAAAAACTTCCATTCTATCAACATGCAAGTTGTCTGTTTATCTGATCTCTACATCTCAAACGTTTGTGCCCATTTCACTGGATCAGCCCATAATTCCTTCATAATGCGGAACAGCACTATACCCCAGCTGATGTCACAACTGCAACCAGAGAGGCCCAGGCTTGTTGGTAAGTCACATTTGTCCTGATTGTGTGTGAACAATGTCATGTGCTACAAGCATGGAGTGAGTGACTCCGTGCTGCATTTATGTCCCATTCCTAAGCAGGAGACTCAGCATACCCAATCCATCCTTGGTTATTGATCCTGCTGAGGAATTCAACTACGCCAGGGGAAGTCCGCTTCAATGAGGTCCATGGAAGAATATGTTGGGCAATGGAGTTAGCTTTTAGGCTCCTGAAGGCCAAATTTCACAGTCAAGTCAAGAATGGGGGAGCCCTCTTCTACTCTCCCAGGAAAGTGTGTCAGATCACTGTGATATGCTGCATGCTCCATAACATCACCCTGAGAAGTAATATCCCTTACATCCCAGAGAAGGGGGAACCTGCCCTGCCACCAGGTGAGAATCCTGAAATGCCAAATGAAGAGGACAGTGGTGAAGAGGAAGGAGCTGACTTGCGACAGATCTCATCGACAGCTTCTTCTCATGAGTGTAAGTATGTCATGTGATATCATGACTTTGGCTGTACAATGAACTGCAGTGAAAATATGTGGAGCTGATTCTTTGAAATAGTTAGGGAGCTGATACTCAGCCAAAATCAGCCAAAGGCTGTTTGATGAGATAGCAGTTGACACATACCCACCTTGATGATGTTGCATTGTTTGTGTCAGATTTATTGCAATGTATTTTGTTTTACAGATGTTCGCTATGTGACTTGAATGATATATACAGTGTCATGCCTATACTCCTTGTTTTGTTCTTTGTTCAGGTACTTCACCATAACATCTTCATTGGGCATTTCAGATTTGTGACATTGGCACATATGTGATGCTATTCTGACAAAT
The DNA here is from genome assembly GCF_031143425.1 of Pleurodeles waltl. Classification (NCBI taxonomy): domain Eukaryota; kingdom Metazoa; phylum Chordata; class Amphibia; order Caudata; family Salamandridae; genus Pleurodeles; species Pleurodeles waltl. Next base: position 1,216,041,884 of record NC_090437.1, on the reverse strand, counting down.
TAAGTGGACATGGATTGTTCCAGGGAAAGTAGGTCACAGACTTTGGGTGTAGGAGACCAGTGCAAAAACAGCTTGCACAGTGATAGGATGGAAGCTTATTAGTCACCATTGGACTTGTTTCTTGTCCTGTGTTGACCCTGATGCATCATGTGTGTCATCATGCGATCAGAAAATATGTGGTCGTAGGCCACAATTATGTCAGTTACCCTTCACATTGCTAAACTATCTTTTTGTATGACCTGTTTGTAGCTGTTGATGTTTGCCAATATTGTAGACCAAGGTGCCTGTGCTAAATCGCTGACATATGTTTGTGTCATACCACCAGATGCATGAACACTGGATTGTAATGACCCTGTAATAAGAAGTTGTTGTATTGCCATCTGTCTGACTCTTGCATTATATGATGTTGGATTACTTTGGTGGGGTAAGTCACATGGCTCCAGCAGGTGACATCAACCACTTTAATGTTTGCCTACTCTACAGGACAATGTCTGGCAAATACATTTCTCCCATGGTCTGGAGGTTTGCACCTGCAAATATGTTAATTTACCAAGTATGAAACAATCATGTATAATTTGCTATGTTTCAGACATATTGTCAGCCTATGTGCTGAACAATACATTTCCTCTTTGACAAGACACTTGTATGTATGTGTTCGTTTGCAATGGTTTATTCCTGAGCTGGACACTGGGTCCATGAAACATATCTCATCTTGGATGATCATCATCGTATGGTTCACATTATCTGACATATCTGCATGGCAAAATGTGAAATTAAAAACAGCAGACAATGAGTTTGTGACACAAGGATTTATTTCAGTGCACAAACATAAAATAAAATTGGGACATAAATGTAAACAAAAGGGAAGAGAAGGGGTCCATCATGGTGGGTGAAATCACTGGAGCCACAGTACTCCTCCCATTTGAAATCGAAATTGGTTCAGGATCAGTCCACAGAGAGAATGTGTGACCGACAAAGGAGGACATTAAGGAAGAGGATCCTTTCTGGCAGTGGTACGTGTTTTGCCATCTGCTCCTCCTGGATTCTTGAATGGACGATCCTGAGGCTGTGTTTGCCACAGATGTCATTTGGCATGATGTACTAGCCACAAAGGAAGGGGTCAATGTTGGAAGTAAAGCCCTGATCAGGGTGGTGTGCATTTCGGCAGCACCCCTGTTAAGGTGCCCATTTAGGTATTATGAGCATCCATCTTCTCTGTCATGACCCTCTGCAGCTGCTTAATGTCCTGAAGTTCAGTCAACACCTGGCCCATCACTCCTTAGGATCCTGATAGAGCCCCAAGATGTGGCTGATGGTGTCCTGGCTAACAGCAGCCCTGGTGGCCTCAGTACACTGGCCCACAGCATCCTTCCCACACACCCTACCCCCACAAGCCTGTGTCCTTGGCACAGGGTGCCCTCTCCAACTGGGTCCTGGAACCTCAGTGTTCGGAGTGTCAAGTTGCACCTCAGGATCCAGGAGTGGGGGGCACAAGATGGTAGAAACTGTGCTAGGTACACAGGTTAGGGGCACATGGTTGCCTGTGATGTAGAAGCAACACAGCTGGGAGGTGACGTGTGGACACAGTGAGACTCCCTTTTGCCATCTGACCAGGTTGCCCAGATGGGTCAGGACCTTTCTCCACATCCACAAGTCCAGGACTGTTGTTATTATCGAGGGCTTCATCTGGGGGAGAGGGGGTAGTGGTATTCTGTTCTTTGGCCTCCGTGTGCACAGTGACAGCTCAACCTATTGATGGAGAACGTACATTGTTATTGGTTGGCATGTGATATCTACCTCCAAAGGTTTTGTGTTACTATAAGCAGAGACACTTGACATTCTTAAGCTGTAGGTTAGCCTACTGTGCCAAGTTACCATGGTTATTTGATATGAAATGTGTAAAGCTTGCCTAAACCTTTTGACTAAAGCATCTCATGAGATGTAAAGATCAGTTGTACTTTTGAAGATGGACTGAAAATTACATCTTACCACCAGTGAAGCCGATGCAGTGCAGAGGCAACATATACCTTTGACCATTAGGAGGCCTAGTTGAGTGGGATGTAGGGAAACACAGGACCTTGTGATATATGTGACTGGAGTCATCCTGTGAACAGTGCTGTGTCAATGTGTCTGCTGCTGCTACCAATCTGGTGATCCAGCTTGAGGACTTAAGAGTACTTGCTGTACACACTTGGTAAGGTGTCATTCCTGTCCTCAATAGTTTTTTTGGGTTTTTTTGGTTAGCAGGTCAAGATTGAGCAAGGTAGACAGAGACGACTCTGAGTTGAGCATGATCTGTATACTGCTCACTCCTAGGTGAGTACACTTCAATTGAGAGTTGACAAACAGGGGTGTTTTGACAATTGAACACTGTTTTGGTGGTTAGAGTTACAGACACAGGGCCTCCTGGCCTTAGCAGTCAGATCACTCTCTCTGCTACACACACAATACAAATGGTATCCTCCCAGGTGAGAACACTTCAAGTGAGAGTTAAGAGTATTTGGGCAAGTGAACATTGGGCTGGCGTTTGGAATTGCAGACACAGGGCCTCCTGAGAGGTGCAGTCAGGTCACTTTCTCTACTACACGCACTATACAAATAGTATCCTCCCAGGTTACCAAACAAGAGTATTCGGGCAAGTGAACACTGGGCCAGCTGTTTGGAGTTGAAGTTACAAGGCCTCCTGGCCTTAGCAGTCAGGTCACCCTCTCTACTTCACGACACTTATATAGTATCCTCCTAGGTGAGTACACTTCAATTGGGAGTTTCCAAACAGGAGTTTTTGGGCATGTGAACACTGGATTGGTGGTTGGAGTTGCAGACGCAAAGCCTCCTGGGAGTTGCAGTCAGGTCAGTCTCTCTACTTCATGGCACTTGATATATGGTATCCTCCCAGGTGAGTGCCCTTCATTTGAGCTGGAAGCATGCAGGACATTGCAGTTTTGCAACAGTTTTTGTGTTGTGACTTACCAGACTCTGCAGATATTCCTATCAAGCCCTCAGGATGGAGGATGGACAAGACCTACTCCTCCGAGGGAAAGAGGCTCAATGGGGCACTGGGAAGGCCCCCGCCAGCCTTGTTGGCCTCTAGCTGCTGTCTGGAGACCATGGAACTCACCTTGCCCCTGAGGTTGTTCCACCTCTTCCTGATGTCCTCCTTTGTGCACAGAGTAGTGCCTACATCAATCCCTCTGTCGATGATCCTTTCACCACATTTCCATTTTCCTACTGAGAGGAGTGTGCTGGAATTGTGCTCTAAACAACTGTGGCTCTACTATTATGATATCATTCACCATGACTCTCATCTCACCTTAAGAAAAACGGGGATTTTTGGGACGTGATATGGTGGCAATTGAAGTGGGTGACAGGGACTTACATAATAGGGAAAGTGAAATAGGGAGTGAATGGACAAAAGTGTGTGCAAGGTGTCAAATGGGATGGTGAAAAAGGGGCGCCATATCTATCAGTATTAACAAAACAGTGGTCTCTGGTGTATTTCTTCCAGGGCAGATGCAAAGGATTGTGGTCTGTGAAGGGATGTGTTTTATAATATGCTTTGCAGATGTGTCCATTGGGCCAATGCATGTCAGCTGTGTTGTTTTTTAATTCATCCAATGTGCACATGTCTGTTACTTTGGTGGACGTGTATTACGGTGTACGACAGCTATTGTCTAACCACTGCGAGGGGACCGCCAAGGCGACTGCGCGTTTGTAATAAGCTCGGTGGTTGGCCTTGGCACTGACAGCACTAGAGGTTGTACCGCCTAGATACAGGGCCGTTGCGCTGCTGGTAGTCTGCCTGTTTGCATCATAATATGGCAGTCTGGGGACCGCTAGAGTATCAGTCTTTCCGGGACTGCCAACATGGTGGTCTGGTGGTCCGACTGCCAAACTTGTAATTAGGCCATAAGTAAGTAGATAAAATTTTCCACCAGACCAAACCTGGTCCTATTATCTAACCCGCACTCCATTGAGGCTGACCTTAACTTTTGACTTTGTCCCGGTCTTGCACAGTCAGATACCTGCAGCTGTTGGCGCTTTGTGATTTTGGCTAAAATTTTGAAAAATCATATCTCAAGCCCTCTCCAGACAATTGTTGTGAGTTTGGTGTCTATTTACTCATTAGATTTTTGTCTATTTTTATAAATTGGAGTGGGATTAATATTGTGCTGTGTGTTTTAATTTTTAGCTGTTTTGACACTGATAAATGCTTTACACAGTTCCGCCACTCAAGTAAATTACTATTATGATGAAGAACTCCTACTGAGGTCCACATAACGAAAAAGAATAAACTAAAGCACACACTACATGTTAAAATACTTAAAAAAAGAATAGTGAAAAATAACAATAATTTCCAAAGATTTACAGATATCATCTAAAAACAACAAGAAGAATCCTATACAAAATAGAAACATACGTAACACAACAAAAGAATAAAAGAGATACCCGCAGCTAAGTACATACAACCACAGAAAATATAATCTCAAGAAACACAATAAAGGAATATAAAGGAAATGTTACAAATCACACAACACTAGAAAAATAATATGCACGCTCTCCTTTTTGAATAGGAGCAGGCAGTGAATTTTGCCCTGCTCACGGAGTTTGCAGAGTTTTTCCCAGTCCGCACTCCACTTAGAACATGAAGTTCTGAAAAACTCTGCATAGTGTAGCGTAGCTTTTTCCTCGCTCGCAACCGCCAATGTTAAGTTGGTAAGCCCGAGCGAGGAAAATCACCCAGTGAGATTTCTCAATGCATGAGGTCGCAGATGGTTGGTACCGCCCATGTTAAGAAATCTTCAGTTCGCGTTGAGGAAGTAGCCTCCAAAGTAGAAAATCTAGTTGAGCGGCAGAAAAGAAACAGCGCCCTCTTGCGCTGCATCTGGTGCTGTCCACGCTGATTTTTCAAAGTGGGACAAACACCTGGTGCTAAAAATCAGCACAAACGCCGTGACCTAAGGCACTCTGCTGCTTGCGGAACTCCGCGTATCTCGGCTGAGTTTTTGGGTCACTTCGCAGAGTTCCGCTATGCCCAGGACTATTCTCGAACACATAAAGGAAAGGAGGAAACTAGATCCTGCTAAGAGGCAAAACAGTAGCTTTGTTATCAGCCTCGATAAAGTGAAACATGCTTAGTGCAATTGTAGAGTACAAATAGTGCCTAATACATTTTTATATAGGTAACCCCAAAGAACAATCTTAACATATCAGCGTGCTTAACCAATTTAAAATACCAATTATTGTATAGATGTTGTACAAGTATATCCCCAGACTTAACTATTCTAGGAAGACATTTTATGAACTACAAACACCCATGTATACTACCCCAAGGTCCAAGAGAAAAGCCATCAAAACATGGGCCCTAAACAATATTAAAAAATTATCTAAAAAATTGGTAGAGCTTATTACATATCATTTTGTTCAGTGGAGATGGTGCAAATTTACAAGCATTAGAAGCAGAATGTACTTTATGCTTTATACACATAGGCCTCAAACACTGACAATCATTTGATCCCCTGGTTAGTTCATTTTCCACCTTTGTACATGATATTTGTTATAAAGGAAGATTGCCCTCAGGTAATTGTTATGGGTGATTTAAATGCCAAGGTGTCTAATTCTGTTATTGCAACTTCTGCCAATGCTGAAAAAGAGGATATTTGGTCAATTCTGGAGAGTAGTTACCCAACCAAATCAGGACTGATAAACGCAGATTTTTTTACTTGAGTCTCTTAGTAAATTTGACTTGATCATATTAAATGGGAGATATCCTGTTAGTAAGTAACCTCATTTACCTTTCATACCCTTCAGCTCAGAGCCTTTTAGATTATGTGGTAGCCTCTTAACAAATGTTTGGGGTTTGTGAGAAACTAGTGGTTTCTCCTTCCGATATGAGTGACTATTGTATAATTGGTGTCTATGTGAGCTTCAATTTCAAGGAATTGGACCGTGGGAATTCCAAACCTTCCCTTTTATTGCATCTAAGTCACCCCTAAGGTAGGACCTAGGTAGTCCCATGGGTTCATCGTATGTTAAAGGTACGACATGTACTGATATGTTTTATATGTCCTGACAGTGAAGTGCTGCCAAATTTGGTTTTCACTGTTGCAAGGCGTATCTCTCTCATAGGTTAACATGGGGACTGCCTTTAAATATCTTTAAAGCAAAGCATCCCATTGGGAGAAGATAGAGATCTGGAGTTTGGGGGCTCTGAACTCACAATTTAAAAATACACCTTTTGATAAAGTTCATTTTTAGATTGTCAGTTTGAAAATACCACTTTTAGAAAGTGTTAATTTTCTTGCTTAAATCATCTGTGCCTCTGCATGCTTGTGTATTCCATACCTGGGTCAGACTGGCAGGTGAGCTGTTGTGAATTCCATCTAGACAGTGACACAAAGGGAGCTGAGGTGTAGCCTGCATATCCTGATGGGTCACCTGGGCTAGAGTTGGAAGGGAGAAGCTGACACTTACATTGCTCCTGTCTTCACGCAATGCAGTCTCCAATCCCCTGGTGTATTCTCGGGCCAAGCTTGTGCAAGCCAGGATCTTGTCAACAACAGAGACTTTCTTTGAAGTTGCCTACTTCAAAGGCGAAAAGGGGTATAAGTAGTGGACCCAAAACCCCAGACTTTCAAAACACTTCTAGATCAAGAAGAACCTCTAGCAGGAGAAGAGCTGAAGAGCTGGAGGAGGAGTATTGCCCCTTTGCTGTGTTGGCTTTGCTGTGTTGGCCTGCAGTTGCTGCTTCTACCTTTAAGAGGGCAAAGACTGACTTTTCTGTGTATCCTGCTTGTGACATTTCTCCAAGGGCTTTGAGTACAGCTTCCCTCCAGTTGGAAATCTCACATATATCAAAGACTTCAGCTTCATCTGCCTAAAGCACTGGGAACTGTGTGTTTTGTGCTGCAACAGAAGAAAAACCACTGCAACGCCGTCAATGACACCATTGACTGCACCGTGACCTGATGACGCCACAAAGAGCTGTGCCCCTCGTCACATTGCAACCCTGGTCTCACCAACGCCACCACCTGACACTGTCACCAAGCTGCTGCTTGCACTGTGTCCTGTGGGCCCTCCATTCCACATCACCTATTTCACACTGCAGCCTTGTCATCCCCACCAACGCTGCTCCACACTGACACTGACGCTGCTACCTGCTCCGTGGCATAAGGACACTGCTTGTGAGGTACACTATGCACCTTCCCATCCCGCACCGCAGCCCTGGTTCACTGACGCCAGCACCATTGACGCCAGTGTCGTCAACAGATGTCCCTGTCTGCATTGCTGCCTTGTGCCTACTGATCACAGTGCTTCACCAACAATGATGCCGCAGGATGCCGTCACCAAGCTGCTGCTTACACCATGACCTGTGGGCACCGCACGTCGTATTATCCCACTTCGCACTGCAACTCCGACACCATCAACACCAGTGCTCCTGACTTTGCCATCAGCCCGGAGTTCGATCTGCAACACATGTGACTTCAAGGGCCGGATGACACCTGCACCAGCCTCCGGAACCGGTGCCTGCAATGCCAGCAACGCCAGCAACGCCGCACTCTGGATCTCATCACAAGGATCATTACGCCCTGCATTTCCAAGGTACTGTTTTGCAGGTCTTCCTGACACTGTAGCTGGCCAGTGATGCCGCGGCTGGCCTGAACTGTTGGATTTGTTGTTCACGATGCCCTAGTAGCCCAAGATGGAGCTATCAACTTCAAGGAACAGTATTTTTAAGTTGGTGCTTACAAAATTCATATCTCCATTACTGTATGTTGGGTTTTTCTCATTTTGGTCTTATTTTACATGGATAAATATTGGTTATGTTTCTAAAACTAGTGGGGTGCCCTTTTGTAGTGTTTTCAGTGCATTACTGTGTGTTATGTGCAAATGCCTTACACATTGCGTCTGAGATAATCCTGACTGCTTGTGTCAAGCTACCAAGTGGGTGAGCAAGGGTTATCTGAGCTGGGTATCCCTTATCCTAACTAGATTGAAGGTCCCTACTTGGACAGGGTGCAAACTGACTGCCAACTAGAGACCCCATTTCTAACACTGGTTGTCAGCGGGCAGGATAGGACTTGCATTTTCACTTGACCTACAGTGATTAATGTACACTACTACCATATCACAGACCACTATGTAACACATACAGGTTTTTGGTTTTTAATCTTTCATTTGATCTATTTTTGATCTTGAGTTCAAGTTGAACTTCCTACTACATCATGTCTGAGTCAAGAGCATAATTAGTTACATCCCTGGATTTGGTTTTTGAGGAGGAAAGGTTGGAAACCTACACCGTGAAGGAACTGAAGTAGGTTTGCAATAGCCTCAGAGTCCAACTTAGAGGCCTCACCAAGAAGGAGGAGCTACAAAAGGTGCCGAGGGCCTGGATAGCAGCCAGAAATGCCAGTGGGCTTTCTTAGGTTCCCGTGGAGCCAAATCCAAAGAAAGATGTCCTGAGGGTGCAGGAGCTACCGGGGGGGAAGTGCCCTTTGGTCCAAGCAGCAGTAGTGTATCCAAGGATCTGACCCGGAGGAGCAGGAGGACAGGAAGGGAAATAAGAGACATAACATAGAGTTGGAGAGGTTAAAAATGGAGGACTAAAGGGAGAAGTGAGTGATGGAGGAAAGGGAGATGCTTTTAGACCATGAGCTCAGAGTAAAGGTGCTTGACCAGAGGCATAGATTAAGCAGTGATGGTGGCAGCAATACCTCAGTGCACTCAGAGAGGATAGTATACATTCCCAAGAAGGTAGGAAAGGAGTACAAGAAGGGAGATGAAATCCAGGGGTGGTTTCACGGATATGAGGCATCCATCCACACTGATGGGGTCGCTGAGAAGAATTGGGGAGCAGGATTGTGGAACCACTTCACAGAGGAGGAGAGGGACAGTTTGTTAGCTTTGGGTAAGGGGTACAACCTCACCTATTCTGACATGAAGGAGGCCCTTCTCACCAGGTATGGTCTCACTCCTAAGAGGTACGGGGATCAGTTTAGAGGAAGTAAGAAAACTGATTCACAGACCTGGTTAGAATGTGTGGATTATTTGTTTAGGGCACTGAATAGTTGGGTGAAGGGCAGTAATGTCACAGATTTTATGGGGCTCTACAACTTAATTGCATTGGAACACTTATCTAGTCTGTGTTTTGCAGAGGTTCGCCAGCACTTGACTGATATCAAGCTGACTCACCCCAGGACGCTTGCTATGGAGACGGACTGCTGGGTGAGTACCAAGGTCCACAAGAAGGTGTATGGGGAGACGCCGCAAAAAGTGGACAGGGTCCGTAGCAACAGAGTAGGGGGGGACAAGGGTAAACAAAAGTAGTTCTCCAAAGGGCCCCAATCCAGTACCCATGGTAAGAATTCCCACCCCCCAGGAGATAAGAAACCATGGGCCTCTTCAGGAAAGCCTGCAGAGGCAGGACACCATAAATGCTTTGCTTATAACCAAGTAGGGCACATGAAGGGAGGTCCCAAATGTCCCAAATGGACACAGCCACCCACTGGTGGGCAGACCAAGGAGTTGGCCAGTGTAGCACTTGGGGAGGAGTTGGTCCCAGGTTGGTGTGTGGAACCAACCAAGATGGCCCTTGTCTCACTAGAGGATGGTGAGATGGTCCAGGAAAACCTAATGCCTGATAACACTAAACAAATACAGGCAGTGGGTGACCATCAATGGGTAGAGTGTAGAGGCTCTCAGAGATACTGGAGCCAGTGTGACCATGGTCCGGTATCACCTGGTGTCTGAAGAGCAGATAGTCCCTGGTAGATTCCACCAAGTAGTTGCAGTGGAAAACTCAGAGCGCCAGTGTAAGGTGGCACAGGTTCCCTTTGATTGGGGGGGGCATTCAGGTTCCTTAAGAGTAGCTGTGAGTCCCACCATGCCTATTGACTGTCTGCTGGGCAATTAACTGGAGACTTCTGCCTGGAAGGAGGTGGTGCTCAGGTTGAGGATGTTGGTGTTGCCAGAGTGGGTGTGTGTGACCACTCAGTCAATGGCAACCAGGGTGATCAGAAGGAACTGGAGCCTGAAACAGTGGCCTAGGTGCTAACCAAGACAAAGGGCAAGGGGTGAGGAAACCTGCCTCTGAAGTTCACACAGTCTGTGAGGAGGCTGACCTTGAGAGGGATGCCCCGACACCTACAAGGGAAGAAGTGGCTGAACTCGGAGACCTACCTGAGTTGCCCCATAGGCAGCAAGAAGGGGGTCTCACCAAGGGGGAGTTCTGTGCAGAGCAGAAGGTGTGCCCTACTCTCATAGGTCTTAGGCAGCAGGCCGAGGACCAGGCAGCTGGTGCTGAGCCAAAGGATCACCTGATCTATTGAGAGAATGGTCTTCTGTGTAGAGCACCTAAGGCTGCAGAGTCTGGGGCAGCCCATGTGCTGGTGGTACCCCAGTGCTTCAGAGCTTTCCTACCTGGTTTGTATGTGCGTCTGGTGGGACATTTGGGGCAGGGCAAGACCTTTGGCAGGGTTGTCACCCACTTCTAATGGCCCCAAATGAGAAACAATACAGAAGCTTTCCTTAGGACCTGCCAGATTTGCCAAGCTCCTCTCCAAACCTTTCCTGTCATGAGCACCCCCTTTGAAAGGGTGAGCATTGACATAGTAAGACCTCTGGACCCCAAGACAGCTCTGAGCAACAGGTTTATCCTGGTCTTGGTGGACCATGCCACCCGGTACCCTGAAGCTATCCCTCTGAGGACAGTGACAGCACCCGTCGTGGCCCGGGCACTGATGGGGATCTTTACACAAGTGAGTTTCCCAAAGGAGGTGGTATGTGACCGGGGTACCAACTTTATGTCCATGTACATAAATGCCATGTGGAAGGAATGTGGGGTCAACTTCAAGTTCACCACTCTTTACCACCACCAAAGTAATGGGTTGGTTGGGAGATTTAACTGAACCCTGAAAGGCATGATTGAGGTCTGTCAGACTCCAAGAAGCATAAGTGGGACGTCCTGTTGCCATTCCTTCTTTTTGCCTACCAGGAAGTACCACAGAAAGGTTTTAGCTTTAGCCGATTTGAGTTGTTGTATGGGCACCCGGTCAGAGGACCTCAATGTCTGGTAAAAGAGGGCTGGGAGCAAGCTCCTCAGAAGTTACCCCAGGATGTATTTAGTTACATGCTGGCCTTCAGAAACTAGAGTGCCCGCTTCAGAAAGCTTGTTCAAGAGAAACTAGAGGCAAGCCAGGAGGACATGAACTGCTGGAACGACCAGAATACCACTCTGGTTGAGTTTTAGCTTGGTCAGAAAGTATGGGTCATGGCCCCAGTAGAGTCTTGTGCTCTACAGGACAATGTGGACAGGGCCATTTGAGGTAAAGGAGTGCAAGAGTGATGTCACCTTCTTGGTGGACTTTCAGACTCCAAGGAATCCCTTGAGGGTTCTACATGTGAACCACCTCCAACCCCACTTTGAGAGGTCTGAGTTAACCATGATTCTGGCTACAGATGATGGGATGGAAAAGGAGAGTGAACCTCTCCCTGACCTCCTGTCTGCCAGGGAGCATGATGGGTCAGTAGAAGGTGTGGTCCTCTCCTCTTCTTTGACTCTAGAGCAGCAGAGTGACTGTCGCCAGTTACTGGGACAATTTTCAACTGTGTTTTCATTCACTCCATATGTCACTTATCTATGCACGCATGATGTGGACACTGGGGACAGCCTGCATGTCAAACACAACGTTTACAGGTTAGCTGACAGAGTGAAGGCCAGCATCAAGGATAAGGTGTCCAAGATGTTGGCTTTAGGGGTGATTGAGCACTCCAGCAGCCCTTGGTCCAGCCCAGTGGTTTTGGTACCTCAGGCTGCTGCACCTAGTGCCACACCAGAACTTCCGTTCTGTGTGAACTACCGTGGGCTCAATGCCTTCACCCAGACTGACGCCCACACCATTCCCAGAGCGGATGAGCTCACTGATCGGTTGGGGGCTGCCAAGTTCCTCAGCATGTTTGATTTAACGTCTGGGTACTGTCGGATTGCCTTAACTGATGGGGCAAAGGAGGGGTTGCCGTTCTTAACACCAGAGGGGCACTTCCAGTTCCGGGTTATGCCCTTCAGGTCGAAGAACGTCCCTGCCACCTTCCAGAGGTTGGGCAGTTAGGTCCTGGCGTCGCTTGAAAACTTCAGTGCTGCCTACCTTGACAACATTGCTGTTTTCATCTCCAGTTGGGAGGACCACTTGCACCAACTCTGGGAAGTGTTGAAGACACTGCAAACTGCAGGCCTCACTATCAAGGATAGTAAGTGGAGGATAAGGCAGGGGTCAGTGGTCAGTACTTGGGACACCAGGTAGGAGGCGGTGTCCGACAGAGGGGGGCTTGAGTGTCGGCACGTTTGGTGATCCATACGTTGAGATTGTGCGCTGCGGTGTTGGCGTCATCAGAGGGAGGCAGGATGGATTTGGTGAGAGCTGTGGTGAGTTTCTCATTGGTTATTTTGTTCCATTTCCTGTGGGGGGTCCTGGAGGCGTGGATGTGGCTACTGGGTGCGGTGATGGTGAAGTGTAGGCAGCGGTGGTTGGTCCAGGCTGGGGTGGAGATGGTCTCAATGGTAATCCGGTTGCTTGACGTGAAGATGGGGTCAAGTGTGTGTCCTGCGATGTGCGTGGGTGTGGTGACCAGCTGTCTGAAGCGGAGGGTGGCGAGGTTGTCGAGTAGAGCTGTAGTCTTCCTTAGCAGGAGACTACTCCACAGGGAACAGAAGTGGAGTGCAATTGAAAGGGAAGCTTTTGCTGTGGTCTGGGTGCTGAAAAAGCTAACACACTGCTTGTTTGGGTCTCACTTCCGGGTTTAGATCGACCACAGGCCCCTCAGATGGTTAATGCAGGTGAGAGGGGAGATCCCAAAACTGTTGAGGTTGTCCATTTCCCTATGGGCGATGGATTTTAAGGTGGAACACCGTTCTAGCACAGAACATGCCAACGCTGATGGTCTGTCCAGGTTCTTCCACCTTAGTGAGGAGAATTCCCAAGGGGTTCGGTAGTTCTTCCTACTCTCAGCTGGAGGGGACATGTGTTAGACCTGGCATCTTTTGTTGTTTTTCCCCTGTCTTTTTGCCTTCTGACCTCCTGTTTTTATGGTATGCTATTCTCTGTTTTTGCTGGTTTATTGTCTCTGCGCACTTTACCACTGCTAATCAGTGTTAAAGTGCAAGTGCTCCCTATGTAAATTGTATTGGTGATTGGTTTATCAATGATTGGCATATTTGATTTACTCATAAGTCCATAGCAAAGTGCACTATGCATACCCCGGGCCTCTAAATCAAATGCTGCTAGTGGGCGTTGCAGCACTGATTGTGCCACCCAAATGAGTAGCCCTGTGACCATATGTCAGACCTGCCACTGCAGTGTCTGTGTATGCAGTTTTAAACTGCCAATTCTACCTGACAAGTGTACCCACTTGCCAGGCCCAAACCTTCCCTTTTACTACATGTAAGTCACCCCTAAGGTAAGCCCTAGGTAGCCCCATGGGCAGGGCACAGTGTATGTTAAAGGTAGGACATGTACTGATGTGTTTTACATGTCCTGACAGTGAAGTACTGCCAAATTTGTTTTTCACTGTTGCAAGGCCGTTTCTCTCATAGGGTAATATGGGGACTGTCTTTTAATATCTTTTAAGTGCACTTTGGGAACAGATAGAGATCCGGAGTTTACAGTCTCTGAACTTACAATTTAAAAATACACCTTTTGGTAAAGTTGTTTTTTAGCTTGTCAGTTTGAAAATGGCACTTTTAGAAAGTGGGCATTTTCTTGCTTAAACCATTCTGTGCCTCTGCCTGCTTGTGTATTCCACACCTGGGTCAGACTGACAGTTGGCCTGTTGTGAATTCCCTCTAGGCAGTGACACAAAGGGAGCTGGGATGTAGCCTGCATGTCCCGATGAGTCTCCTGGGCTAGAGTGGGGAAGGAGGAGCTGACACTCACACCTGAAAGGGCTGTGCCTGTCTTATGCAATGCAGTCTCCAACCCCCTGGTGTGTGTCTTGGGCCAGGCCTGGGCAAGGCAGGATCTTGTCACCAACACAGACTATCTTTTCTTCAAAGGCAGAAAGGAGTTATAAGTAGCAGACCCAAAAACCCCAGACTCTCAGAACACGTCTGTTTCAAGAGGAACCTCTGCCAAGGAGAAGAGCTGAAGAGCTGGAGGAGGAGTAATGCCCTTTTGTTGTGTGTGCTTTGCTGGGGTGGCCTGCAGTTGCTGCTTCTGCTTTAAAGTGGGCAAAGACTGGATGTTGCTGTGTATCCTGCTTGTGAAGTTTCTCCAAGGGCTTTAAGTAGAGGTTGCCTCCCCAAGGATATCAAAGACTTCAGCCTCATTTGGAGACATCACTGGGAACTGTGTGTTTTGTGCTGCAACAGAAGAAAAACCACCAAAAAGCCATCAATGATGCCACTGACTGCACCGTGACCTGACAATGCCACATGCAGCTGTGCCCCTCGTCGCACCGCAACACTGGTTTCACTGAGGGCCACCATTTGACGCCGTCACCGGGGTGACCCAAGCGAGGAACTGACACTTACACCTGAAAGGGCTATGCCTGTCCTCACGCAATGCAGCCTCCAACCTCCTGGTGTGTGTCTGGGGGCAGGCCTGGGCAAGGCAGGAGCTTGTAAACAACAGAGACTTTCCTTTGAAATTTCCCTACTTCAAAGGTCGAAAAGGGTATATGTAGTGGACCCAAAACCCCAGACTTTCAGAACACTTCTGGATCAAGAGGAACCACTGCCAAGGAGAAGAGCTGAAGAGCTGGAAAAATGTTTGATGAGTGGCCACCTGAGACCTGGCAACCATTCAAAAAACTTTCAGGGCCTTTAAAGGAGCCACCATGAGGACGGCTCCTCTGAAAGCTCAGAGACCTCCTTAGTGCTGATGGAGGTGTCAAAGTATAGCATGAGGTAGTCCTACCAGGTGGTGGAGGATAGGACCTCTGCCACTCTGGCAGACAGTGAGCCATCCACCATAGTCTAAATGAAGCCCATAGTTATCTCTTCCGTATGACATCCTCTATTGATGTCTAGTGTTCATTGGCCGACCCCCATTACTTAGATATTTTAGTATAGTACTTACTATCTAATTAGCTGTTTATTATTCTAGTAATCACTCTTACTTATCCCTTTTCCAGGTCAGGCCATGTCAAGT
Source organism: Pleurodeles waltl (assembly GCF_031143425.1). Lineage (NCBI taxonomy): Eukaryota > Metazoa > Chordata > Amphibia > Caudata > Salamandridae > Pleurodeles > Pleurodeles waltl. The sequence goes on along the minus strand of NC_090437.1, from coordinate 1,216,026,744 downwards.
TGGTGAATTGAACAGTGTGTGGGCATTCACAAACATTTTCAAAGCACATTCTCACCCTGGGATTGTCACCTGTAAGCATCTCATTTTGTTCTCCCCACAACACCTGCAGTTACTAACACAAGGGCAGAGAGGTAGCAAGTATTACAAGGTATACACTTAAGGTCCCTCAGAAAATAAGAGTTTCTGGTGGAATCAGGAACTCCACACCCAGTTTATTTTGCAATTACCCATTTTTCCCACAGTTTCAACTAAACATTTGAGTTGCTTTTAGCAGCCAAAGTGTCCAGTTAAAACAACCCATATCCACAAATGTGATGCAAAACTCGAAATTCCGATGGGGCTGGTATCTTGTTACTGGTCCCATCAGTATAAACACCAAATTTGTAATGACCCCTCAAGTGGGGATACCTTAAAATTATACCTATCCATATAAATCTGCCAGCCTTGATCTCACCCTAATATGAACCTTGCACTGAGTTTGAGTGTCTGTTTATCTAAATCTTGCATTGGGTTTGAGTGTGTGTGTGTGTGTGTGTGTGTGTGTAAGGGATTTTTACCTGGGGCACTATTTATATTAAATATTGAATCTATAACACGTACCATTTCAGAATATCAATAAGTAAACTGTCACAAAGTTGAGTGTTTCAATATACGCAAAATAAACCATGGACATAAACGGCTAAGAACGTAAATTCATTTAACTGCAAAACACTGACATCATCATTGTAAAGACTTAAGGACATTGTGTCAGCGTATCTATGGCATCTGAGAAGCCGGCAATGGTCGATGCATTGACTGAGAAATCAAAGGAGCACGTACACATCCAAGGTTTATAATGAAGAGCTTACAATGGTTATGCTATACTAAATGAAAGCTAATCCCTGCTTTTCTGTGGGATTTTTGGGATCATCAGATGAGCCTGTGTGCAATAAAAACAGTAATTTAAATACATGGGAGTTTGCTGGTCTAGTTCTGGTCACATTTTGCTTTTTTTTTCTAACTTGTAGACTCTGACCCAAATCTACTAATATTTGACGCAAAATAGCACAGCACATCTTTGATGGCAGAGAGAAAAAAACACACCATAAAGTTTGGCGCATTTATTCTGTCCCCCAATGCTGGTATCCTTATGGCTATCATGCGCCAATACACACACCCTTTCGCTATAGTGCAAGGGTGTGTGCCTTCTCTAAAGGCATAGGATTTATATTAGAAGAGCAATCTTTCGGTACAAAAACTATCCTTAAATATTTTTCTATGTGTAGGATTTTAAAAATAACGAGAAATTAAAATCTTTCTCAATGTTATGCCTGCCTCAAGACGGCATACAGTTTTGGTGCAAATTCCTGTCTACAACTATTAATAGGTAGGGATTTGCATCAAAACCCATGCTTGAATGCATAGGATCACACATATACACAACACATATGGAACACCAGCTTGATGCAGAGTAGGACAAAGCAGAGGAAAGCATACATTTGCATAACTTTGGGATACTTTTTAACACTAGTCCTGGTTTGCGTTGGATACTAAATCCCACTCAAAAACTGTATTCCGGGTGTGCATCACTTTTATGATGCAAACCCGGAATACAGTTTGCATCATAAAAGTGATGCACACCCTGTACAAAGCGTTAGTAAATCTGGGCTTCTATGCATTAGTAAGGAACGAAGAACCGGGTACTGTATTTCACAAAATGTCAGCAAATGGCTACATAATGGGATCATGCTGCAGACAGGTTTGCATCAACCTTTCACACATCAAAATATGAAAGCAGATATCTTGACGCCCCGCTCCAGGCACCAGGCAGGGTCAAAGTATGGGTCACGGTATAAATTGGGCTCTAGTTCTATTTTTTCACCTTTTTATCCCTCTCTCCAAAAGCAAGCCAAGGTGCTGTTGAGTGGGAAGAGAAACTGATTTATGTTTGTGTTCGCAGGATGGTTCTGTGCTATTTATAGAGTTGGTCCATAGTGGCCTATAGCTATCACCATGTGTTGGCCACTTAGTGGCATTCAAGAAATGACCCTATTCTATTTCCATCCTGCTTGACTTGCCCACGTCCAACCAATCCCTAAAAGTTGGTTTATATTAATTCACGTGATAAATATTGCCATCACGATAGGGGGCATAGAAGCTTTGCTAAGCGATCTCAATAGAGTGGTTAAGAAATGATTCCACTGCGAACTTTCCACCTCGTCTCTGAAATTGGCGGGGGCCCCTGTAGAACCATGTCAAAGCCCATCTCGGATGTAATAAACAAATAAGGTGACTTTAAAATTCCTATGCTTTCTTGTATTTTGGATAAAATTTGTATCTCTATTTGTAACGTGTTTTTGTTTTTTTTGTTTTTTGTTTTACAAAATTACTGTATTTTTATGACTATTTATATAAACTGCCCAACGCCATGAACGCCACAGGGGTCAAGGTCTCTTTTATAAAACAATTATATCTATTTTTTTTAAATTGTCATGAAGTTAAATATAATCTAAAACAAATCTAGTTGCTTTGAATTGTTGACCATATGATTTGACTTACTATTGTATCTTTTAAGGCAGTGAGGATTTTGCTGTCTTAATTAGGTGTTTTTTAAAGTTTTGTTTAATTTTTATAACTGGTCCAGTAACGAAGGTGGTATTAGGATAGAGGTGGTAACTTAGGCCCTCATTTAAGAAAAGTGGCACTGCATCCAATGCAGCTCCACTTTTTTTGCGCCCCTTAACACCCCCCTAACGCCACCATGTGTGCACTGTATTTAAGATACAGCACAGCATGGCGGTAGTTAGGGAACTAGCGTCAAAATCTTTGATGCTAGTTTGGCGCTTTGCAGGATTAGCATAAAAAATGAAGATGCTAATCCTGCAAAGCACATTGAGGCCCATTATAAATAATGGTGTGCCTCCTTTTAATGCCTGCTCTGTCGCAAAAAATTGCGCAAATAAATCTTTTAGATTTTTTTGCTCCATTTTTTGGATCTCTCTAAGTGAGTGAATTCCCCCCCTTGCATACATTATGCCTGGTGCAGACTTAATGTGGCGCAAAGGGTTACAACATGACGCAATGCATGTATTGCGCCACTTTGCAAATCTGGTGCGGCGATTTTGACCTCGGGCCACATAATGTGGCGCAATGAGGCGCTAGGCCCTCTTAAATCTGGGGCTTAGGGGCAGATGTAGCAATGTCCAAATTTGCGATTCGGAAATTGCGAGCCGGTGCGACTCACAATTTCTGAATCGCAAATTCCGATGCAGAACGGTGTCTCAGACACCGTTTGCGAATCGCAATGGGGTCACAAAGACCCACCTCATTAATATTAATGAGGTGGGTCGCATTTTGCGACCCCCATTGCGATTCCCTGCACTCACAGGGATGGTGGCCTGCTGGAGACAGCAGACCTCCATGTCTGTGACTGCTTTTTAAATGAAGCAGTTTTTTTTTTTTTTTGTATTGCAGCCGGTTTTCCTTAAAGGAAAACGAGTTGCAATACAAAAAAATAACGAAACTATTTGGTTTCGGTTTTTCAGAGTAGGCAATGGTCCATTGAACCACTGCCTGCTCTGAAAAAAATTTTTGGGCAACATTCACAAAGGCGAAGGTGTCCCATGGGGACCCCTTCCCTTTTGCGAATGGGTTACCACCAGTGTGACACTGGTGGTAACTGTGAATTGCTTTGCGACCGCGTTCGCGGTCACAAAGTAATTTAGCATCGCGCTGCGAGTCGCAAATAGGAAGGGGACACCCCTTCCTATTTGCGAGTCGCATTCCCATGGGAATGAGCATCGTGATGCGCATTTTGCATGGCGCAAACTGCGATTTTTGCTGTTTGCACCATGCTAAATGCTACCTACATCTGGCCCTTAGTGTCATAAAGAAAGCATTATGGTCTTTGTATTTATTAGAGCTGAAGAATATTGCCACCATGAAAAAAACACAATTAGTCAGTGGTTCAGAATATTGGTGACAAAGGAAATCTTAAAATTGTGTAAAAGCTGGAGTAATCCATCTTTGGACGTAAGTATACTACAGGCAGCTGAATGGGGAACAACATTGCCAAGGCACACAGTCAATAGTGTCTGAAAGAAGCCGGGAACTGAAACAGACAGGTCTCAACCCCCAACATCAGAAAATATAGAGAAACTCTTGCTAAAATGTTGAGCATAAGTAGGCTGGTGCCAGCACAGGGCCAACGTAGTCAATGCAAGAAAATATTACCGTTGTGCATTCTGACAAATGCAATGGACTGTTCACAAAATTGCTTCTTGGGGTAGAAGCAACGAACATTTCCCTGAGGTAAGAGGCAGATTTTGACAGAACATGGCTCAGAAAGTGAGTTCACAACACTAGAAACAATAGAATCTCTGCCAGGAAGCCAGCTGCTATGAGAACACATACTGCATATTGTAGAGAAATCAGTGGAGGCATTCGGCACCAAAAATAACTAACATACATTAGATCAACATGTAGTCAATTGAGCATTTACTAAGGCAGAAGCAGTTTCATGAGTACTAAAGACATTCAGTATGTAGGCAACTTTACACACGAACATGGATCTTAAGTTATTATGGGAACGATGGATGGCATCAGCAGGCATGACTTCAGGGAAACGTGTACACCGAACAGTACTCAATGTTATATTTACACATTACACTTTATACAAGGTGACATGCATGAACATCTCCCAAATAAGCAGAAGACTGTTATATCTCTGTAGATGGTGTACTATATGTTCTTATTACTGCCCCAGTATGATGCCAGAAAATTACATCAGTACTCACTTCTAAAACGTTATTACATGTGAGTAGTGATGTCACAGTACCATCTCTTGATACCCTTGTGCCACAGGTCTGTAGGAGGCTGGCCTGGTTTGTAGTGGGTACCTAAGCTACTTACACCTTATGCCAGGTCCAGTTATCCCTTATTAGCGAAATGTAGACAGTGCCTAGAGCCAGGCTCTCTAGGGGTAGTGTGGATGAGCAGCCAAGGCCTAACTAGGAGACATGCAAAGCTCATGCAATACCACTTTAGTCACACAGTACTCACACACAGGAAAGAAAATACTCAGTGTTACAAAGATAAAGGTACTTTATTTAGGTAACACAAATGCCAAAAATACCATGGAGACTATCATCCCTTAGGAGGTAAGTAATTCACAAATTATATATACTAGTATGCAAAATCAGGTGTACAGACAGTTAGAAAACAGAGCAGATAGTGAAAATCACAATAGTTAGAAATGGGCCTGGGGGAACACAAACCATAAACTAAGAAAGTGGAATGCGAATGTCGGTTTCCCACCTAGGCAAATGTAATGTGCAGAGGGGTTGTGCTGGGAGTATTAGAAAATACCAAATGTGAGTAATAGAACCCACCCCACAGCCCAGGAAAGCAGGAGTAAATCACAGTTACTTTCCTAGAACACACAAGAACACGAGCAAGAAGACAATGCAACAACAGGAAGAGACTGCAAGGTACCACCAATGGATTCCTGGACCTGAAGACCTGTGGAAGAAGGGAACCAAGTCCAGGAAGCATTGAAGAGTCCAGAAAGAACAGGAGCTCCTGCTAACCCAGATGAACCACCGGTGAAGAACAGTCAGTCAGTTACGCACCCAAGAAGATGGATGCGGGTTCCTGGTTGGTGCATATAATGTCTCACGCTGGATGGATGATTGCAGTCTGGTTTGCGTCGCTGGATTCCGCCAAAAAGCCTTGGCACATGCAAAGCTCGTGGTTAGAGGAAAATGGCACTGCCCGGGACCAGGAGGGACCTGGCGGACTCTACCCAGGAGGGGGAGTCAGAAGGGGCTCTCAGCAACTCAGAAAGCCCTTAGAAGACCAGACAGCGTGCACAGGAGTCCCACAGCATGAGGACAAAGAAGGTGCAAAAGGAGGCCCACTCAGCACTACAACAAAGGGTCCCACGCCGCCGGAGAACCACACATGAAGCTGTGCATTGCAGGAAGAGGTGCTGGGGGCCAGAGCTGCACCGTGCATGAAGAACGTCATGGAAGGATGCCAACAAGCCTTGGCAACTGCAAAATATGTAGTGCGCAGGGGAACTGTCTTGCGTGGGGAGGCAAGCTCTTACCTCCACCAAAGTTGGACAGTAGGACGTCAGGACCATCGGGACCACTTCAGTCCACCACTCGTGATGCTGGATCCATGCACTTCATCAGGAGAGGGGACCCACGCCACCAGTCGTTGCTGCAGAGGGGGGCCTGAAGGGAGTGACTCCTTCACTCCAAGGGAGATTCCTTAATTCTTCTGGTGCAGGCTGAAGAAAGGCTGTCCTCTGAGTATGAACGACCAGGAAACAGTTGCAGTTGCTGGCAGTAGCTGAAGATACAATGTTGCAGAAGTTGTCTTTGCTTCTTTTTTGCAGTTTGTAGAGTTCATGGAAGGTCCAGATACAGTTTCTTCAGTAAGAAGGTGAAGTAAAGGATGCAGAGGATTCCTGCTGGAGTCTTTCAATCCGAATCTGAAGAACCACCCAAGAGAGAGACCCTAAATAGCCCTGAGAGGGGGATTGGTCAGCTACACAGGTAAGCACCTATCAGGGGAGGGCTCTGACGTTACCTGCTGGCACTGGCCACTCAGATGCTCCCAGAGTGCCCTGCCAACTTGGAATCCAAGATGGCAAAACCCAAGGACCCTCTGAAGGAGCTCTGAGCACCACCCCTGGGGTGGTGATGGACAGGGGAGTGGTCACTTCCCTTTCCTTTGTCCTGTTTCATGCCAGAGCAAGAACTGTGGGTCCCTGAACCAGAGTAGACTGGAGTATGCAAGGAGGGCACCATCTGTGCCCTTCAAAGCATTTCCAGTGGCTTGGGGAGGCTACCATTCCCAAGCATGTAAGGCCTATTTCTAAAGGGAGAGGGTGTAACACCCCTCCTCCAAAGGAAATCCTTTGTTCTGCCCTCCTGGGCTTGAGCTGCTGAAGCAACAGGAGGACAGAAACCTGCCTGAGAGATGGCAGCAGCTGGGGCCGCTGGGAAAACCTCAGAAGGCTGGAATGGCGATACTGGGGGTCCTCTAACGAACCCCAGAGCTCACTGAATCATATAACCAATGCTTGCAAAAGCATTGGAGTATGATTCCAACATGTTTGATGCCAAACATGCCTATGTTCGGAATTACCATTATGTAGCTGGACATAGGTAGTGACCTGTGTCCAGTACACATGTAAAATGGTGTCCCCCCACGCACAAGGTCCGGGAAAATGGTCCTGGAGGTCATGGGGGCACATCTGCTAGTGCAGGGGTACCCTCACACACAGGTACTCTGCACTCTGCCATCAGGGCTGAAGGGCCTGCTATAGGGGTGACATATAAGTGACCTGGTGCAGTGTAAATGGCAGTGAAAGGGTGCATGCACCTTTTCCCACAGCCTGCAATGACAGTCCTGTAGATGCCTTTGCATGGGCCCCCTATGGGTGGCATGGCAAAATAAATGTTGCAGCCCGTGAGGATCCCCTGGAGCCCCAATGCCCTGGGTACCTAGGTACCATATACTAGGGACATATAAGGGGGCACCAGTATGCCAATTGTGGCTGAAATACTGGATTACCAGTATCCTACAGCCATAATTTAAGGGAGAGAGCATAACTACTAGGGTCTTGATTAGCAGGATACCAGTAGAGAAAGTCAAACACATGGACAAACAGGCCAAAAGTGGGGGTAACCATGCTAGAAAGAGGCCACTTTCCTACAAGTTTTCCCTCTTCCTCCGGGCCATGACGTGCCCTTAGGTAACTATAACTTGAGCCCCCGCCATGCACAGTTATTTCTTCAATGATTTGGCTGGTAAAATTTCACTGATATTTTTATTCACGTTATAAAAGTTGTAATGAGTGCTGTAATATCTGGGGTAATTAGCAGACCCTACTATGAATCCTAGGGTCATTAACGTCTCTTGTACACCCCTCATGAAAACACAGGAAAATATCTTGAATTATGGACAAAGTTTCTGCCCTACGTCTGGCCCTGATTTTACCAACCTTCAGAATGGGACCTATGAGTTTGTTAGAAAGCAGAAATTATGCAAATATCATGCCATGAGAGCCTAATGACATGAAATTAGTCACAGAACAAAGATGGAGGGAGGAGATGGATTCTGACAAGGTGTTAGAAGAAGTGATATCCTTGGTGAGAACTGATTGGTTTAATAGAAAGCAGGTTTCTGCATCTTGAAAAGCATTTTGAGGAGTAAAAGATGAACTTAGTACGACCAAAGAACTACTGTTCAGAGGTACCAGGCTGGTGCCTCCAGGTAATAGCACATGATGCTCATCAGGGCATGTCCAAAACCAAAGCAAGATTACAAACATCATTATGGTGGCCAGGAATGACATACAAGTTGAAAGGATACCCTGAAACTTTACTCACTGACAATGGGATTCAATTTGTTACTAGGGAAATGGAAGAATTTCTGGATAAGAGAGGTATACAGCACACAAAAACGTGTGCTGTATCATCCAGAATCCAATAGTATGGTCAAAAGGTTATATAGAGTTCTCAAAGAAACATTAATGTTAGCTAAGTCAAATTCATTGAACCAGAGAAAAGAAATACAAAAGAATATAGAAATGTATAGGTTCACACCGGACAGTACAACGGGGAAGACACCATTCGAACTCTTTAGAAGAAGGCTTCCCAACTCTTCAGCAGAACCTCCTCCTCTGTTTAACAAGTATGAGGTGGAGGCAGGGAAAGGTAGGATTGTCAGTTCATGGCAAGATAGGGAGGCAGGTAAAATAAAGAGAAGAAAAGAAAACTTTGATGTGAGAAAGACTGTAAATAAAACTGAAGTTGCTGTCTGTGACATAGTAGTAATCAAATGGTCCACAAAGGTATTGATGGGGCTTAGTTCTCCCAACCAATATGGGTTATTAAGAAATTCAACACTGCTGCACAACACAAGATCACAACATATGAAACCTTAACAGGGTGGTGGTATTGAAAAAATTCTGACACTTCTGGGAAAATGGATACGAGTCTTGACAGTACTGGAGTTACTGGTACTTCAGTGAGAAACGAGAATGATGTAACAACAAGGAAGTTGGAAAGAATGATAAAGAAACCTGGATATTTGTAACACTATGTTTGACTAATCTTATGTTTTTTGGCATACACAATGGTGTAGATCTAAGTTTATTTGTTTTCTTTCCTTTTACAAATTATTCATTGTTTATTTGGTTTATTTGAGGAAGGGAGATGTGTGGTACCTGAGCTACTCAACTTCATGGAATGTTACCTAGGTCATCATCTGAGGTGAGGTATTGGAACACATTGCATGTCATACTGTGAGGTCATGGAGAATGTGATGATATGAAGTGAGGTGCCAGCTGCTCAGAAGAGATGAGGTTGAGAGCAGATGGATGAGATCTTCTTTTGTACTAATAACTTAATTTTTTGATGGATAATCAAAGAGCTCGAGTGGACTCAGCAGCATTTCTGTCCGCTGGCCCAGCAGGAAACTACCCACAACATTGACGCCGGCTCATAATATGATGTGATCAGGCAGTGAAAAGTCAACACTCTTTGCTTATCCAATTTGAGAGCAACGAGGTAAGCAAAGAGTGTTGATCTATGAGTGAAATGCTTGAATCTGTAACTTTTTATGTGTAGAAACTCCATTCGGAATGACTACAATTTCCTCCAAGGTGGTATGTAAAAACCTTAATAAAACGTTGTGTAAAAATAATAGTACTCTTTCAGGGAGTAGTCAAGGATAGGTTGTGGTAATCTTCACTGCAATTCAGTGCAAACACTAATTGTTGCAAACGTGAAATATAGTTACGTGGCTGAATATATTTTAAATTGCCATGAAACAACTGACTTAATAATTTGTTTAACTCTGGTCTTGGCATCTCTTTCGGAATGTACTATCGATGACTACTCTTCAAATCAAATAATAATTCATAAATACATTTTATAATTGAAGATTGTCATGTTGTTTTTCTGCCTGAAGACCTCTTATGAGAGAACCATTACTGCCCATCTTATTTTCATGAGTAACACATAGGTATCTTTGAGGCAGTTCAGCTTCTGCCCATTCTGATTGTCTATGATTCAGTTCATTGTCCTATAATTTTGCTTCTCTTAAGGACTTCTATGATAAGGATATGAGTATTTCACCTACAATGTGAAAGATTAAAGAATACAATACATTATTATAATATTTTTTTACAGAAACTAGTTATTCAATAATATGCCTGCTCATGCGATGGATACCAAATCCATTCTAAACCATGCTTATAAAGGTAGTTGATTGATGATGGATGAATCAAAATGATTCAAAAGGAAACAGCTCTGGTTATCTGAGAAAAAAACACAGTGACCAATTTGCAGAACAAGAACAGAAGGTATTATCTAACATGGCAATTTTAAATGTGCTTATTTGGAATTATCTACTGTGTCGTAGCTTGGACTCTTGCTCTGGGCAAGACTGCTGGTTAAAGGATGACTGTACTTTTGTTTGTAGGCGACTATGCCTTTCCTACAACAAGTCGCAACTGTTGTCCCAACCTTACCGGCTCACTAGCAGCACCTCACCAGAAGCACAATAGTAAAAGGTGATTTGTGGCAGCCTTTACGCATGGATTCGAGAATAAGACATCTCAGGGAATGTCGTGGTTAAACGGAGATTACCCCTTTCTCACAGATATATCATGTCTCATACAAACACAGGCAATGACAAAGATGCAGTAAAGTTTCAATAGTTTTTATTTAACATAACTGCAATTTGCAATAAGTTGCATGGGCTGCAATGATTAGCATAATGAATAATGCAAGAAACAGAATTGTGAAGACGAGAGTCATTATTACAAAGACCCCCACCATCTTGCAATGCATAGGAAAGACATACGAGATGTAATATGCCCTAATACCCTAATGTGATAGGCCTAACCTCCTACCTAAAGGAGAGCTGGGTTTCCTAAACCTAATCTGCTAATGCCATGACCATGAGAGAAGCCCCCAACCCTTGTTACCTTGAAATGAGGTCTCTATCTCAGACTCTGCAGGGACACGAAGTCTGGGTCAGCGTAAAGACGACAGCAGCATCGATATAAGCGATGGTGGCGATGCCCTCTGGTCGGAATCCCTCTGATTATCTGTCTAAAATGCAATATATTTATACAGATCTACAGGGACCCCTGACGTAGGTGTGTTCCCAAACAATAGATAACAGACATGCCTGGGACAGCAATTAATATAAACAATCCCTCGAAAGTATAGAGAGGGAAAATCCCTAAGTGTGAACACCTACTGTTTGTTTGTCTTTGTTGCTTGATCTTGACGCCTTAGCGCAGTGTCACTGATAATGTAACTCATACCAAGTGGCCTAACTATAAACAAGGCAACCATCTTAGAAGAATCAAATAATTAAATGGGCTAAGACAGAGCAAGCTAAGTAGGTTAAAAGTCACTAGGTGACAGGGGCACAAGTCTGCAAGCGAAGGCTAAGCTAACTTCTGTTATCCCATTAAAAATGAACTAGGATTTACTACAACTGCTTTGACTTCTAAAGTTTACATTTCCAGAACAAATCTAAATTAATAGGCTCACAGAATGCCCTCTCACCGCATATCAATCACACAAAATTATGACAAGCTGTTATTTAGTTTTACATCAACCTCATTTGGTTATGACTTCCTGAATGGTGCTATAAATATTCTCCAACAGGTTACTGACAAATTATATTGAAGAGCATGCTGTATTTTTGCATATCATTTTTTGGTTTGATATATCCAATATGTACATTCTGTCTTCAGTATCGGGTTATTTGGCTGCTTGGGTTTACCCTCAGAGCAGTGCTTAATTTGTGCTTATAGTTTACGGTGCTGAGCACCGGCACTTATTTTTGAGGGCCGGCGTTTATTCGTCTACCCCAGGCATTTGCTGTGAGCAAAATACACATATGGGAAAGACGGAGGAAGAGAAAAACAAAAAAGCATCACAAAGGTAGAAAGCAGAAACCTGCCAGAGTGAGCTGAAGGGGCAGAGAGAGGCTGTAATGGATTGAAGAGGCCCGAGGTGGCTTCAAGGTTACTCTGCCTCAGTATTCTGTGCTCGTACATTTGAATGCAGCAGCCGAGTGTTTAAGAGGAGGGCTTCGGGCACCCGCATGTATTTATGCACGAATTAAGCACTGCCTCAGAGTAACAAACATTACTCTCTGTGGTTTCATTTCTGCTGCTATTTTATGATATTCGTTTCTCAGTGTGTATTTTTAAATGTTATATAGTGCATACAAGTCCGTAGAGCATTAGGCCACTTTACTAACAGGAGGAGTGTACACATTTTGAAGCACCATAGGTAAGGGGAGTGGGGTATGATCTGAAAAGAATACAAGGAGAATTAATATTGACGCTGGTTATACACATAGATGATAGAGTGGTGGGAACTAAAGTTATACTAGTGGTACTGCAGTGGATTGTAGGAAAAACTCACCCTCCGCCTTCTAGTGGCACTCTCCATCCCGCTCCTCACTGCCCCTACCTTCCATGCAAACCCCAACAAAACACTTAACAGATCATGCGCCACAGGCCCCTGTTCGCCCCCTATCTACACTGAACAATGTTCCCCGACTGTATTTGCAGCTGTGACCATATATTGTCATTGTTGTATTTATTCCTCCCCCAACTTTCAAGTTTCATAGCTGTGGAAATCCGCCCTTGCACGTTTGACTAGTGCTGACCACCCTCTGATACAAGATGTGAAAAACAATACAGGAACATTTGCAGATGCTAAGATCACGTTGCTGATGTGGCTATGATGTCTAAGACTTTGTCCAGATTTACAAGGCCCTAGAGCCACACTAGTGTCATTTATTTGCTAATGTGGCTCAAGGAGGCAATTTTCACCATGCCATATTTACAAAGTGGCGCAAAGCATACATTGCGTCACTTTGTGACCCCTTGCGCCAGATTATTCCTGCGTCAGGCATAATGTATGCAAGGGGGAGCATTCCGGCATTAGGAGGCCTGCAAAAATGGCACAGTGAAATCTACAAGATTTCACTGCACCATTTTTGGTGTGAGCAGGCATTAAAATGACGCACCCATATTAACCTATGGGCATCCTTTCACTTTGCTCCACTAGTGTCAACATTTTTGACCCTATTGGAGCAAAGTGCCAAAATAGCGTAAAAAATTATGACGCTGTTGGCCTTACGACTGACATGATGTGCCGTATTGAAAATATAGCGTACACATGGTGTCTTTAGGTGGGGTAGGGGTGACGCAAGCAAACTGGCCCACCAGTACTGATGCACCAGTTTCTTGTAAATATGGCCCACTGTACTATCACTACATGTAACATTGAATGCTAATTCACTCATATACGATTGTTAATCCTGTTTTCTTCCCTCTCTTCTTCCCCAAATGTAAAACCTACTACAAACTTTAAAAAAATATAGTGGTACTGCAGTAGATCACAAAGTGTATGAACAATTAGACTAAGAGGGGAGTGCCTAGTCAGTTGCAGAAACAGCTGTTGACGAGGTACCGTGCACTTCCAAAGTTCCAAATGAAACACACATGGACCGAAAGGGGCAGAGTACGGTGACTAGATGGAAGGTGCAGAGGAACACTGATCAAGCAAAAAGTGTTTAGGTTTTCATTTCAGGATGGACGGAAAGGCGATGATGTTAATCAGCAGCGGAAAGCATTCTATAACTTGACAGCACATCCATAAAGGGCATTTTTAGTTAGATAATGTGGCTGCTAGTAGTGGAGTACCAGAGCTTCACAGTAGATGTGAGTCACCAGAGAGCAGAAACTTACTTGTTATCTGGCGACACCTATAGATGTTTAGGAGTCTGTGAAGTAGACATGAGTTTGTCATCCACAGGAAGCTGGCGCAGTGTGGGAAGTGCAAGGATGATGTGATGAGAGCTCCAGCATGCTGCAGCATAGGGGGGATTTTAAAAATGACCAGGAAGGGTCCTGTTGAGGTCCTTGAGGGAGGGACAATGTTACATATATATTATACATGAGAAATTCCTTATTAAGTATGTAATTCAAAATCATTTTGTTCCTGAAAAGCACAGACTTTATTCTTTGCATAACCATTCATTAATTTGTATTGTGATACTTCATCAAGCCATATGACAGAACACATCCATGTGTTATTCCTATATAAACATGAATCTTCATACATCTACATAAACAATATTAATGACAAACATATAGCATGTTTACGATGTGCCAGCAGCGCACATTTAAAACTATATTCAATGGACATTTAAAAGTGCCTGAAAAATGGCTAACTCTTTCGATGTCTGTGAAAAACAACCATTATAATTCCAGCTGACAGCCTATTCATGAAAAGAAAAACATTGATAGTCGGTCTCCTATGATGTGTTGCATTAAATTTTTCATATGTGTGACTACAGATTCTCAGCGCGTGTGAGCGAACGGGTTTCACCCTCAAACATGAGGGATACAATTAATGGAGGTCTTTTTGAGGGCTGATGAGTACATACCTCCAGCAGGGCATTGAATAAGAAAGATATAAGGTTCTTGCAATATAGAAATTGACAAAAAATCACCAGTGCCAAGAATTTATATGAATCCCATTGACTTCCAGTTTTATATAAAATTAATTGCTTTATATATTGTGAGGTTCTTTGAACATTTCCATGTTGTTTGCACAGTTTGCTTGTTACCAACAAATCAGGCCACTGAAATTACTTTTCAGCAGAACATAGACCTTGACGTTGTGGGTCCATGCACCTAAACGTTCACTACAGCCTGCCAGGGAACAGAGACCTCTCATTGCGCCTGATTCCTTATAGGCATGGTGGGGCTGCATCTCCAGATTTGTGGTCACATAGGCTTATCGGGCAGTGTTTCCAGGGCATCTTGGGGGTGGGTGCCTTCACGTCAGTGTCTTCATTTCTACTTGTTGGTACATCATTGTGTGTTTTATTTCTTTATGTCTCGGCACTCTTTTCACTATGTCAAAGCTGTGCCTTTGCACCCTTTGGGTGAAGTCTGTAAAGTGTCTTATTTCCCTTGTTTTCATAACATATCTGTCTTTGCTGCGTGTTCACCTGTAAAATGGTGTCGTGATGAATTAAATATTAATTCTCTGAGAAACAGTTTTAGCATGGTCCCTCCGCCTGCGCTGGCACCCGCACTATTCATACATTGTTTCTATGACATCTTTCCTCGAGATCCTGAAACTTCTCTTGTGCTATAGTTTTGCTGTTCTGCATTTTTTACACTGTCACATAGGTTGTTGGTCTCCAACTTTACTGTTTTTAATGAGTGTTTGTTCTGTGCTACTCTTGCAAATTTTTCACACATTTGTTCGGAGGAGATTGACTTTTTTTCATGCTGCTGTTTTTGTTCAGTTGCATGTACTGCAATTTTCCTAGCACCAATTACATCCTTGCGTCCGTTATTGGTGCATGGGCGCTTTTTGCGCTAAGAAGCTAGTGCTAAATGCTGCAATACGTTAGGAGAAAATCCTACCTCAAATGCAGATTTAGAGAGCATGAATGGCTGCTTGCACTTGCTATCCATGTTCTATTGCATTTAGTGCTATTTCTTAATGCAAATGCATCCTTGGGTTCATTGTGGACATTGAGGGGAATTTATTCATTAAGAAACTAGCACTAAATGCAGACTTACTCTTTTCACATAAGTCCATGTAATCTTGTTGAATTTGGAAGTAATTCTGTAATTGTTTGGTAACTCTGCATGATTACACTACACAAAGGTTCTCCCTCAAGAGAGCTAATAGAAGACAATTTTAAGTTACCTCTTTAGCTTCCCAGTGAGGTTAAGCCCATCCCAGTAAAGCATTATTTAGGATAAGATATTAAGCCTATGATGAAGTACGCCACAAAATGTGGGTGAGGCTTTTATCTTTAAGAAGAAGGTACTTGTCGGTAATAAACGTTGCCGGACCACGTCAATTTGTAATTTATAGTTTATTCTGCAAAAGACACAACCTGGCGTCTGGCTACACCTCCAACTCCGGCCAGCTCCGCCAACTGTCAACCCTGGAATCACCGCAACCTCCCCCTTCGAGAACTTATGATGCATAGAACCTAACATGCATCATGACACATCCTCTCTCGTTCACCAACAAATTACAAATAAGAAATAATAGAAAAATAAAGAGATAGAGAACCAAACTATGAAGAATAAAAATGATAACCCAAAAATTGCACCCATAAAATCACGGTGAGGATTTTACAATGGAAAAAGCGTAGTTCACCTAATTAAATCTTCCAAGTAAGACAGTGGTTTTCTAATCCTCTTCCGAAGCATGGGTACCTTCACACTCTCAACTGAACCATCACCATATTCATTTGTGCCATCATCCAACGTTATTCCTCTTTTCTCCTTAACGACTTCATCATCAAACATCATTCCCGAACAACCTTCATCACATTCCTCATAAAATCATCCCATCAAACATTCCATTTTTTTGATATAAGGCTACATTTCTGAAATTCCACATTTCACCATTCTCCAAAATCACAAAATAAGTACCGACTCATTGGACCCTGAAAGGACTCCTGAACTTAGTCAAACCTCCTTGTGTCCTGCCCGACTTCACTTTGACCCAATCTCCCACCTTAACTCGCACACTAGTTCGTAACACACTTTTCTTGGGCAACTTAACCGAATCATTGGAAACTGTTTCATTATGCAAGATTTCCGTCAACCAAGCTGACACTAATTTGGTGCCAGGTAATCTCCCCCTCATGTTCACAAAAGGAATCCTCTGGGTAACACTATGTGGCATGGTACAGAGAGCCCACACCATGTTTAAAACAGTTTCTTTGACATCACATTGGTTTGTTAATGCTAATTGCAAAGTTACTTTGAGTAGTTTAACAGCTCCCTCAGCCACGCCATTCCCTTTAGGATTATATAAGGAATTGCATGAATGTCTAACTCCCCAAGCCTTTAAAAACTCTATCATGTCATGTGAAGTAAGTTCTGTGCCATTGTCTGTAATGAGTGCCACTGGAGCTCCTTCCTCTTTAAAGATTTATTTTAAAACCCCAATGGTGGTTTTTGTAGTGACATCTCTTAAGAACGCCACCACCAACCATTTTGAGTGAATATCTACAACCACCACTGCGAACTTCATGTCTGGAGGCAATTCCCTTAATGGTCCATTAAAGTCTAAGTAGATAGTATGCCAAGTCTTTCCAGGATCCTCTAAGTGTCCACCTTTGCACTTCTCAAGAACCAGTCTTTTCTCACTCTCTTTGCACAAGCAACAATTTCGCACCCATTCCTTAATTTGGTTGTCCATCCCTGGCCACCAAAAGTTTGCCCTCACCCTCCTGGTGGTCAGTCCTTGACCCAGATGACCCTCATGGGCCAGCTGAAAGATCCAGAAATGCAAAACCACAGGAGGAACAAAACAATCACCCTTTATAATCACACCATCACCACAGACAGATAAATCCTCCAACACTTTCAAATATGGTCTGACAGCTGGGGCCAAAACACTCTCCCTCACTCCTCCACACTTAATCATCTTAATCACACTCTCCATTACCAGATCCTCATTCATTTCCTCTTCCGACTGCATTCCTGAAAATTAACCAGTTCCACTATCCACAGCCGCTGCCAAGGCTTCACGTTCTATGACCGAATAATTCTTCTCTGAAGTTGTCAGAGTACGAGAAGCATAAGCCACAGTCTTTTCTTCATTACCATGAAACTGAGAGAGCACCACACCCAAACCAGAAGCACTGGCATCCACGGTAAGTGCAGATTTTAGGCTCCTGTCAAAGACAGTTAATATACGTGCTTGACATATTTCTTTCTTAATATTGTTAAAACAAAGTTGTTGCTCTTCTTGCCACTCGAACTTGATGCCCTTGCGCAATAACCTCTTTAGGCCTTCTGTTTTCTCTGCAAATCTTTCAACAAACTTAGCATAGTATTCTACCAATCCCAAGAACGATCTTAACTGATCTCTATCCTTCGGGACCAGTGCTCTACTTATAGCATCCAGCGAGGGCCGCTTAGGCTTAATTGAACCCATAGCAACATTATAGCCTAAATATTCCACCTGCTCAGCCAGAAAGGTGCACTTCTCCTGATTAAGTGTGAGACCATATTCCTCCAATTTTCTTAACACTAAGCGTAAAGTGGTATTATGTTCTTCCTCTGATGTTCCCATCACCAAAATGTCACCTTGGAGATAGATTACATCCTCTCTCCCTTCTAACACTTTTGTCATAATTTGTTGAAAAACACTGGCAGCAGATGCGAGCCCAAATGGTAAGCAAGTGAACTGAAATGTTCCCTTTGGAGTAATGAATGTGGTGAGTGACTTGGATCTCTCATGTAACCATACTTGGTGATACGCACTCCTTAGGTCTAGTTTGGAAAAGTATCTTTTATCTTTCACCAAAGTAAGTAATTCATTTATGTTGGGAAGTGGAAAAACATCAACCACAATTTTCTGATTCACAGAGCGCAAGTCAACACAAAACGGAAGACGACCATCAGATTTTTTTGTGATACCCACTCTGACGCCTCAACAGGCTCAATCACACCATCCTCCAACATCTCTGCTAACAATTTCTTCAAACCCTTACGAACTGATAGTGGTACTCGCCTTAGCTTGTGCTGTGCCGGGGCGGCATTCGACTTCACTTGTACTTTGTGGACATACCCTCTAAGACATCCCAACTTCTTGCTAAAAACATTTTTTGCTTCAGACAACACTTTCTTCAGGGAGAGTTCACCCACAACCAACACAAGATTATGAGCTCTGGGATTCAGTATAATGTTCAAATCAAACCGATGCATCCATCCCAGGATTGACAGCCCCTCGACTGATACATAAACTTTACCTTGGGTACATCTCGAATCATACTGTATACTACCTTCCATGTACCCCAAAATGTCTATGGATTCACCTTGAGACCCCTCTGGGTTTATGTCCTTGGGCATAAGTTTAACATTCAGCCACAACTTTTTGAAAACACTGTTGGGTGTGATAGTGTACATGGATACGGAGTCCACCATTAGTTCAACGTTCCTTCCACACATATTAAAAATTGCTGATGATCTAGACAACCTCCCTTTCTCTTCCATAAAGGCTGCATTCCTTGCCTTGAGACTTTCCTTTACTACCAGAACCCTGTCAGTACTCAGACTTCCCATTGCACTCTCAACCACTCCCACACTAGAACCTTTGTTCATTTTGCACACTCTTGCATAGTGGCCTTTACGGCCACACCTCCTACACACTTTGTTACTGGCAAAACATTTCTTCGAGTCAGAATCATAAAAACTGCTACTGCAACGGGTACAGTCCCCTTTCCTCCTGGCACCGGACAAATTATATTCCCCCCTATTCCTGGACGGATCATAGTCTTTCTTCTCTTTCCTCTTGATTGCACAGACTTCATTGTCAACACTGTCCTGTTGATCCAGGTTAACCACCGAAACATCAGCTGCCTTGTCTTATTTATTAAGTTCCTTCATGCACCTTTGCGATTCTTCGATTATCTTAGCCATTCCAATGGCCTCCATGAGAGAGGGGTCTTTTGCTGCCCAGAGTCTCTCTTGTATTTTCTTCCCCCTGCACTGCACAATTAGCTGATCCCAGATCAACTCCTCTGTCATACTACCAAAACGACATTTAATAGAAAGCTCTCTTAGTCTGGCCACAAACTCATCAATGGACTCATGTTCCCCCTGAGGCTGTGCAATTTATATCTGGCCATGACCAAGTTAACTTCCTTTGCAAATCGATTTTCCAACCTTTTCACAGCTTCCTTGTATATGTCATCCATAGGCTGACCATAAGGGCCTAATGCTACTGGCAAGTACTTAAAAATTTGCTGCCCCTCATTGCCAAGAGCACTCAATAAAATCGCTTTTTTCCTAGCCGATGAAAAGCTCTGACCATCAAGCGCTACAATGTAGTTTTCTAAACTTCAATCCAATACTCCCAACAAATGTCAGGCTGGCCTGCTTGCTGTAGGAAAAACGGTGGTGTAATAATGTTCCCAACAGAAGCCATGGCAACACCAACTCTGTCCAATAAATACCGTCTTTGAAAAGATGAATGATGAAGACTCCTCTTATTATCTTTTCTTTTTCTTTCCTTGTTGTGATATGGCCACCATAGGTAGAATGAGTTAAGAGCCTAGATTAAAATATAAGTGTGTAAGATGTACTATTTCAAAGTAAGAAATAGCATGCACAGAGTCCAAGGGTTCCCCTTAGAGGTAAGATAGTGGCAAAAAGAGATAATTCTAGTGCTCTATTTTGTGGTAGTGTGGTCGAGCAGTAGGCTTATCAGGGGGTAGTGTTGAGCATTTGTTGTACACACACAGGCAATAAATGAGGAACACACACTCAGAGACAATTCCAGGCCAATAGGTTTTTGTATTGAAAAAATATATTTTCTTAGTTTATTTTAAGAACCACAGGTTCAAGATTTACAAACAATACTTTAAATGAAAGGTATTTCACTTAGGAACTTTAGGAACTTTGAATTAGCAAAATAGCATATACAGTTTTCACACAAATGGCAAATAGCTATTTTAAAACTAGACACAGTGCAATTTTCAACAGTTCCTGGGGGAGGTAAGTGTTTGTTAGTTTAGCAGGTAAGTAAACCACCTACAGGGTTCACAGTTGGGTCCGAGGTAGCACACCGTTGGGGGTTCAGAGCAACCCCAAAGTTACCACACCAGCAGCTCAGGGCTGGTCAGGTCCAGAGGTCAAAGTGGTGCCCAAAACGCATAGGCTTCAATGGAGAAGGGGGTGCCCCGGTTCCAGTCTGCCAGCAGGTAAGTACCCGCGTCTTCGGAGGGCAGACCAGGGGGGTTTTGAGAGGCACCGGGGGGGACACAAGTCAACACAAAAAGTACACCCTCAGCGGCACGGGGCGGCCGGGTGCAGTGTGCAAACAGGCTTCGGGTGCGCAATAGGATTCAATGGGAGACCAAGGGGTCTCTTCAGCGATGCAGGCAGGCAAGGGGGGGCTCCTCGGGGTAGCCACCACCTGGTGGTCGATCCTGCACTGGAGGTCGGATCCTTCAGGTCCTGGGGACTGAGGGTGCAGTGTCTTTACCAGGTGTCGGGTCTTTGAAGCAGGCAGTTGTGGTCAGGGGGAGCCTCGGGATTCCCTCTGCAGGCGTCGCTGTGGGGGCTCAGGGGGGTCAACTCTGGCTACTCAAGGTCTCGTAGTCGCCGGGGAGTCCTCCCGGTGGTGTTTGTTCTCCACAAGTCAAGCCTGGGGCGTCGGGTGCAGAGAGCAAAGTCTCACGCTTCCGGCGGGAAACGTGTGTTGTTTCAAAGTTGGTTCTTTGTTGCAAAGTTGCCGTCTTTGGGGAACAGAGCCGCTGTCCTCTGGAGTTCTTGGTCCTTCTAGATGCAGGGTGGTCCTCTGAGGCTTCAGAGGTCGCTGGACCCTGTGGAACGCGTCACTGGAGCAGTGTCTTTAGAAGTGGGGAGACAGGCCGGTAGAGCTGGGGCCAAAGCAGTTGGTGTCTCCGTCTTCTCTGCAGGTTTTTCAGCTCAGCAGTCCTTCGTCTTAGGTTGCAGGAATCTATCTTGCTTGGTTCTGGGAGCCCCTAAATACTCGATTTAGGGGTGTGTTTAGGTCTGGGGGGTTAGTAGCCAATGGCTACTAGCCCTGAGGGTGGCTACACCCTCTTTGTGCCTCCTCCCTGAGGAGAGGGGGGCACATCCCTATCCCTATTGGGGGAATCCTCCATCTGCAAGATGGAGGATTTCTAAAAGTCAGAGTCACCTCAGCTCAGGACACCTTAGGGGCTGTCCTGACTGGCCAGTGACTCCTCCTTGTTTTTCTCATTATCTCCTCCGGCCTTGCTGCCAAAAGTGGGGCCGTGGCCGGTGGGGGCGGGCAACTCCACTAGCTGGAGTGCCCTGGGGTGCTGTAACAAAGGGGGTGAGCCTTTGAGGCTCACCACCAGGTGTTACAGTTCCTGCAGGGGGAGGTGAGAAGCACCTCCACCCAGTACAGGCTTTGTTACTAGCCACAGAGTGACAAAGGCACTCTCCCCATGTGGCCAGAAACATGTCTGGTGTGTGGCAGGCTGCTAAAACTAGTCAGCCTACACTGGTAGTCGGTTAAGGTTTCAGGGGGCACCTCTAAGGTGCCCTCTGGAGTGTATGTGACAATAAAATGTACACTGGCATCAGTGTGCATTTATTTTGCTGAGAAGTTTGATACCAAACTTCACAGTTTTCAGTGTAGCCATTATGGTGCTGTGGAGTTCGTGCATGACAGACTCCCAGACCATATACTCTTATGGCTACCCTGCACTTACAATGTCTAAGGTTTTGCTTAGACACTGTAAGGGCATAGTGCTCATGCACTTATGCCCTCACCTATGGTATAGTGCACCCTGCCTTAGGGCTGTAAGGCCTGCTAGAGGGGTGACTTATCTATACCTATAGGCAGTGTGAGGTTGGTCGTTTTATCCCCACTAGCACACACAAGCTGGCAAGCAGTGTGGCTGTGCTGAGTGAGGGGTCTCCAGGGTGGCATAAGACATGCTGCAGCCCTTAGAGACCTTCCCTGGCATCAGGGCCCTTGGTACCAGGGGTACCAGTTACAAGGGACTTCCCTGGATGCCAGGGTGTGCCAATTGTGGAAACAAAAGTACAGGTTAGGGAAAGAACACTGGTGCTGGGGCCTGGTTAGCAGGCCTCAGCACACTTTCCAATCATAACTTGGCATCAGCAAAGGCAAAAAGTCAGGGGGTAACCATGCCAAGGAGGCATTTCCTTACAAAGTGCAAACCTGAGTTGAGTTTTCTTACTCTCCTTTAGAATAAGCAAGTAAGATGGCTACCACAGGTGTTCACACACCGAAGAAAGTGAATGTAAGTGCAAACCGGAGTTGAGTTTTCTTACTCTGCTTTAGAATAAACAAGTAAGATGGCCGCCACAGGTGTACACACACCGAAGAAAGTGAGCAGTCAAATCTTCCGGCTTGTCCGTGTGAACCACACGTATCAACACGCAGCCTTGGCGAAGCTCTTTGTGTGCAGACTAGTTTTTAAAAAAAATAAAAGTAAAGCTGAGCACGGCCCTGACACTTGTACAGGCGAGCTCTGCCTCTACAGTACCTCCGAGTGAACAGCCGCCGCACGCTTCTCTCCCCAGCAACCGTTGACGATGGCTTAGCTCCGATGTTATTTCTCAACAGGAACCACAGGTAAGTGGTCGTAGAGAACAGCTCCACCGCAATCACCGCTGCCGACTCACATATTGAAATCGGGAACCACATATATGCATAGTTCTCCCCAGCAATCGTCGAAGATAGCTATGTGGCAATCGCCGCCACTAATGCGCTGTGTAAGCGTCGAGCGTTGGGCCGAACCAGGTTGTGTCTTCAAGCTCGTAGCCAAAAATTTCGGGAATAAACATTGCCGGAAGCACGTTAATTTGTAATTTTGAGTTTATTCTGCAAAAGACACAACCTGGCGTCTGGCTACACCTCCAACTCCGGCCAACTCCGCCAACTGTCAACCCTGGAATCTCCGCAACCTCCCCCTTTGAGAACTTATGATGCATAGAACCTAACATGCATCATGGCAGTACTCCACAGAGCACCCAGGGGATTGCTCAACCATAGCTGGTGTCTGCCTGTCATCCAGCTTCCTAGAAGTGAGGGGACATCATCTGGAGTCTGTTAAGAGGAAGAGCTGAATTCCCTGTCCTTCAGTGCCTGAATACTCCTGCCCATAAGAAGGGATAAAGGAGTGAGCCATCCCTGCAGGAAGAACTGACTACTGATGACCCAGGTGCTTTGGGCCCACCCAACAGGATTGGCATGGTCCTAGCTTTGAGCTAGTGACTATTGCTGGGGGTTTGCAGCACTACTGAAATGTGTCTGTCTTCCCTGCTTTCGCAAATGTGTCACTGTCTGGGTGTGCCTACAGCTGAAGAAGAAGCATTTGATGCAGTGTACTGGAATGGACTGATATTGTGGCCATCCCTGGCACAGGCCAATCATGTGCAGTGTGGACCTCCCCTCTGGAAGTAAATCTGCAACTTCAAGGAACTGTTCACTGTTTGTTGAGCTAGTCAGTTGCTGTCCATTCCACTTTCCCAGAAATGTACCTGATTGGACCAAGTTGCCACCACTATACTGTGCCTCAAAACAACCCAGCCAATCCCAGAGCAGCACCTGGAGGAGAACTGCATCAACATATCTACCAGAGAGGCACGAGCGGCTGAATCAAAGACTAACCTGTCGAGAGGAGAGAGGCCCAACTGCGACCTACAGGCTGTCCTTACTGTCTGCCTGGGAGAGGGCCATGGCCTGCTACAGAACTAAACTGAGGGCGATACACTGAGTACTTGTGATTACTGCATTAGACTGTTAACCAAAAGTGGGGAGGACTGCTCCTGCAGTGAGAACCAAACTCGAGTGATCTTAGAGTAAGCTAGGTGGAAAAGGGCACTGAGAGGGTATCCTCGCCTGAATGTAATAGCCCGACACCAGTGCCTCAGGTATCTGACACTTTTTATGACAGTGTGTAGTGCTGAGTTTACTGTGTAATAAAGTGCTTTTAAAAGGTAAGCACTGGGCTGGACAATGATGCTGTTGGTTGTCTTATGAGTGCTGAGCCTGTTGTATCTCCACACTGACCTGCCCGAGAGGCTTGTGACTACTTGCCAGCTCGAACACTAGATGTCATGTGCTGAATAGGTTGTACATGGCCCAGTTTGTGAAATTTGCATAATTTGCTTTTGCATGATCACGTAAACTTTGAGAGAAATTACAATTTGCGTGTAATTAAATGAAATACAAAACTGCCATTTGACGCTGTGTTTTAAAACAAAATGGTGTTCTTGTGTCCACATTGGACACAAGAATGCATTTTGTGCAAAACAAAAGTGCAAAAAAAGTGCAAAAAAAAAAAAAGTATGACACCTGCTCCTGTTCCTTTATATTGTTCCAATTTGTTTTCTGTAAATTGTTTTAGTGAACAGCGATTTCATAATAAATATTTAGTGTGAATGGAACGGAATTACACAAAGTGGCACAATAGCGTAATCTCAGGAATTTTTGTGTATCAACAATAAACCAAAATTGCTGAAATTACATTAATTACACAAAGCGTACATAAATTTTGCCCGAGCCTACCAGTTGGCTGGCCCATAGTTGGACTGACCATGGGACATCAGAGACAAACAACCCCAGCACGCAAAACTGTGGTCCAGTAGCCACGGTTTGCCTCGTGGCCACCTGAGTGGCATCTGACATCTAGATAATAAGGTACTTTTACTTTTCTAGAGATTAAATTAATGGGTCATTAATGTATATCCACCAACAGATTAAACAACAGATTAAACAAACACCAGATCTAGCTTCTTAGCCAATTCTTTATTGTCACTCTTTCACATGCCACATCTTGGTTATTGTTAGAGTTCCTACAATCTACCTATGTTGGTTCTTTATAAGAAATAGACTTTCACTTTTTGCTGCTAGTCCCTGATCAGTGGTTTGTAAGTCTATCACTGATATGTGTTGATCAATCCTTGATTGCTCAACATGGTATTTTATTTCATTTACTTTTATTGTCTTTAAAGCACCAACATTTCCACAAGGGAACTTCTTGAACCTAAAAACACTGAATTGCTAAAGAATTAATAAGAACTGAATACAAGGGAACAGAGTCTATACAAAACAAGTTGGTTTTAAAGCTTTCCTAAAGGTGATGAGATTTTCAATCTAGCATAATTTAGTTGGAAGGTCGATCCACAGTTTAAGCGCCAAAGAGTCTCAGGGTGTGTCACATTTCAGTGATCTTCCTAAGGAGTACTTTTAGTCTACAATTCTCTGATTCATAGAAGACTGCTTGTGTAGCACATGTGGAAAATGATTATCATTTCTTAGCAGAATAATCCAGGTAATTGTACACAGATACTCTTTTTATGGTCTGGCTTGACAGCTCAGCTGTCACCAGACAATTATGTGAGAATCACCAGAAGAGGGGCTTTGGCCCCACAGGTTGGTAGCCACTGGCCACCACTTGGGCTGCATCCTAATCCAGGTGTTTTTCACCTACCATGCCACCTCAGTTTGGACCCACCCATATGCAAATCAGTTGTTAACCCTGCTCCTCATTGGAACAGTCCAGCTCAAACTGCCACTTAGGATCGGTTTATCCCCAAACGTAGGCCCCAGGTGCACTGCACCACTAGAACCAAGCTATACCTGGCTGACGAGCCCTAACTAGTTTGAAACCAGTGCTAGGTTGTTTGTGTTCTGATTCATGGAGGACATGGCCTGGCAGTCCATGCTGGAGTGTTCACATTAGGAGCAGGGTCAAGACTGATTTACATATGGTTGGGTCCAAACTGAAGTGGCGTGAAGGGTGAAAAAATGATGTATTGGGATGCTGCCCTGAGCGTTTGCCAGTGGGTGAGATTAATTCAGACATTCCATCCATCCCCTTGCTGTTTTTTATATTTGGTGCCCAAAGTGCACCAGGTATGCCTAAATGTGGGTCCGGGGCTTACTGTGTTACTGAAAGCAAGCTAAACCTGGCTGACAAGCCGTGACTAGCGCAAAACTGTTCCTAGGTTGCTTGTGTGCGGATTCAGGGAGGACCTGGCTTGGCAGTTTGGGGCTGGACTGTTTGCATTGGGAGCAGGGTCAAGAATGATTTGCATATGGCTGGGTCCAACCTGGAGTGGCATGTTGGGCAACAAAAAAATGGATTGGGATGCGGCCATGAGCAATTGCCAGTGGCTGAGATTATTTCAACTATTCCATCTGTTACCTTGTTTTTGCATTTGGTGCCCTAAGTGTGCCAGGTGTGCCCAGACTTGGGTCCCAGGCTCACTGTGCCACTGGATTCAAACTAGACTGGCTGATGAGGGGTCATAGCCCAAAACCTGTCCAAGGATACTTGTTTCCGGTCCAAGGAGGACCTGGCCTGGCAGTTCGGGATGTACTGTTCAGATGGGGAGTAGGATCAAGACTGATTTGTATATGGCTAGGGCCAAACTGGGGTGTCATGGTGGGCAAAAAAATGATAGATTGGTATGTAGCCCAATGGATTGCCAGTGACTGAGAGTAATTCAAGCATTCTATCCATCACCTTGTTGTTTTTGTACAGATGTAAATCTGGCACTAACTTTCACTGGTTGGCTTGGGCACCTTCAAAAGTGCTAGCTTCAAATTACAGATACTAATCACAGTATCAGTATAGTAAAACCAAGCCCACTGAAATTGAGTCATAAAGCCATGTCAAGTCACTATAACTGCTTTATCCTCCATTCACATGCCATTCCTGCACCACACACAAGACTTTCATACCGCCAGCCATGGGCTCAATCCAACAGATCAGTGCACTCATAGCAACATACCCCACTGTTCAAGGGCCCATCACATTCATATACCAGAGGACAACCTCTCAACCAACTTGCAAACAAGCAGACCACAAACAAACGCATATAAACCCATACGGCCAAACATTTTGACAGTTGGGCCATCCACAACCTCCACAAATTAATACAAATTTGATCACGTTTTTACTACCTCAAGAATTCAAGAATCTGCCTCCATCGACATTCTGAACTGAATGCTTACCTACTGAACCTTTACTAACGGCTCCCAGGACAGCCACATGAGGCTCAGGAACAAGTGTATTTCATGTGCCTTTACCACACTCATTGTGCTAAATCCAACTTCTTCCAGTTTGTGGATGTAATTTGGGAATTTCTGAGATTTCCATGCAAGTCCAGAGTCCTCGAACTGAGTGAGAATATCTACCTTTGAAACTAAGGCAAATACACTGGGGAAGACAGTCTAAGTTCCCTAAAGAGCACATCCTAAACTATGATGAATGTTAGTTTTTGACATACAGGGTAGTCAGTGAGAACGCTGTATATGTCCCATTCACTGTTACGTGCAGTACTGTGACTGTAATGCACTTATTATATGGCAAACTGAATATCTACTGTGTTTTAATGGAGGATGAACATGGAAAGCAGGACACATATGTCACCAATGCGTTTAGTTTTAGGTGCAGAGTTCTTGTAATGTATTGTGTGTTTGTAAAGCTCAGTATCACCTGGAAAGGTGCCCTGTCTCTGACCCAGGAGCAGTCAGAGCTAATCCATGAATTCACCTAGTTGAAGAGCCAAGTTTGGCTTTGTATGGAATGCAATAACTTTAGAGATGGTGCAGATGTGTAGAGGCAGGTTATTATAGCCGTTCGGAACAAATTAGAAGTCCATTCTCCCTGTTATGGTGCTATATATGCATGGGATGTTTGCATGAATGTGTCCGACTGAACAAAGATGTCTGTAAGGGTTCTAAAATCTGAAGTGGGAATCGGGTATTCTGGGCCAGTGCTTTGTAACACTTTGAATGTGTGTGTCGGAAGTTTGAAAAGAGCTGTGGATGGGGAGTCAGTGAAGCTGTTTGAGGTGCAGGGTCTGTGCATGGTGGGAGGTTGAGGGAGAAGGCTGCCTGCTGCATTCTGTGTGGTTTGGAGTCATGTGCTTAATTGAGTGAGGGAGTAATTCAGTATCATGGTGAATGTGGCTGCGACGAAGTTGAGTCTGTTGGGGTAGATTAAGTGATGACATGTATATTTGCACTACCTTGGCTACCTTTTTTGAGATAACCCTGCGAAAGCAGTCCTAGCCAAAGGTTTTCCTACATGATCAAGTCTCTGTCCCCTTTGAAGTCCTGACCAATCCTGTATACTTGCAAAGTGAATCTTAACTAACACCTTTGGTTGCTGGCTACTTGAAGTTCAAGAAACCATGTCCTTCATGTGCCTTCAGTGCACTTACTGTGCTAAATCCTACTCCTTCCAGTTTGTGGATACAAGTTGGGATTGTCAGACTGCCTTGAAAAGCACACAGCCCTCCAACTTAGTGACCTTATCTACCTTTGAAAGTAAGGCAAATATTCTGGGGAAGATTGCCTAGGCTCCCTAAAGAGTACTTCAAAACTAGTCAGGACGTTGTTTTTGCTACACAGAGTACTCCGTGACAACGAGGCTTATGTTCCATCTACCATTATGTGCAGAGTGGTGATCATAATGCAGTTGTGATTCGGCAAACAAAACAGCTACCACATTCTAATGGTGGAGAAAGGTGTCAAGCAGGTCACAAGCAAAGCCACGATTTCCTCAAGTACAGGAAAATAATTCTATGGCCGCTTGCCTAGTGAAATAGTGGCCCATAGAAGGTAGGTATCAATGCGTAGCCATTGAAAGTTATTTGTTACAGCAGCTCCACCTCAGTCAGTTTCCAACACTTCACTTTTGTATGGTACAACATAAAACAAGTAGGAAACACAGGGCTGCCTGAGATGGGTACTGGGGACAGTAACATTGACTCTCCTGCTTCGTTCCTTGCTTAGAGCAGACTCTGCAATGACAACATGGTTGAGGCTTTCTTGCTATTGGAGGAATTTGGTCAGAAAAGTGCCTATCCCATGGCCTTGCCATGTCTTCCAGCGCATATGAAGTCGGGGCTGATGTTTCTGTAGCAGTAAACTCTTCAGTGACGGTCAACTGAAAATCAAGGAAAGATAAAAGTCTTCCCTCGGTGGTCTGATGATTATCAACATATGCATTGTATGTTGACATCTGGCTCAGGTGGGTAAAGAGCTTCTTACACCAAGTGTGGGTTTTATGACTCACATTGTATGGCTGAAGAACCTGGTCATTCTTAATCACTCTACCCATGTACTTGTTGTAATAAAGTATAGAGGTGGGCATCTGACCCCACACCATGACAGAGGAAGTGCTGTCATCATGAACTGTAGTGAGCACACACACATCCCATCTATCAGATAACTTGACAGGGAGCAGTTCATTGGAACACAATGCAGTCCTCTTGGTTTTTTGAGCTTCTTACAAACAAGCTCCTACCTCAGCACTTTGCTGCAACAACAAATTGTACTGCATGTGACAGTGCCAATTTTGTACAGCTCTCTGAACACCTCTACTACTGTACAGAAGTTGTCCTCATAAATGTCATGACCTTTGTGAAAGAGTGGCTGGGCAAGCTCCCATACAATCTTTCCATTGACTCCTAGCATGGGAGAGATTAGGAGTCCTTACCTGTATACACTTTCATGCTGTATACATAACTGGTGAAAATCTCACACAGCATCTAGAACTTGATGCCATTGCAAACTCTTTTGCTAGGTATGTACTACCTAAACAGCAGCTGTCTGTTGTACAAGATCATAGACTCGTCAATGGCTCTATTTTTTCCAGTAGTATAAATCTGTGGATTCCTGGCAGACAAACATTCCATGACAGTCTGAATTTTGAACGACCTGTCATGGTCTGGATTGTCCTGGGACAATGCAGCAGAGTTATCATTGAAATGCAGGATATGCTGAAGTTTCAAAAACTGATCTCTGCCTATGTATGGTGCAAAGATGCGTGTTACCCAGACCATGCAAGTAGACCAGAAGGACTGCAACCTTGGTTTGTGCACTAATCCCCCTTTGAGTGTGAAGCCCAACAATGTCTTCAACTCCTCAAGTGAAGTGGGAGTCCACCATTGTGCCATAGAATGAGGCCCTAGATTTCCTCCCAATCCCTCAGAAATTGTTCTGCATGTAAAGTTGTTTGTTGCTCAATGGAAGTCAACATCCAAAAAGAAATGGACATATTCAATCAGCAAAAAAAGGTGTCTGTATTGACTTTACATCTAGTATTCCCAGTGCACGGAGGAATGGGGATGTACTAAATTGGGGGCTGCCATGAGAGCACTCCATCTGTGCTTGCTGCTGCGCGTACCTGCTCTCTGGGTTGGCCTACCCCGGTAGGATTGCTCCACTGCACAGACTGTGCTTGCGAAGTGGCACTACAACTGACATCATCATGTCCCACAGAATCAGTGTAAGATGGGTTGTCGGAAGGAACTCCGCTGACTGAAAATCACTTCCATGTTCTGCTCCATTTTGCTATCCCTCAGATACTGTCTGAGTAAATGATCTTGCCTCAGAGCTGTCCTCCATTATCCAAGTTAGGGCATGGGCAGCAGTCATCAACTGAGATGCCATCTCTGCTGACTAGCTAAACCCTTCTTTGAAAAATACTGTCCTCTTTAGAAGGCAGAAGTATTGTTCTAAATTAGTTGGTTTGTGTGCATCTGTGAGATGTGCACAACAGTAAATAAACACAAACTTATCTCGTTTTCCAAATACACTGACCACTCAAAAAAGACAAATAAAGATACAGTACTACATCACCTTGCCACTTTCCCAAAACAACAGCATACTTTTTTCTTGGCTTATGCTAAATTTCATTGTTGGATGAGCTGCTGGGCCTTTGCCAATATAAAACTAATTTCCTAAAGCCAAAATATTCCTGTGATCTCAAGAAGCACACATTCACTTAGCCCCTGCAACTTTGTGCGTAGGTGTGCTCCTTTTGAAAACTCACAGTGCTATCACCAGGCTCACTGTAATTATGCTGCAACACGGCTGACAAAATTATGCGGTAAGAAAAAGCAAATTATGTGGCATAATGCAGCACTTCTTTTTGAAATATTAGTTAATTATATTGTGATTTGAAAATATGATAATACTACCTGGACAAAGATTTTACCTCATTAGCACCAGTATAGCAAGTGAATACAGAATAAGCAACTGAAGGTGACCAGTAAACCTTTGTGCATGGCCTTCTTCTGTGTGCAACACATTTTTTGTCACTTTTGATCCTTTTGAGCTACATTTTGTTTATACAAATCTGAAGATTTTCAGGGGTGATAGATTATGTGTATTTATTCTTTTAGAAATGTGTGTTTTTCCCTGTGGGGTGCAATGCCCCTCCTGGGGTCCACGATTGACCCTCAGACCTCCCCTCCCCCCCGGGAAAATACACATCTCCAAAAAAGAATTGGGCCCCACAGGGAAGAGGTCTATATGCAAGGTGGTCCCTTGACAATGTCATTATAATTTTAAAAAACTATTTTCCTTTTCATCTGGGGCACAATCATGCCCCCATTTGAAATACCACTTTATTATCTAAAATTATGCACCCATGGGGTGGAGTCAGCCCATTTGCCTTGAGGGCCGACCCCCCAGACACTGTCCCTTGTTGGCCTAGTGGTTCTCCTGGCTGTGGATCATAAAACATTAGGAAGGCATTGTTCAAAAAGGGAGATTCTCCTCTTTCTAATGATGCCTTCCTGAAACCTGGGAAGCACTGCAGCCCCAAACATTCTGTTAGACGGTGGGCAGGGACTCACCTCCTGTCACCTCCATTGCCGGTGGGTGATGTTAGCACACCTCCCAGTGCACTGATGACACAAATGACCAGGAGATGGTATGGGGGCTGAAATGGAAGCAATTCTGCGCCTCCCCTGCCATTTGCCACAAAAAGGGTATTCCTCCGGTGTGAGCACCAGAGGATCCTTTCCAGCCCACCCCAGTGTCAGTCAATGGCCACTAGACGAACTGGGGGTGAGGTGTGGGTGTCAGCTGTTGGCTAACACCCAGACCAAATGGGTTAAAGTCAATAGGCATTTAGTGGACTTAAATTCTACAGATATTTATGTTGTTGCACATAATCTCACAGATTACGGTAGTAGGCAAGGGTTTTTATTTTAGCCACCCACTCTGACAAGTCTGGTGGGGTTCACATTGATAATTCTTGTTAAGCTCTATTAAAAGGGATTGTATATTGTTTTGCAAGTGGTATATTTTTATAACTCTATGCATGATAGTTGCCAGTTTATGCACACTTGAATTGGCCGGTGCTGGGTAAACTGTAATGCCAATGTTAAAAGTTAAAGGCCTCATCAGTTCATTAGGAAAGGCATGCCAGATTTCATAGGTTTGATCTGTATATTATGAAACCGTATGACAAAGCCAGTATGGCTGATCCACTTACTGTGAGAAGAATGCATTAACAATAGGCTTTCAAGGATGGATTGTTTTTACACAAAAGCCTGCAGGCAGGTACTTTGCTACATGGAATTTCACAGATTATTCTAGGCTGCACACCGCCAAGGTTTCTGCCGCGGTCGAACCACCACGAAAACCGTGGCGGAAACTAACTCTATAAAAGGATACACTTACCTTCAGGAACACATACCAGTCTGGAGCTACTATGGAACCTGAACTGGAAGTCCTCCCACTGCTCCTGCTCGCACAACCATTCCAGAACCAGCGACAAAGACAACAACCGTGAGTATACACACCTACCTGACACTGTAGGGAAAACCCAAAGCATACGCACACACACCATACACATCCGGGGTGGCAGGCGACAGCAACACACACACGTAACCACACACCTATACGCACATACACAAACACCCACATACACACAACACACACGTACACCCATATTACACACACCATGGCCAACACACACGTGCAAGACACACAGCAATTCGCAGATACACAGCACCGGCACAGTCGGACACAACAATACACAACAGCACCGATTCACACAAAAACACCATAACAGTTACTACACAAACACTTTGTCAAGCGCTTTCAGTACACACCTCCACATGACACCATATACATACTAAAACACATAACAGCACCTGACATACAATATATACAATCACACAGCCATACAACCAAACATACATCATACTAGGATAACACAAAACACAACGCATCTGTCATATCCATCCACACACACACAGGCACACACAACAACCACACAAGGACACACAACACCACCATTACACATCTCAACACAAACAATACACAATTTCTCAACACACATGCATGTCCTAAACAAAATCATATCCTACACAAAATACACATCCATCACAGCATCATAAAAGCCAGGGTTACACACACATGCTGGCCAGACACTACAGCTAGCACAACCCACACACACGCACACACACAAGCGCACACATCACACACAAACAAACCAAAGGCAGCAAATACAATACAGCCATGTGGAAAGAAAAGCAAGCCAACAACAGGTTGGGCCAGATGTATTGAAAGCATTTGTTTTGTAAGAAAATAAATAACTATGTACAAATATCAGTCCATAGGGAAGTCCAATGTTCAATATGCCAAAGGCACAAATGGCATCTCTGTGTGCCCCTACTTGACTCCTGACTGGCAAATGACCTCCACAGGGTAGGGGCATCAAGAGGGCAGGCAGGCACCTCAGGGGTTAGGGTGGGTGGAAGGGGGTCTTTGGGTTTGGAAGAGGTTGACTTCTTGGCAGGGGGAGGGGCATGGGCACTAGCAGGGGGCACAGAGGAGGACTTGGAGGTGGAAGGGCTGGACTTGGGGAGGGGTACTGACAGTTTTGGGGTATCACGGGGTTGGAGAGGAGTAGGGAACAGGGAACAGGGAAAACTCAAAAAGGAAATGCTTTTTAGACACACGCGGGCGGTCATGGCAAAAGGGTTTTGGAGTAGATTTAGAGGGAGTGGTTGTCAGAGGTGTAGGTGTGGTTGTCTTGAATGCAAGTGTGTGTGATGAATGCTTGTGGGTGGTGGGTGTCTGTTGGGTGGGTGAGTGTGGGCATTTATGTGTTTTTGGAGGAGGGGAAGAGGTGCTGGGAGATGCCATACTGGATGGGTGACTGTCTGTTGAGGTGGTGACTGCAGGTATGGTAGATGTGCTGCATGTGGGTGTGTTGGTGGTTGTGGTGGGTGCGGATATGGTGACTGGGGTGGATGTCTGAGGGTCTGAAATTGTGCTAACTCTGGGTAAGATAGGAGTTGTGGCTGGATCTGTCAAAGTTGGTATGATTGGGATGTCTGGTGTAGTGTATGTGAAGGTGGTTGTGGTGGGAGAGTCGGTGCAAGTGGTGGATGTTGGTGTGTCTGCATGTGGGTGTTGTTTGCATGCATGCCGGTGGTGAGTTTTGTGGTGCTTGTGTTTTTTCAGTGGTACCTTTGGCTGCTGAGGTGGATGCATGCTTGTGTGTCTGTGTGTCGGAGGAGGGACGGTAGAGAAAGGGTGACTGGCTGCCATCAGTGTGGAGGTCTGAGCCTGAAAGGATCTCTGTAGGCCAGCCAGTGCACTGTGAATGCCTTCCAGGAACGCATTGCTGTACTGGACTTGAGCTGACAGTCCCTGGATGGCATTCACAATGGTCAACTGAAACACAGAAATCAACCTCAGCAGGTCAGTAGACTCCTCACTGAGGGCAGCAGGGCTGACTGGGACAGGAGCAGAGGTGCCTGCGGCAAAGGAGACACCAATCCACCTAGGTGAGCAGACACGGGCAACTGGGTGGGGAGCTACAGGGAGGTTGGTGGTAGTAAGGGGGTGGTAGACAATGATGGTGCTGGGGTGGTCCCAGAAGGGTCTGCTACTGCCAGAGATGAACATCAGGAACACACATATGACATCATGATCCACAGACAAAACCACCACACATGCATTTTCACCAGTAGGACTTCACAACATCATAGCACCACCTTCAATCACACCATTCCTGAATGGAGAATACCTGTATCTATGTCCTGCCAACACACATCTCTGACACTCAATGCATGGTTGCAATATGCATCCATGGCCCAACAGCCCCCCCTTGGCACTGACAACACATCACACTACTACATAGGGCTGTCTCAGCAGTGGAAATGCAACATACATCTCACATCATCCTATTATTAGTAATACAGTAACCCAACCTGTCCTAATCACCCACTACAGTGAGGCCAAGGCTAGCTAACATGTTCACACTTCATCAGATGTGCCCCCAAGTAACAATTGGGACATGATGTAGGCAGACAATACGCTATGTAGCACTGTAACTGCTAGGACGCTGGCATACACAGTATTTACATTACATATTGTGCATGAAGGGGTCTGTCTGTGCACTTACCATCTCTAGTTCTATTCCATTATGTGTAAGGTTTCATTCCCACAAGTCTAGCACTTACAAATGCATGATGTATGCAATCAGACCATTTCAAAGCTACATTATAAATGAACCTACTTGACTAACCTTCACATATCCAAAAGATGGCAGATTACCAATATACTGGGATACAAGTGTCAAGCCATTAGTCCAGTCATACACAAGCCATATCTGTGGTGGAAATGTAATGGGTGACTCACATGGAATCAACCCCATTACCAGTACCTGATTACTATTGTCCCTATGGCAAAAGCAGAGTCACACTGTTACATATACTGATGTGCCATACATATGGGAGTGAACTGATACCTTAGAGGCCCAAATGCCCAAATGCCGAGTGATCGAGCAGGTCCTACTCAATGGCTAGAGTGGTACACAAGCTCACATCCATAGTAAAGGCAGGATGGAATCACACATGTGGCAATCTGATTGGACCAACTCCACAATGCAGACATGGAGAATACTGGATATGGGAGAAGTACATCCACTGACAGCAAACTATCAAGACACATCTACAACTAATGCTCAGACTGGGCGGTTACTACCCATTTCCCCTAACTCTATTTTCCTGCAGAATTGTCTACTTTTTCTCGATAGCTACAGTGAGGCAGCTAATCCCATAAACTCTATGCAAGTCCCAGGTTACAGTCAGTACTTACTCCTTTGTGGCTGCTCTGCTGCCCTCAAACGCCCATCCACCTCAGGGTAGGCCATGCCATATGTGGGCCAATGGGGGGGTCAGGGTCTGACAGACACCCTTCCCTTGTTGGGAGGACATCTCCAGCTGGGCCTCTGCTGTCTTCCAGGCCCAGCGTCTCAGGTCCTCCCACTTCTTGCGACAATGGGTGCTCCGCTGGCTAGGGACCCCCAGTGTCTGCACTTCCTTGGCGATGGAACGCCAGATCATTTTCTTCTGATGGGCATTCATCTGCATGGATGACACAAACAAGAGGAGAAAGTCATGTACACTGATGCCATACTAACAGGAGAGGCGTCTACACTTCATACTCACCAAGTGCCCACACATCCCCATCCTCACTGCCCACATGCCTTCCCTTCATGCCCTCTACAGGCATCTATACTACCTCACCAGTACACCTACCACTTTCACAGTCACACGCACCCCTATCACTAATGACTAGGGTATTGGACTCACCTGTTCCTCTGGTGCCCCATATAGCTGTCCATACAGGGGTAGGATCCCGTCCACAAGCTTCTCCAGCTTTTCTGGGGTGAAGGCTGGGGCCTTATTACCTGCAGGACATGGCATGATGGCTCCCAGAGACAGTACACAGCAGCTCAGGTCATGGAGGTCTTGCTGGCAACAGTGTCAGGAATCAAGTTAGCAAGGCTGCACAAATGGCAGTCACGGCCGCCACATACAGGACCGTCACCGTTGGCAGTCATCGCCATTGGCCCCAATCCCCCATAGGCAGTAATGTTAACCAATGACAAGTTGTACAGCAGTAGCAACAGCCTACCGCCATGATGACATTCGCTGCTGGACTTCCATCTGTCCAGTGCTGTACGGCAGGTGACGTATAAACAACATAAATATATATATTTAAATTTATATGTATATGTATATATATATATACATATATATATATATAAATAAATATTATATATAAATTCTAAACAACTAATAAACCATAAAAAACAAAAAGAAAAACTTACCTTAAAATTAGTTGTTCAGGCAATTGTTATTCAGGCACAATTGTTGTTTAGACAGTAGTTGTTCAGTACTTAGTTGTAGAGACTTTTTAGTTGTTTAGCAGTAGTGGTTCAGGCAAGTAGTGGTTTAGACCTCGTTGTTCAGGATGTTTCCCCCTGTCAGTGCTACACTTTCTTGCCACAGGCTCCTTTCAGAATACAGTGGGTTTGACAGCAGGGATGTCACAGACAGTGTTCAGTCTAGTGTTGAAGAATGTATAGTGTGCATTGTTGAAACACATGGACAGCTACATCAGGATCCCCCAGTGTGCGGATTTGGCCTATGTGAAGGCAGACTTTTATGATATGGGACACATCCCTCATGTGATAGGGGCCATTGATACCACCCATATAGCTCTGCTTCCTCTCAGTGCAAATGAATAGGTATATAGGAACAGGAAGAACTACTACTCCCTTAATGTTCAGCTGGTGTGTCTGGCAGACCAGTACATCTCACAGGTCACAGCCACATTTCCTGGAGCTGTACATGACTCCTTCATTTTGAAGTACAGCAATGTCCCACACATGATGGCACGACTACACACAGAGAGGGCCTCGCTCCTTGGTATGTTTCCATTGGAATGTGGTTCACTGTAGTTGCATCTGTCATCACATTCTTCCCTACCGCTGTACCTGTTATGTTACTGGTCCTACTTTTTTACACACAGGTGACTCTGGCTATTCTAACCTTCCCTGGCTGCTGACAACAGTGAGGTACCCTGCCACGGATAGGGAAGTCTTTATTAATGAGGCCCACAGGTGGACAAGACCTGATTTGTAATTTTAAGGGACATTATGCCTCCTGAAAGCCAAATTGAGGTGTCTGGACATATCTGGAGGTACCCTCCTCTACTCACCCCAAGAGGTATGCCAGATAGTAGTAGCCTGCTGCATGCTCCACAATCTGGCCCTGAGACGCCAGATGCCATTGCTAGCTGATGAGGGTGAGGCTGGTAATGCTGACACTGCAAGTGATGAGGAGGCAGAGGAGGAAGGTGCAGCTGACTTTAGGACAGAGGTCATCAATCAGTACTTCCAGTGACGTGCAGGTGTGGTGATTTTGTTTTGGCAAGTGTTGAATGTCCACATGAAATGCTGACAATAGTCCTCCAGAGTTAATGTATCAGTGGTGGTGTGATGTGGTCCTATCCCTGTGTGTGTTGGGGAAGCAGACAGTTTGTAGGTCATGTGCACAGTTACAATTTCTCATATCTAACAACTGTATCCACTGTAGTGTCCTTTATTTTAATCTCTAAATGTACAGACCAGTAATGGGCAATGTGTGCTACATTCTCCTATAGTCATGTCATTCCACTTACTGACTGTGTTAAGAATACACGTGCCTTTGCTATGAATTGCTTGAGCTTTTATAGTCACTAGCCATAGCTGAATGAATAGTGAATTGAGAGTTGTAAATGACAGATGCAAGCTACAGTGCTACATGATGAATATACCGTGACTGGTGTTGTATAGGTAATCTCTAGGGGACCCTGGTTAGGTGGTAATCTACACTGGGTACGACCTCTATATGCTGCATATGTTCTTTGTGTGGCTCCATGCCTTCCATCCTGATGATACTCTCTGTAATTTTCTTTTTGCAGGTTTGCATGCTGACTATACTCTTATGTGGCTCAGGATTTTGGACTGTCTGACATGTGTCCTGGTACATATCTTATGTAATGTATGCAATACAATAGCTGTGTTCCATTGGTGTTTAATGTGCATATTTTGAAATGGTAACAAACAAATATGGTGCAAACTTTGTGCAGGAGGTGAGGAGTGGGGTCACGGTATATGAAATCATTAGAGTAGGTAGTACAGCTGTTGGTTGCACAGGTCCGGTGTCCAATTGCCAATGGGAAGATGAAGTTATGTCACTGAACAGTCAACAGGGTGTCTCAGTGACACACAAGGGAGGAAAATAAGTTGAGGGTCACATCCTGGCAGTGGGGGTGGTCTTGCCATCAGCTCGAGCCGGATGTCTGGATGGACATCCTCATTTGTGGGGGAGGGGGTGGTTCATCAGCTACAGAGGAAGTGGTGTCTGAGGCATGTGGTTCCCCTGACAGGGCTTTCATTCCGCTGGCTACCGCTGATGTAGATGGGTGTGAGGTTATGTTGGTAGAGGATGGGCCTGCTGGTGGTTGGAGAAAGCACGCAGGGTGGTGTTGATATCCCTCAGCACCCATGCCATTGAGATCATGGTATCATTGTGGGCCTGACACTGCTTCATGACCACCTGGTGGTATTCCCTCTGCAGCCTTTGGTTTTCCCCTAACATGGTTATGATCTGGCCCATCCTGTTCTGGTATTGTTGGTATGCTCCCAGGATTGGAGAGATGATAGCCTGGTCAGTACAGTCCCATGGGGGCCCCATCCTCTGACCCACAGCTTCCCTCTCATGCTCCCTGTCCCCATGTGCCTGTGTCCTTGGCATGGTGTGCCCACTCCCAGTGTTCGCAGGACCTTCATTGTCTTGGGTGTGAGCGGTCGACTCAGGTCCCTGTCCTGTGGGGCACACAATAGTTTGATCTGTCCTTGGGACACAGGTTTGGGACGAAGGGTAGGCTGTGATGTTGAGGCCACAGGGTTTGAGGAGATTGTTGTA
Organism: Pleurodeles waltl; assembly: GCF_031143425.1. NCBI lineage: Eukaryota > Metazoa > Chordata > Amphibia > Caudata > Salamandridae > Pleurodeles > Pleurodeles waltl. Next base: position 1,215,986,588 of record NC_090437.1, on the reverse strand, counting down.
GGCAGGGTAAGGCAGGAAGTAGTAGACTGACCAGGTGTCCTGATCGGCCAGGTAGGTTGTCAGTGTCCAGACATCCAGGCGAGTTGTCCTCACTGGGGCCTTCATCCTGTGGTGGGCTGGCAGTCTCTGGTATCCTCTCTATGGTGGCACTGGCAGGGGTACCTGTGGATGGAGTGAGAGAGTGAGTTACATATTGGAGATGTGTTTGATTCACTCTTTTTCATATGTATACAGTGGCTTGACATGATTCCTAGCAATGACAATGACAGATGCTGCTCAGCATACCATTGGTGTTAGGTAGCGGTGTGTGACATGTTCCATTCTTCATTTAGGTAGGTGTCATTCAGGTTTAGTACATCTAGCTGTGAGGATGGGTACTGGTACAGACTGATGATTCACAGGACCGTTCTGCACTGTTAGCTAGTGACTATTCAGCTCTGGTAGTTGTGAGTGGTAGAAGTCTGAATATAGCAGCATGGTGTCCCCGTGGGTGGGTGGAGGCAATGGGAGTATGCAGGGTTAACTAAGATGTCTGTGCATGCTGTGCATGTGAATGGTGTCTGCCATGGCATTTTCCTGGCAATGGAGGTTTGCTGGACCTGTGCTCCAAACAGTTGTGGTTCTACCCTGACGATTTCATCCACCATGACCCTCAACTCATCAACTGTGAACCATGGGTGCTTTTGTGGGGACATGGTGATGGTTGTGTTGTGGGTGGGAGGGAGGGTTATCTGTGGAAGTGTGCATTGTGTGTAGTGATTGATGGGGTGTGGGTGATGCGTTGTGGGTGATGGAGACTTGTGGTGTGTGTGTGGTCGTTATGTGTGTTTTGTGTTGGTAGCGCAGGTGTGTTGGTTGTGCTGGGTGGGATGTGTATCTGTGCCTATAGTGTAACGGTGCTATACGTGTGTATTTGCCTGTTATCTGTGTATGTGTAAATTGATTTTGTAGCAAAGGATTGTTGGTTGTGTTGAGGTGTGTTATGTAGTGCAGTGAGTAGGTGTGTCTGGTGTGTGTGTCAGGTGTGGGTATTCAAACTATCCAATGTGGTGTTGTGTTGTGACTGTTGTGGATTCTGACCACCCTGGTTCGCACCACCAAGGTTTTCTGCAGTGCAAGAACCGCTGTGCTGATTTGTGGCTTGTAATATGGTGGATGGAATTGTGACAGCATGGCGGTGCAGGTGATGGAACCACCTCTTTTCTGCCCTCCAATGTCCTGGAGGTGTCCGATTTGTGGCTGTTTTTTGGCGGTCTTCACGTTGTGAGTCGTAATGGGGTGGTCGGATTACCGCCAATATAGCAGTCTTTTGGCGGTTGCCACCATGGCGGTCCTCCAAAAAAAACACTAAAGACGTAATGAGGCCCTATGTGTCTGCTTGTTCAATATGAAAAGTTATTATGAAGGCAGTAGGCTTGGCATATTGAATGTGAAAAGCATATGTTAATGTCAATAGGCATTTAAAGGTGGATTGTTATTACTCTGAATGAAAATCTACAGTTAACTATTTTGTTACATGGAATCTTACAAAATTACCTTAATATGGTAAGGTTAAGGGATTTGACTTTGGCTAATCCACTCTGACAAGTCACGAGTACAGACGATTTGCACTGTGAGAAGCTTTGTTATGCCCGGTTAGTAGATACACTATTTTACTGTGCCAACTGTAATTTTGTATACATACTCAATTTTATGACTGTTTGCCTGATGTTTCCTTGTGGGAAACCATATGCTTGTTGTGCTGTGAGTGTTACTGTGATAAGCCAATGATAATAGCTAAAGGCCAGATTAGTTCACTAAGACAAAATGAAAAGTCATGATAAGCAAATTAGGCTTGACATATTGTTTGTGAAAAGCATATGTTAAAATCAACAGGCATTTAAGGGTGGATTGTTATCTCTCTTTATGAAAGCATACAGATAGGTAGTTTGTTACACAAAACATCAGATTACCTTTGTAGGGCATGATTTTGGTGTTAGTTACTGTCTCTGACAAACCCTAATGGGAGAAGGTTTGCAAAATGATAATTTCCGCTAGAATCTCTTCCAAGATGTCTCCCAGGATTGTGTAATAAAACCATCATTAGTTACTACATACATCCATATATGTAAATATATATAGATACATAGAGGGCTTTTGGGTCTACTCAGTTCTGCTATTGATTTTTCTGAGTGCCATTTATACTCTGTTTCTATTGATGACAGCAAACTACATGGGGTAATGGTCAGTCTTCATCAGTCATTGCCTCCTTTGCCCTGTGAATGATGGTATTTTCTGATCAGGTGTATACCACAACCTGCAGATTAGTGTACTTTAGTATCAGGACTGGTTGACCAATCTTATTAGTTTAGAATTTTCTCCTTTTATACTTGCCTTTTCATTTATTTGCTGCTACTCTTGTTATTTTAATATTTCTTAAGAGAATACTATAGCTTTCCAGGCAGTGCTAACGGGTAGCTTGCAAGCCCATCATGTTTAGATGGCAGCATGTTTTTTAGGTCTTGGCTAGACGGCACATGCGCTGTCTCAAGGAGACATGTTGTGTTTAATCTATGAGTTTCAGCCCGCCCACAGTCTCTCCATTTGCTTGATCCTTTGTCTGTCTCATAATCTTAGTCACCATTTGTCTATGGCATGTGTGGTGATGCCTCTTCTTAAGTTTAACCCTCCTCCCAGAGCATGAACCAACTACTTTTAAAGATCTGCTGCTTCCAATTCTACAACCATTTTAGGATCTACTTCTTTCTTTGGTTTTCATCACTCTACACAGTGCTCAGCTCAGTCTCCTTCCACCCGCCTTCATGCCACGTCTACAGTTCACTTTCTTCACTGTCACTGCTTTTCCATTTGGTGCGTTTTACATTTACCCCACCTCCTCCCTCCTGTCACTGCTTGTTTTCAATTCCAGTACTGAGAAGCACACAGTTTTTGGGAGCAGTCATGTGGTCAATGTTTTGCGTATGCCTATTGGTTCCTCCCTCTATCAGATTACCGGGAGCACCCAGATGTCTGCAATCTTGCTTTCTTCTCCCAATTCCTTTCCTTGAAAAGTGTGTCTGTCAAATAAATGACACCAACTCCCCAGCACCGCCAGCGGAATCATAACCTATAGCAGCAGTGTCTTTCCCTGACAAGATGGACACAGCAAGCTAGTGGAACCAAATTCTCCAGAACTTCAACTTTCATTTCCCCCCATTTTACTGCCAGATGCTTCTTTTAGAAGACCGGCATTTGCTGCAACCAGGACGTTTCCTTACTGTGCCACACATAAAAAAGACAGGTCAGTGTGCTAAGTTTTGTCTTAGTGTAAGTTTAACTTTTAGTAAAAGGGATACAATAGAAAAATTTCGTTTTGTATTTCAGAAAACAAAATGTGCATCCTTTCAGAATTGGAATTGCCTGTTGTGTGCTGTCCCCACACTTCCAACTCCTTTTCCAGTGCACCTTTTATCAGTAAAAACCTGGTGAAATCAGTGTGGGGAAAAGAGCTGCAACAGAGGAGAAACAACAGGGAATCAATGTGCCCATTCATATTCTCTGTTTTTCCTGCACATATTTTCACTCGGTAAAAACAGATAAACAAGCACTGGCAAAGCCACTAGGTCTTGACATCCAAGAGCTAAATACATTGGCAATGTTAATGCGTTTGTGTATATCAGTAAAAACAGCCCCAGAGCCGTACACATATACATTTACATTATCAACGCCTATAGCTCTCGGAATGCCAAGACCTAATGGCTTCGCTAATGCTTCTTTAAACTTCTATTCTTCCAATGTATCTTGTGTACGTTGTTAAGTTTGTTTGTGTTTTTTGTGGTTGTGTCAGAGGTTGAATGGACGTATGAGTTAGTGGACTGATGAATGGATGCATACATGCAATAGTGAGTGACAGAGTGTCTGTAGCATGACTGTTGTGTCTACACTCGTGAGGGGCACAAAAGGCACTTTCAATCATATGCAAGACCTATCGGCATTGTTTAGACATTAAACAGACCAGGAAAATTAAGAGGACAAAGGGGGTTATTCTAACTTTGGAGGAGTGTTAATCCGTCCCAAAAGTGACGGTAAAGTGACGGATATACCACCAGCCGTATTACGAGTTCCATAGGATATAATGGACTCGTAATACGGCTGGTGGTAAATCCGTCACTTTTCCGTCACTTTTGGGACGGATTACCACCTCCTCCAAAGTTAGAATAACCCCCAAAGTGCCATATCTGAGTTGCAGATCCCTAGTTTTGGATGTAGCATATAGAAATTCCATTGATGGGCTGAATTTAATTTGTATGATAACAAAGCTGCTTATGTAAGCAGATTCTGGCTGCATCAAGGTGGAGCCGTTTTGCAAAAAGTTGTAGCAGTGGCAAACGTGCATGTTTTGGGATATTCACAAACCCCTAACAGGTTGTTTCCTGTTCTGGAACTATTCGGAGATTTACTTGTTTCAAAGGTAGAAATAAAGTAATTTCAGGGTAGGAATGTGGAGTGAACTCAGTCACAGCCAAAATTGATGGGGATGCATGGGACGTAGGGCCATATTTATACTTTTTGACGCACAACTGCGCCAAAATATTTTACAACCGGCTAACGCCATTCCAACGCACCATGCGGGCGCCTTATTTATGGAATGACGTTAGCCGGCGCTGCAGACTGGTCTGAGTACAAAAAAAATGACTCACACCAGGCGGCACCGGCGTAGGGGAAAATGGGGGTTGTGCGTCAAAAAATGGTGAAAGGCAGGTCTGAGGCAAAAATCAGGCCTCAAACCGGACTTGCACCATTTGTTTTGATGCACAATCCCCATTGACATGACTCCTGTCTTAGCAAAGACAGGAGTCATGCCCCCTTGCCCAGTGGCCATGTCCAGGGGACCTCTGTCCCCTAGGCATGGTCATGTTGGGCATAGTGCATTTAGGGGGGCCCAAATTAGGCCCCTTATGCCACTTAAAAAAACGATAAAAAATACTTACCTGAACTTACCTTTACTCCATCCATTGGTGTCCTCCAGGGGTGGGCGAGGGTGGCAGGGGGTGTCTCAAGGGGCAGGGGAGGGCACCACTGGACTCCTTCCGAGCCCACAGATCCCTTAACACCTGCTCTGACCGAGGCGTTAAAAAACGGCACACAACAGGCTGTGCGACGTTTTTTAAGGCCCACCCCCTCCTGTGTGTTAAAATGATGCTGGCGCACAGGCCTTAAAGTCATTTTTTGGAAGGGAACGCCTACCTTGCATATCATTAACGCAAGGCAATTTCCCGCTTCCAAAAAATGATGCACATGGTGGACTTTTGACGTCCGCGGAGTCGGGTGTCAAAGTTTAAATGTGGGGCAGTGTTTGCACCGAATGTGCGTCAATATTTTTGACGCACATTCGGCACAAACAGAGTATAAATATGCCCCGTAGTTCCTCCACAAGGAAATGTTTTTTTTCCCTCTAGAGAAATACAAATAAAACAATTTGCAAAGTGAAAAAGCATTTTAGAGTATAATTTTCTCATACCGAACCACTGACGTGTACTTTTACATGTGCAATAAAGATTATACGTTATAATTGCAGATTCCCCGGAGTACACCTAGAATTCTTTGTTATGTCCTTGGAAATCAATGGTTTACACAGTTCATAGGCATTAGTCAAGGCTTTTTGTGAATAGGGCTAGATGCGTTTATGATTAAACAAGTATGTAACTTGAAAGACACTTGCACCATTGCAATCTATGACATTGTAATTACTAGTTTTTAATTTCTTGGGATGACCTGTGGCAGTGTGATGAAAGGTACAAGATAAATGTGATTTAATTTATGATGCAAACTGTTAGACTTTTCATCCTTGGTGCGGTCTCCCTCAACTTTTTGCCTCTGTTCCCCAGGTTGTTCATGTGTGCTGGACTCTGATTTTATGTTTTTGTTACTCTGGGCACTTTACCACTGCGAAGCAGTGCTAAAGTGCAAGTGTATGTAATTGGCTTATCCTTGATTGGCATATTTTGATTTATTAGTAAGTCCCTAGTACAGTGCACTAGAGGTGCCCAGGGCCTGTAAATCAAATGCTACTAGTGGGCCTACAGCACTGATTGTGCCACCCACATATGTAGCTCTGTAATCATGTCTCAGACCTGCCATTGGAGTGTCTGTCTGTACAGTTTTCACAGTAAATTCGACTTGGCAAGTGTACCCACTTGCCAGGCATAAACCTTCCCTTTTCTTACATGTCAGACACCCCTAAGGTAGGCCCTAGGTAGCCCCAAGGGCAGGGTGCAGTGTACGGTTAAGGTAGGACATATAGTAATGTGTTTTATATGGCCTGATAGTGAAATATTGCTAAATTTGTTTTTAACTGTTGCAAGGCCTGTCCCTCCCATAGGTTAACATGGGGTTAACATGGGGGGCTACCTTTAAATCTGATTAAAGTGTAGTTTCCCTTTGGGAGTAGATGGACATGTGGAGTTTGGGGTCTCTGAGCTCACAATTTAAAAATACATCTTTTAGTAAAGTTGATTTTGAGATTGTGTGTTTGAAAATGCCACTTTTAGAAAGTGGGCATTTTCTTGCTTATACCATTTCTGTGACTCTGCCTGTTTGTGGATTTCATGTCTGGGTCAGTTTGACAGTTGGGCTTGTTGCACCTCACACCAGACAGTGACACAAAGGGAGCTGGGGTGTAGCCTGCATATCCTGATGAGCCATCTGTGCTAGGAGGGAGGGGGGGGAGTGGTCACTCACACCTGAAAGGGCTGTGCCTGCCCTCACACAATTCAGTCTCCAACCCCCTGGTGAGTGTCTGGGGCCTGGGCAAGGTAGGATTTCACATTCAAAAGAGACTTTACTTTGAAGTAGGTCTACTTCAAAGAAGAAATTGGGTATAAGAAGGGCACCCAAAACCACAGACTTTAGAAACCCTTCTGGAAACAAGAGGAACCTTTGCCCGGAGAAGAGCTGAAGAGCTGAAGAAGAAGACTTCCTATGACTGTGCTTTGTGGAGCTATCGTGCAGTTGCTGCTTCTGCCAGAGTAAGAGGGCAAAGACTGGACTTTGTGGGCCTTCCATCTTGAGAAGAAATCTTCAATGGCTTGATTTAGAGCTTGCCTCCTGTTGTTTGAAGTCTCACGGACACCAAAGACTTCTCTCTGCCAGCACCTGGAGGCTCTGGAGAGACTCCTACTCTGCCCTGCAGTGCCCATCCAGTTCCTGGGACCCTGAAAGGAGAAGCTGGCCACCTAAGAGGAAGAAATCCACGCACAGAGCGCCATGCGGGGAAAAGATCAACGGGACTCCGATCTGCAGCTGACGAAACAATACCCCGCCAGCTCCGCAGCTGAGAAACAACGCTCACAGGAAACGCGACCGAAGAATCGACGCACAGAGCAGAAGAAATGACATGCAGCATTGCTGACGGAGACTAGGAGATCACAACCCGTGCTGCGGGGTTTTTGGATCCTCGTGCGGCTGGATTTCCGACTCAAGTACCGCTGTGCGTGGAAACACAAGGCCTGCCCAGACCCGAGAGTGCTGACCGGATCGATGCATCACTCTCCTGCGGAGAGAAGAAACAACGCGCCCGACCCAGCGAAAGGAGAAATGACGCATGGTCCCGCTGGTGAGCGTAATCAACGCAACCCCTTTTTGACGCGCACTCGCCCGTGCAGGGTTATTTTTTACACCCCCAAGGTACTTTTCACACTGATAGCCTGTTAGTGTGTGTGTTTAAAACTATTCAAAGACTCTTTTTGCATTTTTATTAATAACTTGACTTGTGTATTGTCGATTTTTGTCGTTTTGGTCTTGTTTTGTTTAGATAAATATTTCCTATTTTTCTAAACTTGTGTTGTGTCATTTTGTAGTGTTTTCATTAAGTTACTGTGCGTGCTGGTGCAAATACTTTACACCTAGCACTCTGAAGTTAAGCCAACTGCTCTGCCAAGCTACCAAGGGGGTAAGCAGGGGTTAGCTGAGGGTGTTCTTTTTTACCCTGACTAGAGTGAGGGTCCTTGCTTGAACAGGGGGTAACCTGACTGTCAACCAAAGACCCCATTTCTAACACAAACTAATCACAAAATGAATAAAAGGTTGTATAACCAACGCATAGCCCTGCTTCCGACCATCATGGAGAGTGTTTCAGTTCTCAACCCACCGTCTCCCGTAAAGAGACAACTGTGATAAATCGTCTTTGCGATGTAACAGAGCACAAGTGTAGCTGGCAGTTGGTCTTTATGCTCTTAGACAGGGAGACAAAGGGGGAAGAGGTATTTGGCATGATGGGCATTCTCTGTCTTTATGAGGGGAAGCAGCTGTCATATAACACACTTGCACATCAAAAAGCCTGTCTGAGCACATTCACAAAGGATTTTACACTAGCCTTTGTGACCCCAGACAAGCTGAGGCTGGTACAGAGGGAAGAAATTTCAAACAGTTCTTGGGGTGGAAACCTCCAGAACCTTCTCCTATTTTGAAGTGTCTTACATATATAAATAATGAACCCTCAGACCAAACTCTTCAGCACACTTCTGAATCTTTGGAAGACTTAGAAGAACTGCTGAGCTGCTATGCAAGAAGGACTTCTATTCTGCTGCCCTGCTGCCTGAGTGAAAAGGACTGGACCTGCATCTTGAGCCCAGGACCACAAGAGTGACTCAAAGGTCTAGTTGGCTGGCCTACTGAACGACCTTAAACCCAGTGCGTCCTACACCCCAAGTGGTGCCACCACACAAGCTACCGCTCCAGCTGTGATCAAATGCCTCACTCTGTCAGCCAATCACCTACCCATGCTAACAGATGAGATTCAGCTGATGGAGCGAGCTGCACTGTAACATGCGAACCAGAAATACGGTTGCACGAGCAGCTTGAGGCAAGGAGAAGTCACCCGGCTGTTACGTGTCACAACACTACCCCAGTCCTGGACCCTTGGAAGTGGGCCTGAGGGTGCTCTGCCAACCCAGCTATGGCCCTGTTGGTAGTACTGATGCAACACAATGCATATCCTTGCAGCTCCGCTTCAGAAACTGCCACAGTGCAACACATCCCTGATGCAGGAGCTCGCATCATAGCCTGTGACCTTTACGGAACCGCTGCTGCACAACACATCACAACAGTGACTTTTCACATTTAATTAGCCAAACCTATTGGCTTTAACATAGATTTTTGGATTAAAAATAAGGCCTACATCTTTGATCAGGAGCAATTCTTTCTTGTACAATAGGTCACATAGCCACCACTCAATAGCCCACAACCCATGAGATATTCGGTCCCAGAGTCTTCACAGAAGCTAGGGCCTGGTGAATGGTATAAACGTGTACCCTTTTCACTCTCCCGCATCAGCACTCTCCTTCCTAGAAGACTTATTATAAGGTATGGCTCCCTGCTAAAACACTCTTATATGGCTATTGCCAACCTTCCCATAGCACATGAGTCAATGTATTCAAATGTTCACTCTCTCAAAGGCGTAAAGGACATGCTGAGACGTGTTTGATGTAGCTGCTGGTGTCATGCTCTGTGGCCCACTTTTACCTCCTTGAGCTTAACTGCTATGGAGGTGCAATATATTGAACTGCCTGACAGTGCATGCATTCAAAAGCAGGAAAGGCTGACAGTGTCCATAGAGCCTTACAGAGACGTGCTACGTCTTCTCTGGAAGCATTAGGCGAGACGCCTGAATGCAGTCAAGGAATCTACATGTCTCATAAAGTTACAGGACTCTTGCATTGCAACACTTACAAGTGGTGGTGGCCATTTTGAAGTCACAGAACATACATTCCTCATGATTCAGAGAGTTCTTCAATGGTAATCAAGATACAAAGTTGCCTCAGGCAGCGCAATGCTGCCAGAGTTCAGTGTAACCTTGAAGAGTTTGCAATAGCATTGCACTAAGATATCAATAGTGGTTGAAAAACTAACTGCTCGTTGTCAGGTGGACTTTATTATCCTAATGTGTGTTTAATTTATTGTAGTTTATGAACCTGCCACTTTAAACATAATTCTGAAATAATGCAGAAGGTAGATGTCTGGTATTTAGGAAAGCATATTAGTGCTAAACACTTTTGGCATTCATTTTGTAGATGACAGATGTGTTTCAGCACTAGGAAGAAACTGATTTTCACCAATTTAGAGAGTTGGAAACCCAGAAATATTTTAAAGATTTATCATGTCCAATATTAGAAAATAGACACTGCAAAAAGTTTGATGAGACAATAAAGGCCTCTTCTTATCTTTAGATAGCAACACTCCTCAAGTTAAAGGCAGTGCCAAGGTAAATGAAATATCAGAATTGCAATATCCAGAGTCTCTGTTTTTTGTAGTGCTGTGCAGTGGAGTGGGCAGCTCTATTTCTCCTTGCCTGCCCATCTTTCCCTGTGCCTCCTGGATCCTTTGTGACTGGAGCGAGTAGTGCAGTGGCAGTTTTCCTGGAGGACCCAAGGGAAGACCTCTTTTCACTGGACTGGCTGGGTGAGACCTGGGGCCTTCTTTGAAATGTGGAGTAGGTTCCTTTCTGTCAATAGATGAATTTATGGTTTCATCACAGTTTCATCACCTCTAAGGTGTTCATTTTCATATGTGTGTAGGCTTATTCCACGGTCGTCCAGGGTGAGCCAACTCTTAATGGATTCTGCAGGAAAACCTTCTAATTTGGCTTGGGCAAATTTTAAGTTATGCTGGGATCATTCATGTAATTTTGTGCATTGCAATTTATACTATAAGGACATAGACTCACTCTAAAATCATGACTCTTCTTCTATGAGTCGAGCTCTGCCCACTTTCTTGTGCCTTCACTCCAAAACTTCAAAGAAACCTTATTTGATAAATGGTGCCAGAGTTCTTCCTGTCCTGCCTTTATCCAAGGTAGGAACATCCTGTGAGCTAGTTAATAGGGAGTTGCTCTTAACAGCTTCAAAACTTGTAACCCTGTCCACCTACTCCTAGAGGAGAAGTCTAATCTCCTGCAGTAGGCCTGTTGTGTGCAGTGATTTTTGCAGGGTACCTAAAATGCATAAACATGGATATACATCAAATGCCCTACCATGCCATGTGTAAAAGATGCAAGCATCCCTCTTCTCCATTCTATAGGGGGACAGGGGACATATGAGAGTTTAAGAGGTTTATCTCAATATATTGAAAGAATATAATAAGGAGGGGTGAAAGAACTGCAGGAAAAATAAAGACTGTATGACTATAAGGTACGGTCAAAAGAGATCGGGAGTGAATCCTTGTTGGACCACCCCTCCTGTTGAACTCTTGAAGTGACTGTCTCATTATAGAATAAGCATTGATAAACCCAATAGGTCAATATGTTAATACATGCAGGGCCTGATTGACAAACTGCACATTTACACTTTTACGGAAGTTTAGTTCTTTTCAGTGCTCAAAGCTTCACTTTTATAGAGGTTTGCACTATTTTAATAAGTCCAGCCCTACACATGGCCAACCAGTGATACCGCAACACTCTTCCATAGAAAATAATGGAGATAGGGACTTAAAATAAAACCCCATAGGAAATAATGTTAAATTCAATTGTTTGGAATGGGTAAGATTATGAATAAATATAAATTAATGTTAAAATAAATATATAACAATACTACATATTTATTTTATTATAAATAATATTAATAACCTATTTTTAATATATAAAAATAATGTAACTACATTTTATTACAGAACAATTAAATACATTTAAATACATTTTAAGCAGATGTGGAAGTTTCTTATTGCTTACTGAAAGGAGGTGGAATTTGCCTAAGCAAAGGTCTGTGTAACTAAAGAAAACCTGCATAAGTCAATGTGCAAACAACATTTTCTGTATTTCTTGCAATGGTCTGGTAACGTCACATCCAGTAATAACCATACCCTATAATATTGGTAATTCCAGGTGTGGTATTATTGTATTCATTGTACCACAGTCCTAGTAATCAGGGCCAAAATTGCTATGCCACAGTGGCAGAAAAACTGGAACATGGAGAAAAGAATCACTTTAGTAGAGTACAGAACCAACATTTTTTCTTTACAGGGGTTACATTGGATAAAACCTGACAAAATCTGTACAGGGGAAATAGGGGGTCATTACAACCTCGGCGGTCTTTTAACAAGACCGCCGAGGGACCGCCATGCAGAAGACCGCCAGTAGTGGCAATTTTCCGCTTGGCGTATTATGACTGTTGGCTGCTCTCCGTCCTTTTTCCGACGGAGAGCCGCCAACAGCCATACTGGCGGGCGGCGGGGAAGTGGAGGTTGCTCCACCTCCACGCCAACAGAACACCGCCCAGCGAATCACGTCCTGTGATTCGGCGCGGCGGTGTTCTGTTGGCGTGGCGGTGGAGGTGGAGCAGCCCCCATGGCTCCCGTCCCCTCCCGGAGGATCGACCGAACAGGTAAGTCGATCGTCCGTTAGGGGAGGGGGGTGGGGGGGTGTTGTGTGGGTGCATGGGGGTGTGCGTCTGTGTATGTAGAGGGGGTGTGTGAGTGCGTGTATGCTTGCGGGAGTGTTGCGTGTTTTGGGAATGAGTGCGTGTATGTCTGAAAGTATGTCTGTATGGACGTGTGCGTGTATGTCTGTATATGGGTGTGCGTGTCTGACTGAGTGTGTGGATGTAGGCATAAATGTCGGTGTGTGTGCATGTGTGTGTTGGTGGTGCCTGCGTGCGTGTCGTGTGTGTGTGAGTTATGTGATGTTGGGGGTCGGGTAGGGAGGGGGGCCCTGCCACCTTTGGGGGGTGGCAGGGGTGGTGGGGGGTGTAGGGGAGGGAGTCGGGTGGGGGTTGGGGGAGACCCCTATAAGTGCCAGGGAAGGAATTCCCTGGCACTGATAGTGCTTACCGCCATGGATTTCATGGCGGTTCCTACAGCTGGAAATCCACGGCGGTAAGCCGGGTCAAAATACCGGCGGCGGTATTGTGACGGCCGCCGGGCTGGAGACCCAGGTCTCCAGCCCAGCGGTTGTCTCCGCCCTGGCAGGCCGGAATGGAGAAGCGGCTGATGACCCTGGCGGTAACCGCCATGGTCATAATACTAAAAAAAGACTGCCAGCCTGTTGGCGGTCTTACCGCCGCTTTAACACCGTCCGCCAGGGTTGTAATGACCCCCATAATGCCATGTTATTACCCATTTCAACTTTAGAACTCTGTATAGGGAGGAAATATTGCAGTGGGTAAAAACTGAACTTAGAAATTTAGCTATTTCCCCAGGTCCGATTTCCTCTCAGTATAACAGCCGCACCAGGAATTAGGTTATTTTAAAGTATAAGTTAGTCCACGTGAAGAACTGCCCATATACAAGGAAACATTGAAAGCAGCAAACACAGTATTAAGGAAGAGACAGAAGTAACAATGTGACCGTTTTTGGACTAGGAGAGGGCACCAAGAATGAAGAGCTGAGGGGACTAGACAGGATCCCAAACTCTTCAAAGAATAAGCCAAGCCATCTGTTTGTGATCGAAAGGCACATACAAAGTCAGATTATGAGTATGAGAGGAAGGGTTAGGACTAAGGCAGTTCTTAATTTGAGTGATTCTGGTACTCGACACTGGCGCTTAATTTTAAATGCTAGCACGTAGGTGGTGCTGTTTGTGTAATTTAGAGATGTGTACAACAACAGTTGTTTATTAACTCAAAATACATTAGAATTACTAATACCTGCTGCCCAAGCTACAGCTTTGGGCATCTGACATGCTCTGATTTTTCACACTTGAAGGTGTATGATGGTAAGTAGTTGTGTTTTACTGTCATTGGCTGCTCTGGCAGGGGAAATGGGTAGTGTAAACTTCAGTGGCCTCCTGACAAGGGCCCTGACACTTTTTTTGGTTTTTTACAAACTAAGCACCGGAGTAAGGAGATACTGTAGAATCTGTGGCAAATGTTTTTGATGTGTGTGTATGCCTTGTGTCTATCTGTGTTTTGTGTGTTTATAGTTGTTGGAAATGGCCTTTCTACAGGGTCACCCCCAAACGTTTTGCCTTCTTCCTTCTCTTTTTCTGACATCATTTTTGCTGGCTTTAGGACTCTGCGCACTTTATCACTGCTAATCAATGCTAAAGTGCATATGCTCTCTCCCTAAAACATGGTGACATTGGCTCATACCCAATGGGCATATTTAATTTAATTGTGAGTCCCTAGCAAAGTGCACTACATGAGCCCAGGGCCTGTAAATTAAATACTACTAGTGGGCCTGCAGCACTGGTTCTGCCACCCACAAAAGTAGGCCTCATCCATGTCTCAGGGCTGCCACTGGAAGGCCTGTGTGTGCAGTTTCACTGCCACTTCCAGTTGGCATTTAAAAGTAATTGCCAAGACTTACACTCCCCTTTTTCTACATATAAGTCACCCCAAGGTAGGCCATAGGTAGCCCATAGGGCAGGGTGCTATGTAGGTAAAATGCAGGACATGAACATGTGTGTTCTATATGTCCTGGTAGGGTAAATCTCCTAAATTTGTTTTATAGTGCTGTGAGGCCTGCTCCTTTCATAGCATTAGGGCTACCCTCATATACTGTTGTGGTAGATTCTCATATGAAAGGAGTAACCAGGTCATGTTTAGTATGGCCAGAATGGTAATATAAAATCCTGCTTATTGGTGAAGATGGATTTAATATTACTATTCTAGAAATGTCACTTTGAGAAAGTGTGCATTTCTCTACACTTAAATCCTTCTGTGCCTTCCAGTCCACGTCTGGCTGGGTTAGTTGACAGCTCCCTTGTGCATTTCACTCGGACAACCACAAACACAGGATGCTCCGTCACACCTGCACACATCAGCATACAGAATGGGTCTCCCTGGGCTGGAAGGGTGGAGGGCCTGACACATGTCAAATGACAGCGGCCTGCCCTCACACAATGGACTGCCGAACCCCCTACTGGGACCCTGGCAGACCGGATGGAACTGAAAGGGGACCATGTGCACTTCTAAGCCACTCTTTGAAGTCTCCCCACTTCAGAGGCGCATTTGGGTATTCAAACTTGGCCTCTGACCCTACAAACTTTGACACTTCTACAGATACTTCTGCAGACACTTCTGGACACTTCAAGATACTCCTTGGGGCAGACACTCTGCCCCAGAACCTGCAACCTGCCAAGAGAAACTGCCTGGCTGCCCAAAGGACTCACCTGGACTGCTTTTCTGAGAAGGACTGCTGCCTTGCTGTTGCCCTGCTGCCTTCTGGCTTTACAGAGAAGTGCTCTCCAAGGGCTTGCATTGAGCTTGCCTCCTTTTTCTGAAGTCTCAGGGCCACAAAGATTTTATCTCTGCAAAGAAGTCCTTGTGTGTTGTGTGGGGAACAATTGACGTACAGCCTACCGGAATCGACGCACAGCCTGCACCGTGGTGAGAAAATCACAGCACGCTGAACTGGAACGATGCAGCCCGACTCCCCGAGTGGAGATCAGCACAGTGCCAGCATTGCGACCGAAACTTTGACGCACGGCCCACTGGATCAACGCATTGCTGAGCTAGAACGATGCAGCCGGACTTCCTGCGAAGAAGAATCGACGCAGAGCCTGCGGCGTGACTGAAATCTCCCCTCATCGCCCACCAGATCGATGCAGCTCCTATGACTTCGTCCTGCACGCCCAGGGTTTCTCCCTATCGGCCCCGGGGAGTCCAAATACCCCAAAGAGGATCCAAGTTCGCACGCCAGAAATCGACACAAGGCCCTTGCTGCGTGGAAAATATTGAGGCATCGTCTGTATGCACCCGGAGAAACTGACGCACACCTCCCAGTTTTCTACGCATCTCCTCCTCTGCGATCCCTTGTGGATAATTTCAACGCAAACCAGGTACTTTGTGCTTGCAAAAGACACTTATTGCTTTTAAGAACTTAAAACTCTTTTTATCATTCTCTAAAGTGATATTTCAACGTGTACTTGATCATTTTGACCTTATTTTATCCAGATACATATTCTATATTTTTCTAGACCTGTGTGGTGTATTTTTGTGGTGTTTATACTGTGTTATTGCATGATTTATTGCACAAATACTTTACACATTGCCTTCCAAATTAAGCCTGACAGCTTAGTGTCAAGCTACCAGAGGGTGGGCACAGGATAATTTGGATTGTGTGTAACTTATCCTGACTAGAGTGAGGGTCCTTGCTTGGACAGGGGGTAACCTGACTGCCTTGCAGACCCTCGCTGTATGAGTTCTGTGATGTCTCTGTGTCTGGGACTCACACTGGAAGCTTGGCAAGGCCAAGGAAATCAAAAGAGAACTAACTTTAGCTAAAAGTAAATAATACAGCCACAATATGGCATCAAGTTACACTTGTTATAGTTTTTAGTTGTGCCCAATCCAACAATGCATCAATTGCCACCTTTCAAGGATTCGGGAGAGTTATCCACCCCCTTCTCTGGGGTGGGGAATGACCACATTTTTCCAGATCGTAGTTCTGTGTTAATGGCAGCGTCAGTTTCATGGCTTACAGACTGGAAGCTATGAAAGGCATATATCAGAATGGAAATCTTTCTTAGTGCATAGAAAGCCCAATTGTAAAGCCCAGTGTTGATATTAAGGAGACAGAGCAAGCTCTAAAAAATGAGAGGAAGGGATGAGACCGTAGTAAAAGACAGAAATAAAGGGGAGTGAGAGATGATAGCAGGATTATGAATAAAGTCATAGACTTAAATGCTATGCAAGAACAGCTCTCAAGACTGACTGCATAACAAAGGTAAAGTAACAAAGAGAAATATTAGTACCTGAAAGAATGGGCAGGGTGTAATTGAGAGTAGAAAGGCAGCTTAGTCTGGGTTTCAAGCAAGTTCCTAGCAGCTGCTGATCTGCATAAACCTGCCAAGTAACCCAATGCCATGAGACACCTCTAGGCACTGCTTGCATATTACCATCAGCGTTTTCATGGAGGGCTTTATAAATCCAGAACCAGAGTAGCAAGTCTCAAAATGCAATTTGCTGTTGCCTAAAAAGCTAGAGCAGGCTTGAAATATCACGGAGACACTGGACCACTAAACATCCCTAGGCAACACGCTTAAACTATGTTGTGCTTGATAAGGCCTGCTCTTTGTCCCATAAAGTCAAGATCCTCTGAAAGAGAAGTATGAATATTTTATTCAGTACTTTGGACATTTTGAGTCGAGAATATTTGTTGATGGTGCATCACCACTGTTTGGTTTTCTGACTTTTGGTTTGACGCCTTGAGCAGCAGGCGTATGGGTCTGTGCAATTCATATAGCTGGTATCAATTGGGACCGGATGGTGGTGCAGGACATGGGCTCGCTGTTCTTCTACTTGAAAGCCTACAATAGTAACAAAATGAAAGCTGTGCTAGGGTAGCATACTATTAGAACTTCCATTTTTGCTGTCACACACTTTCTTTTTCACCTTTTTAACATGTTATATTCAGCGTTGTAGCCGCCCATCATATTGCTTTGTGTCACTGTGCATGTTCATGAGCACATCTCAATGCGTGCACATGCATGTGTCACAATGCACACATGTCCACGCATCACAACCCACATGTGAAGGTGTCACAACACAGGCATCAGTGGGACATCTTGGAATGGGTTTTCTTTAAAAGAAAACCATTGAAACAAAACCGGTCATGCATGCCCGTGAATCGTGATCTAAAAACCGTTAGAAAAGGCAATAGCAAAGTCCTTAGAAGCCAAAAGCTTTTGGTTTTGCCACTGCTTGTTCATTTTTTTCTTATCCTTGTGTATTTAAATTCTATCGTTAGATTACAGCAATTTAAAGCCAATAGTACATATTCTTGGAAATAATATGATTCATATGCTTGATGCGATTTGCATTAAACCTAAAAAGAAATACGTTTCTACACCTGTTCTAAATACAACTGCCTGACAGTCATCACCCTTAATTTCATAATATTATGTGCAATGTTTAGCATTTTTGTGAGCATATAGCCATCACGTTTAGGCAACATCATATTTTATCTATGTATGTTCTTTGGGGCCCATGCTGGCAAAAAAAGAAAAAATAACCACTGTACCAGCATACCCGGGCCAGACCTTTGGCTTGCCAGTGCTTGTTTATTTGGGACTGTGATCTACCTGAAGCATTGCTGAGAGTCCTTGGAAAATGGGCTGCAACGAAGATCAAGTTTCCAACTATGACCTTGCCCGCCTCTTGCGTGAGGCTCACTGCAGTCCAAGCAGCCATCTTGGGGCTCGCGCGCCTGCGAGGCTATTTCAGACTAATTCCCTGCTAATGTCATGCATGGCCAGTTAGCCTCCATTTGATCTGTCTTTTGAAGATGAATTCATCAATAAAAGTTTTATTACTCCTTCGACGATAGTTAGTATCATTTATATGAATTGTCTATTGACGTATACATTTATGTTTATGCGCTGAACAATCAAGCGCTTTATTCATACAAAAAAGAAATAATCACGGGATCGATTTAAGTCACAAGTGATTGATTGGGGTATTGTGGATTAGACGTGGCGAAAAGTGCATGAAGTTAGTTAATTTATATTGAATTGCATTCACTTATTATTGCAAATTTAGTTTCCCGTCTTTGAGGTCTTTGAAGGCTGAGGTCTGCTGCAGTGATTTTCTAGGGAATGACGCTGTGCAGCTCATCTCACATTGTAATAGCTACACTACCCCTTGGGTATCCCAGTGCATTCCTTGGCCTAGTGAGCTGTAACCCCTCCCATATCTATGAGTCATTAGCACCCTATAATTGCAATGGCAAGACAGAATTATCAGCATAAGTCTGTGTTTTTCACTGTTATTGATTAATTTAAAAAAATACTAAATGCCACTACCAGACATTTTTAAATGAAAGTAAATGTTTAGATTCCAATAAAAATTGATCCAAAAAAGGGGAAAAAATGCAAACACAGTAAGGAGTGGGCAAAATGTCTAATAATGAGGTTATCACACACGTTTTCCACATCGCAGAATTACCATTGTTTACAATCTTACCAGATGTCATCTCTTTTTGGCACCAGGAAAATGAGGGATTCCTGGTGCCTCTGCAAACATTGAGTAAGGCAACAAAAGCTGATGGGTGAAATACCTACAAAAGTCTCAGCCACTGGCAACTGCATATAAGCTGCACTCAACTCCATCATCATTTACACTCATGTCAATATTTACACTCTGAGTCACTCCAACGGGCGCAACCATGTGCAAATCAGTGTTAGTCCTGTTCCAAAAGAGGCAGTTTGGTGAGAGGTCGCAGTTTTCTTTGGTTGATTTATAATTTTATTAAGCTAAGTCCTCATTACACCTCTGGAAATCTGCTCATCAGTACACCCTCCAGTCTCCAACTGGCAAACATCAGAACCTTGCTGAGTTGAAGACTGTGAGCTTCCTGGCATGAGCCAGCAATACCATTTAAAGCTACACAACTATATGTATTCATAAGCAACTATACATAACTACAACACATTCCCCCTTACGTAACGATGTGACAAGCATGTGTAACAAATTAACTTCACAGGGACAACAATGAAAGAAGAAAATCAAAACACCCCAAATTAACCCAATAATGGTTCCGGTGATCTTCTGCATCTCGCAGGAGGCCTGTATGCAGGAACACCTTTTGAGACCCCCCTCTCATATAATATCTTTTCTTTTTCATCTTTTTTTTTAGTGACTTCTGAGTCACTGTCCAGGTAGTTCACTAAACTGGACGTACTCCACTTACAACCTGTGTGCACCGTTACAACATTCCTTTTTATGGAAGTAATGGAAGTAATGGTAAAAGGTCCCATAAACTCAGTCACCCCTTTCCTTTGCCATCTTGTTCTTTTTAACCAAAACTAGGACTACTACATTCCACTTCTTATCCCTTACTGAATTCTTTTTGTCATATCTGAGTTTAAAACTTTGTTGGTAAGATCTGATTTTGACCCCCCAATTACCTCCTGTCATGAGAATAACCTCTCTTAAGAGGTAACCACTGCAGATTTAGCATAGAAGTGGCCAACCTATCCCTTAAGAGATGAAAAGGAGGTTTCTGTGTCGCGTAATTCGGATGTGATAGTGCAATGTGCCCACCACATGTCTCTCAATATTCCTTTAAATGGAAGTCTGTACATCAAAGCTCTTTGGACACCCACTTTCACAACACTATTCATGCATTCAGCAAGATCATTAGCCTGTGGTGCATACAGAGCTGTCCTTTAATGAGTTATTCCAAGCTCACTTATATACTCCTGCATCTCGTGTGTGGTAAACTTTACCTTATTATCAGTGACCAAAAACGTTTGTATTCCCTCACTCGCAAACTCATCTTTAAAAAAATCTAAAGCTACTCTGGTGGTCACTGTGCTCACAAAACTGGTGGACACCCATTTCGAGGTACAGTCTACCAATAACAAAACAAATCTTAGAGGCAATAACTCAAACGGGCCCATGATGTCTAAACCTAATTTGGTCCATGGTTCATCCGGTACTAGTAACCCTAGATTTATCATTAGTGGCATACAAATGACATTCTTTGACCACTTCTTCCACATTGTGGTCTTTGTAAGACTCCTGCCAAAATATACTTCATGAGCTAAGTTATCTTTCCCCTTATGCCTTTAGGAGGAACATTCTTTTCTCCACTCATGAGGTCACCCTGGAAAATCGTGAGTTCATCCTTTACTGCCCAAAATTCAGAATCTAACTCCTTATAGGCAACCCTTAATCACAACTGGACTAATTGTGGGAAACAACTCATCCTCCGCCATGCTGCTGTCCCACTCAGCTTTTGTGATAGCAAGCTCCTTTATCCAGCTCACGCAATTTGTGTCAGCAATCTCCACTTTATTACCTCCATCCACTGGCAGTTGTGACAAGCAATCTGCTGCTTTGTTAGTTGATCCAGGAAGGTACTGTACCTGAAAATGTAATTCTTCTAACCCTTCACTCCAACGTTTAATTCTTGAAGTCAACCTATTACTGTGGTTACAAGAAAATATTTGAATTAGAGGACAATGATCTAACCTTACCTAAAAGGGAATGCCCCACAAATAAAATTTTAAATGTTCCACTGCCTATGCAATGACCAAAGCCTCTCTTTCAATACATGTATAATGTTCTTCTCCCTGAGTTCTCTTGAAGCAAAAGCTACTACCTTTTCAACCCCATCCACTATCTGTGTAAGTAGCACACCCAAGCCTTTAAAACTAGCGTCCATGATTAAAATGGTTTTCTTTCTAGCGTCAAAATGACCCAGGGTGGGCATTTCACTGATTTCCTTCTTCACCTTTTGAAATGCTTCCTCACATTCCAACGACAATTCAAAGTGAACATCTTTCCTTAGCGGCATTCTTATGGGCTCCACCACACTTGCAAAACCCTCGTTGAACTTGGAATAGAACTCCGCGAGCCCTAGAAATAATCTCACCAGTTCTTTATCACCTGGGATAGGGGCATTTGCTATGCTGTTGGCTAGCTCCTTTTTTGGTTGTATACCTTCACCTGAGATAACATGACCTAGATATTCTAATGATGTCACTCCAATTTTACATTTTTGTTTCTTTACTGTAAGTCCACTGCCTGCTAGTATTTTCAATACTTTCCTTAATTTGTCATTGTGTTCACTCACATCCTTCCCGTGTATGAGCATGTAATCCTGGAAAACAAGGGCATTAGGTTGCTTACCCAGGATCATCTTCATTATTCTCTGGAAACAGGCTACAGCCGAGGCCAGCCCGAATATCATCCTCCGAAATCTGTATGCCCCCAACGGTGTCACAAAGGAGGTCGAATACTTAGAGTCTTGGTGCAATTGCACCTGATGATAGGCTGATGAGAGATCTATTACACTAAACACTTTTTCTCCCTTCAACATAGTAATGGATTCTGAGATATTGGGGAGTGGTTGGCGGTCTACTCAAATCCATTTATTTAGGCCTCTCAAGTCCACGCACATTCTGATAGATTTCCCTCCATCTTTCGGTGCTAACCACTCTGATGACTCTATCTCTTCGATGATTCCCAAGTTTATAAACCTGTTCAATTCTTCTTTCAAAGGCACAAGCATCATGTTGGGAACCTTGCACACTTTGTACACACTAGGTTTAGCATCTCTCTTCAGCAGTATGTAATGTTTAATATCTTTGAGCAAACCTAATCTATCACTGAACACTTCTGGAAATTCTTAGTAAAAGTATTCCCCACTTCTACATTCCATAGTGAGCATGACCTGATCACATGGATTTTGTGCACTGGGATTCAAAATAATGCCCATGTCTCTTTGGTGTCTCCAACGTAGGAGATTGTCTCCTCTTTTAGCAACATAGATCTTCCCAATGGTCTCTCATCCTTTGAACTCTATTCGTTTTACAATATACCCCTCCACATCAATATGTGTTATTCCATAGCTAACTGGGTTGATATCTGGAGGAAGTAACTTTTCATTAGGTAATTTGTTGTCCCACAATTCATTCCCAGTCATTGTGAAGGGAGGTCCTGAATCTGCCAAGCCTACAAATTTCTCTCCTCCAATACCAACATCACATTCTGGCATTGTCACTACTCCAGCATCCGCATCTCTGCTATTGCTCTTCACATTCAATGCTACTGTTTTAATACCATCTCTATTATCCACATTCTCAAAAATACGCACTTTCTCAGCAGATTTGCAACTCTTGCGTAATGTCGTTTAAGACCACGTTTCTTGCATGTGGAATTTCTCGCATAACAATTCACACTGCTAGCGAGATGCCCAAAATTTCTACATCTGTAACATTTGAACTTGTGTCATAAGGTGCCTTATTTTTAGCTGCAGAAGCTACTTATGAAATAATCTCTTCACTGCACCGACATATTTTCTGTTCTTGTACGCTGCTTTGCATGGAAGTAGAAGTGTTTTCTGTTGTGGCACGAGTTTTCATTTCACACATCCTGATGCATTTTTAACTCCTTCTACTATTTCAAAGGTTTATTTAAGTGATGGATTCCTAGCCAATAGGTTTTCTTGTACCCTGCTGCTGTTGGTACACCGCACCAATTGATCTCTTATTAGGGATTCAGTTAGTTCTCCAAATTCACAGATGCGAGCTAGGGTTTTTAGTGATGCAATATAGCTGCCCACTTTTTCGTTAGATTCTTGCAACATGGTAAAAAAAAATGTTGTCTCTCCAGTACTGTATTTAGATGTGGACAAAAATGCTGTTTTATCATTTTCATGGACTTTTGAAAAACATCAGCAGGTTCACCTTCACCATTTCCCATTTGTACTTCATCAATGCTGTCATAAATATTATGACCTTCAATTCCCAGGTTATGTAATAAAATTGCTTGTTTCCTGTGCACAGAAAATTTTTCTCCCGAAAGGCTAGTAAGTAAGAGTCAAATAATTTGCTCCATCTTTCCAACAGAGTATGGGTTCTTTCTCTGATAGAAAAGCTGGTGACTTCACTGACAGACATTGTTCTACGAGTGGGTTAGAAGCATATCACAATGCTGTGTTTTACCTGTGCAGTGCCATTTGCCAACTATATATTCCTGATATTAACCACCAATAAAGTGAAGTAAACTCATTCGCAACCCACCCGTGTTGGAAGCAAACATGTGACTTTCTATAGACAGTGTAGCACCACCTCTGGCCAAATAAAAGGCAGCTCGCTCACTTACTTCTATGACAACAGCTCATGGACAGCAGCTCGCAGGACACCAGTCCTTCTTCTTGTGCCACCGCAAACTTCCTTGTAATATTAGAGGTATCACGATAGACACCAAGAACAATTCTTCTTACTGATTAAAATGTTCCGTTCACTTGTCAAATTGTTCTGTTGCTTCCGCTTCCTTAAATTGGCACTTGTTTTCTGTTATAAGGTTCAGTCTGGTTACTTGAGGAATTGGTTATGTTCTTGTTCCCACTCGATCCTGGTTCGGGTGATCTTGTTGCCAGTGTTAAAACGTTTCAGTCTTCTTTGCCTTGTTTATAATTTATTAAATGAAGTCATCATTACACCTCTAGATGTCTGCTCATTGGTACAGCCCCCAGACTCCAAATGACAAACCTTAGAACTTTGCTGAGATGAAGATTGTGAACATTCCTGGTATGAGCCAGCTATTCCATTTAAAGGTACACAACTATATGTATTCATAAGCAACTATACATAATTACAACACAGCTCACCCTAAAATACCAGGCTGCAGCCTTCTGAATGGGAAAGCATGTACCCAAGACCACTTTCCTCCATTGTGAACAGCATTAGAGAGGTACACTTGTGTCCTGTGGCACAGCAAGCTCATGACCGATGTTTGGCATAACAGTTGCACTTGGGACAACACATTATAATAACAAATAGTGACGGACAGGAGGCTTGCAAAAGTCTCAGCCACTGGCCACTCTACCTTTTTTGTCAATCAATTGTGCCACTCCAGACAGGGAGCAACCATGTGCAAATTAGTTTTGGTCCTGCATCAATAGGAACAGTCCAGCCCAAACTGCCAGGTTATGTCCCCTTTGACGAGGACACAGGAAACCTAGGTTCAGTTTCAGCCTAAACTGCTTCATAAGTGAAACAAAGTTTGGATCCTACAGCACATCCTACAATCAAGGGGCCCATCTCACATTTAAGGCATCACATTGAAACAAAAGAAGGTGACAGCATAGTGATGTCAACGGTCCTAGCCACTTGTGGTTGCTCATGTTCTCATTGTAGTCAAACTTTACATTTTTGTCCACTGTGATATTTCAAAATGGTAGCAACCATGTACAACTCAATCTAGGTCCTTCTCCACTAGGAACAGTCATGCCTGAAATGCTAGTCATCATGGCCTCCAAACAGAAATGCAAGCAACCCCAGACTGGTTTTAACCTTATTGGGCATCAACAGTGAGGTTCAGCTTGGTTCCATTGGCACAAGCATGCGGCCCATATCTGGGCCTACCCACCCCACACAGGGCATTAAAATGTGTCTTTATTATTTATGAAAACCTTTGAATCTAAATTTAAGGATGTGCAGCACACTGCTGTATATAGTATGCCAAACTTGTGTACGCTTTTGATGGAAAGTTTTAGGCCTAAATTTATACTTTTTGGTGCAAAACTGCAAGAACTCAGTTTTGCACCAAAAAGTATAGTGCCGGCTTGCGCCATTCCTGAGCGCCAGCCGGGTGCCAAATTAATGGAATGGTGCAAGTCAATGCTCAGCTTGGGCTAGCGTCAACTAAAATGACGCTAGCTGGGTAGGGGTGGCAGTAGAGAAGGAGGAGGTTTTGCCCCAAAAAATGACGCTAGCTTGGTTAGAGGCAAAAAAAATGCCTCTAACCAGACAAGCGCCATTTCCTGGCACACAACCACCAAAAACATGACTACTGTCTTGGTAAAGACAGGAGTCATAACCACCACCTGAATGGCCAGCACAGGGGACAAGTATGGCCATTGCACTCTGTGCTATGCAGGGGGCCCCAAGTTAGGGCCCTGAGGGTACTTTAAAAATAAAAAATAAAACATACGTACCAATACTCTACTTACCAGGGATGGGGTCCCCCATCTCTCAGTGTCCATCTGGTGGGGGTGTACCCAGGGTTGGGGAGGGCACCTGTGAACCCATTCCATGGGTTTTAACCATGTAAATAAGTCCACAGGTCCCCTAACGCCTGGTCTGACCCAGGCGTTAAATAATGGTGCTAAGCAAGCTTAGCTCCACTATTTAGCCCCTCCTCCCACCTGTGCATTTTAGCACGGGGGGATAAATATGGGGCTTTGGGGACAGCACCATTTTGCGGATGGGAATGCCTAACTTGCATCTCATTGACGTAAAGTAGTTTCACTCATCCAAAAAATGGTGCAAACTCCAATATTTTGACGTTAGACGTGTCTAACGTCAAAATATAAAAAAAAAAATGATGCAAATTCGGCACAAAAGGCATATAAATATGGGCCTTAGTCTTTCGTTTCTGTGCAATGCGGCTCACTAACCGCTTGCTCACTCATGCGCATTCAGAAAGACATTCACCCACTTGTTTCTAAAGAGAGACAATTGTGAATATAACATAATTATGGCTCTCTCTGTAAGAACTCTTGCATGCAGGTGCATCATAGTTGGCTGTGCTTTGAATGGAATGAGTTTACTTCGCTTTATTGGTGTTTAATATTAGGAATATATTACCATTTCTTAATCTGATTGATCACGTTTGCTTTTTGTGAGGAAGGCGTTAGTGCTGTATCACTGAGGCAGTCGAGTGCAGATGAACTGTTGTTGGATTTTGGTGCAGGGGCTGTGCGGCTCTCGTCTGTGCACTCACTTCTGTTGCCGGGTAGGACACAGCTACGTGTTCGACTTTTTACACCCACTGAGTCTATACAACGGGATCGCGTTGCATAAAGCATTAGAGCAATCCATCGTGAAGGTGATAAGATGCACAACATAGAGAATAACACTCGAGTAATAAACAGGGAGATCCTGACCTGTAAACGTGAGGATGGTGAGGACTATACATGATGACCAACAATAAAGGACCGAAACTTTTTTAAAGTAATCCATGCGGGCCTGGCTTTGTTGACCAAAGAATAAAGTAACCAGGTTAGCCCTGAGCAAAGAAGTTTGCCTGAACTTGCAATCACACAAATATTCAAGCTTTTCTGAGCTAACCTTTAATTCAAACTTTTGGAGTTTGAGTTATAGAAATTGAGCAAGCTGATTTTTTAGGCAATAGTAGGCCATCGATTCTTCAGCTTTTTGGGCCAGATGTATCAAAGCTTTTTGCATTCGCAAATGCTGCGAATGCCCGTTTGCAAATGCAAAAAGCCCTTTCAGAATGTATCAAAGGCATTCTGAATGCAATTTTAAGGAATCGCTAAAATAGCGATTTTTAAAAATTGGGACTCTCTAAATAAGAAATCGCAAATAAGGAATCCTTATTTGCGATTTCTAAAGCACATGTATGAAGCAATTCCTTAATGTGAATTGGGCATTAAGGAATCGCTATTCCCACCAAGTTGAACTTGGTGGTAACCATGTGCAATTTTTAAAAATGCGTTTAAAATGCATTTTTAAAACTTACATGTAAAGCACACATGGCCTTTTGGCATGTGTGCACCTTACATGTTGTTAAAAAACGTTTTGGGGTGCAGCAGAGGGGGCCTTAGGCCCCCAGCATCCTGGACTTTGCATTTCCCAAAATTGTGAATTCCATTTTGGAATTCGCAATTTGAGACATGCAAAATATTCGCAAATATGGGCCGCTAGGCCCATAGATGCGAATGGGGGCCGGTATCGCAACTTGCGATTCGGTAATAGCATTTGCGATTTTTAAGAAATCGCTATTACCGATTCGCAAATATGATACATTGCATTTTGCGAATCAGAAATAGCGATTTCTTAAAAATCGCTATTTCCGATTCGCTAAAGGCTTTTTTCATACATCTGGCCCTTAATCCTTTGCAGATTCTCAGATTTTACTGAGGAGATTTCCTTTAGGGAGTGTTTGGAACACAGCTTTAGGAGAGCAACTGCATTTTACTGCGCAAATCAGACACGTTGGAAATATAATCAAGAATCAGGGCTTTTTCTCAATAGGAAAGATATGTGAATTTCTCTGCTAGGATCTTGCAACTGCTTGCATGAGTTATCAGTCACTTCACTAAGAGTGAGAATTCTTGACAAATATTTTCACCGCCTGGTTCATTTAATTAAACATTAATTAAGATGTGTAGTAATTAATACCCCTTCAGCAGATTACCATGGGAAAGGAAAGTAACAGCGTGGAAGTGCTGGTAGATTTGCTGCTGCGACAGCTGCTAACACACATGCTGGGGATGCCCACATTGTATATAGATTAGTCTCGCGACCACATGGAGCACATGGACAACTGCTGCAAGCTAGAGCAACAAGCACAAGTTGTGGCAAATGCTACATAAAATGTGTCCACTGAATAAATGATGCCAGTCAGATCCACTTGCAGTCAGATCCAACTAAAGTCATAATTCCATGTTGTGACCAACGAGAGCAAAGACAGAGGTTGGACTTTAGATATCATGGAATGTTTAGTCTCCTGAATATTTGGTGTCAGACAATATTCTTGAGGGTTCGGGGGCAGGATTCAGCAGCTGGTCACAGTGCTGGGTGAAGCAAGAAACCTAGAGAAGCTTGAGCAAACACAGACACTGTACGTTTGCCTTATATTGGATTTGAATATTAATTTTGGAGATAACTTCATTGTTTTTTTAGTGTAAATAGATATGGCTGTTTGATGTGATTTGACTTCAGTACATTTAGACATTGAAAGTCATTATTCAATTTAAAGACTTTAAAACCAGATGGGCAGAGGGTACCCTATTTTACTAAAGCACAAACAGGTCAAACCGCCACTGAAAGTGTTCCACTGGCTCTTGGTGGATAATAAAACTATGTTCACAGACAGCCTATGAGGATAAAAATGCCAAGAAAATGTGCATACATTATTGTGGGGAATCTTTCATTGGTGCATGGTCACCCCATATTTTCCAGCTTTTGCTTGACCCTAGATTTTTTCTGGCACCAGAACTCCATGTGGTCCTCCTTTCAACATGATTGAATTGGCATATTCCTAATTGGCATATTTACCTTACCTATAAGTCCCCAGCATTTAGTACAAGGTACCCATGCATGGAAGATAAATGATACTACTGAACTGAAGCACCTATTGTGCCATCAACTACAGTGGTACTGCAAACCTGGCATTGGACTTACCATTGTACCCTGCTTTAGTAAAGTAAAAACTGTAATTCAACCTATCAAGATAACCCCTTTTGGCAGGCCAAAACGCCCCTTTTAAATAATAATAATTCAACCTTATGTATGCCTTGTAGGCAACAGGGCAGGTTACATGATAATTAAAAGTCGGACATGCAGAAATTTAATGTTAGCATGCCCTAACATTAACCAGCACTCAAAAGATATTTTCACTGTGTCAGGCCTAGAAGTCCCGTGTAGAAAACCAGAGTACAAAAATAAATACTAATACTAATACTGTATCTCTGGAATGGGACCTGCTAGAAAAATAATTAAACAACTATTTTTAAAAGTTATCTAATGGTGGAGTTGGATTTTCAATAAGGTGTGACTAACGTGGGTAATACCTCCCAGGAGCTACATAATAGGTCACTTTGATTGACAGGCCGAACTGAATGGGAAAGGATGACTGCTTTGAACTTGGCAGAAGGGTTGGAGCTTGCTTGTTGACACCACAATGTCAGTTGCACCATGGCAGATCTGTCTGAGGGACATGTGCAATGCCTGTGCCTTTCAAAGGGAGCAACCGGGATGTCACAACAATTCTTGTGTAACCCCTCTCTGGTTTCTGAAGGTCCCTGCTTTTGTCCTTCCAGACTTCTGTCTCCTGCTTTCTTGTAGGTACAACACCTGCTACAAACTGGCGTTCAGTACTAGTAGTGGGTGAACACTTGTGATTTCCACAGTACACTCCCTTACAGAACTCAGCCTTCAGAGCCCACATTTAGTGTGGCTTAATACTTTGGCCATCTCAGATTTGTGCTAATCTATTATATTTTTGGTCCGTTGCTGTAAAGCAAACAGAAACTAATGAAATGTAGATAGGGCAGAGCCTGGGAACATTTACTCCACTAATCAGAGATGGCTCCCACCCATAGGCTGGTACACCCTACAAAGCAGAACCTTCAACCGATCTTTCTCAGAACACTTTCCAGACCTGTGGAAGAACAGAACATGAACTGTACCTTCGATTTGAGACCTGTGAGGAGATCTGAAGGATTGGGCCCGCTCCAACATGTATCCAGGACAAGGAAGTGGACTCCGAGGGTCTGTAAAGGGTTGAGGACCTCCTGTGTGGCTATGTGGATACAACAAGCTGCACAAGGCCTTTTTCCTAAAGTGCCCAGCTGGCCATTAGCAACTGGACCTCATACAACTTAAGTAACACACTCTGAGTCATAGTAAGACACACTGACAATCCAATTGTGAAGTCACCATCCAGGCTGCGGGAACTACGACCCAAGACTCTCCCTATTCACAGATAATCTGGGCCTGTTAAAAGGTGGTTAGGGGAGCTGGGGCTCGTTGCACCAGGCCCTATAAGCTCATTTGTACGTCAGGTATTTAAGCATTTAAAAAAAAGGCCTGACATGTTCCTTCATGATGCACCACCACCAATAAGGGCCTTCAAATGCAGTGTTTTCTCTTTTCCCAGCAAACATATTTTCTTAATTTTGAGCTTCTCCTTGAATCTGAAACCAAAGAGGGGCACACAAAATGATTTTGCCCCACTTCTCCAAAAGTTTCTTACATACATGCATGCTTCCTACATAAATAACATGTAAGTCTTAGTGGGTCGTGCACTCCTGTCTTAGATTTAGATTTATTATTTTTCTTAGATGATACGTGTCCTAGAAATCTACCCCACAGATTCATTTCCAGCAGGAGGCCTGGACCCCCTCACTTATGGAAGAGGGTTTTTGCACTATGGCAAATCTGCCATTCATAATAAGTATGTCAAAGACTTTTCATTTTATTTTTTTCTTGACGTTTCTCCACGTAAAATGATGCTCTCCCTTAAGAAACCGTTTCCTCTGTAATTTCTGGGATACATTTCCAAGGTCTGAACCGTGATGGAAAACGTGTTTCAAAAGTATTGTGGCCTGCACAAAGTTCTGCCTTCATTGGTGTTCCCAAAACTAATCAATTCTCACCTGCACTGCCCAATTCCTTCCATTCTCCCTCTCTTTCATACACTTTATCAAATTGCAAATTCTACCAGGTATGGAGACCTTTCCACTTACAGAAATGGATGTCCTCATTTAAACTCTGCATATTATGAATCATGATTTCCCAAGTAGATATAGAGATTCACTTTTTGTAAGTCTCCATAATGGAGAAACTACCGACAAAAAGTACCTTAAAACCCACATACTAATGGGTCTGTTGGTGGTTGCCTATTTCTACAGGGTTCTGCTTTAAGAGTCCCTTTCTCAGGCATTTGTGGATGAGAATATCCACCATACAGTCAGATTTTCTGTGTTGCTCCATTGTCTTTCCAGTATGTAAAATTAAAGTCCATTCTGAAGAGGTCAGGATTTTTGCAACCATAGGTCCAAATTAGTTGTGCAAAACCTTTTCTGAATGTGTACACTGAATTAAACTTGTTCTCAGATTTTAGCAGGGTCTGGTGGCTTAGTGGACTAATGTGCCCACTGTAGGGGCTTGTGTTTGACCTCATGGTCACAGGTTCAAATCTTGGCAGGTCCACTTAGCCTACCGTGCAAGATGTATTATTTTGCCTGCTTCTAAACAACACCCACTTAGCTGGGTATTCATTGCCAACATGCCTAATCAACGAGATCCTGACTTGCAACTCAGTTTCATGTTTTCTCAAAAGATATTTAAAGCAAAAATGTTTGCTTTCAAAAGCAATCTACGTCTTCCAAACTTAAAGCATGTTGTTAAGGGTTGCTTTTTAGTCTTTTTGCAACAATATTTGCAACGATGATCTAACTTTATCTCCTACGTTTCCTAAATTCACCTGTTACTAAGATCATAGCCAGTGATGTTAAGTAATTTTAGAGACTTGTGGACTACAAGTAGTTATTGACGAAGGAGCAAACTCTTTTTTAAATGCCTGTAAATGATCTTTGTTGAGCTGAAAAAAAAGTATTCTGAAATGTATGCAACTAACCTTATTCGTCAACTGGCATTTGGATTTCCTAATGGTTGACGTGTTAGTGACTAATACCTGCACAATAGCCTTTAAAATTCTATTACATGTTAAAAGCAAATAAATAAATATACAATACTGGATTCTAGGAACATATTAGACACGGAAAATCTATTGTGTATGGGGACCTCAGAGGAGATTTTCTTTTACATTTTTACTTGTACTTTTATTTTTTCATAATTATTTTGTTTGCATTACTAATTCGGATAGCTTGTGAGCACAACTCTTATTTAAGATCTGGCCTCGCTGATATTTTTTTTATTGTATCGTAGATATTCATGTATTTGTTCTTGTCCAAGTCAACTCACAGTGCAATAGAATTACAAGGCAAGATATTTCAAATTTGTAACACAAGTTTTAGTGAACATACACAATATAAAATGTTCTTTCATACTATGTGCTGTAACGATTAATTGCAAATACATTCTGTATTCTACTTCTAAGATGCATCTTTTGCTCTTTTTAAGTGGTGTTATAAAATGCGAAAAAGTGTGGTTCTCTATCTTTCATGCAAATTGTCTCTGTTAAAAGGCACTTAACTTATGGTCAGCAAGTTGGTTTGAAATCCTGATCTAAAAGTATTAAGTTTTACTAAGGTAAAATAGAAATTGCATTTTATTTACATTTTTGTATGGGATTAATGCTATATTTCAAATGATGTTTGTGACTTAAATGGATTTCATATTTGGCCTAACATTTTGCAGTTAGTATACCTCACAAATGCCACTTGTGTGCCAGCCTAAAAAAATAACATTTGAGATGTGTACACAGGTGCCTTTCATTTTTTCTGTCACAGAGAGCAAAGTGATGCTAAATTGCCTTCTCCAGGACTTGACCCCATGGTGAGCGGTTTACACAGAGGTTACAGCTGGTGATTTTACCAATTTCATTTTCTCAGAAGCTCCTAATCTGGTTGCCTAAAAAGACCACAGAGAGAAACAGATGAAACGTTGCATCAAACTGTATAAATTGTACAAGAACTGTGTAACAGTTATAAGGGAATTACTCAAATATATTGGGCCGTATTCACAAGTGTAATATCAAGTTGTGCAATCTCTGAAAACAAATGTACACTTAAAGTGATGGCTCTCACGAGTTATAGAAAACCAATGAGATGTAAAATTAACTTTGAACCAATTTCTGCCAGGTGCTAAAGCACTAGATACCGTTTTTTTAAAACAAATTCTTAGGGAAACATTCCCCACATGGAGAGACCCCTTTGATACTCCCTGGGAAGGGTTTTACTCCTACGTTTATGCAGAGTATGTGGCAGGCTTTTCTAGGACGGGAACGATTTTTTGCAGTTCTATATAGCGCAAACTCGACCCGAAGGAAGGTATTGGAGCGCTTTACATGAGCACTGCGTGCATCTCACCAGGTCATATTCAATTGCTTGTGAATGTACACAAAAGTATACGTGTGTGTGTGTGTGCGTGCATATTTCCTCTCCTTGAGTAGCCACTCTCCATTCACAGGAACAGATCCAGGCTCATAGAAACCTCTGAATCACTTCATTGTTTTACAAGTACACAGCCAACATTTCCAAATTAGAAAAGTGTAATCTAAACCTGTATATGCAAATTGCTTTGTAAATGGTGCCCTCTAGCTTTGTGTATGATACTACAATTTTCAGCTTGTGCACCCCTGCTTGGTGGCACTAGCCGCCTCTTGAAGCATTAAATAAAGTACCATTCCCAGGGGAACGGTAGGGTAAAACAGCACTTCTCCTAGGGTACAAAAAACATAGTAAGTGCACTTCTCCAGGGGAGGAGGTAATCGACACTGCTCACTTCACTGACGTGACAATCTGAACCGTACAAAATGAACACATCATTCTGGACTTATAAGAGAACATCTTGATCAATGAACCTCCTCAGAGATGGAAACTGGATGTGTGGAAGCACATTTGCAAATTTGGATAAGTTTTTCATGTGCCTTATTCTGTACACGGCAGGGGCAGCTCGCAGGAGGGAAAAGGGGCAATGCGGCGCGTGGTGGGGGTGTGGATGGGACAAACATTATATGACATACCTTTTCCTTCATGCCGCTCTGATCTACTCTGGTCCTCCACTCCAGGCACAGGCTCCCAGCCTTCCCTGCCTCCAATCCTAACGCTGCTTTCATGCTGCTGGCAGCATGAAAGCAGCGTTAGGATTGGACGGAGCATCTGAGGCAGAGTGAGAGTCTCTGCCAGCTCTCTCCAGCATGGCAACACAGTGCCGAGACAGCCGGCCAAACATACATGCGCACTGAGGGGAGTGCTGGGCCCCGCCCCTTTTACTATAAAACGATAATAAACACAGTTTATTATCATCGTGTAGTAAATTTTTTGCAGCTGATGCTGCTGGTAGGGGGGAAAGGCTCCTCCGCCATAGCCGAGGAGTCGCCCCTGGTACACGGAATCATCAAACCCCTCTTCTGTGATGTCCTCTTATATCCTTCTGCCATATCCATGTCAGCACTCAAGTTTCATGTATTTGATATATGCTCTAATTTTACATCTTAGTGCACATTTGAATACAGATAGAATGCCTTACAAAAACATGATAGACATAGGAGTAATGTTTGTAAACTACTCTGTGTTAACGATACATTAATGAAAGATTGATACAAGAATAACCGAAGAGTAATGCAGCATGCAGCAGCTGTTGAAGAATATTGTTACTAGGAACAGAAAACGAGTCTTGCAAAAACTGGATAACACATTTATTATTTCACAATTTTTACGCTAGTTTATATCCTACATATACAATAATCACTACAGAAAACAGTAGAAAAAGTTTTAGATAAACCGGATGACTCCAAATGGCAGTGAATGATATGACAAACACAATATTGACATTGCACTGTTTTTATACATCACATTATACCTACTTACCCATTATATATAATGGAATCCATTCTGGACGTGAGGGTCCATTTTGTGCTAAGAAAATAGTGCTAAATGCAGAATTACTTTTATTGAGTAATTCCACATAATCTGGCATTTTTTGGTGATTCCACCTGATTATGCTACATGTAATTACAGAAGTTATACCCCACTGCTAGTGATAACTTGTCTGAACTAAGAGGCTTTGGCTAAGGGCCTAGAAAACCTAAGTCAAAAACCAATGCATCTGTTTTTTTCTACATCTGAAAGTTGACTCCTCTGAACATGTGCTCCTGTTAGATGGTGTTACAAATGTTGAAATAGATTCTTCTCTGCCCAGAAACAAGTCAAAATTATAAGGGATCCAGGTTATGTTGTACCTGGAATATGAAACTGCTGCAGTTCTGGAGTCCCCGAGACCATACTAGAGAAGCTGCAGAGACTGCAGACCATGATGGGTTGTCTTGCTACTGATCTTTGCTAGTAGGACCCTGTGTCCGCCGCCCCCTTTGCTTGCTGCCGATAAAGTTAAATATACAATTTACAATGCTTTGCTTTGCACAGCAGGAATACCACTGGACTTGAATTGAGTCTGAGTGGTTTTATTATTTTTTAGAATGGTCTGTGTGCTTCCTTTCCATAGTCTTGGTGTAAGCGGTACTGGATCTAGTGAATTACTCTTTACCCTGACAGTGAAGAATCCAAGTAGAACAAGCATTTGCAATACAATGGGTCTCGCATTTGCTCGAGTTAGTGCTATTAGCATTGTAAACTTCTAACCGGACTTTTCTTGCCACATAAACTGTTAATGAAAAGTAAAAAATTTCACATATGTGAGCCAGCGGTCGCCATGGGCGTGAAGGAGACACAGAAAAGGAAACAGATGTTCACTTGCAGTGAAACGTATCAGCAAAAGTGCAATTATCCATGTAACCGGCAAAAGTAGAATTATCCATGTAACCAGCAAAAGTAGAATTATCCATGTAACAGGATCGATGTCATGCATAGTGCTCGACTACTGCCCAGCGACATCGCGCTGCGTAGGAAATAAAAAGAAATAGTGCAGAAGACATTCAAAAAACACAGTACTTTGTATGTTTTCAGTAGTTTACCGGTGCTGTAGGGGAGGGCTAAACACCGGAAAAAGCATGACGCATGCATGACTTTCACTAATGAAATCAAGCGAATATTAAAAGGCAAAGCCACGAACCAACCAGACTGATGGGCATGGTTAAAAGCCCACAGAGAGATTACAACAGGGGCCAGAGTGCTTGCGCGCGCTCGACCCTAAAAAGGATCTTATGTATCTACCAAGGTGCAGAAGGTCTTTTTTCTACTCAGATACTACAGAACTGTTCCAGTTTTTATTGCTGACCTTGTACCCAATCATATTGAGACAAGATTCTTATGATGAGGATCTTGCTATCTGTTGAAGGCGCTGACTTTAAAAGAGCTCGCTGTAGAACTAGAGATTTTTTGGTCCTTGCCTTCAGATTTGGAAATGTCCTCTTGCTGGATCTTCATCTGATATTATGACTGTTATAATTTCCAGACTGCTTTGAAGGCGCATCTTTTGTTAGGGGATCAGTGACTCTGACCTTCTGATTTTTCTGCTTCATTTTTTGTAAATTATACTTTCTTTTTTGTCCATTTGCATGTGCTGACCTCATTTTCGGCGGAAGTTGAACGCTAGACGTAAATAAATCTGTAATTAGAAATATTGAAACTTTAAATAGCTCTTATTGAAGGTTTCCTTATTCTAGCGTCACGAAGATTAAACGTGATGGAGTCGAGGCACAAAAAAACAGGTTGGTTGCAAGAGGCCGCATTGTTAGTCGGACGGGAGAATTTCCTTACACGCTGGAAAGGTAGTTCATCGGCCTTCACTGCACAGATCCGTTCACTCTCTCCAGACACAGGGGCGATTCTCGACAAGACCGACACACAGCCTCATCTCTCGGGAAGCAACCACATAACTCTTCCAAAGTGTTGGTGTACTGTGATTAGAGCTTTTAAATCCATGGTGCATTCTGCGTGTGGTACTGAATACGAAGCCATAACGTGTTTTATTGTATTTGTAGTACTAATAATATGAACTGTGCATACCAATGTATATGCTTCTAAGCGCTATAACTGGCGATGCTATTTCGTTTAAAGTGCTATATAAATACAACTTTGACGTTAATACTATAAGAAAAAAGAATAATAATAGTAATAATATAATAATACCAGCTATTAATGCGCTAGAGAGTAAAGGGTTATTAGCGCTTCCAAGGAAAATACATGAAGCGTTAATGTTTACTTCACAGCGCTAATCCTAGTTAAGGAAAGAGATCAGCGTCATTTCGTCTCTGTGCCAGATTGGAGATTTGTGTTAAGAAAGATTTGGCGGTTCAAATCCTTTACACGTGAACAAAACCTTCCATTCTTTGGAGGAAAAACGTCATTACAAATTGTAATTGGGTAATGGGGATAGCCACAGAGCTCTTTCACAGGTTAGGAAATAAAAAGCCATGATCAATACAAAATAATTATCGTCAGGGTTAAGGGTGAAAACACTCCAAAGAACTCGTGCAAAGCCTGACATGGAACGCTCCTTGTTTTTTCACACCACACGGGTTCATCAAAACAGCCGGGTCCGAGCAGAAATACGGCTCTGTCGGTGATTTATAGTTAGGGTGACCAGAATTTTAAAGCCAAAAACCGGAACATTTAACAAAAACAGAAGAAGGACTACCATTTTACTTCAACCGAGCGCACAGAATGACAGCGCTCATCAGCATAAAATTACACAAGAGGAACTAAGAACATTAAAAAATGCAATTTTTAAAGCCAGAATAAAGTCTGTTAATTAAATTGCTTTCTCATTACTCCTGATAACTATCTCGACTTCGTCAAACAAAACAAAAAAACACCTCCTACTGTTTTCAGACTACCTTCTCTAAGAACCTGGACATGAGCTAAATTTCCCGAAATCTGCCGGGGCAGCTGTTGAAAAACAAGGACTGTCCCGGCGAATCCGGGACGACTGGTCACCCTACCATGCAAAAATATATGAATGTTCATTGTTTTTTTAATTTGGTTAACAGCAGTTCAAGAATGTTTGTAATCTCTTTTGTGATCGTGAAACTCAAAAAAGTTAAATATATATATATATTTTTTCATTATTGATATGTGCGCTAAACAAATAGCACAGGAAGTCCTAAGAAGTTACACTGGGTTATCAGATTCATTGTTCTATGTTGCCCCCAAATGGACATTTTGTGGAAATGCATGAGAGGGAACTTGAGTTTGTGGTCCTTAAGATTGTTGTTATGTAGTGAAGTCGAGTGACTTTAATTGGCATATTTTCAGCACTAACATTTTGAGTGATTATGGATAATATAGGAGTATAACGATAATTAAAATATGACTTTGTCAATATAGTTAATATAGACAGAATAAAAAAAAAACATACACGGCTATTAAGTTTCGGTCTTTCAATTTTCTAGCTTTATTGATTTTCATTAAACTGCTACATTGTATTTATTCTTCACTTTAGGTATTGTATTTATCTAGTCTGGATCAAGTCTCAGTAGGGAACTGAGAGATGTACACACATAGCATGTGTAAGAACAATCCACTGTGGTACATGCAGTGACCCTGATTACTAGATATGCTATTGGCCAAATATGTAAATATTCCTAATGGTTGAAAAAAATTGTAATTCAATAAAGCTTTTTTCTATGCGTAAGTATGTCTTATTTCTGGAAATAAACACATACATAACATGTGAGTCTAGAGCAAGAGGCAGTTGCCCAAAGAAATGTTGATACTATAAGGCCTTGATATTCAGTTGTAATTCGCCTTTAAGAAAGGAGAATTACACAGAAAACTCAGACAGAAAAAGGTTTCGTTTGGATATCAGCCCATAATGACTGCTGGATCAAACACTTCTGCTAATAACCCTGCTTCCTTGTGAACCAGAGTTTCCCTGTGGTCCCCAGTTTAACAAAGGGTTACTCAGGGCGCCAACTCACCTTTGTCTGTCTGTCTGTGCAGCCTTTTAAAAACGTGTAGTTTCTGTCTCAAGCCTTATTGGGCAATTACTATTAAAACCTTAGCCATATATTTTCAAACATTGCTCCTGAGCCTCCCACCGAGTCATGCAATATAATATTTACTTCTATAAGTTTCTGTGCACTAACTAACTATAGGCACAAATTCAAATAAAGCTTTTATGATTACTGACGCGAAGTTTCATTCCTGTAGTACCATCTGATACCCTTCTTGATGTCTTTTTAAGAGGTTCGAACACATCTAAAATGGGAATAAAATGAGAATGTTCACAGACGGTTCATATACGATCAGTGTATGTATAAAGGAATGTGCCCTCTTTGCACTTTTAGTCACAAAGGGGCTGATTTAGGAGCCCTTAGTGCCTCCTTTAGCCACATTAGCATCATTGTTTTTCGCTAATGTGGCCCAACTAGGCCAAAATTGCTGCCCCAAATTTACAAAGTAGTGTAATGCTTGCAATGCACCACTTTGTAATTCTCTGCTCTACATTATTCCTGCGCCAAGGATAATGAATGCAAAGGGGGCATTCCCCCGTTAAGGGGACTGAAAAAATGGAGCAAAGAAATCTAAGAGATTTGCTCAAAGCAGGCGTTAAAAGGAGACACACCATTGTTTACAATAGGCCTAAATGGGCTTTGCAGGATTAGCGTCAACATTTCTGACGCTAATCCTGCAAAGCTCCAAACTAGCATCGAAAATCCCTAACTACCGCAATGGTGCGCCGTATCTTAGATATGGCGCACACATGGTGGCATTGCGGGGGGTGCAAAGGAGCGCAAGGAAAGTGGTGCTGCATTGGGTGCAGTGCCACTTTTCTTAAATCAGGCCCAAAGAGTCCAAATTGCAGCAGTGTCTGCTTGACCTTTCATTCCTTCAAGGGAAATGTATTGAGTATCACATTTGGTAGTAATAAAACCTATGACAATCACTGTTAAGTTCTAGTTACAAAATATTTTATTATTAAAAACAAGTTTAGTTTCAGAGTTCACAGGAGCATCAATGCAGAGGTGACTATTGGATATTAGGAAGCCACATTATGCCTGGGGTGACCACCACATTTGAAGGCGTTGACTAAGATGACATAAATGCACAACTTTATGGCAGGTGCAAATTATGGTAAGTATGCACACCGCCAAGTTGGCCCTGTGGGTTAAAGACCTTTTGCAGACAGTTTGTGTGACTTTGAGGTCATGAGGTCGAAATTTTCATCCTTTCCAGGCAAATATATTGAATACCATTAAATAGGTTAAACAGCACCTATTTTATACAGGGTTTATAATCGACATAAGCTGTAGTGAAATGAGGTGTATTAGAAGTTATTATTAAAATCAAGTTTCCTAAAGCCATTGTGTGCAAGGAGACGTCACTAGAGTAACAAAGCCTGCTCTGGGTGGAGGTGCTTCACACCTCTCCCCTGCAGGAAGTGCAACACTTGGTGGTGGGCCTCAAAGGCTCCTGCCTCATGTTATACTGCTCCAGGGCACTCCAGCTAGTGGAGATGCCATCCCCCCGGAGCAAGCCTCACTTTTGGCCGCAGGTCCGGTGTGAAAATTAGGGAAAACAAGAAAGAGTGACCACTTCAGCTGGGTCCACCCATAGGGTGTCCAGAGCTGCAGTGACCCCCTCCTTGAAGAATCCTCCATCTTGCCTCGGAGAAGAGTAACCAATAGGGACAGAAATGTGCCCCACCTCCCCTATAATGCCCCTAAATCTATTGTTTATGGGCACCCCTGAACCTTGCTTCCCAGATTCCTGGTGACCTCAAGAAGAAGGACTGAAGAGCCGACCCCAGCAGTGAAGACTCCAGATGTCAATTGACTTGTCCCCAGCCCTACCGGCCTGTCTGCAGCTTCAAGACTCCTGCTAGAAAATGATGATGCATCCTGCAGGACCAGTTACCTCTAAAAACCCTCAGAGGACTATCTGGGCACCAGAAGGCCAAGAACTCCCAAGGAAGGTGGCCCTGTCCGCAAAAGAAACTTCCAAAAAGGACACGAGAACCTCCCTGGATCCACAAGCCTTGTCCACTCTGCATCCGATGCCCACGGCCCGTGTCCAGGTGGACCACCAGTTCAGAGGAGGTCCCCAGGTGATTTTGACCTCAAGTCCACCCTGGGTTGATCCCTACTTGCCAACAAAATGACACCTGCAGCCTAAATCCAGAGAACCCGCCCTGACTGCGACCAGATCAGACGAAGATTCCCGACGCCTAAAGGTACCTCTGCACCCGTAGCCCCCTGGCCTTGGGGAATCCGACCGTCAGTCCAGCAACGTCCAGTGGGCTCCTCTCATACCTGTCCAGCCCTTGGTTTTCTGCAACCGACTCCCTGGACCCAGCCTGCAACATCTTTTTGACCCCCAGAGCTCCCCCATTGAAAAGCATTGGGCGCCCGATGTTGTGTTTGCACCGTGCAACTGGCCACCCCTGTGCCGCTGAGGGGGTGTTTTTGGAACTGACCTGTGGCCACCCGGTGCTCCTCTAAAGCCCACAGGTCTGTGCCCTGAAGTCGTGAGTACTTACCTGCAACCTGTTTCTTTCCGAGTGGCCCTACTCTCCATAGGGTTCCATTAAAAGCCCAACACCAACTTTGATCTCTGTACCCGGCCGGCCCTGTGTTGCTGGTGGTGCACGTTTGTTGTCAACTTGAACCTTGACCTGTGGACATCCTAACCCCCGAAGACTGGGATCGTAAGTCGAGTACTTACCTGTAAACTCTGCTAACAGTTTTCCTCCCCTAGGACTGCATTGCTTCCTATGAGAAATTGCACTCTGTCTACTTTTGAAACTGAAAAGTGTTACTTACTTGAAAACTATTTTATCTGTAAAATCTGAAGAAAGCGCATTTGATAGATAAGCTTGATACAAACTTACAACTGTACTTACCCTCAACAAAGATCTTGTTGGTTTGAGAAATAAAGAAACAAAGTACATTTTGCTATATAAAAACATTGGCCTGGAGTTAGTCATTGAGCGTGTGCCTCATTTTTTGACTGTGTGTGTACAACAAATGCTTAGTACTACCCTCTGATAAGCATAACTGTTTGATCACACTACCACACTTTCACAAAAGACAGCATTAGTATAACCTACTTTAGCCTCTTTTAAGCCTCCGAGGATCCACTGGACTCTGTGCCCTCTATACCTCATTTTGGTATAGTACATACAGAGCCAGCTTCCAACACTAAGTACACCCACAGATGCACATTCTCAAATAGGAGGTAAAGAAGGGCAAGAAAGGAAAAACATGATAAGCTGTTTTCCATCTATGAACCTCATCCATGTATCCATCATGATGACCTCCACCTTTCTCCAATTTAGGAAAGTGATAAAGGCACACTTCTTTAAAGAACAGCCCACTTCAACCCGCAGCTCACAGCTACCTCACCAATCACGCAGTGACTTATTTTGGGTTTGACCTGGTTCAGCACTCCACTACCATTTGTGTAGGTTTGCATTGTGCAAATATCATATACATATGTGTATACAAATGTGAAAGAACTACACATGCCTTTAATCATGAACAGATCTAAAATAGATATGCAACAAATTTTGAGGAGGCAATGGCACACATTTTTTGGTAACTTTTCCCAGTTGGACTTCAATAATGAGTACCGTAATACATT
Source organism: Pleurodeles waltl (assembly GCF_031143425.1). Taxonomy (NCBI): domain Eukaryota; kingdom Metazoa; phylum Chordata; class Amphibia; order Caudata; family Salamandridae; genus Pleurodeles; species Pleurodeles waltl. The sequence goes on along the minus strand of NC_090437.1, from coordinate 1,215,944,465 downwards.
TCAAGGAGTACTTGGCCGAATTGTTCACTGCCTGACCTTCCACCAGCCCACCAGACAACTCCGCTCAGCTCACCTTGCCCTCGTACACGTCACACACATATACCGGATGCACGAAGGAGGCCATTCCTTTTCCTACCTCGCTGCCAAAGTCTACCACCCTTGCCGATTTCAGGAGAGCACTCAAGACCTGGCTGTTCGACTAAACAGCTCATCCTCCGTTCCTGGATACCCCGGGGTGATAAGGCGTGTCTACAAATCCTGCTGATTGATTGATTGATTGATTGATCCATAGTTTGTCAGGCCCCGGTGATCAGGAATAAAAGGAGTCAACCAGCATGGTTGGGCCCAGTAGCCTCTGTGTGCCCGTAGCCCTCTGAAATGGGTTCTTACATTTATAAACTTTGCAGCAAAAAAACAGATGTGCAGCAGAGGTCAGAAAAAAACACTTTAGTGCAATATGTCCTTGCTGAAAGGAAAAGGTTAATGTCTACATAAAGGAAGGAAACGTTCAGAAACAAGAAACTTGACATACCAATGAAGAATATGACTAGGGACAAGGACATACTGTTTGGGACAGCTGCCAGGAGTTTCCAGGAAAATACTGAGGAATCCACTCAGGTAAAATCAACAACATTGGCATCACCATTTGCACTTCTGATGGGATTCAAAAGTAGTGGTACACAATTAATTGCCATATGAAGGATAAGGGAGCCGAGAGTATATGGGACCATAGTACATTCGGTCAGGAAAATACTTCACACCACTAGGGTCACTAGTGGAGTCGACACTTGCCCTGGAAGCTGTAGCAGGATTACCTGGAGAAGGTCCATGCATGTGACTACATTTGAAGCTTTTATACGGACCCTGATTGTGAGTGCAATAACCCCTATGCCTACCTAACCAACACAGAGGGGGTCATTCTAACCCTGGCGGTCCAAGACCGCCAGGGCTAAAATGACGGGGGCACCGCCAACAGGCTGGCGGTGCCCCGCTGGGCATTCTGACCGCGGCGGTTTGACCGCGGTCAGAAGTGGAAAACCGGCGGTCTCCCGCCGGTTTTCCGCTGCCCATTTGAATCCCCCATGGCGGCGCAGCTCGCTGCGCCGCCATGGGGGATTCTGACAGCCCATACCGCCATCCTGTTCCTGGCGGTTCGCCCGCCAGGAACAGGATGGCGGTATGGGTTGTCGTGGGGCCCCTGGGGGCCCCTGCAGTGCCCATGCCAATGGCATGGGCACTGCAGGGGCCCCCGTAAGAGGGCCCCACAAAGAATTTCACTGTCGGCATTGCAGACAGTGAAATTCGCGACGGGTGCCACTGCACCCGTCGCACCTTCCCACTCCGCCGGCTCCATTCGGAGCCGGCGTCCTCGTGGGAAGGTTGTTTTACACTGGGCTGGCGGGCGGCCTTTTGGCGGTCGCCCGCCAGCCCAGTGTAAAACCCAGAATACCCGCAGCGGTCTAATGACCGCGGTGCGGTATTCTGGAGGGGGGAACTCTGGCGGGCGGCCTCCGCCGCCCGCCAGGGTGAGAATCACCCCCAGAGTGTATACATGCCACATGTTTTTAGGACACTTAGGCCCTGATTTATACTTTTTGATGCAAACCTGGGCTAACGCAGGTTTGCGTCAAAAAGTATACCGCTAGCTACCGCCATTCCTAGACGCCAGCCGGGCATCATATTTAAGGAATGACTCTTCCCGGCCCTAAGGCCCGGTTAGCGTCAAAATAAATGACGCTAACCGGGTAGGGGAGGCATAGGGGAGACTGGTGATTGAGTGTCAAAGAATGGCGCTAGTTGGGTTAGCGTCAAAAATATTGACTCTAACATGACTAGCGTCATTTTTTGATGCACGACCCCTATGGACAAGTACTCCTGTCTTAGTAAAGACAGGAGTCATGCACCCCTGCCCAATGGCCATGCCCAGGGGACTTGTGTCCCCTGGGCATGGCCATTGGGCACAGTGCCATGTAGGGGGCCCCAAGTTAGGCCCCCCCATGGCACTTTAAAAAAAAATACTTACCTGGACTTACCTTGGATGGGTCCTCCCATCCTTGGGTGTCCTCCAGGTGTGGGTGGGGGTAGCTGGGGGTGTCCCTGGGGGAAGGGAAGGGCACCTGTTGATTGCTTCCATGGTCTCTGACCATGGACATGAGCCCACAGGTCCCTTAACGCCTGCCCTGACCCAGGCATTAAATAATGGCGCTAAACAGGCTTAGCCCTCCTCCTCCCGTGCGTTATTTTTGCACGGGAGGATAAATAAAGCTTTAGAGTCATTTTTTGCCTGGGAACTCCCACCTTGCATCTCATTGACGCAAGGTAGTTTTCTGCAAGCAAAAAATGACGCTAGCTCCATAACTTTGATGCTAGACGGGTCTTGCGCCAAAGTATACATACGGAGTTAGTTTTGCGCCAGGTTTGCGTAAAAACAAATGGCGCAAATCCGGTGCAAACAAAGTATAAATATGCCCCATATTTCAATAATTGTGCATCTTCTGGTAGGTAGAACAAGCGCACTCATACCTAAATAGACCATGTTTGCATGAAAGTAAGGCATTCGCGTTTTCAATCTGACTCAACTCAGTTGCAGAAAGTCTGCTGGTATTCATTCAGGAAGGTTGCCTATAATGTTAGAATTATCAACAGGGATGATCTAAGGTGGTGGAAGGCTTGGGACTCTGCCTTCCTTAAGCCAAGAGTTCAATTCACCTGCATTAACTCCTGATCATAGTCCCAGGGCACAAGTTGAAGATGCACGCCAGTAGATGGTGTCTATCCACTCTTTTCACAGGGTGGATGCCGTCTACCCTGCCAAAGGTTGGGCCCCGCAGAAATATGTTAAACTTGTGCCAGTGTAATTTTCAGACACCAGGATGCATTCAGCAACGCATGGACGTTGTCTGCTTCCATTTCGAGCAACAACGTGCTGGCGGGGTGGGGGCTTATCAGATTCCAGCGGGCCCTTAAAAGGCCATCAGGCCTACTTTTGTTCAGGTATTCTGTCTGGGAGCTATCTGGAACCTCACACCTAACTGTAAATGCAATGGAGGGGAAACAAAGGCCCACAGCTTGTTATTATTTCACAGGAACTTAGGAGAGGCATGCTTTTGACTTTGTTCAGTCACAGTACATAAGAGACTTGTATGCACTGTAAGAATGTCAGAGGTGTTGGTCTGTCCCAGTATTCACACAAATAATAATGTAAATACCATTTTTTTGTTTTAATTCTTCCATAACACTATAGCACTACCCATCCCAATGCAGGGCATCAGAGTGCTTTGCAGCACATGTACACATTATACATTGACAATAAATCATATGTGTGCAAATCAATGCCAAGGAAGTCTTACATAAGACAGTGAGGGTGACCAGGTGTAGGAGCCACATGTCCTTCAAAGCTCACTGTGCTATATTAGAAGGATTACAATTTATGAACTGCAAGTAATAAAATGATATCTGTGTTAAAAGCAGTAACCCAGTTACCCATTTACATAAAATAAAAATCTATCATCTGCTTGTTACATAATATACTTTGCAGGAGATATATTCACCTTCTATGCTACTTTGAGTCAAAACTTGGACTAGAGAAAACACAGCTCTCTCTCCAGCAAGTACATTAACTTGCAGAGTTACCTTACCATTGTTATTATTCCCTGAGATTTACGACTTGATTTAGATGTTGGCGGTAACAGTCCTACTGTCGACGTTTTGACTGAAAACCCGTCTGCTGCTGTGAGAGTTCACCCACCATATTTAGATGTTGGTGGTCCTGTAGGCAAAAGCTTGCATTCAACCCACTGCCTCTGCCAAGAAACACCACCCGCGTCAGTGGTGGTATAGGGAAAAGTGGATGCTGGCTAGACCCCAGCCACCCATTCCGCCATGAAGATTTGGATGTGCCTTACCGCCAAGGAAAAAGTGGCAGTCCGACCTCCACTTCTGAGTTGACTGATTGGTGGGGGTAAGGTGTGAAAACTCACCTTTTTACCAATTTCACCTCCGTCTTCGACTGGACATAACTGGACAACACCTGCTGTCACTGCTGCCACTGACCCATGGAGAATCCAGGACCCCCATGTTGTCGAACTCAAAGGTAGGGACGATGCATTGCCAGGGTATTTTGAGTGGGCACTGCACGGGAGGTCGGGACCACTACAGGCATATACATGTCGAAGTAATTCTTTAAAATCACTGTGACATGCATATGTCAGGAAGACAATTGTGTCACACATGGTTGGGGACACACTGGCACAAACACATATTTCACAAATACACAATTGTCATTGTGGTGTCATCATTCATTGCAAAATGAATGCTAGCACCACAAATAACGGTACACTCACCATGGACAATGGTGTCCATGTGTGGGCATTCCAAGGGGACCTGTACGGGTAGGTTTGTGCTATCTGTTTTGTATGTGAGTCAGTATGTGTAGGTGTGTTTGTGTGTGGATTGGCTGGTTGAGCTGGAAGGAGCTGGAGTGGGTGATGTGGTTGTGTCTGTATGTGTGTCACTTGCATGTGAGACCAATGTTGTTGTGCATTTTGTGTTGCCGTTTGACACATTCAGTGTTGATTGTTGTTGATTGAGTGTTGTGTGGCAGTCATTGTTGTGATGTGTGTAGCTGTGCTTGTGTGTGTGTGTATAAGTGAGTGTGTAGAAGTGTTGGTTGTTGTGGTTGTGTTTGTGTGGGTGCAGTGTAAATTGTGTATGTATTGTCATGGATGTATGTGTGTTTTCAGTATGTGTGTTTTCAGCATGTACGGGTTGTGTTGTATTGGCATTGTAATGGATGAAGGTGTGTATGTGGTGTGTTGTGTAGTGTGTACTGTAGGGGTGCACATATGGCTAAGGTACAGTGTGTCTGTGTAGCTTACCTCAGTTCCATAGCCACTGGCATTGTATGAAGTCCATTTGGTCCCGCTGCCATTTCCCTCTGTCAGCAATCCATTGCCAGTCCTCCGCTTGCAGTGCTGTAACATCTAAATGGGGCGGGTGGAACATCGTCGACTTGATGTTCTTCTCGGGTCCATCACCGACGGGGCTTGGCAGTAACACTGCCAAAAATTAAATCAGGCTCTTAGTTGGCACACAAAGTGGTCTGTAGCAGGTGCCTTAGCCCTTCGGATATTCCATGAGTGTTGACATGGGTTTTCCCATGCCACACCCATGGGGTTTGACACATTCCCAGATTTATAAGATCCTGTAAACCTGGTAATGTATCAAAACCTTACACCTCCCCAGGGGAGCCACAATGAGGAGCAATAGCTGTATTTGTTCTTGTTTTTTCAGCTTTCTATGTTTGATGCATTCTGCAGCCCAAATAGAAAAAGAAAAATACCTCTATGGTTTGTTTTTATGTAGGATGGTGTTCCTCCCTACACAGAAACAATCCTATCTGCGACACAGGCATCCTTGCACCATCAAGGGTCCCTGCATTGGCCCTAGGCAGCCCATTGTGCGCCAGCACAGGGGGAGAGGACAGAAATGCTCTGTATCTTGTAGAAACTGCACATTTCTGTCCTTTCCCTGTGGCACATCAAGGTCACTTGCTGCACTGCCCTGCACCACAGGGTTTGTAAATAAGCCCCAAGGTGTATTAGCAATGCCAGTTCTAACCACATTATAAGGATAAGTGCTACAAAACATTTTGCTGGTCAATTTCATCTCTGTCCATTGTTGCTACTAGATCTCCCAACCACTCATGTCTGTGTAGTGTCCTTCCCAGCCTCTGTACCCGCCAATGAATATGCCACACAGAGCTATATATTACACATCTATATTCCTCTGAGTGTAACCACAAACTCTACATTCAAGAGTCAAGAGAGTTCCATCATACACACTCACACATCACTATATCAAAGCTCTTCAATATGTCTTCTTGGCACTCTGATGACTCGTCCCGATTGTGTCTTTGGAGACTGGGAATCACCAACAGAAGTGTCCATGATCTGCATTGGTGATGCAGGAGCAACAGCAGTTTGGGACTTTCCAATTGTCTTTTCTGAACTACTCTCTATGTTCACATCAGTATTTGACGGGAACTGGGCTACATGCCTGAAATGCAAGGAGTCTCTCAAAATGGATTTGCCAAGATCTTGGGCAGTCAACATGTGTCATTTGCTGGTTACAAAAAGGAATGACTTGGTATCAAAGGGAGCATCAGATTTAAATCTTCTTGGGTGACGAACAAGCACTCTATCTCTGGTGAAAACAATGTCTTTTGCATGTTGTCCCTTGTCGGCAGAGCCCTTCATTTTCTTTTTATGATCCAAGTCTTCTATACAGGTCTCTTTATACTTTCTTGAACTAGTGTTGGTCCAATGAGGTAGCTTGTTCTTCATTGCTCTCCTGAACATTAAAGTTGCAGGGCTTTCACCTGTGGTCAAATGAGAAGTTGAACCGTAAGCTTGCAGGGTAGAATTTAAGACAACCTTGAGGTCCAGCTTTTATAATGCAGCACGCTGAACAGCTTTCTTTAATGTAGTCATGAAACAATTAACAAGGCCTTTAGCCTGTGGCTAAAGAAGTGTGCTCTTCTGATGCTTCACATTAAGCAGATTTGCCGTAATTTGACTCTTGCTCTGGCAAGACTGCTGGTTTAAGGTTGACAGTACTTATGTTTGTAGGCCACTATGCCAGTCCTACAACAAGTCGCAACTGTCGTCCCAATCCTCCCAGCTCACAAGCAGCACCTCACCAAAAACCAAAACAGTAAAAGGTGATTTGTGGCAGCCTTTATGCATGGACTCAAGAGTGTGGCATTTCAGGGAGTGTCATGGTTAAACAGAGATTACCCCTTTCTCACATGAGCAACATGTCTCAATCATACACCAGCAATAAAGAAGATGCAGTAAGATTTCAATAGGTTTTATTTAACAAAAATGCAATCTGCGATAAGTTGCATGGGCTGCAATGATTAGGATAATGAGCAGTGCAAGAAACAGAATGGTAAAGACAAGAGTAATTAATACAAAGACCCCCACCATCTTGCAATATCACAAAATGACATGAGATGTGAAATATGTCCTAATACCCTAATGTCATGTACCTAATCTCGAACCTAAAAGATAGCTAGGTGTGATAAACAGAATCTGCCAATGCCATGTCCATGAGAAGAGCCCCCCAACCCTCGTAACCTTGGAATGAGGTCTCTAGCTCAGACTCCGTACGGACACAAAGACTGGGTCAGCGTAAATGCGACATGCAGCATCAATAGCAGCGATGGCATCTGGTCGGAATCCCTCTGACTATCTGCTTAAGTGAGGAGTATTTATACAGATCTGCTTGGACCCCTGACGTAGGTCTGTTGCCAAACAATAGATAACGAGACAAGCTTGAGATGGTAATTTATATAAACAATTCCCTCAAAAGCGTGAAGAGGGAAAGTGCCTAATGTGAACACCTACAGGTTGTTTATCTTTGTCGCTTGATATTGATGCCTTAGCGTGGTGGCACTGATAATGCAAAAGTAAAACATGGGCCTAACTAAAAACAAGGCAGCCATCTTAAAAGATTGAATTAAATAAATGCGCTAAAACAGAGCAAGGTAAGTAGGGTAAAAGTCACTAGGTGACGGGGGCACGAGTCTGCAAGCCAAAGGCTAAACTAACTCCTGTATCCCATTAAAACAAACTAGGATTCACTATAGATTAAGAAAGTCTCTGAATTATTGACTATTGAAAGGTGGGCTATTGTCAGATTTTAAAATCGTAGCAATGTCACAAAGATGACATCTAATCTCTCAATGACTATTTCCTTATTGATAGACCAGAGGTCTTATATTAATGGAAATAGAAGGTATTTGTCCACAATCACCATCAGGTGATGTCCATTGTCAAGTGGACCGAAAAAGTCAACAGCAATTCTTTCCCTTCATGCTTTGGCAACTCTGACATATTAAAGGGATGTTGAGTGGTTTTCAAAGACAGGCCTTTAACTCTCTTTCAACTTGTTCATCATGATGAGGAAACCAGACTCAAGATTGGAGAGCTTGTTTAGTGGCAACAATTCCACAATGTCCTTCAGAGGACACTTCAATTATCTGTTGTCCCAGACTCTCCGAAATGACAGTTCTTGAACCCTTTAGAATAATTCCTTCTTGTGTCACAGATAGTTCATCTTTGACATTTTTATACTTCTGGTATTCACTGTCACTGGTAAGAAGTCAAATATGTTGGTTCCATGACTGATGGGTGATAATGTCTTTCAGCTTCAACATGTCACTATCTTGACTCGTGGCAGTGATAATTAGTTCCAACGAAATAGCAGCAGGTGTGTTGGATTTCACAATTAAGCTTATGTAGGCCTCAGTTGTCTTAGATGGGTTACCTTGACACTGTATAGGCACTCTGGAGAAGTAGTCAGCAGGGTTTTGATTTTTTCCTGGATGATGCACAATTGTCTAGTTGTACTCTTGTAATTGTAGGCCCCAATGTTCAATGCACAGAGGCATTTTGGTCTTTGGAATGGCAAAGATGATCAACAATGCTTGATAATCTGTCACAAGTGTGAAAGGTTTTCCGTACAGGAACACGTGGACATGTTCACAAGCCCATATCATTGCTAAACTTTCTTTTTCAGGTTCTGAATAAGCATGTTCATCCTGGGACAAACTTTTGTGTGCATGAGCCACAATATGTCTTTGAGCATTTGGTTGTACGCTGTGCTGTGCAAGAGTAGCGCCTAACCTGACTTGGCTAGCTTCAACAACAACTTCTCTATGTAGCTTTGGATTAAAATATGTCATTTCAGTTATGTTTTCAATATTTTGTTTGATTCTCTTGAAACTTTTCACGCGTTCATGTGACCAGTGAAATGAAACATTCTTTTTCATCAACTTTCTCAATGGAGCACTCTTAGTGGCAAAGTCTCATAACCTATCTGGAACAGTAACTGTCCATGCCAAGGAATGAACGTAACAGGGAAACATCTTGTAGGGGACAGGCAGTTGACCACGCTTGTACTTTGGCTGGATCTGGTGTCATTCCTCCATCAGAAAAGATATGGCCAAAGAATTTTAGCTTTGTCTTATTGAATTCACATTTCTTATCATTTAGCATTAAACCTGAGTTAATAAGTGAATGACACACCTTCTTTAGAGCTTTGTCGTGTTTCTTCTGTGTAGCTCTGAAAAAGAATATGTCATCACTATAGATGAAAGCATTTACAACAGACTGTATCAAATGTCTAATGACATCTGAAGCTGATGACACACCAAAACTTGAGGGCATATTTACAAGCACCTTGCACTGCCCTTGCATTACTTTGTGTGAAGCAACAGTGGTACAAACCCTGATATCATATCAATGAGGCCCGCAAAGCCACTTTGTATGGCTTTAAATGGCCTCATAAATGTAGAATAAGGCAAGGCAGTGGAAATCGGTGCTTGCCTTACTCTGCACAAGGGAGGTATTCCATGGGCATTGTGGTGGGTGTTCCCATGCAACACACATGGATTTTGACGCATCCCAAATTTACAAGACCTTGTAAACTTGGGAATGCACCCAAACCTTACACCTCCCCAAGGGAGGAACAACAAAGAGAAATATCACTATTTCTCCTTGTTTTGTCCTCTTTCTATATACGCTGCATTGTTTTTGTTCAGGAACGTTTTTGTGCGGGAAGGTACATCTTCCTGCACAAAACAAATCCTCCCTACAATGCCGATCCCCTTGCCTCATAGTGCAAGGGTGCCTGCATTGGTGCTAGACTGCCAAAATGGCACCAGCGCAGTGCAAAAGGACAGGAATGTGCTATATGCCATAGATACAGCACATTCCTGCCCTTTCCCTTTGACACCAGGTAGCACAGCAAGGTGACTTACTGTGCTGCCCTGCACCAAAAGCCCATAAATGAGCTTTAGTCTTTTGTATTAAAACAGACCTATATGTGTAGAAAAGGATGTAATGTACTTGTAATTTTGTTCAAGTTCTAACTGATAATATCCTTTATTTAAATCAAGGCAAGAAAATATCTTCACACCATTCAATTGTGTTATCATGGTAGCAATGTGGGGGCCTGAATGGCATTCTATTTCAATTACCTTGTTCGCTTGACACATATCCACCCACATCCTTGCAGCTCCTTCACTGGTCTTTTTGGACCCTACGACTATGGGAGTAACCCATGGCGTCAGACCAGTAGAACGCTCAATGATATCATGCTTAAGTAATGATTTGAGTTCCCTTTCAACAACTTTTTGTAAATGAAATACAATTCTTCTCTGTCTTTGAGCAACAGGGGGGTACATCCTCATTAATATGCAATTGTACTTTCATAGTTTTAAATGTTCCTAATCCATGAAATAATGAACGGAAATGACTTACTATTTTGTGATGAGCATTCATATTGTATTTCATTGATATCATTCCTGTATCAGCAGCTGTGCTGAAGCTGAGTAAACAGGCATTTAACTCAAAACCTTGAACTATGTGAATGGGTGCGTGCATTTTTGTTTTCTTGCATTTCATAGTCGCTACAAATGAACCTTTACCTTTCAACTGTGTCAATGCAGCCCATGTGTACACTTTGGTTGTTGATGGTGTCAGTTGTGGTAATAGAGATAGTTTATTATATTTCTCTTCATGCATAATGTTTATTGACGCACAACTGTCGAAGATGAAAAGTATTGAACAACCATTTATTTTCAGTGTAATCTAAAACCAATGTTTGAATGACTTGGGCACTTTTCCATTTCGACTTTTGTCTGTCTGGTATTTTCTTCACATGCAGCCAGTACAACGTGTGCATTTTTCTGAGGTAAACTTCGGCAATGCATAATCATCATCTTCACTTTCACTTTACACTGAGAAACGTTTTGACAATGATTTAGGTGATGATCGACTTCATTTGGTGTTGATTTGTCACAATTGATGTTGTCACTTCCCCTTGTGGTTGTGTGCTGAGTGTCACTTCTGGATGTTCAGTCGGCCCTTTTGTCTTCTCGCTGTGACACACTTTTTCCTTCGCCTTGCAAACAGTCACAAAATGGTTCTCTTTACCACAGCCTTGGCATATCTGTGCAATGGCAGAACATTAACCTTTGCGTGAAAATGACAATACACATCTGAAACATAACTTCTTTTTCTGTGGGAACATCACTTTCTCTTTCACCTTGTCCTTTCAGCTTGCTTTTCATATTCATGACTGACTCACTGTGGGCACCTCGGGCCTCCAGGTCAGCAGCTTGTCGATCAGCAAGCTCTTCGGCTGTGGCAGCCATGAAAACTTGCTCCAGAATAAGAGTTTCTCTCAGCATTCATCTTCTGAATGAATCTGACATGCATTCGTCAATAACTCTGAGACGTACTGCTTCTTCATCATTAAATTAATTTAATCTGTACTGTTTTATTAGCATATCCAGTCTCTCAACAAATTAACCTATGGTTTCTCCAACTCCTTGTCATTCTTGACTGAAAATGTATCTTTTGTAATCTACATTCCGCATTGGATAGCATTTGAGATTCAAAGCTTATTTAATTTGAAAGTACATAATTTCATCCACTTGCGCCATTTTCTTTATGACTTCTTTTACACCATCACGATTCTTGAGGTATTTGATAATCATTTTGTTATCTGTTTCTTCTAGCCTATCAATGAAATCATCAAATGTCTGTATCCAAGCAATCTTCTATTACCAATATTTTGCTTTTTGACAATATCAAAGGGTGGTGGTGGTGGTTTCATGAAGGCAGCAGTGTTATAACTGTTTAAAGGATTGGCTGACCCTGCAACTGGAGCTCTTTACAACTCCAGCTGGGGGTCTCTGTGATGCAGTTCATGCACACCATCTCTGAGGCCTTGTGATGTGCTGGCCTATCTATCATCTTGAACAGTCTGTGGAACTGTGACCTCATTCTTGGTCTCCATTGGAGCCCTTCACTTTCTGGAGACTTCTGGAGTTGTGCTGAGCCATCACCCGGCAGCTTTGGTGGTGTGCCTCTTCTAGTATTGGGCAGCTAAGTAAACACAACCCCTGTGCTTTTTCTTGGGTCTCCTTACCCACCGCTGAGGTTGTAGAGCTCATCTTCCCGAGACTCAGGTAAGTGTAACTACAGTATGCCTTGTTATCAACTGTTCTGTCAGCTAGCGCTCTTTTCTGCATCTGTATGTAGCCACCTTTATTATTATCACTACATGCACTGAATTAAATTGCGTAGTAGTGCAGTACCTTTCTGTAGGACCTCTTTGATAGTTTCTTGGCCAATGATGGATGGACTTCTCAGTGAAGTTTTCTTTATCTTTATCAAACACTTCCAGCAGTAATTGCGCTTTCACTCCACATATGCCAAATGTCGTATCGGCACTTCAACTAAGGTACATGCGGCATGCACGAGCAGTTTGCTTGGACCACAGCAAACTCTCTCGGAGAGCCCTGTCAATTTTTGGGTTACTTATCCCCTATCTTGTCACCAGTTGTAGTGTCGTCCCCCAGCATGGGTGCCCACCAATGAATATGTCACACACAGAGCTATGTGTTACACATTTTTATTCCTCTGCGTGTAACCACAAACTACATTCTAAACCTGCATTCACTTCACCACGTTCTAAGACTTATGTCATCATTCTACAGGTCATTCAGAAGCCAAGAGAGTTCTGTAATACATATGCACACAACACTCCAGCCTGCACACATCAGACATTTCCTCACACCCTACAGAATATCATTCCTTCATAGAATCATACATCATTCATTTTTATCACTATTGCAGGACATGTTTTGGCAGCCTCTCTGGTATCATCACCACTTCCACTGCGACTGCTTTCTTGACTGGTCATACAGACTGAACAGATGACAGAGCCAGGTAAGTGTTCTTCCACATGTAAAAGGGAATTGCATTGCATAGCTCTATATCACATAGTCTCTTATTGAGGCAAACATTTGTCACTACCGTGTGAAATGTGTGTCACACGCAGCTGTGCTGTAGGTGTACCCACAAGTGTCATCTACAAAATGTACTCATAGTACACACCTTTGTCCTGAGAACCAACTGTTGCATGTCTGGGGTCAATCCTGACTACACTCTGTAGATTTCCCTTGGCTGTATGCAGGTATGCCAATTTATCACTCACAGCTGGGAAAACAGATAAGTGGTGGCCCGTGTATCTGAACTGAACTTACCTAGAGAATGTATGCATTTGGAACATAACAATATTACCTTGGAGAGACACAAGGTTTTCAATGGGGAACAGTCACCCTTTCTCCGAAGACAATACACGAGATATGGTAAGCAAACTTTTGTAAGGCTTTTTAAGTTTATCTAATGCAAAGCACATAGGTAAGTATTGAAGTAGATATTAGTGTGTTGATTATAAATATAGAAAGTGTCTACCATAAAAACAGGCATGCTACATTTAATACATTCCAATCCTTATAAAGTCTGCCTAGTAATGAGTAGCCAGAAATGTTTTGCCATCAATAAGGTGCATATAATTTGTCACACACTTGCTGAAAATTGACAACCAGATTAGCCTGAAAAGCAACTTTATGCTTCTGAGAAGTCAGTATTTTCTCAGAAGATTAAAATGTTTGCTTTTTTGATTCTCAGAGCTATCACGAGAATATGTCTTCATGATTAATGATTTAACATACGAGGAAAACTCATGAGAAATGTTTCACCTTTTTACACTTACAACTGCACTATACTGATATTAAAAACTATTCAATACACAAGCATAAAAATATGTAGGCTGAAAGCTTACCATCAAATTTCATAATCTAAAGAACACATATCTCCATATGATAATACTCCTGAATTTCATGAAAATCACAAGGTTTGCCTTCTCTTCTGTGCGGCTTTGCTGCACATCTGGTGCCTGCTGTGGTTCGCTGCAACCAATCGGCTCGCTCTTCAGATCCGCAGACCGCGGACTATGCTCTTGCTGATTGTGGGCTTGCTTCCTGTGGCAGACTAAAGGCTACAAACTTCCCGGTGAGATACCATACCCTGTCCCCTCCCTCCACCATCAGGTCATTGACTAGATGATCAGCTGAGCCCCTCAGAGGATCCACCAACCAGAGGAGAATCCTGCAGGCCCCAACTGAGAAGAGACTCTTGTGGAGGTGAGGCTGTAGTGTGGTAGGTGCGGCACAGCAGGGTTGAGGGCCGTGGGGTGCGGAGGTTGCCGGACTTGCTCATTGAGTGCCCCCCCTTCACGCCCTAATCAGCAGCCTATTTCATTAGAAGAGCTGGTTGACAACAGAAAACCTAATATAAGGCCGCACTTTCCTCTAATATAAGGTATTGTACTGGTGCTCAATACATTCTAAACATACCTGTTGTCCAGTATGTATAATGGAACAAGAAAACTTGTACCAACAATTGTTTTTATCTGAGATGAGAACGGAGCACACACGAACAAAGGTTCATAGATTATCAATTCTATTCATGGATCCTTAAATTTAGAGACTTTAAGCAACACACGTGATGTAAAGCAAATGTGGCATCAATATGACAAGTGATAAATACAAAGAATATATTGTTTCATTAACAAATTTAATATACATAATGCAAATATAACACAATTCCATGAAATAATATACAAATAGTTGTGACAAAGCTAATACTATACAAAGCTAGTGTTACACATAAACTAGACAATGTTATCTCACACATTGCATATTTGAGTCAATGGTAAAACATTTAGGGGGTCATTCTGACCCTGGTGGTCATCGACCGCCAGGGCCAACGACCACGGAAGCACCGTCAACACACTGGCGGTGCTTCCTGGCCAATTCTGACCGCGGCGGTAAAGCCGCAGTCAGAAAAGGGAAACGGGCGGTTTCCCGCCGGTTATCCCTTGGCCATAGGAATCCTCCATGGCGGCGCTGCTTCCGACCCCCTTCCCGCCATCCTGTTCCTGGCGGTTCTTACCGCCAGGAACAGGATGGCGGGAACGGGTGTTGTGGGGCCCCTGGGGGCCCCTACACGGCCCATGCCACTGGCATGGGCAGTGCAGGGGCCCCCTAACAGGGCCCCACAAAGGGCCACTGCACCCGTCGCACCCCTTCAACTCCGCCGGCTCTATTCGGAGCCGGCTTCATTGTTGAAGGGGCTTTACCGCTGGGCCGGCAGGCGGCCTTCTGGCGGTCACCCGCCGGCCCAGCAGGAAAGTCAGAATGACTGCCACAGTCATTTGACCTCGGTACGGTCTTCTGGCGGTTCCCGCCAGGCGGGCGGCTTCCGCCGCCCGCCGGGGTCGGAATGACCCCCTTAATCTTTTTCCTTTCCATCCAAACGAAATATTGGTCTTGAAATTCAACCAAATTCAGTCGGTAAGATATTTCATCTTTTTCCTTTCCATCCAAATGAAAGAATTGATCTTAAAATTCAACCAAATTCAGCCGACACGTGTTTCGTCCTATGAAGGACTTTATCAAGGCTTATTATTTTTAAGTTTGTTAAATTCTATTCAAATTGGGATTTCCAAATTTCTTGTGAAACCACAACAAGTCTGTGCTTATTAATCTTCAACGAAGTGAATAATTTCATTTTTGTTAAGTGTTTATGGTCATAAAAGCACCCTGTATTGTCAAGAGATGGTCAAAGGTCCAAATTGTATAGTATCTTTATAACGTGACCATCATCGTTACATCGAGTAGTCTGGCCCTGGGGTACCGGCATCAAACCTCCCTGCACATCACTGCACCACTGTACCACTGGCACCACTGGCTAGGACAACAACAGTGCATAAGGATCATAAGGGAATCGATGCTAGATGCCAGGGGGAGGCGCTGGAAACTGCTACCTGGGGGAGCCTGCTGCCCATGTCTTTCATTCTCTGGGCATGAAGGCAGACTGCCGGTTGCTGCAGCGAGGGGCGCAGCCTGGGGGGGCCGTCTGTCTCTGTGTGCTGGAGGAGGGTTGGTGTGAAGTATAATTTAGAGACGCCACTACTAACAAGGTGAGGAGCTTGGTGGCAGTGTGGTGCGACGTTAGTACACCGCTCCATAGGGATGAGCCCAGGAGACGCTCAGGTGGTCGAGCTAGGTCTTGGTGAAGATTGCCTGGTGATTGCCTGGTGAGCTCCCCACACACTGGTTCCGTTTTCATGGATTATAGCCTTGAATGGTGAAAAAGCGTCAAAGTGACCAAAGTGAACCAACATTATATAAGAATTTATCAACCACCATCTGTAAGCAATTCATGGGCTGGTAATGAGAACCCGTAGCTCTCTCTTGCTGCAGACCTGACAAGGAAAAGAAAAGCAAAAATCCAAAAAAAGACAAAGAAATTAATTAAGCGCTAGCAGCGTTAGCAATATGACAAAGGCACAAAGTAGGGCCCTGCTCACTCCAAGAGGTCCTATGAGTGGTGTCGCCTCCAGCCCGCAGCAATCCAGCAATGCCCAAATGGCTCAAAAGCAGCAAAGCGTTTAAACCCAAAAGGACATTAGAAATTATTTCAATAGGGATAAGGTAACAATCCCCTCGCACACTCCGAAAGCTATAGGTACATTGAGCTGTGGGGAATTGGACGAAACTTTCCACAATCTCGCATGGGCTGATGCAATTGTGCAACAAGTGAACATGCAGCTGGCACCACTGAAGACCAGCTAGTTCTACAGCAGCTATAACTGAGTCCTAAGATTAGCCTAGAACTAACTTCTGATTCATTCTTATTAAAATCCCAATACCCCTTTTTTAGATCACTGAGGATGTTAGTCAAATTACAGTAATGGGTTGAGGTGCTCTGCCTTCCCTGCTGGTACTGGCACTTGTCACTTTTCCTCCAGCACGCCTGACATTACACCAAGGTCATCGCAGGCAAACCTCACAAAACCAGGGAGGAAGGGATCTGATGAGATTAACATGGAAATAGAGAACCCCCTCTCTTTGAAATTCAACACATTTACAAAAGTCATTTTTTAAAGCTGGACAAAAGTATGCTGTAAATGTGGCCCTCATTGTTCCAACAGATTTGTTAGCCATTGAAGAAAACTCAGAACTGGTCATGGCCCAAGTCAATCTCCCTCCATTGAGGTAGGAACTATTTGGAAACGTGAAGCTTGTGAATGAACAAGCACCCACAATGCATGCTGACAAATTGGAGGTTCAAATGTTGGTGTTGCAAACCTTATCCACGTACACAATGGCCATAGTTTCTAAGCTAGACAAGTTGAACGATATAATAATAAAAACTCAGTTAGCGGCCAAGGCAACAGAGCTGGCATCCCTTCCAGAAATAATGACATCCTTAATTCAGTATTTAAAAAATACAGTGCCAGATCCATCATCCCTCTCAAACCAACAAGTGCCAAATAATAGCAATCAGGGCATAGTTGCAAAAACGCAGCAAAAATCCCCCACACTCTGGGCACACATAATGGGCCTGTTGGGTAAAGTATAATGAGTCAGCGGAACATGACATCGGGGAAGACAAGGGTGGCACAGGTACACAGGGGCACAAGCTGAGACGCACCCATGCATCTAAGAATAAGAGTGCATCTGAAACCCCCCCACAAACAGCACAGCAGGGGGATGGTCCCTATTGTCCTCTATACCCGCAGACCAATTGCATGTACACCATCTAAGTGCCCTGAATAAATGTTTTAAAAACCCACTCAAGGCGTTTTTTTTCACGCAATAAGGATGTGAAAGGATTAAAAGTGTCCTTGCACACTCAAGCAGCTACCAGGTGTCTAGTGTGACCCAATGCATAGAAAAACACCAGAAAGCACGAAAAACTCTGCTTCCAATGGGAGGAATGGGCAATAAAAAGAGTGAAAGGAAGTGAAAAAGGACTGAACCCGCTGGTACAAAGCCCTTTAGCTGCTGATTAAGTAGTGGCAATGTCAGGCATTGGGCCTGGCCAGGAAGTGCTGATAAACTCCTCGGAAGGGCCACTGAACAGACGCCCCAACATGACACATCTCAATGTAAACTTACCTCCGGCCAAACAACTGGAAGGAAAGAAGGGTTCCTTAGTAACTGCTGAGGTGCATCATGCGCCAACTCAACCAGCAGCAACAATGGAGCGCTCTATAACTGCACCTGGAGACGCAAAAGGAAATAGGAGCCCCCAGCAAAAGTTTCCTGGCCCTCAGGAGAGCCACTAAATCAATCAGCAGCTGTTCTAAGCCGACCAAGGTGCAGGCCACTCTCTCCAGGAATGGCATCTATCTTATCACTTGACGTCACACCACAACTACAAGAAAAGCACTTGGCAGCAACTGTAAACGGGTGTTGTAGTGGACCCCTGGGACTCTTCCCCTGATTTACTCCGACCCAGTGCAACACTACATGACATGCACAGCTCCCCAACATGACAAGAGACGGAACAAAGGATACGTGGAAGTCCGGCTAAATTCATTCAAATCAGTTGTAAATGCGCTAAAGTATCAGTCAAATAAACTTGATTTGCAGGTGGATCTACTCAATACTAGGGCAGTTTATGTCACAACAATCAACACTAAAATAGGAGCTCTAAACAATCTCATACAGCGCATGCAAGCAGAAGCAGTACAATCTGCAATACTTTGGTCCTGTGGTCCAGTGATTGACAAGCTTGCAAGTCTACCTGCAACACAAGGCGCTGTACTAACACAAATAAAATCTCAACTACAGCCTGGTTCCCTGACACCACAGGAACCAGGGGCCAGATGTAGCAAAGTTTTGCGAGTCGCAAATGGCCCGAATCGCTATTTGCGACTGTGCAAAATCGGAAATGGGATGCAAAAACCCCATTTCCGTCTTGCAAAAAGCGGTGTGAGACGTTTGCGACTCGCAAAATTTGCGACCCCATTTTGTGACCCGCAAATAGCAAGTCGCAATTTGCGAGTCGCAAACCATATGCAATTCCAACTCGCAAATTGCGACTACTCGCAAAAAGCCCAGTTTGCACTTGCAATTTACCACTAACTCAGAGCAGGTGGTAACCATAACCAAAGCATTAAAGGAGACCCAGAAGCCATCTGGGTTACTCAAGATGGCGGAGATATACCTGATAGCAGTGAGGAGGAGAGTCCACGCCGCGCAGCAGAGGAGGAGGAGGGGCCACAGACAGGAGAAGATATATAGAACAAGGCAGACTCTTTTTCAGCAAACTGAGGAAGAGATCTATGACAAATATCGCCTTAGCAGCGCTGCCATACTAGAATTAGTTGATTTACTTAAACCACAGCTAGAACACCAGACTCTGCGTGGCTGCGCCATCCCTACGCATGTGCAAGTGCTATGCTCACTTCACCTCTTGGCCTCAGGGAGATATCAGGGGGTCATTGCTGTGGCAGGTGGGGTATCTCAAAGTGCAGTGTCAAGGGTCCTCAGGGCCTTCCTAGATGCCTTACTCACACACATGTCTCACTTCATATACCTACCAAGGAATGAGGCAGAAATAAACAGCACCAAGCTGGACTTTTACCGCATTGCCAACTTTCCCCATGTCATAGGATGTGTAGCTGGGACACATATTCAAATATGCCCCCCTGCAAACCTGGAACATCTTTTCAGCAACAGAAAGTGTACCCACTCACTGAATATTCAGGTTGTTTGTAACGCCAATTATGTCATCACTGACATTGTAGCTAAGTTTCCAGGCAGTACCCATGACTCCTACATTTTTAGGCATAGTGGGATACATCAACGCCTGGAACGTGGGGAGTTTGGAGACGGATACCTCCTAGGTAGAGCTGCATACACCTTGCAGACATACACACAGGTCACTGTGCACACCAACCAGGACTTTCTAACAGTGTAATGTTTGTGCCCAACAGGTGACAGTGCATATGCTCTAAGGCCATGGATTATGACTCCGTTTTTAACACCCAGCAATGAATGTGAGAGGCGATACAACAATGCACATAAGAGGACCAGGAACCTTATCGAACGCACCTTTGGACTCCTGAAAGCAAGATTCAGATGCCTCCACCGCAGTGGAGGTGCCCTCCAGTATACCCCCATTACAGCATTCAAAATTGTGGTCGCATGCGCCATCCTCCACAACATAGCCACCCGACGTCAGCTACCTCTCACCCCTGCAGACCCAGATCCTGATGATGAAGAGCAAGA
Organism: Pleurodeles waltl; assembly: GCF_031143425.1. Lineage (NCBI taxonomy): Eukaryota > Metazoa > Chordata > Amphibia > Caudata > Salamandridae > Pleurodeles > Pleurodeles waltl. The sequence continues at coordinate 1,215,924,454 of NC_090437.1, read as the reverse complement.
GCAACCACATCGCCATCATGGGGATCGGAGTATAGCTAATCAAGGCAGACTGAGACGGGAACACATCGCAACACAATACTTTGGAAGGTACTTGTCAACTCCAACCATACTCACCTATTGACCAAAAACTAAATTTGTTAAGTGGAACATTTTTTTTTTTTTATTTGTGCAGAAATAGAACTATATACAAATAATGACTGTTCATGGGCATGTAAATGCAAACCATGCATGGGGCACATTGATGTCATGTGCCACATCAACAGGGCCAGGGTAATGTCTATGTCCTTCTGCGGCTCCTGCCAGCCTGGCTGGTCCCTGGTGCTTCTGCTGTGCTCTGCCCGGTACTCCGGAGCACCCTAGTGTCAGTGGCAGAGACACTGTCACTGTAGAGCCCTCCTCACTGTCCTGGGGTGTTTCCCCTGTGCCCCTGGACAGATGCCGTGCCTCCATTAAGTCTATGACGTGTGTGATACGTCCCAGGCCCCTAGCCACATCTCCAGCAAAATGGCCCATTTCGACCTGGAGGCCAACTGTCCTCCTCGACAGGCCTGTGGTGTTCATAGCCAGCCTGCCGATGGATGTGGCCATCCTATCTAGTCTTTTCAGGAGCTGACGGTCCCTGCGCCGCCCACCTTCGGCCTGGGCCAGTAGTCCTGCCGCCAGATCCCTCATGGCCAGTGCAAGGTCCCCAGTGTTTGTGGCTATCATGTCGATTCTGGAGTTAGGTTGCTGCATGCTGGCCTCATTATTGTGGACAAAGCGGTGCAGCACACCACTAATCCTCCCTAATATGTTATTTTGTAGGCGCTGACCACGCAGCAGCTGTGCCTCACTGTTGCTGGGAGGTTGATGGCCGGACGCAGCCTGCAGCCCTGATCTCCTGGACCTGCGTCGCCTGCGCAGCGGTGGCTGCCCTGTGTGTTCACCTGTCTCACTCCTGCCTGTTGCTGGCGCAGCCTCCTGGGACACAGTTGCAGCAGGTGTGGATATTTCAGGGATGATGTTGGCCGTGCAGGTGGGAGTGCTGGCGGCTCCTGAGCTGTCCTCATGGGGCTGGCTGCTGTGGGTTGTGGTGGTGTCTTGTGGGAGACCTGTGGGACATGGGGAACAGACTGTCAGTGTCTACTATCTGTTGCACACTTCCTAATAAACATTTGCCTATGAACTGCCTACTTGACTACATTTCCCATAATGCATCATTCTTGTGTTTGCTACCCTGAAATGGAGCTATCTTGGTTGAGCATGCCCCTGTCTACATGGTGGGTGGGGGTATGGCATTGATAGGGGTACAGGCATGTCACATGGTACTCACCGGTTGATGTGGTGGGCTCTGAGGTGTCCAGGTCCCCAAATCCTGATACTGCCTCCTGCTCCAGGGTTTCCTCCACCCTTTCTTCCAGGGGTGTGGGTGGTGGTACTGACGATGGTCCCCCTCCTGTGCCTCTCATCTCTCGGAGCCTTTCAGCCACCCTCTCCTTGGTCCGGGAGCGGAGGTCATACCACCTTTTTTTTATTTCATCAACACTCCTGTGGCACACCCCCAGGGAGTTGATTTTTTCCTGGATGTCCTGCCACAGCTGTCTTTTGGTGGCTTCTGGCACATTGAGGGCTGCCTTCCCAAATAATTTGTCATAGTGCTGACAGCATTCATCTGTCAGCACCTCCAGCTCCTTCTCTGAGAACTTCAGTTTTCTCTTCCTAGGAGTTCCTTCCATTGCAGCTGCTGTTTCTCCTGTGTGCAGTTCAGCAGTTAAAAAGGGTGTGGTCCTCCCTCCTCCCAGGTGTATTTGTAAACTTCCTGGCTGTGATGTCATCATCATGTGCCAGGAAGTGTTTCCAGAGTGTTCTGGAGTGGTTTCTGGAGTGTTCTGCAGCACCTGTAAGCAATTTACATGCAACTCGCAATTTGCGACACCCACTCGCAAATTGCGAGTTCGTTTTTTGCCCGGTCGCAAAAAGCGACCTCGCAAACAGCGGACTCGCTCTCTGCGTTGCGACTCCGGGTGCGAGTCGCTATTTCAACACTGACATTGTACCTGCATTTCGATTTGCGACTCGCATTTTGTGAGTCGCACCAACTCGCAAATTGCGAGTCGCAGATTTTTTGTTTCCTACATCTGGCCCCAGATGTACAAAACTGCAGGTTTGTGAATTCCTAATAGCGAAGATTCGCTATTCAGAAATTGCAAACTGTGATGAACAACAGTGTGTTTGACACTGTTAGTGATTCCCAGTGGGTGGCAAATGGACCTGCCTCATTATTATTCATGAGGCAGGTCGCAATTTGCGACCCATTGGGAATGGCCAAAATCACAGGGGTGGTGGCATGCTGGGGTCAGCAAACCACCATGTCTGTGATGGCTTTTTAAATAAAGCAATTTTCCTTAAATGAAAATGGGATGCATTTCAAAAAGAAAACTGTAAAGTATTCTTTTCATTTTTAAAGAGTAAGCAGTGGTCCTTGAGACCACTGCCTGCTCCTAAAAAATGTTTGCACCCTTATTCCTTTGGGGACCCCGTTCCATTTGCAAATGGGTTACCACCTTCTTCAAGAAGTCAGTAAAATGTGAATGTTTCACAATCTCAGTTCGGGTGCAAAACATTCACACATACCAGTGTGATTTGGTATTAGGAAGGAATGCCCTAAACACGCACCTGCCTAATACCGAATTGCAAAAAGCAAAATGCGATTCAGTAACTAGTTGATGACATGTTGGATTTTAAATACTGGTAATAATATTTATCCTAAAAAGCACATTTGGACTGAAGTCATCTGGCATTGAAGAACTAATATTGCAAAAATGCAAAAAATTGTACACCCCGGCAAATGAATAAATGAAACTGGCCATGCAAATGCTCAAGATTGAGTCACTGTGGGCGCTAACTCTTAGCCAGGTGGCTTTTAATAAAGCTGTGAATTCTGCAGTTAAAAATCACATGCATGGATGACAATTGGATCCTACAGCTTCTTGAAACCTCAGGTCTATCTAGGAGAACATTTTGGGCTTAAGGTGAAGCTTAAGCGACTGAGCTACCATCTGGGCTGTTTTAACACTTTATGTAATTCTCCTGCCTACTTAGACCAGCCACTGCAACTGCTTATCGCCTGTACCAATATGTTAAGGCGGACATAACACACATTGTACACACATGTTAAGCACTGGTGGAAGAGAAAGAATGGCTACTGAGGTACCACGTCATAAGAATATGCATACATACGAGTAGGCAGGCATGAATAACTTGCCTCCAAGGAGAAGACTTGGCGCCAAATGTACAAAGATATGTTTTGCGACTCGCAATTTGTGATTAATTTGCGAGTCGCAAAACCAAATGTACAACAGTGTCAATGACACTGTTTGCTGTTCCCAATGGGTTCACAAATGACCTACCTCATCAATATTCATGAGGTAGGTCACAATTTGTGGCCCCATTGGAAATAGCTGCACTCACAGGAATGGTGGCCTGCTGGGCTCAGCAGGCTACCATGTCTGTGACTGCTTTTCAATAAAGGAGTGTTTCTTTTTTTTGTAATGATGCCAGTTTTCATTAAAGAAAAATGAGATGCATTTCCGAAAGAAAAATTAAAAGTTGTCTTTTCATTTTTTCAGAGTAGGCAGTGGTCTGTTGGACATTTTCACTTTCATTCACAAGGGGGAAGGTGTCCAGTGGGAATGGGTTAGCACCAATTTGAAATTGGTGTTAACTGCGATTGTTTTGCGACCTCATTCCTGGTCACAAAACAATCATACATCCCCATGCAAGTCACAATTAGGAAGGGACGCCCTTGGAACGCCCCTTCCCAATAGAGAGTCACAAACCCTGTTTTGCGAGTCGGTAACTGCATACAGACTCGCAAAATAGGGATTTGTACAAAGGGAAATGCTTTTGTTGGTCGCAAATAGCCAGCTTCTGTGAATCGGCCCATTTGTGACCAACAAAAAGCTACACACATGTGGCTCCTAGTGCTTAGCTGGAAATTGTTGAAGTTCATGGCTCTAGCAGAAAACAAATTGACAATGTAGCACCCTCAGTAACAATTAAACACTTTTTGCACAATGTTGGAATCTTGCTTTTATAGTTTATGACCAAGCACTTTGTTTGCCTACTAAGCACTTTAAAATTGTGAGCCTTGCACGAATTCCAGGTAATTAGGTCATGCACAAACCATGTCTATTAAACGGTGCATCTGTCATCCACTTTTTTGTATGGAACAAGGGCATTATTAAGTTGCTTCATGGTGCCTTCTGCCAGTAAAAACTCTGGGGCATATTTACGATCCCCGTACTCCACTTTGCATCGCCCTGGCATAATTTTTTTACACTAAGGTGGCCTTTTCCCCATTCCTTTTCCCCCGCGCCAGATTTACAAAGTGGCGCAATGCAAGCATTGTACCACTTTGTAACCCCTTGTGCCACATTATGCTTGCGTCAAGCATAATGAATGCAAGGGAGAGTTCCGACACAGGGAGGCCTAAACATTTTTTACAAATTTATGCCCAAGGCAGCCATTAAAATGACGAACCTCTGGCCTTCCTTGTTCTTTGTTGCACTAGCATGAAAAATGTTGACGCCAGTGCAGCAAAACAAAACAGCAGCATCAAACATTTTGATGCTATTGTGCTAACAACTGCCATGGTGCGCCGTATTATAAATTTGATGCAGCCATGGCATCACTAGGTGGCGGTAGGGGAACGCAAGAAAAGTGGCGCATCGGGACTGATGCACAACTTTCTTGTAAATCTGCTCCTCTGTTTTCTACTTTCTTTGTTTTTAAGCAGATAGACTTTGTGCTTTTTATCAGCACTTGATGCAATAATCGTAATTTTAAGTCAGACGCGTTTGCCTTGCATGGACTTTTAAACTGGGATCCTCCTATAATCGCTATCATTTGGGAGATAAATAATGACCAATGGCTCATTTGCACACATCGCACTCTCACTTTAATTGTGCTGCACGCACTGAATAAGGGCATTGTTACACTGGCTCAAAGCGCACTTCATCCAGCAAATGACTGTTTTGCACTCCCTCCAATAGTTCAAATAGAAGTTTAAGGATTTATTGTGGTTTTAGCAGATGGGATTGTCAAAGCTGATTTGAATTATAAAAGTTTTAATTAACTGATCAATAAACGTATTCATTCGTTCATTCCCTTACAGAGATAATGACATCCTTAATTCAGGATTTACAAAGTACAGTGCCGGAGCCATCACCCCTCTCAAATCAACAAGTAAACCAAAAGCAGAGTCCTGATATATTGTTGAAACTTAACCAACACTCTAGAGAAGAAGATAGTTATGGAGCCTATCAACAACCAAGCAGAGCTATCACCCCAGTTAAAAGACAATGAGATAACAGCCATAACGCCACCAGCTCCTGTACTCTCAGGGGAAAGCAAAGTTTTAAGAATCTGAATAAGAAAATGAAAAGTCTCCCAACTCCAGCCCAATGATTTTTTTTGTCTCTAAAATTAATGAGGGCCCCCGAAGCTCCACGGGACAGCAGGGCAAGATGAGGGAAACTATATAATGTGACTATAGTACAAAATCAATAATTAATAAAGAAAAGGCACCAGGAAATGCTGTGACTACCATCAGTGCAGTTGCTTTCATTTACAACCCATGCAGTGCAAGGACATTAAGGGGCATATTTACAAGGAAGTGGTGCATCATAGATGATGCTCTACTTTTGTTGCGCCCCCTACCAGCACCTAATGACACCATGATTGCATTGTATTTACAATACGGCGCACCATGGTGGTTGCTAGCACAATGGCGTCAACATTTTTTATGCTATTATAGCGCTTTGCCACACTAGCATTCAAAATGTTGACGCTAGTGCAGCAAAGCACAGGGAGACCCATTGAATAGAATAGAATGGGTGCGTCATTTCAGCAGGAGTTAAAAATGACTGAAAAAATGGCACAGTGAAATGTTGTAAATTTCACTGCACCATTTTTTCGGGCCTCCCTGTGCCAGAATGCCCCCCCTGCATGCATTATGTCAGTACGAGAAACAATGGTTAAAACTGCTCGATGCCTCAAAATCTTCAAACCCCAAGGATTTTGGCTGCTTGCTCATTGATTATTGAGATCAAATAGTACACTGGTGCATTGCAATATTACTGTAGCAACGTGGTCCAGAAATATAGCCACTTTATACACGGCCAACCATTCAGCAGTACTAGAGAAGCACAAATGCCAAGAAGCAGATTACAGTTGAGTTACCTATCATGAAGCTCTAAGCGTAACCTCTGACTCAGTGTTGAAAGGAATTAAGTCAATGGTCGCCTCTGGTGCGCCGGGACTGAATGGGCTGCCAGGGAACATATTTCAAGCAGCTAGTCGCGATTGGGTGGACTTGATGTTTCCATTATTCAACAACTGCCTGTTATTTAATAACATTCCAGACAGTTGGAGTGGCTCCATCCTGATACCCTTTCACAAGAAAGGAATCTAAAGATCAGCGGGAAAACCACAGGTTCATTCCCTTGCTGGATGTTGATGGCAAAGCAATCCCAAAAGTTCTTTTTAAGGAGCTGGAGCAATGGGAGGTAGCAAAAACACTAATTCCCCGCACCTAGTCGGGTTTCTGTAGAGGATGCGGGACCGGGGATAACCTGATAACAGTGATGGTCCTCTCAGAAGCAGCAATGAAGAAAGGCTCTCTTCCCCTGTTCACAGCATTCATTGACTTCTTCACCGCTTTTGATTGCATGAACAGAGGTATGTTATGGGTCAACCAATAAAACTGGCGTTTGCCGGGCCATTGCTAAATTCCATCATCAGTCTTTGCTCACAAACATGGGTGCAGATACAGATAATGTCTAACTGGCGCACAACAAAAAACATTCAAACATCAAGGGAGTTAAGCAAGGCTGTATTTTGCCCCTGCTACTCTTCAACCTATACATCACTGATATCAACGTCCATCTAGTGAGAGAAGGAGTGTTTCCACTGAGAATGGCAGAAATGACAATCCAACTTCTTCAATACGCTGATGACCCAATCAACAACAGCTCCAAAAGCAAGATCTTAATAAAAATCTGGAAGCATCACAATAAGGGGCTTGGTACTTGTCAAAAATTAAGCTTGAGAGTAAGATCAATTAATATATGGGGTTTTGCATTAATGAATGAGGCAACCATTCTGATCATCTTAGCTCTCAGAAACATGCCTGTCCTGCATTGATATCTATGTTTTGCAAACTACTACAAAAAATGAATGGCCCTAATCTGTCAGCAGTCTGTGAGGTTATCAAAATTAAGCTAATGTCAACTTGGATATATGGAGTATTCACGTTTAGGTACAGTCTTGAAATGTGGCTGGATCAGGCCCTAAATAAATACTTCCTTTCAGTGTTTGCCCTCCCAAATTCCTCTCCTGCATCTTGTCTTCGACTGAAATTCAACTTACCAAGGCAAAGCTTGATATTAAAAGTGCTCTTCTTAGCATACGTTTTGGAAGCGAAGAATGCAGCTAGTGGCTTGCTGATACATGCAATTTGGCAAATTCTCTCTGACAAAAAGCTAAAGTGGCATAAATACTTGAGAGCTTCAATTAAAATCTTGAAGGCAAAGGATCTATGGGAAAGCACCCTGACATCCAAAACAATAGGCAGAATTTTGAGCAAACAGGCGAGATTAATCTAGAGAGACCTGGATAATGAAGCTGTTAACAATATGGCTTTTATAAGTTCTTCTCCACTTCAATACAATCCAGGAAGTATCTCAAAGTTCTTGGACTATCTGTTGAAACCTTAAATGAAAAAGCAATTACTCCTTAGTTGCATAATTCCCCTCAAGGAGTACCATTTTGGCCGTATGACTGGTACAGCCAATCAGGTTTGTAGGCTGTGGGGGCTGCATCAGCGTCTTTAATACATATTATCTTCATTTGTGATCCACTATTGGTTTATAGACCTTATTGGTTGCACCCGTTTTTTTTTCTGCTCTATATAGGATCATGCAGGGAACTACAACCTGTCTATCTCCCCACTCACCCCAACTCACAGCCTGATTCATGAAATGTTTGCAACACAAAGTAAAGTCACTGGAGGATGTTTCAGTTTATTGTATTTTAATCTCATCGTAACAATGCCAACCTATTTATATTTAGTTACTTAATTATATGTCAGTAACCTGGAGAAATCAATTAGGAGCAAGTCAAGTTAACAATCAGAGCAGATCATTACAGATGAAGGTCCAGATGTAGAAACATTAGGAACGCAGATTTTCTAATTGAGATTCTCCCCAAATCGCAATTAAGAAATAGACCTGGGTGGTGTTTGCAGAATTCTGCTATGTGGAACTCCGAGAAGTGCCGAAAAAAAATGTGCCGCGCTATGCAGAGTTCCACAAGCGGCAGAGTTTGGGTAAGTCATGCTGTTTGTACTGATTTTCAGAGCAAGAGTTTCTCCAGTGCTGTAAAATCAGCACGAATGGCATCACGCGGATCGCAAGAGGGTGCCAACTTCTTTCTGCCACTCGAGTAGATTTTCTTCTTGAGCAGCAGCTTCCTCAATGAGAAAAGCAGCTTTCTTATCGCTCGTGGTCGCCAACTTAGCGATCTCTCTCGCTCGCCAACTTAACATTGGTGAGAAAAAACTCTGCTCCACTTCATTTTGCTGAGTTTTTCGGAACTTCGCACTCTGCACGGAGTGGGAAAATCTTTGCGAACTCCGCCGGTGGAGTGGAATTCTTCACCCACCCCATTAGAAAGTTGGTATTCCTAATATATGAAACTCATTGAGTTCCATTTAGGGATTCATTGTGGGTCACAAATCGGCCTACCTCATGAATATCACTAGTGCAGTATATTGGACCAAAGCCAAGTGATGTGTGCCTACATTTTGAACAACATGTGTGAATCAAGTGTTTTTTGTTTTGTTCCACTCTTCTGACTGGTCATTTTACATGGGTGGACTGATACAGGAAATGCTCTGATTGCTGTTAATTGTTCTTGTGACATTCATAGGCATCTACTAACTATATCGCAAGCATTAACTTCAAACATTAATTAGTAGAAATTCATACATATCACACTCATCTTCTGTTTGTTGGGTGTATATGAAATAGAATAGTCTGTATTTTTAGTGCTTTTTAGAATTTCAGGTTAGTCAATTGATCTTTTGGGTACAGGGATTATATTCAAACTTTTCTGACTGTCTTGAAAAGGAACGTCCATCAGTTAATGAATTTCTGAAGGATGAGACAGAATGTGAAGGTCTTGTTTGTCAATATGTATGGAGTGAATTTAAGTTGAAAATATGCATCTGCCTTACACTCTATCCCTGCCTTCTTACAAACAAACACCCTGCATCATAGGGCTCATAGTACCCAATGTGTTTCACCCTCTACATGAGACATATGGGTATGCATCCTTGCATGTAGACAATGAGAGGGAAACTGTAGATATGTGTAACAGACTCCTACTGGCACACACAAGTAATGTGAAGTCAGTTCTCAGCTTAACTGCCGTAACAGCATACATGCCAATGGATCAGATTCAGTACCACCCTTCACCCTGAATACTGCTTTCCTGGCAAAAATGTTTAATTGATCATTGTATTTAGTAGGATCACACAACAACAGCAACTAATGGTACTATTAATATACATGTAAAAGTAGGCATACAATCATATTAGGAAGCCCTACTTGAACCGCATATAAGCAGAAGTGGAATTGTGCTGTCATAACTCCCTCACTATTTTCTTGTTCTAACTTGTAATGACTTGGCATCACAATATCACCTTATTGTCAATGTTATTAACAGTGACAGACATTGCTTTTGGAGGGCCCCATAGTCTAGAGGAGACAGTCCAGGCAACAGGAAATGGTTATTTCAAATCTTTATTACTCCTTTTTATTCACAAAGGTCTCTCAAGATTGAATCACCAATCTTTGATATCACACAAGTAATCATATGAAAAGTGTTTAATAATGTACAAAATGTGGGGGCCTGGCCAAGATGGGGACTGCTTCGGATGCTTAGTAAAGAGCTCTGGTTCTGGCCCGACGAATCTCCTCAGCTCATCCTGTCCATCCAGCTATAGGAATCCTGTGTACTCCTGTCCGAGCTCCCTCTGCAGGGCAGGGAACTGTGTGGGGGCGGTGGCTTGCCCGAGGTGCTGCCGAAATGAAAGAGCGGAGGAGATGTGGCACTGGCCGACAAAGTAAGCCTGCTGCATAGTTTGCTTCACAATGGCCTCACATTTGTGTGGGCGCAACACACCTGGCTAATTGGGGGAACAGTGGTGCTTGCCTCTCCCCACCTCCGCTGCTGAGAGGGAGAGAAATGTCATCTCTGGCACAAGCTCCAGAACCACATGGACCTGTGCACAATGCCCAATGCCAGACTGTGGGGAAGAGCAGAGAAGTGTTATGTCTTCCTTCTGATCACACGGCAGCAACAGCGAGTACCTGCCTGAACTGTAACCCACCCCAACCCACCGCGCACTACCTACCCCGCTATCACCATCGAGCAGCGCTGCAGTGCTCTTGAACTGCAGGGCCAGCGTCGTACGCCCAGTCCTCATCTACCATGAGTTAAATTTGTTCTGGCAACAATGCTGCCGGATGGAACTGTGCTCCTGGACTAAGACATGAGTGCTGCGAGAGAGCGGAGGCTGAGACACACCTATCGCCTGCGCTTGCTTCGTGTGGGGCCATATAGATGACCGCCACAGCTATGAAAAAGGTGAGAGCTAGCGGCCATTGTACTGTCAGGACCACAAGCTTGTTGTGAGGCCTTGGGCATGTGACAGTACCTGAAATATCCATGAAGCACCGCTTCCACGGTCCGAGCCAACATAAGTTTTAGAGGTTTGTAACACTTCACTGGGGCACCCGGTGCTACACATCCCATAACCACACATTCCTTCAGATGTAAGATTACCAACTTGCAAGCCAGTCCCAATACTGCCAGGACCGCTCGCCCTCTGGCCCCACTTGCGCTGGTTTTGTTGGATGGGGCCCTGAAAGTTCAGCTCTACACTGGGACCGTCCCCTCCAGCAAACCTGATTATTGTGCATAAGCTCTTGGGCAGTGGGGAAGCGCTCACCCTTGGACGCTTGCACTCACCGAGTGGACCCGGAGGTGGGGGGGCCGGATACATGTCAGCCAGCAGCCACACATATGGCACGCAAAGGATAGGAAGGGCCTTGACCTGAGGCACCTTAAAGACTTGGTGTGCACTAGCATAGATGGGTTGTCGTATTCAGTGCTCCTTCCTTTGGATTGCCACACTGCAAGATCAAATTACCACCTCCGAGACACACAGTGTGGGGGACACCCGGACAGGGAACTGCCACTGGAAATCTGCTGTACTTGCTTTTGAGCTCACTGAAGGCAGTGCCTGCTGACCCCCGCCTCCCCCAGCTCTTGTCAACCCAGCAGCACGCAACACTCTGGAGCGACAATAGTGAAACCAAAAGTTTCTAAATCTGCATTGCTTGTGCACTTAGAGCCAATGTCTTCTTCATCTACCACGGACCGCACCTCGAATGCTCTCCAACAATTATTAACCACTTTGCATGCACACTCTGCTCAGTGTGAACAAGTCCTGCAGGCTATTATTGACACTAAGACATCACTTGAAACAAAAATCAACATAGTCTCTCAAGAAGTAAATCTCCTCCATGCTGACCAGGTGGAGGAAACAGAGTTCTCCCTGGTCACCTTAAGACCCACCGTCCATGAATTGCAGGCACAGATGAAACTCTTGAGTGCGGAAATGGCAACACTGCACCAGAGAGAGGAAGATGCAGAGGGGAGATCCAGATGAAACGTCCATTTTCTGGGCTTCCCTGAATGGGTGTAAGAACCAAGAATGGAACTGTTCATCGTTAACTGGCTGATGGACACTGTACTAGTGGATATGGTGTTGAAATTCTGCTCGATTGAACAGGCACATAGGACACCAGGCAGTCCACCCCTGCCAGGAATTCCACCATAACCAATAATAGCCTGTCTCCTAAATTACTGGGACAAGGACCCAATACTTCTACGCTTTTGAGCCCAAGGGCCTTGAAAATTTTAGACTGTCTCCATCACTGCATATCCTGACTTCCCAGCGGAAGTGCAGGACCAGCAGAATTCCTACACCAAGGCCACATAGTGCCTCCATGACTTGAACATTAAGTATGCACTCTTGCTCCTGGCGAAATTCAGGGTCACAGATGGCGAGAACGCCCATATATTTCCCACACGAGAGGATGTCTGGACATGGCTACATGCTAAAGGAATGGCTCAGTCTCTGCCAGAGGAGACTGGGACTGGCGAATGGCTAACACCTCAACCCGAAGCGGTGGTGCACCTTATCAAATGGAGAACTTACTAAGACCCAAGTGGCTGCTGGGTGAGCCGAGGCCATACAGAGGCCACCCAGTACACTACGAACTCCTTCACAGTGCTCAGGGAAGAACACCTCTCAGATGTTCCAACTACTCATCTATGGACACCACCAAGGGACCAGTGGTCATCCCACTCACAGCTAACAAATTATGAGGAGGGACTCATAGCTTGTTTTGCTCTAGTTCTTCTGTTCATACCTTGGGCCCTGACTATGAGGGACAATCTGTGGTCCAAATGTTTGATCAAGACAGACTCCTACCTCACTGCTGCACCAATTGTGTGGTACTGGCTCAAGTCACTGAAGATCCAGCAACACCATCCTGCTGTGGCATGCTGAGGTGCACGGTGGTGTGACTGGGTGCTCTAGGAAGCCAGTCATCGGGGTTACCCATCGGACAGACTGTTACTACACCCTTTAAACGGTTCTGGATGTGGTGTTACTTCTTAGGAGCTGACCCCACGAGGTAAGACACTTTCTGAGATACTGCACCCCACGGACAGACTTCTATCTGGACAAGTTGAACCCCTTGTACGGTAATTGGAATATGTGTTGCTGTTTAGGGGTATTTGGCAGGTGGCCTGAGTGCCACCTGCCTGGGGGGATGTACATTGTTATATGTTTTGGTGGATTTGTGATGTGTTGGTGAGGGGGAGGGGGGGATCATCCACTGAGGGGGGCGACCACAGTATTTGCAGGACCATTCAGTAGGGTGGCGATTGGACACATCATGTTTGTGCAACTCATGGCTGGACTGTTCTGCTTCCATAGTTCGGCATGGGCACACACACTGATACTGTGACCCCACACTATAATGTGCTGACATGGAATGAGGCTCCTGCTAAATGCTATAGAATCCATGTGTTTCTCAGTTTTATGGCACCTCTTCATCAGCATTTGTGTGAGGGTGTTGATATGGGTAACGCCAGGAGTCCCTTATGCAATAGAGCGCTATAATACAGAAAAGGGAGTAGATATGTGATGCTAGAGGGTCATTTAGAAGGATTGCCCGTGACAATTGTGGGAATATATGCTCCCAACTACAATCTCAGCGAATTCTTTGATACACTTACACAGCTACTATTTCATGATCCAGCAGCCACATGCTTGTGGAGGGGGAGAGAATTAAACTGTGTAATAGATTTTGACCTGGATCGGTCCAGCCTGCCGCTGTCATGACCATTGAGTGTAAGGGTGTCACAGGGATTTGGTACACGGCTTGCAAACAGAGAGCTCCACAACATGTGGCACCTCAGCCACTCTCTGAACTGTGAATATTCATTTTACTCTCCAGTCCATGACCTCAACACTAGGATTGCCTTGATCCTACCTGAGGTGGATGGTGATGCAGGTGGAATACCTAAGCCGCACTCAGGGGCATATTTATACTCTGTTTGCGCCGGAATTGCGTCGTTTTTTTTTTACGCAATTCCGACGCAAAACTAACTCAATATTTATACTTTGGCGTTAGACGCGTCTAGCGCCAAAGTCCATGGAGTTTGCGTCATTTTTTAGCGTGGACACCTACTTTGCGTTAATGAGATGCAAGGTAGGCGTTCCCGTCTAAAAAATTGACTCCGAGGCATGTGCGCCGTATTTACACTCCCGGGCAAAATTCACGCCCGGGAGTGGGCGGGTCAAAAAAAATGACATACGGCCGCTTTTGCGCCGTTTTTTAGCGCCTGGACAAGGCAGGCGTTAAGGGACCTGTGGGCTCGGAAGGAGCCCAGAGGTGCCCTCCAAGGCCCCCAGGGACACCCCCTGTCACCCTTGCCCACCCCAGGAGGACACCCAAGGCTGGAGGGACCCATCCCAGGGACATTAAGGTAAGTTCCGGTAAGTACTTTTTAAAAAAAAAAATTGTGGCATAGGGGGGGGCCTGATTTGTGCCCCCCTACATGCCACTATGCCCAATGACCATGCCCAGGGGACAGAAGTCCCCTGGGCATGGCCATTGGGCAAGGGGGCATGACTCCTGTCTTTGCTAAGACAGGAGTCATTTCTATGGGGGTTGGGAGTCGGAAAAAATGGCGCAAATCGGGTTGAGGCGAAAAATTTGCCTCAGCCTGACTTGCCCCATTTTTTTGACGCCCAAGCTCCATATCCCCCTACGCCGGCGCTGCCTGGTGTACGTCGTTTTTTTTCACGCACACCAGGCAGCGCCGGCGGCTAACGCCGGCTAACGTCATTGATTAAATACGGCGCCCGCATGGCGCTTCAGAATGGCGTTAGCCGGCGCTAATTTTTTTGACGCAAAACTGCGTTAGCGCAGTTTTGCGTCAAAAAGTATAAATATGGCCCTCAGTCTGAATATTGTCCACTACAAGTAAAACTATAATGGGGCAGACCAGGCCAGTGCATCCCCACATGGAATTTACAGACTGAGGTGCTTTCCGATCCTCCATTTCGAGAGGAACTCTCGATGTGTATTGTACAATATTTTGAGCATATTAAAGACACCACTTCCCTCCACACTACGGAATGGGACGCCCATGAGTTGGTGATGAGGGGACACTGCTTGTCTGCTACCTGGGGGTTGTGGTGCTTATTGCATATAATGAACTGATGTTGGTGGGGGTGGAATTACATCCTCTTGAGAAAGAGGTTACTGCCTAAACCGTCAAACCCGATCACCTTTGAGAACTCCAGAGAAAATATAGGGAAACAGAGGCACCTGAGCAGGCATGAGTATAAGCACTACATGACCGATCGGGTAGACTGCTAGCATGGCTCGACCGTGACGAACACCAAAGCACCAAAGCATCTTATCAGAGCCATTACATTAAGTGTTAGCATCTTAGCTAACACACAAACTACTATTAATGATGCCTTCTGATATTATTGTAGTGTGTTTTACACTGTGAAGTCAGTTCCCACCCCATGGCAAATAGAGAACTTCCTGAAAGATTTCCCTCATACATGATTATCTGCACTCTAACAGTCCGAACTTGATGAGCCCCTTAGGCTCCAGGAGATTTGGGCTGGAATAGCCCAAATAGCGTGGAATAAAATGCCAGCCACGGACTGCCTGTGAGTATTATATCAGCTTTTCCGTGCATCTATCCCAACCCTAGCTGGATGTATTTAATGAAACTCAAAACAGGAGTCAAATCTCAGACTCCCAGTGTGAAGGCACTGATAGTGGTTTTGCCCAAGCCGGGACATGACCCATTGGTTGTATGCTCATATAGACCGTGTAAGGAAATGCCTCCTTGGCATGGTTGCCCCCTGACTTTTTGCCTTTGCTGATGCTATGTTTACAATTGAAAGTGTGCTGAGGCCTGCTAACCAGGCCCCAGCACCAGTGTTCTTTCCCTAACCTGTACTTTTGTATCCACAATTGGCAGACCCTGGCATCCAGATAAGTCCCTTGTAACTGGTACTTCTAGTACCAAGGGCCCTGATGCCAAGGAAGGTCTCTAAGGGCTGCAGCATGTCTTATGCCACCCTGGAGACCTCTCACTCAGCACAGACACACTGCTTGCCAGCTTGTGTGTGCTAGTGAGGACAAAACGAGTAAGTCGACATGGCACTCCCCTCAGGGTGCCATGCCAGCCTCTCACTGCCTATGCAGTATAGGTAAGCCACCCCTCTAGCAGGCCTTACAGCCCTAAGGCAGGGTGCACTATACCATAGGTGAGGGTACCAGTGCATGAGCATGGTACCCCTACAGTGTCTAAACAAAACCTTAGACATTGTAAGTGCAGGGTAGCCATAAGAGTATATGGTCTGGGAGTCTGTCAAACACGAACTCCACAGCACCATAATGGCTACACTGAAAACTGGGAAGTTTGGTATCAAACTTCTCAGCACAATAAATGCACACTGATGCCAGTGTACATTTTATTGTAAAATACACCCCAGAGGGCACCTTAGAGGTGCCCCCTGAAACTTAACCGACTATCTGTGTAGGCTGACTAGTTTTAGCAGCCTGCCACAAACCGAGACATGTTGCTGGCCCCATGGGGAGAGTGCCTTTGTCACTCTGAGGCCAGTAACAAAGCCTGCACTGGGTGGAGATGCTAACACCTCCCCCAGGCAGGAATTGTCACACCTGGCGGTGAGCCTCAAAGGCTCACCTCCTTTGTGCCAACCCAGCAGGACACTCCAGCTAGTGGAGTTGCCCGCCCCCTCCGGCCAGGCCCCACTTTTGGCGGCAAGGCCGGAGAAAATAATGAGAAAAACAAGGAGGAGTCACTGGCCAGTCAGGACAGCCCCTAAGGTGTCCTGAGCTGAGGTGACTCTAACTTTTAGAAATCCTCCATCTTGCAGATGGAGGATTCCCCCAATAGGGTTAGGATTGTGACCCCCTCCCCTTGGGAGGAGGCACAAAGAGGGTGTACCCACCCTCAGGGCTAGTAGCCATTGGCTACTAACCCCCCAGACCTAAAAACGCCCTTAAATTTAGTATTTAAGGGCTACCCTGAACCCTAGAAAATTAGATTCCTGCAACTACAAGAAGAAGGACTGCCTAGCTGAAAAACCCCTGCAGAGGAAGACCAGAAGACGACAACTGCCTTGGCTCCAGAAACTCACCGGCCTGTCTCCTGCCTTCCAAAGATCCTGCTCCAGCGACGCCTTCCAAAGGGACCAGCGACCTCGACATCCCCTGAGGACTGCCCCTGCTTCGAAAAGACAAGAAACTCCCGAGGACAGCGGACCTGCTCCAAGAAAAGCTGCAACTTTGTTTCCAGCAGCTTTAAAGAACCCTGCAAGCTCCCCGCAAGAAGCGTGAGACTTGCAACACTGCACCCGGCGACCCCGACTCGGCTGGTGGAGATCCGACACCTCAGGAGGGACCCCAGGACTACTCTGATACTGTGAGTACCAAAACCTGTCCCCCCTGAGCCCCCACAGCGCCGCCTGCAGAGGGAATCCCGAGGCTTCCCCTGACCGCGACTCTTTGAACCTAAAGTCCCGACGCCTGGGAGAGACCCTGCACCCGCAGCCCCCAGGACCTGAAGGACCGGACTTTCACTGGAGAAGTGACCCCCAGGAGTCCCTCTCCCTTGCCCAAGTGGAGGTTTCCCCGAGGAATCCCCCCCTTGCCTGCCTGCAGCGCTGAAGAGATCCCGAGATCTCTCATAGACTAACATTGAAAACCCGACGCTTGTTTCTACACTGCACCCGGCCGCCCCCGCGCTGCTGAGGGTGAAATTTCTGTGTGGGCTTGTGTCCCCCCCGGTGCCCTACAAAACCCCCCTGGTCTGCCCTCCGAAGACGCGGGTACTTACCTGCAAGCAGACCGGAACCGGGGCACCCCCTTCTCTCCATACTAGCCTATGTGTTTTGGGCACCACTTTGAACTCTGCACCTGACCGGCCCTGAGCTGCTGGTGTGGTGACTTTGGGGTTGCTCTGAACCCCCAACGGTGGGCTACCTTGGACCAAGAACTAAGCCCTGTAAGTGCCTTACTTACCTGGTTAACCTAACAAATACTTACCTCCCCTAGGAACTGTGAAAATTGCACTAAGTGTCCACTTTTAAAACAGCTATTTGTGAATAACTTGAAAAGTATACATGCAATTTTGATGATTTGAAGTTCCTAAAGTACTTACCTGCAATACCTTTCGAATGAGATATTACATGTAGAATTTGAACCTGTGGTTCTTAAAATAAACTAAGAAAAGATATTTTTCTATATAAAAACCTATTGGCTGGATTTGTCTCTGAGTGTGTGTACCTCATTTATTGTCTATGTGTATGTACAACAAATGCTTAACACTACTCCTTGGATAAGCCTACTGCTCGACCACACTACCACAAAATAGAGCATTAGTATTATCTATTTTTACCACTATTTTACCTCTCAGGGGAACCCTTGGACTCTGTGCATGCTATTCCTTACTTTGAAATAGCACATACAGAGCCAACTTCCTACATTGGTGGATCAGCGGTGGGGTACAAGACTTTGCATTTGCTGGACTACTCAGCCAATACCTGATCACACGACAAATTCCAAAATTGTCATTAGAAATTGATTTTTGCAATTTGAAAAGTTTTCTAAATTCTTAAAAGACCTGCTAGGGCCTTGTGTTAGATCCTGTTTAGCATTTCTTTTAGAGTTTAAAAGTTTGTAAAAGTTTGAATTAGATTCTAGAACCAGTTGTAGATTCTTAAAAAGTATTCCAACTTTTAGAAGCAAAATGTCTAGCACAGATGTGACTGTGGTGGAACTCGACACCACACCTTACCTCCATCTTAAGATGAGGGAGCTAAGGTCACTCTGTAAAATAAAGAAAATAACAATGGGCCCCAAACCTACCAAAATACAGCTCCAGGAGCTTTTGGCAGAGTTTGAAAAGGCCAACCCCTCTGAGGGTGGCAACTCAGAGGAAGAGGATAGTGACTTGGAGGACAATTCCCCCCTACCAGCCCTATCTAGGGAGAACAGGGTCCCTCAAACCCTGACTCCTAAAATAATAGTCAGAGATGCTGGTTCCCTCACAGGAGAGACCAACACCTCTGAAATCACTGAGGATAGCCCCAGTGAAGAGGACATCCAGTTAGCCAGGATGGCCAAAAGATTGGCTTTGGAAAGACAGATCCTAGCCATAGAGAGGGAAAGACAAGAGATGGGCCTAGGACCCATCAATGGTGGCAGCAACATAAATAGGGTCAGAGATTCTCCTGACATGTTGAAAATCCCTAAAGGGATTGTAACTAAATATGAAGATGGTGATGACATCACCAAATGGTTCACAGCTTTTGAGAGGGCTTGTGTAACCAGAAAAGTGAACAGATCTCACTGGGGTGCTCTCCTTTGGGAAATGTTCACAGGAAAGTGTAGGGATAGACTCCTCACACTCTCTGGACAAGATGCAGAATCTTATGACCTCATGAAGGGTACCCTGATTGAGGGCTTTGGATTCTCCACTGAGGAGTATAGGATTAGATTCAGGGGGGCTCAAAAATCCTCGAGCCAGACCTGGGTTGACTTTGTAGACTACTCAGTGAAAACACTAGATGGTTGGATTCAAGGCAGTGGTGTAAGTAATTATGATGGGCTGTACAATTTATTTGTGAAAGAACACCTGTTAAGTAATTGTTTCAATGATAAACTGCATCAGCATCTGGTAGACCTAGGACCAATTTCTCCCCAAGAATTGGGAAAGAAGGCGGACCATTGGGTCAAGACAAGGGTGTCCAAGACTTCAACAGGGGGTGACCAAAAGAAAGGGGTCACAAAGACTCCCCAGGGGAAGGGTGATGAGACAACCAAAACTAAAAATAGTAAAGAGTCTTCTACAGGCCCCCAAAAACCTGCACAGGAGGGTGGGCCCAGAGCCTCTTCACAAAACAATGGGTACAAGGGTAAAAACTTTGATCCCAAAAAGGCCTGGTGTCATAGCTGTAAACAGCATGGACACCAAACTGGAGACAAGGCCTGTCCCAAGAAAGGTTCCACTCCAAACTCCCATCCAGGTAACACTGGTATGGCTAGTCTCCAAGTGGGATCAACAGTGTGCCCAGAGCAAATCAGGGTCCACACTGAAGCTACTCTAGTTTCTGAGGGTGGGGTGGATTTAGCCACACTAGCTGTCTGGCCGCCTAACATGCAAAAATACAGACAGCAACTCTTAATTAATGGGACTAGAATAGAGGGCCTGAGGGATACAGGTGCCAGTGTCACCATGGTGACAGAGAAACTGGTTTCCCCTGGCCAATACCTGACTGGAAAAACTTACACAGTCACCAACGCTGACAATCAGAGAAAAGTACATCCCATGGCAATGGTTACTTTAGAATGGGGAGGGGTCAATGGCCTGAAACAGGTGGTGGTCTCCTCAAATATCCCAGTGGACTGTCTGCTTGGAAATGACCTGGAGTCCTCAGCATGGGCTGAGGTAGAACTAAAAACCCATGCAGCAATGCTGGGTATCCCTGAACTGGTGTGTGTGAAAACCAGAGCACAGTGCAAGGCACAGGGTGAACAAGTAGAGCTGGAGTCTGGAAGAATGGCCCAGCCTCCCAAGAGGAAAGGAAAGTCAGTTGGGAAACCAACTACAACACAGCAAAAGAAAGGGAACCCCTCTTCTCAGGAAGAAGTTCTGCCCTCTGAGGGAACTGAGCCTTTGGAGCTTGAACCTTATCAGGTTGAGCTCTTAGGCCCAGGGGGACCCTCAAGGGAGGAGCTGTGTAAGGGACAAGAAACCTGTCCCTCTCTTGAAGGCCTTAGGCAGCAAGCTGCTGAAGAGTCCAAAGGCAAGAAAAATGGAACACATAGGGTCTATTGGGAAGATGGACTCCTGTACACTGAGGCCAGAGACCCCAAACCTGGTGCCACTAGGAGAGTGGTAGTGCCTCAGCTGTTCAGGAAGTTCATCCTAACATTGGCCCATGACATTCCCCTTGCTGGACATTTGGGACAAACCAAGACGTGGGAGAGGTTAGTCAACCACTTCTACTGGCCCAATATGTCCAACATGGTTAAGGAGTTTTGCCTCTCCTGCCCCACCTGTCAAGCCAGTGGTAAGACAGGTGGGCATCCAAAGGCCCCCCTCATTCCACTTCCAGTGGTGGGGGTTCCCTTTGAAAGAGTGGGTGTGGACATAGTTGGTCCACTGGAACCTCCCACAGCCTCAGGAAATATGTATATCCTGGTAGTAGTGGATCATGCTACCAGGTATCCTGAAGCTATTCCCCTTAGGTCGACTACTGCCCCTGCAGTAGCCAAGGCCCTCATTGGTATCTTTACCAGAGTGGGTTTCCCTAAGGAGGTGGTGTCTGACAGAGGTACCAACTTCATGTCAGCATACCTAAAGCACATGTGGAATGAGTGTGGAGTGACTTATAAATTCACTACACCATACCATCCACAAACTAATGGCTTAGTTGAGAGATTCAACAAGACATTAAAGGGCATGATCATGGGGCTCCCAGAAAAACTCAAAAGGAGATGGGATGTCCTCCTGCCATGTCTGCTTTTCGCTTACAGGGAGGTACCACAGAAGGGAGTAGGGTTCTCACCCTTTGAACTTCTGTTTGGTCATCCTGTAAGGGGACCACTTGCCCTTGTTAAAGAAGGCTGGGAGAGACCTCTCCATGAGCCTAAACAGGACATAGTGGACTATGTACTTGGCCTTCGCTCTAGAATGGCAGAGTACATGGAAAAGGCAACCAAAAACCTTGAGGCCAGCCAACAACTCCAGAAGTTTTGGTATGACCAAAAGGCTGCACTGGTTGAGTTCCAACCAGGACAGAAAGTCTGGGTTCTGGAGCCTGTGGCTCCCAGGGCACTCCAGGACAAATGGAGTGGCCCTTACCCAGTACTAGAAAGGAAGAGTCAGGTCACCTACCTGGTGGACCTGGGCACAAGCAGGAGCCCCAAGAGGGTGATCCATGTGAACCGCCTTAAGCTCTTCCATGACAGGGCTGATGTGAATCTGTTGATGGTAACAGATGAGGATCAGGAGGCAGAGAGTGAACCTCTCCCTGATCTTCTGTCATCAGACCCAAAAGATGGCACAGTAGATGGAGTGATCTACTCAGACACCCTCTCTGGCCAACAGCAGGCTGATTGTAGGAGAGTCCTACAACAGTTTCCTGAGCTTTTCTCCCTAACCCCTGGTCAGACACACCTGTGTACCCATGATGTGGACACAGGAGACAGCATGCCTGTCAAGAACAAAATCTTCAGACAGTCTGACCATGTTAAGGAAAGCATCAAGGTGGAAGTCCACAAGATGCTGGAATTGGGAGTGATTGAGCGCTCTGACAGCCCCTGGGCTAGCCCAGTGGTCTTAGTCCCCAAACCTCACACCAAAGATGGAAAGAAAGAGATGAGGTTTTGTGTGGACTACAGAGGGCTCAATTCTGTCACCAAGACAGATGCCCATCCAATTCCAAGAGCTGATGAGCTCATTGATAAATTAGGTGCTGCCAAATTTCTAAGTACCTTTGACTTGACAGCAGGGTACTGGCAAATAAAAATGGCACCTGGAGCAAAAGAAAAGACAGCATTCTCCACACCTGATGGGCATTATCAGTTTACTGTTATGCCCTTTGGTTTAAAGAATGCCCCTGCCACCTTCCAAAGGTTGGTGAATCAAGTCCTTGCTGGCTTGGAGTCCTTTAGCACAGCTTATCTTGATGATATTGCTGTCTTTAGCTCCACCTGGCAGGATCACCTGGTCCACCTGAGGAAGGTTTTGAAGGCTCTGCAATCTGCAGGCCTCTCTATCAAGGCATCCAAATGCCAGATAGGGCAGGGAACTGTGGTTTACTTGGGACACCTTGTAGGTGGAGGCCAAGTTCAGCCACTCCAACCCAAGATCCAGACTATTCTGGACTGGGTAGCTCCAAAAACCCAGACTCAAGTCAGGGCATTCCTTGGCTTGACTGGGTATTACAGGAGGTTTGTGAAGGGATATGGATCCATTGTGACAGCCCTCACTGAACTCACCTCCAAGAAAATGCCCAAGAAAGTGAACTGGACTGTAGAATGCCAACAGGCCTTTGACACCCTGAAACAGGCAATGTGCTCAGCACCAGTTCTAAAAGCTCCAGATTATTCTAAGCAGTTCATTGTGCAGACTGATGCCTCTGAACATGGGATAGGGGCAGTTTTGTCCCAAACAAATGATGATGGCCTTGACCAGCCTGTTGCTTTCATTAGCAGGAGGTTACTCCCCAGGGAGCAGCGTTGGAGTGCCATTGAGAGGGAGGCCTTTGCTGTGGTTTGGTCCCTGAAGAAGCTGAGACCATACCTCTTTGGGACTCACTTCCTAGTTCAAACTGACCACAGACCTCTCAAATGGCTGATGCAAATGAAAGGTGAAAATCCTAAACTGTTGAGGTGGTCCATCTCCCTACAGGGAATGGACTTTATAGTGGAACACAGACCTGGGACTGCCCATGCCAATGCAGATGGCCTTTCCAGGTTCTTCCACTTAGAAAATGAAGACTCTCTTGGGAAAGGTTAGTCTCATCCTCTTTCGTTTGGGGGGGGGTTGTGTAAGGAAATGCCTCCTTGGCATGGTTGCCCCCTGACTTTTTGCCTTTGCTGATGCTATGTTTACAATTGAAAGTGTGCTGAGGCCTGCTAACCAGGCCCCAGCACCAGTGTTCTTTCCCTAACCTGTACTTTTGTATCCACAATTGGCAGACCCTGGCATCCAGATAAGTCCCTTGTAACTGGTACTTCTAGTACCAAGGGCCCTGATGCCAAGGAAGGTCTCTAAGGGCTGCAGCATGTCTTATGCCACCCTGGAGACCTCTCACTCAGCACAGACACACTGCTTGCCAGCTTGTGTGTGCTAGTGAGGACAAAACGAGTAAGTCGACATGGCACTCCCCTCAGGGTGCCATGCCAGCCTCTCACTGCCTATGCAGTATAGGTAAGCCACCCCTCTAGCAGGCCTTACAGCCCTAAGGCAGGGTGCACTATACCATAGGTGAGGGTACCAGTGCATGAGCATGGTACCCCTACAGTGTCTAAACAAAACCTTAGACATTGTAAGTGCAGGGTAGCCATAAGAGTATATGGTCTGGGAGTCTGTCAAACACGAACTCCACAGCACCATAATGGCTACACTGAAAACTGGGAAGTTTGGTATCAAACTTCTCAGCACAATAAATGCACACTGATGCCAGTGTACATTTTATTGTAAAATACACCCCAGAGGGCACCTTAGAGGTGCCCCCTGAAACTTAACCGACTATCTGTGTAGGCTGACTAGTTTTAGCAGCCTGCCACAAACCGAGACATGTTGCTGGCCCCATGGGGAGAGTGCCTTTGTCACTCTGAGGCCAGTAACAAAGCCTGCACTGGGTGGAGATGCTAACACCTCCCCCAGGCAGGAATTGTCACACCTGGCGGTGAGCCTCAAAGGCTCACCTCCTTTGTGCCAACCCAGCAGGACACTCCAGCTAGTGGAGTTGCCCGCCCCCTCCGGCCAGGCCCCACTTTTGGCGGCAAGGCCGGAGAAAATAATGAGAAAAACAAGGAGGAGTCACTGGCCAGTCAGGACAGCCCCTAAGGTGTCCTGAGCTGAGGTGACTCTAACTTTTAGAAATCCTCCATCTTGCAGATGGAGGATTCCCCCAATAGGGTTAGGATTGTGACCCCCTCCCCTTGGGAGGAGGCACAAAGAGGGTGTACCCACCCTCAGGGCTAGTAGCCATTGGCTACTAACCCCCCAGACCTAAAAACGCCCTTAAATTTAGTATTTAAGGGCTACCCTGAACCCTAGAAAATTAGATTCCTGCAACTACAAGAAGAAGGACTGCCTAGCTGAAAAACCCCTGCAGAGGAAGACCAGAAGACGACAACTGCCTTGGCTCCAGAAACTCACCGGCCTGTCTCCTGCCTTCCAAAGATCCTGCTCCAGCGACGCCTTCCAAAGGGACCAGCGACCTCGACATCCCCTGAGGACTGCCCCTGCTTCGAAAAGACAAGAAACTCCCGAGGACAGCGGACCTGCTCCAAGAAAAGCTGCAACTTTGTTTCCAGCAGCTTTAAAGAACCCTGCAAGCTCCCCGCAAGAAGCGTGAGACTTGCAACACTGCACCCGGCGACCCCGACTCGGCTGGTGGAGATCCGACACCTCAGGAGGGACCCCAGGACTACTCTGATACTGTGAGTACCAAAACCTGTCCCCCCTGAGCCCCCACAGCGCCGCCTGCAGAGGGAATCCCGAGGCTTCCCCTGACCGCGACTCTTTGAACCTAAAGTCCCGACGCCTGGGAGAGACCCTGCACCCGCAGCCCCCAGGACCTGAAGGACCGGACTTTCACTGGAGAAGTGACCCCCAGGAGTCCCTCTCCCTTGCCCAAGTGGAGGTTTCCCCGAGGAATCCCCCCCTTGCCTGCCTGCAGCGCTGAAGAGATCCCGAGATCTCTCATAGACTAACATTGAAAACCCGACGCTTGTTTCTACACTGCACCCGGCCGCCCCCGCGCTGCTGAGGGTGAAATTTCTGTGTGGGCTTGTGTCCCCCCCGGTGCCCTACAAAACCCCCCTGGTCTGCCCTCCGAAGACGCGGGTACTTACCTGCAAGCAGACCGGAACCGGGGCACCCCCTTCTCTCCATACTAGCCTATGTGTTTTGGGCACCACTTTGAACTCTGCACCTGACCGGCCCTGAGCTGCTGGTGTGGTGACTTTGGGGTTGCTCTGAACCCCCAACGGTGGGCTACCTTGGACCAAGAACTAAGCCCTGTAAGTGCCTTACTTACCTGGTTAACCTAACAAATACTTACCTCCCCTAGGAACTGTGAAAATTGCAGTGTCCACTTTTAAAACAGCTATTTGTGAATAACTTGAAAAGTATACATGCAATTTTGATGATTTGAAGTTCCTAAAGTACTTACCTGCAATACCTTTCGAATGAGATATTACATGTAGAATTTGAACCTGTGGTTCTTAAAATAAACTAAGAAAAGATATTTTTCTATATAAAAACCTATTGGCTGGATTTGTCTCTGAGTGTGTGTACCTCATTTATTGTCTATGTGTATGTACAACAAATGCTTAACACTACTCCTTGGATAAGCCTACTGCTCGACCACACTACCACAAAATAGAGCATTAGTATTATCTATTTTTACCACTATTTTACCTCTAAGGGGAACCCTTGGACTCTGTGCATGCTATTCCTTACTTTGAAATAGCACATACAGAGCCAACTTCCTACAGACCGCTATCCCTCCTCCACCTTTATTGCAAGGTACTGGGCAATGTGCTTGCAAATAGGCTTCTTTCCTTGATAAGCATGTTGATCCACAAGGATCAATCTGGATTCATTCTAGGATGCAGCACCTTTCTTAATATTAGATGCCTTCTTTGGATTCTCTGCGATACACCGGGAACCAAGTATAACAGAGTGGCAGTCTCTTTGGAAATCAAGAAAGATTTCAATACCCTTAGTTGGGACTTCCTGTTCACGGTTCTACACCAGATGGGCCTTGGCCCGGCATCCATGAAATGGATCCATACCCTGTACTCGTGCTCTCTAGCTAGTCAAGACGGGCAGAGTAATATCTGATATCTTCTCGATAGGCAGGGGCACCAGACAGGGATGCGCGCTCTAGCTAGTAATGTTTGCAATAGCTATGGATCCTCTTGCCTGTGACTTCATGCCCAGAGCTGGGAGATTTGTGAACTCAGTACTTACCCCATTTGTTCCCTTTACGCTTATGTGTTGATATTTCTGTGTAACGGGGGGACTTCTTTGCCAGAAGTGATGGCCCTATTGGATACCACTGGAACCAAATCCGGTCTTTGAGTAAACTGGAAGAAGTTCTGCCTCTCCCCCTAGCCCAGATTCCAGTTCATGTCAGGGCTGCACTTCCAAACCATTGTCTACAATGGTGTCATAGCTCATTCCAATGATGACCTTAAGAAGGGCACCCTAGGCCAAGCTTTACACTCGCCAATAGCCAAGATCATTATCCTTCCCATGTTACTGTATTATTTTGCTGCCCCACCAATAGTGCTTCCTAGACTTCTTTCTGTGAACTGATCAGGCTGTTATTGGACATGCCGAGGGGTAAAGATCAATGCTGCGAGGCCCTGGCTGTAGTGCAGCGCCCGCTTAACAAAGGGGGCTTGAGCAGGCCTAATTTTTAGCTTTACTATTCTGCAGCTCAATTGCAGTGACCTTTACGCTGGCTTAGTGACTACCTCAGCACAGAAAGAACCTCCATATGTGCAAGACTTGGCCCAACCAGCGTGTATACCTGGCTGACAGATTGCACACGTTCTCCTGACAAAGGATTTATTCTGATGACTATGGCCCAAATGTGTTGTTGCCGATTCATCCACGGTAAGTCCTCGACAATACCTAACTCCCCTTTGATACAGGTGGCCCAGGTGCCAGCAGGTTATACATTGACCGCACACCACAACATGATTCCATGGATCCTGGTTGAACTAGTGAAGGTTGGGGACTTTTTTAATGATGGGTCCTTTATAACCTATGAGGACATCAGGGATACCTATTCCATGGGATCAGGGCACTTCCTGACATATGGTTCCATTCGCCAAGTGATGTGAGACACCTGAGGAACTGGCGATGCCCAACGACCAACTGCCATCCTTCATGCACTACTACTAGGGGTTGGTCAGATATGGACTATGTCCCTGCTATATGAAACCTTAACCACAAATGTCGCCGGGGGCATTGCAGGTGCACTAAACCACTGGAATGAAGGTCTTCCCCAAAGATGTGGAGGAGTGCCCTTTAGCAAGTGCAGGAAGTATCTCTTACCTTCGGAGATAATGGCTACGACGGCGGACCTGGCTGATCATTGGCTGTTTCCCACTCCTGAATCCTGTCTCCTTTGACTGCGAAGTAGGGCCAAAGGGGACAGATACTTGCGTAGGTTCATTGACCCAGCATTCGTGCTGCTCAAGAGGCCAACGGCGATGCAGGGGAAGGCCCCTGCGGCCCTCAGCACCTCTAAATGGCTCCAAACTCTGTGACAGTGAGTGCGGGCAGAGGCGAGTGTGCTGCGCCCCCGCAGGACAGAGGCCTAGCACGCACAGGCAGTGAGAGCTGGGACGTATTTGTTGTGAACACTGAATATACACACAAAGCCACTCACAAACAGCGCACTGCACATTTGGCACATTGCAATGGCTGAACCCCGACTCTAGCACCGCGGAAGGCTCACATAGTGAACACCGTTACAGGATTGCCTGTACATCGTCACATCGTCGTTGCCACTTTTATCCCCCTTACACCGGAGGATGCCCCCCCCCCCCCCCCCCCCCCACACTACGAACGTATCCGGGGTTTTGCTCGCTCTCACTCTCCCACTACATGTTCACATATCAAACGTACTCCTGTAGTCTTTGTTTTAACCGGACGGGTTTATGTGCATTATGTATGTAATTGTCGCTATTCATGTAATCTGTTTATTGATTTCAACAAGATGTAGAGCCTTCCTCCCCTCTCTTCCCTGCTTCCCTGGTTCTTCGCCTAAATTAATGTTGTTACTGTAAAACAATAAAAAAAAAAAAAAAAAAAAAAAAAAATTTACAATTGCATCAAAGGTCCCTTTCGAAGGACACTGTAGCTTGATACTGCCATTGGGACCTGGCTGATCTTCATTTGCTCAGAGACGTTAACTGATGGCCCCGCCCCGTCCCGTGTCTCCGTTCTCAGCATGGAGCCCAGAGTCACGTGACTTCACGTGACTGTGCTGGGAGAGAAGATGAGCCGCAGAACTAGAGCGCTCATTACAATTCATTCCACCTCCCAGTTGGAAGCACTGTACCAGCATCTGATGACACACTGGAAATGCAGACTGATAATGATAAGAACACAGTAATCCCAAGTGGAAATGAGTACGTTTCTACATTCGTGTCATCAGCAGAGGCAGCCCTGCCTGCCCAAGTTGCCACAGTCACCCCCATCACAGCAGCATCACCTGCATCCTCACCTAGTCAATCAAGCTACACAGCCTTCAGTCTTGTTGACCCACAAATAATGGTCTTCAGCTAGAAGACACAGGAAAACCAACAAGGAATAGGTAACAGTCACTTCTGATGCTAAAAGTGGAATACCAAGGCCCGTATTTATACTTTTTAAGCGCTGTATTTGCGTCATTGTTTTTACGCAAAAGCAGCGTAAACTTACAAAAAACAATTATATTTTGTAAGCTTGCTCTGCTTTTGCATCCAAAAATTATGCAAATGCGGTGCTAACAAAGTATAACTATGGACCCGAGTACCTCCGATTTCTGGCGAATAGAACTCTTGATGCTCAGAGTCCAGCAGAGACATATGAGGCCTTTGTGTAGGAATCTAATTATGATGGGTTTGAGACACTGACACATTCGGTCAGTGCCGGTCAGAGACAGTAACACTTACAGTTAATGATGTCTGAGGTTGTTATTCCTGTATATGGGTCTGTACATGACTCCAAAATGCACAGATGTCACTACACCATGTTGAAATCCACCTTCAGACCTTTGGATAACCAGTAGACAGATGAGCAAGTGCCACCGCTAATCTGTTTTCATACAATCTGAAAGTGAGTATTGTGCTGGAGATGTTTCTTAGGCACTGCTTCAAGTAAACTCTGCATTAAAAAAACCTCCAGAGATCTACTTCAAAGAGTAGGGTGGCTATTCAAGCTCAGAAGAGTGAAGGGACAACAAGCCCAAGCAGCACCTCAGTTGCAAATGGGGAAACGGCACACCACACCCACACATAGGGGCATATATGCAAGCCCCTTGTGTCTCCTTGTGCCACACTAGTGTCATTCTTTTGATGCTAATGTAGCATTAAGGAGGCCATTTCCCCATGTCATATTTACAAAGTACGCACTGCATGCATTGCGCCTCTTTGTAACCCCTTGTGCCACATTATGCCTGCGCCAGGCATAATGTATGGAAAGGGGGCGTTCCCACACAGATAGGCCCAAAAAATGGTGCAGTGAAATTTGCAACATTTCACTGTGCCATTTGTTCCTTCATTTTCAGCGCCTGCCCAAGGCAAGAGCTAAAATAACACACCCACAGTAACCTTTGGCTCTCCCTGTGCTTTGCTGCATTAGCTTCAACATTTTTCGTGCTAGTGCAGCAAAGCGCCACAATAGCATCAAAAATGTTGACACAATAGTGCTAACGACCGCCATGGTGTGCCGTATTATGAACACAGTGCAACCATAGTGTCATTAGGGGGGCTGTAGGAGGACGCAAGAAAAGTAGCGCATTGGGACCGATGCACCATTTCTTTTTAAATGTGTCCCCTAATGTCTGGGGAAAGAGATGGGGCAGCAACTATGCGTAAAATAGAGAAACATACTGCAGATCTTCTGAAAAGGAGAGGAACAAATATTTGGCATCCATTATGGACCAAACAGTTTTTTATTTATCAGTGGCCCTCTTCTGATATTTTATGTCTAAGATAAGTCTTATCTCTGATTGTATTGATTTCTGTCAATACATTTTTCATACTCTTTGCTAATATTTGTTTCAGTGGTATTCCATTCCCTTCCCAGCCATTGGTTTTTGTGTTGTGTCTGACTTACATCATGGCTGGTTGCATTTACATTTGAGCATACATGGCTCGTACTGCTGCTGGGTAGAATTGGAATTCACTTTTTGTGACTTGGCCTTCTTGCATCCTGGCGTAGTCTTTTCTAGGCGTGTCAGTTGATTTGTATTGTCCTCCCTATCATCTTCTCTCATCTTACATTGCCGCATCCACTTTGGAGGAAACAGTCCTGTTGGAAATGGCCCTTTCTGCAGGGTAATCCCCAAACCTTTTGCCTTTCTCCTGCTATTTTTCGGACCCTCTTTTTGTTGGCTTTAGGACTCTGAGCACTTTACCACTGCTAATCAGTGCTAAAGTGCATGTGCTGTCTCTCCTACAATTTGGTATATTTGGATTACACCTGTTTGGCTTATTTAATTTACCTCTAAGTCACCTGTAATGTGGTATACCATATACCCAGGGCCTGTAAATTGAATGCTGCTAGTGGGCCTGTAGTGCAGTTTGCGCCACCCACAGAAGTAACGTTTCAAACCTGTTGCAGGCCTGCCACTGCAGGGCCTGCATGTGCAGTTTACTGCCACCCTGACTTGGCAAGTGAAACTACTTGCAAAAGCCTAACGTCTCTTTTTGGCTACACATAAGTCACCCCTAAGGTAGACCCTAGATATCCCTAAGGCAGGGTGCTGTGTATTAAAAGGTAGGACATGCCTTTATGTACTATATATCCCCGTAGTCACAAACAGCCTATTTAGTTTCTCATTAATGTGAGTGCTGGTCTTCTCATAGGATTGCATTAGAAATGCCCTGACATATATCTAAGTGGTATCTTCTGATCTATAAGGAATAGCGTGGGCATGTTCAGTAAGTTTGGAATGGGAATGAGAATTCCTGCTTATTGGTGTAGGTGGATTTTTTATTACCATTATAGAAATGCTACTTTTAGAAAGTGGTCATTTTTGTGCTTTTAACTCTAGTGCTTTTGAAGCCTAACTCCATTCCACGTCTGGGGCAGAGTGACAGCTCCACTTGGTGAATACTTTCCAGACAGCCATAAAACGGGAGAGGCTGGGTGTGACAGGAGAGGCATCTGCATACTGATAGCCTTCCTGGGGTGGGGAGAGGGAGGGTAGTTCACACCTTACATGCAAATTGGCTGTGTCCTGCCCTCACATATTGGACTGATTACCCCCTACCAATGTCTCGATACAGGGCTGGGTTGAAAGGGTGTTGTGCTTGACTTGAAAGGGTGTTACCCCCTAACAAAGGCATTTTTTAGTATAAGTTGAAGGGCTCTTGCCCCCTGATAGGAGAGCACTTGTGAAACAGAGACTGAACCTCTGCCAGAGGGACTGCTGGACTGCACAAAGGACTCATCGGGACTGCTCTTCTTTTGTTGCCCTGCTGCCTGGTGCCTTAGAGGTGGCCCAAAGGACTCTTCTGGATTGCTTTTCTGTATGTTGCCCTGGTGCCACCCTGCTCCCTACTCTGGACTGCCAAGGTTCTGTGGGGCTGGTAGAAGGAACCACCATTGGAATACTGGCTGTGTTGGTCTGACCTGTCACCTTGCACATGAGAGGGTCTGCCAACCGACTACAAAAGTAACGTTCTGAGCTGGTTTGCCTGCCCCTGAGGTGCACCCTTCAGAGCCTCCCCAGAAACCCAGCATGTTGAAAAGGCACTGTTTACCTGCTCTCGGGTCACCTCTTTAAATTAATGCCTAGTGAGTGCTCAGGTCATCTCAGGGCATGAGTAGTGCTGCACTGTGTGCTGGACGGCACAGAGAAAGAGTTCTCCCTTTTGGGCCAGCCCCTTCCATTTACCCCCATCAAGCCTCGTGGGTTCGCATCATGGTGGGGGGCTGTTATGGTGCTCTGTGCAGTTTGGGGCCCCGGAGTCACCCTCTAACTTAGTGGGATAATCAAACACAGAGGAATATCCGTGCTGGCATCCAAGCATTTCAAAACCCCCTCCCTAACTGTTGCTGGGGCAATGAAGCCTTCAAGAAACTTGACATCATTGCCACCCTCTGGCTCATCACAGCCGCCCTGCACACTCGTGAGCAGTGGCTTCTTTGATAACCTGCATATGGGTAGAGATGCCGATGTGAACTGCACCCACTGGCATCCACTCTGGGACTGTTATCTGCTGGGTAGGGTGAGACCTTGATGGAGGACACCAGCAACGACTTGCGGAGCAGGAACCCCACACCCAAGGCATTACCATATGCTGCCTAAGAAGAGCGCAGACCACTAATACCTTGTGCCTTAGGTCCGGAGACCATTCCTCCCAGTGGGGCTCATGGAAATTACTATACAGCATCTATTAGGAGCATACATGTTCCAGGGCTCTTTATTGCTTCCCACAACAAGTATTTACTTTTGCTATAACTGGACAACTAGTATGATACTCCTGCCAAACCTAATGTATATCTCTACAATACCAAGGGTTAGTTGTATATTTATAGTGGTGTCTAGGGTATCTAGGTGTTCTCCCTAACCAGCTGTAAAATTACCATACATCTTGTTTTTGCTTCTTATTTCATCTAGGATCTGCAGCATATGCACATTTTTGGTGATCTATGACGTCTTAGGTCCATGATGTATATATAATATAGAAGCATATTTTAATATCATTACATGTGGAATCTCTTTTGTGGTGTATTTATTGTGTCGCTGGTGTGAATGTGTTGCGTGATCACTTTACACATGACCTCTGGGGATAAGA
Source organism: Pleurodeles waltl (assembly GCF_031143425.1). Taxonomy (NCBI): domain Eukaryota; kingdom Metazoa; phylum Chordata; class Amphibia; order Caudata; family Salamandridae; genus Pleurodeles; species Pleurodeles waltl. The sequence continues at coordinate 1,215,891,434 of NC_090437.1, read as the reverse complement.
CTGACAGCTCTGTGCCAAGCTACCAGGGGTTAAAGCCGGTTATCTTTGGTGTGTAACTGACTTGCCCTGAGAGTGGTGGGTTCTGCTTGGCTGAGGTGCATACCCTAACCAACCTGAAACCCCACTTCTAACAATTCACCATTTTGGATTCATTCCTGTGCACATGTCCACTTTTGCATTTTGAGAATAGGCTTATGAGTGTGCGCTGTACTGCTCATGAGATGCACAAATACACAGCGTGAGTCAGATACTTCTCCTTGTATCTTTCTGAATGGGGTTTTATGGAATGCAATAATTTCTGATTTGTGGCAGGTGTGCACTATGTGTTTTTATACATTGTCACAAACGGATTTGTGAAGCAGGCCCCACTAGGATTGAGATCTTCTGTACTGCAGTGCACCTGTGTGGAATGTTTAGATGCCCAGGTGAATCAGAGCTATTTATGCAGATATCCAGGTTTTGTATGCGACCCAAAACACCAACAAGGACACTGGAAGTAAGAGTGTAGGAGGTTCTGCTTCACCTCCAGAAATACCTTTGCAGGTGTTAAGAAGGAGAGTGAGCAATAAAGAGATATTTTATTTTTGTTTTTACCTTGATGCAATTGCTTTTGTTTTAAAGAGAGAGGTGAAATGCCAGGCAGTGTCTTTTGACAAATTGCTGCTTTTTTTTAACCTTGATATGAGTGTTTACTATTCGTTTCTCTGACTACAAAAATATGAGTTTTGTAAAGCAAGAGAAGTGAAAAACTTCGCAGGGATCCAGAAAGTGTAAAAGGACAGGTTCGAGGATAACAAATGTGATAAATGTTTTTCTAACAGGCAACTAGTTTTAAATACTGGTAAGTGAACTATACTAATATTTAAAAACACAGCATCTCGGAAAGCACAAATGATGCACATTTTTTCTGAAGTAAGATGGAAACAATGATTTTAATAGGATAAAAAAAAAAAAAACTTATGTGATGTGCAAATAATAAACAACTACAGGAACCCGATTTCCCAACATCATCATTTGTGTGTAATATACGTTAATAGTAAAAATGCATGGGTGATGCCAATTTGGTTGCAATTTTAAGAGGCAAATTCAATAAAAAATGTGCTGTCTGTAAAATGGCAGTGCCCTACCACAACATGTTTAGTCGTGGTGCACTGTGCTTCAACATCCACCACCAGATACACACTGCACCCCCATCACACTTCAGCTGGATGAGTGCAGCTTATTCTTGAGTATTCATCAACCCTGTGACTTCAGGGACCTAACACTGATGGCAGTACCCCGACTCCCAAAATTGTTCCAGCACCAGTGAACGCCAATGAAGGGATGGCGATATTAAAACTTAACACTGCAGAATATTCAGGCAGTGCTTACTACAAAATAAGACTGGCACTCTGTAGGTTCGAGAGAACGTTGCTGACATCTAGAGGCTAACTATGCGAACTGCACTGTAAAACTACACTTATACTCCAACGAGGAAGGTGACCCTTTTATTTCCTTTCAGTTTTCTTATTATATTTGTTTTTTTAATACGCTCACCTGCTCCGGAGGCTGCGGTAGACCAGTACGCAGAGAAGAGCATATGTCTAACCGGGTTGATAGGTGACTGCACACCATTTGAAGGGTGATGGGGTCACAGGGACACAGATACGATTGCAGAACAGATGCTTTGAGATACACCCATGTGAAACAATAAGGCAGAACAAGGCAACCTTTACTTCTTTGAATAATGTAAGACGCTATTGCTGGAATCTGTGTATTATTACTTCAATCATTACCCATGTTGATGAGGCATCAAAAACCTATCAGTACGCGCTTCCTGGTTAAGTCCACAGGACTCTCGACCAATTGCTTGTACTTTCAAGATCTTACTCCTGAGGACTGAAGAACCAAAGGCATTTTTTTACAAATTATGGGGCTTTCTATGAGCCCCTAGCGCCACCGGAGCGTCACTTTTCGTGACATTCCGGTGGTGCTAAGCACTAAGCCATATTTACAAGGTGGTGTTAAGACACTTTTTGTGGCTTACAAACACCTTGTAAATACAGCCCCTTCACGCGTAGCCCTTTGCGTGGAAGGGGCGAGCAATAAGTGTTGCTGTGGGCCTGCATTTTGATGCTGCCTCAGATTTACAGGTTTTTGTAAACCTGAGGCAGCGCCAAAATCCAACACCACCCCTGGGGTGGCGTTAGCAGGGCGCAATGAGGAGGAATACTTTTATTCCTCCTCGTTTTTTGCTTTTTCTATGGAGCTGCATTCTGCAGGTGTCCATTACTGCACATAATCAATCATTTAAGAATGATCCTTTGGCACTACTGTGCCAAATCGCCATTAGTGATTGTTTACATGCAGGAAGGGACACCTTCCCACACATAAACAATCAAACCCCTCAACTCAGACATCCTTGCACAATGGTGCAAGGATGCCTGCGCTGGTGCTAGGCAGCTCAATTTAGCACCAGCGCAGGGTACAATACGCGGTGCGCCTTATTCAATTAAATAGGGCGCATCCCTGCGTTGTGAAAATGACGGAGCGTGGCTCTGCCAATTTTAGCGCACCATCGGGCTCCGTCATTTTAACTTAAATATGAGGGCATATCACCAGTTCAATTAAAGGCAGGTTTGATTTGGCCTGTTGGATATCTGTCATTATAGAAGTTACATCGTCTTTATGTGACTTTCGGCCCCTCTCCATTACCGGGGCGTGCAACTAGGGACATGTAGGGATGCACAATACTATCAAGCATGATTTTGGGCTTCTGATGGTATGATTTAGATTCTTACACCTCCCTACTGGTTTCATAAGATATGTGCCAAGAAAAGTGTATAAATAAATGTCTTCTGTAGCACGTTGATTGACATTGTAGTCATGGAACCTATGTCCATGCCAGGGGAAAAGGAGGAGAGCAACAAGACTCCAGTAATGAAGATGTGCCTGCACAGGATAGGCAGGGCCGAAACCGGCTAGATGCCAATACTGCCGGTAGGAGGGATGACATTACCATCTACGCTTCTATTGCACATTATCACCATTGAGCAGTTGAGCATAATAAACAACAATCACACAAACATTAAGTTTAAATAGATGCAATTAAGGTGAAATTTAGCCCAGAACCAAGAAAGGAACCCTAACTTCTCTGTTCTATTACTAACTCTACTCAGAGCTGCCGAAGTCTGCCTCCCAACCTAATCAAAACTACCACTGCTCCCTATCAACAACATCCTACTTCCACCCACATCCCAAGTAACCAAAAAAGGAGACCTATTGTTACCGCTAACACCATCTCTGACTGCCACATTCTACCTTTCACCCTAAACCAAGCAGCTACTTCACTTGTTTAGCTGCAACATCCTATTCCCACCTACACCCCACGAAATCTAGAATGGAAACATTGGACTGACCTAAGTCTTCCCATACCAAACCGAGCACCTTGGTCAGTACTAGAGCCTGTGTGTAAATACATCGACAACCACATCAGAGAGGAAGTCCCTAACTCAAATCATATGAGCTTGAAGGAACCCCCTTTGAGATGGGACATGATACACTTGTGACTTTAGATGCAGAGTCACTCTACACAGAATGAGGCTATAGAGATTATACAAGAGTGTTTAGCCAAAACAGGGAAAGATGAGGATACCTATCATTTCATCTCATCACTTATAAATGTGGCTATCAAGCAGAATTGTTTAGGAATTACTTTTTCTTACAGAAGAAGACAATACACGAAACCCACAGACACTAGTGCAATAGCAACCTTCAGCAGGCCCTCAGAGACAATTTACCTTATGGGCAATTTCTACACCTGTGTAGAAGTTGTAAACTGAAGGAATTTTTTTTCAAGGAAGCGGAAGAACTCAAGATTAGACAAAGGCTACCCTAAGAAAAAAGTAACTAGGTCCATGAAACAAGCTTGGTTCTCTCCCCAGTGGGCTTCCTTGACACCTAAAGTAAGGGACAATAATAAAAGGGTTGCAACGGTTAACACATTCTCACCCTTGAGCCATGACGTGCAAAAGATTGTTAAGAAAAATTATCCAATGGTTAGTGACACATGTAAGGAAGCATCTATGTTTTCATGAAAACACAATAGAAATATTAGGGACCACATAATAAGGACATATAGGGATCCCCCAAGAACAGTGGCATCAGGATGATGTGAAGGTTCCCTACACTGGTTGGACACCACAGATGTGGTAATTGGCCAGTATGTGCATTTACTGCAAACACCAAAATCCTAGACATGGTGGATAGGAAGTTCACATTGAGAGAATTCTCTAATTGTAACACAAGAAATTTAATTTATGTGGTGAGATGTCCCTGCGTGAAAATATATGTTGGACAGACATTGCAGATGATGATACAAAGTGTTGCCCTGCATAGGAGCAGGATTTGCTGCAGGATGGAAGGAACGCCACAGGTGCAGCACTACCAAGAATTACAACATACTGAGAATGATATTCACTGGTGGAGGTGGTGACCCTGGATAACCATGGAGGAAACATCAATGACATTTTGGACCGCAGAGAACGCACATGGATAGACATGCTCAAGGGCACGATCATTGGATTTAATGATGTGAACAAACTAGGACACCTCTCAGTTAATTCTACTTGATTCTTGTATTTTGATCTATTTCAAATCTGTATGAAATTATGATGTTGGTACCTATGATACATGGCATCCGTGTTCTTACCTCACTTATGAATAGACACCCTATTGGGTACTTTTGATAGCACCATAATGAATTGTATATGATGCATTTCATGATATGGAGTTATGTATACACCCTGTAACATTGATGATTCACCATCAGGGAAGAGCGTGGGCTCTAGTTGGTACCCGACCTGTTAGGTATACAGGAATTACTTGTTTTAATTTTTTTCTTTTCAACCCTACTCACATTTATTATCTGGAATACAGTGACAAGTGGTGTGTATATCTTGAGTTTTTAGCCAGACGACCGCGTGATATGTTGCAGTGGCATACCACGGTATCTGATCTCTTTTCTTAGGTTTCCATGTGTTGGTTGTGTTTCCATTTGGATTTTTAGGAGGTGTTTTTAAGCACTGCGTTGTCAGGCGACCATTGGTGGAGTTGAGGACTTAGAGCCTCACTTATGAGGTTTTGGTGCAGGGCAGCACCACAAGGATTCTTGCTGTGCTGCCCTGCATCAAAAGAAAAGGGCAGGAATGTGCTGCATCTATGAGATATGAATCATTCTTGTTCTTTTCCCTTTGCTTGTGCACAAAGGGCTGCCAAGTGCCAACCCAGTCACCCTTCTACCATGGTGCAAGGGTGTTTGCGTTGCAGGGATGATTGATTTTGTACAGGCAGAGACACCTTCCTGCACAAAAACAATCACAAGAGACATTTTCCTCTATGTGTGCTGCTGAATACAGCACACACAGAAAAAGGAAAAACAAGGAGAAATAAAGATATTTTTCCTCATTGTGCCTCCCTTACGCCTCCTCCGGGGAGGCGTAGGTTTTTGACGCATTCCCCGGTTTACCAAATCTTGTAAATCCGGGAATGTGTCAAATTCCGTAGGTGTTGTGTGGGAACACCCATAACACCCATGGCATGCCTCCCTATTGCAGGGACTTGTGCTGCGTTGCATAAGTCCATATCTACAAGGCGATGAACAGCCATGCAAGGTGGCTTTACATGGCCTTGTGTGTGCCCAGTGTGTGCCACCGGAACATCACTAAAAGTGATGTGCCAGTGGTGGACTGGGGCTGGTAAATAGGTCCCTTCGTATTAATTCCCAAGATGGTGGGTTATGTTGGCGTTCTAGTTGTTTGTTGGATAGACACGGAGATAAGAATAGCAGTGTCTGCAGCGTCCCCTCTAGCTACATGAGATGCATTTTGACAGGCACCACAGATTGACACAGAACTGGATGTGGAGTAAAATACATTTTGGCATTCACACAGAACTATTGTCCCATTCGTTGTTGAATGAGGGCTGGGTTTTGAAGGATATCATATGCTCTTCTTTAACAGGATTACACTGAAACCAGTTCAGCATATATTTGGTTACATGGATATTGATATACAACATTCAGTAAGTTACATGGCTTGCATGACAGCGCATTTCTTCACACAACCTTTACTTGGAGCTCTCAATAAACACACTATGGGTGGAATTTTGGTGGACAGCAGGTAAGTGGTATCTGACTGTAAGTAGTCACATTGGTGATGTTATATTGCATGTCCTCTCGGCACCCAGTGGTAATCCTAGGGATCGGCACAATGAGAAGGTATATGGTAGCTACTGGAGCTGCTGGAACACACTTAAGGGACAGCATTACTTCCTGAGCATATGTGGCATGAGTTATCTATGCTTGGGACATAGATTCTTCTGATGCATGTTATTTCATTGGTAGTGCGGGACAGTCTCCTACACAGGGCAAATCATTCAGATGATTTCAGATAACCTGCATTATATGCGTAACGGCGTCATTGATTGGGCATCTGTTACCTCTGGATGACTAATATTGGATGCCACTAGTGGAAGGTGCAGTTGCATGAGGAGTTCCATTACTGATAAAGGGTGTGATGACTCTGACTAATGTTACTGCAGTCGTCGAGCCTAGGACTCGCCTTGATTGATGTGACTGACACCCTGCACATTACACTCCTTAAAGGTGAGTGATGTAACCATACATCATGGCCATTTTTGTCAGAGACCGAGTAACAGATGGTAGAAACTGTTGTTTGATCTGGGTTTCTGTCTCTCCACATATATTGATACTGATCCAGATGACGATTTGTCCTGAGGAGACTCTTTCACTCATAAAGGGTTGAAACAACAACATACCTCCCTTGGTTCCCTGATTAGTTATAATCCACATACACACATGTATTATTGGAACACTTTTGTGAAGAAGCAGGGATCATTGATGGTGTCTTTTGGGATATATGTTACATTGTAATTTGCATGAATATTGGAGGAGAATATAGAGCATCAACATAAACCTTCTCAGTCTGGCTACGTTCTTTGTATATACAACACACGTATTAAAAACAACTAGGTTGTTTGAATAATACATGACTTGTTGGTTCCCCCAGAGAGCCACAGGAGGGACCTATTTCTTTAAACGAGATCCACGGTGGACTCTGTGCATATGACAGACGTCAGCATTCAATACAGGGGTTATGTCATTAGTTATTAGGACACTCTAGATAACTTCCAGGTCGTGGTAGAACTGAAATACTTGGTTATAAAATTATGTCAGTCATTATAAACACCTGCACTGATATATAATGGTCTCTAGGACATTAAAGGCTAAGGGGCATAGTCGTGTGGGGCATGTTATTCATAATGCACCACTTTTCCAGTGCCCCAGTCCAGCGCCCCATTGCCATCCCCTACTGACACCATGTGTGCGCCATATTCACAATACAGTGCACCACAGTAGTCGTGTTCACATTAGCATCATAATTTATTGTGCTAATGTGGCACTTTGCTGGATTTGCGCCATAAATTATGGCACTAATGCAGAAAAAAGCACAGGCAGGCATTAATGATGCGCAAAAAGGTGCAGTGAAATCTAGTACATTTTTCTGGGCTTCCCTATGTGGGAACGCCCTCCTTGCATACATTATGTCTGGCGCAGGCATAATGTGGCACAAGTGTTTACAAAGTGGGGCAATGCTTGCATTGTGCCACTTTGTAAATATGATGTGTGGGAAATGCTGCCCAAGTGCCACATTTGTGAAAAAAATGACACTAATTTGGTGCAAGGTGGCACTAGGGGCATCATAAATATGCCCCTAAATATCTGCATTCAGAATTCAAATTTATTTCTGAAGTACATAGTTAACAAAAACATTCTTGTACAATAGAAAAGTGAATAATGGAAGTGACCAGTGAACTTAGGGAAAGAAAAATCATTCAATACAACTCACTAAAGTTACAGAAGTACCATAAAATACATGTTGCAGAATTAATCTGTGCTTATAAAATAACAAAAAACATGAACAATGAGCTAAACATCTGATCCCATCTGTGGCTTTCTATGCAGGCTGCAACATCATATTCTTCCACTCATTTCAAAAGCATGTGTGCAACAATTACTGAAGTGATGGTGCTTCTTGTGATGTCTAATGACCTGCCATGCAATCTGCAATATCAAATTATGACATCCATTTCGAAAATCCATGTGCAAAAATGATGAAGGGACAGTGCTTCTTGTGACGACCAATGACACACCATGGGTCATTAGCCCATGCCGTCAGTGCAGCTGTGTGCATCCCTCCTGAGCTTTACTCTAGATTTGAATATTTCTATGAGCTTTACTGCCCAAATGTTTAGACACACATTTTCCGAAAGAGGGCAGCAACGCAGCCTGCATATAGTTTAAACCAATATAAAGCTGAAAGCATGGTGTTTGAACAGAAAGATATTTTGTGATCATAAATGTAGATTTTCCTAGTAATTTATGATGGAAAGTCTTAATTTTATTAAAGACACGGAGGCGAGTATTATGCCTTTTCTTTTCTTGTTTATTAAATAGCAGCAGTCAAGAAAAAAATACAACTCCCAGAAGGCCAAGCGTAAACAGGCCAATGGAATACAAACAGTAGTTTGTAGTATCCACCAATCATAGGGTATTAAACCCCTAAATAGCTATCTTGACTGTGAACAGCCCTCTTTTCTTGTGCGAGGGTCAAACAATAAGAAACAAAGGTAAAATAGAACAAATGATGCAAAAGGCCATAACAAAAGCCAATAAGTCTTGACAAAAGTTCAATAACTAGATCTGGGAAGAGGAGAGAAGGACATCCGGATGGAGACGGTGATGCTGAAGAAGTGAAGCAAATGAAGATGAGCAGTGATGATCCGCTGAAGGATGATGTTCATGCCGAAGCCTGTGAAGGAGTAGTTGATGCTGAAAGGAAGGGAAACAATCATAGGATTATTTGTTGAGGCGGGATAATACTCACCTCCGTGTCTTTAATAAAATTAAAACTTTCCGTCATAAATTACTAGGAAAATTTACATTTTATGGAAAGACCGGAGGCTCATATTATGCTGGTTTTAAGCGAATTAATAATGTCTAAAGCAGCAAGTTTGACTGGCTTGCAATAAAACACTTTAAACACATTATCATTAGACCAGTCAGCCGATTTGAGAATATCCTCCAAACGAGAGTCAGCCCAAAAAGTTTTGGACGCCATGACACCCTTAGCAGAATGGGCACCAAAAGAGGAAGTGTCAATACCAGCTAGGGACATAACCCATTTAACCCAACGGGCTAGGGTTGGGGAGGAAACAGGTTTGAAAGGTTTTTTGAAGGAAATGAGAAGTTGGAATGCTGAGGAAGATATCAAATCGGCTCTCTGTTGTTCATATATCTTTAAACATTGGCCTACACCAAGTTTAGGATGGTCAGGGAAGTAAGGATAAAATCATGTTGTCAAATTAGTTTTTGTACATCTATGAATATTAAATAAAACCCCAGAAGGTGTAAAATGATGAGCAGTGATATCAAGAGCTCTAACATCTGAAAGACGCTTAAATGAGACTAGGCATAGTAACATAGCTAACTTCGCCGACAATTTTTTCAATGAAAGCATTACGTTATCAGGCCAAGATAAAAACAGATTAAAAACAACATTAACATCACATAATGAACTGTATTTAGGTAAAGAAGGATTGGAAAACTTTACTCCCTTCAACAGACGACAAACCAGAGGATGTTCCCCAACAGGCTTACCATTGATGTAAGGGTGATGGGAAGAAATCGCAGATCTGTAAAGATTAATAGTACGGTATGACTTACCTTTACTAGCTTCAGCTGCAAGGAAATTAACTATAAAAGTTACATCTGCTGAAAAAGAATTGATAATTTTTCCCATGCACCAGCTATGCCATAAGGATAATGCTGAGCTATAGGCCTTTTTTGTGCCTGTTGCACAGGAATGTTCAATGAAGTTTGAAGCTTCTGCCGAAATAGCAGGAACTGGTTGGGAATCCCTGACAATTTCCATGCTGAAAGGGAGAGAAGGTTGTCTAGAATCAAATTGTGAGAAAGACCGAGGAGATTGGCTCGGAAAGGAGGGAAGGAGAAAAGGGGAGTCTATTGCCAACTCTAGAAGAGAAGGGAACCACAGTTGGGATTGCCAAGAGGGAGCTTTGAGGACTACTACCGTTTGCTGACATCCGATGTGCGCTAAGAGCCTGTTTATCATGATGAAAGGGGGAAAGGCATAGTTCAGAGATGCTGACCAATCCTGAGAGAAAGCATCGAAGGCTAGAGCTAACGGATCTGGACGGCAGCAGAAGAAATGGGGTAACTGAGTATTGAGATGTGACACAAAAAGGTCTATCTGGAATGGACCCCATTTGCGAGAAATAGCATGGAAAATTGCGGGATGAAGTTTCCAGTCACTGGAATCTTGAAGGAAACAAGAATTCCAGTCTGCTAAGGTACCGAGATTGCCTGGGATGTATTCTGCCTGGACCTAAATCCTTCTTTGAAGACAAAACTCCCAAAACCCTTTCACTAATTCCGCTAAAGGTTTGGATCTTGTGCCTCCCAGACAGTTGATATATCTGACCTCTGATATGTTGTCCATCCTGAGAAGAACTGAACAACAAACCCGGTCTCTTGCCAGGATTTTGACTGCAAAGGAGCCGGCAATCATCTCTAAACAATTGATGTGCAACCGTGACTCCTGAAGAGATCATGTGCCTCCAGTCGAGATTGTATCACATAGTGCTCCCCAACCAGAGAGGTTTGCATTGGATTCTAATACTAGCTCTGGGGCTGATGCAAACATAGTCCTGCCGTTCCAGACGTCTAAATGGTCTATCCACCATTGGAGTTCTGCGTGAGAATCGTGATCTAAGACGACGTTGTCCGTATAAGCCAGACCCTTTTGAAGATGACGTATTTTGAGCCTTTGAAGAGCTCTGTCATGAAGAGGACCCGGAAATATGGCCTGAATGGAAGAGAAAAGAAGGCCTACAATCCTTGCTAAAGATCTGAGGAATAGAAGGGATTTGCGTAGGGTGTGAATAGTTTTGGACTTTATAGATTTTACTTTTGCAGGAGGAAGATGAAGAGTAGCTGAGACAGAATCCACGAGAAAATCTAAAAACTCTATACGTTGGACTGGAACTAGGGAAGACTTTTTGTTGTTTATGAGGAAGCCTAGATTGGTGAGAAGGGTGGAAGTCAATAGAAGATGAAATTGAAGGAAAGCACGGTTCTGATTCATAATAAGGATATCATTCAGATAAATGATCAGTCTGATACCCTGGCCCGTATTTATACTTTTTTAGCGCCGCATTTGCTCCGCTTTTTTGACGCAAAGCGGCGCAAACCTACAAAATACAATGGTATTTTGCAAGTTTGCGCCGTTTTTGCGTCAAAAAATGACGCAAATGCGGCGCTAAAAAAGTATAAATACGGGCCCCTGTGCTCTGAGGAAAGCTACGACCGGCCTCATGAGTTTTGTGAAACACCAGCTGAAGAGCTGAAGAGAGACGGAAAGGCAGGGAGGAAAAATGCTAAAATTGGTTTGCCCATTCGAACTGTAGGTCCAAACGAACCATCCAACCACCCTGAAGAAGAGAATCTCTGAGATGGAGAACAGTCTCCATCTTGAAGTGCCGATAAACTACAAATTGGTTGAAATGTTTCAAGTTCATGACTGGGCGCATCTTTTTGTTCTTCTTCTGAACTAGAAAAATTGAACTCATGAAACCTGTGGGGTCTAGCTGACAAGGAACAATGGCGTGTTTCTGAAGTAAAGCCTGGATATCCGTCGATATCGCCAACGTCATCTCTTGGGAGAATTTGGGAGGCTGAGGAAAGAGAATCTGAATAGGCTCCGAGTAGAGCTGAATATTGTAACCTTGAACAGTGTTTATAATCCATGGATCTGATGTTATCGACTGCCATTTTGGAAGGAACAAAAGAAGAGGACCCCCTATGATAGGAAGGCCAGAAAAAGGGCTTACCGGTTTGAGCTGCGAGTATGGAAGCTCGGTTGCCTTTGTTGCTGAAACCGCGTCCCCTTTGTGAATAAAATTGTGGTCTGTATTCCTGATAGGAGGCATTGAAGGCACTGAAGGAACCCTGGTTGTTGTAAGAGCAGCCGTCAAAGCGGTTCCTGCCTCTGCCGGCCCTGGCAAAAACCCGACTGTGAAACATCTTTTTGAGGGACTGTTGGGCCTTGTCGAATGAGGCAAACGTTGACACATATTTACTCAACTCCTTGATGAAGGAATCCCCAAAAAGGAGCCCTTCTGCCTTGATGCCAGGGTCTGATACAGCCAGATTGACTAGCTTCGGATCCAGTTTAAGAAGGAGGCCTTTCCTTCGTTCACGGGTGATTGCAGCATTGGCATTGCTTAGTAAAAAAAAGGATCTGCGAACTCATAATGACAAGTCCACTAGATCGATGGGACAATTGTTCAAACGAGCAGCTTCAGCCAAATCGAATATGCGGGTGAGGGGACCCACTACATCCAAGAGCTTGTCCTGACATGTGGACCAGGCTTTGTCCACCCCCTTACGTGGATCTTTACCGAACTTGGTAAAAAAAGTAATAAGAGAAGAGTCAATAGCTGGGGTAGATATAATCTTGGAAGATAAAGAAGGTCGAGGGCATTCAGAACAGAGTTTGGCTCTGGTTTGTTTGTCCAAAGATGTGGGTAGTCTAGATGCCACATAATCCCCCACGTGATCCGCAGGAAACCATTCTGTAGAGTTAGGGTAGTGAATATAATTTGGGTTGAACATAGGAACCCCTTCCGCATCAGATATTACCAGAGGTTGACTAGCCTCTTGCGCCGTAAGCTTCATTTTCTTTGGAGGAGGAGGAATCTCAGAGTCATCATCGTCAGATTTATCTGCATCAGAGCCAAATCTGGACCATCATCATCAGTATCCAGAATACTGGAGATCGCAATAGGCGCAGAAATATGCTTGGATTTTTTAGAGCACTTGAGAGACGATTTAGCATGTATATTTGAAGAACTCTTCTTTAAAGGAGAATTGTGAGGAGCCGCGTGCTTTGCCTTTTGTGTGGAAACCTCACTAACTAACGCCATTTCAGGAACATTTTTCGAGATACTGCGTTTTCTGCTTTCCCCAGCAGATTGGGCCAAAATCGCCTTAGAAACCAAGCTTTATATAGAATTTTCTACATTTTTTGATAATTTATTGATAGAGGCTGACACAGCTTGCTCTACAGAATATTGAATAAAATCACTCAGTTGTTCATTAATTTGTTCATCCTCCTCCAAGACATTCTTACTCAAAGAGCCCTCCATTTCCATTGAAAATCAATAAAACAGGAATTATGAATGAAAATAGGCAAGAAAGGGTTAAGGTCTCCTCAACCGGAGAAAGAACCAACTTGACTCCGCCTAGGGGTGGAGAAAAGGCATGTCCCTGTGAGGATAATCCGAGTTAGGATGAGTGGAAGCAAGCAGGTAAGAGGAGAAATGTCAGAAAAACTGGGGAATGAGCACCAACTGCCATTTCTCTCAAGCGTCAACACGAAAGGAAGTCGCGCTGAGAGAAAAACGGGCGTTTAGAATGCCGGCATGAAACACATAACGCGTGCGAGGGAGAAGACACGCTATAACAGAAAAAGCGGCTACGAGCCAACTAGGTAGAAATGGGCAGTAAAAGCAATGTTACTTGCACGGAAAACATTAAAGTAATATAATAAAGCACCATACCAGAATCTTAAATAAATAAGTAAAAAACGAGTAGAATTGTGAAATACTTATCTTGATTGCGAGCAGCAAGAAAAGAGGGCTGTTCACAGTCAAGATAGGTATTTAGGGGTTTAATGCCCTATGATTGGTGGATACTACGAACTACTGTTTGTCGGCCTGTTGTGTTGTGTTTTTTTCTTGACTGCTGCTATTTAATAAACAAGAAAAACAAATGCATAATATGAGCCTCCGGTCTTGCCATAAAATTACACTTGACTACAAAAGGGTGGATTTATTCACAAATTCTGATGCCCAGTTTGAGACCTTTTTCAGGAGTCTTAGACCAGACCTGCTTCTGGGCTCAGACTGAGGTAGTCCATTTCCATCTTAGGGCTCAACCTTACTATTGAGCACGGGCACCACCACTTCAGCACTTGATTTTCAGGATCTCAAGTCAAGCAGTCCAACTCTTACTCAACAAGGTGGTCACTTCCAGTGGTGTATGCTTGGTGTGTTTCCCAGAGTGGGATTCACTTCTCCACCTCATTTCTGCCTAGATTGATGTGGTCTGTATTGCACAGGTTTCTTGGGCGCAGGCAACAACTCCCCACCCAAATGTGGTAGAAGTCAACCAGGTTGAAAAGATGTGTATGTGATGTCTCACAATTTTGCTTTCAAACAAGTCTCACCTTCATTCCAGGGAGAACTCAGCCCTAGTGTAAGAACCAATTGCTATTGTGAGTTGTGAAGTGCCTCTGGCTTCTAGGTGCTTGTTTGCACTAGTGAAATCATCCACTAAGCACTTCTGGTTTCTTTGTGAAAGCATCTCTACCTTAGGGCTCTTCCACAAGACAGCACACAGTGATAGTTTACTCACGTCACCTGGACCTCACCTCGTCATTGTGAGTGTGACAAGTCCTGGGCAGGCAGCAGTGGGCATCGTAGTTTATTACCTCTTGAGCCTTCTTCACTGTCCTTCTGCAGGGCACCTCCAATGCCACTTCTCAACAGGTGGTAGGCTCTACTGCTGCTTCAGCTGGCTGATAATTGACATTCCACAGGGATTGGTCCCAAACCTGGAAAAGGAAGTTGACTGTTAATTCAACCTGAAGCTCACAGAACTGCTTGGTCCCCACTGGTGTGGAGACCCCAGAAACGGTAAAAGAAATCCTGCCACAGTTGATATAAGTGTCTGTCCTGCCTTATACCAATGATGCAGATAAGATGGCAATTGCACAGTTGAGTTGTCACTTCTGAATCTGATTCTGGGTAGTTCATTCCTTTTGCTTATTCCACTCAGAATGGTCCATCCAAAGTCTTTATCCCAAAATGTAAGCACAATGGTGGGGAGAAGCTGTGAGTCTCCAGGACCCTTGACAGAGACAGGGGGGATGTCTCACTTAACCTGTTAGCCTGTGGTGGAATGGTAGTCCTTCCAGAGAACAACGGGCCATGAAAGCATCAGAGGGGACATTTGTCTAGAAGTGGGCAATACATTGAGTTGGCAGAATTTTGGCCACTCCTGTTACCTTGTAACATGGAGTTCCATCCATATTCCACGAACATCTGAGTGACGGATTTTTTTTCATGCACACTGCTCACCAACAGTAAGTTGGCGAGCGCAAGCTAGGAATTGGTATCTCCTACAGTGATTTTTGGGTGATAGGAGGGCACCCAGTGAGATTTTGTCACCACAAATGGTCGCAAAAATTCTCAGTGAGAAGGCTGCCACTCCAGTAGAAAATCTACTCAAATGGCAGCAAAATTAACTCAAGCAGTAGCACCCTCTGGCATGCCACATGGTGCTGTTCACACTGAATTTTCAGAGCAGAATGGGCTCCTATTGCTAAAAATCAACGCAAGCAGCGCTATGTGCTGATTATAGCCCCTTTGCGGAATTCCGTGGAATCTTGAGGAGTTTTCATATATTCCGCAAAGTGAAACACAGTGTGCATTGCACCCACCCCTACATATGTCTACATTCTGTAAAACTCCTTAGTCTGCCTGACTAAACTACAAAGGATCCCTGGAATGCCCTTCATGTATGGGTGAAAGGCCCAGTTACAATTTACTGGAAGTCAATTTTAAGAACATGTTAGAGGACGCTAGGCAACTATGTCTAGTAAGTGACAGGTAAAATGGCCTGTTCCTGCTTCTAGAATTATTTCCCAGTGTAAGGACAGAAGAAGCCTTAAGAAAATCCTAAATAGATATTAACATCGACTAAATATGCTTATATTTGTAATTTCAGCCCCGAATCCATGAATTAAAATATATCTACATGGGACCAACTGTTACTAGGTTCTGGTAGCGGCCAGTCTGAGACAATTCACTTGGAAAAATATTCCAAACTTTGGTACAAGCACTGGAGGTTTCAAGACTAGACCGCTGCAGCACATTTCTTTCAACTACCTTAACTATGGTTCACAATGTTCCAGCACTGTCTATTACTTAAAGAATGAAAAAACATATAGCACCAAATTTTCCAAATGTATTCATGTGGCATTTTTTATTCCCATACGTATCAATTGTATACTGGGGGCCTCTTGCATGCAAAATGAAGATCAAGGTACACAGCTTAACTCTTAATAACTACTAGAGTACCAGTCTCCATAACAAAGAAAAAATGCTTGTTTTGAATCCGAGGTAAAAGGAGCAAACAAGGAGCAAGCTATTACTACCATTAGCAACTCTCGCTTTATAAAGATTCTCATTTCTCTAAATCAGTAATTTTCATGAGTAATGTCAAATATCGTTCAGAAAAAGTAGGCCCCTAGGCCCATATTTATACTTTTTGACGCACAACTGCACCAACGCAGTTGTGCGTCAAAACTTTTACCGCCGGCTAACGCCATTCCAACGCGCCATGCGGGCACCCTATTTATGGAATGACGTTAGCCGGCGCTGCGGACTGGTGTGTGTAAAAAAAAATGACTCACACCAGGCAGGGCCGGCGTATGGGAAAATGGGGGTTGTGCGTCAAAAAATGGGGCAAGTCAGGTCTGAGGCAAAATTCAGGCCTCAAACCGGATTTGCGCCATTTTTTCCGACACCCAACCTCCGTTGACATGAAGACAGGAGTCACGCCCCCTTGCCCAATGGCCATGCCCAGGGGACTCATGTCCCCTGGGCATGGCCATTGGGCATAGTGGCATGTAGGGGGGCCCAAATCAGGCCCCCCTATGCCACTAAAAAAATCGAAAAAATATACTTACCAGAACTTACCTTTACTTCCCTGGGATGGGTCCCTCCATCCTTGGGTGTCCTCCTGGGGTGGGCAAGGGTGGCAGGGGGTGTCCCTGGGGGCAGGGGAGGGCACCTCTGGGCTCCATCCGAGCCCACAGGTCCCTTAACGCCTGCCCTAACCCATCAGGCTGTGCGCCGTTTTTTAAGGCCCACCCCCTCCTGTACGTCAAAATGACGTCAGAGTATAAATATGGGGCACAGGCCTTAAAGTCATTTTTTGGAAGGGAACGCCTACCTTGCATATAATTAACGCAAGGCTGGTTCACCCTTCCAAAAAATGACGCACATGGTGGAATTTTGATGCCCGCGTGGTCGGACGTCAAAGTATAAATATGGGGCAGGGTTTGCGCCGATTGTGCGTCAAAATTTTTGAAGCACATTCGGCGCAAACAGAGTATAAATATGCCCCTCAGTGTCGGGCGTGCTGTGTCCTCGGTGTTTCCGAGCATATACTTTTCGCCGCACAAGTTGAAACAAAAGCAGCAATTCTTTATTTCTTAATTTTTTTGGTGCAAACAGGACAGACCTCGCGTTTTGGCCATAGCCTTCGACAGGGTCTAAACTCTGCAAAGTGATATATTTATAGACCTATCTATCCAGCCATAACCATCAGTGACTTGAGAACTCCTGGAATGCTGACCCGCTCCTGACAAATTTGAACTACATGAGCGTAATTTTTACTCTTGTCTGATATTACTTTAATATAAATATACTTTTGAGCTTCTCAATATATACATTGCTCTCCATATGTTTTTGTTCATTGTCAATTTCTTATATGCCATTGCACTTATTTAATACTCCATAAAATGCTTTAAAACCTATTTTTCAGCAATTTATATCATTAAGTAACATTCATGGAATTACTTAAACTACTGCATTCCTTACCAGAGCACACTGAAAAATAAAGTGCTTCCTACATATGTACATACTCTTAAGCCAATCAAGTTTTTAATAAATATGCTCAAATTTGCTTATTTATTATTATCCAAACACCATTCCAATGAGGAGGTCCTGTAAGGGACAGTTTACTGCAATTGCTTTTAAAACAATTCATCTAAGAGCAGGAATTTAGGTAATTAAAATACAAACAAAGGGACCAAATACATGGTTGGTTTGAAAGTGCAACTGGTCATTACTGTTTCCATTGAGTCAGTCTTCATTTGAGTAAAAAATATGCCTCAATAACTTCCTAAAAATCACACTAACTCTGCTATATTATGCAATATAATCTATTAGAGTGCTCCCTTTTCAAGTGTTAAATCCCATGAAACTCAGAAGAAACTCCTCTGCATTAATTGTAACCTCTAATCCATTTTATAGACAACTTTTGGAACTCATTTAAAGTGCAACATGCCCCATACTAAAGTGCAGACATATATCAATAGGTGAATCAGCATTCTTCCCAGATCGAATATGGTCAATTCAAATTGCACATTTAGTTGTTTGTGTTGTATAAAGTGCAAATGTGGATGAAACTATGACCTGCACATGGCTTCATTCCCCTTTTTTATCAAGTGTACGTGTTCCTGTATAAAGTGCCCTTATCAGATATTCCATTTCTTTAGTGTTGATGATTATAAAGTGCATATGCTCAATTCCACCAAGAGCCCATAGAAACTCACTTAAAACACATCATGTCTCATATTAAGGTGCAAATACATTAAGTCAAACCCATTGTTGTGTTGTGTTATCCGTATCCGATACTCCATTTTTAATTCACAGACTCCCTATCATATCTCTTACCTACTTCCAACGGGGATCCAAGGAAGGAGAGACAGACAGGTTAAACAAGTAAACAATTCCCACATCTCATTTTACATAAAAGCTCTATAATCCATAATAAACTATTTTAGTAGTCCTTGCAATGGTCAATGCTCTTCCTGATCATGCATAATCCACCCACCTAAGATCATTAACACTCAACAGATCAGGAGAGTATATGAGGACATTACAAATGTACATGCATTGCACCATTTGCATTCAGGCCCCATGGGTACTCTGGCCCCATTTCAAAAATCCAACTGGACTCAGCCTTCCTCTGTTCTTTTTCTCTACTTCCATCATGGGGATCCTGTAATACGCTTTGAATGCCAAAAAAATCATATCTGCCCCATTTTCCCATCATGTATTTCCCAAAGATGTTTGGAGACACTGTATAAAAAAATCTCTCTCCTTGACTGCTCGCATGAGTTGTAAAATCTGCAGCTTGAATTTGTTTATGGTGCTCCCAATATATTCCTTCCCACAAACATTCAAGTACATAGAAAGCACAGTAGGTTTCACATGTTATCATTTCTCGAATCTCCCAACTTTTACTTTTGTGTCTTAAACTTCTATTTGTTACTCGCTATAGGGCACGCTTTACACTTCTCACATTTCTAAAAGCCTTTCCTCATTCCTGTTAACCAACTGAAACCTCCAGATTTGTACTCCAGTTGTGGTCTGATGAAACTTCTCAACAATCTGTCCCCCAAGGAGGGAGTCTTTCGATATGTAGTACTTGGATGTTCTGGCAGTATTCCATTTTATATCTCATCCATTTTCAAGGTCTTCCAATTTCGAAATACTAGGTTTCTCAGTTCTTTACTTCTCATTTTGTAATCCATGATGAATCCGATCACATAATTTTCCCCTCTTGACTTGGGTTTGACTGTTAAAAACTCTTCTCTTCTTCTTTCCTATGCCCTCTTGAAAGCGTCTTGGAGGACAGCTTTCGGTTACCCTCATTCTCGAAATCTTTGGTACATTAGTGTTACTTGTTGTTCAAATTCATCTATTTCTGAGCAATTTCTCCTTACACGAAGGAACTCCCCATAGGGGGCACTCCATTTTAGAGTGCTTGGTGGCTACTATTTGCATGGAGTGTGGAGTTACTACTTGTGCTTTTCCTCTGTAAATTGTAGTACAGATCTTTTCCTCCTTGATGTAAAATCTGATATCCAAGAAGTGATTACATTTTTATTTATTTCATGTATGAACTTGAGCTTGTGTGAATTTCTATTCAATGATAAGGTGAAAGTCTCCAACTCACCTCTCTACCCTCTTCCCATCTGACAAAGATATCATCAATATATCTTGTCCATAGAATAACTTTCTGGAACTGCTCCAAGTTCTGGCCATACCAGAAGACTCCTGCTTCCTGTCAACCCATGGTAAAATTTGCATAGGTTGGTGCAAATGAAGTTCCCAGAGTGGTTCCTTGTACTTCCAAGAAACACTGTCCATTGAAGGGGAATACATTGTGGGTTAAACAAAACTCCTCCATTTCCAGTAACATATTAGAGTGCTTCAAAAAGGACACTGACCTGTCACAAGCTTCCAAACCATCCTCGTGTTGTGTTGATGTATAGAGTGACACTATGTCAACAGTCGCCATCCAATAGTTCTGCTTCCAAGGTATCCCTTCTATTCTGTTTATAAAATCCTGTGAATCCCTCAAGTATGATGGTAGTGTTTTTACAAAGAGAAACAAAAACACATCTATAAACCTTGAAATGTTTTCCAACAGGACACCAATTGAACTGACAATGGACCTACCTGGTGGGTTTACTGTGTCCTTATGAATCTTTGGTAATAAATATATCGTCAGTGTTCTTGGATGCTCATTTCTCAAATATAGATATCCCTCATCATCCAACAGCCCTTCAGAGTGCCAGTGTTTTAGCTTTTCATGAAAGATTATCATATACTCTTTTCTAGGATCACTCCGAAGTTCCTTGTAATGTTCTTTGTTATCCGATTGCATTTTAGCTTCAGCTACATATTTCTTTCTAATAAGCACCATATTTCCACCTTTACAGGATGGTTTGATGATAGCATTTTCATTGGATTCAAGATCTTGTAGTGCACTCAACTCTTTTTCTTTCATATTTCCCTTCCTTTGTGTATATTTCTTATTTCGTTCACCATTCATCCTGTGAAGTGCCTCAATCATCAGCTCTTGAAAGAAACAAAAGCGGCACAGCTCCAACTGCACAATTCTTTAATTATTTGGTGCATACAGGACAGACCTACGCATTTTGGCTGTGGCCTTGACAGGGTCTAAACTCACTGAAGTGCAAGGTGATATATTTATAGACACATCACACCATTACTGATGGATACACATTTTATATAAATATATTTATATATATATATATATATATATATATATATATATATATATATATATATATATATATATATATATATATAGAGAGAGAGAGAGAGAGAGAGAGAGAGAGAAAATATATATATATATATATATATATATACATAGTTGTAGATAGATATACACACACACATATATAGATATATATGTATATGTATATATATATATATATATATATATATATATATCATTTGTATCTCATCAGTAATGGCACTTACCTTCTGAGTTTCCTTTCTAGATTCAGGGATCAGATCATGCAAATTATTCCAGCATAAGAAATAGGGAGAAGGGATGTTTAGGTAAACCTATGTTATATTCCTGCATCTTTATGTATATATTGCAACTTAGGAGGATATTAAAAATGGTATTTATTTTATATAAGCTGATAGAGCCAGACAAGACAGAAGTGGCTTGTGGCAGTTTGGTGTTCTTCAAAATACACCCCTTCATCCCAGGGAAAGCAAGATGACTACTATTTCTTTTTGGGGAGAGGGTTTGGTTGTATGGGAGAAGAGATACTGTTGTCCTATCCATTTCACCCCTGCGAACAGGTAGGAGCCTGACACTTAGATGATGCACTGCCTTTTAGAAAGCTTATACAAAAATTATGGTTTTCTTTACAACCTTGGAAAGCTAATGCCTGACAGTTTGGGCTGCACTGTTCCCATGAAGAGCAGGTTCAAGACTGATTTGCACCTAGCTGGGTCCAAACCGAAGTGGCATGTTGGGCAAATAAATGATGGATTAAGATATGGCCCGAGTGATTGCCTGTGGCTGAGATTTATTCAAGCATTCCATCCATCACCTTGTTTTTTTGCAACCACATTATTTAATGCCAGGTCAGTAATTTAACTGGCCATATTAACTCCTCTCTTGTCAAGAAGCACAGTTTGTCTCCAAGTAGCCATGGAGCACCATAGTGAAGATGTGGCCTGGTGTTAGCACAGGAGACAACATTATGGCTAGAGCTGCAGACCACCAATTTAATGGGGAGAAAATGCTAGCTGCTGAAAGTGAGGAGACTTCCAGCCCTAGCAGTGTCACTATGTAAGAGACTTGGGCCAGAGTAGAGAGGGTAAAGGGGATAGGAGAGATACATCTTTGGAGTGGCATATTTGGAAGAGCCAAAAGGTGGGATTTGTTTATGTCTATTATGTTGTTTATATAAGTTTAACAATCATTTTATTTAAATTTAAATACTCTGTCATGTTCACCATCAAGTGCATGCCAGGACTGGCAGTCAATTTATTTTTTGATTAATGAGACACCTATGAAGAAACAGGAAACACTGGTTAAAACTACAATTTCCATATAAATGTCATTGATGTTCACATTTAATATAGGTGGAGGTTCTAACAAAGGTGAGGACGTTATATGCTGCTACCGCTGGGTATATGACTGACAAAGGTGAGGACGTTATACGCTGCTACCGCTGGGCATATGAACTGACATAACCCCCTGCCCAAGGGCTTAGCTTAGCTTAATAATCCGAAATGCATTGCAGATTTGGGAAGCACGAGGTGCACACAGTTCAGGATAAAATGAATAATGAACAAATAGAATAATATTTTTGAATTAAGTATGCCCCAATGGAGAAATAATTAGTCAGATGTGAAGTAATGAGTGTATTCATCAAAGAAAAGAGAAGGAAAAAAAGCACTGACCAACTGCGAAGTTCATTCGAACTCATATAGATGGTCAGAGGACACTAGCCTAGGAGGAAGAGTGCATACAAGGTATTTAATACATACACACCACTTTCTTTGAAAATAATCAATTGTGATGTCTGTACAACATGCTTTTCCCTCTTCAGCCATGACTTCACCTATTCCCAGGGTGCTGGTTAGTTGGGTGAATTCTCATCATCCCTGTCACTATCAACAGATACTACTGGTAGATCTTTTCCAGTAGCAATGTTGTGCAACATTGCACAGAAGGCTATGATTTTACATGAGGTCCCTGGAGTAGGCTGCAGTTCCCCACCATTCTTGTATAGACATCTGAATCTGAATTTAGCATAGAATCTTTCTTTAAGTAGTCCAAATGTATGTCCCACAACTTCCTGAATTTCCCTGTGTGCAATCGAAGTATGGACTTTGAAGCACAGTGTTAGTAGCCAGTGATGACACACTTACAGTCACCAATAGCAGTAATGTGTAGTATGCACTGCTTATGTTTCAAATGATGGGGTTTGAGAAGACTACGGAGGTGGGGTTTCTATGTAGTATATGCAGGAAGCTGGCTCTGTATATACTATCACAAAGTGAGAGATAATGTGCACAGAGTCCAGAGGTTCCCCTAAAGGCTTGATAGAGGCAATAATAGATAATACTAATGCTCTATTTGTGGTAGTGTGGTCGAGCAGTTCAGCTTGTCAGAGGGTTGTGTTAAGCATTTGTTGTACACACACAGGCAATAAATGGGAACACACACCCAATGACCTAACTCCAGGCCAAAAGGTTTTTATATAGAAAATATATTATTTTCTTAATTTATTTTAGAACCACAAGAGTGAAATTGTAGGTAAGTACATTAAATGTAAGGTATGTGTATCGATAGAACTTTTAATCAAAACAGTAATGTACACAGTTTGGCATAAAATGACAATAAGCTATTTTAAAAGTGGGCACTGCAAAATTATACAGTTCCTGGGGGGGGGGGGGGGGGTAAGTACAGGTTTGTTTTTGAGGTAAGGAAAGCACTTACAAGTTCAAATAACATGGGCACCTAAGGAGACAGGGGGTGCTCCGGTTCCAGTTTGCTAGCAGGCAATTACCTGCGTCCTCAGGGAGCAGACTAGGGTTTTTTTGTAGAGCACTGGGGGGGGTCCCAAGTAGGCACACAAAGTACACCCTCAGCGGCACAGGGGCGGCCGGGTTCAGTGGGCAAACAAGGCATTAGGTTTGTGTTAGAAATCAGTGGAGGGACCCAGGGGTCACTCGGACGTTGCAGGCAGGGCACAGGGGGGCTTCTCGGGCCAGCCACCGACTGGGCAAGTGTGAGGGCTACCTGTTGGTCACTGCTGCACCAGTGGTAGCTCCTTCACGGGTGCAGGTGCAGCTGCAGTGCTTCTTCCAGGTGTCAGGTTTATTTTTACAGGGCAGGCGCGGTCAGGGGGGTCCTCCAGATTCCCTCTGCAGGCTTCGTCGTGGGAGTACAGAGTACAGAGAGGTAAGCTCAGGGTGGACACATCGTCGGAGTCACCTGGGTGTCCTCTCTGTGACGTTGGTTTCTCTAGACACGGGCCAGGGGCGTCGGGTGCAGAGTGGTGGGGACTCACACCTCTGCAGTGAGAAGGGAGTCCCTTTAAAGATGGTTTCTTCTTAGTTTTTTAGACAGGGCCGCTGTCCACAGGAGTTTCTTGGTCCTTTGTAGTCCTCTGAGTCAACAGAGGTCGCTGGGCCCGCAAGATGCGTCACTGGTGCAGGTTCTTTGAATCAGGAGACAGGCCAGTAGGGCTGGGGCCAAAACAGTTGTTGACAACTTTCTGCGGGGTTTTCAGGCACCTCCCTATTCCTATTGGGCTAAATCCTCCAAAGCAAGATGGAGGACTTTCTAAGGAGTGGCTTACATCAGCTCTGGTCACCTTGGGGGTGGACCTGGCTGAGGGGGTGACTCCTCCTCGTTTTTCTCATTATCTCCCCGGACTTGCTGCCAAAAGTAGGGGCTGTGTCTGGGGGGGTGGGTATCTCAATTAGCCGGAGTGCCCTGGGGCATTGTAACACCAGGCTTGAGCCTTTGAGGCCCTCTGTGTGCATTTCTCAATAAATCCTACACTGGCATCAGTGTGGATTTATTGTGCTGAGAAGTTTGATACCAAACCTCCCAGAATTCAGTGTAGCCATTATGGAACTGTGGAGTTTGTGTTTGAAAAACTCCCAGCCAATATACTCTTTATTGTTACCCTGCACTTACAAAGTCTAAGAATTGTCTTAGACACTGTAGGGGCATAGTGCTCATGCAGCACCTTTGGTATAGTGCACCCTGCCTTAGGGCTGTAAGGCCTGCTAGAGGGGTGACTTACCTATGCCACAGGCAGTGGGTTGTGGGCATGGTACTCTAAGGGGAGTGCCGTGACGACTTAGTCTTTTTCTCCCCACCAGCACACACAAGCTGTGAGGCAGTATGCATGTGCTGAGTGAGGGGTCTCGGAGGTGGCATAATACATGCTGAAGCCCTTAAAGGCCTTCCGTGGCCACAGGGCCCTTGGTACCATGGGTACCTTTTACAAGGGACTTATCTGTGTGCCAGGGCTGTGCCAATTGTTGAGAAAAAGGTACAGTTTTAGGGAAAGAACACTGGTGCTGGGGCCTGGTTAGCAGGGTCCCAGCACACTTTCAATCAAAGCTGGCATCAACAAAAGACAAAAGGTTAGGGGGTAACCATGCCAACAGTGGCATTTTCCTACAGTATACCATTAAGCAATTTATACATTTACCTAAACAGGGCATTCTGGAATGCTCACCTGCTGTAGCTAACCCTTGCCTTGATAACTACCTGAGTTAAGGAGGTGCAGTGGACATAGGACCTGCACAAGTGTTGGTGTTGTCTAGCTTACATGAGTGTCTCTCCCTAACTCTCGGTCATGTTCCTGCATGAGCTCAAATGTGACCCACCTGCATGTTATGTTCTTGTCAAATATCTCCCCCAC
This sequence comes from Pleurodeles waltl, assembly GCF_031143425.1. NCBI lineage: Eukaryota > Metazoa > Chordata > Amphibia > Caudata > Salamandridae > Pleurodeles > Pleurodeles waltl. The sequence goes on along the minus strand of NC_090437.1, from coordinate 1,215,865,707 downwards.
TGACTGGTCAGGAGTGTGACTCTGACCCTCAGTATTCTTGATTGTCACTTTCTCCTTTGCTGTACTTCCAAAATACTCATTCTCCTCACAATTGCATACAGAGCAGACATTTTGAGAAGATGCATATGAATTCCCACACCTTTTAGGGTCGAGCCTGCAAGTGCATGGGAGACTCTGTTGTGCTCAGTAAAGGGCTTGAAGTCATCTTTTGTCAGTCTCCACTTGTTTTTTTTTTGTTTTTGCTCGTGGGCGCTGTTATCAAAAGATGACAATTAACTTTTTCGAAATGTGCGAGACCCTTTGCATTGCAAATGCTTGTTTATACTTTGCACCAACACCTGCTTCCACTTGAAGGTAACTTGCCAGTGCAAACTTCTGTTTTTGCGACCTATTGCAAACCACAGTATGCACCTTCGGGGTGATTGGCAAAGCAGATATGTATGATGGAATCCCCTGCTTCCTGCCTAGTGTTGCATTTATCAGGTGTGGCCTGTCCCTCCACCTTTTGCCCCTCATGAGAGTGCCGGTCAGGCTGAACAAAGGTCAGCCTGACAGACACTCTTCATGTTCAGGTCAGGCAGCCAGGAGCAGACATGCATGATTTGCGCAGACTCCTGGCTGCCTGGGCTGAACTTTGCTGGGCTGAAGCGGTCACAGCTCCTATGGGTGTGACCTCCTCAGCTCAGCAAAGGTGCCTCCAGGCCCTCCCCCAGGTGACGAGGGAAACGTCACCCATTGACTTCGACCTGGGCACTTCAGGTTTAAGCCCTGAAGCGCCCAGGGCGAATGTCAATCAGTGACACCTCGTTACAGAGTGGGGTGGGGTCAGCAGTCTCACTCACCCCATCACACTTGACAAAGTTGGGACTGCTGCCTGCCCTCATTGGCTGACCCAAGGTCAGCCAGTGAGGGAAGGCAGCAGTCCCAAACCTCCTGGGACCTCTGAGGCTGAAGGTAAGTGTGTGCGTGTGTGAGATCTTTTTAAATGAATGTTTGATGCGTGCGTGGATGTTTGAATGATGATGAGTGTTGTTAATGGATGTGCGTGCGTGTGTGTGTGAAAGAATGAGTGTGAGTGTGAGTGTGCTTCCCACCCACCCCCCTCCCTCCTAAAACTGCCGTCCGCTACTGGCATTTATTGAAATGTATGGTCCAAATAGGTTTTGCAGATTGCCATTAAGCATCACTACATCATACCATAGACACAGGTAAAAATGCTTCTTTTCATCATGTGGCAGTGACTAAAAGGATCGCGCTATTTAATCCCCACGCCTCTCTGATATCAGATAGTTATGCATTCATCGTTTAAACAGAAGACCTTCTGAATCACGTGAAAGATTGCCGCACAATTTTTTGCCAGTTTTTCACTAATCACTCGCCCATATTTATACTTTTTTAGCGCCGTTTTTGCGCCACTTTTTAACTCAAAAACGACGCAAACTTACAAAATACAATTGGGCCTTATTTATACTTTTTGGTGCAAAACTGCACTAAGGCAGTTTTGCCCCAAAATGTTTTGCACCGGCTTGCACCATTTTTTAGCACCAGCTGGGCACCATATTTATGGAATGGTGCAAGCCGGTGCAAAGGGTAGGCTAGCTTAAAAAAAAATTACGTTAGGCAGTTTTGAGTCAAAATAAATGATTCTGACCAGATTAACATCATTTTTTGACGCTAAGGGGCATATTTATACTCTGTTTGCACTGAATTAGCGTCATTTTTTTTAACTCTAATTCAGTGCAAAACTAACTCCATATTTATACTTTGGTGCTAGACCCGTCTAGCACCAAATTTATGGAGTTAAAGTCATTTTTTGGAAGTGGAAACCTACCTTGCCTTAATGAGAAGCAAGGTAGGCGTTCCCATGCAAAAAAATGACTCTATGACCTTAACACCATATTTATACTCCCATGTAAAAATGGTGCAAGGGAGGGAGGAGGCGTCAAAAAATGGGGCAAAGCTTGCTTTGCCCCATTTTTTAAGACCTGGGTCAGGGCAGGTGTTAGGGGACCTATGGCCCTATTTCCATGGTGGAACACCATGGAATAAACCCAGAGGTGCCCTCCCTAGGCCCTAGGGGCACCCCCACCCACACTAGAGGGACTGCGAGGATGGGGGACCCCATCCCAGGTAAGTACAGGTAAGTGCATTTTATTTTTGAAAGTGCCATAGGGGGCCCTGAAATGGGCCCCCATACATGGCACCGGGTGCAATGGCCATGCCCAGGGGAACCCTGTCCTCTGTGCTGGCCACTGGGGTGGTGGGCATGACTCCTGCCTTTTCTAAGGCAGGAGTCATGTGGCATGGTAGGTTTAGCACCATAAAATGACGCTAATCTGGTTAGAGTCATTTTTTTTTACTCTAACCTGCCTAAAGCCATTGTTTGGTGCTAAACCCTCTTCTTCCATACTGCCAGCCCCACCCGACTAAAGTCATTTTTTAAAACTCTAGCCTACCCTTTGCACCGGCTTGCACCATTCCATAAATATGGTGCCCGGCTGGTGCACAGAAATGGTGTAAGCCGGTGCTAAACTTTTTGGTGCAAAACTGAGTTAGTGCAGTTTTACAGCAAAAAGTATAAATACGGGCCAATATTTTGTAAGTTTGTGCCACTTTTGTGTCATAAAATGACATTAATGCGGTGCAAAAAAAGTTTAAATCAGGGCCTTGGTGCTAGATGGGTCTAGCACCAAAGTATAAATATGGAGTTAGTTTTGCACCGAATTAGAGTAAAAAAAATGACACTAATTCGGTGCAAACAGAGTATAAATATGCCGCAGAGTATAAATATGCCCCTAAATATGGCGTTAAGGCCATAGAGTCATTTTTTGCACGGGAACGCCTACCTTGCATCTCATTAAGGCAAAGTAGGTCTCCACTTTCAAAAAATTACTTTAACTCCATAAATTTGGTGCTAGAGGGGTCTAGCACCAAAGTATAAATATGGAGTTAGTTTTGCACCGAATTAGAGTAAAAAAAAATGACACTAATTCGGTGCAAACAGAGTATAAATATGCCCCAATTGTATTTTGTAAGTTTGCGCCGCTTTTGCGTCAAAAAGTGGTGCAAATGCGGCGCTAAAAAAGTATAAATATGGGCCGGTTTCCCATACAAGAAAACTAACTAAGAACTACGATTTCAGATATCAGCTGAAACTAGCTTTGAAATTTTTCCAGAATGTGCACTGTGTCTTCGCTAATTTACAGTACTGACAGAATACATTGTGTAATCCTGTATTAAAATTCATAATGCAATGTTTCTTATTTAAAACCATCTCAGTTAGAATAATACGCAAAGGTTTCTGTGTTTTGTTAAATGCTGCCATCTAGTGAATTTTATTGAATTTGTAATAACTTAAAGAGTGATTTTCCTTCACATTCGCAAACCAAGAATGTGCACTTTGCACACGGACTGATTTGCAAATGGAAATCAAATTTGTAAAGTGACCTATGTTACATTGCAACTTGTTTGCAGTTATTGCAAAATTCCTTACCTAATGAGTACTCGTTAAGCAGGTTGCACTTTTCAACTATACAACTGCGAAGATGGAGTACTCAAAGGGACAGTTATTCTAAAAAATTGTGTTTTCCATTTGGAAAGATATTGAGAAAAGCAAGCAATATTCTGCTGGACTACTGCCTGTTCCAACAAAGGCTACCAGACATAATTTCCATGACAACAGCTTTTCTTCATTTGTGAATCCATTAACATCCGGACTCAGGGAGTCAGTACCTGAACAATGGTTTGTGACCACAATTGTAGTCACAAACCATTAATGCATACCTTTATGAATCACAAATTCGTGAGGGATTCCCTTTTCATGTATTCCTCTTGTTTGCATTGCCAAATGGTTTATAAATACCCTTTTACAAATCCAAGTCACAAAGACTTATCAGACTTAGAAATGGGCTTTTAAACAGTTTTTTTAGTTCAAAGACATTTATTAGATATAAACAAGGTACAACAAGATAATGCAATCAAATCGAATGATGCAAAATACAGTTGAGGGGAGGGAAGAGATAGGGAAGACATAAAATAGTAGTAATATGGTAAAAGTAATCTACAAGGTCTAAAATAAATTTGGGGCCTTATTTATACTTTTTGGTGCAAAACTGCACTAACGCAGTTTTGCACCAAAAGGTTTTGCACTGGCTTGCACCATTTTTTAGCACCAGCTGAGCACCATATTTATGGAATGGTGCAAGCCAGTGCAAAGGGTAGGCTAGCTTAAAAAAAATGACGTTAGGCAGCTTTGAGTCAAAATAAATGATTCTGACCAGATTAGCATCATTTTTTGACGCTAAGGGGCATATTTATACTCTGTTTGCACTGAGTTAGCGTCGTTTTTTTTTTTACTCTAATTCAGTGCAAAACTAACTCCATATTTATACTTTGGTGCTTGACCTGTCTAGCGCCAAATTTATGGAGTTAAAGTCATTTTTTGGAAGTGGACACCTACCTTGCCTTAATGAGATACAAAGTAGGCGTTCCCGTGCAAAAAATTACTCTATGGCCATAATGGCATATTTATACTCCCATGCAAAAATGGTGCAAGGGAGGGAGGAGGGGTCAAAAAATGGGGCAAAGCTTGCTTTGCCCCATTTTTTAAGAACTGGGTCAGGGCAGGCATTAGGGGACCTGTGGGCCTATTTCCATGGTGGAACACCATGGAATAAGCCCACAGGTGCCCTCCCCAGGCCCCAGGGGCACCCACACTAGAGGGACTGCGAGGATGCGGGTCCCCATCCCAGGTAAGTACAGGTAAAATTGAATTTTATTTTTGAAAGTGCCATAGGGGGCCCTGCAATGGGCCCCCATACATGGCACAGGGTGCAATGGCCATGCCCAGGAGACCCCTGTCCTCTGTGCTGGCCATTGGGGTGGTGGGCATGACTCCTGCCTTTTCTAAGGCAGGAGTCATGTGGCATTGTAGGTTTAGCACCATAAAATGACACTAATCTGGTTAGAGTCATTTTTTTTTTTACTCTAACCTGCTTAAAGCCATTTTTTGGTGCTAAACCCTCTTTTTCTATACTGCCAGCCCCACCTGACTAAAGTCATTTTTTTTAAACTCTAGCCTACCCTTTGCACCGCCTTGCACCATTCCATAAATATGGTGCCCGGCTGGTGCACAGAAATGGTTCAAGCCGGTGCTAAACTTTTTGGTGCAAAACTGAGTTAGTGCAGTTTTGCAGCAAAAAGTATAAATAAGGGCCAATATTTTGTAAGTTTGCGCCACTTTTGCGTAAAAAAAATGACATCAATGTGGCGCAAAAAAAGTATAAATCAGGGCCTTGGTGCTAGACTGGTCTAGCACCAAAGTATAAATATGGAGTTAGATTTGCACCGTATTAGAGTAAACAAAATGACGCTAATTCGGTGCAAACAGAGTATAAATATGCTGCAGCGTACAAATATGCCCCTAAATATGGCGTTAAGGCTATAGAGTCATTTTTTGCACAGGAACGCCTACCTTGATCTCATTAAGGCAAGGTAGGTCTCCACTTTCAAAAAATGACTTTAACTCCATAAATTTGGTGCTAGAGGGGTCTAGCACCAAAGTATAAATATGGAGTTAGTTTTGCACAGAATTAGAGTAAAAAACAATGACACTAATTCGGTGCAAACAGAGTATAAATATGCCCCTTAGTCTGATAATAGTATTAAATAAAATGCATGCATTTAAGTAACGAAAGCAAACAGAAGAAATACATATGTTGTATGTATAAAAGATAGGAAAATCAAGGGGTTGACACACTTCTTCTGTGAAGGTTTGGCGTTGAGAAGAGGACTTGTCTTGTTGATCTTAAAAATTTGGTGACAGGAGACCATAGAGCGGCATTTAAAAAAAAAAGTGAACAAGGTTGAACATAAGCGAGGTCAAGTCGGTGATTATTACAAACAGCATACCATCAGGACTGAAAAGATAGCTGGGTAAAATCTTTCCAATTCCTTATTATTTATTGGAAGATCACTACTAATATCAGATCAATGATTTTTGTATTTGGTGAAACATCTCTCCAATTGCTAGATAAACTACCTAAAATATTCATAAAGGAAAAGGTGACTGATGAGTTGAAAACATAATTTATTTAGTTTCAAACTTGTATCCAGAAAGCATGCACTAAGAGACAGGTCAATAATAGCTGTAATAAATCTGCATGTGGCGAGTGACATGAGCAACAACTATTAGGGAGGTCAGGTCATATGTGCTGAAGAGTAGAAAGGGAAAAGTAAAGCCTGTTATTAGATTGGGTTGTATTGATGGTGCATGAGGTTTTTTGCAATTTAGTCCAAGTGGATATATACCAGATTATATCCAAATATCATCCTTGGCCACCCCAGCCCAGTGTCAGCTTTGAGTCTGTCAAACGAAGGTTGATGTAATAGGTGAAATTTAGCCGAAGCTTTGGGAGATATACAAATAAAGGTACTCAATTTAGAGGGGTATTGCGAAGGTTGTGGGGCTAGTGATTGGAAGTGCTACGAGTATCAGTAATGATTGTTTGTAATAACTGGAATTTAAGGCGGAAGGAAGGTGGAAGATTGAAATAGTTTTGAGATTGTGAAAATGTCAAAAATGAATTATTCGAGTAAAGTTGATTGATCCATATTAAACCAGTGTTCCTCCAAGCTTTCCAATAAAGAGGCCGATTCCTATATAATAGTAAAGTGCTATGCCATACTGTAGAATTGACGAGAGCATCAGTAGGATTACATGATAATAATGGCTCCAACGGTGTTCAAAGGCATTTGAAAATAGGAGTAGAAAGATTTTGAGGTTTCTTTGAGAAAGACAAATATTCATGAAGAGTAAACAGAGAATTAAACCATTTTTCCAGGTGTGTCCAGAGAAGATGGTGGCCCGAGGGTTCCAAAATCAAATATATAGATTGTTTAAGAATAAAAGTTGAATGGTAATTATAAAAGTCAGGGAAATTTACACCATCGTCTGACTTAAGGTGTTTCAATTTCAATAAAGACATACATGTTTTGTCTTGTTTCATAAGAAAGGGGAGAGTAGGGAATTAATTTGTTTAAAAATTTTGGAGAGGATGTATAATGGAATATTAGAAATAGTGAATAAGACAATAGACACTAACATCATTGTTATGGTCTCAGAGCGACCCCACCAGGAAAGATATTATGGATGCTAACAATTGACTAAACTGGATAGGTTTTGGGTACAATCATCAAGACTTAATGAAAAATAAGTTTTGAGTGATTGGGAAAACCATAAATCATAAACCTAAATATTTAATTTTTGAAGAATTCCAAGAGAAATTGGTAGCTAAGAAATCTTCATTAAAAGCATATTTGTTAAGAGGTAGAATTTGACATTTATCATTATTTAATTTGTAACCAAAGACGAGAGATTAGGCATACCTACAAAAGCTGCAATTGAATGTGGAGGCTGTGAGATAAATAAGAGAATATCATCTGCATAGACAGCTAATTTGATTTGTTGAGTGTTCTATAGTCATGCAAAAAGTAAATGTTGTCGATCTTCCTCATCGACCTAGCTGCTGAGAGAACTCTAAGCAAGTCAGAGTATCTCAGAAAGTAGAGAATAATGCCACTGGGTCTTTTAGAAGTAGAAGCAGCATTGGGTAGATGACCAAGTCTGTAAACATGTTGGATATTGAGATGCGGTGTCTCCAAAATATTTAATAAGAGTCTTTTTGACTAACATAATAGAGTCAGGATCTTGAGAATGCTCTGGCAGGCAATAAATAGGTAAGTTACTATGTCAGTTTCTGTTCTCTAAATCCTCAACCTGTTTTTTAAGTGTAGAGACTTGGATTTGAATATGAGTAACTGTAAGACTAGTAGCAGTGAAGGTAGAAAGTTGGTTCTCAGCTGTTGCAATTCTTTCTGCTGCCTTCTGAGTCAAGATGACCAGAAAAGTGTCTTGAAGCCATTGTGAGTGCTGCTTGGGGCTGCCCGGGTGAAGGCACCAATCTTGTTCAACAACACAAAAGACTCATTGTTCCCAGATTACACAGTGGCAGTGTAACATAGACGAGCTACTTTCCAAGCCATCAAAAGAGATCTACGAACTGCTGGAGTTACTTATGCATTACTGTTCCTGGTGAAATTACGCATTCAACATGTCAAGAATGTACTCTTTTTTGACTCGCAGGACACGACGCGCACATCGCTGGACAACACCTTTCCTGACCTCAGCATACCCACTGATGAGACTTGGGAGCTCCCAAGATCCCAAAGGAAAAGACGCTGACCTCGCCTCTGCCCGGATGGCTCTCCTGATAGAACTTGTGGTCTCATACCATCCTCGCAGCAAGCTTTGCTGGGCTGGCTGGAGGAGCTTTATTCGGCTTCCCAGCTGCACGCCAGTGCTGATCAGGACAGCGTGGACACATCACGGGAGGGCTGCTCAGACTCTGATTCCATGGGAAGCGTGGCCCTGTTTCCTTCTATGACTCCTCAGTTGGCACACGATCTTTAGTTGTAAACACCTGCTGCACCGGATAGCTTCATTTAACTTAAAGCAGGAGTGGCCCTCACACTTACTGTAGAGAGGCTCCTCTCGTATTGAAGGAGATGCATAGACGGTAGACCTTTGACCATATATTGTATTTGAGCATATCTCAGGGCACACTTGATTTTTTCTTTTAATTCTCAATAGTTGGGCGGGCACAGCATGTATATAATGTGTTCTGGGGCCAGGCCTGGGTCGCTCTCCGCAGCAAATGAACGGTAAATCTGCATGATGGCTTACGACCCCCACATAAGTGTAGGCACAAGCTGTTTGATATACAAATGTTGTTTGTTCTCTATAATGTTTGGTCGAACGACTACATGGCGCTTGACCGAGAATTGGGATTTCCAATGTTTACAGCAAGTAGCAGATTTCCCTGTCAAAACATATCAGCATATAAAACTGAGCAAATTGTTTATTACCATTGAGTTATCACACACAACACGGCACAGGTGGAAATGGCTTCTTATACAATCCTAACCTGGAATGTTATGGGCCTGGGCACACTACATAAGAGGCACAGAATATTAGCCCAATTGCATAGAAGAAATGCGCAGATAGTATACCTACAAGAGACACATTTGCTCACACCTGAGGTGATCCGCTTGCAGAAGAGATAGAGAGGGCAGCTTTTTAGCATATCATATTCAGGATACGCTAGAGGTGCAGCTATTTGGATTAGAGCGGTGTTCCTTTCAAGACTCAAGAATTATATATTGATACACAGGGCAGATATGTATTAGTTAAGGGCAAACTAGATGGATGCCCAGTGCTCCTGGGTTGTATAAATGCTCCAAATACAGATCAAGATACTTTTTTGGCATGTCTAACACTGGTCCTTGGCGACTGGGAGCTTCGCCCATGGCTTTTGGGCGCAGATTTTAATACAGTGCTAGAAATGTCACTAAATTGCTCCCATCCCTCACTACCCAGAGCAGCAATGACACGACATGCAGCGCCCCTATAACAATGGGTAACAGGTTGGTCCCTAGTAGATGCCTGGCGTGCCAGAAATATAGGGCTACCGTGTGAATACTCCTTTTATTCTTATCCACTCAAGTTATACACACGCATGGACAGATTCCTGTGTTCCCCACAGTTATTGCCTATTATAACCCACTCTACCTATCTCGCTAAGACCATTTCTAATCACAACCCCCAAGAACTGACATTGCAATAGGGTAGAATCCCGACACCAATATCCACCTAGAACCTACAGCCCACTTACTTAGAAGATGTGCCCTTTCGGAAAAAACACTATCACAGATAATAAATAATTACTTTTTAGAAAACATAGGAACGGCTACCTCGTTGACACATGAGTGGGAAGCTTTTAAGGTGGTGATTCGGGGGGCCTCCATTGGCAAGTTAGCGAGTGCTTGAAACAAAATACTGAGGCCCGTGACAGAAATTGAAAACACAATGGCTAGTACTGAACAGACGGAAGCCAGGGGAGAAGTTGATTCAGTGGTATTACAGGAGTCAAGGGTAGCACATGTAGAGTACCTAGAGAGCTTAAGACTAATAGATTATAAGACATATATACAACAGACGTACACTGAAGCTGACAAGTCCGGGGCAGTGCTAGCACACTTAATACATCCCACTCCTCCCCCAACTCCAATCCTTGCCATACAATTCGAAACAAAAGGTGTGGTTAGTACGCAACTGGGTATAAATAAGGTGTTTTGGGACTTTTATGCTGATCTTTACACAGACCCCACAGCTCCTCCTGATAAACTACTAATCACATATTTGAATAGGACGCACCTACTCCAGATAAAGCCACAAGATTGCGAGGAGTTAGGAGCCGATCTTACAGTGGAAGAAATCAAGGTTGTGGTTAAGGACATGTCACATGATAAAAACGCCAGGGTCCGATGGACTTCCCGTTGAATTTTACAATACCTACATACACAAACTAGCTCCACAGCTGATAAAATTATATACTCACTCGTTACAGGTTGGACACTTACCACCCTCAATGAGGCAAGCTCTGGTCACCTCTTTACTGAAACCAAATAAGCCACTCCTTGAGCTAACCTCGTCCAGACATCTGTCTCTTCTGAACGCGGAATATAAACTTTTAAGCAAAATCCTAGCAAAACGACTTCTCCCACACCTGCCACAGATATTACACACTGACCAAAATGGCTTCGTGCCGAACCGTAACACTTCACTCAATATTTCTCACCTGTTCCACATTATGTACTGTTCGTGTGAAAAATACCCATACGCAGGCTGTCTATCCTTGGATATATGCCATGCCTTTGACACACTGAGCTGGGAATTCCTGTTGTCCACACTTACCCACTACGGAATACCGATCTCTTACACCATATGGGTGTGACTGTTATACCTGCTGCCTAGGACAAGGCCAAAAACAGGAAAGTGCATATCAGAATCGTATAACATCTCCCAGGGTACACGCCAAGGCTGTCCTTAATCGCCACTATTATTTGTTTTGGCAATCGAGCCCCTAGCACAATTACTGCGACGTAGCGCATAATTACTGCGACGTAGCGCACCGGAATGAGGCATCTCGCTTAGAAGCAAAATACAGGCTACTACTTTATATGCAGGTGATATGATAATATATCTTCAGGACGTACATCAAGATATGTCTGCAATATCATACAAACAGACTCCATTTGGCAAATTCTCGGGTCAACAAATCAATGCTGCAAAATCATATATTTTTGCATTTCAGCATACTTTAGAATGGCAGACAGTGGCGCTGGGAGAAGCTCATATCCCAGTGGCAACCCATACTTTTCACTATTTAGGGATCTATATATAGAGAGACCTATATGATATATTAGACGGTAACTTGCAGCGGGTGATCAATTCCATTAAGACACAAATAGCCTTCTGGACTACACTACTTCTCTCTTTCGTGGGTAGACTGGAACTAGCAAAAATTGTCCTCCTACCGAGGCTTCTGTACTATTTCGCTAATCCACCCATGATGGTTCCGGCTGCAGTGTTTACCACCTTGAATACTGTATTGATTGAGTTGGTGTGGGGGTCAGGACATCGGAGGATGGGTTTGAAAAAGCTACAATTGCCGGTGCTGGAGGAGGTAATGGGTGCCCCAGACTTTAAGGGGTATTGCATAGCAGCACAACTGCAGTAGTTAGCGCGTTGGCTAGTGGGATACAACTTACACGAAACAGGCTATACACCTGCTCATGTGCAAAATGGACAACTACATAATCTGTACACATATTCCAATTCCATACGCTCCGAATATACCTTTCAGGGGGATTCCATTGGCAATGCGGGCCTTATCAGCACAGAGATTACAGCATTGGGAGCAGTCAGAGACTATGACTATGTCGAGGCTATTGGTGGACTTAGTATTGATGTCACACCTAGATTTTATACATGCTCACGGATTACCAGATACACTGTTTCTAATCCATGCAGGTTTAATTCGCTTTGTATGTCAACACTGGGCACCAGATGGTATTGAACCTGTTACATCTGAATTTTTAAATGCATTACATACAAAAGGTTATGGCAATCATTTAATTCGATGTTTGTACAGAGGCCTACGATCACACTTAGGAATATCGTTACAAACACTCTGTCAAAAATGGGACACAGATCTCAACCGTACCTTACTGGATGCAGAATGGAAGAGACTACTTGCAACCCCAAAAAACATATCCAGACATTCCAGATTTAAATTTATTCAGTTCTCTATATTTCATTGGGCATATCTTACCCCACATAGCATCACTAAACTATACTCAGGTGCAGTAGCAGGCTTCCCTGGCTGTCAACAAATGGACTCTATTACATGTGCTTTGGCGTTGCACAAAGTTATAAAGTTATTGGTCTGAAATTGTGTGGATACTCAAATATGTTACAGGTTATGATTATTGGATGACACCGGATGCTTGTATCCTACGTCTCTACTGTCGATCACGTGCTTTGCTGACTTTTCGCGCTGATATTGGCACAACGTGCTATTACACGCCAATGGAAATCACCCATTTCCCCCCAGGCAGCACAGTGGAAAATGGAAGAACTGGAATGGGGCCAGGCTGAAAGCGAAGCACTGCGTAGAGAAGAATATAGGGGGCTACACAAAACCCATATCTCCATAGAGTGGGATACAAACTTAGAGACATTTCGAACACTTGTGCAAGGGGACATGGACATACACTCTTAAATCATGCATTTTCACAATATGAATCTGAGACTCGGCATAGCTGCGATGCTACGGAACTCACTCTCACATCATACGCCCCCATGGAATACCTTTACAGCAACATCAAATAGCCCAGTAACATACACACTACACAGTCTAACCATGTCTGACTCATATCTAGTACTGGGCACCGTCCAGGGATGTGAAGTTATTTCTTACTGTGTCCTCAATGGGTAACCATAGGAGACGGTGAACTGCTCTTGCTTGTTGGGGAAATTAGTGGTAGGGAGGGGGGTTTCAGACAGTTTTCAAACATGGTGAATTGATCTCATGCAGTAAGACGCAAATGGCTTTGTAACTGTAAGGAGCAATTCATATATGAATACGTAATTGTGTAATACTGTAACTTTGTAACTCTTAACAAAAAAAATGCAATAATAATTGTGTGAAAAAAAATCATAATTTCTATGGGAATAAGACCCTCTCTTTGTTATAATTTTTAAAGGAAATGCTTTAGGTATTACAGTTTTGATGATGTCAGGTGTGCCACACTTTTGTAACAAATATACAATGTTAGCAATTTAGTTGTTCATTAGAATACTGTGGGGAGGCAGAGTTCAGGGACATGGACTCGGATAATTGAGGGCAGCGAGGTGAGTGCAGAGGTAACAAGTTGACCACACTGGGCAGGCAGGAGGGGCAATGGCAGCACAGCAGACCCTAGAAGGAAGGGGGCAGGTGGCAGGGGCAAAAAACTAACAAACTAACCATGCAGGATAGGCAAGAAAGGCTGTGGCAATATAACAGTCCATTGAGGGCAGAAGGAAGAGGCACTTGCAGTGTGACCATACATGCCAACAGACCTGATTCATGCAGGAGACCTTCAGTGTTTTAAAGCCTAAAAGGGCTTTATTTCCTATGTCTCCTGCCTAATCTCCCCTTTGTCAAAGTAAGTCAATGTGGAAAACCAATTCCCCAGTTTTCTTTTCAAAATCTCCCTTTTACCAAGTTCAAAATGTTGGCAAGTCTGGTACATTGGATCATGGAGGGCAGGAGGAATGGGCTAGGGACATGGACTTGGATAACAGATGGCAGGAGAGAGACGGGCAGGATCACAAAAGTGACCTTACAGGGCAGGCGTCAGGTGTTGCAGCAGCACAAAATATCACGCAGGTCAAGTGGGACGGCAGTGCAGCACAACGGACAATGGAAAGCAATATGGAGGAGAAAGGGCCATACACATGGACAACAGAGAGTGGTGGGAAAAGAGGCAAGGGCAGCAAGCTGACCATACTGGACAGGCAGGAGGGACAGTTGCAGCAAAACAGACCCTGAAGGCAGGAAGAAGGGGGCAGGAACACGACAATGGACCAAACAAGGCAGGTGGGAAGGGTTAAGGGCCTTCACATGGAATACGGAGGGCAGAGGGCAAGGGGACAGGACAGTATCAGCAAGCTGGCAATGAAGGCAGGTGGGATGGGCACTGGAAGCACAAAACACCAGGGAATGCAACAGACTATAGTGGCATACACACAGACAATGGAGGTAAGGTGGGAGGGGGTCAGGGGCAGAAAGCTGACCACACAGGGTAAGTGGGAGGGGCTATGGCAGCACAGAAGGCCATGTATGGCAAGCATAAGGGTTAGTGGCAGCACAACAGCCATAGTGGGCAAGAGGGAGAGGGCAGGGGCATGCACAAAGGACCATGGAGGACAGAAGAGAGGGTGGGGGTGGACACAGAGAAGAAACTGCAGGGGTAGGAGCTTCACAACAGACCACACAGCAGGGAAGAGGAGTAGTTGTAGCACAACAGAGCATGGAGGGAAGAAGGGAGTGGCAGCAAAATGGAGGACAGGAGGGAGGAGTTAGGGGCATAAAATGTGGACAGGCAGGGTGAAGGTGGCAGGGATAGATGGAAGCCATCTGACCATGATAGGCAGATAGGTTCTGTTGAGCTGCCACTGCCCCTCCCAGTGGGAGGGGCAGTGGCAGCTCAACAGAACACTCAGAGTAGATATGAGGGGCAGGGGCAGTTCCATGGAACATGGTGGGCAAAATGTAGGGAGCAAGGCATGCACACAGACATCGACGGGCAGAGGGACAGAGGGTAGGGGCAGCAAGCTAAGTACCCAGGCTAAGCAGGAGGGCAATGATGGGGCATAGAATTGAGCAATGGAGGGCAGGAGGAGTGGGCAGGAAAATCAAGCTAAATAGATGGCAGTGGCAGCACATCAGACCGTGCAAGCCAGGAGGGGGAGGGCTGGTGCATGGACTCAGAGGTTAGGGAAGAGGTGGATGGAGCAGCAAGCAAACTGTTCAGTACAGAAGGGAAGGGCAGTGGCAGAACAACTGCCACACAGGGCTGTAACGAGGGAGCAGAGGCATGGACTTGGATAGTTGATGGCAAGGAGGAACTAGGGTAGGAGCAGCAAGCTTGGGTGGGTGCAGCACAATGCCAGGCCCTGCGCCCAAACCCCACGCATCGTACATTGTGATGGGCATCTTACTTAACGTTTAAAACTCTAGAAATTCACTGAAAAAACAAAGGTTACATGGATGTGTTAGGAAATAGAATTTTTAAAAAACTTAGAATTTCACACAAAAAATAAAGGTTACAGAGACGTTATAGTTAGGTCCACATTTTACACACACAAAATCATAGAAATTCAGCTGCTATAGTCAGAGTTATTGCAAGCAACTATAACTTGTGCCTAAAGGTAACTATTACTCGTGCCCTCACCATGCACTGCTAATTACCCCAGATATTACATCACTCACAACATCTTCTATGACATCCTTGATAATATCACTATAACATTTGAAGTAAAACTATTGATGAGAAAACTGTGCACGGTGAGGGCACAGCTTGTGACTATTAGGAGAGTTGTTGCCCTGAGTAGAGTAACTGTTACATGTAATCTGTTACAGGGTAAAAAACGGCTTTCACGTCTTAAATTTGAACTCTGCATTGCAGTAATAACTGAGATAAGGTGCATTTATTAATACTATTCATCTAAATACATAGTATGTATGTTCGTAGTACTTCTACAGCGCAAACCTATCTAAATGGCAGCAAAGCGCTGTAGAGGGCCAAAAATAAGCATACAGTCAATGAGTAATAGGAGAGGTAGCTGGTTTGTAGACAATTATTACATAGTGATGTAGAGTCTTCAACTCTGTCCTAAAGTAGATCAGTGTGCAGGTGGTCCTTATAGATACAGGGATTTTGTTCCAGATCATGGGTGTAAACATAGAACAACAGTCTTGATTTTTTCTTTTTTTCTCTTCTTAGTCTGCAGTCTGATGGTGTTCTAGCCACAGGTGTGCCGAAAACAACCAGACATTGTGAACTTGTCTGTAAGATAAGCAGGGGTGCTGATTGTGATAGCTTATTAATTGATACAGCTGGTTTTGAAGATAGTGAGGTCTGTCAAGGGGAGCCAATGGAGTTCTATCAGTATGGTAGTGATGCGATCATATTTCTTCAGGCCTTGATGAGATGTGCTGCAGTATGCAGGATGGCCTTCAGGGGTGTTAGTGTGGAAATCTGGAAGGCAATAGAGCATGGTGTTACCACCATCCAGATGTGAGAGTTCTTAGGCTTAAACGGCAGTTCTGAAGTTGATTTCTGGAAAACATAGATTCACTTTCCTTAGAAAAGGGAACTGTATCAAGTTGTCTTTGTTTTTTGGCAATGTGTTCCTTGAGGGACAGGTTGATGTCCAAGGTGAATCTAAGTATCTTGGCATTCAGAGAAAGTTGGGATTTGAAACCATCAAGGTTCATGTCATTGAGCCAGGTTTGTAGTGTTTCTTGTTTGTTTTTCTTGGCAATAACAGGAATTCTGTTTTGCTTGGGTTGAGCTTCAGGTAGGCTCTGGACATCCAGGTCTTGATGACATTCAAGCAGTGGTTAAGGTGTTGGATGTATAAAGCAGAAGAGAATTTCAAGCAGAGCAGTATATCAACAAAGTGACCCTAGTTAATGTTGATGCTGTTTCTGTGAGCAGAGCACCAAGTGGCTTCATGTAAAAGTTAAAGATGACAGGAGACAGTGTAGTAACCCAGGGGTCTTCGAAGGTGACAGGGATACGTTGGGACCTGGAGGTGCCCATGTGAGCAAACTGGTGTCAGTTCAATGAAGGTCATTACCAGTGAATCAAGTATGAGACTTTAAGAGAGTATGGGGGTGGAATGGTCGACTGTGTCAAAGACAGCTGTGAAATACAGCAATATCAGGAGACAGAGCTCATCCTTTTCTGTGGTCAGGCATAGGGGTGGGACTACTTTGCGTAATTTGCTGTAGCATCATTATTTACCATTACAGCAATATTATGACTGATAATGCAGAATTACACAAAAAACGTAACCCATCATTTAGCACTATTTTCTTAGCACAAAATGCACACTTAGGTTAAAAAAAAGACCAGAGAATGCCTTTTCTTTGAAGACAAAAGTGCTAAATGCAACTGAACACAAACAGCAGCAGCCAGTGGCCACTACCAATCCCTATGTTTGTTCCTGTGCTCCCACAAAAGCTTGTTTATGCCAAACTGGCATAATCACCAATCTTCAGTAATATCTGGACTAAAGAGTAATGCGAAATTAACAAAATTACTCTGATGTAATTTAAATTTCACCCCGCCTAGTCAGCAGTATATCATCTATAATGATGGGTAATGTAGCAGTCTCCTTACTGCAGCATGGTCGGATAGACCTCCAGGAGATTAGCATTTTCAAACTTGTATTATTGGGCCTCATATATTTTCACTATGATAGCACTGTCATACTTGATTAAAAGTTGGATATCCTTATATAAAAGAAACAAGTAGACAAGCACTGGCACTCATTGTCCTGACGGCAAACATCAAAGTGGATTGTGTGACGGGCTGGGTGCTTTCCATGTTATGGTGCCAGGGCGGGCTTTAGCGCTTGTGACGCCCTGTGCCACAGCCTTTTTGGCACCACCCACCCCATGACGACCTCCTCGGATTCTCTCACTACCACCCCGTGAACGTGCCCCTCATTTTTCCATAGAGCCCCTTTCCCATACATTCATTTGGTTTAAAGACCTTGTAAAGTCTGGCCTTACTAATCCACTCAGCTATCCACTTAAAATACAGTTCTGTTCTTAGTAACAGACATATTAACCCTCTATGTTACTTTATGAGTCAAATCTGCCACTAGACAAAAGTCCCATCTCTCTCCATAACAGGAAAATTAATCACAAAAGGTATCTTGACATTTTAATTGCTTCCTGAAGGAAGGAACTTTTCAGCAGGTGCTTTTAAATTGCAGGTTTCTAAGTTATTGCTAAACACAGGCCACCCGGAGGTCAGCGCCCCCAAATCCAGGTCAGCACTCGGTGCGGCTGCATCGCTGGCACCCACCTAAAGCCGGCCCTTTATGGTGCATACATATTTTCCTCTTGTTCGTAATCTTTTTTTATTGCAGAAAAATCACAGAAGCATACGTTTGATTTATGTAAACTATTTTTCGTAACTTTCTGCTTATCAGGTACTCTAAAGTCTGATAGCAAAGCGACTTAGAACTCTATGAGGATGTACTAATGATTCGTACAGTATATATGAAGAGTAACGCTTAGCATGCTGTTTTATGGTGGATAGTGTGGGAACGTCTACCAAAGACCGGAGGGCGCCTTTAAATCTTCAGAAGTGGCCACGTTCATTGATGTCGGCTGAGCAGAAAGAAGGAAGGACATGGCTTTTAAAGGTGACAGAACTGATTTTAGTGTTTTGACAACACAGCAGTGAAGCGTTCAGCGTTCCCTCTGCAGGATGTGCATTGCATGACCCCAGGCCACACACTGGTCTCACTTGTAAGGTGAGCAGGATTGTTAAATGCTACATCGGGACTAGAAGTGCAAAGCGGAGGCTATGTGACATATTGTCTAGGGCACACTGTAATGAAACATACTGCTGCATGGAGGTGTGTTCAATCACTTTAAATGGACATTACCTGCTTTTCACACTACAGGGAAGCAGATATTGGTACAGAAGGAGCCTGCATGCTGTGGAAGGTTTCAAAACGTAGGAGGTGTGTATAATGTCTATAAAGATATAGGGCAAAAAAAGTGAAAAATGTCTTTATGTATTTGGAAGATGTAAGTTAAATGTTTTGCGAATTGCATTTCAGATACAAGATCACACATTACACAACAAAATCAATTAAACGTAATCAGTACATTTCTGCAATACCAATAATGTCCTTCTAACTGCTACAGTGCAACTGTCATTCAATCAGAAAACTGACCCAATCGCTTATTTTGTTATTGTTCAAAGTCAATAACGTCATTGACCGATTCCCATTACTAATTGCTCAGTCAATCAATCACAGTGATTTATATAGCACGGCAGCTGCTCAATGAATGTCCAGGCGCTGGATAAAAGGCTGGCCAACCTGCTGACTGTGCACATCCTCAGTGGCGCGAAGATGCTAAAGAAGAGCATTTCAGGCCCTGGCAGCCAGAAAAGAGAATGAGCTACCACCCCACCTCTTCCTTTTGAATAGCGGTATTACCACCTTCAAAGAGTTTGAAGAACAGAGCGTTCTTTATGGCTGATACGGGGTACTGAGGACCAGAGTGATAGAAAGCTCTGTGCATCATGTAAATCATCTTTACTCCTTCCTTGATAGATGACCAGTGCAATTCTTTCATAAAGAATTGACTTAGCCCAGCTGTGAATTGATAAGGGCCTGTAACACAGTTTTCTGCTGTGGCTGTAGAAGCAGGTAAAGATATTTTTTTAGAACTTTGAAAAATCCAAACAGGACTCTACAACACCAGCCACCCGAGGGCCAAATGAGACAGAACTGTCAAGCTCCACCCCCAGATTGCATGCTATAGTAGCAGGGACGGGTGGTGGTGGGATACCTCTAGGCCAACAGTCATCATCCGAGCATCTGAATCAATATCTCAACTCATTAGCGGAGCATGGTCATTCAGTGCAGGACTAAATTTTGGGGTACAGATTATGGCCCAGTTTCTGCATGATAAAGAGGGCCTCATCCTAAGTCCATGAGAATCATGTTGAACCCTCCCTATGAAGTGTATGAAAACATGGTCTGGCAATTCAGTCTTTATAATGTCAAAAACTGTAACCTGGCTGTTAGAAAAAATGGGATCTAGGATGTGACCAGCCACATGTGTGGCTGCACAACTAATTGTTGCACCTTCCAGGAATTCATATTTTCCAATAATAGGTGACTAAACAGATCTGAGGTTTGATCCACATGTATATTCAGATGTCCTAAGAGTTTGAAAACTTTAACATATATTAGGACATGAACTCATCAAGGATGATAGAAATTCTCTTGCATGACCGGGTGTGGGGAAGCGATACACTAAGACCCCAGCCAGGGATTTGTTTGCAGATAGTGGAAGGCAAAAAACCATTGATTCAGCCCCCGAAGCTCCATTGTGTCAAAAGCAACACGATTAAAGGATTTCTTGTTGACAATTGCTACACCTGCCTATTTTGCCTAATCTATCGCAGTGCAACATCGAATAGCTGGCAGGGATGGCTAATGCTACATACAGGGCCAAGCATACATTCTGTAAGAAAGAGTATATCCAATTTATCCTCACTGTAACCTGGGTCACATGACTAGGTGTAGTTGGCCTTTGTCTATTCCTCCCAGACAGCCATACAATAGAGAGTCTGGATGCGGGCATGGTAGACCATCCAAGGCAGAATGGGGGTATATAGCTGTGTACAGCCTCACTTCCACTTCAAATGACCCTGCCACACTAGCCTATTATGCCAGCAGACATTTGACCCAAGACATAAGTGGATTTGGAATGCTACATTTAGGAACAGTCTGCAAACACCTGCCAGAGTTTGTGAACTCTGGGTCTCCTGCACTTGTGTTCCAAAGGCCACAGTCTCTGAATCAAGATCTTGGAATATTGAAGCTTGTAGTTCCATGATGGGGTCATCTTCCATAGACCGCAGATTTGGTATCACTACCGATGACTATGAAAATTGTTGACCTAGGTTGAGTCCCTTTTTATGGTTCACAGACTATGGAACTCATTCATCTATGCTGGGTACTGTTCCATGGTCCACAGTCTTGGAAGTGAGTTTAAGAGCTAATGGCGCTATTTTGGGAGAGGCAAGTCCCTGGACTTAATAATAGTCTGTGAACCATAACACATTTAAAATGTAAAAATTGAACTATGTCCTCATAAAATTGACCTGTTGGGTCTGGACTGGCATCAGATTGCTTTTTAGGAAGGGCTTTCGTAGTGAAGCCGACTTTTAAATAATTCACTGAGTACACGGTCTCAAAATTAAGACTGACTACTAAGGGAAAGACTTTCTCTATAGAAATGGGGCCTTTGGTTGGCAGTCAGGTTACCCCTTGTCCAAGCAAGGAGCCTCACTGTAGTCAGGGTAAGTCACACACAATCCAAATTATCCTGTGCCCACCCTCTGGTAGCTTGGCACTGAGCAGTCAGGCTTAACTTAGAAGGCAATGTGTAAAGTATTTGTGCAATAAATCATGCAATAACACAGTAAAACATCACAACAATACACCACACAGTGTTTAGAAAAATATATAATATTTATCTGATAAGATGCAGGTCAAAACGATCAAGATGCAATAACTATACGTTGAAATATCACTGTAAAAATGATGTAAAGTGTCTTTAGTCTTTTAAAAAGCAACAAGTGTCTCTTGCAACCACAAAGTACCTGGTTTGCATTCAAATTCTCTGCAAGGGACCGCAGAGGAGGAGATGCATGAAAAACGGAGAGGTGTGTGTCGATTTTTCCGGTGGACACAGACGATGCGTTGTTGAGTTTTCACGCAGGCCAGGCTTTGCGTCGATTTCATGCACGTAAACGTGGATCCTCTTCAGGTTGGGGGGTTTTCGGACGCCCCGGGGACAATGCGTCGAAATCCTGGGCATGCAGGACAAGGTCACAGGGGCTGCGTCGATCAGGTGGATGATGCGTGGAAATTTCTACTGCACGGCAGGCGTTGTGTCAACTCTTCTCAGGAAGTCGTGCTGCGTCGTTCCGGCTCGGCTTTGCGCCGATCCAGCGGGGCGTGCGTCGACTTTCTGGTTGCAACGCATGCGCTGCGTCGATCCCCTCCTTGCGAAGTCGGGCTGCATCGTTCCGGTTTGGCGTGCGGTAATTTTCTCACCACGATGCAGGCTGTGTGTCGTTTCTTGCAGGCTGTGCATCGATTTTCGTCTCACAAGGAGTTCTTTTGCAGGAATGAAGTCTTTTTGTTCCTGAGACTTCTGGGAATATGAGGTAAGCTCTATCAAAGCCCTTGGAGAGCACTTCTCAGCACAGCCAGAGAGCAGCAAAGCAGCAGGTCAACAGCAAGGCAGCAGTCTTTCTCAGAAAAACAGCCCAGGTAAGTCCTTAGAGCAGCCAGGCAGTTCTTTTTGGCAGGTTGCAGGTTCTGGTTCAGGGTTTCTTCTCAAGGAAGTGACTGGGTTGGTAGGGTCCGAGACCCTGCTTAAATACCCAAATGTGCCTTTGAAGTTGGGGAGACTTCAAAGAGTGGCTTAGAAGTGCACAAGGTCCCCTTTCAGTACCATCCTGTCTGATAGGGTCCCGGTAGGCGGTGTGCCAGTTCTTTGAGTGAGGGCAGGCTACTGTCCTTACATGTAAGTGTCAGGCCCTCCACCCTCCCAGCCCAGGAAGACCCATTTAATATGCAGATGTATGCAAGTGTGACTAAGCATACTGTGTTTGGGGTTGTCTGAGTGAATGCACAAGGGAGCTGTCCACTAAACCTAACCAGACATGGATTGTAAGACACAGAAGGATTTAAGTGCAGAGAAATGCTCACTTTCTAAAAGTGGCATTTCTAAAATAGTAATATTAAATCCAACTTCACCAGTCAGCAGGATTTTGTATTACCATTCTGGCCATACTAAATATGACCTTGTTACTCCTTTCAGATCAGAATCTACCACTCAAACAGTATATGAGGGTAGCCCTAATGTTAGCCTATGAAAGGAGCAGACCTCACAGCAGTGTAAAAACGAATTTAGGAGTTTTACACTACCAGGACATATAAACTACACAGGTATATGTCCTGCCTTTTACCTAAATAGCACCCTGCCCTGTGGGTTATCTAGGGCCTACTTTACGGGTGACTTATATGTAGAACAAGGGGAGTTTAAGGCTTGGCAAGTACTTTTAAATGCCAAGTCGAAGTGACAGTGAAACTGCACACACAGGCCTTGCAATAGCAGGCCTGAGGCATGGTTGGAGGGCTACTTGGGTGGGTGGCACAATCAGTGCTGCAGGCCCACAAGTAGCATTTAATCTATAGGCCCTGGGCACATGTAGTGCACTTTATTGGGGAATTACAAGTAGATTAAATAAGCCAATTGGGTATAAACCAATGTCACCATGTTTTAAGGGAGAGAGCATATGCACTTTAGCACGGGTTAGCAGTGGTAAAGTGTGCAGAGTCCTAAAACCAGCAAAAACAGTGTCCAAAAAGTGGAGGGAGGCAGGCAAAAAAGTTAGGGGTGACCTATATGTATATATTGTTAGACCTGACAGCCTTAGTGTGGTCACGAGCTACTGGCACACGCCAGACTGTGAGGTGGTGCAGGCCAACCTACGAGGAGTGGAATGCGGTCAGAGGAATGAACTTGTGAGAGGAGCTGCAGCTGCGGCTTCATGACATCAACCTTAGAGACCGGCGGAGGCCGTTGCCTGGAATCGGAGGGGTGAGCTGAAAGCTTCCTGTTGGTGGCAGCTCCTAGGTGCGGTCACCTTCTTTCACTAAGCTGTGCTGCTCAGTTGGCGTGGGCCTTTTTTGCAGTAGAACAGGCCCAAAGGGTTCCAACGCATCCTCCGCTGCGGGGGGCACCCCTAATCCATGTTGGCTAAACTGTTACACTATAGAGATTGTGACCTTATCCTGCGGCAGGCAAGGGCTAAGGGGAACCTGCTGCTCTACATTAATTGAATAATGATATTCCCAGACTTTATCAGAGAAATACAAAAACAGCATGCATCATTCATGGAGGCTTACAAACGGCTCCACCTTTTGGGGATCCAGTACGCAATGTTTTTTTCTGTGAGGCAGAGGATCTATGCTATGGGATTTATGCTGTGCTATAGGATTTATAAAGCGAATGGCAACCCGTAAATATCCCATTGCTAGTTGAGAAAGGGCAATCCACTTAGGCCAGAGTTGCCACCTAGAGGATCAGATCTTAAAAAGCTAAATCTTGTATTGTTTATGGAAACACAGCTCATTGTCTATGGATCAGATGATCAGTGGTAGGGAATTACACATACGAGCCCGCATGAAGTGTTGGAGTGGATTGAGCAACAGCCACAGAATACAAATTCTCCAAATTCGTTTAGGAGGGTGACTGCCACAATGAAACCT
Source organism: Pleurodeles waltl (assembly GCF_031143425.1). Lineage (NCBI taxonomy): Eukaryota > Metazoa > Chordata > Amphibia > Caudata > Salamandridae > Pleurodeles > Pleurodeles waltl. The sequence continues at coordinate 1,215,841,643 of NC_090437.1, read as the reverse complement.
AGAAAGAGTTCAGAGTGGCTGGTGCGCTATTTCATCTAAATCACATGTGCACCATGAGCAGTTATGTGCAGTGGCGACACTGAGAACAGCGGGGACAACTCCATAGTCATCCTCAGGGGAAGACGATGCACGTGACATGGACTCAAACTGGGCATCAATATCCACTGTGGTCTCTGATTCACCACTGCCCCAGTTTAAGCCTTGAACTTCAGATGACCTTCTCTGAAAACTCAGGGGAAGGCGGTGCACGTACCATGGACTCAAACTGTGCATCAATATCCACCTTGGACTCCGGTTCAGCACTGCCCCTGTTTATGCCTTGACCTTCAGATGACCTTCTCTGAAAACTGATAGGTAAAACCGCTGTCAGAACATGGTGATGGGGCAGGGGGTTGGACAGGGAATACAGCGTATTACACTTTAACATGTTCATGAGGGGGCTCATGAGGGACTTCACCTGTCCTGAGAACTACTACAGCCGGATGGTGAGTTGTGATGTTGGGGGGCCCATCGATCATGGCGACCACACCCAGTTCTGTTGGTTACATGCACTTACATGTATGTTTGTTATTGTATTATCAGTTTGAATGGGGGGATGTTGTCTTCTTGTCCAGGGGAGGGAGAGGGGGAGGTGGGGCTGTTTCTATTGGTCTAGCCGCATGATCCAAAGTTTTCTGCTACTGCCATGGCCCTAGAAGAGAGGGGGCATGGGCAAGGGGGGGGTCCAGTGCCTGGTTGATGATGTATTTGTTTATGTATTGTACATGGCTGACTCGATAAGGTATAAGATCATATCTGGGAATGTTAGACCAATTTGTCTAAAAGGTGTAAACTCTACACATGACGCAAAAGACTGGGAGTTCATGTTGCCCTACTGCAGGAGACCCACTTGCCTGCTACTGAAGGGTTGGTGCTGCACAAGAGATGGAGAGGGCAAACTTATTACACTGCTTACCCCCACATTTCTGAGGGATGTCCTTATCTGTATGCAGCCTGGGGTTTCCTTTCAGAAGACAGGGTAACTAGTGGAAACTGCTAGGAGATATATGGTGGTTACTGATGGCCTTGGTGGGGAAGTTGTAACCATAGTGAACATCTATGCCCCTAACTCAGACCAAGCTGTTTTTTTGATGAATTGTCAGGGGTCATTTCTCCCTATATGCCACCGTCTGTGATAATTGGAGGGGATTTTAATAGTGTGCCTCACCCCATGCTGAATAGATCCCACCCGCCCTTGTGAGACTCCAGAGTAATAAGGATAGCACTGAAATTCACAGAGTAGTAGAAGTGCTGGGAGTCATAGGTTCTTGGAGGCCTACTAAGCCGGCGGACAGGGACTATTCCTTCGTCTTGGGAATGCATGAGTTGCATGTCGGCCTAAACACATTGCTCCGCAACCGGTTGTTCATGCCACAGTTCAGAATGTCAAATACTTATCAAGTACAATATCTGGTCACAATCCTGTTCTTCTTACTTTTGTGTGGGTGATGGTGAACTCCTGCATACCTAATTGGAGGATGAAGATTGAAACCTTTGAAGACCAAGTCTTTCAACATACTATTAGGGAGGGATAATGAATTATTTTGCAGAGAATGGGACTACAGCCACCACAATGCAAGTGAAGGATGATGCTTTTACAATGCTAATCCAGGGACAATGCATATCTGAAACTGTGAGGGTGAGGTCGACCATGGTATGAGAAGTTAAAGCTGAGAGGAGACACTTAGATCTGTGGAGAAGGAGAGACCTGGGAACCCTGCTCAATCACTGTTAGAAGCTAAAGAGAAACTTGCAGAAAATGTAGGGAAACTCTACTGTTTTGATTAGGGGACATGCTGAGAGGGACTAGTCAGGGTCCCTTTTGGCCTGGGTAGCCGATCCCACACAACAGGTTTCACCAATATTAGAACTTGGAGCAGAGATGGGTTGCAATGTGTATTAGGCAAGCGGACATTAATAACAGATTCAGACAGTATTAAACTTCCCTGTAAGGCATGGCAGTAAATAGATGATTTCATGAGGCTGCTGCCCCTCCTGGTTATTTCCTCAAATAAAGCTGAGTTGTTGGATGGTGATATCTCAATAGATACAGTTAAAGCTGTGGTGAAGACTATGGCCCGGGGAAGGTACTGTGATCTGGCAATCTCCCGGTCGGGTTCTATGCCACTTATATCGATCAACTCACCCCTAAACTAGTAGAGGTTTATACAGCAGCGAGGGAGCTTGGCCATCTATCAGCCATCTACCTGGGTTTATGGGTGAGACGCTAGTGATCCTGTTGTTTCAACCTGGCAGCCCACAACAGGAAAGCATACAGATCTTTGTCAATGCTGAATGTTGACTATAAGATCCTTAGTTTTATACTAGCTACCTCGCTCTTGTCCTTCATGCCATGGCTGATACATTCTGAGCGAACGGGCTTTAGCCCAGGTCACAGCATGGCAGCCAATATACGAAGTCTCCTAAATCTGTTGATGGGTGATATCTTTGCGGCAGCGGTGATGGTGGTAGACATCAAAAAATCCTTTAAAAGTCTGGCTTGGCTGTATCTCTATAGCGTGGTAGAGAAAACGAAACTAGGGAGGGGGCTTGTGGGCTGGACTACACTCCTGTACAGAGGCCCCACTGCCCATGTGAAGACTGGCAGTGTGATCTCAGAGGTGTAGGTAGCGGAGAGAGGAACAGGACAGGGCTGCCCATTGTCGCCATTGGTATTCAGACTGGTAGTGGAGTCTTTAGCTTGCAGCGTGCGTTCTGCCTGCATTATGAAGGCCTAACAGTACAGGAGACCAGTCATCACATCACTCTGTATACTGATGATATGCTGCTTTTTCAAAGAAAATACACAGTCGGAACTAGCAAGGGCCATTTGGCTTCTGGATCGATTTGGGGTGGCGCTGGGGCTGTGTATTAACTGGCAAAAAACTAGCTTGTATCCTGTTAGTGCAGCAACGGAAGTGGTGCCGGATCTGCAGGGACTGATGTAGGAATCTGTCTGCCTGAAGTATTTTGGGATAACGATATACCACAAAAACCATGATTTACTTAAGGGTAATGAAGGAGCAGCAGTGAGGGCCATGTGGTGTGACATAAAACAGTGGGAAAGACTGCCAATTTGGGTAGTAAACCGCATTGCCATTGCGAAGATGGTGGTCCTACCCAGACTGCTCTATACGTTTTCAGCAATGCCGCTTATCATCCCTAAAAGTACATTCTGGGAAATTGATACATTGCTAATTGATTTGATATGGGGTGGAGGCAGATGTCTGTGGCGCTGTCCAAAATGCAGCACCAGTTAGGGAGAGGGGTTTGGTGGCTACAGATTTTGAGACATATTATTTAGCAGCCCAGTTACAATTATTCAACACATGGGTATATGTCAGGAAAACTAACAGGGCAATGGATAATACATCCCACCCAGATTGCTCCAGGTTATTCCAGCTGCTGATGGCCCCGAAGACTGCTTCATGAGTGGGGAATGGAATGCTGGTGATAGCTAAACACTGTTGGTTGTGCTGTCTACAGAAAACCCACACAAAGTCCCCATACTCACCTGATTTACCATTACAGCACCTGTTGGTGCTGCTGTACAGAGGGAATTGGAGGGACTTTATGGAGTGGGAAACCTATGGCATTGATCAAATGGGAGATTTGTATTGGGCAGCAACACTACCAACATTTAAAGAGCTGCATGCAGAGTCTGGGTTAACAGCTGGGCAATTCTTACTGTACGTAACGATTGTAGCAATGGCCAGAAGACACTGGGGATCCGGGCAGACTGACCACCCAGGCACCAGGGTTGTCATCTTATTTGAACAGGTACAAGATTTATATAGGGCACTCCAGATTGATATAATTGCTCCCCTAAAAGGATTATATGATAAATGGGCAGAGGATCTGGGTGGCCTAATTGTTGATATGTGTTAGCGCGTCAGAGCCTTAATAAGTAAACTTACAAGGGGACGCGTTTAGGCCGATAAACCTTTGGACCACATTTGGAGACTTCCCAGTACGAAGTAGTTCCTTGGCATAATCAATCAACAGTACAGTATTCGAATCAATAAAAACTAATCATTAATCAATAAACAATCAATAAGAATCAATAAACTGAACACACCATGACCTTTCAGTCATGAATAACCACACTAATTTAATTAAGTGCTAGGATATTTATTTCCTTATTTGTTACAATCTAATATCATGTTTATTAGTCTCAATAGCAATAAGCTCATCAGAATCACTATTATTTGGCAATCAGAACACAACTTAATCAATGCATAGATTATGATCATTCAGAATTTTATGCACATCATTAATATGAATCAACTTAGCAGAGTCTCATTAGTACATGAATCAACAAAGTAAGAACTTAGTCATTTGTCTATTTGCATAAGTTTTTAGTGAACACCTTAGCTAACCTCAAATTAGCATTAGCATGTTGGGCTTCATGCAAAACATTTTAGTGAACACAAATTTAGAAAACACCTATACTAAGGCCTCTATCAAAACAGCAGTTGGTACCAAGAGGGAAAAGGCAAACAGACAATTACAATTTGCATCAGATAGTTACCAATCCAACGGAACAGCAAGCAGCGTCAGGCTTCGTCCTCAGGACATCAGTTCATCAGCATCGGGCAAATCAGGACGGGGCAAAGTCTCTTCCCTCATAAGGAGGCAAAGATAAGATCAAGCAAAGGGTGGGTAGAGGAAGGTTTTAGAAGGGCAAACTAAACTAAAGTATGGCAACTGGCAAAAGTCTTTAGCAAAACGACTAGGGTAAAGGGTTCATGGCAGAATTGCAGAAAAGGTCTCATGGCAAGAAGGAATCTCTTCTCCTTGGGTCATGCCATTATATCAAAATTGCCCCACTACTCACTAATTTCTCATTGGCTAAATTTTGACGCATCGGTATCTCTGTCCAATAGTTTACGATTTGTTCCACTGGAAAGTTCCACAGTTCATAGTTCTCATGTCACGGATTGGTTCATTTTATTGACGTCTCCAACTGTGAGAATGTAAGGTACCAAGGGCCATATGTACGAACACATTTTCCCATTGACACAGAATGGGAAAAACCCTTTGCTACATCTGGCCCCAAATGGTTCAATTTGCAGTCCAGTCAGTATCTTCATTGTCTTCTCCTTGGGAAGTTAACCTTGTACCTGTTACGAATTACAAAGTTGCATTTAGCAAGAACATCGCCTAAAGCAAGCCGGTTCTCATGAGAAAGAATTTACTATGGGGACACACACATAACTTCTGGAAAAGTACAGCTTCGTGTCCTTCAGGAGAAAGCAGCAATTTATTCACGTTAGAGAATGCAATTTCAAATATGAGGCCAGGCAACTAGGCCCAAACCCTCACTAAGTTAAAGCCTGTTATTCAATAAAGCAAACTCTTAACACGTAACCTTAATTATGATAGACTAATACAAAATTAAACATATTGCATAATAATTAATAAGCTTTTCATTCGTTTTCGTATACATTGGTATCCACTCCCCGTGGGCACATTTTAGATGCGTGCATTATTTTTTTCTATGTTAACACATTTTCTACGCAGCTTCATCACACATTATATTGCAAGCTTTTTCACATTAATATTTCTCTTTTAAAATGTACACTCCAACATATGGACTGTCTAAAGATAGTAGAACAGGTGCCAAAGGTCTCTAGAAATGACAGATTTAAGCAAATTCACTTTTACTTTTGCCATAGAACCTATCTTAGGGCAGGTAAGATTAACAAATTCTACCGTGTTGCCCAAGCAGCATGTCTAATGTTTGGCGAGGAGACAGCAGAAATGTTTCATATGATATGGGATTGCGCCTCCATCTCAGGGTTTTGAATAGAGGTGGTGGATTTTGTAACGATGTTACCCATCAAAATATTCCATGTTTCCCAACAGTGTGTTTACTGGGACTATACTCAGGCCTGGCCAAGTGTAAGGTCACGACCAGGTTCATTGATATAGCTCTGATCCTGGCTAAGTGCCAGAAATCACTTAATTGGAAAGCTACCAGAAGGCCCAGTGTAGAAAAATGACAACAGGACCTTGCCAGGTGGGTGGGTTATGAGAGTGGTGTGCTGATGAATGATGCTAAGTGAGGGAGGGATCCTTAGACATAGCATGGGATAATCTGTTAGACTGTATAAAAGACCTGGCAGCCTCCTCCATGGCTAGTTCTGGTAGAGCACAAGTGTAGCAAAGTGGGTCTGGGATTCTCCGTTATGTGCTATGGGGAGGGGTGGGTGGGGGCTCCCTGACCTTGAGCAGTTCCTTCAATGAACTGTTTGGTCTATAATAGATCATCTATGGGATCAATGGCATTGTGGTAACCATTCCTATACACATATGAGGGCTTGTGACTTTGGAGGGGGGTTGATCTGTATTTGGTATTTGTTGGACTGTTTGAAGGGATGGGATTTGTTGTAATATAAGGGAAGTTTAGTTTTGTGTCTGAAATTGTACTTTGTTCAATTTTGTATGGTACAGTCAGCTCCACATCTTGTTTAACCATGCTCCGTGTGATTGATATTACCGCCACTGTTGTACTGTTGCTGTCTTCTTTGGTAGATCACCTAATAAAATTCTGTTGCAAAAAAAGTATAGTTTTTTAAATTCAGTTTTCTGATAACCGCACGTTCAAATGCAATAATTATGATTGCTATCATCTCTCTTCACCTCTTCACCATATATAAACTCGGTGTTAATATATAATATATATATTTTAATTACCCCTTCTTTAATTTACTGACGTCTCAGAACCACGTGAGGGCTACATCTTGCTAGCATCTGACAGTTCTGCAGCATTCTTCATTCATGCCTATCTCCATAGCACAATCCAAGAGTGGGCCAGTGAGACTCCAGTCCGTTTTTTCCATCCTGCAGGCATATCGTCAGGACCACTGCAATTATGCAGCAGAGGAGGACCAAATTATACTAATGGGTTGACTAAATTATGTGGCAAGAAAAGACAAATCATGCAACTTAATGAAGCACAATTTCTAATAATATTGCTTCATAATTTTGTTATTTGTTCATGTGTTAATAGTGCCTGGGCAAAGGTTTCACCTACCAGGTTAACATCCAAATACAGTAATAAGCAACTGAAAGATGGCCAGTCAGCCTTTGCATTGGGGCCTTTAACTGTGCGGCAACATGCGTCGCTTCAATTTTAGTAACTTTTGATCTGCTTCAGCTAGAAAAACCTTTTTTTTTGTTAAAATCTGTAGATGATGCAGCAGTTGATGGAATTATATGACAAATGTGGCAAATCCATAACTATTTATAGTCTATCTACAAGAGGGCTTGACTCAGGCCAACGTTTATTCAGTTTACAGCGAAAGTTAAGTAAATCACCTTCTCCTTGTTCAGAGGGTTGGACTCCATTCAGATTGTGAGATTTGTGAGACCAGCTTGAAGCAGAGAATCTGTATTTTAAACTCCTAACTAATAAGCTGCTTTCTAAACAGATATTATTTTCTTGGTGTATCTCTTTTTCGGTAATAAAAAAAAATCAAAAGAAAGTTTTCTATTGCACTAGAAGAAAACCGAACACCGTAAAGAATGACTTAACTGATTGTCAGACAACGTACTGTCCAAAGTATGGTATAAATTTACAAAATTACCGGAGTCCTAAACTAGTGTAATACGTGTCTTTCAAGCGCGCTGTCTGTGATGGGGATAGTTCAATGGTGTCACAAAAGTCCCTTTGTTTGCACCAATGAAAAGCCACTTTGCAATTATATTGTCAGGCGCCCATGGTGAAGTTCAACGCGCCTAAAACTCGAGAACTTTTTCCACTTTACAAACGAGTTGAGATCCCCACTTATGAAAACTTTCACAAATTACCATTTGGAGTGAGTGAAAAGATTACCCAGCACACACTGCAAACCTAATTGCTCCGCCTGACCTGTGAAAGAGGGGCGTGAAATGAAGGGGAACTAATGAACAGGCAGATGGTCTGGGGAACTCCGGAAAAGAATATAAGAGGTCTGAGCCTGCAGGCTAAATAGGCGCTCTCCCATATGCCAGACCCTTCCTTAGAAAACAAGCACCGACGCTGGTGACAAATTTGCATTTTGGGGCCACCATGGGAGAAAGAGTACAGTAGCTGACTTAATGAGCTATGGAGGCTTCGTATGTTTACGTGCTAGTTTACACATATGCACAGTGCTTTATTTTACAGTCCAGACATTTCATACACCAGACCGAAAATCTGATTCTGTCCTTCACAGGCAGCTGGTGCTAAACTTATCAAGTATACGCCACATTGATGTTTTTGGAACATATTGTTTGGGGCTCATTATTTTGTATTTGCATTTATATCGCACTTTACGTACACAGGGACCAGAAACGTTTTTGTCTCGCAATTTGTCACTATGGCCCTCATTCCTACTTTGGCGGGCTGCGGTCGCCGCCCGCCAAGCGGAAACCGCCAGAAGACCGTACCGCGGTCAAAAGACTGCAGCGGTCATTCTGACTTTCCCGCTGGGCTGGCGGGCGACTGCCAAAAGGCCGCCCACCCACCCAGCGGGAAAGCACCAGCAACGAGGATGCCGGCTCCGAATGGAGCCGGCGGAGTTGCTGGTGTGCGACGGGTCTAGTTGCACCCGTCGCGATTTTCAGTGTCTGCCAAGCAGACACTGAAAATCAATGTGGGGCCCTGTTAGGGGGCCCCTGCAGTGCCCATGCCAGTGGCATGGGCACTGCAGGGGCCCCCAGAGGCCCCACGACACCCGTTCCCGCCAGCCTGGTTCTGGCGGGGAAAACCGCCAGAACCAGGCTGGCGGGAAGGGGGTCGGAATCCCCATGGCGGCGCTGCTTGCAGCGCCGCCGTGGAGGATTCACAGGGGCAGCGGGAAACCGGCGGGAAACCAGCGGCTTCCCTTTTCTGACCGTGGCTTTACCGCCGCGGTCAGAATAGCCCCTGAAGCACCGCCAGCCTGTTGGCGGTGCTTCCTCCGTCCCCTACCCTGGCGGTCTCGGACCGCCAGGGTAGGAATGACCCCCTATGTCTGTGAGTGAATTTGAAACCAAATGAGGAAGAGATAGGGGTTGTCAGCCTTCTATGGGATTGTGCAGATGGGTAGAGATCTCATGGGCACTGTGGGTGGTGATTTTTTTTATATGTGTGTATGGCAGTGACTGCTTAATCCATGTTGCAGAAAGTTTGCAGCTCCAATTAAACATGGATTTTGAAGAAAAGTGTGAGTATTGATGTGGTTCGCAAATGTGGTTACCTACCAGACTTTTTGATGGTATGCAAAATATATTGTTTAAACAACTTAGATTATGGGCATAAGAGGTGCCCAGAGCTTAAGGGTCATGGCCACGGTCAAGGGTGGTACCTTTAGGAGGTGCAATCTTGCATATAGTGTAGTGTATACTATGAAGTCGATATAAAAGTGGTAGATAAGCAACCCATAGGAATGTGCATCATGCAACCAGCCACAATATATGCTCTGAGGAGTCTACCGAAGAGTGGCATGAAACAACCAATAGGAATTGACATTATGCTACTAGCCATAATATATGCTCGGAGCAATCCACCCAGGAGTGGCAATGAGCAACAAGCAACCCAGAGGAATGGGAGATACGCATAAGAATAGCAGAAACGATCTCCAGATGGAGCTTTCCATAATAATGGGCATTATACAAGCAGCCGTAGTATCTGCTCTGAGGAATCCACCGAAGAGCTGCAGAAGGAAGCATAGAAGTGGGAATTTTGCATTGGAAAATACATATATGCCTTTTAGAGCCCATCAGGGAGCAGCCTGAAGGAACGAGCATTATACAAAGAGCCATTGTCCATGTTCTGAAGAGTCCACCAAGAAGTGGAAGGAAGCAAATTAAAGGATCAACAAAGCTGCAGAAGACAATCCCTTGAGGCTATACAATAAAAACAGTAAACTGTACATAAGAGAGAGTGTGAAAGTGCTGTAGTAGTTAAGAAAATATTGACTTAAGATTTATCATCTAGATCTCAAGACAGCTCATCCCTTCTCACCCAATAGAATTTGACACAATGCATAGATTCTGAAAATGGGACCTTCATTTCACTTCTTTTTTTTCAGTGTTCTAGCCTTCAATATACTCCAATGTTCTGAAGCATGATCATCACCAAGACTTTCCCCTGCATGAGCCATGGCCTTCATTAAACACAGGAGGCGAATGAGGCACCTGGGGCTGGTGAAGGCTGTGGCATGAAGCAGTCACAAAATACAGCAAAGGATGTCATTGTAAGGCTGCTGCAGGAGGACATGTTCAGGTGACCAGGATCATATGCACTTAGCAACTAATAGCAGTTATGTAATTCTTTCCTTTTAGACCATGTTCTATATAATGCCTCTAGGACCAGTACAGAGACAAACAATGGTGCCAGTACACAACACACAACATGTATTCATCATTATTAAATGAAGCATTGATGCTAGCCACCTCACTAGTCTTATTCTTTTAGAACTCATTGCTGCTTTTGATGTGGCAAACAACCCAGTTATGATCTAATATATGGGGGATGTTGGACAGAATGCAGTGGACTTATCATGGTTCACTACCTTTCTACCTAGGAACCATGAACCCACAACAGAAGGACTATCCAAAATGCTCCCTCAAATATGGTTGAACCTTCCCTGGTTAATAGGGACCAGGGTGAGACCCATATATGAAGAATTACACCAATAGGGTGTGTGAGGGTGCATACAAAACTTTTTTGTCGTTCTATCTAGAAGGAAGGCATTTTTCCTGTGCCAAGGCTCAGTCAAGAGGGTGGTAAGACACCTTGGTGTTAAATGCCTTTGTTTGGGCACTTATCTTTAGCCAATCGTGATCTGTTTATGTCATTGTCCTCAGGCTTTCTAAAATCCCTCTTAACATCACTTCTCCCTTTTGAAATTGCTTTAATCTATCCTTTCAGAGGCCACCGATTTTCTGTTTGTGACAATGAAGGTAGGCCGATGTAATTGTGTTATAGCTGTCATTTCATAGGTTCAGACAAATTCTACAAAGTCAAAGTAAGATTTCATTAATACGTCTTGACCCCTATTGCTTGACCCACATCTCTATATGCTGTGCCCAAATGCGCACATATGTATCATTATGAGCAGCATCTGCAAGTGTTTTTAGAAACCTACTTGACAGCCTTGCTCCATTATTTTAATTTAAACACATATTTCACACTATGTGGCAACACAAAGGTATTATCATTTCATCTTATTGAGGGTCATTTTTTATTCTACTAACTCAGAAACACTGATTAAAGATAAATATGTTAGCTCCACGTATGGTGTAATTAAAACAGGCTCCTCTTCTTTTCTTCCAGGAGAGCCTCTTAGTCTCTCTGCCGGGATACAATGATCTGAGCTATGACCTGCATATTAGTATTTACAACAGTAGGAGCATGTCAGGATGCACTAACCTCTGTGCTCGGAACCCAGTGGAGGCAATGCACTTTTCTGTCTCTTACCACCTCCACCACTGACCAAATAATCAGAGATGTTAGGACAAGTGGTACGAACAGAGAATTGGAATAGGGAAAAACAGAGACACAGGACTCCACCACTCTAACTTGACATGCTCTAACTTCTCATGTTTGTTTATCAAGGATGCCTATATGATGTAGTGGATATCTACAAGACTATCAGATTTTCATTTTCCAAGGAAATTTATGTTCTTTTCCATCTCTCACCATTCCCACCAATAATCACATACATTAAGATATGAGGCCAGTGATAAAAGCGGGAAAGGCCAATGAGATAAAAGAACACAGAAACATAGATGTGCACACTCTGATTCTTACTTTTTGGGTTACATTGGTCTGCAGGTTGTAGTGGGATTCTCCAAGAGAAAGAGATGCTTTTAATACTTTGTTACTGCAACATTGAACATAGTAATTGTGAAGTGATATAAATGAGCAATATTTCTTTTCAGCCAACTATCTATGCTTTGATACTTAAATATAATTTCTTGAAAGTTAAACATAAAGAACCATGAATATCTTGCTAAATACATATAAACTTACAAATCTCCCTATGTTTAGAATACATACCACAGGCTATGTCACTGTACACCCTTTTGTGGAAGATTAATATAGTTTCTACTTGACTTCTGTAGAACTAGAAAATAAAGCACACCATTAACATAATATTCCATTCACATAGCAATATATACAGTGCTAGAAATCTAATACCTTGTATACTATGTCCTTTACATACATGTGAAATGTCCTCTTATGAATCCATCATGTTCATTACATCCATGGCAAGGGGGAGAGGGCGGCTCATCCTTTTTTTATTTTCAAAAAGAAAATCCCGCTTTGGGTTTTTATTTTTGAAAATAAAAAAATAAATTGAAGTTGTGCTTTATGGCTTTGACAGGACAGTTGTGATGGCAGTTCCTGCCAATGTAAGAGATGTCCGATATGCTGGTGGACATCTCTAATTATTGTGGACAAGTAATTCACCAGGGCCACAGAGTATTTTACACTCATCACCCTGAGTAAAGTCTGTCCACCAAATTCTAAATCACGGCCTGATTTAGAGTTTGGCGTAGGTGGTTTCTCCATTGCAAATGTGACGGATATCCCATCCGCCGTATTACAATTTTATTATAGCCTATGAAAATTGTAATACAGCGGGCATGATATCCATCACATTTGTGACAGAGTAACCCCTCCGCCAAACTCTAAATCAGGCCCTACGTTTTTAGAGTTCAAACAAGTATACAAGATATATTTTTGTGTTTGTTATCAAATAACACATTACTTCAGGATGCTTCTCTGTAAACCAAAATCTTTTTAATCCATTCTAGGTTTCAACGCTTAAAAAACAATATCCATCCAGCGAGATCTGGCTGCAGCAACATTGTATCACCAATGACAAGCAAGAAAATATCCAAAAGAAAGTTATACCTGAAGATTAAACATGGCTGTTGTCTCACTAGACATGCAAGACTCTTTCGCCATATATATATATATATATATATATATATTACCCAGTGGCGGTCACCATAGATATAGTTAGGACCACCGTTCCATAGGAAATAGATTTTTTTTGATTTGCTAATACCTTTGGTGCCATTTCACAAATCTTCATTAAACTTTCCACAAAAATGTCTCATTCACCTTATCTCCTCCCTGGAAGGTTTTGAGGTGATCCGTCAAGTGGGTTCCGAGAAATGGGAAGTCCCAAAATGTAATTTCTCTATTCATTTCTAAGTAGGAAAATTGAACAGTGGTACCGAAAAAAATGCTGAATGAAATTGCACCAAATTTCGCAGAAAGCGAGATCTGTTCCAGAAAGTGTGCTTGTTTCAGTTGATGTGCATTCATTCAGTAGTTTTTGAGAAATGAAGGTTCAAAATAATTGCATATATCAAGCTGTGGAGGACCTGGAGATCTGACAGATCAAAAGAAATTATCTGATTGGTTGCCACCACATCAACATAAATGTGGTAACAACAATTTAGAGCTGGGGGACTCTGTCTCATGTCCTCAAAAGAGGTTACAAATAATGTTTAGGAGGATAGGGCAGTGATATTTATACGGACCCCCCTGTCCCCCCACACCAACCCAGTGCCATTTTTTTTAACTTTACCACAAATTTGCTGAGGGTCCGCAGAACTGTGGTAAAGTTTTTAAAAAAGGGCAAAGAGGGCCTAGGCCAGGGGAAGAGGGGGGGGGGGCAGGGTGAGGGGGTCTGTGTAGTGTTTCATTTATGGGGAGGGGGCGTGTGCCTCCTCCTCAACCTTTTTAAGGCCCCATGGACCCCATCTACGGGGCCACTTTACTTTTTTTAGGGAGGGGTGTGTGTCCCTCTTTCTCAAGCTTTTTTTAGGCCTGATGAATCCCATCCACCTGGGCCACTTTACTTATTTTTGGGATGTGGTGTGAGGCTTAATCCCCAAACCTTTTTCAGGCCTAGGGTCCCCATCATCCAGGGCCGCTTTACTTTTCTTGGGGAGGGGTCACACAGCCCCTTCTCTGAACCTTTTTCAGGACCTGGGGACCCCATGTTATATTATGTTATGTTATGTTTTGTTATGTTATGGTATGTTATGTTATGTTATGTTACGTCAATTTATATTGTGCACTAATCACCCATCCTCTGTGGCCAAAGGTTTTTTCTTAAATGGAGAGTGGGACATGGGCCCCCTCTCCCCAAGCCATCCTTTGACCCCAAGGGACCCCATACCCCTGGCCCTGATGGTAGCAGTGTCCCAAGTACCCCATCCACTGTGACACAGCAATTACCTGCCTGAGAGAGTGCAAGCATACCCTTTCTACATTCTTCCAGACAGGGAACACAACTTTGCTCCCAACCGGACAGGAGCACAGAAAAATGCTGCTCCTGCCCAGGTGCCACAAAGTGACTGAGTTGGCTCCTGCCTGCACTACATAGAAGCTCCCCTGCGACAACCAATGAATGATATGTTGTGGGTGCCCCAGGTGGGCACTGGGGGACCCACTTAAAAAAAATGGCTAGCTCCTGCTGCAGTGGTGGCTGGGGAGCAGGCGGAGACCATGGGGCTCTCACAGCCTCCAACAAATGACATGTTGTGTACATTGGGTGGGCACTGGTGCATCCACTTTTGAAAAAATAATTTTTTTTAATGGCTGGTTCCAGCCACAGTGCTGGCTGGGCAACTATACACTGGGGCACCCATTTTAAAGAAAATTCTGACTCCCACTGGCACCTGATATGGGTGCTGGCTGGGGGGCTGGCAGAAGCCTTGGGGCGCAGAGCACTCCTCGTGCACTCTTTGTGGTCCTCAACTTATAAACATAAAAAGTGCAGGTACCCCAGTTGGGCACCAAGGCACGCAAAGATTTTTTTTTTTTAAGTCTAAAAAAAGAATAACAAATCAGCGTCAGGAGTCACTCATTATTCATTGCTCTGGCAAGGAGCACCCTATAATGCCCTATGGCTTTTTAAAAGTTAAATCTATTCATCCGGTTGGTGCCCCTAGAAGAGGCAATGGCAACACCAGCTATTTTTTATTAAGTTGTGGGGTGCCGCTGGGATAGCAGAAGCCCTCCAGCAACATTAAAAAACAGAATATGTCTCCTGTGTCATTGACTCCATGACCCCAGGAGATCTTACTATATTTTTGAAGCACTCTGAGCTGGAGCTGTATGGCTTTCAGCTGGAGTGTGGGGACCCCTTAAGGTGGTTTCTAGGGTTGCATTTTGAGGCCTGAAAAATGTTAAAATGAAAGCTCAAAGGCATGTTCATGTTTTTTTAGTATGGTTTAATTGAAAATATTTTAGGACAATCACTTTTATTAAACATTGCAATGTGTGAATTTATTAAATATATTTCTGATCATAATTATTGGTGACTTTTTTACAAAGACAGTAGGTCTGCTTTATATAGGTTGACGCGCTGACCCCTTGATAAAGTCAATTGGCCCATTTTTTATATTTTTGTGTTTTGAACCTTTGACAAAGTCAGTAAACATGTCTTACTTAAAATGACACCTATATGTTGTTACATTACATAGTCACCCGTGCATGCCCACAGTGGGGGTGAGGCCGTTCTCCCAACCCCTCACCGTGCACAGCCAAGGCCATGTGCTGTGGGAGGGTAGTCAACTCATCCCCATGCCACGCATGGCCAAGGTCGGAAGCTGTGGTCTTTGTGTGCTAGTGGGGGTAGGGGGTTGGCCAGGCCCTTTGCTGAACCAAATGCTGTGCATTGCCGAAGGATGTGTACTGCAAAGGTAGGGTGACTGTGGGGGGTTAGATGCAGGGGAGTCTGGCCACAGCCATGGCCCTGCATCCAACAGTGCACAGCAATGGATATCTTTCTTTGCATCAAAAAACATACATTCTAAAAAAATCCAAGACTAAAGTGCCATTATACTTGGAAATTGCAAAAATGTAATCACTTATAATAAAAATAAAAACCTTGGAAATTCACTGAAAAAAAAAAAGGTTAAAGGGACTGTAACTCATGCCCTAGAGTAACTATAAATCGCCATGAACTGCTAATTACCTCCTATATCACATCACTCATGACACCTTCTAGGACATCATTAATAGTGTTAGAAAGGGAGTCTCTGGTAGGCAGTCAGTTTACACTCTGTCGAAGCAGGGACCCTCACTCTAGTCAGGGTAAGGGAGTTACACTCCTCAGACAACCACAGCTCACCCCCTTAGTAGCTTGGTACAAGCAGTCAGGCTTATCTCAGAGGCAGTGTGTAAAGTATGTGTATCAACACACAAAGTAAAACAGTGAAAACACTACAAAAGGGACACAACACCAGTTTAGAATATTAGCCAATATTTATCTAAATCAAACAAGACCAAGATGACAAAAATCCAACATACACATGCAAAGATATGGATTTTTAGATTTAAAAAGAGTCTTAATCCATAGAAATCCATGAATACATTGTTTTTACACACAGTACCTGGTATGCATCAAAAATAAAGCAGCATGGACGAAAATGCATTGGAAAAGAAACAATGCATGGATTCCTGACTCTTCTCCGGTTGGGCAGGCGATGCGTTGTTTCTCTCTCCTGCGGAAGAGCAATGCATTGATTTGTGGACGGGCAGCCTTGGATCCGTGCAGGTTCAATCAATCAATCAGTGCTTGTATAGCTTGTACTCACCCGTTAGGGTCTCAAGGCACTGGGGGGGGGGGAGGGGAGGGAAGAGTAGCGTATACCGTTGAGGTGGTTCTTAAAAAAGCCATGTCTTCAGTTCCTTCATGAAGCTGAGGAGGGAGGTGGTTTGTCTGATGTGGAGGGGGAGGACATTCCATGTGGTGGCTGCGAGGTAGGAAAAGAAGCATCCTCCTGTTCTGGTTTTCCTGATGTGGGGTACTTCTGCGAGAGAGAGCTGGGCTGAGCGTAGGGTCCTGTGGGGTACGTGGAGGTTGAGTCGCTGGTTCATGTAGGCTGGTCCGGTGTTGTGGAGGGCTTTGTGTGCGTCGTTGAGGATGTTGAAGGTGATTCTTTTCTCTATGGGAAGCCAGTGCAGTGTATGCAGGTGTTGTAAGATGTGGCAGTGTCGAGGTAGGTCAAGGCGGCGTTCTGGATGTTTTGTAGTTTGCGGGTGAGTTTCTTGTTGATTCCGGCATAGAGTACGTTGCCATAGTCCAGTCTGCTGGTGATGAGGACGTGTGTGAAGGTATTTCTATGTTCGCGGGGGATCCACTTGAAGGATTTGCGTAGGAGGCAGAGGATGAGGAAGCAGGTGGAGGTGACTGAGTTGATTTGATGGTTCCTGCTGAGGTTGGAGTCTAGGATGATTCTGAGGTTGCGGGCTAGGCTGGTGGGGTGAGCAGGTTTCCAAGGGTGGGTGGCCACGAGGAGTCCTTCCACACATTGGGTTGAGAGCCCATGATGAGTACTTCTGTTTTATTTGCGTTGAGTTGAAGGCAGCTGTTTCTCATCCAGTTGGTGACTGCCTCCATGCCTTCGTGGAAGTTGTGTCTGGCTTTGTTGGGTTCGTTGGAGAGGGAGAGGATGAGTTGGGTGTCGTCGGCGTAGGACATGATGTTGATTCTGTAGCTTCTGATGATGGTGGCTAGCGGGGCCATGTAGATGTTAAACAACATGGGGCTGAGGGATGATCCCTGGGGCACTCCCCAGGCGGTGGGTGTGGGAACTGCGAGGAAAAGGGCAAGTCTCATTTGTTGAGTTCTGTTAGAGAGGAAGGTTTGGATCCAGTTGAGGGCCTTGTCTCTGATGTCGGCTTCATGGAGTCTTCTTATCATGGTGTGATGGGAGACTGTGTCGAAGGCTGATGAAACGTCTAGTAGGATGAGTGCTGCCATTTCTCCCTTGTCTAGCAGGGAGCAGATGTCATCTGTTGCAGCAAGGAGGGCTGTTTCGGCACTATGTTTTTTCCTGAATCCGGATTAGGAGATGTCAAGAATGTTGTGATCTTCTATGAACGTGGCAAGTTGGCTGTTGACTGCTTTTTCAATGAGTTTCGCATTAAATGGGCCTGAAGTTTTTGAAGTCAGTGGGGTCTGCAGAGGGTTTCTTGAGGAGGGGGTTGATCTCGGCATGTTTCCACTTGTCGGGGAAGATGGCAGCAGCTACTGAGCGGTTGATGGTAAGTTGGAGCTTGGGGAGATGGTGTCTGCGGTTCTGTTGAAAATGTGGTGGGAGCAGGGGTCCGTAGGGGCCCCGGAGTGTTTGGGCTTCATTGTTCTCAGCCTATCTTCGGTGTTGAGGGGGGTCCAGGTGGTGATTGCTGGTTTGTTAGTGTCGGGTTTAGGTGAAGGGGGTTCTGCGCAAAGGTTGTCCTTGCTGAAACTGTCATGGATGGTCTTGATTTTGTGGTGGAAGTAGGTGTTGAGTCTGTCACAGAGGTTCTGTGAGGGTGGGATGTCCATTCTTTTACTTTTGGGTTGGGCGAACTCCTTGATGATGCTGAAGAGTTCTTTGCTGTCATGTGCGTGTGAGGAGATTATGGGCCTGATTACAACTTTGGAGGAGGTGTTAATCCATCCCAAAAGTGACGGTAAAGTGACGGATATACCACCAGCCGTATTGCGAGTCCATTATATCCTATGGAACTCGTAATACGGCTGGTGGTATATCCGTCACATTTGGGACAGATTAACACCTCCTCCAAAGTTGTAATCAGGCCCTATGTCTTCTATAGCTGTCTTACTGGTCTTTCTGATGAGTTGGTGGTGTGTGGTAGTGGCGGCTCTGAAGTTGCTATGGGCTTCTGTGGATTTGGTGTTTCTCCAGATTTTCTCAAGGCGGCGACAAGTGCGACTAGATTCTCGGAGTTCTGGGGTGAATCAGCTGGCTTTCTTTGCGTTGGTGCTTTTGTTCTTTTTGAGGGGGCTATGGTGTTGGCGCAGTCGGTGATCCATTTGTGGAAGGTGCGTGCTGCGGTGTTTGGGTCGTTGTTGTGTGCGATGGTGGGGGCGGTGATGGCGAGGGCAGCGATGAGGTGATCATCGGTTATTCTTGTCCAGTTTCTATGTGATAGTTGGTGATGGGGTCTGATGACGGTGCGTGTGTCAAGCGTGAAATGGATGCATCGGTGGTCTGTCCATGGGAGTTATATTGTGTGACTGAAGGTGGCGGAGGTTCCTGTTGTGAAGATGGGATCAATGGTGTGTCCTGCTGAGTGTGTTGGCTCTGTCACGATCTGTCAGAGTCCTATGTTGTGGAGGTTGTCTAGGAGAGATGCGGTGTTGGGGTCTTGTAGATTTTCGTGGTGGAAGTTCAAGTCTCCCAGCAGGGTGTAGTTGGTGGCTGCGACGGCTTGTGCGGAGATTCAGTCCTTGATGAGTCGGCAAAGGGAGTACGTGGCAGTAGATGAGTGTTCCCCTAATGGTGGATGTCGGGCTGAAATGTAGCTTGAAGTGGAGGTGTTCCATCAGGCTTGTGGATTCTTTGGAGTCTTCAGAGTGTGTGTTCAGGTGGAGGTTTGACCTGTGGACGATGGCGATTCCCCCCCCCGGGTGGCTGGGGTGGTCTTTCCGGGTAATCTTGTATCCCTGGGGGTTGACATTGGCGATGTCTAGTCCTGAGATGGTTTTGGTCCAGGTCTCGGTGTGGAACGCAATGTCCGGGGTGGTTCTGTCAAGGAGGTCCCAGATTTCGGTAGCGTGTTTATGGAGGGAGCGGATGTTGAGGAGAATGCACTTTCGGGGTTGGAGTGTTGTTGCAGGTGGGTTGTGCTGGGTCCAAGGTGGTGTAAGTTTGGCAGCGGAGGCGGCTGAAGGGACCGTGGATGTTAGCTGGTGATGCTTGCTTGCAGTTGTTGTTGCGTCCTGGATTGAGTGCAATGAGTGCTGCTGATGTGTAGAGACGATGGGTGGCAGGACCAGGGGTCTTGGCGCTGGTCGCAGTTGGCTTGCGGATGGGCACAGACATGCAAGGGGCCCATTAAGTAGGGAGTGAGGAGAGGACAGCTGGGAGGTGGGAGTAGGAGCGGAAAACAGTGTGAAAAGGGGGGCTGGGCCAGGGGGCAGCAGCGGCGGGAGAGACAATGAGAGAGAGTAGGGGCAGGGCCGCAGGGGCAGCAGCGGTGGGGAGAGTGAGAGGGGAAGAGAGAGGGAGAGATGCAAGAAAGAGAGGAGTAAGGAGAAAACAATGGAAAAGATAAAGGAAAGCGCAGAAAGCGAAAAGCACAAAAAACAGCACACAAAAGAAAAAAAACAAGGAGAAAAGAGAAAAGAGGCAGAGGGCAGCCCAGCATAAGAGCAGAGCTCTCCAACTAGACACCAGGGATGAGGCGCAGGCAGAAGCCTGCGGGTGGAGGAGGGCCTTGAACTACTGACAGAGGTCAGAGTTCAGGGACAGAAAGGCTTCACTTGCCGGTGGAGCTAGGCAGTGGCAGAGCAATTCTCTTACCAAGTCAGAGAGGTTGCTCTTCCTTCCGTGAATCAAGCACCATTAAGTAGGGAGGGGGGAGGAGAGGACAGCTGGGAGGCGGGAGTGGGAAACGGCATGAAGAAGGGGGGCAGGGCCACGGGGCAGTAGCAGCGGACAGGTTCACTGTGGTTTTGACACCCAGCGATGATGCATGAGAAATCCTGAAGCAAAAAGGCAATGAGCCGTGCTGCATGGATGATGTTTCGATTTTGGCACCCGCAAGTGGGTGTTGCATCAATTTTCCAGCTGCTATGCAGGTGCTGTGTTGGTTTCAGCAGGCGCAAGCGAATCGTGTGTTGATTTTTCAGCCGTGATGCGAGTGCTGCATCAATTTTTCTCCACCTCGGCTCTGATGCGTGGATTTCAGCCTTGATTCTACCAGCTTCTCCTTTCAAGGGCCCAAGGACTTTATAGGGCACCACTTGGCAGGGTAGGAGTCTCAGCAAGAGAGTCCAGGTGCTGGCAGAGGAAGTCTTTGATTGTCCTGAGACTTCAGAAATGGGCGCAAGCTCAGTCCAAGCCCTTGGAGACACTTCACATGCAGGAAAATACAGAAAAGTCCAGCCTTTGTCCTGTCTAAGATAGAAGCAGCAACTGCAGACCAACCCAGCAAAGTACACTCACAGACAAAGGGGCAGTACTCCTCCTCCAGCTCTTCAGCTTTTCTCCTTGGCAGAGGTTCCTCTTGATCCAAGCCCATAAACACTAAAAGTCTGGGGTTTTGGGTCCACTACTCATACTCATTTCTGCCTTTGAAGAGGGCAAACTTCAAAGGAAAGTCTTTGTTGTTTGTTGTTCCTGCCTTGCCCAGGCTTGGCCCCAGACACACACCAGGGGCTTGGAGAGTACATTGTGTGAGGACAGACACAGCCCTTTCAGGTGTAAGTGTCAGCTATTCCCTCTCCACTCTAGCCCAGGAGACTCATCAGGATATGCAGGACACTCCTCAGCTCCCTTTGTGTTACTGTCTAGAGGGAATTCACAAACAGTCCAACTGTCAGTCTGACCCAGACCTGGATTCCACAAGCAGACAGAGGATGGTTAAGCAAGAAAATGCCCACTCTCTAAAAGTGACATTTTCAAACTGACAATCTAAAAACCAACTTTACCAAAAAAATGCATTTTTAAATTGTAAGTTCAGAGACCCCAAACTCCACATCTCTATCTGCTCCCATTGAGATAACAGGTGAACATCTACATGGCCCGCTTGCCAAGATCATCAAACAACACGTGCTAAACATAGTATCCTACGCAGAAGACACCCAACTGGTCCTCTCCCTGTCTGAGAACTCTGCAATGACCAAGAGAAATTTCCACATTGGGAAGAGAGCAGTCGGCGCCTGGATGGAAGCTAGCTACCTCAAACTCGACTTGGACAAGACAGAGATCCTCGTAATTGGCTCCACCCCATCTGCCTGGAATGGTTCCTGGTGGCCCACCACTCTGAGAATCGCCCCCGCGGACCACACACGCAACCTGGGCATCATCCTGGACTACTCTCTATCATTGACCCGCCAAGTCCACGACATCTCTGCGTCATGCTTCAACACCCTCCGACTCCTGCAGAAGATTTTCAAGTGGGTTCCCTCTGACACAAGGAAGACAGTCACCCACACACTCGTCACTAGCGAACTGGACTACGGTAATGCACTCTATGCCGGCATCACCAAGAAACTTCAAGCAAGACTATGAAGAATACAGAATGCAGCAGCCAGACTCATCCTGGACATCCCCTGACACAGCCACATCTCCTCCCACCTCAGAGACCTACACTGGCTCCCAGTCAACAGGCGCATCACATACAAGCTCCTGATCCACACCTACAAAGCACTGTCCAACATAGGACCGGCATACCTCAAACACTGCCTCGCTTTCTACGTATCCAGCAGGCATCTCCGTTCTTCCCAGCTCGCCCTTGCAGCCGTCCCCAAGATCAGGAAAAGCACAGCAGGAGGAAGATCCTTCTCATAACTAGCAGCCTAGACATGGAACACACTATCTCTCTAGCTCAGGCAGACTGCATCACTGAAGCAGTTCAGGAAGGACCTCAAGACCTGGCTTTTCGACTGAGTAGCACGCCCACAAACAGCACCTTGAGACCCTATAGGAGATTAGCAGCGCTCCACAAATCTCTGATTGACTGATTGTGAATTTCAGTGGTTTCTTTAAAATGGTGTGTTTTAGCTGACATTTTCACCTAACTATAAACTCCTTATTTCAGAGTGTGTGTAGGTCACAAAGAAGGTCATGACCTCATGCCATTTTGTAAACTGCTGTATGAGTGTTTAAGTAGTTTCTTCATCACTTACCGAGATTTGAAAGGCAGAGTTAGTGCTGGTATAATCTATACATTCATTTAAAACACGATTTCTCTTTAAATCACAGTTTATTATTTCACAAAAATCTGACGTGGACATGTAAGAAAATAAAGTAAAAACAAAATACATCAAAGGTTGCAGCCATACTCAGAACTCACATTTGAATAAAATTACGCAAGGCCATAGTTCGTGAAACTAAAAAGTTCGATAATAGGTTTGCTGAGATTAAAAAGTTTTCATATCAAAGGCAGTAAAAGACAAAGCGAAAAGACGGGCAAATGAAACAACAAAACACGTAGCAAAACATTTCTGGCTGACAGCAACGTCTGTGAAGTATTCTACAGATACTAGGAAAAATATAGTGTGATCTTACCTTTCCTTCTGCGCTTATCTTGTGCCGATCAAGCAAAACACTCGTTGTTCACTGGTGATTCACAAGTGTCTTGTTTCGTGGCCCTCTGCCAACATTTTACTGTAATTAAAAGAACATTACATCTTTGTGATCGTACTTCCGGGACCGCAGCAGGTGCCCTTGCTGGGTGGTAAATCACAGCTCCAGCTGCTGCAGCTGTTCCACTGGCAGCACTCAATGAAATGGTGCTCCGTGCCTGGGTTCTAATCCCGGCTTTGGCACCTGACCAAACCTTGTGTGACTCTAGGCAAATGGCATCACCTTCCTCTGCATGAAATTATGTGCAAGATAATAATAATGGTCTAATACTGATATATAGGGCTGCGTTAAAGCACCCTATACAATACATTATTAGATACAATTATTACTCTAATGATATTTTAATGAAATATTAGAAGGTACAGGCTTTATGCAGTATCTTTAAAAATCACTGTCCCGCAGAAGCAACATACCTAAACAGCTGCGAGATGTGGCAGTGTTAGCATCCTCAGGGTGGCATCATCTTCACAGGCAGTGTCGTACTGCGGAACAGTATGTTTCTTGAAGAAACTTTCTTTCATGCTGCAACATACAAGTGGATCCTTCCCAATGTGACTGATAAGCGGCTGCAGCAGAAGAGTAATCATCGATAGTTCTGTTGGAGAAGTCCTTAATGTTCATGAGGACCTCTATAAAGGAATCAAAGGAAACCACATTTTAGTCCGTGACCAGTGACCCCCCCCAAAAAAAACAGGCTGACATGGGCATGTTTATTACCCAAGACTTGTAACTGATTAACTAGCCTAGCTCTCAGATCAGTCTGATTCTGACCAGATGATGGGGTTGGTAAAAGGGTATCATGGACTGAAAGAAGGCATGGGGGGTCCTTAGTCAACTCTAGGAGGGACGAGGTCAAGCTTTGCAAATGCAAAGCTAGGGTGATCATGACAAGACCAGCTTGCGTTCTCACATCACTGAGGACCCTGGGAGGGAGGCAGAAGGAAGGGAAGGTATAACCAAACAGCTTTGCTCAGAAGGAGAGGAAGAATATGGGAGCTTGAAGATTAGACAGGATGAGGAAGATATCTATTTAAAAGGTACCTGAAAGCGAGTTGAGTATCTGAAATACTAGAATTTCCAGAATGCAGTTACCATAATCATTCAGATACTTGGAATACCACTCAGCACTCTGCTCTCAAGCTGGAAAGAGGGGCACGGTATTCTACTTAGACCTTCATTCTATTCTTCAAGCTGTGGTCCCTTGGTTCCTCAAGAAGTCTGTTATGAAGTTTTAGTGGACGCCATTGAGTTTATACATATATCTGATTGTGGACACATTATTCATCCAGAGGAGGCTGCAGACGTGAGATTTCTGCCTGACTAAGCTCTTCACACTGCAGGTGCAAGCCAGGACCTCCGTAATGCCGGTGTGAAAGGGAAGTTCAGCTAGCGTTCAACTACCAGCAGTAGACCTGCCAATTCTATTCTCACCCCTGCTGGACCTGTTCGTGTTGGACTGTAATTTGATGCACTTGTCACAGGAAAAAGAGATTGTATGTGGCGTGTAAGCCTGAAAGGGAGCTCCATAACATCAGTGTATGGAATAATAATTAGCTGAAGTTTACCAACCCGAGAACAACAAAAGGTGAGTCACTCTTGCTAGGTTGCCCTTCATCAAACTGCATATGACAGGCAGATCTTCTGGTTTATGCTCTGCCACTGGGCCTCTGAGAGCTGTGGACATTAAGGCCCATATTTAAGAAATGTGGTGCTTTATGTCATGAAGTGCCACTTTCTATGTGGCCCATTGTACCCCCCTAACACCACTATGTGTGCGCCATATTTAACATACGGCACACCATTGCACAGGTTAGAGACAATAGCATCATAATTTGTTACGCTATTGTTGTACTTTGCCGAAGTAGCACCAAAAATGTTCGCACTAATCCTGCAAAGTACATAGAGGCCTATTAAACTCCTTTTAATGCCGGCTCTGTGCTCATAGATTCCACTGCACCGTCTTTGGGGCCCCCTAACGGGGGAGCTCCCCCTTGCATACATTATGCCTGGCGCAGACTTAGGCCCTCATTACAACCCTGGCGGTCGGTGATAAAGCAGCGGTAATACCAAAAGGCCCGGCTGTAAGAAAAATGGAATTATGACCACGGCGGAAACCGCCAGCACATACAGCCACTTTAACACTCTGACCGCCACGGCAGTAGCAACAAAGACTGTGTCGGTAACTGCCAACAGCCAGGCAGAAGACAATGTACCGCCCACACTATTATGACACACCAATCCGCCACCTTTTCCAGACTGGTTCCAACGCCATCAAAAGCATGGCGGAAACAGTACACAGAAGGGAAATGACTCGCCTCTCGACACACAAGGAAGAACCACGACACCATAGAGCCCGAACTGCACATATTTCCAATGCTGGTCTACACCAGGAACAAGAACGGCAACGAAGATGACCACGGTGAGTACTGCACCTAGCACACAAGGGAAGGGGGAGGAAAAGAGAGTGACACACACACACACACCATGCAACACCCCCACCCCCAACACCATACACACAAACAGATGCAACAACATCACATATACACCCTGTAACCCTCAGGAATAACACAAGGACAAAAGGAATTGATTAAAGTGAGTGTAATATTACAGATTTAGATATATACGTCCTTAAAGCAATAAACAGTATGTACAATATATACAGATGGAGGGACAATGCCCAATCCAAAATATCCGTGGCCCACAGGGCCATAACACATAGGCCAAGGCCATACTTGACTCCTGCCTCAATACAGAGAGAACAGTGCAGGGATATCAGGTTGAAAACACACAGGCACCTCAGGGTGAGGCACCTCAGGGGGACGGGGAATGGGGGGGCACCTCAGCCAGAAGATGGTACAACGCCACTGCTCCTGGAGGAGGCTACATGCCCTCTACGACGTCCTGGGGAGTACAAAGCCACAGTCTCTCTAGTGGGTGGTTTGCCCACTGCTTGGTCCTGGGGAGTGCAAAGCAACAGTCTCTCAAGTGGGTGGTTTGTCCACTGCTTGGTCCTAGGGAGTGCAAAGCCACAGTCTCTCAAGTGGGTGGTTTGCCCACTGCTTGATCCTGGGGAGTGCAAAGCAACAGTCTCTCTAGTGGGTGGTTTGCCCACTGGTTGGTCCTGGGGAGTGCAAAGACACAGTCTCTCAAGTGGGTGGTTTGCCCACTGCTTGGTCCTGGGGAGTGCAAAGCCACAGTCTCTCAAATGGGTGGTTTGCCCACTGCTTGGTCCTGGGGAGTGCAAAGCCACAGTCTCTCTAGTGGGTGGCTTCTCCACTGGTTCTGGAGGGGGCTTAGTGCCCAGTGTGCTTCATCCTGGCAGGGAGGGGTGAGTGGATGCGTCCTACCAAGGAGGGGGTTAGTGGATGCCTTCTTCCACTGGTTCTGGGGGGGGCTTTGTGTCCAGTGTGCTTCATCCTGCCAAGGAGCGGGTGAGTGGATGCCTTCTTCCACTGTATCTGGAGGGGGCTTTATGCCCTGTGATGCTGATCCTGGATGGTGCAAGGTCACAGTCTCTCATCTGGGTGTCACAGCTACAGGTGTTGCACGGGCCAGGACGCACTACAGCCCATGTAGCATGACTACACACTGCTCGCCGGCGATGACGGCTGCTCAGTGGATGGCAGTTGCGATGCAGATGGCGGTGCTGTCAGTGGTGGGGGGAGGCTCCAGCCCTTCCCCTGCAGCCTTGGACGGCTGCCCACTTGGGCTGCTGCTGCTGGCAGTGGTGTTGCTGGCATGCAGGTGGCGGTCCTACTCGCGTAGCAGGTGGTGGTGCTTCCGGCAGTGGGGGGAGGCTCCAGCCCTTCCCCTGCAGCCTCGGATGGCTACCCACTTGGGCTGCTGCTGCTGGCAGTGGTGATGCTGGCGGTTCAGTTGGTGGTGCTTCTGGCGGTGAAGGTGGTGGTGCTGCCGGCGGTCGGGGGAAGCTCCAGCCCTTCCCCTGCAGCCTCGGACGGCTTCCCACTTGGGCTACTACTGCTGACAGTGGTGCTGCTGGCGGTGCAGGTGGCGGTGCTGCTGGCGGTGCTGCCGGCGGTGGGGGGAGGCTCCAGCCCTTCCCCTGCAACCTCGGATGGCTGAAGTGCCATGGCTGGTGTTGTTTGCCCAGATGCTGCTCCAGCCCCAGGCATCAGATCCATCCTTTTACATTGGCCTTGGCAGCTGTTGTCCCATTCCTGCCCTTGGCAGATGGTGGTGCCTCCTTGCTTCTGCCAGATGGTGTTCCCTTCCTGCCCTTGATGGCTGGTGTTCCCTCCTTCCCCTTGCTGGCTGGTGGTGCCTCCTTCCCCTTGCTGGTTGGTGGTGCCTCCTTCCCCTTGCTGGCTGGTGGTGGCCTCCTTCGTCTTGCTGGCTGGTGTCCCCTTCTTGCTAGCTGGCGGCCCCTTCTTTCCCTTGGCAGGTGGTGCAGGCACACTGGCTGTGCTGACGAGTGCCTCCGTGGAGCCTCTCAAACCTGCAGCAGCTGTAGTAACTACAGTGGGCATGGACTGGTTGGCTGAGGTGCTGGCCTGGGTTCTGCCCACCCTGGCCCGAAGTGAAGGATGGGGGCCAGGGAAGAGGTCAAGGGTGGAGAGGAAAAGCCTTTTATGGACACTGGGGCTGGAAGAGGGTGAAGGTTTGGGAGTGAAGGAAGAGGGAGTGGTGGTAGGAGGTATCGGTCTGATGTGTTTGGGTGCAGGTGCATGGGCTGGATGCTGTTGTGAGGTGGATGGCTGTTTGGTGACTGAGTGTTTGCGCTTGTGTACTTTGGGAGGAGGGGACACAGACACAGTGGGAGAGGACACAGAGGGACGTGTGCATGGATGTGGGGGTGGTGACTGCCAGTGAGGGGCGTTTTGTGGTAGGTGTGCTGGTGATGGAGGTAGTGGATGAGGATGTAGTGCATGCAGGTGTGAGTGCAGACGCAACTGGTAGGGGGTGGATGAGGAGGAGGAGGTGGACACAGTGGAGGCAGTGGATGTTGGTGTGTCTGCATCTGGATGGTGCTTGTTTGAGTGCCTGTGGGATGAAGTGTGGTGCTTGTGTTTGCCTGAGCCACTTCTGTGTGTTGATTTGGGTGCATGCAGGTCTGAAGGTGTGCTTGGGATAGGCTGGGGTTGAGGGGAATGGGACTGGGTAGAGGACGTTGGAGGCGGGAGGCTAGAGACAGGGACAATGGCTGCCATCAGTGAGTTGGCCAGAGCCTGGAATGCTCTCTGTTGGGCTGCCACGCCAAAGTGAATGCCCTACAGGTATGCATTTGTTTGTTGCAAATGTCCTGCTAGACCCTGGATGGCATTCGGTATGGTTGACTGCCCAAAAGAGAGGGATCTCAGGAGGTCAATAGCCTCCTCACTGAGGGCAGCAGGGCTGACTGGGGCAGGGCCTGAGGTGCCTGGGGCGAAGGAGATGCCCACCCTCCTGGGTGAGCGGGCACGGGAAACTCGCTGAGGGGCTGCTGGGAGGGCGGTGCTGGTATGGGGGTGGTGGCTGTACCTGTAGTTAGGGTGGGGACAGAGGCATCCGCCACTGCCAGGAAGCTTCCATCGGAGGAGGTGCCGCTGTCAGAACTGTCCCCTCCTGTCTCTGTCATGGTGCTCCCCTCGCCCTCCATCCCACTGGTGCTCTCACCGTCGGTGGATTCAGCCTCCAGGCCCTCCGTCGCCAGTGCCTCTGCTTCTCTGCCAGATGATGCTAATGCACACAAGGACAGGGTGACAAAACAAAAAGGGGGGGAAGAGACAAAGGATACACTTGGTCAATGCCAGCAACAACACTACCGTTGGTGTACGCATCTCACAGGGAACAGCCCTACGCACTAGGCCATGCACTACCAGTTACAATGCTAGTCACCAGGCCATGGGGTACAATGCCTAATGCCATTAGGTGCACACCTGGAACCCACGGAGCCCTGCCCAGTAGTAGTAGACGCCCACTAACATTATTGGGATTGGAGTGCATCTGAGCTTGCCCATCATGGAACTTACCCTGCCATGTTTGCCCGGGCCTAGAAGCACCCACAGACCCACATCCCCACCCAGGTAACACCTTAACACGTGCAAAGTCATGATTCTGAATCTGTACTCACCCCCTTGTGGCTGCTGTGATGCCTTCAAGTGCCCAACCAACTCTGGATGGGCCACCGCCAGGATGCGCAACATCAGGGGGTCAGGGTACGATGGGCACCCCTTCCTTGTTGGGAGATCAGCCCCAGATGGGCCGCCGCTGTCTTCCTTGCCCAGCGGCGCAGGTCCTCCCACAGTTTGCGGCAGTGGGTGCTCTGCCTGTCAAAGACCCCCAGGGTCTGCACCTCCTTGGTGATGGCACGCCAAATACCCTTTTTCTGATAGGCGCTGACCTGCAGAAAAAGATACAGCAGAAAAGGTATTATTCATACCATCCAGACTGTTATACTCATGGCCCACCATATCACTCCCTTCCCCTTACGCACAGACATTGCCCACCGAACATGCAGCACTCTGCCCAGGACCCCTCAGCCTACTACTACGCAAGGCTTACATACACAGCACTCCATACATTCGTGCCCACAGTGTACTCACCTGTTTGTCTGGAGGACCATAAAGTAATGGGTACTGGGATAGGACCCCGTCCACTAGTCTCTCAAACTCCTCAGAAGTGAAGGCAGGGGCCCTTTCCCCAGACACTCAAGCCATGGTCGCTTCCAGACACAGGTCACAGCAGCACTTGTAGTGTAGGTCCTCTCCTGTTAAAGGTCAGGTAGGAAGTGAGTGAACAGATAGAAAATGGTGGTCACGTCCGCAACGGTGCGTACCGTCACCGCCGGCGTACATCACCATTGGCTCCTGGAACCCGTAGGCCCCAATGATAACCAATGATGTGTTGCACGGCGGTCATCGACCGCCTCCCACAACAGTGCACAATGCCAGCGGAATTACCTCATTTCCATTTGTTCCTCCTTACAGGTCAGGCAGCTGCCATTTCAGGGGGGCACAGGCCATGGCACCTAACTGCATCACAGCAGACATAGGCACATCAACGGACCTACACGTTCACATACTGTTTCTGTGAAAAAAAGAAAGGCATATTAATCAGAGTATATGTTTGAATATGAGCATCTGCTCACCATTTTTCACCCTAGAGTTCAACCGCTGAGGATGAATAAGAGATGGAGACATACCCCCGTGTACAGACCCCTGGTGGACCTGGTGACAATGGAGGACAGGCACATTATCCTAACCTACAGACTTGATAGGGCCACAATCCAAGAGCTGTGTGCCCCATTGGAGCCAGACCTATTTTCAGCTATCCCCCTTCTAGTGTAGGTCCTGTCAGTGCTCCATTTCTTGGCAAGTGGTTCCTTCCAAGCGACAGTGGCCATGGCATCAGGGATGTCACAGCCTATGTTCTCAAACATGCTCACCAGAGTGTTGTCTGCCCTGATGAAACACATGCGCAGCTACATCGTATTCCACCAGGTGGAGAATTTGGCACAGTGAAGGCTGACTTCTATGCAATGGGACACATCCCCAACATCATTGGTGCTATTGATGGTACACATATTGCCTTTGTCCCACCATGGAGAAATGAACAGGTGTTCAGAAATCGAAAGAGCTTTCACTCTCTGAATGTGCAGATGGTATGTTTGGCGGACCAGTACATCCCACATGTCAAAGGAAAGTATCCTGGCTCTGTGCATGATGCCTTCATCTTGAGGAATAGCATCAATTCATATGTGATGTCTCAACTCCAGAGGCACAGGGTGTGGCTAATAGGTGAGCCCATAGTCCTCACCCAGTTGATGTAGGTATATGGATGTGGGGTTGTCCCTAAGGGTGAGTGTCTGGCTAACAGGTATCCCTCGATATTTACAGGTGACTCTGGTTACCCCAACCTCTCATGGCTACTGACCCCTGTGAGGAATACCAGGAAAAGGGCAGAGGAACATTACAATGAGGCACATGGTCGTACAAGGAGGATCATTGAGTGCACCTTTGGCCTCCTGAAGGCCAGATTCCAGTGCCTCCATCTGACAGGTGGATCCCTGTACTACTCACCCAAGAAGGTGTGCCAGATCATCGTTGCATGTTGTATGTTGCACAAGCTGGCCTTGAGACGCCAGGTGCCTTTTCTGCAGAAGGATGAGGCTGCAGATGGCCATGTGGTAAGGGTGCGGCCTGGGGACAGTGAAGAAGAGGAGGCAGAGGAAGAGAATGTAGACAACAGAACTACTATAATTCAACAGTACTTCCAGTGACACACAGGTAAGACACTGTAACTTCACCTTCCTTTGCAGTTTTGTGTTGGACATTGTACATGGCAGCCTGATTTTCCTATTTCTATGGCCACTTACTGTACCCTTTGGCATCTCTATTTTCAGCCATAACTATGTGTATATAACTGTACAACTGCAATGTTGACAGCTTGTTAAACTAATACATATTTCAATCAATTGACAGACTCCATACTTGTATTTGTTCCAAGGGTGTTTATTTCTGTGATAATAAGTGTAGAGTGTATTGCAATGGGCTGGGTTGATGGTGGAGGAATGTCCAGGATAGAGTCCAGTCTATTGGTGTCACAGATGTATTGTCCACAGGGGCATAGGGAGTGGGGCAATGGCAGTTCAAGGTGGACAGGGTGACAGAGTGGGACACAAGGGTTACATTCAGGGGAGTCTTATTTCCTGGCAGGGGTCTTGGCAATGTTCTCTGGCTTCTGCCTGGATCGCAGAGACCTTTTGCATGGTGGTTCTCCTTCTGCAGGGGGAGGGGTGCTGGTAGCCTGTTGTTCCAGTGGCGGGGCCTCCTGTCCACTAGCGTCAGCGGAGGTGGAGGGCTACTCATCGGTGTGGCTAGTGTCAGGGGCCCGTTGGTGTGCCAATGCCTTCTCATGGTTTTGGCCATGTCTGCCAGCACTCCTGCAATGGTGACCAGGGTGGTGTGGATGTCTCTCAGATCCTCCTTGATCCCCAGGTACCGTCCCTCCTGCAGCCGCTGGGTCTCCTGCAGCTTGGCCAGTATCTGGCCCATGGTCTCCTGGGAATGGTGGTATGCTCCCAGGATGTTGGTGAGTGCCTCATGGAGAGTCGGTTCCCTTGGCCTGTCCTCCCCGTGTCACACAGCAGTCCTCCTAGCTTCCCTATTGTCCAGTGCCTCTGTCCCCTGAACTGTATGCCCACTGCCACTGACCCCAGGTCCCTGATCGTCCTGTGTTTGTGGGGTTGCGTGTGGTCCCTGTAGTGGAATACACACTGCTGATTGACGTGTCCTGGGGACAGAAGGATAGGCCTGCTGGGTGGATGCTGTGCTGATGTTTCCTGAGAGGGGAGGCTCTGTGGTGGTTTGGGACTGTGGCTGGGTCACCGACTGTCCAGAGGTCCCTGATGGGCCATGTTGGTCATCCTGATCCAGGCGTGCAGAGCTGCTGTTATCACAGTGGGCCTCTTCTGGGGGGGACTGGATGTTGCTGGCACCTCCTCTCCGGTGATGTTGTGTGGGGGGTCCTGGGGGATGTAAATACAGTGTTATTGTTACTGCGTGTGACATCTTGTGCATGGGTTTGTTCCTCTCTATGGTTGCTATTACCAAGGCAGCTTTGGCTTGTGTGAGTTGTGATTTGCTTGGCTAAGTGATTGTCACTAGTGTGCATGCTGTGGTGATGTGTGTCCATGCAGGTCTGTGGTGGGGGGTTCATGCATTGGTGTTGCATGCAGTGATTGGTATTTAGATGGGTGGGTTGTGATGGTGCGGTATATGTGAGGTAGTGAAGTGATGGGGTGAGGGTAGGGGTAGGAGTTTGTGATGGCATGCAGGTGGGGGTGGGTAGTAAAGATTTGACTTACCAGAGTCCAGTCCTCCTGCTACTCCTGCCAGGGCCTCAGGATGCATGATTGCCAAGACTTGCTCCTCCCATGTTGTTAGTTGTGGGGGAGGATGTGAGGATCCACCACCAGTCCTCTGTACAGCTATCTGGTGTCTTGCAACCACAGAACGCACCTTCCCCCATAGGTCTTTTCACCTTTTCCTGATGTCATCCCTTGTTCTGGGGTGCTGTCCCATGGCGTTGACTCTGTCCACAACCTTCCCCTGTAGGTATTTTCACCTCTTCCTGATGTCATCCCTTGTACTGGGGTGCTGTCCCATGGCGTTGACCCTGTCCACGACTCTCCACCATAGTTCCATCTTCCTAGCAATGGACGTCTGCTGCACCTGTGATCCGAATAGCTGTGACTCTACCCGGATGACTTCCTCCACCATGACCTTTAGCTCCTCCTCTGAGAACCTGGGGTGTCTTTGTGGTGCCATGGGTGTAGTGTGTGTGGTGTGTGGGGAGATGTGTTAGGGTGTGTGCTGTGAGGTGCGTGGATGGTGTATGGGTTTTGGTGTTCTGTGGCTCTGGTTCAGTGGTTGCTCCTGGCGTGTCTCTCTCTCAGTTGTAAAAAAAAAAATCGTAAAGGGTGGGTTGTGGGTAGTGTGTTTGTGTGTTTTATAGTGGTGTGGGTGTGGTGTGTGTGTGTGTGTGTGTGTGTGTGTGTGTCAGGTGTGTGTAGTTTGAATTGTCCAATGTGGTGTTGTATTGTTAGGTTATGTGTATTTTGAGCGTGGCAGTCTGTACCGCCAATGGTTTACCGCAGTTGAATGACTGCCACGGTGATTCGTGGGACATAGTGCTGTGGGTGTATTTCTGTTGGCGTAACAGTGTGGGTTTTGGTACCGCCATTTTATCACTGACCTTTGGGCTGGAAGCCTTGTGTGTGTCTGTATAGTGGCGAATTTCTAGTTGTGAGTCATAATACACGTAACGGTATACCGCCACAGACGCGGTATGTTGGCGGCAGTCAGCAAGGCGGTAAGCGGCACTTACTGCCAATATCATAATGAGGGTCTTAATGTGGCGCAGGGTTTACAAAGTGGCACAATGCGTGCATTGCACCACTTTGTAAATATGGTGCAGCGTATTTGCCACACTATCGCCACAATAACTTCAAAAAAAAGACAGGCCCTTCTCAAATTTGCTCCTAAGTGCGCAGAGCGATTAACTGTTCCCTACAGCTTGGAAATGGCCTTCATCCACAGCCTCCTCCACCATTATTGTATTGGAGTTTGGAATGCACAAGAAGAAGGCTGGATTTGTTGTGCTGGGCATGCTGGTGGACTGGGAATGACTGGAGTCAAAACCTGGTAAATTACAACTGGAAGCTCTCACTTTGAACTTCTTTTCCCATTGTTTCGATAATCACAAGATTTTCTTTTACCCAACTATCTATTCCACTTTCATATTTTTAAGGTGAGCTTTGTGTTAGTTGAACACAACTGTGTGAGTTTACTAGCATATCCTGATGCTCACTTGTCTTGATTTAGGTATATGTTTTACAGTCGCAAAATTACTTAATTACATTCTTAAACTTGCAGCCTAAATTGTTGAACTAAGTAATATAATACAAGGTGGTAAGTGTCAGGTGGGCGGAAGGCTGTGGTTGGCCAGTCAGCCATTGAGTCTTAGATCACAGGGCCAGCATAGCCTACTGAGTAGTTCGCTATACAAGTACACATAACATACCATAACATAATGGTATATTTGTGCTCCGGGACGCATGAGAGGGAAAGAAATGTCCACTTTTTCACAATGTTTGTTTTCTGTCATCCGGTCTGGTGGCTCCTTAATAAAAGTGTGTCTAATATTCTGAATAAAAAACACTTTGTTTTGATTTTGGTCAACAAATATGGACAGGGCCTTTCACGTTTGGTAGCTTGTTGCAAAGTTCTTGCATGTCGGTTCAAGCTTTGCTAACTTACTATTTCAGCGACCTATCATACTACATGACGGGCAGTATACTATGGTCAACATGCGCCTGTGAGGCCCTTCGGTTCAATCTCATACATTTAAAATGGAATCCGCCTTCTGGACTACTTAAAATGCTCAGTCTCCAGAACCTGCAAGTAACGAAATGGCGTCTAAGATATCATTTGCTGATTGATGTCTTTGACATAAAAATCTGCTCTGTCCTCCTTTTTTTCCATAACATACAATGGCTTGAAAGCCCCTGCAAGGCGGAGGCTGCCTTGTCGTCAGAATATTTGCTTTGCAAATGTCTGCAGACTTCTTTAAGAACTGCAAAGGCTTTCTCTGGAAAAGGGACCCTGAAGAAAGAAAGAGCATACACTCGACTCTGACAAAGAGGCACCTCTGTAGCCCTTAAATACTGTAAATATATTATTCTATTGACAGTATGCGTGAAGGCTGGGCCCTTTTCACGGATCTGGCGCGGGGCCAGACCTAAAGTTTAATTTTCCCTTTGAAGAAAGCAGCTTTTCTACTCAAGACGGGCATGAAAATGCTCCTTGGAATAATGTCTTTCTTTGGTCATTCAGTTTCCGAGCAGCTGTAGCATTTTTGTGAAGGACTCCAGCCAAGTGGAATCACTGCCCTTCTGTTGCCATATGTTTCTTGAAAGTTCAGCCATTCCTCGCACGCCAAATGTTGGGAATGAATAGAAAACAAGGAAAGCCTCGGTATCATATTTTAATTAAATATCTGTTGCTTTAGATTATAACCCAGGAAGCGAGGCAGAAATATTATCTTGAGTCTGACATTATCAAAACAACACTGGTCACAAGAGTGCGGTGAAGTTTTACCACTTCACACACCCTATGGAATAGAAATTACTACTTTCAGGTGGAAGGTCCCTTTAAAAAAAGGTGAATAGAGCTGAATTAATGGCTGGGCCTGTCAATGTCCCTCACGGCATGAGAGCGTGGGCGACGCCAGATGCACCAGGGGCACCACAGTTTCTCATTTTCTGCAGTGAGCTCAAAATTAATTCTGAGCTTGGGCAGATTTTCCTTTTCTCTCCAGCAGTTGAATGATTTGTATCGACCCCTAAATATGTACAACAGCCAAAGGTGCTGACATTTAAAAATATTTTTCACAAAAACTCGATGAGAAGGAAGTTTATTTTTTCTTGTATGCATGTAGATTTGTAAGTATAGTGGCTTGACCCTGGGCCACACTCCAAAGAAAGGATTCAGGGATTGTTTAAAAGAGGCCGAACATGCAGGGCTGGACTGGTCATTCTTCCTCTCGGACATTTCCCCGGTACTCTACAGTCTAGGGGTTGCTTTTCCAGCAGGATGGCCTGCCTTACGTACCCAAGTGCAATGGCACAATTATAGTCTGCCAAATGTAGTGTGGGGTTGGTTTGAACATTTACATCCGGTTTGACTTTGGTTCCTAGTCCAACCCTCAGAATACAGTGGGGAACGAATCCTAATGTTTCTCGATGCACTGTTCTTTGCAGAAGAAGTCTTCAACCCCTTTCAGAAGTACAGAAAGTTTTTGCGAATCCTGAGGTGGGGGAATATTATTCTAGCTGCTCGAAACATAGAGAAGGTCTGAGTTGCATCTTCCTCTTTTTTTTTTTAACTGTGATTCTAGTCTGATGATGTCCCAAAGTCTAGTGTATTTGTGCTTGGGGGGCCTTTGGAATCTAAAGCAAAAATATATTTGGTATGAAGGATTGACTGGCTCATAAAGGTTTTGGGACTACTGCACGGTGACCCCATAATCGAGATTCAGCTTTTTACAGGAGTTACCAGTCAAATGGAGATTACAGCATAGAATATTCCACCAGGCGACTTTGGTTGATAAAAATAGCCGAGACCTCTGGGTGAAATCTCAGAAAAACGTGCAAGTCAGCGTGGAATCACCGATTCCCATACTGCATGTACCAAAATCCTGTAATCAGGAGTATTTCACCTCTTTCGCCCCCAAGAGTTAACCAAGCCCCTGTACCTCTGCAGGGGTGGAAAACAAGTGTACATTGGGCAACCCCAACATCCACTGTAAAGGCAAATACACATCAGTGGCTGTTATTGAGTAAATATTACATGATCCTATTCCATAAGAAGCAGAATTGCAGACATGCAGAAATGCGCACTGTTTGTACTGTACCTCTGTGCAAAATAAATTTTTTCTATATCTCATTTGAGCAAATTTGTATTCCTTAAGTTTGGGTGCGGCATGGCACAAGCACTGCAATCTAAAAGGAAAAACAACAGCACCACAAGGTTGGGTAGCTTGGGAAATAAGTATAGGCCACCGACAGAGGAGGCACAGAAAGATACTGGTCACAGAGAGCAATTGCACCAAAAGTCTGTGTGCCTTGGTGCATGACTGTGGGGCTGATTATGAGTCTGGCCATCACAAGACCGTTTTGCAGACAGTGTGGATTCCAAGGGTGCTTGTCGGCCCCATCTGTGCTACGAGATAGCACTTGGGTCCTTTGAGGGAGCCTAGTGCTAGCTCGTAGCACTGTTCCCCCCGGTCAGACCAGGGAGAAAGCTCTATTTCAAGGTTTCTCCTGGTCAGCCAGGTCAGACCAGAAGAAAACTTGTAATACGGTGAGGGGGACGCTACCACCATGGCAGTGGTGTTCTCCCAGTGAGTTTGTCGGTCCCACGTTGGGACCAACAAACTCATAATCAGGCCCTGTGTTTTCGTGTCTTAGCACACTCAAGCTAGACTTTTCAGCTTTGCCAGTTCTTCTTGTCAATGTGCTTTTAATGTATTTGTGGCCTCCAGAATTTACCAATTCCATATCTGGTTTAACATGGTCAGACGTTAGAAAAGAACGAAGTTGTTGTCCAATGTATAGCACTTATTGTGGGTAGGGAATATGCAACAATATAGTAGGTTTGACGTGCAGTATCACTTTTTGGCTTTGCTTTAAATAGTGTGAAGTTACATGTAGCACAGGCAACAAGGAAATAGCCCCGGGAGGTGGTGGTCCCTGGGGCTGCAGCAGGGGCCTGTGTGGCCTCCCCAAACATATATTGTGGATCTCCACAGAGAAGTGGTGGTCCCTGGGGCTGTAGGGGAAGCCGTCAAGCCTCCCCCACACAAAATTATGCATTTTGGCCCAGGGAGGTGGTGGTCCCCAGGGCCCGGGGTCACCGTGTGCCCCTGCACATATTTTTTGTATTGCCCTGAGGAGGTGGTGGTCCTCGGTGGGCCGCACGACCCCCAACACATATTTTGTCTATCGCCCCAGGGAGGTGGTGGTCCACAGGTCTGTGGGGTGGTCACTGGGCCTCCCCACACAAATAAACTATTTTGCCCTGGTGGGCCACGCCGCCCTCCACACATATAACATAACAACATATAACATAAATCACCCAGGGAGGTAGTTGTCCCCGGGGGCTCATTTAAGCCCACGGAGGGGGCCCCCCTGTCCTTTCTGAATGCCCCCGGGACCTGGCCCACCCGGGGGGGCACATTAAAAAAAAGGGCAGGTGATCTCCCTTTTTAAAAAAATCTTGAAAAATTCTGCAGATCCGGATTTTTGAGATAAAAAAAAAAAATGCTTTTTAGACCTTGTGAGGTCCCTCTGGGACCGCGAACCAGGGCCAAGGGGTCAGGGTGACTCTACCCTGGCCCCTATTCTTCTTTTTTTTACTTTTTCTTCTGGGACTCGGCTTCCAAGATGGCAGCCAACACTTCCTGGTTGAAGTGTTGGAAGCCAACGAGATATCAGCATGAGGACAGTTGGATCCATGGAGGATCCACATGCCTAGTTATCTATATTTTTAAACTCTAATTTCTCCTAAACTACTGAACGGAGTTTCACCAAGGGCATGCTTTCTGGACCAAGATCTAGCCCTCTGCCAAATTTGTTATAATTAAGGTTAGTGGTTTGGGCTGTTCAACAATATTCAAATCCCATTGACAAAATGGGGAAAAGTGTTTTGGGACCCCCATTTTTCTCACCTCCCGCCTGGCGGATCACCCTGAAACTTTCAAGACATCAGCTGAACTCACCAAAGTATATGTTTTGAACATTTTGTGACGAATTGTCTAGCAGCACCAAAGTTATTGCCAAAACAAAAAACGCTCCTTATATGGTGAAAAAAAGTCCTAACTATAATTAGGTTTTATATATATATGTATATGTATACATATATATATATAGTATATATCTATATATGCGTGTCTGTGTGTATATATATATATATATATATATATATATATATATATATATATATATAAAACCTAGTCACTATGTAGTTATAGTTAGAACCTAGTTTCTATAGAAAAAATGTTTTTTTACTTTTACAAATCTTCACAAAATTTTCCAGAAAATGTGATGCTCGTGTCAGCTGCTGCCTGTAAAGTTTTGGGATGATCCATCAAACAAGGGCTGAGAAAAGGGGGGGGCCCAAAAAGTGTTTTCTTCATGTTAATTTCCATAGGGATTTTGAACAGGAATAGCTCCCCAACCACTGGACGGAATCACACCAAATTTGGCAGAATGGTAGCTCTTGGTCCACAAAGCACCCTTTTTTAGGTCTCGCCTAGGCAGCACATGCGCTGTCTCTTTGAGACATACTGTATCCAATTTATGGGGTTCAAAGAGCCCGCCATTTTTAATGGCTCTTTTTTCTGCTGTTTGGAAATCCTTGCTTTTTAGTGTGACATTGACTTTATTTGTCCCACCTTGGCATGTGTTTTTCACTTCATGGCTACTGCCTCTTTTACATGTCCCTGTAACAGGGTCACAACATCCACTGGTTCCGAAGGCCCTATGGGGCCGCTGTGTACATACCCCGGGGGTACCTTGGAATGGGCCGGTACTTGGAGCGTTAATCTGGATATCTAACCCAAAAGGGAACCAGAACTGTGATAATGGCGCACTCAGAAAGAATTGGAACAGAGACAGAAGGTGAAGGAGAAGAGGACGAGAGAGCGAGCGGAGTGTTTCCCGAACGTGCGGAACCAGCAGCTGAGAGGAGCGACGATGACAGCAAACCAGGCTCTGCATGCCGAGACACAGAGGCAATCGAGGACCCAGCACCTTTGACAGGAAGCGCTGAAACTCCTTCAGGTGCGTACCCATATTCCAGGCACACAGGGTTATTGGTGGACGTGGGGAGGTGGGAGGAGGGACGAAGGGTGGTAAAGGACTAGAGAGAGGGAGAGAAGGAGAACCGGGTACTTGGGAGCACTGCGAAGTATCGCACACTGATTCCTGCACGTTTCATAGACATCGTGGTTAATTTGTTTCGCTCACCCCCGCCCCCACATGCTCCTTGGAAAATAACTCTTCTTCCCCTTCCCCCCCACCTTTTTTTGTGACAATAACCGTGGTAAACAGACAAAAACACTTACCTGATTTTACCCGATCGTTCTCTTTTCATGTGACACCACCACACCGCGACTGGAACGAGCGACCTAGAAGAAAGAAAACACAGTGAGTGAGCGAAAGGAATCAAGAGACATGGACAATAAGAATAAAATGAAACAGTAGAGAAATGAACTAAAAAGAGATGAGGTTGCGGATAAAGGACGGAAGCATAAACAGGACATCTGAATGTATAAGAAGCATAGAGAAGAACCAGAGAGGATGAAAAAGGAATAAAATGACAGGAAACTAAAAGAGCAGTTTAATAAGAGAAAAAAGAGAAACATTTTGTGTTCATACCTGGAAAGCCCCAGAAAAGAATAATAAAGAAAGCTAAAAAAAATTATTTAGCACAGAAACAGTTCTTGTCTTCTCATTTTTCAAGTAAGAACCCCTTTCTTCACAAGGAACCCACAGCAGTCTCCCTCTTCTTTTCATTATTTATTTCTTTTTTGGCGCACTCTTTTTTCCTTAGGCTTGTTTAGACTAGTGGTGTGGCCAGAATGTTGGCTTCAGCAATGATCACGTAGTGCTTACCTCTTGCTCTGTTTGTTCAACCCCCTTCCCAACCTCTCTCCCATCCTGCTTTTATGTCCTCCAACTCCCCGCATACTGTTGTTCATTGGCACTGCCACCAGTCTGGTGGCATTCTTCTAAATTGCTTATCCTATTGTTTCTATTTCATACCCGGTCATTACCACGTGGAAGCCTGGAGAGAGGTGTATGTTTACAAAAGATTGGTTTGAGCATTATCTTTTGCCAAACAAATCTTTAGTGTAGTAATCATTGGGGGTCAATAGAAATCAAAAAGTGCGCTCAAACATTGTTCATGTGATAAATCTGTATTACTATGCATGCTGTGCTTTGGTTGGTCCTGGTTGTTACGTTGGACCAGGCTTAAGCTGGCTGCACTCTGTGCTTAGGACTGGTGTGGCATTAAAGACAGACAGAAGCACACCGGCGGCTTCGGCCGATAGTATTAAAAAAGAAGCTTTCTTGGAATATGCACATATGCCAGGTGTGACATGGCAGTTTGCTAATTCTTACTATCTCTAATTAATAAAAAATTTAATAAGCTGCATTTTCTTGTACCACACTGGTATTGCAAATCATACGAACCTCATTGGAGCCTTGCAGTCAGAACACATGTCCCCAGGGACATAACTGTTTGCAGTGACTTGGTGGGAGCTGTGACAGTGATTTTACTTACACAAAACCAGAAAAATTCAGCAGTTATTGGTACAGTTATTTCAAGTAACTATAACTCGTGGCCTTAGGTAACTATAACCTGTGTCCCCACCATGCACAGTTTTTTCTTCAATAATTTGACTTCTAATGTTTCATTGATATTTTTATTGACATTATAAAAAAGTTGTCATGAGTACTGTAATATCTCGGGTAATTAGCAGCGCATGGTAAGTTACCTTAGGCCATGAGTTATAGTTACTTGAAATACCTGTAACTATAACTGCTGAATTTCTCTGGTTTTGTGCGAGTAAATTCAGAACCTAACTATAATGTCCCTGTAACCTTTGTTTTTTTAACTAAATATATATATATATATATATATATATATATATATATATATATATATATATATATATATATAAATATATATAATTTCTAAAAGTCCCACCAGCAGCTGCTGAACACAGGGATGGTGCATCAGTAACCGTGAGGTGGGAACTTGCGTGTTTCATAGAAACTTCTTCCACAAAAAGTTGGCATGATGCCTTCATCAATGCTTAGGAATGCTTTGAAAATAATGCACAATATTCTATGGCTGAAATACCATATCCACCATTCCACCATTCTCATTGGTAAGTTTGTGGCCAATGAAAGGACTGTAATGATTTCACAGTGTTCTTACAGCTGCCATGCCATTCTAATATCGCAACCATATTCTTTCTCATAAAAATCTGTGTACGGGCCCCAATGACACTTCACCCTGATGGGCTGACTCTGATGTAGGTTACGATACCCTGCACACATTACTGGCCACATTATTTGTATAGTCTCTCCAATCAATTGTGTCCCATCTGTGTTGCCACATTTAACCTAATTAGGGTAAACCAGGTCTCAGTGCGCCTTATTAACCCTTCCCCTTAGCAGCTGGATGAAAAAACTTGACATACCCGCTGTGGCAGTCAAATGGCCCGACATGCTCAAGTTTGATAACTTACAACCTTCATTGGTGGACGGAAAGATTTGTCAGCGGCAGTTCTAGCGGTATAGCAATTATCTCCATTTCCAAAAGTCCCACCAGGAGCTACTGAACACATGGCAGGTGAATCTTTAATCGTGAGGTGGGAACTCTCATGTTTCACAACTCCTTCAACAAAAATTTGGTGCACTCACAGGGTTTTAAAATATTTATTAGCAGCTAATCTTCTTGCAGACGCGTTTCAAAGTGATGCTGAAAAGTCCTTCTCACCATGGTGAGTAACTTAATAAGTTTATTTATAAATCAGACCGGGAGGGAGACACGCCACAACCGCCGAGGTCTCCCACTCAAATCCTTCTGTGTGTAATGTGGGGCCCTAGGCCCTCATGCTTGTAAGGAACGTGACACAGACACGGTGGTGGGGTGGTAATAAACTGGCCTCAGGCATGTGCGCCTGGCCTCCTTTTATTGGCAGGGTCACCTGACTGGTGACGCCTGTGTTGGGTGGGTGTGGGTTACATCTGTAAGACCAGCCCTCAGCAGAGTGGCTGGCAGAAACACTAGAACGAGTCCAGCTGGACTCTACATCCCTCCCAAACTTTATTGAGGAACCAAACAAAAGTCCAACCTGTAAAAGAAACAATACCAAAACACCACAATCAGTCTCTCGGCCTCGAAAAGGCAGACTGCAGAATTGCAGTGGACATGGTGCAGCTGGGAGCACCCGGACACCTCCGCACGAGGCCATAATTTAACCAGGTACAGCTGGGCACGAACACTGTGTGGATGAAGTCCAGATACTTCAGTTGCTTGTCCACGACCTCACAGTTCGCTGGATATTGTTGATCGGGTCCTGCCTGGGCTCATGTGGTCAAAGTCTATTTACAGTTTCTGATGCGGGTGCATCTGGAGCAGTGGGGAGTCCACTGTACACAGTTCTGGACGGCATTCTGACTCTGGAGATTGTCTACCTCCTAAGACTGCAGATGACGTGACGGCCTGGGGCACCTGGGAGTCCAGCGGCAGAGAAGCGGCAGTCTTCCCTCTCGTGCCAGACCTCCATCAAGCAGGAGTCTCCTCGAGGCCCTTTCGCGGGCTTCCACAGGACTGTGTGGACTGTGCTTGCCTATCTCAGGCCCAGCAAAAACGTCTCAGAGGAACAGCCTACAGGACCACATCCTAGTCTCCCATGGAGCCACAAGGGTTGTTGATGCAGGGTCCGCTTGCTCGAGCCATCCGGATTCAGGTGCTCTGGCCATAGTGCAAAGTCTTCAGGTGACCAGTCTCTCGATATGAGACCTCCGTGCTTCCGGATGCCTGATGTGGAGCGGTCTCAGATGCATTCTCTCCCAGCGAGATTCCGCTCTCACAGGAATTCATTGGAGGCCCTTGTCCCTGGATTGCGACGGGACTGCGTGGGCTGTGCGGGCCAACGTCGGCCACGCCAAAGGAGTCTCTCTGAACTCCCAACAGGGCCACGTCCTAGTCTTGTGCGACCCCAAGGGTGGATGGTCCAAATGATCTGGTCTGCTCTCACCGGCAGGCGTCTGGTTCAC
Organism: Pleurodeles waltl; assembly: GCF_031143425.1. Taxonomy (NCBI): domain Eukaryota; kingdom Metazoa; phylum Chordata; class Amphibia; order Caudata; family Salamandridae; genus Pleurodeles; species Pleurodeles waltl. The sequence continues at coordinate 1,215,797,653 of NC_090437.1, read as the reverse complement.
GGAGCTCATGGCAAGTGTTCAGATGATAAGTTTCTACGTTGCCAGACATGCCTTGTCAGCGTCGGTTCTTGTTGCTGACTGTCTCCACTCAGGTGGTGCTGTGCTCCTCCTTCGATGATTGGGCGATGCACCACATCATGATGATGATGTTTTTTTCATCCTGTTGCAGATCAAACAGGTGGCGGCGGCTTCGTCAGCGGAAGGACCACTTGATGGACATAGGGGCCACGGCGGGTCTTGTGTGGCCTGTGCAGTCGGCGTCAGGGATGCCATCACAGCCAAGCAGCCGGTGACAGGTGACAGGTCGGTCGTACTGGGAAGCGTGGGGGACCACCCGCATCGCTGTCTTCAGTGACGTCTGCTCACCCCGGTGACTGTCTTGTACTGATGGGTACCTCCTCATCTGCTCGCACGAGTCCTCAGTTGTGTCACTCTACTTCCTTCCACTTTCACACCTGCGATGGAGTTGATCTGTGGTGTGACCGGTCTGTCACACTCTTCTCCTCATTTCTTGTTGGCATCGTGCCACTCTCTCTTCTCCTTGGTGTGGTGTCATGCCACAGGTCACATGTTGCGGCACATGGACCTTGCGCTGCACCTCCGCTGGTACATCTTCCTCTTCGTCCTCGATGTGGCGTTGTGCCATGGGTCACATGCTGCTTCACACGGACCTATCACTGCACCTTCGCTGGTGCATCTTCCTCTTCGTCCTCGATGTGGCGTTGTGCCACAGGTCGCATGCTGCGTCACATGGACCTATCACTGCACCTCCTCTGGTGCATCTTGCTCGGTCGCAGCCTCTCACAGGCTGAGTCCTGCGGGTAGGACATGATCTGCTCTTCAGGCAGACCTCACCTGGTCTGGTCCGTTCCCGGATCCTCTTGGTGGACCTCTCTCTTCTCCTTCTCTTCACTCGATGGCGCCATTCTTGCGCCTTGAGGCTGCGCTGTTACGGCGCTCACTCCTGCCATCTGCTCTGGCAGGGTCGGTCAGTTCAGATGACCTGCTCACTGATGGGCCAACAGTGGCCATGTTCCGTCGCTGCGCGGCCAGCTGACATGGCCTCTTTTCCCGTGCGTTACGTCACGCTCTCGGGTACTCTCTCCATCTTCACGGACTTTACCCACATCGTCACATTCTCGGGCGCAGCTCTCTGTGCACGCTGCGCACGTGTCAGTCTCTTTTTTTTCTGGGCGTCCTGTGGCAACGCCTGGCATGTCCCTTTCTTGTCCTGCGGTGATGTCCATCACTGCTGGGTCATGTGGCGTTCTTTCGGCGGTGGCGGCGGACAGCTGCCAGGGGCTGCGCAGACCATGCGCGCTCTCTTCGTACCTCACGTGGCACTTGCGTCCATTTCTCACCGTTGCAGCTTGGCTGGGACAGCTGCAATCTTCTCCTTCCCTTTTGCAGCGTCGCTCGTGTCGCTTCCTTCTTCCTCGCCGTTTCCGTCTTCTGCGCCAATTCTGTCCACGGGCGCACTCTTGGTTTGGAGCAGTCACTTTCTGAAGGTGCTGCTGTAAACTTTCCTTCATCCAAGCTTGCTTTATCTTTAAAACAGAAATAGGGTGCAATACCAACTCTGGCCACTGGATGCCAGTAGTGCACTTTTTTTTTCCTAGCTTCCAGACGGTCTTTCCTGTTACCGGCCTCGTTTGTTTCAACAGATGCCGGTGAGGAGGGCATGCTGCTGGGAGGACTTCTCGAGCTGGTGGGGGCTGCAGGTAAGTTCAATTTTATTTTTCTTTTATCTTCTCTCCCTGTTTCTCTTCTCTTTGTTTTTCTTTCTTTCTGTCCAAATTTTTTTTCCTGCACAGCCTCGTTAAAGAGGTATGCAGATGACAGCAACGTCAGTGAGGGGGGGTGTGGGGGCTCGGGCACCGCTTTTTTTTTTCTCTCTCTCTCTAGGTGTGAGCACTTTTATTCTTTTGTTGGAGGTGGGGGCGCGGCCCTGGGCACCTGGTGCGTGTCTGCACCATGTTATTTCGGTGCGTGTCTGCACCTCATCCTTGAATTCCTGCCGGGACAAGGGGGGGGCAGCCCCTGGGCATTTTCCTTTCTTCTTTGGTGCATGCCAGCACCATCGGTGATCTCAAGTTGCGGCCGCAGCAGTCCTCCGTGCTGCGGCCGTTTTCCGGCATTTTTGGGGTGGGGGCGGCCCTGGGCAAATCTTCTTTGGTGCGCGAGTGCACCATGCTTTAAAAATGACAAGGGGGCGACCGCCCGGCACAATTGGGCACTTCAAAACGACAAGGGGAAACGGCCCTCGGGCATTGTCATTCATTCTTGGTGCTCGATCGCACCATATTTTCACACGCGGCCGCAGCAGCCTGACACGCTGCGGACCGCATTCTTTTCAGGGGGCGACCGGCCCCGGCCATATTTGGCACATTCTCTTCTTTTGTTGTTTTTTTTTTTCACGGCGCGCGACAGCGCCATTTCCCCCACATACCGCGCGGACCCAGCAGCTTTCTCTCACGCTGCGGGCCGCGCTGCGTCCGACTTTTGGGGGGGCGGGTGCGGCCTCATGGCATTTTGTTTTCTTGGGCTGGGGACAACAGGCCAGCGCGCTTCGTAGCGCTTTATTTTCGGCGCCTGCAGCCGTTTTTGCAGTGCTGCGGGACGCGCTTATCAGCATCACTCACCCCCTTCTTTTACTCCAGTGGGACTGGGGCTGCGACGGCTTCACTTTTCCTCTTTCCTCCACCCATTGCTCCGTCATAGGTTCATGTCTGCAACCACGTGGGGTTGCAGATCCCACTCGTCGCCATTGTAATGTGGGGCCCTAGGCCCTCATGCTTGTAAGGAACGTGACACAGACACGGTGGTGGGGTGGTAATAAACTGGCCTCAGGCATGTGCGCCTGGCCTCCTTTTATTGGCAGGGTCACCTGACTGGTGACGCCTGTGTTGGGTGGGTGTGGGTTACATCTGTAAGACCAGCCCTCAGCAGAGTGGCTGGCAGAAACACTAGAACGAGTCCAGCTGGACTCTACACTGTGTTTGACAGCGCGCGGTCATCTACAAGTCATTACATTCTACAGCACGCGCTGCTACAGCACACGCTGTTGCCACATTACATGACATGCAAAACATCGGGAGATAACAGATGCATTCATCAATACTTAGAAATGCTTTCAAAATGGTGCGTAGTATTCAATTGGCTATAATACTAAATACACCATTCTCATTGGTAAGTTTGTGGCCAATGAAAGGACTGTAATGATTTCACAAGGTTCTTATGGCTGCCATGCCTTTCCGATATTGCAGCCATATTCGCTATCATAAAAGTCTGCACTGAGCCCCGATTCCCAAATGACACTTCACCCAGATGGGCTTACTCTGATGTAGGTTACGGTTTCCACACACATTACTGGCCACATTATTTGTATAGACCCTCCATTCAATAGTGTTCCACCTGAGTTGCCATATTTACCCTAAATTGTGACAACCAGACCTCAGTGCGCCTTATTCGCCCCTCACCACAGCCGCTGGATAAAAGAACTTGACATACCGCAGTTGTCAGTCAAATGACTTGACATCCTCAAGTCTGAATAACTTACAACCTAGTTAGATATATATATATTTAGATAGATAGATAGATAGATAGATAAATAGATAGATATGAAGAAAACAAAGATTAAAGTAACATTAAAGTTAAGCCAGAGTGTGAATTATAGTCAGCATGGGGCAAAAGTCAAAGTTACTAAGGGTGGGTGGAACTCACATAGTTTCACTCAGCACTCTTCCTCAGAGTTACATGAAAACTCAGCAAGATTCCAAGGAGTTCCCAAAAGGGCAGAAATTATCATTTTCCACTGCTCCTGCTGATGTTTAGCACCAGGAGCTCATTCTGCATTAAAATATCAGTGTGAATGGCACCACACAGGGAGCGACGAGAGGGCACTGCTGCTCAAGTTGACTTTTTTGCTGCTCAAGTAAATGTTCTACTCGAGCAGCAGATTTCTCAATGTGAACAGTCACGACTGCCTGCATTGGGAAAATCACATGGGTGCCCTCTTTGTGACCGAAAATCTTGTTAGAGGACGCCAATTCTTGCTGGTGTTCACCAACTTACAGTTGAGGACCTATGAGCAACAAAAAAACTCTGCCACGGGGAGGTTGTCGGAATTTGTCCAGACCCCAGTGTTACATGTGTAATGTGAAGTGCTGCATTGCATGTTTAATGCAGAGTGACCAAAACTCTTAACAACTCTGTTGGCTGAGTGGAATTCATCACCCACCCCTAATAGTTAATTGAGATAACTATGACTGGTGAATATCAGTGATTTTGTATTGTCACTAAAATGTTCACTTAACTATTCTGTTACTTTAACCTTTGTTTTTTTCAGTGAATCTCTAGTATTTTTTTAATGTACAGTAACATTTTGTTACTATATGTAAAGCCAAGCCTCCACCATGCACAGCCTTTGCCTATGCATGATGGGTGGTTGGCCACAGGCCAGGTACCGTGGCCAACCCTCTGAAGGCAGCCAACCGCAGGCTGCACATGGCCTTCGGCCATGTGTGGCGTGGAGTTGTCCACAGGGCCCCTGCAGGCGGTCAACCCCACAGCCACTTCGGGACTGAGGGACCCCATCTCGCAAAGCCTTGTCTTTAAAGGGGAGAGGGCATGCGGGCACTCCTTCCGGAGCCACTTTGGGTCCCAACATTCCCATCCCCCAGAGCCAAAATATATTTGTAAACAAGAGGGAGCACATAGCTCCTCTCCCTTAGCAACAAAGGGCCCAGGGACCGCAATCCCGGGGGCTTTAAGGGTAGGCAGCCCTCCTCCCTGAGCCTTAAAAGACCCGGGGGTCCCATCCCCGGGACCGATTTCCATACCAAAGGGGAGAAAGGCTAGTGCCCCCTCCCCAAGCCTATTGTGGCCCAAAGCAGGTAATCAGAAGTCTGTTCCAACAACGTGAGAGCAGAAATGCCTTCCCTGCGGAAGATGTAAAACTGCTCAGAATATTGTTTGACCGCCGTCAAATATTCTACCTTTGTAATTCTCTCATAACATTCATTACCATTTAATTTCAAAGGTTATATTTAAGAATGTTTTCATGGGCCACAGAACCACATTTATCCCTTTATCAGTAGGTTTTATAATACAGTCTTTCCTGTTAGATAAAATTGTTATTGCATTCATGTGTTCTTTGTGTCTAGTTATTCACAGTGCTTAATTTGTGCTTGTTGTTTCCGGTGCTGAGCACCGGCACTTCTTTTTGAGGGCCGGGGCTTATTCTTCTGCCTCAAGCATTTTCTGTGACCAAATGACACATATGGAAAAGACGGAGGAAGGGGAAAACGAAAAAAGAGTCACAAAGAGAGAAAGTAGAAAACTCTGGAGTGAGCTGAAGGGGCAGGGAGTGGCTTTATATGGATTGAAGGGGCCTGAGATGGCTTCGGGAATACGCCACCTCAGTATTCCGTGTTCGCACATTTAATTGCAGCAGCTGCGTGTTTAAGAGGAGGGCTTTGGGCACCTGCACCTCTTTATTTACAAATTAAGCACTGGTTATTCACATAAACATTCTCTTAGATGTTGCAATCTGTAGCTTCTTAAAGTCAGGGGCCGCACAATCTGAAAATACATCTTTGTTGTATTTTGATAACCGGGAAATAAATCTGTATTTATGTCTGAAAAAGCTACTTGACTCTTCATCCCCGTCTATCCCACAGTTCTCCATTATAAGTCGTCTCTCAACCCTTTCAATTGTTGTTCGAGTCCACACTCTAATTCCAACATAGTGCCCATCAATTCTACATCACCTATTTGAAGGTGATCAAACTCTTTGTTGGTTGCGTTTGGGCCTGATGTCTGATCGTTCTTTTATTTTAACATATTTGTTAGCTTTAATTGTCCTATCTACTTAAACACAGCAAACCCCATCTGAGCATAACGGAAAGAGTTACTGGGCAAAAGGAATGTCCCAGTGCTAGAATCTGATGTTCAGCTTTAGGCAAGTCCTTGTCCATTAAATTAATTACCATTTACGTATCAGTTCCAGAGCCGATGTGAACAATAAACTGCACTTTGCACATTAAATCCCCCCATCAGTGTGCAGGTGCTGTGTTTTGAGCTGAGGAAGGGCGTTTGGATATTTATATGTGTATTCTATATATTATAAAAGGAAAATGGCAGGGTATATTCTATACTGCCTGTATAAATTAGAAACTCACAGTGTGACTTGAATGGTATTTTGTATGTTTGTGCCCTTTTTAATCTGCTTTTATTCTGAGAGAAGTTCCAGGTGAAGTATAATATGGCAATGCAAGATAAATTTAGTTGCAGACATTTTGCTCACATGACACCATCTGTTCTTGTCCTTCCCAAATCCTCAAGAAAGTGTGTTGTGTTAAGTAAAATATGAGAACGCAATCAAAAACTGTCCAACAAAAGGAGCCACTCTCACAGAGAACAAGGTTGAGGCAGACTGACACCGATTGCTTATTTACAATAAGAAAGTAAACTGGATGGTTGCTGCAAATTAGATGGGATGGATCCTCAGCATCCTAACAAATATTCTATAACTAGCAAGTAGGCATCATCAACGTCCCATCTAATTAAGAAATGCAACGCACTATGTCTGTGTTGGCTTAGGGCCCATAAGAGCCTGCTGATTGATATCAGTAGCTGAATGGGTGACCCTATAAATCAATAAGGAAAATAAGTATATATGACAGTACAGATTGATGTCTTGCCTTTTATAGAGAAAACCCTGACTGAAAGCCTTAAAGTTTTTTCTATTGTGTTTACCATTGTCTTGAGAAATGTAGCTAAGCATGGGAGGACAATGTTATTCTGTCGTTATATAACATCACCATGGCACCTTTGCCATTTTATAGCAATGTAAGCATTATATGTAACTTATAACCAATTTCATTTAACTAATTTATCAACTTCTGAAGAATACTTTGCTGAATTAGTCCTGGAGAGTTTCAATGTCTGGTGCACCTAATAATGCACAGGTTTAATCATGGAACTCTTAACTCACAAAGCCCTACTGTCAGGGTTCGATGTTAAGGATCCGCTGGAGGTCCCTGTGGTCCCTGCGTCTCTGTGCTGGAGAACAAAGTGATCACTATCAACAGACACATAAACGAAGGGAAGGAAACAGGGAAAGGGATTGTGAGAGAATTTCAGGTTGGAGCTCACTTTCTGACACCTTAACTGTTTCTATAAATGGCACCACTCTGCCTTAATGGAATGAGTCTTGGATAGATCTGACTATCTATAAGACAGGGCAGAAATCAGTATGAATACTAGATGGATGTAATATACCAGCAACAACTGAGACAAAGCTTAATGGTTCAAGCAGCAGATGATGCTCATGATGATAAGTCCAGAGCCGACCAGGAATCTGGCAAAGGACCCAGGACACTGCTGGGCCCTCACCGATAAGATTCTCTACAAGGAAAGGGCTACAAAAGACAAACACCCAAATTGCAAAGATAAGGGGGATGGAGGGGGAATTAATGAAGGCACAAAGAGAACTTAGAAGGAGAAAACAACAAACAGTGTGGGACTCAAAACAGGTGCAAAAGGTAGCGAGGTTCAGAAAAAGCCAATATTACCATGCAACTAATTGCCAGATATAGAGCTAAGGTCCCCTATATCTAAATAGGGTACTACCCATTTTAATCTGGAAATGACCCAAACCCAGGAAGTAAATATATGTACATTCCCAGGATGTTAATGGTCTAGTGATCCTTCCCGTCTAAGCTTCCACAGTGCTGTACTGCAGCACCTCCAGCCCCCGCATGGCTATTGTCTAACCTGATTCCTGACACCCTTATTGTAACTGGCCTCTTAATGCCATTAAGGGTGGTAATAGTAGTTAATTACACCACTGAAATGATGAGATATGCTCTAACCATTTCACTTTGATATTTCATTTGCTTAAAACAGACAAAATCCCTGAATGAAAGTAGATATAAAAAGAAATCAGAACCAGATGTTCTGGTAATTCTTAATTTCTTAGCAGACTCTCAGAGTCCAATCTGTAATGTTACCGGGGTATCAGTTACTTAAGCTGTGGGAAAAATCTGGGCCCATTTCCTGGGCCAATCCTATTGGCCATGTCTCACTGATCTCCTTATCAATTTTCTATACACCTTCTGTATCGCCCAACTAGCCCGCAACCATGTAGCTCACTGCTTTGGCCACCACCTGCACCAACACAACATTCAAATCTATCTCAAACAAGAAAAGGGTTCTGGAGATCACTTTCAAGTGAAATTTTCTCTGAAGCACGTCCAAGATTGTTTGGAGTAAAACTTGAGATGCCTCAAGGTTGGAAAGACAGAGATACTGTTTAAAGATCAACTGATTTGGTCTGACCAAAACTACCACTTGTTCAGTGGTGCATTTTTTTGAATTGCATGCTCAAAGATCATTTTACAACCCATTAGAGTTATTCAGCAAAGTTGTCAAACTTGGACTGTTTTTAAACATAGAGGGCCAGATTTACTAGAAACTGGTGCAGTGAGGTGCTGGGCAAAATCAGCAGCGCCGAGCTGCACCAGTTTTGAAACACAGGGCTGCACAATATTCACAAGAATACAGCATAGCCCTGCGTTTCCCTAGCGCCAGCACTAATTAAGCTGCCTGCACCAACGTAGGCATCCTTGCACCATAGCACAAGAGTATCTGCGTTGAGGGTAGGGATTATTTATGACCAGGAAGGTATACAAATAATCAATGGCAAAAAATAAGCAAAGCAAAGCAAAAAAGCAAAAAACGAAGAGGAATATGAGCATTCCTCCTTGTTTTGCCACGCTAACGTCACCTCTGGGGAGGCGTTAGTTTTTGACGCTACCACAGATTTACGATTTCTTGTAAATCTGAGGTAGCGTCAAAAGCAATGGGTGTTGCGATGGATTGCCCACTGCAGCACCCATTGCGCGCCCCTCTGCGTCGGAGATGCCCATATTTAGAAGGAGGCATAATGCCACAAAAAGTGTCAATACACCTCCTTGTAAATATGGAGCAGTGGTTAGCGCCAACAGGGAGCCACAAAAAGTGATGCTCCCGTGGTGATAGGGCCTTGTAAATCTGGCCCATAGTCTATTTGTACTACATGGAAAATATGACTCTTGATTGTGTTCTAAATATTCACTTTTGCATTTCACTACTTCCATAAAAGATTAGATATGGTACCGCACAGAAGATTCTTTATCCACTGCCCTTTTCTTTCTAAAAGACCCCCTTAGTTTGATGCTAATTTTTGAGGTGGGAGGATTCAATAAATTCATCAGACACAAAGCCTCTCTGTTGTAAGTGTGAAGAGATCAAGAAAGCAGCCCCAATTCTTTAAATCCATTATCAAGAGCATGTAGAAAGGGTTTGATTAGACAACATCATTTGCCTCTGGTTACAATTACTACTTTGTGTTGAGCCAGAATTCTACGTGACCACCACAGGAACCAAAACTGTTTTTAAATTTGAAAAGATACTCTTAGTTGCTGTCATTTTAGTGATATAGTTATAGAATCAACATTTACTACATTATAAAAATAATGTACAGAACCACAGCATAACCTACGTTAAGATTTAGGGGCAGATTTTTTAAGAGCCCCTAGTGCCTCCTTGTGCCACATTAGCGTCATTTTTTTAAGCTAATGTGGCCCAACAAGGCCAAAATCACAGTGCCAAATTTACAAAGTGGCGCAATGTATGCATTTTGCCACTTTGTAACCCTTTATGCTACATTATGCCTGTGCCAGGCATAATTTATGCAAGGGGGGCATTCCCAATAACGGGGGGCTGAAAAAATGGTCCAAAGACATCGAAAAGATTTCCTTGCGTAATTTATTTTGGCACTTTAAGCGCCTGCTCAGAGCAGGCATTAAAAGGAGGTACACCATTGTTTTCAATGGCCCTCAACGGTCTTTGCAGGATTAACGTCAACATTTTTACGCTAGTCCTGCAAAGCTTGTAAACAGCGTCTAAAGTTTTGACGTTAGTTCCCTAACTACCGCCATGATGCGCCACATCTTAGATACGTCGCACAGATGGTGGCAGTAGGAGGGCGATAAGGGGTGCAAGGAAAGTGGCATTGCACTGGGTGCAGCTCCACTTATCTTAAATCAGGCCCTTAATATGTTCAAATGTACTGGCTTAGAATTTGGCACCCTCACACTTTAAAAAAATAATAAGAACCCTTTCTATTAAGGTTAACTTTTTATATTTGTGGCCTTCTATTTCTGTTTTAAAAATAGAATATAACTGACTCAAACTGCTGAAAGGTGGTAAAAGACTAAAAGGCAGATAGTTGAGTGCCAGCTCAATGCTGAAAAGCATGTTCATTTACAGGGTAATGAGTTTGAATCCCAGCAAGGTTGACTGAGGTTTCCATTATTGGAAATTCAGTAAACTTAGTACAAATGAACTGACAAAAATGAAAAATAGCACCTATTATTTACAGCAAGGGCACACTACAAAAAGCAACCAGTTATATATAAAATGTTATAAAGCTTTGGGGCCGGCTAAACTGACATGCGCAATTAGGTTTCTCCAACCCAGCTGTGTTGCACTGCCAGGTTGGCGAAACTGCACAGACTCCCATGCCGTGTCCGAGCGGCGGACTAAGCAGCTCATACCAATCCTGGTGCTACTCTTTTGCTAGATTTAGCATGAGAGCAGCACTAGGATTGCAGGGGGAGCCTGTGCTGGTGTCCCAGGGACTGCTATCACACCATCAAAAGAGGAGCGCGTAGAGTCCGGTAGCGTAAGGGCAGGTTTGTTTATTTTTATTTTTTATTTTTTTCCTCTTCATCCTCCACCCCCTTGAGATTTGTGAGAGCTGCCACTGGTCACAACATATGTTAGGTAACAAACTACATAGGCTCAATGTTTAGGAGCATGTGAATTTTTACCTTTGTCTTTGAATACATACTTATTGAAGCTCAAACCTCTAATATCTTGGATTTGCAGAACTCTAGATAAATCTCAATCATATTATATCTCACAAAGATACTCCCGGCATTGGGTCTGGATTCACCTCTGGATTCACGTAGTCTAGTCTTCCAAAAGAGAGGAGGAATACCACCCTTGAATCTACTGCAACTGATCTACTGTGATCTTCTAAAAGGGAGAAGACATCCTGGTTGTAGTGCTGAAGCTCAAGCTCACATTGGATGCAAAGCCTGTATTTCAATGAACAAGACCATTGCTCCTCATAGCCATTTCCATATATACATAAACATTCTCAGCTTTGGTTAGATAAGTGTTTTCATTGAAAATGTATTTGCTTTCTTAATACCTTTGGTGTCGTAAGACAAATCTATACACAAATTAGCAAAAACAAATTGATCTACTTTGAGTTCAGCTTGATAAGCTTTATGCAGATCTGACAAGCAAAATCAAAAAACGGAGGGGGGAGTCACTTTTCTGATTTTAATTGAATTATAATTTTTTGCTCTTTGATACAGAAAAATAGATCAACAGACATACATAACTTCCATGACTTGTCTTGGTTACGTGTAAATTTATATGGTACTTTTTGAGAAATAGGTGTTTAAACAATGTGGCCGGCATAAAGGAACTAAATTTTAGATATAGCTGGACCTTTAATTTACTGAGTTCTACTAATCCAAGTTCGAAACCGCTACTGACCCAAAATGTTTTTTAAAATTCTCAGATCGGATTGGACAAGTGTACTTTCTCTCCAGTCATCACCTTTCGGTTTTGCAAACCCAAAGTCATGTTCGCAAAATCAAAGCTCTCTGATTGCTCAGTGCAACTTCAGGAAAAATGTTGTGGTTGTCATTTTAGATTTAAAGGACTCTGTTCTCACATCCTAGAAATGCAATTATATGACACATAGGGGGAGAGGGTAAATACACCCCCCAGGTTCATGAGGGGAAGACCAAAAGGGACTCTGTCTGAATAAATGTAAAAATTATGATTTTTCCACAGGGCATGAGGTCCTTGGTGCAGAGTTTACCATCTTCGGTACAGCCATTGAAATCCTCAAATCCTAGCTAGCGGTGGCAAATCCAGTACAGGCTTCATGGCTGGGGACGTGAACCCCAGGAAGCTTCATAGGCCTATGCTGGTTATAGGACGTGTGCAATAGAGCCATGGTAACTTTTGTAAAAATGATTCCACGTGTCCACAGGAAGGTCTTGGTGTACAGGGACACAATTGTGTAGGTTGAGGTTGTTGTCATTGGTGTCCATTCTACTATCCAAACTGGGCCAAGTGCAACCTTTTTACCATTTGACTGTTTGGGTAGACAGGGTGATCAGTCACAGGTTTCTCATGGGAAAAATGTGGAGGCAAGAGCTCTAAACTCAACAGTCAACCAACCAACCCAATAGCATAATGTCCAGTCGACTGCTTATCTTTTACAGGGAAAAAAGACTTTAATCACAAAACAGAACACAAATGCTACACAATTGCGAAGCAACTTGGTACTACACTCACACAGGTATCCTTTAAGTATCATCCTTTCTGCCATAGAATTACTGTAGCTACAATCCCCAACACACTATTGATTTAGGCAGGATTAGGCACAGATGCAGATGACTCAAATAATGTCACAGGTCAAAAGTACAACTCACTTCAATGTCTGTTCACTCATTAGGCAAAAAGTCTTAGCATAGCCAGCATGCTAGGCCCTGTGATTTTCATTTTTGTTTATTGTGTCGCGCCCTGCACGAGCCTTTGTGTGGCCCAAGGAACCCATCCCCCAAGGCTGCTAACGATATAATGGGAAGGGTTGTGCAGGCCCCTCCTCTCCATGCATCTTAGAGGCCAATTCTTTTGGCAGTGTGCAGCGGGGATGTTGACCATAGGGCCTGGCCACAGTCAACCTCCACAGCCAGCCAACCCCATGATGTGCATGGCCGAGGAGTTGGCTGCAGGGCCTGGCCCAGTTGTGCAGTCCCACTCCCCAAAGCAAATCAGGCCCGAGGACCCCAGCCTTTTATGAGGGGAAGAGGGGCCTAATGCACCTCCTTGTTCCACTTTGGGCCCTGGAGACCCTACTACCAGAGCCTTTGTTTTTTATCAAGAGGAAGGGAGTGTGTAGCACACCTCCTTGTGCCACTAAGGGCCTATGGATCCCATCCCCTGTGGCATTTTTGTATAATTAAGTGGAATGGATGCATAGCCCCCACCTGAGACAGGAGTGCCAAGGACCCCATCCCCCAGGGCCAGAACATATTTGGAAACGGGCAGGGGTGTACACACCCACCTTCCTCAAGCCACAAGGGGTCCCAGAGACCCTGTTTCCCTGGCCTTTAAGGAGAGGGGGACAAGCAGAAAAACTATATTAGATTCAGAGGAAGGAGGAATGGAACAGTTAATGCTGAAATAAAGATGAGGGGAAGCATTTAGCCAACTTCTTCACCTGTGGGTGCATACCCACACTACAACTCACTCCCACGAGAACATAGGTGAGGCAACTGTGAGAAGCAACCAATTAAGGGGAGGGTCCCCACGCCACCATGAGTCATTTAGACCCAACTGTTAAATCTTCCACAAATGCACCCTGGTACAAATAGAGATAAATGCTAAATAGCTATTGTCTGTTTGGCATAGCTTATTACCCTTAGTGCCATGGTTTGTGCCTGAAATTAGCATCAGATTCAAGGACTGGATGCTGAAACTTTTCTGGCAATTTGGTTTTGGATAGGGCAACTGTCTCCATAAGACACCTTGTTCCCGCACAAAATGTTACGTGAATAGGATCGGGTGTCTGTGGTGAAAAGTCACAACTGAAAGAAGAAAGAAACCCCCAGGCATAAAAAACCTCCTTAAAAACAAGAATTAGCTGGATGAAAATCCCACACTTGCAGGAAGAAAACCAATCTCAAGAAAGGACCAGCACAACAGAACAGAAAAGCAGGACTAGAGCTCGGGAAAAGACTGAAGGTGGAATCAGAGGAAGAACCCAACAGAGAAACACACTCACTGCTTTGCACACATTGCCAAAACATTGCAGGGTCTTATCAGCAGTCATACCTAAAAATAGGAAGTGAACCTGTGAACCAGGAAGTAAGGTTAGCACCATGATGAAATGCTAAACAGTTCTGATAATTAGCTATAGGAGATATTTTAGATCGGTTTCAGCAGGAAGTAAGAAATTCCTCATCTGGAAAATATGGACATTGTGGGACTACAGAAACTGTACGCATGGAACAACGATAATGGAGGGAACTCCCCAAAGGTACACAGAAATACCCAGACCTCAAGCAGCAGAGTGTCTGATGCCACATGCGAGGTAATGCTCCATTGCCTTGGCAAATGCTGCACAGTAAGTATGGTGATTGTAACATCCAAGTAGGATCTGGTGAGCAAACACTGGAGTGAGCACGGAACTCCTGAAAACGTGCAGATGCAAACTGATATGACGTCTGTTTTAGCATATTACAGCCCATGTTTATGAAAAAGTGGCACATCAGAGCTGATGCGCCACTTTTTCTGTGCCCCCCCACCAGCACTTGACACCATGGTTGTGCAGTACTTATAGAACGGCGCATCATAGTGGTTGTTAGTACAATAGCATCAACATTTTTGACACTGTTGTGGCGCTTTGCTACACTTGCGTCAAACATTTTGATGCTAGTGTAGCAAAGTGCCAGGAGGCACATAGGTTTTTATGGGTGCGTCATTTTAACGCCTGCTCTGAGCAGGTGTCAAAAATTACACCAAAAATGGCGCAGTGAAATCTGTTAAATTTCACAGCGCCATTTTTGCAGGCCTCCTATCGCCGGAACACCCTCCCCTGCATACATTATGCTTGGCAAGGGCATAATGTGGTGCAAGGGGTTACAAAGTAGCGCAATGCATGCATTGCACCACTTTATAAATACGGCATTGGGCAAAGGCCACCTTAGTGCCGCATTAACATCAACAAATGACACTAAGGCAGCGCAAGCGGCTATTTAATATGTCCCTACATTTGTCCAAATGACCAGAAAAGCATATCCTACGTTTTTCGCAGATTTGAAATAATGAAAGCTGTCTGTTAAAAGTTAAAAACACACATCTCCAGAGAAGTTTTAAGGTATGTGCAAAGTGGGCAATTGTCCAATGTCCCTACCTTACTAGGGGCCCCCTGGGAAAGTGAACTTTCTCTTTATCTCACTTCTGTGCATTTTGATATCTTAACATATAATACAATATTATTAGGCATTTTAGGACACGAATTAGCAAAAAATGGTTAACAAAGTTTAAAGTTATTCCAAACAGGGGCCCCCAAAATATTTCTTGCCCTTTGCCCCCAAAATTCTAAAGATGACACTGTACATGTTCTCTGCTCCGCTTTAAAAAATGTATTTCGATACTACATTGTACTGCCATATTTTTTTTACTGTGGTGAAGCACAGCGAAGTGAACATAACAGACAATTCTGATAAAATAATCATAGGTGCCACCCAGTGGCTCAGAAGGTGCAGTTGTCAAAGATAGCTATTTAAAATAGAACTGTGATCTTCAAAATGTCGTATAAAAAACACAATAATCTTACAGATAACAGCCTGCGCAACTGACTGAAATACATTGTTAAAATAGAATGGAGCTTTCAAAAGGCGGAATCTACTTAACACAGATGCTCAGGGGCAACAGTAACCCATAAAATGGCCTCAGAGCCCCGGATTCCAAGAAAAAGCTCCTTCTTCGGGAAACTGATTCGCTTTGCAGGGCTTTGACCTCTGTCGCTCTCTCCTCGAGCCATATCTGGTGGTTCGCTGACCTTGCTGCTTAAGAAGTCACATGCAGGAGAAGCACCCACCACCCCCCGCCCCATCTCCCGCCCTCTAATCATCCGTGTGGTTTAAAGGAACATAGATGCGGAAGGCCGCGTTTGCCACAACTTTAAGTTTATCCCGGCTCAATGCAAGGCTTAAAAGTGCCTTAATTGGCAAAGATCTTTTTAACTGACTTTTAGCTTTTCAAGCTGACCTTCACTTCCCCTTTCCATCTTTTTATACACATCAACAGTGCAGCCAAAGGAGACAGATATCAAGCAAAAAAGATAAAAGAGTTTGTTCGTTAAAATGTATGTCAGACAGGGATTTGACGGGTCAGTAAATTTAGAAAGGTCCAAGAGCTGCCACTTAGAATAAGAAATCAGGAGTGAAATCGTCAGCTGCTAATGCAGGTGGTCACCTGTTAGGAAAGGTGAAGGTACAATTTGTGCTAAGGTTCAGACAGTGCATTCTTAGATACCTACAAGTCATTCAACCTAGAATGTTTTTTCTTAATACATTTTATATGTTGAGAAAAAGGTTGCCTGTGCCTTTGAAGTTGGAACAGTTTTGCAGTCCTAAGAAGCAAATCTCCGCACCATACTCGGTAATCGCAACGGATGGGGGGGCCTAATTTACAAGAACTGACCCATCGTTGCATTACGGCAGCAACGCGTCAAAATAACTTTGCATTGGTACGTCATTATTAAACAACATAGATGCGCCGTATTCACAGTACGGCACACCATGGCGTAAAGTTCTAGCTACGTCAAAAAAAGTTGACGTATGATGTCACAGCGGAAACTGACACAGCTGGACCAGAAGTGAAAGTGATGAATGGCAGGTTTGACGCACGTAAATTGATGCAAATAATCTTAGTATCAGTTTTCAGTGCATGATGCGTCAAAAAAGTATGAAAAACAACACTTGTGGCAAAAAAAAAACTTTACAGAAGTCAGCCATGGAGCAGAAGCTATGACCACAGGCCCAACAACCCCAGCACCAGCCAGGATGTCTGGATTGGCTCCCAGGGGAAGAGGAAGAGCAATTTCAGTGAGGGGAATGACATCTTGATCACGGAGGTGACAAAGAACCAACATCAGCTCTTTGTCATCTCTAAATTGCCATTAGGGAGGAAAGAGGCCATTTGGCGGTCCATAGTGGACAAGATCAACAGCGTGGGACAGGTGAAGAGGACAGTCTCTGACTGTTAAAAACAATGGCATGACTATAAGCGCCAGACAAAGGAAAAGCTGGCCAACAACCAGAAGGCATCCATGCAGACCGGACTAGGAAGCCCAGCACCCCAGGAAGAGCTGGATGCCTTAGAGCAGTGGGTGGCAGCTGTCATCCTAGAGGAGCTGGTAGCAGGAGTACTGGGACAGGACTGTGCTGGCCACGAGGAACAACCAGATATACAGGGTAATTCCCAAAAAGGGCCATTGTGAGCAAAAGGATCTTGTTGTGTAGTGCAGCTAGCTATGTCCCAGTGATCCACTGCGCTGTGTGCAGGGCAAAGACCATGAATCTGGCCCATAAACATCACATAAATGTAAGTCACACTGCCCAGTTACATGTTGCACAGCTCAGTCCTACTCCATCACGTTTCTCCCTTCCATGTGTGAAATGCAGCACCAGTCGAGGTCCACCTTTGCATACTGGCATGTGTAGTGGAACGTACAACAGGAGTCACCAGAACTACGAGTCCCACAATACAAAGTAAAAAAACATGGACAGGAACAAAACATCATGCATGAACACTTCAACCCTGCCCAACCTGACGGTGACAATGCAGGCCACCTTACACCATGAGGCCAGTGTGTCTAACTTGCGTCCATGCACATCAGGACTGTTAAGCACTAGAATGGAATGGGCTTGTCAGAGGAGAAACAGCTGACCTGTGGGGGGTGGAGGGGTCAGGTGTAAGACATGTGAAGTATCAACACAAAGGAACATGTCAAGAGCTATGTGTATATTAACTGGCATGAAACTACATAGCTCGCAGCTGTCCCGACATGCGGGGTGAGAGCACACAGGTGTCAGCTGCCATGGTAGGGACCACACCAACTCCTGCCATGTACTAAATTAGACTGGGTGTGAGGGTGAATGCAAGTGATGCACATCAGAGGAACATGTGTGTTGAAATCAAACATGATCTGTGGCCCTGTTGGATCTCTGGTACTGCAGTGCATTGTATGCACTGACTAAGTATGTTGAACTGCCATTGTGTCTGAATTGGGAGACAATGCGTAGCAAGGAGGTCAGAAAGGATATGCGTCCTGCAAGGTAGCCTGACCAATACACATGCACTGCTATGTCCGACAGTGTCACGGTTGTGTTGCAGCTGGGAAGAGTTGACAGAGAAGAGCCTATTGGGGTACAACATCATACATGTGATGTGGACCTGGGTGAAGATGTAGCATATGGCAGCAGAGGGTCTGAAGAAAAATTGCCTTACCATGCCACATATGTCTAAGATGGAGGATGTGAAACAGGAATCTATCAAGGTACAGGAAGAACTAGTTTGCCACCACAAAGGGCAAGAGTCAGGGATGTTTGGAGGTTGAGGTGGATGTGCCCACTTATGTGGCAAATATGGGTAGGTACATGTCAACAATTCCAGCTCTACTAACGTGAGGTACAGCTTGGCCCATAGCTCTCAATAACAGCCATCCATGTTAGTCCATTGGATATGGTCACACATATTGTTGGTGTTGTAGGCAGAGGAGAGTCAATGAATGATCTGGGTTCCATCATTGTGTGGCAGTAAGTTGAGCCCCTGGCCCAAAATGAGGAGTGGCAGAAGAGGCGTGGGCACGTACAAGTGAGGGGGCCTGAGTCAAACAATGTGTGATACTCTACAGATAACTTACTCTGGCAATTATTAAATTGGGTGAGCATCTGTGCTAGCAATCTACCTAGTATGACTGGGCCCATCCTATGTGTAACTGGTGTTCTAAGCATCAATGGTGAACTGAAAGTTAAATAGCAGCAAGTCTGATTGTCAACCAGATTACTTATGTCAATATCTAACAGAGATCACCATTAACATATCTCTATCTCATTGCATAGGATGTACCTACACCTCCTGACCAGCTGTCTGTCCTGAATGAGGATCTTGCTGAGGATGACAGCCTGCCAACCCTTGCCCAAGACACCCTCTTGCAAATCATGGCTTCCATTGATACACAATCTCCGGTTAAGGGAAGGGTCGACAGTGTTGCAAGGTCTCCAGAGGATCCCCCTATCACCCCAAAACACGACAACTGCCTGCATCCCCCAGCCCTGGATTCTGAGGACCCACAAGTTGAATTCCAACCTTGTGCGGCAGGAGTCCAGCAGGAGCTGGTAGATGGGTTGCGGGCGGGGATGAAGACAATGGCGGACACCATAGATGTAACCCCTAGGTGCCTCATTCCCACTAAATACACCTCAGCAGCTATAAGAGGCACCTATCCTCCACTCCGAGGCCTGAAACAGCCCTTGGCTGACATCTCTGGTGTCACGAGGCAGAGGCACAAACAACTGCCCTGCCAAAGTGGCACCAGAAAGGTTGCCAACCAGCTGGGGGAAACAGGATACCTACATAGCAACATTGAGTGCCTATCACCGCAACATTGGTGCTCTGCTGGCAAACCAGCAGGCCTTTCTTAGTGCAGAACTGCATTCATTGTTGGCGCAGACAAAATGCTGCTGTGGACAGGGGATCTACATCTTCAGCCCCTGATGTGTTTGTGCCTTCGTCGCTTCAGGCACCGATAACACCCCCGTCATGGGATGCACGACACACATCAGAAGAGGAAGATATGGACTGCACCTCTTTCCATCAAAAAACTGCCCAGCAGCATCTCTCTGTGCCAAATGCTCAGTTTGTCTTTTGAGCTGTGCTGATGACCATGCCAGTGTACTTCTCAACTGGTACTGTCCTCCTTTTTCTGTCCCACCTGTTGATCTAACCCATTTGTGGCTGTTGATGTAGCCTCTTGGCAATGTTGTCCTCCTCACTGGAACACCCCTCTCATCCACATCTCCCATGCAATATATCCCCCACGGACTCTGTCTAGACATCCTATGGTTCACAAACAATGTGGGGGTTGTTGCCCCAGGGACTGCCACTTGCTCCTTGTTCCTTGGTTTACCTGTCAATAAAAACACTTACCAAAACTAGTGTGTTGTATGTCTGTTCATGATCAGACTAATTAGATCATGGTGGATGTGCTGCCCCTAAAGACACAACCTACTATCGAAAGAGAGTTGTGTTTAATAGTCCCATGGGGAAATCTGCACAGGCCAAGGGAAATATTATATGTGAAACCTATGTGCATCTAAACTAGCACATAGTTACCCAAGGACACATGCATGAAGTGCTATAATTAGAAATCAGTCAATGGTAGGATTGAATGACGTTTCTGCCCAGGTGGGGGACACTTCCATGGATACTAGCCAGCAAACAACACTGATGTGACAATAAAGTGGTGCAAGGGAGAGTGTATACATGGCTGGCATCAATGTGTGATCTAACACATCCTTGATTAGTCACAATTGTTTAACTTATTCATCAGTACAAAACATATAGCATCACTTACACACACAGTGCAACTGTATGTAGAAACCTGTTTCAGACTGTGTGTCCATTCACAGCAAAATTGCCACTTACCATTCACTTTGGAAAATCTCTTAAGTGACCTCATTGCAAATCTGACAGTATCTACTCCTTAGGTGCTTCACTTAGTTACACATGTATATGTGGAAAACCTGCAGTGTGTGCTTAACCCAACCAAAGCAGACGGACAACAGCCACTCAGTTAATAAGTAAGCAGTTGTGAAAGTGCAAATGTTTTCTATTCAAAACAATATCAAATACTTAAAATCCAAACTTAAAAAATCCTACACTAAGTAGTCATATGTAAACTATGATTAAATTAATCTATGCTAAATTACCTATGCTACCTTAACTTACAACTAACCTAACCTACCTAACCTTAACTCATCCTACTCTACAAAAAATACCACAATAGACATATTAAACATCAACCCCACACACCCCTTCATACACATTTGCACACAAGACAAACATAAACTACACCTATACACAAACTATCTAAACGGTAAAACCTACACAAATATATATATTTTTCTATTTTATATATTTTATTCGTCTTTTTTTATGTTTTATACATATACTTAACATTGACCCCCACCCACGTAATAACCTACCCACCCATATCCCCACCTAACAACTATTAAATACTGAAATCTATAAAATCACTAAAACTAACCTAACCTATCCCTAGTCAAAAACCTATACTAAACTATGCTAAAATGCTAATAACTAACATCAACAAACACGAACTGGGGAGGTCCAGCAAGTCGGAGGGAGCCCTACATCTTCTCCGCTATATGGTCCAGAGACTGCTGTAATTCAGCTTAGTGTGTCCACCTGCTTATCAAGGCCAGCAAGCCTCAACTTGAGTTCTGCATCGTACTTCAAGGCCTGCTTCTTCAACTTAGACTATTTCCCTGGTGTAGTGGTGACAGCCTGTTGTGCCAATGCCGACTGTGCTGTAGAGGGTCCTGGAACTGCCTCTGGATCACCAGCATGGGACATCTCCAAATCCATCCTAGTGCTTGCCCTGTCTTTCAAATCAAATCAAATCAAATCAGGGTTTATAAAGCGCAACTACTCACCCATAAGGGTCTCAAGGCGCTAAGGGGTTTGTCATCTGAGTTTCAGTTGAAGAGCCAGGTTTTAAGGTCCTTCCTGAATTGGGGCAGAGATGGTGACTGCCTGAGGTGCAGGGGCAGGGTGTTCCAGCTCTTTGACACAAGGTAGGCGAGGGATCTTCCACCAACCGAGGTGTTCCGTATGTGGGGGTACAGTGGTTAGTGGTTGTTGAGCGAAGCGGAGAGGTCGGGTGGGGGAGTAGAAGATGATGCTGTGGTTGAGTTAGGCAGGTCCTAGGTTGTGGAGGACCTTGCAAGTGTGGACGAGGAGCTTGAAGTTAATTCTCTTCTCGATAGGGAGCCAGTGGAGGCCTCTTAGGTGATTGGAGATGTTTTTGTGGTGGGGAATTACCAGGATAAGTCTGACAGAGGTGTTTTGAATGTGCTGTAACTTCTTGAGGTTCTTCTGGGTAGTGCCGGCATAGAGGGTGTTGCCATAGTCTGCTGGAAACCAGGGCATGGGTTATGGTTTTGTGGCACTCCTTTAGGATCCACTTGTAGATCTTCTGGAGAAGTCAGAGTATGTGAAAACAGGAGGATGCAACTGAGTTGACTTGGCGGGTCATGGTGAGAGATAAGTCCAGGATGACGCTGAGGTTGCGTTCATGGTCTGTTGTGGTGGGGGTGGGTGCAGAGGGTCGATGGCCACTAGAAGTCATCCTGGGCTGATGTGGATGGTCCCAGGATGAGGATCTCAGTCTTGTCAGAGTTGAGCTTGAGGCAGCTGTCCTTCATCCAGGCAGCGACAGCTTCCACCCCGTTGTGGAAATTCTTCTTGGCAGTAGTGGGTTTTCGGTCAGTGAGATCATCAGCTGGGTATCGTTGGCATAAGAGACGATATTCAGTCCATTGTCCCTGACAATGGATGCAAGATGGGCCATGTAGACGTTGTAGCGTTGAAGAGAAAGTGAAGAACACTTTCTGTCCCTGAGGTGGGGACTTCCTGCCTTCCATTCTTCATAATTCCTCTCCATGCACCTGAAGCCCTTGCCAACGTGCCTGATGTGGCGGTATCTTTCTAAGCAGATCAAGTAGGCCTGCTCCTGTTTTGGTGTTAAGTTGTCCATTAGAGAGGAAGGACATATGTATCACATCAAGCTGAAGTTGTCCAAGTTGTCATTGAATACATGCATGAATTCGTATTAGCAGAACAAGTGCCATGTCCAGCCTAAAATAGACATCTTATGGAGTGGATCATGACCAAACGTCATGAGAAGCATGTACTTCTCCTAAAGTTACAATGCAAAAGTGCTCATGTCTTGGCCTTGTAGGTACATGAAATGGTGGTGCCTGGCCTAATAAATGTATACACATGTGCATATTAAGACAGATTTGGAACATTGATGTTGTGTACACATGGAATGGTAAACATGGTCCATCTAGGTACTCCCTAGGGATTTTCATGCAGCATGCAAGAGTGAATAATTTATGGCCAATCACCTATATGAAATGAGTAATCTATAGCAAGTAAACATATTGTGCCTCAGCAATGCTTCGCTGTTATGGAAATTACACAAGCCCACACACATTGCAGCATGGAATGGTTCTGTGTCATGCAGTTGTAACATAGAAGGAGTGTGGCTAGCTACCTCCAAATCAACAGACCTGTTGGGCACAACTCCAATATTGACTCAAGGACATACCTAGAACACTTTTACATAGATCATGTAATGAAATTCAAGCAATAGCATGTGGATACATATCCAAGTGTCTGTCCATACATTTCTGTACTGATCGGTACCTAGATGCACATCAACTCATACTTAATGATGTGATGAGTGTGTGCATGCATGCTCTATATCTCATATGTATGAGTATATTGTGCTGTAACTTGCAGGTACTTGCTGGAAAAGCTTTGATGGGGACAATTCCTAGGGGAGACAGTATGGCTAACAACAGTAGTAGTTGGAATGCGTATAAGTAAGTGCCCAAAATGAAGAAGGCGAGGCAATTTATTCCTTTTGTCATTATTCTCTTAATTATGAGATACATATTTAATGTGTCCACAGAGTGATAATATTTTAATTAAAAGGGACGCCTGCATGCTGAGAGGCGTATGCCATCCTTTCACATGGATCTGTTTCCATGGTTCGTGGTGGTAAGGTACGAGACACTTTGTGGAGAGCGGGAAGTTGGAGAGTTGTTCACCTCTGCTCCCAGCAGTTTAATGGTGGTGTAGGCTCTCCTATGACACTGACCCTTTGTGGCTTCTATAAAGGTGCATTATGGACTGGAAGCACACTATAGGCTTTGTTTGGTGGCTATCGACATGCATATGAGTTGACACACGACGGAGTCTTCCTGCTTGCTCTGTAGCATGCATATGTATGTATATAGATAGGGGATGTACTTATGTTTGTACTTGTTTTTTAAGACACATTTTCTTGATCGTGTGAGTAAGCACATGGCGGAAGTGACATATTGATTGATAATTTATGTTAATACATATGTTTGTCTGGGTACATGTTTTTCAATTAAAAGTATACACACACATTATATCATCCTAAAGAGGCCACAATTCACCAGGCTGAAATGCATCAACACCTCATTTATTATAAGGAATCTATATAACAAAGTCAAGACATTCCACAAAAAAGTCATAAGACCATCAGCCACTATCCACAGAGCATGTGTGAGACAAGTGGGACATATGGCAATAAGGTCTTGAAAATACGGACAACCTTACAGATGGACCAAATAAGTTGGACTGAATATATTTGGCTGTTATTCCTGAGAACTTAAAAGATAAGGAATTTGGTACAAAAAGAGGAGGATTTTTTAACGCATGGTTTAGTTTACACTATATGTTGAAAACCGTTACAGCTTGAAGCTCTTTCTACCCAGTGTCTAGGATTACTTTTACAAATATATTTTTATAAAAAAGACAAAAGATAAATAAAAGTGTTTAAATAATAATTCAGATATTATTATCAAAAAGTTTCATGCATTTATCCCTCTGCAGTCAGCATTACAGTTAGCACACAGCCAGTTTCGTGACAACATCCTTTATACCACCGTGCCATTTTGGCAATTGCTCTTCTGTCACCTCATCTTACATGACACCTATATGTAGTACTCTGAGGGATGCGCAGGTATCCATGATGCTGGATGACAGTTACCACATATCATGATAAATGTAGAATAAGGGGAGAATCCAAGAAAGTAATTGGTATGGACAACGGACTTATACGCTCACTGCAACAAATAAGGATATGTTATTTGCCCACTGCTTTTGTTATTGTGAATAATAAACTTAAAATATGCCCCCTCACAAATACATATGCAGCATCTAGACTAGGAAGGAATCATGTTTTGCAATGCTGAGCCTGCTCACCTTTTCACCCAAGTCCCTTGTATAATAAACTTTGGCTAGACTCTGAACTACCAGTTCATGTATGGATCCCAGAACATTTTGCTGTTTGAGAGGCATGAATGTCTGACATGGCTTCAATCATTTAGACTGTATTACTTTTGGTAGAGTGGAGGTATATATCCTGCAGGCATGGTGATGGTATGATGTGTGCACACAATAGGAGGACAAATAATTTTGAAAAGATGTTCACTGTGCACATGTAAACATTAAGGGCCTCATTATGACCCTGGCGGTAGAGAACCGCCAGGGCCAACGGGGGCGGGAGCACCGCCGACAGGCCGGCGGTGCTCCCTTGGGCATTCTGACCGCGGCGCTTTGGCCGCGGTCAGAACGGGAAAACCGGCGGTCTCCCGCCGGTTTTCCACTGCCCGTAAGAATCCTCCAAGGCGGCGCAGCTCGCTGCGCCGCCGAGGGGATTCTGACAATCCCTACCGCCATCCTGTTCCTGGCGGCTCGCCCGCCAGGAACAGGATGGCGGTAAGGATTGTCGTGGGGCCCCTGGGGGCCCCTGCAGTGCCCATGCCAATGGCATGGGCACTGCAGGGGCCCCCGTAAGAGGGCCCCGCTAGTATTTCACTGTCTGCCTAGCAGACAGTGAAATACGCGACGGGTGCAGTAGCACCCGTCGCACCTTCCCACTCCGCCGGCTCGATTACGAGCCGGCATCCTCGTGGGAAGGGAGTTTTTCCCTGGGCTGGCGGGCGGTCTTTTGGAGACCGCCCGCCAGCCCAGGGAAAAACTCATATTACCCTCCGCGGTCTTCTGACCGCGGAGCGGTATTATGGAGGGCGGCATCCTGGCGGGCGGCCTCCGCCGCCCGCCAGGGTAATAATGAGGCCCTAAATGTGCTGTTCACAATTGGTAGTATTGCCTGGAATATGTGTTACACCCCCACCACACCTGTGTCCTGCTCAAATTTGGAATTGGGCAAACATACTGTTTGTGGAAAATCACATCCTATCCTGTGCAACATTTCTGTAACATCACCACAGGTGTATGGGTACGATCAACCTACAAGACAAAATCATGGTACATTGCTCTGTGTATGCTGAACATGTGTATGCTGTGTACATATGAAGCACAGTACATTGACTTCACAAATGTTTGGTTTTGTCATTTAAACATGTGTGCGAAAATCACACAACTACAGCCTCATGGAATATAGGGGCTTACCAATAGACTCGCTAACTTCAATCCACAGGTTATTGAGGAGATCTTTCTCCTGGGTGACAACATTTTCCATCTGCGTTTAAGTTGGTGGACGGTACACTGGACATTGATGATCTAACTCATGTGGAAGGCTACCTTGTCACAACGCTCCCGCCTCTCTCGTGTAATGTAGCCTTGGCTCACCCTACCTCCACATCTGATCATGTTTGGCAGGTATCGCACAAACAGCAGGCCACCAAAACTCCTGCTCCAACAGTTTCTTGGCCCTGCCTGACATCTTCCAACCCTAAAGCCAAATATCACAAAAGCTAAACCTTTCCCCTACTCCTAAGATTACAAACCCCTAAATAGACAAACAACCAACAATACAGTGGACACAACTATACAAAACACAATTACAGTACACAAATAGCAGTTTACTGACTCAACAGGGACAGCAAAGACACCAACAAGACCAATAGACAGACCAAATATCAAAACCACACACCAAACATCTCCAACAGCGAGCACAGACAAAAAGACTATGGCCCTCATTATGAACACGGCGGTGTTTACCGCTGTGTTCAGGCTGGCAGTCATTTAACTGACCGCCAGCCCCCCTGGGACCATGCCGGCCGCATAAAGAACATTCTGCTGGGGCGGCGGGTGGAAACATTGTTTCCGCCCGCCGGCCCAGCAGAATGCCTGGCCGGGACACAGCTGCCATCAATGCCTCTGTGCGGCTGGTGCAGCTGCACCCGCCGCACAGATCACTGCCCATAAATCGGGCATTGACCTGTGAAATGGGGCACTGCACAGGGGCCCCTGCACTGCCCATGCCAAGTGCATGGGCAGTGCAGGGGCCGGAGCACCCCTTCCACCAGCCTTTCCTTGGCCGGGGAACCCGCCAGGGAAAGGCTGGTGGCTGTAGGGATCATTATCCGAGGGGCAGCAGCACTGCCCTGTCGGATGACAATTCCTTCCACTGTCAGACTGACTGTCGGAGGCAGCCTGGCAGTGGATAGGCAGCCCTCCATGTGTACATCATATGGCGGTTCAGCTTGCCATGCCGGTGGCGGTCTTTTTACCCATCGCCGGCATGACGGGCTGAACCGCCGGGGCTCATAATGAACCCCATAAGTGAAAGTTAAAGGAACTTTACACTTCCTTGTTTGCTGCACGGCTGAGCCATTACATCATTTACTGTGTGGATCTTGGATTCCACACTCAGCATGACTCAGCAGGTCAATGCCATCTCCTCTTCCTGTTACTACACCCTCCGCCTGCTCCGCAGAATCTTCTAGTGGATTCCCATCGAAACCAGGAAGACCGTCACCCATGCCTTGGTCAGTAGCCGATTGGATTACGGAAAAGCCCTATATGCAGGAATAACAAACAAACTTCAGACAAAACTGCAAAGAATCCAGAACGCATCCGCACTCCTCATTCTGGACATTCCACGCTGCGACCACATCTCACCCCATCTCAGAGACCTACATTGGCTACCAGTATCGAAGAGGATTACTTTCAAAATCCTCATCCACGCACACAAGGCCATCCACAACACGGGTCCGACCTACCTCAAAGACAGACTCACCTTTCACACCCCGACCCACAACCTTCGCTCCGCCAACCATGCCCTCGCCTACGTTTGTCGCATCCGCCGCACGACCACCAGAGCAAGATCATTCTCCTACCTTGCCGCAAAGACCTGGAACTCCCTACCACTCCACCTCCGCCTGACCAATGACCTTCTATCTTTCAGGAAACACCCTAAGACCTGGCTTTTCGACCAGTAGCTCCCCCCCCAGCGCCTTGAGACCTTCCAGGTGAGTAGTGCGCTTTACAAATCCCTGATTAATTGATTGATTGATTGTGGATGCATCATGTTACCTAAGTATGCATCCCATTTCCTACTTAAGCGTTGTTTTTTTCTGATGCAGTTAGTGAAATAGGCAATGCGTGAGTTGCACACAACACATGGCAATGTACAATGCATTGTTTTTTACCCTTTGACATCAATGTGAGTCACATGTCCTACTAGAGCATCACATTTTCTATTAAAGTGTCACATTTCCTACTAAAAGTGTTATTTTTTTCAGGTGTGTCAATAGTGAAAGAGGCAACATGTGAGTAACACATGACAATGTACATTGCATCACTTTTTTGCTTTGATGTTGATGACTGGCCTCTGACTGACGCTCTGTGTGCAATCCATAATGCTATGGGCCAATGCGTGTGTTTTACTTGGTGCAACTAACCCTTTTTGTGTGGGACAGTGTATTGATTGGTGCAATGCAGGAAAAAACTCCCAGGGATCACTTTTCTTTCTTAAATTCTCTTTGCTGACATGCTTGTGGGACTTGGGATGTGTTGCATGTGCATGTTAACAGTGCGCATATGTGTGACTCCTTGCGTTCATGGTGAGGACACTAAGGTGGTCATTACAACCCTGGCGGTCGGTGTTAAAGCGGCGGTAACACCGCCAACAGGCCGGCGGAAAAAAATGGAATTACGACCGTGGCGGAAACCGCCAACATAGACAGCCACTTTAACACTCCAACCGCCAAGGCAGTACAAACAAACACCGCGGTGGTAACCACCAACAGACAGGCGGGAGACAATGTACCGCCCACAGTATTACAACCCACCAATCCGCCACCTTTTCCGGCGCAGATTCACTGCGAACAAAAACACGGCGGAAACAGGACTTCGAAGGGAAAACGCTCACCTCTACACACCCCACGAGGAACCAGGATGCCATGGAACCCGAGCTCCAGATACTGCCAGCCTTTATCTTCCTGCTCCTCTACCAGGAGCACGAACGCCGGCGGTGAAGACAATGGTGAGTACTGCACCTACGACAGAGGGGAGGGGGAGGGAAAAGAGAGTGACACACACACGCAACACCCCCACCCTCACCCACTACAACACACACGCTAATGCATATTGATACATCACAGTCACACACCCCAACCCCCCCTGGAAGAATGCAAGGACAAAAGGAAAAGAGTAAAACATTGTGATATATTCAATTACATACATCAAAAATATTTACAAATATATACATTTATATTATATACAATTATATACACCAAGAACACAAGTCCAAGGGAGTTCACCATCATAGTCCGTGGATCACTGGGCCCAAAAGGCATGGGTGAGGCCCACACAAGAGGGGGAAGGGAAGGGGGGGGCACCTCAGCCGGTTGAGTGCGCAACGCCAAGTCCACAAGGGGGCCCCATGCCCACTGTTCAATCCTGGGGAGTGCAAAGCCACAGTCTCTCAAGTCTCTACAGTGGGTGGTTTGCCCACTGTTCAATCTTGGGGAGTGCAAAGCCACAGTCTCTCAAGTCTCTACAGTGGGTGATTTGCCCACTGTTCAATCCTGGGGAGTGCAAAGCCACAGTCTCTCAAGTCCCTACAGTGGGTAGTTTGCCCACTGTTCAATCCTGGGGAGTGCAAAGCCACAGTCTCTCAAGTGGATGTCAATCTCCACTGGTTCTGGAGGGGTCCTTCTGCCCAGAGTGCTTCATCCTGCCAAGGACTGTGGTAGTGGATGTCAATCTCCACTGGTTCTGGAGGGGGACTTGTGCCCAGAGTGCTTCATCCTGCCAAGGACTGAGGTAGTGGATGTCAATCTCCACTGGTTATGGAGGGGGCCTTGTGCCCAGTGTGCTTCATCCTGCCAAGGACTGAGGTAGTGGATGTCAATCTCCACTGGTTCTGGAGGGGGCCTTGTGCCTAGAGTGCTTCATCCTGCCAAGGACTGAGGTAGTAGATGTCAATCTCCACTGGTTCTGGAGGGGGCCTTGTGCCCACAGTGCTTCATCCTACTTGTGGCGGCCTCAGTAGCGTCAGAGCTTTTTGCGGTGTCCTTGGCAGCGGTGCTTGTGGTGGCGATGTCCTTGGCAGCGGAGCTTGTGGCGACGGTGTCCTTGGCAGCGGTGCTTGTGGCGGTGTCCTTGGCAGCGGTGCCTGTGGTGGCGGTGTCCCTGGCAGTGGTGCTTGGTGCATGTGGCGGCGGTGTCCTTGGCAGCGGTGCCTGTGGCAGCGGTGTCCTTGGCAGCGGTGCTTGTGGCGGCGGTGTCCTTGGCAGCGGTGCTTGTGGCGGCGGTGTCCTTGGCAGCGGTTCAACTGCTGGCGGTCCTGTCTGTGGCAGTGTGGCTGCTGGCGGTCCTGTCTGTGGCAGTGTGGCTGCTGGCGGTCACCCCCTGGGCAGCAGGGATGCTGCTGGTGGTCCTGTCTGTGGAAGTGTGGCTGCTGGCGGTCGCCTCCTGGGCAGCGGGGCTGCTGCTGGCGGTCGCCTCCTGGGCAGCGGGCTGCTGGTGGCGGTCCTGTCTGTGGCAGTGTGGCTGCTGGCGGTTGCCTCCTGGGCAGCGGGGCTGCTGCTGGCAGTCCTGTCTGGGGCAGTGTGGCTGCTGGCGGTCGCCTCCTGGGCAGCGGGGCTGATGGCGGTCTTGTCCGCCGTGCTGATCTTCCCAGACTTGCCGGTTTTCTTGTGCCACTTCCCCACCTTGGATGGTGTCGCCGCTGTCTCCACAATCTCAACTGTACCCCTGGGAGCGGCTTTGGTGGCTGGTGTCTTTCCCCTCTCCCGCCGGGCACTGTCCAACATTTGATGCTTGACAGGTGGGGGACTGTCCGTGCTGTGGCTCTTTGCCACACTGCCTGCCGTGCTGCCTGGTGCACTCCATAATCCAGTGACTACTGGCACCACTGGTCCCGCCGATGTTGTGGCTGAGGTGCCAGGTTGGGACCTGGAGAGTCGGGCCCTAGGAGACTGACGGGGTGGGGGAGGTGAGGGAAAGATGTCAAGGCTGGACAGGAAAAGTTTCTTAGGAACACTGGGACGGGTAGCTGGAGGGGGTTTGGGAGTGGAGGAAGAGGTTGTGGTTGTAGGAGGTGTACGTTTGCTGACTTTGGGTGAAGGTGAATGGGCTGGAGGCTGTCGTGAGGTGGATGGCTGTTGGGTGGGTGTGTGGCTGCGCTTGTGTACCTTGGGAGGTGGCTTCACAGACACACTGGGAGAGGACACAGGGGATGTGTGAATGGTAGTGGGGGTGGTGACTGCACGTGAGCGGGGTGTGGTGGTGGGTGTGCTGGTGATGGACGTAGTGGCTGAAGATGTAGTGCATGCAGGTGTGAGTGGAGGCGAGACAGGGAGGGAGGAGGGAGACGAAGAGGAGGGGGACACAGTGGAGGCAGTGGATGTTGGTGTGTCTGCATGTGTATGATGCTTGCATGAGTGCCTGTGGGATGTGTGGTGCTTATGTTTGCCAGAGCTTCCTTTGTGTGCTGAGGTGTGTGCATGCTGGTCTGATGGTGTGCTTGGGATAGGCTGAGGTACAGGGGTGTGGGTCTGGGTGGAGGAAGTTGGGGGGGAGGCTAGAGACAGGGACAATGGCTGCCATCAGTGCTGAGGCCAGAGTGTGAAAAGCTCGCTGAAGGGCTGCCTGACAAGAATGAATGCCCTCCAGGAATGCATTGGTTTGTTGCAACTGCCTCTATACACCCTGGATGGCATTCAAAATGGTAGACTGCCCAACATTGAGGGACCTGTGGAGGTCAATGGCCTCCTCACTGAGGGCAGCAGGGGTGACTGGGGCAGGGGCTGAGGTGCCTGGGGCAAAGGTGATGCCCACCCTCCTGGGTGAGCGGCACGGGGCAAAGGCTGAGGGGCTGCTGGGAGGGCGGTGCTGGTAGGGGGGGTGGCGGCTGTACCTGTAGATGCGGGGGCACAGATGGGGCCGCCACCGGAAGGGAGCTCCCATCAGAGGAGGAGTCCGTATCGCTGGTGTCAGCTCCTGTCCCCCAGTGGAGCTCCCCTCGCCCTCCGACCCACTGGTGAATTCGGAGTCCGTAGTGTCACCCTCCAGGGCCATGTGGGATGCAGCTCCCTCCTGCTCCGGTGCCACTGCTCCTCTGCCTGATGATGCCAATGCACACAAGTACAGGGAGACCACAAAAAGTGGGGGGGGGAGGCAGAAGAAAGACATGTTGAGTGCATGCAATACCGCTACCGTTGGCGTACACGACAGACACAGAAGCCCCCTGCACTACGCAGCACACTTGGGGTCCACTATTCAATCCCTGGGACATGGCTTACAAGACTATGGCCGATTTCTGCACACATGGATGTCACAGGAGCCTGACTAGGTGTAGTTGGCACTGTACACAGGTGGGTTGGGGTGCCACAGGGACTGCCTAAAAAAGGGGATTTAACTAGCAAACTCGCTCTGGCCTAGGGGAACCCACAGCCCACCTCCCCCACCCAGACACCTCCAAAGCGTGCTGAATCAGCTGAATGAGAGTGTACTCACCCCCTTGTTGCTGCTGTGATGCCCTCAAGCGCCCATCCAACTCCGGGTACGTCACCGCCAGGATCCTGAACATCAGGGGAGTCATGGTGCGACGGGCACCCCTCCCACGTTGGGAGGCCATCCCCAGCTGGGCCTCCGCCATCTTCTTGCTCCAGCGGCGAATGTCCTCCCATCTTTTACTGCAGTGGGTGCTCCGTCTGTGGTAGACCCCCAGGGTCCAGACTTCCTTGGCGATGGCACGCCAAATATCCTTCTTCTGGTGGTCGCTGACCTACAGGAATTGTACAGGGGAAATAGAAGTAATTACCAACTGCACCGTCACAGTCATTGGCCCGCATCCCTACCCTTGCCATGTGGCACATGCTCTCACCGTCGTTTCATGCACGCCTCATTCTCCCCCCCCTATCTTTTATCCACCCCACTCCACACAGGCATTGCCCATACAGCATGGTAACGGTGTACTTACCTGTTTATCTGGAGGACCGTAGAGTAACGTGTACTGGGGGAGGACCCCATCCACGAGGTTCTCCAACTCCTCCGATGTGAAGGCAGGGGCCCTTTCCCCAGACGCACGAGCCATTGTCTCTTCCAGACCGAGGTCACAGCAGCACTTGCAGTGTAGGTCCTCTCGTGTCAATGATCAGATATCGAGTGATTGAACAGTGAGAAAATGGCAGTCACGTCCGCGGCGGTGTGTACCGTCACCGCCGGCGTACATCGTCATTGGCTCCTGGGAACCATAGGGTTCAATGTTAACCAATGCAGAATTGCACTGCGGTCTTCGACCGCCTACCGCGACGGTGTACAACGCCAGCGCAGTTACCTCATATCCCATTGTCCCACTTCACAGGTCAGGCAGCCGCCATTTCAGGGGCCCACATGGCTTTATTTTTGACTGCGTCACACATACCTAGGCCTTGGCTAAACACTCATACAGGCAAAATTCGGTTTATGAATAGTTTTCTGAGTAAGCTGTGTTTACGTACCTCAGAGTTGGTTGACTCTGTGCTCGCTGTTCTCCTCCATAGGCATCGTCCGCTGGGGCATGTGAGGAGATGGCTGCATCCTCTGGTGTACAGACCGCTGGTGGACCTGTCGACAATGGAGGAAAGACATGTGATCATCACCTAAAGGCTTGATCGTGCCATAATCCAGGAACTGTGTGCCCAGTTGGAGCCAGACCTGATGTCAGCTATCCGCCATCCCACAGCAATCCCCCCTCAAGTGCAGGTGCTGTCAGTACTCCATTTCCTAGCAAGTGGGTCTTTTCAAACAACAGTGGCCACAGCATCAGGGATGTCCCAGCATATGTTTTCCAAAGTGTTGTCCAGAGTGTTGTCTGCCCTGTTGAAACACATGCGGAGCTACATCGATTTCCCTAAGGTGGAGGATTTGCCTACAGTGAAAGGTGACTTCTATGCCCTGGGACATATCCCTAACATCATAGGTGCCATTGATGGGACACATGTGGCCTTGGTCCCCCCCGCAGGAGTGAACAGGTGTACAGAAACCAGAAGAGTTACCATTCAATGAATGTGCAGATGGTGTGTTTGGCAGACCAGTACATCTCTCATGTAAATGCCAAGTTTCCTGACTAAGTGCATAACGCTTACATCCTGCGGAATAGCAGCATCCCTTATGTGATAGGGCAACTACAGAGGCGCCGGGTGTGGCTAGTAGGTGAGCACCTGGACCCAAATCAGTGTGAAAAGTTGTCTGGTTCTGGGGATGTCCCTAAGAGTTAGTGTGTGTCTAACAGTTGTCCCTCGCCATTTGCAGGTGACTCTGGTTACCCCAACCTGTCATGGCTACTGACCCCAGTGAGGAATCCCAGGACAAGGGCAGAGGAACGCTACAATGAGGCCCATGGGCGAACTAGGAGGATTATAGAGCGGACCTTCGGCCTCCTGAAGGCCAGGTTCCGGTGCCTACATATGACAGGTGGATCCCTATTCTACTCACCAAAGAAGGTGTGCCAGATCATCGTGGCCTGCTGTATGCTTCACAACTTGAGTTTGTGAAGAAAGGTGCCTTTTCTGCAGGAGGATGGTCCAGATGGAGGTGTTGTGGCAGCTGTGGAGCCTGTGGACAGTGAAGACGAGGAAGCAGAAGAAGTGGACATCGACAACAGGAACTCGGTGATCCTGCAATACTTCCAGGGAGACACAGATAAGAAGACAAACCTGCCTGCTACATGTACTCTCTACTGTCTGTCTTTTTCACCCAGTGTATAGCCACTGAGTTGTCACTTTCCCTTTTGATTTCACAGATGTGGGTTCCACTGTGTGACATCTGCTTTGTTTCCTCATGGACTAGAGCTGTGTGACATAGGTATGTTGACATTACATTTGAAAGAGCATTTTGTCACTGTAATTGCTAATACACTAATTCGAAATCACAGACAGACTCCAGATTGTTTTGTGCTTTAAGGGTGTTTATTTAAGTGCTCAATATTGGAGGGGGTTGTAAAATGGTGAGGGGTGATGGTGGGGGAATGTCCACGGCAGAGTCCAGTCTATTAGTCTCACAGGTGCATTGTCCAAAGGGGCATAGGAAGTGGAGCTGGGGCAGTTTGAGGATGGACAGGGTGACAAAGTGGGACAAAAGGATGACAATCAGGGTGGTCTCATTTCTTGGCGGGGGTCTTGGCATCGTTCTCTGTCTTTGTCCTGGATCTCAGGGACCATTTGCGCGGTGGTTCTCCCTCTGCAGGGGGTGGGGTGCTGGTGTGGTGGTCCTGTGGCGGTGCCTCCTGTCCACTAGCGCCGGTGGAGGTGGTGGGCAGTTCATCGTCCAGGCTAGTGTCAGGGGCCCCTTGTTGTGCCACAGTGTCCCTCCTGGTGTTGAGGACTTCCTTCAGCACCCCTACAATGGTGCCCAGGGTGGAATTGATGGATTTGAGTTCCTCCCAGAAGCCCAAATACTGTTCCCCCTGCAGCCACTGGGTCTCCTGAAACTTGGCCAGTACCGTTGCCATTGTCTCCTGGGAATGATGGTAGGCTCCCATGATGTTGGAGAGGGCCCCGTGGAGAGTGGGTTCCCTGGGCCTGTCCTCCCCCTGTCGCACAGCAGCCCTCCCCGTTCCCCTGTTTCCCTGGGCCTCTGTCCCCTGAACGGTGTGCCCACTGCCACTGCCCCCAGGTCCCTGTTGTTGTTGGTGTGGTGGGGTAGCCTGGGTTCCCTGTAGTGGTGGACACACTGCTGATTGACGTGTCCTGGGGACAGAGGTATGGGCCCGCTGGGTGGGTGCTGCACTGGTGGGGAAGCTCTGTGGTGGCCTATGACTGAGTGAGGGGAACCGACTGTCCCGAGGTCCCAGATGGGCCGGGCTGGTCGTCTAGATCCAGATGGACAGAGCTGCTGTCATCACTGTGGGCCTCTTCTGTGGGTGGTGTGGACATGTCTGGACCCTCCTGTCCGGTGACGTTGGGTAGGGGTCCAGCAGGGGTGTAAAAGCATGATTATTGCATCTGTGTGTGCCATGGTGTGCAATGGGTGGTTGTCCGTGTACCCCAGTGCTTGCATTCCTGTGTGGGACCTTGTGTGATGATGGTTTAGGGGGGTGTATGGGTATCTGTAGTGGACATGCTTTGGTGATGGATGTCCATGCTTTGGTGTTGCATGTAGGGCTTGGTGTTGGGATGGGTGGTTTGTGATATTGGGACATTTGTGAGGAGTAGGAGTGATGGGGGTGAGGGGGAGGGTGGGGGCATGTGATGGCATGCAGGTAGGGGGGGATATAGTAGTGAAGATTTGACTTACCAGAGTCCATTCCTCCAGCTACTCCTGCGAGGCCCTCAGGATGCAGAATAGCCAAAACCTGCTCCTCCCATGTTGTTAGTTGTGGGGGAGGAGGTGGGGTCCACCGCAATGTGGTGTCTTGAGACCACGGAACGCACCTTCCCCCGTAGGTCGTTCCACCTCTTCCTGATGTCATCCCTATTTCTTGGGTGCTGTCCCACTGCGTTGACCCTGTCCACGATTCTTCGCCATAGCTCCATCTTCCTAGCCTGGAGGTGTGCTGCACCTGGGATCTGAATAGCTGTGGCTCTACCCGGATGATTTCCTCCACCATGACCCTGAGCTTGTCCTCAGAGAACCTGGGGTGTCTTTGCTGTGCCATGGGGTGGTGTGGGTGATGTGTGGGTTGGTGTGTGTGGTGATGTGTGGGGTGATATTTAGTGGTGTGTTGTGTGAGGTGCGTGGATGTTATGTGGGTGATGGTGTTGAGTGTGTGTGGATGCTCGTTTGTAGATGGTGATGTCTCTCTGTGGCCTTGAGTCGCAGTTGTTGTCGTAGGGGTTTGTGGGTGATGTGGGTGTGTGTTTTATATTGCTTTGGGTGTGTGGGAGTGGTGTGTGTATGTGTATCAGGTGTGTGTATTTCGAATTGTCCAATGTGGATGTGTTTTGTAAGAGTGTGTGTATTTTGAGCGCGGCAGTGTGTACCGCCAATGGAATACCGCGATTGAAAGACCGCTGCGTGGATTCGTGGGTCGTGATAGTGTGGGCGTATTCCTGTTGGCGTGATGGTGGAGGTTTTGTTTTTGCCAGTTTATCACTGACTTTTGGTGTGGCTGACTTGTGTGGGTGTCTAAATTTTGGCGGATTCCGAGCTGTGGGTCATAATGACCGTGGCGGAATTCCACGGCCACAGCAGTGTGTTGGGGGTCTTCTTCAGGGCGGTAAGTGGCTTTTACCGCCAATGTTGTAATGACCCTCTAGGACAGACAATATATTGCTGTGACATACAGACGTATTGTCAATTGTGCATTTTTTTACGTTTTCAACATGAATTACAGTTTGTACTATTCTTGCCTTGACGTAGGTATCTGTGTAGTAGGCATTTGTTGTTCACAAATGTTGCACCCCTATGCAAATAATATCCACATTGTCATACATGATTGTGGCCATACTTAAGAATGTACTATCTGTCTGCATTTCTGACAAAAGATGTGTTACAGGCACAAAAAATACTCAGGAAATGACATACACTGGCTACTGCAGCCTGTCTACAGTGTATGTGGCATCCAGTACACAGATTAACAGTCTATATACGTATTTCCTTTGCTAGGCCAATAGGTCATCTGCTCATATGTGCATGACATCATATAGCAGACTATAATGGCCAACGACCTCCATATAATGTACTGGTACACACACATCTGCTGTCTGGGCTTGGTGTCTGGCACTATATGTGTGGCACATGCACATTACACCTGCAGAAAAGGGTCAACCAAAACTGTAGGCATTATTTTGTTCTTCACAAGGCCTTCTTGAGTAGGCCTAACAAGTGTGATGTCTTCCAATTAGGAATATGTTTAGCATCTCAATCCATCACAGTATTCTGCAACAGAGAGAGCTTAGGTGAACTTAGAATGTGGGTACGCATTCACACCAGATGGCCACATGTGCAGTTATTGACATGTCAGGCCACTCTGACCTGGGATTCATCAGTGCTTGCTACCTTGCCAGGTGTTACATCACATGTAGTTCTGCCTTAACATCTATTTGTCTATTAGATTTGCTTTGTGTCCGGAACAAATTAGCATACATGTATGGAGCTGTAGGAGTCACAGCATTGTTTGTTTCAGAGTAAGACAGAGCATCATAGTCACATCCATTCCTGCTTGTAATAGTTGCATCCTTGCTTATTGGGTCAAGTGTGGCTGCATTGTGACTAGGTAGCCAATCCAGCAGGAGCACAGGTTAGGACTTCACATGTTAATGTGTTATGTGGGATGTGACACTGATATAGCTATGTGCCTGCTAAAGTTTGTGTACAATATGTAGACTGACTGGGTTGCACTGTGTGCCCATGCACTTCATATGGGCCTCTGTTCACAGTTGTAGGACAATCAGGTCAATCAATCAATCAAATAATACTTGTAGAGCGCTGCTTATCACCCCTGGGGTCTCAAGAAACTGTTGTGGGCATGCCGATCACTCGAAGAGCCAGGTCTTGAGATCCTTCCTGAATTGCTTCAGTGATTTGGCCTGTCTGAGGTTGAGTGGGAGAGTATTCCATGTCCAGGCTGCGAGGTAGGAGAAGGATTTGTGCTTTTCCCAATTCTGGGGATGGAGGTGAGAGCGAGGTGGGAGGAGTGGAGTTGCCTGGCGGGGGGGTAGAAGGTCAGGCATTGGTTGAGGTAGCCTGGTTCGATGTTGTGAAGTGCATTTTAGGTGTCAGTCGGTAGTTTGAAGGTGATGCTTTTGTAGACCGGGAGCCAGTGGAGGTCTCTGAGGTGGGCGGAGATGTGGCTGTGGCGGGGGATGTCTAGGATGAGTCTGGCTGCTGCGTTCTAGATGCTCTGTAGCCTTGCTTGTAGCTTCTTTGTGATGCCGGCGTAGAGTGTGTTGTTGTAGTGCAATTTGCTGCTGACCAGAGTGCGAGTGACCATCCTTCTAGTCTCGGTAGGGATCCACTTGAAGATCTTCCGAAGGAGATGTAGGGTGTGGAAGCAAGCTGATGAGAATGTGTTGACCTGACGGGTCATAGAAAGCGTGTAGCACAGGATGATGCTCAGGTTGCATGCATGGTCAATAGGGGCTTTTCCTAGGGTGGCTGGCCACCAGGAGTTGTCCCAGGTAGAGGGGGTGGAGCTCAGTTTGAGGACCTCTGTCTTGTCCGAGTTGAGCCTGAGGCAGCTGCCTTCCATCCAGGTGGCGACTGCCCTCATACCGTTGTGGAAGTTTCTCTTGGCTGTTGATGGGCCGTTGGTCAGGGAGAGGATGAGTTAGGTGTTGTCGGCATAGGAGACAATGTTTAGTCCGTGCTGCCTGATGATTTTGGAGAGCGAGGGCATGTAGATGTTGAAGAAGTACGGGCTAAGAGAGGATCCCTGGGGTACTCGGCAGCAGGTTTCTTTGGGTGCTGAAGTGTACATGGGAGTCTGACTCTCTGGCTTCTTCCGGTCAGGAAGGAACACTTCCATTCCAGTGTTTGCTACAGATGCCAGGGTTGTGGAGTCCAGTGCAGAGGGTGGAGTGGGAGGCTGTGTCAAACAGGATGGAGAGGTCAATGAGGATGAGGATGGCCATGTAACCGTGGTCCAGTATGGCACAGCTGTGGTTGCTCCTGAAACCGGACTGTGAGGGGTCTAGGATGTGGTTTGACTCGAGGAACTCCATCAATCGATGTTGATTGCCTTTTCTGTTACCTTGGCTGGGAAGGGGAGCACAGAGATGACACTGTAGTTTTTCATTTCCTTTGGGTCAGCGGAGGGTTTCTTTAGGAGCGGGTTGATCTCTGTGTGTATCCAGTTGGATGGGAAGGTGGTGGTCAAGATGGAACGGTTGAGAGTCCGGCAAAGCTCTGGAGGGATGGTGGCACTGGCCAGGTTGAAGATGTGATGTGGGCACGGGTCCAAGGGTATCCCTGAATGGATGGAGTTCATGAGTTTCCAAGTGTCTTCTGTAGAGATAGGGGCCCAGAGGTTCAGGGTCTGTGATGTAGGGTTGTGGTGATGCTGGTGGGTGGTTGACACAGAGGTCTTGAGAGGGGAGGGTGTCCAAGGTGTCTGATCCGGGGTTCGTGAATTCCTTGACTATGCCTCCTTGAATGGTAGCTTTCTTGGAAGCTCTGATGCACTGGTGGTGCGTGGTGACTGCGTCTTTGCATCTTTCTGTGCAGTCTGCAGTTGTTTTGCTGTTCATCCATTTTCATTCCAGTCCTCTGCAGTTGCGTTTGGATTCTTGGAGTTCTGTCTTGAACCAGTTTGGTTTCCTCCGGTGGTGGTTTCCATCGGGTTTTCTGAAGGGGGCTATGGTGTTGGCGCGTTCTGTGATCCAGCAGCGAAGGTTGAGTGCTGAGTTGTTCACCTTTGTGGCATCCAGTGGGGGGGTCTGGCTGAGGGCATCTGTGAGCTGGGCTTCGGTGACTTTGATCCGGTTTCTTCCTGGGAGACATGAGGCGTGGTGGTGTGCGATGGTCTTCGTAAAGGTGAAGTGGACGCATCAGTGGTCGGTCCAATTGTGTTCGGAGGTGTGCGAGATGGTGCTGTTTATTCCAGCCAAGAAGACGGGGTCAAGGGTGTGGCCTGCTGAGTGGGTGGAGAGGTTGACGAGTTGCTTGAGGCCGAAGGTGGTGAGGTTGTCCAGTAGGGATGTGTTGTTAGGGTCATTGTGGTTTTTGAGGTGAAAGTTGAGGTTGCCGAGTAGAATGTAGTCAGTGGAGGTGAGTGCATGGGGGGCTATGAGGCCTGCAAAGA
Organism: Pleurodeles waltl; assembly: GCF_031143425.1. NCBI lineage: Eukaryota > Metazoa > Chordata > Amphibia > Caudata > Salamandridae > Pleurodeles > Pleurodeles waltl. The sequence goes on along the minus strand of NC_090437.1, from coordinate 1,215,757,173 downwards.
TTTCACTGAACTGGGGCCAGGGTTCGGGTGATCTGTAGATGAGCGTGCCATGAAAGGAGGAGTTCGGGTTGGTCTGAATTTGGAAGTGTAGATGTTCAGTGGTGGTTCCCAGTTTCTGTGTTTCTATAATGGTTGAGAGGCAGAGGGTGTTCCTGTAGACTATGGCGATGCCTCCTTCTGGACGGTTGACTCTGTCTTTGTGGACGCACTTCGCTGGGAGGGGGTGGAGCCGCAGGGACGGCAGCAGCAGCAGAGACGGCGCACAGGGGAAAATGGAAAAAGGAGAAACAAAAGACAAGAGAACAAAGATGATAATAAGGCAAAGAGAGACACATAGACAGGTACAGATGGCCACATGGTCACCAGGGATGAGGTGCAGACGGGTGCCTGCAGGTGGAGGTGGGCCTTGAACTGAGAGTCAGACATGCTCTCACTCGGACCAGCAGCAACAGATGGAGCTACACAGAGGGGGGTGAACAGATGCTGACCAGAAGGTCACTATACTGGCCTCAACGAGTGTGAGACAGTAAAAAGTTGTAAAGACATACAACACACACACACTCAGTCAATGCAAACTTTTCACATTTAGGCCCTTATTTATACTTTTTTAGCGCCGCGTTTGCGCCGCTTTTTGATGCAAAAATGGCGCAAACTTACAAAATACAATTGTATTTTGTAAGTCTGCGCCGTTTTTGCGTCAAAAAGCGGCGCAAATGTGACGCTAAGGAAAGTATAAATATGGGCCTTACTCTCCCTTTGGGTTGTGGTAGGATGTCTGGCAGTCAGTACACAGTTGCACCACACATACTCACAACATGTGCACAATGTCCAACATCGCTACCTTTGTTTGGTGTGAGTATTCCACACACATGCATTTGGCACATGTTAATATGCACACATGCTTTCGACCACATGATGGTGTCCTGGGGTGGGAATAACTCCTAGCTACAGAACTTTGTGATGGACTAAATTCAAATAGGTGAGATGTCAGGGTTTAGATGTTTACAGTGAATGTAAAATGAGTGTCCTTGCACAAAGGAAGTGTTCTTTCATTTATTTACATTTGTAAACACTTCTTGAAAAGATCAAGATCGTGGACTTATTGCAATCCAACAGATTCAGGATTCAACTATATTGTTCTGCCCAATGGTGTTCCTTTGAGAATACCAGCAATTGTGCCTACATTTTCCCATCTATCCTCATCTTCATCATCATCCTCATCCACTGCTTCCTCCTCCTCATGGCACTGCTCCCATGGGCCGTTTGTCCACAAACAGATATTGTGCAAAATACAACAAACCGGGATGATTTTACAAACCGTAGGGGGACAGTATAGCAATCGACCACCAGACATATCCATGCAGTGGAAAGGAGACTTCAGTATGCTGAAACTCCGTTCAACAATACCCCTTGTGTTGCACAGTGCTTTGTTGCAGGTGCGTTGTGCTTCTGTCTGGGGATGCTCGAACACGATTAGGACCCAGACCTGCAGACCATATCCTTGGTCAGTTGAAAAGACAAAGCAAGAAGAGTCACTCAATGCTCATGGTGATTGATCAACCCACATTCAAGTATATTCTGGTTATGTGTACTGAATGACTCTTACACAGTCCTACCACTATTGTACGCAATTGCTAACATTAAGATTGGGAGATTTAACTCCACATGTCTAATCCTGTTCTCTGTGTCAGGTTGAAACATGTGCATGGCCTGCTACTTTTGACAGTTCCACAATGGGACAAACACATTTGGGCTGTAGCTTAGTATGATTTGTGTTTTGTAGCTCCATTGCCACAGTGACAGCATATTGATCACAAATTGGGGTTTGTTGTTCCATAGGTAGTCTTTACCAGTATGAACCTGTTTCACTTGCACAAGTACATGTGTCCCTGTGGAACCACTGATGTTGCAGCTGCACTACCTACCAATGGCGGAGCCTTTGAATTGTTTACTTCCTTTAGGAAGTGTAATCTGCTGAGTACATGTGGTGCATCCTACACAGGTTCCCTGGTTTGGAATACATGATATACTTCATGTACCATGGGAGTTACATTTGGACATACAGACAACAGCCATGGCAGCCCTTCCGTGCGCACAGTGCTGCAATACGGAATTCTTCAAAGAGTTGCATTGTTCAGGTTCCTGACACTATTGTTAAACAGACACAGTGGCTTAGCTTGTCTCACAACACATGTGACTTGCAGGTTTGTATTGTAGATGTGCCCTTATGAATGGATCAAGTATGTGGTACACTCCTCCTAAATATGCACTGTCTTAGATAGCACAAATGGATATGTCCATTGGGTCATTCATCATTAGCTGTTATCAGGTATCTCATGTACTTCAGATGTACTTACCAACCAGTAGACCATTCCCATATTGCCCATTCTGGAACCGCTCATTAATGATGGAGTGCTGGAAGATGTATGCGTCATGCACACTCTCAGGTTATTTGGCCAGCAAGTTGGTGATCATGACCCGATGGTCTACGATGGCCTGGACATTCATGGAATGCATGTACTTCCGGTTCCTGTATAGATGGGATGTGGTTGCAGGGGGAACCATTTATACATATGTGCAGTCCATGGCACCCAGAACATGTGGAAGCCCAGCATTGGAATAGAAGCCTTGATTGATCTCCATCTGCAGTTGTTGTGTGTTGGGGAAGAGGATGCTCTGCGGTGTTAGGCAGATGATGGTATCCAGGACAGAGGGTAGGAAAGCCAAGAAAGACAGCTGGGAGATACTTGCCACTCTGATTGTTGTAATCTGGAATGACCCAGAGGACAGCATGTGGAGGACAGCCATGAGCTTGACATGCAGAGGGATGTTGATGGGCCTCTCAGTTGGTGGTTGGAGCCTTGGTGCTATCTGGTGTAGCAGTTGGCCAATAGATTCTCTCCTGAGCCAGTAGTGGGTGATGACCTCATCCTCCCTGAGTTCAGTGAGGGAAATCCGCTGCCGATAAACATGCTGCCTTCTCCTACGCTGCCTTTGTGCAGAGAGGGCAGGGGGTGTGGGTGGTTGGAGTGGTGATGTTTCTCGTCTTCTCCTTGCGACTCCTAGCTGCAAAATCAGGAGATCCATGTTCTAGTTGAGCTTGCCAGACTCTTCTGTGTAACTTCTCTTTATATGACAAAGCCAATGCATCATTTCCTATGCATGAGTTTCTTAAGCACAGACATTTTGGCATATTTGTGCCTCAGCGTGACACTTGTTGTGATGCCTCACTTTTCCATTAAATGGTAAATATCCATGCATTGGTTTTGCAGTGGGAATTATGCTGGAACACCTACCTTGAATATATTAATATTGAAGTGACACAGCCGGTTCAGACGCAGGTTCATTTTGACACAGGACTACTAAAAGTGACGCATCAGCCTAGATGTGTCACATTGTAAATGTGGAGTACTGGCTGCGCCACTAATGCATCAAAAATTTTGATGCATTGGCAGCACAAGATACTTGTAAATAGGCCACTGGATTCATAAAGATCTTATGTGGCTTACTTGAAGTACTCCAGACTTACTCCTGGCAAAACTCAGGAGTACTGCAAATATAAGTCACACCTAGTCACAGCAACATTTTTAGGAAACAGTAGGACTATTTGAAGCACAGTGTAGTGCACAAGCAAGCTCAACATACACAACTGCTGCACAAAACTGAGCACGTCAGGCTTTTAGTGCTACTTATCAGTCACATTATGCTGGGTCGTTAGTTTAGGGGAGTTAGCTACAAAATCCTTTGACTGAGAGAGTTACTAGCAAAATATTTTAAAAGTTGGTGTTCCTGGTCACTATGTAATGTTCACATAGTTTCACATGGTTCATATTTTGTACATATGTATTTATTTATATCACATTAAGCATGCTGCCAAGGCCACAGAGCTGGATGAGCAATAACCAGCACCCTCTTGTAAACAGTTTGCTTTTCACAACTGGTTGCAGGAAAAGTTGTGGGATTTGCATAACAATAAATTGGCTGTGGTGTTGGTGGGGGGAGAGGGTCATGTGTTCTTGGTCTCTTTTTCTACATGTACATCCACACAAGTAAAACATAAATAACAATGCACTTGATGTAGTATTGGTAAAGATTCCATAATGAGTTTAGAGGTAACATAGGCCACAGTTAGACTTTATGGTTAAATTATTTTGAAAGATTTCAAAGAATAATGTTAACCAATTAGGTGCTGCCTAGTTTTGCTATTGAAGCTTGAAGGTCAGCAATGATGGTGACATGAAAGGAGAGCATAATGACGTGAAGGCCACTTTGTATGTTGTCAAAATGCTCTTGATGTGACGTGGTGAGCGTCCATAGGCCATATCTGTGAGAGTTTTGTTAACCAAGAGTCATGCTCTAATCTGGATTGAGGCCCTAGAACTTCCCCGTTATAGGACCTAGTTAAGTGCTGTCCTGCCATTGGATCAAAGTTGACATTACCAGGTCACTGTTCTGGCTTAATCCGCCCATCTAGTATGAAATAAATGACCACCAACAGGCTTTCTAGTGTGGATAGTGGGCTTTAATTCTTCTATTTTGTTGCAAAAAAATAAAAAAAACGAACAACGGGAGTGCAGATATGTATCCACGCAGTCACACAATGCAATGTGCTGCTCAACAGCAACGCTACAGCAATGATGCCATCACAAAGCATCTTTTTTGATCCAGAACATTGTTAAAAAAACAAGTCCCATCACTCTACTCCCAGTTACCTCCAAGTACACTAATTAGGCTTGTGTGTAAGTCATGTATTTTTTTCAGGAAAGTCTGTAAAATTACCCCAAAATTATGCAAGATTATGTGTAAAATAAGCGAGATGCCACACTCGACTGCTGGTACCGCAAGTCAGAAAATAGACAGGAAGATCCACTTTGCACTCAACAAATCTGGCATGGTCCTTGTGGTTAGCGATGTGTGTTAGGCAGCCATGTTGGAAATAAGGTGAGTCACATTCCCTATTGTCTTCAGCCTGCCTGGACTGCTATAATCCTATCTCATCCTTCTCCAGTTTTAACCATTTTTGCTCTGCCATTTGCCTTTTTTCCTTTCTCTGTCCTGGTACACTGCCGTGTTCCCTGCATCTGTGTTTACATGTCTTCATTTTTAATATTTTAGTTTTTATTGCTTTGTCCTCAACCACTGAATCATAATAGATGAAGAAGAGGGGCTCCAGTCTCCCAAGCACAGGGCAGGAGCAATGCCTCCAATATTTTTTCATTGGAGGAGGTGGTACCACTAACTTTTTCTGTGCTGCGCCACCTCCTACTCTGGGATTTGTACAAGGAAAAGACAGGGCCATGTGAAGGTCTGGACACTGAAAAGGTCTGCTGATTCTCTTTTTTACCTAGAGACTTGGCAACTCCTTCTAGTAGCCGTTGTGCCATCTTGTGCTGTATAGTAAATATGAAAACTGTGAAGCCTCTTCTAAAGAGGGGCTCAGTTTTATTTGATTCAAACAAGAAGTGACATCACTTGAAATTACACTACTTTATCTTGGATTGCGAACCTCAGAAAAAACTCTCCACACAGACCACCATCTAAGGAAAGACAGTTTGTAATCCTTTTCCTGAAACTCATGGCATTGGTGTGGCACAAAAATTATATTATTTTGCTAAAATAGTTGTCCAAAATCATGCAGTAGGGTTAGCTATAAGTTACGGAGTATGAAAAGTCAAATAAATTGTGTAACAAACATGAATGTGCAACATCTTTAAGTACGTCTGTGCAGTTTTAGCACACTGGTTTTAAATGCTGTCTTGGCAAACGTTTCATCAAGTCATCAACAGCCGAATAACAACCTTTTAATATAGCAATAGCAATATAGCAATGACTAAAAGGAGGACACTTATTTAATCCTTGCAAATAGTCTGCCTTGGCAACTACACCACTTACGTATGACTTTCTTTGTAACTTACGTTCAACCATTTGAGTCAAAAACTTTTTTTTAGTTATGCATGTGGTGGTGACTGACGAAGAAAGGATGCTTCATCATCCTCACTAAGGCCCAGATTTAAGAGGGCCTAGCGTCACCCATGCACCACATTAGCATTTTTTTTTTTTTATACTTTGTGGCCCAATGAGGCCAAAATCACTGCACCATATTTATTGCACCACTTTGTAACCCCTTGCGCCACATTATGCCTGCACCAGGCATAATTTATGCAAGGGGGCTTTGCCCCGTTAGGGCAACTGCTAAAATGACACAGTGGAATCTAGGAGCGGGAGTTAAAAGGGGGCACATCATTGCTTTCAATGGGCCCCTCTGTACTGTGCAGGATTAGTGCCAACATTTTGGCTCTAATCCTACACAGTACATCAATAGCATCACAAATTTCAATGCTATTGCCCATACCCTGCGCCATGGTGCGCACTGTATACAGCACATACATGGTGGTGCTAGGGAGGGGCTAAGGGCTGCAAGAAAAGTGGTGCTGCATTGGATACAGCACCACTTTTCTTAAATCAGGCCCCAAGTCTCTCGATGAACATACCTTGCTAGGCCATCCATCCTGCAGACATCCCTCACCTTGCAATTAGTGTTGAAAATCTGACCATGAATAACTGAAAGAATGAATGAATGATACCATTTGTAAAGTACATTAGCTTTCCAACAAAAGTGTCCTGGAGCTTAAAAAAAAGAAACATGAAGGAAAGAATGGGAGTCATCAGATTTATCAAATATTAAATTATTACAGATGCAAGTTAGAATAACCATGTCTTAAATTGTTCACAGAAGGAAAGGTGGTTAGACCCAGTATGCTTTTGCATAATCATGCAAGATTTTGGCCAAATTATGTGAGATGCAAATCCATAATTTCTTTGTGTATTTTAATGCAAATTGATCGTCAAGCAAATTCTTGCTTTGAGGATGCATTTCTCACTGAAAAATAGTGCAAAGAAGCAAAAGCACTATGAACAACAGCTGCTTGAGCTGTGTTCTTCCTGTCTGTTTGCTGTAAATGTTTATCGCAAATGCCACGTAACTATGTGAAGTAACATAGGCCCTCATTATGACATTGGCGGTAAATCCCGCTTACTGCCTCGGTGACGGCCACCAACATACCGCCACAGTGGCGAATATCCGTTCTTCATATTATGACACACACACACCAAGCTGACAGAATACTGCTATATTCACAAATCCGCCAGTCCAAAGGTCAGTGCTAAAGTGTCGGTACCAACACCCATACCATTACGCCAACAAAACAACGCCCACTACATCATGACCCATGAATCACCATGGCAGACATTCAACGGCGGTAAACCATTGGGGGTGCACACTGGTGAGCTTAGAATGGACACCCAAATACTAAACTACACAACATTGGCCAATTCCAAAAACGCACACCTAACACTCATAACACAGCACTATAAAACACACACCCACATTACCCACAACCCTTTCCGAATACAAATTATTGCCACCAGACTGACACCAATCAATCAATCAATCAATCATTTGTTGAGCGCGCTACTCACCCGCTAGGGTGTCAAGGCATTGAAAGGGTGGGGTGCTGGTGAGGGGGAAGTGCTACTGCTCGAACAGCCAGGTCTGGAGGCGTTTCCTGAAGGTCACCAGGTCCTGGTTTTGTCGTAGGTGGACGGGGAGGGAGTTCCAGGTCTTGGCGGCGAGGTGGGAGAAAGATCTGTCTCAGGCTGTAGTTCGGTGGATGCGAGGGATGGTGGGGAGGGCGAGGTTGGCGGAGCAGAGTTGACAGTTGGGAGTGTGGAAGGTGAGTCGCTCATTGAGGTAGGCAGGGCCAGCGTTGTGGAGTGCTTTGTGAGCGTGGATGAGGAGTTTAAAGGTGATCCTCTTGTTGACAGGGAGCCAGTGGAGCTCTTTTAGATGGGCTGAGATGTGGTTGCGGCATGGGTTGTCGAGGATGAGGTGTGCTGAGGCGTTCTGTATACGTTATAGTTTTTTCTGGAGCTTGGCTGTGGTTCCCGCGTAGAGAGTGTTGCTGTAGTCCAGTCTGCTGCTGACGAGGGTATGAGTGACCGTTCTTCTGGTTTCGATGGGCATCCATCTGAAGATCTTGCGGAGCATGCAGATGGTGTTGAAGCAGGAAGATGAGACTGCGTTGACTTGCTGGGCCATGGTGAGCGCTGAGTCTAGGATGAAACCTAAGTTGCGTGCGTGGTTGGTGAGCGTTGGTGCGGTTCCCAGGGTGGCTAGCCACCAGGAGTCGTCCCATGCTGAGCGGTTGGAGCCGAGGATGAGGATCTCCGTCTTGTCTGAGTTCAGTTTTAGGTGGTTCCTCTCCATCCAGTTGGCAAAGGCCTTTATTCCGTCATGGAGGTTGGTTTTGGCGGTGGCGGGGTCCTGGGTGAGTGAGAGGATCGGCTGGGTGTCATCAGCGTGGGAGATGATGTTGAGGTTGTGGGATCGGACGGTGTTGGCGAGCTGTGCCATGTATACATTAAAAAGGGTTGGGCTGAGTGAGGATTCCTGGAGACGCCGCAGATGGTCTTGGTGGCTTCAGAAAGGAAGGGAGGGAGGCGGACTCTCTGGGTTCTGCCGGAGAGGAAGGATGTGATCCAGTCCAGGGCTTTATGGTGGATCCCCCCTGCGTCGTGGAGGTGTGTGCGGAGGGTGTGGTGACAGACGGTGTTGAAGGCAGCAGAGAGGTCTAGTAGGATGAGGGCTGCAGTTTCGCCTTTGTCGAGCATGGTCCTGATGTCATCGGTTGCGGCGATGAGGGCGGTCTTGGTGATGTGGTTCCTACGGAATCCTGATTGATAGGTGTCAAGCGTGTTGTTGTCTTCCAGGAAGCGGGTCAGTTGGCCGTTGACGATCTTCTTGATGACCTTCGCCGGGAAGGGGAGGAGGGAGATGAGCCGGTAGTTCTTGAGATCTCCGGGGTCTGCTTAGGGTTTCTTTAGCAGGGCGTTGACTTCGGCGTGCTTCCAGCTCTCCAGGAAGGTGGCGGTCTCGAAGGAGCTGTTAATGATAATGCGGAGTTGGGGGGCGATGATGGAGCTTTGTTGAAGACATGGTGGTTGCAGGGGTCGGAGGGTGATCCGGACTGGATGATGCTCATGGTTTTGATGATGTCCAAGTCGTTGATGTGGGTCCAGGAGAGCAGGAGGTTGGTGTGGCTGGGTGCATTGGGGTTTGTGGTGTCCGCAGTGGTCGTGGGGGTCGAGGTGTTGAAGCTGACATGGATGTCCATGATCTTGCGATGGAAGAAGGTGGAGAGGGAGTCGCAGAGGTCTTGCGAAGGAAGGGGGACGATAGAGCAGGACCTGGGGTTGGTGAGTTCCTTGACGATGTTGAAGAGCTCTTTGCTGTTGTGTGCATTGTTGTCGATGCAGTCCTTGTGGAAGGATCTCTGAGGGCGCCTGTGTTGGGGTCAGTGGTGATGGGTGGCAGGGCACGGGCGAGGGTGGAGAACAGATGGTCTTCCGTGATCTTGTTCCAGCTGCTGTGGGGGATCTGTGGTGGGTGGTGGTGTGTAGCGGGATTCTGGAAGGTGAAGTGGACGCAGCAGTGGTCGGTCCAATGGAGTTCGGTGGTATAGCTGAAGGTGACGTGGCTGCTGGCGGAGAAGACAGGGTCGAGCATGTGGCCGGCGGAGTGGGTGGGTGTCGTGCAAATTGTTTGAGGCCAAGGTTGTCGAGGTTGTAGATCAGGGCAGTGGAGTTGCTGTCGTTGGCGTTCTCGAGGTGAAAATTCAGGTCGCCAAGGAGGATGTAGTCTGTAGAGGCGAGGGTGTGGGTGCTGATTAAGTTGGCGATGGAGTCACTGAACTGTGACGTGCGATGGAGTCACTGAACTGTGAGGTGCAGACGTGTGCAGATGGGCTTACCTCTGGCGGGCCAGTGGCGCGCACCCGCACAGCGGCCACCATTAAGAAAGGGATGTGGGAGGGAGGAGCAGCTGGGAGGTGGGAGCGGTGGGAAAATGGGGTCACGAGGGGGCGGGCAGCAGGGGATGCAGCAGCGGGAAAGGGCGAGCAGGGATAATGGCTTCAGAGTAGCCGAAAAACTAGCAAAAAGAGGAGAAAAAAGTAAAAAAAGACAAACAGAAAAAAGAAAAAGAGGCTGGAAACAACGAAGACAAAACAAAAAAAAAGGCACAAGAAAAAAGACAGTTACAGGACAGACACACAATACTTACGGCAACCACAAGACACCAGGGATGAGGTGCAGGCGGGTGCCTGCGGGTGGTGGAGGTCCTCGAACTCGCAGGGAGGCAGGGGTAGAGGGCACGGACACAGTCAGGAGGAGCTACGCGGCGTGGGGAGTGAAACCTGACCTTAAATCAGGTCAGGGGTCACTCTTTGCACTGCGCAGTGGCCGCCATTAAGAAGGGGAGGTGGGAGGGAGGAGAAGCTGGGAGGCGGGAGCAGTGAGCGAATGGGGGCACGAGGGGGGTGAAAAAAGGCAAACAGAAAAGGAAAAAGAGGCTGAAAAAAACGGAGACAAAACAATAAAAAAGGCACAAGAGAAAAGACAGTTACAGGACAGACACACAATACTTATGGCAACCACTAGACACCAGGAATGAGGCGCAGGTGGGTGCCTGTGGGTGGTGAAGGGCCTGAAACCTGACCTTAAATCAGGTCAGGGGAAACCAAGACCACTGTAACAACTAGACACACACACACCACATACACCCATAAATCCCTCACTCACAACAATGCGCACACTCAACCACACTACACAACACCCACACACTTACACACACCACACAACACCCATGTCCCCACAAAGGCACCCCTGTTTCATAGAAGAGGAGTTGAGGGTCATGGTGGAGGAAATAGTCAGGGTAGAGCGACAGCTGTTTGGAGCACAGGTACAGCAGATATCCATTGCCAGGAAGATGGAGCTATGGCGGAGAATCGTGGACAGGGTGAATGCCATGGGACAGCATCCAAGGACAAGGGATGACATCAGGAAGAGGTGGAACGACCTACGGGGAAAGGTATGTTCCATTGCAGCAAGGCACCAGCTCGCCATACAGAGGAGTGGCGGTGGACCCCTACCTCCTCCCCCACAGCACAAAGTATGAGGGGAGCAAGTCTTGGCAATCATGCATCATGAGGGACTCACTAGAGTTGCCCGAGGACTGGAAACTGGTGAGTCAACATTTTCTACTTATAACCCTTATACCTGCATGCTCTTACACCCCCTTTCCCTCACTCCCATCACCCCACTATATTTCACACACTGCACCAACACATATGACTAACCACAATGCCCAGCCCTGCATGCTATACCAATGCATGGACAGCCGTCCTAGCCCTGCATGGGCACCCATCACTAAAGCATGCACAGCATAGGGGAACTAACAATCCCACAATACATCACCATACACAAACAAAGATGGCAGGGAAACAGCAACAATAGAGGAGAAGCTAGGGATGTATAATATGTCACAGGCATGAAGCATAATACAGCACTTACATCCCGCAGGTGCCCCAGCCAATGTCATCGTAGAGGAGGTGCCACGAAAAACCAGTCCCCCAACAAAAGATGTCCCCAGTGATGACAGTAACTCTAGACTTCAGGATCTGGATCAACAACCTGGTCCATCAGGGACCACTGGACATTTGGTCGCCCCAGCCCACTCACAGTCCACCACAGAACCTCCCCATCAGTATCCAACACCACAGCACCCACCCAGCGTCCCCACACCTCTGTCCCCAGGACACGCCAATCTTAAGTGTGCCCACCTGTACCTGTACAGGGACCCCAGTCCACACCTCACACCCAAGACAATCAGGGACCTGGGGTCAGTGGCAGTGGTCACATCGTTCAGGGGACAGGGGCACAGGGCAACAGGGACACTGGGAGGGCCACTATGCACCAGAGGGAAGACAGGCCCATGGAACCGACTCTCCAGGAGGCACTCTCCAAGATCCTGGGTGCCTACCAACAATCCCAGGACATGATGGGCCAGATCCGTGACAACATGCAGGAGAACCAAGCAGCTGCAGGAGGAACACCATCAGGAGATCAGGGAGGACTTGCAGGCTCTTAACACCACCATGATCTCCGTAGCAGAGGTGCTGGCAGACATGGCCAACATCATGAGGGAATCAACAGCACACCAGCGGGCCCCTACCACTAGCCAGTCTATTGACCAGCCCACCACCTCCTCTGCAACTAGTGGGCTGGAGGCCCCGCCACAGGACCCACAGGCCACTAGCACCCCTCCCCCTGCAGAAGGTGAACCACCCTGCAAACGTTCCCTGCAACCCAGACAGAAGCCAGAGACACTTGCCAAGACCAAGACCACCGCCAGGAAATTAGGCTCTCCTGATTGTCCACCTTGTGTCCCACCCTGTCACCTTGTCCACTTTGAACTGCCTTTGCTCCCCTTCCTATGCCCCCTTGGACACTGCACCTGTGCTACAAACAGACTGGAACAATACCCTGGACTTTCCTCTACCATCACCCCATTCCATTGTACTTTACTCTCGAGTTTATATCACCACAATAAACACCTTGACTGATAGTATTTTATGTGTTGAAAATGTGCATTTGTCTGTAGTAATCACATCAGGACACTGTTGTCATATCACCAATATCTGTAAGATTACGAGCCATAGGTGACAGTAAGTTTCGATGCAAAGGAAGCGAATGCCATCATGCCACAGTCACACAGATGAAATCAATATTCAGAGCAATGATCAGTTCCACTGTCTCACCTGTGTATCATTGGATGTATTGACGTAGAACTGATGTTCTGTTGCCCACATCCTCATTCTCTGCCTCCTCATCCTCACTGTCCTCAGGGTCCACTGCTGACACAGGGGCATCTCCAGTGTCCTCCTCCTGCAGAAAAGGCACATGCCGTCTGAGGGCTAAGTTGTGCAACATGTTGCATGCCACTACCATGTGGAAGACTTTCCCGGGTGAGTACTACAGGGATCCACCTGTCAGATAGAGGCACCTGAACCTGGCCTTCAGGAGGCCAAAGGTCCTTTCAATTATTTTTCTGGTTCGCCTAATTATAACAGTTCTCAGCCCCTGTCCTGGCATTCCTCACAGGTGTCAGGAGCCACAAAAGATTTGGGTAGCCAGAGTCACCTGCAAATAGTGAGGGTCAAAATGTAGCCTTATACAATCCTTTGAGGATAACACCTCAAGGCATACACTGACATACAGTGGGTGGGGACTCTGGCACACTTATTAGTCACACCCTGTGCCTCTGTAGTTGGCCCATCAAATCTGGGATGCTGCTATCCCTCAGGACAAAGGCGTCATGCACCAACCCAGGATACTTGGCAGTGACGTGGGAGATGCACTGGTCAGCCAGGCACACCATTTGCACATTCAGTGAGTGGAAACTCTTCAGATTCCTGAACACCTGTTCATTCTGGCGTGGGGGACTAACGCAATAAGTGTACAGTCAATCACCCCAATAATATTGGGGATATGGCCCATTGCAAAGAATCCTGCCTTAACAGTGGCCAAATCTTCCATGTGTGGGAAAACAATGTAGCTGCACATGTGTTTCACCAGGGCAGACAGAACCCTTAAAAGCACAATTGAGAACATTGGTTGTGACATTCCTGCTGCCAAGCCCACTGTCACTTGGAAAGAACCAGTTGCCAGGAAATGGAGCACTGATAGCACTTGCACAGAGGGAGCATCCCAGTGGGATGATGGATAACTGATATGAGGTCAGGTTCCAATTGCCAACACAGCTCTGTGATTGTGGCCCTGTCCAGTCTATAGGTGAGTATAATGTGCCTGTCCTCCAGCATAGCCAAGTCCACAAGGGGTCTGTACACGGGGGTTTATCTCCTCCTCCTATTCGTCTGCACTGGTAGGTATCTAAGGGACACAAGAGTGAGTAGTCTGTCACAATTTGAACAATAGAACCACCACCTCAGTGGACATACAGCATCAATGTGATGGGATAGTGGGAATGGCAATGTATATTTTTGGCAATGACGTAGTTATGGTTTATCTGATCGCTGTCCATCAGCATGAAATGTTGCCCCCTGTCCTGTATCTTGGGACAGGTGGAAGTGAGGGAACTCTGTGGAAGTTATGTGTCGTGGCGGAAGGCGGTCTTGCATCGCCGTGCAATTCCTCATTGGATAATATGGGGTTCTATGGAGTACAGTGGCCAATGAGATCTACACTGCAGCTGACGTGAGTGCCATTTTCTATCCAAATCCTCACTTGGTTCCTGACTTTCCAAAGCACGACACCTACACTGCGTGTGCTGCTGTGACCTGTGTCTGGAACCTACCATGGCCCGTGTGACCGGGGAAAGGGCCCCTGCCTTCACTTCGGAGGATTTGGAGTGACTGGTGGATGGGGTCCTACCCCAGTATGGACTGCTGTATGGGCTTCCAGACCAACAGGTGAGTGCACCATGGGCACGATGCATGTGGCAAGGATGCATGAGGATGTGTGTGCAAGCATTGTGTCATTGGTGGGGATGTCTGGTGGTAGTGTACATGGTGGGTGCCGGACGATGTGTGTGCCAATGGTGATGGAAACTGGATTATTGGGCCATATGTGTGACAGGCTGGATGGTATGGTTAATGGTGTACTCCTGTCTTTGTTTTCTCTGCAGGTCAGCGCCCATCAGAAGAAGGGATTGCGGCGTGCCATCGCCAAGGACGTGCGGACCCTGGTGGTCTACAGCAGGCAGAGCACCCACTGCAGAAAACGGTGGGAGGACCTGAGAAGCTGGGCATGGAAGACTGCGGAGACCCAGCTTGGGATGGCCTCCCAAAGAGGAAGGGGTGCCCGTCGGATCCTGACTCCTCTGATGGCCCGCATACTGGCGGTAGCCTACCCAGAGCTGGATGGGCGCTTGAGGGCATCATAGCAGCCACAAGGGGGTGAGTACAGTGGGCATTACTACAATAATTGGTAGGTGGCATGGGATCCGGGTGGTGGTTGTGAGTTAGTGGGTGCCCCTTAATGCCAGACCAGACATTGCAGCGTGATCCAGCTCAAGGGTAATGGGTGTATGGTAAATGCAGGTAACCTAACTTGTTTGTATTCCATGTCAGTCAGGGCTTAGTGGGTCCCAGGAGGGGTGCAGTTGGCGGTGTGTGGTCCTCATCTTGCCTTAGTGACTAGCCATATCACTGGTAGTGCAATGCATAGTGCTCAATCCTGATTCCTGTGTGTGACAGTGCTGTGTATGCCAACTGTGGTGTTGGTGTGGAAATTGACCAAGTGTTCCCTTTCTCTCTCTATTTCCATCTCTCATCCTGCCCATGTGTCTATTAGCATCATCTGGCCGAGGAGCAGGGGCACCGGCGACAGAGGGAGCTGCATCCCACAGGACCCAGGAGGCAGAGTCCACCAACACTAAGGGTACCAGTGGGACGGAAGATGAGGGGAGCACCACGGCAGTGACAGGAGGTGACAACACAGACTCAGATACCTCCTCCAATGGAAGCTCCCTGGTGGTGGCAGACACCTCTGTGACCACCCCAGCTGCAGGTACAGCCGCCACCCCGGTACCAGCACCACCCTCCCAGTAGCCCCTCAGCGAGTTGCCCGTGCCCACTCACCCATCTCCATAGGGCAGTCAACCATTGCGAATGCCATCCAGGGGCTGGCATCCCAGATGCAATAATGCAATGCATTCCTGGAGGGCATCCACAGTGGATTTGTGGCCCAACAGAGATCGAGTCAGGCTCTGGCCACCTCTCTGATGGCAGCCATTTTCCCTGTTCCTACCTTCCCCCCTCCAACTACCACTTCCCAGTCCCAGTCTCCTCAACCCCAACCCATCCCATGCACACATATAGACAAGCATGCACACAAGACATCACACAAGAGTGGCACAGTCAAACACAGGCACCGCACTTCAGCCCACAAGCACTCACACAAACAACAGACAGTTGCACACACAACCACATCCACTGCCTCCACTGTCTCACCCTCCTCCTCCTCCTCCACCACCTCTCTCACAGTCACGTCCACACTCACACCTGCATGCACTGCTTTAACATCCACCACCAGCATCATCACACCAAGCAGCACACACACCTCAATTGCAGTCACCTCCACAACATCCATGCATGCTTTCCCTGTGTCCTCTCCCACACTGTCTGCCCCCCCATCCTAAAGGACACAGACGCAGGCACTCAGATACCCAACAGCCATCCACCTCACATCAGCACACTGCCCATGCACCTCCATCCAAGTCCAGCAGACATACTCCTCCAACAACCACTCCCTCAACCTCCACTGCCATCCCTCATCCCACCCCACCCCACCGTCCCTAAGAAGCTTTTCCTTGCCCAGCTTGACCTCTTCCCTACCCGTCCCTCCCCCCGTCCTACCCATAAGAGCAGGGTCCCAATGATCAGCCCAGCACTTCAGCCAAACAGTCCACGGGGACAGTGGAGGCACCTCCTAGTCGTGGAGGCAAGACAGTGAAGGATCCCACTCCACCAGCCATGAAGGGTAAGGATCCAACTCCAACAGCCAGGAAGGGTAAGGATCCCACTCCAACATCCAGGAAGGGGAAGAATCCCACACCAAGAGCCAGGAAGTGGAAGGATCCCACACCAACAGCCAGGAAGGGGAAGGATCCCACCCCAACAGCCAGGAAGGGGAAGGATCCCACTCCAACAGCCAGGAAGGGTAAGGATCCCACATCAACAGCTAGGAAGGGTAAGGATCCCACTCCAACAGCCAGAACAGGGAAGAAGCCCTCACCTCCTGCCATGAAAAAGAAGAAGCCCTCACCTCCAGCTGCCACACAGCAGCCCTGGCCTCCAATGGAGGCTGCCCAGGAGGCACCTTCCACAGCTGAGACACAGCAGTCCTCACCTCCAGCAAAGGCTGCCTAAGAGGCACCTTCCACAGCTGAGACACAGCAGCCCTCACCTCCTGCAGAGGCTGCCCAGGAGGCACCTTCCCCAGCTGAGACACAGCAGCCCTCATCTTTAGCAGAGGCTGGCAGGGTATCACCACCACCACCACCAGTGGTCATGGAGTCCTCGCCTCCAACTGAGATGGTGCAGCCCTCTCCTCCAGCAGCAGACATGTAGGCCACCCTCCAAGGACTGCCATGCAAGCAGCCCCCTCCAGAAGCAGTGGGCAAGTTCCCCACCTGAGGGACTGTGACCTTGCACTCCCCAGCAAAGGAAAATGGGCATGGAGCCCCCTCCAGAAGAAGTGGGTGAGTTCCCCACCTGAGGGACTGTGACCTTGCACTCCCCAGCAAAGGAAAATGGGCATGGAGCCCCCTCCAGAAGCAGTGGGTGAGTTCCCCACCTGAGAGACTGTGACCTTGCACTCCCCAGCAAAGGAAAATGGGCATGGAGCCCCCTCCAGAAGCAGTGGGCGAGTTCACAACTTCAGCTGAGGTACCCCCCACCCCGCTTCCCTCTGAGGTGCCTGCCCACTTCAATCATGATGCCCCTGCACAGTTCTGTGATGATGTCTTCAGGAAACGAGTTGGGCCTTGGACTGAGCCCTGTGGCCATGTGAACCCTTAGTACTTTGGACTGGGCATTGGCCCTTTGTGGACAATTCTACATATCTGGTTCATTTGGTGGCTTGTCCCTTGATAGTACATTTTCGGTACATCTGAAGTCTAGTCCTTCTTTTATTATGGTGTGTGTCTTGTGCCATTGGTTAACATCTGCAGCTGGTTGTGTGTATGGTATGTGTGTGTCTGGTGTGTGTTGTGTGTGTGTGTCACTCTTCTTTTCCTCCCTCCCTCCCTTGTGTGCTAGGTGGCTGTACTCACTGTCTTCGTCTTCGTCGGCGTTGGTGTTCCAGGTGAAGCATGGCATAGAAAAGCATCGTGAAGACTTGCAGTTCTGGTTCCATGGCGGCGTTGTTCTTCTCTGTGTCTCTGATGGTGGTCTTCTGTGCCATCAAAAAGACAATGTACCGCCCACCATATTAAGAAACATCACTCCGACACCTTTTCTGGGGCAGTACCAACACCATCAAAACCCTGGCGGAAACGCATCACTAACGAGAAAGGACTCACCATCAGAGACACAGGGAAGAACAACGCCGCCATGGAACCCGAACTGCAAGTCTTCCCGATGATCTGCTACGTAATGCTCCACCTGGAACACCAATGCCAATGAAGGCAACAATGGTGAGTACAGCCGCCTAGCACACAAGGGAGGGAGGGAGGAAAATGAGAGTGACACACACACGCACAACACACACCTGACATACACACACACACCACACACACAGTCTGCTGCACACGAAAAACAATTTGTCCCCAAAAAATGGCAGAATAATGCAAGGACAACAGGAATGGACTAAAGTGATTGTAATCAGATCAACATCAAAATAACTAATTTGATTAGTTAATGAATCAGATATGTACACATGTACACAAAGGGACACTGCCCAGTCTGGCCCAACTCGAATCCTGACCACATCCTGATAGTACACTGCAGGGGCATCTGTTTGCAAATAGGCAGGCACCTCAGGGGGAGGGGGGGGGACCTCAGCCGGATACGGGAACAAGCCCACTGGTTCTAGAGGGGGCTCCATGCCTACATCTCTGTCCTGGGGAGTGCAAGGCAACAGGCTCTGGAGTGGGTGACTTCCCCACTGCTTCTGGAGGGGGCAACTTGCCCATTGCTCTGTCCTATAGAGTGCAAGGCCACAGACCCTCAGGTGGGTGTCTTTCCCACTGGTTTTGGAGGGGACATCTTGCCCATTGCTCTGTCCTGGGGAGTTCAAGGCCACAGTCTCTCAGGTGGGTGTCTTTCCCACTGCTTCTGGAGGGGGCAACTCGTACAGCAGCCCTTGGAGTGTGGCCTACATGGCGTCCGCTGGCAGTGATGGCTGCAGTGTGGTGGTGGATGGAGGAGCCTCCTGGGCCGCCTCCGCACTTTCTGATGGCTGCTGGGTGGTGGTGGATGGAGGAGCCTCCTGGGCAGTCTCTGCACTGTCTGATGGTTGCAGTTCATCAGCTGGCGGTGGGGGCCCGATGACAGCTGGTGGTGGTGTATGTGTCACCCTGACAGCCTCTGCTGAGGTAGAGGGCTTCGTCTCCTCCTGTACATGGGGCGTGGATCCCTTACCCTTCCTGGCAGGGGTGGATGGGCTCTTACCCTTCCTGCCTGGTGGTGCAGGCTCATTCTCCTTCTTGCCTGTTGGCACAGGCTCCTTCCTCTTCCTGCCTGGTGGTGCAGGCTCCTTCCCCTTCTTGCCTGGTGGTGCTGGCTCCTTTCCCTTCCTCGATGGAAGTGTGGTATCCTTACCACCATGAGTAGGCGGTGCTACCACTGTCCCCGTGGACTGTTTGGCTTAGGTGCTGGGCTGTGTCCATGGTACCCTGCTCATACGTGCAGGACGGGGGGGAGGGAGAGGGAGAGGTCAAGTTGGGAAAGGAAAAGCTTTTTAGTTACATTGGGGTGGGAGGAGGGAGGAGTAATGGTAGTGGAGGTTGAGGGAGTGGTTGTTGGAGGTGTATGTCTGCTGGATTTGGGTGCAGGTGCATGGGTTGTATGCTTATGTGAGGTGGATGGCTGTTGGGTGTGTGAGTGCTTGCGTTTGTGTCCTTTAGGATGGGGGAGGACAGATAGGGTGGGAGAGGACAGAGGGGACGCGTGCATGGTTGTTGTGGATCTGTCTGCCAGTGAGGTGTGTGTTCTGCTTGGTACGGTGATGCTGGTAGTGGATGTTGATGTAGTGTATAGAGGTGTGAGTGTGAACGTGACTTGGAGGGAGGTGGTGGAGGAGGAGGAGAGGGAGGCAGTGGATGTTGTTGTATCTGCAACTGTATGGTGTTTGCGTGAGTGCTTGTGGGATGAAGTGTGGTGCCTCTGTTTGCCTGTGCCACTCTTGGGTGTTGTCTTGTGTGCATGCTCGTCTGTATGTGTGCCTGGGATGGGTTGGGGTTGAGGAGAATGGGACTGGGAAATGGAAGTTGGAGGAGGGACGGTCAGAGAGGAGGCCAGAGCATTAATCGATCTCAGTTGGGCTGCCAATCCACTGGGAATGCTCTCCAGGAATGCATTACATTGCTGCATCTGGGATGGCAGCCCAAGGATGGCATTCACAATGGTTAACTGCCCTACAGAGATTGATCTCAGGAGGTCAATAGCCTCCTCACTCAGGGCAGCAGGGCTAACTGGGACAGGGCCTAAGGTGGCTCGGGCAAAGGAGATGCCCACCCTCCTGGGTGAGCGGGCAGGGTCAACTCGCTGAGGGACTGCTGGGAGGGTGGTGCTGGTACGGGGGTGGAGGATGTACCTGCAGCTGGGGTGGTCACAGAGGTATCCACCAGAGAGCTCCCATAGAAGGAGGTATCTGAGTCTGTGTTGTCTCCTCCAGTCTCCGCTATGGTGCTCTCCTCACCCTCCGTCCCACTGGTTTCCTCGGCATCGGTGGACTCTGCCTTCAGGTTCCTGTGGGATGCAGCTCCCTCTGTCGCCGGTGCCCCTGGTCCTCCGCCAGATGATGCTAATGCACACAAGGACGGGATGACAAAACAAGAAAGGGGAGAGAGAGACAAAGGATACACTGGGACAATGACTGCACCAACACCACAGTTGGCATACACATCACTGTCACACACAGGGAACAGGCTTAAGCACTATGCATTGCACTACCAGTGATATGGCTAGTCACTAAGGCAAGATGAGGACCACACACCGCCAACTGCAGCACTCCTGTGACCCACGATGCCCTGGCTGAAATGGACTGCTAACAAGCTAGGTCACCTGTATTAGCCATACACCCATTACCCTTCAGGTGACCCACGCTGCAATGTCTGGCCTGACCTTAGGGGCACCTACTAACACACATCCACCACCCGGATACCACCACACCAGCCAAAATATGTATTGATACCCACTGTACTCACCCCTTTGTGGCTGCTGTAATACCCTCATGTGCCCATCCAGCTCAGAGTAGGCCACCGCCAGTATGAGGGCCACCAGGGGGGTCAGGGTCAAATGGGCACCGCTTCCTCTTTGGGAGGCCTTCCCCAGCTGGGCCTCTGTAGTCTTCCGTGCCCAGCATCTCAGGTCTTCCTGCCGTTTCCAACACTTGGTGCTCCGCCTGCCATAGACCCCCAGGGTCCGCACGTCCTTGGCGATGGAACGCTATTATCCCTTCTTTTGATGGGCGCTGACCTGCAGAGGGAATACAGACAGGAGACCCCTATTAAGCAAACAGTCCAGCCTGTCACACAAATGGCCCACCATACCCGTTTCCATCATCATTGGCACACACATAGGCCAGCGCACAACATGTACACCGCCAACAGACAATCCCCCCACCGCCCACCCACCCTTACACAATGCTTTCACACACATCTCCATGCATCCTTGCCACATGCATCGTGGCTAAAGTGTACTCACCTGTTGGTCTGGAGGCCCATAGAGCTGTCCGTAGTGGGGTAGGACCCCATCCACCAGTCGCTCCAACTCCTCCGAAGTGAAGGCAGGAGCCCTTTCCCCGGTAACACGGGCCATGGTAGGTTCCAGGCACAGGTCACAGCAGCACATGCAGTGTAGGTCTTCTCCTGTTGAAGGTCAGGAAACAAGTGAGGATTGAGACAGAAAATGGCGGTCATGTCCGCGGCGGTGTACACCGTCACCACCGGCGTAGATCCTCATTGGCCACTGTACTCCATAGATCCCCATATTATCCATTGAGGAATTGCACGGCGGTGGAAGACCGCCTTCCGCCATGACGCCCAATGTCAGCGAGGTTACCTCACTTCCACCTGTCCCTTCATACAGGACAGGCGGTTGGCATTTCGGGGGGGGGGCAGGCGTATAGACAACTGGTGCGTCACAGATTAGATTGGCAAATACTTTGCCATTCACACTGTCCCAATACATAGGTGCACCATGTGGATTGCTGTTGTGGTTTTGTTGTTCAAATTGTGACAGCCTACTCACTCCTGTGTCTCTTAGATACCTACCGCTGCGGATGAACAGGAGGTGGAGACATACCCCCGTGTACAGGCCCCTTGTGGACTTAGCTACACTGGAGGACAGGCACAATATACTAACCTATAGACTGGACAGGGCCAGAATCACAGAGCTGTGCGCCTAGTTGGACCCAGACCTGATCTCATCCATCCGTATACGACTGGGATCCCCCCTCTTGTGCAAGTGCTATCAGTGCTCCATTTCCTGGTGACAGGTTCTTTCCAAGTGACAGTAGGCTTGACAGCAGGAATGTCACAGCCAATGATCTCAATCGTGCTGGCAAGAGTGTTGTCTTCCCTGATAAAACACATGAGCAGCTACATTTCTTTACCCTAGTTGGAAGATTTGGCCACTGTAAAGGCCGGATTCTATGCAATGGGACATATCCCCAATATTATTGGGGCGATTGACGGTATACATATTGCATTTGTTCCCCCTGCCAGAATGAACAGGTGTATAGTAATTGTAAGAGTTTCGACTCCATGAATGTGCAGATGGTGTTCCTGATGGACCAGTACATCTCCCTCGTCAATGCTAAGTATCCTGGGTCGGTGCATGATGCCTTTGTCCTGAGGAATAGCAGCATCCCAAATGTGATGGCCTAACTACAGAGGCACAGGGTGTGGCTAATAGGTGAGCCTTGGTCCCCACCCAGTGTTTGTTAGTGTATGCTTCTGGTGTTAACCTCATAGGATTGTGTGTGGCTTAATGTTGTCCCTCTATACCTGCAGGTGACTCTGGCTACCCAAACCTATCATGGCTGCTGACCCCTGTGAGGAATGCCAGGACATGGGCTGAAGAACGTTATAATGAGGCACATGGGTGAACCATGCGGATCATCGAAAGGACCTTTGGCCTCCTGAAGGCCAGGTTCAGGTGCCTCCATCTGACAGGTGGATCCCTGTGCTACTCACCTGAGAAGGTATGCCAAATAGTCATGGCATGCTGCATGTTGCACAACCTGCGCCATGTACCTTTTCTGCAGGAGGAGGAGACAGGATATGCCCCTGTGGCTGCAGTAGACCCTAATGACAGTGAGGATGAAGAGGCTGAAGATGAGGATGAGGACAACAGAACATCAGTTATCCGTCAGTACTTCCAATGATACACAGGTGAGACAGTGCAACTTCACATTACTATGACTATTGGTATTTTCTGTGTGGCTGTGGCATGATGGCATTAACTACCTTTTACCTCTACTTACTGTCACCTATGGTTTATAATTTACAGATGTTGGTGCTTTGACAACTGTGTACTGATTTGCTGACTACAGCCAGCTACAGGTCATTATTTCCATGCTCTCACAATGTACAGTTCATTTGCAATGGATGTAAATGCTCCATAAATACACTTTTTCAACACAACATACAAGTAGTATAGTTGTGTTCAAGGGTGTTTATTGTAGTCCTAACAAATTGAGGGGAAAGTGCGATGGAATGTGGTGATGATGGAGGAAAGTCCAGGGTATTGTTCCAGTCTGTTTGTAGTGCAGGTGCAGTGCCCAAGTGGAGATGGGAAGGGGAGCAATGGCAGTTCAAGGTGGACAAGGTGACTGAGTGGGACACAAGGGGGACAATCAGGAGAGTCTCATTTCCTGGTGGTGGTCTTGGCAAGTGTCTCTGGCTTCTGTCTGGGGGGTATCAGGGAACGTTTGCAGGGTGGTTCACCTTCTGCAGGGGGAGGGATGCTGGTGGCTGTGGGTCCTGTGGCGGGGCCTCCTTCCCACTAGCAGCAGAGTAAGTGGAGAGCTGGTCAATGGACTGGCTAGTTGTAGTGGCCCGCTGGTGTGCTGTTGCCTCCCTCATGATGTTGGCCATGTCTGCCAGCACCCCTGCTATAGAGATCAGTTTGGTGTTAATGGACTGCAAGTCCTCACTGATCCCCTGATACTGTCCCTCCTGCAGCCGCCTGTTCTCTTGCACATTGTCAGGGATCTGGCCCATTGTGTCCTGGGAATGTTGGTAGGCTCCCAGGATCTCGGTGAGTGCCCCCTGGAGAGTCGGTTCCCTGGTCCTGTCCTCCCCCTGGCGCACAGCAGTCCTCCCAGTGTCCCTGTTGGCCTGTGCCTCTGTCCCCTGAACGGTGTGCCCACTGCCACTGACCCCAGGTCCCTGATTGTCTTGGGTATGAGGTCCATGTACAGGTGGGCACACTTTTGATTGACATGTCCTGGGTACGCTGGGTGGGTGCTGTGGTGTTGGATCCTGATGGGGGAGACTCTGTGGTAGTCTGTGAGTGGGTTTGAGTGACGGGCTGTCCAGTGGTCCCTGATGGGCCAAGTAGGTCATCCAGATCCAGAAGTCCAGAGTTACTGTCATCACTGGGGCCATCTTCTGTTGGGGGACTGGATAGTCGTGGCACCTCCTCTCCACTGAAATTGTCTGGGGTACCTGTGGGGACGTAAGTGATGTATTATGCTTTGTGTGTATGACATTTGCACATCCATCCCTAGCTTCCCCTCTATCGTTGGTGTTGCCCTGCCACCTATTGCTTGTGTGTATGCTTTAGTGATGTGTGTCCATACAGGGCTGGGAGGGGTGTTCATGCATTGGTATAGCATGCAGGGCTTGGCATTGGGGTTAGTCATATGTGTAGGTGCAGTGTGTGGGATGTAGTGGAATGATGGGGTGAGGGTAAGGGTGTGAGACGGCATGCAGGTATGGGGGGTGATAAGTAGTAAATATTGACTTACCAGTGTCCAGTCCTCCAGCTGCTCCAGTCAGTCCCTCAGGATGCAGTATTGCCAGTACTTGCTTCTCCCAAGCTGTGAGTTGTGGGGGAGGAGGTGGGGGTCCACCATCATTCCTCTGTATGGCGAGCTGGTGCCTTGCTGCAACATACCTTCCCCCGTAGGTCGTTCGACCTCTTCCTGATGTCGTCCCTTGGTCTTGGATGCTGTCCCATGGCATTCACCCTGTCCACGATCCTCCTCCATAGCTCCATCTTCCTTGCAATGGATATCTCCTGTGCCTGTGCTCCAAACAGCTGTGGCTCTACCCTGACAATTTCCTCCACCATGACCTTTAACTCCTTATCAGTGAAACGGGGGTGCTTTTGTGGTGCCCTGGGTGTTGTGTGGTGTGTGTTGGTGAGTGTATGTTAAGTAATGTGGTGGGGTGTGTAATGTGGGGTGCATGAGGGATGTATGGGTGTAAGTGGTGTGTGTGTAGTTGTCTAAGTGGTCTTGGTGTCAGTCTGGTGGCTATGATTTGTAATCTTAAAGGGTTGTGGGTAATGTGGGTGTGTGTTTTATAGTGGTGTGGGTGTGGTGTGTGTATGAGTGTCAGGTGTGTGTTTTTGATATTGTCTAATGTGGTGTTGTTTTGTATGTGGGTGTCCATTCTGAGAACGGCGGTATGTACCGCCAATGGTTTACCGCCATTGAATGTCCGCCGTAGTGATTCATGGGTCATAGTGTGGCAGGCGTTGTTTTGTTGGCATAATGGTATGGGTTTTGGGTCTGCCACTTTAGCACTGACGGATTTGTGTATGTGGCTGTATTCTGTCGGATTGGTGTGTGTGTATCATAATATGGCGAACGGATATTCCCCACCGCGGCGGTATGTTGGCGGCAGTAGGCGGAATTTACCGTCAATGTCATAATGAGGGCCTTAGTGTCAAAGTAAACTCATACACCTCAGAAGCAGCCCAAGATGGCAGACTGAGGGATGTCTGCGGTTATTCAGTTAACTAAATGACAGTCAATTACCATTCACAGAGACTTGTAGAAGTGTGTTCCCAGAATCATTACCCAAACATTATGAGGACCAAGTTTAGCTAAGCCTCTTCTCACATTAATAAGTTAGCATTCTTTAGTTTTTCCACCACACCTGTTTCCAGTTTGGTATCTCTTTCTATCTATGCCACATGCACAAGCAGAACAGTCCTCTCAATATACAAAGACAACCGAGCAATTAAAGGTAGGCATGGGTGGCAACTAGTTATATAGTATATGGCACATAGTTCTGCACCAATGGCAATATAAATTGCAAAGGTTGTTACTCATTGCTGAATCTGTGGTTGATCTTATGTCTAAATTAGATATATTTCATTATGCCTACCTGAGTATCGCTCATTGTAAGCTCTGTTATAATGCAATGAGAGTGATATTCACCAGTGTCCTCTTTTTAAGACACAGTTCACTGTTGTGCAGCTAGGGCAAGAGGCCATGCCAAGGTTGCACATGCACACACACCCGTGTACACATATACATAGGCTAAGCATGTAAAACTACCATCTAACTCAGCCCGGGAGCTGTACACAGGTAGGCTTTTGGAGAAGGAACCCGTCAGAGATTAATGATGACCTTGGCAGGCCTTAAAGGACAGCATTAACAATGTAAATATGTTCAGCTGTGGTGAGTACTGAAAGTGTGTGTTTCACTGTATTATACACTGTGGCCTAAATCTGTGCAGTTAGACCTGGAGTTTTGATTGACACACCAATATTATGGTAAATTAGGATATTAAATGCAGATCTGACATTAATTTCTATATATCTGTACTCCTTGTGGCACTACACGATTTATGATTTTTCTCTGACTTAACTTCTAATGAGGTCAAGGTTCTGAATCACCCTGTTGGGCCAAATAATTACTTTGCTAGCCGTTAGCCAGAAATGAGGACTTCTACTAGGAGAGGAGAGGGTGAGGATAGGATTTGCATGTGCTAATTACTTTTCACACTGCACCTGGCCTGGGAAAGCTCAACCCCACACAATCACAAGTGGTAGGCAGACCTCTGGAGCCAGTCACAGTCTGCCCTTTGAGGGTTTGGAAGGAAGGGACCAAGCAGATGTAGCAGTTAGGGGGAGGGCTTAGGTTCTCAGAGAAATCCCAAAATGCTGTGCAAAAAGGTTGAAGCAGGGGTGGAGTGGTAATGTGTCACACTAGGATTGGAAAGAGGTGTCTATCTACCGGAATGTTTCACCTTCACTTAAAAACCCCTACACCAAGGATAGACTTTTGAGAAAAGTCTGCAATTTGGGGTGCAACAGCAGGGAAATGTCTAGTTGGAAGGGAGTAGACTCCTTACTGCTGAAGAGACTCCTGCAGAGATAAATTCCATGGCTAGCAGCCAAGGACTAGTATGTGTTTCTCCAGGGCTAGTGGTGCTGGGCAACCATGTCCTATGGGGGACGTTAAAGGGAATCTTTGAAATTTGAAATTTGTTTTACGCTACCGCAGGGCCTAATATACAAATATAAAGGATAACATCGGATTGACCTTATTACATTTTATAAGTGTAATTTTCAAATGGAAACAGGAATCCAGTTCATGTTTAGTACCTCTAGAACTGCAGTTATCTTATGGTGAACTCAGATTTTAAACTTTAAGAAAGTTGGCATTTTCTTTCCTTACCTTTTTGGTTCCTGCAGCCTGTCTCTGGGTCACATGACTGGGTGTAGTTGCCAGTTGGGCTTTGTGTATTCCTCCTAGGCAGCCACACACAATAGGGTGCTTAGGAGTGACAGGCTGCCCCATCACTGGCAGGATGGGAGGGTAGAGCTGGGTCCAGCCCTATTTACTCCTGAATAGGGTGTGTCCTGTTACCACACAAAGGGATGCATACTCCTTGTACTTTGTTTGAAGCAAGGGCCACGAAAGCAGGGCACCTGTCAACCTCAGTGGAATGCTTCTAGAAACCTTTCCCTACTTCAGAGGCACAAATGGGTATAAATACTGGATATCAGACACCCACACTTCAGTACACTTCTGGACCTGTAGATACGCTCCCAGGAAGAAGGACTTCTGCGCTACTGGAAGGACTGACTCTCTGCTGGACTGCTGCTCCGATGGAACTGCTGCCCTGCTGTGCTGACCTGCTGCCCTCTTACCTGGGTAAGGGCGCTGGAGCCTCCTGAGTAGCCTACCTGTGCTCCATCGTGGTTAGCTTGAAGGTGTGACTTTGACCTGGTCCAGCGGACCAGATGCCCTTAGTTGGTTCTTTGTGCTTTTTGGCAGTATTTTCACTAAAATCTTTGAAAATGTATAACTTCCATTCCACTGACAGGAGTTTTGTAGCTTTTTTGTTTTATTTATTCAATTCTGCTCTGTGTTTCTAACCTGATTTTGGATCCTTTTTGTGTGATGTTCTCACTTTATTGCTGCCTGGAGTGTTGCTCAAACACTTTACGCATTGCTGCTAAGTTACACCTGACTGAGCTGTGCCAAACTACCAGAGGGTTGAGCACAGGCTAATTTAGGCTTGACTTGTGTCTCACCCTGATGAGGATTGTGGTTGCTGCTTGACCCGAGCTCAAACCCCAGTCAACTAACAACCCAATTTCTCACACACTTTATTAATGTTTGTGTGCTGCATAAATACTTTAAACATAGCCCCTAAGGTAAGCCTGATTACTTTTGCGTCAAGCTACCAGAGAGTTAAGCAAAGCCTGCTTCAGTGACTTTTGTGATTGGGGTTGTTGCTTGAGAAGGGTTTCTACTTCCTCAACCAATAACCCAATTTCTTACAATATACCCAAATTATTTATGAAAAATCATACTGATTTCTACATTGTTTGTTAAATAATTTCATGGAGATACATTAGAAAATTCATATCAAAATGGTAAAAGCGTTTGAAAAACATGCCTAGCCAATTTCATTACAAGCAATACACATATTGTTTGAATTTGCATTTATTGTAAAGGTATACTCTTCAGGACACACTAATATTTATTATTTTTCAAGATACATATCCCCATATCCTGGATATCCATTCTATGGTCAATTGATTTCTTATGTTGATAAATTTATGATCTCCTAGTCCCAGTAAATGATAATTTTCAGTCTCAGAGATTTTCCCATCTATGTAGATCGATAAACAGGATCAAATATTATAGTTTTAAATTGTTGTTGCTGCCATGATTAACATATTGAAATGTACTCTTGAATTTGTAAGTAAGTTCAAGGTAAACATGCATGATTAATAAAAATATGCATTTACATAAAAAAAGGACTGCCGGAAATTGTTATCTTCATTATTCAGCAACAAAATCACTACCATTTACCTCAACTTCAACCCACTACCAAACCGAACAGATCTCTTCAAACACCGCCCAATCTTATCCAAAGAACCAATGCTAACCACATGGCCCATCATCACCCCACAAGAAATCTCCACCACCATGAAATCCATTCACTCTGGCCCACATCCGACCCTTGTCCCCACCACGCCTACTACAGGGTACTGCAACCATCACTGTTATGCTCACATCCATTGTGAAAGCCTTCACCTTCTCTGCAACCTCCTCAGATGCTCAGAAATATGCAGCCGTCCTCCCATTGCTGAAGAAACCATCTGCAGACCCTCCAACCTAGCCAATTACTTATCGATTTCCCTACTACCATTCCTGGCCAAGACCTTAGAGTAGATCATCAATAGACACATCACTGAACACTTCAACAACCGCCACCTTCTTGACACCTCTCAGTCTAGTTTCAGACCCAAATACAGCTTGGAAACTGCCCTCATCACTGCCATGGATAACACCTGCATGCCTCTTGACAGAGGAGACACAGCAACCCTCATCCTACTGGACCTCTCTGCAAAATTTGACCCAGTCTCCCACCCTATCCAACACCTGCCACGCCCTCATATAATAGGGACTTATAAGTAAATTAGATATGCCAATCATGCATAACCCAACTGTATCTTCTTTTAGGGAAAGAGCACATACACTTTAGCACTAGCTAGCAGTGGTAAAGTGTACAGGTCACTAATGCCAACAAAAACAAAATTCAGAAAACAGGAGGGGTGAAGGCAAAATGTTTAGAGGTGACCCTGCAGAGAGGGCCAAGTTCAACATATATGTATTATTTCAAGGCCAGAAGAAGTTCCCAGAAATATAATTAAATGTCATGGGGTTGTTCTTTTTTGAATGTTGAACATTAATAAAGACTCAATATGACTTCTTAAACTGACCATCATTGACTATGAAGTCTAGTTTGATGTAGACACTTCTTTGAATTAGAACATTAAAGAGTGCATTCCCATTATATGACGTATACTATTATGTGGTTACTAGAGGTGCTCTGTGCAGTTGAGCACAGGAGGAGCTCCCTTCTTTTCATTCAGAGAACTTAGGGTGTGCAGAATTGGGAGAGATCACAGCTGTTTTGTAAGTTGTTCAACATAAAAACAAAATTCTTTTTTACATTTATTTAAGAATGAAATAAGGACTCAATAGACTGTGTCAATGGGGAGTGGACAGAGCTTCTGGTCTACACAGACTAGTGGGTTATGTCAGGGACGGTATAGGAGTGGATGTACCTGGTTATAGTTTCAAGTAAAATCTTTCCATGGTGAGTTTGGCAGCAAACAGCATGGGAGGCAAGTATGCGTAGGCTTAGGATGATGGGCAGAAAGTGAGGAAGGAAGAGAAAAGATCTCAGTGTGCAGGGACTCCTCCATTACTCCTCAACAGTCTCCGTCTCTGTGAGGTTCAAGCTTTGTGATTTTGCAGATAGCTTGGCATGACAGTAGCAAAAATGTACAAAGGTGAGGGAGGACCTGTCAGACTCATGGTTCCACTGTGGGGATGTCTGGACTTCAATGCTGTTTTGTCTCAACCACCCTATACTCCAAAGAGGCTAAAACCCAATTCTGAGTAGGCAGGGAGAAAGGAGAAACGGGAAATATACTTGTCACTGCATAGCACCCTTACTTGAACCTGTCATGGATTTGTCTGAAGAGAGTAGACAAACAACATTTCTACTATGACTAGGTGAAATTTAAGTTACGCCAATGTGATTCACGTAATTTCAGGGGTATCACATTACGCTACTATTTCAAGTCCATACTAAATTTGATGGAGGTACTCCAACAATAAGACAATACCACAGGATAGGCAAAACATAAATCAGTCTTCGAACTGAGTGAGATGCAAGGAGACAATGAAGCTGCTATTCAAAAGTGATGTTCTTCCAGGTAAACGCTCTGATATACCAGAGCTCAAAGATGTCCACCGCATTTTGTATCTTGTTTGTTCTCATTCTGCATGAGGTAATATTTGAGTACCATCTTGGTTTGAGAAAATAGATCAGACACCATCTCATCTTCCATCTTAAGGCATTGAAGGTGACTTTAATCTGCATTCAATATTTACTGCATAAAATCATAATTCAAGATATAGGGGGTCATTCTGACCCTGGCGGTCATGGACCGCCAGGGCCAACGACCGCGGAAGCACCGCCAACAGGCTGGCGGTGCTTCCGGGGGCATTCTGACCGCGGCGGAAAAGCCGCGGTCAGAAAAGGGAAGCCGGCGGTTTCCCGCCGACTTCCCGCTGCCCCAGGGAATCCTCCACAGCGGCGCTGCAAGCAGCGCCGCCATGGGGATTCCGACCCCCTTCCCGCCAGCCTGGTTCTGGCAGTTTTCACCGCCAGAACCTGGCTGGCGGGAACGGGTGTCGTGGGGCCCCTGGGGGCCCCACATAGATTTTCAGTGTCTGCGTGGCAGACACTGAAAATCGCGACGGGTGCAACTGCACCCGTCGCACCCCTTCCACTCCGCCGGCTCCATTCGGAGCCGGCATCCTCGTGGAAGGGGGTTTCCCGCGGGCGGGCGGCCTTCTGGCGGTCGCCCGCCAGCCCAGCGGGAAACTCAGAATGACCGCTGCGGTCTTTTGACCGCGGTACGGTCTTCTGGCGGTTCCATGACCCCCATAGTCCCTCATTACAACCCTGGCGGTAAAAGGCGGTTACCGCCGTGCAGAAGACCGCCAAAACACCGCCGCGGCAGCAGAATTCCGCTACAGCTATTATGACCCACATCTCGGAATCTGCCGAAATTCGGACACCCACACAATTCCGCCACACCAAAGGTCAGTGTTAAACTGGCGAAAACAAAACCTCCACCATCACGCCAACAGAAATACGCCCACACTATCACAACACACGAATCCACGCAGCGGTCTTTCAACCGCGGTATTCCATTGGCGGTACACACCGCCGCGCTCAAAATACACATACATCTCCAAAACCCCGCCACATTGGACAATTCGAAATACACACACCTGATACACATACAAACACCACTCCCACACACCCAGCACTATATATAACACACACCCACATCACCCACAAACCCCTACGACCACAATTCACGGACGAAGACCAGATAGACAGAGAGCACAGCAACTGAGAACCCCACCACACAGAGGCACACAACACCATCACCCATACAACATTACACGCACAAAACATCACACACCACTACACATCAACACACACATCAACACTTACACCACCCCACACATCACCCACACCACCCCATGTCACGCCAAAGACATCCCCGGTTTACCGAGGAGGAGCTCCGGGTCATGGTGGAGGAAATCCTACGGGTAGAGCCACAGCTCTTTGGCTCACAGGTGCAGCACACATCCATAGCCAGGAAGATGGAGCTATGGCAAAGAATTGTGGACAGGGTCAACGCTGTGGGACAGCATCCAAGAAATCGGGAGGACATCAGGAAGAGATGGAACAACCTACGGGGGAAGGTGCGTTCAGTGGTCTTCAGGTACAACATCGCGGTACAGCGGACAGGCGGCGGACCCCCACCTCCTCCCCCACAACTAACAACATGGGAGGAGCAAGTCTTGACCATCATGCATCCAGAGGGCCTCGGAGGAGTCGGTGGAGGAATGGACACTGGTAAGTCAAATCTCAACTATCGTATCCCCCACCCTACCTGCATGCTATCACACCCCCCACCCTCACCCCCTCCCCTAACACTCACACTCCTCACTAATGTCCTAATAACACAATCCACTCATCCCAACACCAAGCCCTGCATGACACAACTAAGCATGGTCACCCCTCACCAAAGCATGCTCACTGCACATACCCAGAACAATCCCCTAACCATCATCACACAAACCAACACACAGGATTGCTTGCACTGGGGTACACAAACACCCACCCATTGCACACCATTACACACACACATGCAATAATCATGCTCTTATATCCCTGTAGGACCACTAAGGAACGTCACCACACCGGAGGGTCCAGACAACTCCACTCCACCCACAGAAGAGGCACACAGTGACGACAGCAGCTCTGCCCTATTGGATCCTGATGACCAGCCCGGACCATCGTGGGCCTCGGGACAGTCGGTTCCCCTTGCACAGGCACAGCCCAACACTGACTTTCCACCCTCTGGTAACACTAGCACAGCACCCACCCAGCGGGACCATACCTCCGTACCCAGGACACGTCAATCAGCGGTGTGTCCACCACTACAGGGAACCCAGGATAACCCACCACCCCAACAACAACAGGGACCTGGGGGCAGTGGTAGTGGGCACGCGGTCCATGGGACGGAGGCACAGGAACACAGGGGAACTGGGATGGCTGCTGTGCGACAGGGGGCGGACAGGCCAAGGGAACCCACTCTCCACGAGGCCCTCTCCTCCATCATGGGAGCATACCACCACTCCCAGGAGACGATGGCGACGGTCCTGGAGAAGTTTCAGGAGACCCAGCGCCTGCAGGAGTAGCAGTATTTGGGGTTCAGAGAGGAGCTCAGAACCATCAGCTCCGCCCTGGGCACCATCGTACGGGTGCTGAAGGACATACAAAAGACCATGAGGAACACCGTGGCACTCCAAGGGGCCCCTGACACTAGCCAGGACGATGAACTGCCTTCATCGAACCCTGCAATCTCTGGCCTCAGCACTGATGGCAGCCATTGTCTCTGTGTCTAGCTTCCCCCCTCCAACTTCCTCCACCCAGACCCAATCCCCTGTACCGCAGCCTATCCCAAGCACACCATCAGACAAGCATGCATACAACTCAACACACAAAAGTAGCTCAGGCAAACATAGGCACCACATCCCACAGGCACTCACACAAGCATCACATACATACAGACACAGCAACATCCACTGCCTCCACTGTATCCCCCTCCTCGTTCTCTCCCTCCTCCCTCCTATTCTCGTCTACACTCTCACCTGCATGCAGTACATCTACAGGCACTAGGACTCGCACCAGAACACCCAGCACCACACCCCGCTCACCTGCACTCACCACCCCCACTACCATTTACACGTCCCCTGTGTCTTCTCCCAGTGTGTCTGTGCCGCCCCCTCCCAAAGTACACAAACGCGGGCACCCACACACCCAACATCCATCCACCTCATGACAGCCTCCAGTACCTGCACCTGCAGCCAAAACACCTAAAGTGACACCTCCTACAACCACCTCCTCTTCCTCCACTCCCAGACCCCCTCCAGCTACCCATCCCAGTGTTCGTCAGAAACTCTCCCTCAGCAACCTTGACCTCTTTGCCCCCACCCCCACCCCTCCAATTCATAAGTCACGTAGTAGTGCCTCAGCCAAAAAGACTCCAGTACCAGTGGTGCGTGTTTAAGGTGTGTGGAGTGCACCGGCCACCAGGGCAGGCAGTGTGACACGGAGCCAAAGCACTGCCAGTCCACCCCCTGTACAGCATCTCAAGTTGGAAGGTGGCCGACGGGACAGGGTGAAGACTCCTGGCGGTAAACTGCTCACAAGGGTCCCAGGGGGATTGCAGAGTCAGCTGTGACTCCTCCAAAGGTGGTGAAGTGCCAGAAGTCTGCGCAGTCTGGTAAGAGCAGCACGGCGGAGAAGGGCGCCATCCTCCCCGGCGGCCGGGACGCCACCACCAGCACCGTCGTCATTGGTCAGGAGACCACCGCCGGAGTCAGTGCCCAGGAGGGCAGGAGTATCGTCACTGGTCAGGAGACCACCGCCGGAGTCATTGCCCAGGAGTGCAGGAGTATCGTCACTGTTCAGGAGACCACCGCCAGAGTCAGTGCCCAGGAGGGCAGAAGTGTCGTCACTGGTCAGGAGACCACCGCCGGAGTCATTGCCCAGGAGGGCAGGAGTATTGTCACTGGTCAGGAGACCACCGCCGGAGTCAGTGCCCAGGAGGGCCCCGGCAGCCACAGCCGCGCTGGGCAATGAGGGACCGTCATGGCACACACCAATGCACAGGTCAGAGACCGCCATGGCAAAGCACCGCTGAACAAGGAACTCACCGCCATGGTGAAGACCGCTGAACAGGGCAGAGCACCGCCATGGCAAAGCACCGCTGAACAAGGAACTCACCACCATGGTGAAGACCGCTGAACATGGCAAAGCACCGCTCAACAGGGCAGAGAACCGCTGAACAGGTCAGAGACCGCCATGGCAAAGCACCGCTGAACAAGGAACTCACCGCCATTGTGAAGACCGCTGAACAGGGCAGAGAACCGCCATGGCAAAGCACAGCTGAACAAGGAACTCACCGCCATGGTGAAGACCGCTGAACATGGCAAAGCACCGCTGAACAGGGCAGAGAACAGCTGAACAGGTCCGAGACCGCCATGGCAAAGCACCGCTGAACAAGGAACTCACTGCCATGGTGAAGACCGCTGAACAGGGCAGAGCACCGCTGAAGAATGAAAACACCGCCACATCAAGCATCGTTATCCCATGTACAGCTGGGACAGTGATGGAACAGGAAGCGTCACGGGGAGCCTGATGCAGTGTGGTCACCATTCCCCCTCCAGAATCAGTGGAGACATGCATCCACTCCGTCTGTCCTTAACAGGATGAAGCACTCTGGGCACCAGTCCACCTCCAGAACCAGTGGAGACTGTTATCCACTTGAAAGACTGTGGCTTTGCACTCCCCAGGATATGGCAGTGGGCAAGCCACCCACTGTAGAGACTTGAGAGACTGTGGCTTTGCACTCCCCATGATGTAACAGTGGGCAAACCACCCACTGTAGAGACTTGAGAGACTGTGGCTTTGCACTCCCCAGGATGGAACAGTGGGCAACCCACCCACTGTAGAGACTTGAGAGACTGTGGGTTTGCACTCCCCAGGATGTAACAGTGGGCAAACCACCCACTTGTGAGACTTGAGAGACTGTGGCTTTGCACTCCCCAGGATGGAACAGTGGGCAACCCACCCACTGTAGAGACTTGAGAGACTGTGGCTTTGCACTCCCCAGGATGGAACAGTGGGCAACCCACCCACTGTAGAGACTTGAGAGACTGTGACTTTGCACTCCCCAGGATGGAACAGTGGGCATGGTGCCCTGTCGTGGATCTGGCGTGGTACTGTCATTCGGCTGAGGTGCCCCCCCTTCCCTTCCCCCTGAGGTGCCTGTTGTATTTCTATCTGATGCCCCAGCAGTGTTCTCTCCGTTTGTGGACAGATATCTAATGTGGGCCTCACCCATGCATTTTTGGCCCAGTGGTGCACGGACATTGATATGTGCATACCTGCACTACTTCTCGTAATGTATAAGAGCTGGAATGTGTATATATATCTGTATATATTTGGTAACTGTATTTTGATACATTAACATTTTTGAACTGATTTCCTTTGGTCTTTGCATTCTTCCGGGGGGGTTGTGGGTTGTTCCTGTGATTTTGGAAATGCATTGGTGTGTGTGTTGTAATGTGCGAGGGTGAGGGTGGGGGTGTTGCGTGTGTGTCCGTGACTTTTGCCTCCCCCCCCCATGTCGTAGGTGCAGTACTCACCGTTGTCTTCGGCGCCGCCGTTGCTGGTGTTCGTAAATGAGCAGGAAGACAAGGGCAGGTAGGATTTGTAATTCCGGCTCCATGGTGTCCTCCTTCCTCATGGGATGTGTAGAAGGTGAGCGTTTTCCCATTGCAAAAGCTGTTTCCGCCGTGTTTTTATCCACGGTGAATCCGCCCCGGAAAAGGTGGCGGATTGGCGGGTTGTGATACTGTGGGCGGTACATTGTCTCCCGTCTTTCTGTTGGCGGTGACCGCCGCGCTGCTTGTCTGTACAGCCGTGGCGGTCGGAGTGTTAAAGTGGCTGTCTATGTTGGCGGTTTCCGCCATGGTCATGATTCCCTTTATTTGTCCGCCGGCCTGTTTGCGGTATTACCGCACCTTTAACACCGTCCGCCAGGGTTGTAATGACCCCCATAATGTGCTGAACAGCTACAATATGAGAAACTATGTGTACCTAATGCCTATGTGCATCTACCTGAGTGACCCCTGTGACGAAGCCTTGTCTACTCTGACCATAGTTGATGCATACTGTGTTGATGTTACATACAAGAGCAATACGATTTTCAGTTATAACTTATTTTGTGGGACAGGCAACCCTTATTACAACAAACCTTAAAAAGGGAACAGTATTGGTTACAGAAGAAGTAGATTTGTCTGTACATTTTTATAAACCCAAACCTATCACAAGCCTTGTCCTAAAGTCAACCATAAGTAATACACACTCTTTCCAATATTTGTTGTAATAAAAAAGAATTGGGGGGTAGGAGTATGTTCTGGGCGGCCAACAGAAAATCAGTCTGTGCATGGCTGCATCCCCAGCAGAAGATCAGTCTGTGTATAGTCACCTTGCCATAGAGAAGATCGCCCTGTGCATAGTCATATGACTAACAGATCAGCCTGTGCATGATGGCACTCAAGCAGAAGATAAGCCTATGTGTGGCCGCACTGAAACCAAGGAACCCGGGTGTGGCTGCTTGAAGACTTGAGAATTAGCTCATACAGGGTTCCGCTGTTCAGAATGCGGTCAAGCTTTCACCTAGACCATTGCTCCTTTCTTCTCGGCAACCAACAAGACTTCTAGGGGTTGATGGACAGACACATTAACAGCCAGAGCAGAGATCCCAGACAGAGTTGCTGGTAGCATACCACTTCCTAGAAGCGGGTGATGTGTGAGTGCACTGAGAAGGAAGGCTGATAGTTGCCTGAAGGACTGATTCACTGCACTTGGAAACAAACTGTAAAAACTGAACAGTGAGAGACTGAGCATATGCATGTTAGTAGGGAGATCTGAACTAGAGCCATAATTATACTATTACCCTGTCCTGAAGTGTGGCAGAACTGCCTACGACAGAAGGAGGGTCGAAGAGGAGGTAGCCTATGAAGGCACAACACTATCTAACTGCTCCCAAGGCACTACATTGTGCAGAGACTATATTTGTGTGTCATATTCAACTGTAGTGTATATTAAAGTATTTTTATTTCTTGAGAGTCAAGCATTGGGTTGGATGGTAATTTATGTGTGACTGTGCAACTCTAAGCTCGAGCACCCTCACCCCCACTGTCTGAGAAGCCTGTGACAGTCCTCCATCACTGCTATAGAGAATCAAGTGCTGAAGGGCCCAGTTTGCAGAGCATTAGTGGGACGGACGCTAAAACATCAAAGGCAAGCAACCTTGATCTCCATGGTTGAGATCCAGTAGCCCCTGCTTGCTCCATTGTCCCTCAAATACTGTCTTACATTTGCCATCCCTCAAACATAAAACATTTAGAAAAATACTACATTGAACATACTTAGGCCCAGATTTATTAATACCTTGTGCCCAGTTTGTGTCACTCCCTACTCAAAGTGTTATGTTGGGATTTACTAACCAACGTAAATCAGTTTCCCAAAGTAATTCAAAGTTGTGAAATGCACTGCTTTGCCTTACATTCTGTCAAGAGGGCATCCCATGGGTGGTGCATGGGCGTTCCCATGAAAATGCCCAAGGGTTTTGATGTAAATCCATATTGAATAACGATCGTAGACAAGGATTGGCACCAAAATCCTACACCTCCTTGAGGCAGGAATGAGTAGAAATGTTTTAATTTCTCCTCGTTTTCCTACTTTTCATGTGTGCGCCATTTTACCACACACATTTGAAGCAGGAAAATTGTTAAAGGATAGTTTTTTTGTACTGGAAGGCTCTCTTTCACGTATAAAAACTATTCATTAAAAAATTCACACACCCTTGCAATACTGAGCAAGAGTGTGTGCTTGGCACATGGCAGTCAAAAATAACCCAGCACACTGACTGAGGAATACGGCACCACATCTTAGTAGATATGAACTGTTCTGTCTTCCATGCAATGCTGCACTGAATTATCTTTTAGTAAACCTGGACCTTGATTTTTTTTATACCAAAATGCAAGCATTACAACGATGGTTTCTGCAGCAAAGATTGCAGACAGCAGATGAGTGAAGCCTTTCCAAATCCAAAATGACCAAGAGCTCAATGGAGAACAGGGAGAAGTCTACAGGACAGGAAAAGAAAGTTGATCCTGTATGTACAGTGGTACAGCATTTCCCCAATAAAAAAGATATGTATTTGTTTAAAAAAAAAAGATGAACTTTGCACTAGAGATTTTATTTGAATGGTCCTCATGGGTAAAAAAATTCAACATAAAATCAATTTTTTTAATTGAGTTATGAGAGTCTGGTGTTAATACAGCCACTGACATGCAGCTAATTTGCGATGCTCCCGTGCTCCCAAGATTGTACTTTTACCTAAACGAGATCTTGTTTAAGCGACTTGGCACAATGTTGTAATCTTTGGCATTATGCATGACATCAATAATGCATGACATTATGGCATCCATAATGAGTTATGCTAGGAATTATGCCGGTTTAAAAAAAAAATCACCCAGGCTTAGTCAGAAGTTGTTGCAGGGCCTGCTCTGGTTTGTAATTCCCCCTAGTAATTAGTACAAACATTTGATGGGGATGGAAATTATAGTATTTGGTGCCATCTAATGGTGTGGTCATGTTTGCTGCATCATCAAAGAACCAGTCAGGCCTCATGTTCTGCTTTTTTAATGCATGAGCATGTGTGTATAAAATGCACAGGGCCTGCAGTCCTGCAGCAAAGAGCTCCAGCTGTGCTTCTCGAGTATGTTGGATATGTGATTGTGTGGATCTGTGACTGTGTAGCAGAGTGAGCATGGCCTGAGTGAGAATACATTAATCCATTTTGAGAAGCGTCTGTATGAGTGACGTACAAAAAGAAGACCACTTAAACGTGTATCCACCTCTTGTGAAAGGAAGAAGGGGGACAGAAGCCCCACTGATATTTAACAAAAGTGTATATACACTTCCTGCTCCACTTTTTTCGCAGACGTGTTCACAGCTAATCTGTGTGTATTAGAGTGATGTATGGTAAATAATGGAAAAGTGAAAATGGAGAAACCACATGGGAGGAAATCAAATCATGGGGAAACAATTTTAATGAAAGACAATTTTAAGGAAATACATATAAATCGGAAATGAAAGGAAATATTTTAAAGTTGATCATTTAAAAAACACATCCAACATCACACACAGGTGAAGATTAGAGATACTGTGGGGTTTTTGGGTGTAATGTTTATGAGCAATAAGGGGAGGGTTTGAGGATGAGTTGAGCTGAGGGTGGTGAGGAATTTTTAGGGTTCAGGGATGGGTGGTGTGTTTGGGTGTTGAGTTTTTTAGGTTTTACAGATGGGTGGAGTTTAGGGCCGGTCAGTATTTTTAAGGTTCAGTCATGGGTAGTGTTGGGGTAGTGAAGGGGCTTTAGTGTTTGGAAACGGGAGACATTTATGGTGTTGTGGGGTTTTAAGTGTTCAGTGATAAGAGTTTATCGATAGAAAGGGTTTTAGGGTTCAGGGATGGGGGAGTTAGAAGTGTGGGGGTGTTAGGGGTCATGACTGGGTGGTTTTTAGTTTTTTTTTAGGTTTTAGGGATGAATGGAGTTTCAAGGTGGTGCAGGATTTTAAGTGATCATGGATGAGAGGGGTTTATGTTTTTGGGGTTCGGGAATGTGGTGCTCTTCAGGAGTAGTGAGGGATTTTAGGTTAAGAGATAGGTAGAGTTTAGGAGCAGAAAAGCTTTAAGGGTTTGTGGATGGGTGGAGTTTCAGGGTCAGAGATGGGTGCAGTTTAGGCGAGGTGAGGGGTTTTTAGGGTTTCAGGATCTGTGCAGTTTAGGGGTCAGGGATAAATGTCGTTTCTTCATGGTGAGGCATTTTTAGGGTGCAGAGATGGATAGTGTTTACGGGTGGCAAGGGTTTCACGAGTTAAAAACATCTAAAGGAATTGTTTGACAATGCAAAAGACATAAATCCAAAACAATGTCCCCTGACATAAAGCCATTTCATATACACCTTTAAAAAATAAGTATTCAGCAGCCAATTAAAAAAAAAAAACATTCGATGAATTGGTTTCTGGGACATGGTAAATGCCTTTTATTTTGAAAATGTCTTTTAAACTGTTTAGATGAAATTGTCCCTCGGTAATAGTATTCCATTGAATCGGTTTTTTTCAGAAACACATACAACCTTATTAGAGAGGTGAGTAAAGCTGTGTTCTTTTACTGCTATTGTCTCATGAGCCCCTGTTGACGAGCACCTGGCTCTGTCTGCTGGCCTAACAAACAAAGGCAAGTGTTTGAGAAGCTAATGTGAAGTGAAACCCACTTCCCTGAAACTAGACATAACCCACAAATTTAGTCCACCCATTACTGAATAGCATCCTCAGATCAGTATTCCAGGCATTTCTCATAGCCTGGTAGCAGATGGTCTTTAGCAGCTCTGGTTCTGGTTTCTTTGTCAGATAACCCCCTTCTCAGAGGGAAACAGCCATTACAATGAGGCTGTTTCCCTGACTAGCCTTTACCACGCATGCGTTACAACACATGCGTC
This sequence comes from Pleurodeles waltl, assembly GCF_031143425.1. Lineage (NCBI taxonomy): Eukaryota > Metazoa > Chordata > Amphibia > Caudata > Salamandridae > Pleurodeles > Pleurodeles waltl. The sequence goes on along the minus strand of NC_090437.1, from coordinate 1,215,715,864 downwards.
ACTACCACAAATAGCCTTTACCATGAATACCATTATAACAAATTATCTTGTAATGGTATGTATGGTAAGAGCTTGCCTGGTAATGATGGTAAAAGCTATTGGCGTCGTTAGAGGAAAAGAAGATATCCTTCTGTTTCCTCAAAACGATCTGCACCACACCTCAGAGGAGCTGACTCTTCGTTTCATGAGTGAGGTAAAGGGGATTGGGCCGGCTGGGATTTTTTAAGGTTTGTGGGGTGAGGAATACTGTTTTGGGACAATGGGGTGGGTCTTGGGTTTGGTGCAGGGGGCGAGGGGATGATTTTAGGGCTCAAAGCTAGGGTTAGGGGGTAATGGTTTAGGGATCTGGGTGGGGACAGGTCTTGGGCTTGGAGTGGGGGAAATACTGTTTTGGGGTGTGGCGGTTTTCGGGCTTGGTGCTGGGGATGCTTTTAGGGCTCAGGGCAAGGGGTGAGGGGTACTGGTTTAGGGTTCAGGGCATGGGTGGGTATTTTTTAGAAGGGCTGGGGACCAGTGGGGGGGTCACAGTGGGGTCTGGGTTTAGGCCAAGGGGCAGGTAGTGTTTAGAAGAGTGAGGGTTGCGCTAGTGTTCAGTTTTAGGGCAGGGGTTGGGTAGTTTTTAGAAGGGGGAGATCGCACTGGAGTCCGGTTTTAAGGCAGGGGTAGGGTAGTTTCTAGAAGGGCGGGTGCCGGGCGGTCATGCTGGGGTCTAGTTTTAGGGCAGGGGTTGGGTAGTTGTAGAAAGGTGGGAGCCGGGGGGGTCATGCTGGGTTCTGATTTTAGGGTGTTGGGTCTGGGGTAGGGTAGTTTCTAGAAGGGTTGGGGCTGGGGTGGTTTGCATTTGGAACCTCGTTTAGGAGTCAGAGCAGGGGTTGCAGGCAAGCATTACCATGCATATTCCTTTAACATACATCATTTTACAACACAATTCACTGTCAAGGCATGCATGGTAAAGGTTATGCGTGGTAATGGCATTCTCGTTGTAACTCACATGTTGTAACGGCTTGCGTTGCAACAGAATGCGTTGTTCCGACATACAACCCTTCACAGATCCTGGAACAGTCCAACATGTCCTGCAACAATTCTGCTAGAAGTACTTGAGAAGAATCTTGATGAAAGGAGCTATCACTAAGATAAAGTGGCATTTGGAGGTATACCTACAGCAGGGAGCTGCCTAGAAAAGCCCCTACAGAAGACAAAGAGCGAAGCAGGAAGGACTGAAAAACACCAAACAAGCACTGAGCAGGACATCAGGGACTTAGTGGCCTGCTGAGAGCAGTGCTGAGCTGACTGCTCTCCTGTTCCAGTTGTTTGCCATTACCCGAATCTCCTGTAGACACAAAACCTGCCTCAGTTGTGAGTGTAGAAAAATCATTACAACAGGTCAACAAAGAATGGATTGTAAATCCTGTGACTACATTATCCCAGCTGCTGCAGAACAGTGATGGAGCAGATATGCTAATTTGAGAAATTTCTAATGACTAATGTGTGTTTATTAATGAAGAAAATCTCATAGAGAAACTAATATTAGAAAATAACTTGTGTAAGCAAAATGTGCCCATGGGGAGTGATCACCATGCGTATTAACAAGATGCTAAAATATGAGAAAAATATATGTTAACTGTATTAATATATCATAATTGGACGTATAACCTATGTGTTGTGTTAAATCGCATTCTTAACTTAGCCGAACCAAAGGCCTGGTTTCGCTGGGCCTTGCCTGCTTGTAACGCGAAGACTCGACGAGGCCTGCGAAGGACTGGTAACCGAAGCAAAGGACCTTGAACTGTGCAGAGTTCAGATGGCTCTGCTAGAACATTCTGTAAAAGTACCAGCGGACAGGAGATGATGAAGACAATTTGATACAATTATGTGTAGTGTAGGCTAAATGTACTTTCCCAGGACTTGAACAATGGAAGCACTGACCAAAGACTCGCATGCAACAATTTTGTTACCTGAAGAGCCGGATGATGTTCTCATCACCAGGAGGACCAATCAAATTAATGGAACTTGAAGCCTAAATAGACATGTAGATGCGGTAAACAAAAACTATAGGTTAGAGTCATAACTTCTGATAAGGTTGACCAATTAGCAATTAGTGGGACGGACTGAGAAACCCTAATAAAAATTCATGACAAGGGGAGCAAAATCAGAGCAGAGAGGGAAAAGTCGATGATGTCAGGAGACGCTGTCCAAAGTGCTGATAATTGGGCTTGCTCTCTGCGAGCCTGATACTTTGCTGACTTCTGATGACCTGGGGACGAAGACTGAATCGTTGCTGATCCATCCTGTATAGGTAGCTATAATAATGCGACTGATTAAATTGTGCCTTTTCTTCTAGGTGCCAACTGCGCTGTTATACAGAGAACTCTCTCTTAGATAGATTTTTCCAAATTAATGTTTTGTCTAAATAGTTTTTGCATAAAGGCCCACATGCTGATGCTAATCTTTGTTAGGTAGGCTGACGGGGGAGACGTTGACTGTGACAATTTGACTGACTAATTTGCATTGCTGAATTACTCCATTAATGTTAAGAATTGCTGACCTATGATTTGCTTTGATCGCTTGTGATTCTTTTGGTGAATAATGTTTTCGTGATGATTAATAAAGCTTTGATTAATAAAAGGCAAATAAAGATTTTGATTAGAATTGTAATTAATAGGGAATAAAAACTATTAACCTTTTCCAGTGAGTGATGGTTATTTTTGTCAATTAGGGTACTCATTTTTGGTTATGCGAATATTGACATTGATTCATTATATGTTGGTTAATAGATTAGTAATCTCTCCATGACTAGGATACCCCATGCGATTCAAAAGGTTCGTCGACCTATATGTTTACTTACTAAGGACCAGGCGCGCTAACAGTTTTTGGTAGCAGTTTGATGGTTAGTTTCCTTGGGGAACTTGTTACGTGGTAGAGATTTAGGTTATGGTATTAGTTTGAGTTAGGATTGGTTGTTGTATTTTATGAGGTTTGAGTTTTATTTTTTGGAAATGGCAATTGTAGCAAAGATGATGTCCCCTTAAACCCAGAAATGACTTTCCCAGATCCTGGATCCTGTTAGTAAGGTTGGGTATTTTCTCGGCGTATTTTGAGGTAGTGTGAAAGTGGTAGGATTGCACTTGCACAGGCTTAAGCAAATTGCAGGTAAATTGTGATGTATATGAGGGAAAGTAGGGAGTCTGCGTACTCCAGCTCAGGTTAGTAGGTGTTTGCATACTCCGCAGTGAGAGAGTAGGGAAGACATCGAACTTCATATGTGTGTGGCGCTTTGTGCTAAAAAATGATCCACATGGTTGTTGGTGATGTACGGACCCTCCGTGGTCTAAGACTCCGGAGTATATTGACAAGTGTAGGAGACACTTGGTTATATGTTGTAATATGTCTGGTTTAGTAGGTTGATGGGCCATGGTCAACAAGTCAGTGTGTGTGATAATTGAGCAAAATAAATTTAGACTGAGATTTGGTAAGTCCTATGTGCACCAGGACAGACCCATTGATCAGTTGAGAGTAAAATTTGCGGTCGAATTTTGCTTGCGAACGTGGGAGACTGAGAAAGAGGAATAGCTACATGAGCGAAAGGGCCATTAGTGAAACTCTGTAAGGTCTCTGAAGCGATTGTGTCCCTTCCTGTAGAAAACCAGTAGAATTGTTTTCGTTATTCTTTGGTTAAGGTGCTCGCAATAAATTGCATTAGTTGAGTGAATCGAGTTAAGGAGGACGAGCCGGAAGACTTTGTCAGCTGCTGTGTGAGAGTGTGACGTCAGAGTGTGCACGCTGAGATAGGTTGGTTAGTAAACAGAGCCTCAAGCGGATTGGCAGCCGTCCATAGGAAGCAATTGGTTTAGTAAGCGGGTGAAGGGAATCTTGGGAGTAAAAGTAATTTCATTATTGAATCAAACGTAAACGAGAACAAGCAAAATGAAGTTTTTCAAGGCATTTAACAGTGCAATGAGGGGCGATAAGGCATCAGTGGGGGAGCCAACCTCACCAGAGGATTCTCCGGCTTATTTTGTGATGGCAGAGCGAGGTGTAGCACCGTGTCTTTGGATAAAACAATGGAGCAAATTGACAAAAAATCAAGAGTCTTTAGCGTTTCTGGAACACAGAACATTTAATTTGAGAATTTTAGATCAATTGCGAAGGTCATTATATGATATGATGGCATTACCGAGACCAGCACAGTTTGAGGCTTTAGCAATCTAGGAGCTAGTGGCCAGACGGCAACAAGAGTTGAAGTTTAATAGAAGAGTGAGTAAAGTGGAAAAATCATTAGCGGAAGCTAGATGGGATTGGGAGCAAAAGAGATGGAGGATGGCAACAATGCAGGAGATTAAAATGTTCCCTGCCATTACAGAGGGAGATGAGGCAGAGAAGGAAGATAGTGCTAAGGAAGGCGAGAGTGGAGGAAAGAAGAAAAGGAGAAAGTCCTATGTAGATGATGACGATTCCGATGTTGAGGATCTCATTACGCAGTTGTTATGAGAAAGACCCCCACCTTCAACAACTTATGTAGGGGGTCCAGGTACCAATGCTACCGCCCCTACCGTTGCTTCGGCACAAGCGCAAGGAGCTGACGGAGGGGTACAGATAGAAGGTGGGCATTTGCCAGGGGTAATACAGAGTACACATAATGCAGGAACTAATACTGTTGTTCAGGCGCAGATACATCCACCTCCAGTACAGAGAATTTATCCAGATGTACGAGTTCTTGAGACAGTTTCAAATATCATGGTGCCAAGGGAGCAGGTGCTTCCGAAGCCAATGTTGATTCAGACAGACCCAACACCAATGTTGTTACCTTCAGCCCAAGCACAGGGTTTACCAACACGCACACCAATAACAGGAACGCAGACAGATCTTACACCAGCTATGAACCAGGCAATGGGGTTAGCACTCTCGCAAGGTGCAGGTGCTAGAGCAGCTCAGGATGCAATATCACTACAGATTACTGTTGGTCCAGCGGTACCCTTATATGCACAGAAGAAATCAGAAACAGGAGAACAGAATGACATGTCACAGAGTCTTGTGAGAAGGGGAGTGGGAGATTCTGCACAGTTGATATCGTCTGCAGGACAGGTTTTCAATGAACTTAGGGCCATATTTATACTTTTTGACGCTAAACTGCGCTAACGCAGTTTAGCGTCAAAAAAATTAGCGCCGTCTAACGCCATTCTGAAGCGCCATGCGGGCGCCGTATTTATAGAAGCCGGCGTTAGCCAACCGGCGCTGCCTGGTGTGCGTGAAAAAAAAACACGTACACCAGGCAGCGCCGGCATAGGGGAAAATGGTGTATGGGCGTCTCAAAATGGGGCAAGTCAGGTTGAGTCCAAAAAATCGCCTTAACCTGATTTGCGCCATTTTTTTACGACGCCCATCCCCCATTAACATGACTCCTGTCTTAGCAAAGACAGGAGTCATGCCCCCTTGCCCAATGGCCATGCCCAGGGGACTTCTGTCCCCTGGGCATGGTCATTGGGCATAGTGGCATGTAGGGGGGCACAAATCAGGCCCCCCTATGCCACAAAAAAAAATAAAAAAAATACTTACCTGAACTTACCTTAATGTCCCTGGGGTGGGTCCCTCCATCCTTGGGTGTCCTCCTGGGGTGGGCAAGAGTGGCAGGGGGTGTCCCTGGGGGCAGGGGAGGGCACCTCTGGGCTCATTCTGAGCCCACAGGTCCCTTAACGCCTGCCCTGACCCAGGCGTTAAATTCAGGCGCAAATGCGGGGTTTTTTGCCCCGCCCACTCCCGGGCGTCATTTTTGCCCGGGAGTATAAATACCACGCACATGCCTGGGAGTCATTTTTTTAGACGGGAACGCCTACCTTGCATCTCATTAACGCAAGGAAGGTGTTCACGCCAAAAAATGACGCTAACTCCATGAACTTTGGCGCTAGACGCGTCTAACGCCAAAGTATAAATATGGAGTTAGTTTTGCGTCGAATTTGCGTCGAAAAAAACGACGCAATTTCGGCGCAAACGGAGTATAAATATGCCCCTTAGACCTTCAATGGATCTTAGTCCACTTGTAGCATTTCCAGATGCTGTAAATGTCTCGAATGCAAGTCAGAGTCTGAGACTTCTGACACCGCAAGCTTCAGGTAGAGTAGTGCAACAGTTACCAGTCCCGAATGCAAGTAATATCTCATTGCAAGGGTTAACGGCTCAACAATTGAATAATTGGCTAGAAAATCTAAACACTCCTCAGAACGTATCCAAGGGTGAAGAGCAGATTAATCGAGTAGGGTTGAATATAGAAGCAAATGAATTAGTTGAAGGAACAATGGGGCTGAACCGATTAGAGTCTTATACAGAGGAAGAGCTGAGATATTTATGCCCAAGAATCACAAAAGAGGTGGGAAAAATACATCAGAAGCTAGCGAAATTACCAGAGAAACATGACATTGACCTTAAGATGACAAAGCATCTGAGACAAAGCTAAAGACTAGATTTTGAGGCAAAAGATTTTGAACACATGAGATCAGCTGGGATGAAAGCACACTTGAGAGAACTGCATGCAGAGTGCACAGATTTGGGGAGCATTAGAAAAGTGGGAAGGTAGATGGACGAAGAAAAAAGAGAAATGGAAACGAGATTCTCAAGAAGGGGTGGAAAGTGTTGACAAAGGGGAATCAGTTAAAATGCTTCCACTGAGGGAAATCCCAGGGGGCCAATTTGTTCATGTCCCGTGGCACAGGAGTGACATACTATCTTTCGCAAATGATTATCCCAAGTTGAGGGAGAAGCCAGTTGAATGGTATCAACAGACTGAGAGATTTGTGAAGCTTTCCAAATGTTTGTGGGATGACTTGAACACATTTTTGGAGATAGTCGTTCCAGCTGACTTGTGGGTCGAGAGTAAGGGGGCAGTAGACTGGCCGACAAGTGAACCAGAAAGGGATAAGATCACAGGTGCACCTTCACCTGAAGTAATGAAAAATTATTATAAGGTGATTGAGTTCCTGAAGACTAGAATCTCTCCCAAAAACATTGATTGGCAACAGATTGATAGAACAGTCAAGGGGGCATATTTATACTCCGTCTGCGCCGAATGTGCGTCAAAAATGTTGACGCACATTCAGTGCAAACGTTGCGAGCCCGCGGATGACAAAATTCCGCCGTGTGAGTCATTTATTGGATGCGGCACCCCCGCCTTGTGTTAATGATATGCAAGGTAGGCGTTCCCGTCCCAAAAATGACTGAAACGGCCGTGCGTCGTATTTATGCTTTCGGGCAAAAATGACGCATGGCCGGGAGGCGGAGCCAGAAAATGACGCACAGCCCGATTTGCATCAAAAATTAACGCCTGGGTCAGGGCAGGCGTTAAAATGGGGCAAACACACCTGTATTTAATCAGAACACACAGAAGCAACAGCAGAGCAGCAGAGCAGCAAAAGGGAGACATGGAGGTGATTCTTATCCACCGTGCACGCAGACGCAGAGCCCAGCAGCAACAACAGCAGAAACAACAACACCAGCAGGGACCCCAAAGGCTGCGCAGAAGGCAGGAGAGAATATTCCGCCCCAGAACAACCCTTCATGGGCTCAGGGAACACAACATCATCCAGAGGTACAGGTTGAACTGGCAGGCCATTCAGCAGCTGCTGTGAAACATTGAACCGCAGTTGGCACCCACTTTGCTGACACCCCGCACCATCCCAACAGAAACCAAGCTGCTTGCCGTACTTCACTGTGAGAAAGTAGCCTCTTTCTAGCCTTGTTACCCCCACTTTTGGCCAGTTTGTGAGTGTATGTCAGGGTGTTTTCACTGTCTCACTGGTATCCTGCTAGCCAGGGCCCAGTGCTCATAGTGAAAACCCTATGTTTTCAGTATGTTTGTTATGTGTCACTGGGACCCTGCTAGTCAGGACCCCAGTGCTCATAAGTTTGTGGCCTATATGTATGTGTTCCCTGTGTGGTGCCTAACTGTCTCACTGAGGCTCTGCTAACCAGAACCTCAGTGGTTATGCTCTCTCATTTCTTTCAAATTGTCACTAACAGGCTAGGGACCAATTTTACCAATTTACATTGGCTTACTGGAACACCCTTATAATTCCCTAGTATATGGTACTGAGGTACCCAGGGTATTGGGGTTCCAGGAGATCCCTATGGGCTGCAGCATTTCTTTTGCCACCCATAGGGAGCTCTGACAATTCTTACACAGGCCTGCCACTGCAGCCTGAGTGAAATAACGTCCACGTTATTTCACAGCCATTTTACACTGCACTTAAGTAACTTATAAGTCACCTATATGTCTAACCTTTACCTGGTAAAGGTTAGGTGCAAAGTTACTTAGTGTGAGGGCACCCTGGCACTAGCCAAGGTGCCCCCACATTGTTCAGGGCCAATTCCCCGGACTTTGTGAGTGCGGGGACATCATTACACGCGTGCACTACATATAGGTCACTACATATATATAGCACAGACCCTGGTACTGCCAAACTGCCCTTCCTGGGGTTTCACTGCAGCTGCTGCCAACCCCTCAGACAGGCATCTGCCCTCCTGGGGTCCAGCCAGGCCTGGCCCAGGATGGCAGAACAAAGGACTTCCTCTGAGAGAGGGTGTTACACCCTCTCCCTTTGGAAAATGGTGTGAAGGCAGGGGAGGAGTAGCCTCCCCAGCCTCTGGAAATGCTTTCTTGGGCACAGATGTGCCCAATTCTGCATAAGCCAGTCTACACCGGTTCAGGGGACCCCTTAGCCCTGCTCTGGCGCGAAACTGGACAAAGGAAAAGGGAGTGACCACTCCCCTGACCTGCACCTCCCCTGGGAGGTGTCCAGAGCTCCTCCAGTGTGCTCCAGACCTCTGCCATCTTGGAAACAGAGGTGCTGCTGGCACACTGGACTGCTCTGAGTGGCCAGTGCCACCAGGTGACGTCGGAGACTCCTTCTGATAGGCTCCTTCAGGTGTTAGTAGCCTATCCTCTCTCCTAGGTAGCCAAACCCTCTTTTCTGGCTATTTAGGGTCTCTGTCTCTGGGGAAACTTTAGATAACGAATGCAAGAGCTCATTCGAGTTCCTCTGCATCTCTCTCTTCACCTTCTGCCAAGGAATCGACTGCTGACCGCGCTGGAAGCCTGCAAAACTGCAACAAAGTAGCTAAGACGACTACTGCAACACTGTAACGCTGATCCTGCCGCCTTCTCGACTGTTTTCCTGGTGGTGCATGCTGTGGGGGTAGTCTGCCTTCTCTCTGCACCAGAAGCTCCAAAGAAATCTCCCGTGGGTCGACGGAATCTTCCCCCTGCAACCGCAGGCACCAAAAAGCTGCATTACCGGTCCCTTGGGTCTCCTCTCAGCACAATGAGCGAGGTCCCTCGAATCCAGCAACTCTGTCCAAGTGACCCCCACAGTCCAATGACTCTTCAGTCCAAGTTTGGTGGAGGTAAGTCCTTGCCTCACCTCGCTAGACTGCATTGCTGGGAACCGCGACTTTTGCAGCTACTCCGGCCTCCGTGCACTTCCGGCGGAAATCCTTTGTGCACAGTCCAGCCTGGGTCCACGGCACTCCAACCTGCATTGCACGACCTCCTAAGTTGTTCTCCGGCGACGTGGGACTTCTTTGTGCGACTTCAGGTGAGCACTGTTTCACGCATCCTCGTAGTGCCTGTTTCTGGCACTTCTCTGGGTGCTACCTGCTGCTGAGAGGGCTCCTTGTCTTGCTCGACGTCCCCTCTACCTCCTGGTCCAATTTGCGACCTCCTGGTCCCTCCTGGGCCACAGTAGCATCCAAAAACGCTAACCACACGATTTGCAGCTAGCAAGGCTTGTTGGCGTTCTTTCGGCGGGAAAATACTTCTGCACGACTCTCCACGGCGAGAGGGATCCGTCCACCAAAGGGGAAGTCTCTAGCCCTTTTTGTTCCTGCAGAAACCTCAGCTTCTTCTGTCCAGTAGAAGCTTCTTTGCATCCACAGCTGGCATTTCCTGGGCATATGCCCATCTCCGACTTGCTTGTGACTTTTGGACTTGGTCCCCTTGTTCCACAGGTACCCTAGATTGGAAATCCACCGTTGTTGCATTGTTGGTTTGTGTCTTTCCTGCATTATTCCTCTATCACGACTTCTTTGTCTTTGGGGGAACTTTAGTGCACTTTGCACTCACTTTTCAGGGTCTTGGGGAGGGTTATTTTTCTAACTCTCACTATTTTCTAATAGTCCCAGCGACCCTCTACAAGGTCACATAGGTTTGGGGTCCATTCGTGGTTCACATTCCACTTTTGGAGTATATCGTTTGTGTTGCCCCTATCCCTATGTTTCCCCATTGCATCCTATTGTAACTATACATTGTTTGCACTGTTTTCTAAGACTATACTGCATATTTTTGGTATTGTGTACATATATCTTGTGTATATTTCCTATCCTCTCACTGAGGGTACACTCTAAGATACTTTGGCATATTGTCATAAAAATAAAGTACCTTTATTTTTAGTATAACCGTGTATTGTGTTTTCTTATGATATTGTGTATATGACACTAAGTGGTACTGTAGTAGCTTCACACGTCTCCTAGTTCAGCCTAAGCTGCTCTACTAAGCTACCATTATCTATCAGCCTAAGCTGCTAGACACCCTATACACTAATAAGGGATAACTGGGCCTGGTGCAAGGTGCAAGTACCCCTTGGTACTCACTACAAGCCAGTCCAGCCTCCTACATTCACATGCTGGCAAGTGGCTCTTTTGGTTGCCGGAATTTCACAACCATCATTCTCTGCCTTTTTGCCCAAAGTACTGGATGCCATCATTGGACTTACACCCCGCCACATCTGCTTCCCTAACACACTGCAGAAGCAGCAGGAAATAAAACAGGGGTTGTACCTCATTAGTGGCTTCCCACATGTCCTTGGTGCAATCGACTGCACACATGTACGCCTTGTGCCACATGCTGCAACTGAACACCTCTACCGCAACAGGAAGCACACACATTCCATCAATGTGCAGGCCATTGTCGATCACCAGGGATTGATCACCGACATCGTGGCTAAATATCCTGGGAGTGTCCATGACTCATTCGTCTTCCGTCACTGCACCATCAATCAACACTTCCAGGATGGACGGTATGGCAATGGACTACTTGTTGGTAAGTACAAAAACCAACTTATATACACACTGCACAGCAACCCTCTAGGACACACAACACATACACCACACCACAACAGCAACATGTGAACAGGAACACACTGAGGTCGTGGCATCGCTAGCCATGTTTCTTAGGTCTGCAGTGAACCTGTCACACATCTGAAATGAGTGTACAGTCTAATGTTAAGAGGTCAATGATCACTACGTGTGGAGTGGGTTGCCTAAATGTCACCTTGCACAATGTAAGTGTCCCAATGACGTTTACATTAATCCATTGCATTAGTCTAAAGGTATGGGATGTCCAGGCCTTTTAACTGTACCATTTGAGTTAAATCCTCTGTGAAAAGCAGAATTCATGGCCTATCCCTTGTCTGGGTCTCATTTATGCATGAATGACAAAGTGTAACAGTGTCCCAGGGCCGTATGCAGGGATTGGGTACGGGGCCTTCAGCAGAACCAGCAACCTCTGATAATGTCCATGAAAAATCCACACATGTCAGGACCCTGACAGTTCACACACAGATTCACAGTGTTCACAACATATTGATGGGCCGTGTGTGATTAATAGCTGTGAGAATAATCAGCACAGAGGCTATGATGATCCCAGATGCAGTGGGAATTGCAGAGGCTAACCTGTGTATCTAATGTTAAGAGGTCAATGATCACTACGTGTGGAGTGGGTTGCCTAAATGTCACCTTGCACAATGTAAGTGTCCCAATGACGTTTACATTAATCCATTGCATTAGTCTAAAGGTATGGGATGTCCAGGGTACATTTATATGAACGTGTGAACAACACTGTCAATTTTAACCTGTGTATGGAACTATCATCTCACCCCCAGTGAAGACACAGGGACACCTGCATCACAAGTCACAATGCTAGGGAGGGCACACTGTACTGCAAATCCCAAAACATACTGCTGACAAACGGTCAGCAGACAAACACTCGTCCAGCCAAGGAAACAACACAATGCAGATGGTACATCCTACAAGCCTACGATGCGACATAATAACACAAAAGAGTCACAGACAACAAAAGACAACTACTGCCATGAAAGGTGATTTCAATGGGGCTAGCTACATCAACATGATCCCATTAATTTTCTCTTGCAGCTGATCAGGGGTATGGCATCCAGCCATGGATAATGACACCAATTGCCAACCCGAGTACTGCAGCAGAGCGTGCCTACAATGACGCATCCTCAAGTCAAGGTTCCGGTGCCTCGACATCACTGGTGGTAGCCTCCTATATTCCACGGAGATGGTCTGTAAGATCATCCTAACATGTGCAATATTGCACAACATTTGCATCAAAGGGAACATTCCCCTCCTGGAACCAGAGCCACACATGCCTGAAGAGGAGGAAGAGGAGGATGCTGGCCTGCAACATGAGGGGGAACTACAGAACACGGCCACTGATATACGCAGGCGGCAACATATCGTCAACAATTTATTTTAAATATAATCACCATCACCACTTTAATGAACTAATTTAAATAAACACCTATAATAATCACCAGATCATGGTCTGGCTAATCATTTTTGCACACCTTCATCTCTACTTATCAGAATAAGAGTGTTGCCTCATAGAGCATTGCTGATATACTGATTAGGACACTGAAAATCCCAGAGCTAATGTGATGCGTAACATACAATGGTCACATACACACACACTGTAAATGACATATATCATGTATATTTCTCCTTTGAAGGCCAATAGCAGAGGACCACACCTATTTCACACATACATGTTGAAATCAAGGTCCAACGCAGCATATGGCACACAACTAAGACACCATCACTCAATAAGGGGAAAACAAGCCTCATACATGAGGCAGTCAATGTGCTTTTGCATCAGTAACAGGAATGTCTGACCAGACCCTTGACAGCAGTAAGTCCAACTGCATCCAATATTTGCAAGGACTATCTGTGACTAGAGTTCCATAGAAGCAGAACATAGACAGCACAAGTGCCACTCATATGAGCAGCATTGCGCACATGACATTCCATGTACATGTCAGCCCATTTCCTAACTCCTGACACACCGATGCACCTGATCACAACTCACCTGTCTGAAGAGGTCCCTGGAATACTAAGATGTGTACCCTGATATTCCCTCCTCTACACACACAGACTAACAATAGCAATCCAGTGTGCTACACCCTTTCCTATGGTATGCCATTGTCATAGAACATCTGACTGCATGGACGTCAGGTCAATTTATACACTGTCTTCTAGTTTCTAAGCCCTGTTAGCACCTGTGGATTGCTTCTCGTGTGAAAAAGTATGTTGGCCCTTAGAATGAAAATCTCACCTACAGGACTTGTGAGAAACAGATGCAGCCCACACCTGTGATCACCTCCAAGCACACCACCCATTTCAACAAGCACTGCCCCTACTGATGCCTGGAACAGCATAGGAGTTGCCATTATGTCAAATACACCGTTAAGCATTGATACTAAATAAGCCGTGTAACACAGCCCTTGGGTTCATTTGTCACCTTCAAAAACACATGACATACACAGTTTGACATGTCAACTGTCTAGTTCGTCCTCCAAACAGTCTGAGTCAGACCACTGATTATGTAACTTGTCAAATTGCTGGATCCTGAATCACCCTGCATTCTGTCAGCCTGACTGGCATCTGTCTGTGCGTCACACTAAAGTATCCCTGTGTCTACATATGTATCACACTTGCATTAGCAAACCTCTCATTCATCAGGGGGTATTGGGCATGGGCTTCTTCAATGCATACCCAAATACATTGTATGGCATCATCTGCCTTTTAACTGTACCATTTGAGTTAAATCCTCTGTGAAAAGCAGAATTCATGGCCTATCCCTTGTCTGGGTCTCATTTATGCATGAATGACAAAGTGTAACAGTGTCCCAGGGCCGTATGCAGGGATTGGGTACGGGGCCTTCAGCAGAACCAGCAACCTCTGATAATGTCCATGAAAAATCCACACATGTCAGGACCCTGACAGTTCACACACAGATTCACAGTGTTCACAACATATTGATGGGCCGTGTGTGATTAATAGCTGTGAGAATAATCAGCACAGAGGCTATGATGATCCCAGATGCAGTGGGAATTGCAGAGGCTAACCTGTGTACAAATGTTGTAATGACACCTGCCGGAACATAACACCTGAGACATTATCTCACTCAGCACACCAAGGTTGCCCTGTTGACTGTCTCATTACACATCTTTAGTGACAGGGTGGGACCATCCCCATGTAGTTTCTCATGTCCTCATCCACTTTACTCACATTGATCAACCAAGGATACTCAGTAGATACAGGAATAGCTGCCACTGACTCATGATGAGTCCTGGACCGAACTGTGACAAATTACACCCCAAACAATATACAGTATCATCATTGGACCACACACATGAACAAGACACCTATGTGCAATTGATCACTGGAAATATGTGGACACGTGCTGCCTCGTCTGCTGGTCCACCACAGCCACTTGAGAGTTGTGGCCCACTTCTATGACCTCAACTGTAGTATCATCATACATTTGTTATTCACCTTTGTCTGTCTGGGCAAACAACACGGTACCCACTTCCTCAATGCATGTGTATGACTTACTGTGGGATTCACCAACTAGTGCCTAGGAAGCTGTTACCAAAAATCTAGGACATAGGATTTTGAAAATGTGGACCATTGACATGAACAAGCGTCTGCCATCTATCTGGTGCATGCTTTGTCACATGTGGTGTCTACGTTACTCTAAATCTTGGAAGTCCACATTACGGATGTTGCTACATGTATGACTAACACATGCCCTCTCTCAGTTCCTCAATGACTTGCATCTAAGGATTGGACACATGGACGTCACATTCATACAAGCATATGTGCAATAATGCTTCATGTGATTGATAGAGCGGTCCGTAGTAATAATTTTACCTACGTTCGGACGCTCTTTAGGCCGATGAATCTTTTGACTTAGTGGGAACCCTCTGTACTCTTATATCGATCAGTCGCATCAAATCAATAATCAATAACGAACATAAGCAACACCTTGAACAACATAACACTTAACAATTAATCCAGAACACATTTCGGCGACCCCTGACCTTTCAGTCAGGAAGAACCACACCAGTTTATTGCAAAGTTAGTGAATTTATTTCCCTATATTAACAAAGCTAGCACAATATAAATGTGTCTCAGCACCAAATGATAAACATATATGAAGATTAATAGCTGTCCATAACGTCGAAACAAGTGTAATCTATGAAGCATTTGAATCACGAGGCATTCGATAATGGCAATGCAAATCACTAATACGATAATCTGTAATGAACTAATGGCATACATTTAGTCAGCATAACAAGATCTCAAATTGCATCGTGCGACAGATGGAATCCTCATCTAACCTCAAATTAGCATCGGCATGTGGGACTTCATGCAAAAACAATTTAGCAACATTAATTTAGAAAACTCCTAACTAGGGCTCTTACCAAAATCAGCAGTTGGTCACCTAAAAGAAACACAATGCAATTTTACAATTTCCTTTCATATTTACCAATTACGATCAGCAATCAAGGAAGTCTTCGTCTCACAGGTACCGTTCTTCGGTCAGCATGGGTACCATTTCTCGATCAGCATGGGACGGGACAAAGGGGCAGGGGTGGACGGGGCAAATGCCTCACGGTGGCAAGGTAAAACTATTACTTCATGCAAAGGGATCAAATCAAAGTTACAGTCTCTAGGGCAAGAATCATTTAAAGTCTCTTTCTCTCGATTAGAGAAAGCATCAAAGTCTCTCAAAATGGCGTCGCAGAAAAATGGGCCATAATAGCTACGAAGTCAAAACGGCAGGATGTCCGATGACAGAGAGAGCGATTCCTCTCGTGCACCTGGTTTTTATAGACAACAGTTCGAATCCAGTAGGGTCTCCATTGGAGGGTTCATAGGTTAGCTTCAAATTGACCAATCAAAACGACAGTTCTCAAGCTTTTACTTAAGCATACATTATCCTTGGAGATGGGTACGCAAATCGCAACATTGTCTCCTAATTAGCTTACTCTCAGAGCCTCCATTGTCCGCACCTGCAAGTCGACCTTGAATTAAAGAGAAAACATGCCAGGCTGGCACTAACTTTAAGATAAGCATGTGAACAGTTTCTGTGGAAAAGTACAGCTTCAAGCAAGAATACACGTTTAATAGCACAGTGGAAAAGTACGAGCATCTAAACCGTGAGACCAGACAACTAGGCCAAAGCCTCTGCTAAAGTAATGCTAAGCTAAAACGTTTCAAACAAGCAAATCGTAGCACACGTTTATGATTATGTCGGATTAGTGCAATTCTAATACACCACGTTATATAAAGCACGCATATAAATGATGGCAAACTACTCTGAGGGCACATTTTGTCCCCGTACAATCTTTATTAATTCGGTTAATATCACACATGATTATTTCAGCACTACGTTTAAGCGTTAATAAATCAAAAACCTTCATTTTCTGCTTCATCAATCCCTCCTCTGATGACTACTAGTCATCACACCAAACCACGCCCACAAATTTTATTCCATTAAAATTCTGTCAGTTCCCTTTTCCTTTTAATTCCCCTAGTTTGCGCTTTGTATTCTTCTGCCATTCTTTTCATAGTTTTCTCTTCTTTTCTTCTTTTAATTCTTTCCATTATCATTATTATTCCCCTTTTTATTCCCCAAATTCCAAATACACAAATTATTACTATTAATATTCCTTCTATTATTTTCAATAATATTCCATTCCAAATTCCCCCAATCCAATGTCCCACTGAAGCTATTCCCTTTCCAACCTTCTCCCACACTCCTGGTTCTTTCAGTTCTTTCAAATCTGCACTCTCTTTTGTTAGATTAGCAAGCATAGTTTTAATCTTCACACTATTATCCGGTATATAGGTACAGCAGTGACGTGCACCAATCATTTTGCAAACGCCTCCATCCTTTGCTAAAAGAATGTCTAAAGCAAGCCTATTTTGAAGAGTCATAGCTCTTTCCGCTGCAAGCTCAGCATCTATCAGGATTATAGCACCTGAAAACTTTGTCAACATGTTATCCACTATAGTAGACAATTTTCGTATCTTGATGGAATTCAGCACAACTCCCAATGAAGGAATCATGGCTCCAAATATATCACCTACCACAGCAGCTGCGGTCTCTCTTTTCTGGATACTATGAGATCCAGATGTCTTTTGAATCATCGATACGTCATCCAGTTGATAAACCTTTGGGAACACTATACCCAAATAACATCTCCCCCACCATCCCTTGGGAAGACGATAATAAGCATTATGCCCACAAATGTAATACACCCCTGGAATGACAGGGTCAAGTCCGTCCATCATGAATGTCCATTTAGCCTTAAAAATAAACGTATGCTTGCACTCACTCGCTCCTACAAAAATATTGTCGTAATAAGATTCTCCTCGATATATACAAAATTTCCCTACATGCCAAGCATCTAAAGCTATTTTCCCTTGTGTCTTTATAGCAGCAAAATCGTAATTATCTACTGAAGTCCTCTTATGTAACTCTTTTTCTAATTTCGCTTTCATTTGAGCCCTTCTATCATCTGTGCGATCTAAAAAGCTTATTTCTACAGCAGAGACTGAGCAGGTAAGGTTTTCCCTATGAGCATGAGCCGTTTCAAAAGGTTGCATTGGCTCGAAAAAGTCCCTCATAATTTTGTAATCCCAATATCTTGCAGTTTCGCTTAGCTGCGCTATTATAGGAACATAAGCAAAGGTAACATCATAATTCGAGTAAAAATACTGTATGTTAGTTTGACCATAAAACCTAGACATTACTATACTACACGTAATCCCATATGTAAGAGGCATGTGGTGATAAGTTACCCCTTCTTTGACCGATGTCGGTATCTGGGTACACACATAACAATCCTTCGCATCCATAGTCTCAACATACTCTGTTAGCAAGCGATAGAAAACGTTATACGAAAGCTCTTTCTTATCATGCAAGAGTCTCTCATCCAATGCCAGTCTTTTCAATGGTGTTAGTTCAGTGACAGTAACAGGAGCGATAGTAGAAGCAGTAATAGTCTCATTCTCACCCTTTCCATGCATTCCAAACACAATTGCCATTATTATTATTACACATGTAATTACCAAGCCTATACACACATATTTACAAAATTTCTTTCTATTGTTTTGCGTCATGATCTGTATAGAATCAGAGAGCTAGAAGCACTTATAAATGAAACTATTTAGCAATTCAGTTGCAAAGCTGAACGAGCACAATGTTCACACCGTCTTCTTCAAAAGGCCAGTCACTTATCGGTTAGCAGCATTTGTCTCAATTCGGCAATAACTCAGTCTTTATCAGTTTAGCAAATGTCTCATCCGGTTTAACAATGTCTCAGCTGGTTGTTTCTTTCACGTTATATTGTAGCAAGCAATATTATTTACTCTTTCAATCGACAGAGTCTATGAAACTTTTCTTTTCTATTGGTATCTCTTCTTCTTCTTCGTTCTCGATGCTTAGAGATACAAACTCATCAGTCCAATCATCATTGACTGCATATGCCCATTCAGGACCGGAATACCTCCTGTTCGGTATCCTTTTCCTTTTCAATTTAGCTTCCCTTTTCGATTCTGCTTCGCTGGTACTTTCCTCTTTTGTCAAGTCTTTTTCTTCACTTGACGATTGATCCACAACAGTCACTTCTTTTCTTTTCTCTTTCACTTTCGGCCTTCCTCCTTCGTTCAAACTTTCTTTACCCTTTTCTTTTATTGGTGAGATACTTAGTCTTCTCTTTGCACCATGTCCATTTGATGGACCTGCGATCTTTTCTATAGAGGCTTGAACTCTTTCGTTCTGTTCTGCCTCGTTCTCTCCTTCTGGGGAATCAATCACGTTCTCTTTTCCTTTTTCTGTATCGTCTGCTTCTGGGAAAGCCCTTCTCTGATCAGGCTCTCCTGCCTTTTCAACTTTCTCGAGCCCTTCGTCACCGTTACTTTCGTCAGGCTCTCTATCACTTTCAGCTGCTTCAGGCTCCTTGTCACCTTCAGCTGCTTCAGGCTTTTTGCTACCCTCAGCTGCTTCAGGCTCTTTGTCACCTGCAGCTTCTTCGTCGCTGTCTGAACTTTCTCCTTGGTCTCCCCCAAGTGAGTTGGTGTCTTCGTTGTCGGAGAATATCTCCTTTTCTCCTGCTTCTGCCTGTTCGCTTTCAGTTCGCTTTTGTTCTGTCTCAGCACTCGGCACTGCTTTATCAGGCACTGGTACTTTCAGCGCTTCAACTTCCTCATCTGTGGGACACAACACCTTCTTTGTGTGACTGGCGTGAATCCAGTTGGGAACCCCCGCACACTTCACAGCGGTAGTTGTCGTCAGGATCACTTGGAAAGGGCCTTTCCAACGGGGTTCCAGACACGATTTTCTCATGTGCTTCTTTACCACGACCCAATCACCTGCTTTCAGTGCGTGTCCTGGACCTTGGATCGGTGGCAAGGTGGTCGCTTCCACCTGGTGAGAGAAAGAGAGAACCACGTCAGCCAGTCCTTTGCAGTAGTCTAACACCATATCATCTGTAATATTCAAAAGCATGTTTGCGGGAACTGCAGGAAGTCTCATAGCCCTGCCCATGAGAATTTCATGCGGAGACAATCCAGTCTTTCTATCAGGAGTGTTTCTCATTGACATTAGCACTAAGGGCAATGCGTCAGGCCATTTCAAATTTGTCGATGCACATATTTTTGCCATTCTCGATTTCAGCGTACCATTCATCTGCTCCACCAGTCCTGAGGCTTCAGGGCGATAGCTACAGTGCAGCTTTTGCTCAATGTTCAGCGCTTCGCAAAGTAACTTTATCACCTCATTATTGAAGTGACTTCCCCTATCTGATTCTAAAGAGATCGGGAATCCGAAACGTGGTATCAACTCCCTCAACAATAGTTTGGCAACTGTAAGACTGTCATTTCTACGTGTGGGGTATGCCTCAATCCAGTGACTAAAAATGCACACAATCACCAACACATATTTCAGACCCCCATGCACAGGCATCTCAATGAAGTCCATCTGCATGCGGCTAAAAGGACCGCTTGCCCTACCAATGTGGCTCGCACTCACAACTGTTCCCTTTCCTGGGTTCATCTGCTGGCAAGTGACACATCGATGGCAAACTGCTTCTGCAGCTTGGCGAAATCTGGGGTTAAACCAATCAGTTTTGAACAATCTTATCATGGCATCTCTCCCTAGGTGAGCTTGCCCATGATAGAACCGCGCAAGCTGTGATAAGAGACTATTTGGCAAAACAAATTTTCCCTCATGTGAAACCCATAACTCGTCCTGTCTCTTTATACATTGTGATTTAATCCAGGAATCTCTTTCATCATCCCTGACATTGTTTTGTAATGCTTTTAATTCATCTATTGTATCTACGACCTTCAAGGCAAATGCTTCAGCTGGTTCGAGTTCTGGCTCATTTATCGTATTCCAATCATCTCTCAGTAATATACAGTTCAAGGCACAAAATCTTGCGACTTGATCCGCATATGCATTTCCTAGAGACACATAGTCCTGTCCTTTCGTGTGAGCACTGCACTTTACCACTGCAACTTCAGCTGGTACTTGAATGGTGTGTAACAATTCCCTTATTCTCTCCCCGTTCTTCACTGGGGATCCTGAAGAAGTCAGGAAACCTCTCTGTGACCATAGTTGTCCAAAGTCATGCACAATCCCAAACCCGTATTGACTATCAGTGTAAATGGTAACTTTCATCAATGCAGACGGTTGACATGCTCTGGTAAGGGCAACAAGTTCTGCTACTTGTGCAGAATAGACTCCCTGAAGCCATCCCGCTTCCAAGACACCTGTTACAGTACATACAGCATATCCTGCTTTCAAAATCCCCATCCCATCTCTTAGACATGAACCATCAACAAAAAGAATCTGATCATTTACATCAAGCTTGGTATCCTTGATGTCCGGTCGAGGTTTTGTGCAAAATTCAGTCACCTGAAGGCAGTCATGCTCGACGTCTTCAGCGTTCTCAATTTCAGCATTTTCTCCAGGAAGCAAGGTAGCTGGATTCAACGTAGTGCACCTTTTCAGCTGCACATTCGGTGAGCCCAGAATTATCGTTTCATACCTTGTGAGTCTAGCTCCAGTCATGTGCTGTGTTCGGGAGCGGGTCAAAAGTATTTCAACTGAGTGAGGGACCATGACTGTTACTGGGTGTCCCATCACTATTCCTTCACTCTGAGCGAGGCTGATACCAACTGCTGCTACGGCGCGCAAACACCCTGGGAGTGCTGCTGCAACCGGATCCAAAGTAGCTGAAAAATACGCTACTGGTCTGTTCACGCCACCATGGGCTTGGGTCAAGACAGACAAAGAACATGCATCACGTTCATGGCAAAACAATGTGAAAGGCTTCGTGTAGTCAGGCATACCTAAAGCTGGAGCCCTGCACATGCATTCCTTCAGTTCAACAAAAGCATCCATCTCGTCTCCTTTCAGCTCAATTTCATCCAAGGCATCCTTCTGGGTCAATTTCAGTAGGGGCTTCGCTAGAGACGAAAAGTTGGGGATCCACTGGCGACAATATCCCACCATTCCCAAAAACTTCCTCACCTCCTTCCTTGTCTTTGGTGGACTCATTTGGAGTATACTTGTGACTCTTTCCTTCATTATTCTCCGTGACCCTTTTTCTATTTGGTGACCCAAGTATTTCACTTTCTTCTGACAGAACTGTAATTTGGAAGGAGACACCTTATGACCATTCCTTCCCAAATGGTTCAACAGAGCAATGGTATCGGCTGTGCAGCCATTTTCTGTCTTTGATGCAACCAGTAGATCATCAATATACTGTACTAGAATTGACTCGAAGGGCAACTCTAACTCTTCCAAATCTTTCTTTAGAACCTGATTGAATATTGACGGTGACTCAGAAAACCCTTGAGGAAATCGACACCAACTATACACTCTGTCTAGGAATTTGAAACAAAAGAGGAATTGGCTGTCCTCATGAAGAGGCACAGAAAAGAATGCCTGTGACAAATCGATGACTGAGAACCATTCAGCATCGCAAGGAACTTGAAACATTATCACAGCTGGATTCGGTACGACAGGGCAGCACTTTATTATGATGTCATTTATTTTCCTCAAATCCTGCACGAGTCGGACCTTTCCACTTGGCTTTATTAGTCCCATTATTGGTGAATTACATGGACTGCTTAGCACTTCTTTCAGTACCCCCTGCTTTACAAATTCGTCAATGAGTTGGGCAACTTTCATGAGGGTGTCTTGTGGCATGTGGTATTGTGGGGTCTGGGGAAAGATCGCATTGGGCTTTACCATTACTTTTACTGGTTCCACTCCTTTCATCAATCCCACCTCTTTCCCTGTCATGTCCCACACTTCCTTTCCGACTGTTTCCCGTAATTCTGCTGGGATATCTTCTTCAGTTATCATCGGGAAAAGACAAATCAGAGGATACTCTTCATCTACAGTTTCCATCTCATCCCCCTCTACACTGTCCTCTTCTTCCCCATCACTGCTCGTCTGGATTGTTATTCCTTCGTTCGAACACATGATCGAACAACCCAATTTACACAATAGGTCCCTTCCTAACAGTGCTATCGGGCTTGAGTCACACACCACAAACTGATGTACCCCTTGATAGTTACCGATGCTGACTGGAACCGGATCTGTAATTGGGTTCGTCAGGTGTCTGTTTGCTACTCCCACCACTTGAACTGTCCTCCCTGAGAGTGGCAAATTGGGTACTTCACTGCTCTTAACTGTTGAACGTGTGGCTCCCGTGTCAACCAAGAATGAGACACGATGACCCATTACTCTTCCCTCTACGTACGGACCCCTTTGATCAACTTCCAAGGATGCCGCAAGCACACAATCTCCTTCTTCTCCTGAACTTTCACTCTCCCATATGTTGTTTATTCCACTCTCACTGTGTAATGGGAACTGTTGTACGGTGCCATTTGTACTCATTACCTGACCCGTTACCTGCGGAGGAACCATCACTTGCTGCTGACTCATTGGTGCCAATGGTATTTGCATTTGCTGATTAGGTACCATAGGTAACTGCTGTTGCATCGGCTGCATTTGCGTCATCTGCATACGAGGCATCTGCATCTGCTGCGGCTGCATAGGTTGTAATCCCTGCAATTGATTTACGGTCTGAAAATTTGGGCTTGGACCTCTCAGTTTCGGTCCCCTCATTGTCTGAAATGCATTGACATCATTGTTTTGCTGACCAACACCTGCACCTGCACCTGCACCTGCACCTTCCTGCACCACCATCGGGCACTCGCGTTTCCAATGACCTACTATTCCGCACACGTGACACGGCATCACCTTCTTCATTGCCTGCACACCCGTCACAACAGTGTTCAAATCCGGACCATTATTCACAAAACCTCCTCTGCCTCTGCCTCTGGCCTGTGGCTGAAACGCCATGTTTCCCTGCAACTGCAACTGCGGTTGCGGTACCTGCTGTTGGAACCCTTGTATCCCTTGCAAGCCTTGCAGACCTTGCAGACCTTGCAAACCTGTTTGAGCTGCCTTAAGCTGCATCATCATCACCTTCTCTTTCAGCTTTTTCTGTTTTACCTCAATTTCGTCGCTACAGTATTTCGCATAAGTCAAGACCTCATCAATCGGTTTAGACTGCCAACAAATCAAATGTGACTTTATCATCTGACTTATCTCTGGCCTCAGCCCTTCCACAAATCTGAAGACAAAATGGAGCATGTCCTTCGCCTCTATTGTTTCCGTGCCACTGTAATTCTTGAACGCCTTCAACAACCTCTCATAGTAACTATGAATCGATTCTTTAGTCTCTTGGGCAGTTCGATCAATCTTCTGCCAATCCACGTTCTTCGCGGGTACCTTCGTTTTCAAATGTTCAATCACCTTATAGTACAAGCTCATCACCATAGGTGATGGTGCGCCCGTTTCCCTGTGTCTCTCCGGTTCACTTGTCGGCCAACCTACAGCTCTTTTGCAATCCTCCCACAAATCTGCCGGAACCACAATCTCAAACAGAGTGTTCAGGTCTTCCCAGAGACATTTTGCAAGCTTCACAAACCTATCAGTCTGCTGGTACCATTCAATTGGTTTCTCTCGTAGTTTGGGAAAATCGTCCGTAAAGGACTGAATGTCGCTTCTATGCCATGGTACATGTACTAATTTTCCCCCTGCTGTCTCCCTCATTGGTAACATTGTTACTGTATCACTACTCTGCGGTCTTTTCTCATTCTGTTCTGTAGCACTGTCCCTCCTCTTGTCCTTCCTCTTTACCCATCTGCTTTCCCACTTATCTAAGCACCTCCACACTTGTGCACTCTGCAGCAATTCTCTGAGGTGTGTCTTCATGCCTGCTGACCTCATGTGCTCAAAATCTGTGGTCCCAAAATCTAGCCTGTAGCTCCTGCTCAAATGTTTCGTCTTGTCTATGTCAACCCCGTTCCTGTCAGCTGCTTCCTGCAAGCTCTTATGTATCTTGTTCACTTCCTTCATAATCCTGGGACATAGATACCTCAGCTCTTCTTCCGTGTAGGACTCTAACCTGTTCACACCCATAGTCCCTTCCACCAATTCTTGTGCTTCCATGTTCAACCTGACCCTATTCATATAGTCTTCTCCTTTCCCACTAGCTGGACTTTGTGTGGAATTCAGACTGTTGAACCACTGTGTCAACTGTTGCGCATTCACCCCCATCAGGGTAGCGTTTACATCGACTGCCATCGATGGCTGTGGCAGCTTTTCAGTGTTCGATGTGAGAGGTATTATCAGTGGGGGGCTCGACCTCACCAGTGTTGACTGAGCACATATGGGACTAAACTCCATCAAGGACCCAGACCCAGTTGGCTGAGCCGCTATCGGAGTTATCCCTGGAGTGTTTTCTATGCACCTTCTTTCTGTCCCACTCTGCAGCATTGATCCCTGACTGTTCAGACCCGAATTAGGCTGACTATACAGAGGTACCGCTGGACCTACGGTAATGGGTAAGGATATCGCGTCTGGGTTCTGTCCATTCCCCATGTTCTGAGGCATGTTCATTCCCACACCATGGGTCATCATTGCCGGCATGCCCATCTGGCTCCCCGTCATTTGAACATGTGCGTTTCCTCCCTGCATCTGCTTTTGAGGCCTCATAAACTGAGTTGATTCAGCTTGTGTCGTTGCTTGGTTGTAACCATTCTGTACTCCCCTCACGGTTGGATCTAGAATCATTCCTGCACCGTTATCACTACTGTAGTACCCTGGCATCTGCGGCTGATAATTTTCTGCTGGTTTCAACACGGGAACATCTGGATATATTCTCCTAACCTGCGGTATCTGCGGGGTGAGCAATAGACTCGGGTCCTTTTATCCTGATGACGCTCCTGGACTCTGTGTTTCACTGTTCTGTACCGGTGCTGGAGGGGCAGAACTGGTACTTGGACCTTGTCCATTCTCTGCATAAGGCGGTGGACGGTCGTTCAGCAATTGCATTATCAACTCCTCATCCTCTAACTCCTCTTCTCTTCTCAACTTTTCCTCGTCCTCTCTATCCTTGGAACACTTTCTGTCTGTCTTACAGGTGGCTTTCTTCCCTGTCTCTTCTCCTTCCTTAGTAATTGCGGGGAACAATTTTATCCCCTGTAATACATCTGACCTCCACACCTTCTGTGCATTATCCCACCTAGCGTCCGCTAGTGTCTTTTCTACCTTCCTCATTCTGGTCTCGAACTTCTTTTGCTGTTGCTGTCTGGCCATCAGTTCCCAAATTGCTAGAGCCTCAAACTGTGCTGGCCTTGGAGGCACCTTCATGTCGTACATCGTGAATCTCAAATTCTCTAAAATCTTTATATTGAATGTCCCATATATCGGGAACGCTACGCTCCCATGTTTTTCTGTCAACTTATGCCATTGCTTTAGCCAAAGGCACGGAGCTACCCCCTTCTCTTCCATTACAATGTAAGCTGGTGTACCCTCGGGCGGCGTCTCCTCTCCTACGCTCGCTTTAATGTAAGACTCCCCCTTCATCGCACTCCTGAATGCTTTAAAGAATTTCATTTTCTCGTCTTTTATTTAACCAAGCTTATAATCAATAGGTGACTTTAATTTCACAAAAAACTGTAATCAATAGGTGACTTTAATTCCCGGAATACTCTTCACCTGCCTTTCCCTTTCCAATCGAGTCCCACGGACTGCGTCCAATCCGTGCGCGACCCGTCTCACCCACCAACCTATCTCAGCGCGGCTCTTAGTGACGTCACACTCACACACTCTGCGGCTGACAAAGCCTCGCGGCTAGTCCTCCTTCACTCACCTCTTTTCGTAACAACTTCTTGCATATATTGCGAGCTACCAAAAATAAAACAGATCTGTCGGTTTACTACAGGAAGGGTAACACAGTCGCTTCAGGACCTTAGGGACTTTTCACCAGCCTCGACCACTATTCGATCTCTTTCACCAGCCTCGGCCGCTATTCGGTCTTTCTCAGTCCCCACATTCGCAAGCAAATCTGACCCGCAGACCTACTCTCAACTTGTCAATGATCTGTTCTAGTGCACTTTAGAATCTTCGTCAAAGCCTGAAGTCGAAGTTTCTTTCACTCCCTAACACACGTACCCGACTTGTTGACCACGCCCGATCAACCTACTAAACCGCCCAGACCACAACATGGATCAACATACTCCGGAGTCTCTTGACCTCGCAGGGCCCGTCTCAACAACAACAACCACGTGGACCTTTTTATGCACAAAGCGCCACACGCACATGAAGTTCGACGACTTCCCTACTCTCACACTCGGAGCCGCACCTCCGTTATTTCTATGAAGTTCGACGACTTCTCTACTTCTACACTCGGAGTCGCACCTCCGCTATCCTTAAAAGAAAATCCTCGCAACCTTTTCACACACCCTGCGGCAATAAGCTGTGCAAGCGCAAAACCCTAACTTCACTCATACCATCACTAGTACCGCCAGCGCTGATTCCACACCTCCGTTCTCTCCATTCGCAAGCTCCGAGATCCCGGGAAAGTCGCGGTGGACCTAGCCCATCATCATCTTGTCAATCAGTTTTATCCAAGAAAATCTAATTCAACCTCTCGAATGGGGTCTCAAAATGCGTAACCGTTAATTCAACACCATGTACTTTAGGAGTACAGGGTCCCAAAAGACGAAACCGTCCTCTGCTACCATCTACTGGTAGAGCGGTCCGTAGTAATAATTTTACCTACGTTCGGACGCTCTTTAGGCCGATGAATCTTTTGACTTAGTGGGAACCCTCTGTACTCTTATATCGATCAGTCGCATCAAATCAATAATCAATAACGAACATAAGCAACACCTTGAACAACATAACACTTAACAATTAATCCAGAACACATTTCGGCGACCCCTGACCTTTCAGTCAGGAAGAACCACACCAGTTTATTGCAAAGTTAGTGAATTTATTTCCCTATATTAACAAAGCTAGCACAATATAAATGTGTCTCAGCACCAAATGATAAACATATATGAAGATTAATAGCTGTCCATAACGTCGAAACAAGTGTAATCTATGAAGCATTTGAATCACGAGGCATTCGATAATGGCAATGCAAATCACTAATACGATAATCTGTAATGAACTAATGGCATACATTTAGTCAGCATAACAAGATCTCAAATTGCATCGTGCGACAGATGGAATCCTCATCTAACCTCAAATTAGCATCGGCATGTGGGACTTCATGCAAAAACAATTTAGCAACATTCATTTAGAAAACTCCTAACTAGGGCTCTTACCAAAATCAGCAGTTGGTCACCTAAAAGAAACACAATGCAATTTTACAATTTCCTTTCATATTTACCAATTACGATCAGCAATCAAGGAAGTCTTCGTCTCACAGGTACCGTTCTTCGGTCAGCATGGGTACCATTTCTCGATCAGCATGGGACGGGACAAAGGGGCAGGGGTGGAAGGGGCAAAGGCCTCACGGTGGCAAGGTAAAACTATTACTTCATGCAAAGGGATCAAATCAAAGTTACAGTCTCTAGGGCCAGAATCATTTAAAGTCTCTTTCTCTCGATTAGAGAAAGCATCAAAGTCTCTCAAAATGGCGTCGCAGCAAAATGGGCCATAATAGCTACGAAGTCAAAACGGCAGGATGTCCGATGACAGAGAGAGCGATTCCTCTTGTGCACCTGGTTTTTATAGACAACAGTTCGAATCCAGTAGGGTCTCCATTGGAGGGTTCATAGGTTAGCTTCAAATTGACCAATCAAAACGACAGTTCTCAAGCTTTTACTTAAGCATACATTATCCTTGGAGATGGGTACGCAAATCGCAACATTGTCTCCTAATTAGCTTACTCTCAGAGCCTCCATTGTCCGCACCTGCAAGTCGACCTTGAATTAAAGAGAAAACATGCCAGGCTGGCACTAACTTTAAGATAAGCATGTGAACAGTTTCTGTGGAAAAGTACAGCTTCAAGCAAGAATACACGTTTAATAGCACAGTGGAAAAATACGAGCATCTAAACCGTGAGACCAGGCAACTAGGCCAAAGCCTCTGCTAAAGTAATGCTAAGCTAAAACGTTTCAAACAAGCAAATCGTAGCACACGTTTATGATTATGTCGGATTAGTGCAATTCTAATACACCACGTTATATAAAGCACGCATATAAATGATGGCAAACTACTCTGAGGGCACATTTTGTCCCCGTACAATCTTTATTAATTCGGTTAATATCACACATGATTATTTCAGCACTACGTTTAAGCGTTAATAAATCAAAAACCTTCATTTTCTGCTTCATCATGATACACACACACTTGGTCAACAAATACATTAGTTGCCAAAGCACACACTTTGAGCCAAAGGCATTTAGGTATTGTACATATGTGCGTCACATTGCTATCCTCTCCTTATGCCAAACATGCTCAATTTGTGCAACACATATATGTAGGCCACACTTATGACCATCTATTGCGTCAGCCAACCGTAAAAATACTTTGAAGGGAGTAGTTGATCATGGTCCGCTGCAATATGATGTCACACATGTGAACATACACCATCAACACCATAGTGGGTGCAATCAGCCTATCTCTGATGTGTCCCAAATGTAACATAACATTAAAACAGAAAAAATGCCCAAAACCAGTTCATGCACTGAAATTTTGACGTTCCTAGCGTTATGCGTCATTTTTTGCCCACCAATACTGTATTTGCGTCATTTTTTTTGACGCACAGGAGTGAACATTAGGCCGCATCCAGATATTTGTACAGGCCATGTACTATTATTTGGATGCGGGCTAATTTTCACTCCTGTGCGTAAAAAAAAAGGACGCAAATACAGTATTGGTGGACAAAAAATGACACATAACGCGAAAAAGGGCGGACATTTCATACAGGAAGTGATGTAATAGGATATCTTGTTTACAGATCATGTACAGTGGGTGTACTTTCACTTTCACTTTGCAGTCTATGATTCTTCTAGACTGTGTGGCTGTGTAGAGAGTGGTGTCCTAAGATTTTGTGTTTTTTTGTCCTGTGTGCTGTCTCTATTGTCAATTTGTGAAATGAATATTGTTGGTGTATACTATCCTACTGTGTTTTGTGTACATTTGTCCATTTACCTAGTGTTTTTGTTGTTTGTGGGAGTCTATTGTGGGTAGTGGTAGTTTGGGGATAGTTGGGCTCTTTTAGTGGTTAAGTTTACTTTTCTTCTGTATTTGTACCCCTACTTTCCCCCTTCTCCCTTTTCTATTTCTTTACCCCTATTCCCTTTCACATTTCTAATATGTCTGGTAGGCCACGTCTTGGCAGGATGGGTGAAGAGGAGTTGGGGGGCTTCATCTGGCTTGTGTGCCATTTCTTGCCACTGATGATCGAGGCAGGGGGCACAGTGATACAGGGGTATCACACAGAGGCACGCAGAATCCGGTGGGGAAAGGTGCTGCATCACCTGCAGCGTGTGTATGCCAGCCAGGGGAGTGACCACCAGCTGAAGCACCGGTGGGCTGACCTCATCACCAGGGAGCAGGATTTCTTGGACCACCTGGGAATCGTCATTGGTGGCCCTGTTGGTGAGTACTAATCATGTAAATGTGCACGATTAAATGCTCTGTAGTGACATCAGATGATTTGTACTATGTCTGCCAGCTAACTTGCTGACTGTGTGTAATGCTGGGGAAACATACAGGGATAATTGATGCACTATGGTAAGGATCACAATTGCTAGCTGTCAGGTAGCACGTGCTCAGCAAACGTACAGGATACTTTACCATGAAGTAAATTGGTGCGGCCTTTGTGTCAGACAACCAAACAAAATAGGAGGCAATCATGTCTATATAGGGCACTTTTGCCAGAGACGTAAAGATGTACCAACATATTGGCTAACTTTGTTGACGCTATAGCTAGACTGACTTTAGAATCACTACATGATGCAGAAAATGAGTGCTGGATTCACGTCAATTGATTATAGCAAAGTTGCTCAGACATATGTCTCATGTGAGTCTGGTGAGTGTGGAAGGAAAGCATTCACGGAAGTACTATGAATGTTTGGGATTATTGTGGTCCTTTATCTTTTTGGATACATGTCAGATCTGGATTTGAAAACATCGTGAAAAGGTGTAAGGTGCCCTCAGCTAACATCTTAGAATGTTTGTTGGAGTTAGTTGTGCCACATTCCAAATATGGATGGCAGTCCAAAGGTATGCACATGGGTTCACATCTCCATGGTTGGTGCAAATCACCATAGCTGGGCCACATCAATTGAATAAAATGTAACAACAGGAGGGCTTACAAAAGTCCCTGCCTCTCCCTCTGTACATTGTACCTATGTGTCATAAATGTGTCATGGCCACATAGCATGTTTGACTGGTAATGCATTCCTCAAGTAACCAGGCTTTGGATGTCTCTCTTGGATGCACATGATGAGATGATTACACTCCATATTTTTTTCTGGTCACCAATGACGGGGCATGTTTGCCACCACATGATAGTTAGGGCCAATGTATGTGTGCAGATATGTGTGTAACTGTCACAGGAGACCCATGCTATGTACAAGTTGGCCGTGATATATCAGATGCAGTATCATCATGTCTGAATGGCTGCCATTTCCTTATTCAGCCTACACATTGTATATGTTTATGAAATTGTTGTTCTGTGCACAGATTTTGAGCACATTTCTTCCTTCCATGCCTTACAGGTGGACCGCCACCCTACAATGTGGGAGAGGTGGTGACATTTGAGGACCCCGACCACTCCAGTAAGTGTTGTATGTCTGTTATGTGTTGTGTTTGCTGGTTATGGACTTGTGTGTGTTGAACGCATAGCAAGGTGTGATACGTTGGGCAATCATTTCTCTTGTTCCATGAGTGGGATTTCAGTTTCTGTTTTGAGTTGGCCAATACGTATCCAATGGTATTATCTAGGGATTGTAGGCCATTCCTGTAGGCCGCACAGTGAGTACTGGGGTGAGTCATGTGGATGACACTTGTATCAACAAGAGTCGCACTGGAAGTCAGCTCCGATTTAGTCAGCCTGTCAGACCGACATTCTCCAAGATTGGTACAGCAAATTGCTTTCCAATAGACTTCTGCTTCGCTATTTACCAAGGTACTTATGAAACTGTAGGTAGAACCTCCTAGCAGCATGCACTTCCACATGTAGTGCTACAAGTATGTGGAACTTGAGTGCAATGGCCTAGGTGTGCATGCTAATCATGATCATGGGTGTTCTTGCAACTCTGTGTCTGATGTAAGGCAGGCCTTACTGGAAGTATATGTTGTGTACCAAGTTCTGCATTTCCTGACATGTGTGGCCCTATGATTGGTCTAGGGTTTGCTGACTCCTCATTGTTGATAGACCTTACCTGTGGAGTGTGTGTAGAGCCAAACATGTGTGGAGTTTTCTATACACTCCTCGGTGTACATGTTGTTGGAAATTGATAGTTGTTTATCCACCCCCCCACCCTCAAACACAGGCATGGGTTTGTGAATGGGGTACATAGTACTGATGCTACCAGTATGTTACACATACATGCGAATAAGTGACTGTTTGGTAGGAACCTAGTATACACACTCAGGTTTGGCACTTGGTACTATACTGGCAAGTCCAGTTACAACTTGCAGACCATGTGGCTTTAGTTTTGCATTCCGTACACTGACATTTGTAGCCCAGGTCTTGGCGGAGGATATGCAGCATGATTGTTAGCTGATAACTGGCAGCACTCAGATGGCAAGTCAAAGCCAGTTGTTACCCATCTTGTAGGTTATGGATGTGCTATGTGTGATGTGACCTTTGTAGGCTGGCCTGCCATGTACTTCCTCAGGGACATTCAATGATCTGTATTGTGATATGAGCTGTTACAAGTACAGTAGATGTATTGTCTGATTTACTTCTTGTGCCATTTCACACAATGCAGTTACTAATTTAGAATATTTGCATTTGTCTTCACAGCTGCGAACATGACTCCAGACCAGGTCAGTGAATTCCAGCGCCGGGCCATGAGATACCAGCACATCCTGCTGGTGGAGTCGGGGTTCAGGAGGATGGCCCGTCGATATCGCCATGAACGGGCCTCCGGGGCATGGAGGGCCTTCCCACAGGGTGGCCCTACTTTGCCCACCACAGCCACCACCAGCACAACCACCACTTCCAGCCAGGTGGCCCCACCCACAGCTGGGACTGTTATCCCTACATCTGCTGGACTTCCAGGCCCCAGCATTGGTACACGTGAAGGACAGCCCACTGGCCTTGGCTCCACACACACACAGACCTCCTCCACCGGTACCCAGACTGCCCCAGCTCCCTCTGTTGACCCTGCAGCCTTCCACAACATGGAACGGAAGATGGACTGTGTACTGCGCAAGTTAAGCCACCTGAGCCGGGATGTGCGCCACATTAACCGGCGTGTGAAGTCAATCAAGAGGACCCTCCGCAGGGCCAACCTCTAGACTGTTTTTTATATGGACATGATTCCCTCCCCTCTCTCCTCTCTCCTCTTTCCTCTTTCTTATAGTTAGTGGGCTTAGGGGGCTTAGTGTTAGGTTAGTATAGGCTGTTAGTTTAGTTAGTGTTAGTGGGTGGGGGATGGGGGTCCTCAGTCTTTCTATTTTTACTTATTAAGTGTGTGGGTGGGTGGGTGTGGGGCTATGTTGGGGTTCTTGTGTGTTTAATACAAAAAATAAAATATATTTTTTAAAAAATACAAAAAAATATATATTTGTTTGTGATAGTATAGTATGTGTTTAGGTTAGTATGTGTTGTCCTCCATGTGTCCCGTCTCATAAGGGGGGTGGGGGGGCGGATGTTTAAGACGTTTCGTTACATCTGATAAGTAAGTGTAGCTTAGGTTAGTTAGGGACAGTTGTGGGTAATGAGTAGTCAGGTAAGATTTTTCCCTCAGTTTCCTCTTCTGTGATTAGCATTTAATAAATATTTGGTTAACCCTTAACAGTATGTGTTAAATGGTACTTGATCCTGGGTTTGGAATCAGAGTGCATGAATTTTGTACTATTACATTTGTGTCCTATGCTACAAACAAATCCCAACTGAGCTGTACGATTGGCAGCTAGCCCAGAGCTTCCTTGCAAAGTGTCCACCCTTCGTTGCAACCACCAATCACAGTTAATATGGATGACAATGTGTTTCTGTTGATAAGTGTGTTTTCTACGTCACAAACAGTGCTTCCAGACTTGGTATTGGGGGAACAGTTTTAGGTCTGACTGCAGTGTGATGATCAAGGACACCCTTATAAGTTGAGTTCTCGTAGGCACTCTTGCATTCTTGTCTTCATGACTCTCATACGTCATTTGTGACACAGTTCAGCATGATTACCTATTTGGATGTAAACTCAGACACCTTCAGTTATGCAGTTTTTGTACTGTTTGCTTAGATTAGTGTGCACTGTTATATGTGTTAGTATTGCATGGTGACAACATTTTGCGGCCACTATTTGATGACTTTGATATCCCTGAGGAAGCATTCTTCTGTCCAACACAGCATGATGGTGTATGGTTTCTCACTTCATCAGATATGTCCCTCAGGATGGGCAGAGTATGATGCAATCATGGGCACTGTGCAGATTTATCTGACTACATTATATCAGGACAGTTGTATTGATAAGCTACGTAATTTGACAGTAGGCACATTTCAGTTATCTAGTGCACAGTTGATATGTCACATTACCCAGAGACAGATTTGTTGTGTAAGTGCTATTTATTGAAAAGTGCTGTAGTGCTATCTGTACATTGTCCATGATTGTGAGTCCATTATAGTGACA
Source organism: Pleurodeles waltl (assembly GCF_031143425.1). NCBI lineage: Eukaryota > Metazoa > Chordata > Amphibia > Caudata > Salamandridae > Pleurodeles > Pleurodeles waltl. Next base: position 1,215,681,538 of record NC_090437.1, on the reverse strand, counting down.
TCTTACATTGTGATCGTACACAAGGGGTTACGGAAATGTTTTTGACATGCTGGGGTTGATGTTTCAGACAGTGCAGAGGGACAGGATTTGCCAATGAGTAGGAGAGAGACAATCACTGGGCAGGCTGACAAGATATACAGTGGTAAGCAGAACAGTCATTAAGTAGAGTTGTTGCAAGACTGGCATGTTACAAAGCGCAGGACCTTGGTAATAGTTGACCATGTGGCAGGGACTAGTGCTTCCGGGTACTTTTCCTTGTGAATGTGATCTGTTCCATGTCTTCTTCTTCTGATGTGTGTGTTGACTCCTCTGTTCTTGGTGGTGGTGGTTGTGAAGGGGCAACACACACCTCAGTGTTAGAAGACGTGGAGTCAGACATCCCGGTCGCTGCTACCTGTGAAGGTCTTAAGGGCAGTACTGCTGCAAGGAGGATCTGCTGGTTTTTGAGAATGGCAGCCACATCACGATGGTAGGCAGCCAGGTCGGCCCTGAGGGGTTCAATGTTGCATTCGTGCACGTGTTGACAGGATTGCTGTTGTAGGTGTTGGGTCAACTGTATTACAGCTGTGCTGATTTCCTTCTGTTTTTTTTGCTGTTCCTGCAAGATAGATGTTAGGGCTTGCATAGCTGCTGCCTGATCTGCAGATGACATCATGCACGAACGCACCCCCTCAAGGCTGGCTGCCATAGTTTGCATCCCCACCTGCACCTCCTTGGCCAGCTCCCGCTGTACTCCAACTACAGTTCTCTCAAAGCTGGTGCCTGTGTCGTCTGAGTCCTCAGCTGTATTGGAGCTGGCAGGTCTTACAATTGGGGTGGTGGGTGGATCCTCTGCGATGGCTGCTTGTTCTGTGCTCCTCCTTGTGACTGAAGGTGGGGTCTGGAGGGTTTCAAGGACCTTTTGGATAGTCTCCTGGGGAATGTTTATCGGCTCGTCATCCATGTCATCAGGGTAATCTGGGACAGGCATATCCGCAGGAGATCCATCTTCCTCTGCAATGAAACAGGGTACAATTAGTGTGTCTGTGTTGTGGTATGAGTGATGTGACATGCCTGCCTTGTGATGAATTCACATTGTGATCTTGTTTCATATTCATTGCTACAGTCCTTCAGATGGGCATTCTCCCAGGCCTATGGCCCATCTGCATGTCACATGTATGTTATTGAGTTATTAGACTTGTCGGCATCATCTCTTCTAGGTGTTGGTTTTGGCCAAATAGAGAATTGCCACCTTCTTGTCCTACTCAAGCCTCAGTCTACATCCATTCTCATGGTGAGACCTTTCACTGGCTGTGGGTGCTCTGATGGCACTGGCAGTACACTTAACAATCTGGACCTGCCCCAATCTCTGATCTTTCACATCCACTTAAATGTATTTGACGTGTGGCATATCCTATGCATAGCAATGTTATGACACAATATGGATGTTGGCATTGGTAATGTGTACTGCTGATGTTGGGGAATGTGTGGTACATTGGATTGCCCTGATTGTCGTATCAGTGTCCTATTTCCTCCTCTGACTGTGCAGGTGTATTTCAGTGACCAGTTACATGTGCCCCCCCCCCTCAATGCTGTTGTCTGAGCAGTATGACATTTGGGATGTGACATTGTGACCCAGGCACAGGATGGACCCTGACATATGCAGCATGGGTATGTGATTTTGTGCTGTGTAGCTCCTATTGTTGTTCACATTGGCTGATGTTTGCAACAACTATGGGCATTGACATATGACAGTACTGGGGCCTTTGTCTTGTTTCTGGGGATTGTTGAAGTTGTCATCCTCAACCCCCTAATTTAGGTGTGTATGATCCATGGGGAGGTTACTGCCATTGGCTACTTGAGCTGCACACAGAGCGGAAGTGGTAGTGGCAACTGTTGTCACAGTTACATTCCAGTTGTCAGTATGGCTAGAGGTTGTTAATAGGGCCCTAGTTACTGTATGGGGTAGGGTGGCTGGCGTGTGCCGGGATGTCAGTTTGATGTTGTCGCCTTCCCTCCTGGCGTGGCTTTCTATTTGCTCCATCGTTAGCATGGCAGCATGCCCCCATGGGACTGTTTTTGGTGTAGTGTAATGGTGTGCTCCAGCTTCTGTTTGTGCAGGCCATGCCCCCATGCCATCCCCCTTTACCCATGCCACTCCATGTATATGATGACTTCCATGCATTTTGTAGTCGGTATCCCCCCCGGTTGTAGATGACATTATTGCATTTTAATTCCCCATGCGACTTACCCTGCATGTGCGTTGTCTCCTGGTAGTCTGCGCTGTCCTGTCCTTGAATCCCTGTGACGATCTCCTCAGGGATGACGGCTGCGACCATCTCCTCCATGTGGTCCAGGGCCTCCTGATGTGCTGGACTCCCCCCTCCAGTCTGCAGTGCTGCCTTCCTGTTCCGGGCCATCTTTTCCTTGGTCCTGCGCTTGCAGTCATGCCAGCGTTTCTTGCATTCGATGACAGTTCTGCGTACTTCTGCCACACTGTTGATCTTGTCGACAATTTGTTGCCATATAGCCTCTCTCCTACTGATTGGCAACTTTGAGGTGACAAACAGTTGGTGCTAGTGTTCCGTCACCTCTTTAATCAGAATTTCCTGCTCCTCTGCACTGAAGCGACACTTTATTTTCTTCTTATAAGTGTCCTGGTTCTTGTGTGGGTCCTCCTGGCTGGTTCCTGGTCTGTTGTCATCTTCCTGGGGTCTGTAGTGGCATCTTGGATCCATTTTGGCTCTCCTCTGGTGAAATGGCAGTGTTCGCGGGTTTTTTTTATGCTATTGCGTCAAAAAACGGTGCATATCCGGTTTGCGGGGTCATAAATCGACCCACAGGCATTTCCGCCACATTAACGTTGTTTTGCTTTACGACTTGACGCTGCGGTGTGCGTCAAAAATAATGACCCCACCAGTGGTTTGCGCTGCTGTGCGTCAAAGTATAAATTTGACGCCCGCACGGCGCACCAAAATAGCATTAGCCAGCGGTAATATTTTTTATTCAAAACTGCTCCGGCGCAGTTTTGCGTCAAAAAGTATAAATATGGCCCCAAGAGTCTAAAAAGTCAATACACACTTATTATGAGAGACTGTTGAATGCTTTCAAGGAGTACAGTGGTAAGGAAGCAATTGAACCGAAAGACATGTTGCATTTTGCATTCAGATTTGTTGAAGGTTTGAGACCAGAAGTGGGACAGATGATTAGGAATCATTTAATTTGCTGGCAGGCAAAGCCGATTGATGAGGTGTTGCAATATGCTAAATATTGTAGTGATGAGATTGAGTTAAAACAAAAGAAATTGAAAGAGAAGGCAATGGTGATGCAAATCAAGGCAGCTCAAACAGGAGCGCAAGGAGCTTTAGTGCTGCCGATGCTGCCGCAACAGAAAGCCGTCATGTTCCATCCTCAAGTGAGGGGTAGAGGGCGCGGAATGGATATGATGCGTGGTCCGGACTTGGGAACTGTGGTTGTTCAGAATGATGTGCAAGGTAGGAAAAGGATGTTACTGTGGCATTTGTGCGGAAACGTGGGACACTGGAAGCGGAAGTGTCCATTGATGGTGCAGGATGGCGTGGTTCAGCAAGGTGATGTCAGTACATTCCAAACTGTGAAAGTCCTGGGAATGAAGGGCCTAGTTCCTAATGCTCAGAATCGAGGACAGAATTTTTTACCAGTGCAGCAAATGCAGGTGCCTCGTGCACAATTTGCTCCATTATCACCAGTACAGCAACAGGTTCCTATGGTACCTAGACAGCAAATGCAAATACCTCAAGCACCGATGGAACAGCAACAGGTGATACTTACTCAACAGGTCACGGGTCAAAGACAAGACAATAGTAATAACACAGTACACCAGTTCCCGTTTCACAGTGAGGATGAAATAAACGATGAATGGATGAGTGACAGTTCAGATGAAGGAGCCTGTATGCTTGCCGCTTCCCTAGAAGTAGACCAGAGAGGACCTTTTGTTAAAGGAAAGGTAATGGGTCATAAGGTATCATTCTTGGTTGATACAGGAGCTACGCGCTCTATAGTGAGGAGCATAGAAGTACCAAACTTACCTCTTTCAGGCAGGGCAGTTCAAGTTGTGGGATTGGAGAATAGACAGTTGACAAACCCAATCACGGAACCAGTGCAGGTTGAAATTGGAAATTACTTGGGTATGCATAGATTTGTGGTGTGTGACTCAAGTCCCGTATCCTTATTGGGTAGAGACTTGTTGTGCAAAACCAAATGTTAAATAAATTGTACAGATGCAGGGATAGAAGTCCAAACAGACAGTGATGATGAAGAAGAACAGGCGTCTGCAATGGTACTCAGTAATGCTTATGAAGAATACCCATTGATTGAATTTTTCCCAATGTTCACTCTGAAAGAGTTGCATGCAGATTTACAGGGAACTGTGAGGGAGGAAGTCTGGGACTTGTCAGGGAAAGAAGTGGGTCTGATTAAGGGAGTGGAACCGATCAAAATCACTTTGAAACCGAATGTTGAATTCCCGCAGCTTCCCCAGTATAGCATGCAACAGGGTGTTTTGATGAAAGTGGCACAAATAATCGGAGATTTTCTAAAACAAGGAGTCTTAAAGGAAGTGTTGAGCAGCCCATGTAATTCACCGATAATGGGTTTGAAAAAGCCATGTGGGAAAGTACGAGTTGTACAGGACTTGCGGAGAGTGAATGACATGGTGATTAAATGCTGTCCAATTGTGCCCAATCCGGCAGTGATACTGTTTCAGATTCCTTGCGATGCAGAGCGGTTCACAGTAGTTGATCTGTCACAAGCTTTCTTTTCTGTGCCACTTCACGAGGATAGTCAGTTTCTTTTCAGTTTCAAATTCTTAGATAGAGTCTACAGCTGGTGCAGGCTTCCACAAGGGTATACGGAGTCACCATCCCTGTTCAATCAGATCTTGAAAAATAATCTGGAGTCATTGGATTTACCATGCCAATCGACTCTTATACAGTATATTGATGATTTGTTGATTGCGTCCAAAACAAGAGACAAGTGTAAGCATGACTCGATTGCCCTATTGAACCATTTGGGAGAATTTGGACATAAAGTTTCACCTGTGAAGTTACAGTATTGTCAAAAGTCAGTCAAATATCTGGGACATCAGATCGAGAAAGGGTTGAGAAGAATCTCCAGAGAAAGGATCATTATGATTCTGCAGAGAGGTCCCCCGACTTCCCAGAGAGATGTTCGAATGTTTCTGGGGATGGTAGGGTACTGTGGACAGTGGATTCCGAATTTTGCTGAGATAGCCAAACCACTACAACAGTTGACACACAAAGGAGTTACAGACCCTATTATCCTAGATGAGGACCAGATGAAAGCATTCACTGAGTTGAGAGAGAGTCTGTGTAGAGCTCCAGCGTTGGGAATGCCTGATTATACAAAGCCTTTCACACTGTTCTGTCATGAACGTGATGCTTGTTCTTTCAAAAAGATATGGATAGTGCACCACTGCGCAAAGTCAGTAAAGTCTGGTAACACAACGTTGTCTTTTAAAAATCTTCATTTTTTATTATTGCTTTTTCTTGAACAAACAAGCAATCAGCCAACGCGTTTCGTCCTACACAAAAGGACTTCTTCAGGGCTTATATTTGCATGGTCTTTAAAATGATTGTCATTCCATATTATTGGAATTAAATGTCCAACCTATTATTACCCATAACATAAGGGATCAGCCATGTCCGTCCCGGTCGGCAGTAGTAGTGATGCTTGTTCTTTGTCTGTTTTGACACAGGTCCATGGAGATGCTTATCGCCCAGTAGCTTATTTTTCAGCTACCCTGGACCCGGTGGCAGCAGCTTTACCAGGTTGTCTGTGAGCAGTAGCCGCAGTTGGTCAAAGTCTTTCCCAATGTGAAGGGGTAGTCATGGGATACCCTGTGACGGTAATGGTACCACATTCTATTGAGATTTTAATGACAAGGACGAAAACACAATATTTGATGGCAGCCAGACTGACAAAGTATGAGACAAGCATCTTGGGTGCTCCAAATGTAACATTGAAAAGATGTACAGTGCTGAATCCAGCAACATTACTTCCAAGTGATACTGTTGGAATCGAAAAAGAGGAAGATATTGAGCATGATTATCTTAAGGTAACTGAATTGTGCACAAAACCAAGGCCTGACATTAGAGACACCCGTTTAGAAGAAAATGATCAAATTGTCTTTGTTGAGGGTTCATGTCTCAGAGATGGAACCGGCGCACTGAGAGCAGGATATGCTGTGTGCACCATTACAGGCACCTTAGAAGCTTCATGGCTTCTAGGTGTGTATTGTGCACAAGTAGCAGAACTAGTAGTTCTTACCAGGGCTTGCTATGTCTCTGCAAGGTTAAGAGTCACAATCTACACCGATAGTCAATACGGATTTGGAATTGTTCATGATTTTGGCCAATTGTGGTCGCAGCAAGGTTTTATGACCTCAACTGGAACATCAGTGAGAAATGGCGACCGGATAAAAGAGCTGTTGTGCACAATTCAGTTGCCTGAAGAAATTGCTGTAGTAAAAGAATACATTTCTTTGGGAAATGGATATGCAGATTCAAGTCACAAGATTTTGCGCATTAAACTGTATATCGTTCAAGGATAAGTGGGAACTAATGCCAGAAGAAGAAATAAATTGTGCAAATTTTGTCTTGAAAATAATCGACACTTTAGAAGACTTAAAAACATTGCAGGAAAATGCTGACAAGGAAGAGACAAAGCTCTGGTTAAGGTTAAAATGTGTCCAGACTAGATGAAATTTGGGTTTCTGAGGAGGGCCAGATGGTGCTGCCAAATAGTTTAGTGACTCAGATGGCCCGATACTACCATGGTCAGGCAGACATTGGAAGAGATGCCATGGTCAGATTGTTCAAAGTTGACTGGTTTAATCCAAAATTTAGACAAGCAGCAGAGGCAGTATGTCACATATGTGTAATCTGTCAGCAATTAAATGTGGGAAAAGGGACAGTGGTGAATTTGAGCCACATTTGAAGAGCAGGAGGACCATTCAGCAGAATGCAGTTGGATTTCATTGAGATGCATGCATGTGGTGGACTGAAGTACGTGCTGGTGATTTTGTGCATATTTAGTCATTGGATTGAAGCATACCCCACACGTAGGAATGATAGTCTTACAGTTGCAAAGCTGTTGCTTAGGGAATTAATACCACGGTTCGGATTTCCGATCTCCTTAGAATCAGATAGGGGAACGCACTTCAATAACGAAGTGGTCAAACTCTTATGTGCAGCATTGAATAGAAGCTTCATTGCAGTTACCGTCCAGAAGCATCAGGACTTGTAGAGCAAATGAATGGTACATTGAAATCAAGGATTGCCAAAATATGTGCTCCAACAAACCTGAAATGGCCAGATGCATTACCTTTGATGTTGATGTCAATGCAAAATATACCTGACAGAAAGACAGGACTGTCTCCACATGAGATTCTCATGGGTAGAGCAATGAGGTTACCAGCAAATGCTCTTGTCAATATTACAGATGATATGGTGTTCGACTACTGCAAGGGGCTGGCTGATGTGGTTCGATCTTTCTCTCAGCAGGTACAGGCTGTTACCTTGCCACCCATCCATGACCCAGGTCACAACTTAAGAGCTGGAGATTGGGTTGTGATCAAAAAGCATGTACGAAAGACTTGCCTAGAGCCACGTCGGAAGGGTCCATACCAGGTGGTGCTGACAACTACGACAGCTGTGAAATGTGCCGGTTTACCTAACTGGATACATGCGAGCCATACCAAGAGAGTGGTGAGTCCACAAGACCATGAAGAAGTGTTGTTGAGAGCACCAACAGCAGTAAAGCAAGTGGCCCTTCCTGAACCTGATCCGGAGCAGGCTGAGCCTGAAGTTGATCCAGAGCTGGTGGAAGATGGATCAATCACACTAGTAAGAGACGAAGGTGGAGGAGCACAACAAATGGAGCAAGCGCTTAATCCAACAACTGTGACTGGAGAACCGAGCACAGGGGAGGTTCTCCCAGAAGCAGGCGGTGGTGAAGCACAAGCAGACCAAGTGCCAGACCAAGGAGGGGATAGAGTTGAGGCAGATCAAAGCCAAAGTGATCCGACTCCTCTTGAACCTGTGGCAGATCCATCAAGAGAAAACAATACAGATAAAGAAAAAAAGAGAAAAGTCCAATCTTAAAAAATATTACTGACAGAAGGAACAAGGAAAGGGGATAACTGGCCTGAATCTCAAATAGGCAAAAATAAAGACTTGGTTATAAATGAGACAATAGAGGAAGAAATAGATACTACAAGAAAAGACAAACTAAGTGAAGGAGATTTAGCAGGAGAACAAAGGTTGAAAAGAAAGAGAGTAGCAAGTCGAAGATACGCAGGTCCTGAGTGGGCATATGCAGCAACAAGTGAATGGCAAAACGAGTTTATGTCCTTTTGCTTTGACAGAGAAGTTCCAAATCAGTATTTTGATGCAACCTGAAGGGGATCAATAGACTGAGTTGTTGAGTTAATCTGAAAAAAAATCTAAAAGGCTGTTGAAAAAACCTGGAAAAGACACTGATAAACTGATATGACATTGAAACCCCGAATGTAACAAGCTGCTAACCGATTTTGACAAAGGAGAAAAAGGGGTCCCATGTGTGAAACAGAATTGCAAGAAAGAAGCATATTTTTGATTTTTCTATATTTTTGATTTTTCTGTTGCACCTTATTAAGAGTTTTTTCCGCTTTCTGATTCTTTATAGATCATGGATGAATTAAATAATAACATTAGAAATATTAGGTATTGTAGATATTTGAGTGGCAATTATGTGTGGAATAATGTTTATAATAATGATTGTGGGTATGTCTATTCACGAAATGAAAGAAGCTGCTATTACTTCTATTCATGAGACTACTACACTAACAGCTTTAGAGAGGTTTAAGTTCGATGAAAAATATTTGCATGATTATACTAATTCACGAGGAGAGCTTTCTTCTAACGTTTTCTAGCGGTTGCTGAGTGAGTATGTAGAGACGATGGATGCGAAGAATTGTCTTGTATGCACACAAATTCCTTCATCTGTGGAAGAAGGGGTTACGTACCATAGTCTGCCCTTAACCTATGGCATGACATGTAGCCTGCTACTAACCAGATTCTATAACCAGGAATATATTCAGTATTTCCACTCAAATTATGATGTTGTGTTTTCCTTTGTTCCTATTATTAGATATTTGAGTAGAATAGCTAAGGAGCATGATATAGTATTAGTTAGAGGATTCTTTGAGCCAACCCCAACCTTTGGAACAGCCTATGCTCATCGTAATAATTTAACATGCTTATAAACACCCTTGGAGAAGACCTTTATAGGGCATACTGATGATAGAAGAAAAGCATTAAAGGGGAAATTAGAAAAAGGGCTGGAGAAAAGAACTTATGAAAACAACTATGCTTACACTGCTATTAAAGCACAAGGGAGATTAGCTCTAGATGCATTACATGTAGGGAAGCTTTGTATATATAGGCCAAAATCACGTACTGACACTTTGTTTGTGGGAACAAGTGAATGTAGACATGTGTTTTTGTTTCAGAGTAAGTGGACTTTTATGCTGAATGGTGCGGACCCTGTGATTCCTGGAATTTATTATATTTGTGGACTTAATGCATATTACCGTCTTCCTAGAGGGTGGTAAGGAACGTGCTATTTAGGGATAGTTTTCCCTAAGATTTATTAGATAGATGATTTAAAGAAAATACCGAAAGTGACTGCATTACATCAAACACGACAAAAGAGAGAAACCGCCTCTGCAATTGTTGGGGATATTTTTGGGACAATAATTCCTTCTGTGGGAGTTATTTTAAATGCAAACAAGATACAAATATTGTCTACTATTGTGGATAATATGTTGACAAACTTTACAGGAGCAATACTTCTGTTAAATACTGAACTGGCTGCGGATAGAGCTATGATGCTTCAAAATAGGCTTGTTTTAGACATAATTTTAGCGAAAGACGGCGGAGTCTGTAAAATAATTAATGCTCGGCACTGCTGCTCCTATATGCCTGAGAATGATAAGGAGATAAAAGGCTTACTTACTAATTTAACTAATGCGAGCAAAGATTTGAAGGAATTAAAGGAACCAGGAGTTTGGGAGAAGGTTGGAAATGGATTTGTCTCTGTGGGGAATTGGTTTACTCAAATTTGGAATGGGGTATTATGGAAAATTGTCCAACGGATACTATTTGTGATTGTTTCTATATTAGGATTATGGGGTACATGTAAATTGTGGCAAAAAGTAAAATTAAATAAGAGTAGAAATAATCAGAGGAGGGAAGAACTACCTAGGAGAAGAATTTATAGGGAAAATGTAAGAAATAGACAAAATACAAATGAGACCAATTTATGAAATGTTGACAAGGAAAGATGTGATGACATATTTAGTCATCAGAGGAGGGAATGATGGAGCAGATATGCTAATTTGAGAAATTTCTAATGACTAGTGTGTGTTTATTAATGAAGAAAATCTCATAGAGAAACTAATATTAGAAAATAACTTGTGTAAGCAAAATGTGCCCACGGGGACTGGTCACCATGCATACTAACAAGATGCTACAATATGAGAAAAATATATGTAAACTGTATTAATATATCATAGTTGGATGTATAACCTATGTTTTGTGTTAAATCGCATTCTTAACTTAGCCGAACCAAAGGCCTGGTTTCGCTGGGCCTTGCATGCTTGTAACGCAAAGACTCGACGAGGCCTGCGAAGGACTGGTAACAGGAGCAAAGGACCTTGAACTGTGCAGAGTTCAGATGGCTCTGCTAGAACATTCTGTAAATGTAACAGCGGGCAGGAGATGATGAAGACAATTTGATACAATTATGTGTAGTGTAGGCTCAATGTACTTTCCCAGGACTTGAACAATGGAAGCACTGACCAAAGACTCGTATGCAACAATTTTGTTACCTGAAGAGCCGGATGATGTTCTCATCACCAGGAGGACCAATCAAATTAATGGAACTTGAAGCCTTAATAGACATGTAGATGCGGTAAACAAAAACTATATGTTAGAGTCATAACTTCTGATAAGGATGACCAATTAGCAATTAGTGGGACGGACTGAGAGACCCTAATAAAAAGTCATGACAAGGGGAGCAAAAACAGAGCGGAGAGGGAAAAGTCGATGATGTCAGGAGACGCTGTCCAAAGTGCTGATAATTGGGCTTGCTCTCTGTGAGCCTGATACTTTGCTGACTTCTGATGACCTGGGGACGAAGACTGACTTGTTGCTGATCCATCCTGGATAGGTAGCTATAATAATGCGACTGATTAAATTGTGCCTTTTCTTCTAGGTGCCAACTCACCTGTTGTACAGAGAACTCTCTCTTAGATAGATTTTTCCAAATTAATGTTTTGTCTAAGTTGTTTTTGCACGAACGCCCACATGCTGATGCTAATCTTGGTTAGGTAGGCTGACAGGGGTGAGATGTTGACTGTAACAATTTGACTGACTAATTTGCATTGCTGAATTACTCCATTAATGTTGAGAATTGCTGACCTATGATTTGCTTTGATGGCTTGTGATTCTTTTGGTGAATAATGATTTTGTGATGATTAATAAAGCTTTGATTGATAAAAGGCAAATAAAGATTTTGATTAGAATTGTAATCAATATGGAATAAAAACTATTAACCTTTTCCAGTGAGTGATGGTTATTTTTGTCAATTAGGGTACTCGTTCTTGGTTATGCAAATATTGACATTGGTTCATTATATGTAGGTTAATAGATTAGTAATCTCTCCATGATTAGGATACCCCATGCGATTCAAAAGGTTCATCAACCTATACGCGTCCCCTTGTAAGTTTACTTACTAAGGACCAGGCGCGCTAACAACAGTAAAAACCTAAGTACGTGTGTCAGAACTCCCATCTTGACTCTGAGCCAGGTCTGAACACCCTCTTCCTATCTGCCTGAGATCCTGGTGTGTGGGCATGTAGTGAGAACAATAGTCCCAACGCAGTCTCTCAAATAACGTTCTACTTGAATCAGACTTGTGGTGGAACTCTTTAATCCTTTGGGTGGTAGGTAATTGGGCCTGCACAATCCCCCTTGTAGAAGATGATGAATATTCCCCATCCAAAGTCATAAAGAGTGGGAATTTCATGGCTAGCATTTGTCCAGAGCCCCCGAGAGCTGTGCTCCCATTCTACTCCCAGCATGGACTGTGACAAAAAACGCAGAGCAGCCTGTGTGCATGCACTTCTGACTGCTGGATCCAGCTGAAAGTGTGCAGGTTCACACTGCATGATTCACCCTGGTACTGAAGAGTGAGACATTGAATTAAGATCCAAATACCTGACTAGGAGTATGAAGCTTTACAGCAAGAAGGCAAATGGATACTTTCAAAAGGAAGGATTACCAAAGAGATCGGGAGGTGTTCTGATGCGTAGAGTACGGTCCAGGGACTAAGGGCCAGATGTACGACCGAGTTTTGCAATTCACAATTTGCGACTCAAATGGAATGCATTTCAAAAACAAAAATGAAAAGTTTTCTTTTAATTTTTTCAGAGCAGGCAGTGGTCCGTGGGTTCACTGCCTGCTCTGAAAAAATATTTTTGCATGCATTCACAAAGGAGAAGGGGTCCCATGGGGAACCCTTCCCGTTTGCGAATGGGTTAACACCAATTTGAAATCGGTGCTAACTGCGATTAATTTGTGACCGCATTCACTGTCCCAAAACAATCATACATCGCACTGAGACTCACAATTAGGAAGAGAACGCCCCTTTCTAAATGCGACTCACAAACCCTTTTTGCGTTTTGGTAAAGAGATTACCGAATCGCAAAATTGGGTTTGTGCATCACCAAATGCTTTTTTCTTGGCACAAACGGCTCAATTCTGCGAATCGGGCCATTTGCGACAAGAAAAAAGCTTTGTACATGTGGCCCTAAGAGTCCACAGTTGCACCACAGCAGTTTATGGAACAGGCATAAAAAGATTGGGGGAGAAGAAACCTATAAAACAGAGGAAAAGGATTCCAGAATTCTCGTGGAAAATAACTGCTATTGTTAGCCACATATTTAGATTGCTCCAAAAACCTCGTGTATTTACCTCAATCTGGTTATTAGATGTGCAGTATTTCATTGTGCCTAGAATAACATGCTTTCTTTCTGTAACATAAAGCACTAGTTGTACATTTCTTTATTTTGCACTAATTTCGTAGGTTGAATCCTGCGTTTATAATCCCACCCCACCTCCCTGAGTGAAATTCAGATGTATCCATCTGCATCACTCCCCTGAGGATCAAGTGCTGCGGTGGTGTACTTGGTGCTCAGTTTTAGCTCCATTTGTAGATCAGGTCCTGAACATCAAAGGTCTAAGTCTTAATCAAAAGAGTTGGGGGCATAGTTACTAAATTATAGTGCAATGCTGTTGCACCTGTGGAAGAGAGCAGCGAAGAACCATATCACTATATAAGTGATGTGCTATCTTTCCATGCACTGGTGCACAAACACCCGGCTTAGCACCACGCACACACCTTTGCAACATAGTGCAAAGGTGTGTGCCTGATGCCGAACATTGGTTTGTTCTTGGATGGTACCATCCATTACAATATTCTATCCATTGCCAATTTCACCCATTGGATGTGTGCTGTACAGTGCAGCACACAAACAACGTGGGAATTCCTAGGAGAAATAAAACGATTTCTCCAACTTTATACCTATTTTTGATGTAAAGCCGAAACTAACAACTTTAGCAGATAAGGCTTTGCATCAAAAACCAAGGGTGGTTATGATGGAATCCCCAAGTAGCACCCATGGAAGTCTCATTGGTACAAATAGCACAAAGCAGTGCAAAACGCTATTAGTGCTCAACAACAAAAAATGACACTAATACAGTGTAGAACCAATGGCCTCAAAGTAAATACCCTTCAAGAAATTACACTGTTTTGTGGAATGATTGCAGCGGCACAAACTCTTGGTAAATCTGCACCTCGGTGCGCAGGAATACTTCCCCAAGTCCCCGGAAGCAGTTTCCAAATTTTCTCAGGAACCATTGCTCGGTGGTGAACTGTCTAAGTTGGTTGGGTTCAGCTTTCAGGAAGTTTTTTGCTTCACAGGCATAATTGCAGCAAGTAAGGTTGAAGGCTCGCTGAGATCTGGTAGCCGGCAGGTAGCACTTGAGGAAGTGCAGAGATTATCGAGCCCTTTGATACTCCATATCCAGTGCACGGAGGTTGGTGTGAGAGTGTGGAGTAAGATGATGTGGTGCTCTGTATGAGACCATCAAACGGTGGAGTTAACCTCGTCAAGCTGATATTCCACCGTGGTGATGGTGACTGGAGGAGAAGGATGGAAAAGTTGTAGTGTCACTGTAAAAAGGTTATAGAAGTTGAATGAGAAAATTATGCCCCTTAGAGTGGAAATATAGAAAAAGTGGGTTGGGCTAAGTAAAAGTCCTTGAGTGTATCCACTGGAAAGGTAATTATTAGAGGGTAACAAGAGGCTCTAAAATGCTCAGAAGGCTTCGTCTGAGACATATGAGGAGCTGAGCACTAGGCCAGACAAACTAAGTGTGACTTATTTAAACTGTATTGCAATGCTTTCAACAACCTTCAATGCCAGGGAAAGGATGGGCAGAATGAGGGGCAAAGATCAGGAGTCATTGTGTGCTGAGATGAAGAATTTGACACTTGAGAAAGGGCATCCTTATTTGAGTAGAGGGTTTGGAATTCAGAATAGATCAGATTAATAGGATTGTGACCCAAGTGATAATCATAAAACAGCTGAACATTAGAAAGAGAAAAGAGACTGTGGAGAGGCGGAAATGTCTTTGGAGGGTGAGGGAGCCAAGGATGTCTGCCATGGATTATAAATGTCAATGGCAGTTTTGGAATTTGAGGGTTTATGCCAGGTGGAAGTTCAGGAACAGAGAGGTGAGAAATGAGAGCCCTGAATGAGAGAGATGTTGTGGGATCAGGAGGAGTGTGAAGGAGTAAAAATAGTATACATTACTTAGGTATGGAAATAATCTTGAAGAGTGTGTGGGAAAGACGAGCAGTAGGTGGAATGAGAGAGTGTAAAGAGGCGAGGGGTAGAAGAAAGGGACGGCGGAGACCAAAATGGTCCATGTGGAGTAAATTGTTGAGATTCTGGAGGACACGTAGGTGTGAGACTTCTTTGAGTAATGGTTTATCTGAGATGAAAGCTAATACTGTGCAACATAAGCTGATGGTGTGCGTATTGTGAATTGCTGAGGTATTGTTTTAGCAAAGTGAAGTGTAGATGTGATGCCAGTGAGGGTCCCTTTATAGCCTGCATGCTTCTCCGAAGTACAGGAGTTCCTCCATTTGCGCAAAAGTCAGAGCATTTTTCTTGTGATGCTGTATATGGTACGGGAAGTCCAAAGGTTGGGCCGGAGTTGTAAAGTCAAACACTGTCCACTCCAAGGGCCGCAGCACACACACGCTGACCCTCCACGTGGCTGTCATCACACCTTTGCTAACCACAAGCACTTTGAGTTCGTTTCGTTTACAAAAAAGCTCCACTGTACAAGTAATTCATTCATTCACGCAACCCTGCATTTTTCCATTCAGTCACCTGAACTGCCGTTAAGTTGACGCGACTTCGGCCCGATTAATCAGAAGAGGAACTTTGAAGAGTTTCATGATGAGTTTTAAGACATTCCTGATATTACCTTGCCTAAAACAATACATAAAGGAAAACTAATTGTAATCAGCCTAACGCTGCAGAAATAAAGGAAGTAAAAAAAATACTAGCTGCTCGCTGCGCGCTCCCACAGAGGACAGGTGTGCGTTGCACATGGGCAGGCTACAAACAGAGGCTGACACTGACTGTTCCGTTCCACAGCTGTTAATTGTGAGTGAGCTGAGAACAATTTGATGCCACGCATTTCATATCTCTTGCGTCCACCCCCTCGACTCTTTGTTGTCCCCAGCGAGGCCTTTCTTCTGTAACTGAAAGCAGAGACGACACAATGGCTGCTTTTATGAATGATGTTTGGGGCAGATCGGAACGGGAGACCAGACGCAACCGCTATAGGGGCCCAGGCTGCGGCTGCCTTTGTCTGTAACAATGTGCTGCTGACGCGCCTGCTCATTAACCAGTTCGCTGCTGCGCTTCATTATTTACCGGCGCCGAGCAAATCCCGATTTAAGGCTCTAATCAGCTTGCATTTTGCAATTAAACCTCGCTAAAACCATTTTAGGAATTATGAAGACCCTGGACGCTAATTTATTTAATGGAGCTGGATAAAGCATTGTTCGACAACGGTCCTCCGCATTCAGGCCTGTTGGGGCACAAGGGCCCAGAAACTTCTTCAAATCAATCTGCACTTCGCCGAAAGGCAAACGGAGCTCGATGTATGATTTTAAATGCACAACTGTATGTTTCGTAGACATCAGATCCTGCTAAAACGTATGTGATTGACGGAATAATTAAGAGAGGTTTAAAGTATTACAGAGATTACTGATGGGTCTGCTCGCCATGTGGCAGAGTTTTTTTCCCCCTTTTGCCTGGATAATGCATATATGTTTGATGACATGAGGAATATGGCATTTAGCTGCACAGGTGTATCAACCCTGCTTAACTTGTAAAAGAATTAGTCCCGGGGCCCAAAGATTTGTTCAGAAGCCCCCGAACGGCGCTGCTTGGGGCCGGGTGCCAACATCAAAGCCTGGTAGCGGCTATGCCACGTCATGTCTTGTTTATTCACAGGCCTAGTCCTTAATTTGAGCCGGTGGTTTCAGGTGGGGGGCACCGGCACTTATTTTTGAGGGCCGGCACTTATTCTTCTGCCTCAAGCATTTCCTGCGAACAAAAGACACATGGGAAACACGGAGAAAGGGGAAATTGAAAACGTCACAAAGGGAGAAAACAGAAAGCTGCAAGAGTGAGCTGACGGGGCAGGGACTGGCAGCAAATGAATTAAAGAGCCCCGAGATGACTTCAGGATTAAGCTGCCTCAGTATTCCGTGATCACACATTTAATGGAAGCAGCCCTGAGTTTCAGAGGAGGGCTTTGGGCACCTGCACGTTTTTATTTTCAAATTAAGCACTGCCCCAGCCGGCACTCCCTGCCTCTTTATCTTGCGCTTACAGGTTCTGTTTCATCCCTGCTTTCTCCCTTTGTCGCTATTTTTATGTCTTTCTCTTCCTTCTCTCTTCTTCTTTTGTGTTTGTCTCTCTCTTGCTCAGGACCAAAGTTTGTTGAGGAACAAATACCTGTTGGTCAAGAAAAATGAAGGGGGCTGAATGTGAGAACCTGTAACCAATGCCTCCTATTAAGCACCTGATATCAACTGCTCCACAAGGGCACGATGGATGGAAAGTTGAACATTATAGCAGTAATGGATAAGGAATGTGAGGCCAAGAGAGATCTTTAAGGGTATGTGTTAGGCTCAAACACGGAAGGGTTGTAATGAAGAGCTTTATTCGGAAACCACCAACCCGACAGCAGCGTATGCTCCCATCCCTTCAACCGTCCAGTATCTCTGCTCCAGATTCCGAGCTCGAGTCATCTCACCTAGAATCTGCATGGCAGAGGTTCTAGACTGTGCCCAACATTCTTAAGCAGCAACAACACATCCCCCTTATTACATTAAAGAAGGAATACAAAGGGAAACAGGGGAAACAGAAAAAAAAATAAAGGGGTTTAGGAGACGAATAAGCAATAATGTGACAATAAGCGACATGACAGAAATTAACAAAGTCATAATGCACAGAACTATGTAGAATTAGGAAGCATCAAACTTCAAGAAACATAGTCCTTCCACCACAAAGGTCTAGAACGGAGCCTGGAAGGATTTTTCTTGTATGGCGTTAACTTGGACTCACCCCTTGTGGGGTGATTTGCTCCACGGTTATCCAGATTATCGGGATCACTCCTGGGGTTATCCAGATTATCGGGATCACTCCTGGGGTTATCCAGATTAAAGGGATCACTCCTGGGGTTGTTCCATTTCACAATTCTAGACATACTCCACACATCACCATTGTCCAGTAAAACCACATTCCTCTTCACCTCTCTGATATGGAAAGGACCCTTGAAACTTGACTTCCCTT
Organism: Pleurodeles waltl; assembly: GCF_031143425.1. NCBI lineage: Eukaryota > Metazoa > Chordata > Amphibia > Caudata > Salamandridae > Pleurodeles > Pleurodeles waltl. The sequence goes on along the minus strand of NC_090437.1, from coordinate 1,215,663,510 downwards.
TAGTTTTGTAACTAGGGTCTTTCAGCAACACCAAGTCATCAACCTTCCATGCAACATCGGACACTCTAGATTTGGAATCATACTGCATTTTGTACTTTTGTTGATAACTGTTCCTACGCATAGATGCCTTACCAAGTTTCTCCTGGTCAAGTTTCTCCCGTACCAGAACACATGATGCCAACTTATCTCTGAACCATGCTGGAAACATCTTGGTGCAGCCCAACCTTCCCCCCATGTACTCAAAAGGGGCGATCCCTGTAACACTATTGGGAGTACTACGATATGCCCACCATTGGTCTCTCAGGATATTTCCAAGAGAAACCCAAGTCTCAGTTGCCTCCTGGACACAATACTTCACCATCCTGTTCATACGCTCCGCAAGACCATTGGCCTGGGGTAAGTACAAGGCAGTTCTCAAATGTACAATAGCCAGAGAGTCTAGGAAAGACTTCATCTCCACGGATGTCAACTGCACTCCGTTATCAGTAACCAGATGGCTGGGTACACCCTCTCGAGAGAATTCTTCCATCAAAAACTCAATCACAGTCCTGGTATCTATAGAGTTAACACACTTGGGGCCATATGTACGAACACTTTTTCCCATAGACACAGATGGGTAAAAACCTTTGCTACATCTGGCCCTTGTTCACAACCCACTTCGAACCATAGTCTACCATGAGTATGACGTACCGTTCATTAGCAGAGAGAAGATGGAAAGGGTCCATAAAATCTAGTCCTAACTTCACCCAGGGTCTCTCAGGTACCGCAACTGGAGAAAGAGGAGGTTTCGATACTACTTTACTTTTATCATTACATGCACATGTCACACAATCTTTAACCACTGCTTCGACTTCGCGATCCAACCCTGGCCACCAATATGTCGTTCTCAACCTTGATTCGGTCAGATTCTGCCCAAATGACCCTCATGAGCCAAATTGATGATCTTACTTCTCAAACCAACGGGAGGTATGCATTTGGCACCCCTTAACACTTCACACCCACTTAACAACAGTTCATCCCTAATGTTCCAAGTAACTCTTTAAAGATTCAGAAATGTCCCTATACTCCGGACACCCTTTCACAATGAACCCAGCAAGCTCATGCCTGTCAAAATCTTGATCAGCAGCAGACTTCCACTCGTCCTCATTTATAGCCACCTCTCTCACCCAGTTAATGGCACTCTAATCCTCACTCTCATCATTACAAGAAATCTGCTACCGTATTCTTCGGTCCCGGTACATACTCAACAGAAAAATTATACTCCATTAATCCTTCTACCCATCTCCTTATCCTGGGGGTCAATCCTTCACTTTTCTTGGAAGAGAAAATTTGGATGAGGGGTCTGTGGTCAGTTCTCACAACAAAGGGTAATCCCCACAGATAGAACCTGAAATGCTTGACTGCCCACGAGCTCGCAAGAGCCTCCCTCTCAATAACAGAATACTGTTGTTCAGGCCCCTTCAGGGATTGGGAAGCAAAGGCAATTACATTCTCTTCTTGATCCACCCTTTGGATTAGCACCGCCCCCAGCCCTTTGAAACTGGCATCAGTGTACAAAAAGGTTTTAGCGTGAGTGTCAAAATGGCCTAAAGTGGGCATCCTCCCAATGCAGTCCTTCACAAAGGCGAAAGCAGCTGCACAGTCACTAGTCTAGGCAAATTCACTTCCCTTCTTTAAGAGGGATCATAGGGGTTGGGTCACGCTCGAAAAGTTGGCAACAAATTTAGAATAATATTCTGCCAGCCCTAAAAGGATCTCACACCCTCTTTGTCTTTGGGTTCAGGCGCATGGACAATGGAATCAACCAACTCAAACTTGGGTTTAATCCCTTCACTCGAAATAATATGACCTAGATAAGTTACAGAAGAAACTCTAAACTTGCACTTTTCTTTCTTTACAGTAAGGCCTGAACGAGCCAACCTACACAACACTTCTCTAAGGATTCTGTCATGCTCCTCTAAAGTTCTGCCATGAACCAAAATATCATCTTGAAAAAATAGGACTCCCAGAACCCCTTCCAAAACTTTCCTCATAATGCGTTGGAAACAGGCGGCAGCGGAGGCCAATCCAAAGGATATTCTAAGAAATTGATAGGCCCCTAGCGGTGTCACAAATGACGTGAGGTGTCTGGAATCTGGGTGTAAAACAATTTGATGGGATGCTGAAGACAAATCTAGTACACTAAATACTTTTGAACCACCCAGACCTGACAATTCCTCAGAAATATTGGGCAGGGGTTGACGATCAACCCAAATATGCTTATTAAGGTCTCTGAGGTCCACACACATGCAAATTTGTCTCCCATTGTCTTTTGGCGCTAGAACAATGGGAGCCAACCATTCAGAGGACTCTCTCTCCTCAATCACACCAGCATCCAAAAGCTTGTTCAGCTCCGCCTTGATGGGTTCTAACATTCATTTTGGAACTCTCCTCACTTTATGTACCGAAGGAACAGCATTTTTTTTCTTCAGGATAATCCTGTGCTCAAAATTGGACAGACACCCTAATTCCTCTCTGAACACAGTAGGGAACACCTTCAGAACTTCGAGATCCATGTTACTATCATTCACTACCATAACCTGGCACTTGGCATTAGGGTCCAACTTAATTCCCATATCTCGTTGGTGACGCCAACCTAGTAGATTGTTCCCTCATTTTGCTACATAAACTTGACCCACAGTGGCCTTATTCTGGAATTGAATGCGGATGATCTTATACCCAATCACTTCTATTTTGGATCCCCCATAACTGACAGGGTTGATATCAGGTTCTGTTAAAAAATGGAAATCCTCCCCAAAAATTGCCCACCAATTCTTGTCCCCCACCATGGTATAAGGAGAACCTGAGTCAGCCAACACTGTCACAGTTTTTCGATCAAACTTAATAGCACACTCAGGCATGGCTACAGGCCCAACATCTACCATTCCAGCATCGTTTTCAATGTTATTAGTATCTGATTCAATATATAAGATCATTTTGTTAACATTCTCGGTGACAGCATCTATGTTGCATTTGTCACTATTGCAGACCCTGGCATAGTGCCCCTTTTTCCCACACTTCCTGCACTGAGAATTGCGTGCGTAACAATTAGGACTGTTCACCGCGTGCCCCGAATTGCCACAGCGAAAACAACGTTGAAGTCTAGGTTCCTTCTTCTTCTCTTGGGTAATTCCTGGGGTCTTATTGTCACTGTCACCGCTAACCCTCAAGACTTCCTCTCAAAGATGTGGTGCTTGAACCATGCATAAATTGTTCTCTCCATGGTCATTCATCTCCTTAATCCAACTGTTGGTGCGCTCCATTCCTTCAACAATTGCAATGGCCTCTATCAAGTCGGGGTTTTTCGTCAACAATTTTTCCTGAACCCTCTTGTTGTTTGTACAACGGACGGGTTGGTCACGGATCAGGGAGTCTGTGATATCACCAAAATCACAAGTGCGTGCTAACGTGCGCAAGACAGCGACGTAATTACCTACACTTTCAGACTTCCCCTGTGATCGTGCAAAAAACTTGTGTCTTTCAAGAACAACATTGAGTTTGGATTCGAAGTGCGCTCCTAAAATGGCTACAGACATTTCGTAGCAGTCCCTGGGTTCACCTTCCGCCCCTCCAATAGATAAGGTCTCAAGACTATCGTAGATATTTCTGCCTTCAATTCCTAAATTGTGCAATAAGACTGCTTGTTTTCTGACTGGAGAGAACTTTTCTCCCCCTATCGCTATTAGGTAGGAGTCAAAAAGATTATTCCAGCGTTTCCACGGAAGAATCGGGTCACCTTTATCTGATAGAAAGGGAGGTGGTTGAGACATTGTAGGGGTAGCCATAACATGTATACAATAAAGTAATGCAAATTTGTTGGAGAACTGGAATTGTAAAACTTGTAATTGTAAGTCTTGTTAAATTTGTAGAATGTAGAAGGAAGTCTCGTAAGAAATAGTTAACACTGTGTAATGTAAAGAGTCCACAAATGACTAACCAATTAAATTGATGCCAAACAATGTTCCTATGAAATGCGTGTTTATTGCTCGTCGGGTTGCTGATTCGTCTGGCTTGGCACGGTTGAAGAAACGTGAGCGCGTTGCTAGGCAGCGTTGCTATGACTGTGCATGCAACCGCAGGCTCGCGTTGTTGGGGACGCGTTACTAGGCCTCCTGCACGCTCTAGTGTGCGTGTGCAGCTTCCTCGTTGCCGGGGCCTCGTTGCTGCGCTCCTGTAGCGACGTTACGCTCAAACGCGCGTGCAGCCTTCAGCGCGCAGGAGCAGTTGAGGGCCTAGCACCTCGCGCTGGTATAAAAAAAAACTAAACAGGGAATAAAACAGTTCCTGAAGGAAAGAAATGGTTCCTGAAACCGCATTCAGAAACCGCGTCACCTGGGGACATCAAACACCTCACTTCCACTCCAGTGGAGGCCGCTGATGTTGCCCACGCTGCCATTGATGCATAGAAGTCTTCACCCGCAACCAGGATAGCCGGTACCTTCACTCGAAACAGGTAGGAAAAGCGCAGCTGTGCATCCGCAACAGGTGGTGAAATAGAGGGAGAGCACGAGTAAGAAAATCCGTGGGTTCTGGGTTGGTGGTGACCTCGTCGCCAGTGTTAGGCTCAAAAACGGAAGGGTTGTAATGAAGAGCTTTATTCGGAAACCACCAACCCGACAGCAGCGTATGCTCCCATCCCTTCAACCGTCCAGTATCTCTGCTCCAGATTCCGAGCTCGAGTCATCTCACCTAGAATCTGCATGGCAGAGGTTCTAGACTGTGCCCAACATTCTTAAGCAGCCACAACAGTATGTCTATTGCTCTTAAAATAAAGCCCTTCTTCAGGGAGGGCCAGGAATGGTGTGAGTGTGTGGTATGATGATAAGAACAGAGTAGATGTCTGAAGCCACCCTTTTCCTCAGAACAAACATACCCTAGGCTCACTACATGGATACATGTTGATGTTGAGTAGGAGTGGAACAGAGGACAACCATGGTGGGCAGGTCCGCTAGTGGTGGGCAAGGTTTGCAGATAGGCCCATGAGATTGGCATATTCCGGATGTTTTGCTTTGCTTTAGCAAACAGAACTTTCGAAAGTGTGCCAATTTACCCTTAGTGGGGCTGCAACCCATTTCAGCCTGCTGCACATTGAATTTCATGTGGTTTAACATCCCACTTCAGAAAATCCAGAAGACATCTGCTGCAGCCAGTCTCCAAACAGATAAGATGTGCAGGGAGGAGGAAACTCAAAAGGGGAGTTGGGAGCAGGATAGAAGGGCCTGGCTGGCTGTGGTAAGCTTGGCACCCACATGATCAAGGGTTGGAGCTTCAGGGATGAGCACCGAAGAGTGGGAGGTACTCTGCTCATTGCTGTGGGGTGGAATCATGCAATAGTGGGTGGTTTCCCTTGTTAGGATCGGCTACTGAAACTGTCTTTGCGTCACACACTTCAAAGCTCTCAGGGTTTTTCTAAACGTTTTCCAATGATGTGAGTCTGATGCACTAATGATACCTAGTATCCTACTGCAATCGACTGCCTTTCACAAGAGACATATGGGGGCATATTTATACTCCGTTTGCGCCGAAATTGCGTCGTTTTTTTCGACGCAAATTCAACGCAAAACTAACGCCATATTTATACTTTGGCGTTAGATGCGTCTAGCGCCAAAGTTCATGGAGTTAGCGTCATTTTTTGGCGTGAACACCTTCCTTGCGTTAATGATATGCAAGGGAGGTGTTCCCGTCTAAAAAATTGACTCCGAGGCATGTGCGTGGTATTTATACTCCCGGGCAAAAATCACGCCCGGGAGTGGGCAGGGCAAAAAACCAAGCATTTGCGCCTGAATTTAACGCCTGGGTCAGGGCAGGCGTTAAGGGACCTGTGGGCTCAGAATGAGCCCAGAGGTGCCCTCCCCTGCCCCCAGGGACACCCCCTGCCACCCTTGCCCACCCCAGGAGGACACCCAAGGATGGAGGGACCCACCCCAGGGACATTAAGGTAAGTTCAGGTAAGTTTTTTTTTTTTTTTTTGTGGCATAGGGGGGCCTGATTTGTGCCCCCCTACATGCCACTATGCCCAATGACCATGCCCAGGGGACAGAAGTCCCCTGGGCATGGCCATTGGGCAAGGGGGCATGACTCCTGTCTTTGCTAAGACAGGAGTCATGTTAATGGGGGATGGGCGTCGTAAAAAAAATGGCGCAAATCAGGTTAAGGCGATTTTTTTGACTCAACCTGACTTGCCCCATTTGTGGACGCCCATACGCAATTTTCCCCTACGCCGGCACTGCCTGGTGTACGTGGTTTTTTTCCACGCACACCAGGCAGCGCCGGTCGGCTAACGCCGGCTAACGTCATTCTATAAATACGGCGCCCGCATGGCGCTTCAGAATGGCGTTAGCCGGCGCTAATTTTTTTGACGCAAAACTGCGTCAAAAAGTATAAATATGGGCCATGATGTCACTTGATCTAGGGCAGTGCAAGACAACCCCATCTACATCTGTAGATATTGACTATGTTCCATTTTGTAGAGAAAGGTTCAAAGGGAGCTGTGCAAGAAGTCCCTTGTCCAGACAGCTAAATAAGTCTTCTTGGAAATCAGCCAAAAGTGATTTCCTTCCTTTCATAGACCTAAGGCATAACTGGGGCAGAACTATGTAAAATGGCACTATTCCTGTTTGTACTGGACTCGTGCTTAATTGACACAAACAGGGATAGCGCACCATGTTACATTCAGAATCAACTGTTTCCAGTGCAAAAAACTGCGCGTAGTCTGGGGGCAAAGCAGCATTTTAGGCGATTATTTGAAACCGATATCTTGAGCTTGTATTATTTTGAAGAAGGGAAAGGGATTCACCCACAGGTGAGTGAAGTGTGTGATTGCACCTTTTTGAGGGGATGTCTGTGGGATTCCTGGGACCCCTTTCCTCCATGCCACGGGGTGTGCCTCAAGATCCACATTGACTGTACACTACTTCTAATGTGGCTCACACACAGTGTGCTTCACAAAAGCCTGTTTGCCTCTGCATTTGCTTCTGTAATAGAGTGTGGTCATGGAGATGAAGCAATCACATGAGGCGATGTGCAGAATGTTTACCAGACTGATCCATATTACAGAGGGGACTGCACAAGTATCAGCAGCACCCACCTTTATACCAAAGTTCCTCAACAAGTACAAAACAGGTGGATGCAAATCCCATCCCTGCCCCATGCTTGCATCCCTACCCCATGCTCGCAAGGGCACTGTCCATAATATGGCCACTAGTGATCATGAAAGTGACTTTTAGATTCCACTCACTCCGCTTACTGCTGGAGATAAGTAGTCTGTGACCTCTCCTTCCACTGGCATTGTGAGATATGGCAGGTTAGAAATGGGGTTGTGGTTGGATTGAGCTAAGAAGTCTGCATCATCTTGGTTTAAGAATTATTTAAACCTAATTGGAAGGAACATCTGAGCTTGTGAGCAACACTTGGTGAAAAGGTGTTGGTGTTTCTTCGGGAATACTGAGAAGATTTACTTCGACTTGTAGACCTCAAAACTTGGGGGTGTCCATGTTAAGGGAGGATGTGAAGGAATGATGGGGAGAATTTAGGATTGTCAATATTGGCCACTGTATTGTTAGATATGTTTGCAGTGATGAAAGTTAAAAGAGACGTGGAAGGCTAATTAAGGTACAGTGTTCAGTCTTAAAAAGGTCTGTCTCAGAAATATTGTGGAAGACTTTAGCTAGCTTCTCATGCGGTTTGATTTAAAGACTATAGATAGCTTGTCACGTAATTTGATACTAAAAACCATAAATAGCTTCCTATTTGGTTTGATGCATCTATAATCCAGATAATTTAGCAAAGTTTCTTCAATAATTTGGCAAGAGTTGTGAGGTATGCTGTGCTGACCGTGTTGGGAAGTGTTGGTGTTCTATAATGCTGTGCATTTGAGTGTGAATGTCACACATGGGCCTGTATTTCCGTGCACCCAAGCACTTCTTTTTAGTTTTCATCATGATTGTTCTGTTCTCAGTGCTATACATGATGGTCCCTCCTGGGTTTAGGAGATTATCTACTGTATGAATCAGCAGACCTGTCAGGCTATTCAAAGTCTGTTCCTCAGCGAGTGTGATGTCCAAGGCCCTGTGTCTGACGTTTTTTATTGTAATCCCAATCCGCTGCAGAATGAGTAATCTACAAAGAAGTGTTGTCTCCCAGGAGTGAATGCATGGATTTTCTCTTTGCATTTTTGGCAGTGGTGATATGAAGGTAGGTACTTTCAAAGCTGCTGGAGCTGTGCGGTGTTCTGTTGTCTGTGATGGACATCTTTATTGCTTGAATGAAGATAGCTCTGTTCTTTGCATATCATTCTAGGCCAGTTCTCATGGTATCTTGCTTGAAATCCTTTAACCTCTTCTCATATGCATGTATTACCACTACTCCTTGCTCAGATGATTCTTATCCATATAGTGTATGTTATGTTTAATCTCAGACCTATCTTTCCTTCCTGTTGATGAGTTATTTAATTTTGCAATAGGAATTCATTTGAATATTTTTTTTGCATCCCCTACCTTTATATACATTTATTCTACCAACATTGTCTATGGCATTGTCCGTTGTGTACTGATACTCTGTCAGGCAGGGATGGTGTGGAGCCTCACACTTGTTCTCTAGTCAGCTAATATACTGAGATAAAACAATATAAGAGGTCACTGTAAAACTGGAAATATCTGCTATTTTTTAAAATTTAATGTAACATTAAAAGGCAGTGGAAGTTACTGTGTAATATCAAGTTCTTGAACTTTCTGTGGAAACAGTTAATGATGCGACACTTAATAGAACCTAGCAGTCAACATGCAGTTCCTAGCACTAGAGTTTAGGAAGCAATATTCTCGGATGAATAGAAAAGAGTATGGAAAAGAGTATGGACGCAACATGAACTCCATATTTTGAGAGGCGACTACGGAAACACATACACGAATGAAGAAAATGCACAGAGCCTTATACATGAAACATAGAATGGAGAACATAAGCAGCTGTAGGAACTAAGGGTATTCTAGGCTGAAGACATGAGTCATCCGCTGGTATTGTGTGAGTGGAAAGAAAGGAAAGACTGGGCACAGCACACCCCATATAGATATGTACCTGGACTCTTTAATGCTCGACTTTCACGAGAGTAAGTAGAAATAATGTTTGAGTAATATAGTAGTACACATATTTTTCTGGAACATATGAAAGCATTAGTGCTAGCATTTTTTTAGAGACTGTGATAAAATGTCCAAGAGAAAGTAATAATCTAGAGCATTTTTAATTATAAAACTCTGATATTAACTTTATTTAATGTTTTCCAAGCAGAGCTCATAGCAGCAGTTTTTTTTTCGTAAGACACACATTGTTTCAAATATGACTTCACCAAATTTTTACCTTCAATATGAGCCAAACAACTGTTTCCTTTTTACGCTCGGATTTAGGGGGCCATTTAGACCATGGCGTGCATATGGTCTGCTGGTCCTCAGGCCCACCTTGGCAGAGGACCTTGCACCTTTTCTAGAGAATGCTGCCTGTCTGGAGGGGATCTCTGAGCTATGAAAGGAGCCAGGGTGGGATTTCTCTGACACTGAGTAGAGTGGGGACCGTGAATTTGGCGAAATGGGAGCACCACTAAGTCACACTGGTGCTTGTGCATGTTCTAACAAACTCTAGATAAGGCCTTTAGAGTGTAGATGCAATAATGACCTATGACAACTGATCCCATAATCAGGCAAAAACACCCCTGAAGACAAAAATGTGCAACCCTTGATATACACAATTCTACATATTAAGGGGGTCATTCTAAGTCTGGCGGGCGGCGGAGGCCGCCCGCCAGACTTCCCCCCTCCAAAATACCGCTCCGCGGTCGCAAGACCGCTGAGGGTATTTTGGCTTTTGCACTGGGCTGGCGGGCGACCGCCAAAAGGCTGCCCGCCAGCCCAGTGCAAAAACCCTTCCCACGAGGACGCCGGCTCAGAATTGAGCCGGCGGAGTGGGAAGGTGCGACGGGTGCAGTTGCACCCGTCGCGTATTTCAGTGTCTGCAATGCAGACACTGAAATACAAAGTGGGGCCCTCTTACGGGGGCCCCTGCAGTGCCCATGCCATTGGCATGGGCACTGCAGGGGCCCCCAGGGGCCCCACGACAACCCATACCGCCATCCTGTTCCTGGCGGGAGAACCGCCAGGAACAGGATGGCGGTATGGGCTGTCAGAATCCCCCATGGCGGCGCAGCAAGCTGCGCCGCCATGGGGGATTCCCAGGGCAGCGGAAAACCGGCGGGAGACCGCCGGTTTTCCGCATCTGACCGCGGCCAAACCGCCGCGGTCAGAATGCCCTGCGGGGCACTGCCAGCCTGTTGGCGGTGCTCCCGCCGACCCTGGCCCCGGCGGTCAAGGACCGCCGGGGTCAGAATCACCCCCTAAATCCTTTACACCAAAGTGCTTGTGGACCAAAGCCCATATTTCTGTATAGTAAGAAAGTGATTCATTAATTGGAGTGGGTGGTAGTCCACCACTAGCAATAAAGCCACTAATCTGTTAGGTCCCGGAAAAGATTTTAGTAATTTTGAACCCAAGATCAACCCTTGGTCATGATTGTCAATTTACCAAAAGGCCAGAGGTAGTGGAAGTGACATCACTCACATTTTACCTTTACATTTGCTTACACATACACACACAGTCACACATACACACACACACACTCTCACATAAACACTCTCACTTGCATGCATCCACACAAAAATATATAAAAACATTTTCTGCTTACCTCAGCTTCTAGGGACTGTCATATTCCAGCTGATTGTACTCCATTTTTATTTTACTAATAGTGAACAATATGTTATTATTAACTCAGTGTAATCAAAATTGTCAAAAAGGAGACTGCAGCCCAACCAATGTCCATTAGGACAAGCTACTTCTGTGTTTCTGGTACTGAATTTGCCACCTCTGAGGCCAGGAGTCGCAAATACAGTGCCAGGGGTCGCAGCTGCGAACCCTGTGTACCCCTAAATGATGTCCATACCCTTGGTAGCTGTGGAACAGAGCAGACAGGCTCAACTTGGAGAAAATGGATTAAGCATTTAGACATGCCAAATCAGTTGAAAAGTCAAAACACAGTAACAACGCCACCCCAATTTATAAAAATAGAGAAAATATAATGAGTAAAATCACACCAAAACTATGAAAAGCCACTAAAAGGAAGCAAATATGATTTTGTGAAGATGTTGTTCTGCTTTGCTTTAAACTAAGAGAAAACAATGCCACTGAATGCAGCACTCGTAGTTGGAGTAATGAAGTTATTAAGGCACTTCTCAGATAACAAATAAAAGCAAACGAATACATGAAAATAAGAATTCAACTCAAATGGAATAGAACACGTCTATATAAAAGAATAATTGCAGAGAAAGATCTGTGCAGTGCATCAACAAAGCATAAACATGTTTATAAGCTAAATAATTAAAAGTTAGAATGCATCACCATGGGGGTCGAATCCATCATCGTCCTTGCCAACATCAAGCCGAGGAACCCTGAATGGCTGAGATAGGAGAACTTCCCCAATGGGATTTTATTAGACAGTGCGTTCACTCCCAAAACGAGCTCCACTATCTCAGTGCTAAGTTTTCCCCGCTTTATATGCCTTAAATTAACTTAAGAGGAAGATTCTAGTAATCGACCCCTCCCTTCGGTTATTGACTTCGAATGCTGGCTGAACTTGTTCTGTGTCAAAAACACTCAAAAGAACTGACCAGGCCCCAATGCGCATTCCTGAGACAGAGCGGTACCTTTCTCTGCTGAAAACATTCTCACCCTGGTACACTCTTCTCACCTCAGCATCCCCTATCCTATGTTACCTGATCTGGTGAGAAGAGTGAAAACATGTTCAGTGTAGAAAACAAGCTTTGTGGAAAAATACCTGTGCCGCCACTGTGACAGTACCTGAAGCTGTCATGCCGCGGCACTCACCGCGGCGCTCGCCGCGGCCGCGGGCTCAGTTTGCCGCGGCGCGGCACGCCAATCTCGCTGCGGCCGACGCCCCGGTCGCGAGGAGCGCCGCGGCCGGCGCTCGGTTCACAGAGCACACCGCGGCTGACGCCTGGGTCGCGGGGAATACCGTGGCTCAGGCAAGAACCGTGGAGGCTCCTAGAAGCCGGTTTACGGGTTGCGGCATTCGCCGCTTACCTTATTTTAAGCTCTGCCATAAAGGCAGACGCTACTTGGCAACATACAGCGCATTATGCGCTTAACCATTTATTTACTTGCATGTTCACTTACCACCTACCGAGATCCTGGGAACAAACCCGAACCATTACACAAGGAGCACTTTATACTTTCCGTTTTTTCTTCCCAGCATGCTGACCTCTTCCTCTCTGCACAGCATGCATTGTTAGACGCACGTTTCTTATTCACTATGGTTTTCTTTTCCCCAATCCAAGATGGTGGCATTCCTACTTCCTGTTTCCTGTGTCCTGTCCAGGGGTATATAAGGGGATTCCAACTGCCTGTTCATTGCGTTGCAACACTCCTTGGTGATAGTCACGCTCCTATTTGATATCCTTCTGCGAATCCTGTCTGTTCCTGATCTGCCTTGTTTTCCTGCCCTCCTGATCTACGGTCCTAATACCCTGGTGTCCTCCTTTTCGTTTCAGGGAGTTCCTGTGGAGGTTTTTTACCCTACTGGGGTTTTTCCTCTGGGACTCCTTCTGGAGGGCACGGACTGTAGTGGTTCACTCATACCAAACAGCACCGTGGCTACCGGAAGGGGTCGCCCCTACCTCGGCCAGAGCAGAACCCGTCGGAAAAAGGACCGTTCCCCTACGCCTCTCAGCTGCGGGGGTAAGACCACTGAAAACCGCGACAGATTGCAACGCCAAAAATTCCAGTTGCAGTCCGGAACTATGGATAACCCAGTGGCAAACACGGAACCTACTAATCAGGACCTACTGGCGACGATACAACAACAGGCACAAGAACTCCAGCAACTACGTACTGAGAATACTGTTTATCGACAAGCCTTTGCCTCCAGGACCACAGATGTCCCTGCAGTAGCCGCCTCTACACCTCGATTTTCCGGGGATCCCTCCACATTCAAAGAATTCCTGGATGCCTTAATGGTGTACTTTGCCTTTCGCCCCTCGCAATTTGTACAAGATAAGACCAAGGTGGGATATTTGATTAGTGCCTTATCAGGACCAGCCTTGGCCTGGGCCACACCTCTAGTAACCAGAAACGATCCCTGTCTATCTAATTATTCCACCTTTATCACTACTTTTAAACAGATGTTTGAACGCCCTGGACTCGAGGCGTCAGCAGAAGAGGCTCTTTGCGAAGTCCAACAAGGGAGTCAAGATGTATTACAATACATCACCCGTTTCAGACAATTAGCTGCAGAAACAACCTGGGTGGAACGTACCCTGGTGACACTCTTCCGTAGAGGTCTAAGAGAGGACATCAAAGATGAACTAGTACATTCTGCCAGGACAGAAAACCTCAAAGGGTTGATGGACCAGGCACTGACAATAGAGTATCGGTTGAATGAACGAAGAATGGAGAAAAGGAAGAGTCGGTTGCCTTCTCACTCAGTACCATCTCGTCCCTTCGCCCATCGTTCCGAGGAAGTCAGCCCTGAATCCAAAGGTAATACCGAGGAAGAGCCCATGCAGATTGACACAGCTCGCGGACCTCTATCCGCCAGTGAAAGGGAACATAGACGAAGGAAGGGGCTTTGCCTATACTGTGGTGCAGCTGGTCACCTAATTCGCGCCTGCCCCATTCGTCCAACCAAGCCCTTGGGAAACGCCAACTCCCGTCCCCAGTAAGAAGGGTGAGGACGGGATATCGTGATATACCTTCTATTTGCTCTTCCAGGGAGGAAGGAACTGCTCTTTTTCTCTTACCAGTTACCCTCCATTTAACTGATGGCCGCGAAGTAAGAACTTTGGCTTTATTGGATTGCGGAGCCAGTGGCCTATATTTAGATGAAACCTGGGCCAAAGAACAACAGATAACACAAATACCCAAAGAAATACCAGAACAGGTACATACTGTTGATGGGTCGCTCTTGGCCTCTGGACCTGTACAATACACCACCCCTACCTTCTGTTTACAGTTCGGTAAACATCAGGAAATTCTCTCGTTTAACTTAATCTCATCACCTCACCATGTCATGATCCTGGGAATTCCATGGCTTACACGGCACAATCCTTCCATCAACTGGGAAACAAAAACCATTTCGTTATCCTCCCATTTTTGTCAACACCACCGCTATCCGGCCGGGGATTATTGGTCCCCAAAAAGTCTTTCAACAGCACCTTCTCAGGTGGGAGGATCCATTAATGTCCTACAGGGAGTTCCCAGACAGTATCAGGACTATATCGATGTATTCCAGAAGCCAGAAAGACCTGAATTGCCACCCCACAGAGAATACGACTGTGCCATTTCTTTAGAGCCAGACACTGTAGTTCCTTTTGGGCGGATGTACTCCCTCACTGAACCAGAGAAACGAATTTTGAAGGAGTACCTAGATGAGAATCTACAAAGTGGGTTAATAACTCCCTCCTCTTCACCCGCCGGGGCTCCTCTTTTCTTTGTACCAAAGAAAACCAAAGATCTGCGTCCCTGTATCGATTTCAGAGGGTTAAACAGGATCACTATCAAAGACCGGTATCCGTTACCCCTCATCAAAGACATCTTAGAAGCAGTCAGAGGAGCCAAGAGATTCACCAAGCTGGATCTCCGAGGAGCCTATCATCTACTAAGAATCAGAGAAGGTGATGAGTGGAAGACCGCCTTTAGAACACCTTTTGGTCACTACGAATATAGAGTAATGCCATTCGGACTCACTAATGCCCCATCCATCTTTCAAAGATTCATGGATTCTATCTTCTCTGATCTTTTGCAACAAACAGTGGTGGTGTATCTTGACGATATCCTAATTTATTCGGTTCATCCAGAGGAACACTCCAAGCACGTTCGTCAAGTCTTACAGAGACTCCGACAACATCATTTGTTCTGTAAGCCTGAAAAATGCGAGTTTGATCAGGTAGAAGTAAAATACTTGGGGTACTGTATAAACCAAACTGGAGTCGCCATGGACTCAGACAAGGTACAGGCTATATTGAATTGGCCATCTCCTTCTTCCATCAAGGAGACCCAGTGCTTTCTGGGTCTAGCCAACTTCTACCGACAGTTCATAGCAGACTTTGCCCAGAGAACCAGCTTCATCACTCAAACCCTCAAAAAGGAAAATCTAAAGAAAGGTTTTTGTTGGACACCAGGCGCAGAGTCAGCCTTTCAAGACTTAAAGAAAGCCTTTATTCAAGCCCCTATTCTTCGACACCCAGACACCAGCAAACAATTCATAGTTGTCACAGACGCCTCAGAAAGAGCCATTGGGGCTGCCTTGTTACAAAGACAAGACAATGATGACCTAGAACACCCTGTATTTTATCTATCACACATTCTATCTGATTGTGAGCGAAACTATTCTGTGTTAGAACGCGAATTACTCGCCTTAAAGGTCGCGTGCACCGAATGGAGACACTTTTTGATGGGATCGAAGGAACCCTTTGAAGCCCGGACCGATCACAGAAATCTCCAGTGCTTAAGGAACTTCCAGTGTCAAAATAGCCGGCAGGCTCGATGGGCCTTCTTCTTCAGCCAATATGACTTCTATATTACCTACATCCCTGGTTCTCAGAACATACTGGCGGATGCCTTGTCCCGACGTTATCCTGAGTGCAGTGATTCCGCTGTTCAAAAGTTATTTGACAACAATAAGATTATAGGGGTAGCACAGACTTTTTTTGATCACGTCAAGTCCGAATATGCCCGTCTTCACGAAACAGAACTAAAGAGGTTACGTCCACAACTGCACACAGATAATGATTATTATTATCATGACAAGGCCCTGTTTTTACCCACTAAAGCAGTACAAACCGAAGCTCTACACATGTGTCACGATTCCCCTATCGCAGGTCATCGAGGAATGAAAGCCACTCAAGATCTTTTGCTTCGCTCCTTCTGGTGGCCAACTCTCAAGGCTGACACTGAGGCATATGTGTTATCCTGTCCTATATGTGCTCAAGCCAAGACACCCCGAACTAGACCTGCGGGATTACTTTGCCCATTACCTGTTCACCCAGGCCCATGGCATACCATATCCACCGATTTTATGTGCGCTTTGCCCTCCTCAATGGGAAATCATGTCATAATGGTAACTGTGGACTCCTTCACCAAGATGGCCCACTTTACAGCTTTAAGCAAGTTACCAACGGCAAAGGAATTAGGTCAGATCTTTACTCAAGAAATCTTCAGACTACATGGGCTACCCCAAGTCATTATATCTGACAGGGGTCCTCAATACATCTCCCGATTCTGGAAACAATTCTGTAAGACTTTGGGGATTAAGGTGGCCTTATCATCTGGGTTCCACCCTCAAACTAATGGACAAACAGAACGACTCAATCAGGGTCTCGAACAGTACTTACGTAGCTTCTGCAATGCTACACAAAGCAATTGGGCCCCCTACTTACCGCTTGCAGAATTTTCCTATAATAATGCCTTACACAGTGCCTCAAAGGTCTCTCCTTTCTATGGCTCCTACGGTCTCCATCCCAGGGCTTTCCCAACTCCCCTGAGAGAGACCTCCAATCTACCTGCCATCTCCTCCTACGTCCGACAACTCCGAGGCATCCAACGAATTATCCATTTTAACCTTGTGGCCACCAAGTTCCGCATGAAGAAGATAGCAGATAGGAGGCGCTGTGCGGCTCCTCCATATCAGGTCCATGATAAGGTCTGGCTCTCCTCTAGATTCCTACCTCTCCGATTAACTCAAAACAAATTCAAACCCCGCTTTTATGGTCCCTTTTTGATTCTCAAGAAAATCAACCCAGTGTCTGTGCGTCTTCGCCTACCTCGGACATGGAAAATCCACCCGGTATTCCATGTATCACAACTGAAGCCTTATCGTCCTGATCCTTTTCATAGGCAGTTATCCTGTCCCCCTCCCCTGTTGGTTGATAATGTGCCTGAGTACGAGGTTCAGGAGATCTGTGACTCTCGGTTTTTCCATGGGCGCCTCCAATATCTTATTCATTGGAAGGGATACCCTATGAGCGAGTGTTCCTGGGAGGATGCCTCTTCAGTTCATGCTCCTCTCTTGATCCGCCGCTTTTTTCGGCTCTTCCCTCACAAACCCGGGGCCTCGGGGGGGGCATACTGTCATGCCGCGGCGCTCACCGCGGCGCTCGCCGCGGCCGCGGGCTCAGTTTGCCGCGGCACGCCAATCTCGCCGCGGCCGACGCCCCGGTCGCGAGGAGCGCCGCGGCCGGCGCTCGGTTCACAGAGCACACCGCGGCTGACGCCTGGGTCGCGGGGAATACCGCGGCTCAGGCAGGAACCGTGGAGGCTCCTAGAAGCCGGTTTACGGGTTGCGGCACTCGCCGCTTACCTTATTTTAAGCTCTGCCATAAAGGCAGACGCTACTTGGCAACATACAGCGCATTATGCGCTTAACCATTTATTTACTTGCATGTTCACTTACCACCTACCGAGATCCTGGGAACAAACCCGAACCATTACACAAGGAGCACTTTATACTTTCCCTTTTTTCTTCCCAGCATGCTGACCTCTTCGTCTCTGCCCAGCATGCATTGTTAGACGCACGTTTCTGATTCACTATGGTTTTCTTTTCCCCAATCCAAGATGGTGGCATTCCTACTTCCTGTTTCCTGTTTCCTGTCCAGGGGTATATAAGGGGATTCCAACTGCCTGTTCATTGCGTTGCAACACTCCTTGGTGATAGTCACGCTCCTATTTGATATCCTTCTGCGAATCCTGTCTGTTCCTGATCTGCCTTGTTTTCCTGCCCTCCTGATCTACGGTCCTAATACCCTGGTGTCCTCCTTTTCGTTTCAGGGAGTTCCTGTGGAGGTTTTTTACCCTACTGGGGTTTTTCCTCTGGGACTCCTTCTGGAGGGCACGGACTGTAGTGGTTCACTCATACCAAACAGCACCGTGGCTACCGGAAGGGGTCGCCCCTACCTCGGCCAGAGCAGAACCCGTCGGAACAAGGACCGTTCCCCTACGCCTCTCAGCTGCGGGGGTAAGACCACTGAAAACCGCGACAGAAGCTGAGCATAAAATGGAGTCAGTGGTCAAGATGGAGTCGGTGGTCAAATACAAATAACATTACAGATGTAAAGCAAAAAGCCACAAGAAAATAGTAAGTGCCAATCATTAGTCACTGTTCACAGTTGACCAGGATGTAGGTGTAGTTTCAAGCTGACCATGTCTTGACCCTGTTCCAGTGGGAACTGTTCAGCTCGAACTGCCACTGGAACCAAGCCATACCTTCTGATGAGTCCTAATAAGGGTGAAACCCATCCTTGGTTGCTTGTGTTCCAGTTCAGAGAGGACCTGTCTTGGCAGTTCAGGCCGTAGTGTTCCCATCGGGGCAGGATCAAAAATGATTTGTATATGGCTGGGTCCAAACTGAAGTGGCATGCTGTGCAAAATAATGATGGACTGGGAAGTGGCCCAAGTAAATGCTAGTGGCTAAGATTAATTCAAGAATTCCATCTATCGCTTTTTGTATACTTCATAATAAGACTTAGGTTATTACTCTGTTTCTGTATCATTACGGATGCAAAGGACTGAGCCGGGCTACACCAAGTCATGCAGGAATGGTCATTTTTCCCTGCATGACTGACACAGAAGTCTTAGGTCTATACTGGGCTACACCTAGTCATGCAGGAATGGTCATTTTTCCCTGCATGACTGACACAGAAGTCTTAAGTCTATACCGGACTAATAGAGTTTATCATATGGACTCAGAGGAACCTTTTGCTACTATGAATGTCCCAGACCCAATTGGCCTTTAAATGTGGGCAACAATATGCCGGCATAATACCAGGGGACTGAATCACACAGCCTCCCTGGGATTCATATTTTTCAGCATGTGATAGGGAGCGAGCAGTAAAAATGTACACAAAATCACCCCTCTCCACATTTTCACACTACTGATGGTGAGTTTGACCCAAATTAGGCAGGTGTATTTGTCAAAGTACAGCAATAGTGACGCTTGTGACTACATTTTTAATAATAATTATACAGATGGAATTAAAGGAGACGCGTTTTACACAAAAGATGTGCCATTTAATGGGAGATCCTTCAATCTAAGAGTTTTTGACTACATTTAATCTATGCCAATGCTGTCAAGTGCAAGCTTGAGCTTGCACAAGTTACAATATTGCTGCCCCAGGTTGATGGCTAGAGGAGAAGCTGAATGGTTGTGTTTGTAAAAGAGTTGTTGAGAAGAATCATTTACAAGGGAAAGAGTCATTGCTGTGGGTTCAGTGACAAAATGCCTCCTGAGTGTGAGCGGAGTCAAAAACCATTAACGTAAGAGAACAAACACAACCCAAATGAGGTAGATGAGTGCACTGTCAGGCACAGAGGACAGACAACGGCAGTGAGTGGGCCTCTTCCCTCTGCAGCAGCAGAGACTTTTGTTCCGTTCAGGCAGAGAAGAATCTGTCTTATCCTTTGGAGTGTGTGATCTAGGTATGAGTTGATGTTTATTTGGTTCCATGGTTCGTTTTCTAATCAGAAATTAATTTTGGTGTCATTAGAACATATTTGAAAGCTAGAGACCTACTTTCTAATACTGCCTTTGACGATTCTTTAGTGTCAGGTTTTGTTAAATTGGCACTGCTGAAACCTGGCACAGGGAAAAGATCTTCTCCCTCTGCCAGATGGTTTTCACCGCATCTCTATGTGGAAAAACAGAATTACAATAATATCCTTCACTCTTCCCAGTCTGGGTTCTGTGCCAGCATGTGTGTTCAGCATAGGAACAGCTCTTTTGGAGGTCTCCCAATACATCAGAATCAATCTCAATCTGGTTCAGAAGGCTGTGGTTGTTTTATTAGATCTGTTGTTGGACCTGGCCCTTTTTACAGGGTCATTCCCCAAACATTTTGCCTTCTCCTCCTAATTTTTCTGACCCTTTTTGGTTGACGTTATGGCTGTGGGCACTTTACCACTGCTAATCAGTGCTAAAGTGCATGTGCTCTCCCTTGTAAACTTGGTATGATTGGCTTATACCTAATTGGCATATTTAATTTACCTGTAAGTCCCTTGTAAAGCCCTTCAAACCTGTCTCAGGCCTGCTAGCGCAGGGCCAGCATGCACAGTTTTTTGCCACAGGGACCCGGCATCTAAATTTACTTGCCAGGCCCAGAACTCCCCTTTTACTACATGTAAGACACCCCTAAGGTAGGCCCTAGCTAGCCCTATGGGCAGGGTGCTATGTATGTAGAAGGCAGAACATGTGCCTACTAATGTGGCCTGTCCTGGCAGTGACAAACAGCCTATTTGGTTTCTCTCTGCTGTTAGTGCTGCCTTCTCATAGGTTTGCATTGGAAATGCCCTGCCTTATGTTTAGGGGGTGTTGTCTGATTTATGAGGGGTAGCGTAGGCATGTTTAGTATGGTAGTAATGGTGGTGAGAAATGCTGCTTACTGGTGTAAGTGGATTTTTTATTACTATTACAGAAATGCCACTTCTAGAGAGTGAGAATTTCTCTGAGCTTATGACTCTAGTGCTTTGCAGCTTGACTCCAATCAACGTATGGGCAGAGTGACAGTTGGGCTTTGTGCATACTTTT
This sequence comes from Pleurodeles waltl, assembly GCF_031143425.1. Classification (NCBI taxonomy): domain Eukaryota; kingdom Metazoa; phylum Chordata; class Amphibia; order Caudata; family Salamandridae; genus Pleurodeles; species Pleurodeles waltl. Next base: position 1,215,642,846 of record NC_090437.1, on the reverse strand, counting down.
CAGACAGCCTGTACACAGGGAGGGTGGAGGTGTCACAGGTGCACCTGCATACTGAATAGTCTTCCTGGGCTTAGAGAAGGGAGAGGCCGGGCACACATGCATTTGTGAAGGCTGTGCCCTGGCCTCACACAAAAGGGTCATTTACCCCCAATTGATGTTTGGAGCCTGTGCTGGAGGAGAGTGGGGACACTCCCAGAACCAGTTGTAGCTGGTTGAAACCCCGCTCCACTACATTGGAAATGCTTGACAAAACTGAGTATAAGTACAGGGGATTTTTTTTACCCACAATTGAAAGACGAAGAGACATTTTTGGGACAAGAAACCAGCCTTGGAACTGGACACAGAACGCTGCTGAATGGACTCACCAGGACCCACCTTGGACTCCTGTTGCTGTGCTGACCTGTGGCCAGCTAGGTCACTAGGAGGATCTGCCACCATCTGCATCTCTTGTGCTGGCCTATTGTTGGGCCTTGCAGCCCTGTGCTCCCCTTTCTGTCTCCAGGGACTGGGTGCTGTGGCCCCTGTACCCTGCACCTCGTGGTTCCTGAACAACGGAGCGTTCTTGCCATTGCTTCCCTGCAAGGGCAAGGATGAGCTGTGTTCTCCCTAAAGTGCAGGAAGGAGGGGTTTTCTTTGCCTCCAAACTCCTCAGAGCATGAGGGACCACCTTTTCTTTGCAGCGCGGGAGGAGTGCTTTCCATTTTGCTAATTTCCCTTGCCAGAGGCGGAATCTCAGCACACCCAAAGCGTGTGCTGTAATCAGCACCCCTGGGGTACTGAAGCGCTTACAGTAGTACCCCCAGGGCACCTGCAGGGTCGGCTCCTGGAAGACATCATCGCGGCGGCACGAGCCCCCTTGTCAGGTGTGGCGGACGCCGGAGCTCGCCACAAGGAGGCAACCCTCCCTATTCTCCCCACGGGCCCTGAGTGCAGGGGCCTCCACAAAAGAGGAGCCTTTGCTCAAAGTGGCCGGACGCCTGCCTAGAGGGAAGGCGGGGCGGTCCCTCTAGCCACCAGTCTGGAAGGACTCCGGATCCGCTGCAACGGGCTTAAAGGTGAGCACCCTGAGTCAGAGCGCTGCTGCGAGGACGCGGGCAGTCGCTCTGGGAGTTGCTCCCCCCACCACGAAACCCATAAGGAGTGAAGACGCTCCATAACCCCCCAGTAGGAAAGATCTCCTTTCATGCCCTAAGTAGTGCTCCTGTCACAGTGTGATTATACGGACAGATGTATTGCTTTTTCCTTTGGGTGGTGGGGTTCCAGGCAAAAATAGGTCTACTGTGATGTGTTCATTAATGTTCCTGGTATGGGCATTTTGCTAAACATGTTCGTATGACCTGCTGATATGTTTATTATATGACTTGCCAAAGGTTCTATAATGTTCGTGATCTAGGCATTGGTGATACTCTTATGACAAGCGCATTTACTTATTTAATGTGATTCTTGACTACTGCTTATGTTGCAGAATTCTGAGTACTTATGTGTTCTAGTGTGACTACTGCTTATTCTTGCAGAGTATTAGTAACCTGTGTAATATTCTGACAGCTGCTAAGGTAGCAGGGTATTTCTGACATGTAATGTTTGGTCTAACTATGTCTTGTCCAATACAGTTTATTTTTACATAACTTGGTGCTGTGCTCCTTTGTGGTGTATTTATTGCGTCATATGTGTAGTGTGTATTGTGCAAACGCTTTACACATTGCCTCCAGGTTAGGCCTGACTGCTCCTTCCAAGCTACCAAAGGGATGAGCAGGGGTTATCTTGGACGTGTAACTCCCTTACCCTGACTAGAGTGGGTGGATTCTGCCTGGCTTAGGTGCATACCCTAGCTAACCAGAAACCCCATTTCTAACATCTGTCCTCTGGTTTTGACACAGTATCACACAAAATTCTCCTTCAAAGATTTGAGAAGATTGGAATAGCCGTCAAGGCTTTTGGCATTCTGCATTCCTTCCTTTCTGAAAGACAACAAGCTGTATTCCTTTCTCCTTTTAGGTTCCAGTTCAGACAGCACCAGATGTGGTGTCCCAAAAGGCTCAGTCTTAGGTTCCACTCTATTTGACATCTATATGGCCCCTCTTGCCCTTGGGGTGCAAAAACTGGGTTGTGAACAGTGTATTATATGCAGATGACACCCAACTGTTGCTGGCCTTTTAATAACTTGATGATTCGAGGGCTACTCATTTCCAGGACTGCCTCACAGGGGTTGCCAACTGCATGTATAACATCTGTTTAATGCTGGAAAAACTGAGATGCTTTCATTTGGGAAATCATCTCCTAAAGATTCTTCTTTACTTTGGCCTCTCAATCTGGGCCAAGTTCCCTTTCCATCCTCAGTGGGCAGAAATCTGGGGTTCTGCTGGATTCAACTTTATCCTTCAAACCTCAAGCAAGGGCTATAGTTGCTACTAGTTTCGGCTTGTTTGAAATCTTTGAAAAAGTTCTGAAAATATCTTCCTTCAATTACTCAGAAGGGGATTATTCAAGCCCTGATTACCTACAGTCTGGATTATGCAAATGTCTGTTATCTGGGCATCTCTCAAGATCTGCTCAAAAGGCTTCAACATATTCAGAAAGCTGCTGCTCCTCTCAGACTAAATATTCCTAAAAGACATTCCATCAGTTCTGATCTAAAATCCTTTCATTGGTTACCAATTAAATCCAGAATTAAATTTAAAGTGCTCTTCATCACTCACAGAACTTTGGGCCAGATGTAAAAAGACGCCATCCAGCCCTTCTTTTTCCAAAGCTTTATTTCAGTCAAGAAAAATGCTACCAACCCTGGCAGACACAAAGGACAACTGCCAGGATTCAAGCCCTCAACATTCCCTCCCCACTTTGTTGCCCAGCAACATTACATACCCAACATTCCAACATATACCCAACATATCTCCCTCCCAAACTAACAAAATGTTTCTGGCAAACATTGTACAAAGGAGAACAGAATAAAAAAAATCAGTTTACTAAAATCTAGCTACATCTAAACTACCACATTATAATTTAAACTACGTAATCTTTAAGATACTCCGGGCTCCTCACAACTCTCTTTTCCCTTCCCCTAAAATCTGCATGACCTTCATCCCAACCATTTTCGACCATTTCATTTCTCCACCTCCTCAACTCCAATTCATTGCACTTCACTACACTTTCCACATCCCACCTCTTACCATCCTCCAGCTCCACACTGAATCTCCTCATCTTCACAATTCGTTTAGGAATAGACCATTTAGATCCTCCCTTCTTAGATTTGTCACAAACTTTTGTTCGCACCCAATCGCCAACAGCCAACTCACGTTCCACAACCGTCACGCGATTCATTAGATTTCCCTCGTCCACACTCTCCCTACCTGCCTTGCCCATCCACCCCGGCACTGCTCTGGTACAAGGTTTCCTACCCTTCAACAACATGAATGGGGTCTCCATTGTAAGAGAATGTGGGGTGGTGCAGTAGCTCCATAACATATCCTTGACCTCCTTTTTCCAATTCAACCCACTTTGCAACGCTAACTGGATGTTTTCTCCCAACACTCTGTTGAATCTTTCTACCGATCCATTTTCCCTAGGATGCGCTATAGCTGTCTTGATATGTTTAACCCCACTACACTCCAAATAATTTTCAAACTCTCCAGATGTGAATTGTGGCCCATTATCAGTTACCAGAACCTCAGGAAACCCCTCTCGCCTCCAAATTTCCTCACACACCTCAATCATCACACTGGATCTGACGTCACGGACTAGGCTGACCTCAGGCCATTTGGAGTGATAATCCATCATCACGATGGCAAAAGTTTTTCCTTCCCCTCCCAAATTGAATGGACCACACACATCCATTCCTACCCTTTCCCATGGTTTATGTGGAAATTATATGGGAACCACAGAAGTACCCTTGCTAATATGCGTCTTGTCACTGCACGCACAACTCAAACAATTCCTGACAAATTTCTCCACATCTCGATCCATGCCTGGCCACCAAAAATCCTCCCTCGCCTTCCTCTTCATTCCTGACATACCCCCGTGACCCTCATGCAGGATTCCCAAAATATCTTCTCTCAACCTGAGCGGCACAACCATCTTGTCGCCCCTTCTTAACACTCCCCCCTGCTCAGACAACTCCGACAACACAAACTTGAAATTAGATAACCTCTCCACAACATTCTCATCCAATTCCCCCCAATGTTTGTCCAAGTTAGTTAATATCATTTGCATCACTCCATCCTCCAACACTGCTGTCTTCCAAACTTCCTTGTTTATCGCTTTTGTCACAATAGGATGTATGTCCGCCACAACCCAGTCTTCATCCTCATCGTATTTTACACCCTCCATTGGTAGTCGAGATAAACAATCGGCATTGACGTTTGCCACGCCCGGAACATACTCAACAGCAAAATCATATTCCTGAAGTCTATATAACCACTTTGCTATCCGAGGTGATGCACGGCTGGCACCTTTGGTTATAAAAATATCCACTAATGGTTTGTGGTCTGTCCGTAAGTAAAATTTTCTTCCCCATACATAGTTCCTGAAATGTTGCACCCCCCACCAACAAGCAAGAGCCTCTTTCTCGATCGCTGAGTAAGTCGATTCCGCCCCCTAAGTGTTCTCGAGGCAAACGCGATTACATTTTCTTTGCCCCTTCTCACCTGTACCAAAACCGCCCCCAAACCATACATGCTAGCGTCAGTATAAATGATAGTATGATCACTTGTCACAAAAGGTTTTAGTTCCACAGCGTTCATAATGTTCTTCTTAAGCTCAATAAATGCCTGTTGACATACTTCCGACCACTCAAACTTCTGGTTTTTCTTCATTAATGCCCGTAGTGGATGAGCCATGTCCGCAAAATTCTTCACAAATTTTGCATAATACTCCGCTAAATGCAAGAACGATCTTAGTTGATCCTTATCCTTTGGATTCGACGCTTTCTCAATCGCATCCAACAATCCTATCCTGGGTTTTATTCCCTCTCCAGACACTGTATGACCCAAATACTCCACACTTTGGCATTCAAACTTACATTTTCTCATCTTACCACTCAAACCCGCTTTTTCCAAAATTTAACACACCTTACTCAACACCTTATCATGTTCCACACCATCACCTGCCCACACTAACAAGTCATCTTGAAAAAACGTTACATTCTTAACCTCTCCCAATAAATGCTGCATTACCCTTTGAAAAACTGCAGAAGCAGATGCTAAGCCAAATGGCATCCGCACAAATCTAAATGCTCCCTCGGGTGTGATAAATGACGTGAGATGTTTCGAATCAGGATGTAATAAGATCTGGTGATATGCATTTGATAAATCAAGAGTGGAAAACACCTTACCCCCGTGAATCTGGCTAGCAATTCATTTATGTTTGGTATAGGATGTCTGTCTATCCATATGTTCTCATTTAAATCTCTCAGGTCTATGCACATCCTGATTTTGCCATTCGATTTCCGAGCTAAAACCACTGGGCTCAACCACTCCGAAGACTCCCCTTCTTCTACCACGCCCAACTGCAACAACCTTGCTAGCTCATCCTTTAAAGCATCATTTAATGCCAGCGGTACAGCTCTCACTTTGTGCACTCTGGGTACTGCACCGTCCCTTAAGACAATCCTATGTTGGAATTTCTTAAGGCAACCCAACTTATCCCCGAACAACAATGGAAACTTCGATCTCCATTTCTCCACCATAGGATCATCATGCAACACAGTTAATACCTGTTCTTCTGAGTTAGGGTTCAACACTATGCCTAATGCCCTTTGCTCACTCCATCCCAATAAGCATCTCCCCTTTTCCACAACATACACACAAACCATAATCTCCCTTTGTTTAAAAATAATTTTCCCTTGAAAAAATCCAACAACCGGTATTCTAGTACCACCATATCCCACTAGTTCAATCATAGGTTTGGATAACTCCAACTTTCCTAACTTGAGCCATGTGTCCCTATCAATAAGTTGTATGTGGAGAACACGAATCTGCCCACATGTCAACTATCACACCATTTAAGCTTACACTGCATTTTGGAGGTCTATAACATTCATTCTTTAAGTGCATTACACTGTCCCGAAGTATGACTTCTTCCGTAGGGGCATCATTTAACATTAATATTTGTATGTGATCTTCATCATCATCCGATGATGTTCTTCCTATCTCTTTGCTGTCCCCCTGCAGACAATTTACACTTTTCTTCTTAACTCCCATTCCCCCTTTCTTCTGCTTACACACTTTAGCAAAATGACCCACTTTGTTACAATTAAAAATTTTACATTCGTAGCTGGACAATTCCCAGAAAATGCTAGATGTTTCATGCTACCACACCTATAATTTTTTTTCTTTTTTTCATCCAATTTACCATCGTTACTAGTATTTTTAATTCTGTCTACTTCTTGGACAGCCACACTCTCTGTTGTGTTTTTGTTCAATTCTTTTATGTAACGTGATGTGTCTTCGATACGTCGTGCAATAAGTATAGCTTCATCCAACGATGGGTCCTTTAGACTCAAAAGTTTTTCTTGGATTTTCAAATTCCTTGTGCGATTAATTAATTGGTCTCTAATAATTTCCTCATGTAAGTCCCTAAATTTGCAAGTATTGGCCAATGTTCTTAATGTACTCACAAATTGGTCTATCGATTCATTCTGCGCTTGCACCCTAGAAAATAATTTGTGGCGTTCGACTACAATGCTCACTTTTCTGCTAAAATGACTTTCTAACGCATGTATGGTTCTCACATACACATCATCACCCTCGCCCTCTTCCTCAGAACCGTCATCATTCTCAACAACAGTATTACATGGCAAGGTTTTCAATACTTTCCTGCCTTCAACACCTAGATTGTGCTTCAATAAGGCCAATTTCCTTTTTGCAGTGAATATAGCTCCTTCACGTTTCGAAAGTTTCTTGCCAATCTTCCCATGGCATAGGATCACCTGGAAGCGGTAAAAATGCAGGTGGCGGTGCTATGGACTGCATGGTATCCCCTTTTTTTATTTTTATAGTTGTCCAAATATACTCTTTCTTTACTTGTTTAAAAAGTACCTTTACAATTCCTTGTTATTCGTATGAATGCTTCTTTTCTTTACTTGTTTACATGTGCCTTCACAAATCCAACTCTTCAACAGCGGCAACATTAACCTTAAAAGAAGATTTGTACCGTTTTCGCCAGTCAGTTGCCCTTGTTAGCGAGAAACAGCATGACACCTACGTGGTTGCCATAGACAGCGCACGCGCGAAGTCTTTAGATTGCGATTGTCCAATTAAATTCAATGCGCGCGTGCAGGTTCCTGCGTCAATAACAGTGCGTGAAGTCACTAGCGCATGACTTCCCAAACGAATCCAATGTGCATGTGCAGGTCCCAGCCGGCTTCCGATAATCACTGGTCTCGGCGCACGGTTGCAGCACGCCGGTAGGACAGGCGCGAGCAAATCACTGCACGCGCACCAGTACTCAACGGTCGGGTTTCAAAGGGAAAGCATCCGCCCCGATTCGTTCCTGCACGGGGCCCAGTGCTTCATAAGTAAGTAAATGTCGCAATTTAATGCTTGAGAGTCATGCAGCACCCGATAGTCAAACAAAAACAAAATAAACACTGCGGCGAAAGACGCCTTACAGCTCTTCAGTACCCAAATTTCACAGCATACCTTGACTCCGACACGCATATCCTGGTTTTAAGTAGCTATCCTTCCTCATGCCGAATATCCATAAAAGTCACGCCGGTTAACGCAAGATGCAGCTTCTCAATGGCCAGGAAACTTTGACCGACGCAGGAACTCATATGCTGGAGTCATGAAACTCGTACACACCCTCCTCTTCATAACTTAGGGGTGTCGCTCCACCAGGGTTGGTCATCTGTGATATCCCACCCTCGTCGCCACTAAAAAGACGCCATCCAGCTCTTCTTTTTCCAAAGCTTTATTTCAGTCAAGAAAAATGCTACCAACCCTGGCAGACACAAAGGACAACTGCCAGGATTCAAGCCCTCAACATTCCCTCCCCACTTTGTTGCCCAGCAACATTACATACCCAACATTCCAACATATACCCAACAAGATGTATCAAAGGATTTTACCCATTCTGTCCTTATGGGAAAATGTGTTTGTGCATATGGCCCTTTCTTTCAGAACGGTCTGTGCTATATTCAAAACAAGTTAAAAAATATGTTCCCTCGAGGGCGCTTCGCTTTGCAAATCAAAACCTGCTTTTTGTCTCAAAAGTGCATAAAGATAATCTGATGACAGAACATTTTCCTTTCTTACTCCTACTATTTGGAATTCTCTTCCATTGCATCCCCGCTATATCTCTAGTGAAAGTGTATTTAGAGCAGAGGTGAATACTTTCCTATTCTATGAACATTAGCTCCTCTTTTCTTTCTTGTATTTCAGTGCCAGGACGCTTCCCATGAAGCAGCAGCTGCGCTTTATAAATATAACTTCATTCATTAAATCATTCAATGCAGCTGAAAGGTTGGGAAACAGTGATGTAAGGTTTAGGCGTACCAGACAGCCCTTCTCTGATGCTGGCCAGATTAGATTTGCTGCCTCACTAGGGCTTTAAGCATACTTGATATTAATTGAAAAGTTGATTTTTTTTAGCAGGCATTGTGAGATGTCTACTTCATAGATTACAGACTGACTTCTAGTTACAAAGGGATGTGTTGTGCAGAATGTTTCTATTGAAGTAGGTTACAATGATTGGTTACACTGAGTAGGACGGTGTTGATCATGGACGGTGAAAGGAATTGCTCCATGGACGTTACTGGGCAAGATTCATGAGGAGTTTGCAGGTATGATTTTTTTAAGCGCCTGAAGGAGACAAAGGTATACTGTAAATGAGGCACGGTGATGGGTGGGTAGTTAGGTGAGTCGGAACCCCGGAGGGTGTTTTTGAGATACACAGACATAACTCAGTGCATCTGCAGTAACTAGCCTCTAGTAAATTCTGGTGATCTCTTTTTTAAGTTAGGGACCTCACAGATTCATTTAGCACATTAAGGGCCTGATTTAGAGTTTGGGGAACGGATTACTCTGTCACAAACTTGATGGCTATCCTGTCCACAGTATTATCCGTCACATTTATGATGGAGTAGCCCCACCCACTAAACTCTAAATCAGGCCCTAAACTTTCTTGCTCGCTTTATGCCACTCTCTTCAACATGTCTTCCAGCTGGTCCGGTCTTCCTCTACCAACTCACAGCACTGGTTGCATCTGGAGTACTGCAGCTCAGCAAGCTCCTAGCTGTACCACTGTTGGTTGATTTGATACCAGTGCCTGACCTAGGATTACAGTAAAGTTTTACCTTGCAGGACTTCAGTATCTATGGCGTTCAGGATGTCTGTTTTCACAGTTTATAATTTGTAAATCAGAAACTTTGTGTAGATGTAAAATAGTTTTCATTTTAAACTGAAATAACTTTTTGCTAACTGGCAGTCACATTTTTTAAAGATGTTCATTGCTGGCTATATTGTGGCAATCTGCGTCAATTATTTACTCCTTTGCAATCTCATGAATTAAGACTTTCTTTCAGGGCCTCCCATCTGTTTTCAGTTGCTGTATATTTGGCAGCTGCTACGTCGATGCTTTTCAGCCCCGTGGCTTTCCAATCCACTCACCTGTAGCTGCAAAGTTCCTGCAGATGTTCGTGCTTTCAAACACGGGGGATTAAATGACTTCCTTTGGGTAGAATGGCGATGCTAGGTTAAGTATCTTGTCTTCTACATGCAGTCACCTGCCTTGTTATAACTGCTATTGTTCCCGCCCACTGGCTCCAAGGAGATTAGAACTTCAATGTGGAAAAGTAATTCGATCCTTATACTTTCTATCAGCACTGGCCATTGTTTTAATGTGTATGCTTATTATTAAAATATTGAAGAGGTGTACCATGAAGTTCCGTTCACTCATGGCATTTTCATTCTCTTGGGAGAATGTTACTATTAACTCACCGTTTACTCAGTTTGTAAGTGACATAACTCCTCGGTGTTGAATTGTAGGGTGCTCATCGGTTGGTGACTTAAATGGAACATACGATAGGGTGAACAAAGATGCTATGTCCTATCAGATACACTGCCCTTGAATAAAAGAGGTCTACAGTTCAATTACTATAGAAAGACATACACCGAGTTCAATGTTTTTGGATGCAACTTTACTCTATGCCCAAAAGTAAGTGGATTTTTGCCAAACATGTTTTATAACGTGCATTTGAAGTAGTCTGTTTTCCAACACTTACACGTCAAATTGCATCGTCTGATACACTAAACTGAGTTGATGTTGACTTTTATCTGCAGTTTTCGTTTCTCTTTTCTGAAATGAAAGATCTGTACTCAAGCTTCATAAGTGAAACTGAAATGCGAATCTATCATATTGTTAGCATCATCTTTTTCCAGATATTTTGAAGGTTTATCACTGGGCTAGCGCTGTCAGCAGGTCAAATGAATTCCTAATTATGAAATGAAAGTAGAGTTCAGTTCCAAAAGTCGACTGTGCTTCTTAACCTAAAACTGAATTTGTTGTGTCCACTACAACAGGAGTATAAGCAAACAAGCACTGGCAAAGCCAATAGATCTCAGCTGTAAAAGCCAATCAACTAACTTTGCTAATGTTTTTCACTGGCACTAACATGCCAAAATGGACATCAGTGTATTTCAATGCATGTGCGCGTGTTAATGTGTGGCCAGCTATCTTTAATGAGTTTTGCGAGAAATTGGGTTACTAGTTAAGGGGGTGGGGGGTGGGGTAAACTCCTGCTCAAGAAGAAACCATAATCCTTGTCAGGGTGAAGGCACTAGCAAACCCTAAATCAGTCAGTGCTCAACCCCCCAGTAGCCTGGTACAAAGCAGTCAAGCTTAACATAAAGGCAATGTGTAAAGTGTTTGTATAATACTTTCAAACAGTAATACAATTAAAACACACCACAAACTGAATTCCACACCAGATTAGAAAAATAGAGTAATCAAAACAACACACAAAGAAAAACAAGATGAAAAGGACAAAAATCCAATCAGTAGAGCCGGAGATACGTAATTTTAAAGATTTTGGTAAAAATAGTGCCAAAAAGCTCAAAGTGCCAACAGTGGACATCTGTTCGCGCCGGACCAGGATAAAGTGGCAAGTTCAGGCTGACTATGATGGAGCATAGGCCACCTACAGGGACCCAGTTAGGCCCTGAACAAGAGTACCTTAAATGCTGGATTGTGGAGCATTGCACGGCCCTGAACCGAGGATGCATCTCAAAGCCGAGGAGCTGCAATATGAGGTCTAGCATTGTTGTTGAGGATCCCATTGATGAGGGCTTGCTATACGAAGCCTGGCATTGAGGATGTGTCACGCAATTGAGGTAATGCGTTAGTTCCGAGGAACTACGAAGCTGCATTGTGTCGCCATTGAAGCTGACATTGACAAGAGATTTGTGATGCTATGACCTGCGTCGGGAAAGCTTCTCACAGGGGTGGTTCCAATAGGGGCTGCAAGGTTGATAGGGAGTCCTTGAGCTGAGAGAATCATCGCAACAGAAGCGATGCATAGGTTCTGCTCAAAATTACGCCGTGAAGCAGAGGAGATGCGTCAGTTCTGCTGGGTCCCCAGAATGAGCTGGCAGAGCACCTTCGGGCCCACTTTTAAGGGCCAAGGCTGGGGTGGTACTACCTGGCAGGACTACCTGGCAGGACTCACAGTTGGACGAGTCCAGGTGTTGGATACAAGGTTGTTGGAACCTTCTGTCGTTGAGGCTCCAGTCAGGAGGCCCACAACTAGCCCTTGGAGTCACTCTGGGGTCCTGGGTTCAACAGATGTGAAGGCCTGGATGAGAATGCCCAGTCCTTCTCATCCAGGCAAGAGGGCAGCGGTCCTTCAGAGCAGCAGTCCAGAAGACTGTCAGTCCTTTCAGCAACAGAGCACTCTTTCTTCCTGACACAGTCTCCACAGGTCCAGAAGTGTACTGAAAAGTTGGTGTATTAGGTCCAGTATTTATACCTGGGTCTTCCCTTAAACCCTTCTGTGCTGGGGATGTAATGGTTACGTCCACCGGCACAGTGCTCCTGTGCCGAGGACATAACCATTACGTCCACGGCACGGTTTTCCTCCCACCCCCTCAAGGCAGGGATGCCTACCGCGACCCCCCCCAGTGACGTCTGATGATGTCAGCATGCGACCTCATCAGAGGCCACTTCCCCATCGCGCTGGAAGCTCAGCTTCCAGTGCGATCGGAAGATAAATGCTTTGCATTTCTCTTCTGATCATGTGATGGGGGCCTGAGAGACTTCAAAGGGAAGGAAAGGAATTTCCTTCCCTTTGAAGTCTCTCATAGCATTTCAGAAGGCTTCTGAAATGCCCACTAGACACCAGGAATTTATTCTAAAAATGAAATTGGCATAAGGGGAGCAACCCCTTAGGCAAGGGTTGCTCCCCTAAGGGGCAAATTATATTTAGGCCATTTCTGCCTCAGTTGGGGACCGATCGGCCTATTTTTATGAGGCAATCTGCCCCCAAGGGGGGCAGAAACCACTAGACACCAGGGAGTTTTTTTTTATGGGGAATTCACGGAAGGGGAGCGATCCCTTAGGCAAGGGTCACTCCCCGGGGGGCAAATTTATTTTAGGTCATTTCTGCCCCCCCGGGGGGCAGATTGGCCTATTGTTATTAGGCCGATGGGGGCAGAAACCACTAGGCACCGGGGACTTTTCTTTGCACCAGTTTCAAGCAAGGGGAGCGACCCCTTAGGCAAGGGTCGCTCCGGGGGGGGGTGCAAATTTATTTTAGGCCATTTCTGCCCCCCCGGGGGCAGATCGGCCTATTGTTATTAGGCCGATCTGCCCCCAGGGGGGACAGAAACCACTTAGGCACCAGGGATTGGTGTGTGTGTATGTGTGTGTTTTCTTTAGGGGGGCAGCCCCTTGGGTAAGGGTCGCTCCCAATGGGGGCAAATTACTGTTGGCCATATCTGACCCCCTTGGGGGCAGATTGGTCTATTTTTGGAAGGCCCATCTGCCCCCAAGGGGTGCAGAAAGCCCACCAGAGACCAGGGAAGTTTTGTTTTCCAAAATAAGAGGGTGGGGGTATGGCCATACCCCCACCCCAAATAAATGGGTCCAAAGGGGGGCAATTACCCCTGATCCACACCCCAGGGGGGGCAGAAAGTCTACTATATGCCAGGGAATTAAAAAATAAATAGTGGGGTGGTGGCTACCAACAAGTATGGACCTGGTTATGCCCCCACCCCAACTGAAGGGGCTAACAGTCTTTCAGCTCTCCCCCGCACTCTAAAACATCTTATCCCACAGCAAGCAAGAAGACATTTGATTATTTTGGGTTTTGGTTTTGCATTTGGGCCATGGGAGCTTGGATAACTCTCAAAATCGTCCCACTTGGAATGGTGAGGGCTGCACTTTATGGACTTTGGGATGCTGCCATGTAGAAAAATCCACAAGACCTAGACACATCTGAAAACTAAACATCTGGGTGATTCCAGGGTGGTGTGTTTCACATGCACCCCGCACCATTTTCTTACCCACAATGACCTGCAAACCTCCAACTTTGTTGGAAATCACACATTTTCCCATGTTTGTCAACCTAAATGTTTTTTTTTTCAAACTGCCCTTTTGGACCCGCTTTAGTTCCCCTCAATTTTGACATGCTTTTGGCTCTTCCCTGTCACTAGCACTTGGCCCACCTACACAAATGAGGTATCATTTTTACCAGGAGACAGAGGGGAACATTGGATGGTATGAAATTCGTCCCGGTGGGTTGATCCCACACAGAAATGTGGGAAAAATGTGATTTTTTTAGCTAAATTTGAGGTTTGCTGAGGATTCTGGGTAAGAAAACATTGGGGGATCCACGCAATTCATACCTCCCTGGACTCCCTCGGGTGTCTAGTTTTCAGAAATGTCTGGTTTGGTAGGTTTTCCTAGATGGTTGCTGAGCCCAGGACCAAAAACGTAGGTGCCACCGCACAAAAACAGGTAGTTTTGTATTTGATAATTTTAATGTGTTCTGATAGTGTTTTAGGGCATTTCCTTTCGCAGGCAGTAGGCCTACCCACAAAAATGAGGTGCTGGGTGGAAGGAAATTTGTGGCTCCTCTCTGATTCCAGAACTTTCTGTCACAGAAATTAGAGGAAAAAGTGTTTTTTTGGCCAAATTTTGAGGTTTGCAAATGATTCTGGGTAACAGAACCTGGTCAGAGCCCCACAAGTCACCCCATCTTGGATTCCCCTAGGTGTCTAGTTTTCAAAAATGCACAGGTTTGCTAGGTTTCCCTCGGTGCCAGCTGAGCTAGAGGCCAAAATCCACAGCTAGGCACTTTGCAAAAAACAGCTCTGTTTTCTTTGCGAAAATCTGATGTGTCCACGTTGTGTTTTGGGGCATTTTCTGTTGCGGGCGCTAGGCCTACACCCACAAGTGAGGTACCATTTTTATCAGGAGACTTGGGGCAACGCTGGGTGAAAGGACATTTGTGGCTCCTCTCTGATTCCGGAACTTTATGTCACCGAAATGAGAGGAACAAGTGTTTTTTTGGCCAAATTTTGAGGTTTGCAAAGGATTCTGTGTAACAGAACCTGGTCAGAGCCCCACAAGTCACCCCATCTTGGATTCTCCTAGGTGTCTAGTTTTCAAAACTGCCCAGTTTGCTAGGTTTCCCTAGGTGCCGGCTGAGCTAGCGGCCAAAATCCACAGCTAGGCACTTTGCAAAAAACAGCTCTGTTTTCTTTGGGAAAATGTGATGTGTCCACGTTGTGTTTTGGGACATTTCCTGTCGCAGGCGCTAGGCCTACCCACGCAAGTGAGGTACCATTTTGTACCAGGAGACTTGGGGAAACACAGCATAGCAAAACAAGTGTTATTGCCCCTTGTCTTTCTCTAAATTTTTCCCTTCCAAATGTAAGACAGTGTGTAAAAAGACGTCTATTTGAGAAATGCCCCGTAATTCACATGCTAGTATGGGCACCCCGGAATTCAGAGATGTGCAAATAACCACTGCTTCTCAACACCTTATTTTGTGGCCATTTAGGAAATGCAAAGGTTTTCTTGATACCTATTTTTCACTTTTTATATTTCAGCAAATGAATTACTGTATACCCGGTTCTTGATGAACCTGCAAGCCCTATATATCCCCACAACCAGAAGAGTCCAGCTGACGTATTGGTGTATTGCTTTCAAAAATCTGACATCACAGGAAAATGTTACAGAGTAAAACGGCTGGTTTTGTTCACCTCAATTTCAATATTCTTTTATTTCAGATGTTATTTTCTGTAGGAAACACTTGTAAGATCCACACAAATGACCCCTTGCTAAATTCAGAATTTTGTCTACCTTTCAGAAATGTTTAGTTTTCTAGGATCCAGCATTGGTTTCTCACCCATTTCTGTCACTAGCTGGAAGGAGGCTGAAAGCACAAAAAATAGTAAACCCTTTGTTGATGTCATTTTCACAGAAGAAACCACGAGCCTTCTTCTGCAGCCCTTTTTTCCAATTTCTTTGAAAAAAAAGAAATGTTTGCTGTATTTTGGCTAATTTATTGGTCTCCTTCAGGGGAACCCATAAAGTCTGGGTACCTCTAGAATCCCTATGATGTTGGAAAAAAAGGATGCAAATTTGGTATGGGTAGCTTCTGTGGAGAAAAAGTTATGAGGGCCTAAGCGCGAACTGCCCTAAATAGCCAAAAAAAGCTCGCCACGGGAGGGGAAAAGCCCTGGCAGCGAAGGGGTTAAAGTGGGAGAACATTTTCTAGATGCTTCCCTTTGAATTCCACAGGATTCCTGACTTCCCTACCCTGGCTCCAGACTAACTACAAGGGATATGCAGCCCTTTGTGTGGAGGAAAGACACAGCCTAGTCAAGTGTGAGTAGGCCTGTTCCCGGCTCCACCCTCCCATTCAACCTGGCACACCTAAGCTCTCTATTGTGTGTGGCTGTCTAGGAGGAATATACAAAGCCCAACTGTCGGCTAAATACAGTCTTGTAACCAATAGACATGCTAAAGGTACTAAATGGTTCAGGCTGGAAAATGCCAACTTTCTAAAAGTAGCATTTTTAAAATTGTAATCTAAAATCTGACTTTACCACAGAAGAGGATTTTTCATTACAATTCCCAAAACACCAGAAATGAACTGGTTACGTGTTCCCATTTTGAAGTTACAGCTTATGAAATGTAATAAGGTAACTCCAGTGTTATTCTATGGGAGAGGCAGGTCTTGCACTAGTGAGGCATGAATTTAAGTGTTTTTCACTACCAGGACACGTAAGACTAAAAGGGACATGTCGAACATTTTAAAGACACTGTACCCTTCCTTCTGGGCTATCCAGGGCCTCCTCTAGGGGTAACTTATATATTAAAAAAAATATTTGGGCCTGGCAAAAGGTCTATTTTGCTGGGTCAAAATGAAAGTTTAAGACTGCACACACAGGCTGCAATGGGAGACATGTTTAAGGGCTACTTAAATGGGTGGCACAATAAGTGCTGAAGACTAGTAGCATGTAGTATCACTTTACTACAGACTTGTAAGTAAGTTGAATATGCTACTTAGGGGTAAGTCAATGTTACCATGCTTTAAGGAATAGGCACATGCACATTAGTACTGGTTAACAGTGATAAAGTGCACAGAATCCTAAGGCCAGCAAAAACAAGCTCAGTAAAAATTTGAGTGAAGGTAAAAGGTTTGGGGAAAGACTACCCAAAAGTTAACCGGTCTAACATGTTTCACCCAGCTGAAAGAGGGGAGAACTACCCAACCTCCTGGGAGTTGCAGAAAGATCTGGAGAGACCATCAGCATTGATGTGGTCTGACCCAGGACAGTGTTCCACCACAAAGTCAATTCCCTGTAGGTGATGGACCACCTCAACAGTTTGGGATTCTTAGCCCTCATATACATCAACCATCTGAGGCTCCTGTAGTTTGTATGAACTCAGAAGTGAGTCCCAAACAGGTATGGTCTAAGCTTATTCAGTGCTCAGACCACAGCAAAGGCTTCTCTCTCTGTAGCACTCCAGCTCTGTTCCAGTGGGAGTCCTACTGATTAAGTCTGTAGGCTTGTGTAGGCCCTCCTCATTTAGCTGTGACATTACTGCCCCTGCACCATGCTCTGAAACATCAGTTTGCATAATTACTTCTTTGGAAACGTGTTGGGCATTGGGTACAGGGGCTGTACTCATGGCCTGATTGTGGGAGCCAAAGGCTTTCTGGCAGGCCTCTGACCAAATCAACTTCCTTGGTTGCTTCTTCTAAATATGCTCAGTCAAGGGGCAAGAACTTCCTTGACAAGCTTCCTGTAGTAGCCAGTGAGGCCCAGGAAAGCCTTCAATTCTGTGTGCATTTTGGGGGGCCCCCAGGCCTTGATGTTTTCTATAAGGACCTGAAGGGGCTGCACCTTACCCAGTCCTGCCAACTCACATAGTGCCACTGTGTGTCACACAATTACGGCTCCATTCACATGAGCACTGAGTGAGTAGCTTAAATCACATGGTGGCGAGCAAGGCAAGCTGAAAACCACTGGATATAGTGGATTTCCAGCTCATGTCTTGCAGCTATATGCATCTGATGTCCAAAAGGGCTGAATCATACCCATTTCTGTGGTACATCTTTGTAGGCAAGGAGTCGACAGAGCAAGAGGTCGTCCCGCCTCTGCCTCATGGGCTCCAGTAGGCCCATAATCATGCCCTTGAGGTTCTTGTTGAAGCTCTCAGTAAGTTTATTAGTCTGGGGGTGATAGGCTGTGGAGAACTTGTTTGTTACCCCATATTCCTTCCACATGGCTTTCATGTATGCAGACTTGAAGTTGGTGCCCCTGTCTAACACTGCTTTCTTGGGGAAATCCACTCGGGTGAAAATCCCCACTAATGCCCAAGCTATTGGAGGTGCAGTTATGGTCCTCAAAGGGATGGCCTCTGGGTACAGTGTAAATTTGTCACAATTGTTTACATGAAACTAATTTGTGCAAATAGAGGACGAACCAGTCCCTGGGCTTGAGCTCAAAGCAAAATCATTATGTTGTGAACAAATCTAGGCGTGAATATTTCAAATAATCCACCAATATGTATAATCATTCATAAATGTAATTTGTTATACAACTTCAAAAATAGTAGGTATCCACTTCCTAGTGAATAGTGAAAGAGTTGTGTGACAGAACCCAAAGTGAGAAGGACCAAAAAGTAAGAAATTGTGAAACAAAAGGTATATTGGTACAAATCGAAGAACAGCAAATTTGAATATGTTAATTTCCAAAAAACACCAGCAACTTTATCTGAAATGTCTGTACAATTAAAGGTCTGTCTTTGAATATTATCAAAAATGTTTTGATCCTATCTGGTATATAAGGACTTGAAGATGACCTGGGGAACTGAAGAATGAGGGAGCCATTACAGCTCAATTCATATTCATTGGAAACAAAGCAAAGCCTAAAAAGTAGAGTCTGCATATACGTGCTCGTCAGCATTGCTAGAGGGCCAAGCAGACTGGATTGGTTGGCGGTACTTCTTAGAATAATACAGCAAAACTCTCACAATCAATGTACTTAGGTCTCCCTCCTGCGTGCCACGGTGTACCATCCAAATTTAAACTGTAACCTAAGGGAGATGTCAGGACCGCTTGTATGTTAAAAACACTATCACACAAGCGTTACTATAAGAATATACCCCACAGATGATTACCCGTAGGTTTGGGTCCATGCAAGAGAAACTTAAGTAGAAAGCTCCGTTTCTTGGTACCATCACTGGGGCACAGCTAAAGAAAGGCGAAAAGGTGCTCACAGTGGAGCAATCATCCTGCGAAAAAAACAAGATCACCAGTGACATCTTCTCTCAATTCCTGAGGAAGAGGATATTAGCGATAGTAAACAGTGCTGAGCAATCTTCCAGTGATAGTGTAGATGGGTCTCCGCGCATTAAAACATGCTTGTGCGCACATGAAAATAAAGTCACTAGTGCAAGAAAAAATAACCTGTGGCAGCCACGGAAAATCGTTCAAAAGGGAAACCTTTATAAATCATGCTGGCTACCAGGAATTGTGAAAAACGCTCTGGATAACAGCGTGGATGCCAACATCAGCAGAGCATAGGGACAGCAGGCGCGGCCCGTCCTTTAGGACGGAGGGGCCACGCCCCCCCACCTTTTGCCCCTCATGAAGAGTGTCTGTCAGGCTGAACAAAGGTCAGCCTGACAGACACTCTTCATTTTCAGCTCATACAGCCAGGAGTGAAACATGCGCGATTTGCGCAGACTCCTGGCTGCCTGAGCTGAACTTTGCTGGGCTGAGGAGGTCAGAGCGCCTATGGGCGTGACCTCCTCGGCTCAGCAAAGGTGCCTCAAGGCCCTCCCCTGGGTGACGAGGAAAGCGTCACCCATTGACTTCGAACTGGGTGCTTCAGGTTTAAGCCCTGAAGCGCCCAGGGCGAGTGTCAATCAGCGACACTTCGTCACAGAGTGGGGTGGGGTCAGCAGTCTCACTGACCCCATCCCACTCTGTGACGAGGCTGGGACTGCTGCCTTCCCTCATTGGCTGGAGAAAAGGCAGCAGTCCCAACCCTCCTGGGACCCCGAGGCTGAAGGTAAGTGTGTGTGTGTGTGTGATGTTTTAAAATGAATGTTTGGTGCATGTGTGCATGTTTGAATGTTATGAGTGTTGTTAATGGATGTGCGTGCGTGCATGTGTGTGTGAAAGAATGAGTGTGTGTGATCTTTTAAAATGAATGTTTGGTGTGTGCGTACATGTTTGAATGTTATGAGTTTTAATGGATGTGTGTGCGTGTGTGAAAGAATGTGTGTGTGTGTGTGTGATGTTTTAAAATGAATGTTTGGTGCGTGCGTGCATGTCTGAATGGTATGAGTGTTGTAAATGGATGTGCATGCATGCATGTGTGTGTGTGAAAGAATGAGTGTGTGCGAACTTTTAAAATGAATGTTTGGTGCGTGCGTGCATGTTTGAATGGCATGAGTGTTGTTAATGGATGTGCGTGCGTGTCTGTGTGTGAAAGATTGAGTGTGTGTGTGTGTGTGCTTCCCACCCGCCCCCCTCCCTCCTAAAGCTGCCGGCCGCCACTGAGGGACAGATGACTGGATCAGGGAAATTAATTTACCACTAGTCTTAAGGCCAATGGCAGTATGCATAAAAAAGTAAAAAGAAAAGGAATAAATAAGGATACCTCATACGTATAGCTTAAGATATTCACTTCATGGATGAGGACCGTCAGTGCCCCACTCTGCCATGCTCAATCGCAATAAAAACAACAGCATATAGAGAAAATTGTAAACAGAATTAGTGCTTTTATTCCCCTGTGCTCTAATGGAGTACCGGAAATAGTGATGGCCGTGGACATGAGTAAAGTGACAAAAACAGTTGCTATGCCATCTTTTACCCAGCCAGAGTAAAAGCAAGGCATGACTGAGAAATTGGCAGCATTTACCGGAGAGCTAGGACAGTTGGGTGGTGCTTGTGAAAGAGACACTCAATCAGGGATTCCTCCTCTGGACCTGAGATAAACATGGCTTCATTGTCAGGGGTGCCAGATAAAGGCAGCGCATTCCCGTGTAGCGACCTTGTGTGGGGAGGCGTGATCACGAAAATGGGAGTGCCGCTAGCAGAGCACTTCAATTAATCAAAGACCAAATTTGACCAAAATGACCAAAAAAAAATGAAAAAATATATTTTCAAAAAAGATGTCTGATATAAAAAATGAAGAGATCATGAAGGATAAAGTTCCTATCTGGGGTTACAATAGGAACCCTTGAGAAGGATAGGCAATAAACCAATTGTGGTGAGAATATGCCTCATCTGCAGAAACAGAAAGTGGTCATTAGCACAGTATTTTCACCTCATTTCTACATGGGAGTCTCAAAGGGGACAATAATTATTTAGTGTAGTAGGTAAAACAATAACCAGGGGCATTGTTTGAATACTGAAAATGCGACAACAAAGTAATATAAACAAAGGTCAGACAACTGTAGTCTTTGAACAGTCACTGAAGAGAAAGGTATGACAATGGATCACACGCAATGTAGGTGAAGGTAGAAAAAGGCACACACTGTAAAGCTTATATAAAGTATATTTATTATACATCTGTAAACAGGCAACAATGAAAGGAAAAAGAGGTAGGTAAAAAGCAAGAAACATCTTGGCTGGAGAGGTGATTAGTCCATGAGAGTAATGAATGCATGCCCCTCTTACATTGTGTTTTGTCCTTGTTTAATGGAATTACATTTATCGATCTATTTGCATTCAAGTCTTTGGAGAACTTATGTTATATCCCCTCCTCTCGGGGATGGCAGAGCCTTTTCTATGGCATACCACCTCAGATCGTCTGCCGTATGACGTGCCTCCTTGTAGTGTTGGACGAGGGGGCTGTTTCAACCTTACAGTGTATATGGCTCCTAACTTGGCTGATTCAGGCTCTGGCCTGTTGTGATGTCTGTCCGATGCAGATCTTCTCATCTGGGCATCATGTGTAGTAAATAACATTCGTTGAGGCACAGTTCATGTTGTACTTCAATGACATTTGACTGTTACCATGAACAAAAACTTTGGTATTCTGTGTATATTGACATGAGACACAGTTACCACATTTATAATGGCCTTTAACAGGGGTGAGGCCCCATAAGGCTGAAATGCATTCTATGGGTTTGGAAATAATGATGTTTAAATGGTCCCTGATGCTTTTCCCTTTCTTATATGAGACGAGAAGGAGTTCCTTAAAGATTTCCATGGTATTTAGGGTGTGCCAGTGTCTCTTTATGATCTTTAGTATTTTGTTAGAATCTGGGCAGTATGTTGTGACACATACTACTTTGTCAAGTGAGGGTTTAGACCTGGTCTGTAGTATTTTTTCCCTCGGGCAATACCATGCACATTTCATAGAAGTCCTAACCAAGCGTTTGGGGTATCCCCTCCCTTGAAGTTTTTTTACTTAGAATCGTGGCTTCTTTGAAAAATCTTCCTTCAAGGTACAAATCCTGCATAGCCTCAGAAATTGACCAAAAGTTAAGCCATCTTTTGGGGTTTTTGGATGGAAGCTTTTGTACTCTAACAATGTGTTTCGCTCTGCTGGTTTCCTGTGTAATGATACTATCACCTGACATGGGGCAGGGTGTTATGAACTGATCTGATTACTTCTATGATCTCTCACTGGGGGATATTTGTATAGAGTGACCTTTTGTCTAGAGCATCCAATATCTCTTCTGTAGGATCAAAGTCCATGCCCTTAATTGGATTAATCACATAGGAACTCTCACACACATATGTCAAGTAGCAGGACAAAATCCTTGCTAAAGGTATTGACATATTCACCAATTGTTTTGGGATGGAACCACATCCTGATAGAATAGGCCTGCCTGGCAGTGTATTCACATTCTGTGGATTTTTGGAAGAGTGTTGAGGATCGGCGTTCTGAGAGATTTTTTGTTCAGGAATTCCAATTCCAATTGTGTTAAGAAACCTTCATCCATACCATGAGTGGTGAAATCCAAATTGTTTTCTTTAATGCTTGGAAGGGGATTTGTAGTGGTTGGTATTCGCTAATTGCCTGAGGATTTCTGCCTCGTAATTCTGTCTATTTTGTATGACTATGCCCCCCCCCTGCTTTATCAACGGGTTTGATAATGATGGATTCATCTGCCCAGAGGTTATTGAGTGCCTGTCTTTCGGACCAAGAGATGTTGTATGGTATAAATGGTCTATTGGTACGAAAGGTATTTATGTATTTGAGAATTGCTCTTTCAAAAGTGGGTGTCTTGGTAGACATCAGGGCATTGGGGGTATGAATTATAATTTAGGTTTCAACTGTGATGCTGAGGGGTTACCCCTATAGTCACTGTCTTGAAAAAAATATTTCAATCTAATCCACCTGAAAAATTAATGGAGCTCACATTACATTTTTTAAAAATCTGTCCTTTCTGTAACAACGAAGGACAAACTCTTATTCAAAAAACTGATCTCATCTGCGTGAGTGTGTCATTGGATAGGTTGAAGATAGGAATGCATTAATGAGAATTAAGGCCTGGGGTCTGAATAATGGAATGAACTGACCAATCTGACCTTAATGAGGTGTAGCCTACTGCCCCTTTGATTCCAGGGTCTCCCCCGTTCCCTCTGTTGCCTCATCCCTTCAGAGCCTGAGCTAAAAAACAGTTAGAAGCCTGGTTATCCAGAGTAGTGCTGCAACCTTCTCCCATATTGTCTGAGCTGCCAGACTCACCTGAGGATTCTGAGAAGGTAATGAGTTTGGATTTTTGTATCTGCACCAGGTAACCTCTTTGTTATGTGGTTGCTCTGTGTATAGTAATCGTTGCGCATAGTAAGGCTATGCCTTTTCTTTGGAAAAAGTTATAATGTCCTTTTGGACCTTATCTGCTTTCTTTTTTAAAATGTTGAACTCACTAATGGTTTTATTGAATCTATCTCATGCTAGTTTTGACTCTTCTAAGTTGTCACAACCAAGCAATTATTTTGCCAGTTTCTCTATCTTTTTTAGTTCCTGTATGCTGTTTTCCAGTGACGCCTCAATCCCAAGGACCATCCAGTGTCGGGGCAGATGTGGCAATATGGCTAAAAGGCCCTTTAAATTTGTTATCTTCCCGGAAGATGCCTGGTGTTGCACACTTGTAAGCCTAATTGTATTATATTAGCTTTTAAATATTTTGTGAGCATGCAAGCATGTTCTGATGTGTTTTTTTTTTGCCTTTTCTAATTTGTCTAGGATCACTTGCTTTAGACTCAAAAGTGGTACTTGAGTGCCGTAAATAAAAAGAAAGTTTCCCCTAATGACCTTTGCTATATACTCTTCTGTGTAAAGTGGTGTTTCCCTATCTGACATTGTTCATAGGTATTTAGTAAGAATACAAAAAGATGACAGACAAAACAATGGAAAAACTTCTTTCAGATTATCTTAAGCTACACTTATTGATGAATCCTTGATTATTCCTTTTCTTTTTTATGCATACTGCCATTGGCCATACCACTAGCTGTAATTTAATTTGCCTGCTACATTTGTCTGTTCCTACGTTCTGCTGTTGCCGGCATCTGCCAACTAATGTGGTATTATCAGAGCATGTGTCACAATTCTTAGTGGTCGACAAGATTTATAAAGGGTTACCTTCTGAATGGTAACTCCGTGGCTGCAAGTCAGTCTTATATCGAATAGATGTCAAAGTGAATAGACGTATGAGAGGATGTGAATGATGGGCCTCTGCTTCCGAGACACGAGGATGTTCTGGAGAAAAGAGTAGTACATGCTTTTGATACACTGCCCCCCTCAGACAGCCTCGTAGACGGCACACCCAGACCACCTGGTGTGAGAGCTCATATGCATATGCACATTCCACGCCCCCCCCACCATTAATAGACGGACATTGGAACAAAAGATTGTCTGCATTGCAGTACTTTGAGATGCCCCATTATGGACTATAGACTGACACTCTTTTTCTGACTAAGTTTAGTAGTGACAGTTGCATTTAATAATTTTAGATTTATACTGACAACTACAAATCCCTGTAATATCCTATATTCAGTAGTAATACATAAGAAATGTTGGTATAAATGTGATTATCAGCTTGAGATTTGAAGTGCACTGAAATATGCATTATGTGGTTAATTCAGTAAAATATGTGGGAAGCATGAGTCTCTGGAAGGAAACAAAAAATGGTTGATTCTGTGTATAATGTATGATACGAGCTAAATGGCAATAAAAATATGTTTAAAAAAATCAAACATAAAGTAGTTCATAATAGGATAGGGCCATAAAACTCCAGCAATAGCAAAGAACCTGCATAAATAACTAAGGGCCTGATTTAGAGTTTTGCGTATGGGTTACTCTGTCACAAACGTGACGGATATCCTGTCTGCCATATTATGATTCCCATAAGATATAATGGGATAATACAGCAGACGGGATATCCATCATGTTTGTGACGGGGTAATCCCATCAGGCCCTAAGTCTGAGAGGGTGATTCAAACAAATTATAGCCCACTGCTTTCATAAATGGAAAATGATTTACAAGATTGGCATATGCTAGTATTTTCACGTTTGGGAAAATATTGGCAGGACAAATCACAGTGCTTCCCAAAATCCTCTTCCTTTTTCAAACAATACAGATGTGTCTGGTTCCCAGGATATGCTTAGCTATGTGTGCCTGTCTCGCACAGAGATGTACTGCTCTGAATTTCCTTAAAATGCATGTCTTTGTGAGTAGAAGAGGATGACAGGTTTCACATGGTGTGGGCACCTCCTTAACCGAGCCCTCGCTTCTCGGATAGATGACGTACTCTAATCACTTGAGTGAAGGCACAAAGGCCAGAAGAGTCTCATGAGACTTGCCAATGGTGGTGGCCATCTTCAATGCTTAGAGTATAAGATCCTTGTGGTCCACTGATTTCTTACTAGGCAACCGTGTTTCATAGTTACTGCCGCAGGGACTTGCTGTGTAAAAGTTTGGAATCCTCATAAACTGTTATTCTAAGTCAAAGAACTATTCTAGTTCAAACAGTCTCAAAAGTATATAGGCTTCCATTTGAATATTATTTCAGGTCTTATTCATTGTGAACATTAATATTGCAGGTGATCAATTTTCAAGATATAATTCACTAGGATTATGAACTCTTGTTTAGCAGTTTGTCAGTTTCCACAAGGAGTCATCCATTAGGATTATTATACATGGAGGAATCCATTAATACTGAGAACTCAAAATTGCTTTTGTATTGTTTCTACAAGAGGACTCAGTAGAATCTCATCTGGCACAGACTTTGAGTTGCTATTAGAACACATATGGTATTAGGGTGTCACCTTTAACAAGTATAGGTTGTCTAGCTGTGTAGGTGAACTACATAATATTAATGGATGCTTTTCATATTGAAGTTATTAACCAGTTATACTGAATATATGAATTTATATAGAACAAATACACAGAAGCTTATCACATAATATTGAAGGTAGCTCTCTTTAGAAAACAATGTGTAATAATTCAGAGTGTTATTCACTGTTATCGTATCAACTCTAATTGCATTTCAGCTCAGGGAAGATGCAAAGTTTTATTCCAGAATAGAGAGTTGGGAATACAAACAGTATCAGCAGTTATATCATATACAGTATTGGATGTTAGATACCAAAATAAATACTCTAGCCATATTAAAAAGCCTTTACTTGTATTTGACATCGATGCTCCTACAGTACAGATCAGGTGCAGGTGTGCAATCATGCAGTGAGACAATATACAATGTCTCTGTTTCTCTTGCGTGTCCCATTCTACGTTCACTTGGTCTACTTCTGAGCTACACGCTGGTAGTACATGGTCGGTGGTGTGCTTCAAGAAGTGTAGTTGCTCTTCTCACTCCTGTTGACTCTGGATTGCAAGGATAGTGCATCCTGACACGATAGCCATGCTCATGATAGTTTAGCTGGGCAAATTGACCTCTAGATTAGTTAATAATAATCCAATTTGCATATGATGTGGTATTCAGGGATATCCTGAGTATAGTGAGCTTAGCTCTCCTTGGTTGGCTGCAAAGGGTTGGTAATCTAGTTGCTCATTAGACACAAGGGAAGATGTCAGCAGTGTCTGCTGTGTCTTCCCTGATGCATGACGATAATTCTTGGCAGCGGACTGTAAAGTGGATGCATTTACCATTTACAGTAAAGTTTTGTTGCTCTTTCCATGTTAGTGGATGTTAGCTTTGTACTTTGGTTACAGTTTCCAGACAAATTAAAATAACTGTCCATGCCTCGAACCTGGAGATTGGGGTAATCAATGGCAGCTTTGCAAATATGTAACTGCGGCAAGTCACTACCACTGATTTGACTACCTGAGACCTTCTAATAGAGATAACCTTATATGAGAGCAGCAGACATAATAATTGACTGTTTGTGGAGTAGGTGGATCAGGTTTTAATCTATAATATATTCCTCCCCCTCTATACTGCCACCACTGAAAAGTTGTATCCCTTAATGGGCATGATGCGGTAATCCTGTACATGACACTCCTTTGCTCTTTCCCCAGTTTATGCTATATGACTCAAAAGAGGGAGTCATGGTTGATTACAGATAGGGAGCAGGGCAGACAACTAAGAGGGTTATCTGCAAATAGTAGATGCTTGGAGCCTGCAGCCTGGCAGTCCTGGCGGTTGTAATCTGCCAGGGCAGGGCTGCAAGCAGTGCTGCCCTGGGGATTACAAGTCCCCTTCCCCCAGCCTTTGCATGGTGGTAAAAACCGCCATGGAAAGGCTAGCAGAATGAGGTGTCGGGGGCCCCACGGACACGGGCAGTGCAGGGGCCCCCCTGCACAGCCCCATCGCGCATTTCACTGCCCAAATTTCGGGCAGTGAAATGTGCAACAGGTGCTGCTGCACCCGACGCACCACAACATTGGCTCAATAATGAGACGGCATCAATGTTGTGGTGAGTGTTCTGCTGGAGCAGCGGAAGCCTCCTAATATGGCGGATGGAAGACCTCCATTACTGGCAGTCTTTTGCCTGAAGCGGCTTCGGCAGTTCTCTGAAAGGACCGCTGAAGTCATAATGAGGTCCACAGCCTCCTACCAGAAGCACAAGTTTGGTGAAGACCTGTAACTTATGGAAAGAGACAAATATTGTATAACCTTTCCTCTAATGGATGCTGTAAGAAAAGGCCCTTTTTGTGTGGTCATTCCTCACATTTTTGCTACATTTTATTGCTTCTGTATGGACTCTGAAAACTGGAGTGCCCTTGTACATGCTGTGACACATAGAAATCTATAAAATTGGCTACACCCTGACTGGTTACTTATATGTCACTAGTAGACGGTACGCTGTATACCAAGGGCCTGTAGTTCCTGCCTCAGGTTTAGAAACCACAAGCGCGCAGGTTAGACAACATCACTATTCTCACCTTCAGAGGTCGATTAAATCTTTGGACTTGGTGAAGGAGGTAGTAGTTAGAATCATACAGTTACAAATCCCTGACATGAACCATAACACAAACGTAAACACCATGAACAATTTAATACTAAGTCAAAACTCCAAACTGAATAAAGCTTTATTACAATCCCAAAATCAATGCCATGTATATGGTGCAAAAAAATAAGTTAGAAACATATATGAAAACCATTGGCTGACTGAAAGGTCTGAAAAGATTCAGCCTACTAAACATCAGTACTGTTAAACACTCCAAAGAATTATATACATCAGCAACAACACACTATACACATTATTACCAGATCTCAGAGCAGATGATGGTGACAAAAGTAAATCAACGAAATACAGTTGTAGCAATCAATTTTAGAGCTGGGCCATCATTATCTCTAACACAAATTTGGACTTGAATGCTTGGGAATGGGCTAACGCATACAGGCAAAAGCAAAAATAAAAGAAAGACAAAAATAATTTAGAAAAAGTATCTAACTAGGGCAACTCACTATAAAAATACACTGGTGTAAGTGCCTAAGCCAAAAATGAAACAGGAAACCACATTTAGTTATACCTCTCCTCATGGGACAGCAGATAGAATGTTTCGTCAGCAGACACCGTCACCTTCTTCCAACGTCAGTAGATGGCAGCATCAGGATGGTGCAGAGTTCGAGCTTCACGCAGGACAAGTGAGCAGTTCAGAATTATCTGGGCATATTATTATTGAAACTGCATAACAATTGGGCAATTAAGACTATGATGAGAAATTCACCATGGGACTTGAGGATGAAAGGTGACATAATAAACAGCTTCAAGGCAGGAGGGAATCTAACTCAAGACTAAGAAAAATAACTCTAATAAAAATCAGAACAGCTATGAGGCAGCAAGGAAGCTAAGTGTATACTGACTAATGAAAATGTGCACAAGTCATTCATTGGTCCTGCAGGTGGGTACACTTTGGACGTCAGATTCAGCATCCAATGGCTGTCAGTGGTGCCACCAAATTTGTAACTTCTCCAATCTTCTCAGAAAAAGTGCATTGTCATCTGGATGACTTCATACATTTCTGCCAAATATAACATTTTCTAATATTCTGCAACATTAGAATCCTCTCTCAAGACACACAATAAACTATATTAATACTTCTCATAAGAACTAAGGTTTCCTGTCTTGTTCAACAGCTATAACAAATAATGTAACTTTGTTATTCATAAAACATGTTTTTTCTCTTCAATACAATAGGACATTAAGGAACCAAGGCAAATAATTCATGTGGGAGGGGACAGAATAAACAAGTGATTTTCCATTGCTGCTTGAATGTTCATTAATTCAATTAATACATTAATAAACCTATTGCACATCTTACAAATCAATCATATATGCACAGCAAATTATTTTATTGCAAACATTATTTATGACATGGTAAAACAATTTAAACATGCATTTATTTTTCTGCACACCTGTAACTCATGTTAATGAAATACATTTAATTCAACATAAGTATGATTAATTCACATAATAATATACTTCATTTCTACTGTGTTGTAATTGGAAATAATACTTTCATGTTAATTAATAATTCACTCATTTATAAGTGCATAATGCCTTCATGTTAAACGTGATGTCAAAATACGAGTGGTAGCTACAATGTTCCCCACAATTTAAATGTGCACATGTTCCATTTCCATGTTATTTTCTGTTAGGCGTTTTAAATTAAAGAATTATAAATCACCATATGCTAACTTCTATTCCAGTAAAGTATTAGTAATTTTTGATCTCCATCACTAATGGACTGCATCACTTAGGTCCAGATGTACTAAAATGCAATTTTGCATTTCATAAATAGCAACTTCATAGAGATCGCTATTTAGGAAGTATCAAAATGCTATGTACAGAGATACCGTTTTCCTAATAGCGATTTTACAAAGTCGAAATTGCTATTAGGAAATCGCAATTAAGGAATCCCATTGCGGTTGTGTAAATGGGCTGGTTTTGCATTCCCCAAAGAGCGTTTTCCTATTAGGGATTTACGATTAGGAAAACGCTATTTGGGGAATGCAAAACTAAGGATGGCATTGGGAAAAAGGCCCCCATTGGTGAATTACAAAAATAGTGGTGCCCATGTAGAGCACACACATGCCCAGAGGGCATGTGTGTGCTCTATTGCAATATAAAAAAAAAAGCACAGTGGGGTGCTGTTTTAAATTGCACATGGTTACCATCGACTTCAAGTCGATGGTAATTGCATTTCCTAACTGCCCAAATCACATTTAAGAAATGCTTTGTACATCAGAATAGGAATCGCAAATAGGTAATCCCTATTTGCGATTTCCTATTCTGTGGATCACAAATTGTGATTTCTAAGGGGTACAAATCGCAATTTGTGATTTCCTAAATCCTTTGTACATCAGAAAAGGCAGTTGTGCATTTCTTAACAGCCCAAACTACTGATTCAGACCATTAGGAAATGCAAATGGGCTTTGTACACCTAGCCCTTCACGTGCCACCACTAAAGTGACCCTGAAAAACATGGCTCTAGCAACACAGCAGCCCAGCATTGCAGTTTTAAAATTATTCTTTTAACAGGCCTGGGCTTTTCTTGTTTTTGTAACAATAGGTCACTCCTAAAGTAGGCCCATAGGGCAGGACATATGGCATTTAAAAAATAGGACACATGTTCTTAACTTTTACATGTCCTGGCAGTGAAAAATATCCAAAGTCATTTTTACTGTGGCAAGTCTTGCTTTCTCCTAAAGAAATGTACTGGGCTATATTGTAGCACCTCATAATGCATAAATCCAGTTTGGGAGTAGCTATTCAAATTAAAATGACCATTTAATGTGCTATATCGCATAGTTAACATGTCCACTCTCTATCACCTTTGTCACTTTTTTAATATTATCCCTGTACCTTTTTAACTCAACATTAAACTTGAAATCCAAGTACAGGAAGTAATTTTGATTTCACTTTTTCACTGCACAGATCCCTTTACTATCCTCCCAGATGGAGCTGACATTAACCTGAAGAAGCGAGTATCAAGGTGCGAAACCTCATGATGATGCCATCCAAAAATAAACCATAGTGGGATTACTTCCACCACAAGTGGTAATTACTAGTTGAGAGTTTTGGGATAATTCCCCAGGGACCCCGTTTTCAGTTACTAGTGTGGTTCACTCCCTGTTGATTGAATGTGTTATATTTGAACACTAAGTAAGCTTCTAGCTCCCTTTTTGATTTTGTTTTCAGTGGCTGTGCACATCAACTGCAAAAGCTTCAAAGGGTCATCCCCTGTCACAGACAAAAGTAACTCACACGTAGGCCTGCCTCTGCCATTGTCCAAGTAGACAGAATGCACCATTCTCAGTGGGGAGGAAACCTGTCCCAAACTGGTTTGCAGGGGGAGTTGCTTATTTCCCTAGACACACCTCAGGAGCCTGCCCAGAGCACTGACCAGTGGAAGAAAGATTCTGCAATTTTGGATTTTGGCAGAGCACCGTAGGATTGTTTAGTGCCAAACCCCAGGAAAGGATGTCAAATTGGGTTGACTCTGGGAACATGTTCCCTATTGGCCAGGGAATGCCCCCCATCCGTAAGCTAGTGCCAGGTATACAAGTAGCACCGCTAGTTACCGTCTTTAAAACACTGCTGAACCTGAGAAAGACAGGTCAAGCAGTGTTCTGGGGAACACAGTAGAAGGACTGCACCTGCCGATCCCTTTGTACTTCTCTTACTTTCACCTATCTAAAGAGCCCAACTGAACAGTTCCAACAGGACGTGCCCTGGACATTATTGGTGAGATCTTCCCCAGGCAAAGACTCCAAATGTATCTGGCCGGCTGACGAGTTACCTTCCTTGGGAGTGAATTTCAAATTTCTCCCACTCAGAGCTTTCAAGCAAAAAGTCAACATCTTCATCTGGACTTCATCAACGACCTACCCAGGCTCATGGAGCCAGCCACAACCTGCTGCCTCTGAAGGTACAACTTTCCACTAAACTGAAGAAATCATATCTCCGGATCCCTACATCCAATTGTTGCTCTTTTGGTGTCTATTTGCACATTAAACCTTTTATTGTATTGTGTTTCCTATTTTGGAACTGTTTTGGAACTGATAAATGCTTTACACATTTATCCTACGTAAGGCCTCCCTGCTCTGTGCTACAGCTACCAAGGGTTGGGCCCAGGTTGAAAGTACTGAGATCAACTGGACCTAGTACAGAATAGTGCCATGAATATTTGAAAATGACAACCACCCAATTCAACTAATAACCCACTTTCTCACAGATGCTTTCTATGCCACCCTGAGCGGATGAGCTTGATCCCTTGTGGATTCTCTGCTGGTCAAATGGGTGAATTTCATACATCCACCAGATCATGGTCCTCTACCACATCACAGAGTATGGCCATGTTGCTGCCATTTACAAATTAACCTTAAAGCACTTCTACTCAGTATAAACCACCAGAAGTATCATTTCTGTGGACATAGCAATAAGGTTAATATTACAGTTTTGCCAAAATATGTGCACTTCTGTAATGGTTGCTCATACAGTGGGAAGTATGTTGATCAGTGGGTCTACATCAAGGCCATGTCCACATGATCAAGATTTAAAATGTTGAGCTTTTAGCCATTTTGCTAGGTAAAATGGCACCTCCATTTCCCTATGTATATGATCATACATGGTGCCAAACACTGCCTATTTTAACTTTAGTAGCTTCTTAGTTGGATCGATTTTGTCTCTTTGAAATTCCTAGAGGTGCCTGGCTCCACATTCCAGGCCCGAAGCCCTGCATGCACAGTAGTCAATGCCACTTTTCACTTGTTTTAAAATGTAAATATTTTTTAACATTGTATCGCCTTTTCTTTAACTTAATTTACTTTCCCTGCATTACAACTGGCCAGGGAGCCAGTGGGGAAGAATTGGAGTTGCTGGGCTTGCTTTGCTCTACTCGCTTTTGAAGTATACATTGTGCATAGCTTAGCTCAGCTGTAGTTGTAATTCCAGGCCATGCTTCCTTCAACACAGACTTAATTGACAGTACTATGGATTTGCACCAAAGACAAGCTTGTCTGCTTTAGACCGTGTCCGACTGTGCCAAGTGCCATGAATCTTTTGCCTCAAATCCATAAATCAGCCACCTCCCTAGCCTTCATCAAGGGTTCATGGTTTATTTACCCTCCCTTACCTCACTCTAGAGTTTTTTTCAGCTACCTCAACTGTACATTATCCTCCTTCTCTCCTCCACATAATCTCAGCAGGGGGTTGCATTCCATCTCTCTGTATAATAACCTTCTTCACAGCTTGAAATGTTGGTATGTCAAATTTCGCTCCCTGCCCAAACATCAGCTTGATCCAGATATTTTATTGACCTCGTTCTGTTCCTGTTCTACCCCTGACTTAGCCTCTGCCTTACAGGATTGCTACTCCATCCAAAATGTTGACAGCCTTATGAAACAAGGAGGCGGCCTTGTCATCATCTACCACACCTCCCTTGTTTACATTGTCTCAGCCTCCTTTACTTTGCTGTGGCCGAGCTGCATGTTCAACATTAATGCCAATCATGCATAGTTTTCTCAGGGTCCCTCATCTATTGCTACCCCGGGCCCTTGCTGGCTACAGCTACAAAGTCTCTCCCATTCTTGCTCCCTGTATCCTCACATCTTCAAACTTCATTATAGGAGACTTAAACTGTCATTCACAAACGTCTGATGATCATGATTTTACAACCATATCATAGGATATGAAATCATTAGGGCTTGCTTAGTTGGTCCTTAATATTGCCCATTCTACTGGGCACTTACTTGACCCATTCTTCTCCAATCTAATAGGGACCATTAGCTCAGTCCCTGTTCCATTTTGCAGCCCAAGTGCAATAGCTCCTGTTCCTGTTTCAAGCTCTCATTGTGAACTCCCCTAGACTTAACCCCACAATTGAAAGTGGTGCAGAAAATGTTAATAACATGGTATATAATTGAGCTTAGAGAACATACAAACCATTGTGAGGCAATAGAGTGAATATAATGCTGCTCATGTCACAATTTTAATAATGCAGCTTATAAAAATGACAAACAATTCCACCAAGGCACACACACACACACACACTGTTCCAACTTTTCTGAAATTATATGTTGCAACAAAACTCTTTCCAGGAAAGCCTTTGCCACTATCAAAGAATTTCCTCAGCCTATAACTTGCAGTAATGCTATTCATCCTTCCCGACCAGTGCTGATCCTAAATACATTCTTGACTCTCTAGATTTCCACAAGGCTGAACTGACTGCACCAAATATGGCCTATCTGACCAAACTCAACATCACAACTTTGGAGAGACCTCTAAGGTTCCTACCTCAAATATACCAGTATCCCTTTTACCCTAGGCCTCCTCATATTCTGCTTTCCAGTCTTACCCACACAGGGCTTGCTTTAACCACTTTCTCACTCTATATAATTGGTCCTGACTGATGGTAGCAAGCACTAGTATATTCTCTGCTGAAAAACCTTTCTGCAGATCAAACCAAGATATCATCTGTGGTCCCCCTGGGCTCCTCTCTTGCACCACACATTTTAATATTTACATTCATACCATTGAAGAAGACCTTGTCAGAACTTTTGGCTTTGAAATATTCTCATATGTGGACAATACTTGAATTATTGTCTCTATTTTGAATACTTTCACTGCTATTCAAGCTAATTTTCAATCCCGTATGGCTGCCATAGCTTCACGAATGAAGACCAACTACTTAAAACTGAACAACACTAAGACAGAAATTGTGATGTTTGGCGAGCATGAAGACCTGTTGCCTGAGGTTCTTTTCCCTCTTCTGCTTTATCTGTTAACAATTTAGGAATCTCCTTGACTCTAATCTTTCCATGGTCAAACAATTCTTCAATTTGTGGCAAATGATTTCTCTGCTTTACGAATGCTAAGGAATGTTTTTTATCTGATTTCTGTTCTTAGCACAAAAGAGCACTTGTCTGTGGGTTGGGTACCTCCTTCTTAGATTACAGCAGTGCCTTATATTTTGGCATAAACAACTCTATGATCCATCGGCTACAAGTGATTAAAAACTCTGCAGCCTTGTTGATCTTTAATCTTCAGGCCAGATGCAACATCTTGCACCATATCCGCGATCTGCTCTGCCTCCCCATAAGAAAGCTTCACACTCAAGGCCTTTAGCAGATGGGCCATACCTACCTGAATAAAAGGCTGAAATGCTACCATCATTGGCGGGCATTCACTCTGTCAATCCCCTTCTTGCAACCATTCCTCGTTCCCACACCTGTAAATACAGTCGCCATTGCTTCCTCTTTCTGATGGCAAAAAATTGGAACCTGCTCCCCATCACCCTGTGCTTACAGACAAACGTTTCCTCTTTAAAAAATAACCCTCAAAAGTGTCTCTTCCTTCAGACCGAGCTTATAGTGTCTATTTCTTTTAAGCACCAGGGCACCCACATAATGAGTAACTGTGCAAGCTTTACAGAAATAAAAATAAAATTAATAATAGATGGGTTTCCTGTGATAAGACTCATAGCTCTTCTTCCTAAAATGCTTCAGATGGTTTGTGGAAGAACTGAGAACAATATATTTTACCGCAATGGATGGCAAAATAACATGATTAACATTTAAAATTGAATTACTTGGAAGTCTATTTTTCACATCCAGAGATAGACTAAAATTGTGGAAAGTACCTACTTCTCAGCTCTTCTGAAGAGCACCTCTGGTATTATATATTAGCTATTAGCTCGATGTCAGTGAACATGTGTATGCATACCTCAATACCATTTTAGGAAGCAACTTACTTATCTACTCCTTCACAGTCTATATTGTTTTTAATCAAACATGATACATCACTTACATTTTTCATGTGTGCCTCTAAAGTTAGTACCAGTTTACAAGGTTTCTACTAAGATAATAGGACTGCATATTAGGACAGCAGAACTTCAGGATGTGGGGAACTAATTCCTTCCACATCGTCAGAGAGCTGTCGATTTCACAAGTTGAGTGTCTTGCTCCCTGTCTCCTAATGTCTTGTTCTATGAATGCTGACTTGATCTCCTGGTCAAAGAGCTCCTATTTGAGGATTTTGCAAGTTCACAAGGACTTTGGCTGAAGTTGCCCCTGTAAATTATGTTGTAAATATGATGTTCAGGAAGTAAAGAAGGATACACAATATCAGTTAAGGGCCTATTTAAGAGTTGAGTTGAGTAGCATCCCAGGTGGATATTGCTCTCACTGATCACAAGCAGAGAAGTGTTCTTGTGCCTGGATTTACCAGGTGTGTGAACACGAAGTCTGATTTTGCGGATTGGAGAAATGCACTGTTAAATTCAGTTTTAGAGATGGCAAGAGCTGCATAAACAAGCACCGAACCACATCCTAAGTCACAGGGGCGTACAGAATGCTCACTCATGCCAAACCACAGCCTGCACTGATCACTGACCTCCACACCACCCCCTCACCCTCACCGACCTCAGCCCTGCACCGTTCCCATACTCATATTTACTAAATAATCAGAGCAGGAGACAAATGGAAGTATTAATCCTCAACAAATGTGAAGTTAGATGGGTAACCTGACCCAGAAAAAAACTGTTTTACATTGTTTAACCTCATACTCTGGGGACTAACTAGTAGTTGCACAGTACTGACTGGAAGCTTTTGCAAAGTACCTGTGTTTATGGCTGCAGAGTTTGCATTCCACTAGGACGATTTACCTCATAATCTCTCTCTAAGTAGAGTTAAATTGGGGTGTGTGAAAAATATCCTTGTTGAATGTGGTAACTTGCATAAACCCAGAAGGTGATGTATTGCTCTCTTATTTGACAGCATGGGAATCTGTAAGGATATCATCGGTATACAGTCCATAGTAAGTTCTCCTATTCAGACAACAGGTATAAATGCTCATGTATTTCTTCAGCCTTGCATGCTGCTCTGTCAAAACGCACAGGGTCTACGTGACACTTATTGGGAGTATATATAGAAACTCACTGAAGGCCATGGTTATATCTTATTATCATATTCATATATGTGAATTACTACTTTATCCTCTTCGTTCGGCCACTTTTGCTAAATTATATACCTCCTGGCCTAGAGTTTTTCACTGGTTTGGAAAAGGACAGCAGTGGGAAAGTCTTAAAAGAACAGTGGATTCCGTGTCTGCGCCACTGGCTATCACACTGGCTATATGGACGGTCTACACGATCGACATCCTGCTGGTGGAGACTGTTTTGGTTCTAGCTTCATCCGACCAGGGCTTAATGATAAGCTGGCCATAAATGGTGGTGTATCAGCTGCCCAATCTAGAGAGCCTTATCAATAACCATTTATGGTAGAGTTATCTATATGGAAGCAGTGGAATGAGTGCATTTCCAATTCCCACATTTGGTTGCAGAATAATTTGTGGCAGACTTATCTATGTGAATACAGTGCATTTCCTATGTTATGTTATGGTATGTTATGTCACGTCACGTTACATGTATTTGTATAGCACACAACTCACCCAGGATGGCATCCTGTTACTGAAGCAGAAGCTGTATAGGCCGAGACACAGCTGCAGCTATGTGAAGAACCAGGTCTTCAGTTTGTTGCAGAATTCAAGGACTTACGAGGGGCCCACATATGGTGGTGAAAATCCCCCATCTCTCACGGAATGTGAGCCCATCCACAAAGTGGCTTCTCTAGAGGTTTAGATCATGAGATGTTCACCACCATGATGGTAAACTCTAGGATTATGCATTTTCAAATACGACTGTGTCTGAAGTGCCAAAACTACCACTATAGTTACTATAAATATTCAATCAAAACTCTAAATCAGGTTTTTTCTGAAAACTGGCAGATGTTGTGGCAAATACCTCCACTCAATGCAATAATGTTATTGTTTCAAATACTTTACTATATAGCCCTATTAGTTTGCATTATAGACCACTGATGAAATGGGTGACCTATATACCATCCATCTGGCTACTTGAAAGAGACATTGTTTTTTGTCATTTTGGTGTCATTCTGCATGATTGATTGTTCTCTATTTTTATACATTGAATCGGGATTTTTATTGTGTTGTGTTTTCAACTTCTTAATAGTTTGCCACTTCTAAATGCTTTACACATTTTCTTTTAATTAAATCTGTGTGATCTGTGCCACAGCTACCAAGGGTTGAGTTTAGGTTAAAACTACTGAAACCTTTAACTGGACCTAACAAGGAACTGACCTCATTACATGTGGTGAACACCTACCCACCCAACTAGTAAACCAGTTTTAAACACCTATGAAAGTCTGTTACTTTAAGGTTGAGCAACAGCTGTGGATCATCTGCACACATGTAGATAGGTGGTTATCTGAAAGCAATAGTTCAGGTCTGCCAAATGCCTCAGTAGATCAAAGAGAATTAGGGATCAAGATGAGTGCTGTCTTACACCCTAGTGTAGCTCCTTGAGCTCTGAACTAGAAGAAAACACTTGAATTACTTGGCTAGGATCTATCAAAAAGGATGAGACGCATGACAGAGCTGGTCCTCCTAGTCCAGTTTCACCAAATCAGTGAATTTGGACATAGTAGTCAATGATATCGCAAGCCACAGAAAAGTCTAGTTAAACAACTGACCTGACTCACCTCTGTCCAATGTCACCCTGAGATCATCAGATATCCAGGTTACCAATGGCTCCTAACGTAGTCCTGATCATAAATGTCCCTGAGATTCATCTAAATGGTTATTAGGCTCAAGTTACACTTGATTTGCATCATTACCACACACACTAGTATCTTAGCCAGGTATGGAAGCAGTGAAATGGGGAGCAAATTAGCAGGCTCATCAGTGTTTAGTCACTTTTTGTTTTTTTAGAAGAGAACAAACTATGGCATTTTTAAACTCTCTAGGATCCACTCCTGACTTGAGTGAGGTTTTTATAATCTCTAATATAGAAGGCCATCCCTGCTCTAATGCATTGTAATAAATGATTGAGACAGACATCTATGGGAAATACTGCTAGCCTACTGAGCCTTCATAATCCTCCAATGAGACTGCACTAAAATCCGTTTGTGAATGCTGCTGTCCTTCTAACTGTATTCACTACACAGATCTCAGGAGCAAGTTCTTATTAAAAACAAGCTCTTTCCTAATTTTGTCCACTTTTTAAAAACATAATTTTGCTGACCCATTAACCAAATCTTACAAAGAGCTTGGCAGACTGAGACCCAAGCAAATTTAGTTTTTCAATAGTGTTAACAATTTATTAAGATGTATTTTTGGCTACTAAGATTTTTATGTGACAAATATATTTTTTGAATTATATTTGTTTAATGCTATGAGAATTCGACTTTATCCGGCTGACTATGCCATCTTGGCCAGATGGCTTCAAACCTTTCTAGCTGGATTTACTCCTGTTTTAAGACTAGGGATATCTCATACCATGTTAGTGCCTCCAAGACCTCACTATGCACCATTCTAAGTTGCAGTATCACTATGTAAAATGACACAGTGGTAATACTGAAATGTAAGGTAATAATAACAATATTGTGTGGTGTTACTGACCGCAAATCATTGCCACCTTAGTATGAGGGGCATATTTCATTTTATAGTTCTGCTAGTGAAGATAAATACATCATATTTGAGCACAATATAACCTGCAAATAACATTTAGACTTGTGGGGGAAATCTATTGCATGGAGAGCGCTTTTCGGGCAATTCCTTTAAATACACTGTAAAGCCAAAGTTTTTCAAATCTTAATATTTGATAAAAGTTTCAAATATTAAGATTTGCCACTGAAATTTATCTAAAACTCCAATGGAAATGGCACAAAACTCAAATTCCAGAGACCTGTAACTAAAACTAGGAACAAGGAAGGTCGTAGTGACTGGCATAAGATGAAGGGACACAAATGCTATACCCATAATTAGCAAGCATTAAATAGTGTTGATGTGCTCAAAACACAGCACGCAAGGGATGGCTCTCTTAAAATCAAATATGAATACGTGGTATGAGGGTGCAAGTGCGGGAAGCCTGCATAGCTTTGCTGTACCCCAACTTTCTAGCTTTGAGTACTCGTTATATCTGACTTCTGCTCAGTATTTCAAGCATCCTAAAAAGAATCTCTGTTTATGTTCAATAAGGTGTTTTCTCTGCAGCAAAGTGGAAAAGGTCTCTACTCATACCTATAGCAATTGTATAGGGAAGAATTAGCAGCTGACTGTCTGCTTCACATCCTGCATAGGAAGAAAAGAGCATTTTGCAAGTTGAATAGGAAATTAACACCTGGCTCTCTGTTAAGACCAGGGGATGTGTGAAGAATGGCCACTGGTGCATAATCAAAACATACATTCAGATATTATAGGTTTAGAGAGCCAATTTTTCTCTCTGGCTGCTGGATCCTGAGCCTGATTAGACAGCAAAATCATCCTTTATAAGGTAGAAATAATTGAAAGCTTGATGTGATTTGGGAGCACTGAAACTTCCAAGCTCCTGCAAACCAAAGAATATACCAGGAATTGGGTAACGGAAAAACACTGGTAGAATGAGGCGGAAGCCACATATGTCAAGGGGGGTGGATGAGGGACGACGGGGGAAACAACATTTAAAAAAAAAAGAAAACACTTACCGTTTCCCTTGCACCGCCTGTCTCCTGCCACCTCGCTCCTCTTGTGGTGGATTGGCTGGGACACAAGCACAGGCGCCCAAGCAATCCTGGTGTTGCTTACATGCTAAACATAGCATGTAAGCAGGGTCAGGATTGGTCTGAGGCCGCTCAGAGTGCCACTCAGACACAAGCCTGGGGTCTGTTCCGTTTCTCCAGCCCAGAAACCTAAGTGCTCACTTAGTGCACTCTCCCCTCCTCCTCCTACCACCTCCCGTGGCCCAGCCCCACCTCTCCCTGTACACTCTGCTGGCTGAGCCAGCTGATGAAAAATGATGAAAAATAAAATGATAGCAAGCTATCATGTTATTTTTCATCTTCTGGCTCAGCTAGCGGGCAACGCCCCTGGAAGGCGGCATCTTTTTTAGCTGCTCTTTTCACTACCCCATCAACACCATACGAAGATAGTTTGAGTCGGATCAAGTACTATCCAAATACAGTCATATTGTACTAGTTTTGTAAAATGTGCCAGCTGAGTTGGTCTCAAATGGAAACCATTAAAAATCCTATCCCTCTGCAAGAAAGAGGTTTGACAACATTTCAAAGTGTGTGGTAAAAACTTTCAAGAAAAAAATCAGCTTTTCTTCTGAGGCAGTGAGTAGGTTTATCTAACTAAAAAGCCACAATGTTACAAGTTTTGATCCAGTTTTCTGCTGAAGTCATTGAGGGCCATAAGGCAGATAAATCAACTTTAAGAGCTGCCTCTTTACAGAGTTAGAC
This sequence comes from Pleurodeles waltl, assembly GCF_031143425.1. NCBI lineage: Eukaryota > Metazoa > Chordata > Amphibia > Caudata > Salamandridae > Pleurodeles > Pleurodeles waltl. The sequence continues at coordinate 1,215,601,661 of NC_090437.1, read as the reverse complement.
TAAGGAGACTCACCAGTATATAACATTTTCTACAACACCTTGCAACTGTGAATCTTAAGTGCTGAATGAAAAGCAAGGTAGAACGTTCTTTGAGTCAAGCCGGTTGTTACTAGCTAACAAACTATTCAGTGTTTTTTTAAAGCAGAATTTGAGGTCTGGTGGCCGAATCAATTCTTACATTTTGTCTCTGCACACAGAGGATCCTATAGCTAGTAATCTTCTTAATTTCACCTGATGGGAACCATCATGAAGACAGTCAGACAGGCAATTTCATGGCCATTCAAAAGGCCTGAAGGTCACTCTCCTGGCATGTGATGACAGATTCTTGTAGGCAGACACCTTAAAGCAGTGCTTAATTTGAGCCAGTGATTTCGGGCAGTTAATTGTCAACACTGGCACTTATAAGAGTGATGCTGTGTGTCTAATTTTAAAATATGCATGACAACAGTTGTCTAATTATTTAATATACAATGGCTAATACCTGCGTCCCAAGCTATTCTTATACTTTTGGGTGGCCTGGAATAGTCTGAATTGTCACTGTGTGAGGGAGTTGTATTGGTACTGCCAGTTGACTGGCAGGGGAAATGGGTGGTGCAATCTGCAGTGGCCTGCTGAATTCTATATAATCCCCTAAATATTCAAAGGTAAGTAACCAACATTCAAGCAATGCTTAATTTGTAAAAAATTAAATAAATAAAAAAGTGCCATGGCCCCGTTGCTCACCCTTTTGCACTATTTGAGCACAACCTTGTTTATCCTCACAAATTGTATCTGAAATATTGATATGCATTTATATGATGCATATTTCATGTTTGTCTCTGTGTTTATGTCTTTTCTTACTTACAGGCAACACAGGGCAGATCACCACAGTGAGGTTCAGTCTTAACATTGTGTTTTTTGCTACAAACAACTGAGCATAATCGATATTCAACTAACTAAGCATAGATATTCAGGGAGATTATGGTTCCACTCTCTGGTCCTGATGAATTGCCATTAACTCCGTAGGGAACGGTTTAGGGCAAGAAACATGTTGACCTCTTGAGAATCCTGGATTCAATAATATTCTTTTAGGTTCCTGTTTTATGTTTTAACCTTGGCATGAGACATCAGTACAAAAAAGAAAAGCTATCTCATTTGTTGATTTATAGCCAATATTGTTCCCTTTTCCCAGTCTATGATCCCTCCTTCGAATAGGGCATATGGTTTTAACCTATTGGCAACTTTAGGATAATGAAGATCTCTGGCAAAGAGTTGGGACCCAATTGGCATTGCAGTGCCCACCTAGCAAGGAGCACGACCCGGTGAAAAATGACACATTCGTGGGAGAGGGCCCCGGTATCTAAAAAAAGATGGTTTCCCCTTAAGACTGACCTGCATTCTGACACAACACCAGATTAAGATTGAATTTAGTTTTGGAACAGCCCATCTTTTTTGTATAGCAGTACATTAACAATATGCTGATGTGACTTTTCAAAAATGTATTATTTGAACATAACAAAATGGAAAAATATATCATAGCCTTATGACAATAAATAATAATGATTCCATTTTGAAACAGATATCCATGACGATGGGAGTGATGTTTCTGAAGGCGAGGGCCTTCAGCATATCCCATTGCGACAGAATGGGTCACTTGGCTACGAGAGCCAAGAGACAACTCCCACATTGCCACTAGTGAGCCCCACAGTGCAAGTACAGTCAGACTCATCCAATATATTTAGTGCAGGAAGCACTCAGAGTGTGAAATGGGAACCTGCAGTCTGGCCACGAGAACTGTGGGGCAGACGTACACTTTGTACTCACCATGTGTCTACTAATCAATCCCCTGCAAACATTGAAAGTGGTGACATCTCACAAGTGCAGGTGTTGGTGGCTTGGATGCACTGATGCTTAAAGTTCAGCACCTACAAAAGAGGGGAATAAAGCTGATTAATAATAAATTTACTAATATAAAATTAAGAAAGGCAACTAGATAGACAACATTGCAACAACCGTAGATGATAATCCACAGCACATGAAAGCAAAGATTAACAATCTTACAGAAGCTGGAAAGACCCTATGGGCCTCATTTACGAGGCCCTAGCACCATCGGCGCATCATGTTTTGCAACGCTCCGGTGGCACTGTGCAGTGCACCATATCTACAAGGCAGCGTCAAGCCACTTTTATTGGCTTAACGCGGCCTTGTAGATATAGGCTGCCCCAATGCAGTGTTCTGCGGCTAAGGGGCGTACAATGGGTGTTGCTGTGGGCGTACCCATGCAACACCCATTGCTTTTTGACACTGCGTCACATTTAGGACAAATCGTAAACCTGAGGCAGCGCCAAAAACTAATGATTCGCGTTAGAGTGGTGCTTTTTGCTTGATGAGTGCTGCAGGAGCAAATCGCCATTTATGATTGTTTTTGTGCAGTAAGGTGTCCCTTGCTGATCAAAAACAATCTCCCCCACAATATCGCCAGCCTTGCACTATGGTGGAAGGGTGGCTGAGTTGGCGCTAGGCAGCTAATTTAGCGCCAGCACTAGAGGGGGAACACAGGGATGCACATTATTCTTTTAAATACGTGCATCTCTGCATTTTGGAAATAGAGATTGCTTGTGGCACCTTGCTCCGCCATTTCCTTGTATAGGAGGCCCTATGTATATATATTGATGTCAACAGAGACGTAGGGAACATCAACAGTCTGCTCGCATTGATGGACTGACAAGAGCAATAAACAGCCCTGCAACATCTGTGTTGTTAAGGCATACTGTCAACTTCCAGGTTGAAATGGGGCTCTACAGCTGGGATGTGGCCTGGTGACTGGTAAAGTTCACAACTGCAGTAGACACATTGCAAACCACCCAGACAGGACATGTCAGTCAAGTAATACATACAGAGAGCGAGGATCACTCTATTGTCAGTAGCATGATTATCATTGACACCATGAGTGTGCATGAAACCAGTGGAAGCCAGGTGTCACATTGCTGGAAGTGCAAATCTATGTGCTCCCACTTTTTGGATATGCTGAACACAAGTCATAGCCTGATTGCCTTGTGCATATGTTGATTATCCTGTTTGTCTCTACACATATGTCAAACTATGTTTCAAGACTACTTGTGACATAATGTAATGCAATTTTGTATTTTTACATTCTAGCAAAACACGGGAATAAAAGTTGATATTTAGTTGTACAAAATTCATTTGAATTTTATTAAGTAATATTTTGTCAATAGTTTACTCACCCCAAAAAATAATTCTAAGTTATGGTAGCATGGCACCCTAGACCCAGAGCTGCTCCCATTGCATAAAGTTGCAGACGTGGTGGTAGCGGTACTTCTCTTCCTCTTCAGTTTCAGAGTCAGTTACAGTAGCTAGTAAACCTCTGCCAGTTTCTACATTGTAGAGCATTTACAATGTTGCTACAATTTTGCAACAGACTTCTGGAGAGTACTATAGGGAACCACCACTCTTGTGCAGGCAAAGGAATCTACCTCTCAGTATTACAAATGTGCGCTCAGTCCACCTCTGGATTTCCAATGTGCCACATTGTACTGATGCTCACTGCGTGTGGATGGATTCATATATGAAGTCATTATCTATGGGCCTATGCCATATGCACTATCACCTGAAATAGTAATGTATATTTTTACACATCACAGGTACAATTGTTGTGCTGTTAGATTGCAATCAAAAGATAACAGAGGCTTATTACCCAAAATGTAAGTGTTATCACTCTCTCCACTTTTTGGCCTTACATTGATGCCACTGTGTTGGAATATGAATGAATCATGGGCACTCCCAGGGAAACATGCTACTATGTCTATAATCGCATGATTTGCATCACACACCACTTGTTTCATCATAGAATGATTATTTTTCAGGTTGCAGCATAGCTGCTCAATGGCACAGGGTGGGCATATTGACACATGTGTACTATCTACACATCCAGTGACATTTGGAAAGTTGGGTATCCACTAAAATAGGAGCTTGGTTGTATGCAGTTCATCTTCATTTCTAGGGAAATATATGTAGGTATTGATTCACATTAATGAAGTATCAAGGAATGCACGAAAACATTGTGACAGTGAACTCTGTAACACACCACCACCTGCTGCAATCACACTGGATAGCTACCAGGCACTAGTAAATTCAAACTGCATAACACCTGCACATGGGCGGGGGTGGCCTTACTGCATGAGGTGTGTCTCTCAATCTGAGGCTTTAATTATGCAATTAGATCCAGGATTACTGCACTACTCAGCCTATACTTAGTGTACATCTCCTCCTCTGTCCAAAATGTAGGACCCTCAGTCTGAAGATCCTCTCCTATCTTCTCCACCTTCTCTGTAAACCAGCCACAATCCTCATTCTCTGGGCCATGACATACAAAGTATTTGTTTTGAAAAAATCAAATGCGTTCTGGGGCCCTGTATAGTTTGCACATGCTTACCGCCTGGGTCGAGGTGGTGGTAAATTGCATTTGCTGTTTGCTTTTTTGTGGCTATTTATTTGCGACTGCGATGAACAAATGAAAGGCAAATCGCAAATAATGATTTCTTATTTGCTATTCGCGATCTGAAGTAGGTAGCTTTAAAAAAAAATCTTTTTATTAAAGTTTTTAGCATATTCAAATCCAACAACAAGGAAAAATCATACAGTTTCAGCTGCAGCACTGTTACAACAATTTTCGGTAAGGGAGGAGATCTAGGGGTTGGGGGTGCGAAACACTGGGGGTGATAAAAGCGCGAGATGATGGCCACAGAGCAAGTATTCAGCTGCCATATAGTTTGTGTCACCAGTGCATCAACAACCATAGAAACAACGAAGTTTACCTATATAACAGAGACTTTTTGGCAATATGTACAGCCAATGTTTGTTGGCAGAAAGACACTTGTTTGTCATGCCCCGTGTGTATGAGAGGCCGTGCGTGGGTTAACGTGAGGACAGATATGTACCAATTGTGGGCGAGGATCCAAGAGGTGGGATAAGCTATGTTGCGAAGACCGCTCCTATGAGGATAGTGCCTATTAAAATAATGCAGCAGGGGGTGACGTCCGGCCTCACAGGCTTGCAAGGTGGCTCAGCTTAGGTATGTCCCATTCACAATGCTAAACTTAGGGCTGTGAATGGGTTTCATGCATTCCATTGTCATTTTTTTGTGACTGGCATTCAGTTCGTATCTGAATGCCGATTCACAATGGTTCTGTATATATGGCCCTAGGGGTCAACTGTGGTAGACAGGTCTAAAAATACCAGTATCCCACAATGCCTGCATCATCTGCCTTCAGGGGTTTGTCCCAAGCACATTAGTTCTTTTTTTTCATTCTTTTATTTATCAGTTTATCATTAAGCAGTACAAATAAAGATATTTTAGCAATGAGGCGTGATCCCATAAAAAGTATACAAGAAAGAGCATAGGTAAATTATCAACATCAGCACATCTTGTACAGGTACACCATTATCTAAACATTATTGTTAACTGCCACACCTCTGCAGTGGCACAATATTTGTGGGAGAGACGAATCACGTTACAACTATTAATTGTACAATTATTTAGGCACTGTGCATCCCAATGATATGTCACATGACAAACAAGCTTTCAGCCTAATCCTGGTGGAAGTTCAAAGGATAAGCTCTGCATCTTAACCTCCGCCCATCTTGATCCTTCCCACAGCCTCATAAGTGAGCGAATTGACTAGGTACATCTAAAGAAGACTGTATATGTAATTTGGCCAGGATGGCAGTGGCATTAGTGCAACACAAAGCTCCAATTGCTCATTAAAAAAGGACAAATCAGCCAGCCACTGCTTAAGTTTTCCAGGATCTCACTCTTGTCCAGGGAAATGCCACCTACATCTTGGTCAGTAATAGCGCCATCAAAACAAATTAGTTATGTAGTGTCTCTAAGATCCTCACCTAGAGGAGTGTAATCCTGGAGTCCACTTGTATGTTGAACCCTGTCATATTAGTTAGGGTTGTGATCACTTCTTGCCAGAATGTGTGGACCACATTGCATGACCATACCAAAGGCTGAAAGCCTTCTCCTGGGACCTGCTACAGGCGTAGTTCGAGTCCTCCCTTTGGCCATATCTCCTGAGCCCTAATGGTGTCCTGAAAAAACGTAAGGTGTATGATGGGTAGGCTGCTGAGGAGGATATCAGGTCAGCTTGCGTGCAGCATACCTCATCTATCAATCTTAGACCTGTTTCTCCCTCTCAGCCAGGCCAACAAGAGCACTAGGGGTGTCTCGTCCTGGGCCTAGTGATACAGTGTGGATATTAAATACTTTGCACTTGTGGTGCCCAGTAGTTTTTCTAGTTTTTCTAGGGTCACACTGGTTTTTGGTTATCTGGGAAGCCCAGAAATGCTAGCTTACACTGACCCTTCAGCCGAAAATATAAAAAATCTTGAGTGGTGTGGATGGGCTGGTTCCCTTGAATTAACTCAGCGTGAGAAAGGCAGTATTTCTATGGATGTCACTCCATGTTGTCAGCCGACGGGTTGCTAACTGAGACACTGCCTTTGCCTCCTGAGTCACTGGAAGTAGTGGAGATAGCTGAGCAGTAGATAAGTAAGTAGGAAACACTTAAGCCCATTTTCGTGCGCAGTTGTTCAAGCAATTGTTGTACATGTGGTACTAGCAATGTGACAAGTGTGTCTGGGGATTGGTGTGCCAATTAGAGATAGCAGGGGGATGGGAGAAGCACTATTCTTCTCAACTGATATGTGTGTTAGGTAGGGTAGGTTGATGGCAGGAGCCAATATATCGCAAAGCGGACCTGAACCACAGTTGTAATATAATAATAAGTCTGTAGATTCTAAACCTTCCCAGGGAAATGGAGTGCACAATAATTTTGACCCATATCCACAGTGAAAATGGTTGGAGATTTACTCGAGTCAAAGAAAGCAGTAAATACCTCTCTAGAGTGAGAACGGGATGGAAACACTCCCAAAATAGGTGAGGTGTCTCCTTGTGGGAAAATATTCTCCTCGAGGGAAAAATAAAACTTTCAATTGCACAATTGTAGGACATTTTGCATGTGTGATTGCACACTGTGTACAAATCCATTCATGGAAAGTTCTTTTTTAATTCGTAGGTGCAAACTCACAGATGTCACAGGAGTACTCATGGAGAGTGTGACTGGAACAGGCTTCCAGAGATCCTGCTGGAATCATTTGCAATTTGCTAAAAATCGGAGAGCAGCACAAGGTAATAAATTTGTTCTAAAACTCTTTTGTTAATTAGGCCCACCCTCCTCAGCTTTCCATAATAATGCTGCTTATAGCAGCTACGTTTTCTAACTGCTCATGTGTGGAGCATGAGTGACAATCTACTGTCAAATTTCTGACACTTTGAGTGACGCTTTATCATGAATAAATGAAAACAATGACAAGCATATCACACAATGAACATATGGCTAAAACAAGCCAGACCTGTTGACATTGCCAGTGCTTATTATGGCTATCAAATCCGTGAGTAAAAACAATGATTTTGTTGTGAATAAACATAACTGAAAATGTTTCAATTCTGAGAATATTAGACTGTGAGCTGTCTGCTGCTGTGTGGAGGAATGATCATTAGAACATCCAGATCTTTAGTTCTCTTCTGAATAGCTGGAGTGATGGTGTAGTCCCGAGGTACAGGTGGAGGTTGCTCCAAGTCTTGGCTGCCAGGTGTGAGAAGCAACGTCCTCCGCTGTTGGCTTGACAGTTCCATGGGGTATCTGCAAGGGAGAGGAAAGCTGATCTGAGGTGTCTGGTAGGTTGGTGGAAGGTCAGGAGTTTGTTGATGTATGCTGGTCCTTCATTGTGCATGGCCTTGTAGGCATGGGTCAGCATCTTAAACTGGCATCTCTTCTTAATCAGGAGTGTAGTTTTTTTGAGCTGGAGTGTGATGTGGGTATTTCTGGGAAGGTCGAGTACAAGTCTTGCTGCGGAGTTCTGTTTTGTCAGGAGTTTTTTACCGCGGTGAGCTGTGATTCCTACATAGAGCGTGTCCAGTCTGCTGGTGATGAGGACCTGCATAACTATCTATCTGGTGTCTCCTCTGAGCCACCTAAAGATCTTGCAGAGCATGCAAAGGGTGTGAACGAAGGCGGATGAGGCTGGTCGACTTCTTTCTTCATGGATAGCTTGCTATTCAGGATGATGCAGAGGCTTCGGGATGGTCTGTTGGGGGTGGTGGTGGGAGGGGACAGGGGGTGGTGCAGAGCTCATGGGGGGTGAGTCCACAGTGAGGTGTTGTTCCCAGAGATGAGGACTTCATTTTTTTCAGTGTTGAGTTCGATACAGTGGTCCTTCATCCGTCCGCTATCTTCATCCATGCATTCATCAATTCATCCTCTAACTTATCCAAGTAATAGTCATTTATACACTCACTCAACCACCCTTTCATTGAACCGTGCACTTGCAAATACACATTCCTCATCTACTCTTGCAATCATTCGAATATCCATTGAACCATCTATTCATAACCTTGAAATTTCTTTCACTGCTGAATCACATGGTTCCAACTTACGTAGATTTCCCAGCACCTATTTCAGTATGCCTTTTGCACGAGGCAGATAGTCTTGAACTTGATCCTGGGCTCCTCTGTCAGCAAACTGTTTACGTTTTGCTGTTGTGGTTCCTTCCAGTAACTTATTTCTTCTAGGAACTGAATGCCAGAGCATTTGTCTAGGAAGACAACATAAATCAGGCCATGGCGATGAAAGGCTGAGCACGCCTATTGAAATTCGCGTTCCACCGTATCTTTTCTTCCCAGTAGACGACATGTGTTGAGGGTGTTGCCTTACGTGAATTCCAGCACGAATGTTATTGGAGAACTTGGCTATCACCTACAAAGTAACTCTGAATAAATATTGCGGGGTCCACTTTCTGCAGCTTTCAGTTTTAGCACACACCCTAGACAGGACCTCAAAGTTGATAATTCAATATACCATCTGAACCCACTTTGAAAGTTGAACTGCTGCTAATAAAGCGTTTTTTTCAGGAGTGTTTTTGACATCAATTCACAGACGAGCCTGGTGATTCTGATAATGTATTGCTCACGAGAAACTAGGCTAGTCGCTACTGTCTAATGTACTTCATAATATTGTCGAGTTACTGAAACTTAATAAAAACAAAAGGGTGAATACTAAACTCCTGTTTCAGCATGTGCTTGGTTGCATTCTGAAAGTGTGTACATGCCACTTTTAACAACAGGGCAGAGCACATACGCACAAAGGAAGGTGCAAGGACCAACCTAGGAAAAAGGTGAAAAGGTACACCTTTAGACTACAATCTACAATCTAAATTACATGTAGACATTGTGCAAAATATTTAGGAAATATGCACATGTTCATATTCTTCATTCACGACTTCTATACACGAGAAATAAGCACCAGTAAAGGACATTTTGACAGTGCATCCAGTGCTTAATTTGAACAGAAGGTTGAAGGTGCGCTCACCCAGAACTCATTTTTGAGGATCAGGACTTTTTCTTTTACAAATTAAGGCCCATATTTATACTCCCTTTGCGCCGTATTAGCGTCTTTTTTTACGCTAATCCGGCGCAAACTTAACACCATATTCATATTTTGACACTAGACCCATCTAGCGTCAAAATATCAGAGTGTGCGTCATTTTCTGGATGCGTGAAATCACCTTGTGCCAATGAGATGTAAGGTAGGCGTTCCTGTCCAAAACTGACTCAAATACCCGTGCGCCATATTTATCCAACCGGGCAAAAATGACGCACGGATGGGAGGCGGAGCTGAAAAATGACCCAAATCCCGATTTGCGTCAAATTTTAACGCCTGGGTCAGGGCAGGCATTAAAATGGGGCAAACACACCACTACTTAAGGAAAACTCACACAAGCAACATCATTGCTAAAGAAGGACGACAAGGAGGTGCTACTCATGCAGCATGCCAGAAGACACAGAGCACAGGACCAACAGCAGCAGCTTTCACCACACCAACATGGACACCAAAGGCAACGCAGAAGGCAGGAGAGGCTAATCAGGACCAGGACAACTCCGCTGGGCCTCAGGGAACAGGATATCATCGAGAGGTACAGACTCAACTGGCAAGCCATACAGCAGCTGCTGCACCAAATTGAGCCACAGTTAGCAGCCAGCTTGCAGACACCCCACATTATTCCACCGGAGACCAAGCTGCTAGCTGTCCTGCACATGTTGGCAAGTGGCTCATTTCAAACTGCTGGTGCCCTGGTTGCTGGGGTCTCACAACCCTCATTCTCCGCCTTCCTTCCCAAGGTACTTGATGCCATCGTCTCCCTCACACCCACCACATCAGCTTCCCTTACACACAGCAGAAGCATCAGGAGACCAAACAGGGGTTTTATCAAATTAATGGCTTCCCGCATGTGCTTGGTGCATTGACTGCACACATGTCCGGATTGTGCTACCTGCTGCAACCGAGCACCTAGACCGCAACAGAAAGCACACACACTCCATCAATGTGCAGGCCACTGTTGATCACCAGGGATTGTTCACCAACATCATGGCAAAGTATCCTGGGAGTGTACATGATTCATTCATCTCCCGCCACAGCACCATCAATTGGCACTTCCAGGATGGACGATATGGCAATGGCCTTTTTGTCGGTAAGTCCAGAAAGCTAGTAATTTACACACAGCACAGCAACCCTGTAGGACACACAAGACATACACCACTACATTGACAAGTGGCCAGGAAGACACTGAGGTTTGACACTGGTAGTCATGTTTGATATCCTGACCCAATGGGATACAGACCTATGGACAAATGACGGCTGCAAATAACAATAAATGCCACTCTAGAGCCACAGGGGACCAATTTAAAAACCACATAGTGACAATGACATGGCCTTAACTGGCAGTACAACTTGGAAGATGAACCATTCAACATCACATAAGGCCACAGTCAATCCCACACCCTTCCAAGCAATACGTCCTGTGTAAGGGGTGTGTAATGTGTGTTGCTGCAGGTCAAACACCATGAGACACATAGCATGATGACGCTGACTCAAATGAAGGTGACATGGAATTATTGAGGCAGTACCAACATCTCACATCACTCCTGGGGTGACATTGCCAGCTAGCAATAAGGAAGTGGACTGTGCAATGAAAACATGTTGATGTGACACTAATGCAAAGTGCACACTGCTACACTTACTGAATGAGTCAATTCCCCATATACATAACCAATGTACAGGGAGATGGACCTTCCTACACTAAAACCTTCACCCCCACAACCAAGTTAGCCAGCTCACCTGGAGCAAGTTCAGTAGTGTAGGTGCACGGTTGCACATAAGCCAACTGGGTGGGGGAACAAAAACAGATTTGCATAGAACTAGTCGCACATGGGATAATTGTGCATTGTCAATACTGAACACTTCAGTGCTGCCAACTTATGGATATATGTTATGCATGGTAACCTAGCCAAATCAAAGGGCCTCACTGTTGCATTTCACCTGCAATTACATATGTCTAATTGGATGGGATGTCCAGGCCATGTAGTCCAACCATGTTACCACCACAGTGGAATCTATTGTGTGTGGAAGTATCATGTCACCTCCAGTGAATGCACACAGACACATCTTTCCCACCACATAACGCATGGGAGATACACACTGAACTTCAAGTTTCTAAATATACCAGAGATATCAGGTCAATTAGCCAAACACCAGTTTTGCTAGTCAAACAACCCAATGCAGAAGGAGCCTCACAGAAGCCTAGGATCCCACACAATACCACAAACACATATAAGTCACAGACGACACAAGAAAACAACTGCCATGCAAAGTGACATTCCTGGTGCAACCAACAACAAAATACTTACCCCCATTTTCTCTTTCAGCTGATCAGGGTTAAGGGATCCAGCCATGGATCATGACCCCATTTGCCAACCCAAGCACAGCAGCAGAGCGTGCTTATAATGAGGCACATCGTAGGACATGCACCATAGTTGAACGGACTTTTGGCATCCTGAAGTCCAGATTCAGGTGCCTGGACAACACCAGAGGCAGCCTCCTATATTCCCCAGAAATGGTCAGCAAGATCATTTTGACCTGTGCCATCCAGCACAACATTTGTGTTAGGAGGAATATTCCCCTATATGAACCTGAATAATAACTGCCTGAAGAGGAGGAGGATGCTCTCCGGGAAAATGAGGGGGAACATCCTAACACAGCTGCAGGAATGCGTCGCAGACAACAGATCGTACAAACTTTTTTCCAACTATAGTGACTATTACCACTTTGTTATGATATGGAATTAAACACCTCACTTCATCACTCAATCATGCTCTGGGTAATTATTTATGCATCACATGATCTCTAGGAATCCTAATTAGAGTATTGCCTCATGGAGCATTGCAAATAGACAAATTTGCATACTTCAGAAGCCACATCACGTATGAATGTACAGCAAACATCACACACAGTTTTTATGAAATACATCCTGTCTATTTCACATTTAAAGGGCAATTTCATAGGACCACAGGTATGAGACACATCCATGTTGCCAACATGGTCCATTGCAGCATATGACACCGAACTAAGACACCATCAACTGTAAGGTAAAAAAGTGCATCATACATGAGGCAGTGGATGTGCAATTGCATTGCTAACAGGAATGTATGACCAGACCCTTGACAGCAGTAAGTGTGACATCAGCTATCACTGCAAGGAGCATGTGTGACAAGAAGTGCATCAAACCTGAAAATGGATAGCACGAGTGCCCCAGGTATGACAAGCATTGCTCAGAAGACATGCCCTGCACAGTCCATCCCAGGTAATAAGTCCTGCCACTGCCCTGTTTTAAGTCTCTGCCCACCCTTCTCTAGGGGGCGCTGTAAAAGGACTATCTGTACCCTGAGAATCATCATCTACACTCACCCAGACTCCCATCCTGACTCCTGTGTGCTTCCCTCTTCAGTATGGCATGCCATAGTTCTAGTTCATCAGTCTACATGGACTTCAGGTCCCATAATGCACTGCCTGGTAGTCAGTAAGACCTGTAATCTGCTGTTCATTGCTTCCCATGTGAAAGGTCTGGTTGTCCCCTTATACTGGATTCTCAACTCCAGGACTTGTGAGAGAGTGAAGGTGCACACACCTGTGAGCACTCTCATGCAGCCCACCCATTTGACTCTGCCCTGCCCTTGCTGCTGCCTGGAACTGCTTAGAAGCTGCCATTTCCTGAATCTCCTTGTTGTGCATTGGAGTACAATTCATTTGTGTACCAGAGCCCCCTTGTGGGATTGTGTAACAGTGCAGAGTACACCAGAAACTGCTCTTTGTTTCCACAGTGTTGTTCCTGCTTGTCCCAGTCAGACTCTGCTCACTGTGTATTTACCTTGTTCATGTTTGTTCCTGCCAGAGTCTGCATCCTGTTAGCCAGACTGGTTCCAGTCTTTGTGTTAACCAGAGACGTTCCCTGTAGCTACATTTGCCTCATAGTTGGTTTCCATGCCCTCCATTTCCTCTTGGGGTATTGTGTCTGGTAGGTCTACGATCAGTCCTCAAATGCAGAGAATAGTTTAAATTGTTTTCTTATCTTACTTTGTTCTGGGACATGTTTTCAAAGGGGCAAATCCAGCCCCCATCCCTTGTCTGGTTTTGCATGTATTCATTAGTTCCAAAGAGTGACAGTGTACTATGACTGTATGCCTGGATTTGGTACTGTGCCTCCAGCCTAACAACCAAGGGTTGCTAATGTGTATGTAAGGACAATACATGTTTGTGCCCTGACGGTCCAGACACAGATTTACTTCTGCCGCCACCTTTTAATGGGGCTTGCGTGGTGACTAGCTGTGAGATTAATCAACACAGAGGCACCGATGTTCCTTGTTGCGGTGGGAATTTTAGAGCCCTACCCTGTGTACAAATGCAGTGATGAAACCTGCCTGTTTTTCTATTACTGATCCATAATGTATTTGAGCACACCAAGGTTGCTCAGTCGTCAGCCTTCTGAAATTTCTGCTGTACAATAGCTGCCCTATCCCCTTGTATGCCGTAACCTGATCTTTGGCTTTAGGTCAAATCTGCTTCGAAGGATACTCGGTTAATTCAAGGGTTGGCTCCACAGACTCCTGACTAGACCTGCACGTAACTGTTACACCATGGAAGCCAATACTGACACAGGGTACACATGGCCATACACTTGAACTGGACACTTTTGTGTAATGAATGACTGGAAATATGTGAACACATGCAGCATGGTCTGCTGGTCCACCACAGCCACAGGAGAAACATAGGTCATTTACATTAGTCAAACTGTGGTGTACATAACAATGTTATGATTGGATTTGAGACTCTGTGTCACAAACTCTGTATCTACCTAGCATATTCAAATGCCTGACTCATGGGTAGTATACACACAAGTGACCATGAAGTGGTAGCCAACATTTCATGACATGTGAGGGGTAACATATCTGACATTGCCCTCATCAGCCGTCCTTGATCTTTCCTAGTGTATAGTTAGTCATGGGAAATGTATTGTCCCCAATGTGAAGCAAGTACACACAGCATAACAAGCAACAGATATTACAAACACATATCATGACTGATGTACCTCATTGATTGGCATCTGATGGTTATACCCATTTGTAACACATTCATACATGAACATTATGCCAAATGTTTTACATGCCGTTCCCACAGAGGCACAGAAATAATTTTAACAGACAATTCACACACAAAACACACAGGCCATGATTATTTTTTTAGTAGTGTAGCCTTGCTGTCCTCTATTGATGCAACACCTGCGCAAACTTGAAAAATTCAATTTAATTTCCAAAGTTTGTGCTGCTGTTGCGTCAGTTAAGAGAGCTAATCCTGGACAACAACATGAGTATTTTGGACTGCAGTAGTATGGTTTGCCGCATGTGCCCAAACACTAGAACACACATTGCAGGTCATACCATCCTATCTTTGTCTAGTTATAGGCTGCATGCATCTTAAAATTAGAAAAATGACTCAAACACAGTTTAAGACAAAGATTTTGATAGAAACGCATCAAAAATGATGCACATGCGTCAAAAAACAATGCAGATGCATTACAAAATGACGCTCACGCACATTATACATCAATTGGTCCCTAGCGTTAATTCCATCAGCGCACCCCAAGCATGCTGATATCC
Source organism: Pleurodeles waltl (assembly GCF_031143425.1). Classification (NCBI taxonomy): domain Eukaryota; kingdom Metazoa; phylum Chordata; class Amphibia; order Caudata; family Salamandridae; genus Pleurodeles; species Pleurodeles waltl. Next base: position 1,215,586,552 of record NC_090437.1, on the reverse strand, counting down.
ATTGAAAATGTATTGATCCATGAATGCGTGGGATTTTAACGCATATGCGTCAAAAGATATTGACACAAACCTTGTAAGTGTAAAAAATGTACACACAAGACAATAAACGGGCCAAAAATGAGACAGGAAGTGATGTAATAGGCTATCCTGTTTACAGAAATGGTACAGTGGGTGTACTTTTACTTTCACTTTGCAGTCTGTGATTATTCTAGACTGTGTGCCTGTGTTTTGGATTGTCTCTCTGTGAATATTGTGATTTTGGCTCCTGTGTGCTCTTTATATTGTCTTTTGTTGTTTGGTAAGTGTCTTTTGTATTGTATCCTGTGTAAGTGTATTTGTGTCATTAATTGTATTTAGATTTGTCTTTCTACTGTTGGGAGTCTGTTTGTGGGTAGTATTAGTTGGGGTAGTTTTGGGCTGTATTTGGGTTAGTTAAGCTTCCTTTTTCTACCTCCTTTACCTGTTTTTCCCTCTTTACTTTTGATGTATTGTTTTGGTGTGATGTCGGAAAGGCCACTGCTGGGGCACATGGGTGAGGAGGAGCTAGGGGCATTTGTGTGGCCTGTGTTCCACTTCCTCCCCCTGATGTTGGAGGCTGGGGGGCAAGACGGCTGAGGTGGGCGAAGGTGCTGTTCCACCTGAGGTGCATTTTCAGCACCCAACGCAACAATCACCAACTGGGGCATCGCTGGGCTGACCTGGTGGCCCAAGAGCAGGACCTGCTGGACCACCTGGGTGTGGTGATTGGTGGCCCTGTAGGAAAGTACCAAATTGACTAATGTGTACAGTACAATGCTCTGGAGTGACAGCAGCAGATGGTGTGACATGCTGCATGCAATGTTTGTGGACATGTGGAATGCATGCTGAACAAACTGTGAGTGTACCAGGAATCGGATGTATTTCTCATGGTAATACATGGAAACAATGTAGTCCACAGTTTTGTGGAACCATGTCCGAACGGTATTCAGGGCCATACGTACCAAGCTCTTCATAACCTTCACTATTATCTTAGGCCCATATTTCTACTTTGTTTGTGCTGCATTTGTGTAATTTCTGGACACAAAAATAGAGCGCACTTGCTACATTCAAATATATTTTGCTAATTTGTGCAGCTGTTGTGTCAACAAATGAAGCAAATGCGACACAAAATAAATTACACATCTGGGCCTAAGTTCACTGTTTCTGTGGGTTTACGTCTGAACAAATAATCATTCACATGGCCAAACTCAAATGGGCCATTATGCTACCAGATTGCATTATCACAAAACAGGGTTATCTCGTGGCATTTCAGATTAGGCGTTGAAATCCTATCATTGAGTAGCAGAACCCAACGACATATTTTGCTTGGGCACAATTGCTGGGACTGAGCTAGTGCAGTTACCATCTGTGTCACTGTGGTGCCAATCCATTTTCTAAAGTAAAAGGGTCAGCATGGGATCCCTGCTCTTTGTGAATGCGTGGGCTCAAACTATTTTTGAGCATGAAGTTGTGCAAGGGACCACTGACTGCTTCCATGATTCTATTTTAGTGAAGAAATAGGTTGTTAAGTTACTTTCGGTTCACCCCTGCTGAAATATTGCAGCACTTCTACAAATGAAAACTTCTCAGTATGAAGGCACTCACAGACATGGTGGTCTGCTGAGCTCAGCAGGCCAGCAATCCTGTGAGTGCCACCATTCCCAAGGTGTTTTCAAAAGAGACCTACCTCATCATGACTGCAGAAGTAGGACATTTGCTACCCCTTTAATTTATTAGCAGACAGTGTCAGTTCGGCTGTACTACCACTGATCACCCAACATGCCAATTGTAAGTTGCTGATTCTGGCAATGTGTGATTTACAATACCTGATATAGGTACACATGGCCCAGAGTAACACATTTCAGGTGCAATGACTACACCTGTGCCCATGCATTATGTCAACGATGATCAACTAAGACACTGTCAGCATACATCATTTTGCAGTTTTGAATCAGGAAAGTGGCCAATGTGGCATATGTCACCTACATACAACACTGGCACACCTATTATGGACCACTGAAAGCACAATAATTCCTGAAAGCAAATCAACCCACATGACCATCACACAGTTACTCATTGTCCCTTGATGCACAAGCCACAATACCTGAGTCATTGGTATTGCAGTGCACCAGGAATGTGGCATTGCATGTGTCTCCCAATTACAAAAGATGAAATGGAGTACCATCTGGAATGTATTAAGCACAAAATTGAGTAATCATGTTTTGCACCACATGATTGTTAGGGCCAGTGCATGTGTGCATATGTGTGTCTATCACTCACTGCAGTGACTGTGTCAATGCATGTTTGCAGTGGTATGTCTGTTGGGGTGTCTACATGCCTGATGTGCATCTCTATCATATAAAATGTCACACACAGTGATTTGTTGTTCCAACTTTTGTACAGTGAGCATACATTGAGCACATATCACTCTTCCATGTTTTACAGGTGGACCAGCCCCCACACCATAGGTCAAGTGGCATGCTTCGAGGACCCAGACGTATCCAGTAAGTGTTAAAATGTTTGTCCTGTGTTGTGTTTGCAGCTCTTGTGTGATTGACTCCTGTGTGTTGGACTCATTGCAAGATATGATGAGCTGGCATGTGATCTGATATGTGACTTGACTGGAGGTTGACATAGTGTTCCATGGAAGAGTTAGACATTTACTGGCAGAGAGTCATATATTGGGAGTCGAGTGCTGTGCAATAGACATGGGCAGGTGAACAAGGTGATTTGTTGCCACATGTATGCCAAAAATTGATTTGGAAGTGGCCAGTGTCATAATTTATTCAGCAAATCATACCCTAATTCACACAGAACAGTGATGCATCAGTTTTACACACCAACTTGTGCATCCCTGTTAAGTAATGAACATGTAGGACTGTATGGGTGACTGTCCCACAGCATCTAGCTCCACATGGTGTCCTCCATTTACGTGGCACTTGAGTGATATGTCATAGGCGTGCATGCAGGTCAAGGCCAGATGGGTGCTTGCATCAATGTGGTTGATTTAGGAAATGTGTCAGTGAGATCTTGATGTTGATGGTTGTCCACAAATAGAAACATGAATGTAGATGTGATTGTCCAATGGTTGACTCAATCCTAGTTGGCAGGCCTCCTTACCTGTGGTAGACTGACTAAATCCATGTACAGCAGGACAAAGCTTTGTGGTTGTCCTTGATGGTTGAAAATATGTATTGCATACCCATCCCCCCTGCGGCACAGGGGTAGGGGGAGAAAATATATGTAGCTAGGTGTGATGGTCACAGTGTAGATGACAGACGTGTAATTAAAGCATTCATTTGTGCCAAACTACAATTCCCCCTTATGACTACCAACTGCTTACTATCCTGCCAGTTCCATATACAAATCTCAGGTCTTGTGTGCCTTGAATTTGATCCAGAAGATAGGGATTAGTTGGCTTGTCACATGTTAAGTACTTGCATTTGTAATGTGACGAATAGCACTACATATATGCACAGATCATTTAATTAAGTACACACCTTGTTGTGCATTGCTGTGCAGTTAGATAGTTGATGGGTAGGCTGCGTTGGTATGTCATTCCTCAGGAAAATGCTATCATCTGTACTGTGATTTGGACTGCATGTGCTATTTGTGAGATTATCATCTGTACATGTATCACACAATGATGTCATTAATGTTTGCCTGTCTCTATTTTTACAGCTGCCCACATGAATGTACAGGAAATCTGTGAATTTCCGAGGCGGGCAGTGCGGTACCGACACATCCTCGATGTGAAGGCTGGTTAACGTATGATGGCTAGGTGGTATCGTCACGAGAGAGCCACAGGAGCATGGAGGGCATTTAGCCAAGGGGGGGCAGCATTGACCACAACAGCCGCCACCACACCAACTCCAAGCACAGTGGACACTGGGATGACAGCCACTACAGTTGGTCGCTCAACCTCGTCAGCACAAGGCCCAACAGCAGCACCATCTGCACCACCACCTCCAACCACGACACCAGCACCGGCTACATCAAGTGCTACTCAGACCATCACAGCTGGAGTAATGGACATGGCAGATTTCCGCAACCTTCAACGTGACATGCAACGTATGTTGCACCACATGGACAGTCGGCAGCATGAAGTGGCCTGCAACAGCAGGAGGCTGCGAGCGATAAAGAAAATCCTGAGGAGGGCCAATCTTTGAATTTATTGTTACTCACCCCTAATTCCGTCCCTCCCTCGTCTTTCCTCATACTTTTTTTTTGTCGGTTTAGGGGACTTAGTGATAGGTTAGAGTAGGCTGATAGTTTAGTTAGGATAAGTGATTTGAGGGTGGGGGAGTTATATTATTACATGTTTGTTTGTATGGGAGTTAATGTTGGGGTTTACGTGTATTTAAAAAAAAAAAAATATATATATATATATATATAAATATATATATTTTTTTTTGTTTGTTTGTTTAGGATTAGTTAGTATGTGTTTAGGTTAGTATATGCTGTCCTACACGTGTCCCTTCATATAAGAGGGGTGGGGGTTTGATGTTTAGAGTGTTTAGTTACATGTGCTAAGTAAGTTTAGCTTAGGGTAGTTAGGGCCAGTTGTGTGTAATGTATAGTTAGGATAGGTTAGGTTAGTTTAGGTGTTTGACATAGTTTAAGTTTCCTTTCATACATATATAATAAAGCTTGATGTACTCCTTTACAGTATGTGTCATATGCTTAGGGATCAGGGCCTTTGCATGAGTGTACAGTGTCAAGTTTGTGTTTGCCTGTGTGTTCCATCCTTCATCCACATCCCATTCTTGACATGGTTATTCCCACTTCCAAATGAGCTGTTACATTGGCAGCTACAACAAAGCTACTTCTCTATGCATCTGCCATCCACTGAACCCACCACTCATGGTAACTATGGTTCCCAATGTATTATAAAGGTTGGTGTGATTTTAAATCTGTCATCGTTTGAGTCCTGTGTTGGAATCTAGGGCACTGTGGGACGTCTGCCTGCAGCCTGATGTTCATGTGTACTCTGATAAACTGAGTGGTGTCATAATCTTATGAAGTTCAGTATACATAAATCACACCTATGATTTATTACATTGTACTCCCAGGTGACGTTATTGTCCATACACTCGTACACATCCAATCCTGCTGTATGGTGTGGGTGTGGGATTAAAGTTTAGAGTCATATGTCACATACATAATGATTGTCTTGTTGGGAATGTGGGCCACATTGAGTTTCATCTTGTAGATACTTTGGGCCTGACATATACATTTCTACACAGCATTATACTGTTTGTGATGCTTTAACTTCAGAAATGAGCCAAGGGCAGCACAGATGATGATAAACCCTTGTGCATAGATATCAGCCCACATTCTTTCTACATTATTGTATTGACATTCTGTGGCCATTGACATGTTACATGCATCACAATCACAGTTGATGTGCCACATTACACAGGGACAAATTGGTTGTGTAGGTGCTGTTTATTTTAACCCCTTCTCTGCCAGGCCTTTTCCCCCTCCTGTGCCGAGCCTTTTTTTGGCTATTTAGGGCAGTTCGCGCTTAGGCCCTCATAACTTTTTGTTCACATAAGCTACCCACGCCAAATTTGCGTCCTTTTTTTCAACATCCTAGGGATTCTAGAGGTACCCAGACTTTGTGGGTTCCCCAGAAGGAGGCCAAGAAATTAGCCAAAATACAGTGAAAATTTCTTTTTTTTCAAAAAAATGGGAAAAAGGGGCTGCAGAACAAGGCTCGTGGTTTTTTCCCTGAAAATGGCATCAACAAAGGGTTTGCGGTGCTAAAATCACCAGCTTCCCAGCTTTCAAGAACAGGCAGACTTGAATCAGAAAATCCAATTTTTCAACACAATTTTGGCATTTTACTGGGACATACCCCATTGTTACGATTTTTTGTGCTTTCAGCCTCCTTCCAGTCAGTGACAGAAATGGGCGTGAAACCAATGCTGGATCCCAGAAACCGAAACATTTCTGAAAAGTAGACAAAATTCTGAATTCAGCAAGGGGTCATTTGTGTATTGTATTGTATTATTGTATTAAATTATTTATAGAGCGCATTCCGGCAAAAAGCATCGAAGCGCTATATAGACCATAAATAAAGAAAAATGAACACAAACTACCCCGAATATTTAATTTGCAAAAAGCCAGGTTTTAAGACTTTTCCTAAAGAAGAAGTGATTCGGTATTTGACGCATCGAAAGAGGCAGACCATTCCATAGCCTGGCTGCTTCCACCGTAAAAGCCTGATCTCCCCATCTCACTTTTTTACAACGTGGTACCTTGATCATAAATTTAGAAGATGATCTCAGGTGTCTCGGTGGTTGATAGAACAACAAAGTGGATTTCAGATAATCGCATCCCATCGACTGAAGTGCTTTGTGCGTAAGGCAAAGTGTTTTAAACACGATTCTCTTCCTAATTGGAAGCCAGTGTAGAGATATCACACATCTCTTAGCAGAGATAGATTGAGGAAAATTTAAAGTTAAACGAGCTGCCGCATTCTGAATAGACTGCAATTTATCTAAGGAAGATTTATTAGCATTAAGCAACAATGAGTTACAGTAGTCCAGTCTAGATGTAACCAGTGCCAATACGACCGGTCGTCTAAGGTCATCCTCTAAAAGATGTAAAATTTTCTTAAGAGTTTTTAATGTCCAGAAACAGACCTTGACCAAGTGATTAATCTGTAACTTAAAAGACAATGAATCATCGAACATAATGCCTAGATTTTTTGCAGCTGGCACAGGCGACGGGCAACCCCCACAGACGGGAGGCCACCAGTTATTGTCCCAAGGGGAATCATTACAGCCAAAACACATAATCACTGTTTTGTCCCGGTTGAGTTTAAGCCAGTTGCAAGACATCCACTTGTTAATTGCTAACATGCAGCGTTGGAAATTTTCCTTTGTGTCCTTCACATTATGAGAAATGGGCACAATCAACAGCGTATCGTCTGCATAAGAGACAATCTGGGCTCTAAATGAGCGAACCAGGTTAGCCAAAGGTGCCAAATAAAGATTGAAAAGTGTCGGACTAAGAGAAGATCCCTGCGGGACGCCACAAGGGAGTTGGAAGGGAGAGGCCCTATGATCCCTGCATGCTACCGTAATAGTTCTGTCCATCAGGAAAGAGCTAAGAAGCTGCCAGGCCTTCCCTCTCACTCCAACTTGGGCCAACCAGTTACATAAAATAGAATGAGAGATGGTGTCAAATGCTGCTGATAGATCTAACAGGACCAGGATTGACCCCTCTCCCAGATCGCCTCTTCTCCGGATCATGTCTGTCGTGGAAATGAGTGCCGTTTCTGTACTATGACCACCCCGAAAACCATGCTGTGAAGGGTCTAGTTTACCATTATCCTGGAGGAAAATTGACAACTCATGGTTAAGATGTTTTTCTAATATTTTGGTCAACCCCGGGAGTAGAGAAATCGGGCGAAGATTGGAAAGGTCCGCCACATCCTTCCCTGGTTTTTTAATGAGTGGAATAACAGTGGCCTGCTTCCAAATTTCAGAAAAGATTCCTTCCTGAAGAATCTCTGCAAACACCAGTTCTAGGGCCTCGGCCATCATCTGAGGAGCTAGCTTTAGTATACGGGTGGACAGAGGTCTGTGGGTGCCCCTAATTTAAGGGCAATAAGAGAATCTCTAATTTTGTTTACGGAAAGCGGTTGAAAATTATCCAATATTTGCAGTGGTTCAACAGTGCATGAGGAGACTGTGTCCACATCGTCTGCCCAAACAGGGAGTGGGGGACTAAAATTTGTCAACAATTTGATAATTTTATTATAGAAAAAGTCCGCCACTGACTGATAGAATTGTGGGGAATTATCCAATGAGGTGACTGCTGCTGAAGGAGAGGTTAAAGAACGTACTGTCTTAAACAGTTCCCTCAGTGAGTTCAAGGCCCCTCTTATAGCATTGGAGAAATATGCCGTTTTAGCTAGCTTAATGGCTATTTTATACTTCCTCAGGGACTCCCTTAGAATTCCTCTTTCAGCAAGGGATTTATTCAGAAGCCATTTTCGCTCTTGCCTGCGGTCATTTCTTTGGAGATTTTTCAACTCCTCAGAGAACCAGGGGGCGGAGTGCGTCCAATGGCCGTTAAAATTTGACCTGGCCCGAGGAGCAAGCTCATCAATGGCCCTTTTCAAACCGCATTCAAAAATCTCCAGTTGGGAGCCACCTAATGGCTCAGCATTACCCCAACCTGCTTTCAAGGCCTGAGAGAGATTGCCCGTATTAATTTTTAACCATGGTCTTTTTAAGGCAGTATTAAATAAGGGTTTAGCTGTAGGTAGAGGCCGAGCCAAAGTAAATGATAATAGAAAATGATCAGACCAGTCTACCTCCCGATTACCGTTCCTGGAGATCAAACCTGGCCTTGAAAAAATGGCATCTAACCTATGGCCAGCTCTGTGAGAAGGAGAGCTGTCTCCAGAGAGCCAGTCCAAGCTCTGCATATAGTTCGTGAAGTCTACCATACTAGGGTCAGCAAGATCATCCAGATGAAGATTGAAGTCGCCTAAAACCAAAGCATTCTTGGCTAAAAGCAGAGGTTCCAACATTGATGGCCAAGCTGCCAAAAAACATTCTTGGGGCCTGGTGGTCTGTACAGAAGCAGGCCTTCTATGTCCTGGCTATTCTGAGGTTTAATTTTAAAATAAGTACTTTCGCATATCTAGGTGCAGCCCTTATGTTCCCTTAATGAGCAACTTAACTCATTTTTAAAAATAATGGCTAACCCTCCTCCTCTTTTTCCTATTCTATCATGTCTCACAAAGGAGTAGCCTGGTGGAGAAGCAATTAAGAAGTCTGGGTTGGAGCCTTCACAGGCCCAAATCTCCGTAACAAAAAGACAATCCAGATTGTCTGACTTAATCAATTCGTTAATTTCAAGAGCATGTTTAATCAAAGAACGGGCATTAATCAGCCCCCATACCATGCTATGCTTGGGAAACTTTGCGTTACTCTTTGCGTCTAAGCTATCCCCCTCTTCTAAATAAGTCGAGGGTTTCCAATGGCAATGGTTACAGCTCTGTCTCAAGTCCCCTGCCGGATCAAAGCGCCTGCAGCAATACTCAATAGGGGCTTTATTTATAGAAAGTAAGACTTGTTTAGAGTATGTAGCAGACTGATTTGATCCATAGTGGCCGGCCCCCGGCCCCTTCCGGACGCGTAGATCCTACAAGGGTTTTCTACAGAAAATAACAACTGAAAAAACAAAATATTGAAATTGAGGTGAAAAAAACTGCACGTTTACTCTGTAACTTTTTCCTGCAATGTCAGATTTTTGAAAGCAATATACCGTTACATCTGCTGGACTCTTCTGTTTGCGGGGATATATAGGGCTTGTAGGTTCATCAAGAACTCTAGGTACCCAGAGCCAATAAATGAGCTGCACCCTGCAGTGGGTTTTCATTCTATACCGGGTATACAGCAATTCATTTGCTGAAATATAAAGAGTAAAAAATAGCTATCAAGAAAACCTTTGTATTTCCAAAATCGGCACAAGATAAGGTGTTGAGGAGCAGTGGTTATTTGCACATCTCTGAATTCCGGGGTGCCCATACTAGCATTTGAATTACAGGGCATTTCTCAAATAGACGTCTTTTTACACACTCTCTTATATTTGGAAGGAAAAAATGTAGAGAAAGACAAGGGGCAATACCACTTGTTTTGCTATTCTATGTTCCCCCAAGTCTCCCGATAAAAATGGTACCTCACTTGTGTGGGTAGGCCTAGCCCCCATGACAGGAAATGCCCCAAAACACAACATGGACACATCACATTTTTTGACAGAAAACAGAGGTGTTTTTTGCAAAGTGCCTACCTGTAGATTTTGGCCTCTAGCTCAGCCGGCACCTAGGGAAACCTACCAAACCTGTGCATTTTTGAAACCTAGAGACCTAGGGGAATCCAAGATGGGATGACTTGTGGGGCACTGACCAGGTTCTGTTACCCAGAATCCTTTGCAAACCTCAAAATTTGGCTAAAAAAACACATTTTCCTCACATTTCGGTGACAGAAAGTTCTGAAATCTGAGAGGAGCCACAAATGTCCTTCCACCCAGCGTGCCCCCAAGTCTCCCGATAAAAATGATACCTCACTTGTGTGGGTAGGCCTAGCGCCCGCAACAGGAAATGTCCCAAAACACAACGTGGACACATCCCATTTTTTGACAGAAAACAGAGGCGTTTTTTGCAAAGTGCCTACCTGTAGACTTTGGCCTCTAGCTCAGCCGGCACCTGGGGAAACCTACCAAACCTGTGCATTTTTGAAAACTAGAGACCTAGGGGAATCTAAGATGGGGTGACTTGTGGGGCTCTAACCAAGTTCTGTTACCCAAAATCCTTTGCAAACCTCAAAATTTGGCTAAAAAACCAAATTTTCCTCACATTTCGGTGACAGAAAGTTCTGGAATCTGAGAGGAGCCACAGATTTCCTTCCACCCAGCGTTCCCCCAAGTCTCCTGATAAAAATGATTCCTCACTTGTGTGGGTGGGCCTAGCGCCGGCGACAGGAAATGCCCCAAAACACAACGTGGACGCATCCCATTTTTTGACAGAAAACAGAGGTGTTTTTTGCAAAGTGCCTACCTGTAGATTTTGGCCTCTAGCTCAGCCGGCACCTAGGGAAACCTACCAAATCTGTGCATTTTTGAAAACTAGAGACCTATGGGAATCCAAGATGGGGTGAATTGTGGGGCTCTGACCAGGTTCTGTTACCCAGAATCCTTTGCAAACCTCAACATTTGGCTAAAAAACACATTTTCCTCACATTTCGGTGACAGAAAGTTCTGGAATCTGAGAGGAGCCACAAATTTCCTTCCACCCAGCATTCCCCCAAGTCTCCCGATAAAAATGATACCTCACTTGTGTGGGTGGGCCAGGTGCCTGCAACAGAATAAGGCCAAAAACTTGTAGAGATAGAGGGGATAGCACAGCGAGTTGAGAAGGACATATTCTTCTTTTATACATCTTTAGGCTGACTCTGCTTTGGGGACCCATACAAGTGAGTTGTCATTTTACTTGGGAGACTGGGGGGAACGCTGGGGAGTAGGAATTTTGTGCTGGAGCGGTGATCATACAAACGAAAGTCAGGAAAATATGCTTTTTTAAGCAAATTTTGAGGTGTGAGGCCGCTCCCAAACACGTAAACATTTGAAACAACAACAAAAAAAAAATCCCTGGCGTCTAGTGGATTCTGCCCCCCTTGGGGGCAGATCGGCCTAAAAATAATAGGCCGATCTGCCCCCAAGGGGGGCAGAAATGGCCAACATAAACATGCCCCCAAATGGGAGCGACCCTTGCCCAAGGGGCCGCTCCCAAACGCTTAAACATTTTGAAATTATAAAAAAAAAAAAAATCCCTGGCGTCTAGTGGGCATTCCTGCTGCCCGATCGAAATGCGATCGGGCAGCAGGAATGCTCAAAGAGACACCGGGGGAAAGGAAAAGCCTTTCCTTTCCCCCGGTGCCTCTTTGTCCCAAACCCCCCACCCGCCGGAGGAGAAACTCACCTGTTTCTCCTGTGATCGCTCTGGAAGCAAACCGGCAGTGGGTAATGATGTCAGCACACGATCGCGCGCTGACGTCATTACGGGGGGACGGGGGTGTAAGGGGAAGGTCTTCCCCTTCCATCCCCGCCTTGGGGGGGTGGGGGGAACCCCACGGAGGGAGCGCTAGCGCTCCCTCCGGGCTCCGTGCTGAGGACGTAATGGTTACGTCCTCGGCACAGGAGCACTGTGCCACGGGACGTAACCACTACGTCCGCGGCACAGAAGGGGTTAAAGTGCTGTAGTGCAATATTTACATAGTCCAGGATTGTAAGTCCATTAGTATGACGCCTTCTATTGTGATGCAACACAAGTGCAATGGTGAGGGACATGTCATTGGACATGCTGTGATGAAGTGTCATTCAATGCAGAGGAACATGAATTGCCAATTAGGTAGTGAGAGACAATTACAGTCCATAGTGGTAAGGTAAACGGTGTGTTGGAGAACAGTGCACCAACTGTAGCAAGACTGGCATGTTATCAAGCACAGGACATAGGAAAATCACTGCCCATGTGGCATGGACTGGTGCCACCAGGTACTCCTATGGCTGAAGGTGATCTGTTCCACGTCTTCATCTTCATGATGTGTGTGTCGTCTCCTCTGCCCTTTGTGGTGGTGGGTTTGAGGGGGCAACACACACTTCAGTGTTTGAAGAAGTGGACTCTGAATTCCCGATAGCTGCCAACTGTGGGGCTATTAAGGGCATAACTGCATCAAGGAGGAGCTGCTGGTTATTGAGTATAGCAGCTACATCGCAGTGGTAGGCAGCCAGGTAAGCCCTGAGGGGGGTCATGATTGTAGTTGTGCACGCAGTGAAATGTTTGGGATGCCAGGTGTTGTGGCCACTCCCTAACTGCTGTGGTGAAATCCTCACACACTGTTGTAGTCCTTGCAGTAGGGATCTTTGGACTTGCATGGCTGCTGACTGTTCTGCGGATGTCATCATGCACATGTGCATCCCCTCAAGTCTGGCTGCCATTATTTGGCATCCCTACTTTCACCTCCTTGGCCAGCTCCCGCTGTACTCCCACTACTGTCCTCTCAAAGGTGGTACCAGTGTCATCAGAGTCCTCAGCTGTGTTTAAGCTGGCAGGCTTTGCTATTGGGGTGGTGGGTATTTTCCTCTGTGATGGCTGCTACATCTGTGCTCCTCCTTGCGACTGAAGGTGGGGTCTGGAGGGCTCCAAGGACATGAGATATTGTACAATTAGTGTGTCTGTGTTGTGGCAGTTGTAATGTGACATCACTGACTTCCTATTAGTGGAACATGGTAATCTTGGTTCCTGTTCATTGTTCCTGTCATTGATATTAGCATTCTCACAGGCCTATGCCCCACCTGCATGTCACATGTAGTGTGGGCAGTTTGGGGGATTGTCTGCGTCACATCCTCTAGTTGTAGGTTCTGTCCAAATTGTGTGTTGCCACCTTCTTGTCCTACTCAACCCTCCCTCTACTTCCATTAGCATGGTGAGGCCTTGCAATGCCTGTGGGTGTTCTGATGCCACTTGCACCACACATAACAATATGGGACTGACACAGTCTATGATATTTCACATTCACCTATACGTTGGCATGACAGGATACAGGTGTCAGCATTGGTAGTGTGTCATGTTGATGTTTGCCAATGTGTGCTACATTGGATTGCACTGATGGGCCTGGCAGTGTTCCATTTCCTCTTGTGACTCTGCGGGTGTGTTTTACTAGCTAGACACATATGTCCTCCTCCTCGATGCTGTTGTCTTAGCAGTATGACAGTTGAGATGTTGCAAGGTGTCTTTGCAGCTATTGTAACACAGGCACAGGGTAGACCCTGGAATGGGCAGCATGGGTATGACATTACTGCTGTGTACTTCATAATGTAAGTAACAATACATGATGTTTATTGCGCCTATAGACATGAGCATTTGACAGGATTTACACTTTGTTAGGAATTGAAGAGGATTGATCACGTCGTCATCAAGAACCCTCTATTTTGGGTGTGTTTGTTCCATGGGCACCTAACTGCCATTTGCTACTTGACCAGCACACACAGCACAGGTGGTAGTGGCAACTGTTGTCAATGGTAAATGACACTTACGGAAATGGCCTGAGACTGGACATTGTCCCCTAGTTCATGTTCTGACAATACCAGCTGTCCTGTGACAGCAGCCCGTTTTACGTTCTACCCTACCCTTCTGGACTGGCTTTGCCTTTCCAACAGCCTTGGCATGGCGGAGTACCCCCATGCAAAGGTTGTTGGTGTTGTGTTGTGCCCATGGATTCCCCTGCACAGCCCATGCACCTGTGCCGTGCCCCTTTGCCCTTTCCGCTGCCTGATTTCCATGGATGACATGTAATGTGTAGTAGGTATGTACCTCCCCCTGCTTGAAGTTCATATTTAGGCATTTTTGTCCCCCATGCAACTTACCCTGCATATGTGTTGTTTCCTGGTAGTCTGCGCTGTCCTGCGATTCCTGTGACGATCTCCTCTGGGATGACGGCTGGCACCATCTCTTCCATCTCGTCCAGGGCCTCCTGCAGTGCTGGACTCCCACTTCCTGTCTACAGTCTTGCCTTCCTGTTCCTTGCCATTTTTTCCTTCGTCCTGCGCTTGCAGTCATGCACTCCGTGACAGTTCTCTGGACCTCTGCCACACTGTTTATCTTGTCGACAATTTGTTGCCAAATTGCCTCTCTCCTCCCAATTGGCAATTTTGAGGTGACAGAAAGTTGATGCTGGTGCTCCGTCACCTCTCTGACCAGTATTTCATGCTCCTCTGCACTGAAAGTATAAATTTGACACACAGGTGGCGCAAAGAAATGGTGTTAGACCTCGTTAACTTTTTTTACGCAAAACTGCGTTCGCACAGTTTTGCGTCAAAAAGTATAAATATGGCCCTAAGTACTGAGTGCAGCAGAAGGCTTGCTAGCTGGAAGTCATATGACACCAGTGAGATTTTACCACAGTCCTGACATTGGGTCTAAAAATGACGTTTATGCCTCCTCTTTGTATGTTGTGTGCAAACAGATGAAATGCAAAGTGACCCAAAGGTGTGATATATGCCACAAAAATGTTACAACAGGATTTTTTAACTTAACTGTGCTGAGTAGCATTGGTCTTCTGCATAAGCTATGACTTTGGCATAGCTTTAGAAGGTGTGCTTTCCCAAAAAAAGGTGACACAGGTGAACTTAGTTCAATGCACCAACAATGGATGTGAAAGACAAATTATTGTAGCCCAGCAGAACACTAATCAATGTATTATTGAACTAGAGTCATTGCTTTTGGGTTAATAACAATCTCTATGAAGGGATTAGGAGCACCGTGGTAACAGAGCTATTTCATTATTCACAATAGCATACACACAGCGTACTAAGAAAAATGAACACTTCTAAATAAAAAAGTATTTATTACTACAAGAACACTCTGTTTCTCCGTACATCTAAAACAACTACAAAGAGTATTATAAAACAGCAAGAAGGCGCTATGAATACTGAGAATAAAATGAACATTTTTAGCATGGTTAAAATGTCATCTGAAACCTAACTCTCTAATGCCTTCTTCAATGTGCCACCATAAGAGAGCATGGATGGCAGAGCAATTTGCAGTCTAGAATTTCTTAGGGAGAAGAGACACACTGCATACCTTTTTGACAGCAAAGACTGTCTTTATCAATGGAGCTGTGAAAACAGTGGGCCTGAATCACAAAGGTAAACTTACACTTTTGTGTAACTTTACAATTGTTTCGTATTCACAAAGGGATTTATGAGTAGTATCTTTATGACTGCGGAGTCACCGCACATAAAAAGATAGGACAGTTCTATCAGACCCAGTGTTTCCTTTGAGGGGCAAACACACACTGCTGTCATCTTCCAGGATTCAGCTTTATCAGCTTCATGCTTCAGGCGAGATGTAGCATCTGTGAAGTGCAAAGTGTGCTGCAGTCTCTGGCAGAGTTTTATGCAATAATCTGAGTGAAGGACCTCTCCTGAAAAGTGGTCTAATGGAAGTCCTTACATATTAATCTTACCAGAAATTGGAATTTCTAACATAAGTTTAAGAATGCTTGACATAGATTTTTTTTACAAACTTTATTGCATTTTGATAGTAGCAGAAACCAGTCATTCGTGAATGATCAATACATAATTATAGTGACAATTAGTACAGTATTTGGTGATTACAGTATATGATATATCTTAACATTACATGCTACTATTGCTCTAACACCCCCCTCCAGCCTCCCCAACATATAACCAACAAGTGCAGTACACCTTTGTCATGTAGTAACTTTCTAGTAGCATACACAGGGCTACATCTATGGGGATCCCTTGTTACGAGAATCAGCTTGTTGGCAATCATAGGTAATCTAGAATGTGGAGGTGTGATTGAAAAGTCAGGGGTGTTTACTTGCCCACTGTCCAATCACCTTTTAATACATACTGTTATTGCAGGATGGGGTTGTAGGAGGGATGTATCTCCCATGTAGAGGGAAATCAACGCTCTACTCAAAAAACCAAAGGCGGACCCCAAAGACCTGAAGAACTTTCAGCCCATCTCCCTGCTCCCATTCCCGGCGAAGGTCATTGAGAAAATCGTCAACACACAGCTCACCCGGTACCTCGAAGACAACAACATCCTCGACTCCTCACAGTCTGGCTTCAGACGAAACCACAGCACCGAGACCGCCCTCCTCGCCGCGACAGACAACATCAGAAGCCATCTCGACAATGGAAAAACATCAGCCCTCATCCTCCTAGACCTTTCGACCGCCTTCGACACTGTCTGCCACCACACTCTGAAAATCCGCCTCCTTGAAGCAGGGATCCAAGACCAGGCCCTCGACTGGACCACATCCTTCCTCTCCGGCAGAACCCAGAGAGTCCGCCTCCCCCCATTCCAATCCAAAGCCTCCAACATCATCTGCGGCTTACCCCAGGGCTCATCCCTTAGCCCGACGCTGTTCAACATCTACATGGGCCCCCTCGCACAAGTGGCCCGTCCACACAACCTCAACATCATCTCCTACGCCGACGACACCCAACTCATCCTCTCCCTCACCAAGGACCCACACACCGCCAAAACCAACCTCCACGAGGGCTTGAAAGCTGTCGCTGACTGGATGAGAAGCCGCCGGCTGAAACTGAACTCGGACAAAACAGAGGTTCTCATCCTTGGGCCCACCCCCTCCGCTTGGGACGACTCGTGGTGGCCAGCCTCGCTGGGTACCCCACCGACACCAACCGACCACGCACAAAACCTCGGCTTCATCCTCGACTCATCCGTCTCCATGTCAAAACAAGGCAACGCCGTCTCCTCTTCCTGCTACAACACCCCCTGCATGCTTCACAGAATCTACAAATGGATCCCAACCGAAACAAGAAAAACAGTAACTCAGGCCCTCGTCAGCAGCAGGCTCGACTACGGCAATGTACTCTACGCTGGCATCCCATCCAAACACCTGCAACGCCTCCAACGCATCCAAATCGCCTCCGCCCGTCTCATCCTCAACATCCCTCGCCACAGCCACATCACCCCCCACCTAAGAGACCTTCACTGGCTCCCCGTCAACAAGAGGATCACCTTCAAGCTCCTCACCCACGCACACAAAGCACTTCACAACACCGGACCAACCTACCTCAACAGCAGACTCAGCTTCTACACCCCAACCCGGCAACTCCGCACCGCCAACCTCGCCCTCGCCTCCATCCCCCACATCTGGCGCAGATCCTCCGGCGGCAGATCTTTCTCTTACCTCACCGCCAAGACCTGGAACACCCTCCCATCTGACCTAAGACAGATCCAGGACCTGCTCTCCTTCAGAAGACACCTCAAGACCTGGCTCTTCGAGCAGTAGCAGCACCCCCTCTCCCCCCAGCGCCTTGAAACCCTCACGGGTATGTAGTGCGCTTTAGAAATAGACTGATTGATTGATTGATTGATGACAGAACATAGGTATACTGCAATGAGTACATGTGTCCAGTCCTAGGTATCTAAGTGTGGCTATCAGGGCCCTCTCCTACTTGCCTCTTAAATATCTACGAGTACATATCCCATACCAGAGAGATGAGTGTTTTGTTCAACCCCCTGTACTCCACTCTCCGCCAGTCCCCACTCAATTATCTCCTCTTTCCAGAGTTGTTGTTTGTGGGGGATGTGAGGATTTCCAATGCCTTGTTATAGAGTATCTAGCTAGCAACAAGGCAAGATGTGTAAAGTGGGTGGACACCTTGTCTTTCCTGGGCCAGAGGTACAGCCCTAGTATATTAGCTTCCAGTGTTTGCCGGTGAGTGTCCAGTTAGGTCTGTGAGTGAGTCGATTTTTTTAACCAAAAAGTGGCTAACACAGGGCAGTGCCACAACATGTGTAATAAGTCAGCGCAAAATCGGTGACAGTGAGGACACTTTGCTTCTGTATTTGGAAACATTTTGTTTAACATATGCAGAGTGAGATAAGCTCTATGAAATATGGAGAACTGAATGAATTTAAATCTGGAACACCTTTGGAGGCAGTCAGAAGAAGTTTCCATTCAGTGTCAGTGAATATGTGGCCTAGATCTGTCTCCCACTTAGTGCGAAGTGCAGTTAAGGGTCTCCCTAAATGTGTCCTCATGCCGCAACACAGCCACCGAACCAAATGGTTGCCATGATCCATGGTATGCAGCGTCCATTAGGACCACATGTAGTAATAAAGGGATCTTATGGGGGGCACCGTCCCATGCAGGGAAGTGTGTGTAACTGTCCGCTGTGCACCTGGTGCGATGTGAAGCCCATTTCATATAAATTATGTCCAGCAAGCCAGTAAGCCAGCCATTGGAGCTGGC
Organism: Pleurodeles waltl; assembly: GCF_031143425.1. Taxonomy (NCBI): domain Eukaryota; kingdom Metazoa; phylum Chordata; class Amphibia; order Caudata; family Salamandridae; genus Pleurodeles; species Pleurodeles waltl. Next base: position 1,215,568,196 of record NC_090437.1, on the reverse strand, counting down.
CTGCGATGCAATATGCTTTGAAATCTGGGGCTCCCATGCCACCCTCCAGTAGTTGTAGCTTTGCCAGGCCCAGTCTGCAGCAGCCAGTACCCCAAGCCAATTAAATCAACAAAGTGTTCAGGTCTTGGAACAATAAGGTTGGGATCACCACTGGTAAGCTAACAAAGTAGTGTAGTACCCTGGGAAGAAGAACCATCTTCGATAGTGCCAATCTGCCTGCCACCAGAGGGGAAGTGTGGTCCAAAAGCTAATTTGGAGCCTTAAAGAGTTAATCTTCCTTGTAAGGTTTCCATCCAACACGTCTTGTGGGTCACAGTATATATGAACTCCAAGGTAGCAAAACTTACATGCTGCCACCGAGATCGAGATGTCTCCAAACTCCAGCGCCTCCAACTCCAGGTAGAATGTCTGACATAGATTATGTGCATCAAGGTGTGCATCCCAGACGGTTCCTTAGGAACATATAAGATAAAAGGACTTCAATTCAGACTACATTATTTCAGCTATGTGTCGGGTAGTTGCAGGCCATTGGATGTTTCCATTAAGTCCTTCATATATATCAGAACAGTAGTCTGCCTGAAAGGTTACAATTGCAAGAATCAAAGGGCACTTCCCCTTCTACTAACAGATGGATGAAGATACTTTTGTTTTTGCTTACAACGTGCTTACAATGATCCTTTACCAATGCTTAATTTGAGTTGGTCTTTGCAGGTGGGCCCTCCTGGCACTTATTTCTGGGCACCAGGAGTTATTTTATTTCATCTGTCTTTCACCAAAAACAAGAGATATAGACACACAAAAGAGGAGAAGGAGAAAGAAAAGAAAGATGGAAAAAGAGTGGCAAATAGGCAAGCGACGGGTGAAAGAATGTGCAATAGTGAGTTTGAGGTATTCAGCACCAGGACCTCTTGAGTGCTGGCAGCATCTTCTGCTAAAGCAATTTGGGCACTGGCACCTATTATTATGAAAATTAAGCGCTTGCTTTAACCTAGAGTCAAATAGCATCCCAATTCTGCATGCTGTGTTACCAGACTTTGGGGGCAGTCCCACCTTACATGTAATCAAAGTCAGCCCCACTGGGCGCACAGTGTATTTACTGTAGTTAGGCTTACTGTGGCATGTTAGTCTGGGTGTGTGAGGTTCGGAAATAGGCTGTAACATGGTGCAAAGAGCTGGCAACTGTGAATAAGCAAGAGGTGTTGCAGAAATTAAGAGAATAGGTATGGGTGTGCATGTTGTTACCTCTAAGTCTCCTAAGTGACTATATTCATGACCCTGAAAGAGGCTGCCTTTTTCAAGCATTACTGGAGTTTGGGCTTTTTTTCACTGGCCCCCTTTGGTTGGTCTGTAGCCTGCGCTTGCTGAACATTAAAAGTAGAAGAAAGACTCATGTACACTTTTTACTGAAATTGATGTGCTTTATTGACAGTGAGGAAGTTGCCAATGAATCATTGTATAATTTAATGGGAGTCTCTGAAAGATTTTATTGACAACCACAAGACCAACATTCAATTGTTGCATGTTTTAATGAAGGTCATTGAAATGTTTTATTGACAATCACAATATTAATGGTGAGTCATGACAGATCTTTTGTTTTGTGTTGTAATTTTTTATTAAGGGATGAGAACCATACATTAATACAGAACACATTATACCCATGCATTTTGTGTTGCACCCAGCGCCGGGTGGTGTTTGAAGGTGGGGGGCAGAGAAAAGAGGAGAGAGAGAGGTGGGGGGAAGGGGGGGGGGGGGGGAGTGGAAACTGGCTTAGCAAGGAAAACCTGTAATATTGCCAATCAGCAGATGATTCAGAAAGAGAGGGGGGGAGGTGAGGGGTGCGTGGGAAAGAGGTCATGGTATAGTAACGTGGACAGTCTTAGCATTGACATTAGCAGGCAGGACTTCGGTGGGAGCACCGTGACGTTCAATGGTTCCCCAGGGAGAGAGGGTGCTCATACCTGAGTGAACAAGGCAGACTAATCTTGAAGATTATAGATGACACTTTCATGGACAGCCATCCATATCATCGCCACTAGCCACTCCTCTGGGGTAGGTGATAGATCTCCAGTGACTGAGGATGCATATCTTAGCCGTCGACAAAGCAGTGTGTAGCTGTCGATGCTGCAGTCTGAACAGTCTGGAAGGTCCCTCAGGTAGTGAAGAAGGATAGGAGAAGGGGAGAGTGGCTGTCTAATATCGATAGAGTCACCAAGAGTAGTTCCCACCTCCTCCCACAAGGGCTGTATTGAGGGACAGTCACAAAGGATATGGGTCAGTTCACACCGTGCCTCTGCGCATCTCCAGCAGTTAGCATGAGGTAGGAGGCCTATTCTGCACAATTTCACTGGGGTCCAGTACCATTTGTGAATTATTTTAAAGAGACAGAACTTCAGGTGAGCTTCCCGGGTTCCCCTGTCCAGGGCTGTCATGATGTCACTCCAGTTCTCTTCCTCGATTTCCATTCAGAGGCAGAGGCCGTGAGTATAGGTGATGTGAAAGCACTTTATAGAGGCCTGACATCCCCCCCTTAAATCTGCCCCATGTCACTAGGTAGGACAACAGGAAAGGCTAGGAGATTCCAGGAATGGGCTCCCATACTACGCCGAAGGCAGTGCTGAATTTGTAAGTACCTCCACGCTTGGTTTGGTTGTAGGCTGTATTCCTCCCGTAATATCGCAAATGATTTGAGTTCACCATTCACAATAAGCTGGTCTAGGTGCTCAATGCCAGCTGCTCTCTAGTGTGCCCAATGGATGGTATCTCCGCCTATGTGTAGGCATTCATGTTCCCATATAGAAGTCCTTTTGTGGGGATAGTGGTGGGAGCCGAGAAGACGATGTGCCTGGCGCCAGGCCGCATGTGTCACCCCTGTCACCGGATTGTTGGGGCTGAGCCTCGAAGTGCATGTTCTGTATAGGGAGCCGAGACCACCCTGGCTGGCAAGCAGCTTACGTTCTACAAGGACCCATTGTGGCGGGTCCAGCAATTCAGATACCAAAGGTGTCAGTTGAGATAGGTGGAGAGCTAGAGCATATTGTTCCACTGATGGGAGTCCCATACCTCCACATGGACGAAGGGCCATGAGTTTAGCAGGCAACAGGTGGGATGGAAGGAGCCCCACACAAAAGCTTGGATCTTTGTGTCAATCCGTCTAAGAGTCGATAGGGGTACTTGCATGGGCAACATGCCCAACACTTGGTGAAGTGCTGCAGTGTATCCATTCTCACCGCCTGGACTCTGCCCCACATGGAAAGTCCTAAGATTTTTTTTAAATCGTGGAACATATGCACCATAAGGGGGTCCAGACTATCCGTCACCATGCGATCCAGTCCCCGGTTAACAAGGATTCCTAGGTATTTAAGACGGGATGGCATCCAATGAAAGGGGAAACCGTGGATCGCCGCCCTTGTGATATTAGTGGAAAGGGCTAGTGCTTTGCTTTTGTCCCAGTTCACCCGGTACCCTGATAAAGACGCAAATCCATCTATGCTTTCTAGCAAGGCCAGGATGAAGCGATCTAGGTTTGTTACAGTGAGTAGAATATCATCTGCATATAGGTAAAGCTTGGCCTCCTCCCCCTGTACGCAGATCCCAGTGATGCGATGAGATTGGCGAATGGAAGCCACCAAAGGTTCCATTGCCAAAAGAAATAGAAGAGGTGAGAGCAGACATCCCTGTCTCATTCCTCTGCGGGTAGGGAAAGGATCAGATATGAAGCTGCCGCAATTAACCTGCACCTTAGGCAAATCATAGAGTAGTCAGACCAAGGCAATGAAAGGGTCACCCAATCGAAATTTCTGTAGTGTTGTGAACAGATAGTCCCACTCGATACAGTCAAACACTTTTTCAGTGTCGAGGAATAGTGCTAGGTATTCCTGCAGCATGTCCGTAGCTTCCCATAAGACTTGGGAAAGGAGGCGGAGATGATTCCTGGAGGTACGTCCCGGAACCAATTCCACTTGCGTGGGGTGTATTAAGGGCAGGAGGACTTTGCATAGGCGGGATGCCAGGACACTGGTGAAGATTTTGACAACACTATTCAGAAGGGATATAGGGCGGTAACTGCTGCAAAGGAAGGGGTCCCATCGGGGCTTAGAGAGGACCGCTATCACTGCTCTGTTAGATATAGATCCTTGTGATTACTTGCACCTGGCCTCCCAGAAGGCATTGTGGAGGAGATCCACCATCTTATCCATCAAGCCTGGAAGATGGGCACTGTTCGGATAGGATTCTAATTGGATAGGACTGGCCTCCATTTCTGGTGTGTATAGGTTCTGATAGTAGTTCGCAAACTGTCTATATCTTGTGGGCGAGTAAGGATCTCACCAGTCTCAGAATATATTGCAGGAATAGTCTGTGCTGCTTCCCGCTGGAGAAGCTGGGCTGCTAAGAGTCTGTCCGCCTTTTCCCCCTGTTCATAGTGTCATCCCTGGAAGCGTTGCAACACATATTCAGGCTGGGAGGTATATAATACATTGAGGGCCATCCACGTATTCTCAAGGTGTCGGCGCACCAGTAGTGAGGGTTTGTCATTATACAACCTGGTGAGAGCGGTAATAGCGCTTTTGAACTCAGTCTGTTGAGCTGCCCTTTGTCTATTGGCTAACACTGTGTCCCGCATCATTTGCCCTCACAAGGTCACTTTCGCGGCCGCCTATAAAAGTCTGTGGGAGGGGACTGAACCCTGAATGTACCACAGGTAGGTGGAGACATGCGACTGTAGCTGCGTTTTGCCCTGGGGTGTACGGTAGCAGTGTGTGGCATAATGCTAGGGCTTGCGTCCTGGGAAGGTGAGACCTAGGTCCACGGAGATTGTAACCGGGGAGTCATCGGAGAGGGCGCCCTCTAGTATCTGCGTGTCCCATATCTGCACCACTAATGTGTGTGACACAAGGAAATAGTCTAGACTTGGTTGGGTCCCATGCCCTGGTGAGAGAAAAGTATATTCCTTTTCCGCCGGATGGATGAGTCTCCAGAAATCTACTAGAGTGTGGTCGGCTATCACATCCATCATTATTGCTCTATCTGGATTGTTGCCAATGTCAATGTAGCCTGTCCTGTTCAGCACTGCATCTCGTGCGAGGTTCCAATCACCTTCTATGAGGTAGTGTGTAGCCCCAATCTCTGTAAGGAGGTGGTTGAGGCGGAGAAGGAATAAGCGTTTAAACATGTGGGCACATATACTGAACCTATACAAAGTGAGTGGCTCCCAGTCTTCAATTTAGCCAACACATACCTCCCTTCGGGGTCAGACCATGTGCGAACAACAGAAACGGGAAGGGTTTTATGCAGTAGGATCGCCACTCCGCATTTCCGCAGTGTTCCACCACCCACGACCTGCGGTGCCGGACAGCTGCTAAAAATCGCTTTCCCAACCCAGTCTCAGCACAGTTTGTCAGATTCCACGTCAGCCAGGTGAGTTTCCTGTAGGAGAGCCATGTCCGCCTCTTTGGATTGGAGGTAGGAGAGTACTTTTTTCCACTACACATAATGGGTCAATCCATTGACATTCCAGGATATAATGTGAAGTGGACAGGTGGGGGTAGTAGCTTTGCTTGCCATAGCACCAATGAGTGGTGAGTAGGGGGTGATGGAGGGGTGCTATGAAGACAGAAGAAGGGGTTTCAGATCAGTGGGAAGGAAAGAGGGATGGGGGCGCTGGTTGCTTACCAACAGTGGTCCTAAGAAGATAGGATGAGTTAGCGTATAGGGAGTAGAGAACGAGATGTCTAAGGGATAGGGAGTGAAAGAGAGAGAGGGAGAAGAGCTGTGTTGAGAGGAAGGAAGAAGGGAGCGTGAAGTGGACAGGGAGAGAAACAGCGAGACAAAGAAAGAGCTGGTTGAGGTAACAGAGGGAACCAGTACTAGTGGGGAACAAACCCCCAGATACTCGGAGCTGTAGACTGCGGGTCCGAGCCTGTGGAGACAGCGCACCTATGGGGGGCCCCCACAGGAGAGAGGGGGCGCCAAGGGAGCAAGCGGAGGTGAGGAAGGGGAGGGGGCTGGCAGGGGGGGAGTGGAGGAGGAGGGTTGTCGGATAGAACCAAAAGACAGACAACAACAAACAAACAAGCAAGGCGGGACACAGTATCAAAAGGCCCTTGGACCCCTTGAGGATGAAGAGTGCCCACGCCAAGAGTGGAGGCCCGAACCCTCAGCTCACCAAGGGGGGTAGGGTTATGGGGGGGGGGTGCACCTGCACTGACAGTGACCGTAGTACCAGTCCCTGCTCCCTGAGAGGATGTACCATTAAAAGTGGATGCTAGAAGTCCAGGGTGCCTTGATGGCGAGGTATCAACAGTAGTAGAAACAGTTGGACACCCTTGACTGTAGCGTATAGTTTAGTTTAGGATAGGATGCGTATATAACAACATAACATACAGCAATGAACTTGATGTGGACTCTCCCTGATCCCGGCACATAACCGCCCTAGAGAGGCAAGTGAGGTGGGAGGTGGATGAGGGTGTAGAGAACAATAGAGGGGGGAAGATATTAGAGTATGAAGTATTGATTAAACAGTATAACATACAGTGAGGGTGGGTTTAGCATTTACCCTACATAATGAGTTCAGAGTCCGCTCAGTTTGACCCATAGTTTATAATGACATGCAGCGGGATGACTGCCTCCCTACAGTATGGGGTATGGTACTCACGGCCCCTTCATCTTCTCCAGTTCACATCAGACCTGCTTGGCTGCCAAAAGTTCAGTTGGGTGAGGTCATGGGCTTCAGAGGAGAGCGGGACTTGTCCCTGTCTGGCTGTTAGGTATGATGCGCCACAGCTAAAAGCGCCTGATCCCTGTCGCCGTGGGGTCTCTTCGGTCTCTCCAGGTCTCTGCCTCTTTGTCTGGATGTGCAATCACCACTGTTACGGCTGTCCGCTGAGGTGTACGATGACAGTGTGCCCAGAGGGTCCTCAAGTAGCTCAGAGGCTAGAATCAATGGGGTCAGATTCATAGCTGTGGCTCTCAGCCCATCCAGAAAGAGACACAGGTCTTCCGGATCGTAAAAGTCTTTAGATTGCCCGTTTTTGGTGATCCTCATGCATGATGGTTCAAATAGACCATAATTAACTTCCTGTTGGCGAAGGCGAGGCCGAAGTGATAGAAATGCCTTGCGATGGTCATTGGTCTCTTTTGAGAAGTCTACAGCAATGCAGATCTCATAGTCTTCATGACAGAACAGACCAAGGGAGCAGGCCTTCGTGAGAAGCTGTCGGACCTGAGTGTGGCACAGGAGGCAAGCGATGACTGGTCAGGGCGAAGCACTCTGTCCGGTCTTTTCAGTCCCCGGTGATATGCCCTTTGGAATTCCAGAGGACGATAAAAGGTTAGGCTGGTAAGGGTGGGAATTATCTTCTGGAGGAAGGCCTGGATGTTTGGCCCCTCTATGCGTTCTGGGAAACCAAAGAAACGGACATTGTCCCTATGGCTTCTATCCTCCAAATCAATGAGTTTACTGCGGAGAAAGAGGAGTTCCTGATCCCGTTCCGGCACGGTGTTCAAATGGTCCTCCATAGCTGTTACACATTGCTCCAGCCCTGTCATTCTAGACTGGAAGCTCGCAATGTCCAGACAAATGGATTTAGTTTCAGCCGCCAGCGTTGACATAGTAGAGTCCATCCCTTCTAGTCGACGTCCCACTGCTGTGATTTCTTGTGGGATGCGCTCAATTGTATTATCCTGCTCTAGGCCTGTTATGAGGGTGGGCCTGTCCACCAACTGTGGATCTGGAGCTGAGGCCACAGGGCGTGAGTGCTGGAGGGCTTCAGAGAAAAGGAGCTGTCTTGCTGGCTTGACTGACATTTTACCTGATGATTTACGGTTGGGCATTTCCGGACTGTACTCCCAAGGTCCACGCTGCTGTAGGGGTGGACCCAACAGTGATCCAGGCGCTGTCCAGCTATTAATCCCGGCGAAAGCCTCTCCCCAAGGGGTGGGGAGGAAGGAAGACAAAAGATGTTCCCTGTCCAAACGATAAGGATAAGTATTGGGACGTTAACCCTTTCGCGCCTCCAGTCCAGGTAGTAGTCAGATTTGCTGTGTAGCGGTCCTCACACCTGGGCGGGAGGGAGTCGTTAATCGTACCTCTACAGGTCCGCGACCCCTAACCTTTGGGTAGGGAGGGGGGAGAGGTCATGGGTCTCTCTCAAATGGCTCTGTTGCTATCCATTCCACCCACAGCTTGTCCTGGGCCCCTGTTCAGACCTCAGACCGTTTCGGTTATCGGAGGCAGTAGAGTCTGGTGCAAGGACAATCGGGCGGTCTTCTCCTAGGATGTCACAATGTCGATTCTGTTTGCCCCTTTGGTAAGGACGGGTGGTCCCCTGGGCCCGGTTTTTGTCCGTTATGAGAGGGAGCTTTAGGGTGCGCGCACGCAATCATTATTAGGTCCTCCATGGTTTGGAGGTGGCCAGCCAGTGGCAAGAATTACAGTGTTGAAGTCCAGCCGGGATGGGGTGCAGCGCTGTCAGCCCTTGGTTCCATGTGTCCTGGGGGTGTGAGGGGAGTCTCAGGGAGGCATCATATCCTGACCTCCAGGTCGGGCAGATGAGGGCGCTGTATACCTCGGGGTGGGGCTCTCCACCTCCTATGGGGAAGAGCCCCCGTGTAGCTGTGTCTCTCCTCCTCTTCTGCCCCCTCCAAGGTAAATATTGATGTAAAAGGGGGGGAATGGAAGGCAGGATGAGGGGAGAGTACGCTCCTAAAAAGGAGGCCGTGTGCAGCCTGAGAAATCGACGCACACCCTCTTTGTTTCCACACATCTCCTCCTCTGCGGTTCTTTCTGGAGATTTTGCACGCAAACCAGGTACTTTGTGCTTGAAAGAGATATTTATTGCTTTTAAAAGACTTAAGACACTTTATATCACTTTTAATGTGATATCTCAACATATTCTTATTGCATTTTAATCGTTTTGACCTGCATCTTATCAGATAAATATTATATATTTTTCTAAACACTGTGTGATGTATTTTTGTGGTGCTATACTGTGTTATTGCATGATCTATTGCACAAATACTTCACACATTGCCTTCTAAGTTTAGCCTGACTGCTCAGTGCCAAGCTACCAGAGGGTGGGCACACGATAATTTGAACTGTGTGTGACTTACCCTGACTAGAGTGAGGGTCCTTGCTTGGACAGGGGGGTAACCTGACTGACAACCAAAGACCCCATTTCTAACACAAATTAATGCTTATTATTGAGCAATGTGTTCGCAATAAAGTACTTTTCCATTTTATAAGTCAAAGGGTTGACTGGGCCTGATTTATTGGGTGATGTGTGTTGCATGCTTGCAGATTTGGGTACTAGCTCACACCACCCCCCCTGGGCAGGCCTGGGACTGCTTTGGCTTGCCAGTCTAAAAGAGAAAAAGTGCTAAAATAGGGTACTTTTCTGCCAGTAGGTGGATCCGATTTCTTACATTCATTATTTCCAGCTTGCTCAGTCAGGTGGGTAGGAATGTAAAATTATAAACCATTTTAAACCATTAACATAGCCTAGATGGGAAAGTACTTGTACCCTTTGAGATAAACCTAGGTAATGGATAATTTGACATAAGGATTGCATTTTGTAAAAATATTTGTTAGTAACTTGTTTATCTTGTGCCATAAGAGTGATATTAGTCACCATAATCATCCCTAAATTCATTACTTGGTTTGGAGGATTAGGTGGTGAGTGAGGCAAGTTATCTGGGCCAAATGGTGACTCAGGGATAGTTTTTCAGTTTACAACAAGGTACTGTTGCAGACAAGTTTAGCATCCAGTGGGAAACAGCTTGAAGTCATTAGAGATTGGCACAGAAATTGAAATTTGATGGATGTTTAAGCTACAGTATTATTTGTATGGTATCAACATAATTGTAGAAGAAACTATGGCTCTGGTGGATAAAACTGTTGAGGAGCAATGGTTAAGTGAAATAATGAGGGATCCTTTAGAGGGAAAGGAGTGAATTCTATCTATATCTACATTTTTAACTTTCTGTAGCAATCATAGGTGATAAAAAGTCTAAACAGCAGAGTAGAGATCTAGCAACAGAGGTGCAATTTCTCCATTTGAATCAATATTTACTGTGAGGCCCCATGTGGCAACCAATGTAGACATATCAGTCAGAATCCAATTAAGTACACAGATAAAGGGTTGTTTCCTGTGGTCCCCAACCTGTGGTCCGGGGAACCCTGGGGGTCCGCGAAGCCTCCTCAGGGGGTCCACGACTGCTTAGAAAATCAAATAATGGGTCCCCGGATTCCAGTAATGATAAAGTGGGGGTCCACAGATGTCAAAAGGTTGGGAACCACTGCCTTGGATGAATGGCAGAAGTTGTACTTGAGGCAGATCATTTACTGCTTTTACATAACTATGGGAGATTGCATATTGGCAAATCGATTGATCATATGTTTTGCTGCCTTTTTTAGAATAGGTTTGATATTAGAGTTTTAAGTTGTTGAGCTCGTGTTGCTATTGAAGCACAACATGATTGTGTCTGCCATCTCTGATACATGGTACCTAAAAATGAGGTACACAATAGTGTGATTTTATTTTATTTTATTTCATTTTAGTACTTATACCACCCTAGAGTAACCTCCGCATGCTTTGACGGTGAGGCAACATATGAGAGGTAGTAGCATTTAGCATTTTAGTACATGTGATTGAACAGATGGTGGGGACTCAGTGATTTATTGTGCAGTAATGGATAATTTGTGGATATAGACTTTCAAGATATGTGATGTTAACTAGATGACAAAGCTGAGAGAGAGCAAGAGTTCTGAAAGCCTCGTTGAAGAGGCCAGGCTTATATGTCACTCTAGCCATAAGTTAAGTGGCTGTACTTATTGGTGTGTATTTTAGGCAATATTATAGTGTTGTATGGTTTCAGTCATCGGACCCAATATCTGGAACTCTCTTCCCCCAGAGATCAGGCCGGTCTCATTCATACTTGAAATGCAGAAAACTGTTAAAAGCCTGGTTGTTTAGAGAAGTATACAATTAATGCCTTGTTCAGCAGCAAAGTAACCTACCCGTTTCCAACTAGCACCATGAAACCGTGCGGTGTACGTGCGCTTAACAAGTACTGATAACATAGTATAACATAACATAACATATACTGTTCTCACCAATATTATAACTGCGTACCAAGACATCAGAACTTCAGGTTGTAAGGATGGCATCTGTCTACATCATCAGGAAATGTGGTCGCAATTCCTAGCTACCTCACAGTGCCTCACCAGACCCCCTAACCTTCTCAGGGTAACAGATGATTTTGGCAACCTCGAACATGACCACTCTGATTCCCAAGGAAATCTTGGAAACAGGTCTTGCACTTTCATTGTTTGCTCAAACATTTATTTTAATAATCATATTCTTGCATAGAAAGAATGAGCTACGATTATTAGGCAGATAAAACAGAGCATTGTACCCAGCATTAAAAACATGGTGAACAGAATAAACAATTCAACAGTGGCAATCTTATTCCTATATATTACTACTGATCACTACCTACACTCTGAGAGCATAGCGGGTGTACGCTCTGCCAGATCCCAAAGGATAGCCTGACCCCCCATATCTAAATACCAGGGCCATGGAGATGGACTAGAGTGAAGTTGGCAATCCTTCTCTGCAATATGATGCTTCAGCAGAACTGCATATCAAAAATGTCCTGGGCTCCTTTTAGTGCCTAGATTGGGCACCCTCATTTTAGCTCTAGGCCCGTAGCCTGTGTCCTTTTACATACATACACAATTTATTTGTTTATACATTTTATTATATTTTAGCACAACTTTTCAGCTTAGTTGTTTTTATATGTTAATCAGCTGGCTTTCTAAGAAGGCATAGTTGTTTGTGTTTTACATGTATCAGTCCCTTGCATGCATTTCACTCTGTGCCCTGCTCAAGGCTGTCATGTTTTGTACATGATAGTTTACCCAGTATTGTCACTACAAGATTTACTGAGTCAAACCTCAACCATAGGCATTTCTTCACATCAGACCTATTCTTAGAACACAACATATTTTGTTATATAAATACTGCATACAACTAAGGAGGGTAGAGGGCATTCCAGCCATGGCCATTCGAGGATGTAAACCATTTCGTTGATGGCATTGTCTTTCCAGCCAGCCGGGAGGATTGCCAGCAGACAACAGGCAGACCCTTGCCCACCTTTCAGTTATGGGGTCGGGGTTCCTCCCATAGACCGGGATAAGCAGGAGGGCTAACACCACTATGCTCTCAGATTTAGATATTAGGGTGTATTTAGGAAACACTAGATCTTATGATTAGATCAGGATGGTGGAACTGTTTATATTTTTTACTCTAATGGTCACGATCATCACTGTGGTATGTTTCATCTACCTAATATTTGCAGCTCATGCTTTTTATCATTGGGTGCAGTTGCTTCAATAAATATTGAAACTTGCTCTGCATCTCTTTGTCTGCCTTATCATGTGTGAGATCTTGTATAACTGAGAGAAAGGGGTATGATCTGTCCACCACGACGTCCCTGAGGTGTCAGAGTGTTATGTTTCTAGGCTGCCACAAATAACCTTTACTTTCTAGGTTTCTGTGAGGTGCTGCTATCTAGCTGATGAAGTCAGGCCGACAGCTTCTAGTCGGTGTGGGACTGACACAGTCACCCAAACCCAGTAGTGCTACCACCCTAAACTTGGCAGTCTTACCCCTGGTAAGAGTCCTATGACATCCATTCCAGGACAAACACGGACGGAGTGCTCCTCTGACCCATGTAGGGGCGAGCACCATTTATATGATCAAAACTGTACTCAATCAATCAATCAGTCATTTCTAGAGCACACTACTCACCCACAGGGTCTCAAGGCGCTGCGGGGGGGAGTCCTCAGAGATCAATTGAAGATCTAGGGCCCTCATTCTAACCCCGGCGGTCTCAGACCGCCGGGGCCAGGGTCGGCGGGAGCACCGCCGACAGACCGGCGGTGCCCCGCAGGGCATTCTGACCGCGGCGGTTTGGCCGCGGTCAGAAAGGGTAAACCGGCGGTCTCCCGCCGGTTTACCGCTGCCCTTAGAATCCCCCATGGGGGATTCTGACACCCCCTACCGCCATCCTGTTCCTGGCGGTTCGCGGTAGGGGGTGCCGCGGGGCCCCCGTAAGAGGGCCCCGCTTGTATTTCACTGTCTGCATAGCAGACAGTGAAATACGCGACGGGTGCAGTAGCACCCGTCGCACCTTCCCACTCCGCCGGCTCGATTACGAGCCGGCTTCATGGTGGGAAGGTCGTTTTCACCTGGGCTGGCGGGCGGCCTTTTGGAGGCCGCCCGCCAGCCCAGGGGAAAACTCAAAATGCCCGCCGCGGTCTTCCGACCGCGGTACGGTATTTTGGCGGCTCCCGCTGGGCGCGCGGTGACCGCGCCCGGCGGGAGTCAGAATGACCCCCTAGGTCTTAAGGTCCTTCTTGAACTGAGACAATGATGGCGACTGGCTGAGGTGCGTTGGTAAGGTCTTCCAACCTTTAGCTGCCAGGTTTGAGAAAGATCTTCCCCCAGCCGAGAACTTCTTTATGTGAGGCATGTTGGTGAGGGACTGCTGGGACCAGCAGAGAGGTCTGGAAGGGGAGTACCAGGTAAAGCAATGGTTGAGGTAGACGGGTCCGCTGTCATGGAGGGCTCTGTAGGCATCTATGAGGAGTTTGAATTTGATCCTCTTTTTGATGGTGAGCCACTGGAGGTTCTACAGGTGTTCTGTGATGTGTTCTCGGTGGGGGATGTCTAGGACGAGTCTGGTGGCGGCATTCTGACTTTGTTGCAGCTTGTTCAGTTTCTTCTTGGAAGTTCCAGCATAGAGGGCATTGTCGTAGTCAAGTCTGCTTGTGATTAGGGCATGTGTCACGGTTTTCCAGCAGTCGGCTGGTATCCATCTGAAGATCTTTCAGAGGAGTTGGAGGGTGTGGAAGTAGGTGGAGGGGACGGAGTTGACCTGCCTGGTCATAGTGAGCGTTGAGTCAAGGATGACACTGAGGTTTCTTGCGTGGTCTGTAGGAGTGGGTGGCCTGCCGAATGTAGAGGACAACCAACAGTCACCCCAAGCTGACAGAGAAGGTCCCAAGATAAGGATCCCAGTTTTGTTGGACTTCAGCTTTAGACAGCTCTCCCTCATCCAAGTGGCGACTGCTTCCATCCCGTCTCTGAAATTCTCCCTGGCTGTTGAGGGGTTCTCGGTCAGGGAGAGGATCAGCAGGGTGTCATCAGCGTAGTGTGTTGTGGGTGCAGCTATGATGCACTTATATATCTAGATTTCAGGAGCTGTCTCCAAATTCACAAGGCAACCACTAGAATATCTTGTTCTATGTTCATAGCCCAGAACAGAGTGTACAGATTACATGGTGAGAAAGACTTACTGAAAACAAACAACATGTACAGCGTATTCTCAGAATGATATCGTGCAAGCATAAAACATAAAATATCACTTCTAAAAATGATGTCAGTCTGAAACGTATTAAATGTAAAACTTAAATGGAGAACCTCAGTAGGCCCAAGAAGGCCTCACAACAATTGCTTGTTGCCTTGTGCATTATGCTGTACCCACCTTCATTACCAAAAAAACCTAAAATATAGTTTGAATAATTATGTTATATTTGTTCTAAACAACTTAGGAATCCATACACACACTTCCATCCCAGTGGGAGGGATGGCAGGGTGCCAAAGAAAGTGGGCCTTTTTTGCACCTAAAGTAATAAAAAGCTGGCCACTTTGGACACACATAAGACATGCTACGTTTGAGAAAAGGCGTACATTTGTTCATAGCTTCACATTCCCCTTCTTGTTTTCATTTTGTTACTTCTATTTGTAGTTCATGGGTATAGCAGTTGTTATCATTTTTAGAAATCTTAAGCACTAGAACAGTGCTGCCCAAACTTTTTAGTACTACGCTCCACTTTTTAGCATGACAAAATTTCGAGACCCACTAGCTTTAAGGGACATGAGGTTGGTGATTTTTTTGATGTAACTAAAGCATCGTGTGATAGCACACTGTTATTTACAGAAATAACATTTTCCATTGAAATGACCACTAAATACCTATATTCACCTTTACTGATAAAACTATATTGCACACAAATGATAATGACTGGAAATAGCATTTCAGTGAATATGAATCATTTGGGCATGACAAAGAAAAGTGTCTTGTTTTGCTTGATCACAATAAAATATTTGTTTCCGTCACACTTGTGTACAAAATGTACTTCAATTTTGCTTTCTGAACTGCTGAATGCGTGCAGTTCATTTACAGGTGCTTCCATAAGCGGTGTAGCAAAACATAAGGGGCCCCACTCAAAATACATGGAGGGGCCCCCTTCCAGACTCACTCAGGAGCTCTCAGGCCAGTGTACTATGCTCCCTTGAGCTCCTGCCCCCCTGCACCCCAGGGGATGCAGGGGCCTTTGTTATGGCACTGATTTGCATTTGGTATTGTGTTACAAAAGACCACAACCTCAAGACTTTCTTTTCACACTCTCTGTACCCTTGCACGATTGTCACATAATTTGCTTAACTTTTCTTTCTCTGACTGCAGAGTGAGAGGAGTTTTTAAACACCAATCTCCATATTAAAAAAATAAGCAGCAATTTGAAGGAGCCATAGGCAGACATTTGATCTCTTTCAATGAAGCACAGCAAATGTGAAAAGATAACTACAGAATTTAAAGGCATCTTTATTTATTGCTTGGACTTTTACGGCCCGCCAAAATGGGCTCTCGACCCCACTTACAGTTTCAGAATCAGTGCACTAGAGGATATGCTGCTTATGTTGAAATGATTAGCATATTGCTGATACAGCTGTCTCATATCTATTTATTTTTACTGGAGTTGTCATGTCAACATCCTGATGAAATGAATAACACACTGCATATCAGCAATGTGTTGTGATTGGATAATTCCCACTGTGAATGCTGCTACTTTTAGACAGTCTTAAAGTTGCTTAGTCCCACAGTTACAGCCCCAAGATGCTGGGTGACCATTTATCCGACCACGCAACCACAGCTTTATTTCAAACTTGGAGATTTGGGCATTTTCAAGAAAGATAGAGTCTGACTTAGTAAGTAATAGCTACGTGTTGTCATCCCAAGAGACACTAATCATCACCAGGATACATGTAGTTTCTTCTTTGCTATATCTACATAGATATTTATTATTTACCTGTGACTTTATTGAAACACACTCTGACCAGTGTGTAGAAGGATATACAGCACACGCTTTACAATGTGTACTTTCTGGGATTAATGTGCCATTATGGTGACATTATGTAGATCAGAAGCAAGGCAGGCAATTTTCCTGCACTTCATGCTAAGTTTACTTTGCACCAACATTTACATGATGAGACCACTGTCATTTAACCCGTGCAAGGGTAATAGTTACTGTAAGTGCAGTATTGCAGTAGGGGTTGTTTTGGACTGTGGTTCACGTTTGCTTAGCTGTGCAGGTATCTGATCACCATGTTAACAATTTGAAGCTTCACAGTTATATAAAGGGGCATGGCTGTAGGTATAAGGTGTTTAGTAAATGTCATCATACCTTAATTTGTCTGAAGTTTATGGGAAGAGGTTTTATTTGTTTTCAGAAACTTCATGTAGTTGGTTATGAAATATATCTTTTAACATTGGGTCTTTAAGAAGCCACTCAGGAGGCATGATGTTATAGATTTGAAAAACCTTTATTTAATCATCATGTAGGTCTTAAGGTTGACTAAGGGACCAACAGCAGTGTTAAGAATATGGGACCATGGTGCTGAGTCTGTCAGAAATCAACTTCAGAACTACTGCTCAAGCCCTTAAGCTCGCGTATTTGGATGGAGGCAATTCTGAGCTCCAGCTCCTCCATGGCTCACCACATATCTCTATGTCATCCTATACCTCAACAAGGGCCTAAGGGAATATAAATAGATCAACCTACCCCTGATGCACTTCCAGCCAAGGCTGCACAAATTTTAAAAGCAGCTGCTTCAGCTACAAAGCCATGATTACCGTCCCACTGGCGCCTGACAAACTTACTATCTCAGATGACTCTTGGTCACCCACTACAATGACACCATCAAATTGGATACCAAGACACTCATTACAAGTTTGTTAGAATAGGGCAGAGTATTTACCCTATGAGGTAAAAACCATTAACCCAGGTGAGGTATTTACCACATGTGGTAAATATCTCCTATTCTGCGTTTTCAGCGGGGACAATGCATAAGTTGTAGAATTGGTTTTTATCACATCGAATTCCATATTTTGCCTTTTCACCCAATAAATTTCAACAGCTTTGAAATCACAATTTAACACTGAATTACTATTGAAGGTCCAAGAAGTACAGAAAAGAAACAAATAAGGGAATAGGCCTTCTCAAATGAATGCACTCAGAATCTGGTTCGACATCCCATATTCATCAGGAGCACCTCAGCCCTGCTCAAATTTAGAAGTGAGCTGATGACACACCTCTGTAAAGAACACTACATATTGTCATTGTAACATTCCACTTTCACTCTCAGAAGCCAACTAACCACACAATCGATTGTTGCCTGCATCTTTGGTTTTGACTCTATACAATATTTCACTGCCTATTCACTATCATTGGGCTACAGATATACAATATACATGCCTAAATAGAATATATTGGCTCTGAGATTAGATGGTCAGAATGCAATGTGAAAACACTTGCACTTGATGGGAGTTCCTTCTACATAAAGATGTGGTCTGGGTAAACTGTGCTTTATAAAGGCAGATAAATGCTAAATTAATGTGGTTTCCTATTTGTGCAGATGTTATGGTACCATACATGATGTTTCAAAATTATGGATCAAGAGGGGGGATAAGATGTCACCATGGCATCTCTAGCCTATAGTAAATACAATGGTTTGTACAAAAGTTCACTTTGTAGGATCTTTTGTTCAATATTAGGGGGATAAGTCAAATAGCTTTGTACCCTGTATGAGTAACCTCGAGATGATGTATTGCTTTGTGAAAACGGTTTTAGTTTAGGCTACTGCTTGCTACTGCAACGTGATGGCTTCAGAATGGTCTTCACCTGGAGGACTGGAAAAAGGGGAATGGGGCCTACAGACGAATCAATGTCAATGGGCGGCTGAGTGAATGAGGAGGATGGTATTCAGCTTTTTCCTGAAGGCAAAGTGGCCAAAGATAGATTTTAATGTGCCAACATAAGTCTCTCTGACATTCATGGCAATCATGGCAACTTTCCTTTCACCCATCCTAGCTTTCTTAAGCTTGGATCTAGCCAGCAACACTGAGGGCTCTGTTTGAATATTACCACTAAAGGCGAGAGCTGAAATATGCAGGTCTTTTGTTCCAGATTCTCCTTTAGATGATGCAGTGAATTGTACATAGGCTGAGATCAAAAGCTAGTACAGACATTCCAAGGGCAACTAAACATGGTCCCGAGTTTTGGTAGGTAGAGGAAAGGCAGGAAGTGGTGCAGTTCAGAGGATGCGAGGAATAGATGTAATGGTGGTGAAAGGTTATAGGCAAAAACTAGAGGTGAAAGGAGTGCAATTGTAGACTGAATCACTGTTCGGTTAATATATACCTTTCCTCTACTGCGGCTGCAGCTGCTTTTCCTTCCTGACTTATGCAAATGAAAGTCTGTTAATCATGGAACTTGAGGCAGTTTTTGCAAGCAAGTATGGCATGTGCTAGATGCTGTTATGAAGTAAATAGGTGAATCAGGCAGATTTATTTAAAAATTAACTTTTGTAGGTCCGATGCTTCATTTCTTCATTCTAACATATGTAGCCAACATCTGTTGTTCTTTGTTCAGTTTTACAGTTTACAGTTTACACTAGTGTGTTAAATAATGTTGACATTCTGAGCAATGTATGTTTGCTACTGGTTCTCTGAGTGACTTTGAGAGTGACTTTGAGAGTGAAGGCAGTTTTGTTTCTATTTAAGTGTTCTGAAGGAACCTTTTTCAATTCCTAGAAAAATCTCAGTGGATTTAGGATCTGATTTAAAGTCTGGTAAACAGGTACTCCATCCCAGATGTAATGGATAGCCCCTCTGCCATATTATAAGTGCTTTATGGTCTATGATACTTATAATAAGGGAACAGGATATCCAGGATATCCATCACACTTGGGAGTACTGGTCCACCAAATTCTAAATCAGGCCCTACTCTTTATTTTCTGTGGTTTTAGAAGGTTAGAGGATGCCAACAGGATCAATCTATTATTTACTTGCTATGGCCTCGTGAAATGTATGAGTGGGTTACACACATGGGAATGGGTGTGCACTATATACAAAATGAACACAGACATCTGCTAAGGTTTGCGGAGCTTGTTATGTGATACCTAGTGGGACACACAGTAGACACCTGAAAGCACTGCTCTGTGTACGCTGCATATGCAGCACATATGGCCTGCAGCCAAAGGCTGTTGGTGATATTTATATCATTTGAGTCACCACATTACAAGGGTTTTCGTGGAAGCAACAGTACTCACCTTTATCAGTATTAAAATCCCAACAAATTCACTTGAAAACCTTTATTGAAATTACTTTAAGGAGAAGATCAGAAACCTCCAATCCTACTGAAATTCACCATCAACCCCTCCATGCACTGCACATAAAACACTGAATCAATCAATCAAACTGTATTTGTATAGCGTGGCTAATCACCCCGTGACGGCATCCAGGTGCTGAGAGAAATGCTGTGGTGGGCTTAGTTGAACAGCTAGGTTTTAAGTCCTTTTCTGAATTCCAGCAGAGAGGATGAGGTCTGGATGTGAAGTGGGAGGTTGTTCCAGAACCTCTCAGCAAGGTAGGAGAAGGAGCATCCTCCATTGGTGCTGTGGCAGATATTGGGGTTGGGTGAAGAAGAGTGCGGCATAGCGCAGGTGTCTGGATGGAAGATGGTATTTCAGTTGTTGGATGATGTAAGCTGGTCTCTGGTTGTGAAGGGCCTTGAAGGTGTGGATCAACATCTTGACCTGGGATCTCTTCTAAATGGGGAGCCAGTGGAGCTTCCTGAGGTGGGGTTTGATGTGGGTCCATATAGGGAGGTCTAGAATGAGTCTGGCCACAGCATTCTGTATTGTTTGCAGTCTCTTGAGGAGATGCGAGGTGATTCCTACGTAGACAGTGTTGCCATAATCCAATTGGCTGGTGACAATGGCCTGTGTAACGGTCCATCTGATGTTGATGGGGAGCAACTTGAAGATCTTGCAGAGCATGCAAAAGATGAGGAAGCAGGCGGACGAAAGTGAGTCGATGTGTCTTTTCATGGTGAGCTTACTGTCCAGGATGATGCCAAGGTTGCGGGCGTGGTCAGTTGGAGCGGATGAGGGTCCTAATTTGGGATGTCACCAGGAGTCATTCAATGGGGGAGGCTGTTGTTCCAGAAGATCAGCGCTTCTGTTTTGCCTGTGTTGAGTTTTAGGCAGTTGTCTCTCATCTAGTCAGCAATGCTCGCCATACACCTGTGGAAGTTGGTCAGCATGATGGAGGGATCTTCTAATAGCTGGAGGATGACCTGTAGAAGTTGTTCAGCGTGATGGAGGGGTCCTCTAATAGCTAGAGGATGAGAAGGGTATTGTTGGCGTAGGATATAATGTTCAGTCCATGTGATCTAATGATCTGATGATGTTGGCCAAGGGAGTCATGTAGATGTTGAACAGGGTAGGGGTGAGGGACAAGCTTTGAAGGACCCTGCAGATGGTGTTCTTGGGTTTTGGGGTGAAGGGAGGAAAGCAGACTCTCTGGGTTTTTCCGGTGAGGAATGAGGCAATCCACTTGAGGGCGTCTTCTTGGATTCCAATGTTATGAAGCCTTTTCAGGGTGTGATGTGATACTGTGTCAAGCGCTGGTGAGAGGTCGAGGAGGATGAGGGGTGCCACTTCTCCTTGGTAAAGAGGGTTCTGATCTCATCTGTGGCTGCAATCAGGGTGATGTTCAGGGTGCTGTTGTTGGTGCAGAATCTGGGTTGAGAAGTGTCCAGAGGGTTGTTGTTCTCCAGGTGTTTTGTGAGTTGGCGGTTGATGACCTTCTTATGGACTTTGGTGTGAAAGGGAAGCAGGGAGATGGGGCAGTAGTTCTTGAGTTAGTTGAGGTCGGCGGGTGGTTTCTTGAGTAGGGGCTTGACTTCTGTGTGATTTCATTCTTCTGGGAAGATGACGGTGGTGATGGATGCATTGAGGATGGTGGTGAGCTCGCAGCTGATTGTCTTACACCCAAGGTTGACGATGTGGTCAGGGCAGAGGTCCAAGGGTGCTCCTAAGTGGATGGAATTCCTGCTGGCTGTAGTGTCTTGTGTGGCGAGCTGGTCCCAGGTGGTGAGCAGGTGATCATGTTCCTGATTCGTGGGGATGTGATGGAACATAGGTTTTGTCATGTTCTACTTTGGATCCCTTGGCAACATGACTGTATGCACATGGTTGTGAGAGATTGTTTACATGTTCTTTGGCATTCACTCATTTCTGCATGTCTTAATGCACATGGGACACAAAAGAGCTCTGTTTTCTGTCTTGCTTTTGCATTGCTTTTTCATATTTTCTGTTTCACTGGCATATTTTAAACTCACAACATGGACAACAATGGGGCATATTAGCTCCATGGTTAAAAGAATAGTATGTTTCATATTTATAATTTATGCTTAACTTGTGATTCATTTGGTTAAAGTTTGTTTCCTATAGCTCAGGATAGCACATTACACATCTTTGAAGACCTAACTACATTTGGCTGGATCTCAGCCAAGAGAATATTTGTCCATGCTGATTCAATATAAATAAATCTGCAGTAAGGGATAACACATGCTGCAAGGCCAAAATACTCCCATGTCTTTCTGAAAATTAGTCTAGATTGACCTAAAACGTAGCTATGGCATGGGAACATTTCCCTTATCCCTCCCATCTACTTATGGATGTATACTATCCTATAGTTATTTAACTGGTCTTTTATTACACTGACTGAGAATAACTATTTGATTTTATGGATATTATTGTCAGTGGCAGAACTGCACCCCATGAGTCACATTTCTAAGTACCTTTCAATGTATGAACTATAAATTGTGAACAGTGCGAACAAAGTTAGGCAGTTGGATTGCCTGTACTGATGCTGATTCAGGAAGTGTGCACGGAGCCGGAGGTGAACATTCTCAGTTTGATTCACTGAGCTAATTCCAAACCTGAGAGCAACGTAGGTAAGAAAATAATGACATTTATAAAGGGAAGTTCTATTCTTGGCTGGCAAAACCAGGAATTGTGGAATTTTGCCTTGATTAACTGAATTTGCTCACCTGTACATTTCTCCACTGCTGTGGATTTTCTGTGTGAGCAATATGCTGGGGGACATGCTCCTGTCAAGGATAGGAATGAATGCACTTTCAGTGAGGAACCACTTCCAGTGTTATGAGGGTGTAGACGAAGAGCTTTTACCATAGGAAAAACATACTTTTCCTTCACAGAAACGAAGACACATTAAATTGTATGTTAGCAGAATAGAACAGGTAATGTTACAAATAGAACTCTAAAGTGCCACACACACACACGCACACCTGGATCATTCTGAGATTAACAAAGTGAGCCTCCTTAGGCTTAGTGGATGCAGGACTTCAGCCAAAAATTGAAAGCTCTCCTGTCCGCCCTATTTAAAGTGCATAGAGACTCCATAAGATTTAAATTTGTCTGTACGGCAGTGGCTGCTGCCACGAATCTCAAGGGGAAGGGAGGGAAGAGAAGGGACGGTGATAAAAAATAATGAAATAAAAAAGCTTACCTCTACCCGTCGCAGCTGTCTCCTACCGCCTCGCTCGTCTCTTGTTATGTTGTATTGTGTAATATTATTGTTATGCATGAATCCGTAGTGGAACGCACGTGGCATTCCACCAATGGCGTTCGAGTTACCATAGTTATTGCCGGGCTGGACGACGTACAGTGTGAAGACCGTGTCCTGTCCTGCATTTCAGGAAAATAAACTTTTACAAATTATAAAAGACTTCTGGTGTCCTTGCACATTGAACGCAACACTGATTTTGGCAACGAGTGGATTCACCAAGCCAGCAGGACAGCACCTGGACAACTCCTCGCTGAGTCATCGAAAATTAGGATATTAAGGAAGTGGAATTAATCGGCTTCATTTCGGAAGAGGAACCAACGTTGAAACTTTAATTATTTCTTGATCGTTTTCAGGGATCTTTGACGGTTCTTGGATGAAAGTCTCACGTTAGAGACGTGTTACGTCATCGAGGTAATATAACCTCACAACAAGCCCAACTTCCTACAGATCTCCTGGAAAGTGTTTTGGCAGCCATATTTTTGGGAACTTTGTAAAGAACAAGCCTGAATTTCTGTAGTAAACGTATGAAAGGTTTTTGGCAGTAAAAACAAGCCCAATTGTCTGCAGAAGTATTCTAATCTGTTTGGTGGCCATATTTTGTGAACTATTTTAAAATATATATATATTTTTTGCAATTTTCAACTTAATTTATTGTCAAGCCATTTAGCATGCAAACCGCTAATTCACCACCACCATTTTTATCAGAACCAGGCATGAGGAAATTTAAACGGTTACACTGGTTAAAAAACTTTTATAGTTCTTTAACAGCTATTGATGGTGAAAAAATGTCCACCCAAAAGAAAATTTGCAGTACTCTACAATTGTTTAGGAGCGGAGGGTCAACTAATTTTTGATCAATTACCAACTATTTTACAAGTTCCTAATACGGAATGGGATATATATATGGAAGAAACCACTAGACTGGAAAATCATTTCAAGGATGAAACAAGCATCATAGTGGAATGACACAGATTTTTCACAGGGAAACAATTGCCACATCAGTCCATAGATTCCTTTCTAGCAGAGTCGAGAGTGCTAGCAGCTATTTGGAGATTTGATGAAGATTTGAATAACTATTTTAGAGATCAGATTGTAGTCAATTGCTGTGATAGATGTATTCAGAAGAAACTTTTATGTTGTCGAGATCCAGATTTACAAGAGACATTGGAGACTGCAAGAGGAATTGAAAGGTCTATCCAGGCATCGAAGGAGCTACATGCAGAGGAAGATTCAACTACCACAGAACATATTAGTGCACTAACACTTAGGAATAAACCATCTGGTTCAACTGTAAAAGATTCAAAGAAAGATGGGAAAAATAATTCTTTTGGTGTTTGTTTCCGTTGTGGGTCGCACAACCACATGGCAAATTCTAAAAATTTCCTGCGCTGAACAAATCTTGCCTTAAATGTAAAAGAATTGGTCATTTGCAAAAGTGTGCAGGAGTACTTTGAGATCAAATTTGCTAATTTAACACCCTTGATTTTTCCAATGATGTTGACAGCTACGTGGTGTTGTCAGTCAACATGTTGGAGATGGATCAAAGTCACATTGGTGACCCAATATGTGATATTTATATTGACAATGTCAAGGTTGCAGTTAAAGTTGATTCTGGGTCGCCTTTTTCGATTGGGATAAAGACTTTTCATGAATCTGAATGGGTTAATAACCCACTATTAGCACCAGAAATTCGCACTGTGGCATTTGGGGGTCACAGTATTGATTTAGTTGGGTTTTTCAATAATTTAATTCAATTTCAGGAAACTGAGTTCTTACGAAGATTAATGTAGCAAGGAAAGGTTACAACATCTTAGGGTGGAGAGACCAAGGTGCCCACGGAATGATCTTGAGACCTGTACTGATTATCCAATTTCTTTGGAGTCTGGTTCGGTAAAACCTATTTCATTGGTGGAGTCATATACTACTCCAAGCACATTGGTTGCAGTGTTGGACAAGCATAAGAGACTCTTTGAAGATAGGCTGGGTCTAGTGAAGGGGTTTAAACATGATATTATTTTTTTAAATCATGCTGTTCCTGTAGTTCATAAGTGAGGAATATACCCTTGAGTGTGAGAGAGCAGTTAAAGGAACATTTGGACAAATTGTGCTTGGAGAATGTTATTGAGCCTATTAATTCTGCAGAGTGGGTCTTCCCTATAGTAGTGGCCAAGAAGAAAGATGGAGAGATAAGACTTTGTGTGGACTTGAGGTCACTTAATAAGAACATTTTGGTGGATTGTTTTTCCCTTCCGAAAATTCAGGAGGTGTTATCACAGTTAGGTGATGCAAAAGTTTTTTTCCATTCTAGACTTACGTGCAGCCTATCATCAAATAGAATTGTGCATGGATTCGTGGAAGTTAACCACATTTTATACTCCGTTTGGTGCGTTTCAATTTTTATGGTTACTGTTTGGACTAGCCTCTGCTGCATCGGTGTTCTAGAGACTAATGTTTCAATTGTTTGGGGAAAATAAGCATGTTCTGGCTTATCAGGATGACATTCTTGTTTTTACAAAAGATGAACAAGGACATATAAAAGTGTTGGATGATGTTTTGAGTGTGTTGGAGAGTCATGGTATGATGATTAAGAGGGAAAAATGCAGTTTCATGAAGTCTGAGGTAGAATATCTAGGCCATGTTGTATCTGAAACTGGTATCAGACCGAAGTTACAACTGGTCGATGCAATCAAGTTAAGCCCTGAACCCCAAGATAAATATCAGCTCAGGGCTTTTCTTGGTATGTGTGAATATTATTTAAGGTTTATTCTGCATTTTGCATTACAAACTGAACCACTTGGAAAACTGTTGAGAAAGGGTGCTGAGTATGTCTGGGGGGATGAGGAGAATGAGGCATTTGTTACCCTGAAACATCTCATTATTGAGACGCCTGTGTTACATTCATTTATGGATGGTGTAAAGCCTATTATTACTGTGGATGCAAGCGGAATTGGGTTGGGGGGATGTTATCGCAGGTGATTGATGGAAGAGAATGTACTGTAGCTTTTGCTTCTAGGTGCCTATCTGAGACAGAACGCAATTATAGTACAATTGAGCATGAAGCTTTAGCTTGTGTGTCAGCAACTAGGCATTTTTTCATTTACTTATGGGGTCGTAAGTTTACCCTGATAAAAGATCATAAACCTTTGGTATCCTTACTTACGTATAAAGATTCGGGTAAGGCTAGCCCAAGGTTAGTCAGATTATTAGCCAGAATGTATGACTACAATTTTGAGGTGAAACACGTCTCAGGAACGAGGAACACCATTGCAGATTTTTTGCCCAGATTTCCTTTAAATAACCAGGAGGATGTTTTGACGGAGGAGGTTTAATGTGTGGTTGGGTTGGTGGATGGAGTTGTAGTAACTAACAAAACAATTGCCTTACATGAATGGCAAAAGTGTGTGGACATGGATACTGTTTTAAACACATTAAAGACATATATTGTCAAAGGGTGGCCACAAGAAAGGTGTGTTGGAGAAGATGTCAAGTTGTTTCACAAAGTTAAAGATGAATTGTCCTTAGAAGATGATTTAGTGTTACGCGGTTGCATGTTAGTTCCTCCGAGCAGTCTCAGAAACAGGTTGATCAACATTGCCCACCAAGGTCATACAGGCATGATAAGCACGAGGAAAAGGATTAGTCAGTTTTATTGGTGGCCAGGGATGGATGATGAAATCAATGTGTGGGTTGGTGCCTGTTCAGATTGTAATGAGGCTGACAAATCTCTTAGGGTCTTTAATACTCCTCTGTGTCCGGTTGAGTTGTCAAAGGGTCCATGGGAGAAGCTAGGATTGGATTTTGTGGGGCCCATGTGGGAATTACCTGCAACAATGAGGTATGCCATTGTTGTGGTTGACTATTAGTCTAAATGGGTGCAGTGAAAATTATTGGGAGAGCCTAATACAGAGGTTGTCATTAATTTACTGTCATCTTTATTTTATAGAGAAGGTTATCCCCAAACAATAGTCATGGACAACGGTGTACAGTTTAAATTGGGGGATATGCAGAAGTTTCTTCATTTGCATTGAATTAAATACCTAACTGTGGCTTTGTACAGTCCGCAAGGGAATGACATGGTTGAAAGAGTGAATAGAATGATTAAAGAGACCATTCAGTTGGCGATTGCTGCTAAAAAAGGGATTATGGAAATGGTAAATGATAGATTATGGTGTTACCATAATACTCCACATTCTACCACAGTGCACCTCCGTTCATTTTGTTGAGGGGCAGGCATTCATCTTGTGATCTTTCTCCCAAGTGTGTATTAGATAAAACTGAAGCTGCTAGCAGATTACCTGATGCAAGTGTAATAAGGAATATTGTATTGCAGCATCAAATTAAGAGCAAGATCAGTTATGATGTGCTGCATAAAACAAAGGATATATAATTCAAAATTGGTGATTTAGTAAAGATAAAAAGGCCTAGAGGATTGAAGAAAGGTAGTTCTGAATTTTTCCCTACCACTAGAGTTGTTAAGGTTTCCAAACGTACCGTTATGGTAGAAAACGGCAAATGGTGAATCAAAAGGAACGCAGCACTAGTTAATGCTCCAGACATTGTTGAGAACAGCAGGGATATCACGTAGGGCCAGATGTATGAAAATATTTTGCACTCGCAAACGGTAAAATCGGCCGTTTGCGAGTGCAAAATAGTAGTCTGCAATGCATGAAAGGCATTCGCAGACCACAAAGTAGAAATCTCTAAAATTGCGATTTCTAGCGTTGCGACCTGGATTTTGCGAATCGCAATTTGCGATTCGCAAAATCCAGGTCGCAAGGCAATGCTGCAAAAAATCGCAAATTGCGATTTTTGGCAGAATGGCATTTTGCACATGCAAAATATCATGATCTGCAACCAGGTGGTAACCTGGTGCAAAACTTAAAAATGCAGTAAAACTGCATTTTTAAATTTAACATGTAAAGCACACATGCCCTTTTGGCATGTGTGTACCTTACATGTTGAAAAAAATTATTTTGGGGTGCAGGAGAGGGGGCCTTAGGCCCCCAGCACCCTGGCCTTTTGCATTTCCAAAATTGCGATTTCTGGTTCAGAAATCGCAATTTTGTAAATGCAAAAAATTCGCAGCTATGGGCCATCAGGCCCATAGCTGCAAATGGGGCCGGTATCGCAATTTGCGATTCGGTAATAGCATTTGCGATTTTTAAGAAATTGCTATTACCGATTCGCAAATGTGATACATGGCCCTTTGCGAGTCGGTAATAGCGATTTCTTAAAAATCGCTATTACCGAATCGCAATGGGCCGTGATGATACATCTGGCCCGTAGTCTCCATACCAGGCAGGTCAGGTTTCTAATTGGTGGTTGGGTGAGGATGGTTTGGGGAATGTTTTGAATTATTCCAGTTTTGTTTCAGGGAATATAGATGTTGTTGGTGGCAATGTTGACAATGATAAGTTGGAGGAGTCACGCAGTAGAGATTTTGGAAGGATTGGCTCTGCACAATTGTCACAAATTAAGGATGACAAAATATCACATAATGAGGATTGCAAATTTTAAATAGAAGAAACATCAGGTTACCAAAACATTTTAATGATCACATGCTGAATTAAGGTATATTGCATGGTTGAACAGGATTTGAAGTCTGCTTGTTGTAATTGCTCTCTATTTCTATTAATTGTTATTTTAGGTTCTTCTATTTATGATTTACCTTTATTACACTTCTAGATTGTTCTGTTTTGTTATTTATTGGAAGGGAAATATGTTATGTTGTATTGTGTATTAATATTGTTATGCTAGAATCCGTAGTGGAACGCACGTGGCATTATACTGACGGCGTTTGAGTTACGGCAGTTATTGCTGGGCTTGACGACGTACGGTGTGAAGACCGTGTGCTGTCCTGCATTTCAGGAAAATAAACATTTACAAATTATAAAAAACTTCTGGTGTCCTGGCACGTTAAACACAACATCTATCCTCTTCTTCTGGTGTCCCAGGACTCACTGGAAAAGCAGCACAGTCTCCCCAGCAAACCTGGCTCTGCTTTCATGCTAAGTTTAGCATGAAAGTGGCACTAGGATTGATCTGAGCAGCTTGGATTTCTGCTTAGACACAACACTGGGGTCTGTGCAGTTTCTCCTGCTTGGCTGTTCAACACAGCCGGGCTGGAGAAATCTAAGTGCACATGTATGTTCGGCTGGCCTGAGATGGATGGCCAAACGCACATGCACACTTAGTGCACTCTCTCCTCATCCCTCCTCACACCTCTCAAGGCCCAGCCCGTTCCTCCCTTCACATGCTGCTGGCTGAGCCAGCAGATGAAAGATAGAACAATAATTAAATATCTTTAACTTTCAGCTCCTGGCTTAGCCAGGGGAATGACGCTCCTTTGCCGTTGTGAAGAGTCGCCCCTGCTGTACAGGACATCTGTTGCTTCTTGACGGTTGTTTCCATCTGACGAAACATGTGGCCTCATTCACTACAAAGTGGTGCAGCATGGCGCTGTGCCAAATTTGGCAGTGCCATGCTGCGTCATTTCAGAAATGCTGGGATGTGCTGTATTTATGTCAATATTGTGCACCCCTGTGTTTTCCTAGCGCTGGTGCTAAATGTAGCTGCCTAGTGCCAACGCAGGCACCCTTACACAATAATACAAGGGTGTCTGCGTTGCAGGGAATGAATGTTTACGTGCAGGAAGGCACACCTTCCTGCACATAAACAATCATTGATGATGTTTTGTCTTTCTATTTATGCTGCAGAATGCAGCACCCATAGAAAAAACAAAGATGAGGAAAAATAAAAGTATTTCTCCTCATTTCGCCATGCCATCGCCACCCGTGGGGTGGCGTTAGTTTTTGGCGCAGCCACAGGTTCACGATTTCTCGTAAATGTGGGGCAGCATCAAAATGCAATGGGTGCTGCGGTGGAACACCCACAGCAACACCCATCGCACGTCCCTTTCATGCTAAGTGATGTGTGTAAATATGGCACAGGGCATTGCGCCACCGAAACGTCACTAAAATTGACGCTCCTGTGGTGCAAGGGCCTCGTAAATGAGGTCCATTGTGCTTCTTAAGTTGCAGGGATTTGTGATATAATAAGCTACATTACAATGTTGGTGTAAGGAGGAGATATATATAATAACGAAACACATAATTTTCTCTCTCTACAGGACAAATTGCCTAAGTAGGCGATACTTAAATAAGTAACAACTTGTTGTTGTTTGGTGTGGTTGCAATTATTAAAAAGGAGGCTATAATTGTGAATGTTTCTATATATACTATGAGATGAACAGAGTGTACAAACCTCAGCCTGGGGGTATGTTATTAGTTACTACTTGAAGGCTGCTGCAGGGTCTCAGCCACCCCTACGAATAACACCACCCCTGCGTTCTAGTGATGCACACTCCTTTGAGTAGAAATGCCAAACCACTAAAAAACAGGAGGGTAATTAGCATGACTTTAAGGTGGCCTGCCTTTGTTTCGTAATCATCAGCCTCTACATGCAAACAGGGGCTGTGTGTTTGATGCTTTTGGAAGATGACTTTCAATGACGTTACTTTGGCATAATGCCAGGTGTAGCAGAAGTGGAATCAGGTACCAGTTTGGCACACTAACAACATCACAAGCTTATCACACTTACACCCTCAAACAGCTTCTTCTTTGATGCTGAGGGCCATGGAGTAGAAACCACAGGAAGTAAACAATGTCATAACAGCCCTGTTTACTCTATTTCTGCTGCTGCCTTCGTGAGCTTGGACTAGGGAACAAAAGGGCAATGCTTGGGATACCTGCCACGAACTGAGCTCCAGGACGACTCTGAAGCGAAATATATTATGCAGAAGAAGGAGCTGACCCCTTCTCCAAATCACAAAAGCACATTTTCACCTAAATCGGGTCACCAGCCGTTAGCATCTGTAGCAGAAAAGCTATATTAAGAATTAGAAACCAAAGACATGTTCTAAAGTTAATAATAGTAGTTGTATGAGGTCGTACACTACCAGCATCAAAGTGTTTATTGCATATATATTAGAGTGTATACAATGCAGTATAAAACAGTAATACAATATTTGTGAAACATTTACTACAGTAAAAATAACTATAACATCTAATATCCAAACGTGTGCAGAATACACAATATTGAACATATGAACTATTAAGAGCATACCTGCCCCTCTGTTGCTGCTATCAGCCTCTATGTAAACATCTAAACACTACAATAAGGTCAGTTTTTGAGCTAAAAAACTGTATATTATTCCTGGTTGACAGGATCGAAATGGCATTTGTAGTCTATGCCAATTAAGAAGAATGCCTATGTAGTTATAGTATAAAAAGATAACAAGAACATCTCTGAACACCTCTGAAACTTTAATTAAATAATATTGAAGAACCAGAATAGACACTTCATATGTTGCACCTGGAAGGTACTTTCTTTAAAATTCAGCATGCCTAGTCAATTGTAATTATTCCACTGAAACTTTCACACGAAAGCGCATTATTAGGATGCAATATAACTTTCATGAACACAGTTAATAATTGATGTAATACCTTTTTGTGCTTCAAAAAACATTGTTTGGAGCCCAAATGACTTGTTTTTGCCAGTATAATGTGCTTTCCACAAGTTGATAAAGCAATGTGTTCAGCTAAAGTTACAGTACTAAAATGTGTCTGTCTTTTAAAACAACCATGTATCTGTTTAAAATGATTTTGGGAGCAGTTAATAAGATATTGAAGTAACACATTGTTAGTTTAACGAGGCATGTACTATTTGGACAGCTAGTTTGCCACAGCAATATTTATTTGCAAGCTATCAAATACTCTTTCATACATGAATATCTTAGATATTTAAATCTCAAAAGAAAATGATACACATGGTGGAATTATCAGGCTTTGTGTAGTATCGCATTAGGATGTATGTGCGTGCTATGCAAATCTTTTGCCATCTTGATGTGGCAGAAGAAAGTAAAACTCAAATTATCTAATTGACAAACATTATAGAAAGAAATCATGCCACCACTTGAAGTGGGCCCTGAGATTGTAAGCACAACAGACCGTGCCCCGATAATAATTGGTTAATGTATTGATCGATTTCCGATATGTAAAAATAGGCACCACAAACAAAATCCCGTCTAGTTTCATAGAGATGGGTTATAGAAGAAAAGGTTTGATGAAACTTTGTAGTTAAAGATGGGAAACGTCTGGAACAACAAAGCCGGAACCACAACAAAGTTGTTAACGCAAGCGGAACCACACTTGTGTTAACAACGACTCCCTTTTTCTCTACCTTAACCACGCTTGTGCTGAACAACGCGCATGCGTGGTTAAGGCAGAGAAAAAGGGAGTCAGCATCGGGACAGGACGCAGCCAGGTAAGTGGGGCTGGGAGTTAGTTTTTAGGGCAGTTTTGTTTTTAGGGTGGGAGTGGAGGGGTAGGGGTAATGTTTTTTCAGGGGCGGGGTGGGGGATTGAGGTAATTTTGTATTTAGGGCAGGTTTTTATGGACATGGTGGGGGTAATTTTGTTTTTAGGGGTGGGGTAATTTTGTATTTAGGGCGGGTGGGGGTTTTAGGGGTAGGTGAGGGGCTGGGGTAATTTTGTATTTTGGGCCGGTGGGGGGTTGGGTTTTAAGGGCGAGGGTGGGGGGTCGGGGTAATTTTGTTTTTAGGGGCAGGGTGGGGGTCGGGGTAATTTTGTATTTAGGGCGGTGGGGGCTTAGGTGCGGGTGGGGGTAATTTTGTATTTTGGGCAGGTGGGGGGTTGGGGTAATTTTGTTTTTAGGGGCGGGGGTGGGGGGATCAGGGTGATTTTGTATTTACGGCGGGTGGCACAGTGTTTTTTTAGGGACAGGATTGGGGAGTCGGGGTAATTCTGTATTTAGGGCGGGTGCAGGGTTGGATTTTAAGGGGCGGGGTGGGGGGTCCAAGTAATATTGTTTTTAGGGGCAGGGTCGTGGTAGGACGCAGTCAGGTAAGTGGGGTTTGGGGAGGGTTGGGGTAGTTTTTAGGGGTGGAGGAGTTTTTAGAGTAGGGTGGGGGGTCAGGGTACTATGGTTTTTAGGGGTGGGGGGTCGGGGTAGTTTTTTATTTGTGGTGGGTGGGGGAGATTAGGTTTTTAGGAATGGAGTCGGGGTAATTTTGTAGTTAGGGCAGGTAGTTTTATTTTTTGGGGTGGGGGTCAGTTTTTCGGGCTGGTGGGGGGTAGGTTTTAGGGCTCAAGGTGGGTGGGGGTATCAGGGTAGTTTCTAGGGGCGGGGGTCAGGGTAGTTTTATTTTTAGAGCAGGTGGGGGGTTGAGGTAGTTGGGTTTTTAGGTCGGGTGGGGGTGGCATGCGAAATCCACGCATAGCGTTCCACAAATGCCTTTACTTGGCATGCCTTTACAAGGAAAAATCATTGTAAAGACATGCGTAGTAAAGACATTTGTGGAAACAACGCAGTCGTTGTTCCGACTGCGTTGTTCAGGCATGCATGGTTGGCGCATGCGTTTTTCCATCATACATCCGTTAAAAATGTGTGAATCAATAGATTTCCTGAACTTCATTTGATGTTACATGTTTTGTAGCTTAGTTCTGAGTACAGACATATTTTTCTGCAAAAATGCTAATAACACTAGGGTTGACATTTTAGTAGGTATAGGAAATGAGGAACTATGCTGTACCCATCAAATACACAAGAAATCTGTTACTGAAGTGAGTCTTTTGAGCCAGGTTGTTTTGACCTGCTTGAAAGTAAGTAAATGGCATTTTGTAAAGACCATTCTCGCTGACTGTTCTTGAGTTTGCAACTGGCCACTTCTTTATGGATTTATGAAACTCAAACGTCAACTTTGATTAAGAAGGTAAGATGGGAAATATTTCCATATCCTGAATTTGGGGGGAAACTATTGTAATGAGAAAAAAGAAATACAACATAAAAATAGTGTTACTGAACTCCTAGTGTACTTTTTAGTGTCAACAAAACATTGTAAAACCTTCTGCAACAAGAGTACTCGCTTCATAGTCACAAAATCAAAAAAACAACACAAATACTCCCATAAGACCAATGCGTTTCTGGGCATGGTCAGCCTTTAAGTCTACAAACTCTTAAGAGATTCCACTAGAAACACTTGCATCTATCAACCTTTCATCAAAAAATGCAATTGTATTTTAAGTGATTTTGATCAAAGAATGTACACAATCAGCACGCAAGAACACGCTCAAAGTAGTAAATGTGTTACTTCTATAGGCAAAGTGTGCTTAACAACAAACAACACATCAAAGCATAAGTCTCCCATTTAGTGAAAAAATAATAATCAGAAAAATTACATAGATATTTACTAATTGCATTTACGTAGAAGGAATATTGAGACAGTGATTAAAACACAGCCACAAGACCACATTTATCTAATTCTTTTATGCAGCGACAAACTGGAAATTGGCCTGAATTATAAACCAGAAACTGCAACCTTCAGGTACTGAATTCCAGTATTTTTCATATCATGAAAACACATTGGGATTATCTGGTAAAGGTATTTAAGTGGCACATCCACTGTGACAATATAATAGCAACATTTCGGATATTGCAATCGCATTACACCTTCTAAACGATGGTATGGGCTTGTTAAATTCACAATAGTGCTTTGATGAGATAGCAAAGAGTAACCAATAGGGCTTTAATGGTGTGGGTGGATATTATTATGTTGAGGGTTTCAAACCTGTATTGTTGGTGGAGTGCTAGGGTTGAAGGATTCGAAGGACCAGCAAAGATAATATTTGATGGAATAGCACTGTCCAGGAGCCATAATGTTAAAACAGCTATATGCCCAGGAAACATTACACCATGGGGATCAAGGAGCTCCTCCATTACTTTCTAGCATTGAAAAGCGCTAGCTCTCACTACCCATACCTGTGGGGGGCCTATACATACCTCTCCAGCCACCACTAAAGGTAGTGTGAAACCTGGACTGGTGTGAAGTAATATTTTATCACCTCAACACGTTTGCTTGAGTCCAGAACTGGCTACTGGACCCTCTGGTGCCTGTTGTGGTTGCTCCCCATTACCATAAAATCGTGAACAAGGTTGGTGGTTTTTGAAGATAAAATGAACAGTACCACTGCTCACCTACATATTGACATAGAGCATGACCCCAGACAGCCACTACCCACAACTTAAAGCCCTGTGGCTAGTGCACTCGGGAAATCAGTGACAAGAGTGAACAGCTGCAGGAACATTTGCGAACATAAGGCTAGATTTAGACTTTGTCAGACAGCGTACTCCATTGCAAGTGTGATAGCATAGTCGGCCCACTTCATTTACGGATGCATGAACATAAAGTTTTCCATTGATGGCTCGATGGAGTAAGGGCCATCGCAAGAAGGATTTTACACTGCCCACCCTATAATAGGGTGACAATGTGCTGTATTTATTTCCTGTCCTTTGTTAAGGCATTTTTTCTCAATGTACAGAGATTACTGCTAGGGCAGCGGTCATCTCTAAATTTGATGGACATTCCATACACATGGTGAAAGTAATGTTCTCCTTCACCCTGATGGATGGAGTACCATCTGTCTAACTACAAATCAGGTCCTTGATTTTTACAATGTGGGTACATCTATCGTTCAGCAGTGGTTTCATAGGGTTCTTATAGGAATGTTGCAGGTGCACATAATCTGTGACCTGCACTCACCTCTTCACGCTGGGCAATTACACAATCTCGCAATCTCGATATACTGGCAGGCACTGCGACATTCAGAAGAAGGCAATTCTGATCTTTCATGTGAACCTTTGACACAAATTGGAAAGAAGGCTTTGTATCTTCACAGGACACACTATGCAGGGAGACTGAGTGCAAATAAGGAAATTACATCTCTCATGCACTGATATTCAGTGGAGAATATTGCTGTGGTTGGGTCCATGAAGGTAAAAGGACCAGAATGGGATGGTGCATATAATGGTTTTGGAGCTGCTGAATAGCTGACCTTAAGTTGTGTGACAATGTATATTGAGATAAAGCACTTAAAACGGAACCTGGGGATGTCTTATTTGAAGACTAGTGTTAGTAGTTTGTAAAGGGTGCTATTTGTTGTAATGTCGAACCTGCGAGTTCGACGCGTATGAGAGCTTGAGCTCGACGGTTCCGACGTTCCGACCACGGATGGAGTCTGACAGTTGGAAGTGGCATGGAGCCGGCGAGCAGAACAGCGCTGAATCTTCCTCACAGGAAATAAACCTATAAATCAACTCAGTCAGCTTGTGAATTTCGCCTCCTCATTACAACAATTTCTGGCGCTGAGTTGCCGGCTACGGAGCTGGTGGGGCAAGGTTCAGTGCCATCAGACCACACGTGTGTCGGTGCCTGGGGCCATACCTTACATGCTGAAGGTACGGCAAATCAGGACTGCAAGTTTTGG
Source organism: Pleurodeles waltl (assembly GCF_031143425.1). Taxonomy (NCBI): domain Eukaryota; kingdom Metazoa; phylum Chordata; class Amphibia; order Caudata; family Salamandridae; genus Pleurodeles; species Pleurodeles waltl. The sequence continues at coordinate 1,215,532,072 of NC_090437.1, read as the reverse complement.
CATGGCATTATCAATAATTTAAATGAAGGTACCTTTTCGTGTTGGTTCCTGTGGACGAGGGCAAAATGAATGAGCATTAGAGGAATGGCCCTTGTGCAAAACTGTCTTTATCTTTATCTTTTAACTGTCTTGCTGAAAGGACCAGCAAAATCGAAGGTATTAGAGGAAAGTCCCTAGCTTGTGTTGCTTTTCAAAGGAGAACATTGTGACTTTATTCTTTTGGAAGTGCTTACCATGTTTTTTTTTTGTTTTTTTTAAATGGATCTGCCAACAATTACACCACCTCCTCCGTTTCTGGCATTACCTGGTCAGCCAGCAATAGAATGGGAGGAGTGGTTAGATATTTTTGATAATTATATAGAGGCCCTGGATGGTCAAAGATTCTGCCCTAGTAGGAAAAAAGCCATATTACTGAATGCTTTAGGCAAAGAAGGTCAACACATATATAAGTATCTTCCTGACTTGCCAGTTCAGGGTGATGAAGTTGATACAGATGTGTACATGAACGCAAGGAAAAAAATTAGATTCAAGATTTGCAAAAACTCAAAATGTGGTGATGAGACGACACAAATTTTACACCCAACCTCAAAGAGATGGTAAATCTATTGATGATTTTGTTTCAAGGTTAAGAGAACTGGCAATCAAGCGTCAATTTGGACAGATGGAAGATGAAATGATTTGTGATCAGTTGATTGTCCAGTGTAAGAGCAAGAAAATGCAAGAGAGGTTGTGGGCAGCTAAGAATCCCACGTTCAAGGGCGCCATTGAAATAGCAAAAGTTGTGGAAGAAACAGAGTATTGCATGAAAGCTATGGAAAGGAAGGAAACAAAAGTTGAAGTAGCAGCCAAAGGCAAGGGGCGGGATATTTTTTCTACCAGACTTAAGAGTTATAACAGTAAATCAGCAAAGAAAACGGAGGGTAGGAGATGCAACAAATGCGGAAGTTTCAATCACACATCGGATGCAAAATTTTGTTTTGCTGTAGGAAAAGAGTGTAGAAAGTGTGGATTGAAAGGACATTTTGCTAGAATGTGTCGAGGTTCAAGCAGAAGGAGTGTGGCAACACTCTTGGAGGAAGAGGAAGATTACAACTTGTGCGAGACAAATCTGTCTACAGACAGAGTTTTGGTCATTGAAGATGGAGGAATACGTAGACCAAAAGCACAAAGGCCCAAGGCGCAATTTGTTATTCGAGGAAAACCTTTTGAATTGATGGTGGATTCTGGATCTTTACATACCATATTTCCAAGAGAATTGTTTACTTCAATATTGCCGCAAGTATGACTGTTACCAAAAGACATAAGTCCTGGTGGATATCAAGGATAGAAAATAGACCTCATAGGTTATATGAAGGCTGACATTCAGTTTGGAGGAAGAAGCATCAAAGGGAAGGTGTACGTCGCTGAATCAGGTCCACCCATTCTAGGATGGATCCATCAATATGATCTCCATATTATCATAAATCCTCGTGCTAGAACACAGATATTAGTTGTGGAAGATGTTACCTTGCAAGACATTCTTAGTGATGCCAAAGATGTCTTTCGAGAGGAAATGGGTCAATTGAAAGGGTACTGTCACAAGATTAAACTCAAGGATGCTGCGGTTCCAGTACGGCATAGAGTCAGGAGGGTGCTGATTTTGGCCAGGGGGCAAGTTAAAGAGTTAATTAATGAGATGCTAGATAGTGGTGTCATTGAACCAGTGGAAGCGTCAAATTGGGTATCTCCAGTTGTGATAACTAAGAAGGCTGATGGCAAGCTGCGTTTTTGTGTTGATTTGAGGACCCTGAATCAGAATGTCGTAATGGGCAATTTTCCTCTTCCAAATATCAATGAGCTAGTTTTAATGTTGAAAGGAGGGAAGTTTTTTACAAACTTGATTTGAAGCATGTGTATCACCAGGTAAAGTTATATCCTGAGTCGAAGGCTTTAACTACCTTCATTACTATGGAAGGCACATTTCAATTTACTAGGATGCCTTTTGGTTTGTGTTCGGCTGCCAGTGTTTTCCAAAGAGTAATGAGTGATTTACTTAAGGGTATTCCAAATGTTATATATTTTCAGGATGATATATTAGTTTTTGGTGATACTGTTGAGAGCCACAATTTGACGCTGAAGCTAGTCTTTGAATTTTTTTTACAATCAGGTCTGAGCTTGAGGAAAGAGAAGTGCATATTTCTGGCCAAGGAAGTGAAGTATCTAGAGCACACTTTGTCACAGGATGGTGTGAAGCAGAAGAGGGATCTGCTACAAGCTATTAGAGTGGCATCAGATCCTCTAAATAAAGATCAGTCAAAGTCTTTTTTGGGCCTCGTGGAGTATTATTCCAAATTTGTGGAAAATTTTGCATCAAAAACTGAAATACTTCAAGCATTATTGAGGAAAGGAGTGAACTTTGAGTGAGGTGCGGCACAGAAACAGTGTTTTGAGTCCATAAAGAGAGAAATTTGTGAAGCTGACATCCTGGTACCTTTTGATGGAAGAAAAGAATCAATTGTTACGGTTGATGCCAGCGCTACAGGCGTAGGTGCTACATTATCCCAAATGCATAGATCAAAGGGAAGAACAATTGCTTTTGCTTCTCGTTCTTTGACGCCGACAGAACGCAACTACTCTGTGATAAAGAAGAAGGCTTTGGCGGCTACATGGGATATGGAGCATTTCAGAATGTACATATGGGGAAAACAGTTCAAGTTGCGGACTGATCACAAGCCTTTGGTAAAGGTGTTGACTTCTGGTGGAGGTGAGAAAGGCTCTTCCAGATTGATTAGACTTGCAGCGAGGTCACAGGAGTACAACTGTACTGTAGAATATATACCTGGATGGAGAAATGTGCAAGCTGACTGTCTCTCATGGCTGTCACATGATAGTGAATTGGTGAATGAGGCACCTGATAATGTTAAGGACTGGGAGGATCTTGTTGCGAGTGTTGGTGATAAAGTGCAATGGTCTTCAGGAGCTTTGAGTGAAGAAGAATGGTGTCAGGCCATGCTATGTGATGATGAAATAAGGGAAGTGATCAAGATGATAGTGAGTGGCAAACGAAGGGAAAGCACTTTGCGAAAAAACTTGTGGACGTATTGTAAAGTGTTAGATGAACTCTCATGTGTGAGTGATAATGTTGTTGTACGTGGCGAGAAATTTGTTCCTCCTTTAGGAGTGAGAAAGAACATTTTCAATATTGCTCATGAGGGTCATTTAGGACAAACACTAACTAAGAGGAGACTCAGGGAAGATTTCTGGTGGCCAGGAATGGATGCCGATGTTGTGCACTGGGTAGAGAGAGGTGACGTGTGTATACGTAGTGAGAAGAGACTGAAAGTAGGCAAGCAGTCTCTAATAGGTCATATAGAAGATCCAGGACAAGTGTGGCATACTGTGTGTGGAGATTTCATTGGTCCATTGCGCAGAGTTAACCACATGTCAAGGTTTGCGTTTGTTTTGCTGGATGTTCATTCAAAATGGCTAATAGTGAAGTTTATGTCAGAAATGACCACCTTATCCACTGTGAAGGTTTTGTCTGAAGTATTTAGGGAAGAAGGTTTTCCGGTGTGTCTGGTGACGGACAATGGTACCCAACTTACTTCTTATGAAATGAAAAGGTTTCTTTCATCGTGTGGAATCAAACATTCAAGAACAGCACTGTATAATCCACAGGCGAATGGAATGGTGGAAAGAGTCAACAGGATCGTTAATCGTGCCATAAAACAAGCATTGGCAAGTGGGTTGGATGTGGAAAGTTTGGTTGCAGATGTTGTGTGGGCATATCGCACTACTGTCAATTGTGCAACAGGTCCTTCCCCTTTTTCCATGATGAGGGGTAGAAGGCCAAATTCTAAATTGACTCCATTCTGGTTGAGATAATTAGCCAATGTTGATGTGGAAGAGTCAAGAAGAGAGAATAGAGGTGGAAGTCCTGTGAAGGATGAAAGAGGTAAGAACAAAATTTGGTCGGGTGATTGGGTGAAAATAAAGTCTGGAAGAATTGAGAGTGGAGTTAATAAATTTAAAGGGCTGTTTCAGGTCAAAGAAGTTTATCCTTGGTATGTAATCCTGAATAATGGTGAAAGATGGAATTTAAGAAGGGTAGCTAAATTTAATTCAGAGGAACGGAACTATGCAAGAGACATGAGTTGTGATAAATGCAGTGGAGATATGCTCAATGCACTGGGGAGGGAGAAATTCATGTGTCCAGAGGTTGCGCGAAGCTCTGCACTATCATGTGCTGAGCTTGTTACCCCTGATCTGTGTGGAGATGATCGTGTAGAGGCAGAGAGTAGAGTAGACAGTGATGAGATTATTGAATCCAGGGAAGAAATAGTGAAGGAGAGACCACAAAGAATTAGAAGAGCACCAGCATTTTTGGATGATTATGTAAGACAGAAGTTTGGTGGAAGTACTTTCTCACACACATGGACTTGTTGACACTTTACTTGTTGACACTTTATGGGATACTTATCTGTTTGATATTTGATTCATGTTTTGTTGTTTTTCCATTTTCTTTTTTTTGTGTTCTTTCCTACTAAGTTGTTTAAACAGTAATGCTTAATATTTTAGTGATGTAAATTTCTTTGTGTAATGAAAAGAGTAAGATATGTTGTAATGTCGAACCTGCGAGTTCGACGCATATGCGAGCTCAAGCTCGTCGGTTCCGACGTTCAGACCACAAACAGAGTCTGACAGTTGGAAGTGGCACTGAGTCGGCGAGCAGAGCGACGCTGAATCTTCCTCACAGGAAATAAACCTATAAATCAACTCAGTCAGCTTGTGAATTTCGCCTCCTCATTACAACACAATTCTGAGCAAAAACCCACCTTATGAAGTATGGATATTTTTGGGAAGATTGTATAGTTCACTAGAAGCAAAGTACAAAACTTTGTAAAGGAGAGCAAAGCAGTAGTGAGAAAGGCCCAAAAGAACATTGTAATAGTACAAGTAGTACGGTTTGCTGATGACGAAAGCCTTAATCAGTGCTTTGGCTATGAGAAAAGGGCTATGAGGATGAGTGTTGCATGTATTTGGGATTTGATATTTTACTGTGCTTGCCATTAAGGTGATGAAAAACTTTCCAACAATATGGAGGTGTAACAGACAAACGTATATCAGGTACTCAAGAAGATGATGTTCAGCATTAAATTTCCTGTTCCCAGTGGGTCGAGAAATTATAAACAAGGAAATTACCCATAACAGGGGGCATTGGTCCAGAAGATTGCATAGATAAACAAACTTGCAAACAATCACAACTGGCAGATCATATCAAGCACATTTAAGTACAGTAGTAATAAAATGATATATATGTGCGGCGACCCATGCTGACGAATCCCATATATATTCTTATCAACTCTATTTAGTGAAGTAAGGTCAGAATGACACGCAAATATAGTCAGGTTTCAGGCATGCTGTTCCTGAGAAGAAAAGGGAAAAAGCATGAACTTTGGGGAGAGGACATGGTAAAAGCGTGTCCATAATGCAGAAAGGTGTATGGTGGCTGTCTCATTCCCTGAGCAGTCTTGTAATGTTAGGACTCCTCTGAAAGTATCTGCAACTCACTGAGGAGTGTGTCCCAGTCCAGTGCAATAGGGACTTTCCACAAGCCCCGGACTTCTTTCCTATGGAGGGCAACTGATTCAGCCTTACCCCAGTTCAGGGTGGCTGTATGCCAGTAAGGTATTCGTGGTAAGCTAGTGTCCTTTCACTTCATTGCAATGGTTCTCTGGGCTATCAGTAAAGGCAGGTCTATAAAATGATTGGTGGCACTCCCCGCCCTACTATGCTTGTATAGCTCCAATAGGCCAGCTTCCATAGTGCACAACACCCCCTGCCCCATGATGCTTGTCAAGACATATGTGACCTCCCTCCACATCAACATGGCCACTGGGCTGTTCAAAAACATGTGGGCCATGTCAGCTTTTTGAGTACTGCATCTGGGACAATTTGAGCCAGTGCCATATATTTTGTGTAGGTGCACTGGCGTGAGGCATGCTCTATGTAGGATGTTGTGATGTACATATTGAAATTTTGCATTGCGGGAAAGCTTGCATGGGTATAGCAGGATTTTATCCCACTCTTCTGGGGTCAGAGCATGACTAATATCTGGTTCCCAAGCCTGCCTGATGAGATATATTGGGTCTTGTGGGCTGTGACAATGCACGGGTAAACCACGTGATCAGATGACACCGGTTTCCAATGATGAGGAGGGAATGCACTGAAGGATGTGTGTCCTACTAAGGCCCTGATTTATACCTTTTGGTGCAAAACTGCACTAATGCAGTTTTGCACCAAAAAGTTTAGCATCGGCTTGCATCATTTCTGTGCACCAGCCGGGCACCATAGTTAGGGAATGGTGCAAGCTGGTGCAAAGGGTAGGCTAGCGTAAAACAAATGACGTTAGTCGGGTGGAGCTGGAGGTATAGAAGAAGGGGGTTTTGCACCAAAAAATGATGTTAGGCAGGTTAGAGTTAAAAAAAAATGACTCTAACCTGCCTAGAGTCATTTTCTGATGCAAAACAAATCCATACCACATGACTCCTGTCTTAGAAAAGAAAGGAGACATGCCAACCACCCCAATGGCCAGCATATGGGACCAGGATCTCCTGGGCATGGCCTCTGCACCCAGTGCCATATAGGGGGCCCATTTCAGGGCCTCCAATGGCACTTAAAAATAATTCTTACCTGTAGTCACCTATACTTACCTGGGATGGGGTCCCCCATCCTCTGCTGTCCCTCTGGTATGAGTGGGGGTGTCCGTGGGGTCTGGGAAGGGTACCTGTGGATGTATTCCATGGTGTTCCACCATGGTAATAGGCTCACAGGTCCCTTAACGCCTGCCCTGACCCAGGCATTAAGAAATGGTGCAAAGCAAGCTTTGCACCATTTTTTGACCCCTCCTCCCGCCCGTGCATGATTTTAGAAAGGGGGATAAATATGGCGCTAAGGCCATAGAGTCATTTTTTGCACAGGAACGCCTACTTTGCATCTCATTGATGCAAAGTAGGTTTCCACGTCCAAAAAATGACTTTAACTCCATAAATTTGGCGCTAGATGGGTCTAGCAACAAAGTAGAAATATGGAGTTAGTTTTGCACCGAATGTACGTCAAAAAAATTACGCACATTCAGTGCGAAACAAGTATAAATATGCACCTAAGTATCGGTGATTTGCCAGTTATGCTACCCAACTTCAAGAGTGTTGCAAACATATATTCACAGTCCACGGTGTTTAATGCCCTTTCCAAATCTAACACAAGACAGGCTGTGTATGGCAAGCGGTCCAACACCCTATGGAACCTGCAAATGTTTAGAGTCGTTAAAAGATTAGGGATGAAAACATTCTGGTCTACGTGGCCCAGCTGCGGCATATGTTCTAGGAGGCGTCCTGCAATAACCTTGCTGAGGATTTTGTATTCAGTCCCTAACATGGATAGTGGGCAGTAGGACATCACTTCTAATGGATCTTTGTCAGGTTTCGTCTGTGAGACTATTAGGGATTCTTGAAGTGTCAGAGGGAGACTACCCTCCTCCAGTGCAGTTTGCTATAACTCCAGCCAGAAGGCCAGTCAACCCAGGGGTTTTACATGTGGCAGATCCCCGAATGGTGCCCCTCAGTTCCTGTTCTGTGATAGGCATCTGAAGATCCTCACGAGCCATATGGTCTAAGGTGGGCAGTGTAATACCCGCAAGAAATGTGTGTATGCAAGCAGCTTGATCGAGAACAGGAGGATCATTCAATGACTTGTAATAGGCTGTGAATGTGGTATGCATGTCGGATTGGCTAGTGACTGTGCAGGCCTGGGACTGATGAATTATTGTGATGGGTGTTGACGAAGCCGCGAGATACGGAGAAGCCAGGCCAAAAAATGGCCAGATTTGTCCCCCTTCGCATGCATCTTGGCCTGGTGTGCTCTGAAATCTAACCAAGAGGTAGGTCTACTAGCCAGGCATGTTGGTCTTCGGTGGCTACAAGTGCCCACCAGGCAGTAGGGGTTCTACGGAACTCTGCTTCCAGAGTGCTTAGGGACAACTCTAGTGCAGTCAACTCTCTATAGAAATCTGCCATCATCCCTACCCCTGAGTTAATACTGTGGCCACGCAGCACTGCCTTTAGATCCTCCCATTCTAAGGGCCTGGATGTGGCTGTCTCTGCCATATTTCGAGAGAGTGCCTCCCAAGTCATATCTCGGAATGCAGCGTCTTCTAACATGGCTAGTTGAAGGCTCCAGGTTTGGGGGGCCGGGGAGCCCCCCAGCCAAAATGCAGCTGAAGTGCGATATGGTCAGAAAAAGTTTTATTAAGGTGCTCCACGCTCATTAGCTGGGAGTGAATAGCCAGATGACACAGTAGGTGGTCCAACCACACATAGAGATCGTGGGGAGGGGGGTAGTATGAGTAGCCCTTCTTGTCTGGGTGAAATGTTTGCCAGCTATCTAAGAGTGACCAGTGCGCAAGCCACTGAGTATGGGCAACTGCTGTTGCCACAATGGGAGAGTTAGGGAATGGGGGTGGGAGCAGTCAAGTATGGGATCATGGACACTATTAAAGTCTCCTTCAATGATCATGGGATGTTCTTCCATTCTGTAAGGGCTTGTTGTGCCTCATTCGGGACGTAAATGCTGCCTATTATGAGTGGTCGCTGCACAAAACTAGGGGAAACCCTATAACCCTAACCTGCCCAGGGTAAATACAACATAAACAAGGCAAAAAAAATGGCGGTTAGGGACAAATTAAGGGGCATATTTATACTCCGTTTGCGCCGAATTAGCGTCGTTTTTTTCAACGCAAATTCGGCGCAAAACCAACGCCATATTTATACTTTGGCGTTAGACGCGTCTAGCGCCAAAGTATAGGCAAATAGCGTCATTTTTTTTCGTGAACGCCTTCCTTGCGTTAATGAGATGCAAGGAAGGCGTTCCCGTCTAAAAAAATGACGGCGACGCAAATGCGTCGTATTTATACTTCCGGGCAAAAATCACGCCCGGGAGTGGTCGGGTCAAAAAACCCCGCATTTGCGCCACTTTTTAACGCCTGGGTCAGGGTAGGCGTTAAGGGGCCTGTGGGCTCAAAATGAGCCCACAGGTGCCCTCCCATGCCCCCAGGGATCCCCCCTGCCACCCTTGCCCACCCCAGGAGGACACCCAAGGATGGAGGGACCCACCCCAGGGACATTCAGGTAAGTTCAGGTAAGTATAAAAAAAAAATTTTTATTTATTTTTTTGGCATAGGGGGGCCTCATTTGTGCCCCCCTACATGCCACAATGCCCAATGACCATGCCCAGGGGACATAAGTCCCCTGGGCATGGCCATTGGGCAAGGGGGCATGACTCCTGTCTTTACTAAGACAGGATTCATGTAAATGGCGTCTGGGCGTCGTTTAAAATGGCGCAAATCGGGTTAAGACGATTTTTTAGCGTCAACCTGACTTGCGCCATTTTAAGACGCCCTAACGCCATTTTTCCCTACGCCGGCGCTGCCTGGTGTACGTGGTTTTTTTCCACGCACACCAGGCAGCGCCGGTCTGCTTGCGCCGGCTAACGCCATTCAATAAATACGGCGCCCGCATGGCGCTTCAGAATGGCGTTAGCCGGCGCAAAATGTTTTGACGCTAAACTGCGTTAGCGCAGTTTAGCGTCAAAAAGTATAAATACGGGCCTAAGTACTAAGTTGTAATAACAGTCCTTAATTCTGTTACTACTGGATTTATTTCTTTTTCATATTTATTTCCAAAAAGATTTTTTAATATAGCAAAAAGGATCTATGGTAATCTTATACAAAACTTAATACACATCACATAAATAAGTGTAAACCAAAAAATTACAAACCAAAAAATTACTCACAATACACACGAGATAAATTACATATAATATTTTAACAATATAAAAAAGAAACCATCTTAAAATGGTGCCCTACGCATTTGAAAAGTGGTCACTATTATGTAACTCCACATGTGATCCACTGTTATTTGCTAATTATGAGTGGTCGGTCATCAGGTTGCCCCCCCAACAAAGATGTATTGCCGTTCAGAGTCGATCTCTATGGCAAGGCACTGAAAGGGACCTGCGAAGTGGATCCATATTAGTGCCCCATGGGCAAACCCTGAATAGGTGGTGCTGTAGCACTGCCCTTATCATCAATTCTGCAATCGAATATCTTCACAACCCGCTATATGTGCTTTTTGAAGGAATGCAATGTGCGCACAGCACCGCTTGATATACTATTGGAAAAGGCATCACTTTGGTGCTGTCCCCATCCCTGAAACATTTCATGTAATTACCTGTATCTTAGCCATGTCCCTATTGTGGTTGTAGGAGCACGTTCAATATGGTGCCGGTATAGAATGTGGTGTTCAACCTGCTGAAACAAAATATTAGAACTCTCAACTCCCATCCCAGGGTAACCATGAGAACGGTGGCTATCCAAACAATAAAATAGTAGACCCCTGGTGTGGAAACTCTAACAGCGTAGTAGCATTGAGGTCTCCAGCTGAGAAGAACGCCTGAGCGGGGAGTCAACCACAAGTTTGGTCCATCGCTGAACCAAATAGGAATTAGGGGCAAGTTTGAGGATTTCGGCTCACGAAAAGAAAGGGTCACACTACTGGTGCACCTTAACCCATTACAACTCCATGAAATGGAGGATTAAGTTGATCCCCATGACCTTCATGCTGTAGGCAACCTGCTGGGGAAAGAACAAATGCACTGGTCCAGATAAATGCGTTCCAGCAGCACAACGGGCTCAGGCAAACAGGTCTGCTGTATGTGATGTAACAACAGGCAAAGCCTTTAAAGGAATGCTACTTAACAAGGCCGTAGAACTGGTGTGTGACAGTGAGTCATCCGTGGGCTGCGGCGGAGATGAGCCGCGCTCCAAGGTTAGTTATATCCCCTCCGACTGTGCCTGCTATTGCTGCTCTTGTGCCTGTGCCATAGAGGGTGAGGGCTCCCTCCACACATGTCTCAGCACCCTCTCAAACTCAGTGCTATCTCCGCCGAGCCCTCTTCTCGGTGCCAGGGTGGTGTGTCAGTGTGGCTGAGGAGGAGAACTCGTAATGACCTTCACCTCCCAATCTAGAGCATCAGCAGGTTCGGTGAAAAAATAACTAGTCTAATTTGCCAGCTTAGCCGGGAATAGTACAGTGTAGCTGAGGCCCACCTGCCTCACATGTTTTTTGGCACCTAAGGAGGAGGCTCTTTGGTGCTGCACCATTAATGTGTAATCAGGGAAAAGGGAAATCTGAGCATTCGCATACTGCAGCGGGGCTGCAGTGCGGGGTGCGTTCAGGATTGTGTCCTTGTATCTGAGGTTCATAAGGCAGATTATCACAGGCCTGGGAGGTGATTCTGGAGGCAGTTGGCATGCCGGGAGCCTATGGGAGCTTTCTACTTGATAATGGGCAGACAGCATCGCAGGAGCTATTACCGCCTCTAGCCATTTCTCAATAAAGGTCACCGGGTCAGAGCACTTGCCCCTTCAGGGAACCCTACGATACGGAGATTATTCCAGTGGGATTGTCCCTCAGAGTTTTCCTCCCTGTTTTCCAAGTCCTGGACTTTTGTTGTTAAAGAGAGGACCTGTCCTTCAAGGTCAGTGACAGCGGGGCGCAGTTTACCAAGTGTGCGCACTGCCTGGATGACCTATCCAGAGAGCTTTTTGTGGTCATCCCAGGGCAGACCCACCTCTATTGCCACTGTGTAAACTCTGGCATGCAGATCTTGCCAGGTGTCAGCTATGGCTGACAGAATTGTATCAAGTTTGTCGTCTGCGGGGACATGACCTCTCCACCTCCACATACCCCCGGTCGGCTGAAAGATTGCACCTTCAGGCACCACAACAAATGAGTTGGTGTCCTCCACACCTCCCAATTCATCATGTGAGGCATGTCAGGGGCCGCACCACCACCAATATGTTCTAGTGAGTAATCCAGGCAGAGCAACTCAAGGAGTCAGTGCAGCAGGGGCATCAAGCACTATCCTGAATCCAAATATAGACAACAATCCATGTGAGCTGGAGGTATGCCTTGCATATGATGGTTCGCCGGGGCAAGTCTGGAGAAGATGGTTACAACAGGCTCATCAAAGACCACCACAGTTACAAGCCCTACCTGAGTATGAACCCACCAAGCCTCTCCTAATAACAGATAATAAGAGCCAGGGAGAGAGGCACCAGCAGTCCAGGTTTATGTCTGCCACATGGTAGGGTTTGCCATATACTCTGTCCAAGAGGTGAGGTTCCCACACAGTAGGCCTTTGTGTAGTGTGATATTACATCATCACTCTCGTATCAGCAGAGGCATGGAGGGTGAATAGAGATTAGATTCACCTCATCTCTCCTCTCAATCAGTGCGCAATGAGCAGGAAGAGGGGCATGAGCAGTCTGACCCTATACTTCCCTCATGACCAGGGTCCACAATATATACAGCCCCAGAGACGGTGTAGGCCACAATTTCCTCGCGCACTCACATCTGACGGCTCCACATTCCAGGGAAAGCAACCACTGAGGAAGGCCAAGTCAATGTAGAGGGAGTCGAGAGCCCAAATCCAGCCATTCCTCACATCTCAGGCAACCAGGAGGCCCATCAGCAGCTTCGAATCACATCGCACTCTCTGATCCCACCAGAGCAGGAGGACGCTAAGGCAGCAATGGGGAAGGAAGAGGAAAAGCTGCCCACTCCTGGGGGTGGGTGCTGATGCGCAGTCCCGGCTGCTCTGGTCACGTCCGCTGAGCTAGTAGATGCAACAATTGCAGCCGCGCAGCCCCAGTGGCCCTAGTCTCTGGTCCCTCCAAGGCTCCACTCAGTGCTCTGCCCCAGCCTCTTCTTCTGGCCTGCTGAATGGGCCCCACCACAACCATCAATGCAGGAGAACACAGCAGACCTCAGCGCTGCGGAGTAGCCTTCAGAGCCCCAAGCACTCAGCATCCCATGGGCCAGTCAATAATGGCCATATATCCCCGAAATGTCAGTGGATGGCTCTGGATCTTAGGTTTAGGCCACAAGCTGACTCACAGTGTGCCCACCATCTTGATGCGGTCGGCCAGTCCCCCCAGTGTGTCTATGTAAGCATGTACTCATGCTGTATTCCTACATGATTTGTCTGTCACAGACTTGTAGTCCACATATGTTGAGACACTCTGACATCACATGCTGTACAGTGAGCATCTCTGCCCTCCCTCAATACAGCACCCATACCACTCCATGATTTGCGCACACATTTGCAAAGTTCCACTCTAGATGCTGTCATCCTCATGTAACAGGCAAGCTAGCTGCAGACCTGGCTTGAGTTTTCCATAGATGCAGCAGAAGGTTAATCATTGCTCTAAGCCCCTATGCCTTCCTCTGTATCTCTAACAGAATGGTCTACTGTTATACTGTTTCGTGTGACTTAATTGTTTTGCTACTGTGCTGCATTTTTATACCGGCTAAAGCTAGTAATCAATCGACAGGATTGCATTACTCTGCTACCAAAGGAATATTCTGCCTTTGCATCCATTCCTTGATATTTACGGACCTGTAATATCCCATTTTGGAAAGAGAAGGGGTGGGTCAAAAGCTTTCTCTCCTTACAGCACTGGGATAGCCAATCGATTCAGAGTGCTCAGTTGCCCACATCTTTCATTTTCTCTGATATCTACATAATCCAATCCTTATTTCTGAGGGGTATACGAGTAGTCCTCATATGTATGTGTGCACCAATGAAACTACCAGATGTTAAAGAGGTAGTGAAACCAGTGTTTAATTTGAATAGGTGGTTTCTGGTGCTCAGCACAGGCACTTAATTGCCAACACTGGGGCTTGCAACAGTCGTCGATGTGCTGGCACTATCTGTCTAATTTAGAGATCAGCACAACAACAGTTATTTATTAATTGAATATACATTACAAATGCCTATTACCAACCACCCAAGCCATTCTCATAGCTCAGGGGGTCTGCAATAGTCTGAAAAGTTACACTTTTAGGAGTGTAATTGTTGTTGATAATATCATTGGCTACCATGTCCAGGAGCAATGTGTTGTGCAAGCTACAGTGGCCTCTGATGAGGGCCCTGGCACTTAGGGGCAGATTTAAGAAAAGTGGCGCTGCACTTTGTGCAGCACCTCTTTCCTTCCACCACTTAGTGCCCCCCTACCACCACCATGTGTGCACCGTATTGAAAATATGGCTCACCATGGCTCAGGGTAGGGGGCAATAACGTCATTTTTATGACGCCATTGATGTACTCTGCAGGAGTAGGGTCAAAATTTTGGCGCTGCTCCTGCCGAGTACAGAGGGGCCCATTTTAGATAATGGTATGCCCCCTTTTAACGACTGCTCTGATCAGGCGTTAAAAGTGACAAAAAAAATGTCACAAGGAAATCTCTTAGATTTCCTTACCCCATTTTTTTGCCCCCCTAATGGGAACACCCCCCCCTGCATACATTATGCCTGGCACAGCCATAATGTGGCGCAAGGGTTTACAAAGTGTCGCAATATGGCGCGTGGAAAATGCCATTTTAGTACCCTCTTAACATCAAGAAAATGACGCTACGGTGGCGCTACTGTGGTGCTAGGGGCACTTAAATATGCCCCTTAATATTTCTTTTTTACAAATTAAACACTGAGTGAAACATGTCAATCATAACTTCATTTTGATGTTTTAGTCTAATCAGGGGAAGAGATCACATTCAATTGTCTGACTTCAATCTCTATGCAATTTTAATTCTACTTAGTATGTTCCCAGCAGTAGTAATTTCTGTCAGTTTAAGACAGCACACTACTATTAACCTGCTACGCATGGACAGCGGGTAGGCAGTGCCAGTGGATATAGGTGCTTCCATCTTTACCATGACTCGCACGCACAGACACCATTGATAAAATGAACAGGTATTTTCTGGGTAATGTTTGGTCCACAGCAGTGGTGTCCCCCTGAGGTGTCCCTTGCCCCCTACATAGGTCACCGAGTACTCAGTAGTTTGTACCCTCTCAAGTAAGAAGCCTCACCCCCTTTGTAATATGCTGAATTTGGCCTGAAGTGGTCTAACTGCTGTACCTATAGAGTATGCTTCGCCGAGGATCCAAAATCTCTTTGATATGTAGCACGAGTAGATAGATAATGGTAGCCCTGCCCCTTTTTCCTTTCATTGTCTTTCCTCACAGTTATGCTCACATCATTGAGCATTTGTGGAACATGCTCGGAGCAACTAGTTCAGTCAATTGAGATTGTCATTTCGGGCCAGATGTATCAAAGGGTTTTACCCATTCTGTGTCTATGGGAAAATGCTTGAGTACATATGGCCCTTCCTTTCCATTTTAGCTTTTTCTGCGAATAAAAAAGAATCTTGCGATTTTTCTTATGTAGTAATATGTCGGTTCATATCATTCCAAATAGTACTGGGTCATAATCTGACCTACATCATCAGTTTTCATAAATTAGGTCACAAATTGTCGCTCACTACGATTGAATACCATTATAGGAATGCTGGCCTGCTAGGGTCAGCAGATCACCATATCTGTAATCACATTTAAATAAAGTAATGTTTTTAATGCAACCTGTTTCTTTTAATGCAGTCTGTTTATTGGGGAGGGATTAAAAAAGAAAAGTGTTTTTCCTGTCAAGTTTGTTTGTGAGTGGACTGTAGTCTCCTGGACTTTTGGCTTAGGAAGATTGCAGTATGCCGTCGTGGCTTTCTATTTTGAGATTAGTACCCCCATCTTGTGCATAACTCAATCTGCAGCCAAGTACAGTCGCGCAACAATAGTGTCAGAGCAAAATTACACTGGTGTAGTTTAAAAACTATATTGTTCCAGATACAAACATGTTTAATGATTACATGATTGACAGACAAGAAACCATACACTATGGTGGTCATTCCAACCCTGGCGGTCGGTGTTAAACCAGCGGCCAAACTGCAAACAGGCTGGCGGTTAAAAAAATGGAATTCCGACCCTGGCGGAAACCGCCAACCGAGACCGCCACTTCAACACACCGCCCGCCACGGCGGGACAAACAAACAGCACGGCGGTCACCGCCAACAGACAGGCGAGAGTCAATGTACCGCCCACCCCATCACAACCTACCAATCCGCCACCTTTTCCGGGGCGGTAGCCCCGCCGATAAAAACACGGCGAAAACAGCCATTTCTAACGGAAAACGCTCACCTCCATACACCCCACGAGGAATCTGGACAGCATGGAACCCGAACTCCACATCCTCCCAGCGATTGTCTTCCTGCTCCTCTACCAGGAGCACGAACGCCGGCGCAGAAGACAACGGTGAGTACTGCACCTACGACACAGGGGAGGGGGGATGGAAATAATTATGGGGACACACATACGCGACACACCCACCCCCACCCTCACCCACTACAACACACACATCAATGCATAGCAACAACTCGGAGTTACACCCCCCAAGCCCCCCCGAAGAATGCAAAGACAAAAGGAAATGATTCCAAACATTGGAATATATTGTATCACTGGCTTAAAAATATATCACACATCTAAAACCTTTACATACATAAATTTCAAAGTCCGATCATTGTAGCAGGCATTGTCCGTGGACCACTGGGCTCAAATCACATGGGCAAAGCCCACACAGGATACCTGACTCCAACGGAGAGAACACTGCAGGGGCATCAGATAGCAAAACTACAGGCACCTCAGGGGGAAGGGAAGGGGGGGCACCTCAGCCAGATGAGTCCACGACGCCAGATCCACGAGGGGCCTCCATGCCCACTGTTCCATCCTGGGGAGTGCAAAGCCACAGTCTCTCAAGTCTCTACATTGGGTGGTTTGCCCACTGTTACATCCTGGGGAGTGCAAAGCCACAGTCTCTCAAGTCTCTCCAGTGGGTGGGTTGCCCACTGTTACATCCTGGGGAGTGCAAAGCCACAGTCTCACAAGTGGATAACAGTCTCCACTGGTTCTGGAGGGGGACTGGTGCCCAGAGTGCTTCGTGCAGCCCTGCCCGACACAGCAGCGGGCCTGCCCCTTCCGCCAATGGGCCAGCGGTGCTTGAGACGGTGGTGCCCAGTGCAGCGGTGCTTGAGATGAAGGGCCCAGTTCAGCGGTGCTTGAGACGGCGGTGCCCAGTGCAGCGGTGCTTGAGATGAAGGGCCCAGTTCAGCGGTGCTTGAGATGAAGGGCCCAGTTCAGCTGTGCTTGAGACGGCGGTGCCCTGTTCAGCAGTGCTTGAGACGGCGGTGCCCAGTGCAGCGGTGCTTGAGATGAAGGGCCCAGTTCAGCTGTGTTTGAGATGAAGGGCCCAGTTCAGCGGTGCTTGAGATGAAGGGCCCAGTTCAGCGGTGCTTGAGACGGCGGGGCCCTGTTCAGCGGTGCTTGAGACGGCGGTGCCCAGTGCAGCGGTGCTTGAGACGGCGGTGCCCAGTGCAGCGGTGCTTGAGATGAAGGGCCCTGTTCAGCGGTGCTTGAGACGGCGGTGCCCAGTGCAGCGATGCTTGAGACGAAGGGCCCAGTTCACCGGTGCTTGAGACGGCGGTGCCCTGTTCAGCGGTGCTTGAGACGGCGGTGCCCTGTTCAGCGGTGCTTGAGACTGCGGTTCCCAGTGCAGCGGTGCTTGAGATGAAGGGCCCAGTTCAGCGGTGCTTGAGATGAAGGGCCCAGTTCAGCGGTGCTTGAGACGGCGGTGCCCTGTTCAGCGGTGCTTGAGATGGCGGTGCCCAGTGCAGCGGTGCTTGAGACGGCGGTGCCCAGTGCAGCTGTGCTTGAGACGAAGGGCCCAGTTCAGCGGTGCTCGAGACGGCGGTGCCCAGTGCAGCGGTGCTTGAGATGAAGGGCCCAGTTCAGCTGTGTTTGAGATGAAGGGCCCAGTTCAGCGGTGCTTGAGACGGCGGTGCCCAGTGCAGCGGTGCTTGAGACGAAGGGCCCAGTTCAGCGGTGCTTGAGACGGCGGTGCCCAGTGCAGCGGTGCTTGAGATGAAGGGCCCAGTTCAGCTGTGTTTGAGATGAAGGGCCCAGTTCAGCGGTGCTAGAGATGAAGGGCCCAGTTCAGCGGTGCTTGAGACGGCGGTGCCCAGTGCAGCGGTGCATCGGATGAGTGTCCAGCTCGGCAGATCCGGCCATGGCATGGAGGTCATTCGCCACCTGACCTGTGGCTGGCGGTGCCTTCCTGCCCATCTGTCGTGTGGCTCGCGGGGCCCTCCTGGGCTGCTGTACCGGGCCTGTGGGTGTCCTCCTGCCCACCTGGGATGGGGCTTGCGGGCCCTCCTGGGCTGCAGTACCGGGCCTGTGGGCGTCCCCCTGCCCACCTGGGATGGGGCTGGCGGGGCCCTCCTGGCCAGCTGGGCTGCCGGCGGACTTGTCGGGCGTGCTGCCCTTCCCAGCCTTCCCTGTACGCCTGTGGCCCTTCCCCACCTTTGGCGGTGTGCCAGGTGGCACCACACTTCCTGCCGGAGCCATGATAGGTATTTTGGTCCCTGGTGTCTTCGGCCTCTCGCGCCGGCCACTGACAATCTTCGGATGTTTTACCGGGGGTGGGCTGGCCGTGCCTTGGCTCCTTACTGAACTGGCTGCCCTTGAGGGTGGGGGACTCCACAGCCCATGGCACACTGTCATTACAGGTCCCGCTTTTGTGGTGGCTGAGGTGCTGACTGGAGTCCTATGAGATGGACGGGGTGGGGGAGTTGTAGGAAAGAGGTCAAGTTTGGAAAGGAAAAGCAATTTAGGAACAGAGGGACGGGTAGGTGTAGTGGGTATGGGAGTGGAGGAAGAGGTTGTGGTTGTAGGAGTCTTCAGTCTGGTGTCTTTGGGTGCAGGTGCTTGGGCTGGATGCTGTCGTGAGGTGGATGGCTGTTGGGTGGGTGGCTGCCTGCGTTTGTGTAGCTTGGAAGAGAGGGTCACAGACACAGTGGGAGAGGACACAGGGGACGTGTAAATGGTAGTGGGGGTGGTGACTGCACGTGTGCTGGGGGTTCTGGTGGATGTGCTGGTGATGGACGTAGTGGCTGAAGATGTTGTGCATGCAGGTGTGAGTGGAGACGTGACAGGGAGGGAGGAGGGAGACGAGGAGGAGGGGGACACAGTGGAGGCAGTGGGTGTTGGTATGTCTGTATGTGGATGTTGCTTGTGTGAATGCTTGTGTGATGTGTGGTGCTTATGTCTGGATGAGCTTCCCTTGGGTGTTGAGGTGTGTGCAGGCTGGTCTGATGGTGTGTCTGGGATAGGCAGAGGTACAGGTGATAGGGTATGGGTGGAGGAAGTTGGAGGGGGGAGGCTAGAGACAGGGACAATTGCTGCCATCAGTGCTGAGGCTAGAGTGTTGAACGATCGCTGATGGGCAGCTTGACCAGAATGAATGCCCTCCAGGTATGCATTACTCTGGTGCACCTCCCTTTCTACACCCTGGATGGCATTCAAAAGGGTAGACTGCCCAACAATGAGCGTCCTCAGGAGGTCAATGACCTCCTCACTGAGGGCAGCAGGGGTGACAGGGTGACAGGGGCAGGACCTGAGGAGATGCCCACCTTCCTGGGTGAGCGGGCACGGGGCATTCGCTGAGGAGCTGCTGGGAGGGCGGTGCTGGTGCGCTGGGTGGCGGCTGTACCTGTTGGTACGGGGGGCACGGATGTTGCCGCCACCACAAGGGAGCTCCCTTCAAAGGACGAGTCTGTGTCACTAATGTCTGCATGAGTCCCTGCTGTGGAGCTCCCCTCGCCCTCCGTCCCACTGGTGTATTCGGAATCCGTTGCATGGCCCTCCAGGGCCATGTGGGATGCAGCTCCCTCGTGCTCCGATGCCACTTCTCCTCCGCCTGATGATGCTAATGCACACATAAACAGGAAGACCACAAAAAAGGGGGGGGGGAAATAAAGACATGTTGAGTGCATGCATTGGCGAAACCGTTGGCGGAGAGGACAGACACAGAAGCCCCCTGCTCTACGCCGCGCACTTGGGGTCCACTACTCAATCCGTGGGACATGGCCTACAAGCCTATGGACGACAAATGCACACGTAGATGACACAGGGCCATGGATAACTGTACTTGGCACCCTACAGAGGTGGGGGGCGGGGGCACAGGGCCATGCCTTACGGAGGGGCCTAGCCTACAGAAATCGCCCTGGCCTAGGGATACCCACAGCCCTCCTCCCCCACCCAGACACCTCCACGTGCTAAGTCAGCAGAATGAGGTTGTACTCACCCCCTTGTGTCTGCTGTGATGTCCTCACGCGCCCATCCAAATCTGGGTAGGCCACCGCAAGGATCCGGGACATCAGGGGGGTCAAAGTACGACTGGCACCCCTCCCACGTTGGGAGGCCATCCCCAGCTGAGCCTCCGCCGTCTTCCTGCTCCAGCGGCGGATGTCCTCCCATCTCTTCCGGCAGTGGGTGCCCGGTCTCTGGTGGACCCCCAGGGCCCGGACGTCCTTGGCGATGGCACGCCAAATGTCTATCTTCTGGTGGGCGCTGACCTATGTGAAATGTACAGGGGGAGAAAAAGAGTCATCACCTTCTGCACCCTCAATGTGAGTGGCCCCTCATCCCTACCCTTGCCATGTGGCACATCCTATCATCCGCCGTCTGATGCATGCCTCATTCGCTCCCCTCCCCACCATCTTTCATCCACCCGACTCAACACAGGCATTGCCGCCAAAGCATGGTCCCAGTGTACTTACCTGTTGGTCTGGAGGACCGTAGAGTCGCGCACACTGGGGGAGGACCCCATCCACGAGTTTCTCCAATTCCTGAGCAGTGAAGGCAGGGGCCCTTTCCCCAGTCGCATGAGCCATTGTCTCTTCCAGACCGAGGTCACAGCAGCACTTGCAGTGTAGGTCCTCTCCTGTCGAAGATCAGAAATCGAGTGATTAAGCAGATAGAAAATGGCGGTCACGCCCGCGGCAGTGCGTACCGCGACCACCGGCGCACATCGTCATTGGCTCCTGAGACCCATAGGGTTCAATGTTAACCAATGCTGCTTTGCGCCGCGGTCTTCGACCGCCTACCGCCACGGTGTGCCACGCCAGCGCATTGACCTCACATCCCATTGTCACACTTCACAGGTCAGGCAGCCGCCATTTCAAGGGCCCACATGGCTTACTTTTAACTGCGTGACACATACCTAGGCCTTGCATCAACACTCCTACAAACCATTCAATGCATTGGGAATTTTGTTTTGTGCAAACTGTGGTTACGTACCTGTGGGCTGATTGACTCTGTGCTCGCTGTTGTCCTACATAGGCACCGTCCGCTGGGACATGCGAAGAGATGGAGGAATCTTCCCGTGTACAGACCACTGGTGGACCTGTCGACAATGGAGGAAAGACATGTCATACTGACATACAGGCTTGACCGAGCCACTATTCAGGAACTGTGTGCCCAGCTGCAGCCAGACCTGATGTCACCCATCCGCCAACCCACAGGGATCCCACCTCTAGTGCAGGTGCTGTCAGTACTCCATTTCTTTGCAAGTGGGTCATTTCAAACAACAGTGGCCATATCATCAGGGATGTCCCAGCCTATGTTTTCCAAGGTGTTGTCCAGAGTGTTGTCTGCCCTTCTGAAATACATGCGGAGCTACATTGTTTTCCCTGAGGTGGGGGATTTGGCTACAGTGAAAGGTGATTTCTATGCCCTTGGACATATCCCCAACATCATAGGTGCCATTGATGGGACCCATGTGGCTTTGGTTCCCCCCCACAGGAGTGAACAGGTGTACAGAAACAGGAAGAGTTATCATTCCATGAATGTACAGATGGTGTGTTTGGCAGACCAGTACATCTCCCATGTTAATGCCAAGTTCCCTGGCTCTGTGCATGACGCTTACATCATGCGGAATAGCAGCATCCCTTACGTGATGGGTCAACTCCAGAGGCACCGTGTGTGGCTAATTGGTGACTCTGGTTACCCCAACCTGTCCTGGCTACTGACCCCAGTGAGGAATCCCCGGACAAGGGCAGAGGAACGGTACAATGAGGCCCATGGGAGAACTAGGAGGGTGATCGAGCGGACCTTCGGCCTTCTGAAGGCCAGGTTCCGCTGCCTCCATATGACAGGTGGATCCCTATTGTACTCACCAAAGAAGGTGTGCCAGATCATCGTGGCCTGCTGTATGCTTCACAACCTGGCTTTGCGACGCCAGGTGCCTTTTCTGCAGGAGGATGGTCCAGATGGTGGTGTTGTAGCAGCTGCGGAGCCTGTGGAGAGTGAAGAAGAGGAAGCCGAAGAGGATGACATAGACAACAGGAACACAGTAATACAGCAGTATTTTCAATGACACACAGGTAAGAGTCCAACCCGTCATATGACATATACTTAACCCCTACTACCTCTCTACTGTCTGACCTTTTCCCCCTGTGTATGGTAACTGAGTTGTGACTTTCCCTTCCAATTTCAGAGATGTGGGCCATACTGCGTGACATCTGCTTTATTTCCCCATGGACTACAGCTGTGTGACAGTGGTATGTTGGCATCACAATGTAAATATGCATTTTGGGACGGTAATGTCTAATACATTAGTACAAAATCACAGCCAGACTCCTGATTGTTTTGTCGAATAACTGTTTATTTCAGTGTCCTATATTAGTGGGTGGTTGCAAGTCGGTGAGGGGTGATGGTGGAGGATTGTCCATGGCAGAGTCCAGACTATTAGTCTCACAGGTGCAATGTCCAAATGCCTGTGGAAAGTGGAGCATGGGCAGTATAAGAATGGACAGGGTGTCAATGTGGGACAGTGGGATGACAATCAGGGAGGTATCCTTTCCTGGCGGGGGTCTTGGCATCTTACTCTGTCTTCTTCCTGGATCTCAGGGCCCGCTTGCGGGGTGGTTCTCCTTCTGCAGGGGGTGGGGTGCTGGTGGTCTGTTGGTCCTGTGGCGGGGCCTCCTGGCCACTAGCGCCGGCGGAGGTGGTAGGCAGTTCTTGGTCCATGCTAGTGTCAGGGGCCCTTTGTCCTGCCACAGTGTCCCGCAATGTGGTGACTACCTGATTCAGAGCCCCTACAATGGTGCCCATGGCGGAAGTGATGTTTCGTAGTTCCTCCCTGAGCCCCAGATACTGTTCCTCCTGCAGAAGCTGGATCTCCTGAAACCTGGCCAGGACCGTCGCCATCGTCTCCTGGGAGTGGTGGTAGGCTCCCATGATGGAGGAGAGGGCCTCGTGGAGAGTGGGTTCCCTGGGCCTGTCCCCCCCCTGTCGCACAGCAGCCCTCCCAGTTCCCCTGTTTCCCTGTGCCTCTGTCCCCTGGACCGTGTGCCCACTACCACTGCCCCCAGGTCCCTGTTGTTGTTGGGGTGGGGGTTAACCTGGGTGCCCTGTAGTGGTGGACACACCGCTGATTGACGTGTCCTGGGGACTGAGGGATGGGCCCGCTGGGTGGGTGCTGTGCTGGTGTTGCCAGAGGGGGGAAGGTCTGCTATGGGCTGTGGCTGTGTGAGGGGAACCGACTGTCCCGAGGTCCCCGATGGGTCGGGCTGGTCATCTAGATCCAGGTCGACAGAGGTGCTGTCCTCACTGTGGGCCTCTTCTGGGGGTGGAGTGGACATTTGTGGACCCTCCTGCGCGGTGACGTGGCGTTCGGGTCCTGCAGGGGTATAAGAGTATGGTTATTGCATTTGTGTGTGCCATAGTGTGTAATGGGTGGGTGCCCTTGTACCCCAGTGCTGGCATTCCCGTGTGGGGGCTTTTGTGACGGTGATTTGGTGGGGGATGGGTATGTGCAGTGGGCATGCTTTGGTGATGGGTGTCCATGCTTTGTGGTC
This sequence comes from Pleurodeles waltl, assembly GCF_031143425.1. NCBI lineage: Eukaryota > Metazoa > Chordata > Amphibia > Caudata > Salamandridae > Pleurodeles > Pleurodeles waltl. Next base: position 1,215,508,395 of record NC_090437.1, on the reverse strand, counting down.
GTATGCAGGGCTTGGTGTTGGGATGGGTGGGCTGTGATATGGAGACATTTGCAAGGAGCAGGATGTGATGGGGGTGAGGGTGGGGGTATGATTTGGCATGCTGGTGGGGTGGGGGGGATGAAGTAGTGAGGATGAGACTTACCAGAGTCCATTCCTCCGCCTACTCCTGCGAGGCCCTCAGGATGCAGGATTGCCAAGACCTGCTCCTCCCATGTTGTAAATTCTGGGGGAGGAGGTGGGGGTCCGCCGCCAGTCCGCTGCACCGCGATGTTGTGCCTGGATACCATTGAACGCACCTTCCCCCGTAGGTCGTTCCACCGCTTCCTGATGTCGTCCCTATTTCTTGGGTGCTGTCCCACAGCGTTGACCCTATCGACTATTCTGCTCCATAGCTCCATCTTCCTGGCAATGGTGGTGTGCTGCACCTGTGTCCCGAAGAGCTGTGGCTCTACCCGTACAATTTCCTCCACCATGACCCTGAGTTCATCCTCGGAGAACCTGGGGTGTCTTTGCGGTGCCATGGGGTGGTGTGGGTGATGTGTGGGGTGGATTGTGTGGTGATGTGTATTGGTGTGTTGTGTGAAGTGCGTGGAAATATTGCTGGGTGAAAGTAAAATGCGCGTCTGGGTGCTCAGTTCTCTTTTTCTCAGTGCGTGGTCCCGATTCTGTAGAAGTGGGGGTTTGTGGGTGATGTGGGTGTGTGTTTTATATTGTGTTGGGTGTGTGGGAGTGGTGTGTGTATGTGTATCAGGTGTGTGCTTTTCGATTTGTCCAATGTGGATGTGTTTTGTAAATGTGTGTGTATTTTGAGCGCGGCGGTGTGTACCGCCAACGGATTACCGCGGTTGAAAGACCGCCGCGTGGATTCGTGGGTCGTGATAGTGTGGGTGTATTTCTGTTGGCGTGACGGTGGAGGTTTGGTCATCGCCAGTTTCTCGCTGGCCTTTGGTGTGGCGGACTTTTGTGGATGTCTGTATTTTGGCGGTTTGCCTGTTGTGGGTCAGAATGACCGTGGCGGTTTACCGCGGCCGCGGCGGAATGTTGGCGGTCTTCTGACAGCAGTAAGCGGCTTTTACCGCCAAGGTTGGAATGACCACCTATGTTCTACTAATGTTTTCATTAACAGAAAATAGGAGTTCACTGTTCAGTATGACTGCCTGTGCATAGGCCTGTTGATGAGAACAAGTTCTTAGAGATAGTGCAGTTAGGAGTTTTGGAGGTCTATGCGTGCAAGCTATGTGTTTTGCTTGACATTACTCACAACACCTGCTAAATCCGAGCATCTGTATAGCTAACAACAGCAGGTACACTGACTGTTTAGCCAAGGCCTCCATTCTACAGATGTGCTTTCATAACTAAAATAAGGAGTTTGCATTCACAACTGCTGAGGGGCTTCCAAAGGAACAAAGCTGAAGTTTAGAGCTAAACGTTTTGTGATGTGTTGTCTTTCATTCCACGGTTCTCCTTTTGCCGCAGGGGCTCTGTGCTCACGAACTGCTTGTGTTTCCGCTGTTGTTGAATGCAGCATATCAATTACTTAAGTAGTAATACCATGCTAAAGATAGAACAAAAGAAGGGAAGACAAACAACCTCGAGGGGACAGGCTGGCTCTTTCTAATTTACACAATGGAACAAAGCAGTTGTTACTTTCAAGCCTTTAGATGTAGCCAAGTGGCTACGCATTCAAACCTGTACAAGGCCAACTAGCACACATTCCCTGAGGAAGACAGAGGCAAGCTGTGGCTTTTAAAATATCACATTGCTTTCTTTCAACCATCTTTATTGTCAGCGTATAATTCGCTCTTTCAATGTAACATTAATTCTCGTGAGTTTATAAATTAGTAATTCAACGTGGGCTTGATTTTAGACATGCATGTTGAATGTAATATATCTGTCATGAAACGGCTTGCACACAAGAAGTGGTCTGTGTTTCAGGGTATACCACAAACACCACCAACGAGGGCCTATCAGTGAAGCTTCCGGTCGAGTTACAATTCCAAACAGAACCAACGCAATGACGTTCTATGAGGTATGGGGAGCATGCAGCTGTGATGTATTTACAGCTCAAGCCACCAAATGCAGGCCACAAAACATCCTCTTTACTGAACAACCATCATAATTAGGAGAACACAAACATACACAAAAAACATAAGGAGCGGTGATATGACCTGCATCAAACCACAATCACTTAAGGGTGAAATCGTTTCACCGACTTAGTCTATTTTTGAAGAGAGTGCAACTGTTACCTTTGTAAGAATTTGGGGCCAGATGTATCAAAAAAACGAATTGCATTTCTTAAATAGCTAATTTTAAGAAATCGCTATTTAAGAAATGTAAAATGGTATGTATGATTTTTGCGATGTGGTAATAGCGATTTCTTAAAATTTGCAAACGCTATTACCAAATCGCAAATAGAGATTGCAACTCCATTTAACCATATGGGCCTGTAGGCCCATAGGTGCGAATGGTTTTGCATTTCCCAATTTGCGAATTCCAGTTAGGAATTCGCAAATTAGGAAATGCAAACCCCAGGGTGCTGGGGGCCTAAGGCCCCCTCTGATGCACCCCAGAAAAATATTTGCACACATGTGAGGCACACACATGCCTACGGGACATGTGTGCACTACATGTTAATTTTAAAAATGCATGTATAATGCATTTTTTAAATTTGCACATGCTTACCACCAAATTAGATTTGTTGGTAATTGCATTTCCTAAATGCCCAATTCACATTTAGGAACTGCTTTATACATGTGCTTTGGAAATCGCAAATAGGAATTCTCTATTTGCGATTTCCTATTTAGAGAATCGCAATTTGAGATTCTCTAAATGGGGTCGCAATTTTAAGGAATCGCTATTTTAGCGATTCCTTAAAATTGCACAGCGAATGCCTTTCATACATTGTGAAAGGCATTTTTGCATTTGCCAATGGCCGAATTTTGCCACTCACACCTTTTGCGACTACAAAAACGTTTGATACATGTGGCCCTTGATTTCCACCTTCTCATTATCCATTCTGTGCACCACCTTTCCTTCCACTTCTGTCCGGCTGACTTGTTCTGTGCAGTCTGTCAATGGTAGAGCATCCCCATTATCTAAAGCCACCATGTTTTTACTGCTATAATCTTTGCTAGTTCAGCCAAATGAGATTGTCCTTTCCTTCCCATTTTAGCTTTTTTGAGGATGAAAAAGAATCTTGCGAATCATCTTATGTACTAATATGTTGGTTCATATCATTCCAAATATTACTGGGTCATAATCTGACCTACCTCATCAATATTCATAAGGCAGGTCACAAATTGTGGCTCATTACGACTATTTTCCATTATAGGGATGCTGGCCTGCTGGGGTCACCAGATCAACATATCTGTGATCACATTTAAATAAAGAAAGTATTTTTTAATGCAACCTGTTTCTTTTTAATGCACTCTGTTTAATGGGCAGGGATTTAAAAAAAAACTTTTTTTCATGTCAAGTTTGTTTGAGAGTTGACAGTAGTCTCCTTGACCAATGCCTACTCCACAATAAACTTTTTTTTTTACATAAACACACAGGAATGGAATATGTTAGCACCCGAACTCAGGAGTTGTAACTTTCCAATGTTTTGTAACTAGACTTGAGTTGTAACACTTTCACAAATACAATAGTGAACTGTTATTTAGAACACACCCCTTCCAAATATTGATTACTTATTCCTTTCTAAACCCATTTTGTGAATCAATTAGTTGTTACTGAAACACAAAGTGGGTTTGATATATTTAGGAAAGCCATTTAGTGATCGCAAACCCTGTGATTTAGTGAATCTCATACTTTGTGACCCCTAAGTGGCTTCATACATCTGGCTCAGGGTCCCCATATTTAAGTCATCCAGGCTTGGAGCATTTCTTTCTTCATACACCTTCTTAAAATGCAGTTGCTATTGGTCACTGTTTTCTTTTGCTTTCAATTTCCACATTCTTTCCCACATCTTCAACCTGAGGAAACTTTTAACCTGTGAATATTTCTCTCAAACACTCAAATTATGACTTTCCTTAAGGTATCGAGTTGTGTGGGCCATCAACATATTTTGGGTAAAGCATTTTCACAGGCATATCCTCTGCCAAAAACATTGGCACAAATGATTTGATCATGCAACTGATATACGCTAGTAACCCATCACATTGGGGATTACAAGGTGGTTCTATGTTGTACAATCACTGCACTCTCTAGAAAGACTTGCATCTCATCTGAGACAAACTTTTTTTAATTATAATTTTTGTCACTGCTTTCCTCACAATTGTTTCCTTCAGGATCTTGATCACAGTTACAGTGGTGATGGTACCCACTTAGAAATTCAATCCACTGAATGCAAGCAAAACCTGCTCATTTATTGGCAGCATGTCAAAAGGTCCTAAAATATCAATTTCTAATTTAATTCTCCTGGTGACCCGCAGAAATAGGCCCCACACCCACCCCATCCAATCATGCCTGAAACCTCAGCATCATCCTCAACAGCAAACTTACCTTGAACTCTCAGGTCAACGCGGTCTCATCAGCCTGCCTCTTCATTCTACGCATGCTACAAAAAATATTCAAGTGGCTACCCAACATCTGACACACTCTCACACTGTCCCATCACGAGCAGACTTGACTACGGTAACACTCTTTACTAAGATATCTCTGCCCACCTCCTCAAGAGGCAACAGGCCATCCAGAACACCTCTGCCAGACTCATGCTTGACCTTCTTTGTCAGGCCTATATCTCCCCTCACTTTATAGACCTCCACTGGCTCCCAGTACAGAAGAGATGCTAATTCAAGATACTGAGCCACACATCATAGGCCCTTCACAACTTCGGACCTGCCTACATTAACCAACACCTGAATTTCCACCAACCATCCAAACAACTCTGATCCGTCTCCCTATCAATCACCCACACTCCCTCATCCACAGAAGCACCAACGGAGGACGCTTCTTCTCCTACCTCTCAGTGAAGGCCTGGAATGACCTACCCTTGCAGCTCTGCGCCTCCCCATCATTTACGGATTTCCAGAAAGCACTGAAGACCTACCTTTTCGACTAAGCCTAGCAACCTCCAAGCACCTGGATACCCTTGCGGGTGATTACTGGCACTTTACAAATTGACTGATTGATTTATTGATTGAATCAATGAAGTATTTCATAGGACCACTGGAGAAAACAGAACCTCACCTGTTACCTTGGAGGTATTAATGGCCATACACTAATGGCACCCCCTTTCCACCATAGCAACCACTTGTGGCCAAGAATATACTTCTCTCACTTCGGTCTTAGTGAAACCTCTATCCCAATATGTGTACAAAATAAAAGATTTTTTCTCAAATCTGATTTATCAGAATCAACCTCTTTCTCTTCTCAGTCTGCCACCCTGAACACTTACCACCTCTTTTACTTGTTAATACTTTTTCTCAAAGTTTCTTTTGATGGCCAAAGATTCCCTACCCTGTCTATGAATACTTTCAATATTGCATCAGCTACAACAATACAACTTTTTTCCTCCTCTACCATAGCTACCTCTTCTACCCACATGACACTATTCTTTTCAACTTAGCTCTGACCATCCAATACATCCCCTACAGGGTATTTATTCAATTTGAAAATCATATTCCCTCATGCGACAAATTGCAAGCCCCACAGGAAAATCCTAATATAAGGAATCACCCAAATATAATCTTGATCTCCTACTGTGGAAAAGAAAGACACTTCCAAATGTGCAGGTTCTATTACTGTCTTTATTAAACAGTGCCACAGCCACAGCTCATATACTCATCCACCTCCATGTCCAACTTTCAAAGATAGAACTCTTCAGCTTGGCTAATAGATGCATAGTATGCAGTTGAATTATCTTACCATTAGTAAGTTGCAGAAACAACAAATACTAGAACAAATTAGAAAGGTACCACGCTCAGGTCACTAGTGGCAAGCTCTACAGGAAGTTCCTGAAATAGTGTATCATTTAACTACAATCTTGTGCTTCACTCTCAATAACTAGTAGTTTTCATGGCAGCACACAATACTATAAAATCAAAGGCAAAGATTACTTCCTAACCTATGTCCAATTGTGACAGTGCTACTCCAGGGCAAACCTGCTTCCCTAGTCACAATTGTTTTCCTTTCCATATCTTATTGCCAAGATAATGTCATTGACAGTATCTATCTTGATTACAGAAATGTCTTGCTGGCATCTTTTCATTCTATTAAAAATAATCCCCTTTTCATGAACCCTTCTAAAAGACTCATAATTGCAGCAAATGCCCTAATAAAAGACGTAATGGGCAGATCCTAAAAACGAGTGGACAAGCTCAATTTTCTTTGGCACAGATGTATAAGCCACTGCTTCAACTAAATGCAGTATCAACTTGATCCTTTTTCTGGTTATTGTGTCAAATAGATACTATACCACGCTCACTTTAAATTGCATTTCTCCTTCTTTATTGTAAATCCACTCTTTTCTAACCTCTTCAACACCTTACCCAACAACATGCCTTGTTTCTACACACTGTTACTGCAAACTAAAATATCATTCTGAAAGAACATCATGTTGTTGCTCTTTGTCAATGCATTCTTTATCAGTCTTTGGAACATGACTGCTGCAAATGCCAAGCCAGATAGTATTTGTGCAAATATTCTTTGCTCACAATGGTGTAAGGAGTGCAGTAAGATATTTAAAACAACTTGATGTGTTAAAGATCTTATTTTCAATACACAGACCTATCTGTAACAAGGTACCTGCCTTTCTACCATGCAGGGTAACTGTTTATTACTTTCCAGATCCTTTCTGGTGGTGGTGGGTGCTCATTATAAACATCTAAGGTGTGGTGCCAGGACTTTCCAAATCCTGTGACCTAAAGTCTGGAATGACCTCCCACTAGGGCTTTGAAGCATATCATTTTTTTATGCTTTTAATGAATCTATCAAATCTTAACTATTTTGCTGAATGGCTCTGTTTGATGGTGTCATCTACTTATAGCACCAAAATGTTTCCATGAACAAGCACAGTTATTAACAACAATAGTAATAATAGTAGTAGAAGTAATAATAAAATGTAATAATCATACATTCATCAATACACTTGCCTGCCACATAATTTGTTGTGACTCGTTTATTAATGTTCTCGAAAGAATGATGGTTGATCCAACTGTTCTTTTTAATGTTACATGCCTCACTACTCAAACACAATTCCTTTCTACTGATTTGGCTGTCTGATATTAACTTTGGCTGCTAGACTATTGGCAACAAACACTGTGATGCTTCTATCTCAGCTATTACTCGTCGTTTCATCAACGTTTCCAATTCCTCTTTCAACTGTTTTCCTATAAATTATGTCAGTGACCTTGCTTCATATAACATTGACCTAAATCATTTGTTTATGTCAATTTGGTGCTTCTTTGCTAAAAATGTTGGGAAATTTCTTTAGCATATCCCTTCCTCCTAAGAACCTGGAAGCCAGCATCAACTGCTCTCTGGCATGGGGCTTGAACGTTATTCCTAAATGCTGCTGATGTTTGCAGCTCAATATATTGTCTTCCCTTTCAATATTGTTCTTATTCCCTCAAACACTATATCCATGCACAAAATCCCTATTAGAATTATTGTACTTTTACCATAACCCCCTGGATTGATATCAGGTTTCACTAGTTGAACAATTCTTTCACAAAAAAACCTCTTTGTAGGGTGACCTTGAATCCACTAATACCTGTATCACTTTGCATTTCAATTTTAACTCCCAATCTGGTATTGTCACCTGATCTTGAGACCCATCAGTAACACTTGTCACTTGTAAAACATATTTCTTCCCTCTCTCACTTCTTTTCTCAGCTTGTAACATTTACCCCATCTCACACACTGTAGGAAGCTGGCTCTGTACAGTATATACTATATCCAAATGAGATATTGTGTGCACAAAGTCCAGGGGTTCCCCAAGAGGCTTGACAGAGGCAATAATATATCATAATAATGCTCTATTTGTGGTAGTGTGGTTGAGCAGTTAGGCTTATCAGAGGGTAATGTTAAGCACTTGTTGTACACACACAGACAATAAGAGAAACACACATTCAATGACTTAACTCCAGACCAATAGGATGTTTAAATAGAAAAATATTCTTTCTTAATTTATTTCTAGAATCACAAGATTCAATTAGCAGTTAAGTACATTAAATGACTTGTACTTTGCATAGGTATAATCAGGTCTTTGAATAGAATCAACAATGTACACAGTTTTTTCTAAAAAAAATGGCAAAAAGCTATTTTAAAAGTGGACACACTGCAATTTTCAACAGTTCCTGGGGGAAGAAAGTACAGTACAGTTTTGGAGGTAAGTAATCGACTTACAGGTTCAGTCTCTGGGGTATAGGTAGCCCACTGTTAGGGGTTCAAGATAACCCCAAACACCCAGCACCAGCAACACAGGGTTGGTTAGGTGCAGAGGTCAAACAGGAGCCAAAATAGCGTGGGCGCCTATGGAGACAGGGGGTACTCCAGTTCCGGTCTGCTTGCAGGTAAGTACCCGTGTTGTCAGAGGGCAGACCAGGGGTGTTTAGAGGAACACTGGGGGGGGGGGGGCGGGCAAGTAGGCACCAAGCATGCACCCTCAGCAGCATGGGGGCGGCTGGGTGCAAACAGGGCATCGGGTTCCCAATGGAACTCTATGGTGGGACTCTGGGGGTCACGTAGGCGCTGCAGGCAAGGCACAGGGGGGCTCCTCGGGCAAGCCACCGACTGGGCATTGACTTACTTATGCCACAGGTAGTGGTTTGTGGGCATGGCACCCTGAGAGGAGTGCCATGTCAACTTAGCCTTTTTCTCCCCACTAGCACACACAAGCTGCAAAGCAGTGTGCATGTGCTGAGTGAGGGGTCCCCAGGGTGGCATACATGCTGCAGCCCTTAGAGACCTTCCCTGGTCACAGGGCCCTTGGTACCATGGGTACCTTTTACAAGGGACTTAACTGTGTGCCAGGGTTGTGTCAATTGTGGAAACAAGGGTACGGTTTTTGGGAAAGAACACAGGTGCTGGGGCCTGGTTAGCAGGGTCCCATCACACTTGCAATCAAAGTTGGCATCAACACTAGGCAAAATGTTTGGTGGGGGTAACCATGCCAACAGTGGCATTTTCCTACACACACTCTTGATTAATTTCCCTTCTTTCCTTAGTTACAACAATATACATTTTGCATATGGCACACCATGCTGTTAGACAAATGGCCAAAATTCCCACTCTTATAGCCGCTTAATTTCCTCCAACCTCTACCAAATTACTCTGACAAGCATCTTTTGTTATTGGCATCTTCATTTTTCACACTTCACTGATACTTCCAACTCCCATAATTTCCTTCACATATACTATGTTCCATGCTCACTACCATGGCATTGGATTCCTTCTCAAATCCTTTACAATAGTTTTTTTCCACACTTTACGACTAGTTGTGCATCTTACTAATTGAACTTGGATGAGGGGATCAGCTAACTCTCCAGACTCACAATCACGAGCCAAATTCCTCAAGGCCACTATGTAATTTTGCATGATTTCCTTGCGCCCTTACAACATGTGACACTCCAGCACTCCTTTGCACAATGCATTTGGATCATCTTCACTGTCATTTCACATACCTTCTAAAGCTCACCTTCACAACCACCCATCACAACTGCAGGAATACATTTGCAGCTATTGTACCCCTAACCTCATGTAGTGAACATCCTATTTTGTAAAGAAGAACCTTAATATCTATCATGTAGGAAACATGAATGTCTTTATCACGTACCCACCAGAATGCTGTCTCCCTTGCTGCTGCTGCTTACAACCCAATAAAACAAAACAACCTAGTGAATTTAACCAATTGGTTACTTCAAGGAAATAACAAAACAAACACCTTGCCTCACTGGCTACCTGTCCCATTACCAGATATGTTGTGAAAATGAAAAAATATTGTCAAAAAGCAAGTTTTCAATATGTCCTCTAACGTGAAGTTGGTGTTGTTTATTGTATGCATTTACCTCTCTATATTAACTTCCACAACTACCTTCACCTGAAATTGTTTTCATTCTAATGGGTATTGTTTTATGAGTAATAAGCTATGTGATGTAGCATTACATTCCTTAGTATGTCAATCAGCCAAGGTCAGTTTATGCCTAATTTTGATCTGTAACTATGCATGAGACAAGTGTAGTGGGCTACCAGCTGGGAAACCAGGGTTGATCCTAGGTCTTTACATTCCAGCGTTTAGGTTTGAGATTTGAATATCTATTATGATGTAACCTTATCAGAAGATGCTAGATGAAGATATATCACTCACATTAGATAACCTGTGTTCGACCTGTCAGAGTTAGGGTGGTCTTCCCTGCTTCCCTGTTTCCTGCTTGCTTCATATTTTGCCCGAATATTTTTGTTGAGCTTAGGACTTCGAGCACTTTACCACTGCCCACCAGTGCTAAAGAGCATGTGATTCTCTCCTAAAACCTGGTTTGAGTGATATATCCACAACTGGCACATTTATTTTACCTGTAATTCCCTAGTACAGTGCACTACATGTGCCCAGGGCCTGTAAATTAAATGCCACTAGTGGGACTGCAGTGCTGCTTGTGCCACCCACTCAGGCCTGTCATTGCACAATCTATGTGTGCAGTTTACCCTGCCATGTCAACCTGGCCTTTCAAATCTCCTACCAAGCCTTAAATAATAACACAATTTATTACATATGAGTCACCCCTAAGGTAGGCTTTGGGTATCCCATAGGGGAGGGTGCTATGAAACTGAATGGTAGGACATGTACATTTAACTATCATATGCTCTGGTATTGAAAAATTACAAATTTGTTTTTCACTACTGTGAGGCCTACCACTCTCACAGGTTAACATTAGGGATTCCTTATTGCACTTAATAAGTTGTAATTCCTGATTGACAAGGTGTAGCTATGTCATGTTTAGTACCTACAGAATCATACTGACAAGGCGTCTTTATTTGATTTATTATTACAATTTTGAAAATGCCACTGTTAGAGAGTTTGCATTTTCCTGTTCTTAGCCCTGTGTTCCTGTCTCCAAAACACATCTGGGGTCAGTGACAGCTGGTTTCCTGCAGTCCTTCTGGACAACCTCACACAAAGGAAGGGTAGGTGTGACTGGGTGGCCGTCTGCATTTTGATGGGTCATCCTTCACAGGATGGGAGAAAAGAGCTGACACACCTGAATAGGCAGTGTCCTACTCCCACACAAAGGATGCTTAACCCCCTGTAATGGGTCTGAAGTCAAGGCAGGAGAAAAGACCTCTGTGTCAAAGACCCTTCTTTGAAGTCACCCCCACTTCAAAGGCACAACTATGTACTGGATCTCTGACCCTACCAAATCAGTACACTTCTGGACCTGTGAAGAAGTCTGCCACGAAGAAGGATTGTTGTGCTACTAAAAGGACTGCCAGTCTGGACTGCTGCTGTGGAAGAACTGCTTTCCTTTTGTGCTGCCCTGCTGCCCTTTACCCTGCTGAGAAAGGACTGGACCCATGTCAGTTGAACCCATAGTGATTCCAAGGGCTTGCTGGCTTACTTCCTGTTCTTCTGAAGTCTCAGAGACACAATAGGCTTCCAACACATCTGCTACAGCTCCTGGACCCATCTTCAACCAGTTTCTGTCCCCCAAGAGGCACCTCTCGAGTCCTGGGCCATTGAAAGTGGTTTTGTAACTCCTGAAATCAAGGTTTTGAGCTCTTTGGGACCAAGAAAGAGCCAGTTCGCATCAGAAGGGTGCTCTTCGCACAGGAACCATCGCTGCTCATGATTGCAAGACTCCAGTCTGCTTCTCTGCGATGCCCGGCCAACTCTTTTCACCCACGGAACACCACCAGCAACCCTCTCCTTGCTCACCCTCACCATGGACAAGACCCGCTCCATCATGAGTGGCATCCACTCTGGAGCCCCTACTGACCCCTGACCTCACCACATTTTTAACAAAGCCAACACCTCCCTCGCCCCGAGCTCCGTCACACTCTCAACTGCTCCATGACCATGGGGACAGCCATCTTCCCAGAGGACTGGAAGCACGCTGAGATCCACCCGCCCCTGAAGAATCACACAGCTGACCCCCTGAACCTCAAGAACTACAGCTCCATTTCTCTGCTGCCGTTCCCTGCCATCGTCATCAAAAAGACCACCAACACGCAGCTCTGCAAACACATCGAAGACAACAACATCCTGCACATCTGCCAGTCAGGTTCCAGGAGCAACTACAGTATGCAGACCACATTCCTCGCCGCCACAAACGACATCCGCTCGTACCTCGACTGCAACCCAACAGCAGCCCTCATCCTACTAGACCTATTGGCTGCCTTCGCCATGGTCTCACATCACATCCTCTGCTCCAAACTCCACGCAGCTGGCATCCGTGGAAAGGCCCTACAATGGATATGCTTTTCCTGATCAGCAGAACTCAGAGAGTCCCGCCTTACTTGTCAGACCTATGGAAATCAGCTGCGGAGTTCCACAGGGCTCCTCTCTGAGTTCCTTACTCTTCAACATTTACATGGCCCCGCTTGCATCCATCATTAGGAAACACAGACTAAATATCGTCTCCTATGCTGACGACACCCAGCTGATCATCTCACTGACCGAAAACCCCACAACTGCCAAAAAGGATTTCCACAACGGGATGGAAGCCATCACCACCTGGATGAAGGACAGCTGCCTCAAGCACAACTCTGACAAGACTGAGATCCTCATCTTAGGAGCCTCCACATCAGCCTGGGATGATTACTGGTGGCCTGACTCCCTCGGCACCCCCCACCCCAACAAACCACACATGCAATCTCGGCTTCATCCTGGATTCATCGCTCGCCATGACCTGCCAAGTCAAGTCAGTTGCATCCTCCTGTTTTTACACAAGTCAACTTCTCCGGAAGGCTTCAAATGGATCCCAACTGATTGCCACAAAACCGTTGGTCACCAGCAGACTCGACTATGGCAACGCCCTCTACACTGGCACCACCCAGAAGAACCTGAAGAAACTACAGCACACCCAAAATGCCTTCACCAGACTTATCCTTGACGTCCCCGCCCAAACACATCACCAGACACCTAAGAGACCTCCACTGGCTCCCAGTCGAGAAGAGGATCAACTTCAAACTCCTCATCCACGCGAACAAGGTGCTCCATGACCGAAGATCCACCTACTTCAACCACTGCATCACCTTCTACTCCCCCGCCAGACCCCTCCTCTCCGCTCAACATGCACTAACCACTGTACCCCACATATGGAAGACCTCAGCTGGAGGAAGAACCTTCATCTACCTCACAGCAAAGAGCTGGCACACCTTGCCTCTTCACCTCAGACAGTCACCATTGTTGCCTCAATTCTGGAAGGAGCTTAAGACCTGGCTCTTTGACTGAAGCACAGAAAACCGACTTCCTCGGTACCTTGAGACCCTTCTGAGTAAGTAGTTGCGCTCTAAAAATGATTGATTGATAGATAGTAAGTCTCTAGTACAGTGCCAGTACCCGTAAATTCAATGCTACTAGTGGGTCTGCAGCGCTGCTTATGCCACCCACTCAAGTAGCCCTTTGACATGTCTCAGGCCTGCCATTGCAGATCCTGTGTGTGCAATTTACACTGTCTTGTTGACTTGGCCTTTAAAATCTTTTAACAAGCCTGAAACTCCCCTTTTATTACATATCAGTCACCCCTAAGGTAGGCCCTCGGTAGCCCATAGGGCAAGGTGCCTTGAAACTAAAATGTAGGACATGTACTTTTACATTTTACATGTCTGGATACTGAAAAACTCCCTGGTTCGTTTTTCACTACTGTGAGGCCTACCCTTCTCATAGGTTAACATTAGGGAGTCCTTATTACATTTAATGAGCTGTAATTTTTAATTGAGATGGATTAGCCATGTTATGGTCAGTACATATAGAATTATAATGGCAAATCCTCTTTCATTGTAAAGTTAGATTTATTATTACAATTTTGAAAAAGTCACTTATAGAGAGTTGCCATTTTCCTGCTCTTAGCCCTGTGTGTTTACAGCCTGTCTATAATACAAGTCTCAGGTGGGGTGAGAGCTAGTTTCCTGCACTCCCTCTAGACAGCCCCACACAAAGGAAGGGTAGGGGTGACTGAGTGGCTATCTGCGTATTGATTGGTCATCCTGGGCAGGATGGGAGGGAGGAGCAGACACTTTCACCTGACATCTGTTCGGTCAGCAAAGCACTCAGCAATAAAGTTCAAGATAGAAATACCTCTGGAAAGGACAAAATAGAATGTCGCTTCTTGATAGATTTAGGCAAAAGTGAGCACGTCTCCTCTCGGGATAGTCAAGAAAGATAAAGGCCTCTCTCCTCTTGGTGCCATCTGGCTAAGTTGGATTCCCTAAAACTACTTCATACGTTGCTATTGGTCAAAAAATTGTACGTTTACATTTAGTCCAATGAAAGTAGAACCTCAAATCTAAGAATTTACTAAATCTTCGTTCACATGTCGATGATTGGCTCCTCTTCTCCTGTTCCCGTTGTTGGGCTTGTCAGGTAACAGATTTGTCTCAGCTTATATCCCAGTCAGTGCATCCATTGTTAGTTCCTAGGAACATCGCCTTTACACACACTAAGTTTTACAAAGTATCAGTAGCTAGTAAAACATATTCTTGCAAGCAGTTCTCATGGGAAAGGATTCTAGCTACTAGCATTTGGTCTACGCAATGGAAAATTACAATTTAATTCACTAAGCAGCTATTTCATGATTTGTTTAAGCAATGCAACTTGACATGAGGCCTTGCAACTAGGCCGAAGACCTCGCTAAATTAAGGCCTATAATTAATAAAGCAAATACATAATACATGACCATTAATATGACATACTACTACATCAATCCAAACATGAGTTTGACATTTTACATTAATATGATGTTAATAAGTACGCTTCATGATTATTGGTGGTCACTCAATAGGCACATTTTCAAACTTGTATATTGTCTCTTTTAACTCATATTCTAAGCAGATTTAACATTCAGAATAATGAATATTCATTTGTAAAAATGTCAGCGTTAACACACATCAATAGGCAGTGCCCTCTTCCCACACACTGTTCTGCTGAAGTCTCAGGGACACAAAAGACATCCAACACATCTGCTACAGCTCCTGGACCCATCTTCAACCAATTCCTGACCCGCAGGAAGGGCCTCTGAAGACGTGGGCCCCTAAAAGTGGTTTTGTGGCTCCGGAAATCAATCTTTTGAGCTCTTTGTGACCACGAACTGGCCTGCTCGCACCGGAATAGTGCCGCTCACACAAAAAATCAGAGCAAGCTGCTGCAAGTTCGTCTCTTCGTACAGCAAGCATCACTTCTACCCAGCTGACTCTTTGCGCCTACAGGCCAGCAGCACTCTCCTTGCTCCTGGCAAACTTCATTCCGATGAACGAGGCTCTTGGCTCAACTTTGAAAAGGTAAAACTTCAGCTGGACTTGTCTGGGACTGTATCCAGCCTGAGCTCCATTACAGTCGACCTGAACATTTTAGATTTCACCCAGTCTAGTGTGACAAGAAAGCCCTGGTTGCTGCTTTAGGCTTTTAAGCACTACAGTTCAGTTTAATATTGATAAATTCATGTCTTAACTTCTACTTATTGGATTTTTGTCGTTTTGGTCATGTTTTACTCATAAAAATAAAATCTATACTTGCTGTGGAGTCTTTTTGTGATGTTTTCACTGTGTTACTGTTTTAAGTGTTGCACAAATACTTCACAAATTGCCTCTTAAGTTAAGCCTACCTACTATGTGCCAAGCTACAAGAGGGTGAGCACAGGTTAATTTATGGTTTGTAACTGACTTACCCTGACTAGGATTGTGGCCCCTACTTGGATAGGGTGCATACCTCTGCCAACTAAAGACCCAACTTCTAACAACCTGGGTTTTCCATTTTACTTTCAGTGTTGATATTTAGCAATATTAACATTTGTATAGGTGACAGATCAGGTGACTCTTCTGTGTTGTAACAAAGATGAGTGTTTTGCAGTCAAGAAGTATGGCACAGAGTTGTTATTAATAGCATGCAAAAAGAGACAGACAGCTTAACCTTGAATCACTATAGAAGGAAGGAGGAAGGAAGAGCACAATTAAGTATAATTAAGTATATCCTTCACTCATAGAAAGCCACAACAAATACCTCTTGTTTGGAGATTATCTATCAATTGGAAAATTGCAGCAGCTGTAAAAAATAAGTCAAGTCACTGCTGTTACAGAAAGGAAAGCCCTCACTCATGCTCAGGTGGCATGCTTTATCAGTGGGCTTATCCTGACACTAGTATGGAGGATCCTCATGCAAGCTACTACACGTATATAGGGGAGCACATTAGGTTTTATCATGGGGAAGTACAGGCTGGGTGCTTCCTCATGAGCAGTGGTGAGTGATGTATAAGGGGGGGGGGGGTCATATTGCAAAGGGGGAAAGGTGTGGATGAAAACTACCTATTGGTGAAAAGCAGAAGCTTTACTGGATTCCCAGTGGTACATTAAAGAGGAACAGGGATTAATCCGCACAGAGAAGTTGACATTTCTGCCGAGCAGACATCCTCCAATCAAGTGCATGGGCATTCATCAGGACTGTATAGTCAGTCCTCTTTATTGTCAAAAGTCATAAAGTGTGAGAAAAAGGATATTAGAAAATTATATATTCACACACCTGTGGTAAAACTTGCAGATCCACCTGGCTGGTTACTTGTAGTGAAAGAACGAAATATGTAAGTTACTGCAGGTGAACACATCAATGTCATGAATACATTGATACAACCAAAGTGGGAGTAAACCGATGACAGCACTCATGTGAAGATAGACTTTGGCAGTGAGGATGTGGGCAGAGCACACATATCTGTTCACCGGTAAAATGAATCTTTCTTACCCAGCATTATTAAGTCTACCGTCTCATTTCTATGACCAGACCACTCTAAGATTTGCTATATACAAGGATAATCAATATAAAAATTGAATGTAGTATGATATCCAGATTATCATGATGTCTAATGATGGAAAGGATTGATATAGAGCCGCTTCTCTGAAACAAATTGCAACAGCGATGTAGATTTGTTTATTTGTGTGTTCGTGTTCAAATAACTGTAATTATACTGGTAAGAGATGGGATGAACTTAATTGTTAAAAAACAAATATGGTGATATTTATATGAATGTCGTTATATATAAGTGGTGGTTTGCACCACTTCACATTGCTGCCACTTAGCTCAAATTTCTGCATCCCCGCTGTGTGTGCTGTCTGGACGATAGAAGAGACACCAGCGGAGAGCACAATGGCCAGTTGACTGAGATGCAGTTGGCAAAGAACGGGCACGTCTAGACGTGATATGTCATCATGTCCTACATCTGTGCAAACGGGAGGCTAGTCTGCAAATGTAGTCCTCGTTTGGGAGTGGACGGTAAAGGAAGGACCATAACATTATTGCTTGTTGTTTAACATGCCATTCACACCATTGTCTGTAGCCTCTGGGCATGGGCTGGTACTTTCCCAAATGAAGGTTTCTTTAAAGATTTGTTTTATTAGTTTCCTATATTATATCATGCTGGTTTGTGATTGCAAATGACTGGACTCTGAGAATTTCTGTTAAGTCCTCTTTTTGATTCCCCCACAAAAAAATGAAAATCCTCAGATAGGTCACAGTTGCCCCTGTTAAATTTCTATGATTGCATGTGAAAGTGTTTCCTTAAGAAGGTCCCTGTGAGGAAGAAAACACACAAAGGGTTAAAAACCTCCTTAACAATCTTTTGGTTCTTGATTGAAGGTAAGGCTTATTACAGAAGTTATTAGCAAAGCACCAAACTCCCACTCCCTTCAATCAAGAATCTATAGACAGAGTCCTAGTAGAAGTGTGAACTCCAAGAAGCAAAAATAATGGACAAATTCGTGACAGGAGGCTAAAGTACATGACACAAAATAAGGGAAATATGTGTCGAAACCCATCCATAACTTGTAAATGCCTCTTTTTATGTGATTTAAACAGGAAGTTACATCATGAAAAGATTATTCTTCATCTTGGATTCGGAACCTTGATAGACCACTAATTTGCACAGATCTCTTGAAACTCAATGGCCTTTCTTTGGCTCACAAAGAAGAAGCACAAGTTTCATATCTTCTAACCAGTGCTCAACTCCACAGTCCAGACACCAACCTTCTCACCTGACTCTGTGGTCAGCTCCTGGTGACTGTAGAAATGGGACGGCGAGTGCAGTCTAGGCAATGAGGATGCCCAACCACACATTGAGCACAGTACCCAAGAGCTTGCTACCTGGCTGTGTGAGGAGAGCACAGCCTTCTCCTGAGTGCTTACAATCTATGGTAAGCTCTCAGCAGAGATGTATCAGGGATGTCATATATTTTTTGTGCTATTGTTTTCATGTCTCTGAAGTTGTATCACAGGCTGCATGTTAAAATAACTAACCAGGAATCTAATGTATAAAATTGAGCTGGAATTCTTGTGAATAATGTACTGCCAGGTGCTTGTGTTTTGATATTTAAAACACTGATTGATTACATATAGCAGGATGAGGAAATTGATTAGCTACTTGGTGTTTTTATAGTTACGTAGCAGGATCCAAGCACATTTCTGGAGACATTTTCTGATCTAGTAACAAAACTTGAAAGCAATTAAGTTAAGCAGTTAGGAGGTGAGTAGCATACATTTCCTAAAGTATTACAACAGGAACCAGACACTACCTTTAATTTACAGGATGTTTACCTTTCCATGGTTTGTTAGATGGAGTAGTTTATACTCTGCCCAATAATGTGCTAATGATTATCTGTTTGATTGTTTGATGACAGTATGATAATCGAAAGATATTTACAAACAAGTTATATTTTATGGAGACAGTCTTAGGAAAATCCAGTTTGAAACCTACTCACACAGAATAATCTATTACTATGTATTTTCAAGGCCATGTATTTATTCGAGGTGGGGGCTTTGTTAATACATTGTTTAGAGGGCTATATTGTAATGTGATGCAATCTATATATAATAAATATATATATATATTCACTGAAAAACAAAGGATACAGGGAAGTTGTGGTTAGGAAATAGAATTTTAAAAAACCTTAGAAATTCTATGAAAAAACAAAGGTTACAGCAAAGGTTTAATTAGGTCCAGATTTTATACACACAAAACCATAGAAATTCAGCAGTTATAGTTACAGTTATCTCAAGTAACGATAACCTGTGCCCTAAAGTAACTATTACTGGTGCCACCACCATGCTCAGTTTTCTCATCAATAATTTTACTGCAAATGCTGCAGCAACATTATCAATGATGTCACAGAATGTTATATGTGATGTAATATGTGGGGTAATTAGCAGTACATGGTGAGGGTGTGAGTTATAGTTACTTTAGGGCATGTGTTATAGTTACTTGAGATAACTGTAAATATATCTGTTTTTATGGTTTTGTGTGTGTAAATCTGAACCTACCTATGACGTCCTTGTAACCCTTGGTTTTGTAGTGAATTTCTAAGATTTTGTTAGGTCTATTTCCTAATTATAACCTCCCTGTAACTTTTGGCTTTCTCAGTGAATTTCTATCTTTTTTATTGCAATTTCTCAATATAACGTACCTGTAATCTTTGTTTTTTTCAGTGAATTTCTAGGCGCTTTTAAACATAAAATAATATTTAATTACTATATGTTAATCCAAACATGCAGGGTCCTTTTGCCGTGAGTGGCGAGGGTTGGCTGCAGGGCATGGACTAACTCTGGCCCTGCAACTAACCCTCCCAAACAGCCAACCCCTCTATAGTACACGGCCTGTGGCTCTACCTGGTGGGCCACAGTCCCAGGCCTGCAGCCAAACCCTGCAGCCAAATCCCCACATGCATTCCCTCCACATGCAGCCAACCACACCCGATGCACAGCCTTTGACTGTGCGGGTCGGATGTTGGCTGCAGGGCTTGGCCTTTGGTCAAGCCCTGCACCCAATGCCCACATCTAGCCAACCCTACGCTGTGCATGGCTTTAGGATTTGGGCCAAGTTCCGGGTCCCAAGATGGCTACCACCACTTCCTGGTTGAAGTGGTGGCAGTCTATCAGATCTCAGAATGCGATCTGTTGGATCCACGGGCCCTCTAGATAAACATAAATATTTTTCTCCAAAACTACTGAACAGATGTACACTAAAAAACAAAAAGAGATCTTTCTAGACCAAGATCTAGCTTACTGCCTAATTTGGTGTAATTCCATTAAGCGGTTCGGGCTGTAGTCATGTCTAAAATCCCTATGGAAATTGCATAATGAAAAAACGTTTTGGAGCACCCCTTTTTTGGCTCCGCTTGACGAATTCCACCACCCTGAAATTTTCCAGACGGCAGCTGAAGGGAATGGCAAACTACTTATGAAAATTTCGTGAAGATTCATCAAACAGCACCAAAGGTATTAGCAAAACAACCAATGCTTTTCCTATGGAAACTGGGTCATTAATATAACTGCCTACTGGGGACCACCAGTATCTATCTATCTATCTATCTATCTATCTATCTATCTATCTATCTATCTATCTATCTATCTATCTATCTATCTATCGATCTATCATCTACCAATCTCTTATATATATATATATATATATATATATATATATATATATATATATATATATATATATATATATATATATATATATATATATCGTAACATGTCAATTACTGAAGGTGAAATTACATTTTTTGAAACTTTGAAATGTATGCCTCCAGAAGGTTTAGGGGCCTTGCCCCATAGCCAGAACTATCTAATAGTTTTTTAATAGCATTCACATCAATAACTAAAGAATAAATGGGCTATATCTTTCCACAAAACAAAATCCTATTTATCTATTTAAGAAACCCCTAAACCTATGTCAGACGCCTCTGCCATTAAAGAATTGGAAAAATAGGTTTTATTATGATCGATTTTGCAGCTTGCCTGCAACTGCTAGCACCAAATGAATGCATACAACCTGATAACTATGGTGAAAATCATAGACTGCCTTCCTTCGTCAATGATGTTAGGAAAGCAAGATTTTTGGGAAGTAAAATGTAAGAAGAAATGTGCAAGTTTAACATAACTTTGGTTTCCATAGAAATAAAGTACGTTTTAGTTATAATTAGGGCTCCCAGTTTTATGGGATTTATTTTTAGACGTTTCCATTCGTATTTTCCATATTTAATTTTTGCTAACTTTTTCTGTATTTATGCATATTTATTTTGTGTTTTTGAAAAAACGAAGTACAAATTTGTATGTTTCCACATGAATTTAAATGATAAATATAGACTCATACTTGAAAGCTTGACAGGTTTCTAGAATATGAATAGTCATAGATAAGGCAATACACGTTGATGAAGAGATGCACGTTTTATTATCAACCTGTTACATAGCTTTAGCTGAATATGCATTATTAGAAAACTTTCACTTGGCTTTAGCTCCTTTATGTATCAATCCACAGAGTAATTGGTCTGGCAGTAATGATGGACAGCACTTATAAACACCGGTTTCATGAGCTTTGTAAACCACCATGTTGCTGATGAGAGACTGAAAAGTAGAGAGCAAAAATGAAATGTTTGGTTTGACCACTGGAATTGTAAGTACTTCCTGCAGTCTGGATGCATGGGGACAGTGAGATATGCATCCTGTAAGTCCAAACAAACCATCCATTTATTCTGGAGAAGAGAATCTCTGAGATGCATGATGGTCTCTATTTTGAAATGACGGTAAATGACAAAGTGATTGAAATGTTTTAAGTTGATGACTGGACGCATCTTTTTGTTTTTCTTTTGAATAAGAAATACTGTGCTGAGGAAACCCGAACGATTGAGCTGGAAGGTAACAATTGCTTGTTTTTGAAGAAGAGCTTGAACTTCTTTTGAAATTAGGTTTGGCATTTCTGCAGAGAAACGAGGAGGGTGAGGAAAGACCAATTGAAAAGGATTTGAGTAAAGTTCTATAAGATAATCTTGTACAGTGTTTAGTACCCATGGGTCCGGGTTAATCGAGTGCCATGTTGGGAGAAAATATAAAAAGCTGCCTCCTACATGAGGAAGGCCAGAAGGGAGACTTACTGGATTGAGAGACGTATCTGGAACTCTTGTTTCCTCTGTTGCGGAAACCTCTTCCTCTCAGGCGTAAACCTGTGGTCTGTACTCCATGTATGAAGAGTTGAAGGTACCACGGAAACTTTTGTTTTTGTATCCAAAGCCGGCAAAATGGTTCCTGCCCGTGCCGGCCCTGGTGAAAACTTGGTTGGAGATCATCTTCTTTAGAGACTGCTGGACTTTGTCAAGGGAAGCAAACATAGCTATATATTTGCTGAGTTCGTTAATAAAAGTGTCCCTGGAAAAAAAGGCCTTCTGCTTTGATGCCTGGGTCTGCGACAGCAAGATTTACAAGTTTTGGGTCTAGTATGAGAAGGAGACCTTTTCTGCACTTAAGGATAAGCGCTGAATTGGCATTACCAAGTAAACAAATGGTATGCTGGACCTACAAAGATAATTCATCCGGGTTGATGGGAGCGCTGTCTAATTTGTCTGCCATGGCTAGATCAAAAATGCAGGTTAATGGGCCAACAATGTCTAAAAGTTTGCCTTGGCATGTGGACCATGCCTTATTGACACCTTTCTGAGGGTCTTTTCTGAATCTAGAGTAAAAGGTTAGAAGGGAAGGATCAATAAAAGGTGTTACAGTAATTTTTGAAGGAAGGGAGGGGTGAGGGCATTCAGACTTTAGTTTAGCCCTGGCCTGTTTGTCTAATGGGGTGCGTAATCTAGAAGCGACATAATCTCTTACGTGGTCAGCAGGAAACAACTATGTGGAATGAGGGTGGTAAATGTCATTTGGGTCAAACATTGGGACCCCTTCCGAGTCTGTTATTAGAATTAGTTTTGAAACCTCTTGTGCATCATTTTTTGGTTTCTTTAGGGATGGGGGAGGAAATGGGTCCCAATTCCCATTATCAGTTTTACAACTGCTGAATCCACATCCCCCATGTCATCATCAATGTCAGGAATACTATAAATAATTATAGGAAAGGAAGTATGCTTAGTTTTAGTTTGACATTTAAGAGACAATTAATTATGTATATTCCCCGCCTGCAAAGGAGGCCTGTGTAGAGCCACGTCCTCTGTCTTGTGTGAGAAACCCTCACCAACCAATAGCGCCACATTAGATTTTTGGGGAAAAGGGCACTTTCTGCTATCCCTGCAGAACAGGCCAAAATCATCTTTGAAATAATATTAATTACTGAACTTTCCAAATTTTTTGTTAAGTTTAGTCATTGAAGTAGAAACTGCCTGCTTAACTGACACTTGGATAAAATCTTTTAAATTAACTTTTACAGACTCCTCCCCATCATTGTTGTCATGCATAATAGGAAAACGGTCAACCCCCATGCTAAAGAAAAAAAATGGGAAACTGGCCAAAAAAGAGTTAAAACCAGGAAAAAAAGGAAGAGGGGAAAAACCCCACCTATGGGTGGAGAAAAGGGAGGAACAAGTGAGGGAGAGGTGGAGACTGAAGAGGGTGGGGAGTTGCAGTCTGAGAAGCAGTCTGGGAGAAAGAAGATAACATTGAGCACACCGAGGAAAGAATATCGGTGCCGAAAATGATGAAAGTTTGAATTTGAAGGAGAACGACCTGACTAGGAGCTGTACACAGGCACAGCAAGGTAGTCAGTCAGTCATAAATTCCTTTATTTGGCCTAAGCCTTAAAAGTATAAAAGCACTGAATTGTACAAAATTCCTTATAAAAAAAAATCCTATCCCATAAACAGGTAATTATACAAAGTTCATTAACAATTTCTTATTACATTCTGCAATCACATACAAAATTATTAATTCATTCTAATTCTTATCAACCAACTCTATTTACACATTAAATTATTCTAACCTTAAATAAATTTCATTTTTCTACTAATCCTTCAAGGTACAATGTTCCCACCAAGTTGTCCCACATGTGATTCTGATAAGACTGAAATCCTTACAGTTTCATAAAGTGCGATCTTCAATATGAAGTATTCAATATTTGCTGCACTAACGTGGCAAATTTTCTATATTACCATCAGCCAATATAATTTCAAAATAATCAATTTACTTTTTGGACTCCTCATTCACCTTTGCTACCTACATTACACCGGGCCCTATAAGTCCAGTTAAAACCCCTCTTAATCCAATTAAAAATTGGCCTAGTGCACAAGTTACATTCAGAAACCTCATGTCGACTAGTAACTTGAGCGCTTGAACCCGATTAATAATATTATACTCCTTAAAAATTGGTCCTAAAAACTTCTTATGCTCTTTTAAAAGCCAATAACAATCCAAAATTAGCAAGGTAGGAAAATGACGTGCTGCAATAGAAAATAGCGACCGTGGTTTAAGGAGAGCGCCATTAACCGGGTTGATAAGAACGCGAGGAAAGGAGCGTTCATGGGCAGTGTGGCAACAAGCTGACTGAAAAGAAATACACGAAAATTAACAGCGTGTTCAGTAATAACCGGTTAGGCAGTATTAAACATATGCTGAAACAATCGAGAACATTAGAATAATGACATAAGAAAATGCTTATCTTGACTGCGAGCAGCAAGACAAGAACACTGTTCACAGTAAAGTTAAGTATTATAGGGATGGTGGGGCGTGGCCAAGATGGCGACCGGAGCGGCAGCATAATCTGCAGCTCCGCTCCCGGCCAGCCAAAATCTCCTGATAAAAGGCGATCCCCGGACCCCTCCGGTGGATTGCCTAGTGCCCTGTTGACCCAGATCACCCTGCGGTGATCCGGCCCCCATCGGATAGGAGCAGAGCCAGAAAACGAGAGAGCAGAGCGCCGGTGCAGACTTGTGGGCCGAGGCGGCAGGGCCCACAACGCAATTGTGCGCCGCCACCAGTGAGTGGACCCGACATCGCCGCAGAGACATGAGCGGTGTCCAGCTGGCTTGCGCCGCCCACCCGACACCACAAACTCAGTGCAACGTGTCGGCGGCGCATGTCGGTGCCGTGCTCTGTTGGACACGGTCCACCTGAGGCCTGGGGTCGAGTGCTTCCATTACTAGGCCCGGCGAGCGCCAAAGAAGGAGGCGGCTGGCGCTGAGCGGTGGAGCCGTGCTACAGCAACATGACATCAGGAGCCGGCTCGTGGGCTGCTGCTCCATTACCTGTGCCCTGTTACAGGGGCGGACTGATTCGTGCTCCCAGCTCATCCGGCCCTGACCTGTGGGGCATGGTATTCTCCCAGACTTGGGGCTCGGCCGTGTTGGCCCCCTACACAAGCGGTGTTCCAAGGAGGAAAGGTCTGGAATCATTTACACGGCACCACATCTGTTAACGTGGAACACATCACCGGTTCTATCTTGGACATTACTCGCCCGGTGGGGCCCGGTGGGGCCCAGTGGGACGGAGCCCACATTTCATGGTGACGGGGCCCTCTCGGCGCCCCAGAGAGACGCTGGACAGGGCGGCGGCTGTCCTCCCCTCTGCATCTTACCCCTGTATCGACGTGCTTGCTGTGGATCCGGGCAGGCGGCCCCCCCGGGGGCCTTCCCCAAAGTTGCAGAGGCTGAATGTGCAAGCCAAAGACAACTAGAGTGCCCGCAGGGACCATGGACGCGCCTGACGCCCCACCTAAGGAGCAGGACACGACCTTCCAGGCACTGCGACAGATGGAAGGCACTTTACACAACCACACCTCACAATTTGAAAGTATGCTGCAGGCTATAATGGACACCAAAACCACCCTGGAATCGAAAATTGGGGAAGTAATAACAGATGTCAACTTACTCCAAACTGACCATCATGCGCTGGCTGACCGGGTCACAGACGTGGAAAAAGATTTGGTCGAATTGTCTCCCACTGTAAGAGCTCTTCAGGTGAAGATGCTCCACCTGTCAACAGAGGTGAATGGACTAATGCACAGGGCGGAGGATGCGGAGGGGAGATCGAGGCGGAACAACATCCATTTGGTGGGGTTCCTGGAGAGGGCTGAGGGTCCCAATGCCGAATTGTTCATAGTAAAGAGGATCACAGACACCGTCTTGTGGGACAGAATCCCGAAGTTCTTCTCGATTGAACAAGCCCAGAGTCCCGGGCAGACCCCCGCCACCGGGAGCTCACCCCCGCCCCATGATAGCCAGATTATTCAATTATTGGGACAGGGACCTAATACTACAGCTGTTTCGCAAAGTAGTTTCTCTGAAATGTGAAAATACATTGATAACGGCCTACCCGGACTTCACTGCGGAGGTTCGGGAGAACGTGACTCCTTCTACCAGGTAAAGAAGCACCTCTGTGAACACAACATTCAATATGCTCTCCTGTTTCCTGTCAAACTCCATGTACAAGACGGTCCTAAAGTGCATATCTTTGCCTCTCCAGAAGTTGCTTGGACCTGGCTCCATGTCAAGGGTCACGCCCGGTCCGCACAACCGGAGGATGTGGAGAAGGGATGGTCGTCCCCCAAGGTGAAGCGCAAACGGCGGACACACTTGGGGATCAAGCGCACTCCGGCGCAGGTGGTGGAGGAGCGCTCTCGTTTGCTACGTGAGACCACGCGATTTGTGGCTGACCCCCCCATGACGTTGTCGGATCAGGAAGACACTGAAGCTGAACAGGAGACCCGCTCTGATTCTGCGGACTCACTCCTGGGCCCGCTGCTCACTCTGCGTTCCGCCGACATTTGAACCAAGCTACTCACATTGGTATCTATGAGGACCGAGATGTGTCGATGTCCTCTGTCTCTCACGCAGCTGGACGTGGGTGCCCTTATTGTGCTGGCGGAGAGGCGGTGTTGGATCCATGGCACACTCCCGGGCCCCCCTGCTGGGGTGATGGGCAACAGGGCGAATGAGGCCATCCGCAGGGCTGGGAGCTTGGACTTCCAGATCTGGCCTACATCATCCACGCCCTATTCCATATGGACCAGTTCACCCTCATGCCTGCTTGCACGCTCTGTTTTGTTCTTGCATATTCAGTATTATTGTTTTATATTGTGGTTTTCTCATTATTTACACTTAGGGTTTTCCCATTGTCCCACCATGGGTTTACTCTTCTGCTGCCACACGCCACAACCATTACGGGAGGCGGGGGTGCGCTGCAGACTCCGTGGGGCGACTATGCCTGAGGGTGAGTTGCGCCTGGAATTCCCCGGGAGCGCCATGGACTAGGTCCCTTGAGCTCCCCCGCCAGCTAACGTTACCGCATTTCCATGACTACACAAGAACAGGTACACACTCCACTGTATAACGTGCTCACATGGAATGTAAGTGGTATGGCAACACTGCGTAGGCAACAGCGCATACACGCATATCTGAAACGTCACCTGATGCATTTTGCCATGCTCCAGGAAACACACTTATCAAAAGCCATTCTAGAAAGAACACGCGCAAGCTGGATGGGGCAAATATTTGGCACTGTATCTTCATCCATCGCCCGAGGGGTGGCAATCTGGATCACCCCATGGGTGCCTTACGTGGTCACCCACACGCAGATTGACCCTGATGGCTGATACGTGATGTCTGAGGGCAGCCTCGATGGTTCACCACTGTCACTAGTAGCACTGTATACTTCTAACACTAATCAAAAAGGTTTCCTACACACATTGTCAGCAGAGCGACTCCGGGATCCATCTGGGAAAAGCATTTGGGGTGGTGATTTTAACTGTGTCCTGGACATCCACATGGATAGATCCTTCCCCCCACTGCCGTCCGCCCGAGCAGTCGGATCTAGCGCAAGCTGGAGGCCCGGATGTCAAAGAATGGCTTGTGCGACATCTGGCGATTGGGCCACCCGACGAAACGCAAATACTCCTTCTATTCCTCTGTCCACAGTTTGCACACCAGGATAGACATTCTCCTCACCTCGCCAGCAGTAGTACACAAGATACATGCATCTGATTACTTGGCTCGCACTGTGTCGGATCACAGCCAGCTGCGTGCGGTTCTGGGATGTGGTCGACCACGAGCACGGATCCCTACATGGCACCTGCAGGGAGAGGCACTGTCTGACCCCCCACCCCCTTTTGTGCTGAGCTCGCCCAGTGCTTGTCCACTTATTTCTCCCAAAATGATAATTCAACGTTACATCGCGTGGCTGTTTGGGATGCCCATAAGGTGGTGGTACAGGGACATTGCATGGCTGCATCAGTGGGGGTTCGACGGGTCCTGGTTAGAGAAATAGCGGGCTGGAATCCGAGTTGCGGGAAGCGGAGATTGCAGTGGCTGGAAATGAGATGTCGGTGGGAGAGCTACACTCTCTGAGGGCCAGTCACAGAGAGGCCGATGCTAGATTGAGTAAACATAACTATAGACACTATAAGACATGTCAGTATGCAGAGGGGGATAGGGCGGGCCGCTTACTAGCCTGGCTTGTGCGACAGAACTCTCAACCCTCGCCCATAGGTGCAATCCGTTTAGACTCGGGATGATAGTCAATTCTCAAATGGAAATTAAAGAGGCCTTTTATGCCTACTATTGATCATTATACACATCCCCCCCTCCTTCTACGGAGCGAATGGTTGACTTCTTAATCTTTGCCCCCCGGAGATGACTGCAGACCGCGCAGGCGGACGCGCCGCTAGATGGCCCAATCTGTATGGGGGAAATGCGCCTAGCGCTGTCACAGATGGCCCATAACAAGGCACCTGGGTCGGATGGCCTCCCGGTGGAGTACTTCACATCTGAGGCAAATCACCTTCTACAACCCTTGTTTCGAGTGTTCAATGAAGCATACGACCAGGTGAAATTGCCGGATTCGATGTGTGAGGCCCTCATAGTGGTTCTCCCAAAACGTGGCCGTGATCCTCTTGACGTTAGATCATATCGCCCTCTCTCCTTGCTTAACTCAGACTGTAAAGTGTTGGGGAAAATTTTAGACAACAGACTCCTTCTTTTTTTACCACAGCTGATCCACGAGGATCAGTCAGGGTTTATACCAGGCAGAAACACCTTCCTAAACATTAGGAGACTACTTCGTATAATACACAACAACAACCCTGAATTTTCCCCTAACACGGTGGCCCTGTCATTAGATATTGAAAAGGAGTTTGATGCGCTGAGCTGTCACTTCCTTATTAGAACGCTAGGTGCAATGGGATTTGGCATGTGATACATAAAATGGATTATGACATTATACGCTAATCCCACAGCCCGCGTTAAAACGGGGCAAGTCATTTCTGAATCCTTCCCAATAGGCAGGGGCACCAGACAGGGTTGTCCGCTGTCTCCCCTACTCTTTGCCATAGCTATGGAGCCACTGGCCATCAGGCTACGCATGCAGACGCACCTCTGGGGTATCCCGGAACTCAACACACACCACATTATTTCTCTGTACCCAGATGATGCCCTGATATACTTTCAAGATCATGCTGCTTCCATGTCAGGGTTGTTGGATATATGCAACACCTTTGCAACCATCTCTGGCTTGCGTGTCAACTGGTCCAAATCTTGTATTTTCCCCCTGTCCCCTGTGCAATCGGACCGCCACTCGTTCCTACCAAATTATCACCTACCTTGGAGCCACTCCACCTTTAAGTATCTGGGTATACAGGTATACCATTCCATGGACGATTTAAGAAAAGGCAATATAGACAGGGTCCTTTGTTCAGTCAGTGGCTCATTACCCTTCTGGGTGGCTCTTCCCTTGTCACCTATGGGAAGAGTGGCTATTGCAAAAATGCTCATCCTACCGAGATTCCTATATTACTTCACAGCACTCCTGATTGTCCTACCTCGCTCATTCTTCAAGTCTCTGCAGTCAATAATGACTGACTTGCTATGGGGTAGGGACAGACATAGAGTAGCACTGTCCACAACACAATATCCACAGAGGGAGGGAGGACTGGGCATGCCTAATTTTGAGCTGTACTATGCGGCCGCCCAGTTGCAGTGGCCGGCTTCATGGCTCGGAGAGACCCACTCAGCTGAACGTACAGTGATAATGAAAACACTACAGTAGTGCCACTCCCGGTGCTAGCTTGGCTGCTGGACGGGTACTGCCATACCTCACGTGGTTCCATTTTGTTGGAAGTCTCCAAATCTAGTTGGCTGCGATACGTGCACGGCAGAGGTTCTCCGACACCATATTCTCCTTTGATTCCTCTGACACAGTTGCCTAGGGCCCAAGCTCATAGGGGAGTTTTATTCGGGCTCCACACTGAGGTCCTTTGACGAGCTTATGGAGAACACAGGGATACATGCCGCCGCCTTCATATCATATTGCGCAATAAAGCACTTACTACGTGCCACGTGGGAACAGGGTGATGCTGAACCGCAGACAACACAACTACTCACATTGATCCTGTCAGACGGAAGCACACGGGGTGTAATATCAAGACTATACTCAACACTGTTAGTTGGGGTCTGCCCAGAACTAACAAGTGCAAAATCCCGATGGGATAAGGTACTCCCTTCCCCCTTATCTCAGACAGCCTGGACAGCGGCACTGTCTACTGTCAGGCATGTCTCTCGTAACTCCAGACTCCGCTAAACCCAATTTAACTATGTGCATCACTCCTATTTATCCCCTTCCTGCATAAAATGGATGTACCAGGGGACGGACCTGATGTGCCCCAGATGTGTACAGCCATCAGCAGATTTCTTCCATATGGTGTGGAAATGTCCCCTGCTAGCCATAGCCTGGCAACGTGTCATCAACACGGTAGATGACATTACTGATCATGCCTTGAAAATGGATCCCGAGTCCTGCTTGCTGGGACTGCGCTGCCACGCCAAAGGGGACAAAGAGGTACACAGATTTATTGATCTGGCCTTGATAGTGTTTAAGCATTTGATAGAAACCCATTGGAAGGCCCCACACGCCCCAGGATA
The DNA here is from genome assembly GCF_031143425.1 of Pleurodeles waltl. NCBI lineage: Eukaryota > Metazoa > Chordata > Amphibia > Caudata > Salamandridae > Pleurodeles > Pleurodeles waltl. The sequence goes on along the minus strand of NC_090437.1, from coordinate 1,215,477,582 downwards.
TACCAGTTGGCTACGCAACCTGCTACAATGGTCTCATGCGGAGGCTCATTTTCTACGTCAATTACAGTATAGAGGGTTAGCTCATGGAGACTTTGAAATATGGGACGCCTTCATTGTAAGCATCAAAGCTAAGAACGACATACACCCACCTTGAGCCCTTCAAATATCGCATGGTACTGTGCAGACACATAGGGGGTGATTACAACTTTGGTGGGCGGCGGAGGCCGCCCGCCAAAGTTCCCCCAACAGAATACCGCTACGCGGTCAGAAGACCGCCGCGGTTATTCTGTGTTTCCCGCTGGGCTGGCGGGCGACCGCCAGAAGGCCGCCCGCCAGCCCAGCGGGAAACCCCTTCCCACGAGGAAGCCGGCTCCGAATGGAGCCGGCGGAGTGGGAAGGGTGCGATGGGTGCAGTAGCACCCGTCGCGATTTTCAGTGTCTGCATGGCAGACACTGAAAATCTTTTAGGGGCCCTCTTACGGGGGCCCCTGCAGTGCCCATGCCATTGGCATGGGCACTGCAGGGGCCCCCAGGGGCCCCACGACACCCCTCACCGCCATCCTGTTCCTGGCGGTCAAAACCGCCAGGAACAGGATGGCGGTGAGGGGGTCGGAATCCCCATGGCGGCGCAGCAAGCTGCGCCGCCATGGAGGATTCCTCAGGGCAGCGGAAAACCGGCGGGAAACCGCCGGTTTTCCGTTTCTGACCGCGGCCATACCGCCGTGGTCAGAATGCCCTTGGGAGCACCGCCAGCCTGTTGGCGGTGCTCCTGCGGTCGTTGACCCTGGCGGTCAATGACCGCTAGGGTCAGAATGACCCCCATAGCCCCTTACTGTTCTTGGGTCGCTCATGCCCTGCTGGGATAGCCTACATGACTCACCCGACAAACACCACCATGTCGCTGAGGTTCCCGCGTGCTGTAGATACTGATAAGGTTGTTTCCTGCCCACAATTCGGCCGGTCACGTCATAGCCAAAGCTGACCCCTCTAAGCATCATTGACCAACATATCTAGGTGCTCGCAACTGGTAACTATTGTGCGCCTTGTAATCATATAATTGCACCATTTGAATCAGATGCAGGCAACCCCCCCCCCCCCCACACACAATGCTACATCACCAATTGGTATATTGTTATTAAGTGGCATAGTTAATTGTTGTGGCTTTCACAGTATTTTTACATGTTTATTACAATGTATGACTCTCTGTATGTGTAATTAGTTTGCTTGCCTATGTGAGCATTTAATCTGTCAATCCCTATTATGATCAATAAACAGATTTGAAAACAAATTATTACAGGGTTGGTTTGTTTGTGATTGGTGCATTCTTGTGGACTACATTTGTCATTCCATTGGCTATTGACATTGGTCTCATGGGATTTGTAGTTTTTTATTCTGTCTTGACTGTTGCTATTAAATGTCTGGCTGGAAAAGAAAGCATAATAGGAGCCTCCGGCCTTGTTATAAAATTTATGGATTTAGATTCAGATTCATCTCTATTTGTTTAGGTACTTAAAACCATTGCAGTAAAAACACCCAGCACTGAATACTCAAATAGAGAAGGAATATCATGTAACACATATATGCGTAAAATCGTTCTCTTTCTTGAATCAATTAAAATGTCCTAAAACACAACATATCATATAGCTCGTTTATACATACAATCAACTCTAAATCTAATCAGTTAAGATTTCCTAAAAGGAAGCACTAGGGGCTATGTCAAATGCTAGTTCAGGCAGAAGATCCCTGTAGATAAGGACCAAAGCCCTTTCCTAGGCCAGAACGGGAACTTTGTGCAAAACGTGCAAGGAGGCATAATCTAACAAAGTGATGGGTTTAAGCACTGGGCTGGCCTGATCAGAGTCAGCTTTGCATACAGGAAAAATCCAGAAGTGCACATATACAAGTTACCTGAATCAAGTTGTTGAAGTAGCCTTTGGCAGCTTCCTGCTCATCAAGTTGAGAAATGTTACCAAGCAACAGTTCAGCTGTGGGTCTCTGGAGGCAAAGCAGGCCAGCACAACCTGTCTCCGTGTCTGGATCCCTCTTTTCTAGAATGAGTCTTTCAAAAGTTGTCTCCTGTCCCTCAGCAACTTTTCACAAGTGCATAGCAAATGAGGTACATCTTCAATACCAGGCGCTTTTGTGGATTCTCTCAGCCAGCGTGGTAGGTGCAGAGAACAGGGTAACAGACCCAGATGATAGCGCAGGAATTGCTCTTTGATGCTTCTAGGGAAGCCAAGGCTGAGATATTTCTGGGGCGCCATTGTGGTGTAGTAGTTTAGTGACATCCAGACTCTAGCTCTAGACTCTAGCTGAAAATGTCGATTTATCCTCTACTAGGGAGAGGAGCTTGATTGATTTCCATACCACTTTTTTAAAGGTGGTATGACTAGTGGGGGTCTCCCATAGCTGATTTACCCCTGTCCTAGCCAAGGAGTCATTGAGATATGTTCTGGCGGGTGAAGGATCATTCTGTAAGAGCTCCTGCCACAAAAGATAGTTGAGGGTGCCTGGGCCTGCTGCCATACTTTTGTTCCAGAAATTGATGAAGGCACTTCGCCTCACCAAGGACTGATTTCGCACACCAAACTTCAACCTAATTTGGACAGGCGAGGTGTGTTTGGGTGAGCCAACGATGATCTTAATTGCTTTTACTACAGTACTATCTAGGGTCTACTCACTCTTTGAAACTCACTGCTGTATGTAATTGTGGGCAGATGTTTGCAATGTATTACCTGAAGAAGAGGGATGAATGGTGGCAAATTCAGTTGTGTTTGTAATGATACTGCTAGAGCCAGCCCTTTCCTTGTTATAGAGTTCATTTGCTGCACGAAGTTGCCAGTTTTATCAACAATCACTCCTAGATGTTTGTATTCCGTGGTTTGCTGAAGTCGTGTCTCACCCCAGTACCGTGCCAGGAAATTCATCCTCCTGTTGCTAATTGTCATGGTTCGTGTTTTGTCAAAATTAAGGCTCAATGCATTTTCGTCTGAGTATTCCTGCGTCATATTGATATGGCACTGAAGGCATAACTTAGTGTGGCTAATTAGTACTAGGTCACCCACATACATGAAACTTGGCAGCGCCAGGCCCCCTAACTTCAGGGCGTGTAAGCTGCAGGCGTCAAGTACCCACGATAGGGCAGCTAAAAACAGGTTAAATAATGTGGGAGCCAAGACGCACCCCTGCTTCAGCAATTTGCTGGTTGGTATACGCATACAGAGGTGCGTTCCTGCTCCCAACTTTACCTACACCCATGTGTGCATGTGAAGAGCGATTATCAAGTCCATGAGAGTCTGGGGATTGTTCCAGTGTGATAATTTGCTCCAGAGCCTGGATCTATCCACGTGATCAAAGGCTGCTCCGAAGTAGATATGGCACAGCTGTATTGGCTATTTCGAGGCCTTCGCCTTATCTATAAAAAGTGAAATAGCTATGATGTTCCTTGTCAAACCAGAGGTTTTTACAAACCCAGTTTGATTGAGAGGTATCAGTCCCTTTTGTGTTGCCCATATTGACAGTTCTTCCAGTAAGGTTTCTGTAAAATACTTGGCCTCATTGTTGATAAATTCAATTAAATGGTGATTGATTGGCATAGATCTATCCCCACTCTTAAATATAGGTGGGATTAATGACCTCCTCCAAGAGGACAAGATTGTGCCAGTGAGTCTGAGGTCAGTATAGAGGGGCACCAATGCTTCAGCCCAAAAGGCCACATTGTTTTTGAAGATCGAAGGATGAATGCCATTTGTCCCTGGGCCCCTTCTCTCCTGCCTTTGGCCTTCTGACGTCTGATTGGGTCCATTCAGTTAGGACTTAAGGTGTTATTGCTACAGGAGGAGGTGACTGCTGTTGGGTACTCTTCGGAAGGGGATTTGACAAGTGCTATCGATATCATGGTGGGTACTATATGTGTAGCGACTGCAGGGTGGAGACAGTTAAAGTGATCGCCAAGGTACCTTGCACAGGTGTCTTCCAGTTTTTCTGAGGTGACACCCCCATGTGAGGGATGTGTATGCCTGTTTATTGTTCCCCCAAAATGCCTACTATCACTGCACTTGGCATCTAAAAATAACTTTGCCCAGATCTTGTCTTCACTTGACCTATTGATGGACCACTTCAGCTTCTTCACTGTTCATTTTTTTGTTGTAGGGTGTCTTCCACAGAGCGGTCGTCGGGTTTACGCTGAATGGACCTCAAGGTGCTGTTTATAGATTGTTTAAGTTGCCTTAGCTTGATCCTCTGTGACGTTGAAATAGGCCCCACCCTGATAGACAATGGAGGGGGGTGAGTGGTAACCGGTGTTGGAAAAATTTCCCCCAGGTTGGTGGTGAAAGACTCACACTTTGGTATTTTGCTGTTTGTTGTACCCCCATATTCACATGTTGATGTAATTGTGGACTGAGATAGATGCTCAATACTTGCTTGTGCACTCATGTAATTGATGGTAAAGATAGTGTTGGAAGAATCCCTCACTGTGTTGAATTTGGGAACTGTGATTGATAAAACTATCTCTTGTGGGTGATGATCACTTTCACTTCTGTCACCTAAATGATAGGAGGTGACTTGTTCAAACAGTAGGAGAGAGACAAAAGTGTAGTCTATCATCGTACAGTTAAACATGGAGTAATAAGAGGCAGCTGGTATTAAGTCTTCCCGAAATCTGCAGTTCAGGGCTCTTAGATGCATCTGTTCCAGGTTGTCCAGTAAGTTAATTCCAGTCTTGGTTGCGCCGCCCTGATTTTATTCTTGCACTGGTATATCCCAAATTGAAGTTTGCACTGCTGCAGACTCGTCAGAGGAGGTGCCAAGCAAGTATAGGTTCAAATCTTCAGAAAGTATGATATTCAGTGCTTCTCCCTCACTTATGTATTCCACCAGTTGTTCTATCAACTGCAGAGCTGCTTTGGTTTTATGCTTAGGATGGATGTAGGCATTTACAATTAATAACTCAATAGCCTTGGTCTCTGCAATTGGGCTGGTTGTAACAGTGTTGATAGATGGAAGAATGGGATCTAGGGAACTGGCTGTAGCAGTGCGAGCTAATGAAACATAGGTAGCTAGGCCAACATGCAAATGGCCAAATTTAGCCCCTCTGATTGCAGGCATAGAGAAACACATGTATCCCTGCAGGTGGTATGGTTCTGCCAGCCAGGTTTCCTACCACAGAATAATATCAAAAGTTCTAATGTAACAAAGGAAATCTTAATCTGAAATCTTGCTCGTGAGGCCATTGACATTCCATGAGCAGAGCTGAAGAGGTTCTTTGGTGGACAACGTATCTTCTGTTTTCTCCAGAATTTGTCATTGATTCCTGTGTCGATTGTTAATTGTTCTGGAGATCCACCTAGGATTAGTATCCAGATATTGTGGGTCTATTGCGTTCCGACAGCCCCTATGTGCTTCCAGGGTGGTCCTTGTCCTTTTCCTCATCCTCCTAGGTGACTGCCCCAGGGCACCTTTGAAAACAGAATGGGTCCGGTTGTTTGGATCATCTCGCTCACTCATCTGGTCCAGATGTAGCAAGGGAGAGGCTATGGCGTGATGTTTATACCCCAGTTCTCAAAGACAGTTCTTTCAGCGAGGATTTTCTGACTAATTAAAATTGTCCTCTAAGTTGCCTTGGTGACTTCGCTCTGGACGATGTTTCAGAGTGGATGAACTCTATTGCCAGGAGGTCCGTTGTACATAAACCAGCTGTGGTAGGGATATTGGAAAACAGAAGAATGTTTCCTCTTTTCAGGATGTCTCCCTTACCTCCTGATTTATAATTTAGTTTAAAGATAAGGATGTTTCTTCCCAAAACAGGCTTGTTGGTTGTCCTATGAGTTATGAGGCAGGAGCAGGGCAGGTGCCTTGATCTTAGGTAGTTCTTGGGTTCACACTTACTTGTGCAGGTTTGTCAGCAATTTCACCACTTGCAGTGGTTGCAGCAGTGTCCAGCAGAGTCAGTATAGTCAGCAGATCCTACAGTTCCAGGTGTGGGGCATCAAGCAGTGGGTGGCAAGCTGTGGGAAGGGGCAAGAGAGTGGAGTCTAAGGCAAGTGAGGCTCTCCAGGTCCCCACAAGCCACACCCAGCCCTACCTGGACTGCTTACCTGAGGGCCTGGGTCACATTCTTAGCAGCAACTGCCTACTGCCACTGCACTCACCCATCATTGCCTCCAGTGGCTCCAGAAGCTCACCTAAGAACCTAAATGGCGATTGAGAGGCAGTTGAGGGGAGAAGTCTGATGCGGTCCCGTGCTCTGGTGCTTCAGGTGCTACAATGGCTTCAGTGGCTTCTGTAACTCTACTAGCCTGGAACAGTACTCCACTCTTCTCTCGCCTCTTTCCTGTCAGTTCCTTACTCCTTTGCTCCCTGCTTTCTGGCTTTCTCCTTTTTGCCTTCCTGCTTTCTGCCTTCTTAGCCCTGCTTAAGGCTTGGTGGTGCCTTGTGCTTCTCATGCTTCTTATGCTCCATATGCTTCTGATATGCTTCTGATTTGCTTAGTATGCCACCTTAGTTGCCATGCTATGCTTTGCCCCCCCTTTCCCTGCTTGCTCCTGCTTGCTTCTTCCTCCCTCTTACTTTGCCTTGTGTGTCGGTGCACCTTCGACTCAGGCAGTCTGTTGGTACCGGTGTAACTTTGGTGTTACTTTGGCTTTGGTGGGGGCAGCAGTGCGGCACTATCGGCAGCCTACCTGGGGTCCAGGTTGCCTGCTACGGCCTGCTATGGTGGGGAGCTGAATTGGTTTTACGGCCACCAGGAAAGGTGCAGGACGTTTTCTTCCCTTGGGGTTTTCGCCTGGGTTTGGCTAAGGAAGGTGGGAGGTGTGGAAAATGCGGTGGGGGCAAGGTGCCTCGGACACTGCAACCCCTGCAGTCTTGCCCCCTCAGTCCGACCTGGCAGCACTCCAACAATAAATCTGCAACAACTCCGCCCCAGCAGCAGCTTGATGCAGCTCAACCCTGGCTCCTCCTCCTCAGGAGCATACAATGGTCTTCTATCTGAATTTATCTGTGAAAATCAGTAAAAAAGGAAAACAGGGAGCCTTAATTATAATCATTTGCTGATGGACTTACAAAATATTCTATCAGAGGATACAACACTTGTGACTGACAATGTGCTAACTGTAACTTGATGTTTGGGTTTTGGAAATTGAAGAGTTTGACAAAAAAGAGACCTGTTCTTTTAAGATTTCGAACACAAATAAGAGACAAGTGGTAAAGAAGGGAGTGTAATCTGTAATGTGTCACAGCATTTGAAAGCGGTTTACACTTTCACCCTCATTGCTGATAAAACCACTACTGCAGAGTCCTAGCTGACATACATTTATTGTCAAAGGTTTTAATGAGCTCATATATGCTGCTTATACACTTCTTATGTTTGCTTTCTTTATTGGAGCATGCCACAAGCTAAATGATTTCCGGAATGGAAAAATGACATGAAGCAGAAAGATGGAGGCTAGTCCAAGTTTTTTTTCTTAGGCCAAAGCCGATTTTTAACCAGCATCAAATTTCCTAATTGTAGCCAAGAATAGAAGTGGCAGCCCAAGAGCATCTGCAAAAATATGTGTGAGAGGCGGCCCTCCTGCTTGGCCATGTAACTGACACTGGAAAAGGAATAAATAGTGTCTTGTTAGCTGAGGACCCGGGGATTTCGAGGCCTTGTTTGCTTCAACTGTTAGCTGCCTTCGATACTGGAGTCTCCTAATCATCATACAGTGATTGGAATCATGGCATGCACCTGAGGAAATCCAACATCCTGTCTGACTCCTTTCTTGCCATATCGTTCATGATTCCTTTTTGAAGCTCTTGCAAAGTTCAAGTGAAGGGATGGGAAAGAGATGCGCTGGAGACAAGAATACTTGAATAGATTGAGTTTGTAATGAATTAATTTTTGACTTAAAACTTGGCTTTCTGGTAGATTGAGTTTTAAATCGTAAGGAATTCATTTTTGCCTTGAAAACCTGGCTTTCTGGTACTTAGTACTTACTTCTTTATATTGATTGAGGTTGTAAAGGAATAAATACTAGTTTGCACCATTCAGTATCTAGCTGGCAGCACCATCACTTTGAAAGCCAATGCCAGCAATGAACAAGTAGGTGGCTCCTGGTCCCACTCTTGTGAGTTATATTAAATGGCGATGGGCAGGACCAGTACAAAAACTATGCATTATTACTTTTCCAACTTTGTATTTGTGCTGTACAGTGCAGCACACAGAGAGAAATGTGGAAAGTTTTAAAAGATGCTCCACTGTTATGCCTGCCTCAAGCAGACATATTTGTTTGCCCCAAATCCATGTTCACAATGTTAGAAGATACGATTTTTTTGTCAAACACCATGTGTGATTTGCATTGGAATGCCCATGTACCACCCATGGTATGCCTTCTTGATGCAAAGTGCTGTTGTGCTTTACTTTAGGTAACTTTCCAACACACATCATGAACACATCATGATTTGTGATGGAAAGTTGGTCTCATCACAACAGTTTGCTCTGGGTTTGGATCACGTTTGTGATGCAACCGCGATGCAAAGTATTAGTGAACCTGTGTCTAAGAAAGCACTCATCCCAGAGACTTGGTAGATATTTTGCACTCGTGAATTCATTTGCTCTTGTAAATTAGCATCTTTTATGGTTCTATTAAATTACAACCATTCATTTTCAGTTGCAGGTCTAATTTTTGCAGCACTGTTTGGTGCATTTTTTATTACACCTTCATGTGTGAAATTAGGGCATTTTGGTATTTGTATAGTAAGCTGAAGTTTCATTGTTTCACTGAACGATGTGAGGTGTAGTACAAAACTACTGCCACGCCTCCTATTGACCATTTCCTGTACCAGCATGTTCTGTGCATAGCCCATATGGAGCAGAAAATTGTGTTATAGCTGTACCCTCCTGTATTCACTAATAAGAGGTGTGTGGATAGTGGTGAATGGGGCACAGAGTAGGTTCACCAATATGAAGCGTAGTATTACGGAAAAGAGTGATTACTGGTGGGGGTGGATGCATGGATGGGCCACTGAGGGTCATGGGGCAGGGCACAGGAGGGTCATGTTGTACATGGTAATTTGTATGGGATGGTGGGAAATCAGAGTAGGGCCTGGGGTGGATGGCTGTCAACTGACACCATTACTCCATGGTATTGCACGAGAATATTATCAACCAATTATTGTTTGGAAAAAATATTGGGGGTCATTCTGACCCTGGCGGCCGGTGACCGCCAGGGTCACCGACCACGAGAGCACCGCCAACAGGCTGGCGGTGCTCCCAAGGGCATTCTGACCGCTTTGCAGACACTGAAATACGCGACGGGTGCAACTGCACCCGTCGCACCCCTGCAACTACGCCGGCTCAATTCAGAGCCGGCGTCCTCGTTGCAGGGGCATTTCCGCTGGGCCGGCGGGCGCTCTTTTGGAGAGCGCCCGCCGGCCCAGCGGAAATGTTTGAATGGCCGCCGCGGTCTTTTGACCGCGGTGCGGTCATTTGTCGGAGGTACCTTGGCGGACGGCCTCCGCCGTCCGCCAAGGTCTGAATGACCCCCATTGTATCTTAAATATTATTTCACCCCATTGGAGTTAATAATATATAATGCACACAAAGCAAAATGATATTTCTGTAAACGTTACATAGGGCACAATATTTATGTCAGACAATATATTGTTAACAATATTCTGGCGTAAAACCAGTTTATTTTTTATTAAACTTTAAAAACAAAAAGTATGTGAGGCTTCAAGCCTAATGATAAAATTGTAAAGCTTTTTTGTACCTGATAAATACTGAATCGTAGGGGTGAAAATGCCCAGTTGTGTTTTTAGCTGTAGCCTGTGCAATCATTATTTATCCAATGCAGAAAATATCAGATGCAATATTTATCTGACCTACAGATAATTGCATATTCAATTTTCACAGTTGTGATGCATTTTCCCAGTATTTTCGCACCTGTTATAAAATAGCAAATATATTGTAGGCACTGAAATTGACATTTTGAGAATGCCAGAGCCTCTAGGGAAAGCTGCAGGTCCTGGGGAGCACTAATCACCCACGGCATTACATTGGTGCACCCCTGAAGCTGTTAAAACACCATCATTTTACCAAGGAGCCCAGAGGCAGCTAATGCAACTGTAGGATTCGCCATAACAAACAGAATTGTTTGCCATTCTCCTCTACCAGCCATTCCCAAACATTACTAAACCATCCACAAAGCAACATGTTGGTTCTCCAGCAGGGTGCACCAACACAGGATTAGCGATCCTGAGCTGCATGCTTTGGCTAACACAGTCATCAATCATCAGGACCATCTCATGGGCCACTTCAAAGTTCAAGGAACTACTTAATACCCACACTTGTCTGTTGCATAACATTACAGAAAAGGTTAATATGGTTTCCTCATATATATATATGGAATGTTAAGGACAATATAAAAAGGTCTAACAATCACAAAAAGCAGGATATGTGATATTTATGGCCAGTGAAAGTGTTAGGCCATGGTGACTGGTGACGTGTCACCTACCCAGATCTCCCTAAGGACCAGAAGCCAAAGATGCTGAGTATCCTCGATATTTCTGATACAGATGGGATCAGCGGGTAGTAGAGGTCAGAGGCAGATGGTAAGAAGCCATGTTTAGTGCACACTGACAGACTCATTCAGACAAGGGAGCAGGACTTTAATGCCAGTATAGCCCAGCTATGGAGGGCTACAAGGATATTAGAACATTCCGCAACTAGAAGGCAGAATGTTCTAACAAATAAAACAAAAGCCTCATATAGCCAGAGGGGACTGAAATACCTTCAGGCTCCGTGAGGCCTTTGTTCACAGCAACAGCTATGAACTACAACTTTGGAATGTTGGACCTCCAGGATTCTACTGGCCATTAGCCGGCCATTCTTTTCAATGGAGCTCCCATCATTTGAATGTTTTAATTCCTCATAATGACGGATTAACGCCTAAATACTTTTCACACATATGCCCTTTGCAACACTGAAGATACCAAACAATGGTGAGGACTAGGGGAAGGTTAAAACCTAGACAAAATGTTACTAAGCCCTGAGTAAGCACTGTGCAAATATGGGAACCAAACTAGGGTAGTTTTGCCCTCTTCCACAAGAGATAACATCCAAGACAATACTTATTTTATATCTCTCAGTTGATTGTATTATTCACTGCAGAAATATCTCTACTCAGACATGGGCTCACTTCTGTCCCCTCTTAACCCCTTCGCTGCCAGGCCTTTTCCTCCTTAGGTGTCATTTGGGGCAGGGCGCGCTTAGGCCCTCATAACGTTTTGTCCACATAAGCTACCCATGCCAAATTTGCGTCCTTTTTTTCAAACATCCTAGGGATTCTAGAGGTACCCAGACTTTGTGGGTTCCCCTGAAGGAGACCAAGAAATTAGCCAAAATACAGTGATTTTTTTTTTTTTTTTTTAAATGGGAAAAAAGGGCTGCAGAAGAAGGCTTGTTGTTTCTTGCCTGAAATTGGCATCAACAAAGGGGTTGCAGTTCTAAAATCACCAGCCTCCCAGCTTTCAGGAACAGGCAGACTTGAATCAGAAAAAAACAATTTTTCAACACAATTTTGGCATTTTACTGGGACATACCTAATTTTTACGATTTTTTTGTGCTTTCAGCCTCCTTCCAGTCAGTGACAGAAATGGGTGTTAAACCAATGCTGGATCCCAGAAACCTAAACATCTCTAACAAGTAGACAAAATTCTGAATTCAGCAATGGGTAATTTGTGTAGATCCTACAAGGGTTTCCTACAGAAAATAACAACTTAAATAATAAAATATTGAAATTGAGGTGAAAAAAACAGCAATTTTTCTCTACGTTTTACTCTGTAACTTTTTCCTGCAATGTCAGATTTTTTGAAGCAATATAGCGTTATGTCTGCTGGACTCTTCGGGTTGCAGGGATATATAGGGCTTGTAGGTTCATCAAGAAACCTAGGTACCCAGAGCCAATAAATGAGCTGCACCTTGCAGTGGGTTTTCATTCTATACTGGGTATACAGCAATTCATTTGCTGAAATATAAAGATTGAAAAATAGGTATCAAGAACTCCTTTGTATTTCCAAAATGGGCACAAGATAAGGTATTCAGGAGCAGTGGTTATTTGCACATCTCTGAATTCTGGGGTGCCCATACTAGCATGTGAGTTACAGGGCATTCCTCAAATAGACGTATTGTTTACACACTGTCTTATGTTTGTAAGGAAAAAATGTAGAGAAAGACAAGGGACAATAACACTTGTTTTACTATTTTATGTTCCCCAAGTCTCCCGATAAAAATGGTACCTCACCTGTGTGTGTAGGCCTAGCGCCCGCAACAGGAAATGCCCCAAAGCACAACGTGGACACATCACATTTTCCCCAAAGAAAACAGGGGTGTTTTTTACAAAGTGCCTACCTTTGGATTTTGGTCTCTGGCTCAGCCGGCACCTAGGGAAACCTACCAAACCTGTGCATTTTTCAAAACTAGAGACCTAGGGGAGTCTAAGACGGGGTGACTTGTAGGGCTCTCAACAGGTTCTGTTACCCAGAATCCTTTGCAAACCTCCCAATTTGGCTAAAAAAACATTTTTTCCTCATATTTCGCTGACAGAAAGTTCTGGAATCCGAGAGGGGCCACGGATTTCCTTCCACCCATTGTTCCCCCAAGTCTCCCGATAAAAATGATACCTCACTTGTGTGGGTAGGACTAGTGCCTGCAACAGGAAATGCCCCAAAACACAACGTGGACACATTACATTTTTCCACAGAAAACAGAGGTGTTTTTTGCAAAGTGCCTACCTGTGGATTTTGGCCTCTAGCTCAGCCGGCACCTAGGGAAACCTGCCAAACCTGTGCATTTTTAAAAAATAGAGACCTAGGGGAATCCAAGATTGGGTGACTTGTGGGGCTCTCACCAGGCTCTGTTACCCAGAATCCTTTGCAAACCTCAAAATTTGGCTACAAAAAAACTTTTTCCTCACATTTCGGTGACAGAAACTTCTGGAATCTGAGAGGAGCCACACATTTCCTTCCACCCAGCATTCCCCCAAGTCTCCCGATAAAAACTGTACCTCACTTGTGTGGGTAGGCCTAGTGTCCGCAACAGGAAATGCCCCAAAACACAAAGTGGACACATCACATTTTCTCAAAGAAAACAGAGGTGTTTTTTGCAAAGTGCCTACCTGTGGATTTTGGCCTCTAGCGCAGCCGGCACCTAGGGAAACCTACCAAACCTGTGCATTTGTTAAATCTAGAGACCTAGGGGAATCCAAGATGGGGTGCCTTGTGGGGCTCTCACCAGGTTCTGTTACCCAGAATCCTTTGCAAACCTCAAAATTTTGCTAAAAAAACACTTTTTCCTCACATTTTTGTGACAGAAAGTTCTGGAATCTAAGAGGATCCACAAATTTCCTTCCACCCAGCATTCCCACAAGCCTCCCGATAAAAACAGTACCTCACTTGTGTGGGTAGGTCTAGTGCCCGCGACAGGAAATGCCCCAAAACACAAAGTGGACACATCACATTTTCTATAAGAAAACAGAGGTGTTTCTTGGAAAATGCCTACCTGTGGATTTTGGCCTCTAGCTCAGCCGGCACCTAGGGAAACCTGCCAAACCTGTACATTTTTGAAAACTAGAGACCTAGGGGATTCCAAGTTGGGGTGACTTGTGGGGCTCTCACCAGGTTCTGTTACCCAGAATCCTTTGCACACCTCAAAATGAAGCTAAAAAAACATTTTTTCCTCACATTTCGGTGACAGAAAGTTCTGGAATCTGAGAGGAGCCACAAATTTCCTTCCACCCAGTCTTCCCCCAAGTCTCCTGATAAAAATGGTACCTCACTTGTGTGGGTAGACCTAGTGCCCGCAACAGGAAATGCCCCAAAACATAAAGTGGACACATCACATTTTCTCAAAGAAAACAGAGGTGTTTTTTCAAAACTGCCTACCTGTGGATTTTGGCCTCTAGCTCAGCCGGCACCTAGGAAAACTTACCAAACCTGTAAATTTTTTAAAACTAGAGACCTAGGGGAATCCAAGACGGGGTGACATGTGTGGCACTCACCAGGTTCTGTTACCCAGAATCCTTTGCAAACCTCAACATTTGGCTAAAAAAACACTTTTTTCTTACATTTTGGTGACAGAAAGTTCTGGAATCTGAGAGGAGCCACGAATTTAATTCCACCCAGTGTTCCCCCAAGTCTCCCGATAAAAATGGTACCTCACTTGTGTGGGTAGGTCTTGTGCTCGCAACAGGAAATGCCCCAAAACTCTATCTGGACACATCAAAATTATCAAATAGAAAATGACCTGTTTTTGATGGGGGGGTTGGGGGGGGGGGGGGGGGGCACTTGTGTTTTTGTTCCTGGGCTCAGCAGCTATCTAAAGAATCCTACCAAACCCAGACATTTCTGAAAACTAGACACCCGAGGGAGTCAAGGGAGGTGTAAATTGCGTGGATCACCCAATGTTTACTTACCCAGAATCCTCAGCAAACCTCAAATTTAGCTAAAAAAATCTAATTTTTCCCACATTTCTGTGTGGGATCACCGCACCGGGACAAATTTCCTACCACCCAACGTTCCCCTCAGTCTCCCAGTAAAAATTATACCTCACTTGTGTAGGTGGGTCAAGTGTTTGTGACAGGGAAGAGCCAAAAACACGTCGGAATTGAGGGGGAACCAAAGTGGATCTACAAGGGCAGTTTGAAAAAAAAAATTTAGGCTGACAAGTGCTGCAGAAATTTTATCGGTATAGATGAGACAATGCTGGGTGGTAGGAATTTTGTGGATTCCTGCAGATTCCGGAAGGTTCCATCACAAAAATATGAGAAAAATGTGTGCTTTCCAGCAAAGTTGCAGGTTTGCAGGGCATTGTGGGTAAGGAAGCACACCACCCTGGAATCAACTAGATGTTTAGTTTTCAGATATGTGTAGGTCTTGTGGATTTTTCTACATGGCAGCGTCCCAAAGTAAAAAAAATTGCAGCAGCCCTCAACATTCCAAGTGGGACGATTTTGAGAGTTACCAAGCTCTCATGGCCCAAATGTAAAACAAAGAAACAAAAATAATCAAACGTCCTCTTGCTTGCCATGGGATAATATGTTTTAGTGTGTGGGGGAGAGCTGAAAGACTGTTAGCTCCTTCAGTTCGGGTGGGCATAACTAGGCCCATACTGGTTGGTAACCACCACCCCACTATTTTCTTTTATTCTTTTTATTCCCTGGCATCTAGTAGACTTTCTGTCCCCCGGGGTGTGGATCGGGGGTAAATGCCCAATATGCCCACTGGTGGGCAGAACAACTTTGGCCCCATTTATTTGGGGTGGGGTATGGCCATACCCCCAACCTCTTATTTTGAAAAAGAAATCTTCCCTGGTCTCTGGTGGGCTTTCTGCTTCCCTTGGGGGCAGATGGGCCTTCCAAAAATAGGCCATTCTGCCCCCAAAGGGGGCAGTTAGGGCCAACAGTAATGTTCCCCCATGGGGAGCGACCCTTGTCCAAGGGGCTGCCCCCCAAACAAAACGCACACATACACACACCCCAATACATGGTGTCTAGAGGTTTCTGCCTCCGGGGGGGCTGGGAGGCCTAAAAATATTTTGCCCCCCCCTGGGGAGTGGCCCTTGCCAAAGGGGCCGCTCCCCTTATGTGTTACTCTAAAAAAATAAAAACATTCCCTGGTGTCTTCTTGGTTTCTGCCCCCCCTGAGGGCAGATCGGCCTAATTATAGTAGGCCAATCTGCCCCCAGGAGGGGCAAAAATGGCCTATATAATAATTTCCCCCCCCCCCCGGGAGCGACCCTTGCCCAAGGGGTCACTCCCCAAACATAAAAAAATAAAAATAAACAAAAAAATATGGTGTCTAGTGGTTTTCTGCCCCCCCCCCTCCCCCTGGGCAGATCGGCCTAATAATTTTAGGCCGATCTGCCCCGAGGGGGGGCAGAAATGGCCTAAAAATCATTTGCCCCCCTGAGGAGCGGCCCAAACATAAAAAAAGTAAAATAAACCCCAAAAAAATTATCCCTGGTGTCTAGTGGTTTTCTGCCCCTAGGGAGCGGCCCTTGCCCAAGGGGCCGCTCCCCTTATGCGCAAGTATGAAAAAAAAAAGAATCCGTGGTTCCTAGTGGTTTCTGCCCCCCCCCCCCCGGGGGGCATATCACAAGGCCGATCTGCCCCCAGAAATGGCCTAATAATAATGTCCCCCCGGGAGCAACCCTTGCCCAAGGGGTCGCTCCCCAAACATTAAAAAAAAAAAAAATTTTATCCCTGGTGCCTAGTGGATTTCTGGGCTAGAAATATTTTGCCCCCCCGAGGAGCGGCCCTTGCCCAAGGGGCCGCTCCCCTTATTTGAAATAGCAACAAAAAAAAATCCCTGGTGTCAAGTGGGCATTTCTGCTGCCCAATCGCATTGCGATTGGGCAGCAGAAATGCTCAGAGAGGCATGAAAGGAGAGAAAAGGCCTTTCCTCTCCTTTCATGCCTCTCTGCTCCCTCCATGTGATTGGAGGAGAAATGCTTTTGCTGAGCTTCCAGCGCCGGGGGGTAGGCCTCTGATGAGGTCAGCGCGCGAAAGCGCGCTGGTGTCATCAGGTGCCACGGGGGGGTCAGGGGAGGGCGGGGATGGAAAGGGAGGAGGGTGCTCGGCCATCCGGGGGCCCATAGCAGGATGAGCTGGTCCCACCCGGTGCCGAGGGCGAGACCAGCTCGTCCGGGGCATCGTAAGGGTTAAAGGATGGATCTGTTTACTATCCAGATAGAGCTCTTACACAGTTTAAAGGATGGTGTCTTAAATCATTCTTCAGGGAGGATGTACACAGTGATGCATTTAACCTTATCAAATTGAGACCACTTTCCATCTTTAATCTGCCCAGTGCCAAAAGCCCATGGAAGTTTTGACTTTTGAAAATATAATCTTGAAGGAACTCTCATTGTGAAAGACAACTCCTTAAAACATTATATGTAATATAACTTTGGAAGAAAGACATGCCGTGAGAAATTTAAAGAACAACCATTTAGTTATTATTAGGCCAGTGAACAAAGGTGGTTGTATCATAATCCAAAATGAGAAAACATAAAAACTCTATAACAATTTGATCACCGCAACCATTAAACTCCTTTAGCCATAAACCCTTTATCCCATATCCAGAAGAAAATTAGGGATATCACAATAAAAGCCAAAAATGAGGGTTTCCTAAGCAACCAAGAAGATCTGTAGCTCAACTCTAGATCGCTATATATACCGATCCTCTATCCCAAAAGCAACAAGAATTTGATGACTCCCCATGGCAGACCTATTGTCTTCGGCTGCAGCTCTGTTCCTGACTGCGTCAAAAACATTTTAACATTTTTTCTACAGGGCTTTGTAAATTCTCCTGAAAGTTACATAAGGGACAGTAGTGATTTAATCAATATTATTGATGATTTTCTTTTAAACCCTAAATGTGAATTATTCAGCTGCATGGAAATTGCATGGCTACTGAATCCTTATACACAATGGATTCCGCAAAGGGGTGGCATCTGACTTTCTCTGAACTACTTAATAGACATTCCAACCTGTCCCTATCCTTACTGATTTCATTGAGGTGCTTATAGGAAACTACTTTTAATTTGATGACACATAAAATCTTCAAACCAAGGGAACATCTATGGGAGCCTCATTTGCCCCAAATGTTGTCTTTCTCTACGTAAATGACTTTGAACACAGAATCAGCTATAATGCACAATTCAATCCATTCTATAAGCATATTCAACTTTGGAAGAGATGTGTAGATGACATATTTATGATGCGGAATAGTGATGAGATGACACTTAAATTCCTTGTGTTGCTCACCACTCACTACATATCAACAATTCATGTCCAACCATAGTAAGACGGGCATTGATTTCCTTGATATGACCATAATTAACATAGAAAATCTACTTGGAACCACTCTGTATAGAAAACTGATGGAAAGCAACACATGCCTGCAAAACGATCTTCCAGCTCCAGTAACCATCGTAAAGCCCTCAAGGATGGTTTACCAAGGGGTCACTTTTTATGGATTTGCGGGAACTGCAAAATGAAGAATGATTACTTCTAAGAGGATAAGGTACTGAGCAATAAATGTTTGACAACAGGCTACCCGAGAAAACTTGCAAAGAGAGTCAGAATAAAGAGTTTAGTATTCTCCCTGTGACTACCTGTTAACACCTAGACCTCAGAAAGAAACACTAAGAATTGTCGTGGCACCACCTTAAAGTTCTACTACAAGGTGTTGGTGAAACTAATCAAAAAACATTAGACACTTATCCGTCCTACCTACCTTACCAATGAACCTCCTATGTTTTCATTTAGAATAGGACATAACTTGAGAGGCCATCTATGGCATGCTAGCATGCAAAACACAATATTTTCATATATCACCAACTTTTGGGGCTACAACAAGATTGTTGAACAATTCAGATATGGTAATTGCATAATATGTCAATTCACTAAAAGTACCAAGGAGTTTAATCGTCGCCAGGTCAGGCAAACATAATACACTTTTCAAATTGCTGTTCTCATAATATAAGTTATTTACGCTGTCCTTGCCTTTTAATTTATACAGGACAAACTGCAGAGAAGGGTATAATAGGCTTTGACAACACTGCAGGTGAATTAAGTGCAAAAATATGTCTGCCCCTACTGGCCACTTTATTGAAAAGGCCACTCAGAAAATCAAATCAGGTGGCAGTTTGTTCAACTGGTGACCAAACCAGCATGGAACTGTGGTTTACAACTTTTACCTAACAAAACTAAATGCCACTAGTTACTTTTGTGTGACAGTTTCATCGATTTGTCTGAACACTCTAGAGGAATATAACAATATAATTTGTTCATGACTACACTTCTATGACTCCATCTGAATCAGCTGATTATTCTGTAAATAAGTGGAATAAATGTTTTATCTTTATGTGTGATTATATCTGCTATGGATGGATATCATGTTATTGCCTCTATTACTACAATGTCATTCGAACTAGTTGAACATAATGAGACATGGTTGTTTAATGACCCTTATTGTTGGTCATTGCTACTGAATGGTGCCTATTCTTGAAGTTTATTTTATCTCTGTATGTCTGAGTTTCATGACCAACATATAGGGGGTCATTCTGACACTGGCGGTCTTTGACCGCCAGGGTCGCGAATGACGGAAGCACCGCCAACAGGCTGGCGGTGCTTCCAAGCCCATTATGACCACGGCGGTAAAGCCGCGGTCAGAAACCCGGGGCCGGCGGTTTCCCGCCGTTTTTCCCCCGGCTGGGCGAATCCGCCAGGGCAACGCTGCAAGCAGCGCTGCCATGGGGATTCTGACCCCCTTCCCGCCAGCCTGTTTCTGGCGGTTGTCACCGCCAGGAAGAGGCTGGTGGGAATGGGTCCCCTAGGGGCCACTGGCATGGGCAGTGCAGGGGCCCCCTAACAGGGCTCCATGAAGCTTTTCACTGTCTGCTTAGCAGACAGTGAAAAGCGTGACGGGTGCAACTGCACCCTTCGCACCGCCGCAACACCGCTGGCTCCATTCGGAGCCGGCTCCTGTGTTGCGGCCCTCATTCCCGCTGGGCCGGCGGGCGCTAACTTGCTTAGCGCCCGCCGGCCCAGCGGGAATGTCAGAATAGGGGAAGCAGTATTTTGGCCGCGTGGCGGCCAAATGGCGCCGCCCGCCAGAGTCAGAATGACCGCCATAGTCCAATGCCATGATGATAGAAATGGTATTACACCATTTGTTTTTTATTTCAGCACCAAATTATTATTAATATAATGTTTAGGCTCCTTTCATGAATTACATTTATTTTCATTTATTCCAGGTAAGAGGATAGTGGCAGGCCTTAGACTAACTGAGGGCAGTCGAGTTTCTTCTGCTCACAAACTGTTCCTTATAGCCTGACTACTGCCCCTTCCAGGTGTATTAAGGAGCACTCTGAATTATGCCCTGTAGTATTTTTTAGAAGTAACTAAATTAAGGCAATTCATTTATAATTGGAATGCCACCGCATACCACTTCTTTTTTTGCTTGATAATATGCACTTCACCTATGTGACAGACAATCAATAAAATTGGTTCTATTCCTGTATTTAGATTTATCCAGTGAGTAATATCCCAACTCTACTTTGGTCGTGGCCTTCTGTTCTTGCTTCCATAATTGTCTTTTCCACCTTTTTACATGTTGTAATCTGCAGGCCCTTCTTGATCCTTGTGATAACTGACCCATGTATGCATATCTCAGTACCATTAGACACAGGGCACTCTTACCCCTTTGCTTTAGACCAGGGGTCATAACATGAGATACTTATGTTCAATGCAAATTACTCAGAACTACTAAAGTTATTGGTCTTGTAATAGTGACTACATCAGACAAGATTATACTAGTGGCCACACTATGCAAGAGTAGTGCTAGCGATCATCTCTGTGAAACAGTTAGGCTTGCCAGCAGTAACTTTAAAAAGTCTTTGTCACTTTGGAAGGAATCAATTTAAATAAGTAATACATAACAGCCATAGCTGCAAATCTCATGGCACCAAGGTAATACATTAGTAATAAATCTACTCAGCATCACATGATTTCTCACTCTGCTTTAAAAGCATTTTAGAAATTCCGTCATTTTTCTCCAAACATCATCATATGAGCTCTAAAAATATTCACATTTTCATCATTCATAAACAATTTTCAATCTCGGTTTAAATGTATTAATTCTGCCAAGCAAAAGCTTTTAATTTAGTAGGCTGGGCTGCACACAGGAGAGCTGCTCAAAGGTAGATGGAGAGCTCCCAGACCAGTAACTCACTAGCTACATTCTGGAAAAGCCTGTTTTACACCCTCTCAAAATCCTTTTTCTCCTACATTCACAGACCTTTTGAACTTTGAATAATCGTGGGTCAAAATGCCATCAAGATTGGCAACATTGCACTAACTAAATTCACAGATTGTGATACTGAGATCCTCTACAAACATATGCCACCTATATTGCCCATTGCTTCTCTCTTTTTTATGACACACTTCTCTATGTTTCCATTAAGTACACTGTGTGATCATGTGAGCACTGAACACTGTTATAATCAATTAAATGTGTATATTTTGAGCTTAAATAATAGATTCACCTGCATCATGAGCGTAATTGTTAAATACAAGGCTCAGGAGAAATGTTCGTTCTGCCGGTGTAATCTTGCATAATTTCTGGCAATATGTGTGACAGTTGTTACGTGAAATGCACAAAATTATGCCATTATCCCAGGCAGCTGCTTCTGGAAAAATCCTAACATGGAAGCACATAAACATGAATGAATAGAATGCAAGCAGCTAGATTTCGCCTATGTAATAATTTCAAATAATTTTCCTGAAATTTCACTTAATTATGCAAGAGGAAATTGAACACATGCTTGCCTGCAACAACTACTACCCACATATGTCAACAATAAATTATATTTACTATGACATTGAAGGCAACATGCAGAAATGTGATGCACACTCATACATTTTCTTTTATTTAGTTGCTCACAGCATGAGGAGTCCAAAGATGAGGCACCATTGAGCTCAGGTGCCAGACAATGTTGATCCATACCACATAGCACTGAAGACATGACTGGCCTCACTATTGGCACAGTGAAAGTGCAGACCACAGCACGGTCCAAGGATCATCCCACTACTGGTACCAAGAAGGCAGTAATGAGCATGAAAAGCTAGTGAGGCTATCAAAAGCCCAGGATGACTAGAGCCCTCCAAAACTCACAACAGAGGTTACAGCTGCCACCTCCGAGAATTAACCCAATCAGCCTTCTGACTGTAGGGCAGTACACCTGGAGCTAAGTGAATGCCTGTCCAACACATAGATAAAGCCTCCTTGAGATCAAAAGCACCTTGCTAGAACAGCTGGAGCGGAAGCCTCAAGCTTACCAGCCAACAAAGCCACACAAGAAAAAACAGTGGTGCCAAACATCATCACCTATACATGCTCTCAATAGGCTTACTGCATCTATCCTTTGGGTCAGCAGATGATACATTGCCTTGTGTAGATTGTCTCAGCCATGTACACCCTGAAGACTTTTCTTGAGAGCTAGTAGATGGTTCTATTGTAAATTACACACTTTGCAGCAAGAGAAAGTATAACTCCCTTCACCACACCACTGACCACATTAAATCACCTCCTTCACAGGTCTCTCTACAAATAGCCCTCAAGGGGATTCTGCCCCCAAGAGAAAAAGACTGACCAATTTGTGTTTATGACCTTCTGCATAGCTGCGGTTTCAAAAATAATTCTGAGCTTGGAGCTGAGCATATTCTTATTTGTACTACTATCATGCTGCTTGTGTTTTAGGACACTTTTGTACATTAATTTGTCAAGTATCTCTACTGTGTGTTAGGTGTATACTTTTAGTTTGCGCTCCTGTGTTGTTGAAATATGTTGTTCAATCCTTTTCATTATCATCTGATGGATGTGATCACGGTTCTGTGGTCTTGAAATTCCAAAAATGTCAATAGGAAACTGCCTTTTTAACATGGGCAGAGCCACCCGTGCAATAACTACGCATGTGTTACCACGCTTGCCTGAACCACGCAGGTGCCTTAGCCACGAATATGCGTAGTTAAGGCACCATACATATGCATGGTTCAGGCACACAGTGGGAACATCAGGGAAAGGAAGGAAGCTCTGGATGTGGGACTAGGTAAGTGGGGCTGGGCCCGGTTTGGGGTGTTGGAGGGCGGGTAGTTTTAAGGACATGGTGGGGTCTGAGGCCTCAGGGCGGGGGTGGGAAGGGGCAGTTTACGCAGCAGAAGAGTAGGGAGGAATGGGGAGCTGGTCCATTGGGAGGCAGGGAGTGTTTCTGGGAGAGGGTGGGGCTGCAGGGATGGAGCAGCAGGAAGGGGATAGGAATGAACGAAAAACAGAATATAAATATGGAAAGGAAAATGACAAAAATAGTAGATAATACAACAAGAGATACAGAGCAAAGAGTAAGAGCAAAGACAGACTCACCACTGGATCACCAGGGATGAGGTGCAGGCAGAAGCCTGTGGGTGGAGGAGGGCTTCGAACACAAGGCCTGGAGTGCGGAGCAGCGCAGAGGGGCAGCAGCTAGTAGGTGGAGCTGCACGGTGGGGAGCAAGTGACGCTGACCAAGGGTCAGTGAGGTCGTCTTTTGGCGTGGGTGGGCTGGGGTGTGAAATTAACAAAGCATATTCCTTTAGCACACATGACTTTACTACGGAATTCATTGTAAAGGCATGCATAGTAAAAACAAGGTAGTGGCACAGACTGCATTGTTGTGGCATGCGTGGTTTAGGCATGCATGGTTGTATCATACAACCCTGTTTTGTTGGTCACAGTGCAGATGTGTGTGACAGGGTGGATATGGTTTGTAGGATCATTTCGGGTGGATATACTTTTTGGTGTTAGTTTGCACTTTTTGTGCTTACCCTGCAAACTTGAGATCACAAGATTTTTCCCATGAGCAATTTTTATTCTGTGCAATTTTTTTATTCATGCAGTATATTCTGCATACATTATATATCAGATGAGAGGTAGTAGAATTAAATCAGATGTAGCAGCCAGTGTTGTCTTCTTACCTGTGTCTCACTGGAAGTATTGTAGGATCACTGTGTTCCTGTTGTCTATGTCCTCTTCTTCTGCTTCCTCGTCTTCACTGTCCACAGGCTCCACAGCTGCCACAACACCTCCATCTGGACCATCCTCCTGCAGAAAAGGCACCTGTCGTCGTGAAGCCAAGTTGTGAAGCATACAGCAGGCCACGATGATCTGGCACACCTTCCTTGGTGAGTAGAATAGGGAACCACCTGTCATATGGAGGCACCGGAACCTGGCCTTCAGGAGGCCGAAGGTCCGCTCTATAATCCTCCTAGTTCGCCCATGGGCCTCATTGTAGTGTTCCTCTGCCCTTGTCCTGGGATTCCTCACTGGGGTCAGTAGCCATGACAGTTTGGGGTAACCAGAGTCCCCTGCAAATGTCGAGGGACAACTGTTAGACACACACTAACTCTTAGGGATATCCCCAGACCCAGACACCTAGTCACACTGTATTGGGTCCATGTCCTCACCTAATAACCACACACGGTGCCTCTGGAGTTGCCCCATCACATAAGGGATGGTGCTATTCCTGAAAAAGCAAGCGTCATGCAGTGAGCCAGAAAATTTGGCATTCACATGGGAGATGTACTGGTCTGCCAAACACACCATCTGCACATTCATTGAATGGTAACTCTTCCGGTTTCTGTGCACCTGTTCACACCTGCGTGGGGGGACCAAGGCCACATGTGTCCCATCAATGGCACCTATGATGTTGGGGATATGTCCCAGGGCATAGAAATCACCTTTCACTGTAGGCAAATCCTCCACCTGAGGGAAAACGATGTAGCTCCGCATGTGTTTCAGCAGGGCAGACAACACTCTGGACAACACGTTGGAAAACATAGGCTGGGACATCCCTGATGCTATGGCCACTGTAGTTTGAAAAGACCCACTTGCTAGGAAATGGAGTAATGACAGCACCTGCACTTGAAGGGGGATTCCTGTGGGATGGTGGATAGCTGACATCAGGTCTAGCTCCAACTGGGCACCCAGTTCCAGGATTGTGATACGATCAAGTCTATAGGTGATGATCACATGTCGCTCCTCCATTGTCGACAGGTCCACCAGCGGTCTGTACACCGGGGGATGCCGCCATCTCCTAACATGCCCCAGCAGACGGTGCCTATGGAGGAGAACAGCGAGCAGAGAGTCAACCAACTCTGAGGTACGTAAACACAGCTTAATTGGAAAATATTAGCAAATCCACATATGCCTGTATTAGTGTTTAAGCATGACCTAGATATGTGTGACGCAGTCCAAAATAATGCCATGTGGCCCCCTGAAATGGCGGCTGCCTGACTTGTAAAGTGAGACAAGGGCATATGAGGTAACTGCGCTGGCGTTGTACACCGTAGCGGTAGGCGGTCGAAGACCGCGGGGCAATCCTGCATTGGTTAACATTGGACCCTATGGGTCCCAGGAGCCAATGATGATGTACGCCGGCAGTGACGGTACGCACCACCGCGGACGTGACCATCATTTTCTCTCTGTTCAATCACTTGATACCTGATCTTCGACAGGAGAGGACCTACACTGCAAGTGCTGCTGTGACCTCAGTCTGGAAGAGACAATGGCTCGTGTGTCTGGGGAAAGGGCCCCTGCCTTCAGCACGGAGGAGTTAGACAAACTAGTGTATGGGGTCCTCCCCCAGTACATGCTACTCTACGGTCCTCCAGACAAACAGGTAAGTACACTGTGAGCATGCTGTATGGGCAATTACTTTGAGGAGTGGTGTGGATGAAAGATAGGGGGGTGAGAATGAGGCGTGCATGAAATGACAGTGAGTGCATGTGCGTCATGGCAAGGGTAGGGATCTGGGCCAATGACTGTGACGGTGCGGACAGTAATATCTTCTCCTTTTCCCCTGTACTATTCCTGTAGGTCAGCGCCCACCAGAAGAAGGACATTTGGCGTGCCATCGCCAAGGAAGTCCGGACCCTGGGGGTCTACCACAGACGGAGCACCCACTGCCGGAAAAGAAGGGAGGACATTCGCCGCTGGAGCAAGAAGACGGCGGAGGCCCAGCTGGGGATGGCCTCCCAACGTCGGAGGGGTGCCCGTCGCACCATGACCCCCCTGATGTTCAGGATCCTGGCGGTGGCATACCCGGAGTGGGATGGGCGTTTGAGGGCATCAGAGCAATCACAAGGGGGTGAGTACACGCTCATTCTGCTGATTCAGCGCGCATTGGAGGTGCCTGGGTGGGGAGGTGGGCTGTGGGTTCCCCTAGCCCAGGGCGAGTTTAGTAGGCAAGGTTCCTTCTTAAGGCAGGCCCTGTGGCACCCCACCCCACCTGTGTACAGTGCCATCTACACCTAGTTAGGCTCCTGTCACATCCATGTGTGCAGCAATCGGGCATAGCCTTGTAACCCATGTCCCTGGGATTGATTAGGGAACTCCAAGTGCACAGCGTAGTGCAGGGGGCTTCTGTGTCTGTAGTGTCCACCAACAGTAGCGGTATTGCATGCACTCAACATGTCTTTCTTCTGTCTTCCCCCCTTTTTGTGGTCTCCCTGTTCTTGTGTGCATTAGCATCATCAGGCGAAGGAGCAGTGGCACCAGAGCAGGAGGGAGCTGCATCCCACATGGCCCTGGAGGGCGATACAACAGAGTCTGAATTCACCAGTGGGACGGAGGGCGAAGGGAGCTCCACGGCGGGGACAGGACCTGAGACCAGCGATACGGACTCTTCCTCTGATGGGAGCTCCCTTGCGGTGGCGGGCACCTCTCTGCCCACCGCATCTACAGGTACAGCCGCCACCCCCCCTACCAGCACCACCCTCCGAGCAGCCCCTCAGTGTGTGTCCCGTGCCCGCTCAGCCAGGAGAGTGGGCATCTCCTTCGCCCCAGGCACCTCAGCCCCTGCCCCTGTCACCCCTGCTGCCCTCAGTGAGGAGGCCATTGACCTCCTCAGGTCCCTCACTGTTGGGCAGTCTACCATTTTGAATACCATCCAGGGTGTAGAGAGGCAGTTGCAACAAACCAATGCATACCTGGAGGGCATTCATTCTGGTCAGGCAGCCCATGAGCAAGCTTTTCAGACTCTGGCCTCAGCACTGATGGCGGCCATTGTCCCTGTCTCTAGCCTCCCCCCCTCCAACTTCCTCCACCCAGCCCCAAACCCCTGTACCTCAGCCTATCCCAAGCACACCATCAGACCAGCATGCACACACCGCAACACACAAGGGAAGCTCTGGCAAACATAAGCACCACACATCCCACAGGCACTCACGCAAGCATCATACACATGCAGACACACCAACATCAAATGCCTCCACTGTGTCCCCCTCCTCCACGTCTCCCTCCTCCCTCCCTGTCTCGTCTCCACTCACACCTGCATGCACTACATCCTCAGCCACTACGTCCATCACCAGCACACCCACCACCACACCCCGCTCACGTGCACTCACCAACCCCACTACCATTCACACATCCCGTGTCCTGTACTAGTGTGTCTGTGAGCCCTCCTCCCAAACTACACAAACGCAGCTACACCCACCCAACAGCCATCCACCTCACAACAGCCTCCAGCCCATGCACCTCCACCCAAAGTCAGCAAACGTACACCTCCTACAACCACTACCTCTTCCTCCACTCCCAAACCCCCTCCATCTACCCGTCCCAGTGTTCCCCAAAAACTTTTCCTGTCCAACCTTGACCTCTTCCCCTCACCTCCCCCACCCCTTCTGTCTCCTAGGGCCCGCCTCTCCAGGTCCCAACCCAGCACCTCAGCCACAACATCTGTGGGACCAGTGGTGCCAGTAGTAACCGGCTTCTGGAGTGTGCCAGGCAGCAGGGCAGCCAGTGTGGCAAGGAGCCAGAGCACGGACAGTCCCCCACTTGTAAAGCACAAAAAGTTGGCCAGTGCCCGGCGGGAGAGAGGAAAGAAATCAGCCACCAAAGCCGCTCCCAGGGGTACAGTTGGGAGTATGGAGACAGCTGCGCCACCATCCAAGGTGGGGAAGGAGCACAGTAAAACCGGCAAGTCCGGGAAAATCTGCACGGCGGACAAGACCACCACCAGCACTGCTGCCCAGGACACCGCCGCCACCAGCACCGCAGACCAGGACACCGCCGCCACCAGCACCGCTGCCCAGGACAACGCCGCCACCAGCACCGCTGCCCAGGACACCACCGCCACCAGCACCGCTGCCCAGGACACTGCCGCCACCAGCACCGCAGGCCAGTGAGCGCCAAAGATTCCGACGCTACTGCGGGCACCACGAGCTGGATGAAGCACTCTGGGTACAAAGCCCCCTCCAGAACCAGTGGAGAAAGACATCCACTACCTCAGTCCTTGGCAGGATGAAGCACTCTGGGCACAAAGCCCCCTCCAGAACCAGTGGAGATTGACATCCACTACCTCAGTCCTTGGCAGGATGAAGCACTCTGGGCACAAAGCCCCCTCCAGAAACCAGTGGAGAATGTTATCCACTTGAGAGACTGTGGCTTTGCACTCCCCAGGATTGAACAGTGGGCAAGCCACCCACTGTAGAGACTTGAGAGACTGTGGCTTTGCACTCCCCAGGATTGAACAGTGGGCAAACCACCCACTGGAGAGACTTGAGAGACTGTGGCTTTGCACTCCCCAGGATTGAACAGTGGGCAAACCACGCACTTTAGAGACTTGAGAGACTGTGGCTTTGCACTCCCCAGGATTAATCAGTGGGCATGGAGCCCCCTCGTGGATCTGGCCTCGTGCACTCATCCAGCTGAGGTGCCCCCCCTTCCCTTCCCCCTGAGGTGCTTGTTTTATTTCTATCTGATGCCCCAGCAGTGTTCTCCCCGCCTTGTTCTGGTATTGAGTGTGGGCTTCGCCCATGCCTTTTGGGCCCATTGGTCCACGGACTATGATAGTGGAATACCTTGGACTTGTATTCTTGGCGTATATATTTGTTTATAGTGTGAATATCTTTATATATGTATATATTTTTGATTACTGTCTTTGGATATATTACAATCATTCGACTCATTTCCTTTTGTCCTTGCATTCTTCCAGAGGGGGGTTGGGGGTGTAACTGTAATGGATCATGATGTATTAGTGTGTGTGTTGTGGGTGAGGGTGGGGGTGGGAGTGTTGCTTGTTGCGTGTGTGTGTCACTGTTTTTTCCCTCCTCCCTCCCCTGTGCCGTAGGTGCAGTACTCACTGTGGTCTTCGCTGCCAGCGTTCGTGCTCCTGGCAGAGGAGCAGGAAGATAAAGGCTGGAAGAATCTGCAGTTCCAGTTCCATGCCGTCCTGGTTCCTCGTGGGATGTGTAGAGGTGAGCGTTTCCCCTTACAAGTCCTGTTTCTGCCGTGTTTTTGTTCGCGGTGAATCCGCCCCGGAAAATGTGGCAGATTGACCTGTTGTAATTCTGTAGGCAGTACATTGTCGTCCGCCTGTCTGTTGGCGGTTACCGCCGCGGTGTTTGTTTGTACCGCCTTGGCGGTCGGAGTGTTAAAGTGGCTGTCTATGTTGGCGGTTTCCGCCACGGTCGTAATTCCATTTTTTTTCCGCCGGCCTGTTGGCGGTTTTACCACCGCTTTACCACCGACCGCCAGGGTGGTAATGACCACCATAATGTAGGTTTGCAGTGAATTAGCAGTTTCAGAAACCTCACTACTTTGACATGTATCCTGCTTCAATGCAGTAATGTAATGATTATTACTTGAAGCCATCCTACTTCAATGTAATATTGTAATACGTTCACAAGTGTGAGGATATATTATTGACCGGATGGACACGAACAAAGTATTTAGGAGGTGCTGAGAAAGGATATAGTAACAAGCTGTAGGAGACAGATGTTTCTGATATGTTCTAATAATACGTCAGATTCTGTGTATAAACGTCTTCAAATATTTTTCTAAAACAATTGTTTCAACATCTTAATGAAAAAAAGTTTACAGAACCCTTTGTTCAGAGAAAAGCACGCTGATTGCAAGAAAGTAACCAATCAAACGAGATATGAGGACGTTGTTTTTCCTAACAACACAAATGTTGATTTTATCCTCCTGCTCTGTAGCTCCTGGGTCTCCTTTCTTCTTAAAAGTCCCTTTACTCCTACAAGGCTCTCCTCCAGGCTCTGTTTATCTCATCTTCAAGTCTGCAGGGCCTTTTCAAGGTTACAGCCTCTGCACTCCTTTCCTGCCGATTACAAAACAGGACATTATTAGGAAAACAAACATTCGTGAATTGCTGAGGGGTGTAGGCAGGGGAAGGTTAATACGCAGCAGCTGCTGGGCATGTTGTGGACACACACGGCCTCGTCGTTGCGCTGTGTGGTCATCCGCGCCGTGCACTCTTCCGCTCTGCTACTCACTGATACACTCGGTGCAGATCAGACGAACGCTGCAGACTAAACTGATCTCGGGCTCCAAGAGCTCTCGCAGCCCGCTTTAGCAGCCCTGGTGGCCGAAGAGGGAACTTGAGTTTTATTGAAGGATTCACTCCCCTGGGTTGAAGTGAGATAGGAAAGACCCAGTGTCGAACCCAGGATAAAAACGTCGCTAAATTGTGGCGAGTCAGAACCATTTTTTATGTATGTTTTTATAAAAAGCATGACACAAAAGCCAGATCAGGCTTCACTCGGAGTGGAGAGGCCAGTTTCGAGCCTTCCCATCCATTGAAAGCACAGCTAAATTAATTTGAAATCAGAGTTATTTACTGATTACAGGGAAAAAAGTGTAATGCATTCTGTTTATATGTCTGGTTTCTATTCTTCGGGTGGTGTTAGTTGCTGTCTACGATGATTCGTCCTAAATTGAAGTAGAAGTTATTGGCATCAAATAATTTTGGGATTATTTCATGTTTCCACTTCCCTCCTGAAAAATTGATGTTGCAAGTGCCAAAATACTGTAAATTTAAAGTCTGTGAGTTCTGTTATTATTTGTTGCATGAGTGAGAAATTTGTTTAAGGTTATTTCTCAATTATGCATGATTCGGAGAGGTATTAACGCACCTGAACACACACTTAGGGGCCGATTACGAGCCTGGCAGTTCCAACACAGACTGTCAAACTTGCAGACATCCCACCCGCCTTATTAGAATGTTTCCACCGGGCTGACCGGGGGAAGCACTGAAATAGAGCGTTCCCACCGGTCTACAGTGCTACAAGATAGCACTCAGCTCCCTTAAAGGAACCGAGTACTATGTCGTAGCAAAGTCGGGCCAACCAGCACCCTCGGAATGAGCACTGTTTGCAAAGCAGACAATGCACATTCTGACAGTGCTTGGCAGGGGGAACAGTTGCAAAAAGAACAAGTGATGGACGGAATCCTAAACATGTTAAACATTCACTCCCTGTACAGAGATCTGGGCCTAAATCTATCCCTTTTTTTTGCTACCCATGCCATTCCAGTTTGGACCCAGCCATATGCAAATCAGTCTTGACCTGTTCCCCATGGGAACAGTCTAGCACGAACTGCCAGGCAAGGTCTTCTCTGGACCTGAAAAAAGCATCCTGGGACTGGTTTCAGGGTTTCACCTCTCCTCAGCCAGGCTAGCTTGACTCCAGTGGCATGGGGAGCATAGGACCCACGTCTGGGCATACCCGTCCTACTGAGGGCAACAATTGCAAAAAGAACAAGTGATGGACAGAATCCTGAACAATGTCTAACATTCACTCCCAGTACAGAGACCTGGGCCTAAATCCATTGTTTTTTTGCTACCCATGACATTCCAGTTTGGATGCTGCCATTTGCAAATCAGTCTTGTCCCTGTTCATCAAGGGAACAGTCCACCCCAAACTGCCAGGCCAGGTCTTCCCTGGACAGGAAATAAGCATCCTGGGACTAGTCTCAGGGTATCAGCCAGGCTAGCTTGACTCCAGTGGCTTGAGGAACACAGGACTAAAGTCTGGGCATACCTGTCCCACTTTGGGCAACAATTGTAAAAAGAACAAGTGATGGACAGAATGCTGAACAATGTCAAACATTCACTCCCAGTATAGAGATCTGAGCCTGAATCCATAATGTTTTTCCTAACCATGCCATTCCAGTTTGGACCCAGCCACGTGTATATAAGTCTTGATCCTGTTCCCCATGGGATCCAGCAATGCATCATATGCGTACATGGTGATCACCCATAAACTCACAGATGTGTGGGTGTTCACCAAAGGTTTGTAATAGGGCTTTTGCTTACATTAAGACAACTGTTAGTAGAAGCCTCATGATACACCTACAAATAGCCAAAAGATGGCACTGAAATACAACAAATTATCCCATAATTGATCTTGTTGAGAGGGGAAAGGGTATGCCCAAATGGCAAAATAGGTTTTTGGCTGGGACTCTGAACTTCTACTGAACTATTTTGCATGAAGAGGAGTACATCAATTTTCACTGTGAAAGTGGAAAAAGGAACAATATTGACAGGGATGAAGGGAAACTGCTTTCTCAAGGGGAAAATATGTTTTCCTTTGAAGTAATAAAGCAAAGTTCTCAAGTGCCAATGTGAGACAATTTTGCACACAGAAATTAGTACTTTGGAGAATCTGTGAAACCACAAATAACCACAAGTACTCCTGGAATTTTCTGAGAATACTATGAAAGTTAGATATGTACTCAAATTACATTTCTGACTTTTAGAAAGGGTGTTTTGTGAATCACTTTTTATGAGTTACAAGCATTGATAAAGGCAATCGTTTTTGATTTTGTGCACCGGAAATCAACGTAAAGCCTCTTGCAGTGTGGAAAGAAATAACACATTGTCTGTGTAACGCCACAAATTCCAACATACACCTTATTTTTCCACGCATCTCCTCTTCTGCGGCCTCCGTGCGTGTAATTTTTTACACAAACCATGTACTTTGCGAAACTAAGAGACAACTGTTGATTTCTAAGATTTAAGACTCTTTTTAATCTTGCAAAAGTGATATCTCAACTTGTGCATATTGAATCTTTATCATTTTGACCTTAATTTAACCAGATAAATATCTTATAGTTTTCTAAACCTGTGTGGTGTATTTTTGTGGTGTTTTCACTGTGTTACTTTATGATTTATTGCACAAATACTTTAGACATTGCCTTCTAAGTTAAACCTGACTGCTCAGTGCCAAGCTACCAGAGGGTGGGCACAGGATAATGTGGATTGTGTTTGATTGACCCTGACTAGGATTGTGGTCCCTATTTGGACAAAGGTCTCTGCCAACTAGAGACCCCATTTTTAACAGGTATAAGCCAATATTGCCATGTTTAGAGCACAAGCACTTTAGCACTGGGTACCAGTGGTGAAGTTCACGGAGTCCTAAGGCCAGCACAAACAAAGTCAGCAAAAACAAGACTTCTGAAGGCAAAAAGTTAGAAGAAAACCACTCCAAGGATGCTAGGTCTAACAGATGATGTAGGTTGAATGATGAGTGAGGGCAGTTGAAATAAAATATGTTATTCTTGGCCGTTCAATACAACTTTTTCAGCACTAGATTGGATATATATAGAAACAGCAGTACATTTGGTGTAAGGAGCAGAGGTGGGAGTCAGGGACTGTCAGAGATTGTAACAGTAAAGAGTCAGGGATTAGGCACATTAGGGAAAAAGTGGGCATAAATAATGGCTTAAAACAAATAGTAACACCACTGCCAGAAAATGCATCTAAAAAGGCCTTCATTTATGCCTGCCACAAATTCACAAGATGAATCCTTCCAGGGTGTATTTGTTTACTGCTGCAGAATTAGTTCCACGAGTGCAAAGAAAAGGTGTTCTAGCAATTTCCATGCTAGAGAGAGAATATTTGTTAATCTATACATTTGTCATCATTCAAATACTGAAATATCAAT
Source organism: Pleurodeles waltl (assembly GCF_031143425.1). NCBI lineage: Eukaryota > Metazoa > Chordata > Amphibia > Caudata > Salamandridae > Pleurodeles > Pleurodeles waltl. The sequence goes on along the minus strand of NC_090437.1, from coordinate 1,215,444,262 downwards.
TCTAGAAATGCCTTTTGTTAGACTTTCCATCCTTGGCGTGATCTCCCTTAACTTTTTGCCTCTGTTTCCCTGGTTGTTGATGTGTGCTGGACTCTGATTTTGCTGCTTTTGTTACTCTGGGCACTTTACCACTGCTACCTAGTGCTAAAGTGCAAGTGCTCCTTTACAAAATGTGCATGTAATTGGCTTACCCATGATTGGCATATTTGATTTATTAGTGAGTCCCTAGTACAGTGCACTAGAGGTGCCCAGGGCCTGTAAATCAAATGCTGCTAGTGGGCCTGCAGCACTGGTTGTGCCACCCACATAAGTAGCTCTGTAATCATGTCTCAGACATGCCACTGCAGTGTCTGTGTGTGCAGTTTTAACTGTAAATTATTTTGGAAAGTGTACCCACTTTTCAGGCCTAAACCTTCCCCTTTCTTACATGTCAGACACCCCTAAGGTAGGCCCTAGGTAGCCCCAAGGACAGGGTGCAGTGTATTGTTAAGGTAGGGCATATAGTAATGTGTTTTATATGTCCTGACAGTGAAATATTGCAAAATTCGTTTTTCACTGTTACAAGGCCTGTCCTTCTCATAGGTTAACATGGGGCTACCTTTAAATCTGATTAAAGTGTAGATTCCCTTTGGGAGCGGATGGACAAGTGGAGTTTGTGATCTCTGAGCACACAATTTAAAAATACATCTTTTAGGGAAGTTGATTTTAAGATTGTGTGTTTGGAAATGCCACTTTTAGAAAGTAAGCATTTTCTTGCTTATACCATTTCTGTGACTCTGCCTGTTTGTGGATTCCTTGTCTGCGTCAGTTTGACAGTTGGGCTGGTTGCACCTCACACTAGACAGCAACACAAAGGGAGCTGGGGTGTAGTCTGCATTTCCTGATGAGCCATATGTGCTGGGAGGGAAGGGAGGGGTGGTCACTCACACCTGAAAGGGCTGTGCCTGCCCTCACACAATGCAGTCTCCAACCCCCTGATGAGTGTCTGGGGCCTGGCCTGGGCAAGGCAGGATTTCACATTCAAGAGAGACTTTGCTTTGAAGTAGGCCTACTTCAAAGGAGACATTGGGTATAAGAAAGGCACCCAAAACAACAGACTTTAGAACACTTCTGGTAACCAAGAGGAGCCTCTGCCTTGAGACGAGCTGAGGAAGAAGAGCTGCCCTGCCTGTGACTGTGCTTTGTGGAGCTATCCTGCAGTTGCTGCTTCTGCCAGAGTAAGAGGGCAAAGACTGGACTTTGTGTGCCTTCCATCTTGTGAAGATCTCCAAGGGCTTGATTTAGAGCTTGCCTCCTGTTGTTTGAAGTCTCAGGGACAGCAAAGACTTCTCACTGCCAGCACCTGGAGTCTCTGGAGAGACTCCTGCTCTGCCCTGTGGTGCCCATCCAGTTCCTGGGACCCTGAAAGGAGAAGCTGGCAGCCTAAGAGGAAGAAATCCACGCACGGAACGTCGTGCGGGGAAAAGATGGATGCAACTCCGATCTGCAGCTGAAAAATTGACGTGCCACCGGCTACGCGGCTGAAAATCGATGCTCGACTGCAATGCGACCCGAAGATTGATGCACGTGGCTGGCGAAACGACACACAGCATCGCTGACGGAGGCTGGTGAGATCGCAACCCGCACTGCGTGGTTTTCTGATAATCGTGCGGCTGAATTTCTGACGCAAACACGGCTGGGCATGTAAAAACGACACAAGGCCTGCTCGGACCTGAAAGTGCTGACCGGATAGACGGATCGCTCTCCTTTGGAGAGAAGAAACGATGCGCCCAACCCAATGAAATGAGAAACGACACAAGGTCTGGCTCGTGAGTGAAATGGACGCATCGCCACCCCTTTTTGACGCACACTCATCCTTGCAGGGTTATTTTTGACGCGCCCCAGGTACATTTTCATGCTAACAGTGTTAGTGTGTGTTTAAAACTACATGAAGACTCTTTTTGCTTTTTAATTGATAACTTGACTTGTGTATTGTGGATTTTTGTCATTTTGGTCTTGTTTTGTTAAGATAAACATTCTCTATTTTTCTAAACCTGTGTTGTGTCATTTTGTAATGTTTTTATTAAGTTACTGTGTGTGTTGGTATAGATACTTTATACCTAGCCCTCTGAAGTTAAGCCTACTACTCATGCTAAGCTGCCAAGGGGGTAGGCAGGGGTTAGCTGAGGGTGATTCTCTTTTACCCTGACTAGAGTGAGGGTCCTTTCTTGGACAGGGGGTAACCTGACTGCCAACCAAAGACCCCATTTCTAACAGCTTTTATTGCGAAATGTAATGAAAATGAAAAGACACTGACCATGTTGGGAGGGGAATGTCTGTTACATCATGAACAGACAGCTACCTTTTCTCTGGGCGTTTAACTTATGTGAAACTGGTATCCTGAATTTGTGGACCTATAACTACACTTATCTAGCATTTATGAACATCAGACTTTTTGCCCACATGAACTGTTTGTGGCAAAGCCATTTAACTAATGGATGCATTAGCCAGTAGGGGTAGCTCAGAATAACCTGCATCTAAACTTGATTTTAAAAAACGATGCCCATATGATATACCAGAGACTGTAGTCATTGGAAAATCTTGGAGAGGGCATTAGAGGGTGTGTAGCACCTTAATGGGCATCTTAGATAAGATTACAACCCTGTCATTGTCCCTTTATTTTTAAAGAAAGATTGCCACTGGGTAGGACCCTACCTTATTCTGTCTGTTGGTTGTCTGTTTAGCCACCCGGTGCAAAGGTAGCCCTCACTACCATGATAGTCAAGTGGAGAAAGGGCCCACTTGGCCCAGTTTGCAAAGCCACAGTTGTATGAACCCGAGCATACCAGTGCCAAATGACTGGTACCACCACGGTGGCAGCCCCTGTCTTGTCTGTGACCCTGAACAGTGTCTGACAGACCCCCAACTCTTTCAAAGATCTCAAAAAAGCAAGCAAATATCAGCAAGTTAGACATTCTATCAGGGAAAGCAATAGATTTACAACAAAAGATACCAAAGTCACTAAACATAAATAACTGTTTCTAATTAGTTACCAAGATTCTACAAGATCAATCCTTTGCACCCATGCATCCATTCATTAACCAACTCACTCATTCTTGCACTCACGCACTTCAACAACCACAGTAAGAGGCACACACAAGTGTTACAGCATATGAAAGACAAATAAAAAAAGAAAAGTAGGAAGAAGAAAACATGTTGCCTTCTACACATTGCAGGCATATGCTTGCAGTAAAAAGTAACATTAAACATAGAAGTGTTGAACAATCTTGCAATGGGATTCTACATAATGTATCATTTTAAAGTCCCTGCATGGTCACCAGATTTGAAACCAACGTGCTGGCAATCTTGGAACTGTAAAACAACAATACAATATGGACAAAACCATTCCATGATGGTTGTGTCCTCCAGAGGAAGTGGTTGCCTGGGATGCAGCACACAGCAGATGAAATGAGCAGCAAGAAAGTGACCCTCTACCACTGTGGGGCACTGTGGTAAAAATGGAATAAAAGAAAGAAAGAAATCAAAGGAACCTATAAAAGGAGAACATAGGAAACTACAACACTGAAGCATACCCATTTTCAGGTGGATCGGAACATGTGATAAGACAAATTCCGACACTCACAGGGCAAGAGAGACAATGACTTATGTGAGTTGACCCACTGCCCCAGGCTGTATGCCTATGCATTAACAGAAATACAGTACTCATGGTATCTCCTCAAAATGTCTTGGTGCCTATAAAAGACCTGTTGAATACAGCATCAGTACTGACCATGGACTAAAAAAAATGATCGTGCAACAATCATATTAAGGGACCTGCAGTGGTTAATACACTGGAGGCAAAAAATAAATTAAAACTGGCATGCCTTACTTTCAAAGCACTAAAACTACAACAACCTATTTTCTCTACTCTCCTCTTTGTATCTCAGAAGAGCAAAAATACTCAGACGTAAGGAGACACTCTGCTGTAAGAGAAAGAAATTCAACACTAACTCTGAAGCTTTGAACTCAGGGGGGCATATTTATGTAGGTTTTGCGTCCCCATTGCCCCATTCAACGGGGTGCAAAGGCGACACAACACCTAAGTCAGATTTATCAAGCTAACCAAGACCATCTTGCATGGCCCTGCATGGCTTGATAAAGCCAGAGTAATTCAACATAGCACAAATCACTGTATTGCGTTTCTCTGCCCCAGGGAGGTTTTTATGGTTGAAGCATGGGTGTTCCCATGCATCCACCCATGGATTTTGGTGCATTACCTAACTACATCACTTCAACCTTTGTTCTTTTCAGTGAACGTCTAGGAGGTTTTTTTCAACAAAATTAATATATTATTACCTGACCTATCACATCACTATAAACAATGTTTTTTTATTTGAAAAAAAATAAAGTAAGGCCAGCTCTGTACGCAGTGAATGCTGCCATTTCAGGCTTCTTCTGCACTGGCCTGTTCTGTGTGCACTGCCCATGGGGCAGGCTAGTGCACAAGAGGCCTGAAATGGCAGCTTTCTCTGCCTACAGCCCTCCTGAATGCGCCCGATCTTGGAAGCGCTAAGCAGGGTTGGGTCTGACCCTGCTTAGCGCTTCTGAGATCAGGTGCATTCAGTACTCTGCGGGTCATGGAATTCCACCTCTGCAGAATTCCACTGACTTTTTATGTATCTTTGCGGAATGCCACTGAGTCGGACTACGTGAACTCCACCCAGGCCTAGTCTCCTCACTCCTGATTCAAAAGCAGGGGTGTAGCTTGGTCAGTAAAACTCACTGGAGGGGTGTGAGCTTCAGATTTTCTGACAATCACGCTGGCATATCATGTTAGTCATTATATATATATATATATATATATATATATATATATATATATAAATATATATGTTTTAAGCCCTTGAAAGCAGAGACAAGAGTGTGTGGTTTTTTTTGTCTGAATGAGTATTTAAAAATCCCAGTAAAAACTGGCAGACACCTTACCATACCCAACTGAAAGCTCCTGTATCCAATTATTTATTAAATAATACATTTATTAGGGGGGTATAACACCTCAAACACCACCTTTGAAGCTACACACCTGTCCACAACTGTATTATGTAAGTGTAAAGGGAAATGCCTAAGAAATAATGCCTAGCCATCTTTCCACTTCCTATCATCCGATGAGACACTTAAGGGCGTATTTATAGGCCGTTAGGGCCACCTTGCGCCACATTAACGTCATTCATTTTGACATTAATGTGGCCCAATGAGGCCAAAATCCCCACGCCGTATTTACAGTGGTGCAATGCATGCATTGCGCCACTCTGTAACCCTTTGCACTACATTATGCCTGCACCAGGCATAATGTATGCAAGAGGGGCGTTCCCCCATTAGGGAAGCCGGAAAAATGGACAAGGAAAGCTATGAGATTTCCTTGCACCATTTATTACTATTTATTTATTGCTTCCATTTTTTAGAATCGGCTCTATGTACTCTGCAGGAGTAGCACCAATATTTTGGTCCTACTCCTGCAGAGTACATCAATAGCGTCATAGAAAATGGCACTATTGCCCCCTACCCTGCACCATGGTGCGCCGTATTTTAAATACGGCGCACACATGGTGGCCGTGGGGGGTGCCAAAGGGGGCAGGGAAAGTGCAGCGCCACTTTCCATAAAGCCGCCCCCAAGTTTAATTGTTGTAGTCGTAATTTGTTCATAAGGTATTTTGAGAAATACAAATACTACAAACTTTTATGAAACAATAACTAACAAAAAGTAATGAATCTTGCAAAGAAAATTAGCAAAATCTAGATAGTATTTAAATATTTAATTTGTTGTTCGTTATATGTACTGAAAAATATCTCTGTGAAAATACAAACGTTTTACGACAAAAGAGTAAGCATATAGTCATGTCATGGATTACAGTTAGCCGTTTTGTGCAGAATTGTTGAACGTTAAAATCGCATACAGTGAAGTTTGCCAGCGCAGAGGGAAAAACTGCCTTTGGTGTGGGCTTAACATTCCACGTGCAATGTTGGGGGTGTACTTGGAAGCAAACTCTATATTTATTCGGGATTAGCATGTCTAGGGGAATGTTAAAATTGCTACAAAGTATGTGATGTCTGGTGAGATTTCAAGTTTTGCCAAAAGAGAACATTTCAGAATAATGAAAAAATATTTGTTAGTATTTTGCATTCCTGTTCTGGTTAAACAAGTCAACCACTGCAACTGTGTGAGTGCAAAATAGTCAGTGTGTTGAGTGGAATTCCTCAGTCTGCTTTGGTATCTACCAAATGTCACATTTGTTCAGCTACACCCTATGTCCTTTCATGTTCTCCGTCATGACTCGTTTGCCATTGCTTAAAGGTACAGAATACAATTTCGATTAAAAAAAAGAAAAATCAAGACCGCACACTTCTGTTACACCTGCTAGATGACTGAAAGGGCAACTAGTACAACTGTGGGGGCGCAAAAAAGAATTAAAAAAAACTGTGGGGGCGCTGTGGTGGTTCTCTTCCAAATCTTTGTTTTACAAAAAATGCAGGCGGAGTTATATGGTGCTGAGCCTCATACAATCAAAAAAAGCAATGGTAAAGTCAACAGGTCTCACTTGCATTTTTAGTCTGGTCTAAAACATACTACAGCAAAGAAATAGAACAGAAAAAGCTTGTTTTATGTGTGCAATGCATTTGTGGGAATCATAATTTAATGTGTGATGATTCAGAGTATTATTGAGATGCATAATTGGCTAACATGCATTGCGCTGCAAGCTGTCAATGAGAGAGGGAATGACACACCAAACGCAGCCAACAGTATGAGGTGAGAGACTGAGCTCCACTGGGTGAAATCAAAGATCACTCTATATATATTTTTTAGGGTCGAGCGCGCAAGCGCTCTGGCCCCTGTTGTAATCTCTCTGTGGGCTTTTAACCACGCCCATGTAATGCCCATCACTTTTGTTGGTTTGTGGGCTTGCCTTTTAAAATTTGCTTGATTTCATGTGTGAAAGGCATGCATACGTCATGCCTTTTCCGGTGTTTAGCCCTCCTCGAGCGCACAGATAAACGACTGAAAACATACAAGGCTCAGTGTTTTCCTAATGGCTTCTAGAATACTTTTTATTTCCTAGGCAGCGCGATCTCGCTGGGCAGTAGTTGAGCGCTTTGCATGACATCGACCCTGTTACATGGATAATTGCACTTTTGCCAATATGTTCAACTGCAAGCGAACTTCTTTTTCCTTTTGTGTATCTCCTTCATGCTCATGGTGGCCGTCGGCTCGCTTATGGGAAATTGTTTTACTTTTTCCAGTTTGTGTGGAAAGAAATGTCCAGTTAGGAGCTTACAATGCTAATAGCTCTAACTCGAGCAAAAGCGAGACCCATTGCATTGCAAATGCTTGTTATTAATTGGTATCAATAGATACTTTAGACATTCAAGACAGACCTAAAAACTGCTGCAGTCATAGCAATGTTGAAAAATGAGGTTAGGGAGATTATATCAACACTGTGAAAAAGCAGGATAAATCGAGTCAATCCAGTTACTCAGTTATTCAGAAAATCTGTAGAAGTAGTTTTTAAATGTCTTCAGGAAACAAAATCATATCTTGCAAGGGAGTGTGAAAAATTCATAAGCGTGATAGTGACATTGTACATTACTCTGCAATGACAACAATGATGCAAGCTGTCTTTTTCCCCTTTTTTCAATGTTTAGACAAAAATCCTCCTTCATTCCTGATCCTAAGCCCTTCGCTCCTTAGCCTCCTGTGCCTTCTCGTCGATGCCAAGTTCTTTGCCCTTTTACCACATCTGAGCTGGCATGCATCCCGATGCCAGAGACTTTGTACCACTCAGATGCATTTCTTAGTTACCCTGTGGTTTGATGACAGGATCATGGGCACATCTATCATTAGCAGAACAAGTCCTGGGATGCTGGGCATTCCAGTAATGACTTTCTTTTATTACCTAACGGAGGAGCTCATTTTAATCTCTCATACTAAGGCCTTTGGCAAACTTCCCATAACAGTGGCCAGTGTTAGAGTACCCCTCCCCATCTTTCCAATAGTCTCCTTTTGATGCATTTTTGGCCCTTTAGAATAGGCATGTGGGTGCTACTTTCAGCAGTAAAGAATAACAAACAATCATTGGCTAAATCAATAGGTTGGCCTATTTTTTGGTGAGTGTTGGTAAGTGCAAACTTTGTGTGTGTATTTGTGTTTGTGTGGAAGGGGTAATCACTGAATGCTGAGGATATATAAAGTTGTACATCAATTAGAGGAGGAGCTTGGCATAGAGGCACTGTGTTGCTGTCGTTCTGTGGCGAGGAAAAGGACTCTGGGAAGTCAAGAAGCAAGGACGTCAGCAAAGACAATGGGTCATGAGGGCTGGGAGCGAGGTGAAGCGAGGTGAGGCGAGGCTAGAAAATGAGGTGGGCAAGACGGCAGGGAGCCCCTCCACCTGTCATCACTTCCCACTCATAGTACTCCATAGCTAGAGGAAGAGATCCCAGCTTCCCACTTCCAGCTGAACATGCTAAGAAGCCCAAGAGGCCATCGAGGTCAGGAGAGACACAAGCCCTGAAACCCATAGTAGGAGGTTATGGAGGAGACACCGGCATCCACTGCCATACACGTCATCACTGTAAAAGCCAGGAAGAAGCGGTAGGGGTTTACGCTAAATTGGAGGCAGCACAAGGAAAAAGCCGAAGTCGGGCCCTTGAGTGAGGGGCAATAAGACAACAAGGCAATAAGGCAACGAGGCAGAGTGGGGAAAGCGGGCAGTGTGGGCAGTGTGGGCTAGATCCCACCAAATCGGTTGAACCTGTGGTCTGTGGAAGCAGCACAACTAATTTGGGTGCGGCTTGCGACCATGGGTGTGCCCCCCACTTTCTGTGTATACTGCTCTTCCCAATCCTGCAGTGTCTCCTGCAAACGTATACCTCTCAGGGAAGAAAGGGGGACCAACAAGTGCCCTGCAGCAGAGTCCCAGATAAAAAAGTAATGTGCATGGCGAGAGCGCAAGTTATAGTTACCTTAGGGCACAAGTTATAGTTACTTGAGATAATTTTAACTATAACAGGTGAATTCCTATGGTTTGGTACGTTTAAAATGTGAGCCTAACTATAATGTCCTTGTAACTTTTGTGTTTTTTAATTGAATTTCTATGGCTTTTTTAATTCTATTTCCTAACTATAACGCCCCTGTAACCTTTGTTTTCTTCAGTGAATTTCTGTTTTGTTAACGTAAAGTAATTTTAATTAAAGGAATATATATATATGTATAGATATATATATATATATTATATATATATACATATATATATAATATATATATATATATATATATATATATATATAATATATATATATATATATATATACAAGCCTTAGAAATTCAGCAGTTATAGTTAGAGTTATTTCGAGTAACTATAACTCGTGCCCTAAGGTAACTACAACTTGTGCTTTCTCCATGCACATTTTTTCTTCATTAATTTGACTGCAGATGCTTCATTGATATTTTTAATGATGTTATAAAAGTTGTCATGAATGATGTAATATCTGAGTTACTTATCAGTGCATGGTGAGGGTGTGAGTTATAGTTACCTTAGGGCGGGAGTTATAGTTACTTGAAATAACTCTAACTATAACTGACAAACTTGTAAGGTTTTGTACGAGTAAATTCAGAACCTAACTATAACATCCCTGTAACTTTTGGTTTCTAAGAGAATTTCTATGTTTTTTAAATTCTATTTCTTAACTATAACGTCCCAGTAACTTTTGTTTTTTTTAATTAATTTCTAATGTTTTTTAACATAAAGCAAATTTAATTACTATACATTAATCCACCACCGATGCACATGGCCGCAGGCCAGGCCCTGAAGCCAACTCCCAGAACTTCCCAACTCTGTGCCACACATACAGTCCAAAGGGTCTGTCTCTCTGGGTGTGAGAATAGGTGTGAGAGGGTGTCTCTGAGTGTGAGAGTGTCTGTCTGGATGTGAGAGTGGGTGCGTGCGGTTCTGAGTGGTTCTGTGAGTGGATGTGTGATGGTCTGAGCTAGTCTGTGAGTCGATGCATAAGTATCTGAGTGGGTCTGTGAGTGGGTGCATGAGGGTCTGAACAAGTCTGTGAGTGGGTGCATGAGTTTCTGAGTCGGTCTGTGAGTGGGTACATGTGTGTATGAGTGAGTCTGTGAGTTGGTGTGTGAGATACTGAGTGGGTCTGTGAGTGGGCACATGAGTGTCTGAGTGGGATCTGTGATTAGGTGCATGAGGGTAGTGGGTCTGTGAGTGGGGACGTGAGGGTCTGAGTAAGTCTGTGAGTTGATGTGTGATGGTTTGAATGGGTCTGTGAGTAGGTGTGTCAGTGTCTGAATGGGTCTGTGAGTGGGTGCATCATAATCTAAGTGGGTCTGTGAGTGGGAGCATCAGTGTTTGAGTCGGTCTGTGAGTGGGTGCATCAGTGTCTTATTGGGTCTGTGAGTGAGGGCATGAGGGTCTGAGTGGGTCTTTAAGTGGGTCCATGAGTGTCTGAGTGGGTCTGTGAGTGAGTAAATAAGGGTCTGAGTGGGTATGTGAGTGGGAGTGCGAGTGTATGAGTGGGTCTGTGAGTGGATGCATGAGGGGCTGAGTGGATCTGTGAGTGGGTCCATGTGGGTCTGAGTGGATCTGTGAGTGGATGTATGACAGTCTGAATGGGTCTGTGAATGGGTGCATCAGTGTCTGAGTGGGTTTGCGAGTGGGTGCATGAGGGTCTGAGTGGGTCTGTGACTGTGTGCATGAATGTCTGAGTAGGTTTGTGACTGGGTGCATGACTATTGGAGTGGGTCTGTGAGAGTGTCTGAGTGGATCTGTGATTGGGTGCATGAGTGGGTCTGTAAGTAGGTGCGTGAGTATCTGTGTGGGCCTGTGAATGGGTGCATGAGTATATGAGTGGGTCTATGAGTGATTGTGTGAGAGTCTGAGGGGGTCTATGAGTGGGCACGTGAGAGTTTGTGGGGGGTTTGGGGGTGGGTGGGTGAGTGGGTGAGTGGGTCTGTGAGTGGGTGTGAGAGTGTCTGACTGGATCTGTGAGTGGGTACATGAGTGTATGAGTGAGTCTGTGAGTTGGTGTGTGAGATTCTGAGTGGGTCTATGAGTAAGTGGGTGAGTGTCTGAGTGGGTCTGTGAGTGAGTGCATGACAGTCTGAGCATCTCTGTGAGTATATGCATGACTATTTGAGTGGGTGGGTGAGTGTGCCCAATGTGTTTGTTTGTGTTTTTTTCTGATATTCACAAGTTCATCATGATGCTACACAGGGGCCCCTGCAGATTCGCCAATATCCACGTCATGGAATAAAACACCTTCCCATTTTTAAAACACATAACCTGTCACAATATCACTTTTCTATTTCATTCATGGGGTCAGAGTATCTCCACCCTGACCTCTAATCCCACCTTCCGCATTTTTTTCCATCTCATTTCAGCCCCAGAGGCCATCCCCCCATTTAAGAAAATGGTGGCCACAACTTTCAGATCAGGTTGCGGGCACAAATAAGAGCATTCCTGTAGCTCATGGGTTCCCGAATACATTGCAAACATATTCACGAAGTATTTGTGCCTCCAGGTATATATATTTAGTTTTCTTTTAATATCTCAAAATCTACTGAACAGATTTACACCAAACAACAAAAAAGCTTCTTTCTGAACCAAAAGCTACCTTTCTCCCATACTTGATGTAATTCCATCCAGCCGTTCGGGCTGTAGTTGTGTTCAATATCCCTATGGGAATTATAATAGGAAACACACTTTTTTTGTCCCCCCCTTTTCTCAGCCCCGCTTGATGGATCACCCCAAAACTTCCCATGCACAACAAGTCCTTACTGGGCACTTTTTTTTTGACAATTTCGGGAGGATTCGTCAAACGACACCAAAGACATAGGCAAGTCAAAAAACGCTTTTTCTTTGGAAACTAAGGGCCAGATGTAGGAAGCAAAAAAATTGCGAGTCGGAAATTGCGAGTCATTGCAACTCGCAATTTCCGACTCGCAAAATGGGATCCAACAAAAAAAGTGACCTCATTTTGCAAGTCGCAAATGAAGTCGCACCGCAGATTGCGAGTCCGCTGTTAGCGAGGTTGCTTTTTGCGACCTCGCTAAAAACGAACTCACAAATTGCGAATGGGTATCGCAAATTGCGACTGTGCCGCAAATTGCATGCAGGTGCAGCATAACAGTTGCAAAAACACTTCCTGGCTCTTGCTGACATCAGAGCCAGGAAGACATCAAATACACCTGGGAGAAGGGAGGACCACACCCTTTTCTAACTGCTGCGCAACCACCTGGAGGAACAGCAGTAACAATGGAAGACACAGGCAGTGCAGGCAGGAAGAGAAAATTGAAATTATCTGAAAAGGAACTTGAGGTGCTGACAGAGGAATGCTGCCAGCACCATGACCAGCTCTTTGGAAAGGCTGCCCCTGGTGTCCTAGACACTGAAAAGAGGAGAATCTGGCAAGACATCCAGGAGAGGGTCAATGCCATAGGGGTGAGCCACAGAAGCATAGAGGAAATCAAAAAATGCAGGTATGACCTGAGCTCCAGGGCAAAGGAGAGGGTGGCAGAGTGCCTCAGGGAGATGAGGGGCACAGGAGGAGGCCCATCCACCATCCCACCACCCACAGCCATGGAGGAACTGGTGGAGCAGACACTGGAGCCTGAGGCAGTGTCAGGAATGGGAGTACTGGACATGCCAGCGCCAGGGACATCAAAAAGTGAGTACCATGAAACATGCATGTACACCTATAACTGCTATACCCCCACCCACCCAGTACACAGCAGCATGCACAACCAAACTAGCTCCATTCCAGACTAGCAACCACCAGAATGGTGCATTATGGGCAATGTAGTACAGTAGTCAGCTTATAGGCAACTGTTTATTAGGAGGCATACAACAGATGTTACATACTGACAGTGTGTTCCCGATGTCCCACAGGTCTCCCACAAGACACCCCCACCAGCCACACCGTCCAGGGTGAAGAATGCAGGCCACAGGCAGGGCAGGAGGCTGCAGCAGCCACTACAGGGCCCAGCACCACACCACCCCAGTTCCCTCCAGCTGAAGAAGTGGACATGGAGGAAAGAGACATAGCACCTGGTTCCAGCCACAGTGTGAGACAGCAAGACCCTGAAGCACCACCGCGTCGCAGACGCAGACTCCATGTCCAAGCAGTGTCCCAGGAGGATATATGTGACGCATCCATATCTGCAGCTGAGGCATCCCTCATATCTGATCAGCGCCTGCAAACAAGGCAGTTGAGAATCATTTCTGGGGCAATGCAAAGGATGGAGCACAATTTCACAAATGGCCTGGCATAAGTGAACACACAGTTCACACGTTTGAATGACAATGTCAGTGACCTTGCACTATCCATACGGCAACTGGTGACAGAACTGGTGTCAGAGAGACTGAGTGCAAGGCGCCGTGAGCACCAACTGGTACAGAGATTGGATCGCCTGGCTGCATCCATCGTCCGTCTCGCAGTGAACACCACAGGGCTGTCACGACGTACTGTGAGCTTGCAGGTGGACTTGGGCCACTTTGCAGGGGATGTGGCTCGGGGACTGGGTCGCATTAGCCACGCTGTGGACATGCTGGAGGCCAGACAGGTGGCTAGGGGCACGGCTGAGACACCTCAGGACAGTGAGGAGGGGTCCACCATCAGCAGCGCATCTGCCACAGACACACGTGTCTTGTGGAGTGGCAGTGCACGTCAGGAGTCTGCTGACCCACCTAGCACAAGCCATGCTGGGCGTACCAGGAGGAGGTGTTAGGCACAAGCACTGCAGGACACATGAGGCACATGGAGTGAATGTGTCCTCATTGAGGCTGGACATGTACAGCCCCTTAACAACAGTTCAGTTAATTCGTTATTAGGTTCACTTATTAAAAATTATTGTTTGATCCACTTCACAACTGGGCTCTTTGTGTGTGACATTAGTGTTTGTGGTGACAGTTACCACGTACCTTCCAAAGTATTGGTTTGTAATGTGTTCCCGTCTCTGTCTGCCTTGATTTGCAATGCTTCTATCCCCAGGCTGGCGATGTGGTAGCTCTTGCTTATCATCCTCCGAATCTGGGTCTTCAGGGGTGAGATGTAGCCCACGTCTAGTGGCAATGTTGTGTAGGATTACGCATGCGCCAACTATCTTGAAAGCTGTTATTGGGGCATACTGGAGCGCACCTCCACTTCTGTGGAGGCTTTGGAATCTTGCCTTTAACAGTCCAAAGGTCCTCTCTATGACATTTCTGGTTCGCCTATGTGCACTGTTATATCGCCTCTCATTCTCATTGCTGGGTGTTAGGTACGGGGTAAGTATCCATGGTCGTAGCGCATATGCACTGTCACCTGTGTGGCAAAAATGAACAATGTTAGCAGGGCATAGATGGTTTCTACAGTGACCTGTGTGTATGGCTTCAGGGTGTATTCAGCAATTCCTAATAGATATCCGTCTCCAAACTCCCCACGTTCTAGGCGTTGGTATATCCCACTGTGCCTGAAAATGTAAGAGTCATGTGTACTCCCTGGAAATTTGGCTACCATGTCAGTGATGACATAATTGGCGTCACATACCACCTGGATGTTCAGTGAGTGGGTACACTTCCGGTTGCGGAACAGATATTCCAGATTTGCAGGAGGGCATATTTGTGTATGTGTCCCATCTGCACACCCTATTACATGTGGGAAGTTGGCAATTCTGTAGAATTCCAACTTGGTGCTGTTGATTTCTGCCTCATTCCTGGGAAGGTATATGTATCTGGACATGTGTGTGAGTATGGCATCTGGAAACATCGGAAGAACCGTGAGAGTGCACTTTGGGATACCCCACCTGCCACTGCAATCACCCCCTGATAGCTACCCGAGGCCAAGAGGTGCAGTGAGCATAGCACTTGCACATGTGTGGGGATGGCGCTGCCGCGCACAGTCTGGCGTTTAAGCTACGGATTGAGTAGATCAATTAATTCTAATATTGCTTCACTGCTGAGTCTGTCTTTATCATAAATCTCCTCCTCAGTTTGCTGGAAAAGTGTCTGCCTGGTTCTGTATATCCTCTCCTGTCTCTGGCTCCTCCTCCTCCTCTGTTGTGTGGCGTGGACTCTCCTCCTCCTTGCTATCACATATATTTCAGCCATTTTGAGTAACCCAGATGCCTTCTGGGTCTCCTTTTATACTTTGGTTATGGTTACCACCTGCTCTGAGTTAGTGGTAATTTGGGTGTGCAAAATCGGCTTTTTGCGACTTGTCGCAATTTGCGAGTGGCTTTTTCATATGGTTTGCGACTCGCAAATTGCGTCTCCCTATTTGCGGGTCACACAATGAGGTCGCAAAATTTGCAAGTCAGTAATGGCTCACGTCGCAATTTGCGATTCGGAAATGGGATTTTTGCATCCCATTTCCGATTTTGCGGGGTCGCAAATTGCGATTCGGGCCATTTGCGACTCGCTAATTTTTGCTACATCTGGCCCTAGGTCCTAACTATAACTACCTACCTACTGGAGAAAGAATATATATATGTATATATAAATATATATACATATATACATATATATGTGTATATATATATATATGCTTTCACCTCCATCCCCAATGGTTCAGAAAAACAAGTCACGCTCTCAATTGCAGCAACAGATTCTCTGTTTGCTTGCATTCACAGAGTCAGCAGGACAGACGCACCCTACATGTTTTGGTCCCCTGGACCGTGATCACAGGTTCGGATATTTTTTTTTCTTCTGGTTATGAAGATGGACTTTCTTTCTAGCATATTGGGATATGGGGTGGTGCGCTGGCCTGCCAAGTCAATGGAGACCATGGCCACTACTCCCTTTACTCAACACTGCTCACCATTGTTAGAGATGCCTGCGGGCAGGTGGGGAAATCTATTCCTTCAGGGAAGACAATGGAGTGGCTCCATTGTGCATCGAATATTGCTCCCACTCAGCAAATGTATTGATTTTTCAATAACTAACACCCAAAGTTAGACTTTGTTATTGAAAAACAAACAAACCAAAAATATTGACCTTGATGTTCTGGAATTTTTCTCTGAGTGTTTGGGGCAATTTCTCTTAATTTCCTATTCAGGACTACCAGGTTTTCCCAAGCATGCATCCTAAATAGCAACACCATTCTGACTTAAATTCCCTGATGATCCTGTTGGTCAGTGATTTACATCTTTGCGGAGAGAAAACTGCGACTTCTCCCATGTCTAAATGGAGGTGCGAATCATGAGTTTGACAGACAGGTAATTCACCACCTTGTGACAGATGCCCCCGAACCACTAAATTCTAAATGATTACTTTGAATGAAACCCTAGGGCTTAGTTTCCATCGAAAAAAATATGGCACTTGCTTGGCGTGTCAACTACGTTTCCGCATGCCAAGATTTGTGCAGGTCCATCTGGGGAGAGGTCGTTTGGAACTCTAAAAGTTGTGTTTTCTATTCCAACTGGCATAGGAAATGTTATATTGTAAATCATGTATTTTTCTTTTTTAAAGGCAATACAACTATGCACGGTATTCACAATGCGTAGTGAATATCGTGCTCAACGGCAGCTGTGCAGGTTCAAAGTTATGCAGCTGGGATCTGGAGCAGAGCATGGTTGTAGACACAGCTACGTATCCAAAGCATGCTGAGCACTGCCCAAGGCTATGTCTAGCTAAATCAACAATACAAAACTACCCTTGATTGAAGATGGGCGAGCAGAAAAGAACCTTGACACCTTTACCGAACGTTGACAGCTTTACCCATAAGCTGACACCTGATGCACCTTAAAGCAGATCACTCCCTCAGGCAACACATCACCAAAAATCTAAGGCATCCTGGCACCAGCTCCCCTTCAAATAAATCGCATAACACGTATTACGTGGAGTCAACTTCATATCAACAATACAAGAAACTAGCCCTCCCCAGCATGCTCCTAGGGCCTACACTGTTCCACACAGGCACCTTTAAAGACTGTCCCATGTGCTGCACCTCCCCTTATCAAAGGCCATGAGAAACAACATACTAACATAACTGGCTGGTGAGATAGCCATATAGGCAGAACAGAGATGGAAGTCAAGACATTGACAGACTGGAAACTTGGAAAAGTCAGAAAAAAAGGCCAGAGTGACGTCTTTCTCTGGATTGCACTCAGGATCTGAAACAACATCCTCATTAATTTGAAAAATGCTGCTGCTCTGCAACAATCGAGAAAGAAACTGAAAGAACATCCCTTTACAGAATACTGTCACCTCAACCATTAGATTTCTCCCTCTCTTTGCCTCTGTAAATATTCTAAATGTTCTGCGCTTCTCATCCTTTTGTTCAGCAATACATTGCATTCTAACTTGGTCTGTACTATATAAATTCCCCTTCACATAAACATACATGGAATCCGAGCTGCCACTTCACTGTGAAGGGCCTATTCAATGCTGGGCTCCCATAGCAGAGAGTAGGTGTATTAGGTATTTCCTACGTTTGCTCTCAGTACATCATTTGGCATTAAATCCCTTCCCCCGGTTACTGGAAAGTTTTTTTATATTTGTAGAACGGACTAAATGTGAGTACACATAAACAAATGTTTAGGATCATATATTGCTCAAGATTTCTGATTTTCGATGTTTAGAAAAAATTTACAAGAGTACTTCTAGAAACCTGGATGTCCCAGGTATTCTGGTATACTCCTGAAAAACATTTGCTAATTTCTATTTGTGACTCTGCAAATAGCTTTCTGCATATTCAGCAGTATATAGTATATATTGGTGTATACGAAAAGGCATTTGTGCGGTTGCACCGTCTTTAGGTTGAGCATAGCAGCGCACAAGTGCTGCTTTTCTGACGTGTTGGTATGTATCTGGCGTTTTAACCATGTCCACTGCACGCCCATCATGATCACTCATTCATGGGCTTGCGTTCAAAAATCCTTTCTTTTTGTTGGTAACTGTTTTACGTTTTTCCCTCCTCGGGGAGGTTTGTTACCACCTTGGCCATCGCCCATGTTACATGGATAATTGCACTATTTCCGATAACTTTGACTGTGAGCCAACTTCATTTTCCTTTAGTCTCTTTCTTCACGCTCACAGCAGCACTCTGAATTGGCTCGCTTATGTCAATTGTTTTACTTTTTATTTTCAGTTTGTTTGGCAAGAGAGTTCCATTTAGAAATGTACAGCGCTAATAGCTCTAACGCAAGCAAACGTGAGACCCATTGCATTGAGAATGCTTGTAATTGTTTACTATCCAATTGAAAGATATTTTTCTCCTGTGAAAAAGCTTATTTTCTGGCATGCCACCCACTCTCAAATTTGGCAGTGTAACGAGCCCACGCCACCCTTGAAACGGATTTACTACCGTCTTTGGGCCTGATTTAGATATTGGTGGATGGGTTAGGCCGTCACAACAGTAACAGATATCCATCCACCGAAATCGAAATCCCATTATATTTTATGGGATTTAGATTTTACTGGACCGGATATCCATCACTTTTGTGACGTATTAATACGTCCACCAATTATCTAAATCAGGCCCTTTGTTAAAATGAAATCTCTGACCATTAATGGAGTGATTATAGGTCTGAAACATGTTTGTGAATGCCTATGAATCCTTGGTGGGTGTAGCCATACATTTCAGAGCATTCCCTTAGTGGAACACCTGGTCCCTGCCCCAGACCATGATTTCACAATGTAGAATACCTTGACTTTTGTGTTTAATACTGCACATGGGTAAATCAATTTATGAATGCAAATTCCCCTATTGTATACCTTGCATTGGTAAATAAAGCGATTTGCACATTTTGATGGAATCTAGACGTGTGAATGACTAGAATGTGAATGACTTTGGGAGTTACGCCTCCTCTTTCCCAGCCATGCACATTTGACAGAAGTAACATATACCGGAAATGTGCTGTGGAGCTCCGTAGACCATACCAGTAGCATGGAAGCACTATATAAGGCCTATAATGAAATACAATACAGTAGTGTTGTGGCATGTCCGGCTATTCGTCCTTCAGTATTAACTCAGATTTGAGCATATTTATAGCTCTAAAAATGTAACCAGTGGGAAACAATTTTAAGGGAAAGATGCAACCTAATTCTTGGAGGCAGAAACAGCTGGAATTCTACTTCTATTTTGCACCACAAAAGTCTCTCCCACCCCCTTTTAAAATAATTAATTAAACCCAGAAGCAGCGATCAAACACCAAACAAAAGATAAACATTCACGAAAACGGATATGTAAAGAGACTGCTACTGTTATGTCCGTTTCCACTTGATGAAAAGATCTTGGCGTATGTAGAGACCCATTTCACTAACTCATGTAAAACAAATGTTTGGATAAATGTTGATGTAAGATCATTTTGTGTGACATTTCAGCTTAACCGTGATTTACGTTTTATTAATTTCCCCCCTTTGCCAACTTTTTTCAAATAGACTGCCTTTTTTTCCTTGAAACCATTATTGTGTACTAATGCAAGTTTTTCAAATTTAGCAAACTGACTCTTGTGTCTGCAAAACAGTGTTACCTTCATACTGACACATTGATCCACAAAATGCAAGCTGGTAGCCGTCTAAAGGTCAACATGGAATGTAATTCTGCCAAAGTTAAACTTGGCTCTTTGACTAGAGTACGGAATCTTTCCCAGGCATTATTAGCATACCTCCTTGTCAAAACAAATGGCAAGTTTTCACACTAGCCGATTACTAAAACAAGCACCATATGTCTAGACAGCAAACACCAGCAAATATTGGACTGGCGTTTTAGTTACTAGCGCATTTGAACTACAAGGCAATGGTGACATGTCATTACTGTTGTTATTTAAATCTAATAATCTTGTGCAAACGATTTGATGCATAAAGCAACAGTTACGTGCTATTTTTTTTAATTTCGAGATGTACCTAGTAGAAGAGAAAGGCAAGATTTTTGACAGGCCTGATTGTGTAAAGTTTGCACTAGTGCACCATTTTGCTGGTTGAGTAACACAAGATGGAGCAAACTGACTTCACTCCAGCTAAATGAGCGTTTCCAGCAACTGTAAAACACAATGATGCAAAATTGGTAGCCAATCAGTTTAGATGTGTGGTAACGTTATTAACAAAGCAAAACTTAATCCTTGAATAATCGTTCTTAAAATAATGCATCAAAGTTTTCTGTCTTCGAAACAAGAAATGAAGCATAATTATTTTGTCTATATCTTAGTTTGAGCTTAAAATGTTTCCACATCCTACACATGCTGCGAAAGATCTTCAAATGGTTTCCTCAGAATACCAGACGGACCTTCACACAAGCGCTCATCACTAGCAGCCTGGACTACAGCAACCCTCTCTATGCCGGAATCTCCAAACAACTCCTCCGCAGACTCCAGAACATCCAGAACACCACAGAAAAACTCATACGCAATCTCCCATGCCGCACCCACATCACACCGCACCGCAGGAAGCTTCACTGGCTCCCCATTCACAATTGCAACCAATTCAAACTTGTCACACATGCATACAAAGCCCTACACAACACAGGACTAGAATACCTGAAGAGCCTGGTACACTTTCATCAACCCATCAGACACCTACGCTTTGCCTCACTCACTCACACTCTCAGCATCTGCAAAAGCAAAACTAGAGGTTGCTCATTCTCCTACTTTGCACCTAAGACATGGAACGACCTCCTTCAGCACATCTGAGCCGCCTTCTCACTTCTTGAGCTCGGCAAGAAGATGAAAACCTGCCTCTTCATGCAAGAACATTGAGACCACACACCGACACACACCAACACACCTTGCTCAAGTGCCTGTATACGTCTCAGATGTTTAGTGCGCTATAAAAATCAACATACCATAACAACAGCAGTGATGAAAACTTTCTTTGTTCCATTCCTTATCTCATAAAAGAACATAGCATAGCAAAAAATAGTTTGTTTCGTTGTTCAGCTGATGTCACCATGGCGATTTGATAAGCCTGTTATCCTGCCTCTACCCTTTCTATTTGATTTAAAGTCATATTTTGTAGACCTAAACTTTTTTTTGGATGTGTGCCCAAAGCATCAAACTTTAATTTTTTGTGTAGACGTGAAAGTCCTATTCAATTTCTTTTGTCCTGAAAATAGACTTATGGTTTTGATCCACAAGGAGCTATACATGTGAACCTTTTCCCCCACATCAACCTTTACAATTTAGATAAACAGATCATATGTATTCTAGGAGCAGGGGCATTGGGATTAGGTTGAGTGGTTGTTCTTAATAATACAAGGTCTATTTAACCTTACAAGGAAATTGTATTCAATTGTGTGATAATAATTGTGATTTTTCTATTGAAAACCCATCATTGAAAAAACTGCTAATGAAATTGATTTATATATGTTATTGGCTGTCAAGGACTGTACACTTATCTTCTTATATAAAAAAAAATTGGATTAGATTCCCGGCATTGGGTATGCTTGGTATTGTCTCATTTTGTTTTGTTTATTTTTTTGATTTTGAATGTTTCCCTTGAATTAATCTATTTGACCAATCGCCCAATGTACTTTTGAAAGATTTTCTAAAACAATTTATTCAGGAGTTTTTGTGATGTTTGCTTTGTGTACTCATCTCCTGGGGGAAGATTAGGATGCCCTATTTTGTGTTACAGTGAGAAAGCAAAAAAAATAAATAATAATAATCCCTATTTTTGATTCAGTGCCAATTGTATGTAATCTCACCCTTGATGCGGCCCACTATCCCTCGAAAAACTTAATTTAAAGCTAAATATGAAGAATCTGCGTTCTTGTTAGTTCTAATTTGAATACCTCTGCTCCTTTAACAGTAACTATGCAATTAGGAGATTAGAGTGCAAGTAAACTTTAATTTTGCTCTACTGTCAAATTGAGTCTATATGCAGTCATCAACCTGACAGGCTATCGGGACATTTTGGATGCAAGCCAGTCAGACAAGTATGCAGGCAAAATAACTTTTGTTCCATTTACAAGACGCCAGGGGATTAGTAAAAAAACATGCATCAGCATTAATGGAACATTAACTCACACTCAATAGATATGGTAAAGGGCCATTTAGTTAATCATTTCACAATATACCTCAAAACCAAGCATGGTCGCAAACCATCCATTGTTCTGAACAGGCATTTGTTTTAAAATCCATTACAATGATGTCAGGAAGAAACAAAGCTTGTGGTTCCACTATTGTGACCGAACAATGTTCAATCCTGGAGCAGGAGACTGCCTTCTTCAGTCCATGTTTACTTCTTTGTATGAAATGCCACAGTTTAAAAAATCTTGTTCATAACTGTGAACAGGTTTTGGAACCTTGTAACAGCAACAAAATGCTTTTCACCTGGAACTAAAACATCCTCCTTATTCACAGTTACCCATCTGTAAACTTTGTATTTTCTCTTCTCTGCCCCCTGTATAGGGAAACAGTGATTATGATAACAGAGTCTGACACTAAAAAAGTAACGTTTGAGCTGTCACAAATTATTTACATATGATGTGATTCATTTTGAATGTATTTATTGCTTAGACTGACTACTCTTCACAAATGACAAGGGAGCCTCGCTAATTGAAAATGCACAATTGTAACTTAAGCACACTTTGTTGCTTGTCCATTCTGAATTAAATGATCCACAATGGTTAGCACACACACATGCAATAGATCATCTGTGGGCAAAAGTATGTAAGAATGGTCATTGTATGGACAAATGCACTTTAGCACACTGACGTCGGCCTGTTGGATTTGCCAATCCAGTGGAAAAAGTAGTACAAATGTATTGTTTTTAGTATAACATGACAAATAACAATGAGATGTTCTGGGCACCTTCTTATATCATCACACACAGGGAATTTCAAGTACTGAATGACCAACGAGCACAGCTTCCTAATCATCACAATAAAAAACATTTAGTGCTCCTGATCAAATGACGGGAGAATAGAAAATCTGTCTGAAATGTATACTTCCTATCAATCTAAAGGAAGGTACTCATTCTGAGGTGTCATGCTTCATCATCCGGTTCCTCCTCACACCAGTGGTGTTGGTGTGGCTACACCCCTCGTAAGGGTAGGATATGTAGAGATGACCACAAGAAAGATCAAGACTTGGATAACAGAACATAGGGGCAATATTAGATGCAGACACTCTGTGACCAAAATGATGGCACATTGGGCCACCAGGAAGATAATATTAGATGGACGTCCCTTAAAAAACCCAGACATTCTTGCTTCACCTGTGATTTCAGTCACCTCCTTCCCGTAACTGAACAACCGCCAGGGGTTTAGATTTCAAACACATATTAAGATTCTCAACAATTATATATCACTGATCTCTTTGCTTAGTCGATGAGAGCAATCCCTTTATGGTTTTCAGTCTGCTCCCACCTATGTTTTTATGTATCCTTTGACCTCTCAGCCTAATGGCACAGTCAAGCTATTTTTGGAGTGCTTCAATTGATTTACTATTGTGCCATATCTGCACCTTTTTAGTACATGCCTTGATATGTTCATCTTTTCAAAATAGGAGACAATTAAATGACTACACATCCTGGCAACACCTCCATTTCTGAGTCATTTTATACTCAAGCGCAACATTGATTGCTGAATGGAACTATCCCATCAGCAACCTGCATACCAGCACACAAATGACATATTTTGACGATACATGGGCTTCCCACTTAGTGCCTGTAGGGCGGTGAACTCCTACTCAAGCAGCAACCACAATTCTTGTCAGGGTGAAACACAAGCAAACCCCAAATTAAGCAGTGCTTAAACTTCTAGTAGGTTGGCACAAAACAGTCAGGCTTAACTTAGAGGCAATGTGTAAAGTATTTACGCATCACTTCAAACAATGATAATGTGAAAACACAACACAAGAAAAATTCCCACCAAATTAGAACAATAGAGTATGTTTTAATAAATATTTTGAGACCAAAATGACAAAAATCCAATTAGTAGAACCGTTGATGCACAATTTTAAAGATTTTGGTAAGTATAGTGCTAAAAAGCACAAAGTGTCACTCATGTTTATCTGGTTTTGCGAGACCGGGTGAAAGTCGCAAGCTTAACCCAACCATATTCTAGCATGGGCTGATATGGGGACCAGGTTAGTCCTACTGAAATAGTTACCTTCAAAAATCCAACTCAAAGAGTTCTGTTCATGGTGGAATCGGACCACAAGGAACATGGAGAATGTCGCAGATGGTCACTGATGTAGAGCAAGAGCAGGTCGAGCATTGTGGACAGTCGTCACTCTAGTGCGAAGCTCTTGTTGGGCGCCAAGGGCGATCGGTGCTGCAGATTTGTGCTGGCAGTCAACACAGGCTGTCAATGCTGTGGTATGAAGTGCAGATCTAGAGCTGTCAGGCATTGCAGGTGGTCACTGTGGCATAAAGATTTGGGTTTACCGTGGCTTTCCATTGGCGAGTTGCACAGACAACAAGATCTTTACGTGAACAGACCCATGGTCATGAGTATCTCAGAACTACAGGATTTCTCCTTTTCTTCAAGAGGGAGCTCAATTGATGCCACACAATGAGTGCAGAACCGATTGGGGATTAGGAACTCACTCCAGCAGAAGTCAGCAGGGCTCAGGAATGTTCAGTTGCATGTCTTGGTGTTGATCCAGGAAGCAGGTCAGCTGGGCAGATGCAGGGAAGTTTCTGGAGCGTGTTTTGTCTCTTTAGTTCAGAACAGGAGGTCAGTCCCCTGGTCTTTGGAGTCACTTCAGCCTGGTCCAGTGCAGGTCCAGTCTTCTTTATCAGAAAGCACAACAGCAGAGAATCAGGGCAGATGGGTAGCAGTCCTTCTGGCAGCAGAGCAGTATAGCAATCCTTCTTCTGAAGTATCCATGGGTTCTTAGGTGTACTGAAGAGATGGGTCTCAGGGTCCAATATTTATACTTGGTGCCAGTTTTGCAGAAAAGAGAAAGTTTTGTAGGTTTCCACCCCAGAGGTGTTTGGAATTTCCACCTCCCTGCCCTGGCCCCAGAGTATCTGGGGAGACAAAAGACTAGTGTCAAACCCTTTGTGAGTGTACTCAGGCAGTGGATTGATGATGTTCAAGTGTGGTAGGTGACAGCTCCACCCCCATCCAGTCAGAAAAGGACCATACTCCCAACACCTATTCCCTTTAGTCTCTCTGTCTGGGAACAATACAAAAAGACCAACTACCAGCTACACGTAGTCATGTAACCCAAATGGTTGGGACAACAAAATGTCAACCTTCTAAAAGTGGCATTTTCGGATTTGTGACTTGAAATCCAACTTTACCATTAAATGCAGTTTTAAATTACAATCTATAGACACCAAACTCGACTGGCCTGATTCATAAAGATAAACTTAGACTTTTGTTCTAAACTTAGACAAAAATCTAAGTTTACATCTTTGGGAATTCACTAAGGGCATTTACGATTACTATCCTTATGTTGCAGAGATCCGCCTGAGTGCAGACATAAAGATAGTAATCATAAATGCCCTTAGTCAATTCCCAAAGTTATAAACTTTTGATCTAAGTTTAGAGCAAAAGTCTAAATTTACCTTTGTGAAACAGGCCCAGCATTTCTACCTCCTCCCAACTGAAAGTGATCACTTATTAAATGTCATAAGGTAACCTCCTATGGGAGAGGTTGGCCTTGCAGTAGTTCAAAACGAGTTTAAGAGTTTTCACCATCAGGACATGTAAGAGTTACAAAATTACATGACCAGCTTTTTAAATACACTGCATCCTGCCCAACGGGATGTTTATGGCCTACCCTGGGGAGGACATTTTATTATAGATGAAGGTTTAGGTCTGGCAAAAGGCTTATTTTGCCATGTCAAAATGGCAGTTTAAAACTGCAAACGTATGCTGGAATGGCAGGCTGAGACATGTTTAAAAGGGGTACTTAAGTGGGTGGTACAATCAGTGCTGCATGCTCACTAGTAACATTGAATTTACAGGCCCTGGGTAAACATAGTGCCACTTTACTATGGATATACAAGTAAATTCAATGTGCCAATTTGGGTGTGAGCCACTCTCTGGCTGACAGGTCAAACAGTCTCTCTTACTAATAACTACTAGGGCCCCTGGGAAGTGTCTCATTTGCTTCACAGATAACACCATGGCCCAGGGCCATGAACAACAAAGATTGGCACATCCTTGATCTCACTTAGTAGACAGCATTGGTCGTCATTGGGATCTCACTGCTATTAGAAGATAACTAACACATTCCTACCTGATACTCAGTAGGTGGCAATATTTCTCTTTGGGCTCGCACTGTTGAGTACTCTTTAGTAGATAAATAATTCAATTTTATTTATTGGCTTTGGACTTTTTTCCTCCAGTGAGTCCAGTAACAATAACATTGACCTCCCACAATGGGCTAAGTATTTATCTATGCAACAGTCTGATCTAATGACAAGCATGAACTACTATATTTTGATTCTTGATATACATATGTTCTTACTCTATCTCTGCCTGTTGGTCTTCCTTAGGTTTGCTTAGGCTTTGTACCCAAAGCAGGGTTGAGATTTGGCCCCACCTGGAATTGGGGAAGCAACCCCCCACTCATTTTGGGTGTTTTGTTTGCGTGTGTATGTGTGTGTGCTGTCCGCTCATCACTATCACTGTGTGGTACACCTTGAAGTCAATTTGCCATGGCAATATACCACACCATCTACCCTCTCCTACAGGGGTATATCTTGTCATGTAAATTGTGTGTCTTTTATCTCTTGATAAACACAGCATAAACACAGCTATCACTGGTTGTATAACAAGAATAAACATTTCTAAGGTCCACTAGGAGATAGCTTCAACATTATGGTTTCCCTTTGCATCCATCACCAATGTTTACAAACCCACTCCTACCCTTATGGAGGATTCCCTCCAGATTGTCTAATACCTCATCAGCACTCCTTTCTCAAGGTTGTAGCCCTCACCAATACTACATGTGAAGTTGGTGTCAAGTATGCCACCTCACTGTGGGTGACGGCTGCCATTCTTTAAAATAGTAGGACTTACACACTTCAGACAAAGGTTCTTTTCTCTCACTGCCTAATATACACACAGCAAAAAGTTTTGCAAATAAGGTCCAAATTCTGCAACTATTGGGTTCGCCTATAGACACTGATTAATAGCAGATTGTTTGATTGAAGGGAGTGGTGGTTGGAGTTGTGAGGCTCCTGACTACAATGTGGGAGGCGCACAGAGACTACTGCCTAGTCCCAGTTATTTGGAGGAATTAGGTTTGTAGCTATGGATAGCGCAGCAGGTACAGGTGCAGTGGCAATGGTTAGGGTTCCCATCATGAGTGCAAGAAGTCTAATGCACTCTAATTTCTGCTGGATTTTACTCAAACCCTTTCCTTGCTTAGGGCCCATGATACCCTTGCACATCCACTGGACCACTTCAGGGTTGGTCTACTTTCTCTAACTCCATGGAGAGAACCGTGGCCCTGCATATCTAGCTTCTGGGGATCATCTAATTAGTGTAGGATGTGCCCCCGGACACATGCAAGAATATCATCTTTAAAATTTGAGGGGGTTGAAACAGCATCTATACAAAATGTGTACCTTCATAGTGAGATGTGATTCCCAAAGCATGTTTCCGGTACAAATTTCCGCCACCCAGACATTTCACCAACCAAACCTTGAAAATGTAATTAAAAGTTATTTGGCATGGTATTCCTGATTCCTGTGGTGATTCACAATTTAACTGGAGACCAGGCAAACGCACAATACAGCAGTATTGTGAGCTCTTTAAATTTAAATTACCGATAACAAAATTATTGGTACTTTCAGCAACAGTAATACCAGTACAGTGTTCCCAATCTCATTTAGTAGGGTTTGCAACATTCAATTCAGCTGACAAATCAGTTGCTTCTTTGAATGAAACATTCTCTCGGTTTCCCAACATTAGCTGCAAAAATAAGGACTCATGAAGACCTAGTGGACCAAAGATACCAAAAGGTGTTACGCACAACAAGCACTTCACTTGAAATGCACAGTTAAGAAGTCTTGTCTCTAAAATTAACGCACAAAGCTTCCACCTCTGGTGATTCATCAGAATTACTTTTTTGCTGTTTTATATAGCGCAAACAAGACCTGAGGATTTTGGAGGACTTTACATGAGCACCAGTTAAGTTACACAAGGAAACATTCATTTTGGTAGGCACAGGGCGATTAAGTGATTTTCCCAGAATTACAGGATGTTAAGCCTACACTAATACTGGAACCTGGTTCTCCAACTCCAAAGTGGGTAGCTGTGGCCGTAACCCCACAACCTCTTCCGCTAACTACATTTCAAACCAATGCCCAAAACTTCTTACCAACAGGATACTTTGGCTGATTGATTGGTAATGTGAAATTAATTGTAGGCAAAATTACGTGTTTTTTTTACACTCTTCGTTGCAACCAGCTAGTATGCGCCTATAGTTCCACTATCCAGACAATACCAGAGTAAAGGGCCTGGCAGTTTAAATCCATGAATGAAGGGACCATTTAGTATTCCTCGTAGTATAAACACATGTATGGAGTGGATTTGATTTTCAGATACTGAATTTGATATTATCTCCTCCACAGTGGGGTTCATTATTACAACATGGGAACAAATGGTGCTCACTGGAGATTTTTGTTCAACTTAATGTAACCAGAACACACCTACATCAAAGTAGTAGGTAAATAGGGTACATGCGGGGACTGGGAACAATTCCAACCAATGTAGAGGAGAATGGGCCACGAGGTACTCACCGGCCCTATAAACAAAAGGTATTTGCCAGGTGTGCAATTTGTACCTGCCAGGCTGTGAGGGGAATGGTGATTGGAGTTGTGATGCTCAGTTTTTGATCTCCAACTCTTCAATGTGTAAAGTTACTATTGTGAACCGCCTCTGTTTAGCCTTACAAATAAGTAAACAAAGGGGAACTTGTGGACTGTTACTTCACAGTATGGGTAATATTACAGGGTGTGCATGTCAACAGAACTTGTTTACTTTAGAAGGCAACTCGGATGAAACTAGATATGATTTAATCCAATAATAGAAACAGCTCAGACTTTCACAATCTTTTCCAAAGTTTCCAGTTTTTTTCTTTCTCAAATGTTGTGCAGTTTTCTGATATACCTTGCCTTGAGCAATATTTTTGTAAAACATTGTTAGGTCATATTCGGTAATAATGAGAACATTTTGCCTCTAACATATCCCTGAAAGGCTAGACAACAAACATAGCCTATTTCTCTGCAAGCCTACCATTTGCAAAACCTTTTCTGTGCAGAGTGGTATTGCTCGAATCATTAACTGTGTTATCCGAAGTATATGTTATGCAATTTCTTATTATTAAATAAAAGAGATTTAAATAAATAAATTGTGCAAAAGTTGTGATTTTCTCTATAATAGTTGGGAAGAGAAAATCTTTGCAACCTTTGCAAAGTTGCCCATTTTGGTTGCGAAAAAAACCTACAGCTTTGCAGACCCGTATTGGTAAGACCCAATAGAGGAACAGACTGACATATGGCAACATATGCATTACGTTGCATTATAAAGAAGCCAGGAGACAGTAACAACTATAACAGTTTTTACACTGCAAACAAATCCTCAAGCTTAGCAAAACATAGAGAACCATACAGACCTCAGCGGCAAAACCATTCAACACTGCCCCAAACATTGGCATTACTAGATGGTAAGGTGTGTAAGAAGAGGCCCAAGAGTGAGTACCAGCATAAGGCTCAAGGTGGGAGGGGGTGGGGCAGTACAACTTGTGCGCATCTTGATAGTTATCAAACTAAACCTGTTGCCGAAAGCCTTGCCCATGATTTACAAGTCAGAATTTGGCAAATAAATTTTAGGGGGTCATTTTGACCCTGGCGGCCGGCGGTAAGGTGGAGAGAACACTGCCAACAGGCTGGCGGTGTCCCGCCAGCTATTATAACCGTGGCGCAAAAGCCACGCCCATACCGCCGGCCCCTCCACTTTACCACCAGGTCTCCGCCTGGCAGTCATAATCCCCAGGGCAGCCTTGGGATGTGCATATGTTGTGGTAGGTGACTATAGAGTCAGACAGTAATACCAATAACCACACACTCTGGAGATCCCGGGAATAAAGATGTGGGTCAAACCTTGGCAATGAAATACTCCTGTCGGAGGAAAGCTAAAGAAAATTACCAGACTTCTGCTAAACCTCATGTTCAAGGTATTGTCTTAGCCAGCCCATCGGGATGAGCAAGGTCTGGCACTCAGTGATCAGTGGTGCAACAACGTCTTAGGCCACCCACCCCCGTAAAGTATGGAGAGGGGCATCCATACCATCAAATTGACACTGGCTATGCAGAAGCATCTTACTTCCTGCCTCATATCACACAACGTCAGCATGAGTTTCATGATACTCTCTTGAAAAAGAATACTGACAACCCTGAGTGATCAACACTATAGTCAGAATGACAACAGAGTCCATTGAAAATCGGTTTTAGTGTGCTTTGTTTACAAAATGTAGTTAATGTGCTGACAGTATTGTCCCTGTTATCACAGAGACATAAATCAAGCTCTTAGGAAAAGAGTATTTAGCAGGTTACTTTGTAAGGCATGTAGAGATGCAAACGAAATTCATTTGCTATGAAGTGGAACTGTCATCCTTGGAACATTCACTCTGTGATCAAAATTAGGGTTTCTATTTTATTCAACATGTATTTTCCTTTTTAAAGAATAATAACCCTTTGGTGATGTGACCCACATAGCACTACTAGTGCAAAATTGTCCGTTTTGGACAAGATATGGTCCAGTAGCTAAATAATCCAGAATAACTGGGTTCACATCCCAGCTCTGCCTTCAACAGATGGTGTGATCACTGCAAATCAATGCATCTCTCAGTGCCTTGGCTTCTCTTTCTGCCAGTATCTGGTGTGCCAAGAAGTGACTCCATACACATTTCAGTCAGTTGGCACACAAATGCCTCCAATATTGCAATAAGTGAGTAAATCTAGACTTCTTATAGGTGGCTGTGAGTTGTGGTTCGCTCACCACCAAGAAAATGGAGAAAAGTGGGGCAGATGTTGCTTTATACAAATAAATTATTAATTCTAGTATAGGAAATTAAGTTACTTATTGAGGGCTCGTGAAACCCTACTCAAACAGCAATCATAATCTCTGTTGGGGTTAAACACAAGCAAATCCCAAATTAACCGGTGCTGAAGCCTCTGGTAGCTAGGTACAAAGCAATCAAGCTTAACTTAGAGGCAATGTACAAAGTATGTACGCAGCCTTTCAAACAGTAACAAAGTGAAAACACAACACAAGAAGAATCCCACACCAATTTAGAAAAATATAGTAAAATGTGATAAATTATTGAAGACCAAAATGGAAAAGATCCAATCAGTAGAACCAGTGATATGCAATGTCAAAGTTTTAAGTAAAAATAGTACCTAGAAGCCCAAAGCAGCACCTGTGGTCATCTGGTTGAACCGGACCAAGACAAAGTCACAAGTTCAGGCCAACTGTGATGGAGTGCGGCCAATTACAGGGACCACGTTAGGCCTGCTGAACAAAGGACCTTAAATCCTGGGTGCAGAGCATTGTGAAATCCTGTGTCAAGGATGCGCCGCGTAGCTGCAGTTCTGAGGAAGTTGCAGGGCTGCAATACAGAGTCCTGTTCTGTCATCAAGGATGCCATCACCAAGGGGCTTGCAATATGTAGCCTTGTGTAAAGGATGCATCCCGGAGTGGCAGTTCGAAGGATTCTGCAGGCTGTGATGCAAGGTCTGGCGTCAGGAATGCATCGCACTTACAGTGGTTATGAAGTCGAGGAGATGCATCAAGTTGCATCAGTTCTGACCACAGCTGGGCTGACACAGCATCTTTAGTCCCACTTCCAAGGGTCCAGGACTGAGGTACTACCACTTGTGGAGTAGAACTCAAAGCAGACGAGTCCATGTGGTGCGATCAATGTGGTTGGAGATTTTTCTGTCCCTGAGGCTCTGATCAGGAAGCAGCCAACCAGCCATTGAAGTCATTCTGGTGGTCCTGGTTTCAGGATGTAGGCCCACTCTTTTTCCCTCAGGCAGCAGGGTAGCAGTCCTTCTTGCAGAGCAGCAAAGCAGTCTTTCTGAGTCTTCCACAGGTCCAGAGGTCTACTGAAGAAGTGTGTCTGAAGGTCCCGCTTTTTGGAGCTTTCCACCCCCAGAGGTGCTTTGACTTTCCTGTATCCCTACCATGGTTCCAGATTGTCATGGGTCACAAAAGACTAGTGTCACACGCATTGTGACTGTGCACAGGCAGAGACTTTGTGATGCGCACGTGTGGTAGGTGACAGCTCCACCCCCTCATCAAGTCAGAGATGGCTCATCCCGCGAATTCAATTCAATTCAGTTCAATTCTGCCAGCACCTATACACCTTTGTCTCACTTTCTGGGAGTAGTACACAAAGACCAAGTGCCAGCTGCATATAGTCATGCGACCCAGGATACAGGCTGCAAGCACCAAATTATTAGGACAAGAAAATTCCCATTTTCTGATAGTGGTATTTTCAGAACTGTGACTTAAAATCCAAATTTACCATTAAAGAGGGTTTTAAATTACAATTGTTTAGATACCAAACTTGACATTCCCACTTTCTCCTAATTGAAAGTCAGCCCTTATTAAATGTTTTAAGGTAATCCAGTGTTATCCTATAGGAGAGATAGGCCTTGCAGTAGTGAAATTCGTATTTAGGAGTTTCTCACTACCAGGACATGTAAAGTTGAAAGTACATGTCCAACTTTTTGAAATACACTGCACCCATCCCTATGGAATATTTACGGCCTACTCTTGTGAGTGACATATATGTGTTTCAAAAGGAGGGTCTACACCTGGCCAAAGGTACATCACCCAATACCACAAATACTGCATTTTATCTCTATCACAATTGCCACAAGGCTACAATATGCACTTGATGTGGTATATAGCAATGACAAAAGAGTGCATTTGGATGGCCATTACTTTTCTCTTACCACATTTCTTTTTTTTCTTCCTCTCATCTCCATCTCTCTTTGTCGTTCTTATATCACTCCTTCTCAGTTTCACTCCTCACTTATTCCTCTAAGTTTTCCTCTTAACTCCACCTCTGTTGAATTCACATATATACATAACTCCTTAAATTCAAGATTCACCTTTAAATTTGGCCCATCATTCATATATCTTAAACCCATGTTTTGTGTTTTTCCTGTGACCACCAACTCTGATGTTCTCATTCTCAACTTTAACTGTGTGCCGTACGCTGATCGATGTATTTTGCACTTTCCCTCCCACCTCCCCCTGTCATTCTCACCCATTTTCCTCTCACAAAAACAACTTAAATATTCTCAGTTCTATCCCAGGCAGTCTTCCTGTCACCCTAACCTATGTTTTTGACTTATTAGTTACCCTTTTTTATCTCACATTCCCTCACAACCCCTGTGTGATTCTATTGTAATCTTGAAAATGCATTTGCTTTCATCCCGCAACAAAGTTTGCATACCAAAACTCTGACAGCTACAACCTTAAAGATGGTGTGCATGATTCAATAGGTGTGTGTTAAAGAACCTGAATTTTCTTCTTTTCTTTCAGCATACTTTACATTGTACATCGTTAAAGAGGCTTGCAATACAAGACAGTACAATAGCCCATCCCAGTTTGCAGGCCATTTAGCTGAAGCTAAACTTAGAAAGTGTCCAACCAGGGGCCTCTGAGACATAAAACTGCAAGACCTTTGAACACAGGCACTGCTAACCTTACTCACTCCCTAAGTCCAAGAACAACGAAGACTTAACACAAAGCACTCATAGAGACAGTATCCTGGCCTCTGTCCCTGCCCTTGTTAGCTTCCCAGGGGACCTACATGAGGGGGCACCAATTGACAGTTGCAGAGAAAAAAACAACACTGACTTTTCTTGTTCTATATTGCACTGTTCTGAACACCACTGTTATTTTGGACACACCTTAATGTGGAGGAGTCCCAATACTTTCCCAGACAGGTCCTACCCAAGACCGAAGAGGCCCATGGATCTGTGGTGTGTGTATCATATTGAGGTGAGCAGACTGCAAAGTTTTACCTAAAATGACAGTGTTTTCCTCATTCAGTAAATGGGGCCTAAGTACACAGTGAACCATCATAGTTTAAACAATTCTCACTGTAGGGTCCCCACCCACTACGGGAATTCTCACCAGCTCAGCCAGTCTTTCTTCAAATGCAGCAACTGTTTGGCTCCAGTGTTCATTTGGCTGTGGCCCTCCCATGTAATGTTAAGTGTGAGGCCCTCCTGCACCACAGGGGCTGCAGGGGCCTTTATTGCACCCCTGCCAATGACAGAAATCTTAAGATGCCTGGAAGTTGAAAATATGTGGCTCTGGTGGGTTTCCATATGGCCAGAAGACCAAATAATAAAATGTGTTTGACCCCAAAAGTGACTCAAAGGTTTGGCTGTCTGGCCTTCTATTTGAGCTACAGGTACACCACAAGCCTCAGGAGGCCTCCTTCCCTGCAACTAACCAGCTGAATAGTTCCAACTGGCCCTGACCTGGACTATGGTGCTGACCTCTGTCGGCGTGAGTCCTGACTCTCAAGTGGTGCCCCTCCTGGTCTTGGACCCTTGGGTTGTGTTGAGGTGTACACCTCCTGTCAACATTGGAAAAGCTGGGACTTAGAAACTTTTTGCCAATCTACTGCCTGGACAGCCAACGGAGTCTGGGACCACTATCGAAGCAGCAGTCATCAAAGTCCAATCACCCATCTGCCTCAGCTTGCTCGTTTGCCCCGCTGAAGAACCGCTCACTTACAGAAACATTTCTAAGTTCAAACGTAGATGAGTTTATCAGGACCGATGCAGAGGAGAAACCCATTGATGTGAAGGACTTCCTGGGCAAAGACTTTGGACTTTGGACTTCGCCCACTTGGAGCTTTCCTAGTCCAAACGTAAACTTTCCACTAGTTCATGTGTCCGACCAGTGATCAATTGTAGTTGGCCTTAACATTTGACTTTGACACAGTCTAGTGCGACCAGATAAACGTGGTTGGCACTTTTGTTTTTTGGCACCATTTTTAATTCAAACTTTGAAAATTCATATCCCTAGTTCTACTTATTAGATTTTGGCCATTGTTGTGTCATTTTATTTATTGATAGTTACTCTGTTTTCGATATTTTCCTTGTGTTGTGTTTTCACTGTATTACTGTTTGAGTGCTGCATTTCCTGTATTCTAAGACTGACCAGTTTTTGCCAAGCTGCCACAGGGTTATGCACAGGTTTATTTAGTGACTTTTTTGGTTTACACCTGACAGTGATTGTGATTATTATTTGAGGTGGGTTCTCACCCCCTCAACCAATACTCAAGTTTCTTACAAATGTAAAATCTAAAACATATTGACTAGCTGAAAACGGAAGATTGTGCTTGCTTGTTTGTTTTTGCATGGTCCTCTACTTCCAATTTTGGTCAAAAATGAGTTAGACTCTTGTAGGTTTAAAATGAAGTTTGCCAAATATAGAAACTGGGATAAGACAGTGATAAGAGGGCACCCATCATTCAGAAATGAGAAGGCATGACAAAATATAAGGCAAACAGTCAAAAAGGAAACTCTAGCACATAATTCTCTAGCCTTTGGATTGTATCCTTTGGTATTTTTCTCAAACCAGGATCTTATTGTGCATTCTGGCCTTTGTAGTTCCTTTGTTCCATTATAACTTCAGTACTAAAAGTTGCAGAAAGTAGAAACCAAAATCTGGAATGGAGAGGAAAGGACGCACGAGTGCTGTATAGCAGTCACATTTTAGATGTTTCAGATACAGATGACACCTCCCCCATGAGTGAAACACAGGGCAGGCTTGTACAGACTTATGTTCCCTGTGCATGGCTATTGGGCACTGTGCCATGTAGGGGGGCCCAAATTAGGCACCCCCCATGGCACTTTAAAAAAACTTACCTGGACTTACCTGGGATGGGTCCCCCCATCCTTAGGTGTCCTCCAGGTGGGAGTGGGTGGGGGTGTCCCTGAGTGCAGGGAAGGGCACCTGTAGGCTGTTTCCTGGGCCTCTAACCATGGAAAATGGCCCACAGGTCCCCTAATGCCTGCCCTGACCTAGGCATTAAATAATGGCACTAACGTGGCTTAGCGCCATTATTAAGGCCTTCCTCCTCCCGTACGTGATTTTTGGAGGGGGGGTTAAATAGGGCGCAAAGCCTTAGAGTCATTTTTTGCCCGGGAACGCCTACCTTGCATTTCATTGACACAAGGTAGTTTTCCGCAGGCATAAAATGACGTTAACTCCAATATTTTGACACTAGAAAGGTCTAGTGTCAAAATGCAAATATGGAGTTAAGTTTGCGCTGGATTTGTGTAAAAAAAAAATGATGCAAATCCGGAGCAAACAAAGTATAAATATGCCCCTTAATCACAGCATACAATAATTTATTATGTGCAGATTATAAATCAGAGTAACCGCCTAAAGGAAAACTGGTAAAAGCACAGAGCATTAATGGTCTGACACACAAAACTAAATTACACGTTTGAGCAATTTACACTTTTGAGTAAGTTTACTACTTTTCTGTATTCCTAAACTCCAAGTGTAAAATTGCCTCTAAAGTGTGTCACATGTCTCTACCCCCTGTGTATAGCAATTGGCTTAATCTTGGGTGGGTGGGTAACATCCCTCCTTAAACCCCTCCCTAATCCTCCCTCAACACCTATTGCTCCTTCCTAATCTAATTTGTTTTTCCAGTAAATGTGTCCTTTTTTGAGCCACTCTCCTGCTTTCCTTCCATATTTACTACTCAAATATATACTTATGTGTGTGGAGGCTCTGTAGTCACGGCGGAGAACTCCGTACACATAAGTATAGGTAACGAGGAGGCATAAACTCTGCACACAGTTTGTGAATAGCACTTTGAAGTATGCTTTGTAGTACTACAAATAGTATGACAAAGTGCAGTTTGTGAATCAGGCCCTAAGACAGTAGTTTTTAACCCACGGTTTGGGGTCCCTTGGAGATCCATGAAGCCTACTCAGGGGGTCCGCAAGTGCTTTGAAAATAAAATAATATTAACAGATTAATTAAATATGTATATAAATAAAAAATAAAAATGTAAAACTGGAAATTTAAAAACATCCTGTACATGTGAAGGAATTTGAAATTGGAAGCCAAAAATTAAGTTAGCATCTTCAGACTGATTTGAGGAAGCGGTGTAAGTACATCAAACAGAATATAGAATGGACAATGAGTGGCTTCAATAGAATTTAGAAAAGCTCCAATCTTCCCATTAAAATTGAAATTAAAATTTTGTTATTTTTATATTTGTTTGTGAATTATTTGTGTATTTGTGTGATGAATGGTTATATCTGCATTTTTGTGTATTGTTTTGAGGTTCAAATCATCAAAAATGCTTAGCACCTTAGTCCATCCAATCCACGTGGTTAACAGAACCGGGAGCCATCTCACAGGAAGTGAGCACTGGAAATGGCTTCATTTTGGGGCGGACTGGTGTCTTAAGTGTTTGAAGATCGAGAGCAGTGCTACTTTACTACCTTAGACAGTGGTAAAGGGTTCCGTGCCACAGAAACTGTCAAGGCATTTGCCACATTTGGCTAGAAATATAGCAGCTTTTGATGAGGTATCTAAAGCAAACAACTAAACATGATACTATAACATACACAAAGCAACATAACACCACAAGTAAAACAGAACACCGCACATAAAAGTCTAAACAGAACGAAACACAAAAACTGCAGTACAACAATTACATTGCAATAATGCAGTATAAAGAGAGCAGCAAAAAAAATCAAAACACGTCGCCAGCACAACAAAATGTCACACAGCAAATGTGCATAAAAGTTCTTGTCACACATTTCCACCTCTAGAATGCTGTTTTCATAACAGAATAGCAAAAGAGGTTTAGTGCAAGCTCTACTGTAATAACGCCCCTCAAAAATATTTTGCGTTCTGGCCCCAGGGTACGAGGAGACGGTTCACATGGTTAACACACAAAGAAATCCAAAAGAACTTTGGGTATCATTTAGAGTTTGGAGGGAACTGAAAATCCTTCAGAAATCTGTAGAAATGACTAAATCAAGAGGATGAATCACCTGCTCAGTTTCCTCAACTATCAGGATATTATTGTAGAGGAAAGTCAGTCAGTGGCGTCTGCTCCATATTCAGAATTTTCTCCAAAAATTTGAAGATTTTAAATTCTCATCAAACTCTAAATGAGAACCTTGCTCAGGCAAAGAAAAAAGGGAAAGGCCAAAGTTACAGCCATACAATGCTGTAGAGCTATCCAAAGGATAAAAAGAAATGCAGATAACTACTCATTACTCTAGCTATCCGATTTTCTGTGCATCCACTAGAGTTAGACCCCAGCTGGAGACTTGAGTAGTGCAACTGAAGATAAGAAAGTGGGACAAATCCAGTGTTAAGTTTGTTTCAAAGGCCTGGCTGGAGGAACCACAATTCAGGAACCAGACTGACTAATGGTTTCCTCAAGATGGCCATCCACTTGTATTCCAGCACGCTCATGTGCAACTTGTTTTATGTCCACTTCACAGGCAATGATGTTTCATACCACCATGCAGCCTCTGGGAAATGCAGTGATGCACACGCTGCATGACCACTTGTTGATTGAATTTCCCTTTGCCGCAAATTTCACCAGATGGAGGCGAAGCCTCTGCTGTGCAAGATCCCTCCAAGAGCATCATCTGTGATTCTGTATATCAAGTGAGCTCCATATATCAGAGCTCCTGACAGGGTGCAACGGAGGGAAATGGTGGTGATGGTATGATTCGGTTTTTGGGCTAAATGCTTTTATGAGGTTGATTGGTATGAAATGACTCACAGCTGAGAAGGCAAACAGAATATTGATTGATGTGTGTAATGTCTGAAAGAATCACAAGGGAGCTATCTCCCATTGATTGAGACAATCAGGCCATTGAGTGTTGAGCATGGTTGAGCCGAGTGATAGAAAACCAGAAGCTAAATCATTATAGCATAAGAAATCACAAATATTGTACATTCGTCCAGTTGAAGCTCACTCCTTGGCTCACAGAAAGCACTTTTAATCCTAGACTCAGGCACTGCACTCCTTCACGCATTATATTCCATCCAAGATGGATCTCCCACTGGCTATAACTGGTGCCTGATGGATATCCAGGAACCTCCGAGCGAGCAGGAGTTTTTCAGAGTTTTCAAGATTCCTTTTTTATGTAGTTTTCAACTCCTTTCTTTTTATTTGAGAGCGTGTTACCAAACTACTTTGCTAAATACATCTTTTCTTTATGAAGAATAAGATATTGTTATTAAGTTTTAAGATGAGGAGTATGAACAAATCAAGCAGGTCTTCACACAATGGGCGTTTATTAAACGTACCACCCACTCAGTTATGCCATCATACAAATGCTATAGACTCCTTATCAACGTTTTATATTTATAGTATTTCCTGTGCTGTTCTTACCATAAAATAAACCTGTTATTGTTATTTATGTTCTAAACAGCTCCTAGGACCTATACAACATATAATGGCACTTAAATAACTCTAGGCATCTTTGACATATTCAGGTCATTAGATCTTCTTCTGGATTTCATCGATCGTGTACTACTCGATGTGCAATTTATTTAGGTTGGAAATTAAATGCACACAAAATGCAAGCATCCAAAAAATTGCAACATAAATTGATCCACACCTGTTTCAAACGTCACAGTAAACATATTGTCTATTATGTGTTTATTTCTGTGCTGTCATGGAAAATCGATGTTTTTTGAACAGCCGCCAGTTGGTCCGAGGGCTTTACCTCCCACTCTTCATTCTACGATACAGAGGAATGTTGGCTCGCCTACTCCCTGGTTACAAGTGGTGGCAAGCAGCCAGGTGCTTTCATTAGCCATCGGGCCTCGTAGTGATTTCAGAGTCACACCCCCTCCTCCCCGAGGCAACCCTTCATTCACTAGACTCAATTACACCCTCATCAAAGACATATTTATATTTATAAATACGTAAATGGGATAAAAACAACAAAGGAAAGGCTCCTGCCTGTAATTGATAAAATATATACATCATCATTTTACACTGCGTTGGCAGCAGCGGTACTCTTCAGTGAATGCTTCCGTGTTTTTACTTACATAAAAGGGAATGGGGCCGGGATTAAGGTACTAGGCGTTTGGAAAAGTAATCAAATGCTAGGAAAATTGTGGGAGTGGATGGCAGTGAGTAAACTGGCAGGATGATCAGTGCAACATGTCTGATTGCACAGAAGATTCCTGAGGCAAATCCTATGACAGTGGTTCCCAACCTGTGACCCGGGGACCCCTGGGGGTCTGTCAAGCCTCCTCATGGGGTCCGTGACTGCTTAGAAAATTAAATATTATTAACAGATTAAATCCTCAGCTTTCAGTAATGACTCAGTGGGGGGGGGGGGCAGATTCAATAATGATTCCGTGAGGGGCTCCAGTAATGATAAAGTGGGGGTCCACAGAAGTCAAAAGGTTGGGAACCACTGCCCTATGAGATTCAGTCCTAATTCTACGGACAAATTACCTACAGTAGTCCTGTCAAGGCCAAATACGTTAGGCACCCTCACTCCACTTGATAAAGTCATGAAAGTTAAAATAATAAAGACAGTTATCGATTTAGTAGAACCGAGAGCTGACTCAAAGGTTCAGGATCATCCCAGGACAGCAAATTCATGAGTCGTGAGGACAAGCATAAACCACAATGCAAGACAGACACCCAGACATTAGCAGGTGCAGACTATGTGACAACTGGTCACACTCCATCAATAAGGAACGAGGACTCGCATCTGCCACTCCAAGAACCACTTGATTCTTACTTTAAATCGAGTGGAGCAAAATAAACCGAGTTTCTTGCCCAGGTTATGTCTCCCAAAACAATTCCCCAGAACATGTACTAAAAGATTTTGCAAGTACAATGGCAGCTAAAACCACACATATGATACCAAATGGGACTCATCAATGCAGATATTCAAACAGGTGTAGGATGCAGAGTGGACGTAATGCACCCCAGAACGTATGGCTGCCTGTTAAAATGCATTAACTCTCAGTGCTCACATGGAATTTAAACACAATAAAGACAAAGCTCCTCATTATGAGACTTACAGGAACACTGCATAGAAAATCCCACACACAAAACTACATGCACCAGGTGAGTGTCAGGTATAGGATTCGTGTATATTGTCTTTAATTACAGTTGCTGATCCCTGCAACAATTTCACTATTTTCCTGGTCAAAAGTACACGAGGAAAACACCTGGATTGTGGTATTACCACAAACGGCGTAATAGCGATCCGGCTATAAAAAACACATTATTATTCCCGAATCACAATTATTCAACTTTTTCTAATGACAGCCAAGGTATTAATTGTGCCAGTTCTTATAGATGTGTATGACTTGGCAGTGATAGCCTGATTCAAAAATGTGCATAAGTATAACCTGATTGCATAAAGTAGACGCCAAGGACTTAAGCCAATATTTATGCTTTTTAGCACCACATTTGCGTCATTTTTTGCCACAAAAGCGCCACAAAGTCACAAAATACAATTAGGGCCTGATTTATACTTTTTCAGCGCCACATTTGCGTCATTTTTTGATGCAAAAGCGGCACAAACGTAAAAAATATAATTGAATTTTGTACGTTTCCGCCACTTTTGCATCAAAAAAAGACGTAAATGCGGCACAAAAAAAGTATAAATCAGACCCTTATATTTTGTACGTTTGTGCCGCTTTTGCATCAAAAAATTATGCGAATGCGGCGCTAAAAAAGTATAAATATGGCCTTTAGTTATTGGACACCTCAACGACTGTGTTAAATATGCGATATAAAAAGACTTTCATCATTTAAGCAAATAAAACAGGGGAACGTGGCAGGTTTGCAGTGCTATGGGCATTTGAACCCCATATGTAATGTATGCAGCGTTTGTATAAATTAAATATGGTTTATCATAGCTGCTTCATAAATACCATCGAATTGTTCTCTTCAGCTGCACCCTCTAGATCAGCAAATTGCATCAATAGGAGACTTTGATCTTTGCATGGTTGTTTCTGAAAGTAAATTGGGGTCTACATTTCATGAAACATGGACAGGACCATCTGCTCACACAAAATCAGCCACACCAGTTCAACGCTGCTTGTTGTCGGACCACTTCTCGTTCACACAAAAGGCCTGATTCATGAAAAGTTAGCGCCACCTTTACGTCATTTTGTAACGCCAAAGCGGCGCAAACTTACACAGTATCATTATATTTTGTAAGTTTGTCCTGCTTTTAAATCAGGCCCTCAATTTGGCAAAATTCCAAGGGCAACTAATCGGAGTGTATGTTGAAAGAAGGAAAGGAATAAAGACCATTTTGGAACCATTAAGGTGCCACTTTACATGGTAAAACAATGCTGAGAGCCCGCAGCAGCCATTTGTCTCAGTAGCACATATCATTGCAACCTATTTTTAATCTTAGTTGTGCTTTTATTTCAGAACCGGGTTTGCCATGGTCGTTTTTAAATTAAATCCTTTTAAGTTAGCCCCTGAGTGGAAAAGTAAATATGAAGGTATGTGTTATGGCTGACTAGTGGAATTTATTATCTTAAAAAAATAGGGATGGATAAAGCTTTCTCTATGAATTTTTTTTTTTTTTTTTCATTCACCCACCTTTACAGAAAGAACCGTTTATTTGAACTTAAACATTACAATTAAATCTTGGCAAAGTGGTATATATATATTTTTTTTCCACAGAAAAAACAAAGTTTACAGAGATGCTATAGTTAGGTTTATGTTTTCCCCGCACAAAACCATAGAAATTCAGCAGTTATAGTTACACTTATAGTTATACTTATGATAAGAAACTATAACTCGTGGTATGAGTTATAGTTTCTTCAAATCAAGCCAAGAAACCAAATGGTGGCCACATTTGTCCCTTCAGGTTGCAGACAGTCAATTAGGGCCTTGCTTTCCGCTCAGATCCACAGGTGCCCACGAGGAACCACATTCCTAGATATCTATATTTTTTCCCTTTAATCACTCTGAAAGTACTGAAACGATTTACACCAAATCACAAAAAGCACGATCTGTGAGGCAAAATTAAGTTTCCTGCCTTATTTGGTATAATTCCTTTCAGTGGTTCGGACTAGAGCCTTGTCTAAAGATTGCAGAATCCCATAGAAAAAGCATTTTGGGACCCCCTCTTTTTCTCTGTCCCTCTCTTGATGAATCATGCCAAAACTTTACAGACAGCAGCTGAACTAACTTTTGTACTAGTTTTGGAATTTCGTGAAGATTTGTCAAATGGCACCTAAGTCATTAGCAAAACAAAGAATGCTTTATCTATGGGAAAAGTTGGTCCTAACTATAACTACATACTGGCTATCACCAGTAGGTAATATATATATGTGTGTGTGAGTGGTTATAGTTGGGGTGACAGAGATAGGGATTTTTTTGATTTTGTCCGTTTACAACATGGGTACTCGCAAACATTTCTCTGGGGGCCGCAAGGTACTGTCTTTAGCATGCCCAAGGGCCACACCGATAACAGCAGTGCGAGGGTCAGGGTGATGAAAGGTGGGCATAGGGGGACTTGAAGCAGATTCATGGTATCAAAACAACAACCCGAGCCTTCATGTGGCTACTGTCTGCCACCAATGCTCTATTTTAATGCACCAAGTATTAAAGTCAAAGCAATAAATTCTAATGTAAAATGTGAGAGGGAAAGATATAACCATCTGGTGACTGTATTTCAAAATGTGAAACCAGAAAACCTGGTATCAGTCCTGGCTTCCCCATTTGACCAAACTGTGTGATCCTAGGCATTTTGTTAATTTCACTTTGCCTCCTTTTTCTTTTCAGGACGTTTGCTGAACCAAACCTTCTCTTGTGTTTTATTTGATAAACTATAATGTTGTTCAAATTATATAACAACCAAGACTACACACAAGTTGCACCTGACAAATGACTTGTCTCTTGGTTCAATAATGGCATTGTTTTCCGAATGAGGCGGCATGAATCTTTCCAAGATCCTGTTTGAGACTATCACTGCTGGTGAATACCTCTCAATGCAGTGATATAATCTGATCTACTAAGGTAAAACGCTAATACATATTAATGAAATACACTTTTTTGAAGTTTGCAGAGTTTATCATGTTTTTACATGTTTAGTGCAAGATGTCTTTGAGACTAAATGTGTTCCTAAAGATATGCTGCCCAGGACACCTTCTTTTCTTCTTTGCTGTTACTTTAGTTAACATGCAAATAAAGTCCGCTGGTTTGTTTCACAGCTTTCTGAATGTTCCTGCTCTGTCATCTGAGCAGCAGGTCAGTTCTGCTGTTCACCAGGGGGCCACAATTGAAGGTCAGGAGGGCCGCATATGGGCCCCAGCACGTACTTTGAGTATTCCTGCTTTATAACTTTGCACCCTTCTAACAAATATGCATGCAACTTTGCAGACGTGCTATCCCCATTTCATTTTGGGAGGACTGAAAGTTTCATAGCGTTTGGTCATGGAGGTGCAAAGAAAAAAGGGTCTCCCAAAAGCAGGCTTCAAATCTAACGCATTTCCTATAGACTTTTTTATTTTGAATTTTGCATTGAAAATCTGCTGGAGTTTAATTCAATTTGGCACTATTACATATTAGGGAGCGCAGATGATTCTGTTGGGTACTGCAGTTAAGTAGAGTAAGTAAATGTTAAGTTATAAGGTTTTTCAACGTAGTGATATCTTGTAGCACAATACTACTAAAAGTAGCAAGGGAGCCTAAAAAATACACTAGACTGCATATGTAAAGTTTCAGAGTTTCTACATAAACAAACAAATGACCCATCTACGGTCACATGCCAATGAAAACCTATTTATAAATACA
Source organism: Pleurodeles waltl (assembly GCF_031143425.1). Taxonomy (NCBI): domain Eukaryota; kingdom Metazoa; phylum Chordata; class Amphibia; order Caudata; family Salamandridae; genus Pleurodeles; species Pleurodeles waltl. The sequence continues at coordinate 1,215,399,504 of NC_090437.1, read as the reverse complement.
TAACAAATGGACTACATCTTAACCTACATACGTTTTCCTTGCATGCTTTCTGGCTCACAAAATAAAACTGGTCCAGCAAGCCAAACAAACCCATCTTTCTACTGCACCCCTGTGCAACAAAATAAAGAATTGCCCTAGCAGTGAGCCACACAAACTACTATTTGAAGGACATGATAATTGGCCACTTGGAAAAAAACGAATAATTTCAATTTCTATAACATTACCAGTGGTTGTCTTTCATTCACCTTGGCTTTCATATGTGGCACAATCTTACTAAAAGTAGTAAGGAAGCCCAAGTAATACGCTAGACTGCCTATGTAAAGTTTCAGATTTACTGCATGAACAACTGAAAGATCCATTTATGGACACATGCTAATGGAAACCTATAAGCAAACACAATAGGAATAGAAGCTTCCTGTGCATGTTTTCTGGCTCACAAAAAACTGTGACCAACAAGCCAAACAAAAACAGTTTCCTTATGTTCTCCTATGCAGCAAAAAGGAAAAGTGACATAGCTGTGAGATACACATACTACTAAATGGAGAACATGATAATTGGCCATTAGGAAACAAAAATAATCTTGATTTTTATAAGAACAATGATTGGCTTACATTCACTTAGAGTTACATTTGTAGCACAAGCGTACTAAAAGTAACACAAAGAAGCCCAAAAAATAAACTAGATTGCATATGTAAAGTTTCAAAATTACTACATGAACAACTAAAAGGCACATTTATGATTACATGATTATGTAAACCAATAAACAAATAAATAACAAATACAATAGATTAAAATAAATAAATCACATTAAATCTGTTTGCCACTCTGTAGTTATAGTTATTATTCCTAAAGATAGGCATTCTTAGGATATTACCTTACTGATAACTTTCCACCCATTTGACAAATCACCACCAAACTTTTCAGATTGTCTACGTTTTTGAGATGATATACATTTTTGTGGTGAATTGTTAAGGGGGTTCAAAGATAACATGGGGTCCCAAAATGTGCTTTTCCACTAATACATTGTCCATAAAGTATTGTATTTGATGTATTGGGAAAACGGCTAAATGAATTTACATTACATTTGGTATTACAGTTAAGTAGGATAAGTCCCACTTGATATTTGTCACCGTGGTACTTTCACTGAATTTTACAAAATTGTGTGAAACTAATGTGGTACATGGCTGCAAACTTATTAAAAAATATATTAGGAAATACACACCCATTTCCCTACCTAATATCACTTTAATAAATAGGTAGGGACCTACTACTTACCTATATCTATAGACCTAACACTGAACACAGCCAAAGTGTAGTAAAAACAATAGGGCTGCCTTTTCATTCTAATAAAACAGCCATTACCCAGTTATATACTGGATAGTCATTGCCATGTATCACGGTATACTGCAAAGTTATCAAAATATAACTAAGGCCTAGATGTATCATTGGATTGTAGTACCCTTGATTCACTAATGATGTTGGATGGGCAACACAATACTTAAGTCAGACTTACAAAGGAATGAAAGATCATCATGCGTGGCCCTGGATTGACTAGTAAATCTAGAGAAATGTAAGGGAGAGCAATTTGCTGTTTTGAGTCACTCTGCACACCATAATCTACATTGCTGCTACATTCACATACATCTGTATGCCACACCACTGTAACCACTGCACTATATTCTATTCCCCTTTATGGCACTCTACTCTGCAACTCTCAACTGTAGAAGATTCCACTCTACACCACCCCACTCTATGCTATTACACTGTACACAACACCATTGTGCGTCACTCCAGTTTACATCACTCCACTGTAAGCCACTCCACTAGACACTACTCCATTATGTGCTATTCCACTCTATCCCATTCTACTGTATGCCACTCTACTCTACTCTCTTCCACTGTATGCCACACCACCCTACAACACTCTACTCTATGCTATTCAATTGTATGGCACTCCACTGGACGCTACTCCACTCTATGGCACTGCGGTGTGTGGCACTCCACTCAACTTCATTCAACACTATTTGATTGAATCCCACTCCAATGTACCCCACTACTGTATGTTATTACACTGTGCCACTCCAGCCTACATCACTCCATTATATGCCACTCCACTGTACCCTACTCCACTATAGACTATTACACTCTACGCCACTCCACTGTACAACCCTCCACTCTATGCTACTGCGCTAGGGTATGAAAAGCAATATTTTAGTGGCTTCAGAATTGGGCCTTACCCACAGAGCTGAACAGGAAGCTACAAAGTGAGGATTGAGCCTGTCTGTATCCAGGGAGATTCTGAATTCAGGAGCACCCTCCTGCCCTAGCCCTCTAGCTCCCAGACAACCTTGAGCCATCCTCTTACATCTGCATAGGCCCTTCAAGTTTGTGGAGGGAACGCCAAGACAGCCACCACCATTTTGTGACCCCCAGCTTCTCCATGACATAAACAACCCAGTGAGCTAAAGAAAAAGACAGTGGAAGGAACACAGACTTTCTTGACTTTTTAAAAGTGCTTTTTCCCCTATCCATTACTGTTTAGATTTGCCTCTTGGTTTCTCTGCATTGTGTACTCAAAAACTGCTCTTTTGTTCTACCCATGACTGTTTAAAGTTCTCTCATAGTTTTTCCACTATACAGTACTAAGCCTCCCCTCCCACCCCCTAACAAGGTAAAAAAGGCAAAATACTCCTCAGAGGATATACAGAGTGTGTTTAAGAGACTGCTTATTCTTCTTAATGGCTTAAACTGTGTGTGGAAACTATCTGTTACAGTTGTTTTTGGCTTGAAAGGCGATTAATTTAAGGGCAGCACGAAAAGCAGTATTAAAGTGGCTTCAGAACTGGGCCTTATCTGCAGAGCTGAACAGAAAGCTACAAAGTGTGGATTGAGCTTGTCTGTATCCAAGGAGATTCTGAATTCAGGAGCATCTCCCTGACCCCTGCCCAGAAGCCTGTGCATGCTGATTGGCCCAAGCAACTCTGAGCCCACCATCCACACCTGCACCTGCCCTTAAGATTTGTGGGGGGAACACCAAGACAGCCATCTCCATTTTGTGACCCAGCCTTTCCTCTGCCATAAACATCCCAGTGAGAAAAAGACTAAGAAGGTAGTAAGAACACAGACTTCGTGCTGTGTTTTATTGAAATTCTAAAAGTGCTTTTTCCCCTGCCCATGACTGTTTAAATTTACCTCTTAGTTTCTGTGCATTTTGTACTTTAAAAATGCTATTTTGTTTTGCCCGTGACTGTTGACATTTCTCTCCTAGTTTCTTTCCCTATACTGTACTAAGCCCCCCCTCCACAAGGTAAAAAGGCAAAATACGCCTCAGAGACCAACCAGAGAGTGTTTAGAAGACTGCTTAATCTGCTTTATGGTTTAAGCTGTGTGTGCAAAGTGTATGTAACACTCATTTTTGGCTTTAAAAAGTGATTAGTTTAAGTGTGTGAAAACTAATATTTTGGTGGCTTCAGAATCGGGCCTTACTTAAAGAGCTGAACAGGAAACTACAAAGTATAGATTGAGCCTGTCTTTATCCAAGAAGATTCTGAATTCAGGAGCACCTCCCTGCCCCCTGCCCATCAGCCTGTGCTAGCCGATTGGCCCTCTACTTCCCAGGCAACCCTGTGCCCTCCTCTCACACCTGCACTGAACCTTTAAGTTTATGGAGGGGACCCCAAGACAGCCACCTCCATTTTGTGACCCCATCTTCTTTGCCCTAAATAGCCCAGTGAGCAAAAGACTAAGGGGGTTATTACAACTTTGGAGGAGGTGTTAATCCGTCCCAAAACTGACGGATATACCACTAGCCGTATTACGAGTTCCATAGGATATAATGGACTCGTAATACGGCTGGTGGTATATCCGTCACTTTACCGTCACTTTTGGGACGGATTAACACCTCCTCCAAAGTTGTAATAACCCCCTAAGAAGGTAGTAAGAACACAGACTTTGGGGGTTATTCCAACTTTGGAGGAGGTGTTAATCCGTCCCAAAAGTGACGGTAAAGTGATGGATATACCACCAGCCATATTACGAGTCCATTATATCCTATGGAACTCGTAATACAGATGGTGGTATATCCGTCACTTTACCGTCACTTTTGGGACAGATTAACACCTCCTCCAAAATTGGAATAAACCCCTATGTGTTGTGTATTCTTGAAATGTTAAAAGTGCTTTTTCCCTTACTCGTGACTGTTTAAATTTACCTCTTGGTTTCTGTGCAATTTGTACTTTAATACTGCTGTTTTGTTCTTCCCGTGACTGTTTAAATTTCTCTCCTACTTGTTTCCCCTTATACTGTACAAACAACCTCTCTCTACAAAGTGAAAAGGAAAAATACACCTCAAAGACTATACCAAAGTGTGTTTAAGAGCCTGCTTAATCTCCCTTATGGTTTAAACGCTGTTTGGAAAGCGTATATAGCACTCGTTTTTTACTTGAAATACTGTACCTTATCTGCAGAGCTGAACAGGCAGCTACAAAGCATGGATTGAGTCTGTCTGTATCCAAGGAGATTCTGAATTCAGGAGCATCTCCCTGCCCCCTGCCCAGAAGCCTGTGCTTAAGGTCGCTTGCCCTTTATATAAGTTTTTACTGGTTGTTACATCCCTGCTCTGATTGGTTGCTAGGGCTACGGTTGCTATTGGACTAAGGGCTTAGAGTTTGAGTTCTGATTGGCATTTAGGGCTAGGGTTCTGGTTGGTTGCTACGGCTGGGGCTTCTATTGGACTAAGTGCTTAAGGTTTGGGTTTTGATTGGCTAATAGGGCTGGAGCTGTTATTGGTTAATAGGGCCAGATGTCCCATTGGCTCTAGGGTTTAGGGCTAGGGTTCCTATTCACTAAAAGGGCTGTTTATGCCCTTGGTTTGAGGGCGTTTCTGTCCGTACGTCGAAGCTAAGAGCAGAGAGGACATGGGCAGATGCTGTCCTTTTTGTCACTTACCAGCAACCATCTAAAGCCATCCACATCCACAAACATAAAGAAACTCTCTCAGCAAATCCACACCACTCACGTGCCAACAACAAACCCTATCCACATTACCATGTCTCAACAACCACTACAAAACCCCACAGCCCACACCTTTACATCCTTCCACCCCACCTACCACACTGTTGCACCTTCATTCTCACACAAAACACCACACTTTCCTATACCACTAACAAATCCCCACACCACCAACACAACATGAAGCCACATTATACATAACTTTAATGCATCCAGTACAAAAAACTATCTCTAATCCTCTACTTCAGAAGTCTTCAAACCTTTTATTGCTGCACCCCCCAGTTGAAAAATAAAAATCATTGGCCCCCCTCAACATTTTTCTCAATTATTTGATACAGATGACAATTTGTAAATATGTCTAGACCTATTTAAACATTGTAGTTAAGTACTGTTACCTTTGTAAAAATGCAATAACATGCTTGTGCTTAAAATAAAGCCCTGTTATCTGTATAATGCTTCTTTTGGCCAGAGCATGGCACCCACCTTGGAATCACTTGGGGCCCCCCTAGGTGGGCCAGCCCCCCAATTTGAAGACCTCTGCTCTACTTCCTCCTAGCAGACCCTTTTCTATTACCACCAAACCTAAACTCAGCCTTCCATCATATCATCCACCAACACCCTCCATCTCTTTTTACCAAAAACACACAAAATAAAACATTCCTTACACTCCACTCCACCACACATATTACCTCCTTCAGTGAACAAATCTAACACATGCACTCATAACTCTTGTCCATCATATCTTACACACCACATACACTCTTTTCCAAAACACATCAGCACCCCTTTACCATTCAAATTCCACTCACCAACAGTACTTTACATACAAACCCTTCTCAGAAAACCACTACATCAATATCCCTTCTCACTATCTTACACAAAGAAAACAAAAAACACACCAGCACATCGAAATCTCACACACATAGACTTTCACAATGCTTCCTGTCTCAAATTAGAAACATACACCCACTCCCACCCTTATAACTACACAAATAACACACTTTCTAAACCATATTCACTCCCAAATTTTTTATCTTCACCAAAACCAACCACAAATACACCAACACAACAACTCTCATTTACCCGCTTCCCATCCTTGCACAATTTAGAGCCTTAAAATATGACCCACTATCACCATTCCAAACCATACATCTGCCACCCTAAACAGATGCAAACAAAAAAAACAACATGCCACTCTTCACAACCTCACATCTCCATGACTAATACATGATAAGGCTACTCTACAAAAAACACAACTCACCATCTCACTCTCAATCACCATCTCCACAACCGATACACACAGACCCAACAAAATGCCTTCTAAGCCTGACAGATAAGGAATACGATATAGAAAATCAGCACTATTGCAACCCTCATACAGTTAATACCAGTACTAATGACACACCTGCTACAATTTCAAAATATACTGCACTGTCTTCTAGAAAACAAAGTCACACCACCACCAAAACACAATCTGTAAATGGCCAACTAGTAAATGCTCGATCACTCTCTAAAAACAAGCACCACGTCTATGACCCACTCACTGACACACAACTTGACTTACTCTTCATAACTGAATCATAGTTGGGAGATGACTTGGCTCCAGTGTTGAATGAAGCCATTCTTTCAGGCAAGCAAACTATCACACAAAAATGTATAGGCAAACAAGGAAGTGGATTAGCTGTTATATTCAAGCAAACAATAAATCTCACCCAAAGAGATGGCATTTCCATACAGGGTTGTGAGGCCCACTTCACCAGATGCAACCCTGGACCAACTTTCTCCTGGAACTTCCTCCTCCTTAACAGACCACCACCTAGCAATGCAACATTCCCAGACATGTTTCTAGACACAGTTTTAAACCTTATAACACTACACTCCAACCTATGCTCTCTTGGGGACCTAAACATTAGGGGCATGATTTAGAGTTTGGCAGAGGGGGTTACTCCATCACAACATGTATTACGATCCCATTATTGCCTGTGGAGATCGTAATACGGCGGACGGGATATCCATCATGTTTGTGACGGAGTAACCCATCCACCAAACTCTAAATCAGGACCTTGGTTTGACAAACCAATATGCCCCATCCACAATCTATCATCACTGGCCTAGTCACAGGGAACCTACATAAGATCATACACAAACCCACACACATCACTGGATATATCCTAGATGTAATTTTTGCAAATCCAGAACTAGTTGTCTTTCAAAGAACTACTCCAGCCAACCAGTCAGGCCACCATTTGGTAGCTTTCCAACATAAAACACCACAACTAACACACCCAAGACCACGTCACAAGCATCCAACTATTGGCCATGGAACAAACTCAATTTGGAATACTTAGAAACACAACTAACAGTAACACAGATCTAAACACAATAAATTCAATTCAAAAGCTTTATGAGTGGCTACAGGAAGCTTTCGATATCGTAATACCACTAATAACAATAAAACAGGACCAATGAAAACAAGAACCTTGGAGAAATACAGAACTATAAAAGATAAAACAGCAAATCAGAAGGCTGCAGTGAACCTGGCTCAAAACAAACAGCAATCAAGACAAAATTCACATACACAAACTTAACAGAATATACAAATCAACAATTAAAACAGCTAAAAAAGGTATGATTAAGACAGAACTCAAAATGCTAAATGTTAAAATAAAGAATCTTATAAAAGTCTCACCGAATTTTGTACCCTAAATGCACGGAAGGAACTCATCCCATTACTGAAGAATTCACAGATAAACTGGCAAATCATTACACAACCAAAGCAGACACATTGGACTCCTCTTTAAAACATAAGAAAACCATCAGCACCAACCCATTTCCAAAATTCCCCTCCAAGACTAAGCTACCCCAGCCTCTGGATTCCTTCAAACAAATACCACAAAGTAAATGTATGGATCTGGTCAAAGCAAGCAGGCCTTCTGGCTGCCCTTCTGACATTTTCAAGAACATTCTTTTATCTACCTCTGCTGCCACACCAGCAAGAAAAATCATCAATAATTCTTTAACTATGGGAATCTTTCCAGAAGACCTAAAACAGGTACACACACACACCCATAATTAAAGGTCAGAAACCTGGACCCGCTTGACCCCAACAACTAGAGACCAATTATAAATGGACCTTTCCTAGGCAAACTGATAGAAAGAGCAGCATTTGCTCAGATGTCACAATTCATTGAAGACAACTCCATACTTTCAGTCCACCAAACTGGATTCCGCTCAAGAAGAGGCACAGAATCTGCTCTCATTGCCATCTGAGATTAAAAAGATCCCCCTGTTGAGGGGCCCGTCGAGCATTGCAGTGCCAGCCTGATGACGAGCAACACCTGATGGCAAAGCATGCCACCAACTTGGTGGGTGAGGACTTTTGCTTCTGCTAAGCAAGGGCTTTAGGTTACTTGAGTTGTCTCAAACTACAGGTGGTGAGATGCAACCTCGTAACGGTGTACTCTAGTAGCTTATACAGATGTACTCTTGACCGGTATAATTCTCTCTGTCTCTCCTTTATGTTTGGACTACCCCGTGTACACCACGCCACTGTACACCACTGCACTCTACACTCTTCTACTTTACACTATTTCACTCTATGTAATTCTACTATATGCCTCTCCACTGTACTCCACTCTCTGCTATTCCACTCTACACCACTCCATTCAATGCTATTTCCCTGTACCCAACTTCAGTCTTTGCACCCTACTGTATGGTATTCCACTCTAACCCACTCCACTGTATGCCACACCAATGTATGCTATTACACTCCATCCTACTCCACAAGACACTGCTCCAGTGTACTTCACTTCTCTGTATGCCACTCTAATCTATGCTATTCCACTATATGCCACTCCACTGTATGCTATTACACTCTATGCCACTCCAGTGTACTCGTCTCCTCTCTACATAAGCCCAATCTACAAAACTACTACACTCTATGCCACTCTACTCCAGTCTACTCCACTCTATCCCCGTACATTCCACTGTCCAAATTTGAACTCAATGATATGCCCATACACTCTATTGTACAATGCTCTACTCCACTCTGATAGTTTCCAACACTGTACGACCCAATGCTCCACTCTACTGTATGAAATGCCACTCCAGTTTATAACAGTTTCCTCGACTCTACGCTATGCCACTTCAATGTATGTACCCCACTCTACACAAATCCACTGTGTCCTACTCCACTCTACACCGCTCCACTGTACACCACTCCACTCTACGCTATTCCACTCTATGCTACTACACTCTTCCAAACTCCACTGTACATTATTACACTGTTCGCTATTCCATTGTATTCTACTCCACTTTACTGTAATCCACTCTACACCACTACAGTGTATGCCACTTCACCCTACACCACTTCATTGTATCACTCTCCACCACTCTATATAACTCATCTCTATAGAAGCCTACCATACTTCATTGCACTGTATGGCATTCTAATCCACTCTATCCCCCTTCACTCCCTGTTCAACTCTTTACTCCTCTCTATGCCCATACACTCCTATATACATCACTCTATCCCACTATGCAACCCTTTTCTATATAACACAACACTCCACTCTACTGTACGAGGCCCCACTCCAATTTATAACAGTTTACTACCTATGCTATGCCAGTACACTCCACTCCATGCCACTCTACTCTATGGCACACCAATACACTCTATTTTACTTTACTACACACTATGGGCCTGATTCTAACTTTGGAGGACGGTGTTAAACCGTCCCAAAAGTGGCGGATATACCACTGACCGTATTACGAGTCCATTATATCCTATGGAACTCGTAATACGGTAGGTGGTATATCCGCCACTTTTGGGACGGTTTAACACCGTCCTCCAAAGTTAGAATCAGGCCCTATGTTACATTCCTCCACTTGACTCTACTCCACTGTACGAGACTTTATCCAACCCTATGCTTTCATACAACAGTCCACTCTATGCAGCTCCACTGTTTCATACACTACTGTACTCAATACAACACTACAGCACTCTACTACACTGTATGCCACTCTCTGACACTTTACTACTGTCTATACCCCTTCACTCCTCTGTTCAATACTGTACTGTACTGTATGCCACTGTACAACACTCTACTCCACGCTACTGTATGATACTCTAGTCCACTATATGACAGTGTACGCAACTCTTTGTATGGCACTGTACCCCATTTACTCCACTCTATTCTGAGACAGTATTCCACTCTACTCCACTACTCCACTGTATGCCACTCTACTCTACACCATTCAGTACCATCGTACTCTAGAACACTGCATGCCAATTTACTCTACTACACTCGAACAACACTGGACTATACTGTACAACACTACACCCTGCAAAAATCAACTAGGCATTCTCTACTGCAGTCTACATCACTTTCCAATACTGTACAACACTGCACTACACTCTACTGTACAACACGGTTCTCAAATGTATGACACTTTACTCAACTTTATTCTACGGCACTCTACTTCACTGCATTCTACGCCGCTATAATCAATGACATGCCACTCCACACTATGGCACATTACTCCACTCTACACTACCCCACTCCAGTGTACTCTACTCCACTATACTCCGCTCTACTATACATTATCCCACTCTACACAACTGTACTTTACTCCACTCTATGCCATTCCACTGTCTGGCACTCTACTCCAGTGTGTGCAACTCCACTTTACAACACTGTACTATACTCTATGCTAATCCATGACACACTACTCCAGCCTGTGCCCATCCACTTTATGCCACTGTACTACAGTGTATGACACTCGATATGCTACTTAACTTCACTCTGTTAAACACCACTTCATTATATGATATGGCACTCCATTTTATGACACTCTCCTTCACTGTACTCTACAACTCTCCATTTGATGATACTCCACTCCATGACACTCTACTTAACCCTACTAATAATTTGAAGGAGGTGGATACATTTTAAATGAAAGTCAAAACTATTACTTTAGAATTTTTAAATGTTGAGCAGTGTAAACTTGGTTCTATATGGAAAATCAGTTTTCTTAACTTTAAGTTTTAGCCTTTGTTTCTTTGTTTTTTTATTGGAAAAAATAAATATATATATATATATATTGTGATTATTAATGCTTAATCCCCAACTTATTTCATTCCAGCCGGGCCTTGATCACTTCCTCCCCGTATATAAATTACTATACATCAATGACATCAACAAAGGAGCTCGTAGCCTGCTCTGCATACTCGACATAAACAAAGGACAAAAACATGACTACGTGATATCGCTATCACATAGGCGACAACCTTTGAGCTAATTTACTCAATAACGTTTGATGTGTCTGCAATTGCATGATCTATCAAGGAACTACTTACTACGCTTTATAGACTACGCACTTAAGATACTTCTATATTAATTATGTTGAGACCTTTTAAAAAAGTCAACCTTTTCATGTGTCTTTAACCTACATCCTCGATAGCAAGTTTAATAGAAATAGAAATAAAGCCCAAAAGGGCATTCACCACCAAAGTGAAAGGTATCATTGTTCATGCAATCATTCCATGTTAGAGTGACCCCGCAGGCAATAATCAGTGCTCACCCCCAGACCTTGTGCAAAAACCTGTAAAAAACGAAACAAAAATAATATTAAAAAAATTTATGATGCATCCAAAATAAAACAAACTATAGAAATATAAGTCTAAAGGAGGCCTGCATAAGAGACTTATCTAATCATATCAATGACTAGCCATTTCTTAATCACAATTCAAAGCTCGGGGAACTTGAGCATCTAATTCAAGGATATACCTTGATTCCAATTTCCTTAATTTCTTTACTCTATCTCCTTCTCGTATGTTAACTGGCATGATGTCAATCACAATTTTTTTTACCAAGTCAGCATTACTGTAATGTGTATTGGCGAAATGTCGTGCAACAGGGTACTGCGAATCATAGTGCAATATAGCCCTAAGGCACCCTTTATTTTGCCTTGTGAATTGTACCACACACATTCATTTGCTTGCACAGACACTTCAAACAGTACACACAATAATCAGTATTGCAAGAAGTAGACTTTCCGATGGTAAGTCATCTTGTTGTATTAGGAATATTAAATATGGTCACATTAATGCTGTTCTTGCATGCTTTGCAGTTTCTGTTACACACAAAACCCTGTTGTGTTACCTTAGTGGGCTCCCTAATGATAACATTCCTACTGAAAGTATCTTTTAAAGATGGGCTTCCTCTAAACTCACCTGTGGATTATCTTTGAGGTATTTGTTCAAAACCTCATCTGTCTGCAGGACATGCAAGTGTTTATTGAGAATCTTTCTAATTTTACCAGCTTGTACTGAAAAGTGGTAATTCACCTGACACTCTCCTCCACAATATCATTGCCAGTTCTTTCACTGTATAGTAGATCGTGTCTATATATATTTTCCACCCTTTCCACGGCCGTTTTGATATCCACTGAATATCTCCTTTCAATAGATCTTGCTGTCATGACCTCTTGTTCATCTTTATAGGCCTCCAATGTACTACAGTTTCTTTTAGCTCTTAGAAGCTCGCCATACAGAATACGTTGAATTAAACTGGTTGAGTGGGTTCTCTTAGCTGAAAAATAAACTATTGCCCGCTGTCAATTTTCTGAACAATTTAGTCTCCAACTTGTTCCCTGTTACCATAGCCTCTACATTACTTTATCTGGACTAATTACCCACTGAAGTGCAAATTCAACTGATTGTCATCAAGCTTTGTTACAAAGTCAATTGTAGATTTCATATTACCCTTCCATAGAAAGAAGATATCATCTATGTACCCATAGTATCACATGTTCAATATACTCTTCAAAATTACTGAGCACTTGCTCCTCCCAACAGCCCACAAACAAAGTTGCATAGCTGGGGGCAAAGCAGGTGCCCGTCTCTGTCCCCTGTCTTTGTCTGTATATCTCATCATCAAAGATTAAAAAAAATTGTTATTCAGACAAAATCAAATTATATCATTGATCATTTCCGAATGTAAGAGGTAAGATAGTGAATGTGCTCTCAAAAAATGTCTACAGGCTCTCAAGCCTGATTCATGTTCAAAGCAGGTATATAAACTAGTAAGATCTAGAGTACCCATGATGTAACCCTCTTCCCAATATATACATTCAATTATCTTTAAGAAGTGAGTGATATCCTGCAGATAAGCTGATAGGGCAGATACAAATGATCTTAAAAAATATTCAATATATCTGGATGTGTTCTCTAACAGAGACACTTTGGCAGACACAATGGGCCTGGCAGATTTCTGGCATTCTTACGTAGTTTCGGTATAACGTAAAGGATGGGTATCCTGGGTTTGTTATATTTCAAAAAACTGTACTCTCCCCATTCAATCAACCCCTTGTCTCTCCATCAGATAGTTTCCCATAATAAATGGTTTCTATTCTCCTGTATTCAGACTTATTAGATTTTTCATAGCAAGAAGAAACTAAAAGATGTTACTTCCCTTCTAGCAGACATAGGTGGTCATTACAACCTCGGCGGTCTTCTTAAAAGACCGCTGAGGGACCGCTGTGCGGAAGACCGCCAGTAGTGGCGGTTTGCCGCTCGGCGTATTATGACCATTGGCTGCTCTCCGTCGTTTTTCCGACTGAGAGCCGCCAACAGCCATACTTGCGGGCGGCGGGGAAGTGGAGGTTGCTCCACCTCCACCGCCTCGCCAACAGAACACCGCCGAGCTAATCACGTCCTGTGATTCTGCGCGGCGGTGTTCTGTTGGCGGTGTGGTGTTGGCGGAGCCGCCCCCATGGCTCCCGTCCCCTCCCGGAGGATCGACGGAACAGGTAAGTCGATCATCCGTTAGGGGAGGGGGGTGGGGGGGTGTTGTGTGTTGTGTGGGTGCATGGGGGTGTGCGTCTGTGTATGTAGGGGGTGTGTGAGTGCGTGTATGCTTGCGGGGGTGTTGCGTGTTTCAGAAATGTGTGCGTGAATGTGGGTGTCTGACTGTGTGTGTGGATGTTGGCATGTATGTCGGTGTGTGTGCGTGTATGTGTGTTGGTGGTGCCTGCGTGCGTATCGGGTGTGTATGTGTAAGGTAATGTCGGGGGTTGGGGTGGGGATGGGGGCCCTGCCACCTTTGGGGGGTGGCAGGGGTGGTGGGGAGTGTAGGGGAGAGAGTCGGGTGGGGATGGGGGTGGGGGAGACCCCTATCAGTGCTAGGGAAGGAATTCCCTGGCACTGATAGTGCTTACCGCCATGGATTTCATGGCGGTTCCTACCGCTGGAAATCCACGGCGGTAAGCCGGGTCACAATAACGGCGGCGGTATTGTCACGGCCACCGGGCTGGAGACCCAGGTCTTCAGCCCTGCGGTCGTCTCCGCCCTGGCGGGCGGAACGGGGAAGCGGCGGATGACCATGGCGGTAACCGCCATGGTCATAATATTCAAAAAAAGACCGCCAGCCTGTTGGCGGTCTTACCGCCGCTTTAACACCATCCGCCAGGGTTGTAATGACCCCCATAATTCCTTGGCTTGTATAGCCACATTGCCACCTTTGTCTGAACGATGGATCACTATACTTGTGTAATTTTTAAGACTATTAAGAGCCTTGAACTGTGCTGTTGTTAAGTTTTTCTTACTCCAATTAATACGATTGTATACAATCTTGTGTAAATCCATTATAACTCCTTTTTCAAAAATATTGATGGCTTCACAAATTATTGATGGTAAAAATACAGACCTGGGTTTAAACTTGCTTGGACAATTTAACCCCACTTCAACTCCCACATCTAACAAATGCAAAAAAGAATCCCTATTATACATCTCAGGATCTATTGATTCTGCCAAATCCTGCAATATGTCAATGTCTTCACCTGTCAAATAAGTAGCAACTTCTGTATCTTTGTCTAAAGTTTGAAACTTAGGCTTGACTTCAAAGTAATCAGTAGTAGGGAAAAATGATAAACCTAGAGCTAATAATTCAGTCTGTACCTGTGTAAGCACCCTATTAGATACATTGACTAGATTAATTTTGCTTGAGCTTTGCCTCTCGTTAACATTCCGTTAACATTCGTTAACATTCCCATCAAGGCTTGGTTGATATCTTCCATACTTTGATTGTCCGAATTGTTTCCTCTTCCTCCTCTTGTTCTTCTGCCTCAGCCTCCTAGGTTCTCTCTCTCTGGGGTGTGTGTCCTGCTTCAGTTCAAATACGAACTGTTTTACAAAATGTTGTTGTGCTTGATCCAAATGTATGTTGGCCAGGGTTGCTTCTGAGGCATCAGATGCATTGCTGTCAGATAGTTCACTATCAGAAGTTAAATTTTTCTCCCTTTTGGTGCTGCTGGTGATAACTTGTGATTCAGTGCCATACAGGTGAACAAACTTCTTGTGAAAAGTCAAAATTCGTCAAGCCTGATAATCGTTGTAGTCCCTAACAAAGTTTTGTTGCTTTTTCATAGTGATCTCTTTTTCCATTTGATCACATTTATTGTTTCTGAAAATCTTCAAAACGCTTTCCTGAAATTTCCTTAGATGGCTCTTCTTTTAATTCCTCAATTTATCCTAATAATTTAGCCATGTCTTTTTTTGCATATTTCACCAATATGTGCATCATATGAATTGAATAATTACAAGAATTCTCCATCCACTCTTCCAACATTTCTGGATTGTCATATGTTGGAATGGTAAAAATACGGAGACATCTTGGCACTCTTTTAACTTCAATATGTCTTTCTAAAGATTCTATTTCCTACCACTTAGAAGGTTCTTTCTTACATAGTTTCTCTAACTTATCCACCTTGGTCTGGATGGATAAATTACCAGTTGTTATGCTTCGCATACTTGAAGCATCTGGTGAACCTGCATACATATATTTTTGAACAACCTCCTTTTACATAGTATGAAGACAGGTGGCACAACAATTCAGAATCAAGATAAATTGCTTTCTATTTTCTAGAAAGTGCAGGTATGGTCGGCACGTTTCAGAAATAGCCTTGCACTGGGCCCTTGAGTCACAACTTGCAGAGTGTCATTTTAAAGGACAAGCCTCCCATTTACCACTACAGTAAATAAAAACAACTACACTGCGCATCATAAAACTGTCAGGTTTCCCTATGTTTCCACCATTTTGGAAATCTTTTTTTATAATTTTCAAATTATTATCAAACAATTATTTGGAAAACCAAAAATATGGCGAACCCTATTACAGTTTTCAATACATATAATAATTTTCAGGTAAAGTACCCTTTTCAATTCAAAGGTAATTAAACATACCAATACTTGAGATTAATTTGATATTCATCCCTCATTGTAAACTACATACTGGTGAGAAATGTTTACCACAACAGTCTAATGTTTAAACAACTCTAGTGCAATTTATTCCTAAAGCAAATCATATATTGTGTTAGCTTTCCCATTTTCCTATATTCAACTTAAAATTTTAGTATATCATCCTATGTGCAATGTTATAGTACGCACATAGATATGTCCCACTCATAACTGAGCAGTATCACACTCACTGTCCATTATTGTATCAGAGCCAAGAGTTTACAATGTTTCAATATTGAAGGCTCTAGATTCCTCCAGTTATACTGTCCCTTTGACAAAGAGTGCTTCTCAGACTATAATGATGTAAAGTGCATGTGTCTTGTAGTAGCCTTATCCAGATTTAGTTTCAGATATAAAGTGCTTGTGCCTAGTTTGCTTCAATAAGGTGCTAAGAACTTATGATGCTAGTGCTATTACTCATAACTAATGCTAATACATTGTCCCCTCCCGTCAGAGCGCATGTGTGTCTGGCGGCTGTCTCGGGCTGGCCAAACACACATGCACTGTAGGCTCTCTCCAGCCTAGCAACACAGTTGCCAGGCTGGAGAGAGCCTGCACAGGCTCCCAGTCTACCTGCCAGGGAGCTCCCAGCCAATCCTGATGCTGCTCTGAGCAACGTCAGGATTGGTGCAGGGCAGGCTGGGAGCCTGTGCCTGCACCTCCAGCGAGACAGAGGAGAGGAGTGTCACGGCGAGGAGCGAGGTAATTTTTCATTTATTTTTTTTAGTTAATTTTTTTACCCGCTCCTGCGTGCTACCCCCCCCCCTTCCCCGGCGCTGCCCCTGCCCCCTCCTCACTAACGATGCAGGCTGCTACTGCCAGAAAGGTTAGCTCTTTTGAACTGATCTTGAATGTGAATCTCAGATTTTGGTGAATATTATCCAATGATCTAATTAAGTTTTCCAGATCCTGTCTACTTTCCTCCCAGATCAAAAACAAGTCATCAATATAGCGGACCTAGAGTATTATTCTCTTAGGTTAGCTCAAATTTTGCTCTTTCCATATTATTTCTGCATCCCATCATTAGATTTGCAAATGTAGGAGCAAATGACATACCCATGGCCGTGCCTTGGGTCTGCAGGTAACAGTTGCCATCAAACAGAAACAAATTGTTGTGTTACGTTAACAGCATTTGGTATAACAGTGTAATTCACTTCTGGAGGAGTATCTAGGTGCTTGTAGAGTGAGGACAGAAGCAGCAAGTCACAACAGCCAGGTTTTCAATTTTTTTTAAGGCTCATACAGTTAACACAAGAGTGGGTGTATAAGGGAGGCCTGTTCCAATGGTAGGTGGCAAGGTATGAAAAGGATCTTCCACCATTTGTGGACGTGCGCATGTGTCGAGGACGTAAAAGCAGTTTTTCTTTTGATCTCAACTTTCTACTGGGACAGTACTGAGTGAATGTCTCTCCTAAATATAATGGACCCTTTCCATACAGACTTATGTGTAAGGCAGAGCAGTTTGAATCAATATCTGTTCGTGACTGGGAACCAGAGACTTTCTAAATCTTAGCGGTAACCATTAAAATACTTTCCAGAGTAGAAGCATGATGCCAAAACAAGCACTGCAGACAGACATCACCTGATCCTTCATGGACAGGTTCTCTTGATTGAAGGGCACCTCGATTTCTAGCCTTCTTGCAAGGAGAAGGCACGTATCCTACCTCATTGCGCCACAAGGCATCTGACCGCATAGTGTGAGCTATACCAAAGAACAGTTGTGAGTCATCCATGTGGCAATTGTGTTCATGCAGGTGATAAATCTTTGTTAAACATTTTCAGGGTAATGTCCAAAGTAGTTTATTACTTGAGTTTCATCTACATATGACAGTATCTTAAAGCTGCAGGACTTCACTATCTGGGCAAGGGGCACCACGCAGATGTTCAAGAGAGTCGGACTCAGGGAAAGTCCTTGAGGAACCCCCTTGCCCATAAGAAGAAGCTTAGAATGAAAGGTTTTCAAGATAATTATTTGAGTCCTGATATTTGGAAAGTCTTTAAATCAGTTTGGGGCTTTCTCCTTGATACCTATCTCGTAAAGTCATTGAGTCAAAATGGAATGGGAGATGGTATCAAATGCAGCAAACAGGTCGAGAATGACCAGTATAGCTGGCTTTGCTCTATCTAAATATGGTCGAATAGAATCAACTACTGCCAACAGTGCTGTTTCAGTACTATAGAAAGTTCTAAAGCCAGACTGTGATGGATCCAAAAGATGATGGTCTTCTAGACGTTCGAGGAAGAAAGTTGTTTGTTCACATATGATTCAAGCACTTTGCCTAAAAGAGGAAGGAGGGAAATTAGGGTCAGCTTCAGGTTTCTTTAAGACGGGTGAGACATGCTGATTTCCATGTCTCACCCACCCTAATGTTTAACATCTCTATTAGCATCGTGGAATGTTCCCTCAGACCGATAGACCTTGATCTTAGGAAGTATTCACATGCCTTTGTTCCGTCAGTGTGTTGAATTGATGTGTACAAAGTCACAAAATCTATGGTTGCCATCAAGTATTCTGGTTTTCACCAGAAATACAATGGGTTTTAAGAAATCTCTTCCATATCAGGGTAAGGTCAGTACATAAGGAAATAAGAAGATGGCAGTGAACTTCGACAGGTTCTCCAGGAATGATCCTATTGAGCTAATGATGGGTCAGCCAGAAGGATTTTCAGTATTTTTATGCACATTAGGTAAAAAATAAATTGTGGGTGTTCCTGGATGTTTTATTCTTTAGTAACGGTCCTTCTCTTCATCTAACATGCTAGACTCTTTCCACTTATTTAATTTTCCATGGAACTCAATAGAAAATTCAGTGGTTGGATCCTTTGTTAGTCTCATATATTGTTATTTCACCTTCAGTTGTCTACAGGCGTCTGAGATGTACTTGTCACTGTCCATTTTCACAATATTCCCACCTTTATCAGAAGCCTCTATTACTATATTCTGACCTTCTTAGGGCTAACCAGCCATCTCTTGTCATGTTGCATTTTTTTTTGATTATTTCTCCTTTTCGTGAGTTTTTTGCATTTCTTCGTAGGCCTTCCACAATGATTCCTTGAAACAAATCAATTTTTTTACCTCCTGTAGACTATGGGCAAGGCTTTGATTTGGATCTACATTTACTGTGTATCGCTTCATCTGAATGGCCATGATCTCACAACAATCTAGATCTGGCTGGATTCAGCTGGATTTTAGCTTCCTAGAGAACTTATATGAGTCACTTCTAAATAGACACACACACATATTATAAAGAAGATCGACAGTGGAAAGGTCAATCTGAATATTTAAATAAACGATCAATGGTATACACACTAATACATACAACATTCAGTGAAAGATTCTAAGTATCAGATTATGTAAATTTTGAATGCCTACTTTTAAATAGGGGAATAGGTGGAGATGCTCTGAAAAGACCAGGGGAATTTGCAAACAATTTGATGCCATGATGCGAAATGGATTAGGATTGAACACTGAAATTGTACTTATGACACATGCATACAACATATTTTCTTTTGTTTTTGAAGTTAGTTTATTCACTTTCTTGTAACATGATTTGAATTGATCACGTTACAAACTATTCTAGTTTTTTTTGTTAATGGGTTTAGCTGTTGATTACATTTACGGCGATTGGACGAATGTTGAATTCAATTGGTTATCTAAAATAAATTAGTAGTATTAAGCTTACTAACAAGCAATAAAACCAAATAACATATCATAAAAAAAAAATGAAATGACACAAACGTACGTAAGCCCTGATTTATGCCAAAGTGGTGCAGCACAGTGCTGAGCCAAAAATAGCAGATCCACGCTGCGGCACTTTTGAGACACGCCATATTTAAAGGAATACGGTGCAACCCTGCATTTCCTCTAGCTCTGGTGCTAGATTTAGCTGCCAGCGACAATACAGGCATCCTTGCACTATAGTGCAAGGGTGTCTGCATTGAGGGGATAGATTATTTATGTGCAGGAAGATGTCCCTTCCTGCACATAAACAATATATAATGGCGGTTTGGCACTTCTATATGTGCTGCAAAATGCAGCACACATAGTAGTGCCAAATGGTCATTTTGGAATGATTGTTTATGTGCAGGAAGGGACACCTTTCACCACATAAAAAATCATCCATGACATTTTGCTTCTTAGATGTGTGCTGCAGAATGCAGCACACTTGGAAAAAAGAAAACATGAGGAGGAATAAAAGCATTCCTCCTCGTTTTGCCATGCTAACAGCACTGCTGGTGTGACGTTAGTTTTTGGCACTGCCATAGATTTACAATTTCTCGTAAATCTGGGGCAGCTTCAAAGGCAATGAGTGTTGCGGTGGAACACCCACCGCAACACCCATTGCAAGCCCCTCTGAAGCAGAAAACTGAATCGGAGGGGCCCATATTTACAAGTAGGCGTAACACCACAAAAAGTGGTGTTACACCTCCTTCTAAATATGGAGCAGTGGTTAGCGCCACCAGAGCATTACGAAATGTCTCTTAAATCTGGCCCATAGTTCATTAAAAAAGTGCAAACAAAAATAAAAAAAAATAATCCTTATTGTCCAAGCAGCCTTAAGCAACAAGAAACATTTCTAGACATCTCTCCTTTGCTTCTCTCCAGTGCCTCCTTCAGGTTCCAGACACCCAGATCCTTATCACTACTGAAAATCAATGGTGTTTTCATTTGAATTGCATTTAATGACTGATAGGAGACTATAGGGGTAATTACAAGTTCAGCGGTCTCATGACCGCCATGTTGGCGGTGGCGGTCATACCGCCAACAGGCTGGCGGAGAAGACTGCCAAATTCTGACCATGGCGGTATTGCCAACAGAATTCAGCCAA
Organism: Pleurodeles waltl; assembly: GCF_031143425.1. Classification (NCBI taxonomy): domain Eukaryota; kingdom Metazoa; phylum Chordata; class Amphibia; order Caudata; family Salamandridae; genus Pleurodeles; species Pleurodeles waltl. The sequence goes on along the minus strand of NC_090437.1, from coordinate 1,215,378,370 downwards.
TCCAATGCCAGCACTGCGAGTGCGGTCAGGCTGCCATGGACGACGGTAGTCACCTGCAGGCCGGCTGAGACCATGTTCCCGCCGGACAGATTACGAGGCTGCACACCGCCAAGGTTTCCACCGCAGTCGCACCACCACGGAAACCCTTGCAGAAACCAACTCTATAAAAGGAGACACTCACCTTCAGGAGCACATACCCATCTGGAGCCGCCATGCAACCTGATCAACACGTCTTCCCACTGCTCTTGCTTGCCCAATGACTCCAGAACCAGCAACGATGACAGCAACTGTGAGTACACACACTTACCTGACACTGTGGCAAAATGTTAATGTACCTAGGCACACACTACATACACATTCGGAATGGGTGGCGAGGGTGACACACACACACACACACACATAACCACACACTGACACACACACTCACAGACAGCCACATACGCACACGCACATACATATTACACACACTACAGCCATCAGACACATACACACCAAAAAAAACAACAACCCACAGAAAAACAGCACCAGCACAGTCACACACAACAGCACGCAACACCACCAAACAACACAACTACATCACAACCGCAATAGCTCAAAAGCACCATTAAGCATCCACAATACACACCTCCACTTGACAAATCATACATACAACACAACGTAACAACACCAGATAACGAACACAAAATCACACATCTATACAAGAAGGCATACGTCAAACCCCGCAAACACATCACAACGGATCTGACATACCAATCACCACACACACTCATGCACACAGTACAACCACGCAAAGGCACACACCACTGCAAATAGCACATGTCAACACAATCATAACACACAATAACAACACAAAAACATGTCCCCAACATATAAATGCCCATCACACAATACATACCTATCACTGAGGCACACACCCACACATGCTGCTCAGACACAACTGGTAGCACAACCACCACGTACAAAAAAATGTACTCATACACAAACAAAAGCAGCCAAGAAGAAAACAGCCCTAAGAAAAGAAAGGCGGGACAAAGATGTAACCTTCAAACTAACAACAGGTTGGCCCAGATATCTGTAAATAAATAAATAAATAAATATATATACATAAATATATACACAGATTGCGGCTATAGGCCATTCCAAACACATATGTGCAACATGCACATATGGCACTTCCAAGTGCCACTTTACATCAAGGCACCTCAGGGATTGGGGGTGGGGGCTGGAGGGGAGGTTTGTGCTTAGGTTTGGGAGGGCGATCTTTGGGTTTGGGCTTGGGGGGTTTCTTGGCAGGGGGAGCAGCCTGGGTAATTACAGGGGGGGGCGGGGGAGGTCTTGGAGGTGGAAGGGTTGGACTTGGGGAGGGATGAGTGGTCTGACACCTTAGAGCTACATATTTACATATTCAGATGTATGGACCTGGAAATACTAGATGGATGGGATGATACAGCGGCTTACATACATATATATAGCTGGGTGGCAATGTCAATTGTGCATCTCACATGCAGTCATAGATGTACCTTGACACAGGTGATCTAAACATACACATGGCTAACCTGAATGCTAGATCTCCATCTATTAGTCAGGCAATGTGAGTACTATGGATTCCCGCTTGTCTATGTACACGTAGCACCTACTGCATTGTCACAGCTACTAAAGTGTGCCAGCAAATACCATACTACCAGAGCCAAGTGCAAGGATGCAGTCAGTACTGACCCCCTTGTGGCTGCTGTGCTACCCTCAAACGTCCATCCACCTCAGGGTAGGCCGCTGCCAAAATGCGGGCCATTAGGGGGGTCAGGGTCCAACGGACACCCCTCCCTCGTTGGGAGGACATCCCCAGCTTGGCCTCAGCGGCCTTCCGGGCCAAGCCTTTTAGGTCCTCCCACCACTTTCTACAATAGGTGCTCCGCCGGCTGTGGGCGCCCAGGGTCCGCACTTGCTTGAATGGCACACGCCATTCTTCTGACAGGCGTTGACCTGCATGAATGACACAGACAAAAGGAGAAAGTCATGTAAACATGCACCATACAAATAGGAGTGGTCAGCACACATTAGTCACAGCAAGTAGGCACACATATCCATTCTCTTTGGTTGCACTCCTTTACATTATGCCATCTGCATGTATCTATACCCTCACAAGTTCACATGCCCGATGCAACGTCACACACAACACCTATCACACATGGCTAGGGCATTGGACTCACCTGCTCCATATAGCTGTCAATACAAAGGTAGGACCTCCTCCAATGGGCTCTCAAGCTCTTCCGAGGTGAAGGCAGGGGCTTTATAACCAGCAGGATGTGGCATGATGGCTCCCAGAGGCAGTACACAGCAGCTCACATTGTTGAGATCTTTCTGGCAACAGTGTCAGGAGTCAAGAGCAATACTGCAGAAAATGGTGGTCACTGCTGCCACGTACAGGACCATCACCGCCGGCGGTTATGGCCATTGGCCCATGTCTGCCAAAGGCAACAATGTTAACCAATGGCAGGTTGCACGGCAGTTGTGACTGCCTACCGCCATGACGACTTCCGCAGTGGACTTAGGTCACTTCCAACTGTTCACTAAAGTAGGTCAGATGCCTGCCATTTTGGGCACGTCATCAATGGATGTGCTTACTTATCTGCATCAATCACTTACTCTCCCAAAAGGCTGTGTATCTGTATGTATAGCCATCATAGCTGTACATCATATTGTGGCAAATTTAACAAAATTAGGTGTTTAGGGAATATATATGGTGAGAACTATGTAAAGCTACTCTGAGGTACATAGGTAGAATACAAAACGTATGTGTAAATAGTGGAGGACAGCTAAGTCTTACACACATGTAAACTAAAGTTAGTTTCATATGTACAATCTTATTTACATGTTAGCCAATGTGTAGCAATGGGGGTGAATTAGGTGTATATCTATGGTCTGTACTGTATATGTCAGAAGTACTAGGCATCCTCTACAGATGTTAGGTGTCAGGTAATATTCAATGTGTCAATGATGTGTGCATACTGCATAACTCATAGTATATTCTCTTCTCTCAACATAGTTATCTTGCCATGAGGAGTGTGAGACAACCACCAGTGTGCCGTCCACTGGTAGACCTGGAAACCATGGAGGAAAAGCATGTCATCCAGACGTATCATCTGAATCGTCATACCATCATGTATCTTTGTACTCAGGTGAGGCCAGATCTGATCCCTGGGTTCGCCATCCCTAAGACATACCTCACATCGTTCAAGTCTTGTCAGTGCTACACTTCCTGGGCACAAGAGCATTTCAGAATACTGTTGCCTTAACGGCAGAGATGTCTCAGCCCTGTTCAGTCTGGTGTTGAAGGATGTACCGTGTGCATTGTTAAAACACCTGGACAGCTACATCAGGTGTCCCCAACAAGCAGATTTGGCCTATGTGAAGGCAGACTTTTATGAGATGGGACACATTCCTCATGTGGTAGGAGCCATTGATGACACCCATGTAGCCCTGGTCCCTCCTAGTGCCAATGAACAGCTGTTTGGGAATAGGCAGAACTACCACTCAATCAACCTACAGGTGGTGTGTCTGGCAAGACCAGTACATCTCACAAGTCACAGCCAAGTTTCCAGGAACTTTGCATGATTCCTACATCATGTGGAACACAATGTCCCACATCTGATGGCACGACTACAAACAGAGAGGGCCTGGCTGCTTGTTAAGTTTGCATTGTAGTGTGTGTTTGTGTGTTATGCATCCTGTCATCACAATATAGCCAGTCGCAGGAACTATTTATAAGTTGTTCTACCATTGTGTTCACAGGTGACTCAGGCTATCCAAACCGACTTCCTTGGCTGCTGGCACCAGTGAGGTACCCAGCCACACTAGGGGAACTCCATTACAATGAGACCCACGGGAGAACAAGGCGTGTAATCAATGGACATTTGGGCCCTGAAGGCAAGATTAAGGTGCCTGGAATGATCTGGAGGAGCCATTCTCTACTCACTCCACAAAGTATGCCAAATAATCATTGCCTTCTGCATGTTCCACAATCTAGCCATGAGACATCAGATACCATTGATAGCAGATGAGGGGGGAGGCAGCTGGACCAGTGGCTGGAAATGCTGATATGGCAAGTGATGAAGAGCCAGAGGAAGAAGGAGCAGGTGACTCTAGGGTAGATCTCCTCAATCAGTACTTCCACTGACATAAAGGTATGTGAAGTGAACCTTCTGATGTGTTGAATGTGCACAACTTGAAGTAGATGGCTGCCATTACACCTCCTGACTTGATTAATCAGTGGGGGTGTGTTATGCCATTAATTGTGTTTGACCAATGACTTTGTGTTTCACCACTGCCCATATTAGTTGTTCAATGTTCATCATTAGCACATTACATTCTGTATTCAGTTTAGCTGCCTATTGGCTTTAGCGTGGGATTCAACATTACATTTGGTATTAAGGTTAGCTGCCTATTGGCTTTAACATGGCATTAGACATTACATTTTGTATTCAGTTTAGCTGCCTATTGGCTTTAACGTGGAGTTCAACATTGCAGTTGAGACATTGTAGATGAGCTGTGTTTTTCCACATGATAGACCAAGCTGTGTTTTTCGTATTTCGAATTCTTACTGAGGCCTAGCATTATAAGAGAGTGTGTTTACCTCTCTATCCAGCCTGGGAACGAGCAAGGTTGGAGACTTGGCCACTCTCAAGCTTGTTCTTTTCCGGCTGTGATTGGAGGAAAGGGCCTGTTAGCAGGCTTTTTACGGTGTCCCTGGGCAGCTGCAAGGGGGATTTTCCAGGACTTCATTCAGGAGCGGACGTCAGCTGCCTGACTTCCAGTTTGGGTGGAAAATCTCTTTCTCGCAGTTGAACAGGAGTCATCAACTTGCAGGCATGAGAAAGATGATGAGCAGTGATAGGCCCTACGGTGATCAATTTTTACTTTTATTCTTTGCGTTGAAGTTATGCTATAATATAATCACATATATTTGCTGTGTACATTGCAATTGAGAAGTAGTTTGATATATTTAGCTTTCTTTGCTGTGACTACTTTTAAACGTGTACTTCCAACCTACTAATCTCGTCTCTCAGGAACCTCATGGTGAAGTAATAATAATAAATGTCTTCTTTAAACTAAGAAGTGCATTCCAGAGAAGTTTTGTCAGCTTGGTCATAAGATAAGGAAAGCAAAACAGGGTGTCATGAGCTCCAATTCCTATATGTGAGTTGTGGATGCAGACTGATAGACTGTAAAGTGTAGAGTGCAATATGGTCTGCTATATCATCTATTGTTACATCTGATCCTAACATACACTTCTGTAATGGTCTTCTCAGTATTGAAGTATGTTTTGTGCATTTCTCCTATCCTCTTTTCCTTCCACTCACTGAAATTGCTAGTTTGTGTTTGGCTCTGCAACCTAGTTTTGAGGTATTCATTGTCAGTAGCCAATGGTAATTGCTGACAGACATGAGAGGTGTAGCTGACAGATATCTGGTAAAATGGATATAGTTACAGTGGAATGGTACCTTGTTAGTACTTCCTTCATACAAGTGGGGCTGTGATGGTTTAGTCCTTTCCTATTGCCAGTGGGGTTGGGGGGATGTGAAATGGTGTATTATGTGTCAGTTGAAGTTTGTGGCCCGTGTGTGATGATTGGATCATGGCTTCTGGCTTTACAATGGGTGAGGTACTTTGTGATAACCATGGGACCTAGTTTGTATTCTGAAGTTGCTGTCCAAGGTGCAAGGTGAGTGACAATCCTACAGGTATGGGGCCTATGTTAGAGTATAGTTAAAGTACAGGGTTCCTCAGTGATGTTCTTTGTGTGTTCCATGGGATATGTGATCATGTAACTATGGTATGGGTATGTGAGGAGCCTATACCTAGTGATATATAGGTCCAATCTGCCCCTACTTTGAAGGTAGTTTATCATCAGCATGATGTCTATTACCTGCATATGTGCATAGTATGCCACCATGCCTTCCACCCTGAACGTACTCTCTGTCATGCTCTATTTGCAGATTGGAATACTTACTATACTGTTGTGTTGCCCTGTATTTCAACCTCAGTAACATCTGTCCTGTGACATTTCTGTTGTCATGTGTCTCCTGCTGAGGAAGCCTCCATCTGATGACAATTACACTTGCTGTTTGATGCATGGGGGCATGACCAGACCACAGTTGGCAAGCATGACAATTGTTGATGTATTATAAAAGACACATATACAGTAGCTGTGTTCAATTATGATTTATTGTGCATATCAGAATGCTAAAAGTCAAAATAAAAGGGCATAAATGAAAACTAAGGTGATGAGTGAGGTCATGGTAGATGGATTCATCAGAGTAGCTGCTACACTAGTTGGGCCAGGTTGCTCGTCTTTTGTCCAGACATCCAGATGTGTTGTCCTCACTGGGGCCTTCATCCTGAAGGGCACTGGCAGTCTCAGGTATCCTATCCATGGTGGCAATGGCAGGGTTACCTGTGGAGGGAGTAAGACACAGAGTTCAGGTTAGAATGCATGTTTGGTTACCTCTTTGTGACATGCAGACAGTGGTTTTACATGATTCCTTGCAATGACATTGACAGATGCTGCACAGCATACCTTTTTTGTACATTCAACTCTGTGACTTGATTTCCATACTCCAAGTTTGGTACAGATTATACTGAAGCTGGTATCTGGTTTTGTCTAATAATTGCCATGACTGTTCATCTCTGTTACCTAGTGAATAGTCTGGTTTGCTAGAAGTCACACATCAAAGCTGAACAACGGTGTCTTAGTGGGAACACAGTATGTGAGTATGCAAGGGTAATAGTCCTGTATCTAGATGTTGTGCATGTGCATCAACTCCACTATCTTACTTTCCAACCCAGGTCTGTCTATTTCTGGCTTGGAATATTTAATCTGTGGTCATTAGGAATGGGCACTCAGCTGTAGCTGTGTTTTGCTTTGTTTGCTATTGTGAGTGTGCCATTGCATTGTTGTCATTGCCATGTACTGGTCCTCACTAGAACAATTTAGATGGTGCAGCTAGCACTTTAGTTGTACATGCATTCCATGTGATGTGTTGTGCACATTCCAGGTTTTCATAATGATGGGTTAGTGCATTCTGAGAGTCGTAGTGATATGATTAGCCAGTAGTTAACATGCCATTACCAGGGGCTGTGAGGGCAGTTAAGCTGAGTGGGGTGGTGGCATGCAGGAGAGAGGCATTAGGTGATTAGGTGGGAGGTGTAGTGGGACATTTAGTTAATAAAGGAGTATTTGGGTGGGGAGGAAGCATGCAGGACATGCATGACATGACTGTTGTGGGTACTTACCAGACTCCAGTCCCCCAGGAGCCTTTTCCTCCCATGATGTGAACTGTGGGGGAGAAGGTTGGGGCCCACCACCAGCCTTCTGCATGGCTATCTGGTGGTGCGATGCCATGGAACGCACCGTCCCCCTTAGGTCGTTCCACCTCTTCCTGATGTGCTCCCTTGTGCGTAGATGGCTGCCTACTGAATCGACCCTGTCCACTATCCTTTGCCACAAATCCATTTTCCTGGCAATCAATGTTTGTTGGACCTATGCTCTAAACAGTTGTGGTTCTACCCTGACAATTTCATCCACCAGCACCCTCAACTCGTCATCAGTGAAACATAGCTGTTTTTGTGGGGACATGGCAGTGGTTGTGTAGACGGTGTGCGGGGGTGTTGTGAGTGAAAGGGTGCAGTGTTGGATAATTGTGAGGTGTGGGTGCTGCACTGTGAGGGTGAGACAGTTGTGTGTGCTAGTGATGTGTGTATTGTGTTAGTTGTGCTGATGTGGGGTGTGTGCTGATTGTGACGTGTATGTGTGCCTATTGTGCTATATAGGTGCTATATCTATAATATTGCCTATTCTCTGGGTACCTGAATGGCATTTTTGTTGCAAAGCTTTGTCGGTTGTGTAGGTGTGTGTTTTATAGTGCAGTGAGTAGGTGTGTCGGGTGTGTGGATGTGTGTCAGGTGTGGGGTATTCAAACTATCCAATGTGGTGTGGTGTTCAGACTAATGTGAGTTATGACTGCGGCGGTTCACACGGCCAATGGTTTTGTAACATGGAAGAACCGCTGAGGTGATTTGTGCCTCGGAATCTGGTGGGTTGATTTTTGTCGCGCTGGCGGTATTGGTGGTGGGACCACCTCTTTCCCGCCCTCCAGTGTCTTGGCGGTTTCGGATTTTTGGCTGAATTTTGACTTCCTTCAAAGTGTTACTATTAATACGGCGGTCGGATTAACACCAACATGGCGGTCTTTTGGCTGCCGCCACCGCAGCGGTCTTCCCAAAAAACCACTACACTCGTAATGAGGCCCTATGTTTATACTACTACACTTTGTAAAACAAAAAGCCAAAATAAACACAAAATACATATTGACTCTATGGTTATACATAATCTATGGACTGAATAAAACTCACATTTTCAGCATTCTTAAGGAATAAAAATGATTTTCTCTACTGACATTTTAAAACATCCCAACTGTGCTGTTGGAGCATGCGCAGTTCTTGCATGGTGGGTGAAAGTACAAGTAGGAGGGAGCTCCATTAGCTGTGGTCAGTCATCTCCTGATCCCATAGTCTTGAATCTCATAGTATCTGACTTTGTTGGGATGGCATTAGTTTTAAAGGATACAGGTACTAGCGATGTATAGCATCAGGGCAGATAACCAAATAATTAGCACAAAATAATACAAAGTTACAAAAATAAGCAAAATAGTACAAAGGTGTTAAGCAACACGAATTTTAGAAAGATTAATAGTAGATGTGACAATGCAAGAGAACTAGTCAGGTGGAAGGCCACTTATGACGATGGTGAAATAGCAGACATTCAGATTTTTTTCAAAAAAAGGAGGCTTGCATATGAAATAGAATTCTACATACTAGGTTCACTTTGTTTTAATGATTGAATTGCCGTTTTTCAGACGGATCATTCCAGAATATGGGTATCAGAGCTTCAAAAGAAACCCATGGTGTCATTAGGTGGTGGTGGGTAAGGTGGGGGGGACACAAGAAATTCTTGTAAATCTGGGCCATAGTTTGGTGTCCAGAATGAAGTGATTTATGAGCAATGCAGGCCAAGTTGAATAGTCTCCTGGATTCAACTGAAATCCATTGAAGTTAAGTGTGATAAGGACAGTAGTGATAGGAACTAAGAATTTAAATGTTAAAAAAATACTGCTTTGGTGAGTAGGGACACTGTAAGAGGAGCAAAGGGAATCTTGTGTTACCTGTGACTAAAAGGTTGGCTACATGTATAAGCAAAGATCACATTAAGGGGGTCATTACAACCCTGGCGGCCATCGGTAAGGTGGCGGTAACACCGCCAACAGGCTGGCGGTGTTCCGCCAGCAATTATGACCGTAGCGCAATAGCCACGGCCATACCGCCGGCCCCTCCAACATACCGGCAGGCTTTCGCCTGGCAGTCATAATCCCGAGTCCCCGACCGCCAGCCTGTCCGTGGCGGTAAACACCGCCATGGAACGGCTGGCGGTAAGGGGACTTGGGGTGCCCCTGGGGGCCCCTGCACTGCCCATGCACTTGGCATGGGCAGTGCAGGGGCCCCCAGGCATAGCCCCGTCGCGCATTTCACTGCCCCACTTACCGCTGCACATCAGCATTGCCGCCGGCTCTATTACGAGCCGGCAGCAATGTTGATGTGACATTTCCGCTGGGCCAGAGGACGGTAACACTGTTACCGTCCGCTGGCCCAGCGGAAATGTCATAATAGGGAGCCAGGAATACCACCGGCAATGGTGGTATTCTGTCTCCCGCAGCCTCGGCGGTCTTTTTGCAAGACCGCCAAGGTTGTAATGACCCCCTAAATGTTTTCTACCTTGCTTACTAAGCCATACATCTGCACAATACCCAGTCCATGGCCACTTTGCTTACCATCTACAGTGATCAACAAGAACAGAGGAGCAAAGACTCATTGCAACTCCAGGGCCCTAAATTTCGGAATTCCCAAGCCATGGAACCGGACTTCCCCACAGAAAAAAAAAAGTTAGTATCCAACACTCCTTACAGTTGAGGACCCATCCCACTCTCATGTGCTTCAAAAAATGGATAAAGTCTCATAGCTTCAATTTACACTGAAAATACCCCTCTCCCTGGCAGCTTGCACACCTGAAAATACACCATCCCCCAGTCTTTAGTAGATGAGCAACATAGTTCAGAAAATCAAGACTTCGAGAAAGAGTCCAGGGTCAGAAGCAATGAGATAACAGACATTCCTGCAATTACTACTAAAGATTAGTGAGCACCAACCTGGAGGCAAGTGCTTAACCTTGAAACCACTTAACAGGAGTTCAGAGTTCGCAGGCCATTCGTAGCTAGAAGTTAGAGAAGAGGTAGAATCATAGCTCATAGAGGCAGACGGTGGATGGTACTCGGGAGTCAGGATCTCGGAGACACCAGAAAGGACCTGGAAGACTGGAACATCAGATGTTTTCCAGAAGACCTGGCAGATGGTGCAGAAACAAAGTTGCACTGACCAAAGCAAAAGAGGTATGGGCGACTCAGGAGATGAATGCAGGGACGAAGCTTGCACTGAGCAGGAACATGAGAGATCCAGGCGACTCAGGAGGTGAGAGCAGGTAAGCTGTTTGTGTAGGACTTCATGGAAGCTCGTGTGGGTCTCGATACAGGTACGAGGCCAAGTCGCTATGCCAGTTCAGAGGGGCTTATTATACATGAATCCAAGAGTGTTCGAGAAGGGCAAGTGTTTCGTATGGAGGCTTACAAAGCAACCTGGGAAAAGTCATGTGTTACATACAAATGGGCATGCCTTAACAGGCAGCAGATGCAAATTGTAATTGACAACAGAAAGTACAATGGAACCCAAGTGCATGATGATACAATCTAAAGGTTCACAATAGAAACGTGGTTATTCTAAATGGGCACATGATACCTGCAGGTGCAAACCAGATGAGACTTGCATAGCAGTACACACAGGAGGGTCAATGGTTCAGGCCATGCTGTGCTCAGACTATCTCACAATCATGGTAAAGATATATCCATGCATATCAGACATAACACCACCACCAGCTCTGACATCATGATGCCAAACACATTCTGAACATGAGTCACTCTGCACTTAATGCTCCAGAAACTTGACCTGTTTTAAGGTCGGGTTTCTCTCCCCATACAACGCAGCTCCACCTGACTGTGCCCGTGCCCTCTACCCCGCCCTTGCTGCTGCTGCGAGTTTGAGGCCCTCTACCACCCGCAGGCTCCCGCCTGCACCTCATCCCTGGTGTCTATCGTTGCCATAAGTATTGTGTGTCTGTCCTGTGACTGTCTGTCTCTTGTGTATTTTCCATTGCTCTTTGTCTCCTTTTTCTGCCTTTTACTCCTTATTTTAAAGCCTTTTCTCCTTCATCCTATCCGTTTTGGGCTTTCTCAGCTGTTTTTCACCTTTCCTCTGCCTTTGCGCTCTGTCCCACCACTGCGTCCCCTGCGGCCCCACCCCTCTCGCACCCCCATTCGCCCACCGCTCCCGCCTCCAAGCTGCTCCTCCCTCCCACCTCCCCTTCTTAATGCAGGCGCACCAGAGCCAAGCCCGTCCGTGCCTGGACCACGCCCAGCACCAGACCCCCTGGCCCCCGGGACCCCAATGCCACTTGACTCTGCTACAGTGCCAACGCCCTCCACGCCCTCAACACCGGCCATTCAGCCACCTGCTTCCAAGCCACCCTGAATCTCACCAACGGACCTTTCTCCTGCCGGAACTGCAGCTTCACCAGCCCCTGAGCCGCCAAGCATCCTGACAGAACTAAACACAACCACCTCAGCTGCATCCTCCTCAACACCCGCTCTGTCCACAAGCACGCCGGCGATCTTTGGGACCTACTAATCTCATCATCCCTGGACGTCGCCTTCCTAATCGAAACCTAGATGAAGCCCTCCTCGGAACCTGACATCGCCATAGCCATCCCGGGCGGCTATACGATCAACCACAGAGACCGCACCAACCGACTGGGAGGAGGGATCGCCATAGTCCACAACAACACCATCAGAATCTCAACCAGCACCGAAGACGCCCTCGACACCGCCGAACACTTACATTTCCAGATTCACGTCAACGCCAACACCACTCTCAGAGGAACTCTCATCTACAGACCCCCTGGTCGGCGTTCAGTGACTCCATTGCCGACATAATCAGAGCTCACGCCCCTGCTTTTAAAGACTACATCCTCCTCGGGCGACCTGAACTTTCACCTTGAGAACACCAACGGCAGCAACTGCACCGCCCTGGTCAACAACCTCGACAACCTCGGTCTCAAACAACTCGTCACGACACCCACCCACTCCGCCGGTCACACGCTTGACCCCGTCTTCTCCGCCAGCAGCCACGTCACCTTCAGCCACACTGCTAAACTCCACTGGACCGACCACTGTTGCGTCCACTTCACCTTCAAGAAACCCACCACGCACCACCACCCTCAACAGATAACGTGCCGTAGGTGGAACAAGATCACTGAAGACCAACTGATCTCCACCCTCGCCCAATCACCGCCACCATCACCACTGACCCCAACACAGCCGCCCTCAACCTCAGATAATGGATAGACGTCTGCACCAACACCCTCGCCCCAATCAAGAAACCCTCCAACAACCGCAACAGCACTAAGGCCATCTGGTTCACCCCGACCTTCAGGCCACCAAGCGGGAATGCCGAAAGAGCGCCACAAACAGAGAGCAACCACACCGCCCTCAGGAATGCCATCCGCAAGCATCACCAGCTTATCCGGACCACCAAGAGATCCTTCTACAACGAACGCATCAACAACAACGCTCACAACAGCAAAGAGCTCTTCAACATCGTCAAGGAACTCGCCAACCCCAGGTCCTGCTCCAATGACACCCCTCCTTCGCAAGACCTCTGCAACTCCCTCTCCACCTTCTTTCACTGCATGATCATGGGCATCCACAACAGCTTCCACACCTCGACCCCCATGACAGCCGCTGTCACCACAAACCCCGACTCACCGGACCCCAGCCACACCATCCTCCTGCTCTCCTGGACCCACATCAACGACGCGGATACCATCAAAACCATGAGCACCATCCACTCCGGCTCACCCTCTGACCCCTACCCCCACCATGTCTTCAACAAGGCAAGCTCTATCATCGCCCCCCAACTCCGAATGATCGTCAACTCCTTTGAGACCGCCACCTTCCCGGAAAGCTGGAAGCACGCCGAAGTCAACGCCCTGCTAAAGAAACCCAAAGCAGACCCAAGAGATCTCAAGAACTACCGGCCCATCTCCCTCCTCCCCTTCCTGGCGAAGGTCATTGAGAAAATCGTCAACGGCCAACTGACCTGCTTCCTTGAAGACAACAACACACTGGACACTTCTCAATCCGGTTTCCGTAGCAACCACAGCACTGAGACCGCCCTCATCGCCGCAACTGACAACATCAGAACCATGCTCGACAAATGCGAAACTGCGGCTTTCATCCTCCTAGACCTTCAACACCGTCTGGCACCACACCCTTTGCACACGCCTCCACGATGCAGGAATCTGCCACAAAGCCCTGGACTGGATGACCTCCTTCCTCTCTGGCAGAACCCAAAGAGTACGCCTCTCTCCCTTCCTTTCTGAAGCCACCGAGACCATGTGCGGCATTCCCCAAGGAACCTCACTCAGCCTGACCCTTTTCAACATCTAAATGGCACCACTCGTCAACATCATCTGATTACACAATCTCAACATCATCTCCCACGCCTATGACACCCACCTGATCCTCTCACTCACCAAGGACCCTGCCACCACCAAAATCATCCTCCACAATGGAATAAAGGCCATCGCCAACTGGATAGAGAGCAGCTGCCTGAAACTGAACTCAGAGAAGACGGAGAGCCTCATCCTCGGCTCCAACCCCTCCGCCTTGGACGACTCCTGGTGGGCGGCCACCCTAGGAACCGCACCGACGCCCACCAACCACGCACGCAACCTAGGTTTCATCCTGGACTCATCACTCACCATGACCCAGCAAGTCAACGCCGTCTCATCTTCCTGCTTCAACACCATCCGCATGCTCCGCAAATCTTCAGGTGGATCCCCACTGAAACCAGAAGGACGTTCACCCAGGCTCTCGTCAGCAGCAGACTGGACTACGGCAACGCTCTCTAAGCGGGAACCACGGCCAAGCTCCAGAAAAATAACAACGTATACAGAACACCTCTGCACGCCTCATCCTCGACATCCCACGCCGCAACCACATCTGAGCCCACCTTAGAGATCTACACTGGCTCCCCGTCAACAAGAGGATCACCTTCAAGCTCCTCTCCCACGCTCACAAAGCACTCCACAACGTCAGCCCTGCTTACCTCAACGAGCGACTCACCATCTACGCTCCCAACCATCAACTCTGCTCCACCAACCTCACCCTAGCCACCGTTCCTCGCATCCACCGAACTACAGCCGGCGGCAGATCATTCTCCCACCTCGCTGCCAAGACCTGGAACTCCCTCCCCGTCCACCTTCGACAGACACAGGACCTGCTGACCTTCAGGAAACGCCTGAAGACCTGGCTGTTCGAGCAGTAGCACCTCCCCCGCCCACCCGTCAGCGCCTTGAGACCCGAGGGGGTGAGTAGTGCACTCTACAAATGACTGATTGATTGATTGATTGACTGGAGTCCTTGCAATGGTAGTCTGGCATTCATAGGAGCCACCTTCTTGACACTGATCACTAGAGCTTCTGGAGCAGGTTCTATGTGCCACATATGGCCGCCAATACCAGAGCACCTCACCATGTACCAGATGTGTTATGCGGTTAGCCATCTTGCCACAAAATACAGACCACCATCAAGCTATATACACACGATACAGACAGCTGCTATTTCGGATAAATTATTGCAGAGTTTGCAAAACCTGCCCCAGACCTGTTGCTTCCTGGGGTGGCTATCTTGCCACAAAAAAACATTAACTCACCTGTGTGATACTTCCACACACTAGGATTGGCCACCACACTGGAGAAGTCAATTGAGCCATTGGCATATTCCATCTTTCAGCTCAAGATTCCTGATCTTGATCCCCTACTGTTCCTGCTCTCCTCACTAATGTGAAATTATAACATTGTCTATTTATAGTCTCTTCAGCCTTCCGCTGTTAGAAGCATTTTCAAACCCTCACTGGAATCTGTTTTGCAATGAAAGCAAGAATGCACATAAGATATTGTTATGGATCTATGCAGTTTGGTAAGACGTCTGGTAACACGTAGTTCTGTTTCTGTTACAATCCTTTATTTAGAAGTAGGATTTACATAGTTGTTCTTTCTTTTACAGCATGGAAATTCATAGACTTTCTCCCACCCAACACTTATTTCATCCTGTTGTGGCATGCAAGCCAGGGGCTGAATTTTCATCAGAGAGATACAGGAAAAAATGTATGTAACATTCTGTGTTCAGCATCGTTCCCCAAGTAAATCAACCTAAAGTGTTAATGTAATATCACAGCAAAACCTGTTCCATAGTAAAATTCACGTGTGTTTAGTCGTACAGGAACATTTCAATGGGAAGAAAGAAAGTTTAGGAAGTTAAGTAAAGGTAAGAAACTACGATTTTTTTGCAATCAAAAAGTTTTGCAAGACGTACCTTACTCAAAAGGGTGAGATACATGAGTCTGGGAGGATTAAAAGAAAAAACGTAAATGGGTGACAGACAAATTGTAATATTTAAGCAGACACAAAATACAAATATAGATGTAATGGTGGGTCGGTTGCTTTTTTACCTTTTAGTCGTCATATAAGAGACTGTTTCTTAAAAGTAGAATGTAAATGCAGTTATAGTATCCTGGGACAGACAAGGGGGCTCAGGAGCAGAAGGAGATAGGTTCTTGAAGGTTCCTCTAGGAGTACAGCTGTGGTATGATGGGATTAATCACATCGGTACAATTGTTAGAATTCCCTCACTGGCAGTCTAGGTATATTGTAACTTGTAAGCACTGTGAGAAAGTAGCCTCTTTCTAGCCTTGTTACCCCCACTTTTGGCCTGTTTGTGAGTGTATGTCAGGGTGTTTTCACTGTCTCACTGGGATCCTGCTAGCCAGGGCCCAGTGCTCATAGTGAAAACCCTATGTTTTCAGTATGTTTGTTATGTGTCACTGGGACCCTGCTAGTCAGGACCCCAGTGCTCATAAGTTTGTGGCCTATATGTATGTGTTCCCTGTGTGGTGCCTAACTGTCTCACTGAGGCTCTGCTAACCAGAACCTCAGTGGTTATGCTCTCTCTGTACAAATTGTCACTAACAGGCTAGTGACCAATTTTACCAATTTACATTGACTTACTGGAACACCCTTATAATTCCCTAGTATATGGTACTGAGGTACCCAGGGTATCGGGGTTCCAGGAGATCCCTATGGGCTGCAGCATTTCTTTTGCCACCCATAGGGAGCTCTGACAATTCTTACACAGGCCTGCCACTGCAGCCTGAGTGAAATAACGTCCACGTTATTTCACAGCCATTTTACACTGCACTTAAGTAACTTATAAGTCACCTATATGTCTAACCTTTACCTGGTAAAGGTTAGGTGCAAAGTTACTTAGTGTGAGGGCACCCTGGCACTAGCCAAGGTGCCCCCACATTGTTCAGGGCAAATTCCCCGGACTTTGTGAGTGCGGGGACACCATTACACGTGTGCACTACATATAGGTCACTACCTATATGTAGCTTCACAATGGTAACTCCGAATATGGCCATGTAACATGTCTATGATCATGGAATTGCCCCCTCTATGCCATCCTGGCATAGTTGGCACAATCCCATGATCCCAGTGGTCTGTAGCACAGACCCTGGTACTGCCAGACTGCCTTTCCTGGGGTTTCACTGCAGCTGCTGCTGCTGCCAACCCCTCAGACAGGCTTCTGCCCTCCTGGGGTCCAGCCAGGCCTGGCCCAGGATGGCAGAACAAAGGACTTCCTCTGAGAGAGGGTGTTACACCCTCTCCCTTTGGAAAATGGTGTTAAGGCAGGGGAGGAGTAGCCTCCCCCAGCCTCTGGAAATGCTTTCATGGGCACACATGGTGCCCATTTCTGCATAAGCCAGTCTACACCGTTTCAGGGACCCCTTAGCCCTGCTCTGGCGCGAAACTGGACAAAGGAAAGGGGAGTGACCACTCCCCTGACCTGTACCTCCCCTGGGAGGTGCCCAGAGCTCCTCCAGTGTGCTCCAGACCTCTGCCATCTTGGAAACAGAGGTGCTGCTGGCACACTGGACTGCTCTGAGTGGCCAGTGCCATCAGGTGACGTCAGAGACTCCTCCTGATAGGCTCCTTCAGGTGTTGCTAGCCTATCCTCTCCCCTAGGTAGCCAAACCCTCTTTTCTGGCTATTTAGGGTCTCTGTCTCTTGGGATTCCTTAGATAACGAATGCAAGAGCTCATCCGAGTTCCTCTGCATCTCTCTCTTCACCTTCTGCCAAGGAATCGACTGCTGACCGCGCTGGAAGCCTGCAAAACTGCAACATAGTAGCAAAGACGACTACTGCAACTCTGTAACGCTGATCCTGCCGCCTTCTCGACTGTTTTCCTGGTGGTGCATGCTGTGGGGGTAGTCTGCCTCCTCTCTGCACTAGAAGCTCCGAAGAAATCTCCCGTGGGTCGACGGAATCGTCCCCCTGCAACCGCAGGCACCAAAGAACTGCATCACCGGTCCCCTGGGTCTCCTCTCAGCATGACGAGCGAGGTCCCTTGAATCCAGCAACTCTGTCCAAGTGACTCCCACAGTCCAGTGACTCTTCAGTCCAAGTTTGGTGGAGGTAAGTCCTTGCCTCCCCACGCCAGACTGCATTGCTGGGAACCGCGACTTTTGCAGCTACTTCGGCCTTTGTGCAGAGTCCAGCCTGGGTCCACGGCACTCTAACCTGCATTGCACGACCTCCTAAGTTGTTCTCCGGCGACGTGGGACTCCTTTGTGCGACTTCGGGTGAGCACCGTTTCACGCATCCTCGTAGTGCCTGTTTCTGGCACTTCTGCGGGTGCTGCCTGCTGCTGAGAGGGCTCCTTGTCTTGCTCGACGCCCCCTCTGTCCCCTGACGCAATTGGGGACATACTGGTCCCTCCTGGGCCACAGCAGCATCCAAAAACACCAACCGCACGATTTGCAGCTAGCAAGGCTTGTTGGTGGTCTTTCGGCGGGAAACCACTTCTGCACGACTCTCCACGGCGTGAGGGATCTGTCCTCCAAAGGGGAAGTCTCTAGCCCTTGTCGTTCCTGCAGAACCTTCAGCTTCTACTGTCCAGTAGCAGCTCCTTTGCACCCACAGCTGGCATTTCCTGGGCATCTGCCCCTCTCCGACTTGCTTGTGACTTTTGGACTTGGTCCCCTTGTTCCACAGGTACCCTCGACTGGAAATCCATTGTTGTTGCATTGCTGGTTTGTGTCTTTCCTGCAGAATTCCCCTATCACGACTTCTATGTCCTTTGGGGAACTTTAGTGCACTTTGCACTCACTTTTCAGGGTCTTGGGGTGGGCTATTTTTCTAACCCTTACTATTTTCTAATAGTCCCAGCAACCCTCTACAAGGTCACATAGGTTTGGGGTCCATTTGTGGTTCGCATTCCACTTTTGGAGTATATGGTTTGTGTTGCCCCTATCCCTATGTGTCCCCATTGCATCCTATTGTAACTATACATTGTTTGCACTGTTTTCTAATACTACTACTGCATATTTTGGTATTGTGTACATATATCTTGTGTATATTTGCTATCCTCATACTGAGGGTACTCACTGAGATACTTTTGGCATATTGTCATAAAAATAAAGTACCTTTATTTTTAGTATATCTGTGTATTGTGTTTTCTTATGATATTGTGCATATGACACTAGTGGTACTGTAGGAGCTTCACTCGTCTCCTAGTTCAGCCTAAACTGCTCTGCTAAGCTACCATTATCTATCAGCCTATGCTGCTAGACACCCTATACACTAATAAGGGATAACTGGGCCTGGTGCAAGGTGCAAGTACCCCTTGGTACTCACTACAAGCCAGTCCATCCTCCTACAAGCACTATTCCCTTGCCTGAGTCTTTCTAGTTAAAAAGGTTTTAACCTGTGGTAGGCATTTTGGAATGAGATCATCCATCCTAAAATACATGTAAAACCGCCAAGAACCTTCCCAGCTGAAGAACAGTTTTCCTTTGATTTATTTATCATTTTTATTTAACTCAGCTGCACCAATTAGCATACGTGTGCTTTACCTGAAACAACAAAACATACATCAAATTATTAAACAGATGTTGACTAAATAGTTATTGTTGAAAGACCCATTGCATGGCATTGCACCACTTTGTAAATCTTGCGCCGGAAAAAGGTCTCCTTGATGCCGTCTTAGCATACAAAAAAAAAGGGCAGCGAAAAAGAGGCAGTAGGGTCTTGTAAATATGCCCCTTACTAATTATTGATACTTTAAGGTGTGGATAGAGTTTCCTGACAATTGTTAGACAGCCATTTAAAACAATTATTTGCCCTCCTTGAATTTCAAGCCATTAATGGAGTAATACATCAAAATGGTCACCGGCCTGACTTACTTTTTGTATGTGATAAAGCAATGAATTTTGAGGAAATCACCCCGTAGCCTGATTGGATCATTTTTAATTGAATTGAATATTGTGCTGACTGATTGACCTTTCAGTTAACCATGTGTAAAGCCAACTTGTGGTTTTCTGTTCATGGTCAAAACTTTCTATTGAGAAGTTTATTAATGCTCTGTCAGATAAAGAGTATTCCCTATGGAAGAGTTCTATTGATACCTATTATGATAGTTGTATAAATGGGATTGCCACTACACTTAATTGTGCTTTCCCATGATCTATCATCTGTCCTCGTTGTTTAAATTGCTGGGTCCTGTAGTATGATGCTACATTTCAGGATGCCAAAATTGTTTTCGAAGAGCTGGGGAGAACATTACAGATTGATTATGCTCAGAATCTATAACAGAATTACAAACCCTTCAAAAATATAGTACAGTCTACTAAGGCATGATTCTTTGCTGACAAGATTCTTGCTGCTGGTAATAACTCCAAGGAGGTATTTTCTAACATTGTCTTGCAGATCCCTCATGCACTATTCAATCTATTGAGCACACACAGGAATGATGTGAAAAGCTTTGCACCTTTTCTTTGATACAATTCCGAAAATCTGTGTCACGTTTGCTCCCTCTGTTAAGAATACAGTCAACATAGAGCTGTTTTCATTGGTCCCTAATGTTGTCGCTCTCCTCATTTGCAACCTTGACCTGCTAACTATGAAGGATCTAAGTGAACTATTACATTCTATTTCCTCTGGTTCTCCTTTGGATTTTGGTGACCTGCAGCCCATTGTTTGGTGAAGTCTGTAGTAAAGATTTGAAATAATACATACTGTATGCATCAGTCTCAGATGATTGGAAGTAGATCATGATTGTGCCTTTCTTAAAGAAACCTATAGCTGACTTTTTGATTATGGGTAATTATTAACAAATTTAATTGCTTGTATATATCTGGTAAACTTTTGAGTTTTTGAAGGGACATCATTTACCAGATGAAGTTCAATCTGGAAACTGCCTCAGTTTGACTTCTGGATGACTTGAGAACACTTGTAGACCAAGGTAATATAGTAGCCTATGTGCTGCTAGTTCTAGCTGCAGTTTTCGATAAAGTCTCAAGGAGCGGCTGCTTATGAGATTGTTCAAAGTTGGAGTCCAGAGTGCAGCTTTGAAGTGGATTCAGTTATATTTTATTTCAAGATCTCAGACTGCCCATTCCTTATTGCCCAGATTTTAAAGCTTACAACCGTGTGTATCTCAGGGTTTGTCATTCAGCCTTATTTTGTTTATTGTGTAGGTACGTCCACTTGCTCTTTTAATTAATTTTTTTGTGCTTAAGAGTATAAGTTATGACAAAAATACACAGAATGTACTCCCCTTGGATAATTTTACATCTGATCCACGGGTTTTATTTCAAGAGTGTATGATTGTGATGACCTCTTGGTTTGCGGATAGTTTATTGAAATGTAACTATGAAAAGGTGGAGGTGTTGCTCTTAACTGGTTGTGACCCTCTTTCTGCTCAGGAATTGTGGCCATCCTCCCTGGGAATGGTACTATCTTTGCTAACTGCAGTTCCAATTGGGGTCCCATTTTCACACTGCCTGGTCAATTAACACTCATATCAATCATTTGTCATCTTCTTGTTTTTCCTTCTTGTGGTTGTTACGGAAAATTCTTCCTTTCCTTTCCCCACAATCTCGTCCACTGGTGGTACATGTAATGTTATTATGTAGATTAGATTACTGTGACATACTCTTTTTTAGGCCTACCAATTGTGGTATGGAAATGTTTGCAAATAATTCATAACATCTCTGCTAGATTGTAATTGTAATTGTATTTATATAGCGCTTACTACCCCTGACAAGGCATCAAAGCTTTTCGGCGAGTAGCACACTACTCCCGAACCCAAGAGGAATTAGCGGTGGATTAGTGTAGGGAAATATGAGTACAGTATTAGTATTAGTATGAGTTAATTTGAGAGGAGGCTATGTGAGTTTGTTAATTGGATTGCCTAGTAATGGAGGGATAAAGGAGGAAAGAATCCAGAAGTGTTAATTGGAAGTTTATAGTAATAGGATGAGGCTTGGGATGAGTAAAGGAGAGATGGAGGAGTCGGTGAAAAGGGGTTAGGGAGATCATAGTAGCAGAAGGGGTTATGGATGAGTCAAAGGTGAGATAAATGAAGGAGAATTTAGTAGGGTTGTTTGGGAGATCATAGTAGTAAATTGAGGTGTGGGGTGGGCCAGGAGCAGTAGAGGAGGGAAGAGTTTAGGCAGGGTTATGTTGGAGATCAAAGTGGTAGAATTGGTTTGGGATGAGTCAGAGTGGGGATGGAGGATAGATTTGATAGAGACATAGGGTGATGGGGAGACAAAGTAAAGCTTACGAGAGAGTACATTTTATTTTATTTTTATTTAATTATTTATGTAATTAATAGTAAGTGAAAATATGTGCAAGGAATATAATAATGGGCATAAAAATATGAGAAGTAAAGTTGTATTGTGTAAACACAGACTTTCAAGATTTGCAATATTTGATGTTAATTAATAAGTGTACTTTTCTAATATTCATTTATCTTTCCTCAGTTTTTCAATAGTGTAATGCTTGCCGTTTAATAGTTAAGATAACATTTGCTCATTGTGATATAAAAAAGAAAGCAAGGATTCATAAGTATCTAATATGACAACTTATCTAGGAGCTATGCAATGACACATGAACATGTTAAGCATGGAATAATATACAATATGTATGATATACACGCACATATACATTTACACACAGGCATACACACATATTTATATATTTAACTGTGAGTAAATATACATTTGTTAAACAGGCTTAAAGAGTATGTGTATAATTTATTACTGTGAAATAGTAACTATACATATTTATTAAAGAACTATGCATATCAAGAGTATACACAAAATCAGATTATAAATATTTATCAACACAGGCATTTGCAGTCCATTGCTGTTTGGATATGCTGGTTATCAAGGAAAGAGCCAACTCTTGAGTAGTCTTCTGAAGACAAGATAGTTATCCGTGGATCTTAAGTTTAGGGGTGATGAATTCCATAGTTTGGCTGCTTGAACAGAGAAGGATGTACCACCTATTTTCTTTTTCTTATATGGTGGTGTTTTAAGCCGGGATGTTTTCTTTAATAACTGACATATGTATGCCTTTTTCAAGTCTTCAGGAAAAGTTTCTGTAGTTAAAGAGTTATTGATGATTGTTCTTACAGGTGTGGCAGCAGAAATAGATAAAAGAATGTTCCTGAAGATGTGTGGTGGACAAGGGTCAGAAGGTCAGCTGGAAGGCCTGCTTGTTTTGACCAGATCCATAAATTTACCTTGTAAAATGTGTTTGAAGGAGTGCAGAGGCTGGATTGGTTTTCTCTTGGAGGGGATTTTAGGAAACAGGTTGGTGCTGATGGTTTTCTTCTGTATTAAATAGGAGTCCAATGTGTCTGCCTTGGTTGTGTACTGAATTGCCAGTTTGTTTGTGAAATCTTGAGCAGTGGGATGAATTCCTTCCATGCATTTAGGTTTTTGAAATTCATTGAGAATTGTATAGAATTCTTTAGTTGCAGATATAGCATTTTGAATTCTAGCTGAGTAGTACCTTTTAAAAAACTTTTTTGATTGATGATTTGTATATTCTGTTAAGTTTGTGTAGCTGAAGTTTGCCTTGAATGTTGTTTGTTTTGTGCCAGGTCCGTTGCAGCCTTCTGATTTGCTGCTTTATCTTTCTAAGTTTTGTGTTTCTCAAAGGCGTTGGTTTTCTTTTGTCCACTCATAACGTTTTGGAACAGAATTTATTGTGTCTAGATCTGTGTTGCCTGTTACTTGTGTTTCTAGGTCTTTAAAATTGAGTTTGCTCTATGGTCGATATATGTAAGTATGTAAGGTGCTATAGGGTGTGTTGATTTGTGGTGTTTTATGTCGGAAAGTTACCAAATGGTGGTCTGACCATGTGATTGGCATGATGCTTTGAATGGTAACTAGATCAGGGTTTGCAAAAATGACATCTAGGATGTGCCCAGCGATGTGTGTGGGATTGTGTACAATCTGATGCAGGTTCAATGTGACTAGGCAGGTGTGATAGCTTTTGGATGGGGCATATTGGGTTTGTCAAACCAAATGTTTAGGTCCCCAAGAATGCATAGGTTTGAGTATAATGTTATAAGGTTTGAGACTGTGCCTAGAAAAGTGTCTGGGAATGTGTAATTGTTAGGTTGAGATCTGTAAAGGAGTAGGAAGTTGCAGGAGGAAGTTGCTGTAGGGTTGCATCTGGTAGGAGGGCCTCACAACCTTGTATGGAATGTTGGCTGTTTTACTGAGATTTATTGCTTGTTTGAATATAATAGATAGTCCACCTCCTCTTTTGCCTATAAGGTTTTGTGTGATGGTTTGATAACCTGGAGAAACGGCCTCATGCAACACTGGGGTCATGTCATCTCACAACCATGATTCTGTTACGAATAGTAAGTCAGGTTGTGTGTCAGTGAGCAGCTCGTAGATGTGGTGCTTGTTTTTGAAACTGATCGAGCATTTATGAGCAGGCATTTTAAAAAATGTGTGTTTGTGACGGTGTCATTTTATTTTAAAGAAGGGTGAGCAGTATATTTTGAGATTGTAGCAGGTGTATTGTTAGTTGTGATAACTGTATGAGGGTCACAATAGTCCAGTTTTTCATTAGGGTGCTCCTCCTCCAGCAGGCTTCAGAGGTATTTTGTTGGGTCTGTGTGTGCTGGTGGTGGACTTGGTGGCTGAGAGTGACATGGTGAGTGTAGTTTTTTTGTGGAGTAGCCTTATTTTGTAGTAGACAGGGAGATGCAAAGTTGTTAAGAGTGGCATGTTGTTTATTTTGTTTGTGTCTGGTTAGTGTGGAAGTACGGGTTAGGGGTGGTGGAGCAGCATGTGGATCATAATGTAAGGCTCTAAATTCTGCAATGGATGAGAGGTGGGTGAATGAATGTTGCTGTGTTGGGGTGCTTGTGGTAGATGTTTGTGAAGAGTGGGAATGTGGGAGTAAAGATTGGTCTGGATTTGTATTATTTGTGTAGTCATGAGGGTGGGAGTGGGTGTAATGGAAAGTATGAAAGTTTGTGTTATTTTGATGTACTGATGTGTGTGGTTTGTTTTGTTTTTCTGTGGAATGGTGAGAGGATATATTGATGTAGAGGTTTTCTGTGAAGGATTTGTATGTGAGTTAGTGCTGGTGATTGGTATTAGAATATTACAGAGGTGTTGATGTGTTTTGGAGAAGAGTGTGTGAGGTGTGTAAAAGGGGATGGATGAGAGTTAGGGGTGTTTGTGTTAGTTTTGATCACTGGAAGAGGTAATGTGTGGTGGAGTGTAAGGGTTGTATGGTTGTGTGTAATTGGTGAAGAGAGGGGGAGGGTGTTTGTGGATGGTGTGATGGAAGGCCGGGATTAGATATTGTTACAGTAAAAGGGGTTCAAGCCGGAGCAACTAGATAATAGTGATGTTGGTTTGTATGAATGGAGAGTGTGTGTCTGGATGGCTGAAAGTAATGTATAAGGTGGTTTTGTGTTGTGTGGGCGATGGCAGGATATGTTAGTGGGAATGGACAGAGTTGTGTTTGGTGTGAGAATGAAGATGTCTTAATGTTGTAGTTGTGGTGGATATGTGTATAAGTGTGGTATGTGGGGTCCTGTGCTGGTTGATGAGACATTGCAATCTGTATGCGGTCTGTCCGTGGTGCACAAGTTGGTTGCCTTTGCTGGTATTGTGTTTGGATTTTGGAGGATATGTAGGGAATAAGGTCCTTTCATTGTAAATTGAAAATTGGGCAGCATTTCTGGCCCTATGCTCGGCCAGTCCCGAACAGGTGCAAACAGGCAACTGCCCTTGTCCTCTCCGCCCTAACCTTGATGCCAGGGCTGAGACGCCCTGAGCCCTAGGCTTAAATAGCCCTATTGGCTAATAGAAAGCTATTCCTAACCCAAACCAATCAGATTTGTAACCCTAAAACCCTAGTTCCAATGGGAGACCTAGCCCTATTAACCAATCACACCCCTATTCCTGACTACCAGTCACAACAATAACCCTAAAACCTCAGTTCAATAGGAACCCCAACCCTAGTACCAATCAAAATAGAAGCCCTAAAACCACAGACCAATAGGAATCCCAAGTCTAGTACCAATCAAAATAGAAGCCCTAAAAACCATGGTACAATAGGAATCCCAACCCTAGCACATTTAAAAAATGAAGCCCTAAAACCACAGACCAATAGGAGTCCCAGCCCTAGTACCAATCAAAACGCAAACTCTAATCCTTAAGCCAATAGAAAAACAAGTCCGAGCAACCAATCACAACAAGATATGCAACAACCAATAGAAACTTATATGAGGGCCAAGCGAACTTAAGTCCAATCTCCTGTGGAAGGGAGGAGGGAGGTGCTACTCTATTCAGAATCTCCTTGGATACAGACAGGCAGAATCCACACTTCCAAGCTAGCAGAGTCTACTTTCCAGGGACAGATTGAAAAGCACAGAAAAACTGCTTGTCACGCACTTTGGCTTTTTCAAGGCAAATGCAAGTGGTGCAGTCACTTTCTAAACACAGGTTAAATCACAGAAGCTGATTAAACAGTCTCCTAAACACATTCTGGTTAGTCACTGAGGTGTATGTAGCCTTTTTTTAAAGAGGGGGGGAGGGCTGGCAGTTGGCTTTGTGCAGTTTTTTGCCACAAACTAGGAGGGAAATTTCAAACTGACACAGGTTAAAAACAGCAGTTTAAAAAAGACCAAGCTGGCTGAAACACTGGGAGCCTACAGTAAACAGGTACGGGTAGCAGTACAAACACTTTTTAACAAATAACAAAAATTCCCAGAAAGTCTGGGGCTCTTACCGGTCTCCTAGGATTTCTTGATCACAATTGAGTATCATGAGCTGGGCGTCCTGCAACCCAACCTCCCCACCAGGCCACCCGCCACAGGGCACGCAGTCCCAGAAAGCAAACAGCCACCATGACCATTCCAAGCCCCGCCCTCGTGCAAAGGAAAAATCTTAGTTGGCTCAAAAAAATACAACTTGAGCCCAAGAGTGAAAAATTCTCAGCAATCAAGTACCGGATTCCAGACATTTAATAGCGTAAAAGGTCATACCATGGGAACTTTACCGCAGGCCATTCTTTTGGGAGTATCCAAAGATGGCTCCACTCAATCGTGTTTTTACTGCAGCTTTCACGGGTCTTTTTATGTTTAAACGCAAGCAGTATTTTAGCTCCCCCAACCGATGGTGTCGGGTTCACTAGACTCATGATCACATGCTGACCATCCATCACAACTCTCCAGGTACCGGTTTTGCTAAAATTCCAATTACATGACCTTTCATGCTGTTATGTTCTATATCTGTCTGGAGTCCACCAACCAATCACCGAGACCGTCATGCTTGGTTTTTTTTCGTTGTTTTTTTTTGCTTAAACCCATGAATACTCCATGTCCCATATGCAGGTTGGCACCCACCATGGTCTCTGCAGCTGTTAGGCCTTCTACCTTCCAGGACCGCGCACACCCCAACGGATGGCCTGGAGGTAGGCCAAGATACGTGACACCCACCTCACAATACCCAATTTCTTCTTCATATCAGTTTAGGGCAGAATACGTTTGACTGTTTTCTATAGATTGAAGGGAAGGAGGTGGGGGGAACAAAAAAAAAGCCCCCCAAGTACTAAGTTCTCTGCATTGCAAGTTTCATTACCAATTGCGGCCGCGAATATACTGAACAACACTCAATGGGTAGATCATTTTCACTTGTGATTTACTTCAGTTATTTTTCCAAGTTTGTTTAATTTAAGGTACCCGAACATCTCCCCATTTTTTTATTTTCCGTTGCAGCTTTTTCTCTGCCAATACGACAAAGCGTTTAGGACTGTACTGGGTTTCACCTGCAGCTTAACGTATCCCGTAATGACTATGGCCCTCATTACAACATTGGCGGTAAAAACCGCTTGCCACCGTGCAGAAGACCGCCAAAACACCGCCGCAGCAGCAGCGGAATTCCGCCACGGTCATTATGACCCACTGTTCTGAATCTGCCAAAATTCAGACACCCACAGAAGTCCGCCACCCCAAAGGTCAGTGATAAACTGGCGAAAACAAGACCTCCACCGTCACGCCAACAGAAATACGCCCACACAAATCCACGCGGCGGTCTTTCAACCGCGGTATTCGATTGGCGGTACACACCGCCGTGCTCAAAATACACACACACATTTACAAAACACTACCACATTGGACAATTCCAAATACACACACCTGATACACATACACACACCACTCCCACACACCCATTACAATATAAAACACACACCCACATCACCCACAAACCCCTACGACAAAATTACAGAGAGAAGGCCAGAGAGAGACACTACAAACAACTACCAAGCATCCACAGGCACACAATACCATCACCCACATAACTTCCACGCACCTCACACAACACACCACTAAATATCACCCCACTTATCACTACACACACCACCCCACACATCACCCACACCACCCCATGGCACGGCAAAGACACCCCAGGTTCTCTGAGGAGGAACTAGGAAGATGGAGCTATGGCAATGAATAGTGGAAGGGTCAACGCAGTGAGACAGCACCCAAGAAATAGGGATGACATCAGGAAGAGATGGAATGACCTACAGGGGAAGGTGCGTTCCGTGGTCTCAAGACACCACCTTGCGGTTCAGCGGACTGGCGGCGGATCCCCACCTCCTCCCCCACAACTAACAACATGGGAGGAGCAGTTCTTGGCGATTCCGCATCATGAGGGCCTCGCAGGAGTAGATGGAGGAATGGACTCTGGTAAGTCAAATCTTAACTATTACATCCCTCACCCTACTTGCATGCTATCACATACCCCCACCCTCACCCTCACCCCCATCACTCCAACTCCTCACAAATGTCCCAACACACAAACCACACATTCTAACACCAAGCCCTGCATGCAACAACAAAGCATGGACACCCATCACCAAAGCATGGCCACTGCACATACCCATACACCCCCCTAAACCACCATCACACAAGGACCCACACAGGAATGCAAGCACTGGGTTACATGGTCACCCACCCATTGCACACCATACCACACACAGATGTAATAAACATCCTTTTATACCCCTGCAGGACCCTTACCCAACGTCACCGTACAGGAGGGTCCACACATGTCCACACCACCAACAGAAGAGGCCCACAGTGATGACAGCAGCTCTGTCCAACTGGATCTAGATGACCAGCCCGGCCCATCGGGGACCTCCGGACAGTCGGTTCACCTGACACAGTCACAGGCCACCACAGAGCTTCCCCCCTCTGGAAACACCAGCACAGCACCCACCCAGCGGGCCCATACCTCTGTCCCCAGGACATGTCAATCAGCAGTGTGTCAACCACTACAGGGAACCCAGGCTAACCCACCACCCCAACAACAAGAGGGACCTGGGGGCAGTGGCAGTGGGCACACGGTCCAGGGGACGGAGGCCCAGGAACACAGGGGAACTGGGAGGGCTGCTGTGCAACAGGGGGAGGACAGGCAAAGGGAACCCACTCTCCATGAGGCCCTCTCCAACATCATGGGAGCCTACCACCATTCCCAGGAGACGAAGGCAACAGTACTGGCCAAATTTCAGGAGACCCAGCGCCTGCAGGAGGAACAGTATTTGGGCTTCAGGGAGGAACTCAGATCCATCAATTCCACCCTGGGCACCATCGTAGGGGTGCTGAAGGAAGTCCTCAACACCAGGAGGGACACTGTGGCACAAGAAAGGGCCCCTGACACTAGCCTGGACGATGAACTGCCCACCACCTCCGCCGGCGCTAGTGGACAGGAGGCACACCAGCACCCCACCCCCTGCAGAGGGTGAACCACCCCGCAAACGGTCCCTGAGATCCAGGACAAAGACAGAGAACGATGCCAAGAACCCTGCCAAGAAATGAGACCACCCTGAATGTCATCCTTCTGTCCCACTTTATCACCCTGTCCATGCTCAAACTGCCCCAGCTCCACTTCCTATTCCCATTTGGGCATTGCACCTGTGAGACTAATAGACTGGACTCTGCCATGGACATTCCTCCACCATCTCCCCTCACCATTTTACAACCCCCTCCACTATTGAGCACTTAAATAAACACCCTTGAAGCACAACAATCTGGAGTCCGTCTGTGATTTCGAAATAGTGTATTAGCAATTACAGTGACAAAATGCTCTTTCAAATGTAATGTCAGCATACCTATGTCACACAGCTCTAGTCCATGAGGAAACAAAGCAGATGTCACACAGTGGGACCCACATCTATGAAATCGTAAGGGAAAGTGACAACTCAGTGACCATACACTGGGTGAAAACGACAGACAGTTGAGAGGTAGTAGTGTAGTAGTGTGGCAGGTTTGCATTCTTACTTGTGCCTCACTGAAAATATTGCAGGATCACTGAGTTCCTGTTGTCAATGTCCTCTTGTTCTGCTTCCTCGTCTTCACTGTCCACAGGCTCCACAGCTGCAACAACACTGCCATCTGGACCATCCTCCTGCAGAAAAGGCACCTGTCGTCGCAAACCTAAGTTGTGAAGCATACAGCAGGCCACGATGATCTGGCACACCTACTTTGGTGAGTAGAATAGGGATCCACCTGTCATATGGAGGCACCAGAACCTGGCCTTCAGGAGACCGAAGGTCCGATCTATAATCCGCAGAGTTCACCCATGGGCCTCATTGTAGCGTTCCTCTGCCCTTGTCCTGGGATTCCTCACTGGGGTCAGTAGCCATGACAGGTTGGGGTAACCAGAGTCACCTGCAAATGGCGAGGGGCAACTATTAAACACACACTAACCTGTAGGGATATCCCCAGGCCCAGACAACCATTCCCACTGACTTGCTTCCAGGTGCTCACCTAATAGCCACACACGGTGCCTCTGGAGTTGCCCCATCACATAAGGGATGCTGCTATTGTGAAGGATGTAAGTGTCATGCACTGAGCCAGGGAATTTGGCATTCACATGGGAGATGTACTGATCGGCCAAACACACCATCTGCACATTCATGGAATGATAACTCTTCTGGTTTCTGTACACTTGTTCACTCCTGTGGGGGGTACCAAAGCCACATGTGTCCCATCAATGGCACCTATGATGTTGGGGATATGTCCCAGGGCATAGAAGTCACCTTTCACTGTAGGGAAATCCTCCACCTGAGGGAAAACGATGTAGCTCCGCATGTGTTTCAGCAGGGCAGACAACACTCTGGACAACACGTTGGAAAACATAGGCTGGGACATCCCTGATGCTATGGCCACTGTTGTCTGAAATGACCCACTTGCCAGGAAATGGAGTACTGATAGCACCTGCACTTGAGGGGGGATTCCTGTGGGATGGCTGATAGCTGACATCAGGTCTGGCTCCAGCTGGGGACACAGTTCCAGGATTGTGGCACGATCAAGCCTGCAGGTGATGATTACATGTCTTTCCTCCATTGTCGACAGGTCCACCAGCGGTCTGTACACCGGAGGATGCCGCCATCTCCTCACATGTCCGAGCGGACGGTGCCTATGAAGGACAACAGGGAGCACAGAGTCAACCAACTCAGAGGTACGTACCCACAGCTTACACACAACAGGAATCATAATCCGAAATTTGACCTGTATGAGTGTTGAGGCAAGGCCTAGGTATGTGTGACGCAGTTAAAAATTAAGCCATGTGGGCCCCTGAAATGGCGGCTGCCTGACCTGTAAAGTGGGACAATGGGATGTGAGGTAACTGCGCTGGCGTTGTACACCGTGGCGGTAGGCGGTCGAAGACCGCGGCGCAATTCTGCATTGGTTAACATTGGACCCTATGGGGCCCAGGTGCCAATGACGATGTACGCCGGCGGTGACGGTACGCACCACCGCGGACGTGACCACCATTTTCTATCTGTTCAATCACTCGATACCTGATCTTCGACAGGAGAGGACCTACACTGCAAGTGCTGCTGTGACCTCGGTCTGGAAGAGACAATGGCTCGTGCGTCTGGGGAAAGGGACCCGGCCTTCACATCGGAGGAGTTGGAGAAACTCTTGGATGGGGTCCTCCCCCAGTACACGCTACTCTATGGTCCTCCAGACGAACAGGTAAGTACACTGGGAGCATGCTGTATGGGCTATGTCTGTGTTGAGTGGGGAGGATGAAAGATGGGGGGATAGATTGAGGCGTGCATGAAACGACGGTGAGTGCATGTGCCACATGGCAAGGGTAGGGATGGGGCCAATGACTGTGACGGTGCAGTTGGTAATAATTTTTCTTTTCCCCCTGTACAATTCATGTAGGTCACCGCCCACCAGAAAAAGGATATTTGGCGTGCCATCGCCAAGAACGTCCGGACCCTGGGGGTCTACCACAGATGGAGCACCCACTGCCGTAGGAGCTGGGAGGACATTCGCCGCTAGAGCAAGAAGACGGCAGAGGCCCATCTGGGGATGGCCTCCCAACGTGGGAGGGTGTCAGAGTCACCAGATCCTCGGGGTCTGCGCACGTTCCCAACATGTCCACCACTGAACAGCTCCAAGACTCTGATAGATAAATCATAGAGGCTAAGAGAGTTCAAGAGGGGAAGAGGGGATTAGGAAGGGAACAGCTGGGAAGGAGACCTGTAGTAAGAAAAAGGTTAAAACACACAATATGAAAATTACATCTCATCAAATCAATACTAGACTGTGACTCTAAGCCTAGTCATTCTGAAAACATGAACAACCTAAGAATTAGGCTTAAAATGACTTAGGGCCAGATGTAGCAAAGTTTTGCGAGTTGCAAATGGCCCGAATCGCTATTTGCGACTGTGCAAAATCGGAAATGGGATGCAAAAATCCCATTTCTGACTCGTAAAAAGCGATGCGAGCCGTTAGCGACTCGCCAAAATTGCAACCCCATTTTGCGACCCGCAAATAGGAAGTCGCAATTTGCGAGTCACAAACCATATGCAATTGCAACTCGCAAATTGCGACTAGTCGCAAAAAGCCCAGTTTGCATGTCCCATTTACCACCAACTCAGAGCAGGTGGTAACCATTACCAAAGTATAAAAGGAGACCCAGAAGGCATCTGGGTTACTCAAGATGGCGGAGATATACCTGATAGCAGTGAGGAGGAGAGTCCACGCAGCCCAGCAGAGGAGGAGGAGGAGCCAGAGACAGGAGAAGATTTACAGAACAAGGCAGACTCTTTTTCAGCAAACTGAGGAAGAGATATATGACAAATACCGCCTTAGCAGCGCAGCCATACTAGAATTAATTGAATTACTAAAACCACAGCTAGAACGCCAGACGGTGCGCGGCTGCGCCATCCCTACGCATGTGCATGTGCTATGCTCACTGCACCTCTTGGCCTCAGGGAGCTATCAGGGGGTCATTGCTGTGGCAGGTGGGGTATCTCAAAGTGCACTGTCAAGGTTCCTCAGGGCATTCCTAGATGCCATACTCACACACATGTCTCACTTCATATACCTACCCAGGAATGAGGCAGAAATTAACAGCACCAAGTTGGAATTTTACCGGATTGCCAACTTTCCCCATGTCATAGGGTGTGTAGATGGGACACATATTCAAATATGCCCCCCTGCAAACCTGGAACATCTGTTCCGCAACAGAAAGTGTACCCACTCACTCAATATTCAGGTTGTTTGTGACGCCCATTATGTAATCACCGACATTGTAGCGAAATTTCCAGGCAGTACCCATGACTCCTACATTTTTAAGCACAGTGGGATACACCAACGCCTGGAATGTGGGGAGTTTGGAGACGGATACCTCCTAGGTAGAGCTGCATACACCTCGTAAACATACACACAGGTCACTGTGCACACCAACCAGGACTTTCTAACAGTGTAATGTTTGTGCCCAACAGGTGACAGTGCATATGCTCTACGGCCATAGATTATGACTCTGTACTTAACACCCAGCAATGATTCCGAGAGGCGATACAACAGTGCACATAAGAGGACCAGGAACATAATAGAACGCACCTTCGGATTGCTGAACGCAAGGTTCAGATGCCTCCACCGCAGTGGAGGTGCCCTCCAGTATACCCCCATTACAGCATTCAAAATTGTTGTCGCATGCGCCATCCTGCACAATATTGCCACCCGAAGTGGGCTACCTCTCACCCCTGCAGACCCTGATTCAGAGGATGATGAGCAGGAGCAACCACATTGCCACGATGGGGATCGGAGTATAGCAAATCAAGGCAGACTGAGACGGGAACACATCGCAACCCAATACTTTGGAAGGTACGTGTCAACTTCAACCATACTCACCTATTGACCAAAAACTCCATTTGTTAAGTGGAACAAAAAAAATATTTAATATGTGCAGAAATTCAACTATTTACAATTACTAACTGTTCATGAGCATCAAAAAGCAAACCATGCATGGGGCACATTTGTGTCATGTGCCCCTACATCAGGGACAGGGTCCAGTCTATGTCCTACGGCGGCCACTGCCAGCCTGGCTGGTCCCCGGTTGTTCTGCAGTGCTCTGCCTGGTACTCCCACTCCGGAGCACCCTACTGTCAGTGGCAGAGACACTGCTCACTGTAGAGCCCTCTTCGCTGTCCTGGGGTGTGTCCCCTGTGTCCCTGGACAGATGCCGTGCCTCCATTAAATCGATCACATGTGTGATCCGGCCCAGGCCTCTAGCCACATCCCCTGCAAAGTGGCCCATTTCTACTTGGAGGCCAACTGTCCTTCTCGACAGGCCAGTGGTGTTAACTGCCAGTCTGCCAATTGATGTGGCCATCCTGTCAAGCCTCTGTAGCAGCTGACGGTCCCTGCGCCGCCCACCCTCGCCATGTGACAGTAGTCCTGCCACCAGTTCCCTCATGGACAGGGCTAGGTCCCCAGTGTTTGTGCTGATCACGTCCAATTGGGAATGGAGCTGCTGCATGCTGGCCTCATTGCTTCTCACAAAGCGGTGCAGCACCCCACTAATACGCCCTAACATATTGTTCTGCAGGCACTGACCACGGAGCAGCTGTGCCTCGCTGTTGGTGGTAGATGGACGGCCGGACTCAGCCTGCAGCCCTGCTCTCCTGAACCTGCATCGCCTGCGCAGCGGTGGATGCCCTGTGTGCTCTACTGTGGCACTCCTGGCTGTTGCTGGCGCAGCCTCCTGAACCACTGTTGCAGCAGGTGTTGACATCACAGGGATGGTGTTGGTCGTGCAGGTGGGAGTGGTGGCAGCTCCTGTGCTGTCCTCATGGGGCTGGCTGCTGTGGCTTGTGGTGGTGTCTTGTGGGAGACCTGTGGGACATGGGGAACAGACTGTCAGTGTCTACTATCTGTTGCACACTTCCTAATAAACATTTGCCTATGAACTGCCTACTTGACTACATTTCCCATAATGCATCATTCTGGTGTTTGCTACCCTGTAATGGAGCTATCTTGGTTGTGCATGCCCCTGTGTACATGGTGGGTGGGGGTATGGCATTAATGGGGGTACAGGCATATCACATGGTACTCACCGGTTGATTTAGTGGGCTCAGAGGTGTCCAGATCTCCTATTCCTGTCACTGCCTCCTGCTCCAGGGTCTCCTCCACCCTTTTTTCCAGTGGTGTGGGTGGTGGTACGGATGATGGTCCCCCTCCTGTGCCTCTCATCTTCCGGAGCCTTTCTGCCACCCTCTCCTTGGTCCGGGAGCGGAGGTCATACCACCGTTTTTTGATCTCTTCCACACTCCTGTGGCTCACCCCCAGGGAGTTCACTTTTTCTTGGATCTCCAGCCAGAGTTGTTTTTTGGTTGCTTCTGGCACATTGAGGGCTGCCTTTCCGAAGAGATCATCATAGTGCTGACAGCATTCTTCTGTCAGCACCTCCAGCTCCTTCTCAGAAAATTTGAGTTTTCTTTTTCTTGGTGTTTCAGCCATTGTAGCTGCTGTTCCTCCTGTTGGCTGTGCAGCAGTTTAAAATGGGTGTGGTCCTCCCTCCGTCCAGGTGTATTAGTAAACTTCCTGGCTGTGATGTCATCATCATGTGCCAGGAAGTGTTTCCAGAGTGTTCTGGAGTGGTTTCTGGAGTGTTCTGCAGCACCTGCAATTAATTTACATGGTACTCGCAATTTGCGACATCCACTCGCAAATTGCGAGTTCGTTTTTTGCGCGGTCGCAAACAGCGACCTCGCAGACAGCGGACTCGCTATCTGCATTGCGACTCCGGGTGCGAGTCGCAAATTGTACACAGACATTGTACCTGCATTCCTATTAGCGACACGCAATTTGCGAGTCGCACATACTCGCAAATTGCGAGTCGCTAATTTTTTTGTACCTACATCTGGCCCTAAGTTTCAAGATGGCCAGATACCTGTAAGGGAACCAAGATGGATTAAATGAAACTTTCAAATTCAAGTACTTTCCTTTACATGAGAATCAGGAAAACATTCTGAATAAGTTCTAAACCAGTCATACGAATCCTTTTTTGAGAATGCATATTAGGACCATGCAATATTGCATCTAGAAACTCTGGCCTTTTGTGTTCTTTTGAAATGTTTCAACATGAATTGCGCACATTGCAGATTTTCATATATATAGTAAACACCATAAAAGGATTGTGCACCATGAATAACACAATATGGATTCAGGAAACAAATCACACAACTTGTCAACTCGAATACTACCTAATAAATGTCTTAGAATAGTGCCATACAATGAACAACATGAATTAAGCTCGAGGAGAGAATCACGCGTCTTGCCGATTCGTAAGCCACAATGTAAATGCCAAGAAATAACAGAGTGCAATGAATAACAAGATTAAAGCACCATGAAACGAATCGTGCGTCTTTTGACGATTCTTAAGCCACCATGTAAATGTCAAGAAATGGTAGCGTGCAATGAATAACAAAGTTAAATCATCATGAAACGAATCGCGCGTCTTGCTGATTCGTAAGTCACCATGCAAATGTCCAAAAATGGTATCGCGCAATGAACAACAAGGTTAATGCACCATGAAACGAATTGTGCGTCTTGCCGATTCTTAAGCCACCATGTAAATGTCAAGAAATGGTAGCGCGCAATGAATAACAAAGATAAATCATCATGAAACGAATCGCGCGTCTTGCCGATTCGTAAGCCACCATATATATGTCAAGAAATGGTAGCGCGCAACGAATAACAAGATTAAATCAACATGAAACGAATTGCGCGTCTTGCTGATTCGTAAGCCACCATGTAAATGTCAAGAAATGGCAGCGCGCAAAGTAATCTGTTAATCATTAAAGAATTAGGCCAAGAATATGAAAGTTCTCGATAACGGCGTCGGGAGGCCAGCCCAACCACCGTCTTACCACCCAGAACAAGGATCACCAATGAAGAATGAAGGGCAGACGCCTGGAAGATCAAATAGGCCACCGGGACAGGAGCTCAGGAAGTAGCTTCTGCTCTGCACCGGGACCTCTGAATAGTGAGCACTTGGAGCTGGGCTGGCTCCCTTTTATAGAGTCTTGGCCCAGCCCACAACCACACCCAGGCATGCTGCAGGGAAAGTCTCTGGAAGGCCCTGGAAAGGGACCACACCCTAACACACTCTGAAAGCCTGCAGCAATACATTGCAAATGAACAGTATTTGTAAACACATTAAAAATAGGTCTTCAGGATTAAACTCTGCAATGCAAAAGGTTAAACAACAACATATCAGCACAATGCATAAAATACGTTGTTTTGAGAGTGCCGGGTTTTTGCATTCTAGTCGCCAATAGAGCGCGCACTGCCCTGGTGTTGACAGAGGGGTGCCCGTCGCACCATGACCCCCCTGATGTTCAGGATCCTGGTGGTGGCGTACCCGGAGTTGGATGGGCGCTTGAGGGCATCACAGCAATCACAAGGGGGTGAGTACACTCTCATTCTGCTGATTTTGCGCGCAGTGGAGGTGTCTGGGTGGGCGAGGTGGGCTGTGGGTTTCCCTAGGCCAGGGAGAGTGTGCTAGTTAGGTCCCCTTGTTCTGGCAGACCCTGTGGCACCCCAACACACCTGTGTACAGTGCCAAGTACACCTAGTCAGGCTCCTGTGTCATCCATGTGTGCAGATGTCGGCCATAGCATTGTAGGCCATGTCCCAGGGATTGAACAGTGGAGCCCAAGTGCGCGGCGTAGTTCAGAGGGCTTCTGTGTCTGTGTGTCGTGCCGCCACAAGCACCGCTGAACAGGACAACCGCCGCCACAAGCACCGCTGAACAGGACACCGCCACCACAACCACTGCTGAACAGGACACTGCCACCACAAGCACCGCTGCCATGGACACCACCGCAACAAGCACCGCTGGCCCATGAGCGCCAAGGGCACTGACGCTACTGAGTCCCTCACGAGCAGGATATAGCACTCTGGGCACAAGGCCCACTCCAGAACCAGTGGAGAGATACATCCACTACCTCTGTCCTTGGCAGGAAGAAGCACTCTGGGCACAAGGCCCCCTCCAGAACCAGTGGAGAGATACATCCACTACCTCTGTCCTTGGCAGGTAGAAGCACTCTGGGCACAAGGCCACCTCCAGAACCAGTGGAGAAAGGCATCCACCTGAGAGACTGTGGCTTTGCACTCCCCAGGATAATGGAGTGGGCAAACCACCCACTGGAGAGACTTGAGAGACTGTGGCTTTGCACTCCCCAGGATAAAGCAGTGGGCAACCCACCCACTGGAGAGACTTGAGAGACTGTGGCTTTGCACTCCCCAGGATAAAGCAGTGGGCAACCCACCCACTGTAGAGACTTGAGAGAGTGTGGCTTTGCACTCCCCAAGATAAAGCAGTGAGCAAACCACCCACTGGAGAGACTTGAGAGGCTGTGGCTTTGCACTCCCCAGGATAAAGCAGTGGGTAACCCACCCACTGTAGAGACTTGAGAGACTGAGGCTTTGTACTCCCCAGGATTTAACAGTGGGCATGTGGCCCCCTCGTGGATTTGGCGTCGTGCACTCAACCGGCTGAGGTGCACACCCTGTCCCTTCCCCCTGAGGTGCCTATTTTATTGCTATCTGATTCCCCTGCAGTGTTCTCTCCGTCATGTTCGGGGATTGAGTGTGGGCCTCGCCCATGCCGTGTGGGCCCAGAGTTCCACGGACTTCAATGGAGCACTACCTGGACTACTATTCTTGGTGTATATATTTGTTTATAGTGGATATATATTTTTGCGTCCTGGATTTTAATATATTACAATGGTTACACGCATTTGCTTTTGTCTTTGCATTCTTCCGGGGAGTTTGGGGGGTGTAACTGTAATGTATCATGCTGTATTAGTGTGTGTGTTGTAGTGGGTGAGGGTGGGGGTGTTGCGTGTGTGTGTCCCTGTTTTTTCCCTCCCCCTCCCCTGTGTCGTAGGTGCAGTACTCGCCGTTGTCTTCGCCGCCGGCGTTCATGCTCCTGGTAGAGAAGCAAGAAGATGAGGGCTGGCAGGATCTGGAGCTTGGGTTCCATGGCGTCCGGATTCCTCATGGAGTGTGTAGAGGTGAGCGTTTTCCCTTCGAAGTCCTGTTTCCGCCGTGTTTTTGTTCACGGTGAATCCGCCCCGGAAAAGGTGGCGGATTGGTAGGTTGTGATACTGTGGGCGGTATATTGTCCTCTGCCTGTGTGTTGGCGGTGACCGCCAAGCTGTTTGTTTGTACCACCGTGGCGGTCGGAGTGTTAAAGTGGCTGTCTTTGTTGGCGGTTTCCGCCACAGTAGTAATTGCAATTTTTTTACCGCCGGCCTGTTGGCGGTCTTACCGCCGCTTTAACACCGACCGCCAGGGTTCTAATGACCACCTATGTCTTCTACATAGCCAGTCATTAGGTAGGTTGTGCCATTTACAACAGATGTCAGACCTCAACATAGTTAACAGCAGATTAATCTTTTGACTACGTTATTAAACAGACAGATATCGTCAATACCCAATATCACTTTAAAATTGTACTTTTTGCAGATATTTTCTGGGGTAGCGAGAGAGACTTCCAATGACCTCATTGGGCTTCAGATAGGTTTCTTACTTTTGGACATTATCTATACCTAACACCCATACATTTTTGACCAATTCTTTTACGTTATTGGCTTTGCTCCATTTAGACTAATATTACATACAAGTTGGAGTGCAAAGTTACCATGCGATTTGAGGAGTAATCAGACATGCATATCAATAGATTGGTCCACATCGTGTTGTTGACAACTCCTTTTAACTGGTCTTCACTTCTTTAGAGACAAGGATAAGGACATGGTTTGTTTTGGAGTTGCATTTTATGCCACCACATTAGGGCTCTTTGCTGCTCTATTTTTCTGATATCCACATTTTCTGTGGCAAGCAACACGGGTGTAGGAATGACTTCGGCCTCGGTCATAGGTTTTTTGTTTCTTTTTTGGTCACATAAGGATGTTTTTACAAGTATCCAACTGGTTTCAACTTGTTTCACATCCCTGTCGTTGATTTTGGACTGTACTTTGTCTATTTTATGTACTCTTACAGCCTTGAAAAAGTCACAAGTGCCAAACATGTGTCGGCTGTTGATATGAAAATGCTTGTATCTTGGAGATCAGATTCTTCTAGGTGTCAATAAACTAACAAACTTGACCACATATGCTCTACCCATCTTCACTTGATGGATTTGAAACTCAGTATGGATTTTGGTTATGAGCGCTTTGGTATTTAAGTTATAAGTTTCAGCTGGTCCTCTGGGGCCACTGCCGCCCTATGCCTTGGGTAGTAGGGAATATAATACCAGTTAGCACCACTTAGACAAGAATTGCTTTGTTATACTTTACCCAGTTACACTATGTGCAAACTGGAAGTGTGATATATACCCCACTACTAGAAACTACCAACTCACAACATTCAACGACAACCATCTCAGGCAATTATGTCCATAATGCCCTTCTTTAGGTCCGGCCTCTGAGATTAAGCTTTAAGAAGGCTACACCACCCTTCTTATAATGGTTATGAAGTACTAAAGACGAACTTGCTTTGGACAGGATTGTTTTACAGCACCACATGCCACGAACAGACGACTACTGGGTAAGTAAAATCTTCCTCTTCTGCTCACTACTGCAGGGTGCTGTTGTGCAGCCAACTTATTCCACTAGCTAGGTTCAAAAAGTGACAGCATTCTTCCCTTTTTAAGTGGGGCACATCCACATACGAAGACGATACTTCCTTAAGTGCCAGGGAATACTTTAGCAATGGGCATTTTGAGATCAAAAACATGTTTTGGCTTTCATCCAGTGTTGTGGTGTGTGTTTTTTGATTGCCACTATAATGGCCCCGCCTTTCATCGGCATCATACACACTAAAAATACTGCATTGAATACCAGTTTCTAAGAGGGTGTCCTTTATATCACTCTTTATGGTTTATCATTTGGATGCCCAGGTTCCTAACTATTTGCAAAGGAGGCCCCAGCTGTATTTTCTGACTTGTAAGTTAAGATCTTGTGCTGATTCAGAAGTTCTGCTGTTCACAGCTAGGCGGTCACATCTTCTCAGTAAAGGCAGAGGTGCTTTGGCACTCCTTGCCTCTATCTTTGAATAGACGTTAGCAGCTTTTACCATTTTCCAAGCCTTACAGACATGGCAGTTCACACAGCAATTATCTTATTTGATACTTTACTACCTTTGCATCAGGTATCAGTCATGCTTTATAGATGGTATTTATTACATTGTATTATATCTTACAACACCTAAAAAACATAGCTCGTGTGAAGGCAACCCATGAAACTTCATAAACATTGTGAAATGGGAAAATCTGGAGCTTCAAAAAACTTCAACAGTGGAATGAAATCATTTTATCCATAGTACATCTGGTTCATGCCGCTAGAACTCAGCAACCCAATTCTGCTTTACTGTGAATATTAAAACTGTAAGAGAGCTGTAAAATGGTGACCTAAATCTTTATCCATACTGCTGTAAAACAGGACACACACAAAGAAGTGGGGTGGAAATATTTATTCTGTAATCCAACTCAAATAGCAACACATCACTGCAGCTGCCGTCTTATTTCAATTAAACATTCTCAATCTACTTGCACATTCCACACCCTGTCCACACACATTCCACGCATCCACATTCCATCCACCCACTCTAGCACTATTCCATGCCACACCTCTCTTCCTAAACAAAACACAACCAACACAACAACACACCAAACACAACTACATGATAATCACATAATTGACCATTTGTTCCACAATACATTGATACACAGCTGAAG
Source organism: Pleurodeles waltl (assembly GCF_031143425.1). NCBI lineage: Eukaryota > Metazoa > Chordata > Amphibia > Caudata > Salamandridae > Pleurodeles > Pleurodeles waltl. The sequence continues at coordinate 1,215,336,648 of NC_090437.1, read as the reverse complement.
ACTAAATACAGCCTAAAATAGCACATAATCATTCTCCCTGGTGGGTATTCCACCCTTTCTCCTCACATAACGGCTCCCAAACCCCGGACTATCTACACCCCTGCCTTACCTTGCAAATAAACACACAGGGCCTGATTCACAAACTGCACTTTGTAGTACATTTTGCAATACTACAAAACGTACTACAATTTGAAATTCACAGACTACCTGTGGAGCTTTGTGACTCCTCTTTACCTAGAATCATATGCAGAGAACTCTGCTTGACTGTGGAATCACCACACACTTAGGTATCGTTTAGTAATAAAGTGGGTGGGACTGGAGAGACTGGATGTGAAAAGTGGCAGATTTACTACAAAAGTGGATGGGATTAGGCAGGAATAAAAGGAGTTTAGGCAGGATAAGGGAGGGACATCCCCCACCTACATAAGAGTATGCCAATTGCATTAAGCAGGTGGGGGAGACATAAAACTAACACTTTTGAACTAAGTTTACACTCGGAGTTTGTGAATGCTAAAAATAGTTAACTCACTCCAAAGTATAAGTTACCCTTGTGCATCAGGACCACACTCCTGTGTTCTGGTCCCACCTACACATTTCACACCCTATCCTCACACCACCCATCCACTCCAGAACTATATAATTATATATATTCCTTATACTGAGCCACTTACACAAAGGCAAACTGCATATTGCAAGAAAAATGGATGGCATATATAAATCACAGAGCCATAAAAGTTACTATGAATAGTGCAGAGTCAGTGAGTGAACAGGGGCCTACATTCAATTGTTCCTATGTTGAACAAGCATTTGCAATGCAACGGGTCTCGCGTTTGCTTGAGCTAGAGCAATTAGCATTGTAAACTCCTAACCAGACTTTTCTTGCCACATAAATTGAAAATGAAAATAAAACAGTTTCACATAACTAACTAGACTTTTCTTGCCATATAAACTGAAAAGTAAAAGTTTCACATAAGCAAGCTGACGGCCACCATCAGTGCAAAGCAGACACACAAAGGGAAATAAAAGTTCACTCGTAGTGAAACCTTTGGCAAAAGTGCACTTATCCATGTACCCGGCAAAAGTGCAATTATCTACGTAACCGGCAAAAGTTCAATTTACTATGTAACAGGGTCGATGTCATGCAAAGCGCTCGACTTCTGCCCAGCGAGATCGCACTGCAAAAAAACAGAAAAAGTAGTCCAGAAACCAGACGGAAAACGTGGAGCATCGTATGTTTTCAGTACTTGGTCGCTGCGCTCGAGGAGGGCTAAAAACTGGAAAAGGCATGACTTATGCATGCCTTTTACTAATGAAAGCAAGCAGATTTTAAAAGGCAAGCTCACGAACCAATGGAAAACACTGACGTGACATGGGCGTGATTTGAAGCCCAAAGAGAGATTACAACACGGGACGGAGCGCTTTTCGCTCACCATTAAAAAAGCATTCTGTTGCTCGGATGCCAGCTGCCCTTCTGTGAGTGGAGGAGGGGCTCCAATCACTGTTGGGCCAGAAGGAGCCTGTTAGAGCTTCCCTGCTATTTCACAGAGGCAGCAGCGCGGTCATACTTGCCTCTGGGGTGAAATAGTTTTTTGCCGCATTTCTGCTCAAAATAGAAATGCTCTTTTTTGCTGTACTGCCAGGCTGTTTTATCTGTTTATAGTACCAAACTAAACTTGCACCTTATCATGGGTTTCCGCATTGTTGCTCAGATGCCAGCTGCCCTTCTGTGATTTGAACAGGGGGTCCAATCACTGTCGGGCCGGGAGGAGCCTGTCAGAGTTTCCCCTCTATTTCATGGAGGCAGCAGAATGGAGGTGCGGCGGACGCATGCTGTGGGCATGCGGCTGGTGCGCTGAGGGCGTGCCAAAGACAAGCCTGTCTGCGCCTGTCTGCGCCTGTCCGCACCTAGATGGCACCAGGGGCTAGGGACTCTGTCCTTCTTAGACTCGATAAGATAGTTTACTCTGCTGCAACAATGTGTGCTCTTAGGACCCTTGCGATGCTGTGTAACATACATAAGTTGGCCACGGATGAGCTTCCTCACCACTGCAAAGCATATGGTTATGCTATCAAGCCCATGCAAACTATTAGATCACCATCTCGAATGCTCCTCAAATGAAATAATACAATCTGTTTAGCATTAATTGCCACTCCCTGGTTATGCCAATGTCTTTGACTTCATTAAGGATAATACTCCAGATATTTTGTTCCTCACTGGGACCTGGCTACGTCAGGTCATGATAGCGGAACCTGCCCTAGCTCTCCCTCCTGGCTTCCATCTAAAGAACATCAATAGGATAAGGATTAGAGGGGGTGGTCTCGCCGTGATTTATAAAGGCAGATACATTTGTGGTCTGTCTCAATGTTCCATCCTAGATTGTGAAAGAGCTCTCTTTAAAATTTCTCTAAACAGCAACTTCACTTTATTAGGGCTCCTTATTTATTGCCCACGGCCCCTCCTAGGTTTTCAGGGAGGCTTTGACTAATGTTATTGTCCCTCCGACCATTAAGTCAGCTAATTTTAATGTCTTAGGAGACCTTAATCTTCATTTTGATGACAGTCAGGATGGTGATGCCACTAAACTTTCAGATTACCTCACTGCCCTGCAATTAATTCAGTTGGTATCGGGAACCACACACTCAGCTGGTCACCCTTTTAGATCCAGTTTTTATTAGCCTTAGCTCTTTACAAACAACTACCCCGCTCTGCATGGTTTGGACCGATCATTATATGATTCCCCAGACCATACACTTGCTATGTCAAATTCAAATACCCGTTTATGAACCTGATTGGGAAACAGCCCTGGAACAAGCTTGATATTTAAAAATTCTGGGACTTTATCCAGTCAAACGACTTCTTGCTTGATTCTAATGCAGTAACAGCCTATAACAATTTTAAATCCTGGCTTACCTCAGCTTTAGATATTTTTATTTCTACTAAATAGACCTCCAACAGAAAGGAGCATGCTGCTTCCTGGTTTAATGAGACCCTCATTGTAGCTAAGAAGCAATGCAAGGTTTTAGAACGCTCTTGGAGGAAGGCCTGTGCCCCCCTTTTAAAGGTTCAATACAGGGCAGCCATTAAATCTTACCATAAATTAATCTCTAAAACAAAGGCTGATTATTCACTGATAAAATCAAGAAGAGCACCAGCCCTTCCAAAGAAATCTTCATGCTACTTAACAGCCTTTTTAAACCAGTAATTTCAGACATCCCTAGTGTCACGTTTAATATACACTGTGGGAAGTTAGCAGAATATTTTGTTGGCAAGATAGAGGACATTTATTTATATTTTCCTTTGGACATTTGTACCACAAAGCTAAAGGACTTAACATCCTTTGAGAACATTAACTCCACATCTGCACTCAATTATTTTCCCCTTCTGAGTCTGCCTGAGCTGACTATCTTTTGTAGCCAAGTTAAATCCGGGTCTCCTGCAGACCCATTCAAACCTTATATGTTTCTTAGGCTCTGTTGGACCTTTTTGCAGAATCATTGCAGAATCATCCCAAACCTTTTGCCTTCCTCCTCCTGTTTTTCTGAGCCTCTTTTTTTGGCTTTAGGACTCTGGGCACTTTATCACTGCTGATCAGTGCTAAAGTGCATGTGCTTTCTCCTTTAAACTTGGTATGATTGGCTTAGAACCTGTTTGGCACATTTAATTTACCTATTAGATCCTTGCATAGTGGTAACCCATATACCAAGGGTGTGTAAATCAAATGCTACTATGGGGCCTTGCAGTGTAGTTTGCGCCACCCACAGAAGTAGCCTTTCAAACCTGTCTCAGGCCTGCCACTGCAAGTCCTGCATGCAGTTTACTGCCACATTGGCTTGGCATCTAAAATCACTTGCCAAGCCTGGAACTCCCCTTTTACTACATATAGGTCACCTGTAAGGTAGGCCGTAGGTAGCCCTGTTGGCAGGGTGCTGTGCAGGTAAAAGGTGGGACATGTGTATTCATTGTGTGACTATTTGGTTTCTCACTGCTGTGATTTCTGGCCCTCCCATAGTTTTGCATTAGGAATTCCCTTATCTTTGTCCAAGTAGTATTTTCTGATCTATGAAGCATAGTGTGGGCATATTTAGCATTTTTGGAATGGTAGTGAGAAATCCTGCTTATCGGTGCAGGTGGATTTTTTATTACTATTGTGAAAATGGCACTTTTAGACAGTGGGCATTTTACTGTGCTTATGAGACTTGTGCTTTGCAGCCTGACTTCAATCCACATCTAGGGTAAAGTGATAGCTGGGCTTTGTGCCATCACACAGGGAGGGTGGAGGTGTAAAAGGATTACTTCTGCATACTGAATGGTCTTCCTGGGATGGGAGTTTAGGAGGCAGGGCACACATACATTTGTATAGGTTGTGTCCGTCCCTCACAAAAAGAGCTTGTCTCACCCCTACTGATGTCTGGAGCCAGGGTTGGTGTTGAGAGTGGTTGTTGTGCACTTCTAAAGTTCCTTTGATATGCCCCCTAAATCAAAGACATTTTGAGTATAAGTAGTGTTTTTAGACACTCTGTGGACCTGCACCCGATGCTGCTGGAAGAGACTGTATGCCTGGAAGGAACTGCCACTGGACTTAGCTGCTTGGAAGGGGTGTCCTGCTGCCTGCTTGGCCGAGGGAAGGACTGCTATCCGGCCATAAGGACCTTTGAGCTGGCCTGCCTTCCTGTGCCTGGCTTTGGTGCCCCCAGTGGTTCTCTAGGGGTTGGGTGGCATGTGCCCCGATGGCTGTGAAGCCTTCCACTTAGTGCAAGGTGGGCACTGTCTCCAAGGAGAAGTACATGGTGAGCACTTGAATATTCAGCTACCTTGCCTGGGCCACCTCAGTGCCTCCCTCTCATGGTGGCGTTGCATTGTCCATGGCTTTTCCTGGTCCCAGGAGGGGCTGGAGAGAAGGAGAATTGAGGTGGTGACCGCCGACCGTTTCTGGGGTACAAGGAAACACTCACTCCTGTTGCTGAATACCTGCATGAGGCTGCGTCCTGTTCTTCTGTGTTGGACTGAACACTAGTGCCATCCGAGCCACAGAGAGAGCCTGAGCCTTCTCTATTTCTGATGGAGGCACATTGACGTGCTTGCAATCGCCTGCCCCAGCCCTGAGGAGAGCCAAGAGTAAATGGGGCCAAGAGGGAGCTTTGGGAACCGCCGTAATGTTTTAACGGGCAGCCCAAGCTACTCGTTGGAGACCACTGTTTAATGCTGACGGTACTCGGCTTGTGCTCTCCCTTACAGATAACCCCTTTCTTGAGTGGGCCAACTTCCAAAAGGGACTGCTAGCAGTTGCAAAGTGGATGAATGTTAATTGCCTTCACCTGAACGCTAATAAAACAAAATTATCTTTTGGGCAAAGATACTCACTACTGGAGCGACCATTGGTGGCCTACCCTCCACCCCCCAACCCCCCCAGAGCTCACACACCTACACTTTCTGTTAAAAAACAGTAGGCGTCATCATGGACTGACCTTTGAGGCTCAGGCCAGTTTGGTCACTGGCACCTGTTTTAGGCTCTTGAGGGGTCTTAAACCCATTCTTGGCTTTTTATCCTAATATTCAACAGTCTATTGTCCAGGCGGTAGTCCTATCCCAGTTGGATTATTGCAGTATTCTGTATCTAGGACCTAACAAATCAGTTATCAGAAGACTTGAACTGGCTCAAAATGCTGGAGCTAGACTGATATTCTCATACCAAAAGTCCTGTTGTGTCCAGACTTTTGCATAAATTACACAGGCTCCCTGTAGAAAAGACTTGTGCGTGTTTCATAACATTCTATGTTACCAGGGGACCCCTATTTTGTCTAAACTTGTTCTTCCATAATGGCCCTCCCACTCCTTGCACTCTGCAGATCTTAATCTGGCTGTGGTTTCCCGCGTCCCTGTTGCTGGAGCAGCCATACACTTTACATATCTTATAACATAATATAACATGAGACCTGATGGACCTTCAGGTCCAAATGGTTTGCCAGACTCCCTGTTCAGGCAGACACAGATTTCTGAGTCAACCAATTAACACTACTGTACCTGGTTGCCTTCCTGTCAGAGCAGGTTCCACAACCATAGCGAAGATTCATTTTACACCTGTAGGAAAGTCCTCCTTTTTGACCTGGTCACCCCCAAACCTTTTGGACAGGTACTGGTGGTTACTGACTCTTGGCTGTGCCCTGGGTACTGCTTACCAGTCCCAGGGCGAGTGCTCTGTGTAAAGTGGATATGCAAATTAGGCTAATTATAATTGGCAAAATTTACCTACCTATAAGTCCCTAGTATATGGGAGGGCATGGAGGTTTAGGGACCACAGCATAGGTAGTGCCCCCATAGGTGCACTGCTGAGGTGCCCAGTATCATTTTAAAGGCAGGCCTGCCTTGCTGGCTGCTTTTAAATTAAAGTTACATGCAAATTCGACTTTCAAATTAAAAGTAGTTCCAAAGTCTTAAACTACCTTAATTGTACATATAAGTCACCCCTAAGGTGTGCCCTATGTGCCCCTAGGGCTGGGTGCCATGTAACTATAAGCAGGGACCTTATAAAAATAGTTTTATAAGCCCTGGTGAGGTAAAACAGCCACATTTGTTCCCCCCTCATTGTAGTGAATGGCCTCCATAGCCTAGAATGGGGAGACTTTATATTAATTTTAAAAATCCCCTTAAGTAACAGATACCAGAAGTTTGGTATCAAATTAATTGTTATGATCAATTCCACAACTTCCAGTTGTGGGATTTATTATAACTTGTTCAGGTAAAGAATTTTAAACTTTACCTGAAAAGTTGCCAACTTCAGCCCTGCAATGTTTCTGCTGCTTTGCTATGATTGGCCAGCCTCTGGCAGCCTGGCCAGGCTGCCTTGATGAGGTGTGAAGTGGCCTGGCACAACACAAAGAGATGTGCCTCGGGGAGGAGATCTCCCCTCAGCAGATGGGGAAGTAGGAAGGGGGAGGGCTGCCAAACTGGTCTTCAAAGGCAGAGAAGGACATTTGGAGCAACCCAGCAACACCCTCACATCCTGCAAACCCAGACAAATAGGTGCCCCCTTGATTAGATTAGGAGAGGGCAGGAGAGGGGTGTGTTTAGGAATTTTAGCCACATCACTGGGTGGGCCCAGTCAAATGTAACCTCCAAAAATCACTTTCAGCCATGATGGATTTTTGAGGAATGTTGCTCCCTGGGATTGATTTTTGCCGCACTTCCCAGGAAGTGGTCATCACAGGGGGAAGGACTGTGCCCCTGACTGGAGAACCAGGTCCACCATGTTTTTTACCCAGGAGCAAGGATAAAACTGGCAGATCTGCACCCAAACCTCAGATCCCCATCAGATTCCAACAAGGAAGAACTACAGGAGAAGAAGGACTGCCCTGCTGGACCCCTGGCCTGCACCTGGACACTGCACTCTGGAGGACTACACCAGCTGCACACTTGGGCTTCACCACAAGAAGGACTTTGCCTGGCTTCAACTGGTTCAAGGAGTGACTCCCTGTTTGCTACAGGTGAAAACTTTCTAAACAGGGTCCCCTGCTCCAACTCCTCAAGAAACCAACCAGCTTACCACTGTCCAGTGGCCAATAAGGAGTTTGTACCAGGTACATTCTGGGAGTTGTAGTCCGCACCCCCAAGGAGCATCTCAGAGCTTCTGGAACCTTGGGGTGAACTGTGGACCTCAAAAGAACCTTAAAAGAACATCTGGAAAAAGATCCAGAAGTTTGAAGAACTTTGGAGAACTTTTGGAAAAAAGCTACATAGAGGGACCGACCCACGGCGGCAACTCCAGCCGGCTTGCCTCAAAAGTGACCCGGCCTGACTTGCAGGTACGTCCCGGTGAAGAAAATCTCTCAAAAAGAGACTATGGTGGTCATTACAACCCTGGCGGTCGGTGTTAAAGTGGCGGTAAAACTGCCAACAGGCCGGCAGTAAAGAAAATGGAATCACGACCATGGCGGAAACCGCCAACATAGACAGCCACTTTAACACTCCGACTGCCACGGCGGTACAAACAAACACCGCAGCGGTAACCGCCAACAGACAGGCGGAAGACAATGTACCGCCCACAGTATTACAACAGTCCAATCCGCCACCTTTTCCGGGGCGGATTCACCGTGAACAAAAACACGGGGTAAACAGGACTTGGAAGGGAAAACACTCACCTCTTCACACCCCACGAGGAACCAGGACGCCATGGAACCGGAACTCCAGATAATCCCTGCCTTTGTCTGCCTGCTCCTCTACCAGGAGCACGAACGCCGGCGGCAAAGACCACGGTGAGTACTGCACCTACGACAAAGGGGAGGGGGGAGGGAAAAGAGAGTGACACACACACACAACACGCAACATGCAAAACCCCCACCCTCACCCACTACAACACACACACTAATACATGTTGATACATTACAGTTACATCCCCCAACCTCCGGGAAGAAGGCAAAGACAAAAGGAAATTATTTGAACGTTTGTAATCATGTAAAATCCAGTACTCAAAAATATATATATATATATACACTATAAACAAATATATACACCAAGAATACAAGTCCAAGGTATTCCACCATTAAAGTCCGTGGACCACTGGGCCCAAAATGCATGGGCAAGGCCCACACAAGATACCCTATCAAAACGGAGAGAACACTGCTGGGGCATCAGTTCGAAATACAACAGGCACCTCAGGGGGAAGGCAAGGGGGGGGAACCTCAGCCGGATGAGTGCACAACACAAGATCCACGAGGGGGTTCCATACCCATTGATGTATCCTGGGGAGTGCAAAGCCACAGTCTCTCAAGTCTCTCAAGTGGGGGGTTTGCCCACTGCTTTATCCTGGGGAGTGCACAGTCTCACAAGTCTCTCAAGTGGGTGGTTTGCCCACTGCTTTATCCTGGGGAGTGCACAGCCACAGTCTCACAAGTGGATAACAGTCTCCACTGGTTGTGGAGGGGGCTTGGTGCCCAGAGTGCTTCATCCTGCCAAGGACTGAGGTAGTGGATGTATCTCTCCACTTGTTCTGGAGGGGGCTTGGTGCCCAGAGTGCTTCATCCTGAAAAGGACTGAGGTAGTGGATGGGATACTCCACTGGTTCTGGAGGGGGCCTTGTGCCCAGAGTGCTTCATCCTACTCATGGCGGCCCCAGTAGCGTCAGAGCTTTTGGCGCTCATTGGCCTGCGGTGCTGGTGGCGGCGGTGTCCTTGGCAGTGGTGCTGGTGGCGGCGGTGTCCTGTGAAGTGGTGCTGGTGGCGGCGGTGTCCTTGGCAGCGGTGCTTGTGGCGGCGGTGTCCTTGGCAGCGGTGCTGGTGGCGGCGGTGTCCTTGGCAGCGGTGCTGGTTGCAGCAGTGTCCTGTGAAGTGGTGCTGGTGGCGGCGGTGTGTCCTTGGCAGTGGTGCTTGTGGCGGCGGTGTCCTTGCCAGCGGTGCTGGTGGTGGCGGTGTCCTTGCCAGAGGTGCTGGTGGCGGTCTTGTCCGCCGTGCAGGTTTTCTGCGACTTGCCTGTCTTTCTGTGCCCCTTCCCCACCTTGGATGGTGGCGCAGCTGTCTTCCCACTCCCAACTGTACTCCTGGGAGAGGCTTTGGTGGTAGATGTTTTGCCTTTGTCCCGCCGTGCTCTGGCCAACTTTTTATGCTTTTGAGGTGGGGGACTGTCCGTAGTCTGGCTCCTTGGCACACTGGTTGCCCTGCTGCCTGGCGCACTCCAGAAGCCGGTTACTGCTGGCACCACTGTTCCCGCTAATGTTGTGGCTGAGGTGCTGGGTTGGGACCTGGAAAGGCGGGCCCTAGGGGACTGAAGGGGTGAGGGAGGTGAGGGGAAGAGGTCAAGGTTGAACAGGAAAAGTTTTTGGGACACACTGGGAGGGGTAGATGGAGGGGGTTTGGGAGTGGAGGAAGAGGTAGTGGTTGTAGGAGGTGTACGTTTGCTGACTTTGGGTGAAGGTGCATGGGCTGGAGGCTGTTGTGAGGTGGATGGTTGTTGGGTGGGTGTGTGGCTGCGTTTCTGCACCTTGGGAGATGGGCTCACAGAGACACTGGGAGAGGACACAGGGGATGTGTGAATGGTAGTGGAGGTGGTGAGTGCAAGTGAGCGGGGTGTGGTGATGGGTGTGCTGGTGATGGACGTAGTGGATGAAGATGTAGTGCATGCAGGTGTGAGTGGAGACAAGACAGGGAGGGAGGAGGGAGACGTGGAGGAGGGGGACACAGTGGAGGAAGTGGATGTTGGTATGTGTGTATGGGTATGATGCTTGTGTGAGTGCCTGTGGGATGTGTGGTGCTTATATTTGCCAGAGCTTCCCTTGTGTATTGAGGTGTGTGCATGCTGGTCTGATGGTGTGCTTGGGATAGGTTGAGGTACAGGGTTTTGGGTCTGGGTAGAGGAAGTTGGAGGGGGGGGCTGGACACAGGGACAATCGCTGCCATCAGTGCTGAGGCCAGAGTCTGAAAAGCTTGCTGTTGGGCTGCCTGGCCAGAATGAATGCCCTCCAGGTATGCATTGGTCTGTTGCAACTGTCTCTCTACACCCTGGATGCCATTCAAAATGGTAGACTGCCCAACAGTGAGGGGCCTGAGGAGGTCAATGGCCTCCTCATTGAGGGCAGCAGGGCTGATTTGGGCAGGGGCTGAGGTGCCTGGGGCGAAGGAGATGCCCACCCTCCTGGGTGTGCGGCCACGGGGCACACGCTGAGGGGCAGATGGGAGGGCGGTGCTGGTGGGGGGGGGGGTGGCGGCTGTACCTCTAGATGTGGTGGGCACAGAGGGGCCCGCCACCGCAAGGGAGCTCCCATCAGAGGAGGAGTCCGTGTCGCTGGTCTCAGCTCCTGTCCCCGCCGTGGAGCTCCCCTCGCCCTCTGTCCCACTGGTGGCTTCAGACTCTGTTTTCTCGCCCTCCAGGGCCATGTGGGATGCAGCTCCCTCCTGCTCCGGTGCCACTGCTCCTCCGCCTGATGATGCTAATGCACACAAGAACAGGGAGACCACAAAAAGGGGGGGGGGAGACAGAAGAAATACATGTTGAGTGCATGCAATACCACTACCATTGGCGGACACTACAGACACAGAAGCCCCCTGCACTACGCCGTGCACTTTGAGTTCCCTAATTAGTCACAGGGACATGGGTTACATGGCCTATGCCCGATTGCTGCACACATGGAAGTCACAGGAGCCTGACTGGGTGTAGGTGGCTCTGAACACAGGTGGGGTGGGTGCCACATGGCCTGCCTTACGACGGGACCTTGCCTACTAAACTCACCCTGGCCTAGGGGAACTCACAGCCCACCTCCCCCACCCAGACACCTCCACTGCGCGCTGAATCAGCTGAATGAGAGTGTACTCACCTCCTTGTGCTGCTGTGATGCCCTCAAGCGCCCATCCAACTCCGGATACGCCACCGCCAGGATCCAGAACATCAGGGGAGTCATGGTGCGACGGGAACCCCTAACCGTCCGCACCGTCACAGTCATTGGCCCGCATCCCTACCCTTGCCATGACGCACATGCACTCACCGTCTTTTCATGCACACCTCATTCTCCCCCCCTATCTTCCGTCCACACCACTCCACACAGGCATTGCCCATTCGGCATGCTCACAGTGTACTTACCTGTTTGTCCATAGAGTAGCGTGTACTGGGGGAGGACCCCATCCACTAGTTTCTCCAACTCCTCCGTGCTAAAGGCAGGGGCCCTTTCCCCAGACACATGAGCCATTGTCTCTTCCAGACTGAGGTCAGAGCAGCACTTGCAGTGTAGGTCCCCTCCTGTCGAAGATCAGGTATCAAGTGATTGAGCAGAGAGAAAATGGCAGGCACGTCCGCTGCGGTGTGTACCGTCACTGCCGGCGTACATCGTCATTGGTTCCTCGGACCCATAGGGTCCAATGTTAACCAATGCAGGATTGCGCCGCGGTCTTCGACCGCCTACCGCGACGGTGTACAACGCCAGCGCAGTTACCTCACATCCCATTGTCCCACTTTACAGGTCAGGCAGATGCCATTTCAGGGGGCAACGTGGCATTAATTTTAAATGTGTCACACATATCTAGGCCTTGCACATAACAGTTAGGAATAAAGTTGTGTTAACGTACCTCTGTGTTGGTTGACTCTCTGCTCGCTGTTCTCCTCCATAGAGCACGTCCACTGGGGCAGATGAGGAGGTGGCGGCATCCTCCGGTGTACAGACAGCTGGTGGACCTGTCGACAATGGAGGAGCGACATGTAATTGTCACCTACAGACTTGATCGTGCCACAGTCCTGGAACTGTGTGCCCAGTTGGAGCCAGACCTGATGTCAGCTATCCGCCATCCCACAGGAATCCCCCCCTCTAGTGCATGCTGTCAGTACTCCATTTCCTGGCAAGTGGGTCTTTTCAGACAACAGTGACCATAGCATCAGGGATGTCCCAGCCTATGTTCTCCAACGTGTTGTCCAGAGTGTTGTCTGCCCTGCTGAAACACATGCGTAGCTACATCGTTTTCGTTCAGGTGGAGGATTTGCCAACAGTGAAAGGTGACTTCTATGCCCTGGGACATATCCCCAACATCATAGGTGCCATTGATGGGACACATATGGCCTTGGTCCCCCCCGCAGGAGTGAACAGGTGTACAGAAACCGGAAGTGTTACCATTCAATGAATGTGCAGATGGTGTGTTTGGCCGACCAGTACATCTCCCATGCGAACGCCAAGTTTACTGGCTCAGTGCATGATGCTTACATTTTGAGGAATAGTAGCATTCCTTATGTGATGGGGCAACTCCAGAGGCACTGTGTGTGGCTGTTAGGTGACGACATGGAGCCTATACAGTGTGACTAGGTGTCTGGGTCTGGGGATGTCCCTAAGAGTTAGTGTGTGTCTAACAGATTTCCCTCGACATTTGCAGGTGACTCTGGCTACCCCAACCTGTCATGGCTACTGAACCCAGTGAGGAATCCCAGGACAATGGCAGAGGAACGCTACAATGAGGCACATGGGCGAACTAGGAGGGTTATAGAGAGGACCTTCGGCCTCCTGAAGGCCAGGTTCAGGTGCCTCCATCTGACAGGTGGTTCCCTATTCTATTCACCAAAGAAGGTGTGCCAGATCATCGTGGCCTGCTGCTTCACAACTTGGCTTTGCGACAACAAGTGCCTTTTCTGCAGGAGGATGGCCCAGATGGAGGTCTTGTGGCAGCTGTGGAGCCTGTGGACAGTGAAGAAGAGGAAGCAGAAGAAGTGGACATCGACAACAGAAACACGGTGATTCATCAATACTTCCAGTGAGACACAGGGGGAAGGTGCGTTCCGTGGTCTCAGGACACCACATTGCAGTTCAGAGGACTGGAGGCGGACCCCCACCTCCTCCCCTACAACTAACAACATGGGAGGAGCAGGTCTTGGCTATATTGCATCCTGAGGGCCTCGCAGGAGTAGCTGGAGGAATGGACTCTGGTAAGTCAAATCTTAACTATTACATCCCCCACCCTACCTGCATGCTATCACATACCCCCACCCTCGCCCTCACCCCATCACTCCAACTCCTCACATATGTCCCACTATCACAACCCACCCATCCCAACACCAAGCCCTGCATGCAACACCAAAGCATGGACACCCATCACCAATGCATGGCCACTGCACATACCCACACACACCCCTAACCAATTATCACACAAGGTCCCACAAAAGAATGCAAGCACTGGGGTATAGGGTCACCCACCCATTGCACACCATGGCACACACAGATGCAATAATCATGCCTTTACACCCATGCAGGACCCCTACCCAACGTAACCGGACAGGAGGGTCCACTCCACCCACAGTGATGACAGCAGCTCTGTCCAACTGGATCTAGATGACCAACCCAGCCCATCTGGGACCTCAGGACAGTCAGTTCCCCTCACACTGGCACAAGCCACAACAGAGCTTCCCCCCTCTGGAAACAGAAGCACAGCACCCACCCAGCGGGCCCATACCTCTGTCCCCAGGACACGTCAAGCAGCAGTGTGTCCACCACTACAGGGAACCCAGGCTAACCCACCACCCCAACAACACCAGGGACCTGGGGCAGTGGTAGTGGGCACACGGTTCAGGGGATAGAGGCCCAGGAACACAGGGGAACTGGGAGGGCTGCTGTGCGACACGGGGAGGACAGGCCCAGGGAACCCACTCTCCACGAGGCCCTCCCCAACATCATGGGAGCCTACCACCATTCCCAGGAGATGATGGCAACGGTACTGGCCAAGATTCAGGAGACCCAGCGGCTGCAGGAGGAACAGTATTTGTGGTTTAGGGAGGAACTCAAATCCATCAACACCACCATGGGCACCATTGTAGGGGTGCTGAAGGAACTCGTCAACACCAGGAGGGACACTGTGGCACAACAAGGGGCTCCTGACACAATGTTGTAATGACTCCCTAAGTCCGAACATAGGAAGTTGACCGGGACCTCTCAGCCAACGTATCCGAAGATGGCTCCAAGGACGTCGGATCAAGATTCAGGTTTGCCCCGGTCAAAGGATTTTCACCTTGAAAAAACAACTAAGTCTGAAGGTAAAAATCTCCACTGAGGACTCCCGCAACGCGTATCTGAGGAAAAGTTCCAGGAGTTAGGATTGGACTGGCAGGTTTGTCCCGCTGAAGAATATCTCCAGAAAAACGACTAAGTCCTAAGATAAACTTTTGACCGAGGACTCCCGCGGGCTGTAGCCGAGCCGGGCTCCACCGCGGTCAGCCTTAAACTTTGACTTTGCCCCGGTCGAGGTGCGACCAGATGACCAGATTGGCGCTTTTTGTTTCTATGCACGAGAAAGCAATAATTCTTAAAAAATTCATGTCTCCGGTTCCCCTTATCCTATTTATTCATTTTGGTGTCATTTCAAAGCTAAAAATATTTCATATTTTTATAAATTGATTTTGGATTTTTAAAATGTTTCCTGTGTTTAATTTAATTACTGTTTTGTGATATTTTAATGCTTTACGCTTTGTCTCCTAACTTAAGCCTTGTCGCTCGTTGCCAAGTTACCAAAGGTTGACCTAGGTTTATTTTACTGAGACCTAACTGGACCTAAGTGGAGGTTAGTGGCCTATTGCTAAGTGTAGGTACTTACCTGCCCTTACCAATAACCTATTTTCCAACAACACCCAAGTCATAAAAAAGGGGGATACAGGTGACTCAGCAAACTATAGGCTGATATCCCTACTAGATTTGGAAGCAAAAGCAAATGCTAGAATATGATTGAAAGCTGTGGAGTAATGGCAGAAAAGGAACACCTAATACCTTTTTATCAAACTTGGTTCAGACAAACATCTTCAACCCTTGACTACATAGTTGCTCTATCATATCTGGCCCACTGCAACAATAGTTGTAGGAAACTGGCCTGGTGTGTGGTGGGTACCTATGTTACTTACACCTTATCCCAGGTCCAGGTATCCCCTCTTAATGAAGTGTAGGTAGTGTCTAGAAGCCAGGCTCTCTAGATATAGCTGTGGATGAGCAGCCAAGGCTTATCTAGGAGACATGCAAAGCTTATGCAATACCACTGTAGTCACACAGCACTTACACACATGAAAGAAAACACTCAGTTATACAAAAATAATGGTACTTTATCTTCCAGTTACCCCAGTTCACTTGACATGATGAGATACAGTTAGAAGTTGGACTACGAGGGCAAGATCTGATATGTAAGTCGTCAGTCATTAAGTATTACTACCATTCAATCCAGACCAAAGGGAGCTTGTTAAAGATGGTCCTGCAAGAGATCTTTAAGGCACAAGATAATAACTGGGTCTTATATTTAGATTTTACTACACCTGACCTAGATCTTGACCCAGAAGTTCTCAAAAGTTTCAACTTTCCCTGGTCGGCATTAAGATCCATCATAAAGAGACAAGTTGTGATATTATCAAAGAAAGCTGATATGCAATCTATAAAGGACTATGATAATTCAAACCACTCCTACCTACGAAAAATTCACCACATTTGCAGTACTATCTCAAAGAAGCACTAAGTAGGAGATGCAGGAACAACATCCTGCAGGCAAGATTCCTGACCTGTCCTATCTATGAAGTTAGATCTAACTTGAACAATAGTATTAGTCTTCCCCCTAAATGCACGTACTGAAACTACAAACATGAATCCTTTATTGTTCTGCTCTGCTGCTCTGCTGCTATATGGAACTGGGTCTGCCTTGGGGTATCTAATTGAAACCATTGTTTCCATTAAAAGGCACACATACCCGCAAGGAGGTTGTCACACTTTTTTTTAAATTCAGATAATATCACGGTCCTAGCACGATTCTAGAAATTTGTTAGAATTCTACAAAGTAAACTAAAGACCTGGGACCAGCTACACCAGAAAAAGGAAGCTCGAGGCCGCATGCATTGAATTAGTATGACTGAGCACTAACTCCTCCTGTAATTATTTATAAAAGTTGAAAACTTTGTACACAGCGGGATCAGTGGTATGTAGATACAGGTTGACACACCGGAGCACAGAAAGAAGAATTCGAAATGTAGTTAACTTTAAGGAACAATTGTATTTTGTAAGTTTGACCAGTTTTTGCGTCAAAAAATGACGCAAATGCGGCGCTAAAAAAGTATAAATATGGGCCTTAATGTTTTAACACATTGCATACTTTTAGTGACACATTTTTTGTAATGATTTTAATAAACTACATGAGACGTAAAATTATTCAATCACTCAAGCTCTACTCCATGACACACAAATCTTCCGGAATACCACTTCCATATTATGCCGAAGTCGCCTATAAATGCTCTTTCTTAAAGGATCTTTCCGGCTGAAGACAATTTCCATAAATACTATTCGGTTTAACTCACACATTTTTATTGACAAATGCATCTCACGCATCCTTTTCCTATCACTCTATTATTGTGGTGAGGCAAGCAGGGAAAGCCGCACAAAGGAAGCACCCCCTCCCCCTTTGGTTGCCGCCAGAGCTGTTAGGCACCCCTCCAAATTTGTGGGACCCAAATTAGGACAATTTCAAACACACCTGCTATGTTTTTGAAGAGGCGGAGAATCACTGAGGAGGATAAGTAGTGACGTGCCTAGGCCTATAAGCAGGCTTCCCTCAAGTCCATGAATGGTTATGAATGTGCATCCGTTCAGTGAGTAAGGCGGCCAGAGAAAATACATATTTTTTTTATCTTTCCAAATTGAAGTGGTTCCAGAATGCCTCTCAGAATAAGATGTAAACATCTTTGCCAAAACAATCAGTTAGCAGTATTAAAGTATTCATTGGAAAAGAAAGTCTTTGTGCAGTTGTGATGACAAGTTCCCAAGAACTCCGAATTGGCAGGCGGCCACAGACCGTGGGAGTTGGATTGTCATACCTACATCTAATTCAACATGTTTTTGCCTTTCCATACCTGCGAATGGAGCGTGGGCTGGGAGTGTTTCTTTTCCAGAAGCGTTATGAACAACTCACTGTCTTTACTTTAGTTGCTTTTAATACTTCTTGATCAAGATTCCATTTAAGATTTTTTCGATGTGCCCTCTTTTCACCCCTTTGGTCTTTCAGTGTTGAGACATTTTCGAACCTTTTCTTTAGAAAGGAGCGATGCAAAGTATTTATGAATCACTTTTAAGTTTTTCGTTGCAATTTTGCATCAACAATATGGTTACACTGAATAATAACATAGCCTTTATACTGTGTTGTCTTTCCTCCTTTATCTCTATTCCCAATTTTGTACACTGATGTAAGCCTACATTCACATTGGCCTGATACAACGGTGAATAAGGCTGTCTGCTGATAATAATTTCAACAAAGGAGGAAGCGTACTGAAATAAAAACATAATGAATATAAATCTGCTTGCCATTTCGCCTGCTAAAATAAAGTAGTAATGACTATTTCTTTAGTAGGTGCAGTTGTTGGAGTGTAGCTTTTATAATCCAAATTAACATCAACCGCTTGCAAATTAAGAAACAACGAAGCCGCATAGAAAACGCATGAATATGTTTCTAATGTACGCATTTGAAATGTGCCCACGGGGAGTGGCCACCAATGTATACGTTGCTTAAACAAATTTGACTAATGACAAATTAATGTTGTACCAATGTGTGAATTTATATCAGCTTTATGAATAATGTAGTAAGGATTTGCTAATTTAGACACTAGGCCTTAGGTAGCAAGAGTCTGGGCCTAGCTGCCTGGTCTCACATTAAGTGTGTTTTTCTAACGTGTAATGTGCTGTCTTCCTAAGGACGAGTAGCTGTACTTTTGCAGAAGCTGGATATGTGTGTGTAACCGTAGTAAATTCTTTCTCATGAGACCCGACTTGCTCAAGGAGACATTCTTGCTGAATGCAACAGTGTAATCCGCACCAGGTGCAAGGTCGCCTAAACTGGTAAAGACAATGGAGCTACTAACTGAAGCGTGTGTGTAACTTTTCTTACCTGCCATCTCACCCGATGAAGACGTAAATCACAGGAGCCAATAAACTGCATGAGAACTGCCTTAGGTGAAAATTCTAGTAAGGTGACCACTCAACTATTGGACAGAGATAGTGGTGCGCCAGATTTTGCCCAATTGGAAAATAAGGGTTTGTTCGCCGGATTTAATATAATGACATGCCACAAGAAGAAATCGTCCACTCTTTTGCCATCCTTTGCCGTTCCTTGCAGCCATTACCTTATCATTACTTTGAGAGACTTTTCCTTACTTTGAACCATCCTCTTTACCCAACATTTACTTCACCTCATTAAGAGGGAAGAACCTTCTGCCCCGTTTGCTGAGACTTTGCTGTTCTGTCCTGGCTGATGGCGGATCGACTACTGTCCTGAGGATGAAGACTGACTCTGTATGCTGACCCATTACGGAGGGTAACTGTATGATAATGAAATTGTAATTGTCTGTTTGCCATTCCTTTCTAGGTACCAACTGCTTTTGACAGAGAACATAGTTAGATGTTTTCCAAATTTGTGTTACTAAATTGTTTTGCATGAAGCCCAACATGCTGATGCTAATTTGAGGTTAGCTAAGGAGTCCATTAAACAAATGCAAATAGACAAATGACTGAATCTTTGCTGTGTTGGATAGATGCACTAATGATACTCTGCTAAACAGATCCATGTTGACGCCGTGTTTTGTCCTGATGTTTATAATCTTTGCTTTGCTTAAATCTTACTGAAGTTGCCATTTTGTGACATTATTGATGTGTTTCCAGGTTTTGAGACTAATAAACTTGCTGGTAGAGTGTAACTAATAGGGAATAAATATCATAACTATTACTAAATTTTGCGTGGTTATTCGTGGCTGAAAGGTCATGGTGAGTTTGGATTCTTATTAATGTCATGAACTAATTTAATTAATTCGCTATTGTGAATACTGATGAGGTTATTGACCTGTCGATTGATATGCTGATTAGTTATCTCGTCTTAAGGTACCTCCAATCAGGGTCTAAAGATTAATTGGCCTAAAACAAGTCCCAGAGTAAGTAAATTACCTAGGGCGGGATGCGTTATCAGTTCTGGTAGCAGAGGACGGTTACGGCCCTTTGGGGCCCTAAGACGAGGGTCCATTGTTTAGGATTGTTTTGAAATGATGCAAATTGGAGAGATGATGTTCCCCTAAGCCCCAAATTACTTTCCCGGGACCCCGGAGCTTGCCAAAGTGAGTTGGGTATGTTCTCGGCGTTCTAGTGATGGTATGAGTGGAGTAGGATTTGCGCTTGCACAGCTTATGCATACCGCAGTTGAATTGTGAGGTCTGTGAGAATTTTCAGGCCAGGTGATGTTTTAGTAGGAGTGGGCGTACTCCGCAGTATGAGAGTAGGGAAGTCGGCAAACTTCATGTGAGTGTGGTGCTTTGTGCTAAAAAATTGTCCACGTGGTTGTTGGTGATGTACGGACCCTGTGTGGTCTAAGACTCCGGAGTATATTGACATGTATGAGACACTTGGTTTATGTTGTAATTTGCGCGGTTTAATAGGTCAATCGGGCGTGATTGACGAGTTGAGTTTGAATCAGAGTGTGTGAGTGAAACCCTTCGATGGAGATTTGGTAAGTTCTAAAGTGCACTAGGACGAGCCATTGACAAGTCAAGAGTGAAATTTGCGGGACAAATTTTGCTTGCGAGTGCGGGATCTGAGAAGGAGAGAGTAGCGGCCGAGGCTTCAAGTGAAATCTCTGTAAAGTTCTGAAGCGATTGTGTTACCCTTCCTGTAGTAAACCGTCAAATTTGAGTTTTGTTGTTAAAGTGTTCACAATATATTTCATTAGGTTGTGTGAATAGGGAGTGAGGAAGACAAGCCGCAGGACTTTGTCAGCCGCAGTGTGTGTCAGTGTGACATCATTGGAGCCACTCAGTTAGTGAGAAGGGTCACGCACGGATTGGCAGCCGTCCGTGAGAGGCAATTGGTTGGGAAGGTAGGTAGAGGGTGTTTTGGGAATTAAAGTCACTTCCTGATTCAGTTATAAACGAAATAAGAGACGCAAAAATGAAGTTCTTCAAGGCCCTAAAGAGCACTTTGAGGGGAGATGTGTACATTACCACGAGTGTGGGGGAGCCTACACCGCCAGAGGATACTTCGCCTTATGCCATAATGGAGAAGAAGGGAGTTGTGCCATGTCTTTGGCTAAAGCAATGGTGCAAATTAACAGAGAAAGATGGGTGTTTGGGGTTTCCAGGGAATGGGACGTTCAACATAGGGGTTCTAGAGAATTTGCGGAAGGCGTAGAATGAGCAGAAGCCTCCTCTAAGGCCAGCACAGTGTGAGGCATTAGCAATTTGGGAATTAATGGCCATACGACATAGGCAACAAAAGTTTGAGTGGAGAATGAGAAAAGCAGAAAAGACTCTAGCGGAGGCTAGGTGGGATAGCGAGACCAGGATGTGGAGAAGAGAAATAATAGATGGAGTCAGGATGTTTCTGGCAATCACTCAAGAAGCCGACACACAAGGAAGAAAGGCCACTTGTAAAACAGACAAGGGTTCTAGTAGAGGGAAAGAGAATAACAGGTCTTGGGCAGATGCAGATGACTCAGATGACGATGAGTTCCTTAATCAGTTGTTACAGGATCATCCACCACCATATGCCATGAATGACAACAGACCGAGTACTAGTGCAGGTTCTGTAAATTCCACACAGAATCAGGGAACAGCGCATACAGCTCAGGTAAATGCAGTTGCAACACCAGCTCCAGTGCAGAATAGTGTCAGCGTATCCACTGAGCCAGAGATACAGACAAAGTTGCAGCCACCACCGGTTCAGAGGCTCTACTCTGATGTTCCAGTATTAGAGACCAATACAAATTTGATGGTGCCGCCAGATCAAGCATATACAAGATCAAATTTGGTACAGATGGAGACAACTCCACTTCTGCTGCCCCAGCCGCAGCAACAGATGGTTCTGAATTACACTTCGGTCACAGGACCGCAGTCATTCACAGCACCCTTACTGAATCAGACTATGGGAGCTAATGCTCTCCAGGGTTTGGGAGGCAGGCAGTTATATCTTTGCTGATTACAGTTGGTCCACCCGTACCTTTGTATGCACAGGCAAAGCCTAGTGTATGTGACCAAGAGGTATTGACTCAAGAGATGCTAAGAGGAGGGTTCGCAGGAAGTTCCCAAGGGAGGACACCAGGAGAACAGATAACAGAGAGATCTAGGTCCTTGTTGGATTTCAGTCCGATTGGGGTTCCTCTAGAGACAATGAGACAGGCTGGGTTGGGACAACTAACTCCACAGATACCCAGTACGAACATGTCGCAACCACCAATGATGCAGGCTGGAAATATTTTGTTGGAAGGTCTGACTGCGCAACAACTGAATGAATGGCTAGCCAAGCTGAGTTCACCACAGACCACCCCGGTGACAGCATTGTGGTCAGAGAGAGAAGAATACCTGAATTTTGTGAGGTTGGGCGTGGAAGCAGCTGAATTAGTTGAAGGGAGCGTGGGAGTGAATAGGCTAGAGTCATACACTGAAGTTAAAATAACTAAATAAGTGAGCAAGGTGCACCAAAGCGTGGCGAATCTAGCAGACAAATATGGCATAGACTTAGACAATACTAAGCATCTAAAGAGGAGTTACGGATTGGACTTTGAACCCAAAGATTTGACCACGTGAGGTCTACTGGGATGAAAGCACACCTTAAAGAAATTTTACAGAGTGTGCAGGTTTGGGGAGCCTTAGAGAAGTGGGAAGGCAGATGGGCAAAGAAGAGAGATAAAAGGAAAAGTGACTGCTTGGAGCAGCAGCAGGCAAAACCAGTGCCAGATAACGGTAACATAAAGATGCTACCCATGAGATAAACAGCTGGAGGGGTTCTTGTCCACGTACCGTGGTCCAGAGGTGACATTCTGTTCTTCACAAACGACTTCCCCAGGCTGAGGGCAAAGCCGATAGAGTGGTATCAGCAGACAGACAGATTTGTGAAGCTTGTGAAGTGTCTTTAGGAAGACTTGAATACATTGTTTGAGATCGTAGTTCCTGCCGATTTGTGGCTCGAGTGCAAGAGAAGCGTTGACTGGCCGACTGCAGAACCGGCAAGGGATAGGGTTACTGAAGCACCCTCTCCGGAGGTAATGAAGCATTATTATAAGGTAATTGAGTTTTTGAAGCAGAGAGTGTCGACGCAGAATATTGATTGGCAAAAGATTGATCGAACGGCACCAGAAGGCAAAGAGTCGATACATGCTTACTATGAGAGGTTGTTAAAAGCATTCAAGCATTACAGTGGCACGGAAGTCATAGAGCCGAAAGAAATGAATCACCTTGTGTTCAGGTTCGTTGAAGGGCTGAGACCAGAAATTAGCCAGATGATTAAGAATCATTTAATTTGCTGGCAAGCGAAGCCGATTGATGAGGTATTGCAGTATGCAAAATACTGTAGTGATGAAATCAAATTGAAGCAGAGAAAGTTGAAGGAGAAAGTGATGGTGATGCAAATTAAGGCAGCGCAAGCAGGGATGCAGGGAAATGGAGTACAACAGATGGTACAACAGCTGCAGGGAAACAGAATGTTTCAGACGCAAACGAGAGGCAGAAGTCGAGGAGGTTTTGTCCACTGTGGTCCAGATTTGAATACCGTTGTGGTACAAAATGACGTGCAAGGGATGAAGAAGGTGTTACCATGCCATGCGTGCAGGGGCGTGGGACATTGGAAGCGGGAGTGCCCAATGATGGTGCAGGAAGGTGCGGTTCAACAAAGCAATGATGTCAGTGCATTTCAAAATGTCAAAGGACCAAGAATGAGGGGTCCTAATCTAAATTTTCAGAATAATATGGTGCAAATGCAGGGTCTCCAACCCATGCAACAGGTGCAGATGCCACGTATGCAACCAGTGCAGATGCAGCAAGTGCAACAGCAGATTCCAGTGGTACCTAGACAGCAAATGCAGTTGCCCTTAGTGCCAATGGGACAGCAACAGGTGATGCTTCCTCAACAGGTCACAAGTCAAGGAATGGGTCAAAATAACACAGTACAACAGTTCCCATTGCGTGGTGAGAATGAATAAAGGATGAATGTTCGGATGACAGTTCAGATACTAGGCTTGCAGCGTCCCTAGAAGTAGATCAGAGGGGACCCTATGTGCAAGGGAAGGTGATGGGTCACAAGGTCTCATTTTTGGTTGACACAGTAGCCACACGCTCTACAGTCAAGAGTGCAGAGGTTCCGAAATCGCCCCTTTCAGGATGCACAATAAAAGTAGTGGGAGTGGCAAACCAGCTCCTGACAAACCCGATCACAGATCCGGTTCAAGTCGAAATTGGTACCTTTCAGCGATTGCACATGTTTGTAGTCTGTGATTCAAGTCCCGTGTCCCTACTGGAAAGAGACTTAGGGCCAGATGTAGTAAGCCGTTTGCATGTCGCAAACTGCAAAAATCGCAGTTTGCGGCATGCAAACGGCCGAACGCGATGCTCATTCCCAAATTGCGAGTCGGTACCGACTCGCAATTTGGTAATGCGACTCGCAAATAGGAAGGGGTGTTCCCTTCCTATTTGCGACCGCATCGCAATTCAGAGTTGCTTTGTGACCGCGAATGCGGTCGCAAACCAACTCGCAGTTACCACCAGTGTCACACTGGTGGTAACTCATTCGCAAAATGGCCCTTTGTGAATGTCGAAAAAAATATTTTTTCAGAGCAGGCAGTGGTCCTATGACCAATGCCTACTCTGAAAAAAACGAAACCAAATGGTTTTGGTTTACTTTTCATTTTGCAACTAGTTTTCCTTTAAGGAAAACGGGTTGCAAAATGAAAAAAAAAAACTGCTTAATTTATAAAGCAGTCACAGACATGGAGGTCTGCTGACTACAGCAGGGCACCATCCCTGTGAGTGCAGGGACTCGCTATGGGGTCGCACAATGCGACCCACCTCATGAATATTGATGAGGTGGGTCTTTGCGACCCCATAGCGAGTCGCAGAAGGTGTCTGAGACACCATTCTGCATCCAATTTTGTCGGTCAGACTTGCAATTTACAAGTCGCAAAATTGGATTTTCCTACATCTGGCCCTTACTGTGTAAGACGAGGTGTTCTATCACCTGTTCGAATGAGGGAATAGAGGTGCATACAAACAGTGATGATGAGGGGGATGATGGTCAGATCTCAGAGCCAGAAACAGAGACTACAGATGAAGAGTACCCCTTGATAAGCTTCTTCCCGATGTTCACAACTACTGATTTGCACACAGACCTGCAGGGGACAGTGACAGAGAAGGTGTGGGACTTGACAGGAAATGAAGTGGGACTGATAAGAGGAGTAGAACCAGTCAAAGTCGATGTGAAACCAAATGCCGTGTTTCCCCAGGTACCGCAGTACCACATAGCACAGGATGTCCTCATACAGGTGACACAGATAATTGCAGACTTCGTGAAACAGGGGGTCTTGAAGGAAGTAATGAGCAGCCCATGTAATTCACCTATAATGGGTCTAAGAAAGCCCTGTGGGAAAGTCCAAATTGTTCAAGACTTGAGAAAGATCAATGACATAGTGGTAAAGTGCTGCCCGATAGTGCCAAATCCAGCTGTGATCATGTTTCAAGTTCCATGCTATGCAGAATGGTTCTCAGTCGGTGACTTGTCCCAAGCGTTCTTTTCTGTGCCTCTTCATGAGGACAGCCAATTTTTCGACAGTTTCAAATTCCTGGACAAGGTTTACAGTTGGTGTTGAATCCCTCAGGGGTTTTCGGAGTCACCATCTATCTTCAATCAAATTCTGAAGAAAGATTTAGAGTCATTGGAACTGCCTTTCCAATCGACTCTAGTACAGTACATTGACGATTTGTTGATTGCCTCTAAAACAAGAGATTATTGCAAGTACAATACTATTGCTCTATTGAATCACTTGGGAAAGAATGAGCACAAGGTGTCCCCAAAGAAGCTGCAATACTGTCAGAAAGAGGTGAAATATTTAGGCCATTTGATTGAAAAAGGGTTGAGGAAAATATCTAAGGAAAGAGTGACTGCCATATTACAGATGAATCCCCCGACATCCAGGAGAGATGTCAGGATGTTTCTGGGAATGGTGGTCTACTGTCGTCAGTGGATCCCGAATTTCTCCATTATCTCCAAGCCCTTGGTGAGGCTGACAGCTAAAGAGGTTAAGGATGGCCCAGATACCCTAACTAAGTCCGAGAAAGAGATAAGGGGGTTTATTGAGTTGAGGGAGTGTATGTGCAGGGCTCCAGCTTTAGGTATGCCTAATTACACAAAGCCTTTTGTCTTGTTTTGTCATGAACGTGATGCCTGTTCTTTGTCTGTCCTGACCCAGGTCCATGGAGGTGCAAACAGACCAGTAGCATATTTTTCAGCTACTTTGGACCCAGTCGCAGCAGCCTTACCGGGTTGTCTGCGTGCAGTTGCAGCAGTTGGTCAAAGCCTCACTCAATGCGAAGGCACAGTGATGGGACATCCCTTAACAGTAATGGTTCCACATTCAGTTGAAATACTATTGAACCAAACTAAGACACAGCACATGACAAATGCTAGATTGACCAAGTACGAGACAATTATATTGGGGTCACCAAATGTGTCACTGAAACGTTGTACTGTATTAAACCCGGCAACTCTGCTTCCCAATGAAATTACAGATGTTGATGATGCTGAAGAGGTAGAACATGATTGTCTTGAGGTAACAGAACTGCGCACCAAACCGAGACCTGACATTAAGGATACTCAATTGGAAGAAAATAACTGCATTATCTTTGTTGATGGCTCATGTCTGAGAGACTCAGTAGGAGTACTGAGAGCCGGATATGCTGTTACTGGTATTCTAGAAGCATCTTGGCTTGAAAGGGTATACTCTGCTCAAGTGGCTGAATTGATTGCTCTTACTAGGGCATGCCATGCCACTGACAAATTGAAAGTAACTATCTATACTGATAGCAGATACGGATTTTGGCCAGCTATGGTCCCAGAGGGGTCTCATGACCTCTTCTGGTCCTCCAGTGAAAAATGGCGAAAGAATTAAGGAATTGTTGCACGCGATTCAGTTACCTCTTGAAATTGACGTGGTGAAATGCAGTGCTCATGTCAAATCGCAAGATTTTGTTTCAATGGGAAATGGATATACAGATCAAGTCACAAGATTTTGCGCATTGAATTGTATATCGTTCAAGGATCAGTGGGATTTGTTACCTGAAACAGAAAATGAGACATGCACAGATTATGCATTGAGGGTGGTTGACACGATGGAAGAATTAAAATTGGTACAGGGTCGTGCCAGCAGGCAGGGAGGAGAAACACTCTTGGCTCAAAATGCAGTGTGCACAAAGACCAGATGATTTGTGGGTTTCAGATGAGGGGAAAATGGTTTTGCCAAACAGTGTTTTGTCTCAGTTTGCAAGGTTTTACCATGGTCAAGCACATATTGGGAGAGACGCCATGATCAGATTGTTCAAAATTGATTGGTGCAATCCAAAATTCAGACAAGCCGCAGAAGTGATCTGTTACCGGTGCATCATCTGTCAGCAGATAAATGCGGGGAAAGGGACAGTGGTGAATTTGAGCCACATTGGGAGAGCTGGAGGTCCATTTAGCAGAATGCAATTGAATTGAATGCAATTATTGAGATGCCTGTGTGTGGAGGTTTGAGATACGTGTTGGTGATTGTATGCATTTTTAGCCACTGGCTTGAAGCTTACCCTACACGTAGGAATGACGGCCTCACAGTAGCGAAGTTGCTGCTTAGGGAATTGATACCACATTTTGGGTTTCCGATCTCTTTAGAATCAGATAGAGGAAATCACTTCAACAATGAGGTGGTTAAGCTCTTGTGTGCTGCGCTGAACATTGAACAGAAGTTGCATTGCAGTTACTGCCCTGAAGCATCAGGACTAGTGGAACAAATGAATAGTACTCTGAAGTCTAGAATGGCAAAAATGTGTGCAGCTACAAATTTGAAATGGCCGGATGCATTGCCCTTAGTTTTGATGTCAATGAGAAACACACCCAACAAGAAAACAGGACTGTCTCCTCATGAAATTCTCATGGGCCGAGCTATGCGATTGCCCGCAGTACCTGCGAATGCTCTTGTGAATATCACAGATGATATGGTGTTGGACTACTGCAAGGGTCTGGCTGACATGGTCCGCTCTTTCTCTCACCAGGTGGAAGCAACCACACTTCCACTGATAAATGATCCAGGTCACAACCTAAAAGCTGGTGACTGGGTTGTTGTCAAGAAACATGTGAGGAAGTCGTGTTTGAAGCCACGTTGGAAGGGGCTGTATCAAGTGATAGTAACAACTACCACTGCTGTAAAGTGTGCGGGGATTCCAAATTGGATCCATGACAGTCACACAAAGAAGGTGACGTGTCCAACTGATGAGGAAATTGAATTATCAAAAATAACAGCTACAGAAAAGGTAGTCTCAGGGCCGGAGAGTAATCGAAGGGGAACTGAGACTGGAGGAGAGCCCGTTGAGGACGGCCTGGTCACTCAAACAGTAAGCGAGACCCAGAGGGGCGACGGTGGGCCTATCTCAACTGAGGCACCAGGAGAACCGACCCAAAGAGAGGTTCTCCCAGAAGCAGACGGATACAGGTTTGAAGTCGAACCCTTGACAGATCCAGAAGGCGAAGGAGTTGAGACAGAAGGAAGTCTGAGTATCTAGACTTCTCCTGAGCCACTTGCAGGTCCAGCAAGAGAAAACACCATAGCACAAGAGGAGGGCATTGAACAGCAACTAGAAAGGCCGAACGATAAAGGGACACTGAAAGGAGATAAGTGGCCAGAGTTGCAAGTAGCAAAAGGAAAAGTGGTAATTGATGAAACAATAGAGGAGGAAATAGATACAACAAGGAAAGAAGACCTGTGCGAAGGAGAATTACAAGGGGACCGCAAGTTGAAAAGAAAGAGAATAGCAAACAGAAGATACACAGGTCCTGAATGGGCATATGCAACTTCAGCAGAGTGGCAACAAGAGTTCCTAGCATTTTGCTTTGATCGAGAAGTTCCAGATCAGTACAATGGTGCCTGAGTTCAACCACGAGATAAAGAGACTGTGTTAAGCTGAAATTTAATTAAAGAAACTTGAAAACAGAGACTGATAAATTACCAGATGTGTCGCTATTAACCAGAGGTGACTTTTAAAAAACTGACTGTGACAAGCTTCTAACCGAATTGACAAAGGTCCTAGGAGCGAATGAGGAAGAAAGACTTTTCTTAGCCTTGCTGTAAAAGAAAAAAGCTTTTAGCCATCCTCTGTTGATTGTCGTTTACATTTTAGTACTTCACTTTCTGATTCTTTACAGATCATGCCTAGTACGGGAGATGATAGTTAGGGGAGTAGGCATTGTAAATATTTGGGTGTCGCTTTGGGTGTTGTGTGCGTGATATTCATTATAGCTTTGTTTGTGGAGATGCGATTAGTGGGTGAGAATGAAGCTAACAATGCTACAGTTTCTGAGACCGCTACACTAACACCTTGGGAGAAGTTTGAGCAAGATACAAAGTATCTGCATGACAAAACTAATGCAAAAGGGTAACTGTCTACTAACGTTTTCTATCGCTTGCTGAGTGAGTATGTTGACACTATGGATGCAAAGGCTTGTTATGTGTGTACACAAATTCCTCTTTTAGTCCAAGAGGGAGTTACATATCACAGTTTACCACTAACCTATGGGATTAGTTGTAGTCTGCTACTAACATGTTTCTATAACCAAGAAGAAGTGCAATATTTTTACTCTAACTATGACCTTGTATTCTCTTATGTGCCCATCATAGAAGATCTGAATAGTGTAGCTAAATACTATGCTATAAAATTGATTAAAGGGTTCTTTGAACCTAGAGTAGCGATCAGTACGTCATATGCACCCGCAATAATTTGACATGCTTGTTTATACCCGTAGAGAAAAGCTTTCTAGATCACACTGAAGATAGAAGGAGGGTTTTCAAAGGGAAATTAGAAAAAGGCTTGTAGCAACGATCATTTCTTAATAATGGTAATTACAATGGGATTAGGGAAGCTAGCTTTAGATGCAAAACATGTAGGTAGGCTTTGCATAACACGGCCGAAGTCATATTATGACAATGTGTTTGTGGGAACGAGTGAGTGTAAGCATGTGTTTTTATTTCAAAATAAATGGACCTTCATGCTAAATGAAATGGATCAAGCGATCCCAGGGGTTTACTATATCTGTGGACTTAATGCTTACTACCGTCTTCCAAATGATGGTATGGGACATGTTACTTGGGGATAGTTTTCCCAAAGATTTACCAGCTGGAAGATTTAAAGAAATTCCCAGAAGTGACGGAATTACTTCGTGCTAGACAAAAGAGAGAAACTGCTACTGGTGTAGTAGGAGAAATATTTGGAGCTATAATTCCTTCAGTAGGGGTTGTCTTAAACTCCGGAAAGATTCAAAAGTTGTCTACTATTGTGGATAACATGTTGACAAACTTCACAGGGGCTATACTCCTGATGGATACTGAACTGGCTGCGGAGAGGGCTATGACTCTTCAGAACAGGCTTACGTTAGACATTCTTTTAGCGAAGAGTGGCGGGGTCTGTAAGATGCTTAATGAGCGTCACTGCTGTGCCTACATACCTGACAATAGTAATGAGATTAGAAGTATGCTTACTAACCTAACAAGAGATAGTGCAGATTTGAAGGAATTTAAGGAACCAGGAGTTTGGAAAAAGGTTGGAAAAGGACTTGCTCATGCTGGAAGTTGGTTTAGTAGTATTTGGCATGAGATATTGGGAAAATTAATACAGGGAATAGTGATTATTCTGGCTTGTCTATGTGGACTATGGTTATCATGCAAAATTAACAAAAGGATTAAAGCAAAATTGGCAAAACATAAAGCGAGGAGGGAAGAAAAGAAAAGGGTGAAAATGTTCAAAGCAAAATATGAAAAGGCAAAACAAAAGGAAGAAATTGAGATGAAAGAGATAAAGAAGTGACAAGGTAGTTAAAGGAAGGATTTGTGTGATGACAAGAGTAATCAGAGGAGGGATTGTTGGAGTGCAGCTTTTATAATCAAAATTAACATGAACCGCTTGCAAATTAAGAAACAACGAAGCCGCATAGAAAACGCATTAATATGTTTCTAATGTACGCATTTGAAATGTGCCCACGGGGAGTGGCCACCAATGTATACGTTGATTAAGTAAATTTGACTAATGACGAATTAATGATGTACTAATGTATGAATTTATACCAGCTTTATGAATCATGTAGTAAGGATTTGCTAATTTAGACACTAGGCCTTAGGTAGCAAGAGTCTGGGCTTAGCTGCCTGGTCTCATATTAAATGTGTTTTTCCAACATATAATGTGCTGTCTTCCTAAGGACGAGTAGCTGTACTTTTCCAGAAGCTGGATATGTGTGTATAACCGTACTAAATTCTTTCTCATGAGACCCGACTTGCTCAAGGAGACATTCTTGCTGAATACAACAGTGTAATTCGCAACAGGTGCAAGGTCGCCTGAACTGGTAAAGACAATGGAGCTACTAACTGAAGCCGTGCGTGTAACTTTTCTTACCTGCCATCTCACCCGATGAAGACGTAAATCACAGGAGCCAATGAACTGCATGAGAACTGCCTTAGGTGGAAATTCTAGTAAGGTGACCACTCAACTATTGGACAGAGATAGTGGTGCGCCAAATTTTGTCCAATTGGAAATTAAGGGTTTGTTCAACGTATTTAATATAATGACATGCCACAAGGAGAAATCGTCCACTCTTTTGCCATCCTTTGCCATTCCTTGCAGCCATTACCTTATCATTACTTTGAGTTACTTTTCCTTACTTTGAACCATCCTCTTTACCCAACATTTACTTCACCTCCTTAAGAGGGAAGAACCTTCTGCCCTGTTTGCTGAGACTTTGCTGTTCTGTCCTGGCTGATGGCGGATCGACTACTGTCCTGAGGACGAAGACTGACTCTGTATGCTGACCCATTACGGATGGTAACTATATGATAATGACATTATAATTGCCTGTTTGCCTTTCCTTTCTAGGTAACAACTGCTTTTGACAGAGACCATAGTTAGATGTTTTTCAAATTTGTGTTACTAAATTGTTTTGCATGAAACCCAACATGCTGATGCTAATTCGAGGTTAGTTAAGGAGTTCATTAAACAAATGCAAATAGACAAATGACTGAATCTTTGCTGTGTTGGATAGATGCGCTAATGATACTCTGCTAAACAGATCCATGTTGACGCCGTGTTTTGTCCTGATGTTTATAATCTTTGCTTTGCTTATATCTTACTCAATTTGCCATATTGTGACATTATTGATGTGTTTCCTGGTTTTGAGACTAATAAACTTGATGGTAGAGCGTAACTAAAAGGGAATAAATATCATAACTATTACCAAATTTTGTGTGGTTATTCGTGCCTGAAAGATCATGGTGAGTTTAGATTCTTATTAATGTCATGAACTAATTTAATTAATTCGCTATTGTGAATACTGATGAGGTTATTGACCTATCGATTGATATGCTGATTAGTTATCTCGTCTTAAGGTGCCTCCAATCAGGGTCAAAAGATTCATTGGCCTAAAACGAGTCCCAGAGTAAGTAAATTACCTAGGGCGGGACGCGTTATCACAGTGCACTAGATGCATTGCAAATGTTGTACTTTAATTCACACTATATATATTTACTTTATGAAAGGTCAATTTTTAGTGCCTGTCAAACAAACCAAAAAATGAAAAAACGGTCCTAGCAACCTTCATATTTACTGCCTACCTTGAATTAAAAAAAAAAAAAATTCTCATTTCTTTATTTCAAAGTTTTGCTTAGCAATGCAGGAAGTCTTCAAGGGCCAGATGTATGAAGGCTTTTTTCCTTTGCAAAAGGTCAGGTTAGCAAAATCCAGTCATTTGTGACTGCAGAAGGACTTTTGGTATACAAGAAACCCAAACTGTGACTCTGTAACGCATTACCGAATTGCCATTTGGGTTTGCATCTACATACCGAATCGGTATTTGTAAGGAGCATGTTTAGGGCATCCCTTTCAAAAACAGATCCCCAGTGGGATGTATTATTGTTTTGCAACCAAAAGCAAAACATTAATGATTTACCCACTACTGAAAGGTAGTGATAAACCATTGGCAAGTAGAAAGGGATTCTTAAGGGACCTCATCCCTTTTGTGAATGTTGACAAAAACATTCTTTAAGAGTAGGAAGTGATCTGGTGGACCACTTCCTACTCTAAAAAATGTAGGACAACTTTTCATTTTTTTCTTTTAATGCACTGCATTTTCCTTTAAGGAGAATGGGCAGCAAGTACAAAAAATGCTTTATTTAAAAGCAATTACAAACATGGACACCTACATGGTCGCAATTTGCTACGTACCTCATTACTATTCATCAGGTACGACCCACTACTTAATACATAGCAGTTTGAGAATGGTCTGGGAGGTTAGTACCCATCAGTGATGTACTTTAATAACTACCTGTGCCGAGTTTAGATTGAAATAAGTTACAATAGCTTGTATTTCAAAGGCAGTGAAGAATATTTATGGCACTTAAATGAGAATAAAATATATTTTGCAATGTTATAAACAAAATGAACAATTTAAATAGCAATAATGTAAAAGTGACACCAACATATCGCACATAATTTAACAATGCTTCTGCTGTATCTTAGAAGGTTTGTTAGTAACAAGAGTGAATGGATCATATGGGTGATGTGTGATGGATAGAAAGTCACGGGGCTTGGGATGAATATATAATGTGGCATAGCAGTGTAAAGTAAAGGCACTGGCAGGGACGAGAGACACCATGATCGGCCTCCTGAGGTCAATGGAATCAGTGCTAATTTTGAATACGAGTGAGTGCTGGTTCCCAAAATCTGCTCAGCAGCTTACAGCCAGTGGAATTCAGTGTGGGCATGCACCTCATACCAAAGCTGCATAGTCTTGAATCCACCTCATGCCCCTTTTTTGCACCATTGCAGGTTCCTGCTTTCTCCCTTTGTGATGTTTTTTTCTTCTTTCTCTTCCTCGATCTTTTTGCTGTGTGTGTCTTCACCTCTCTTCCTCTCAGTATATGTCTGATGCAGAAAAATAATTGTTGGTCTCTAGAAATGAGCGCCAATGGCCCCCACTGGCAACCACAGGCTCAAAATAATCCCTGTATAGGCTAAAACCATCATAATGAAGACTAAATATTACAAAATGATCAAGAAGTGGAGTCAGAAGGAACCAGTGATGCCATGATAAGAATGCTAGCAGTTAGGAAGAGGCCAGTAATAGCAAAGCAAGATGGAAGCAGTGAGCTTGGGCAACCTGATGCTGCAGCTTTCAAAGTTATCTCATGACTTCCTGCCAAAGAGAAGATATGTGGCTGGCTTTTGCTACATACAACTGATACAGAAAAACTCCTGTAGGATTGAGTGCTGGCCTGTATCATGTACCAGCTGCAAGGTGTGTGTATCTCACACCTTCACTAGTTTCCTAACTTAAGTAACTTAGGGCCAGATGTAGCAAAGGCCGAATTTGCGATTCGGAAATTGAGAGTCGGTGCGACTCGCAATTTCTGAATCGCAAATTCGGATGCAGAACGGTGTCTCAGACACCGTCTGCGACTCGCTATGGGGTCGCAAAGACCCACCTCATTAATATTAATGAGGTGGGTCGCAAATTGCGGCCCCATAGCGAGTATAGGCACTCGCTAACATGGAGGCCTGCTGTAGTCAGCAGGCCTCCATGTTAGCGACCTGCTTTTAAATAAAGCAGTTTTTTTTTTTTTAAATGTAGCCCGTTTTCCCTAAGGGAAAACAAGCTGCATTTCAAAAAAATCCGAAACCTTTTGTTTCGGTTTTTTCAGGGCAGGGAGTGGTCCCTTGGACCACTCCCTGCCCTGAAAAAATATTTTTGGGTGCAATCACAAACTGGAAGGGGTCCCATGGGGACCCCTTCCAATTTGCGATTGTGTTACCATCCACTTGAAGTGGATGGTAACTGCGATGCCATTTGCGACCGCATATGCGGTCGCAAATGGTATTGCATACCATTGCGAGTCGCAAATAGGAAGGGAACACCCCTTCCTATTTGCGAGTCGCACATGCATATTGCGAGTCGGTAACGACTCGCAATATGCATTTGTGCATTGCAAACCCACGTTTGCGAGTCGCAAACGGCGATTTTCGCCGTTTGCGACTCGCAAAAGGATTGCTACATCTGGCCCTTAATCTTCTGCATTATGACTTCAGTGATGTCACTGGTTATGTCATTCAGCATGTCAAATGTGACGCCATGTTTGAAATCCTGAGCAGTGGGCTGTTGAGCTAAGTCTGTGTGGCTAACTTTCATTGGGCACTTGAGGGCTTCAAATCTTTTCAATTAATGTTTATCATACAAACTCATAATTGTTTGATCTCATACAGTGCAACACATGAAGCAATTTCAAGCGTTTCCAGTTGTTTACAATAGGCATGTAATAGATACTTGTTGTGTTGTTCTCAGCTGTTGTAGAACAAAATAATATAATGAAGCAACACCCTTTGCTACAATATATAGAACCAAAATATTTTACTTTGTCCAACAGACTGCATTAGTTAACTTGTGCCTTTAAAGAATAATGTTAGTAATAGGAGTCAAATGTTGAAGTTTGCATTTTAACTAGTGAGCTTAAAAGGCATAAATTGCAAATACTGCATAGAATATACCTTTGACAAATGTCAGGTATTTTTGTCACATCTGGAAAAGAGCCTATGTGAGCCCTTGTCTTTACTTTGTGAAGAAAGAAAGCTGATAATCGAACAACAGGTTTTCCTGAAAGATAGTAAAACAAATGAACTGGGGTGATTAGTGCATAGTGTGGAAGAACATCTTAGAATATATATTTATTGAAAGCTATGAATCTTTACAAAAATGAAGCAAGGGTACATCGGAGAATCACTTATGGATTTGACCCAGAGGTGAGGTGATGTACACATTTACACTACAGTTAGTCACATCTCAGAGTTTCAGTGTTCTAATAAGCTGGTCCATTGGTGGGCTCTTGAGAATAGGAGCGAAGGAGGGGACAGGGAGGTTTGAAATGCCTGAACCTTTAGAACCTTGGAGGGTGTTCAGAGGAAATGGGTTGTCCTCCTTAGTTAGAGTTAAAGACTTATTTAGTTGACAGTTATGCAGCTTTCTGCTATATCTAGTACCTTCTTGTATGTTACAAGTGAGGAGGGGTGGGCCCCATGCTGACATTTTAAGGTGTTGACCACTTCCGCTGGACAAGCTGGATTCTGGGTCGTGTTCGTAAGCTACAATGACATCTGCCCGAACCATAGACCCTGTTTGCCTTGGAGCTGACAGTGCCTGACCTAGGGATGGAGGGACGAAAGCAATGACAGGTCCCGGCCTTAGTCCTTTTTCTACCCTGGCATCGGGTATCTGAAGGATGCATTCCCTTGCTTGACTCCCAGGTACTAGCGGTAGAAGAGGCGACTGCAGGCCTTGAATTCCACTGTTTCTCGAGAAGAGGGATGAGCCTGCATTTTACAATAAGCAGAATTTCGAGAAGATTTTTGGTTGAAATGAGTTGGTATAACATTTATTGGGGTTGTCTATTGCCTCTCTCTTGCATTGCTGCTTGTCGTGTCCTTTTTGTCAAGTGGGGAGGCTAGCTGCATTTGTTGGTGAGTTTGAGCTGGCTGCAACTTCTCCTTATGCCTTCTCCCCTCAGGCTTGGTGTGGGGAGGCCCCTTTGTACATCGAGACCTCATTTGAGTCCTGAACTGTTGCCCAGCCAGGTCACTCGATTATGAATTAGCAGTTGCTTACTTGAAGCTTGGGGTTTTATGATTTGCCCTTTGGTTAGATGTGCTTCCACATCCCCACCTTTATACGTTGATTTTGGCAGGCTAGCAAGCAGACAGGCAAGCAGGAGGGCAGGTAAGTGGGCAGTCAAGCCTGGAGAGCAGTTACCCTTTATTTCCGCTTGGCCACTGCTGCAGCCCGTGGTCTCCTCAGGGTCACTCAGCGCTCCTTCATTTCCTTTACTTCTCCCGCTCCTCTCCTTGGACCACTCAGGCTGCTTCTCCTTGGACCACTCAGTGTCCTTGAGAGGAGCATCCTCTCCTTTGGTTCCCGCTCCTCCACTCAGACTCCACTTGGGCTCCACACCACTCGACTGCCATTCCACAGTGACTGCTTCGCCCTCAATGCACCTTGAAATGAGCCGCTCTCTGAGTGGTCTAAAATGATACTGCCCTCTGTCCCTGCAGTGACTGGTCAGAGGCAAGCGGGGACGTCCACCCAAACATCCAGGAAGTGCAGATCTCGAAGAACTCAACCACTATCGGGAAGTGACCTCTTCTTGATCGATCCCCTTTGCGTGACAGAGAATCACTCTGTTGACTGTTCTTTACGCACTATCCATATTCCAGGATAGTAGGACACTGGACTTTGGACTTCAAGTGCTGTAGCAGCTACTCCACTAATTACATCCACCATGACTGATCCCTTCACTATTTGTCTCTTTTTTTAACAATCAAGTTCCACCTTAATGTTGGAGATGCAAAGCATGCATGTGAATAAATACTACTAGCACAAATCAAAGCCTACTAGTGATTTCTCTAGATTTGGGGATATACAATGTGAATTTCATGTGATGCAAATGAGTAACTCTAAAGATGGTAATGTTAGAGGGATATGTCACAAGCAGTGACAGGCTGATGATTACCAGCAACACAACAATAGAAGTGGTCACTCACACAAAAGTTTTATTTTACACTGTACAGGTCATAGGCTGCAAATATGTCTGGACTGTCATTGCCATGAATGTGTGAACATTGTTGCTTCTGGCTACAGATCTCAAAGTACCATTCCCCTGGCCACTGAAGAAAGGGCAATGTCACACCCTGTTCCATAGTATAGATAAACAGATTGGTGAATGTTGTCACCTGATCACATACCAAGAGCAGGTCTATCCAACTTAACAAGCCCAAAGACACAGAGGACAGTACAACAGTCCCTAGTCAGAGATCCATCCTGTTACAATGGTTAGGCATCTAGTGGCAAGTTACACACCTATGTCAGTGTAATGGCACAGGACAAGGGCCTGCAATGAGGAAGCTCATTGACACTACGTACAGGTCATACAGGAGCATTATCAACACAATGTGAAGGGAGAATGGATGGATTGCACAGGATGCTATGTCACAAGGCCACATGAGCACACACATGAAACCATCGGACCAAATGAGCACACACATGAAACCATCGGACCAACATACCAGGACAAATTGTTCTCATCTGCAGCTCAGATAACTGCCCTCCCACTGTCCAGGCAGCCTAAGCATGGAACTCACACAACCCAACTTTGCGATACACAATACCTAGGTCAATTCCATGTCCCCTTCACATGTCAGACCAGCTACAGCCACCTGCCAATGACACAACTGAGAAATGCCCACATGAGGATGGCATGGTGAAGATATCTGGAAGGAAAAAGTGACAAACAAGGAGTTTAAGCAGACAAAGATGTACATGAGACACAAAAGTCATTTGAAAGTTCTGTTGTTAGCTTGACAGTGCAATGTGACTGCCCCAAACAAAGGAAATCCTCAAGAGAGGCACATCTCCATATCTGATGTAGCCAGCAGACCTGGCCTGTATGATGCATAGCAAGACAACAAGCCTGACCTCTACAGTGCCATATGCAGCCACAGTAATCTCAGACTATCACATACTTACACTCAAGTGAAGTACTGATTGATGAGATCTGCCCCCATGTCTCCACATTCATCCTCATCACTGGCACCCTCACTTGGCATTTCAGGAGGCTCAACCGGTAGCATTGCCAGCTCCCCCTCATCAGAGATGCATGGTATGTGTCTCCTCAGGGCAGGGTTGTGGAGCATGCAGCACGCCAAAATTATCTTACAAACTTTTTCGGGTGACTAGAGGAGGGCTCCACCAGATTTGTCTATGCTGCGGAACCTTGCCTTCAGGAGCCCAAAAGTCCCCTCCATGACACGGCGTGTTCTTCCATGTGCCTCGCTGAAGTGGACTTCCCCTGGTGTAGTTGGGTTCCTCACTGATGTCAACAACCAGGGATGATTTGGATAGGCAGAATCCCCTGCAAGGAAAAGCGACATGCGTGCAGCCATCAGTCCAGAGCAATGTCTCACTCGCAGCATATGTAGCATACATACTCACATGACATATGTTACTTACCAACCAGCCAGGTTCTCTCTTGGTACAGTCATGTCATCAGATGGGGTATTGCACTGTTCCGCATTATGAAGGCATCATGGACTGAACCAGGATACCAGGCAGAATTGAGAAATGTAGAGGTCTGCCAAACAAACTAGTTGGACTTTGATTTAATAGAAGTTCTTCCTGTTCCGATAGCCCTGTTCATTGCCATGGGGTAGAACCAGGGTTACATGGGTACCATCAATGGCTCCCACAACATGTGGTGTGTGTGCCAAACCACAGAACTCTGCTTTCACATGGGCAAAATCCTCACATTGAGGAAAACAACATTGCTGTGAGTACATTATTCAACACCAAACTGAACATAGGCTGGGACATCCCAGCAGATAAGGCCAATGTGTTTAGGAGGTAACCTGTGGCCAGGAAGTGCAACCCTGACAGGACTTGTACAATCGGTGGTGTGCTATTTGGATAACGTATGACTGGCATCAAATCTGGCTCCAGCTGATGACAGAGATCCATGATTGTCTGCCTATCCCGGTGATAAATCTGTATGACATGTCTGTTCTCCATGGTCTGCAAGTCTGCTAGTGGACGAGACACAGCAGACTGTCTGAACTTTCTCCTCCCAGGGGAACTATGTGGGTCAAAAAGTAAAAAAGACTGTGACTCAATGTGTCCCTAGCAATTCACATACTACAGGTCAGATATGAAATGTGCATATCAGTCACTGTAGACATGATACACAACACACACCAGGGCTAACACTTGCACATTTGTGAAAAGTTAACTCTTTGATCATCTACATATGTGTGCAAAATCTCTATCGGGGCTGCAACCTCACATCCAAATCACTCCAGAAACTGCCTGTGAGTCAGTGCCCCAAAGCCTGGATTGCACATGGGAGAGAGGGTGGTGGCTGTACCCCCATAATGTATTCACATCTGCTGGACCTCATTTCAACATTACAATGGACACAATTGACCCACAAGGCCAGCACTGAATCTTCACTAGGACATCATTTCCATACTTCTGACGCATCAATATATGTCTTGTAATAGTATTGTATACCACTAAAATGGCGCCTACCTGACCGCTTCCACTGGACCATAAGAACTTTCGGAAGTCGTCATGGCGGTAAGCAAATGCTACCGAGACGGTCACTGCCATAGGAGAACATTGCTGTCCGCTGGCAGTGGCGTTCATGTATGTGGCAGACATGACCACCATTTTCTACTGATTCTCTCACATGACTCCTGACACTGCTGCCAGCAAGATCTCCATGACCGGAGCTGCTGTTCACTGCCTCTGGGAGCAATCATGCAGCGTCCTACAGGTTATATGGCCCCTGCCTTCTCACCCGAGCAGGAGAATATGATGGAGGAGGTAAGACCCCTGTATGGACAGCTCTGTGGTGCACCAGAGGAGCAGGTAAGTGCACCATGTGCACATTATTCTCTGTACTTCAACTTATATCACCTTTAGTCATCCTAGGCTTGAGACCAGTTTGTTTGATTATGTCTGAAAAGTCCTGTAGGTGCTGTCAGTGTTGAGTCAATGGGCATGTATCTATGTCAAGTGACAGGTTTATGGTATTGAGACAATGTGGTGAATGTGCATTGAGTGTTCCCTGTACCAACTTGCACATAGCTAGGTGAGGTGTTTTGACAGCCATCCCCCCAGCGTGATCTTGGCACAAGATGTTTCTAATGTGTAGTCACATGTGGTTGCATTCCAGCTGGAGGGTTGAATGCATGTTGAATGTTTTGGAGGGCCAATATTTGAGCTCTAGACGACTTCCACTGACACCCCCTAGCATCACACACATGACATCTGGCATACCTACAGACACCACATCACCAGTCACTGACCCAGCCACCACACCTATCAAACTAGCAGACAGCACCCCAGCAGACTCTCAGACATCCAGCTCAGTCACCACACCTGCAGACACCACAACCAAAGACACACCTACATGCAGCACATCCACCATACCTCCAGTCACCACCCCAACAGACACCCACCCACACACTAGGGCATCCCACAGCACCTCCACCCCTCTCAGCCCCAAACACATAAACATCCTCATTCACCAACCCAACAGACACCCACCACAAACAAGCATACCTCCCACAAACATGCACCCAAAACATCCACACCAACACATAAGACATCCACTCCCTCAGTCTCCAAATCCAGACCCCCTTCTGATGACCGTCCCTGTGTATCTAAGAAAGTTTTTTCTCTGTGGTCTTGACCTTACCCCTGTTCTCCCCACCGCACCACCCCCAAAAGGTCAGTGTCCCTCCCTAAGACCATCCCTTCCACCTCCAAGGCTTCCCATGGCCCTCCTGCAAGCACCCATGCCCCTCCACCATCCAAAAAAGAAGCCAACCCCTCCCAAGAAGGTTCCCCCTTCCCAAAACACCCCCTCTCAAGCCCAGACCCAACCCCCCTCCACCTTCTCCCTAATCCCTGAGGTGCCTGCCTGCCCCATTGATGCCCCTACCTGTGGAGGTTACATGGACGCCAGGAGTTAAGTAAGGGCCTAAAACAGTTCCTTTTGAGCAAACCAGTTTGGACTGGGCAATGGCCTTGGACTGAATATCAGTTTCTTTAATCAACCCAGTTGGAATTTTGGTTACACCTTTGCCCTGCAATTCCTTCTCTAGCTTTCTGTTGTTCCTGGCTGACATTGGTTGTGTGTCTGTAGTTGTGTGATTTTGGCCTGCTTGCTGTTCCATGTGGTGTTTTTGAAGTATGCTAGTGGTGTCATAGCTTTGTGTTGTGTTTGTAGTGGTGTGTGTAATTTCTTGTGTTGTGTGATGAGGGCATGTATGATGTATGACTTGTTCCATGATATGGCTATGGTCTACCTGTGGTGTATGTGGCAGACCTGGAGTGTGTTGAGTTGTGGTAGTTTGCTTTACATTTAAGTGCACATGTGTCCATCTAGGTGTGGGTCCCTTGCATTTGGGTAGTGTAGGGATATGTCCCATGGGGATTGAGTTGTGTGTGCTTTGTTGCCTGGCCCTTCGCCCATTGAGTGACTATACATGACAATAGGTGTTGGTATTGCTTGTCCCTGATATTCACTTATGTGGTAGTGTGCATGTTGTTTGGTGCCTTGTTCAACAAGATATGTGTCCCAATGCTGCTTCCTTCCAATATGGTCCTGCTGCCCCATCGTACCTGTGCAGGTGTCATTGTGGTGGTGCACTTTGTGTCTTTTGTTGAATTGTCTCTGTGTGCATTGTGCATGGCGTTGTTGGTCCACTGTCTATGAGTGTGTGTGATGTGTCTGTCGATAGCAGTGTTGTTTGATGGTGGTGTTGTGTGTGTGCCATAGCAGATGGATGTTTATGTGTGTCACATGTGTGTGTGGCCAGTCCCTGGCCAGTGCTGGTTGTGGGTTTGTGGACTGTTTCTGGATAGGTGCAGTAGTTGATGTGGTGTGAGTGTATGTTTGTGGCCTTCTGTGTCCCTCAGCCTATGTTGTGTAGCCTTGTGTAAATATGTGGTATTGCCATACAGTGTGTGCTGGCTGAAGTATTTGTGTTATGAATGTGTGGGCGTCTGTGTTGTAGTATGCGTGTGTATCTGGCATGGCTTTGGCCTTTCCTCCTATAACATTTTAGATACTGTTACAAATTTGTTATGCATGTTAATAATACAGGTAGGTGTTAGTACTTACAGTTGGTGTCTTCCACGTCGGAGTTGTATACCTTGTCTTTCGGTGAACAGAAGCAGTGGCATGATGTTTAGGAATGGCTCCACGGCAGCTCCAGATGTGTATTGCTGTGTTCAGGTGAGTGTCTCCCTTTAAAGTGCTTATTTACGCCTGCTGATCCTTTGCGGTTGGACCACAGCAGTCACATTGGCGGTGTGCAACCTTGTAATAGGTCCGGCAGAAACCTGGCCCCCCATTGCCTGTTTGTGCCTCCAGAAGACTGCAGTGGTCAGTGCCACTGGCAGTGGCGGCGGACCACTGGCAATTTCCTAATTCCTCGACCGGCAAACTCATAATGCGGCGGTCTGCTCCTCCAGACTGTTGGCAGGTGGACCGCACCCACCAACATGGCGGTCACAGGACTGCCATACTTGTAATCAGCCCCTTAATCTTACTGTCACTAAAGAATGCATTTCACAGGTGTGTGGAGCTTCTGAGAAGCATCTCTCATCCCTGTGTCTTCCTGCTTGGATTCTCTTAGCTGGTACAATAATTCAAGACAGTAATAAGGTTGAACATTAGGGTGGGGTCAATGATAGCACATGGTGAAGACAGCACAGCAAGGGATTATAACACATCAACGAAAGCGCGTAACTAAACAATACAGTAACACAATAGACAAAAAGGGAACCTATCAGTCTTAAAGTAACGGGCCCCAGCACCCTAAGAAGCAATGAAGATTTCCTTAGCCAAACCTTCAACAGCCCTTGTAGGTAAACAAAAGGGCACAAAAAACAAAACCTTTTTTTCCTCCTCTATGTGCACAACAATAGATTACACCTTCATCTCACTTCGCCTGTTCCAAGCACCACCACCAGGAGACAAAGATGACAGTGATCATTGTCCTCAAGAGGCTTCTGTACTAGCAACTGAGCCCTTATTCATCTCGTCACAGAAGACTCCTGATTCCATTGTTTTGGTTAATTATAAGAGGATCAAGTTTGCACAAACAACCACAGGCCACATGTCCCAGTCTGCAATGGTGATTCCACAAGCACAAAGTGGGACAACAGAAAGTGAAATAGGAAGGTGGGAGTCTTTTACTGGCAGTCTGGCAGAAATGTTTGCCGTACCAACCAAAGCAAAACACCTCTAGGTATTCAATGTTGTGGGGTGCATCCCAAAGGCTGAATGGATCCAACTTAAGCAGCTCAAAAGATCTATAAATGGCACCCATGGATAGATGGGTGCAAGTGAAGCTGGGAAAAGGAACACATCTCGCAAGGTGAATACCTACAAGTCAAAGGTTGAAGCAAGGATGTGTCCTGGCTCCCACCTTATTTAACCTTTTGCTGGCTGGTTTGATGCAAGCACTTAGCGCCTGCAACTCCCATGCCCGAGGTTTGGGGGCTTGGCGCTGTTGAGCATCATCTATGCCAACAATGTAGTTTCGGTCGCTTCACCCAAATAGGTCTAAAGCATCTCCTCAACACAACACAGGAATACTCCCATGATAATGGATGGAACATCGATTTTGA
Source organism: Pleurodeles waltl (assembly GCF_031143425.1). Lineage (NCBI taxonomy): Eukaryota > Metazoa > Chordata > Amphibia > Caudata > Salamandridae > Pleurodeles > Pleurodeles waltl. Next base: position 1,215,292,915 of record NC_090437.1, on the reverse strand, counting down.
TAAGACATGTACTATGACTATCAGCAACAATAGGTAAAAGCCATTGGTCTAGTTCTGGGGTAAGACACGAATCCAGAATAAACAGAAAAACAGAATATAAATATCTAGGGGTGATCATTGATAAAGAGGGTAACTTTGCGCGGCAGAGGGAATCAATAAAAAGGAAAGGGCTACTACTGGCAGTGTTGTTAATTTTTTTTAATTAAAGCTCAAGGTGTCAATGCTGTCCCCACTCCTCCAGATAGTGCAAGCTAAACATTTACCAATAATACAGTACGCAGTGAACTCCAGAGTGGTAGGGACACTACGATTCTTGACAGCACCTTGTGAAAAATTATAGAATAATCTTTAGCCTGCCAAAGCATACCAAAGCATACCTCGCCATCACACATCAGGTTGAAGTTTGGTCTGCAAAAACAGTCTCCGAAGAGGAATTGGGTCTTCATAATCTGTTGGGGAAAAATCAGGAAGGCTGCTCCCAACACTCTCAATGACTACATATGGCGAGAGCTGCAACAGAGAGATTCAACACCCGCCAGATCGTATGTCAATGAATCTCTGACCAAGACCAGTTTGTCCCAGCTATGGGCAATCTCCACCATCATTCTGCGTTCAAAAAACTAGTATGGAAATCGATAAAGCTTCAATCACTAGTGGAACAGAAGGTGGTCTTTTCTGACAGAGCTCAAGTCTGGATGTCATTGAGCACCTACACTGCACCCATTCCCCAGAAATATTTTAGTCTAAGCTTTTCCAGACTCATCAAGGAGCAATTTCTAAAATATCATCTGGAGTTGCTATCTTGCGCTCTGCAGCTTCCCCACTGGCTGAAAGAAGCCATAATGAATGACTGCTGCTTGTGTGGTACAGATGTGGAAGATATGCCACATATGGTATGCAACTGTACGGAGCAACTGAAAGAACGGAGACAATGGTTGAAGTCTCTATTTACCCAAAAAGGGATCGGGTCGAGGAGGCAGGCAATGTTGGCAAATGCCAAATGCCAAAGGGAGATGTATAAGCAGTGGCTCGACTTTTATGCAATTTTCTGCTCTCTTTAATCTTGCAACTGGCACCTTTTTGTACTCAAACTTTGAGTCTGGCTGTAGGGGGGAGGCTTCCGGTTTTCAAGCTATGAGAGGCAGCTCCAAGCTATGCTGTTGGGATTTCTTGTTTCTGGGAACCTTAACCACCTGGCACTTATGTCACTCAGAGATAGGCTATTTGGCAGAGGCTTCAGCTTCTCAGGCCACATGAAGCAGACCCTAATGGTGCTCTCAAAAGTATAACTCGAACTTGGCTTAGAGGTTGGACTGAGGAGGCATGGACAACTTTGTAGGTCTAACTACATCCAGGCTCCTAAGAGGCAGCATGCAGATAATAACATGCTTTTTAGCATTTGGCCTAGCGGAGGAGTGGGGTGGTTGCGACGATGCTAATATTTATTTTTTGTCAATCTTGTTTTTTATTAGTTTAAAAGTCAGTAGAGTTGGTAAAAATATACCTTTGTTCTCCCTGTCTAAACATAGTTGCTATTAATAGTACACAGGGTGTAACGAGACAAAGGTTGTCATCCACATCGTCAGTTTGCCAACCTTTCAACCATTTTCGGTAAATGGAAATAGCAAATAAAAACATACAGCACACTCAAGTAATCAAACATAATATGGAGTTTGGAAGACCAGGAGAAATTCGTATCTGGAAGCTGGTATCGCAAGGAGAAAACACAATACTGTAAGGTCCTTTGCACTTAATGACTCTGAGGATATTTTTAGTTCATATCCTATGTTCTCCTGAGACGGAAGGAGGATATAGTCCCATGGGGGGGTCTCAACTCTCTATAACTGAAACAGATGCAGGGCTCTGGTTAGGGTGGGGCTTGCAAACAGCGGTAGCCCCCTTGACAGATACTATACTATAGGCCCCCATTTATGTTGAAAGTTTTTAAAGTTGTCTGCAAAGATGTCTGCCATCCTCTCCATTGTCAATGCTCTCCAAAGGCGGGCATGCAATTGAGTAAGCACATGAGCTTCTTTCTTTTTCAAGGCCACCACTATTGCCATTTTTGCCACACCCAGGCAGAGCCAAAGGATTACCCTATCACTTCCTATTTGATGCTGGAGACCCTCATCACGTAGGCCCAAAAAAGCAAAGCTCATCTTAGAAGGATTGGGATATCCCAGTATATCTTTGATGTGTTCTAGGATTTCATTCCAAAAAGGACGAATTGTGGGGCAGTCCAACCATATGTGTCTGAAATCACCCTGTAGCCCACTCCCTCTCCAGCAAAGGTCTGAGGTATCGGAATATTTTATTCAGTTTGGTAGGGTAAAGGTACCAGTTAAACAGAATCTTATAATAGGCTTCTCTCAAGGCCATAGATCAATTACAATTTAAAATGTCTCAATACAACCTATCCTAATGTGTGCCTGGAATGTCATTCCCCAATATATGTTCCCAGAAAATGAGGTGTTGAGGTCGTGTTGGGCTAATTGTAGAAAGTAATAAGGCATAGAGGTGGGTTATAGTCCCCCGAGGAGGGCCTAACTAAGAGATGAATTGTTCAAATGGTGAAGGTCATGTGGCTGCTAGTTGATTCTCTGGTTTAAGTGCCTAGTGTTGTAGTTGTGTGTAGTGGTAAATGTCTGTGTGGGAAACAGCAAAATCTCTTCTGCAGTTATCAAATGTTAATATGTGAGTATTGTGAAAGAGGTTGGCTAGCGAAAGACTGCCTCCCTCTCTCCACGCGTCAAAAGGACCTGGTCAAAGGGCCAGGGAGAAGGCTTGGTTGTAATGTATCAGTGTATGCGGCAAAGGAAAGTTCGTCCAGCCCGTTGCTTTTGTCACTCGATCCCAAACCTTCAGAGTTGTTTTTATTGGTGTACTGAGATAAGCATTGCCGGGCGGCCTGTCTTCGGTTCCCAAAGTAAGTCCCATATAACCCTCCCCACTATGGCCGGTCCACATGTAGCCAGTGTTTATCAGACTCTCTAAGAGACCACTTGGTAACAACTCTTAGCTGGGCTGCTTTGTAATATAACAGGTTATTTCCTTCTTTGCCCACTGAAAGGGCGTAGAAGTAGCAAGCATATCCATCCCTGGTAGGGGCATGTTTAAATTCATCATATATGATTTAGAGAGGTTGATTTTGAAGCCTGCTATCTCTTCGAGGAGCCGGAGTTCGTCTCCAAGGGAGGTAATCTAAGAGGCAGGGTCAGTGTCAGGAGAACATTGTCAGCAAAAAGTGAAATCTTCTGTTCTGTCATCCCAAAGATGATCCCGTGAATGGTAGGCAATGAGCAAATACACGCTGCCAAGGGTTCTACACTGAGTGCGAACAATAGGGGGTGATAAAGGGCACCCCTGTCTCATCCCCCTTGTCAAATGGAATGGTACTGAACTTATGCCGTTCACTAAGAATCTGGATTGGGGTGCTGCATAATTGTCCCTAATCATCCCAATGAATTTTTTTTTTTAAAACATAACTTCGAAGAGCATGGGTCATGAAGGCCCAATCGTCCAGATCAAGTGCCTTTTTGGCATCAAGGCTCAACAAAATGGCTGGGATCTTTTTCTTATGAGTTTTCTCGATCGGGGGTATAACTCTTCTGATATTGTCATGCATCTGACAACTTTTTACAAATCCAGATTGATCCGGGTGGATCAAATCCGGAAGCAAGTCTTCAAGTTGAGACGTGAGAATCCTAGCGTAAAGCTTTGCATCCAGGTTTAAGAGGGCTATGGGCCTATAAGAGCTACATTCATGAGGGTCCATTCCAGGTTTGGGAACAACCGAAATAAGAGCCTCACCCATTGTGTTTGTGGTGGCCCCTGAGGTGCTTATGTAGTTGAAAATGGTGGTCCAGTGTGGTGTCAGTTCCAAGCTGAAAGTTTTATAAAATTGTGCTGTCAGATAATCTGGGCCCAGTGATTTGTGGAGTTTATGGTGATTGATCGCCATCTGTACCTCATCCTCTTCGATAGGTGCCCCAATAATTCATTTTGTGCTGCTGTTGCCTTGGTAAGAACAATGTCTTCTAAGTACTCTATTTGAGTATTATTGGAGGAGGGTGCCGCCTTATAAAGATCTTGATAGAAATTCCCAAATATGTTTGCTTTTCCTGCATCTAAACTGGTCGGTTCATTTGTGGATTGTCATATGTCCCCTATATATTCCTTTCTCCTTTTCACCCTAAATTGTCTGGCCAGGTGTGAGTCATCTTTATTCCCTTGATCATAGGACACCCTCTGGAGATGTAGCAGTGCAAGTTCCACTCTATTGAAATTTATAGCGTTTAATTTACCTCTCAGAGCAACACCTGAACGTTGGAGGGAAAGCATTGGGTGTTTTCTGTGTGCTATTTCCTTATTCCTCATTTTTATTCAGCGCTGCAATCGGGGGGATACATTTACTACATAGCACTGCTTTGAATGCATCCCATGTTTGCTCAAGTTGGTGTCCTGTGGATTATTGATTGAAAAATTAATCTCTAATGGTTCGGAGTAAATCGTCTCTAGAGGACTTAGAGGACTTGTCTCAAATCAGAGCGGGGGTACCAGCAGGGTTACCTCGATCGGGCTTTACCCCAATATAAAGTGACCTTGACTGGTGCGTGATCAGAAAAGGTAATGGATTGTTGCTCCTCCTCCTGAACTGCCCCTTGACTGGTGAACACATAGTCAATTCTAGAGTATGTGTGGTGAGTGTTCGAAAAGAATGTGCAGTCTTTGTCATTAGGGTGAAGTGTTCTCCAAGTGTACACTAGTCCGATTTCTTCCATTGCTTTTTTAGTGCACACAAGACGTTGCCAGTTGGCGAGCGTTTGGGTTGTGTACTATCATGGTTTGCATGCTAAGTGAGATTGAAATCACCCACGTCTCCCTCTGCAAAGTTCCCCAGTACCTTCAAGCAATCATGGAGGAATATTTCTTGGTTAGTGTTGGGGACATATACTGAAGCAAAAGTGGCCTGTTGCCCCAAAGTGTCCCTTTGACCATGACATATCACCCTTCTTTCTCTGTGTGGTGACATATGGGTTGGAATTGCAAACCTTGTTGAAACATGTGCGCCACCCCATTATGTTTCATCATGGCTGAGGATTTAAGAAATTGTGGTGATTGTTTATGTTTGAGTCTGTGATTTTCTCCCTGTTTTAAGATGGGTCTCCTGGAGAGGTAACACATTATAGTGTTGGTCTGTTAAATATTTCCACATTTTATGGCATTTCACTGGTGAATTGAGTTCTTTAATATTCCATGTAATTAGTATTACTGCCATGGTGAGTTCAGGAGTACATTATTATATGTAGTTTTGCTGTTAGACCTGACAGCCTTAGGGTGGTCACCCCCAACTGTTTGCCTGCCTCCCTCCACTTTTTGACACTGTTTTTGCTGGTTTTAGAACTCTGCGCACTTTACCACTGCTAACCAGTGCTAAAGGGCATATGCTCTCTCCCTTAAAACATGGTGACATTGGCTCATACCCAATTAGCATATTTAATTTAAATGTAAGTCCATAGTATAGTGCACTGCATGTGCCCAGTGCCTGTAAATTAAATACTACTAGTGGGCCTGCAGCACTGATTGTGTCTCAGGCCTGCCATTGCAAGGCCTGTGTGTGCAGTTTCACTTCCACTTTGACTTGGCTTCTAAAAGAACTTGCCAAGCCTGAAACTCCTCTTTTTGTACAGATACATCACCCCTAAGGTAGGCCCTTGGTAACCCCCGGGGCAGGGTGCTATGTAGGTAAAAGGCAGGACATCTACCTGTGTCTTGTATATGTCCTGGTATTGAAAACCTTCTAAATTCGTTTTCCACTGCTGAGAGGCCTGCTCCTTTCACAGGCTAATATTAGGCTACACTCATATACTGTTTGAGGGGTAGGTTCTGATCAGAAAGGCGGCCTAGACAGGTCATATTTACTATGGCCAGAATGGTAATACAAAATCCTGCTGACTGGTGAGGTTGGATTTTATATTACAATTTTAAAAATGCCACTTTTAGAGGCGTAAGTGGGATGTCCTCTTGCCATGCCTTCTCTTTGCTTATAGAGAGGTGCCATAGAAAGGGATGGGGTTCAGCCCCTTTTAACTTCTCTCTGGGTACCCTATCAGGGGACCCCTAAGCACAGTGAAAGAGGAGTAGGAAAAAGCTCCCAGGAAACCCCCCCCCCCACAGGATGTGGTCAGTTACATGCTGGCTTTCCGCAACCAGATGCAACGCTTCTGGAAACAGGCCAAGAGCACCCTTGAGGCCAGTCAAGAGGTGATGAAGCAATGGTATGACTAGAAGGCCACCCTGGTAGAATTCTCATTTGAAGACAAAGTATGGGTAATAGAGCCAGTAGAGCCTATAGCTCTCCAGGACCGATGGTTGGCCCATTCGAGATCCAGGAACGATACGGGGAGGCCACTTACTTAGTGGACCTCAAGTTCCCTAGAAACCCCCTAAAGGTGCTCCATCAAAACAGACTGGAGCCTCATTTTGAGAGGTCTGAAGTCAGCATGCTTCTGGTGACAGATGAGGGTATGGAACAGGAGAGTGAGCCTCTCCCCGACCTCTTCTCTGCCAAAGAAGGTGATGGGTCAGTGGAGGGTGTCAATCTCTCTGACTTACTGACCCTAGATCAGCGAGGAGACTGCTACAAGTTATTGGAGCAGTTCTCTTCCCTTTTTTCCCTCATCCCTAGACTCACACACTTGTGTGCCCATGATATTGACACAGGAGACAGTCCCCCTGTAAAGAATAAAATTTACAGAGTGTCAGATAAGGTGAGCTCCAGCATCAAGGAGGAAGTTGCCAAGATGCCGGCTCTTGGGGTGACAGAGAAGTCCAGCAGCCCCTGGTCCAGCCCAGTGGTGTTCGTTCCCAACGCTGCTGATCCCGGTGCCAAGCCAGAGCTTAGGTTCTGCTTGGACTACCGGGGTCTCAATTCTGTCGCAAAGACAGATGCTCACCCCATGCCCCGAGCTGATGAGCTTATAGACAGGCTAGGCGCTGCAAAGCTCCTTAGTACCTTTGACCTCACGTCAGGGTACTGGCAGATCTCCTTGACTGAAGGGCCAAAAGAGGGATCTGCTTTTTCTACTCCTGAGGGTCATTACCAGTTCTGAGTAATGCCCTTTGGACTGAAAAATTCCCCTGCTACTTTCCAACAGTTGGTTGACGGGATCAACGGGGCCATTCACTTCGACTAGGCATCTAAAAGTACTTGCCAAGCCTGAAACTCCCTTTTTTCTACAGATAAGTCACCCCTAAGGTAGGTCCTGGATAACCCCCAGGGCAGGGTGCTATGTAGGTAAAAGGCAGGACATATACCTGTGTGTTTTATATGTCGTGGTAGTGGAAAACTCCTAAATTCACTTTCCACTGCTGTGAGGCCTGCTCCTTTCATAGGCTAACACTAGGGCTTCCCCTTATATACTGTTTGAGTGGTAGGTTCTGATCAGAAATGCCTAGACAGGTCATATTTAGTATGGCACGAATGGTAATACATAATCCTGCTGACTGGTGAGGTTGGATTTTATATTACTGTTTTAGAAATGCCACTTTTTGAAAGTAAGCATTTCTCTGCACTTACAATCCTTCTGTGCCTTACAGCCTGCCTCTAATCCAAGTCTCGGCTGGGCTGATTGATAGATCCGTTGTGGATTTCACCCAGACAACCACAAACACAGGATGCTAAGTCAACACCTGCACACATCTGCATACTGAATAGGTCTTCCTGGGCTGGCTGGGTGGAGGGCCTGACACTTACATTTCAAAGGACAGTGGCTGCCCTCACACAATGGACTGTCAGACCCCCTACTGGGACCCTGGCAGACAGTGTTGTACTGAAAGGGGACCTTGTGCACTTCAAAACCACTCTTTGAAGTCTCCCCCACTTCAAAGGCAATTTTGGGTATATAAACTGGGTCCCTGACCCTACCAATTTAGACACTTCTTGGGAAAGACACTCTGCACCAGAACCTACAACGTGCCAAGAGAAGCTGCCTGGCTGCCCAAAGGACTCACCTGGACTGCTTTGCTGTGAAGGACTACTGCCTTGCTGGCCTATGGCTCTGCTGAGAAGTGCTGTCCAAGGGCTTGGATTGAGCTTGCCTCCTGTTCCTGAAGTCTCAGGGCCAAAAACACTTCATCTCTGAAAGGAAACTCCTTGTGTGGCGAAAATCGACACACAGCTTGCCGGACTCGACACGCAACCTACCCAGCGGTGGGAAAACCAGCGCAATGTCAATCCGGAATGATGCAGCCCAGCTCCCGAGTGGAGATCGACGCAGCGCCAGCATTGCGACAGGAACTTCGACGCAGAACCCACCGGATTGATGCATCACCGAGCCGGCATGACGGAGCCCGACTTCCTGCATGAGAACTCAACACAGCGCCTGCTGTGCCACAGAAACTCTGACGCTGCACCCACCAGATCAATGCAGCACCTGTGACTTCGTCCAGCACGCCCAGGATTTCCATGCATCGTCCCTGGGTGTCAAAAGACTTCGCACTCGAAAGATGATTCAAGCCTGTGCGCCGGAATTCAATGCAAAGCCCTTGCTGTGTGGAAAAGAATCGATGCATCGCCTGTGTGCACCCAGAAATCCGACGCACACCTACCTTTTTCCACGCATCTCCCCCTCTGCGGTCTTCTTGAGTGTAATTTTGACGCAAACGAGGTACTTTGTGCTTCAGAGACACTTGTTGCTTTGAAGAACTAAAGACTCTTCTTATCATTACAAAAGTGATATTTCAACTCATGATTATCAAATCTTGATCGCTTTGACCTTAATTTATTCAGATAAATATCTCATATTTTTCTAAAACTGTGTGGTGTATTTTTGTGGTGTTATTGCATGATTTATTGCACAAATACTTTATACATTACCTTATAAATTAAGCCCGACTGCTCAGTGCCAAGCTACCAGAGGGTGGGCACAGGATAATTGGATTGTGGGTGACTTACCCTGGCTAGGATTGTGGTCCCTACTTGGACAAGGGTGCTTACCTCTGCCAACTAGAGACCTGATTTCTAACAGGTGCCAAATGAGAAGACCGGTGGTTGTCCCATTTCTGCCTCTGGGCTCTTCCTCTTCAGACCAAGAAATAAGAAAGAGAAACCCACTTACCTCCTTACCCCTCCCTTGTCATCTGTATCGTACACCCTGCTATCCAAATCGGGTCTCCCAACCCCCTGTGGGTGGGAATAAAACAGTTATCCAAATAAGGGCAACATGTCCAAAACTTTGAAAACTTAATAGTAGTGCTAGCAACAGCTTAAACTAAGCATTAAAACAGCTTATGTCGCTATGTATCCTTATGAAGTTGGGATCAAAGATAGGGGTAAGTGAGATTTTTTTATGCATTGAACAAATGGAACTGTTGTGAAAGAAGTGCATCTGGACAAGCATCTCGTCAATCAGTCCAGCTTGCTTCCCCTCCAGGCCTGGCAAGAACCCTGTCCTCTGAGGGAGGGGATCCTACTGTCTCCTCTTAGGGTGGGCCCCAGGCCATACAGTTTGTGTTGGGCTGTCGAGAAAGGTTGGTATTACAAGACATAGGGCTCCCCTCATCAATCAGTGTTTCTTGTGTGTTCAGGCGTGTCTCCCGGATTTCGAGGATCTTGGTGCTTCTTCCGACAGCACCTCTGGAACTCTCCCCTCGCCACTCTCACCTAAGTGGGGAATGCCAAGTAATACCATCGCCTCTGATAGTTCAGTAACGTGATACACCTTATTTTGTAGCTCGATGGCCAGACCAAAGAGGAAGGTCCATTGATAACTGACACGGATTTTCCTAAATTTGTCTGTTATTGGCTTGAATTGTTGCCTCCGGGTTAGTGTGGCTGGAGCTATATCCTGGAAAAGGACACATGATTCTCCCTGGAACATGACTTTTTCTGCTTTTCCCACCACCTGAAGGATGGCTTCCTTGACCTTGAAGGAGTGTAGCTTTACTAGGACATCTTGCGGTTGTCACTTATTGTTCAAGGCTCTAATGCCCACCCTGTGGATTCTGTCTATTTTTATCTTCAATTGCGTCTCACCCATTATCTCTTGAAACATGCCCACTATGAAGGCTTTGAGATCAGCGCCCTCCACCTCCTCTGCCAGATGTTAGATCCTAAAATTGTCATGCTGTGACCTATTTTCCATGTCTTCTTGTTTAAGGATAGTAGCCTGAAGTTGCGGCTGGAGAGATTGTGCTATTGCAGCTAATTGATTTGAAAAACCTTCCAGCTCCTCAGTCTTCGCGTCCAGTACCCTAGAGCCCATGGAGTCCACATCTTGCTGCAGTGTGGAAAGTTTATCACTGAGATCTGCTCGAATGAAGAGATCACGTCCACCTTCAGTTCTTCCCTTAATTCATTTTTAAAGTCTCTCAGGGAAGCAAGCAGTTTTTCCTGTGTGAGGGCCATCCTCGTGGTCTCAGATGGGGCTGTTTCCATCCCAACAGGGGCAAAGTAGTTGGAAACCCTGTTGGAATACTGTTTTTTAGGTGGCATGTGTATCAATGGGAGACTCTGAGAGTCGACCTAGAGCTTGCCGTCACACTCTGCTTATAAACAAGCAGCTGTTCTTAATTTAGACCCCTGTATTTCACCTGTATTTTTCCAGCACCTCCAGACGTCAGGGCCCACATCCACAAAGCTGGGGCACCGCGCAAACATCACAGTAATCTCCAATTGAAGGGTCCTGGGGGACCAGCACCAAATCCGCGAATCCAGTTCGCCTCTAGAGGCAATGTCACCGCTTTTTACTGTTGCTCCTGAGTAGAAAATATTCTGCTGCCTCAGAACAGCTCTTTGTGGGTACTGCCACCTGATCTATGCACCAGATCTTCCCTGTTGTGCAAACCGCTTTGCAGCCTCTCCCAGCAAGTGGCAGTCATGTCTCTTTCTTCCATAATACAGAAGACCTCTGGTTGTCTGCTCATGCAGGCTCTCATCCCCAGATGGCAATTTGTCCACAGATCAAACATAAAGGTCCACCCTGAGCAAGCCGCGGTTATGGAGGACTTTCTGTGGGCAGGCCGCATGCTCCCTACTCAGACCCCAGTGTCTCTCCTTCTAGAGCCGTTCAGCCTTGGCTCCTTAGATCCGACCGCCATCTTAAGGTAGGCAGTCTTGTCTGTCTCACAATTTTCCAGGATTGGGTTGCTGTCTGTGCCTCCCACGCCGGCGATGTCGCAGTTTAAGGATTTTATGATTTGGGAAATCAATTGCTCCTGTCGACCGAAAGATACCCAGCTCTGACCTCCGGCTCCAACATTTTCTCCCCACTTACCGCCCTCCAATCCTCACTGCTAGAGCACTCACAGGTCCGGCCGGTTGCTGACGGCATGCTCGGTCATGATCCTGGCTCCCCCCGGCGGAAGGTCAAAACACATTTCCCACCCCATCAGCTCCAGTGATGTGGCCTTTATCTCCCATATGCAATGTGGCGTCAGCTGCAGGAGACACTCCTGGCCCTCTTTGCTTCCCCGGCCGCTCTTTTCTGCTCAATAGGGCCCATTTATTACCACCACATCGTGGCCCCACCGGACAGATGCCTCTGCCCCATTAAGTGTCTTTTTACCCAAATGTTGCTGTGGGCGACAGCGGAGCCAAAGGGATTTAGAACCTGTGGGCCATCTTGGCAATCTCCACCCCCGATGCTGTTATTTTAGTCACATCTAGCACTCACAGATTGGTGTGATGCCAAACCCTGTCTTTATCTGGCTCCTACCATGATGAAAGATTTTATCTTTGCACAGGCACCTTGCACTTTCATTTTGTCCAAATCCTGTTTTTAGATGGCTTTTGTCATGGTGAATGATTTTATCTTTGCATTTGTATCTCTGGTTTTATTGACTGTTTTAATATTGCAATGGTTTGTAGTAACTATGCTAATAACATAAACTTGAACTCATTCTGCATTGGGTGAAAGGCAGTGGCAATTTGTAATTGTACATTTGCTTTTTCTTTTTTTCTGAGTGGGAAACATTTTTTTTCCTTTGAAGAGACCCTCTACCCACCTCCAACCTCCAGACATTTGGGGGTGTTCCCCTTCCCATCTTGAAAGATTTAATCCGCCCCTCACTGGTATAAAATGCTGATTGCTTCTGGGTGAGGTAGGGTGGGAGAGGAGTTTGTGAATACTCACAGACATGTTGGGCACATGGTGATGGACAACTACCCTTTTCCTGAGCGCTGGATCCCTGGTGCTGATTTTTGTTGTCACAGACGAACATGGATTATGTGTGCACCATGACATAGGTCTGTCTCATGGACTGCGGTCTTGTTGGACTAGGAGGGGTGCCCAAAGTGCTACCCTCATAGAGGTGAAAGGCTACTGCCTTTGCCAGGAGTTAAGCAGAACAAATGCGGTGGTGGCAACCTAACATGCAGTGATCAGTGGAAGAGAAACAGTCCTGTTTACCTGTATCACTGGAGTGAGACGGATCACATATGTTGTTCTACACCCTTGGCCTACATTAAGTCAGTATGTAGAGCTGTGCAGTGTGTGTGTGCAGCATGGGTGTGCTTTATGTAGTGTGCCTGTGAATGGTGTAATACATGGAAGACTCTGGGTTCTATTTTGAGATACTCAGGACTTACTAGAGGAACATGAACAGGTAGAGAATCCCTCAGGCAGATTTGTGGATTGCTGCCCTCCTTTGAGCTGAGTGGGATACACACTGGAGGAAGGAGAGCCATGCTCACAAATATACTTCAAAGGGTGCTCTTTTATTGAGGGAGAAGTCACTGAAAAAGGGGCTTGGATACCTCATGAAAGAGATGTAGCTGGTATGAGAATCAAAAAGAGTAGGACTGGGCCCCTGAGGTAAGCTTTTGATGCACATATCACTCTGGCTGACATCCTGGTGTGAACCTCTAGTCACTCCCATGGCCTGTATTGTGGGGTCACACCTGTTGTAAAAGCCACTTTCTAGAGGAAGTACAGGGCAGATGAGAGGACACTTCAAATGGAAGTAGATCCCTTGCGCAAACTTTAAAGTATCAGACCCTAAATCACATTTAGGGGTTCATTCTGACCTTGGCGGTAAAAGGGCCATACCGCCGGTCAGAACTCCGCCATACTACCGCCGCGGCCGCGGTAAACCGCCACGGTCATTCTGACCACCAACTGTGAATCCGCCAAAAACCCGACATCCAAGGAAGGCCGCCTCATCAGCGGGCCGCGGAAAACTGGAGATGACCAAACCTCCACCACCACGCCAACACAAACACGCCCATGCCATTCTGACCCACCAATCCACGCGGCGGTCTTTCAACCGCGGTATTCCATTGGCGGTACACACCGCCGCGCTCAAACTACACACACAGCTCCAAAACACTGGCACATTGGGCAATTTGAAATACACACACCTGACACACATACCAACAACACTCCCACACATCCATACAACTATAAAACACACACCCACATCACCCACAAACCCCTACGACCGAAGATCAGAGACGAAGGAGAGAGAGACACATCACAGAATAGAGAGCTACATCACACAGAGGCACACTACACCATCACACACACCACATAGAAGCACAAAGCACCACACACCAACACACTCATCACCATATATACCACCCCACACCTCATCCACACCACCCCATGGCACCCCAAAGGCACCCACGCTTTTCGGACCAAGAACTCCGGGTCATGGTGGAGGAAATCATAAAAGTTGAACCGCAGCTCTTCGGCTCACAGGTGCAGCACACCACTATAGCCAGGAAGGCGGAGCTATGGCAGCGGATCGTGGACAGGGTCAACGCGGTGGGAAAGCATCCCAGAAATCGAGACGACATCCGCAAACGCTGGAACGACTTAAGGGGAAAGGTGCGCTCAATGGTCTCGCGACACAACATCGCAGTGCAGAAGACTGGCGGGGGACCCCCACCTACTCCACCCGAATTCACAGCATGGGAGCAAGAGGTACTAAACATCCTGCATCCTGATGGCCTCGCTGGAGTACATGGAGGAATGGACTCTGGTAAGTACAATCTCAACTACTTCACCCCCCCCAGCATGCTAACCCCCACCACCACCCTCACCCCCAACCCCCCATCACACATTCTCCCTGAGAATGTCTCTCCAGCACAACCCACCCAACACCAACCCCTGCATGCCCCCACAAACTATGGACCCCCATCACCCAAGCATGACCACTGCACATACCCCCCCCCCCCAAAACACCCCCACAACACCTCCCCCAAGGGAATGGCAGCACTGGGGGACAAGGGCACCAATCAATGGCACACAATAGCACACACAGAAACAATAACCATACTCTCTTACCCCATGCAGGACCTGAACGCCAACACACCGGCCAGGAGGGTCCAGAAATGTCCATCCCCCCCCCGGAAGAGGCCCCCAGTGATGACAGCAGCTCTGTCGACCTGGAACCTGATGACCAGCCCGGACCATCGGGGACCTCTGGACAGTCGGTTCCCCACACACAGGCCACAGCAGACCCAACCCCCTCTGGGACCAACAGCACAGCTCCCACCCAGCGGGCCCATGCCTCTGTCTCTAGGACAGGTCAATCAGCGGTGTGTCTGCCACTACAGGGCACCCAGGCTAACCCACCACCCCAACAACAACAGGGACCTGGGGGCAGTGGTAGTGGGAACACCGTCCAGGGGACAGAGGCCGGGGGAAACAGGGCAACTCGGAGGGCTGCTGTGCGACGGGGGGGAGGAGAGGCCCAGGGAGCCCACTCTCCAAGAGGCCCTCACCACCATCATGGCAGCCTACCACCACTCCCAAGAGACGATGGCGACGGTACTGGCCAGGTTCCAGGAGATCCAGGCACAGCAGGAGGAACGCTACATGGGGTTCACCAATCAACTCACCAACATCTCTACCGCTATGGGGAGCATAGTCCAGGCCCTCAACCGGATAGAAGACACGTTGCGGGACCGTGTGGCACCACACAGGGCCCCTGTCACTAGCCAGGAACAGCCTACCACCTCCGCCGGCGCTAGTGGACAGGAGGCCCCACCACAACGACAGGCCACCAGAACCCCACCTCCTGCTGAAGAACAACCACCCCGCAAGAGGAGCCTGAGATCAAAAAAATCGACAGAGTAGGATCTCAAGACCCCCGCCAGCATGAGACACCCCCTGAAGTCATCCCACTGTCCCACATTGCCACCCTGTCCAACCTTGAACTGCCCCTGCTCCATCCTTCCACAGGCATATGGACAATGCACCTGTGAGACTGAGAACTGGACTCTGCCATGGCCATTACTCCACCCCCACCCATCACCGTGTTTATATCATGTACCATTATCTAGCACAAAAAATAAATCACTCAATGCACTGAAATCAAACAGGAGTCAGGCTGTAATATTTACAAATGTATAACACATTACCGATCAATTATGATCTGTTAACTTTGTGCTGAACACATACCGAGATCAATAAGCATTAGTCCATGGGCTAACCAAGCAGTAGTCACGGAGTGGGTCATACAGCACTGAAAAGGGAAGGGAAAATCAAACATCAGTTTAAAAGAACTGGAGGGTCATAGACAAAGTTGAGAAGCAGGAGGCTTGCAGGAAAAGTAAAATGGCGTGGTTGATTCTTACCTGTGTGCTACTGAAAATACTGTTGGATAACTCTGTCCCTGTTGTCTGTGTCGTCCTCTGAGTCTTCCTCCTCTTCACTCTCCGCAGGCTCCACAGCTGCTTCAACATCACCATCTGGACCATCCTCCTGCAGGAAAGGCACCTGACGTCGCAATGCCAGATTGTGAAGCATACAGCAGGCCACGATGATCTGGCACACCTTCTTTGGTGAGTACATCAGGGATCCCCCTGTCATATGCAGGCACCTAAATCTGGCCTTCAGGAGCCCAAAGGTCCTTTCTATGATCCTCCTAGTTCGCCCATGGGCCTCATTGTACCGTTCCTCAGCCCTGGTCCGGGGATTCCTCACTGGGGTCAATAGCCAAGGCAGGTTGGGGTAACCAGAGTCACCTATTAGCCACACACGTTGTCTCTGTAGCTGTTCCATCACATAAGGGATGCTGCTATTACGCATCACATACGCGTCATGCACTGACCCAGGGAACATGGCATTCACATGGGAGATGTACTGGTCAGCCAAACAGACCACCTGGATGTTCATAGAATGGTAACTTTTCCTGTTTCTGTACACCTGCTCATCGTCTTTTGGGGGGACTAAGGCTACATGGGTCCCATCAATGGCACCAATGATGTTGGGAATATGTCCAAGGGCATAAAAATCACCCTTCACAGTGGCCAAATCAACCTCCTCAGGGAATATAATGTAACTCCGCATGTGTTTCGTCAGGGCAGACAACACTCTAGACAAAACTTTGGAAAACATAGGCTGAGACATTCCAAATGACATGGCCACTGTTGTCTGGAATGAGCCACTTGCAAGAAAATGGAGGACTGACAGAACCTGCACCAGAGGGGGAATTCCTGTGGGTTGGCGGATGGGGGACATCAGGGCTGGCTCCAGCTGGGCACACAGTTCATGGATAGTGGCACGGTCAAGTCGGTATCGTAGTATGATGTGGCGTTCTTCCATTGTCAACAGGTCCACCAGCGGTTGGTACACGCGAGGATTCATCCTTCTCCTCGCAAGTCCCAGCGGACGGTGCCTAGGAATGACAACATGGAGCACAGAGTCAAGCCAATCACTGGTACGTTCACCACAGCTTGCATAGCACACGGTTATCTATGTTTTGAAAGGCGTGTATGTGTGGCAATGCAAGGCCTAGGCCTGTGTGTCGCAGTAGAAATTATGCCATGTGGGCCCTTAAAATGGCGGCTGCCTGACCTGTGAAGTGGGACAATGGGATGTGAGGTCAATGCGCAGGCGGAGCACACCGTGGCGGTAGGCGGTCGAAGACCGCTACACGGAGCCGCATTGGTTAACATTGAATGCTATGGGTTTCAGGAGCCAATGACGATGTGCGCCAGCGGTAGCGGTACGCACCGCCGTGGGCGTGACCGCCATTTTCTATCTGCCTAATCACTCGAGACCTGATCATCCACAGGAGAGGACCTATACTGCAAGTGCTGCTGTGACCTCGGTCTGGAAGTGACAATGGCTGCTGCGACTGGGGAAAGGGCCCCTGCCTTCACGTCTGAAGAGTTGGAGAAGCTCGTGGATGGGGTCCTCCCCCAGTATGCGTTACTCTACGGTCCTCCAGACCAACAGGTAAGTACACCGGGTGCACATGGAATGGGCGATGCCTGTGTGGAGTGGGGTGGATGTAAGTTGGTGGGGTGGGGGGCGAATGAGGAGTGCAAAGCACGACAGATGAGAGCATGTGCCATATGGCAAGGTTGGGGAGGGGGGGCCAATCACATCTAACATGCAGTAAGTTGACGAATGTTTCCTTCCCACCCTGTACATGTCACATAGGTCAGCGCCCATCAGAAAGTCGAGATTTGGCGTGCCATCGCCAAGGAAGTCCGGGCCCTGGGGGTCCACGTCAGACGGGGCACCCGCTGCCGCAAGAGGTGGGAGGACATCCGCCGCGGAACCAGGAAGACCGCCGAGTCACTGCTGGGGATGGCCTCCCAACCTAGGAGGGGTGCCAGTCGTACCCTGACCCCCCTGATGTCCCGGATCCTGGCGGTGGCCTACCCTGATTTGGATGGGCGCCTGAGAGCATCACAGCAGACACAAGGGGGTGAGTATCAGCACATTCTGCTATCTTTCTGCGCAGTGGAGGCGTCTGGGTGGGGGAGGAGGGTTGTGGGTGACATTAGGCCAGGGCGCTTTCTGTACTGTAGTCCTCTCCCTTAGGCTTGGCCCTGTGCTCCCGGCCCCCACCTCTGTAGGGTGAGAAGTACAGCTATTGATGGTCCAGCCTCACACATCTGCGCGTTTGTCCTCTCTTGACCTGTTGACTTAGTCAGAAGTACTGAGTAGTGTACCCCGAATGCGCGGCTTAGTGCATGAGGCTCCTGTGTCTGTCCTCTCCGCCAACGGTGTTGACATTGCATGCACTCAACCTGGTCTTCTTTTTCCCCCCCCCCCTCTTCTTCATCTTCTTGTGCATGTGTGCATTAGCATCATCAGGCGGAGGAGATTTGGCATCGGAGCACGAGGGTGCTGCAAGTCACAAGGCCCCGGTGGGCCCAGGAACAGACACCGAGGGCACCAGTGATCCGGAGGGCGAGGGGAGCACCACAACGGGGACCGGTGGTGAGAGCAGCGACACAGACACGTCCTCGGATGGGTGCTCCCTAGCGGTGGCGGAAACATCCGGGACCCCCGCCTCTACAGGTACAGCCGCCACCCAGCGCACCAGCCCCGCCCTCCCTGCAGCCCCTCAGCCTACGCTCCGTGCCCGCTCGCCCAGGAAGGCGGGCGTCTCCTTCGCCCCAGGCACCTCAGCCCCTGCCCCTGTCACCCCTGCTGCCCTCAGTGCGGAGCTCATTGACCTTGTGAGGACGCTCATTGTTGGGCAGACTACCCTTTTGAATGCCATCCAGGGGGTAGAAAGGGAGGTGCATCGGAGCAATGCCTACCTGGAGGGCATTCATTCGGGTCAGGCTGCCCATCAACGATCGTTCACTGCTCTGGCCTCAGCACTGACGGCAGCCATTGTCCCTGTTTCCAGCCTCCCTCTTCTGACTGCCTCCAGCCTGTCTCTGTCTCCTGTTCCTCAGCCTATCCCATCCACACCATCTGACCAGCCTGCACACACCTCAATACCCAAGGGCAGCTCATCCAGACACAAGCACCACAGATCCCACAAACACTCACCCAAGCAACACCCAGATGCAGACATTCCAACAGTCACTGCCACCCCTGTGTCCCCCTCCTCCTCGTCTCCCTCCTCCCTCCCTGTGACGTCTACACTCACACCTGCATGCACACCAACATCAGCCAGTGCTTCCATCACCACCACACCCTCCTGTACAGTCCGCACGCGTGCAGTCACCACCCCCACTGCCATTTACACGTCCCCTGTGTCCTCTCCCACTGTGTCTGTCACCCCCTCTTCCAAGACACACAAACGCAGGCAGCCACCCACCCAACAGCCATCCACCTCACGACAGCCAACAGCACCAGCACCTTCACCCAATGACAGCACACCTGACTCTCCTACAACCACATCCTCTTCCTCCACTCCCATCACCACTTCTCCTACCCTTTACCTTGGCCCTAAAAAAGTTTTCCTGGCTAATCTTGACCTCTTTCCCTCCGATGACCTACCCCCTCCATCTGCAAAGAGTCCCAAGAGCACCACAGCCACCACCAGCCCAGCTTCGGGTGTCACTGTTGTGCATGGGTTCTGGAGTCCACCCTTTGCCAGCAGTGACACCTCCATCAGCAGCAAGGACACATCCAGCCCCCCCCCCGGCAAGAGGACCAGGAAACACAAGGGCCGCCGTGCGAGGACTGACACGGCTGCCCCCAAGGAGCAAACTTCGCCCACTTCACCAGCCACATCATCTAGGGGAGGCAAGGGCCCGAGAGCCCCATCTAAGGAGCGTAAGGGCAGCAGGGCGGAGAAGTCAGGCAGCAGGAGCGCAGAGCAGGTGGGCCCCACATGCCACATCCCAGCTGGAAAGGAGGACACCAAAGGGCCCAGGACTCCGTCCCCGAAGGGTCCAGAAGCATCACGGTCGGAGGGCGACTGAGCAGGGAGTCCAGGCCAGGTCTGGCTCCCTTGACCTACTGGATGTGCACCGCTGAACAGGGCCCGCCGTGGAGAAGAGCACCGATGAACAGGGCCCGCCGTGGAGAAGAGCACCGCTGAACAGGGCCCGCCGTGCAGAAGAGCACCGCTGAACAGGGCCCGCCGTGGAGAAGAGCACCGCTGAACAGGGCCCGCCGTGAAGATAGGCACCGCTGAACAGGGCCCCGCTGTGAAGATAGGCACCGCTGAACAGGGCCCGCCGTGGAGAAGAGCACCGCTGAACAGGGCCCGCCGTGGAGAAGAGCACCGCTGAACAGGGTCCGCCGTGAAGATAGGCACCGCTGAACAGGGCCCCACCGTGCAGAAGAGCACCGCTGAACAGGGCCCGCCGTGAAGATAGGCACCGCTGAACAGGGCCCCGCCGTGAAGATAGGCACCGCTGAACAGGGCCCACCGTGGAGAAGAGCACCGCTGAACAGGGCCCGCCGTGATGATAGGCACCGCTGAACAGGGCCCCGCCGTGCAGAAGAGCACCGCTGAACAGGGCCCGCCGTGAAGATAGGCATCGCTGAACAGGGCCCCGCCGTGAAGATAGGCACCGCTGAACAGGGCCCGCCGTGCAGAAGAGCACCGCTGAACAGGGCCCGCCGTGAAGATAGGCACCGCTGAACAGGGCCCCGCCGTGAAGATAGGCACCGCTGAACAGGGCCCGCCGTAGAGAAGAGCACCGCTGAACAGGGCCCGCCGTGAAGATAGGCACCACTGAACAGGGCCCCGCTGTGCAGAAGAGCACCGCTGAACAGGGCCCGCTGTGAAGATAGGCACCGCTGAACAGGGCCCCGCCGTGAAGATAGGCACCGCTGAACAGGGCCCGCCGTGGAGAAGAGCACCGCTGAACAGGGCCCGCCGTGAAGATAGACACCGCTGAACAGGGCCCCGCCGTGCAAAAGAGCACCGCTGAACAGGGCCCGCCGTGCAGAAGAGCACCGCTGAACAGGGCCCGCCGTGAAGATAGGCACCGCTGAACAGGGCCCCGCCGTGCAGAAGAGCACCGCTCCGCTGGGCCCCGCCGTCTCAAGCACCGCTCCGCTGGGCCCCGCCGTCTCAAGCACCGCTCCGCTGGGCCCCGCCGTCTCAAGCACCGCTCTGCTGGGCCTCGCCGTCTCAAGCACCGCTCCGCTGGGCCCCGCCGTCTCAAGCACCGCTCCGCTGGGCCCTTCCTGTCAAGCACCGCTCCGCTGGGCCCCGCCGTCTCAAGCACCGCTCCGCTGGGCCCTTCCTGTCAAGCACCGCTCCGCTGGGCCCCGCCGTCTCAAGCACTGCTCCGCTGGGTCCTTCCTGTCAAGCACCGCTCCGCTGGGCCCCGCCGTCTCAAGCACCGCTCCGCTGGGCCCCGCCGTCTCAAGCACCGCTCCGCTGGGCCCTTCCTGTCAAGCACCGCTCCGCTGGGCCCCGCCGTCTCAAGCACCGCTCCGCTGGGCCCCGCCGTCTCAAGCACCGCTCCGCTGGGCCCCGCCGTCTCAAGCACCGCTCCGCTGGGCCTCGCCGTCTCAAGCACCGCTCCGCTGGGCCCTTCCTGTCAAGCACCGCTCCGCTGGGCCCTTCCTGTCAAGCTCTGTTTATGGTTCACTGTGCCCACCATGCCTCCTCCTTGAGCAGTGGACACTGTCATCCTGACTCATGTGGCTGTGGTGCCTCCCCCTTCCCTTCCCCCTGAGGTGCATGTAATTTTTTCATCAGATGCCCCTGCAGTGTTCTCTCCAAAGGACTCAGGTCTCCTGTGTGGGCTTTGCCCTTGTGTCGCTACACTGTAGCCCACGGACTGTTCCATTTAACTTTCATGTACAGGACTAATTGCCTCGGTTCTCCATGGCAGTGTATATAGTATCATTTTGTTATGGATATTTTGCGTAGTTGACCGCTCCATATCAGAGTCTATTTTTTATATAAATTTTTTATTCCCAATTTATTTCTGTCTTTGCATTCTTAAGGGGGGTTTGGGTGGTGTCACTGTGCATTGTTGCTCTGCATTAGTGTGTACATAGTTTGGGGGGGGGTCGCATATGTGTGTGCCGTAAGCTTCATCCTCCCCCCTCCCGTGTGTCGTAGGTGCAGTACTCACCGTTGTCGTCTGCGCCGGAGTTCGTACTCGTGGTAGATGAGAAGGTAGACGAGAGCAGGTAGGATGTTTAATTCGGGTTCCATGCTGTCCTCCTTCCTCGTGGAGTGTGTTTTGGTGCGCGTTTTCCCGTTCGTAGTCTGTTTCCGCCGTGTTTTTATCGGCGGGGCTCCCGCCCCGGAAAAGGTGGCGGATTGGTGAGTTGTGATAGTGTGGGCGGTACATTGTCTCCCGCCTGCCTGTTGGCGGTGACCGCCACGCTGTTTGTCTGCACCGCCGCGGCGGTCGGAGTGTTAATGTGGCGGGCTGTGTTGGCGGTTCCCGCCAGGGTCAGAATTCCATTTTTTCGACCGCCGGCCTGTTGGCGGGTTGGCCGCCGCTTTATCACCGACCGCCAGGGTTAGAATCACCCCCTTAGTGTCTGGTAATGGGCTTCAAGATGGGGAGCTCGGCCCCTGAAATTGTCAACTGCCAAGGAGCCAGTTAGGCAGGGCAACGTGGCGAAGCTCTGCAAGACTTCTGCTTGTTACTAGGGTTGGAGGCTACGGCTTGCCATTTTTTCAGCTGGGTGAAGGGACATCACATAGGAACATCCCAGACCACCTGCCCTGGATCCTGGAGCCCCAGTGCCTGACTCCATGCCAAGAACAGTGTGCCCTGCGAGGAAGAGAAGAGCGCTGAGGGGAGCGTGGTCCAGTGGGGGATGCAGGCTACAGCCTTTGTGCAAAGAAAAGTTGTCAACCCTGTATGTCAGATGATGCCACAAAAAAATATACGTCAGTGCCAATTGGGCTATAGTCCATGTGCGAAGGAACGTCAGTGACCCTTTATCCCAGGTGGGGCCATTGTGTAGATTACTTTCATGCCAATCTGGCCAAAGCCACATGTGTTGCTCTAGCTTGAACTAAGAGGAAACAATGCCAAATAATGCAGAAGTCTTAGTAATGAATTTATTAAGGCACTTCCCAGATATCAAATAAAAGCACATGAAAATATGAACATGACCATCTAACTTGAATGCAGTGAAACACGTGTAAATGCTGAAATACTCATTGCAGTTAAACAATGACAGACAGAAAAAGTGCAGTACTTCAACAATGAATATAGGCAGTGAATATATATATGGATAGTCTAGCAAGATAATTAAGAATTAAAATGCATCACCATTGGGGTTGAATTCTTCATCCTTGCCAGCATCAAACCACGGTACCCTGGATGGCTGAGTCAGGAAGCCTTCCCAACTTCGGATTTTTCCCTGAACCGTGAGTCTACGTTCGGGTGAGCTCCTTCTACCTCAGTGCCAAGTTTCCCCACCTTATATACCTTAAACAAACTGAAAAGGAAGAATCTGGCAATCTCTCCCTTCCTTTGGATATGAAATTCAAGTACTGGCTGTACTCAGTCGAAAACACATGAAGGAATGGGCCCTGCCCCAATATGCATACCAGAGACAAAGGAGCTGTACTTTTCCTTGATGAAAACATTCCCAGGCTGAGACTCTCTTACCACATCTTCCTTACACATCCTCCATGTGATGTTCCTCCGCGGAGTAACCCTGTTCTGGTGAGAAGAGCGCAAACACGTTCTGTGTGGAAAACAAGCTTGGTGTGGAAAAACCCTGCTCCACCACTGTGACGGCCCCTGTAACTAAGCACAAAATGGACTCAGTGGTCAAATACAGATAGCATTACACTCAACCC
This sequence comes from Pleurodeles waltl, assembly GCF_031143425.1. Lineage (NCBI taxonomy): Eukaryota > Metazoa > Chordata > Amphibia > Caudata > Salamandridae > Pleurodeles > Pleurodeles waltl. Next base: position 1,215,269,467 of record NC_090437.1, on the reverse strand, counting down.
TCTGACCAATGACTCTCATAGAATACTGGTCTAAAAGTAACCTTCTTTGGTCTAAACATAGTAAGTAGGATAGGTGTGCATTGTATACAGCAACATGGCATTATTATAATACAAATTACCACAAGTATTCCACCAAAAATGGATCTACGTTGACCTAATCAGGAAGCCAGCTAAATAACCAATCCAACCACCCTTTGTCTACATCTTGCTTCATTCCCTTCACCAATTCATGTAAGGCTTCAATGTGGGTTTGGATGGGTTTAGAGTAATCTGACAGGTTAAAGCACCACATGCACTCACATTCTAAGCAGCCATGATCATGCTTCAACAGTAAATAGTCAATGACTGCCTTGTTTTGCAATGCAGCTTTTGTAGTGCCTCATATATCTAATAATAACTCTGCTAAAGCGATAGAGGTGTGGTTGATGTTCTTGACCATCAAACATGCTAATTTGTTAATAACTTGAGTATTATAAACAGCCAAACCTGGAAATCGACAGCAGAAATACTTAAGTTCACATATTCTGACTTGGATAATAGCTGTCACTTGGATAATAGCTGTCACAGTCTTCGCTTAACTGAACTGCTTTCCTTGTGTCGAGTATGTAATACAGAGTGAAAATGAATCATATGTGCTAACCACATAAAAGCACATGGTCCTCCAGTTCTACTGGCAGGAATGTACATATAGGTGGTTTTTCCGCAGGAAAACAACCAGCCCATCCATAATTTGACAAGCTTGATGTGAATAGTGGCTGTCACTAAATTCTTTCAAGACATGTTGTTGATGACCTTTCTACATGTTTTATAATTTCTTTGCTGACATATTACTTGTTGTCCCCATGGGATCTCTTGAGGAGCCTCGTTGTCACTTCAAGGCGCATTTGAGCACATTTTCCGATTTTATAAGTGTTGCAAGTTGAGTTCATCACCAGTAGTAAAATTGTAAGTAATCACATGTGTTCGATTAATCCATTTTTCATCCATTATTTCTTGGGAAAATCAGCAATATTCAAAGGTTGTGAAGTGTGTCAACAAATCACTTTCTTTCACCGCTCCATATTTGTTGATTGCATTCAAGATTTGCAGCAAAATCCTAGCAGGAGTTGGTATAGCAACTAAACATGTAGAGATGACATCAACGGTACTGTTCATATTTGTCATGCAGAAATTCGATCACTTAAGCACAGTTTGTGCCAGATAAGTCCAAAGATTGTGAGGCTGATAAAGTAGAGATGTCGATTGGCACTGTCGGTCAATCACGTCTAGGCTGGGGGCTTTCAGTCCCTCCTGACCCCACTCTCACTCACCCGAAGAAGGTCCATATAAAATAGCTAGCAAACAGACACCTCGTAGTATGATCTGTAACAGAGACAAGTATGATCATTCTCACAAATAACATTTATCAGCTGGTATATACTCCCATCTTTCCTGGCCTGGCTTGCCCACAACGTAGCACCAAGATTTTTATCAGTTGACCAAAACCTCCCTGCCCAAGTACTGTAGGAAATGCTGGGGCAGTCCCCTTTTTAACTATTCCTCCATATACTGGAATGATGACAATCTGAGCAATTCGGTCTCCAGGTTGCATAATCAAATCAGCGTCTCCACTGTTCAATAAAATCCACTTAATTTCTACTTGGTAGTCTGCAAGGATCACTCCCCCCAAGATCTGAATACCTTTGAGTGCCAACCCAGATCAATCCGAAATGCTCTGGGGGAATTTGTATTCCAACACCTGTTTGAAGAAGTGCCATGTCTCTTGGTTTCAATCTGTACATGTTCAAAGCATGCAAATCAAGACCTGCAGATTCTGGTGTAGCTCAGTAGGGAGCTAAGGCTCCTGTTTTTGGCTACTAATACATGATCGTATTTGTTGCAACATGGGGTTGTATCTGTAATGCTGGGGTTAAAATTGGCAATAATGGTGTTTCTGCATTTGTCAAGGGTCAATATTAAGTATCAACAAGCCCTCATTCAAATGATCTCTCCAATTTCTCAGGGTACCGTCCTCTCCCCAACTGACCTATAACAGTTTGCGGGACAAATCTCTGTTGTGTGTGCTGACAAATAGGACACAACACGATGACTGTTCTTATCAAATCTAGAGGAATGTGCATCCCTCTAATCTCTGTCCACCTGTTAGTGGCTTTCTCTCCCAGGTGTCCACATTTGTGGTGCACCCATTTAGCCATCCCAACCAAATCAGAATCCTGCATTGCCACTTCTGCCTCTGAGATTTTGGCTTTGTCTTCTGCAAAGGAATTGAACTATTGTTCTAGTGAATCAGTGGGACAGTGGGCATCTACATGGTTTATAGTGATGGTACTTTGCTCTAGCATTTCCCAAATTTCCTGCCACAATTCTTTGCCCCACACCTCCTTAGAATGTATTTGCCAGTTATGTGCATGCCATGTGGGAAGCCAAGTGGCTAACCCATTGGCGGTGGACCAAGAATCAGTATAGAAGTTCCTGTTTTAATGCCTGATATATAGCATATAATTCTGCATATTAACTAATCTTCGCTTCTCCTGTAGTGGAAAGCAGCTTCTTGGTTACTGAGTTATACAATACTGTCTTCCAATGTCTTTTGGCCCTCACATACTTGGCTGAACCATCGGTGAACCATACATGCTTCCTATCCTCAGGGGACAAGGCTTTAAATGTCTCACCCCACCTTAAGGGTGAGTCATTTATCTCTGGCACCTCCTGCACTATCTCATCATCCTGCTCGGGGAGCTGTTCCACCTGTTCATATAGGGCCGCTGTTCCATCTAGTCCCACTCGAGCCCTGTCCTGATTGTACCATTTCCATTTATTTACACTTGCTTCCTGTGCATTTCCTATCTGGGGAGTTTTAGGTGAACTCCTCACCCACATCATTATCGGGTTCTCAGAATCACATCATGCCCTATGGTCATTTACTCAGTATCCACTAGAGCCCAGTAGCACGATAGTAACTGTTTATCAAAGAGAGTATATTGCTCTCCAGCATATAGTCGCTTTTTGGATCAGAAACCCATCGGGACCCTCTTTCTTCCCTGAGTTCGCCACATACTCCAATTTGCATACTGCCGCTGAACGGTTACATGCAACTCAATGGCTCCTTCCTGTACTGGCCATGAGTCTAACGCCTGTTGAATTGCCTCCTTTGCCAATTTCAACGCACACTGCTGCTGCTCTCCCCATTTAAACTCATGCTTCTTTCGAGTCACTTTGTATACAGGGGCCAAAATCTGACTCAAGTGAGGAATATGCTGTCTCCAAAAAACAAGCAATCAAATGAATCGCTGAGTCTCCTGCTTATTATTGGGTGTGGCAAATTCCAGCATCTATGTCCGTGATTCCACTGAATTGCTAAAAACTTCACATTTTGAGACGGTCCTCGTGTCTTATCTTTGCTTTGCAAATGTTCCATACCCCTGTCCAACTGAGTTTGCACCTGTTTGTGCATTTCTTCCTGAATCATCACGTCATTGATACAGTGAGACAACTGCAGCCCTGGAATGATAGGTACTTCATCCAGGTGTTCTGCCACCAGCCAGTGACAGATGGTGGGGCTGTGTACATACTCCAGCGGCAATGATAGCATCTTAAATTGTCTTCCGTTCCACGAGAAAGCAAATTGCTCCTGACTCTCAAGGGCCAATGATATAGAGAGGAAGGCATTAGCAATATCAATGGTTGCATACCAGGTTCCTTTATGTTTTTGTATTCTCTCAATTAAAGTGATGGTGTCAGGGACTGCAGGAGTCAGAGGGGGTGCATATTTGATCAATTCACAATAATCAATCGTCATTCTATAGCACACATCCACTTTGCGTACGTGCTGCAAAGGGTTGTTCCACTCAGTGGTGACTGGGGCCACCACACCGGCCGCTATCAAATCCTGTATAGCCTTACTTATATCCTCATTCCCTCCCGGGATTCGGTACTGTTTCAAATGAACCACCTTCGTGGCTGGAGGCACCCTCACTGGGGGTATCTTTAGACGGCCCGACCTCACTGCTGCAGCTGAAATGTATTGCTGTGATCCAAATTGATAGCAACCATCATCCAAGTATAAAGTCATCACCTTCAGAATGTCAGTTCCCAGTATATACTCTAGGAGGTGCACAATCAAAACAGTGTATTCTCTTTTTGGTGTTCTCCCTATTTTCATTTGATCATTAGTCTGCACTGTGGGGACTTGCTTTCCACCCAACTCTGTGATGGTGTAGTGTTGACCTGTGAACTTTTTCGGATTTCCATATATTAAAGAGGCCTCTGCTCCGGTGTCCACCAAGGCCCGAACCTTTATTCTTCCAGTAAATTTCTAAATTAACATGGGATCTATTATCTTTGCGAGCCCATCCTTGTACTAGAGTTTGGCATGTTTCCTAATCTGATTTTTAAACCTGTCCACTTTTGCCGAAGTCGAATCCGGATATATGCTCTCATATCTGCAAGGAGATTCCTTCCCTTCTCCGTTTCCCTCAGTCAACCAGTCAATCAATAATAACTTTATTTCGGCTGAAAGCCATAAAAGTATGCAATAAAACACCACATCATAATTATACAATGAATCAATTATAAAAGAGATAAAAGAAAAGTGCCACATTATACATTAAGAAGCCCTGGATAAGTTATAAAATCACACAATTGTTAAAACAGCACAGAACAGACATTGATCTTAAAATCTTAGAATCCTAGAATATTAAATATTAGGATATAAAAATAAAAATATAATGGGCCATTATAGCTTAGCTCCAATCAATTAGCAACTGCTGCATTAAATAATTCCGATCTAAAATCAATTTGTTAAAATACACAATTATAAGAGTTCTCTGGTTCTTATAGCCCATGCACTTTGCAGATATCTCGCAACGGAAAAAACTATCTTGTCCGTTGTATCAGTTGTCAAAAGGCGTAATGATGTATTACATTCCCTTATCCCCATTGACCTACATAACAGAACAATCCACTTCTTCCTAGGGGCCAGATATCTGGGACAAAAAAACATAAAATGTGCAAGTGACTCTGGTGTCTCTTGACAATGATGACAGGAAGTCAGATTACAGTCCTCCATCTCGCGGTAAATGTCTTGAGCGGAAGGATCCCTAATCTGAACTTAATAAAGAGGGTTTTGGTGTAGGGAGGATTTACATTGTCCATGTAGGCCTTAAATTTAGGGCTGCATTTGTGGTCCAAAAACGTTAGGGTTCGACTACCTAGATTTTTAGACCAAATTTGCACCAGAATATTCTCCCAATAGCACCTGTTTATGCGCTCTTTTACTTCCTTAGTCAAATTATGAGGATCTCTCCACACCTCCTCCATTTTGAGGAGTTTACACATATCTCTAATGTGTCTGAACTAAGGGATATTTAGTGTACAGTCACCCACAAGAAACTCATCTATTGCTATTTGGAAGGTGGACAAATACTCAAAAGACCAGAGGCGGACCCAGTACATGAGTGGTCTTAGAGCAATTTCATTATGGATCTCATTTAAGGCTAGATCAAATCTGAGAGGTGTGAGGGGGTACTTCATCGGCAGCCGCCAAAAATTACATAGAAAACGGTTTTCTACTGTCGTCAAACACCTTGCATTAGTGTGCCCCCAAAGCTCGGCACCATAAGTTGATGCTGCCACTGCCGCTGCTTTATAGACAGTAATAGCGGGTGAGATCTTCCCTCCCGAAATATTAACAATTTCCCTCCCTATTACTGTTGACCTCTGTCTAAGAACCGACAAGCTTTTCCCAATCTGCGCCGACCACTGTTGATCGTCTCTTAGCCTAAGCCCCAGATAATCGAATTGGCTAACTCTCTCTACCGGATGGCCTGATATGGTCATTGTCCCCCTGAATGATTTATGCAGATTAAAAGCCATGTACTTTGATTTGGTTGGATTTATTTCGAGTCCTCTGCTGGAGCAAAAATTGTAGAAAGCATCCAGTTCATTTTGAAGGCCCATTGGCGTTCTCGAAATTATTAGGGTATCATCGGTGAACATTAAAATGGGGACAGAGGCTCCAGCTAACTTTGGAGCATTGTGGTTGCAATGAGACAGTTGGTCCGCCGCACCATTGATGAAGAGATTAAACAATGTTGGGGCCAAGACACACCCCTGCCTGACCCCCCTATCGACAGGTATAGCTTCTGTTAAATCACCACTTTGAGACCAACGTACTTGAGCGTAAGTCCCATCATGTAGGTGCCTAATCAGTCTTAATAATTCTCCGTCAAGTTGGTAGCTCTCCAAAACATTCCACAATAAATCCCATGGTACCATGTCAAAGGCAGCTTTTAGATCAATAAAAGCCACGTACAGGTGGCTCTTATTAAGTGACAGATATTTCCAGCAAAGAAGATTGAACCTGAACGCCTGATCTATTGTGCTCATTCCTTTCCTAAATCCTGCCTGGAAGTCGGAAAGGATGTGAGAATCCTCCATGCATGCCTGTAATCTATTCAGTACCTGCTTGCAGAATATTTTTTGGCTGACGTCAATTAGGCTTATTGGCCTATAGTTGGTAGGTTCTTCCCTTGGCCCTTTCTTGAAGATAGGGACTATAATTGCTCCTTGACACGTGGGGAAAAGTCCTCCACCCCTCAGTATCTCATTACTGAGCGCATTTAAATATAGGGACCAAGTTGTCGGTCGGGACAGATATAGATCACATGGGATACCATCTAACCCAGGGGCCATCCCTTTGCGTACTGATTGGAGAGCCAAGGTTGTTTATTTTAAAGAAAAGGGATCCAGGGCAAATTTAGGTAGTGTAACTGTCCCAGCAGTTGGTGTATTGGCAATGAAAGGCCCATTGGGTTTTAATGAGGGGTCAGTAATGCTACTGATTTGAGGCTCTCTGTATAAATATTTAAAATGTGACACCCAAGTTTCTGGCTGGATTACGGGATAGTTCTCCGCAGTTTGGGAGCTGTCTTTGCCTGACACTAGTTTCCAGAACAGTTTAAAGTCCTTCTCATGGAGTGCATCTACCAGCCCATTCCAATATTTGGTTTCCCACTCTTTTTTAGCAATCTTTAGTACTGCTTTGTACGCAGCCCTGGATACTCTTATCTCTCGACAGTTCCCTGCCTCTAATGCTCCCAATAACTGTGTTTTGGCCTGGCGGCAGGAGTTAGAAAACCACCTCAATGTTCTAGCCCCAATCTCTGCCCGTCTCCTTACTACCTGGAAGTGTGGTTTTAACCGATTGCTCAAAATACTATGCAGATTAATCAGATCCACCGATGCAAAGTCAGTATGTTTCAAGGGTAAAAGAGTTGATGTAACTATTTTGTAAATTAATAACTGAAAATTTGCATCATCTTCCACCAATTCCCATTTCACATTTTTTTTATCATTCGTCATAGCTAGGGCATTGCCTTTGACCCACTTTGTCAGTGTTTTACAACTGAATAGAGTAGTAGAAAAGGAGGTACTCAGAGCTTGGTGGTCACTATCATTACGAGGAAGAACAGCCACATCAATAAGAGATTTCCAGAGGGCGTCGTCCACTAGAACATAGTCTAAACGACTTGAATATGGACCTCTCCTATATGTAGGCAACGCCGGGGTGTCTGACTTCGTGTTCCCATTTACTATTCTTAACCCCTTTGTTTTTATTAGATCTTCTAGTAGGTCTAGTGCTCCCCCTACTTTCTTGGTTGTGACTCGAACCGTCCCGGATCTGTCCCATGGATCTGCAAACTGGGTTCCTTTTTGCTGATTGTCGTCTCTGCAATTCAGTTTCATGTTAAGATCTCCTGCAGCGATTAAACCCTGTCCCCCAGGTAAACAGTTCAAGAAATCTGTTAGCATACTTATTAGAGCGGTCTGAGACCTTTGGGTGCCAGGTCTAACATATATGTTTGCAATTACTATACGAACGGGCCCCCTTGGGCTGCTAAGCTCGACCTCAACAGCGAGTATATCCCTTATGGGGGTTGTTAGCTCCTTCACCTTTGGGAACAAATCATGTTTTAGCCAGATTATCAGACCCCTGATGCCCTGCCAGATGGTGATGGAAGCGCGATCTTCTGGAAGGTGTAGTACCCTACTCTGTTAATCGCAGAAGAGGCCCATGTCTCCTGCAATAGGATAATATGGTGTTGATCTATAAGACTACACCAATCAGGGTTAGCTGTTTTCTGAAGCAGACCTGCCACGTTCCAAGATAGGAGCTTAATCAGTGAGTCAGATCCATCCCCCATGTCTTGCGGCTTCTCTCTGTTCTCACTTAAATGAGGCGTTACTCCACAGTCCATCTCCTCTGCTTGGTCACTACAATGTACTCTTGGCTCCACCCCCAGGGTACTCAATATCTGATTGTTTGGTATAGAGGGGTTCAAAGCCATTTTACTGGGTACGCCGTCTCTCCCAACCTTCACTATGGGGGCTTCACGTCAATCTATGGTTGAAGTTGGGCTGCTCCTATGGTCCCTTCTTGGAATGCATATGCTCGGGGGTGTTAGGATGTTATGTCTCTCTTTAAAAAACAGATTAGCCAATGATTGAGGCATTTGTTTGGGCAAGTGACACCTGGGATGAAGTACCGGGTCTCAATCTTAGATCGAGTGCCAGAAGGCCCTTTACTAGGCTCTGGCTGCTCAGTTTCAGCCCTGTGAGGTCTGTTGCTGAGCATTCTCTTGTGTCATCCCTTATAATAGACCTACACTTCTTTACCCCCCTTATCCAATGGATTACTTTATTCTTGAGGGAATCCCCTAGCTCTTTTTGACCATGGCTTAGCTTGGGGACATTTGTCATGTATATGTCGTAATGACTGTGCTTAATCTGGCTTGGTGGGGCACTTCGCGGAGGGCCTATAAAACTTTTATCTAGGAATTCATTTCTATGCACCTCGCGATTAGCCCCTTTATTCCGGTTTGTATCGCATTTATTTAAACCGACCACAACTGGAAGTACACTTTTTTCCCCATAGGAGTTTTGTGATGCCGCTTCAGCCCTCTTCCCCCTGTGTATTCCAGTCGTGGTTGTTTCAACTTGTTGGGTTTGCCTAGATAAAGAGTTAGGCTCAAGTTTAAATGAAGATTTCCTTATGCTCCCGATTACGGCGGATATGCCATCCAGCTTCTCGTATATCATGTGCCTAAAAGTTGTAAGATACTCTCTGAGACTCAGAATTTCAGCTCTTTTTTGTACTAGCTGTGTCTCAACAGGGTGTTCCCTCTGAGTGGCTGGAAGTATTAGTGGCTCCTCTGTCTCCCTTGACACACTCCTCTCTGGATCAGAGGGTGCCAAGGAGGCAAGAGGTAAAAAACGGTTGTTGCAATTTATAAGGGGGAACACACTACCCTGCTGTCTAGGCAGGCTCCGTTTGGGGCTCTCTATTAAATTAGCTGAAGTTTCTAGCATAACAGGTTCTAAATTAGATCCTTGTGATGTAGATGACAGCAGTTCTCTATTCGCAGGGGCGAAGAAGGATTTTATATCATTAGTGGCGGCTGTAATCCCTTTCTTGAGGGGCATGGAGGGCTTAGTAGCTAGCAAGCTTTCTACCTTCTCTATTAGATCGTCAATTTGGGTCAGTGTACAGTTTTCAGCGGCATGTCGAGGTACTTTCTTTGCCCCTCCCTGCCCAGTGGGGTTACAGCTGGCTTTCCTTTTCCCCATCCCAGTAAATTACTGAAGTTCCTCGGGTTGGATGGCGTAAGGAAAAAGAAGCCAAGGGGGCAGAGAACAACTTGTGGGGGGAAAATCCCGCCCGACCCCCACGGGCAGAATCCGACCTTTCAAATACTCGGAATAAAATGTGTGCGTTGTTGGTCCCACCTCCAACAATTATAAACAAAAACCAGCGTTTTATCATGTAGGCACAGCAGAAAATATGTGAGAATTTAGACCTGCCCCAGTAGCAATACTAAATGCTGCTATTTTAATTTACTTTGCATAGGCTAGGAGTTAGGCTCAATCGTAGTGCAGCAGAGAAAGAAGAGGAAAGCCCCAAGAGAGTACCTCCACGCGGCCACGTGCCTGAGAGCCACCAAATCCAGGAGACTTTGGAGAAATGTCAGGGGGGGGGCCTGCCCTGCCTCTTACTGGCAATGAAGGGCAAGGAAGGGCCCGCCCTTGGCCGGGCTTCGCCCGGGCATGTCCCGCGAGTGGGAGCGCGAAGGCAACGTTTAAAGGGCTCCCGGGCTCTCTGGGCAGCCCCTCCTCCTCAGCAGCAACCAATTTGCGCGGCCCGTGGAGCGGGAGCGCGAAGGCAAAGTTTAAAGGGCTCCCGGGCTCTCTGGGCAGCCCCTCCTCCTCAGCAGCAACCAATTATCGCGTCCCGTGGAGCGGGAGCGCGAAGGCAAAGTTTAAAGGGCTCCCGGGCCCTCTCGGCAGCCCCTCCTCCTCAGCAGCAACCAATTTGCGCTTCCAGTCAGTATTCAAATCTTCCTCCTCCTTCCCCCTTAGAGAAACATTTTTCTCTCTTTCTTTTCCTTCCTCCTGTATCTGTGACTTGCCCTGACTCACTCATTTGTTCTCTTGCTCATTCACCTATATGCTCCCCTCCTTTCTGTCCAGCCCTCGCTTGCAATACACCTCCCACAGACTCTGGGTATCTATCCCATCTATTTGTTCTTTATTGACACCATCCTTCAGCAACGCCATAAACCTATCTCTTCTAGGAACTCTGTTATAATTTTGGGACCTTCAGACCTCGAAGGGTCTCTCAGGTTTCATCCAGTCTCCAAGCTCTCCTAACTCACTAACTGCCTCCAGCACAACCTTTAAGGTATTACCTATCTAGTTGAATAATAGGGCCAATATCATGTTGTAGGCTGGAGGAGCGAAGCAAATTATTTTGTTTTGCACTGACACATAGAGCGGTCTGTCGAAAAGATGGCGAGTGTCACCCAGTAAAATAGCAGTTTTCATTCCCTCCACCTTAATTCTCTGCATTGCATCTCTTAATGTATACCAGGTCTTATCATTTTATGGCCAATCTGACTTTGTAGGATACCTATGGTTACACCCCATGACTGTTAGCTGCGGTAGGGTGATCTGCTGGTTACCCTGATAGCCCCTAAACTGCTCTGTACAGTGGGATCAGTGCTAAGGATGCAAAACGTTGGAGTGTCTCCTACATCTATCAGCACTCCAGAGGCTCCTGTGTCAAATATTTGCACCATCCATGTAAGTAATGTTTCCCCCAGGTCTCTGCCTAAATCTGTCTATTATATCTTTTATTTCCTGTTTATATTCCACTAGAGAGTCCATGGCTGCCTCCCAGGGTATTGAGGCCCAGGTCGTAACTTTTGTCTGTGTATGGTCTGCGCATGAATTATTTTCTGTTTATCTGCCTCACTCTGAACACCATATTTTTCGCAAAGCTCTTCGCTAATATTTTCATCCCAAGCATCCAACTCCAGTCTAGCCCTTCTTTAGCAATGGCTAAATGAACTTTCTTTTTATTAACTCTCCCCTTGCGCTTTTTGTACTTATACTGAGCAACACGAATGGCAGCTTTCTCTTCCACGGACTGATAAGTGTCAACTTTATCTTGCAGTAATTTATTCTGACAGGACAGCATGGTCGATTTATCCTTGGCTTCAACTAGCTGCCTCTCCAATTGCTGATTTTCTTGTTCTAGCTGAACACATTGCTCACACATTTTTCTATAAGCAGATAACAGGATCCAGCCCTGTCTACCTAAAAGAGATAATTCCTCCCCTCATCTATGGGCACTGTTTGAAAACAACTTAATACCTGAGTTGGTTCAGCATTACAAGGCATACACCACAGTTTTCACATAACCCTGTACCACACGACCATTAATTCGCGAAAGCATTATTGAGTGCTTTGTCCCACCCTGGAATGTCATTTGGCACCTGGGAAACGGCCTTTGATTTTTTGCCAAACATTTTCCGAAATCTTGCAGAGTGATGCCAAGATGTGTTGCTCTACCTCAAACTAAGAGGAAACAATGCCAAAGAATGCAGCAGTCTTAGTCTTAGTAATGAATTTATTAAGGCACTTTCCAGATATCAAGTAAAAGCACACAATAATATGAACATGAGCGTTTAACTTGATTGCAGTGAAACATGTGTAAATGGCAAAATACTCACAGCAATTAAACAATGGCAGACAGAAAAAGTGCAGTAGTTCAACAATTAATATAGGCAGTGAAAATATATACATATATATATATATATATATATATATATGTATATATATATATATATATATATATATATATATATATATATAATATATATATATATATAAGCATAGTCAAGCTAGATAATTAAGAATTAAAATGCATCACCTACCTTGGGGGCTGAATTCTTCATCCTTGCCAGCATCAAGCCGAGAAACCCTAAACGGCTAGGCAGGAGGCCGTCCCAACATGGGATTTTTCCATGAACTGTGCATCCACGTTCAGGTGAGCTACTTCTACCTCAGTGCCAAGTTCCCCACCTTATATACCTTAAACAATCTCAAGAGGAAGATTCTGGCAAACTCCCCCTCCATTCGGTTACAAAATACAAAAGCTGGCATCGAAAACATGCAAAGAAACGGGCCCTGCCCCAATGCGCATTCCAGAGACAGAGTAGCTGTATTTTTCCTTGATGAAAACATTCCCAGGCTGAGACTGTCTTATCATGTCTACCTTCCACATCCCCCATGTTATGTTCCTGCATATGTAACCCTGTTCTGGTGAGAAGAGCACAAACATGTTCTGTGTGGAAAACAAGCTCGGTGTGGAAAAGCCCTGCACCACCACTGTCACGGCACCTCAAGCTAAGCACAAAATGGAGTCAGTGTTCAAATACAGATAGCATTACACCATGTTCATAGGAAGGCTGTTCACCCATATGCCAGGTGGGACCACTGTGAAGTTTACTGTTGTGCCGATCAGGCCATCGCCTGTGTGGTGACCCCGTATGCAAGGACTATTGCCCACTTCAAGCTGTCATTGTGAGGAGAGGGCTTCAAGTCCCAACTTTGGATTGAAACTGAAACAACCTACTACCTCCCTACTTGTGAGAAGGATCAATGGAACTTACTGCTTACCAGATGAAGCACTGATGACCCCAGCTGCTGCGTCTGCACAGCCACAAGTGTTACTAACTAAAGGCAGCAGGTGCATCCTCCATGCCTGCGAAAACTCTGGTCGTGCATCCCTGCTGATATGGGTAAGACTAACCAAAGGGCCGGTAGGCCCCAGGGGAACTTATCTGCCAGACAGAACTTTGTAGCTGGAAACTTTTGACCTTTTCTAAAACGTTGGGGAGGGACTCCTGAGAATTGGACTGCAATGGGCCATAACCTGATTGTCGACTATACTGTATGGAGAATATCCACTAATGTGAGGGGGGTGGGGCTCAGGGGTTGCCTATTGAACACTAGAGCTCAGGGGGCTGTGTGTATTGTTTATGTATGCTCTATTTCACTTTGGTTTGCATGCAAATGATACCTTTGGTATAAAAGAGTGCATTTGACTGGACAATCATTTATTTCTGCTATGAACGTTGAGTTGTGAGACTGCGTGCACTCCCCTGTATCCACCTACCCGTGTGAAATCTTGGATGGCTCAACCTGCGCTACCACTGACAGGCAAATGCTGAAGGGGTGCTTTGCCCAGTTGCTTGGGATGCATAGTAGGCCTGGCCCTGGGACATCAGGGGTAAAAGACCTAAATCCCCATGGTTGGGCCCGTTAGCTACTGCTTGCCCATAGACCTCTGAATGGGGTTCTGACGCGACAAATATGTGAGCATTCATTTATTTACAAGGCAAACCACATCTTGTAATGTCCACTTTAATTTCTTAGTCCATGTACATTTCAATTAGATATCCTATTCACCACTGCATTTTTAAATTATCTTTTCTTTCGAATGTACAGAACTATATTAAATAATTAAATGAAAATTATGAGGTACATTGCAACAATTGTAGATTATGTGTACTAGAGCAGTTTTCTGAGCACTTCACTGAAATGTATATTTATGCCAGGCAGGTACCCCCGTCATTGCTCAAAGAAGGAGTGTGCGATGAAATCATCATTTTGCAGAAGCACATGAAATCCAATTATCAGACTACAATTTAGTAACCTTATTGTTTCGGAGGGTATCTACAGATTCCATCAGCAAAGCCTTTGCTTGCTAGCCAACTGGACTTTAGGCAACTTCTCTTGAAACACTGATAAGAGGAAGAGGCACGCAGAACTCTCTGTCCCTTGACCTTCATGCTGTCGTGTTCTTGGTAGATTTGTATGTAGCTCTAGCTTGACCCAAGGGCTTTAGAGTGCTTTACGTGATTGCATGCCATATTTTTTTTAGGCATGGGGAGATTATTTGATTTGGCCAGAATGGTTGTATGATGGATTCACGCATGCCTGAACCATGCATGCCTTAAGAACACGGTCACAACAACGAGCGTGGCTTTACCACACATTCCTTTACAACAAGTTTTGTTATAAAAGCTTTCTTTGGTAAAGGAACATATGTGGTAAATTGTTCCCCACCCTGCCCTTTTACACCTGATACCATACTCTGCAATCCACCACGCCCAGCCCTTAAAACTGCCCCTTCCATCCCCTGCCCTTAACCCTACACCCCACCGCCCTGAGCCCTAAAAGTAACCCTGCCCTGCCCTTACAACTACCCAAACCCACGCCCCCACCCTGAAGCCTAAAACCTATCCCGCTCTGTTATAAAAACTATCTGATCCATCCACCCTGGACTCGAAAACCTCCCCTGCCCTGTTCAAAAACGACACCAAACCACCTGCCCCGCCCTGAACCCTAAAACCTGCCTTCCCCGCCCTGTCCTAAAAACTACCCCGACCCAACCCTAAAACCTACCCTACCCTGTCCTAAAAACTACCCTGACCCCTGCCCTAAACACTAAAACCTACCCCATGCTGTCCTACAAACTACCAAGACCCCCCACCCTGAACCCTATAACCTACCCTGCCCTGTCCTAAAAACTGCCTGACCACCCAACCCCACCATGAACCCTAATTTCTACCCTACCCGGTCCTAAAAGCTACACTGACCCAAGCCCCAATCCCTAAAACTTACTCTCTCCTGTCCTAAAAACGAGCCCGACCCCACCGGCCCTGCCCTGAACCCTAAAACCTACCCCACCATGACTTAAAAACTACCCCGACCCCCCACCCCCACCCTGAACCCAAAAACGTACCCTGTCCTGTCCTAAAAACTACCCTGACCCTGTGCTCCCTCCCTGAACCCTAAAACCTACCCCACCCTGTCCTAAAAACTACCCCAACCCCCGCCCCACCCTGAACCCTAAACGCTATCCCACCTTGTACTAAAAACTACTTCGAAGCCCCACCCCTGCCCTGAACCCTAAAACCTACCCCGCCCAGTCTTAAAAACTACCCCGACCCTCCACCCCAACCCTAAAACCTACCCCGCTCTGTCCTAAAACTCCCCCACCTGCTGCAGCCCCACATACCCGGCCGCCGCATTCCTCTCCCTGGCTGTTCCCAGCCTGGTGTGTGTCTGAACCATGCATTTGCGTGGTTCAGGCACATGCATGGTTCAGGCAAGCGTGGTAAAGCTTGCGTGGTTACGGCCTGTGTGGTTACAGCTGCGTAGTAAAGGCCATTTCCCACCCAGAATCACAGGGTGGAACTCAAACCTAGTTCCCCACTTCCAAGGTTGGTAGCTCTGGCTATTAGACCACATCTGCTTCACCACATGTTCATCATGTGCCTGGTGCACTAGGTAGCTGACTTGACTAGACACAAAGCATCTGAATACATAGAGAAAACGAAACTTCTGCAGACACAGACGTCCAGTTTGTACTATCATAGAATCTAATGTAATATGTTCAAGCAAACGCGCACTTCACATATATGTGATAGCCAAGCAATGTTAATTCTGCAAATGTCTTTCTTCACTTAGTAAGTGGATGATTGTCATGAAAGGGGAGATCTCACAATCCACCTTAAGCATGTGTCAGCATAGCATGCTGCATGCAGTACAGCAAAGCATGCATAAACACATTTATGTTTCATCGGATTCACTAGAATGGCAAGCTGTCACGCAAGCATTTTGTAATATTTATACAATCTTAACAGTGCTTGGGGCATTTGGCTGAACATTGGGTCTAATGTACAAAGAAATAACAAATCTTTAATCTGTTGAAAATAGATTTGTGACTGTTAAATAAAGTTATAAATGTGTACGAAAACTGGGAAAAGTAGAAATTGGAAAAATTGAACAGCGAACTGACTAAAACATTTCCAAAATATCACATTTCGGAGCTAACAGAAATTCACAATTTAATGTGCAAAGGAGTCACAAATAGAAGCAAAACAGCAAAATAACATGTGAAGAGGTGTGCACTTGGAGCTCTAAAAGGGGTAATAAGAAGAAAGGAGATGATTTTTAGACAGTCATCGTTAATGAAAGATACAGACTGAGCAAGGCTGTTATACTTTAGTTAAATCAAAAATCAGAGCCTTTACCAGTGAGACCAACTGAAGGCAGACAAGCCATTGCTACACTTGTTCAAGTTTAGTGCTTGCTACATCTATTAGCATCAGGGAGTTACAAAGCCACTAAAGCCGTAGCAGGAGGATGATTACCAAGTGTACTTTCTCTGCTATTTAGAAATGTTCTAAATGCAGTGCTTAGCAGAATCAATATGCATATAACCTTTGCAAACAACCTAGCAGAATTACAACCAATAACATGGAATTTTTATCAGATTGCACGTTGGTAATGTTGTATGCTGTGTAGATAAGGTCTGCCTTCTGCTGCAGACTATCTTTACAGGAAGAGAAAAGTTATACTCCCTTAACATTCAGGTGGTGTGCAACGTTGGTTATATTTATTCTGACATTTTGCCCATTACACAGAGAGAACACCAAACTCTATTTATTTCTTACCGTTGACCGACAAGTTGAGACATGAGAGATGGATGCTTGCTTGGTGAGTGTGGTAATGCATGGTGCTATGTTATGCATTCAACATGTATGTACATATCATTCATACTCTTGTTTGTACCCCATATTTACACCCAAGAACATAGAAGGAACGTCGATATAAACAAACTCACTCTGTGATTGAAAGAACTTTTGGCATTTGAAAAAGTAGATTTTGTTGTCATTGCAAAAGTGGATAAAAGTGGTGGTGCCTTTGAGTACAACCAGGAGACAACTTGCAAAATAATTACAGTTTGTGCAATATTGCTTAAGATTGTAACGCATATGGGGCTGCCACAGAACAAGACAATTAACAGCATTTAGACACTCATGTGCAATAATCTATTTTATTATAGGGTGGGGCAAAGAGGGTTATCAGGCTCCCTCTTATCTAGATCCCTGCTTAAGGACAAGTAGGGTAAACCAAATTCATGAATTTATGGATGGCAAAAATAATGCAGAAAAATTCTGGAACTACCTTGCAATTGTTAGCAGTGTACACATGCACCATGGTTTGGTTATGGAAAGATGTGGCCATCATGGTCTGGCAGCTCAATGTATTCCATGGAATCCACTCCTAAAATGTTTCATCTCACGGCCACAAGTTTGAATCCAGGTGTGTCCCCTCAGCCTTCTATCCATTCGCAGTTCATAAAATGAGTACCAATGAGTTGGATAACAATAAAAATTTGTTATTTCAGCGCCAAATCCCAAGGGAGAACATGTACTTTACAAATAAACATTTTATGTTATCTGTATATACAATAGGGAAACACATGTACAGTGACAGATGTTGTCTGTTACAGTGGATTAAGAGAAATATGGTGAAGTATAACCTAACTGTATTTATTGTTTAATCTTTCCACTTTTGGATTGCATTCATCCCCACTTTTATACATTAATTAGATTAACAGTCAAGTGTAGGACAGGCGGCCTTAGGGACTGTCTGGCCCTGATGAATGCCATAGGCCCTGACAGGGGCTTAGGAAGCTGGCTGACTCATGCTGACCTGTGGACATGTGGGGCAACTGATAATATTAACATCTTAACATCCCTTATACTCGAAGCTTTTAATCTTACTGTAGGAAACAATCATTAAAATTCCCCAGTTTACCAACAGGTAATTTTAACATTCATGCATCAGAGTTCCACAGCATAGAATTTTCCAACACCTGCAAATACTTTCCTACAAACAAAACTAAGCGCGCCCACAATGGAGCCCACATGACCTAACTAATGCCTTTATCAAGAGATGAGCAGACCCTATGATTAGGCATGGCGTTTCGGTAGAGCACGATCTTGCCTTGCATTCTCAGTAGAACATGAAAATTGCTGTAGGGAACAATACCACTAAGTGCATAAATATAATTTTCCAGGCAAGTTCTTAATTTGTGTACGACACACTATACTATTGTCCTTTTCCATATATGTTAGGAAGATAGATAATCCTCCCTTAGGAAATTCCTGTGTTCCTCCATCGTTATTCCTGGAATGGGCAATGAGCTGCCACTTACTCAAAGCTCTTCAGTTAGCTCACAGCATGAATTTCAGACCAGACCGTATGCCTGCTACCAAATGTGGAAGAGAAGTAGAGAAGCTGGGCACACTCCAATCCCACAACCACTCAGCGATGCACTCATTCCTTGGGGCTTGTCCCACTCCTGACCTATATGATCCCATAGTAAGGAAATAGGGCACCGCCACTCACTGATGGCCCATAAGTCTTCCCACATGAGGAACGGTGCACCCCAAAAGAAGACCCAACTGTGCTCCTCTTCTTCATTTGGTGCCTTGGCCCACATACCACCACACTTACATTTTCCCTCTCTAGGCAACTACCTGAATTAAAGCCACAAGAAGACTTGCTGACCTTCTGGTTGTCTAGCTTTGCAAACTTATGTCCTCTGCCTTTCGGAATCAAATCGTTCTTGGAACCATCAAAAAAACTCCTGTTCTCAAAGGCACAGTGTATGGACGTTAATATACAAAAACTTTGACAAGACATTTTCAGAAGTGAGCATCTCAGTGGAAACCATTAAAAGGACACTCTCTGAGTTAGCATCGGAATGTAAATATCTAGACCAGACTTCAAGACTACATCACAGATTGGGCAAGTCAGACAAAAGGGTAACAGATATGGAGGACTGCATGAGTACTTTGCCTAGTTTTGGTCAGATTACATTACAGCTCCATACAAAAGTCACTGATTAGGTCAGATGCCGCAGATTGTATGGTGTTCTAGAAAAACAAGGAGAAAGAGATGGGGTTCCACTTAAATTCTAAGATATAAGCTTTTTACCTGACCTAGAATTCCAGAGAGGAGCCCACAGGATAGGACCACACAACTCCTCAAGCTCCTCTTGCCCAACAGCCATCATTGCATGTTTCCTGTGACATCAACAAATGAGGCAAATAATACAATTGGCATGGAAGCAAGGCCTCTTCCTCTACGAAGCGCACAATCTTCAGATCTTGGCTCACTTCTTCTCTGAAACTCACTAAAAATGTAGAGCTTTCTTGACGCTGCGACCTGTGGTCAACAAGGGAGGCACAGAGTATAATCTCTGAGAGCCTTCTGTCATGATTACTACGACTGATGATATGACCTCTGAATATTCAGAACCGGACGACCTTGTGCATTTTTTAGAAGCCTTAGACCATGTGGGAATGGAAATGCTGACAACACAAAGAAAGCATGAGCACCCTGTCCCTCCTCCAACCAGATCACATCATCCCCATGGACCTCAACCTCATGTCTCTCATCACAGGCGCTCTATGAGGGCTTGCTGCAGGGGATCAACGCCCTTACCAGAGACAGAGACACATTCAGATTGTGAGCATTTTCAGAAACTGACAAGCTGATATTTGGAAACGTTTGTTTTTGTATTTCCCCGAAATATTTACAGCTGATATCTGAACAATTACTCATGCTGCCATATGGGAGATTCATTGCTAATATTCACTTACTTGTTCCCAGAAAGCACTTCCTGAAATGCCTATTTGATTACCTATGAGGTGGAAATTTCGATTGATAACACGGCATTTCCACTACTTCTATCTGAATTTATAGGCCTCCCAACTCAACCAGAGCATCCTTACTTAACCATGTGAATGAACATTATACCATTCTTGGGAAATCACTCTCCTTGAGTGTGACATTGTAAATGAGGGAAAGGTAGTGTGCTTCTGAATCGTAATCAAAATGAGAAAGCCTGTAATTGATGTACGTGATTTTTATTGTATTTCATAAATCACCATTAATCTTGACAGATACACGGGGCTGATCGCTATTGGTTATTCTGCATAAGGATGTTGGTATTTTATTTTTGACTGAAATGGTTATTAATATGAAAGTCATTATTTTTGGTGTTAGCTTGAAATACTTTTCAACGATCACAATAGCCCTCAATACAGGAGAAGCTAAGACAATGAACTGGTGGACCTGGGCTGGTCTCAGGCTTTGCAGATATTTTGACTCAACCTTACTTCATAGATGTAATATAGCAACCAACAGTGCATTTTATTTGTGTTTCTCTATGCATTGTAGCACATGCTGTACTCTCCAGAACTGGAATATAATTATGTGCATATACTCATCTGGAGAAAAACTTGGTTTATCATCTTGTTCAGAAACACCGTGATCACTATATTGTGTATACTTGTCAACCTCTTTACATTTATGCTAAATCCGTGATATACCCTTACTGTATTGTTAAAACCATTAA
The DNA here is from genome assembly GCF_031143425.1 of Pleurodeles waltl. NCBI lineage: Eukaryota > Metazoa > Chordata > Amphibia > Caudata > Salamandridae > Pleurodeles > Pleurodeles waltl. The sequence goes on along the minus strand of NC_090437.1, from coordinate 1,215,248,838 downwards.
TGGCTCAATTGTGCAGCTGGTGTATCTTTTCCTCACTTTAAACCAACATAGATTTTTGGGAAGAAACTGTTATTTTATGAGTGTAATTATTGCTTCCTCAAATATAGAAGACACAATTTGCTTTTGTTACTGCTTGTTTTTCATCTACAGGGATGTTTTAAAATAATAAAATAGATCCTTACACATTTAGAATTGTGGCTTGTGGTAGGAATCTTGTTTTATTTATCAAGTCCTAATTGCTCCTTTGTTTGTCAACACCCAAACCATAACACTACTTTCCTCAAGCTTCTTGGCAAGCCTTTGATGTGTAATATTTTAAGCTTCGAGATATTTTCCTTTGAAATTAAATCTGTGGGAAGCTCATTTTGTACTGCATTCTATATACGGACTTTGTAAGTATTCTGGCTAATAAACACGGTGCTTGTGCTCCAGCCACATTAGGCAGCGACACAGTCAATGTAGTTTTCATGCATTTTGCTTTTTACAAAATTGAATATACTGGTAAAACACTGTTTTCAATTCAGTGATCTAATTCTATATGCAAACTTGTTATATTAGGTGGATTTGTAAAGCACGTTTATCACCCAAGGGGTATCCTGGTGCTATAGTAGGTGAGTGGGCAGATTGAGCTCCTAGATGAACAGCCAGGACTTTAGTTTCTTGCGGAACATGAATGGGGATGTGGAGATACTGATGTGATGTGGAAGGCAGGTCCAGGGTTTGGAGGCAATGTAGGAGAAACAGCTTCCTCCAGAGTTGCTTCTGTGGGAACGGGGTGTCTGTGAGCAGTAGAGTGTGTCTGAGCACTGCTGACTGATGGGTTGGTAGACGTTAAGGTGGTGGTTGAGGTAGGCAGGTCAGGAATTATGGGGGGCTTTGTATGCATGGGGAGCAGTTTGATCTGATATTGCTTCAGAACTGGTAGCCAGAGTAGATCTGTGAAGTGGGTGAGATGTGTGCACTGTGGGGGTTGTTGAGGATGAGTCTGGCTGCGGTGTTCTTGGTGATCTGAAGTCTTTGTATGCGCTGATTTGTGATGCCAACGTACAGTGCATTCATTCTTGTGGAAGGAATTGATAGATTTTCGCCACTGTTTTTAGGTGTTTCGGCACTGATTACCGCTAGGGGGAGGTTCTTTGATGACACACCCAGATAGCTGGGCAAAATCAAAAAATATAATTCTTTATGAAATTGTTTTTCATGTTAGACATGCTAAACACCAATAACCCAACTTTCAGTGACCTGTTTGTGCTCTAGGACATCCAATGGGCCAAGCTACCTAGAGTATTCTGGTGTGCTGGTGGATAGTAAATAGAGGTGTCAGAGGGCAGGAGGTGTGGGTTGGAAGGGGGTCAATTAAATAATTTCCTATGTGATGTGATTAGTTTCAAACCCCGCAAAAGGCTTTGCCCTTTTCTGCCCTGGAGCCCCTGCCTGTCTGGATTGAACCACATGTGGAGGGATGGGGAGGCACTCATAGTTATACAGCTGTCAGCATCAGCCGTAGAAGAAATAACAAACGGAGAAGATTGTTGATAGTGCAGGGACACATTGTGGGCTTCTGCCCATATCAGTCATGATTTTGCACACTGTACTGTGCCTTATTTTGTCACTCTCTTGGCCAGACCTTCCTTATAACTAATAACATCACCGGAGTGATTTTCTGTGCTTTCTATCATTAGATCTCTTCCAGAGAAATGAACATTTAGTTGAGATATCTATAACCAGTGCATCTTTAGAAGTATAAGAGTCCATATTTATTTATATTTCAATAAACCAACTGCAGCCCTTACAGGCATCAAAAACAGTTATTGTTTTGAATAGGGAACACCATCAGCTCGAGCAAAAGCCTTGATTTCTGTCCTGTACCTAAAGACTATAATACTTCTAATATGATGAGAGACCTAAAAACTCTGCCAAGCTATATTTCAGATCTATTTAAAATATTCTGCAATCACAAATCATGGACTCCACAATGTGGTACGAATCTAGTTATTCATACATATATTTTAGCCATCAACAAACTTATTAAGGAATCAACATGTGGAAGGATTTTGATAACCTTATGAGAGAAGAAATAAAAGTTTGCTACTGAAGTCAACAGAGAATTGATGTCATTATAAAAATGACAGACAAAAGTAGTTGCCTTCAAAGTAAGGGATTATATAAAGGAAGGAATTAGACAACTAATGGATACCAAAATTTACAAACATGTAGAAACATAGCAATATCAGCCTCTGAGAGAATATCTTTATTTATTGTTCTGCAGCTCCATCTGATTGTCCAGGAACTTCCATCACTTGTTAAGGATATCAGCTAGTTATTTTATGTTATTGAAAAATGTAATCACACCTACAAATTTGATGTTGAGGCTCTCCTGGATGCATCTGATGTTACATTCTCCAATAAACCACATGAGGATGGTCGTATGACGTAATCTGATGCTCGTAACAAATAAACTATTGAAAAGTAATCAACCAAAGTGCTTATCAGCTAAACAACACATATCTTTAAATCCAAAAATCTCTGCCAGCAGATACCATGCACTTTTATGGGCACTAGTATGGCAAAATTATAAGTGATGTATACGGCAAGCCTTCATTTGTAGTTAAACTGGACTTGGTGTCAATCACACCACACTAACTCGGCGTTGACTACAGCTAAAAGCTCAAGATGATAAACCAGCCTAAGATGCATTTGCAAAAATGAGAACACATGCAAACAACATCTAGAGGATCGTCTTAGACTATTCCAAGTGTGTGGCTATCCTTTGCATATCACACAGCAACAGACTGGCAAGTATTTCCATTTATCCAGGGTAGAACACAGACAGTGCAAACAAAAGTGTCAAAATCCCATTTGCAGTATGTATTTATGTACGCATGCGGTATTACTATTGCACAAACCTATCCAAAAGGCATTGGAGTACTAGAGAGGTCCAAAGACAAGCATAAAGTCAATTAGTAGAGTAGGCAGCGGTTTTGTGGATGGTTAATGCTTTTTGGGGTAGTGTTATTTATAATGGTAGACTATTATCAATCAGCTCCGAGCTACAAAGAAATAATGCAAAATATTTCTCTTGAAGTTTACCTATGGAAAACTATGAAACAACGTATTTCCCCAAACTGCCAGTCATTGCTTACTGCATAGCTCCCAGTTCATGGGCTCTTGATCTGAGGGGTGAAATCAAATATGCTTGGACAAAAGGAAGGGGTTACTGCTGTGATGCTAAAAGTGCATCACGTATGATTTCCTTTTACAAATATCATTAGTAAAAAGTTCTTTTACAGGAAAAACCTATTGCAAATGACAGCATATTACATGATCAACACACATCATTTATGTGAACCAGTGTCCACAACAATGCTGTGAAAAACAATATGTAGGTCAACCAGTAAATAACTTCAGAACTTGCCCCGGGAATGACAAATCAACAATAATTAATTAAAAACTTGACCAGCCTTTGTATCTTAAAATACACAACTGCTGAACTCCAGAGAAAACATCTGAATATATCTTTAAAATCTTTGCATCTTTATTAACTTAATAGCAGTGACAATACCATTTGATTACTGCATACCTTAAAAGATCTATTAATTCCACATTCCAAATGGAATTTTTGTTCACAACGCTTTTTCAAAATTCAGCAGTGTCAGCTGAGCAGTCACTGAGCAAACAAAAATGGATCCAACATGCAAACAAACTGAAACTCACCAGATGTGGAAAAAAGGATCTGTTGTCCAATCAGATTCTTAAATTTTTTTACATTTTGTCTTTGGGGGTATCTATGGATCGAATCCACAAATCTGATGCGATTAAAACAGTCATGTTACACAAGATTGTTCACCCTTTAAACCCTTCTCAGCATCTTTTATGCTCATATAACTAAAATTACTGAACATATTTAAATCAAATCAACAAAAACACTTTCTGAGAAAAAAATTATATTTTCGTGGCAAGTTTGAAGTAAATCTGTTCAGCAGTTTTTATTGTACTTTCAGGCAATATTTCCTAAAGGAGCTAAATGGGGTATATCATCTTTTTTCACCTTCTTAAGTTTTCCCTCTGCATGAGTTTGCATAGAACTTGCAATGCTAGATCTTAGCAAGTTTGCTAAGTGATTGTCAAATTAAGTACAGATCCATCTGTGGGGTCAAAAGTTATACACAAATCAAAAATGCCTTAACTACACAATTGTAACTTCTAGTGTGTGACACACACACATAGATTACATGGGTAAGCTTTCTTATTCAATGTTTGCCATTGGTTTCAAAGCTCATATTTCACAGAAAAGAGATCTAAGTGAACTATTTCCCGTAATTCACAGTGCTCAATTTATTTGAAATGTAGCTTTCCTAAACAAACAAATACAATTTAAATGAATGTTTAACAGTGTTTTCTGTCTTTCTTTCAGTGCTGGTAAACAGAAATGTTTTCACAGACACTGTGCTGATCTCAGAACATTATTCAGCACACCTCACAATCTAACTTTTGCAGGCGACCCTTAATGCAAGCTTCTGCCATTACATCCTCTCCAGTATATGAAAATAAAGATTGAAACCTGTGAGAAACACTGTTACAATGCCCCACATTGCACTTTATTTGTATCCGTTAGATATGTGCTACAAAAAAAAGACACTTTAGAAATGAACCACTTATAGTTAAATGAAGCAACTATACTCGCCATGCACTGCTTATGACTTCACATATTTCATCACTCATTACATGTTCTATGACAGTGGTTCCCAAACTGGGATCCGGGGACCCCTGGGGGCCCGCAAAGCCTCCTCAGGGGCTCCGCGACTGCTTAGAAAATTCAATAATATTAACAGATTAGGTCCCCAGCTTTCTGTAAAGACTCAGTGAAGGGGTCCCTGGATTCCAATAATGATTCAATAGGGGTCACCGGGTTCCAGTAATGATAAGGTAGAGGTCCACAGAAGTCAAAAGGTTGGGAACCACTGTTTTATGATATCATCAATAATACCACTGATAACATTTTAAAATTAACTCATTAATTACATCACTGTGCATTGTGAGTGTGTGAATTATAGTTAGTTATTTCATTGAACTATAACTGTTGAATTTCAGTGTGTTTTGAGTTATAAGTGTTACATTTTAACTTACATTTGCATCTAACTATAACATTAATTTAACATTATTTCAGTATTTATAAATATATATGTATATCAAAACAAAACCCTTCCAGGGTTAGAGTGACACATAAATTATGCAAAAAAGAAAAGAGAACTCTGGGCGGTTCCCAAGTTTAGGTGGAGAGCAGTTCCAGTAGGGAGCAGGAACACTTCCTAGGAACCAGGAAGTGTTGACAGCCATTTTTGGACTCAGTAGCCGAGTCCCAGAAAAAATGTAAAAAAGAAAGAAAAGCGGCCAGGGTACAGACCACCAGACGCTTAGCTCTGGTGGTGGGGTCCTAGAGGGACCTTCCAGGGCTAAAAGTATTTTGCTTTTTTGAATTTTCAGCTGAATATGCAGCGGATAAGTGGATCCGACAAAATTTAACACAAAATACAAAGCACAGTCTCCTGCCCTTCGTGTTTATTAAGCCCCAGAAGCATTAATTTTTTTGGATGATCACCACCAACCCGGAGCAAATTTATTTTTAGGCATCGGGGAGGCCTCCTCCCTGGGGCTTCAATTACTTAAGACAAAGGGGGGCCATCTGGCACCGCCTGCTGCTCTGGGGATCGCCAACTTCCTGGGACTAAAGAAAATAAATAGGGGGTGTGCCCGGCCCCTCCCCCCACCCTGGGGACCACCACATCCCCGGGGCTTTATTAGTATTTAGTGTGAGGGGCTGCGTGTCTTCCCCCGCTGCCCTGGGGATCACCACCTCACCGGGCAATAGATGAAAAATAGTGAAGGTGGTCCGTTTTGGACCCCCTTTAGCCCTGGAGATCACTACCTCCCTGGGGCTACATCTTGTTGGAGGGGGGGCCACTGATGGCCCAAGGGACCGCCATCCCCCAGGGCCGGCTTCTGCTTTGTTCCAGGGTGCCCACCCCGGGACATAGCTGTTTGCTGAGGCTTGGCTGCAACCAAGAAACAGCAAACACTTTGGATTTTGCCAGTGAAGAATTGAAGCTTTCATCTCCGTCCCCTGCACGTGTGCAGGGAACAAAGATGAAATGCTTCAGCCATCAGGGTCCTGCTGTTAGAAGTAGCTCCTTGGTTGCTGAAGCAATGGCACTGCAAAGTAAGCCTTGAGGCTTACCCCGCGGTGCCACAAAGCCCGTAAAGGGCATTTTGAAAAATGTAAAAATAAAAATAAATAAATAAATAAATATGTCGGGACTGTGGGGGAGCCCTTGAGGGCTCCCTCGCGGTCTCAGATAGCCCATAAAAAGCTAAAAAAAAGCAAGCAGTAGCACAGTGTGAAGGTAACAGACCATCACACTGAGCACTCAGGGTTCGAGTCCAGCTGGATTCACTTCATGTACAAATTTTTTTTATTTTTTTTAAACGACAGATACATTTTCTATTTGAAATTGTACAGAAATATCTCATTTATTTAAGTATATCATACATCAAAGCCTAAAAAACTCTCTATCCTCTACTCTCACTTTCTTTCTGTCTCTCTCTGTCTCTCTTTCAATCAATTTCTCCCACTCCCACTCACACACCCACTCAGAAACTCACGCACCCACTCACAGCCTCGTGCACCCACTCACAGCCCCAGTCAGACAGTTAGACACTCACTCACAATCCCACTCAGACTCTCACACACCCACTCACAGACCATTCACAGCCTCATGCACCCACTCGCAGGCCTGCGCACACACTGATGCACCCACTAAAACACTGATGTATGTACTCTCACACCCAGACAGACACTCTCACAGTCACTCTCATACCCAGATACATCCCCTCACACCTATTACGACACCCAGAGAGGCTGTGACAAACTTCCACCACACACGGCCAAAGGACCGCGCACAGCATTGGGGTGTGTGGTTAGAGGGGTTGGCCAGAGGGTCTGGCTCAAGGCCAGGTCTTGTCGGCAATCCGTGCTGTATACAGGTGAAAGCCGTGCATGGTGCAAGGTTCTGTGCCTATAGGGGGTTGGCCTCGGACTCTGAGGCAGTGTTTGGATTAACAGATAGCAATGAAAATTAATATACGTTAAAAAAACATAGAAATTCACTGAAAAAAACAAAGGTTACAGGGATGTTATAGTTAGGAAATAGAATAGAAAAAACATAGAAATTCACTTAAAAAAAACAAAGGTCAGAGGGACGTTATAGTTAGACTTATATTGTAAACATACAAAACTAAAACAATTCACCAGTTATGGTTAGAGTTACTTCAAGTAACTATAACTCGTTCCCAGAGGTAACTATAACTCGTACCCAGAGCCAGGCCCTCTCTGGGTACAGTTGTGACATCAGCTGGGGCATGGTGCTGTTCTGCATTATGAAGGAATCATGGGCTGAACCCAGATAACGGGCACAGACCATGGAAATGTATAAATCCGCCAAACAGACTTGCACATTGATGTAATGGAAGTTATTTTTGCTGCTGTATACTAGCTCATTTGCATGCGGTGAGACCAAGCCAACATGTATGCCATCAATGACCACCACCAGATGTGGGACGCATGCAAAACCATAAAAGTCAGTCTTCACATTGGCTAAATCCTGATGTCAGGGAAACTGGATGTAGCTGTCCAGGTGTTTCAACATTGCTGAGAGGCCAGCCTTTACCACCAGACTGAACATAGTTTGGGACATGCCATCTGACAGGGCCACTTTATGTTGGAAGGACCCTGTGGCTAGGAAGTGCAATACTGACATGACTTGTACAATGGGTGGTGTGCTGGTTGGATAGCTAATAGCTGGCATTGTAGTGTAGCCATTTTTAATATAGCATTTGCGCATTTGCTTAAAGCATTAGGCCTCTGTGCACTTTGCCCTAGATGCATTTTATTCAGCCTCGCACTGTTATTTTTCAATAACCAGTTTCAGGGTCTTGTTTTATTTTCTTCTATCACACTGTTTAGCTTACTTCAGCACCTGAGTTCTCAAACAATACATTCTTGCTCGCTCTGTGCTTCAGTCAAGGATACAGTCTGGTACATTGCCGATAGACGTGGTAGGAGTTTAGGGCCAGATGTAGCAAACCATTTGCGACTCGCAAATGGCGAAAATCGCCGTTTGCGAGTCGCAAACATGGGTTTGCTATGCAGAAATGCATATTGCAAGTCGTTACCGACTCGCAATATGCATTTCCGACTCGCAAATAGGAAGGGGTGTTCCCTTCCTATTTGCGAGTCGCAGTGGGATGCAATACCATTTGCGACCGCGTACGCGGTCGCAAATGGCATCGCAGTTACCATCCACTTCAAGTGGATGGTAACCCACTCGCAAATTGGAAGGGGTCCCTATGGGACCCCTTCCAGTTTGTGACAGGACCCAAAAATATTTTTTCAGGGCAGGGAGTGGTCCAATGGACCACTCCCTGCCCTGAAAAAATACCGAAACGAAAGGTTCCGTTTTTTTTTTAAGTGCAGCTCGTTTTCCTGTAAGGAAAACGGGCTACACTTAAAAAAAAAAAAACTGCTTTATTTAAAAGCAGGTCACGAACATGGAGGTCTGCTGACGTCAGCAGGCCTCCATGTTAGCGAGTGCCTATACTCGCTATGGGGCCGCAATTTGCGACCCACCTCATGAATATTCATGAGGTGGGTCATTGCGACCCCATAGCGAGTTGCAGTCGGTGTCTGAGACACCGTACTGCATACGAATTTGCGAGTTGCAAATTGCGAGTCGCATGGACTCGAACTTTGCAACTCGCAAATTCGTCAGTTGCTACATCTGGCCCTTAGTGTTTAGGGTTCGTAGAAAGTACACATTCTTACGTAGGGACGTTTCTTAGAACACCGGTGTGTTAGTTATAAAAACACTTCCTAGTCCCAGGTACACGTAAGAGGGAGATTCCGACCAGGGAACCATAACTAGACGCTGACTGACCTGTTGCAGATGCTGATCCAGATCACAGGCCTTTGCTCAGGTATGAGGGTTGATGTCCTCCCGGGGAATCTGAAAGGCAAGCTTAGAGCTTAACATGCTGTGCTCAAAATAGAACTTAGAAGAGAGAATGTAATCTGGTAACACTATGATAGCGTTATTTCTATGTTTCACTCTCCTCGTTACTATTTCAATCCTACTGTGTTGTATGGTTCTGGTTATTGCGGCTCACGCCTTGTTATCTAAAATGCAGTCGTTTTATTAAATCAATCTGTAAAACTTAAACTGCCTCTGTCATTTGTATATGAGACCACACTTGGTATGAGAGAACTGGTTGGGATCTGAGTGACCACGACTTCCCTGAGAAGCTCTAAGATGTCATGCGCTCGGCTGCCCAATCATCCCTTCCCTTTGGGAGAGATGAGGCACTGCTAGTTAGCCGGTGCAAAACTGGATTGAGGGTGACAAGGGTCCTTCTCCATGGGTCAGACTTAGTCCCCCATACTGAGAACGACCCTGCTACCCAATAATCCAGTAGTCTCATTAGGATAATGAGAGCCTATGCGACATGGCGCCGCCAACGTTTGGTCTGGCTCTAATTTTCGGGTCCACCAGTGTCTCTCTGTCTCATATATTATAATGATCCCTCAGTTCCTTTAACTGAGACGTCCGTGGCACTGAGGACTTCCACCACCGCGATATAGGTAATCCTAGATATAGCGGATGATTGTTCAAGCTTGAACCCTAAAAGGAAAGACCCCGTTTTTGGTGTGCCTTCTCTGAACCGTCGCTGTTTTTATAATGGCGAATCCCCAGGTAATACAAATAGCTCTTAAAATGAGACAACCGCTCACAGCGCATTTGCTTGCACATGGTCTTATGAACCAGGGGGGTCCAGTCACGTTTGTGGTGGCCACCCATGCAGCCTATAGAACAGAACTTTTTTACTCTTGGGTCACATTTCCAGCAGTCGATGGGAATACAAATACATTTCACACATATACGATTGCGAACGCGCCTGGCCAGTACAGGGCGTACGCATATTTAGAGATACCTCTATCTTATCAAGAACATAATAATTGGCTTGATGGCGCCCTACCCCATACAATATTACCAGTAAGGTTAGGTCCACTGAGTAATGATGGTCCGACCTGGCCTTTATTGGCCACATATACACCACATCCTGCGGTTGCAAATATGCCGGTGGCTGAAGTTCGTCATTTATATACAGACTTAACGGCTACATATAGACGCTTAGTACAATTTGTGATGCAGACACTAAACACAAACCCAGCGCGTGCTGCCCCAGCTCAACAACATGCAGTTGAGCCGGGTATAAACCCGGCGACTGTGCACTCTATCATGGGTAAGGTGCCAGCCAAACGGGAGGAGACTCCATTTTGGCTGGCGCAAAAAATCAACACGCTGGAGGCGGTATTTCCCCATACAGGACCTCAGGATTGACATAGGATATTAACAATGTGTTTACCGTTTGGAATGGTTCCCACAGTGGAACATTGTAATACATGGGGCACAGTGTTTGCCGCGCTCTAAACAACAGCACACGGTACACCAACATTGGCAAACCTACCGGAAGTGCATAAACAGATTCAGGATGAATATGGGGCTGCCCCGGCCTTAGATTTGGGGATGCAACTGATGGGCAATTTTGCCACGGTTTCATCAATAATACTAAGTAATCTAAAAGGGGAGGCAGTGGCACTAGCGGTGCGCATGCGTCTTCGTGACGTCCCACAACTAGATCAGGAGCGGGAACTGCATAAATTAATAGCAGAAACATATTCCAGCATTGGTCGAGATAGCCTAGGGGCTAGACCACAGAAACCACAGTTTCAAGGGAAAATTAGTAAAGATAATACTAAACAGCAACCTGAGGGTAATAAAAAGCGCTGGGAGAAAAAACAACAGACACCTAAAAAAGAAAGGGGAGAATCTCGGCGACCGGAGACCCCACAGACTAGGTATAATCTCAGAAATAAAGATAACTTGAAAACGCCTGACAGATATCAATACACTGATACACGCCAATCTCGTTCCTTTCAGGACTCATCGGAAAAGAGAAATGAGAGAGGAGGGCGGTCAGAGCGGAGAACAGAGTACGTGAAACCAAGACAGGAATCACAACGCTCTTCAGAGGTTTCTGTCAAGAAGGAAGAGAAACCGATGCAACAAAAACAACAGTTTAAAAAGAAAAAAGTGGAGTCACTCTCAGTTAGACATGCCACACAGGAAGAGAGTTCTCTTGAAGAACAAGACATGGGCACTAGCACTGTTAGACAGCGCGGCAGAGGTCACAAAAGTTCGCCGGAATCTTCTAGAGCATCTGGAGGTGAAAGCAACTGATGACTTCATACAAGTTGAAACAGCATATATTGTAATTTTGTAATTGTAATTGTAATCGTATTTATATAGCGCTTACTACCCCTGACGAGGCGTCGAAGCGCTTTTCGATGAGTAGCACGCTACTCCGGTACCCAACAAGAATTAGTGATGGATTAGTATAATTTAATAAGGAGTACAGTTTTAGTATTATTATGAGTTAATTTGAGTTGCGGATATGAGAGTTAGTTAGTTAGATTGACTGGAGTAATGGAGGGGTGGAGGAGGAAAGAAATCCAGAAGTGTTAATTGGGAGTTTATCCTTCATTTGCTCAATCCAAAGGCTTGAGATGAATAAAAGGGGGGCGGAGGGGAAAGAGGATGTGGAAGGGTTAGGGAGAGCATAGTAGCAGGGTGAGATGAATGCAGGAGAATTTAGTAGGGTTGTGTGGGAGGTCACAGAGGTAGAGTGAGGTTTGGTGAGTTAGATGTGGGGGTGGAGGGATGAGCTTAGGCAGAGATATTTAGGAGATGGAAGTGGTCGAAGGGATTTGGGATGAGTCCGAGTGAGAATGGAGGATAGTTTGATAGAGACATGACATAAGAGCGATGAGTAGATAAGTGTGATAAAAAGAGAGCAGGAATTCATAGAAACATGCCAGGCACAGAAACAACATATATACATATATATATATATTTATACACACACACACACATGACTTATACACACACATCTGCACATACAATACATAATTAGAAACATGGGTAAAAAATACTTAGTCGTCCTTCCATCATCCTGGTAAAAAAGGCGGGAACTCCCCTACCTACCTCGAGGGTGGACGGGGCGTGGCTCAGCGGGCGGAGCCCACAGGTGCTCCACAAGGGGAGAAACCCTCCACTCTGTGTCTCCAGCAGAGGAAGACAGAAACCGCGCGTCCTATATGCGTGTCTCTGATCCCGATAGGGTATATACAGTGACTTTACAATTGGAAGGAGACATTGAACGCACTATAAATGCAATATTTTGGGATCGTGTAGTCAAGATATATGACATTTTGCTGGCTGAACAAGATTGGCCGTCTGACTTTGTTCGCACCAGCGCAGTTGGGGAGGAGGTTATTAAACCTTCATTCTCACCACTTGTTCCAGGGGAACTCGCAGAGTCATATAGCATCAAATGGGCTCTAGCACAAGCACCTGCCTTATATAGAAATCACGTAGGGTGGGATAGGGATTCTCCATATCATGTAATTCCGATTAAAGGTGAACCTCAGCGACAACCGCAATATCCAATAAAGCATGAAGCAAGGGCACCGGTGAGAGAAATACTTACACAATTAGAGTACCAGGGAGTAATTGAACCCTGTGTCTCGCCGATGAATAATCCCTTATTCCCTGTAGCTAAACCGGACCATTCATATAGAATAATCTTAGACTACAGACATTTGAACGGACATACACGTACATATGCTATACAAAATTCACATAGCGCGGCACTAATGAATAACATTGTGCGGAAAAAGTACAAAACAACTTTAGATATCTCGAATGGTTTCTTCTGCCAGAATATAGCACCCGAAAGTAGGGACCTAACAAGTTTTAGTGCGTTAGGCTCCCAGAAAAATTCTGTTGTTTGCCTCAGGGGTATAAGAATAGCCCAGGACTGTTTGTGGCTCGTGTGACTGAAATATTGCACGAGTTGGACCCTGAAGCATTGTCCTATGTAGATGATATATTTCTCAAAGATGACGAGTTACTACAACATTTAAGACGAGTAGCCCGCATTGTTGTAGGGTTTGCCAAAATTGGCTACAAATTTAACTTCAAAAAGTCAAAAATTGCCTTCCTCAGCGTCATATTCCTGGGATATGAGCTGTCAAACGAAGGTAAGAGCCTAGCGCCACAATTGTTAGAAAAATGTGCACAATTGCAACCTCCTAATACGATTAAGAAACTCCAATCATTGTTGGGATTTCTAAATTTTGGCAGAACGTACATTCCTGATTATGCTACACGCATAAAACCATTATACGAATTAATACGTCCTGATTTTTCAAGCAAATTTTGGACAATTGAGCATACACATACTCTTCGAGAGTTGCAAACAGATCTTCTAGATGCAAAACATCTACATACATGGGACAATAAGACACATTTGGTCATCAGGGTAATAGCTGGGGCCATTGGGTTTACGTATGTCACCTTTAATGAAGGTGAGACAATCCCGATAGGATACAAGTCTCACTTGTATTCGACTGCACCAACAGAGAAAATTCTCACTGTTGTACAGATGGCTGTTATTAAAGAATGACCTCTTGCCCAGGTGTAGTGCTTTCCTCTTATCTAGTTTCTAAGCACTAACATAACACACTAGAAATGCACTTGTGAGGTCAAAGAAGACTTTTATTGTTGTAATTCTTCCCCAACCACAATATTTATGAATGACGAATTAGTAGCTTTCAAGTCCGCGTTAATCAAACAAAATATATCAGTTTGCAATATACACAGCAGGTTATATTTATTGAATGCAAAGCAAAACAAATACTTCACCGTGTGGGAACTATCTACAGCTTCATTTTTCTAAGGTCTGCAAGCTGATGACCCCTGTCAGCCGCGAGAAAGAGAGATTCATCTACCCACACAGGATTGCTGGCAGCCTGCGCCAAGCTCCAGCACGAGGTCCGGCAGATTCGAATCTGACTCTCTGCAGCCTGTTACATTCGTTACAAAGGTGTGCCCCCTCCTCTCAGACCTGGGAAACTGAGCAAGCCTTTTGGAGACTGGCCAGGTCTCCAAGACTACTCCTGTTCCCAAGCTCAAGCAGAGAGAACAACACCATGTACTCTCTCTTATCATGTCTAGTCTACTGTGAGAAAAACATCTTGGTTCTCTGGTGCAAAACAGCTTGGAAAAATACAGCTTGGATTCTCAACTGCAATGTCTAACTCCACGTTAAAGGCAATGGGCAGCTAACCTAAGTATCAAATGCAATGTCATGTTAAAGGCAATAGGCAGCTAACCTAAATATCAAATGCAATGTCTAGTGCCATGTCAAAGCCAATAGGCAGCTGAACTGAATACAAAATGCAATATATAATATCATGTCAAAGCCCATAGGCAGCTGAGCTGAATATAAAATGCAATGTATAATATCATGTCAAAGCCAATAGGCAGCTGAGCTGAATACAAAATGCAATGTCTAATATCATGTCAAAGCCAATAGGCAGTTAAGCTGAATACAAAATGCAATATATAATATCATGTCAAAGCCAATAGGCAGAATATCTAATAGCATGTCAAAGTCAATAGGCAGCTAAACTGAATACATCATGTCAAAGCCAATAGGAATGCAATGTCAAAGCCAATAGGCGGCTAGACTGGATACAGCATGTCAAAGCCAATAGGCAGAATACAGAATGTAATGGCTAATGCAATGTCAAAGCCCATAGGCGGCTAAACTGAATACAGAAAGTAATGGCTAATGCCATGTCAAAGCCCATAGGCGGCTAAACTGAACAAAACATACCATGTGCTACTGGTGAACATTGAGCAACTAATATGCGCAGTGGTGAAACACAAAGTCATTGGTCAAAACAAACTTTATCAAATGGCAGTACACCAGGGTAAACGCATTATAGTCGTTTCCCCCATTCCAGCCTTAGAGTCTGTTACGAAAGCGAGTGTTCCTAACGCGAAAGCATTACACCCGCGATGCATACAATGGGCTACGTCTCTAACAGCCACTGATGTAGATTACATTTTTGACCCAAAGCTACAGACACAGGAATTTCTGCAATATGAAATTGAATATCCAGTTCCCGCTGACACGTTGCCTATTGATCACTATCAAGTAGTCATGTACACCGATGGCTCTGCGCAACCGGCGGTGGGGACAAAACACCAATATTCAGCTGCATGTGCAGTAGTGAGCGGCCATATGGAGGGGGAGAAATTCAGCCCCCAACATACTTATACACAAACATTAGGGGACTGTACGGCATAATTGGCTGAGCTGAAAGCTCTATTGATGGCCCTAGAACATACGGATCCGACACAGTTTACACTAATTATTTGTGATTCATATTACTGTGTCCAGTCTTTTAATGAATACCTACATTACTGGAGATTAAATGGGTTCAGAGATTCAAAGGGCAACACCATAAAACACAGACTACTGTGGGAGAAGGTAGCGGACCTGAAGGAGACGCTACCTAAAGTCCATGCTGTACATACTCTTGGACACCAGCGTGTTGGAATACACGTTGCTGGGAATACTTTGGCTGATGAAGCCGCAAAGTCAGCAGTGGCAGTTGCCACTGTGGCCGCAGTTACTCGTTCGAGTTCCAAACCAGACACAGAGATTCTGGCTGCCATAAAAGCTACGGTTGATGGCACGCCTTATCCTAAAGGATTTCCAAATAAATATCAATACTTAATGGGAAGTATGCTGAATGCTGAGGTTAAAATACCAGGCGTAGGCGTACGCGAAATCCCCAATAAAGTTGCAAGACCTCAATTGATTAATGCAGTGCATGAGGGGGTGGCATCTGCACATGCTGGCGTGGCCGCCACAATTTCACTATTACAGGCCTGTTACTGGTGGCCTGGTCTCTATAAGGAGACGAAGCAGTATGTCCTTTGTTGTGACATCTGTCAACAAATTAAAGTTTCAACGGCTAAGCGCTCGCCACAGACGCCCCTCTTAATATCAAACAGACCATTACAATGTGTGTACTTGGATCATTGTGGTCCACTGACACCAGACAGTGCATACAAATATATCTTGGTGGCTGTAGATTCTTGCTCCAGATTTGTGTGGGTATGGCCACAACGTTCGGCTGACGCTCAAAATGTTATTAAAGATTTGCGTGTCTTTGTCGGTACATATGCAGTTGCGGCGTTCCATTCGAACCAGGGCCCTGCTTTTGCCTGAAGGGCATTCAGGGACACCATGGCTTCATTGGGGGTCCAACTCCAGTTCTCGTCTCCATTTCATCCCGAGGGAAATTCTGTCGTGGAGCGTTTAAATCGCGATTTAAAGAAATCCTTAACGGCTGGAGTCTTAGGTACGGGTCGCAGTTGGCTAACCCACCTGTATGGAGCACAGAGAACACCGAATAGCTTGCCTAGAAGGTCCCTGGGGCGTCATACGTCAAATGAGTGCCTGTTCGGAACACTAATGTTTGTTCCGGATCTAGATGGTCCTGGTGGGAAGGCGGCGGAAACACCTTTTGACATAAATGATGGTGTCACTGTTTTGCAGGAATGACAACAGCTCCATGAAGATAGCTCTTCTAAAAGTGCTACCTCCACAGGAATTAAGGATGTGCCAGTAACGCCTACTGGTTGGATTCCCAGAGTTGGTGATCTTGTGCGTGAAAAGGTCGCAGTGAAAAAAGAATTTGGCCCTTCTTATCGAGCACCGGTCCCTGTGTTGGGAATACACGGGACAAGAACTGTTATTTTACCACCGTTGCCAGGTGCCAAAGAAAATTGCTTTGTCTCCATCGACAATGTCAAGTTACAACATGTGGCCGATTCTGCACAGCAGACCAAAAGGAACGTCCAGTAGTTCCCGAATCCCTCTCACTACTGGGGAAGATGTTCCGCTCCAAGTGATTTACACCAACAGTGTTGCCTCTCCGAGCTTGGGGAGGGTGGAAGATGATCTTGCGATAGTTCCACTGATGACGAATAATTTGGAAACATTTGATCCAGTCACTATGACTTCTTCTGTTGCGGGTGGTGTTATCTACAGTGTACCACCGCGAGAAACACCTACTCCTCCATTGAATACGGCGGCACCTTTTGCAAGAACTGCCTCTGGGTACTTTGCCAACAACGACGATGGTCTGTCGGACTCTTTTGCCTCTTCAACACCTGACCGAGGTCCACGTAAGCTGATTTATTGGCTTAAAGATACGTATTTTGTTTTTCCTTGGAACTATCTGTGGCTCTTAATCACTATGATAGCATTTTTTCTGTGGATAGGGTTTGTCGTTACCTTTTTTCTGTTAATACTTGGTAATTTTCTTCCTGAGAGATCAGCGGTTGAACAGGTGGAGGAGGTGTGTTGAAGCCACATTTTTCATCACATAAGGTTCAAAGAGACTTGTCCTTTGTGAACATTTTTTGCAGTGCCAATTCCGGATGGGATTGTGTGGGATAAAGTAATGTTTGATATATACGGTCCCACTGAGATAATTCAAATACCGTACGTTCTAAAGTTATCCATGAATGATATCGTAATACCAGGCATTGTATCCGATGATTGGGACGTGAAAACAGTTGATTCCATGATTACTGAGTTACAATATTATACTGTCTATGAGAATGAAGATGTTTAACAGTTTAAAGACAATTATGGTGACATGTTTTGTTATAATTATTATGGGCACCACTTTATACATAAAGCCAGTAGTCCAAAGACAATATTTGACTACAAGCAATGGGAGCATTGCCCGACTCCCCCGCGAGGGAGTTCTAAAACATATTCTGACAAATTTGCATATTTTTCTGGGCATCATCACATAAATGCTAAGTCATATTATTTTAAGTTAACTCCGTATAAAGATAAGCAAATGTTGGTGACTAATACGAAATTCATATACTCCTTTGTTTCCTGACTGTCAATTGAGGGCTATGAATATTGGTCAAAAAATGTTGATTTGAAAAGTGTTTGGGGAACAAAACATTGGCAGACACAGGATAGAGAAACATTGTTTAGAGCATATCTCATTCCTGTCCAAATGATTTTTTTAAATGAAACTGTGCAACAGACTAGCTGTTTGGGCTTAGCAACGATTAGAGAATTGAATATGCCTGGCATACCTGTCCCTACCAAAATTAAG
This sequence comes from Pleurodeles waltl, assembly GCF_031143425.1. Classification (NCBI taxonomy): domain Eukaryota; kingdom Metazoa; phylum Chordata; class Amphibia; order Caudata; family Salamandridae; genus Pleurodeles; species Pleurodeles waltl. The sequence continues at coordinate 1,215,230,660 of NC_090437.1, read as the reverse complement.
GATTGGCAGAAATATATCAATGCCACTTTTAGTGAACTTACAGACTGGGTTCAGAATGGTACATTTAACACTTCATTGTCACGTCCGGGCGGGTGGTTATTGTGGCCTATAGACACCAACGGGTGTCATCAACGTTTTGTCACCTCCTCGGGGTTTTTCAGGACGAGTAGGGCAGACCCTCGCTACATATCACCTGAACATGCTGAAATTATTACTACATATAGCGTGGGAAAATTGTGTCAACAATGGTTAAAATCATCTACGCTAGATGCAGTTAAGACACATCTCACTCTCCTGTCTAATAACACTGACTTGCATGATTTTTTTTTAGGCCCGAGGACACCACGTAGGTAAAAATTTTTGTATGAAGTGTACAATGAAATATGGAAACTTTCCCAACAAGAGGCTGCGGCCCGATTAAGGCAGATAGATCAGGAAAATTTGAAAAAGGCATTAGCTGTTGTAGATAATGGAATTCACACCCTGTCCGACCGAATATATACCATTGACAACATTGTTTCTTCTGCCATAGACATTATATGATCTGATATGTCTTCATTATACCATGGACAAAGTCAAACAAGGTCTATTATGCAGTTGGGTTGGACACTTCAGACACTGAAGGCGGGTCGCGTTCCGTGGCAGCACATCAGAGCCAGGGAGATATTTTTTTCCTTTAATTTGACACGTCAACAACAACTGATGGCTAAGAAGGAGGCGACTTATGTCATGTTAAACATTTAAAAATTGGAAAGATTGCCTTTTACCATTGCGGAGATTCCCTCAGCTGAGTGGTTGATACACGGGGTTATTAATCTGCCTATTTCTACACTATCTATCAGATCTGTCTCCAACTGCTGACATAAGCTCACTACTGTTTGCCAATTCAGACGGTAGAGGAGGATGATGTGTCGTTCTTCCATGGTCTGAATGTCTGGCAGCGGACAGTAGAAAGGAGGTTGTTGCATCCTCCCTCTCTCTGGATACCTATGTATGGCAAGACATACATGATGCATGTCAATGATATCATGTGACAAGGCATTTCATAAGGAATAGACATAGCAACCAGTACACATCACAGCTGCAAATAACACAAGGGGCACATGTGACCACCATGGTTTTCACACATGACCACACAACAAGTGTCTGGACCAAACTGAAAGATGTGCAACACAATTGCTCCTCGAAATTTGACTGGATATTCTGATCGCCAAAATGACCGTCAGTGGGAGATGACTGTGTCGCACCCTCAGGGACAGCTTTAGTGCTGGTGGCACCCTGTGCAACAATGTTTGTTGCGCCACCTAATGACCACCTGCACCATGAATTCCCTCAATGCCACCCTTTAACAGTGGCCCTCAAGTATCCATAACTACTCTCTCTCAAATGCATTTAATCAGTTTTGTAGCACCACTCATTTCAGTGTATGATGCCAGAGCACTTTACATCGCACACACATTACACAGAGACAATCACTCATAAGTTTGCAAATCAGTGTATGAAAAATGGTACATAAGACAAAGCCCTACAGGATGTTGGAGTCATATGTTATTCATACTTGTAGGTTGCATAGTTTAGGAGTGTGTGGTCTAGAGAATAAAAAAACTCAGAAGTTTAAACATAACACCATGGTTGGGGTTTCTCTCTAGCAATAAGAATTGGTGTATATCCAAATGAACTCTTTTTGCAACATTAGGATAATGAAAGACTAGGGGAAAAATGGTAATGCTCCAATCTTTACTTTGAGGAATAGATGCAGTTCTTCGAAGACTGTTAATAGCTTACTGTTCTATATTAGGACTTTAACTTAAAAACTATTAGTGACAAAAGGACTTCTCTGACAAAAGCAGTAAACCACTGACCCATTTGCATCATATTATAATACTCTTACAATACAATGCAATATGTACTTTGTGAAGTACATGGTACATGTTCTTTGTAGAAGGCATATTAACCCACTATGCTACCTTAAAACTTCCACTAGAGAAAAGTCTGAACACGTTCCAGGAAGAACATCAACCTCCAGAGTTATCTTGACATTTTTATTGTTGCCTAAAATTCCTGGAGGAAAGAACACTGCAGCAGGGGCTGTGTGACCATCATGTTCTGCAGATTCACTCACTTGACTCCTGACACTGCTGCCAGCAAGACTTCCACTCCCTGAGCTGCTGTGTACCGCATCTAGGAACAATCATGCCACGTTCAGCAGGTAATAGGGCCCTGCCTTCTCTCCAGAGGTGCTGGAGAGGCTAGTGGATGAGGTCCTACACCTGAATGGACAACTCTATGGTGTACCAGAGGAGTAGGTACGTACCTATGTACTTCGCCATCCTTTCCCTCCTCACAGGGTAGAATGTGTCCCTCTGTGGTAGTTAAACTTCTGGTGGGCCTGTTGCTGCAGTCTGTGTGGCATCAATGGGATGTAGAATGTGTAGGTATCGGTGGCCAGTGCCATATGTAAAGTTCAGTCACATTGTGTTGTGTAAGGTTTTTGGGTTCCTAGATCCTCCTTGTGTTGGATGCACATAAGTAGGTGTGGAAACATTACTCCCATCTACTGACATCTACTCCTTCATGATTGTTGTAAATGTCAGACAATATGTATGTGCATGACAGCATGAGCTGAGTTGTTGTGTAGCCATTTTAGTTATAGTTCCATGCACATTATTTTAACATACTAGGCCTGCCGTTGTGCACTTTAACCTAGATATATTTTATTTGGCTTAGCTTTATTATTGTTACAGTAGCCACTTTTACGGTCTTGTTTTATTTTCTCTCTGTCTGACTGTTTTTGCCTAGGCCAGCACTCTGTTCTCAAACAAGACATTCTTGCTCACTCTGTGCTTCCTCCAAGGCTGCAGTAAGATAGGTTGCCGGTGAACGTGGTATAAGTTTAGTCTCTGACCTTCATAGAAAATGCACATCCTTACGTAGGGACATTTTCTCAGAACATCAGCTGTTTTATTATAAAAACACTTCCCTGTCCCTTACACGTTAGAGGGAGATTCCAGCCAGAGAACCACGACCGTATGTTGATTGCTGAATGCTTCGCTACAGCTGTTTTGCAGACTTCAGGCCTTTGCTCAGGTATGGGGATGATGTCTTCCCAGGGGAACCTGAAGGGCAGAATTAGAGCTTAACACGCTGTGCTCTATCATAGCTTAGGTAGGAATTAGTCTGTTGAATCTCGTGACAATATGGTAGCATTATTTTTATGTTTTACTCTCCTTGTCACAATTTTAATCTTGTCATGCTGTATCGTCCTGGTTAATGTAGTCCACGCTTTGCTATCTAAGATGCAGTCGCTTTATTAAAGCATTATTGAAATATATACTGCCTCTGTTTGTCATTGTGCATGCGAGACTAATGTAAGTGAGAGAAACGGATGAGACCTGAGTGACCACGGATTCCCTGAGAAACCAGTTATCTCATGCTCTCGGCTGCCCAATCATCCCTGCCTTTGGGTAGAAATGAGGCACTGCTAGTTAGCCGGAGCAGAACCCGGATTGGAGCGACAGGTGTCACCTGTAGTGGGTCAGACTCAGTCTCCAACTCCGCAGGTGATTCTGCCACTCGAAATCCAGGAGTCTCATTAGGATAATGAGAGCCTACGCGACAAATATGCATGTTGTATGAGTCAGTAAAGAGTCATGTGAGCAATGTGTAGGGTATCACAGAGATTTCTAAACACATCAGCCCTTGCTAAACTGTTGTTTGGAAGGCATATCATGACTCACTGTGCCCTTCAGGCCACATTCCAAATTGCTGTTGGCTACATGATGTACTTTCATGGATGGAAGTGATGGGCATGGAGTGTCATGTGCGTTCTGTATGCTCAGCGTGCAGAGACCAGGACCTGTCAACCAAATTTCCCAGTATGGGTCCTAGTCTAGATGGGGGTGGAGTCACTACGGCTATGCAACTGTGGCAGTGTGCTCACTCCCTACACCCTAGCAGATCCTGTCATGTGGACAACATGAGACTCTAGTGTAAAATCTTGCCCAAAATGCCTCATTCCGTTGATTAGATTAGGAATGGGTACAGAGGTAAGTTTTTAGTCTAGTCCCAATGTTCACTTAGCATCATTGTCAGTTTGTGTCTTTGACTCATGACAGGTCCCTTCCTCCTATGCACTGCTATCACCTTCTCAAAGGTAATATTTGTCCTGTACAAGCTTATTGCATAAATGACAGCCCCACAGTGCAGAGAGTGTGTTGTTTCTAGAGATGCCATGATATGTGACTCACTACCTTGGTCACCATAGCATGGTGTACAATGCCTGCCTTTTTGTTGGATTCCATCTCTGTAGGATGGACAAATATGCCCAAAGGAGTGTTCTGTGGTACAGGTACATAACACAGAACCCCACCCCCTGAAGTGGATGATGGGAGCTGTTGCCTCAATGCAGTCTGTAATGTTAAGATGTCCAACATACATGTGACGGGGCTTTTATTGTTCTTTGGATGCAGCTATAGGTCAGTCAATACTTTCCCTTGGTAAATGGGGAATGTCCATTGACATGATTTATGTGCCATCACTGTGGCCAACATTCCTTGTGCCTACATGTCAGCATGTGTCCCTTTGTGTCCCTTTTTCTATTGAAAACATCTGCATGCTGCAGTTTCATACATGGTCTACCTATGTTGTTGGGATGATGTCTGTATTCCCTCACATATATGTGCATGCAAACTGTTTGTGGCATAGTACATTTGCAATGGGGATACATTTCATGTTGTGCCACATACAAGAGTGTGTCACCATTGTTTATTGGCTGATACATACCCTCACCCATCATAGCATGTCATTTGACATGTACAACTGCAGTAGCAATGAGGGGCATGACAGGTAGGCCTAGAGTTTTGAGCCACAATGTGAATACCAATACCCTTGAGGCACCCAATGTGGAAAAGTGCACTGCACATATGTAATGGGTAATGTTTGTGCCCTGACTGTTCATGGAGTGATTTGCTGTTTTGTTGAAATCACATGGTTAGGGTACAAGTGTTCGTCCACAAACATACATCTGGCTTTGCATGACCAAAAAGGGGACAGTGATGTAGCTTCCCACTGGGCAACATGTCGAGGGCCTTTTACAAGCACTTACTCTGTGTCTCTCCAACATACAAAGGACTAATGGCTTTTACTGATGCGCTCAGAGCATGTCATTGTAAGGGATGCCAGACATTAGTGGTGATTACCCTGGGCATTGCTGATTCATTGTGTTGTGTATTTTGGGGAGATCTCTCCTTGACCTATTGCATACGATGTCTTCAGTGTCCATTTCCTTGCCACATGTGTGGCCTATCTAAGCAAATTAATACTACCTCCCTGACTCTATTCGGACACATATCACTTGGTGAAGTGTGCATTGTTGATATGTGTCCAGTGTGATATGGGTATTTCCATGTCACCTTCTACAGGATATTGTACTTTTGTTATCAACCTGACATGATTTTATAGCATCATTTCTTATTGTTGGGTCATCGTGTATGTGACAAATAGATGTGCATGACCTTGCGTGGGATCTGTGGCATTGGCCTACTACTGTATGCCAACAAAACAGTGCCAGCTAGGAAGAAATTCATAGGATTAGGGCGCTCACAGTAAGTCCATCAAAGTAAAAACACATTCCGTTCATGGCACGGTGCTCCTGACAAGAGGATCTTCCTTAGTCCTCCAATGTTTCAAGGGAAACAAAACAGCATAAGAACAGATGTCAGAGCACTCATGATATCAAAATTAGAAATTGCTAGTAAGTCCAATCTTCTTTGTGAATTGACAACAAATTCGTGTTTGTCTCAGAGTCCAGTTTTATTCATATTGTTCTATTGTCCTCCATAAGAACAGCCAACACGTGTTTCATCCTCTTAGAAGTTTCTCTCTTGAGGACTTCATCAGGGCTTCAATTCCATTGGAGTGTAAAGTTGAGAAATTCTCAATAACTAGGTGAAAAGTCTTAATGCCATATATTCAGTCCAAAATAACCATTATAACGAGGTAGTCTCCGTCCGTATCTCTCATATGGAATCTAATCTAAATTCAGCTTCGGGAAATAGCCGCGCGGTCCAATACACCCTGTAGAGTTTCCATATCGTCAAGCAACATTGTATCCCACAAGAGATACGGACGGAGACTACCTCTCAACTTTACACTCCAATGGAATTGAAGCCCTGATGAAGTCCTCAAGAGAGAAACTTCTCAGAGGATGAAACACGTGTTGGCTGTTCTTATGGAGGACAATAGAACATTATGAATAAAACTGGACTCTGAGACAAACACAAGTTTGTTGTCAATTCACAAAGAAGATTGGACTTACTAGCAATTTCTAATTTTGATATCATGAGTGCTCTGACATCTGTTCTTATACTGTATGCCAACAGTTGACTGAGGTCTGCCCCATGGGGCAAAGGTTTGAGGGTGATGGTGTCTCTTAATGGTTGAATGGGTACTGTGATTGCACAACTTCAGTCATGCAATTGTAGTTGTCTGAGATCCAGATTTTCCTGTGGTCAACAGTTGACAGTTCAGATGGCATTAATGGATATGGTATGGTGCATGTATGGGCCACTTAGGTGGAGTTTGTAGGCTGGGGGCCACTTGAGATCATGGTAACGTATGCTATTCAGATTTGTTGTTCAAGTCTGATTATGGACATGTGATGACCCTATTTCTGTTGGTATGTTCAGCATCAGCGCCGGCAAGCCAAGGAGATGGGACAGAATGGGGAAGCATCTGGCCGTGGGACCTCAGGTCAAGACACTACGACACAGAGGGACTGAGTGACCTGGAGGGCAAGGGGAGTGCCACGGGTGAGACTGAGACATCCTCATCATCATCGGATTCTTTCTTCAGTGGACACTCCCAAGTGGTGCCAGACACATTGGATCATCCCCCTGTACCATTCTTATCAGCCACCACACAGTCTATCACTGTCCTCTCAGTTGCGCCCCACATAGTTGGCTGTGCCCGCTCATCAAAGAAAGTGGGTGTCTCCTTTGCTGCAGGCAACTCTGCCCCGCCTCTGTTACCCCTGCTGCCCTGAGTGAGGAGGCTATTGACCTTCTGAGAAGTATCTCTGTGAGTCAGTTAGCTATTGCAAATGCCATCCAGGGACTGGCAACTCAACTCCAAGAGACAAATGCATTCCTGGAAGGCATTTATGGTGCAATGGCTGGCCTACAGTGATTTTTCCAGGTTCTGGCCTCCTCAATGACGGCAGCCAGTCACTCCTCACCTTCCGTCCCCTCTCCACCTCCCTTTTCTCAATCTAAATCCCTCCTTCCCCTGCCTAGGCAAAGCACACAGATAGGTTGGCATGCATCCACATCAACACACAAGAGCAGCACACACAAAAACAAGCACCACAAAACACACCATCACGCAAGCAAACAACAGCCACCCACAGGCGCAACAACAGTCACCACTTCCCTAGACACCCCCAGCATTAAACACACAACATCCAGAATACCCACAGGTACCACACCAACAGTCAGTAACACACCCACCACACCCATCATACCTGCAGACACCATCCCCAGACATCCACCACAAGCACCATACCCACAGACACCACAACTACAGACACACAGAAATACACCACATCCAGCATAACCAGTTACCACCCCAACAAACACACACATGCACCACCACTCTGTCTGCCAGCACCTCCACCTCCCAGATCCCCAAGACACACAGATGCACTCACTCACCCACCCAACAGACTCCCACTAATCACAAGCATACCTACAGAAGCACGAACCCTGCAACATCCACACCAACAGAGCAGACAACCACTTCCTTGACCTCCAAATCCCAACCCCCTTCTGATGACCATCCCTGTGTCCCTAAAAATGTTTTTTGTTTGACCTTAGCCTTTCCCCATTTGCTCCACCCCCTTCCCAAGCCCAAGGACCTCTACCCACTTTCCAGCCTCCCCTGCCCCTCCTGCAAGCACCCATACCTCTCCCTCCCAAGAAGAAGCCCATCCATCCCACAAAGCACACCACTCCTCCCAAACCCAAGACCAAACATCCCTCTCAAATCCGACCCCTACCCCCACCCCCAGGGATGATCCTTAGGAGCCTGGCTGCCCACGTGATGCCCCTTCCCGTGGAGGTTCGCTGGCAGTTAGGAGTCAGGTGTTGGCACAATACTGTGCTATCCTGTACATATATTTGGACTGGACTATGGCTTTGGACTAACTGAAGCTTGACATTTGAATAAACACAAACATGTGTTGTTTTTTAGGTACACATTTGTCCTGCAATTCCTTTTCTATCTTTATGTTGTCCCTGAGTGACTTGTGGTGTCTGCCTACAGTTGTGTTTGTTTCAGCCTGCTTGCTGCTTCATTTGCTGTGGTTTGCAGTATCTGACTTTGTGTACACAGTGCTGGTGTCCCCCAAGACAAGATTATATATTGAGTGGATGAATATGTGGGTGTAAATGCAATGGTTGTTTTATTGCATTGTGTACTGTTTGGTATGGGAATTATTTCATCCTGTGTTGTCCAATGTGTCCCCCGATATGGATCGTAGATTCATCTGATGTGTGTCAGCTTGAGTTTTGTTTGTGCAGACATGGAGTGTGTTCAGTTCTGCTAGCTTTGTTTTTATTTGACTGTGCATGTGTCCATTTAGCTGTGTGTACCTTGCAGCTCCTTAATGTAGAAGTATTTCCCATGCAGTTGGAGTTGTATGTGCTTTGTTGACTTCCACATTCTGCAGATAGGCATGTCATTTGGATCTAGTACTGTTTGTCCCTAAGACACACGCAGGACCAGTTCCTGTACAAATGTTGTTTAAAGGCCATGTGCAAAGTGAAATGTGTCCCAGTGCAGCCTCCTTCCCTGGGTGTCCCCGCTGGCCCCATCCCTATCATGCAGGTATTGTTTGCATAGTGATCTTTGTATATTTGTCTCTGACTATTGTACATCCCATTGTCCTTTAATTGTGTTGCATGTGTGTGATGTGTATGTCCGTTGCAGGTCTGTTTACTGGAAGTGTTTTCTATGCCAGATCCATACATATGTGTGTTGAATGTGACGGGAGTCCATGGCCTGTGAGGAATGTGTGTGTGAGTTGTATTTGTATATGAGATGTTGGTGTGTGGTTGGTGTTGTGTGAGACAATGTTGTGTACCCTTCACTGTCCCAGTGCTTGAGATGTTCAGACATGCGTTATTTTAGTTATTGTAGTGTTGGAGTGCAGTGTGAGTGACCTGCCCAAAGGTGGTGTATTGTAACTGTGAATGTGTTCATCTTTATGTATGTTTCCGACTGTGTATACCTTGGCACGTGTATTTGGTGCCCATAGTGTGAGCCCCATGTGGGGGACAGTGCAATGATCTGTTGTAACGGATGGTAACACAGGTAGGTGTGTGCACTTTCGGTCAGTTCCGCCCAAGGCGGCATGGATTTTGTGCACCTTCCATGATCAGCACCAGCGGCGGGATGTGCGAGATGGGCTTCATGGCGGCACCGGACGTGTGAGGCTGTCTGCAGGTGAGTTGCTCCCTTCATACTGTTCATTTCTCCCTGCTGGGATGTGGTGGTTGGACCTCCATGCTCACATTGGTGGTACAACCTCGTGATGTGTCCAGCGGAAACACTGTTTCTGATGGCCTGTTTGTGCTGCCTCGTGACTGTGTCAGTTTGAGCTGGGTGGCAGTGCCAGGAAACCATGGCCGTCATTGCTCCATAGGCCCACATGATTCATATTCTGGTGTTCTGACCGCCAAACCAATGGCAGTTGGAACGTCGTCGCCACCATGATGGTTGACGGACCACCAAATTTGTAATGAGGCCCTAAGTCCCCCTGTTTTAAAATTTGTTTTAAAATAGTATAAGTTGGCATGGTAGGGATACCCTTACCCCTAAGGGGGCGCTCAGTGGGACCAACATAGAAAACAAATTAGAAAAAATAGCGGTATCTCACAAGACTCTTGCAGGATTGAAAAGAAGAACTGAATGGTGGCCGCGCCACATTTTACTATTAGCCCTGGAGAACCCATCCCTGAGGCTGTATTCATAAAGTGTAGGAGGCTTTGTGGTTCCCCTCCCCAAGGCACTGGAGGCTCCAGGGGGCTCACCCCCAGGGCAGAAAACAATGTTTATGGGGAGGGGGCCACGCATCCCCCCTCCCAGTGCCAAGGGAGCCCACACCTGGGGCCGAACATAGTATGAATGGGGAGGGGAGACACTCGGCCCTCCCACCTGATCCATTAGAGGCTCCAGGGATCCCACCCCAGGGCCAAACATATTATGGATGGGGAGAGGGGATGCGTGGCCCACCTCCCTGATCCATCAGAGGCTCTGTTGATAATGGGGAGGGGCCATATGCCCCCTCCTCCCCAAGCCTCTATGGATCCCAAAAAGCCCACCCCGGGACCAAATTTTGGAAAATGGGGAGCGGGGCTGTGCAGCCCTCCTTCCAAGCCCCTAAAGGTCTTGGGGAGCCCATCCCCTGGGCCGATTATATGAAAGGAGGTGGGTCATGCAGCCCCTCTCTCTGAGCTAACAATGGCCCTGGGGACCCCATCACCAAGGCCGACTCATATGCTATTTCTCGAAGAGCCCATACCCGGGACATTGTGGTATCCCTGTCCGCACCAGTGTGGGGAGGGAAACCTGTGTTTACTCTAGCTTGGCAGGAGCATTTTCAAAACGTTTGTCAAGCAGGAGCAAACACAAAGACCAGTCCAAGCTGGTGTGATCTGTTTCACTGCCCTCACTAAAGCAGGCAGGGAAACACATCAAAATATTGTTTCTGCCTCCAAGGAGTAGCAATAAAGCTGCTCCGTGCAGGTGAGAGCAGTGCCGGCTCCCAGTGTATGCAAGGAACTGACTGGACCCCAGGGCCTTGGGGCTCCACCCATAGTCCCTAAACAAGACTATGGTGGGTGACCTGGGTGGGCACCAGGGCACCCACATTTAACAGAGCTGGGCTCCAAGGGATGGGGTTCCCAGGGCCGAAATTGTCCAAGGGAGGAGTGCTACGTGTGCCCCATGGAAGTCTCATTCACAATGGTAGGAGGCACAGTATTATCCACACAAAATTATTCTCACTCATTTCTCCCCTAAAGAAGAGGAGAGATGGTTTTGCAGTGAGAAACAGATTGGTGGGGGGAATAAGCAGGACCACGTTGAACAGAACATTGAAACAACATCCATTTTAAAAGCAATGGTGTAGTACAGGTAAATGTGGCATAAATCATTCATAGCAAAATCTATAATTCTATAGACCTAAACAGTTTGGTTCAGGACAAAACGTATCTATTCATCAGTTTTGAGCCCCTGCACCATTAAAACTATAATAGTCCAAAGACAATTTTGCATGACATTTGCACATTCTGAATATAATACAAAATGCTACAACAATGATATGTGTATATTTAATTCTACATTTCCCTCAGTTGGAATTTTTGCAGAATAAATAACAGGTCAGTTCAGAGGCCCATTCAGAGTTTCCACTTACATATAGTAATGAGTCATAGTCTCGAACAAAAAGATCATTAGAGTCCTCCCTGCTCCTGGGATTATTCAGAATAGCACTCATTATCATATTGTAACCTATCTAGGATTTAATGTGCTTATGGTATCTCAAGTGAAATCCCCCTATGTACTTCTTATTATAATATGACATTTGCATGAGATCTTCCCCTAGTTTTTGAGCTGTCTTGCCTAGATGCTTTATGTTCCTCTTCCTTCTTCTTTCAGCTTCCTTATTCTCACTTTTAATTTTTAGCTGTAACTTCGAAGGTCTTATGCACAGGATAAAGTACACTTATGTTTTACCTTAAGGGGAAGTAGTGTACCCCTGTATACAATCTGAATGCCAGCAATGCTTTTAGTATTGCCTATAATATCGCTGCAATATTATAAAAGTAGGTCATGTTTGCCCCAAAAAAGTCAAACAACACTGTCAATAAATAAATAAATATGGCAACGTACCCTGAAACCGTGTTGTGTGCGCCAAATAAGAGAAGGACATTTCTATATGTTGGTATGGATTGTATTTGGCAGGGGGATTAGCAGTGTTTCGAGTGAACAACTATACCCTAACATCTGCTGGATCAATAGTTTCACACAGTTATGCCAACAATTTATAACAAGAAAGTGGCAGAATTTTAAAACTGACTGATTTCTATTGAAACAGAGGCAATTGCAGGTAAGAGACAGCAAAATATAGGATCTCTGGCAGAATATCGGAACCAACAATATCGTGCCCAAAAATATTATGTCAAAAGTATTGATTACAAAAATTTTGTTTTCCTATTGTTATAATGGTGAGTACAAAAATATCCAAAAACATACCTGTTACTCTAATATTGTTAAGAAAACATACAATCCAATTGAAGCAGGGTCTAGACTGATTTGCATATGGTTGTGTCCAAAGTGAGGTGGCATGGTGAGCAAAATAAGGATGGACTGGGATGCGGCCCTACCAGTAACTGTGGTTAATTCAAGGATTCCCTCTGTCACTTTTTATACACTTATCTGAATCAAGAACATCATCTGGTATACAGGAGAAATTGTCAACTGTTTTAAAACTGAAGCACTGTAACTTTTTCTGGTATCTCAGAATTACCATTTTCCCAGAGGTGGTATTTTACTCAATCCCTAGGAAATAATTGATAATAATGGATTGACATTGTATGAGAAAATCGTATTCTAACAAGGCAGAATGCTAAGCATTCTCAATTACGAATGTCAGACTGATAAACATGCTGTGATGTATAGGAAAGATACAAATCTAAAATTATGCATGATTATGTTTTTTAAGAAGAAGCTAACGCCTTTGCTGAATCTCCCTCTATCTAAAGGGCCTGCCTTCAGGGAGGAACTATAAACAAGGCCATTGTGCTGCTGTTTGAATTAACAGTGGCTGTCACCAAGCCAAGCAAAAGATGACTTTCCTAATTAAAACGGCAGAGGCAAGAAAGGATAAGCAACATGCTTCAACCACATTAGAAAAGCAAAAGGTGGGTAGAACACTTTCATTAAAAACTACAAAAAGAAGCACCGAAGCAAGCTTGGGAAATTTGGTGGAGCGCAATTAATAACATAGACAAACATAATCTGGATAATGACTGTAAAGTGAAGCAATGCCAGAAATGCAGCCATAGAATCAAATATTAAACGTAAAGTGCTGGAGGCAGCTATGATGGGAGGGACCCTTTCATTCTGATGGGAAAGTAGCTTTAGTGGTTGTAGGAAAAGACAGTCTAAATATTAGGTAACAAATAAGGAGGATCATTTCTCAATTTGCAAACAAATCACAGGGCCTTTTGTGATATCTTCAGCAGTTTGCAGTTCAGTTCTGAACTGTGCTATTGACAGTGCTGAGTATTATGGCAGCAGTTATAGAAGTTTACATCATATCATGTCACCTCATTTGTTGATAGTGTATCATCAGGATCTTACTCAAGAAGCGATGCACAGAAAAGGCCATTTACAACCCAGGAGAACCTGAAATCTCAATTTAAAACTCTGTCTCTAGTTTCCTTATTATAGGGGACTGGTGACAACCCAGTCACTAGTAATAAAGACATGGCATAGCCGGTCAACAACAATGAATAATTATTGTTGAGTTCTGACATCACAATTCGTGTTGCCATAGCCAGCATCTGAGGGGGAAAGGCAGCTCACGATACATAATAAAAGCGGCATTTTCAAAAACAAAACATAGCTTTTAAGTCTTCTGCTTTGTTTTTCTAGCTGAAGAGTGATAAGCAGAGAGGAGATGTTGATGGCAGCATGTTTATTTGTCTCTGATTTCTGTAAATACAGGAAACAGAAAATCTTTCTACACGTTTTTACATATTCTGAGCAACAATATTTTTTTAATCTGACTGGTATTAAACTGATGCTACTATAATTTTGCAACAAATATCTAACTGCTTTCTCGTGTTTTAATGTTAATTCTAATGTTATGCTTCATGTTTACAAGCATCCTATCTCTTTCACATGATGTAGAACACACAAAGGATTTAAGCATTTTGTGGGAAGGTTGATGCTGTGGCCATGTACTAAAAGGAATAAAGTACCCTCTGCCGTACAGTATGAGGATATTGAAGTCACCTCTCAGTTCCATGACCTTTTAAAGGAACTTGGCCTTACCTCTCATTCCTCAAAATCGTCACAGAATTCTGCGATGTACAGTATCCTTATATTGTACAGCACAGATACTTTATAGTATATATAGCATTCAACAATAACAGAAGTAGAGATATTGCAGTATGTAAGACCCAATTGATGAACACATAAAGGTGTGCCTTTCGCAGACTTAAACGTGTCAAACCCATTTGTTGCATGACAATGCAATACCATAAGAAAGTAAATGTAGGGGATTGCTTGGTTTGGACACAGCAGAGCACCAACCATTTCCCCTTTAAGTCTATGCGCTATACGCAGACACAACGCTTTGGGTATATGGAAGAAGGGCTCTTGGTGATCACCTAGGTGACAACCAGCAGGCTGGATTCTTAATGAGTGGAGAAGCTCTTCAATAATAGTTACTGAATAATGGGACTTTAGCCTGAAAAGGTGTGCTGGGCTACCATCTGATCACCTTCAGAGAATCTGTGACTCTCTCAAGTTATTGGCATTGGGTACCAGTGCTTCCACTTTAACATTTAGGATTTGGGGTGGGGAAAAGTAATTCTTATTCCATCATTATGCTTCTGACCACCTTGTATGAAACAATGTTTTCATGGCACTTGGGTGCGCACTTTTTCACATTATTTTATTTTAGAAGAATTCTGCAATGTATTTAGAAAGTCTGAACAGAGTATCTTTCTTACCCCGGTTAACTCCACCAGGGCTATTCACCCTCTCGTCAGGACGCTTTTTAAACTTCAATGAACCTGGGATTTTAAGAACAGCCATCAGTATCACAGATTATTTGAGGTACATTGTTGCATCATGTCATGGTTTTGTTTTTTATTTACTCCATGAACATCTTGCCGTCGTCAGGCTGGCCAGGGAATAGGATTTTACCTCAGTCATTTAATTTAGGAAGGCCTGCTCTTTGGTTCTACCACTCCTTGAGACTTCCCATGCAGCATTCATCTCAAGGATGCACTTTCAATGCTTGATTTCTTTCTGAAACATCAAATCATCTTTTGTGTTATGTGGTTTAGGTGAAGAACTAGGCTACCCTAATGGAGCTCCTGTCAATTTTCTTTAGCTTAAAAACCATCTTTGACATTGTGGGGGTCTACGATCTGTAGCAATACTTTTCCCATCTGAGGTCTGTGTTCCTGCTCTACATGGTCTTGAGCCTGTGTCCTTAGTTGCTTTCTAACCCAGATCCTATGGGTTCTAACTTCTTGCAACAGATGTTGATCAATTGAATTGTGGGCCCCTTGTATAACCCCTACAATTTTCCCCGTTTCCACCTCCTTGGCACACAAATCTGTGACTACAGGGAGATTTATATATTTCTTCACTGTTTATTTTAGGGGGAAGGTGATGTGGTATTGTGATGTATATAATTGCACCTCTTGCATCTCTTGTGCTCTTTACTTTTGTGATTACATTGTATGTAAGTGAGTATGCATCATGCACGCAGTCGGAACAACGGGCATGGATTTCTGCACACGGGCATTTCCTGCATGAATCCAAGCCAGCTGGCCACTGCCTGTCATGGGCATCACTTGTGAACTTCAATAAATTATCTTCTACTTCCTTCTTGGTATTCCTTCACTTATCTCAACTACACACACATTGTAGTTACTGCGATTGGCGAGACAAAAGCTATGAATAATTTTCATAACTTCATGGTTTCTGGGATCCAGTGTATGAGTTTGTAAGAATGCACTAAAATTGAATGGGGATAAAAAGGGACTTCTGAATTTGGTCTTTTTGTCTATCGCCTATAATCAAAACTGTTGGCCTGTAGAAATGGCAGGATTAAAGTATAACAGCCCTATCACTCAAACTGGTAGACATTTATACTGACTTCCAATAGATAACAGTGATGTTTAAAATCAGAAGTATAAAACATTATTTGAGTTCAGTGTGCTGAAATTACAACTCTTTTCACCACCAGAAGTGTTTGCAATTGGGGGGTGTAGCAAGAGAAATTGCAACTGCAGCTACTAATGGACACTGAAAAAAGGTGGCTTACCACTCAGTAGTAAACACACAAAGAACAAAGTTAGGTACGCTTTTATATACAATTCTTAAATAAATCCACAATGTAGCCATATCACATAGGTCACAGACAGAGAATTCACATTTGCTTTTTGAGACTTCCAACAGGTTTGTATTATAAAGCGCAATGACATGAAGCTCAGATAGCATATAGGTTTTTGCTATCAGTCATGCAGTAAGTGGGAAAGTGTTTGGATCATCTAATGGCATTTACAACTCATTAGAGGCCAGCCAACATGTTTCATTCCTACTGAAACCTTTTCAAGGTGCATGTAAAATGCTTGGCAAAACCACTGTAGAAATGATGGAGCATAAATTGGTAAGTAGAATTCTTATCTGAACCATAGGAAGCCTCAGGAGGAAAGGTAGAGTTAGCTCCTAGGTTAGCAATGGCAGGATTGCCTGTGATAGGATCTCTGTATCAGGGTAAAAAACAGTTCAGTTCAGTTGGACGTGAAAGCTGGAGATGGAGCAGAGTGTGTGTGTATATATGCAATACAAACAAGACCAAAATAAAAAAAATCCAAAATACACAAGCAAATTTATGAATTTTTATGTTAAAAAGATTCTTACTTCATAGAAAACAATGGATGCGTTGATGTTACACAAAGTACCTGGTTTGCGTAAAAAATAAACCCATGTGGGTCAGAAATGTCCGCGATCTGTCGATTTCTTACTCGCAAGTGAGGCCGTGAATTGTTTCTTATCTGGTCGGGTGGACGATAGGTTGTTTTTTTCTCCCACAAGAAATCGATGTGTTGATTTCCGGATGGGCACCTCGGCTTCGGGCAGGTTCACGCGGATTTTGATGCCCAGTGATTATGCATGCGAAATCCGGCTGCATGGTGATGAGGAACCTTGCTGTGCGGGGGCTGCATTGATTTCAGCAGCCGCAAGCGGGTGTTGCGTCGTTTCTTGAGCCGCGATGCAGGTGATGCGTCGATTTCCCAGCCACAATGCAGGTGGTGCATAGTTTTTAAAGCCGCATTGCAGGTGATGCATCAAATTGTTCTCCGCACAGCTCCTGTGGGTGGATTAAGGTCCTGGTTCCACCGGCTTCACCTTTCAAGGGCACCACTTGGAAGGGTAGGAGTCTCAGCAAAGAGTCCAGGTGCTGTCAGAGGAAGTCTTTGATGGCCTTGAAACAAAACAGGAGGCAAGCTCAGTCCAAGCCCTTGGGGACACTTCACAAGTAGGAATATACCACAAAGTCCAGTCTTTGTCCTCTTTCAGGCAAAAGCAGCAACTGCAGGCCAACCCAGCAAAGCACAGTCACAGGCAAAAGGGCAGTACTCCTCCTCCAGCTCCTCAGCAGAGGTTCCTCTTGAGTCCAGAAGTAATCTAAAAAACTGTGGTTTTAGGTCAACTACTTATACCCCTTTCTGCCTTTGAAGTAAGCAAACTTCAAAGGAAAGTCTCTGTTGTTCACAAGATCCTGCCTTGCTCAGGCTTGGCCCCAGACACACACCAGGGGGGTGGAGACTTCATTGTGTGAGGGCAGGCACAGCCCTTTCAGGTGTACGTCTCAGCTCTTCCAGCACACTCTAGCCCAGGAGACTTATCAGTATATGCAGGCTACACCCCAGCTCCCTTTGTGTCACTTTCTAGGGGGAATTCACAACAGTCCAACTGTCAGTCTTACCCAGAGAAAGAATACACAAGCAGGCAAAGGCACAGAATGGTTTAGCAAGAAAACGCCCACTTTCTTAAAGTGGCATTTTCAAATTGGCAATCTAAAAAACAATTTTACCAAAAGGTGCATTTTTAAATTGTGAGTTCAGATACACCAACCTCCATCTCTCTAAACTTAAAAGATATTTAAAGGCAGTCCCTCTGTTAACTAATGAGAGAGATAGGCCTTGGAACAGTGAAAAACTAATTTGCTGGTTTTTCACTGTCAGGACATGTAAAACACATCACTATGGCCCTCATTCTGACCTTGGCGGGCGGCGGAGGCCGCCCGCCAAAGTCCCGCCGTCAGGTTACCGTTCCGCGGTCGAAAGACCGCGGCGGTAATTCTGACTTTCCCGCTGGGCTGGCGGGCGGTCTCGTTCAGACCGCCAGCCAGCCCAGCGGGAAAGAGGCTTCCACGATGAAGCCGGCTCGGAATCGAGCCGGCGGAGTGGAAGCTGTGCGACGGGTGCAGTTGCACCCGTCGCGTATTTCACTGTCTGCGCAGCAGACAGTGAAATACATGTAGGGGCCCTCTTACGGGGGCCCCTGCAATGCCCATGCCAGTGGCATGGGCACTGCAGGGGCCCCCAGGGGCCCCGCGACCCCCCCTACCGCCATCCGGATCTCGGCGGTCCGACCGCCGGGATCTGGATGGCGGTAGGGGGGGTCAGAATCCCCGCGGCGGTGCAGCAAGCTGCGCCGCCGCGGAGGATTCAATGGGGCCGCGGTACACTGGCGGGACCCCGCCAGTGGTGCCGGTCCGACCGCGGCTTTACCGCCGCGGTCGGAATCCCCATTGAAGCACCGCCGGCTTGTCGGCGGTGCTCCCGCGGTCCTCCGCCCTGGCGGTCAAAGACCGCCAGGGTCAGAATGAGGGCCTATATGTCCTACCTTTAACATACACTGCATCCTGCCAATAGGGCTACCTAGGGCCTAACTTAGGGGTGCCTTACATGTACAAAAGGGATGATTTGGGCCTGGCAAGTGGGTACACTTGCCAGGTTGATTTGGCAGTTTTAAACTGCACAAACAGACACTGCAGTGGCAGGTCTGAGCCATGTTTACAGGGCTACTCATGTGGGTGAAATACTCAGTGCTGCAGGCCCAATGGTAGCATTTGATGTACAGGCCCTGGGCACCTCTAGTGCACTTTACTAGGGACTTACTAGTAAATTAAATATGCCAAATCATGGAGAAAACAAAGTCCAGCACACAGTCAAAACATAGGAAGCAGAGGCAAAAAAAAGACTGGGAAAACCATGCCAAGGATGCCAGGTCTAACACGTGTCTCCCCCAGCTGAAAGTGATGAGAACTACCCAACCTCATGGGAGTTCTCATCACTAAGGCGGAAGAATCTGGACAGACCATCAGTACTGGTGTGTTCTATTTCAGGGCAGTGTTCCACCATAAATTCCATTCCCTGTAGAGAACTGGACCACCTCAACAGTTTGTGTTGTCACCCCTCATCTGCATTAACCATCTGAGAGGACTGTGGTCTGTCTGAACCCAGAAGTGAGTCCCAAACAGGTAGAGTCTTAGCTTCTTTAGCGCCCAGACCACTGCAAAAGATTATTGCTCAATCGCACTCCACATATGTTCCCGGAAAGTAACCTCCTACTAATGAAGGCTATAGGCTGGTCTAGGCCCTCCTCATTTAGCTGTGCCAGTACTGCTCCCACACCATGCTCTGAAAGTCAGGTGCCTTCAGCACGGGTGCCGTGCACATGGCTACCTTCAGGGCATCAAAAGCGGTCTGGAAAGCCTCAGTCCAGATCACCTGACCTGACTGGGTTATTTCTTAGAGGCCAACTCAGTCAAGAATGGTTTCAATCATTGGCTGCAGGGGTGCCACCTGGCCACTCCCCACCTGGTGTCCTAGGTAAACCACAGATCCCTGCTTATTTGGCACTTACTAGCCTTAATAGTGAGGCCTGCCTTCTGCAGAGACTTCAACACTTCACAGAGGTGCTGCTGGTGTTCCTTCCAGCTGGAGCTGAACACTGCAATGTCATCCAGGTAGGCTGCACTGAAATCCGCCAACCCAGCCAAAACCTGGTTGACCAACATCTGAAAGGTGGCAGGGGCATTTTTCATCCCAAAGGGCATAAACCTGAAGTGGTAGTGGCCATCTGGGCAGAAAATGCTGAGCTCTCCTTTGCCCCCTCAGTTAAGGCAATCCGCCAGTGCCCAGACGTTAAACCAAACGGGCTGAGAAACTAAGTAGCTCCCAACCGATCAATGAGCTCATCAGCTCTGGGGATAGGGTGTGCGTCAGTCTTCCTGACGGCATTGAGTCCATGGCAGTCCACGCAGAACCTGAGCACAGCCTTTGGGACCAAGACCACTGGGCTGGCCCAAGGAGTGCTGGAGAACTCAATAACCCCTAGTGCTAACATCGTGGAAATCTCATCCTTGATGCTAGTCCTGACCTTGTTAGTCACCCTTTAAATCTTGTGTTTTACAGGTGGACTGTCCATTAAATAAGTGTTGGATAACTAGTAAGGTGAAACTATAACAGTCTTGTCACTTGTACAGTACTCTCACATGTAGTTGTTTATGAAGCAGTGTGGCTATGCTACTTTTCCTGCAAGGTGGCATGGGAGACAAAGAGGATTCATAAGAGCCTACTGATGCAGGAATCTGTTCCTACTTAGCCACAATTAAGCTTATCAGCTTCATTCTGTGAAATATGGGTCTCTTGCAGAGAAACGTTATCCGGTTCTTAGATCTCAGGTATATCACTTGTTTTCATTTCACATACTTTGGTAGTCCAACCCTACCCTTTTCAAAATCTACCTTCTCCCTCTGGCGTCCGTCATTTGCTTCTTCAACCTTGCTATATTCTATTATACAAATGGCACTCAGCCCACTGTAGCTCTGGCCGATCACCCTGATCACTCATCTGGTCAACTTTAAAAATGAACAGTCTGTTGTCAGTAAGTGGATTAGCTTAATTCCCCTGAAGCTCAATGGAGATAAGACAGTGGTGTTGCTAGTGGACAACTAACCCTCCCTATCGTCTCTGAACTGCTGACCCAGTGACCTCAGGCTCCACTCTCTACATCCAAACTCGAAGTTAGAAACTTAGGTGTTTGGATTGAATAGAAACTATCTTACAGCACTGATATCAAAAAGCTTACACCTTGCTGTTTCGGCCTCTTGCGCACATTATGAACATTTTTCCCTCTTCTCCCCATGACCATCTGCAAAACTGTAGTGCAGGCTCTTATCAAGTCTTCCCTGGTCTATGAGAACATCCTATTACTCGGTCTGACTCAAATGATTGTCCACCAGCTTCAAGTCATCCAGAACACAACCATGCAGGTGCTTCTGAACATCACTTATCGTCATCTGATCTTGATGCACCAGAATAGTCTCTACTGGCTGCTAGTGGCCAAAATGGCCAGCTTTAAGTCTCTGTGCTATGAATCATGCCTTCTTGGGTATAGAGCCATCGTAAATCCAATACCTCACACATACCTACTGTTGAGTCAGAAAAGTCCCTCATGTTATATATTACTGGCCTCCAGTAGTAAATGATGTCAGCAGCAGCCAAGATGATAGTATTCTTTAAAACTAGTAGTAAATCTTTTTGTATGAGGCAGAACACCGGAATTAAAAGTTGAACCAAAGGGCAGTCACATTAACTTTGTAGAAATATATCATGGGCAAGCACGAATCATGCATGTGTGTCATGACTTAAGTCTGTCTCATGGATTGCGGTTGTTTTGGACCGGGAGGGGTGCCCAGAGCATGACCCTCATAGTAGTGAAAGGCTATTTCTTTGCTAGGAGTTCAGCAACATGAATGTGGTCGTGGGAGCAGACCGTGTAGTGATTAGAAGAAGTGCATTTACCTGTTTCACTGGAGTGAGGCCTACAGATTTACTTGTGTACAATTCTGCTTCTGTGAGCTTAATTCACCCTTGGCCTACAGCAGGTTAGTATGCAGTTCTGTGCAGTGTGTGTGTGTTATTATGAATGGCACAATACATGAATGATTCTTGGTACCATTTTGGGGGGCTAGGGCTGAATGGAGGCGTATGAGGAAGTTGAGAAATCTCCCAGACAGAATTGTGGATTGCTGCATTCCTGTGAGCTGGGTGGGGTACACACTGGAGGTAGGAAAGTCAGGTTCTCCAGTGCACTTCAAGGGTGCCCTTTGATTCAGAGGGAGGTCACTTGAAAGGGGTCCTGGGCACTTCTCTGGAAGGAGGTGGGTCTGAGGCCCTGGAGTAACATATTGTTGCACAAATCACTGTGGCTGACATTCAGGTGTAAACCTCTAGTCACTCCCATGGCCTGTGCTGCATGGCTACCAGATTTGGAGTCACCGTATGCCAGGTGGGGCCCATGGAAAAAAGGCATGGAGCATGGTCAGGTCAAGACCATCGTCAACAGGAGGAGGCTGCATGGTAACTTATGCAGGCCCAAGCCCTCACTGAGGAGCTGCACCATAAAGCAATGAATTCCTCCACTCCCCCACTTGTGGGAAGGATCCAGGGAAACTTGCTGGCATCGGCCCACCATCAAGGACACCTGGATGCTGTCCTCATGGGACTGCATGTGAAGAACTCGAGGACACCCAACCGCTGTCCCTTGAGGACTGCATGTATGGTACTCAAAGGAGAAGGTAAGACTGATTGATGGGCCAGAATACTTCGGGGGAACTTGCCTGCCATCTAGCACTATGGCGCTGAAACACTTTTGACTTTAATTATTGTCGGAGTGGGGCTTCTGAGACTCGGACTACTAGTGGGGCTTAACCAGATGTCGCCTGTAGTGAATGGCGAGTAACCACTATCGCTAGTGAGAGGGGAGTGGGACTCAGGTACTACTTAGTGAAACTCTAGAGCCTGAACTCCGGTGACTGTGTGTATTGTTTTTTGGATGCCGCATTTGACTTTGTGTTGGTATGTAAATACTCCTTTTTCCATAAAAACAAGTATTTGACTGGAGAACCACTTATTGCTGTTATTGAATGTATTTTGAGTTGCAAGCTTTTTTTTAAACCCAAGTCAATCTATGCCCCAAGAAGCCTTGGACTGCTTGACCCACTCTACCACTGATAATCAAGTGCTTACGTGGTACGTGGCCCAATTGCTTAGGATCCATAGTAGGTCAGGCCCCAGGTCATCTGGAGTAAATGGTCAAAACCCCCATGGCTGGGCCCAGTAGCTTCCGCTTTCTCCGTGGCCCCAGAACATGGTTCTGACACCTATCCTCCCCTGTGCCATCTTTGGTTCACAACCTGCTGCTTTGATGCAATCCCTTGCTATAAACTCTCTAGGCAGCAGTGATGCTCCTTCCTGGCACCTGAGCTATTGAACTCTCTGTTGGGCATCAGATTGATCACCACCAAAACTATATTGGGAAACAGCTGAAAACTTGGCTCTCCCGACTATAGCCTCCGGTCTTTTAGTATCAGCTCTTCGGTGCTACCGCACATCAGTTGAGGCAACAGTGTGGGTTACTAATCCAACACAAATTAAATCCAATGTCCTGTTTCACCATATTGTGCTATATGGTCTGTTACTTGGGTTCAGTCGTTCTAAGCAATTGGTGGCAGGATTCTTTTTCAACTATGTTGCCAGTCATGGCTCAGTCTGAATTGCACTAATTAGTCCAGCTTTCAATGTGTGATATGCTTATTGTTTTTTTTATTATATTATTACGGGATTTTCCACGTTGGGAACAAATTACTACAATTAACGCTTTAGGCAAATAACTTCACCGAGAGCACATTTTGGCCGAATTGGGTATTACATTTCTATCGCCATTGTGCTGTAATATCCAGGTTAAAGATGCACAACACGCAACAACTACCCCTTGACTTTCTCATGCATTTCCAGGAGCAAAAGCATATTTATTCGCGTAGAAAAGTGCTCGTGACACAAAACCTGTTCCTCCCACAATAATCATGTCCTGCTCAGGGCCTGTCAAGGAACCAAAAGAAGCCCTGGCTCAAATGTACAAATCAGCACTCATTTATTAATCCTCTCTTGCCATCCATCCGCTCTCTGTCTCCTCTCTCTCGCTCACCTGACCTATCTCCATTTTCTGTCTGTCTCTGGCACTTTCCTTCTGCATTTGTAGAGTCGAGCCTGCGTCGCATGCGCTTGCGCATGCGTATCGCTTGCGAGATGCTTTAGTAGTTGGAAAAGGGCTTGGAGCCACGTCCATGTCACGTCAGTGTCTTTCATTGGTTCGTGGGCTTGCCTTTTAAAATCTGCTTGCTTTCATTAGTGGAAGGCATGCATACGTCATGCCTTTTCTGGGGGTTAGCCCTTCTCGAGCGCAGCGACCAAGTACTGAAAACATGCGAGGCTCGCTGTTTTCCATCTGGTTTGTGGACTACTTTTTATCTTTTTTTGCAGCGCGATCTCGCTGGGCAGAAGTCTAGCGCTTTCCATGACATCGACCCTGTTACATAGTTAATTGCACTTTTGCCGGTTACGTAGATAATTGCACTTTTGCCGATAGGTTTCACTACGAATGAACTATAGCAGCGCAATCGTGCTCTTTTTTTTCCATTTAATGTGGCAAGAAAAGTCCGGTTGGGAGTTTACAACTGCTAATAGCTCTAACTCGGAGAAATGCGAGACCTGTTGCATTGCAAACGCTTGTTTCTCCTGTAAGAATTCGCTAATGTCTATAAAGGTTGCTATTTGGCACACATTTGCTCGTTTTCTTGATAGAGCTTATACAAGCGCAGGTTATTTTGTACATCCCCGTTGATTTAGTGAAACTTGCATTTCAATTATTATATAACAATCTGCAAGGTGATGCCTGGCCCAGCACCAGGAACAGTGAAAATAAATTTCTTTTGGAGGCACTGCAGATTTGAGGGTGTGAGAAAAACAACTCAGGAGTATTGCAGGGGACAAGGAAGGACACTATAGGTGTATGTGTTACTGCAACTTGTCAAGTGCCAAGTGGCCTGGGGCTCCTAGCATTGTAAAATGGCTTCACTGCACCAGGACGCTCAACTGCATATCAATATATTTAAACTGGTTGACCAGTTCACAAGCGTTTGCAGAATGACTTACATGTACAAATAGCCCTTTCATAAGCATAAAACTACTTTTGCTATTCTCAAAAAAAGGCTTTGCTTGCATAAAGGTAGGCATTCACACAAAAATGTTCTTGTGTGTAAATCTATTCATAGGGGATGTGCAGATATGCACAGACGTATGCTAGTGGATTTGTATAATTGCCTTCAGTACTTTTCCACCCTGTGAAAAGGATGCGGATTTACACCTGGCACTGGCAAAAATCCATTAGCAGGGTTGGAAACGCAGGGAAAAAAAACACAAATTGTGGGTGCGTAGGAGAAGTGGTATACAGGAACAGTTGTTCTTTTTGGAGAATGAAACATAAGTTAGCAATTGCACTTGGTTGGCAGATTTGTTAATGAGCAAATACACCCATTTATATTATCTTCTAAATGTTGTTCACACAGTTTTCCAGGAGTGTGCCTGACTGTAACAGATTTCCTGATATAATTATTGAAACTTGCAATTTTCTGAATGTCTCAATTCCAGACCCATATAGGTGCCGATTTCTCATTGTCTTTAAATAGTAGGTCCTGGAATGTGGTGACCATAAATAGCAGGGACATAATATTGTTTTACCTGTGGGCTGGGTGCCCAATCGCAGGGGTGGGTGTCTGATTTGGGCATTTCTGGCAGGAAATTAAAAAACCTACTAATTCTGCTAGGATTGGCCACCCTGCAATTTAATGAAAGTTTGGCTGTGGGCTTGTGCTGCCTTTTCCTTTCCCAGAACGTTTTTATCCATTATCCAGCACTAACTACAAAGGTAGGAACGAACACAGCAGATAAGCCAAAAACTCTGCATCCTGAATGGAAAAGGAAAGCAGAAGAATGTTCCCAAAGCCTTTATTACCAACTGTGGTGGAAAAACAAAACCGCACCATTTTTACTGGAAACATGTGATTAGGATAAAAGCACTAGGATGGGTTCAGACACCAATGGCATTTGAAAAATGCCTTACATAGCTGCCGCTTCCAGCACATCTCAAAGTCTGACTGGAGACTCCGGTGCAGAATCACAAAATAATTGAGTATGTGAAGTGGTACTACAGGAGTACTCGCATATGTACTCTTATATACATTTGTTAAAAAGGTCCCAAAACGTCCAACTCCATATTAGTAGAAGTGCCAAGAGGGCGCAGTCTTAGGTAGGTAGATAGATAGATAGATAGATAGATAGATAGATAGATAGATAGATAGATAGATAGATAGATAGATAGATAGATAGATAGATAGATAGATAGATAGATAGATAGATAGATAGATAGATAGATAGATAGATAGATAGATAGACATTCAATGAAAACCCAACGTTTAAAGCTTAGCTATTGTTAGGAACAATATATTAACTCTTTCTAGAAACCAAACTTAAACTTTAGAAATTCTAAAAGTACTGTTATACCATAAATGTATAAATTACAAATCACCTTCAAATTACCAAAACTTTTAACATTCTTTCTATTCAAACCAAACTTACACTGCTCAATCATTAGAAAATATAAAGTTATAGCTATACCTTCAATTTCTAGTTTACGCACAGCTTCAAATTACTATAACTCGCACACCTTCATGCACAGTGTTGTCAACTCTCTTATCACACAGTACATGAAGCATGAATAGCTCTATCTCCATGCACAGCTTGTAGGTTTTCATATTACCTCACTTATACTATGTTAAATCATATAATTCATTGTAATACTCACAATATATTCAATTGCATCTTTTACGAGTACACTTTGTACGGTAGTAGGGTGAGTTATAGTTCATGTACTGTGTGGTTAGCGAGTTGACAACAGTGTAGAGCAACTTGCAGAAAAAGCAATAGGTCTGCAAAGTTTGATGGAGACTCGTCTTCTAGTGGAAAAGTTATTAGCAAGCAAAAATCAGAGGAATTCCTATCTCTGGGAATCAGTTCCACAGATGTTACACATGTTCCTCCTTGTCTGGGACCCTAGCAACGGCAGTGCTCGCATTGGGCGAGGTATCCAGTACAATTACAACCACAGTCCTCACTCTTATCGTGAAGATAGCAAGCACTCCACACAGAGAAAGGTACACAATCAATTACCAAATGCGGTGATCCATGTGGTGCTTATTCTGATGTCATAATGCAACAAAAGGAAAACATAAAGCTTTTCGGCGGTGAACCCCCTTGATCACAGGAGGACCCGTTTGGTAGCGGATGGTGCGCTTTCCTCTGTGTAAAGTGCCCGATAACTGTGAGGACTGTGGTTGTAACATATATGTATATATATCCCAGTTGGTCCTCATTCGGACTCCTTTGGTGCCATTGTGGTGGTGCGAATTCGCAAGCGGAGGGACCCAGCCACAAATATCAGAACAATTGTGTCTGGTAAAACCACAATGAATCACACTCATACACGGAAGCTATAGCAATATACAAAAACCTCTATATTTAATTAGCGCATGCTGACATAAACAAATTTAAATCTTCACAAAAATTTCCAAAAAAAAGTGCTCATCTATGACCACATTGCAATGTTTTGTGGGAAAGGGTTGTTTGCTGGCTGAGATTTATTGACAATTTATTTGTCATTTGAAATGGTTTTGTCGAGTCAGCCAAGAATTTTGTTGAGGTCATCAATTACAAGTTAAACTTGCATTTCATTGAGCATATTAGTGAGAAACAGGTGGAATTTTTGGACCTACAGGTCTTTGTGGAGAATGGGAAACTGGAGTCTAGACTAGTCAGAAAACCCACAGCGGGTGATTCCAGGTTGCATGGCACGAGCTTTCACCCCAAACACACCATATATAACATTACCTATGGAGAGTTATTAAGGGTAAAAAAGGAATAGCAGCACTTGGCGCGCCTGGGAGGTTATTAAAAAGGACACTGTAGAGAGATTTTTACAGAGGAGCTACTCTAAGGATCTGATTGACACAGCATGCACCCGAGTGAAGTCAGTCAGTCGAGAGTCTCTACTCTTCTCCAAGGGGAGGCAGAAGAAGGCAATTTCCTCGTTAAGAGTGATTACCAACTACAGTACCCAGCAAAACGAGTGAGGGCAATCATGAGGAAACCCTTGTATTTGGTAAAGGCCAACCCAGAGCTTGGTTCAACCTTGCTGAACTCTCCAAAGATCACCTTTCATAGGACACACTTCATGAGTGATTCCCTTGTGCAGAGCATTCCTGACGCGAAGGCAAACACAAATTGGTTACAGCAGGGAAAGGGCTTCCACAGATTTCACAGGTGTAAAGCCTCTAATTATGGGCTGGATGTAGAGGAAGTTACGTCACCATTCTTTAAGAAACCCATTACAATCACTGGACCTTACCATTGTAGAACTGAGTTTGCAGTGTATGTACTGCAGTGTGAATGTGGCTTACAACATGTAGGCTGTATAAAGCTAAAGATCCACAAAAGGGTGCTGCAACACATAAGGGCGGTAAAGAACAAAGATTCATCCTGTCCAGTGGCAAGAAATGTTTTTGAGTCACACAGTAACAATGCAAGCTGTCTGAAGTATTTTGTTATCTATGTAGTTCCAACACAGATAGGAGGAGGTGATCAAGAGCGGATATTGAGAGATGGAGAGTAGGTACATTGTGACCTTAGACAGCAAAGCACAGAAGGGTCTCAACATGGTAGAGGAACTCCACACATTTTCATGAGTGAATCATACTAAACAGGTTTTTTACCATGAAGGGTTATTGGCCAGCTACGTAATAACAAGTAAAATCAGAAGCAACAAGCCTTTGGAACAGAGGCACGGGGTAGCCTCCACACCAATGTGTTGGACATTGGAATACAGGGGTGATGGGAAGCCAGTTCGTTTTATGGATGATCACGTAGAGTAGATGAAGTCCGTGACAAGTAACAGAAACCATGAATGATGAATTAGAGGAGCTTCTAGTGGGATTAATATTTGACTCAGTTTGAGAAAGATCAGAATTGCTTAAGGTTCCCGCTGACATTTAGGGTTTTATTGGGTCTGGTTGGTTCTTGTACTGAGTAAGATCAAAATATTCTGCGTCATGCATGACACATGATTGAAATAGATACATTGGCCTAGTAGGGCTTTAACCTGTGTAGGATAATGGTTATCAGCCTGAGTATCATGCGGACAATCAGTGTCTTGCTAAGCATGCAGTTAAACTCAGATGTTGCAGATTTTGGGGGTCATTCTGACCCTGGCGGTCGGTGACCGCCAGGGTCACCGACCACGGGAGCACCGCCAACAGGCTGGCGGTGCTCCGTCGAGCATTCTGACCGCGGCGGTTCAGCCGCGGTCAGAAACGGAAAGTCGGCGGTCTCCCGCCGACTTTCCGCTGCTCGGGAGAATCCTCCATGGCGGCGGAGCGCGCTCCGCCGCCATGGGGATTCTGACACCCCCTACCGCCATCCTGTTCCTGGCGGGTCTCCCGCCAGGAACAGGATGGCGGTAGGGGGTGCCGCGGGGCCAAATAATTTTCAAAAGGCTTTGGTGTTTCTAGCTTTAAAGGTCTTTTAATGCAAAGTTTTTGATGATATTATTAATTAATGATTATTCATGTATCCCAAATGTTGAATTTGCATAGGAATTATATTGACCTAGAGAAAATAATGCATGCGTTTGAAAGATAGCCCACCAGTGTGGTCACCAATGTTCACAAAGTGTACTTATTTATGGCTTATTAATATGAATTTTTTAGCTTATGTTTGATTAATGTTTGATTAATGTAGTAATAAGTCATGTTAAGGGTTATGCATTATGTATTAACTTTATTAATTGTAGGCCTTAACTTAGCGGAAGTCTTGGCCTAGTTGCATGGCCTCATGTCAAGCTGCATTTCTTAGGTGTTTAATTAAATGTCTGCTTAGAGAATAAAATTGTGGTTTTCCACTGTACTGTCCATGTGCTCGTAGCTAAAAGTCTTTCTCATGAGAACTGCTTGCTAGAAGATGCTGTACTTGATAATGCAACATTGTTTTATGTAATGTGTGTAAGACTGACTCTCTCAGGAGAATACAATGGAGACTCTGACTGGAGCATAAGCTGCAACAGTATTGTTACCTGACGAGTCGGATGATGAGAACAATATGAAAGGAGCCAATCATCAACATGTGAACCATGTACTAGTAAAAATGTAGATTTGAAGTTTTAGTTTTATTGGACAAATTGTGAACATGCGATCCCTTGACCAATAGGGACTTGGGAAGTAGTTTTAGGAAATCTAACTTAGCCAGACTGCACTGAGAAGAAGACAGCATTTGCCATTTGCCATTTGCCACAGCATTTGCCCATTTTCTATCTTGCCGTAAGGCCATTATTTTCTTGACCATCTTGATTAGATTGCGATTCTTTTGCTGCTTCAGACAGCCAGTGTTGTTTCTGTATGTTTATCATTTGATTTTGAGATAAACCTACATTAACGTAGCATTGTTAATATAGGGAAATAAATATTCTAACTTTTACTTAAAGGTGTGGTTATTCATGACTGCAAGGTCATGGTGTGTGTGTGACTCTTATTGATTATTAATGTTATTAATTGCTATTGATTATTGATTTGTATGTAGGGGATACATGGTGGGAACACCATAAGCATAGTCAAAAGTTTCCTCAACCTATACGCGTCCCCCTGTAAGTTTACTTATTAAGGTCAAACGCGCTAAGAGGTGTAGAGTATCTTTGCCCAGAACGTGTCAGTATGCTCTTTCTTGTCCATCAAGACAGCCCACTTGTTTTCTCAGCACAGTTTCTGCACCCTTTCTTGTAGTGCCTTATGAAAATGGTTATTTTTTAATTGGCAATGCTCTCCATTAAATGCTCCTATTAGTGAAATAAGCTATATTGTCCATATTGAATTTTTCAGTTTTACTGTTATGAGGCCTTCTCGGTGTTTGCCCAGCAAGGCCTCACAGTACTGTTCTCGGTTAATGATTACGTTGTATGGAGTGAGTAATCTATCGCAGTAGTGCTACTTTGCGTCCAGGCAGGGCTTTTTCACCAGTGAATCTTACATTCAATATTCGCATCCCTGTGGTTGTTTTTTTTTTTTTTTAAAACATTCTTTATTGACTGTTTACAGTCGACTAACATGTCAACAATAGCGATCAATAACAGCCCTGTGATAGTTAATCCCTTCGCTACCAGGCCTGTTCCCCCTCAGGTGCCAGGCCTTTTTTTTGGCTGTCTGGGGCAGTTTGCCCCCATAAGCTACCCACGCCAAATTTGTGTCCTTTTCTTTCTTAGGGATTCTAGAGGTTCCCAAAGTTTGTGGGTTCCCCTGGAGGAGACCAAGAAATTAGCCAAATTACAGCTAAAATTTCGTTGTTTTCAAACAAAAGGGAAAAGAGGGCTGCAGAAGAAGGCTTGTGTTTTTTTCCTCAAGAGTTTGTGGTGCTAAAATCACCATCTTCCCAGCGTTCAGGAACAGGCAGACGTGAATCAGAAAACCACATTTTTCAACACAATTTTGGCATGTTATAGGACATTCCCCATTTTTACTATTTTTTGTGCTTTTAGCCTCCTTCCAGTTAATGACAGACATGGGTGTGAAATCAATGATGGATCCCAAAAAGCTAAACATTTCTGAAAGGTAGACAAAATTCTGAATTCAGCAACGGGTCATTTGTGTAGATCCTACAAGGTTTTCCTACAGAGGTAAAAAAAATATTGAAATTGAGGTAAAAAAACAGCCATTTTTCTCCACGTTTTACTCTGTAACTTTTTCCTGTAATGTCAGATTTTTGAAAGCAATATACCATTATGTCCGCTGGACTCTTGTGGTGTGGTAATATAAAGGGCTTGTAGGTTCATCAAGAATCCCAGGTACCCAGAGCCAATAAAAGAGCTGCACCTTGCAATGGGTTTTCATGGTATACTGGGTACTGGGTACACAGCAATTCATTTGGTGAAATATAAAGAGTGTAAGACAGGTATCAAGGAAACCATTGTATTTCCAAAATGGGCACAAGATAAGGTGTTGAGAAGCAGTGGATATTTGCACATCTCTGAATTCCAGGGTCCCCATATTAGCATGTGAATTACAGGACATTTCTCAAATAGACGTCTTTTTTACACACTGTCTTACATTAGGAAGGAAAAAATGTAGAGAAAGACAAGGGACAATAACACTTGTTCTTCTATTCTGTGTTCCCCCAAGTCTCCCAATACAAATGGTCTCTCACTTGTGTGGGTAGGCCGAGTGCCCGCGACAGGAAACGCAACAGGGACACATCACATTTTAACATTGAATTCTGTGATGTTTTTTGCAAAGTGCCTAGCTGTGGATTGTGGAATCTAGCTCAGCCGGCACCTAGGGGAAACCTACCAAACCTGTGCATTTTTTAAAACTAGACACCTAGGGGAATCGAGGATGGGGTGACTGGTGGGGCTCCCACCAGGTTCTGTTCCCCAGAATACTTTGGAAACCTCAAAATTGGGCACAAAAACACTTTTTCCTCATATTTCGGTGACAGAAAGTTATGGAATCTGAGAAGAACCACAAATTTAATTCCACCCAGCATTGCCCCAAGTCTCCCGATAAAAATGGTATCTCACTTGTGTGGGTAGGCCTACTGCCCGCGACAGGAAATGCCCCAAAACGCAACATGGACACATCACATTTTTACATTGTCAACTGAGGTGTTTTTGGGAAAGTGCCTAGCTGTGGATTTTGGTCTCTAGCTCAGCCAGCACCTAGGAAACCTACCAAACCTGTGTATTTTGAAACCTAGACACCTAGGGGAATCCAAGATGGGGTGACATGTGGGGCTCTCAGCAGGTTTTGTTACCCGGAATCCTTTGCAAACCTCAACATTTGGCCAAAAAACAGTTTTTCCTCACATTTTGCTGACATAATTTAGCTGCTCTGCTTTTATTTTAAGGTGTGTTGAGATGTATCACGAGCCCCCTTTTGGTTGGCCCTTAGGGAAACTACATCTTAATAAAGACTTATTGTATTCCAGGTACCCCAACAGGCTACACCTAATTCTCCTGTAGGAGAATAATGTGGAATCTCCTCAGGAACAGAACAACTTCTGGATCAGAGGACTAAGTTAGTTGAAACCAGTCTGGGGCTGCCTGTGCTCCTGTCTGGAGAGGACCCGATTTGGCTGTTCAGGTTCACCTGTTCCTAATGGAACAGGAACAAGATAAATCTGCATATGGCAGGACTCTGTCTAGTGTGGAATAGAGGGCAACAAACGGTTAAGTGACAGCAGCGCCAGCCAATGGATGAGATTGGTTGATGTATTCCTTCCATCATCTTGATATATATTCCAATCTGGGCACAAGATTACTTCTTTGGTTCTGGTAGACTTCCCCACCACTTGTTTGACTTATGTGGATATATTGCAATCTCACATATATGCCTCCTTTCCTGGCAGACTCCCAGCTATTACCAATCTCTATCCATTTCAGTGCAATAAGTGCCTGCACATTTTTCTAGCTGGCCCTCATGTCCAGTGACTTCACTTCCCTATAATCAAAAATGCTTCACAATAGCCCGGGAAAATAATCTGGTATAAAACATGGGAGGGTTTATAAGCATCTTCTGGAGGAGGCTGTGGTTTAAAATGGGGAGATCTAATGGATGTGTATGATAAGTGTCATACAATGCAGGAAGGGCATTTTAATGCACACACTGTTTTAGGAAACACACAGTT
Source organism: Pleurodeles waltl (assembly GCF_031143425.1). Lineage (NCBI taxonomy): Eukaryota > Metazoa > Chordata > Amphibia > Caudata > Salamandridae > Pleurodeles > Pleurodeles waltl. Next base: position 1,215,197,160 of record NC_090437.1, on the reverse strand, counting down.
CATGGCATCATTGCAACGTCAGAGTGAAAATGTTTTGGGCTACAATTATTTGCTTAGAGGACTATCCCCTAGATGTGTTTTTGAGGAGCTCACAGAATCAATGGTTACACATCAAATGGTAAGCAGTGCTAGTAACACCACCAATAAAAAGCGTCTTTTAGAATATCCAGATCTTCAGGAGACCTACACTGTTGTGAAGAGGGCTGAGTGTACAGCCTATTGACTCAGAACTATTAAGCAGAATACAATTTTGTGGAGTTTGTAATGGAGTACATTTACTTGTGTGAGTTAGGTGAAAGGCCTATATTTTGTGGGTGGCACAACTGCTAAATGAGAAGTGATCAAGTGCAGGATATTACAGATATTTTTATGATCTGACAGGAATTCTAGTCCATTTTGCAAGTGTGTGTGCAAGGAGGAATGTCCTCACCCATGTTAGTAGCTGTCTATTCCTGTCATATTTTTTATTTACATTATGTACACCAGTAATTCTTAACCGTTTGACTTCAGTGGACCCCACAGAGTCATTACTTGAATACATGGACCCCCGCCATTGCGTCATTATTAGAAATTCGAGATGCCCAGCCCAAGCAATTTCTATGATTTGAACCTCAAAACAAAACACACAAAATATAAAAACAAGTGTACACAAAACAAATTATCAAATGTTGAAATATTTTAAATTCACAATCAAACATAGAAAAGGTTTTAAAATTGTCAATTTTGCTTCTGTGATTATTTATTAATTGTGAAGTAATTTACTGTTGTGAAACAATTGTGGATGCCCTGATTGGGACTCAAGAATACCTAGTTGTCCTCAAACCACATGTTGAGAACTACTGCTGGACACAGTTTCTGTAATAATTATTGATCATGATAGTCCTTTTTTGCAAAAATCTTTTCTTTTTATAATTGTGAGTGTGAGTTAAAGGATGAATGCGTTCCATGAAGAGCTGAGTCCTGTCTGAAGGAAATGTACAAGATTTCCTGCCATAGCAGACTACTAGAGATCCTACCTGGTTGGTGTTATGAAGATATTTGTACTAACAGTACTTTCTTTGAGCAGATACATTTTTCTGAGCAGGCATCTGGGCTTCAACCTGGTTAGTTGGAATTTCAAAGAGTTTGACTGCATAATCACTGATGGACATAGGACTGTAGTTGAATTATCAAGGCCTGGAGATATACGCTATCTTCTTCAGCTCAGGGAAGAGCTACACTGACCCAAATCTGCATGGGTCCTCCTCTAGTGCTTACTAAGGCCTAACTAAACCTGCTCTTTTTAGCTCTGCTGAAGCTGCGCTGGCCTGTTGTGCCACCTGCTGCTGACTGGCATCCATGGACATCTCCACCTAGCTCATGAAGTTTAGAAACACTGAGATTCAAGAAGAATGCTTAGCCTATGATCAGAGACCAGAGCGGGGCAGCCTAATAAACTGTGAGGCAGACTTATGAAAAGTGGGGCTGCACCTAGTGCAGCGCCACTTTTCTTACCCCTTTAGTGCCCTCCTAACACCACCATGTGTGCGCCATATTTATAATATAGCGCACCATGGTGGTAGTCAGGGCTACTAGCATCATAATTTTTTATGCTAGTCTGGCGCATTACAGGATTAGCGTCAAAAATGTTGACGGTAATCCTGCAAAGTACCCAGAGACCCATTGAAAACAATGAGAGCCTCCCTTTGATGCCTGCTCTTAGCAGGCGTTGAAAATGCAGATAAAAATGATGCAAATAAATCTCTTAGATTTCTTTGCGCTATTTTTTCACCCCCTTGCATACATTATGCCGAGCGCAAGCATAATGTAGCGCAAGGGGTTACAAAGTGGCACAATGCAAGCAGTGCGTCACTTTGTAAATATGGCGCTGCATTTTTGGCTTTCCAACACCACATCAGCATAAAAAAAATGATGCTAATGTGGTGTTGGAATGGCGTTAGGCCCTCTTAAGTCTGGGCCTAAGTATTTAATAAACAAGTATCTATTAGTTAAGAGCAGACTTTATCAATAAAATATCTAGTCCTAACTTTCAGTAATAATTCTCCAGTAGCCTACATATGCTCAAATAGGTTGGATCCTGGCCTTACATAATCATTTAAGCCCATTACATCTTTGTAGGCCACACATAAATATCCAAGAAAGTACATTAGACTAGTAGTCTTCAAACTGTGCGGTAGGACCCGGAGCACAATAACTTAATTCCAAAGGGGTGCCACAGACAGAATGCAAACAAACAACTCACCGAATAACAATGACAGAGGAAACGAACAAGCATTGGAGTGTCAATAGATCTAGTTTATAAACAAAAGCGGCCTTCAGTTATTGAGGTGTCTGGGCACTTGTTAAGTCATTACACATACAATCTGTCTCTCGTTCCTGCACTCATGCACCCTCTGACACATTCTTGCACTTACACAACAACAGTAAAAAAACACAACTCAAAAGCATATGCAAGAAAAAATAAAGAATCAGAGCAGGAAAATATACATATGCTTGGTGTTAGACTTGACACTCTTAGGGTGGTCATCCCCCAACTTTTTGCCTGCCTCCCTCCACTTTTCTGACACTGTTTTTAGGACTCTGCGCACTTTACCACTGCTAACCAGTGCTCAAGTGCATATGCTCTCTCCCTTAAACATGGTAACATTGGTTCATACCCAAATGGCATATTTGATTTACTTATATGTCCCTAGTAAAGTGCATGCCATGTGCCAGGGCCTGTAAATTAAATGCTACTAGTGGGCCTTCAGCACTTATTGTGCCACCCACATAAGTAGCCCCTTAACCATGTTTCGGGCCTGCCATTGCAAGGCTTGCGTGTGCAGTTTCACTGCCACTTCGACTTGGCATTTAAAAGTACCTGCCAAGCCTTAAGCTCCCCTTTTTCTACATATATGTCACCCCTAAGGTGGGTCCTAGGTAACCCGTAGGGCAAGGTGCAATGTAGCTAAAAGGCAGGACATGAACCTATGTGTTTTATATGTCCTGGTAGTGAAAAACTCGTAAATTCGTTTTCCACTACTGTGAGGCCTGCTCCTTTCATAGACTAGCATTAGGACTTCCCTCCTATACTTTTTGAGTGGTAGATTCTGATCTGAGAGGGATAACCAGGTCATATTTAGTATGGCGAGTATCGGTGAGGTTGGATTTTCTATTACTATTTTAGAAATGCCATTTTTAGAAAGTGAGCATTTCTCTGCACTTAAAAATCATCTGTGCCTGGCTGCCCGAAGGACTCATCTGGACTGCTTTGCTGTGAAGGACTGCTGCCCTGCTGTTGCCCTGCTGCCCTGCTGACCTCTGACCTTGCTGAGAAGGACTCTACCTTCCCCCAAAAGTGTTCTTCAAGAGCTGGGATTGAGCGTGCCTCATGTTCTGGGGTCTCAGGGACTACAAAGACCTCCACTGCTAGCTTTTTGCTAGTACACCGGCATCAGTGACTTCAGAACGACTTCGGAACGACTTCAGCGACGGTAGTGATGCCGCAGCCTGCTCCCACTCTGTGGACCTCGCTGCATGCAACAACTGCAGCCAGCAATGCAAGTCCGACGTTGCCACGACTCCGCTGATGCTGCTCAGGGTCATCACAACACTGTAAAGTCAACACATCACGTCCTGATGGATCGGAACCAGCAAACCCGCCGGGTCACAAGGAATCAACGCATAGCGGATGCTGCCACATCCACTCTCTCTGCATCTGGATGGAACCGACGCCTCATCTCCACCTGCTTCACAGCGTGGAACCAATGCCTCTGTCCTCTGAAGCCTTAAGGGATTGACGCCACACCGATTCCATCAACGCCTCTTTCTGACTCCGAGCGACGTCCTTGTTCTTCATTTTCAAAAGGTACTGTACCTGAGGATCCGTGTGACTCTGTGGCCGGTACCACTGGTGTTTGATTATTGGGAACGACTCTGTCAATGATGCTGTGATAGCCCCAGTTGGAGCTATTGTGTTTTCTAGGTGCTTTAGTTGGATTTAATCTTTAAAAATTCATAACTTTGCTTGTGTAAATTAGATTTTCATTGTTTCAACAGTATTTTATTCAGATAAATATTATGGGCCTGATTACAACTTTGGAGGAGGTGTTAATCCGTCCCAAGTGTGACGGATATACCACCAGCCGTATTACGAGTTCCATAGGATATAATGGACTCGTAATACGGCTGGTGGTATATCCGTCACTTTACCGTCACTTTTGGGACGGATTAACACCTCCTCCAAAGTTGTAATCAGGCCCTATATATTTTTCTAAACCTGTGTGGTGTATTGTGGTGTTTTCATTGTGTTACTGTATGATTTATTGCACAAATACTTTACACATTTCCTTCTAAGTTAAGCCTGACCGCTCAGTGCCAAGCCACCAGACGGTGGGCACAGGGTCATTTGGATTGTGTGTACCATACCGTGACTAGGATTGTGGTCCCTATTTGGACAAGGGCATATACCAATGCCAACTAGAGGCCCCATTTCTAACACTTGCTATAACAAGTAAAGCATGGCTGCCACTTTTAGAACCAACGTGTTGGCTATCTTGGAAGTGTATAAGAATGACACGCCATGGACAATACTATTGCATTATGGTCACCTGATTTAGGAGCAGTAGCCTCTTGGGATGCAGCACACTACAGATGAAATGGGCCACAAGTAAGTAAGATGCCTAGTTTTTGCCAATTAATTATTTTATATAAAAGATCGTGGCAGACAACTAAGCCATGCAAAGGGATTCTAGCAAGAACTATTGCAGTGCAAATTTACTATCTAATGACTTGTAAATTTTTTGTGTAACTAATGTTAGAAAATATATACACTGCCCATTTTGCAGTGTTGAATAAAAATAAGTCTACATGAGGGAGCAACATCACAACATTTGAAGACATACAAACATCCATCCATCACTGTCCATATGCACCTCATAGACAACAATTTGAGTGTTGTGAATAGCAAATTATCTCAAGAAATGCACCACACAAACATATCACAGACACACATATCACAAACAGATATAGTATACCATTTAGAACTCCAAGCATAATTATTTTTATGTTAACTAAATGACTGATGTGTCACTGATCTATCTGTGACTGCAGGTTGCAGTTTTTGCACTGTTTGATATTTTGCACTGGACAACCCGGCTTCCAACAGAACATGTTAGACAACATATCACATGCACAATACAAGGCACAAATGTACTCTACTATATGCTCTGATGATGCTAGTAACAATGCCAATACCAAAAATTCAACCAGTATTACATATTAAGCAGACCATGTCGAAACATTCAGCACAGCATCAATATGTCCTATAGTTAGCTATCACTGAACGCCCACCATCCAGCAATAAATATTATCCAGTCCTGTACCTATATAAGTACTGACCACCCCAAAACACACAGAACAACTTATACATCCCCACCACCTTAGGCGCACAGCATGAGACTAAAGTCATGTAATTGCAAAGCATTGCCACCTAAATATCACATTCCTATCACCGCAGACTAACAACTTGGAACCATTTAGACCAAATTACCACACCTTCTTGTGCACAACATCAGGGGCGGCTCCTCTGCCCGCTGTCCTACTGTATCGTGGGGAAATGGAAAAATAAAATGATAATAACATTAGGTTATTATCATTTTATTTTTCCTGGGAGAAGGGATAGGGCTGGGCTGGAAGGAGGGGAGCCGAGGAGGGCTATGTGCACACAAAGTATGCATCTCTGTTTGGCCGGCCATGTTGGGCTGGCCAAAAAGACATGCGTACTTTGCATGTTCTCTACCTGGCTGTATAGCACAGCCGAGTGGAGAACATGCTCAGGCTCCCATTGCTAGTCTGAGTGGCGAAGCAGGCAGCTCAGACCAATCACGACGCAGCTGTTGCTGTGGCAGCAGCATCGTGATTGGCTGGGAGCCTGGGAACAGGAAAAGGACGAGAACGGAAGGGAGACGAAAGCGTCTCCCCCACAGGTAAGCTTTTTAAAAATAAAATTGGACACACAGCATTTAACTCCTGACATAGACAACCTAAGGCTGGTGTGCAAAAATAGAAAGAGCAGCTAAACCCTAAAGCACTACCTACTTGGAAGAGGACTACATAAATGTTGGCAACATAACATATAAACATTACTGAGAGACCTCGACTCACATCAACTCTAATGTCACTCTATGAACTTTTCACAGCTTGGCCATTTTCGATGCATGCAAGTCATGAATATTTTCCTAAGGATTAGTTATTTGCTGTTATAATCAGATGTGCGCCATCTAACAGAGCAGAAAATGTGTGCAGCATCAGCCAGCTGGATTCCATCTGTTGTACTTCCAAGGGAAACACTACTTGGAAGCCTGCATCCTTTTTTAGAGACACACCCTGCTTGCATGGGAGGCAACGTGTGAAGTCTGGCCCGTAGCAATGGAAAGAAACGCGAAATTTACTGCATCATGGCCATTTCCTTCATTTCAGATGGCAGTCCATAAATAGCATTTCCGTTGCTTGGTGAAAGAATTGGTGAAAGAATTCAAGCCTATCATGAGTTGCATTTTTTTAAATTCCCTGTCTTCGTTGGTTGGCCAAAAACAGATCCTCTAGCTAGTGATTTGCGTTTTGCAAAATCGAGTATGTGAACAATGTGTTTCATATACGAATAGTGCATCGAGTTTGTGCAGGTAAATATTAATGTTACAACTTGGCCCATAGCATTTATTTGAGCACGAGTGCAACACTTTACCACACAAAGCAATCGCTTGTACAATATCTATTGCCTTGGTAAGATAAAGGTAGGTTGTGTTTTTTTCCAATACAGTATTTCATAACGGTTTTGTGACGAGGCTTTAGCTGTCTGGAAGGCCACATGTTATCGATTCTTCAAAAGTGCACATTACTAAATACAGACAGAGAGAGCGTGCTTTCGGTCTCTTCAGCCATTTGGCTTTCATGTGCATTTCGCTGTTTGTCATTGGTTGGCTTTGCTGTCCATCGAGCCTATGGCATTTTCGTGGATGTATGTGTTAGCGCGTCTGACCTTATTTGGGTTTTTACCTTTAATTCATAATGGGACACGTTAGAGGTTCGGTGGACCTTTTGATTGCGCTTAGAGTAAATCGCACCATAGGACTCAATTTCAATACAAATCATCTACAATATTAATCAATAGTATCAATAATATTTGGAGTCAATAATTTCACGCAGCATGACCCCTTTGGTCATGAATAACCACACCTTTCTTGTAAAAGTTTGAATGTTTATTTACCTATATTAACAATGCTAATACCACATAACTTTGGCTCTCATTACGACCCTGTCGGATGGTGTTAAAGTGGCGGTAAATACCGCCAACAGGCTGATGGTAACTACCGCCAAATTATGACCATGGCAAAAAGATCTCCGGTAGACAGCCAATGTACCACACCGACCACCAGGGCGGAAACAACAGCCACCATGGCGGTAGCCGCCTACAGCCAGGCAGAAGTCAATGTTCCATCCACCATATTAAGACACAGGAAACCGCCACCTTTTCCGGGGCTGTACCACCAACATCAAGAGCCTGGCGGAAACTTTGCTCAGAAGGGAAAGGACTCACCACTGGAGACACAGGAAACAACCATGCTGCCATGGAACCTGAACTGCATGTCTTCCCCATGATCTTCTACGTTATGCTCCACCACGAACACCAACGCCAGCGAAGATGACAACGGTGAGTACAGCCGCCTAGCACACAAGGGAGGAGGGGAGGAAAACGACAGTGACTCACACACACGCACAACACTCACCCCACACACAAACACCATACACACAACCAGATGCAGAAGAAAAACTATTTTACCCTGTAACTCAGATGAATAATGCAAAGACAAAACAATTTTGCAAAAGTGTATGTAATGAGATCAACACAGGATGAAAAATAACTTAGGCAAGATAATAGATATATACATATGTATAGGAAAAGGGGCACAGCCCAGTCCACAATTTGCATAGGCCACATGGCCACATGGCCACATGGCCACAGGCCAAAGTCCAAGGCCACACATGTCACCTGCTTCAACACGGAGAGAACACTGCAGGGGCATCAGTTGGTAAATAGGCAGGCACCTCAGGGAGACGGGGGACTGTGGAGGAGGGGCACGTCAGCCGGGAGATGTAACAAGACCACTGGTTCTGGAGGGGGCAACACGCCCTGTGCTTAATTCAGTGGAGTGCAAGGTCACAGTCTCTCAGGTGGGTGTTACCCACTGGTTTTGGAGGGGGCAACGTGCCCTGTGTTTGAGCATGGGGAGTGATGGACCACAGTCTCACAGGTTGGTGTCACACCCACTGGTTCTGGAGGGGGCAACCTGCCCTGTGCTTGATCCTGGGAAGTGATGGGCATGTGGGTGTCTTACCCACTGGTTCTGGAGGGGGCAACGTGCCCTGTGCTTGATCCTGGGGAGTGATGGGCCACAGTCTCACAGGTTGGTGTCATACACACTGTTCTGGAGGGGGCAACGTGCCCTGTGCTTGATCCTGGGGAGTGATGGGCCACAGTCTCACAGGTGGGTGTCATACCCACTGGTTCTGGAGGGGGCAACCTGCCCTGTGCTTGATCCTGGGGAGTGATGGGTTTGTGGGTGTCTTACCCACTGGTTCTGGAGGGGGCAACATGCCCTGTGCGTGATCCTGGGGAGTGATGGGCCACAGTCTCACAGGTGGGTGTCATACCCACTGGTTCTGGAGGGGGCAACCTGCCCTGTGCTTGATCCTGGGGAGTGATAGGCCACAGTCTCACAGGTGGGTGTCATACCCACTGGTTCTGGAGGGGGCAACCTGCCCTGTGCTTGATCCTGGGGAGTGATAGGCCACAGTCTCACAGGTGGGTGTCATACCCACTGGTTCTGGAGGGGGCAACCTGCCCTGTGCTTGATCCTGGGGAGTGCAAAGTCAGAGTCTCTCAGGTGGGTGTCATAGCCACTGGTTCTGGAGTGGACAGGCCGCACAGCAGCCCATGGAGGCAGGTTTACATACCGTCCACCAGTGGTGACGGCTCCACAGTGGTGGCGCCGCTGGTGGGGGGTGACTCCTGCCCCTCCCCTGCAACCTCGGACGACTGCACAGTGTTGGTGCTGCTGGTAGGGGGAGGCTCCTGCCCAACCCCTGCAACCTCGGATGGCCTGCACAACCATGGTTGGTGGTGGGGCTCTGTCACAGTTCCAGGCCCAAGCCCCTTGGTCTTCCTGCCTGCTGAGGCAGGCTCCTTTACCTTCTTGCCTGCTAGGGCAGGCTCCTTGGTCTTCCTGCTTGTTGGGGCAGCCTCCTTTCCCTTCTTGCCTTCTGGGGCAGGCTCCTTGGTCTTCCTGCCTGCTAGGGCAGGCTCCTTTCTCTTCATCCCTGCTGGGGCAGGCTCCTTGGTCTTCCCGCCTGCTGAGGCAGGCTCCTTTCCCTTTAGGCTGGCTGGTGCAGACTCCTTCCCCTTCAGGACATGTGTCTGGATCCCTTTCCACCACGAGTGGGTGTGGTGACAACTGGGCCTGTGGACTGTGTGGCTGAAGTGTTTGGCTGGGTTCTTCCTACCCTGGCCATATGTGCAGGATGGCGGGGGTAGGGGAGAGGTCAATGTTGGACGGGAAAATCTTTTTAGGGACATTGGGGCGGGAAGAGGGAGAAGGAATGGAAGTGGAGGATGAGGGAGTGGTTGTTGGAGGTGTTTGTCTGCTGGATTTGGGTGCAGGTGCATGGGCTGTAAGCTGTTGTGAGGTGAATGGCTGTTGGGTGTCTGACTGCTTGCGTTTTTGTACTTTAGGAGGGGGGACAGACACAGTGGGAGAGGACACAGGGGACGTGTGCATGGCTGTTGTGGAGGTGTCTGCCAGTGAGGTGTGTGTTCTGATTGATGTGGTGATGCTGGTAATGGATGATGATGTAGTGCATGCAGGTGTGAGTGTGGATGGAACTGGTTGGGAGGTGGTGGAGGAGGAGCAGGGGGAGACAGTGGAAATAGTGTATGTTGCTGTGTCTGCAACTGGATGGTGTTTGTGTGAGTGCCTGTGGGGTGAAGTGTGGTGCTTGTGTTTGCCTGTGACACTCTTGGGTGTTGTCTTGTGTGCATGCTCGTCTAGCTGTATGCTTGGGATTGGTTGGGGTTGAGGGGAATGGGACTGGGCAGTGGAAGTTGGAGGGTGGAGGGTAGGGAACAGGGACAATGGCTGCCATCAGAGAGGAGGCCAGAGCCTGAATCGATCTCTGTTGGGCCACCAAGCCAGTGTGAATGCCCCGCAGGAATGCATTAGATTGTTGCATCTGGGCTGCCAGCCCCTGGATGGCATTCACAATGGATGACTGCCCTACAGAAATGGACCTCAGGAGGTCAATAGCCTCCTCACTCAGGGCAGCAGGGCTCCCTGGGGCTGGGCCTGAGGTGCCTGGGGCAAAGGAGATGCCCACTCTCCTGGGTCAGCAGGCACGTGCAACTCGATGAGGAGCTGCTGGGAGGGCGGTGCTAGTACGGGGTGGTAGCTCTACCTGTAGCTGGGGTGGTCACAGAAGTGTCCGCCACCACCAGGGAGCTTCCATCGGAGGAGGTATCTGTGTCAGAACTGTCCCCTCCAGTCTCCGCCGTGGTTCTCCCCTCACCCTCTGTCCCACTGGTGCCCTCAGCGTTGGTGAACTCTGCCTCCTGGGTCCTGTGGGATGAAGCTCCCTCTGTCACCGGTGCCTCTGCTCCTCCGCCAGATGATGCTAATGCATATAAGGACAGGATGACAAAACAAAAACGGGGGAAAAGGATACACTTGGTCAATGGCTGCACCAACACCACCGTTGGTATACACAGCACCCTCACACACAGGGAACAGCCCTACGCAATATGCCATTGCACTACCAGAGAAATAGTTAGTGGCCAAGGAATGGGGAAGGGCACACACCGCCAAATGCAGCACACCTGGTACCCACGCAGCCCTGATCAGTAGTGGATGCCTATGAGCTAGTATGCAAGATTTTCCCTTCGGAACCCTAGCCACCAGGGGACCTACGCTGCAATGTCAGGCCTGCCCTAGGGGCGCCCACTGACACACATCCCCCACCCGGATACCACCCTACCATGCATAAGTTGTAATGATGGGGACTGTACTCACCCCCTGGTGGCTGCAGTGATGCCCTCAAGCGCCCATCCAGCTCAGGATAGGCCATTGCCAGTACGCGAGCCATCAGAGGGTCAGGGTTCGACGGGCACCGCTTCCTCATTGGGAGGCCATCCCCAGCAGGGCCTCCGTCGTCCTCTGTGCCCAGCGTCTCAGGTCCTCCCACCGTTTCCGACAGTGGGTGCTCCACCTGGCATAGACCCCCACGGTCCGCACCTCCTTGGCGATGGCACGCCATATACCCTTCTTTTGATGGCACTGACCTGCAGAGGCAATAGACACAGAAAAATAAATTGAGACAAACAGTCCTGCCTGTTAAACATATGGCCCATCATACCCGTTTCCATCAACATTTACACACACATGGCCCAGCACACAACCTGTACGCTGCCCAGAAGACATCCACCCACCCCCCCTTACACGAGGCATTCACACACACAACTCCATGCATTCATGCCACATGCATCATGGCCACAGTGTACTCACCTGTTGGTCCGGAGGCCCATTCAGCAGTCCGTACTGGGGTAGGACCCCATCCACCAGTCTCTCCAATTCCTCCGAAGTGAAGGCTGGGCCCTTTCCCAGTCACACAGGCCATGGTAGGTTCCAGTCACAGGTCACAGCAGCGCATGCAGTGTAGGTCCTCTCCTATGGAAGGTCAGGTAGCAAGTGAGGAATCAGATAGAACATGGCGGTCACATCCGCGTCACCACCGGAGTTGATCACCATTGGCCACTGTACCCCAGAGGCCCAATTATAACCAATGAGGACGGCCTCCCGCAACAGCGCACAACGTCAGCAGAATTACCTCACTTCCACCTGTCCCTCCACAAAGGACAGGCGGACGCCATTTCGGTGGGGGGGAGCAGGCCCTGGAATAATGCTGCATCACAGGAGATATTAGGACATACTGGACAAATCACAATGACCCATTAGAAGTTTACAAGATGCAAAGTTCTGTTGTAGCACCATTGTTCAGTTTGTGACCGGCTCCTCACTCTTGGGTCCCTTAGAATGCTACTGCTGTGGATAAATAGAAGATGGAGACATACCCCCATGTACAGACCCCTGGTGGACTTGGGAACACTGGAGGACAGGCACAGTATCCTCACCTATATACTGGACAGGGCCACAATCACAGAGTTGGGTGCCCAATTGGAGCCTGACCTGACATCTGCTATCCGTCACCCCACTGGGATCCCCCCTCTTGTGCAAGTGCTATCAGTGCTCCATTTCCTGGCAACTGGTTCTTTCCAAGTGACAGTGGGCTTGGCAGCAGGAATGTCACAGCCAATGTTCTCAAGCAGAGTGTTGTCTGCCTGATTAAACACATGTGCAGCTACATTGTTTTCCCCAAGATTCAAGATTTGGCCACAGTGAAGGCCGAGTTCTATGCAATGGGACATATCCCCAACATAATTGGGGCGATTGATGGAACACATATTGCATTTGTCCGCGCGCCCCCCACCAGAATGAACAGGTGTTCAGGAATCGGAAGTGTTTCCACTCTATGAATGTACAGATGGTGTGCCTTGCGGACCAGTACATCTCCCACGTCAATGCTAAGTATCCTGGGTCGGTGCATGATGCCTTTGTCCTGAGGAATAGCAGCATCCCAAATGTGATGGCCCAATACCGAGGCACAGGGTGTGGCTAATAGGTGAGCCCTGGTCCCCACCCAGTATATGTTGGTGTATGGGTATGGTGTGGGCCATATGGGATAGTGTGTGGCTAAATGTTCTCCCTCAATATTTCAGGTGACTGATTACCCCAACCTATCATGGCTGCTGACCCCTGTGAGAAATGCCAGGACAAGGGCAGAAGAATGTTATAATGAGGCCCATGGGTGAACCAGAAGGATAATTGAAAGGACCTTCGGCCTCCTGAAGGCCAGGCTACAGTGCCTCCATCTAACAGGTGGATCCCTGTGCTAGTCACCAAAGAAGGTCTGCCAGAGAGTGGTGGCATGCTGCACGTTGCATAACCTGGCCCTCAGGCACCATGTCCCATTCCTGCAGGAAGAGGAGGCTGGAGATGCCCGTGTGGCAGCAGTAGACCCTGTGGATAGTGAGGATGAGGAAGCAGAGGATGAGGATGACGACAACAGAACATCTGTGATCAGACAATACTTCCAATGATACACAGGTACAACAGTGTTACTTCACATTTCAATGACATATGTTTTAATTTGTGTGGCAAAGGCATGCTGATATTTTCCACTTCTATGCCCACTTACTGTTCCCTCTGGCAATTCATTTTGCATATGTTGGTGAGCTCACATATACTCCTGGTGTGATCAATGTAGCCAGCTACAGGTAATTAATCTATGCTCATTTTCTGTACAGTTGATTTGCAATGTTTGTACCTGTTTCAATGAATACATATTTGTAATACATGACATACTCCAAACTTCTTTTTTTCCAAGGGTGTTTATTGAAGTGCTAACATATTGAGGGGAAGTGGAATGGGATGTGATGATGATGGAGGAAAGTCCACGGTATTGTTCCAGTCTGTTTGTAACACAGGTGCATTGTCCAAGGGTACAGAGGAAGGGGAGCAATGGCAGTTCAAAGTGGACAGGGTGAAAGGGTGGGACACAAGGGTGACAATTAGGAGAGTCTCATTTCCTGGTGGGGTCTTGGCAAGTGATTCTGGCTTCTGTCTGGATCGCAAAGAAGGTTTTCAGGGTGGTTCTCCTTCTGCAGGGAGAGGGGTGCTGGTGGCCTGTGAGTCCTGTGGCGGGGCCTCCTGGCCACTAGTAGCAGCGGAGGTGGAAGGCTTTTCAGATGTCTCGCTAGTGGCAGGGGCCCGCTGGTGTGAGACTGCCTCCCTCATAATATTGGCCATGTCTGCCAGCACCCCTGCTATGGAGATCAGGGTGTTGTTGATGGCCTGCAAGTCCTCCCTGATCCCCAGATACTGTCCCTCCTGCAGCCGCCTGTTCTCCTGCACATTGTCCAGGATCTGGCCCATCGTGTCCTGGGAATGTTGATAAGCTCCCAGGATCTCTGCAAGTGCCTCCTGGAGAGTCGGTTCCCTGGGCCTGTCCTCCCTCTGGCGCACAGCACTCCTCCCAGTTTCCCTGTTGGCCTGTGCCTCTGTCCCCTGAACCATGAGTCCACTGCCACTGACCCCAGGTCCCTGATTGTCTTGGATATGAGGTGTGGCCTGGGGTCCCTGTAGAGGTGGACACACTGCTGATTGACGTATTCTGGGGACAGAGGTGTGGGTACACTGGTTGGGTGCTGTGGTGGTGTTTCCTGATGGGGGAGGCTTTGTGGTGGTGTGTGACTGGGCCTGGGTAACCAGCTGTCCAGAGGTCGCTGATAGGCCAGGTAGGTCATCCAGATCCTGAAGACCAGAGTTGCTGTCATCGCTGTGGGCCTCTTCAGTTGGGGAACTGGATAGTGCTGGCACCTCCTCTCCGCTGACATTGGCTGGGGTACCTGTGGGGATGTAAATGATGTGTTATGGTTTCTGTGTCTCACATATTGTGCATCCATGGCTTGCCCTCTTTGGTTGGATTTGCCCTGGCAGCTTTCACTTGTGTATGTTGGTGTACAGTGGGATAGTTAGTTCTCTATAGTGTGCATACTTTAGTGATGAGTGTACATGCAGGGCTGTGAGTGGTGTCCATGCATTGGTAGAGCATGCAGGGCTTGGCATTGGGATGGGTGAGATGTGATGGGGGTGTGGGATGGAGTGGGGTGATGGGAGTGAGGGTGGGGGTATGTGATGGCATGCAGGTAGGGGGGTAGTAGTGGTAGAGAGTTGACTTACCAGAGTCCAGTCCTCCTCCTACTCTGGCCAGGCCCTCAGGATGCAGGATTGCCAAGACTTGCTCCTCCCATGCTGTTAGTTGTGGGGGAGGAGGGGGGGTCCACTTCCAGTCCTCTGTACAGCGAGCTGGTGTCTTGCTGCAAAGAAATGTACCTTCCCCCGTAGGTCATTCCATCTCTTCCTGATGTCATCCCTAGTTCTTGGGTGCTGTTCCACGGCGTTGACCCTGTCCACGATTGTCCGCCATAGCTCCATCTTCCTAGCTGCACCGGTGCTCCAAATAGCTGTGGCTCTACCCTGATAATTTCCTCCACCATGACCCTTAGCTCCTCCTCTGTGAAACGGGGTGTCTTTGTGGTGCCATGGTTGTTGTGTGAGGTGTGTTGGTGAGAGTGTGTTGGGTAATGTGTTGGGGTGTGTGATGTGGAGTGCGTGAGTGGTGTATAAGTGTGATTGGTGTGTGGCTCTAGTTGTGTCAGTGGTCTTGGTGTCTCTCTGCTGGCAATGGTCTGAAATGGTAAAGAGTTGTGGGTAATGTGGGTGGGTGTTTTACAGTGGTGTGGGCATGTGGGCGGTGTGTATATGGGTGTCAGGTGCGTGTTATTTAAATTGACCAATGTAGTGTTGTTTTGTTTGTGGGTGTCCATTGTGAGCGCGGTGGTATGTACCACCAATGGTTTACCGCCGTTGAATGTCCGCCGTGGTGATTCGTGGGTCATAACGTGATGGGTGTTGTTCTGTTGGTGTAACGGCGTGGGTTTTGATACCGCCAGTTTATCACTGACCTTTGGTTTGGCGGATTTGTGTGTGTGCCTGAATTCTGTCCTATTGGTGTATGTGTGTCATAATATGGTGAACGGATATCTGCCGCAGCGGCGGTAAGTTGGCAGCCGTCAGCGTGGTGGTAAGCGGGATTTACTGCCAATGTCATAATGAGGGCCTTAGTCTCAAAATCAAATGGTATACATACAGAAACAACGCTGGTTTACCAGATCTTCTAAAGAATCTCAATTTAAACAAAGCATGAATTATTACGCACTCTAGAGTTACAGTACAAGTCAATCACTAACAACTGCGCAGTAGAAATAGCATACATTTAGATTCAGCAACTGAGTAACTTCAATTTTTATTAATAGCAGCCTACTAATATTTAGGGTCATCCCTCACTAACCTTCTGATTAGAATAGCATGTTTGGACTCCATGCAAAACAATTTAGTCAACCTGAATTTGGAAAAACTTCTAGCTATGGTTTTATCAAAATAGCGGTTGGTACCTAGAAAGAAAAGAAAAATCACATCAAAACAGTAACATTTAGTATACCTCGGTATGGACCAGCAAGCTGCGACTGTCTTCGTCAATTGGACATCTGTTTGGTCACCATCAGCATCAGACCATGAAAAGGGAATGATTCAGAGTTAGGGGACTCTAAGCTATCTGAACCATTTGTAAAGCAACGTCTAAGGGTCAGCATTCAGCATCAGAAGTTTAAGCAATAAAGTTAAATATAGAATTCTCTAAGTAAGTGAATCAAAGTAAGAATAAGCACGCCTCTTCGGCAGAAACCTAAAAATTGAATGAACGCTTCTCTCTCTGTGCAGTCGGGCTAAGTTAAAATCGTCGAAGACACTTCCCACCTTGCCATTGGTCAAAGAATCATATGTTTACATTTAGTCCAATGAAAGCAGAACTTCAAATCTAAGATATAACTAAACTGTCTTTCACATGTCGATGATTGGCTCCTCTTCTCCTGTTCCCATCGTCGGACTCGTCGGGTAACAATTTTGTATCTCTCCGTCCTTTAGTCAGTGCATCCATTGTTAGCTCCTGGGAACACTGCTTTCTCACACACTGAATTTTACATTGTATCAGTAACTATTACACAATTTTCTAACAAACAGTTCTCATGGGAAAAGAAAAGCATTTGCTAGCGTTTTGTCGACTCAGTGGAAAAGAACTATTCAGGTATTAACTTTTCCAAGCAAACATTTTCTCACAGCTTTATCTTAACTGTACATTTTAACATGAGGCTGTGCAACTAGGCCCAAGACCTTGCTAACTTAAGGTCTACAGTTAATAAAACAAATACATAATGTGAAATCATCAATATAATATACTACTACATTAATCTAAACATAGGCACATCAATTCATTTTAATAAGCAATTAATAAGGACACTTTGTGATTCCTCACGGCCACTCAAGTAGGCACATTTTCCAAACTGTGCATTATATTGCAGATGCAACAGGACGTGAAATTTGTAATTGAGACTCAATGCATGTTCTTTGATGCATCTAGTGCTGCGCCACTTTTCTTGCACCCACCTAATGCCACCATGTGTGTACCGTATTTAAAATACGGCACACCAAGGCGGTAGTCAGGGGAACTAGCCTCATAATTTTTTAACCTAGTCTGGCGCTTTGCAGGATTAGTGGCAAAAATGTTGACGCTAATCCTGCAAAGCACCCAGAGGCCCATTGAAAACAATGGGAGCCTCCCTTTAATGCCTGCTTTTAGCAGGCCGGGGATCTTGATATAATGGGCTGCAACAGCACATTTTATGCATGTATGTATTTATTTATCTCATTATTTATTCATTCAAGATTCTTGCACCATAATTAACATCATCTTTATGCCTATTTTGAGCATGTTTTACCCATTTTATGCCTCTTTTGAGCATGTTCTACTGATCTCATCTCACCACAAAGTGAAGTTTGAGCCATACCTCAATTTCACCTCAATGTCTCTTATGTGCAGGTGTAGACAAATCAGACATAATAGTGCCCTTGAATGAAAAACTGAAAACACAGAAACAAGGGTTGTTGGAGTTCACTGTGAGATTTTGTACCATGTTACTACCTTTATGAACTGTTTATAAATGTTGTGAAAAGTAGAGAGTTGGTATAAAAAGGCTGCTTCCAGACCTTTAGCAATCCTTCTCAATGTTCCAAGGTAGACGGGAAACTGTTTTCATTATTACTTGCAAACAGGGGGACACTAAATCCTACCCAATGAGTACTGTACTGTTAGACATACATGGAAACCCTTTTAAATGCAAGTTGGCGTGCTTCCACATCAAACGGAACCACGCAGTCTTGGGAACATATCTGACAACGTGTCAACACTTGTTTTATGTGAATATTTACTCTATGACTGACAGGGCACATTTTGTTTCCAGTTGTAGGACAATAAAAGCTTAAAATTATAGCAAACACCAGGTACAATAAGAACCAGAACCAAACCTGATAAGAACAAAGAAAAGAACACTCCTCGCGCTGGACTAGCATCTAGAAGACCAGTCCTTTTTTGAGATCATAGAACAGATGCTGACATTGACATTTCATTACTCCTTTACTGACAGTGTTGGGTAAAACTGATCCTAACACCCCTCCTATGTGTCCACACTTTCAAAACGAAAAAGGTTGGGCAAAAACAAATAGAACATTGGAATGTTGAGAGCTCCTTTGAAGACAAGGAGTAGCTTATAATGGCTGGTATAAGCATGGAGATCCAACATTCCAAAATTTGTTTTCATTGTTCTCCCTTTTTAATTTAGAACATTCAGAACATTCTACCCTTAGTGGGTGGAATGCTCTAATAACTTTATAGCTCTACTGCGTTATAGGACTTTGCTTGCAACTTAGGCCTATAACTCAGGTTCAAGGCCTTTAACAACCAATATAGCTCTGGCAGTGGGCTGTAGGGCTACATTATGGGTACCCCGGCAAATCAAACAAGCAGTGTTACAACTGGCCATAGACACAGTATTGGAGTTTATGGGGGGGACAAACAAACTCACAATGTAATCCTACAATGATTATTATGGCTAAGCATTTATGTAGCACCTATAACACATTACAGCAAATACCCACACGTTGGTTGCAGGTCTCATCACGTTATGTATACACCCAATCAGCTATACCAAACCATTTGTTATGTTATTTGTTATAAGGAGGGCCCACAAACACTACTGGCACTGAAAAAAAGATTACCTGGACAGGATATTATCATGGTAACCTTGATGTCATAATGTTTCTGGAACAGAGATAGAAAAGAAAATATCACTAGGGAGGAGAGTGACTCTTTCTTCATCTTTAATATTTAACTCTAACTGCTAACAGGACTAGGAAAGATGCAATATGATGTATTGAAATGTATCACTGATTTGCAAGAACAATTGTGGTTGCAAGCCATTGAGGACATAGGGGGTCATTACAACATTGGCGGTAAAAGCCGCTTACCGCCGTGCAGAAGACCGCCAACACACCACTGCAGCAGCGGAATTCCCCCACGGTCATTATGACCCACAGCTCACTGCAGCAGCGGAATTCCCCCACGGTCATTATGACCCACAGCTCGGAATCAATTGAGACAACCACACAAGTGCGCCACACCAAAGGTCAGTGATAAACTGGCGATAACAAAACCTCCACCGTCACGCCAACAGAAATAAGGCCACACTACCACGACCCACGCACCGGTCTTTCAACTGCGGTATTGCACAGGCGGTACACACCGCCGCGCTCAAAATACACACACTCTTACAAAACACTACCACATTGGACAAATCAAAATACACACACCTGATACACATACACACACCACTCCCACACATCCAATACAATATAAAACACACACCCATATCACCCACAAACCCCTACGACCACAATTGCAACAGAAGGCCAGAGAGAGACACTACAATCTACAACCAAGCATTCACAGGCACACAATACCATCACCCACATAACATCCACGCACCTCACACAACACACCACTAAATATCACCCCACATATCACCACACACACCACCACACACATCACCCACACCACCCCATGGCACGGCAAAGACACCCCAGGTTCTCTGAGGAGGAGCTCAGGGTCATGATGGAGGAAATCATCCAGGTAGAGCCAGAGCTATTCGGATCACAGGTTCAGCACACCTCCATAGGTAGGAAGATGGAGCTATGGTGAAGAATAGTGGACAGGGTCAACGCAGTGGGACAGCACCCAAGAAATAGGGATGACATCAGGAAGAGGTGGAACGACCTACGGGGGGAAGGTGCGTTCCGTGGTATCAAGACACCACCTTGCGGTTCAGAGGACTGGCGGCGGACCCCCACAACTAACAACATGGGAGGAGCAAGTCTTGGCTATTCTGCATCCTGAGGGCCTCGAAGGAGTAGCTGGAGGAATGGACTCTGGTAAGTCAAACCTTAACTACTATATCCCCCAACCTACCTGCATGCCATCACATACCCCCACCCACGCCCTCACCCCCATCACTCCTACTCCTCACAAATGTCCCAATATCACAAACTACACATCCCAACACCAGGCCCTGCATGCAACAACAAAGCATGGAGACCCATCACCAATGCATGGCCACTGCACATACCCATACACCCCACTAAACCATCATCACACAAGGTCCCACACAGGAATGCAAGCACTGGGGTACATTGCACACCATGGCTCATACAGATGCAATAATCATGCTTTTACACCCCTGCAGGACCCTTACCCAATGTCACCGCACAGGAGGGTCCACACATGTCCACACCACCAACAGAAGAGGCCCACAGTGATGACAGCAGATCTGTCCAACTGGATCTAGACGACCAGCCCGGCCCATCTGGGACCTCGGGACAGTCGGTTCCCCTCACACTGTCACAGGCCACTACAGAGCTTGCCCCCTCTGGAAACACCAGCACAGCACCTACCCAGCCGGCCTATACTTCTGTCCCCAGGACACGTCAATCAGCAGTGTGTTTACCACTACAGGGAACCCAGGCTAATCCACCACCCCAACAATAACAGGGACCTGGGGGCAGTGGCAGTGGGCACACCGTTCAGGGGACAGAGGCCCAGGAAAACAGGGGAACTGGGAGGGCTGCTGTGCAACAGGGGGAGGACAGGCCCAGGGAACCCATTCACCACGAGGCCCTCTCCAACATCATGGGAGCCTACCATCATTCCCAGGAGACGATGGCAACGGTACTGGCCAAGTTTCAGGAGACCCAGCGGCTGCAGGAGGAACAGTATTTGGGCTTCAGGGAGGAACTCAGATCCATCAATTCCACCCTGGGCACCATCGTAGGGGTGCTGAAGGAAGTCCTCAACACCAGGAGGGACACTGTGGCACAACAAGGAGCCCCTGACACTAGCCTGGACGATGAACTGCCCACCACCTCCGCCGGCGCTAGTGGACAGGAGGCACCGCCACAGGACCACCACACCAGCACCCCACCCCCTGCAGAGGGACAACCACCCTGCAAACGGTCCCTGAGATCCAGGACAAAGACAGAGAATGATGCCAAGACCCCGCCAAGAAATGAGACCGCCCTGAATGTCATCCTTTTGTCCCACCTTGTCACCCTGTCCATCCTCAAACTGCCCCAGCTCCACTTCCTATGCTCCTTTGGACAATGCACCTGTGAGACTAATAGACTGGACTCTGCCATGGACATTCCCCCACCTTCACCCCTCACCATTTTACAACCCCTTCCAATATTGAGCACTTAAAAAAAAACACCCTTAAAGCACAAAACAATCTGGAGTCTCTCTGTGATTTCGAAATAGTGTATTAGCAATTACAGTGACAAAATGCTCTTTCAATTGTAATGTCAACATACCTATGTCACACAGCTCTAGTCCATGAGGAAACAAAGCAGATGTCACACAGTGGGACCCACATCTGTGAAATCGTAAGGGAAAGTGACAACTCAGTGACCATACACTGTGTGAAAAGGAAAGACAGTAGAGAGGTAGTAGTGTTAAAGTACATGTAGTAGGCAGGTTTGTATTCTTACCTGTGTCTCACTGGAAGTATTGCAGGATCACAGAGTACCTGTTGGCGATGTCCTCTTCTTCTGCTTCCTCGTCTTCACTGTCCACAGGCTCCACAGCTGCCACAACACCTCCATCTGGACCATCCTCCTGCAGAAAAGGCACCTGTCGTCGCAAAGCTAAGTTGTGAAGCATACAGCAGGCCACAATGATCTGGCACACCTTCTTTGGTGAGTATAATAGGGAACCACCTGTCATATGGAGGCACCGGAACCTGGCCTTCAGGAGGCCAAAGGTCCGCTCTACAATCCTCCTAGTTCACCCATGGGCCTCATTGTAGCGTTCCTCTGCCCTTGTCCTGGGATTCCTCACTGGGGTCAGTAGCCATGAGAGGATGGGGTAACCAGAGTCACCTGCAAACGGCGAGGGACAACTGTTAGACACACACTAACCTGTAGGGATATCCCCAGACAACTATTCCCACTGATTTGGTTCCAGGTGCTCACCTAATAGCCACACACCATGCCTCTGGAGTTGCCCCGTCACATAAGGGATGCTGCTATTCCGCAGGATGTAAGCGTCATGCACTGAGCCAGGGAATTTGGCATTAACATGGGAGATGTACTGGTCGGCCAAACACACCATCTGCACATTCATCGAATGGTAACTCTTCCGGTTTCTGTACACCTGTTCACTCCTGCGGGGGGGGACCAAGGCCACATGTGTCCCATCAATGGCACCTATGATGTTGGGGATACGTCCCAGGGCATAGAAGTCACCTTTCACTGTAGGCAAATCGTCCACCTGAGGGAACACGATGTAGCTCCGCATGTGTTTCAGCAGGGCAGACAACACTCTGGACAACATGTTGGAAAACATAGGCTGGGACATCCCTGATGCTATGGCCACTGTAGTTTGAAAAGACCCACTTGCAAGGAAATGGAGTACTGACAGCACCTGCACTTGAGGGGGGATTCCTGTGGTATGGCGGATAGCTGACATCAGGTCTGGTTCCAACTGGGCACACAGTTCCAGGATTGTGGCACGATCAAGCCTGTAGGTGATGATTACATGTCTTTCCTCCATTGTCGACAGGTCCACCAGCGGTCTGTACACCGGAGGATGCCGCCATCTCCTCACATGTCCCAGCGGACGGTGCCTATGAAGGACAACAGTGAGCACAGAGTCAACCAACTCAGAGGTACGTAAACACAGCTTACTCAGAAAACCATTCATAACCCCAATTTTGCCTGTATGAGTGTTGAGGTAAGGCCAAGGTATGTGTGACGCAGTTCAAAATAAAGCCATGTGGGCCCCTGAAATGGCGGCTGCCTGACCTGTAAAGTGGGACAATGGGATGTGAGGTAACTGCGCTGGCGTTGTACACCGTCGCGGTAGGCGGTCGAAGACCGCGGCGCAATGCTGCATTGGTTAACATTGGACCCTATGGGTCCCAGGAGCCAATGACGATGTACGCCGGCGGTGACAGTACGCACAGCCGCGGAGTTGACCGCCATTTTCTATCAGTTCAATCACTCGATACTTGATCTTCGACAGGAGAGGACCTACACTGCAAGTGCTGCTGTGACCTCAGTCTGTAAGAGACAATGGCTTGTGCGTCTGGGGAAAGGGCCCCTGTCTTCAGCACGGAGGAGTTGGAGAAACCCGTGGATGGGGTCCTCCCCCAGTACATGCTACTCTACGGTCCTCCAGACAAACAGGTAAGTACACTGTGAGCATGCTGTATGGGCAATGCCTGTGTGGAGTGGGGTGGATGAAAGATAGGGGGGGGAGAATGATGCGTGCATGAAACGACGGTGAGTGCATGTGCCACATGGCAAGGATAGGGATGCAGGCCAATGACTGTGACAGTGCAGTTGGTAATAACTTCTCTTTTTCCCCTGTACAATTCATGTAGGTCAGCGCCCACCAGAAGAAGGATATTTGGCGTGCCATCGCCAAGGACGTCCGGGCCCTGGGGGTCTATCACAGACGGAGCACCCACTGCCGGAAAAGATGGGAAGACATTCGCCGCTGGAGCAAGAAGACGGTTGAGGCCCAGCTGGGGATGGCTCCCAACGTGGGAGGGGTGCCCATCGCACCATGACCCCCCTGATGTTCAGGATCCTGGCGGTGGCGTACCCGAAGTTGGATCGGCGCTTGAGGGCATCACAGCAGCAACAAGGGGGTGAGTACTCTCTCATTCTGCTGATTCAGCGTGCAGTGGAGATGTCTGGGTGGGGGAGGTGGGCTGTGGTTTTCCCTAGGCCAGGGCGAGTGTGCTAGTTAAGTTCCCTTTTTCAGGCAGACCCTGTGGCACCCCACCACACCTGGGTACAGTGCCAACTACACCTAGTCAGGCTCCTGTGATATCCATGTGTGCAGATATCGGCCATAGCCTTGTAGGCCATGTCCCAGGGATTGAATAGTGGACCCTAAGTGCGTGGCATAGTGCAGGGGGCTTCTGTGTCTGTCGTGTCCGCCAACGGTAGCGGTAATGCATGCACTCAACATGTCTTTCTTCTGTCTTACCCCCCCCTTTTTGTGGTCTCCCTGTACATGTGTGCATTAGCATCATCAGGTGGAGGAGCAGTGGCACCGGAACAGGAGGGAGCTGCATCCCACATGGCCCTGGAGGGCGACACTACAGAGTCTGATTTCACCAGTGGGACGGAGGGCGAGGGGAGCTCCACAGCGGGGACAGGAGCTGACACCAGCGATACGGACTCCTCCTCTGATGGGAGCTCCCTTGTGGTGGCAGCCCCATCTGTGCCCCCCGCATCTACAGCTACAGCCGCCACCCCCCCTCCAGCACCGCCTTGCCAGCAGCCCCTCAGCCTTTGCCCGTGCCTGCTCACCCAGGAGGGTGGGCATCTCCTTCGCCCCAGGCACCTCAGCCGCTGCCGCAGTCACCCCTGCTGCCCTCAGTGAGGAGGCCATTGACCTCCTCAGGTCCCTCACTGTTGGGCAGTCTACCATTTTGAATGCCATCCAGGGTGTAGAGAGACAGTTGCAACAAACCAATGCATTCCTGGAGGGCATTCATTCTGGTCAGGCAGCCCTTCAGCGAGCTTTTCAGACTCTGGCCTCAGCACTGCTGGCAGCCATTGTCCTTGTATCTAGCCTCCCCCCTCCAACTTGCTCCACCCAGACCCAATCCCCTGTACCTCACCCTACCCCAAGCACACCATCAGACCAGCATGCACACACCTCAACACACAAAGGAAGCTCAGGCAAACATAAGCACCACACATCCCACAGGCACTCACGCAAGCATCACACACATGCAGACATAGCAACATCCACTGCCTCCAATGTGTCCCCCTCCTCCTCGTCTCCCTCCTCCCTCCCAGTCTCGTCTCCACTCACACCTGCATGCACTACATCTACAGCCACTACTTCCATCATCAGCACACCCACCACCACACCACGCTCACGTGCGGTCTCCACCCCCACTACCATTCACACATCCCCTGTGTCCTCTCCCAGTGTGTCTGTGACGCCACCTCCCAAGGTACACAAAAGCAGGCACACACCCACCCAACAGCCATCCACCTCACAACAGCCTCCAGCGCATGCACCTTCACCCAAAGTCACCAAACGTACACCACCTACAACCACAACCTCTTCCTCCACTCCCAAACCCCTACCCATCCCAGTGTTCCTAAGAAACTTTTCCTGTCCACCCTTGACCTCTTTCCCTCACCTCCCCCACCCTGTCAGTCTCCTAGGGCCCGACTCTCCAGGTGCCAACCTAGCACCTCAGCCACAACATTGGTGGGACCAGTGGTGCCAGTAGTCACCGGATTCTGGAGTGCACCAGGCAGCAGGCCAGCCAGTGTGGCAAGGAGCCACAGCACGGACAGTCCCCACCTGCCAAGCATCAAAAGTGGGCCAGTGCCCGGCGGGAGAGGGGGAAGACAACAGCCAGCAAAGCCGCTCCCAGGGGTACAGGTGGGAGTGTGGAGTCAGCTGCGACACCTTCCAAGGTGGGGAAAGGGCACAAGAAACCAGGTAAGTCTGGGAAGATCAGCACAGCGGAGAAGACCGCCATCGGCCCCGCTGCCCAGGAGGCGACCGCCAGCATCAGCCCCGCTGCCCAGGAGGCGACGGCCAGCATCAGCCCCGCTGCCCAGGAGGCGACCGCCAGCAGCCCCGCTAGCCCAGACAGGACCGCCAGCATCAGCCCTGCTGCCTAGGAGGCGACCGCCAGCAGCAGCCCCGCTGGCCCAGACAGGACCGCCAGCATCAGCCCCGCTGCCCAGGAGGCGACCGCCAGCAGCCCCGCTGGCCTAGACAGGACCGCCAGCATCAGCCCCACTGCCCAGGAAGCGACTGCCAGCAGCAGCCCCGCTGGCCCAGACAGGACCGCCAGCATCAGCCCCGCTGCCCAGGAAGCGACCGCCAGCAGCAGCCCCGCTGCCCAGGAGGCGACTGCCAACAGCAGCCCGCTACCCAGGAGGTGACCGCCAGCTGCCCCGCTGGCCCAAACAGGACCGCCAGCATCAGCCCCGCTGCCCAGGAGGCGACTGCCAGCTTCAGCCCGCTGCCCAGGAAGAGACCGCCAGCAGCAGCCCCGCTGGCCCAGACAGGACCGCCAGCAGCAGCCCCGCTGCCCCAGACAGGACTGCCAGCAGCAGACCCGCTGCCCAAAACAGGACCGCCAGCAGCTGAAGCGCTGCCAAGGACACCGCCACCACAATCACCGCTGCCAAGGACACCGCCGCCACAAGCACCGCCGCCAAAAACATCGCCGCCACAAGCACCGCTGCCAAAGACACCACCGCAGCACCGCTGCAAAAGACACCGCCGCCACAAGCACCGCTCCCAAGGACACCGCCGCCACAAGCACCGCTGCCAAAGACACCGCCGCCACAACCACCGCTGCCAAGGAAACCGCAGCCACAAGCACCGCTGCCAAGGACACCGCCGCCACAAGCACCGCAGGCCCATGAGCGCTAAAAGCACTGACGCTACTGAGGCTGCCATGAGCAGGATGAAGCACTCTGGGCACAAAGCCCCCTCCAGAACCAGTGGAGATTTACATCCACTACCTCTGTCCTTGGCAGGATGAAGCACTCTAGGCACAAAGCCCCCTCCAGAACCAGTGGGGTATCACATCCACTACCTCTGTCCTTGGAAGGATGAAGCACTCTGGGCACCAAGCCCCATCCAGAACCAGTGGGGTATCACATCCACTACCTCTGTCCTTGGCAGGATGAAGCACTCTGGGCACCAAGCCCCCTCCAGAACCAGTGGAGATTTACATCCACTACCTCTGTCCTTGGCAGGATGAAGCACTCTGGGCACAAAGCCCCCTCCAAAACCAGTGGAGACTGTTATCCACTTGAGAGACTGTGGCTTTGCACTCCCCAGGATTGAACAGTGGGCAAACCACCCACTGTAGAGACTTGTGAGACTGTGGCTTTGCACTCCCCCGGATTGAACAGTGGGCAAACCACCCACTGTAGAGACTTGAGAGACTGTGGCTTTGCACTCCCCAGGATTGAACAGTGGGCAAACCACCCACTGTAGAGACTTGAGAGACTGTGGCTTTGCACTCTGCAGGATTGAACAGTGGGCATGGGGCCCCCTCGTGGATTTGGCGTTGTGCACTCAACCGGCTGAGGTGCCCACCCTTTCCCTTCCCCCTGAGGTGCCTGTTTTATTTCTATCTGATGCCCCTGCAGTGTTCTCTCCGTCATGTTGGGTATCTTGTGTGGGCCTCGCCCATGCAGTGTGGTCCACGGACTTTAAGGGTGGAATACCCTGGACTAATATTGTTGGTGTATATATTTGTAAATAGTGTATGTATATTATTTGACTACTGAATTTTAATATATTACAATCGTTCACCTCATTTCCTTTTGTCTTTGCATTCTTCCAGGGGGTTGGGGGGGTGTAACTGTAATGTATCATGCTGTATTAGTGTGTGTGTTGTCATGGGTGAGGGTGGGGGTGGGGGTGTTGCGTGTTGCGTGTGTGTGTCACAGTTTTTTCCCTCCCCCCTCCCCTTTGTCATAGGTGCCGTATTCACTGTGGTCTTCGCCGCCGGTGTTCGTGCTCCTGGTAAAGGAGCAAGAAGATAAAGGCTGGTAAAATGTGGAGCTCGGGTTCCATGGCGTCCTGGTTCCTCGTGGGGTGTGCAGAGGTGAGCGTTTTCCCTTCGAAGTCCTGTTTCCGCCGTGTTTTTGTTCGTGGTGAATCCACCCCAGAAAAGGTGGCGGATTGGTAGGTTGTGATACTGTGGGCGGTACATTGTCTCCCGCCTGTCTGTTGGCGGTGACCGCCACGCTGTTTGTTTGTACCGCTGTGGCGGTCAGAGTGTTAAAGTGGCTGTCTTTGTTAGCGGTTTCCGCCACGGTCGTAATTGCATTTTTTTCCCGCCGGCCTGTTGGCGATCTTACCGCCGCTTTAACACCGACCGCCAGGGTTGTAATGACCACCATAGTAGCTTCACAAAGGTAGTCGCATGACATTCACAAAGTGGAGCTGTCCATGAGAACAGGTTGCACTTTGTGAATGGAAGCTTGGGAATTTGAAGAGGGAATTTAGGGGCTCAGATGCATCTTCCCCTCAATGCTTTTTACATTATGCCAGTTTCTTTTAGTTGCAGTCACTGTGAGATTAAAGGACAGAGCATGCAGTAAAAAATGCATTTTGTGAATTTGAAATGAAGGGGTGCTGCCCCTCATTGTCCTCCATTCCTGTATTCCTAGCTCTATGAGTAGGATTTGCAAATATCACCTGCCTCCTTAATATTAATTGACATCATTTTGTGATTCCTCCTTAACTTTAACATAAGACCATGTCAACATTTTAAAAAGGACCTTAAACAATTGGCTCATTTTAATGGAACGATCAATGACCTTCCTGAAGCCATTAGGTAACTATAAAGCAATTTTCAGGTTTATTTTTAAACCCTATACAGTAGCCTTGGCCTTGGAAATACCAATAAGACAATTAATTTTATATATACATATATATATATATATATATATATATATATATATATATATATATAATTTTTCTCTAGATGGTAAAGTAAAAAAGTAGTATTATTGATAACACACCAGGGCTACATCAAATGGATGGGCAATTGACAATGTTTTATCGTTAACACGACTACGATGTGTCTGAGTGCTATCAAATAGGGGTGAGTATGTCTTCAAATCGGTTTATTTTCTAAATTATTTAGGTCAATTTTGTTTCTGTCTCTTAGGAGGTCGACTAACTATCACATAAAGAAGTAGTGACCTCATGTTAAACATGGATTTAATATTATAACCACATAACGTGTTGTACTGTTGAATTAATAGATGCTGACCAAATGGAGGGCAAAGTACTGATACATGCTCTCTGTATTGTATTTAAGGTGTTTCCTATTTCAATATTTTGTCCTGATAATGACCCGCCTGAATTAATTTCTTTTTTGGGGTTTGAAACATCAAAATTGTATTTGAAAATGTGGATTGGCTTTTGAAAAATTAGGCAGGATCACAGTACCTATTGTTATAGGTGCTTATCTGAGACCTTGTGCTTTTAACCACAGTTTGGTTTTAGTTTTCATGTAAATAGCACTGCAACACTTATACTAACACATAATTCACTCACACTGTGCAGTTATACAGGAACACCTTGATTACTTTACTCTAAATTCTAGAATTCAAGTTTCTAATAAGCTTGAAGGATAAATTACAATACACAGATGTACAATTAAACAAATTAATTCTTGAAATTCTTTAATCCAAAAAAGGGAAAACTTTAAAACATATTTCTAAATATGCATAAGCTCTGTATTGTGCAAGTATGTTAGCAGGTGTGTAGTAATAAAATGTGTTAGTGTTCCCATCAACTGCTGGAACGGTGACCCAAGAGTAAAATGAGGCCATTTGTCAATAGATTTGCAGTGAGGGGTGGTCGCATATTTACTGCAATTACTACCCATTGCTGGTTCACCATGGTAATGGTAAAGGTATTTTTTCAGAGATAAGGACACCAAATGGGGATTGATCCTTTTAAGGCTCAAGCTTGAACTACCTACAGTGTTGCATAGGTACTACCTACCTAGCTGACGAGGAATTCCTCAATACCACTGACGTCTCCATATTTAGCATCGAGGTGTCTTTAGCACATAGTGAGACAGAGATACTTAGGAGGATACGAAAATTAGTGCTTGACCAAACGCGGTGACACCATGTTGCATAGGTTCTCCTTATCCTAATGAGACTACTGGATTTGGGTGGCAGAATCACCTGAATTGTGGGGTACTGAGTACGATTCCACACCATGTGACACCTGTCAGCCCAATCCTTGTTTTCCGGCCAAGTAGCAGTGCCTCATCTTCACCCGAGAGCGGGGATGATTGTGGCAACCGGGCACATGACAGAGAGGACTCCTCAGTGGAATCGTGGTCGATCGGATCTCATCTCTTTCTCTCAGTTACATTAGTCTCACACAGGCAAAGACAAACAGTAGCAGAGTATGGTTCAATAAGGTTTATTGAAGTAACTCTATCTCAGACAGGCAAAGACAAACAGAAGCAGAGTATGGTTCAATAAGGTTTATTGAAGTAACTCTATCTTAGATTATATGGCATGTATTGCAATAACTAGGATGATAAAACACGCTAGAAGCTAAATTGTGACTAGAAGAGTGAAACACAAAAACAGTCCCACCAAACTGTCACTAGGAATAATATAAATATATTTCCTACCGAAGCTCTGTTAGAGCACAGTGTGATAAACCCTATTCCGCCCTTCACATTTCCCCCGTGGGAAGATATCATCCCCCATACCTGACCAAGGAAGCCGTTGTCTAAGAAGACACCGTCCCCATATAGGCCAGGGATTCGGCAGTCTAAGCAAGCAGCTGTGGCGAAGACATTCAGAGGTCAGCATGCGGTCGTGGTCATCTGGCTGGAATCTCCCTCTAACATGTATGGGACAGAGAAGTGTTTTTATAATAAAACAGTTGATGTTCTAAGAAAGGATCCCCACATAAGGATATGTATTTTTTTGTGAATGTCAGAGACACAGGGTACCACTTTTGACGGCAACCCTATCTGACTGCAGCCTTGAAGAAAGTAAAAAATAAAATGAATGCTGTGCTAAGAATGTAATGCTTTCTTAAGTAAAAGAACAACCAGATAGAGAAAATAAAACAACACCGCAAATGTGGCTAATGTTAGAAAAACAAAGTAAATAAAATGTAACTGGGCTAAAGTGCACACCGGCAGGCCTAGTTTGCTCAAATAACTTGGCTAAAACATGGCTAAAACAGCTTAACAAACAATTCAAAGCATTCTAATTTTGAAAATTGATATGTTGATGAGAGGAATGATTTAAACCATTCTAAAACAGCTCCATTTAGTCCTATTTTATCACTGACAAAGTGAAGATGCGAGTGGTGAGCAAGTGTATCATATGCCACCAAAAGGTCTCCTTTGTCTCCTTCATCCAATAATTTCATGGCATGAACTTGTATCTGGATTGTGGCAATTTCTGTGCTGTATTTGGAATGGAATTCAGACTGATAAGAACTTAGGAAGTTATTGGTAGGGAAATAGTTTAGGCAACAATGTTTGGCAACCGCTTTCTAAATTATTTTACCTGGCCCATTTATCTGCTTAATACTTTGCCACTATCTGATAGAACCACAAAACATGAAGGAAGTTGGCATTTGCAGCTTCACGTTTTATACAGGAGGAGGGTCTTTCCGGCTAAATTGTTCCTAATATCAGGTAAAATGTTTATCAAATCATTAAATGGAGACTCAACATTTGAGGTGTACTGTCCTGGTTACAACCCTCCTTACTTAGAGCTTAGAATCCTAGAATTTAGGGGAGTGTGATATAATTTTAAAACTATTTGCCTGCTGTATACTATTCCTGCCCATCTGCAACACTTTCCCAGTATGGAAAATAACTTATTTGTACATACAGCAATTAACTCTATGAGTGTCCATTATCTGTAATAACAGGTGTCACAAGCAGTAAACTCAATTTTTTGCCTTGTAACGTTCCATCTTCCCATTTAAAAACATTTTCAAAATATATATTTTCCCCAAAAAATTTAAGATTTATTTCAATATATTTTTGTTTTACAGTTTTAATCCGTAAAATGAACAAGAACAGCTGAATCATATGATAAGTGTGTGTGCTCACTCCGATGAGGCTAGGTTATATATTACATGTGCTATTCCTAGGGTCATTTCATATTAGGCCCTCAAACATTAAGGCTTAAGTACTTATGATGACTTTGAATTAGCGTAATTCTGACTGCACCCTCATGTGTTACAAAAGGTGTGAAGTTGTAATGTAAACCTTCAAACTATATTAGTGCATTCACTGTAGAATTTAAAGGTTTCATTTATATGTGTGAGATCTAATGTTTAACTTTAACATGAAATTTCTCTTCACATTATGTTTACATACTGACATGTTGCATTTATTGAAAAGCACACTGCATATGTAACCATATGTTGATTGCTCGTGTTTTACATTTACTCTGATATTATGACTACAGTTATAATCAAATGTTTAACCATGCATATTAATGGTGTTTTGCTATGTTAGCCTGAGAAGGCCTTCATTTTAAGATATGAAATGTGTTTACTTGGCTTTAAGTATTTTTCCTTTGCAGGTGCACATTCTTGGTTGCCTAGCTAGTGAAAGGAGTACTGTGTACTAGAGATAGAAAGGCCGAGCAAGGAGAATTTGGAACAGACTGGATGATTTGGTGTGCCTCCAATTCATCCACCATTGGGAAGAAGAATATCAAGGACGACCTTTTTGTTAGTGTTCCGTGGAATGGGAGAATCTCTCCATGTTGGAAGTGTGATATGTGAGAAGGAGAATTAATTGGGTTTCTGATGACGTGTTCAGAAGATACAGATGGACCTGGAACTTTCTACATTAATCTTGTGTCCACAGTGTTAGAATTTCAGAAGACTTCTTTTAGACTCTGGGAGGTGCAGACCTCTAGATCCCTTGTTCTTACAGTATCTAGGTTCATGCTAACACTGGATTCTTAACTTCTGAAGACTTCTACTGGAGTCCTTGTGATGTTGACAGCACAACTCCATTTTGTGCCCTTTGTCCTGTGGGTTTTACACCCCGGGCTCATGTCACCCTGTCTCGAGCAATCCATGCCCTCTCTTCCAGGAACCTTGAACCATTGAATCTCCTGTACTGGTGCTATGCAAGTTTAGTCTGTTTTTGCACCTGCGGATAATCATGTGTCTTTTTGGCAAGTAACGATAGCCACTCTGACCCATTGAATTGTACCATCATGCACACAGGGATCCATTACACTTTGTTAATTGTTTCCACCTGCCGTTTGCACCTTCCACCTGCAAAACCTCATACCCATTGTGTGTAGCATATGTTTTTCCCTGGGTTCATTGGAATATTCCACGCTACTACGTGGGACATGTGCCTTCTGGAACAGTCTCTCCTTTCATCTTAAATACCCCATCTGAACCTGCATCGGGCTTGGCCACATTCCACTCATGCACAAGCATCATTGCTGCACTCACCTCCTGAGTCACCCGGAACATCCAGTGCTCGGTCTTCCAAGCCTTTCTGACGATCCCCTGTACCTGGCTTCTGCAACGCTTCTAGTGTCTTCCTTCATGATCTATGATTCCGCCTCCGCTTGGGATTCATACACCTGAGCCTCCTGTCATCTTTGGATTCCAGTTAAAGTGCGAGACAAGTACTTTGCCCCCAGGTTATTGTGCAAGACAGCAGAGCAGCACCCCAGTGACACAAGTTCATCTTTTCTTCTTTTATCCCATCCTTCCTTTCCCTCAGGGGGCAGTTATTGGAACTAGATTGTTGATACTAGTTCCATTAAGATGTCCTAGCCGGATTGGAGGTCCAGCATCAATTCCGTGGCTGGAACCAGGTGAATGTGTGACAACACCTACCTTGCTTTGTCCCAAGACCCTTGAATTTAGCTCTATTTAGGATAGTAACTAACCAGATGTTTCTATTTCAATTGGTGCTGTGTAGAAGGAACTTGAATTCTTTTAAAGAATGTCAGGTCATATTTCTTAGTTTTTGCATTTCTATGACTGTAATCCTTATATGCTTAAAATTGAAAAGACTAAGAGCCTGATTACAAGTTTTGCGGTCCAAGGACCTCCATGCTGGCGGTGGCGGTTCAACCGCCAACAGGCTGGTGGGGAAGACTGCCAAATTATGACTTCGGCAGTGATGCATACAGAATCCCGCCAAAGCACCGCTGGCACTGCCATTGTGGTCAGACCGCCGCGGTCGATTGGAGCCACCAACAGTCTGGTGGGGACCATGTTTCCACCAGACTCATTACGAGGTTGCAAACCATCAACATTTTTGCCACAGTCGGACTAGCATAAGTGTTCCTTACAAATGGACTACTGTACTGTACAGGAAGGTGACAATCAGACCTACCTAATCATGCAATTTTAGCATTGACACACAGGGGTCGTGGACAGAGATGGTACTGGGATGGTCTCAGATGGGTCCACCACCACTAGGGCGCGGCCACTGTAAGAGGATTCCAAAGAAAATGTTGCGGATTTGGTCTCCCCTGTGGCACTCCCCTTGCCTTCCGGGCCACTGGGACTCTTGGTATCTGTGGTGTAGTGGCTGGAGGTCCCGTGGCCAGAAACGTCCCCACTCGGCTGTGTCCTGTCTCCTTCACCTGCCAGTGCTGATGTTGAAAAACAGACAATGATGTATTGGCTTCACATTCACAAGATAACACTTCCATCATACATTACACATAAGTCTCATTATATCCAGTTCACCAACACCCCAAGGTAGTGCCAGTAAAGTGCCAACAACATGTCTCAACAAGATACAATGTATGTTTTTCAATAAAAACATTGTTACACACCGGCTAAGCTACCTAACTCACACCTAAAATACCACAAATTAAGTAGGCCAACCACACTGACCATACCGTGACATGGTGACTTTGCCACATGATACAGGTTCCCTATCCACAACAACATAGTCAAGCATCAATCAAGCAATAGTTCAGAAATGTGAGATAGCTTTCCACTAATCAAAAAAACATTCTCAACACATACAAATATTTTATCCTGATTTTATGTACCTAGCAATGACACATGTTGTAAAGTAAAGGCAAGCAAGCCTTGTGTTGACAAGCCACACCTTCTTCATTTCACATAGTTACTACCATACACAATGGACATATGCAAACATGTAACACCTCAAATTGTCACAAATGTCAATTTTAGGTCAAGGAGTCAGAAGAGATGTCACACATACATGCACCAATAGTGATGTATCAAGGACTGACAATACAATGTAGACTAAGGCATCTAGGTCATTGATCTGCTGAAAACAAACTTTATAAGTCATGTAAGGGCCAAGAAAGTTCAGACCGATGTCCCACACACAACTACAAGTTGTCAATAAAGTGTACCTTACAAATGGACCACTGTACTGTACAGGAAGGTGACAATCAGACCTACCTAATCATGCAATTGGCCATCAATAGGCCACTGACTGAGTGACAACATCACTATCCACACATCAGACATGGCAAACCTTACATCTGTCTGTGGAGGATTATTAGAGCCAAATCACATGTGATGTTAACATGACAGGTACACCAAACATGATGCAAGCTAAAAGCCTAGATACACTTACAATAATACTCACATGTGTATGTAAACTACCACACCTGCACCAAAGAGGTGCTATTGCAAACATTAGGTTCCAAAACAGACAGGACTCAATTGGCATATCCTTCGTAGCAACAGCAGGTAGATATAACTATTTCCATTGTTGATTCATGACTGAACCTTTCAATTGACACATAATGTTGACAAATATCTGTCAAGAATGTAACTGTGAATAGGCTACCATTGCCCATGTACCATGCCTACAAGTGTATGCCCAAGGACAATGCTGTGTAGCCACTTTCCACTTATGGAACATTAGAATGGTAGTAACATTCCTAGCCTCTGACACAAATATGTGTGTCCTCATAGAAATGTGGCAACAATGTAATGGTATCCAACATGCATATTGTTAAGTCTGATGAAACATCGCAATTGTCTATGTACATCCCTCACTTACCAAGGGGGATTAATTTGCAAGAGGTGTGGAGAAATTGACCTTGTATGTCATGTGACATGTCAGATGGAAATCACAGCCTCACGTGATGCTGTCACTTTGCGGAAACTGTAAGTAAACTATTGATGGCGTGCATATGTCTGACTCTATGTTGCACATAGACAGGAATCTTGAGAGATTGCAGAGGACAGAGAGAAAGGGCTACACACCTTACCATTATGACATTGGGAGGATGTACCTTTTGGTTGGAATTAACAATCAGCAGGGTAGAAGGAGCTGTTTAGTGGTACACATTTGGCACATTCATATGTGAACCAATATATGCTTTTGTACTGAGGGGACAACATAGCTGTGTAACATGTCACACAAGCACATATTTATGTGCACATCTGTGTGCTATAGATGGCTACTGTACATCTACATGTTCACAGGAGATCTGTGACACATTGCACTTACCACATTGTCTGAGCTAACAATCTGTAACATCACTCAATCACCTGGTAAAGGGACAAACATGTGTTAGGTCTGTACTAACTTGTGGCTTCCCTGCTGCCTTCAAACACTCATCCAACTCAGGGTAAGCCACCACCAAAATGCAGGCTATTAGGAGGGTCATTTTCCGATGGGCACTCTGTCCTCATTGGGAGGACATCCCCAACTGGGCCTCTGCGGGCTTCTGGGTCCAGCGTCTCAGGTCCTCCCACCTCTTCCGACAGTGGGCGCTCCGCCGGGTGTGGACCCCCAGGGTCCACACGTTCTTGATGATGGCTCACCAAATCTCCTTCCTCTGATGGACGTTGACCTGCATGGATGACATATACAAAAAAAGAATGTCATGTCCACATGTACCATGCTAAAACAGGCAGGGTTACTAACAAATTAGTACAACACGCCAAACACAGACTGTGTTGAACAACCCATCCACTGATAGATGACCATATGCAGTGAGGGCATATGTGAGATGGAAACAGGCAGACAACTGGGCATCTCCAGCACCAGTTGTGATGTTATCACATATGACTAGACAGCAAACACATGTGAAAATATGATTTTTCAGGAGGAGTCTGGTATACCAACTCTACTAACCATGTGTAACAGTAACAAGGTGGGTCAGAGAACATACATCAAACCCACTCCACAATGTCTCAGGACTCAAAATCTGTCACCAAACATAAGTACATTCCCAGGAAGACATCCATTCTATCACAAATATGGTACCCTACAAACTTTAAGGACTCTATCAGAAACATTGGCCAACAGCCTCTGCTTAGCATATCAAAGAATAGTCAAGCTAATGAGACATATGTGCACTTGGTGCACTTACCTACTTCTCTGGTGCACCATAGAGTTGTCCATACAGGGGTAAGACCTCCTCCACCAGCTTCTCCAGCTCGTCGAGTGAGAAGGCAAGAGGCCCTATCACTTTAAGACGTGGCAAGATTGCTCCCAGAGCAGTGCACAGCAGCTCAGGTAGTGGAGGTCTTGTTGGCAGCAGTGTCAGTGTCAAATGAGAGATGAAGTATGAGATGGCCGTCACGTCTGCCACGTAAGAGACCACCAGCAGACATCGCCATTGGCCCAAGACCACAAAAGGCAGCAATGTGTTCCAATGACAATATCCACTGCGGTAGTATCCGCCTACCGCCATGACAACTTCCGCTGGCGGATGTAGGTCATATCATAATGTCCATTACAATAGGGCAGGCAGCTGCGATTTTAAGGTCTTTAGATGGTTGGAAAAGTTTATTTAAAGATGAGTCGCAAGCTCAGAAACATATCTATGTCATAGTTTTGAGTGTTGGCTTTGAGCGGCCCTGTATGAATATGCAGAAATAATAGGCATGTTGTAATATTGATGAGATAAGAGTAATGTATCACTAGTGGCATAGTCAGCACCCCCATGGCAATTTTATAGATAGTATTTGTCCATTTTAAATGTGAAACAAGGTAAGAATGACAATATTACAGAGACCTTTAGTGACATGCGTATCCATTTTCAAGTCATAATTGAGGAAAGGGGTTGAGATTGCAGCAATAAGCCATTATTTCCCTAGGTATGTGCTGTGTACCATGTTTCATATGGCATGTCCGAGCATTATATGTGACATGTATTTTCACACTTAAAATGGACACAATGCCTGCTAGACATACATTCTTATTTTCTCTCACATAGTTACCCTGGAATGAGAATGGGCAGACAACCTCCAGTGTATTGGCCACTAGCAGACCTGCAGACCATGGAGGATCGACATGTCATCCAGCGCTACCGCCTGGATAGGCAGACAATCATGGATCTCTGTCATCAGTTGCCAGATCTGATGCCTGCCATTCGTCATCCAAATAGCATACCACCCATTGTACAAGTCATATCAGTGCTGCACTTTCTGGCCAGAGGGTCCTTTCAAAATACTGTGGCCCTATCTGGTGGGATGTCCCAGCCTATGTTCAGTTTGGTGTTGAAGGATATCCTCTCAGCACTATTGAAATACATGTACAGCTACATCCAGTTTCCACAACGTGAGGATTTGGCCCATGTGAAGGCTGAATTTTATGCTTTGGCACACATCCCACGTGTAGTGGAAGCCATTGATGGTACCCATGTAGCCTTGGTTCCCCCAAATGGCAATGAACAGGTGTATCGGAACAGGAAGAACTTCCACTCCATAAATGTCCAAGTAGTCTGTTTGGTGGACCTCTACATTTCCCAAGTATGTGCAATGTATCTGCGTTCAGTCACGATGCCTTCATCATGCGGAACAGAAATACCCCACTGCTGATGACACCACAGTAGACAGAGAGGGCCTGTAGGAAGTTGGCTCTGTATGTACTATTTCAAAGTAAGGAATAGTATGCACAGAGTCCAAGGGTTCCCCTTAGAGGTAAGATAGTGGCAAAAAGAGATAATACTAATGCTCTATTTTGTGGTAGTGTGGTCGAGCAGTAGGCTTATCAAAGGAGTAGTGTTAAGCATTTGTTGTACATACACAAGCAATAATTGAGGAACACACACTCAAAGACAATTCCAGGCCAGTAGGTTTTTGTATAGAAAAATATATTTTCTTAGTTTATTTTAAGAACCACAGGTTCAAATTTTACATGTAATACTTCAAATGAAAGGTATTGCAGGTAAGTAATTTAGGAACTTATCTATACTGCATAGGCAGTGTGAGGTTGGCATGGCACCCTGAGGGGAGTGCCATGTCGACTTACTCGTTTTGTCCTCACCAGCACACACAAGCTGACAAGCAGTGTGTCTGTGCTGAGAGAGGGGTCCCCAGGGTGGCATAAGATATGCTGCAGCCCTTAGAGACCTTCCCTGGCATCAGGGCCCTTGGTACCAGGGGTACCAGTTACAAGGGACTTACCTGGATGCCAGGGTGTGCCAATTGTGAAAACAAAAGTACAGGTTAGGGAAAGAACACTGGTGCTGGGGCCTGGTTAGCAGGCCTCAGCACACTTTCAAATCAAAACATAGCATCAGCAAAGGCAAAAAGTCAGGGGGTAACCATGCCAAGGAGGCATTTCCTTACAGGGCCTGACTGGTAGGTAAGTCATATATGTCATGTGTGTCAGTATCTCATGTCTGGTGCCATATGTTAGGATGTTCAAGATTTATGTTTGCGCACATGTAACGATTCCTTACAGGGGTTTCTGGGTGCCCAAACCATCCCTGGTTGTGAGGTACCCAAACACACCAGGGGAACTCCGCTTCAATTAGGCCCACGGAAGGACAAGGTATGTCGTGGAGCAGACTTTAGGGCTCCTGAAGGCAAGACTCTGTTGCATTTATAAGTCTGGTGCAGCCCTCCTCTACTCACCCACCAATGTTTGTCAAATCATGGTGACCTGCTGCATGCTCCACAACCTCGCCCTGAGAGGTCAGATCCCATACATAACAGGTGAGGGTAAGCCAGCAGTTTCACTGGGTGAGAATGCAGAAATGCAAAGTCAGGATGACTGTGATGAGGATGAAGGTGGAGACATCCATGCAGATCTCATCAATCAGTACTTCAACTGACTGTAGGTATGTGTTATTCTTTAATGTAATTGACTCTGTGGGGGTTTGGGGGCTTAGAGATGTTTGAGAAGGGTCTTTGTATGACCATCAGACAGGTCATTAGTTTCTTAGCAGTACGTAGCTCAGGTGTGCATGCAAAATAGTACATGGAGTTGTGACTATCGTGATGATCTCCTTTGTTATAAAGTTTGTCACAATGCACAATCAGAGTTACCATTGTATTTAGGACATATCTGTATAAATGTTTATTACCATTACCTGCTTATACCTTTTGTATTACAATTTTACTTTGCAGATATCTTCACAAGGTCATCCTCATGTGGTCAATTCTGAATTGTGTCACAGGCAGGTGGGATTTGCAGGTCTGACATGTGAAGTGAACATGGATAGATCCAGGTACTGTATGGCATTATATTGGTGGTGTCTAGGGGCCAGATGTAGGTAGCTAAAAAATAGCGAGTCGGAAATTGCGACTCGTTGCGACTCGCAATTTCCGACTCGCAAACTGGTATCCTACAAGAAAAAGCGACTTCATTTTGCGACTCGCAAATGAAGTCGCACCGCAGATTGCGAGTCCGCTGTTTGCGAGGTCGCTTTTTGCGACTGTGCCGCAAATTGCATGCAGGTGCAGCAGAACTGTCTGGAAAACACTTCCTGAATCTTGCTGATGACATCACAGCCAGGAAGTTTACAAATACACCTGGGAGGAGGGAGGACCACACCCTTTTCCAACTGCTGAGCAACCACCTGGAGGAACAGCAGCAAGAATGGAGGACTCTGGCAGGAAGAGAAAACTGAAGTTTTCAGAAAAGGAACTGGAGGTGCTGACAGATGAATGCTGCCAGCACCATGACCAGCTATTTGGAAGGGCTGCCCTGAGTGTGCCAGAGACTGAAAAAAGGAGGATTTGGAATGATATCCAGGAGAAGGTTAACGCCATAGGGGTGAGCCACAGGAGTATTGAGGAGCTCAAAAAGAGATGGTATGACCTGCGCTCCAGGACCAAGGAGAGGGTGGCAGAGCACCTCCGGGAGATGAGGGGCACAGGAGGAGGCCCATCCACCGTCCCACCACCCACACCCATGGAGGAACGTGTGGAACAGACCATTGAGCCTGAGGCAGTGGCTGGAATGGGAGAGCTGGGCACGTCAGCGCCAGGATCATCAACAAGTGAGCACCATGAAACATGCATGTACACCCATATCTGCCATACCCCCACCCACCCAGTACACAGCAGCATGCACAACCAAATTAGCTCCATTCCAGACTTGCAATCACCAGAATGGTGCATTGTGGGCAATGTAGTTCAGTAGTCAGCTGATAGGCAACAGTTTATTAGGAAGCATACAACAGATGTTAGATACTGACAGTGTGTTCCCTATGTCCCACAGGTCTCCCACAAGACATCCCCACCAGCCAGTCCGTCCAGGGTGCAGAGAGCAGCCAACAGGCAGCACAGGAGTCAGGAGCAGCCACTACAGGGCCCAGCACCACCCAACCACAGTCCCCTCCAGCTGCACCAATGGACATTGGGGAGATCGACACAGCACCCGGTCCCAGCCACAGTGCCATACAGCAGGACCCTGATGCTCCACCGCGTCGCAGACGCCGAGTCCATGTCCCTGCAGTGTCCCAGGAGGATGTAGGTGATTCTTCCATGTCCGCCGCGGAAGCAGCCTTCATCAGTGGTCAGCACCTGCAAACAAGGCAGATGAGAGTTATATCAGGGGCCATGCAGCGTATGGAGCGGAATTTCACCACAGGGCTAGCACAGGTGCACACAGACTTCCAAAGCCTGAACAATCATGTCGGTGACCTTGCACTCTCCATCCGTCAACTTGTAACTGAACTAGTGTCAGAGAGAGAGAATGCAAGGCGCCGTGAGCGGCAACTCATACACCGGTTGGACCGCATGGCTGCATCAATCGTCCGCCTGGCAGTCAACACCACAGGGCTGTCACGCCGTACAGTCAGTTTGCAGGTTGACTTGGGCCACTTTGCAGGGGATGTGGCTCGGGGACTGGGTCGGATTAGCCACGCTGTGGACATGATGGAGGCAAGACAGGTGGCTAGGGGCACGGCAGACACACCTCACGATAGTGAGGAGGGCTCCACCGTCAGTAGTGCATCTGCCACGGACACAAGGGTATTGAGGAGTGGCAGTGCACGTCAGGGATCTGTTGACACTCCAAGCACTAGCCATGCTGGGCGTCCCAGGCGGAGGAGTTGAGCCTATGCACTTGCGGACACTTGAGGCACATGAGGTGAATGTGTCCTCATTGCAGGTGGACATTTACAGCCCCTTCCCAAAAGTTAATTTCATAATTACTTAGGTTCACTTAATAAAAGTTCTTGTTTGTTCCACTTCACAACTGGGCTCTTTGTGTGTGACATTAGTGTGTGTGGTGACGGTTAGCACATACCTTCCAAAGTATTGGTTTGCAATGTGGTCCCGTCTCTGTCTGCCTTGATTTGCAATGCTTCTATCCCCATGATGGCGATGTGGTAGCTCTTGCTTGTCATCCTCAGAATTTGGGTCTTCAGGGGTGAGATGTAGCCCACGTCTGGTGGCAATTTTGTGCAGTATAGCGCATGCGCCAACGATCTTGGATGCTGTTATTGGGGCATACTGGAGCGCACCTCCACTTCTGTGGAGGCATCGGAATCTTGCCTTCAACAGTCCAAAGGTCCTCTCTATGACATTTCAGGTCCTCCTATGTGCACTGTTGTATCGCCTCTCATTCTCATTGCTGAGTGTTAAGTACGGGGTAAGTATCCATGGTCGTAGCGCATATGCACTGTCACTTGTTTGGCATAAATGGACAATGTTAGCAGGGCATGGATGGTTTCTACAGTGACCTGTGTGTATGGCTGCAGGGTGTATTCAGCAATACCTAAGAGATATCTGTCTCCAAACTCCCCACGCTCTAGGCGTTGGTGTATCCCACTGTGCCTGAAAATGTAAGAGTCATGTGTACTCCCTGGAAATTTGGCTACCATGTCAGTGATGACATAATGGGCGTCACATACCACCTGGATGTTCAGTGAGTGGGTACACTTCCAGTTGCGGAACAGATATTCCAGATTTGCAGGAGGGCATATTTGTATATGTGTCCCGTCTACACACCCTATTACATGAGGAAAGTTGGCAATCCTGTGGAATTCCAACTTGGTGCGGTTGATTTCTGCCTCATTCCTGGGTATGTATATGTATCTGGACATGTGTGTGAGTATGGCATCTAAGAAACATCTGAAGAACCGTGAGAGTGCACTTTGGGATACCCCACCTGCCACAGCAATGACCCCCTGATAGCTACCCGAGGCCAAGAGGTGCAGTGAGCATAGCACTTGCACATGTGTGGGGATGGCACTGCCGCGCACAGTCTGGCGTTGCAGCTGCGGATTGAGTAGATTTATTAATTCTAATATTGCTGCACTGCTGAGTGTGTATTTATCATATATCTCCTCCTCTGTTTGTTGGAAAAGTGTCTGACTGGTTCTGTATATCCTCTCCTGTCTCTGGCTCCTCCTCTGCTGTGCGGCGTGGACTCTCCTCCTCCTTGCTATCACATATATCTCCGCCATCTTGAGTAACCCAGGTGCCTTCTGGGTCTCCTTTTATACTTTGGTTCTGGTTACCACCTGCTCTGAGTTAGTGGTAAATTGGATGTGCAAAATTGGCTATTTGCGACTAGTCGCAATTTGCGAATGGCTTTTTGATATGGTTTGCGACTCGCAAATTGCGACTTCCTATTTGCGGGTCGCACTATGGGGTCGCAACTTTTGCAAGTCGGTAATGGCTCCCGTCACTATTTGCAAGTCGGAAATGGGGTTTTTGCATCCCATTTCTGATTTTGCGGGGTCGCAAATTGCGATTCGGGCCATTTGCGACTCGCAAAATTTTGCTACATCTGGCCCTGGGTTCCATGCCCAGACTGTCAGGACAATGGGATGGTAGTATTCTGTTCCACACAATAGACCTGTTTGCCATGTAATCAGGGTCCAATGGTGACATGTGTGGTCTAGTGTCTCTGACATGTCATCC
Source organism: Pleurodeles waltl (assembly GCF_031143425.1). Taxonomy (NCBI): domain Eukaryota; kingdom Metazoa; phylum Chordata; class Amphibia; order Caudata; family Salamandridae; genus Pleurodeles; species Pleurodeles waltl. The sequence continues at coordinate 1,215,153,333 of NC_090437.1, read as the reverse complement.
TGTGCAATCCATAACCTCAACCTCCTCATTGGTCTGAAAATTGTAAAATCTTAATTGTATGTAGCTGTCGCTGTGTTTCCTCATTGCAGGCCACTGTGCATGTGTGTCAAGACTGACATAGGGGAGTAGCATGCCTACAGATACTTGACCATGGTAAGTGGAAGGTTCCATGACTGGGGACATTTATATTGACCTCTGTCTGTATTATGGGGTATTGTCATTTGGGAGGTATGGTATGAGTATGTGATAAGGTTTTAGCTGATGACACATTGAACCAATCTGTTTGCCTATTTGGATAGACAAAGAATGACATGTCCCTAACGTCAGTAATCTGTGGGGTGCTAGTATTTCATATCTATAGTGAAGCTCTAAATTGTGAAGATGTACTTCACTGTATGATCATTGGCATGTTGTGTGAGAAAGTAGCCTCTTTCTAGCCTTGTTACCCCCACTTTTGGCCTGTTTGTGAGTGTATGTCAGGGTGTTTTCACTGTCTCACTGGGATCCTGCTAGCCAGGGCCCAGTGCTCATAGTGAAAACCCTATGTTTTCAGTATGTTTGTTATGTGTCACTGGGACCCTGCTAGTCAGGACCCCAGTGCTCATAAGTTTGTGGCCTATATGTATGTGTTCCCTGTGTGGTGCCTAACTGTCTCACTGAGGCTCTGCTAACCAGAACCTCAGTGGTTATGCTCTCTCATTTCTTTCAAATTGTCACTAACAGGCTAGTGACCAATTTTACCAATTTACATTGGCTTACTGGAACACCCTTATAATTCCCTAGTATATGGTACTGAGGTACCCAGGGTATTGGGGTTCCAGGAGATCCCTATGGGCTGCAGCATTTCTTTTGCCACCCATAGGGAGCTCTGACAATTCTTACACAGGCCTGCCACTGCAGCCTGAGTGAAATAACGTCCACGTTATTTCACAGCCATTTTACACTGCACTTAAGTAACTTATAAGTCACCTATATGTCTAACCTTTACCTGGTAAAGGTTAGGTGCAAAGTTACTTAGTGTGAGGGCACCCTGGCACTAGCCAAGGTGCCCCCACATTGTTCAGAGCCAATTCCCTGAACTTTGTGAGTGCGGGGACACCATTACACGCGTGCACTACATATAGGTCACTACCTATATGTAGCTTCACAATGGTAACTCCGAATATGGCCATGTAACATGTCTATGATCATGGAATTGCCCCCTCTATACCACCCTGGCATAGTTGGCACAATCCCATGATCCCAGTGGTCTGTAGCACAGACCCTGGTACTGCCAAACTGCCCTTCCTGGGGTTTCACTGCAGCTGCTGCTGCTGCCAACCCCTCAGACAGGCATCTGCCCTCCTGGGGTCCAGCCAGGCCTGGCCCAGGATGGCAGAACAAAGGACTTCCCCTGAGAGAGGGTGTTACACCCTCTCCCTTTGGAAAATGGTGTGAAGGCAGGGGAGGAGTAGCCTCCCCCAGCCTCTGGAAATGCTTTGTTGGGCACAGATGTGCCCAATTCTGCATAAGCCAGTCTACACCGGTTCAGGGGACCCCTTAGCCCTGCTCTGGCGCGAAACTGGACAAAGGAAAGGGGAGTGACCACTCCCCTGACCTGCACCTCCCCTGGGAGGTGTCCAGAGCTCCTCCAGTGTGCTCCAGACCTCTGCCATCTTGGAAACAGAGGTGCTGCTGGCACACTGGACTGCTCTGAGTGGCCAGTGCCACCAGGTGATGTCAGAGACTCCTTGTGATAGGCTCCTTCAGGTGTTGCTAGCCTATCCTCTCTCCTAGGTAGCCAAACCCTCTTTTCTGGCTATTTAGGGTCTCTGTCTCTGGGGAAACTTTAGATAACGAATGCAAGAGCTCATCCGAGTTCCTCTGCATCTCTCTCTTCACCTTCTGCCAAGGAATCGACTGTTGACCGCGCTGGAAGCCTGCAAAACTGCAACATAGTAGCAAAGACGACTACTGCAACTCTGTAACGCTGATCCTGCCGCCTTCTCGACTGTTTTCCTGCTTGTGCATGCTGTGGGGGTAGTCTGCCTCCTCTCTGCACCAGAAGCTCCGAAGAAATCTTCCGTGGGTCGACGGAATCTTCCCCCTGCAACCGCAGGCACCAAAAAGCTGCATTACCGGTCCCTTGGGTCTCCTCTCAGCACGACGAGCGAGGTCCCTCGAATCCAGCGACTCTGTCCAAGTGACCACCACAGTCCAGTGACTCTTCAGTCCAAGTTTGGTGGAGGTAAGTCCTTGCCTCACCTCGCTGGGCTGCATTGCTGGGAACCGCGACTTTTGCAGCTACTCCGGCCTCTGTGCACTTCCGGCGGAAATCCTTTGTGCACAGTCCAGCCTGGGTCCACGGCACTCTAACCTGCATTGCACGACCTCCTAAGTTGTTCCCCGGCGACGTGGGACTTCTTTGTGCGACTTCGGGTGAGCACCGTTTCACGCATCCTCGTAGTGCCTGTTTCTGGCACTTCTCCGGGTGCTACCTGCTTCAGAGAGGGCTCCTTGTCTTGCTCGACGTCCCCTCTCTCTGCTGGTCCAATTTGCGACCTCCTGGTCCCTCCTGGGCCTCAGCAGCGTCCAAAAACGCTAACCGCATGATTTGCAGCTAGCAAGGCTTGTTGGCGTTCTTTCGGCGGGAAAACACTTCTGCACGACTCTCCACGGCAAGAGGGATCCGTCCACCAAAGGGGAAGTCTCTAGCCCTTTTCGTTCCTGCAGAAACCTCAGCTTCTTCTGTCCAGTAGAAGCTTCTTTGCACCCGCAGCTGGCATTTCCTGGGCATTTGCCCATCTCCGACTTGCTTGTGACTTTTGGACTTGGTCCCCTTGTTCCACAGGTACCCTAGATTGGAAATCCACAGTTGTTGCATTGCTGGTTTGTGTCTTTCCTGCATTATTCCTCTAACACGACTTCTTTGTCCTTAGGGGAACTTTAGTGCACTTTGCACTCACTTTTCAGGGTCTTGGGCAGGGTTATTTTTCTAACTCTCACTATTTTCTAATAGTCCCAGCGACCCTCTACAAGGTCACATAGGTTTGGGGTCCATTCGTGGTTCACATTCCACTTTTGGAGTATATGGTTTGTGTTGCCCCTATCCCTATGTTTCCCCATTGCATCCTATTGTAACTATACATTGTTTGCACTGTTTTCTAAGACTATACTGCATATTTTTGCTATTGTGTATATATATCTTGTGTATATTTCCTATCCTCTCACTGAGGGTACACTCTAAGATACTTTGGCATATTGTCATAAAAATAAAGTACCTTTATTTTTAGTATAACTGTGTATTGTGTTTTCTTATGATATTGTGCATATGACACTAGGTGGTACTGTAGTAGCTTCACAGGTCTCCTAGTTCAGCCTAAGCTGCTCTGCTAAGCTACCATTATCTATCAGCCTAAGCTGCTAGACACCCTATACACTAATAAGGGATAACTGGGCCTGGTGCAAGGTGCAAGTACCCCTTGGTACTCACTACAAGCCAGTCCAGCCTCCTACATGTTGTCAACCTATCTGCAGGAAAGTGCAATAAATGTGAACTGAAGTTTGTCCATTTGTATCATTGTACATAAATTGAACCCAGATTCAACAGTACATGTGAGATGTCACTTAACAGATTTGGTACATTTGCGAATATCATGTGTAAGCAACAAATTTCACAGTTAACTTCAATCCAGATGAAAATGGACTCTTCTAGTGGTGACTCAGTACCTTTACTGGGGCACATGATGGTAGTAACTGTCCTTGGGACACAGGTTTGGGGGAGAATGTTTGCCTGGGATAGAAAAGCAACAGGGCTGGGAGGAATCGATGTAGGCAGGGTGTGGCTGACAGCTGCAGTCTGAACCGGTGTCCCAGATCGGCCAGAGTCATCCTCAATGTCCTCACATCCAGGGGTGTTCTCCTCACTGAGTGCTTCATCCAGGGGGGAAGTGGCTATCTCGGGTGTCCTCTCCATGGTCCCAATGGCTAGGTGACCTGTTGAAGAAGTGGAAGAGATAGTTACACATTGTAATGCAACATGTGGTATCAAACATTGATATGCTTTGAGCCATGTACAGAAACACTTTGCTTGATCCCCTGATATGACAGTGATGCCTGCTTTTAATCTGGGTAACAACTTTATGGGATACAGACAATTCCTATATCATACACCTTGCTACAGGATGTCACAGTATCTTAGCAGTTGGATGTCTGTTCATTGACTCATATCTTGGCAGCTGTGTAGCTTTATATTGTTCATGTTACCTCCCAGTTATCAGTAGTTCATTATTGATTCAACAAACAGCTGCACAATGTAAAGTGAAAACTGACCTGTCAATCAATTTAGGAGTAATCATTCTCCCTGGCCATATGTTTCGAGTTAGACCAAGTACAGCACACTGCATATATGTGTGTTCCCCACAGGTGAGTGTATTTCAATAGGTGATTGGAGGTATAAGGGCCAGTTTAGCAAAGCTATTGCTGTGTGTTGGCGGTATTGTACTGGCAGATGCACATAGCATTGCTGTCATTGCCATAAACTGTACAATTATGGAGCATTCAGGAGGGTTTATTCCAGGGGTTCCCAATCTGTGTGCCGCGGCACCCTGGTGCACTACCAAAACTAGCCAGGAGCACCATGCACCAGCACACAGTTTTGGAACCACTGTGAACTGATGGGGCTCAATGCAAGAAAAGAAAACAGCTTAGCGGTGGATACATGTTTTGCTCAAAACGAAAATGACTTTGAACAAAGAACAGGCAGCTTCAATGTCACTTAAGACACATGTTGAACCAGGAGGCGTTTGCAAACAATCTTACTACATGATGTGCAGCGCCAAGCCCATGCTCACTAAACTCCTCACTGTGGTAGTCATTATGTTGATCAACTGCCTGTCGGAGCTGTTCAAGATGCACGTAGGTAGGATTGTCGGTTTAGTGCTCCATCTTTTGACTCCAAGATGAAGATATGACATATGTGGCACATAATGGACGATTTCTCGATAGGTGAAGTGAGGTGTGGTATGGGAGGTGGTGTGGAGTGGAACGCAGGTTTTGGAATCTGCTGAAACGTCTAGCTTCTTAGGAACTGTCTACTTTTATTTTTTTTATCTTCTGTTTTTTTTTTCCAGTGAAGAAACGTTAATTTGACTATACATACCATACATGCCAATATTTGAGAAGAGATAAGAGGAAAATTTAGAAAAAATCCAGAGAGGGTGGTGTCTCTGTTGGGCTTGTATTGAAGAGGGGGATCTTTTTTGCCCTTTTCAGATTTCTGACATTAATGCAAGAATTCCAAAGAAAATAAATGTTTAATTTGCCTGCATACGCTGAGTGGGTGTGTCATATTTGTTGCTAAGGTTTGGCAGGGATTTGCATTTGATTTCATTCAGTAATATGAAGAGTATGCTGCAACCTGCTGCCATTGAAGAAGATGGTTTCATGGTGAAAGCGCATGGGTTAAGGCTTCAATGCCTGGAGTAAAACATAGAGGAATTAAAGTGAGTATTTGTCGCTGGTAAAGGAAGTGCTTGATTACAGCATCAGTGCCGTCACACAATAAATGTTACATAAGGTGAAAGGGGTATCTAGGAATCACATGTTTTGTGGCTGGTCTTCTTAAATATCATGGTAAATAAGTAGCATGTTAAAATGCACTGACTACAAAATATTTAATTAGCTGTTGTATTGGAATCTAATGTGAAGAAGTGACAGTGACTCTGCGTGGTTGGGTGTCTGAGGATAATGTTCAGTGACAAGATAAGCCACATAAGGGGCTTTGGAAAGAGTGAAAACACAATCTTTAAACAGTGATCAGGCGTAAATCCACCCTTCTGGAAAGGCAGTCTCGCTAATCTCACTCAACAACATGTGCGTAAAGCTCCTCCTGTGATTCCAGAATTTGCTACACAAAACAGTTTACCAGCAGCCACAATATGTAGCACCCATGTATATAACTTTACTTTTAAAATGAAGTATTTTTAAGGATGTGGCCTAGCATCAAGCATTCCTTAACACTTCAGTTCACCAAGAACCATGTGTCCCTTCAATGAGTCATTGAACCTACCTGGGGCTCCACAGTGGATAGGATAGGATTACATCTAGGATTATAATACCTTCATTAGCTTCATCCCAATTATTTTCAGGGTGAAAAATTGAAGTACCCCCCAGATTGGCAGCCACCAAAAAAAAAAAAAAAAAGCAACACAATGGGGAGCCGCAGCCAATGGCCAATAGGTCAAGGGAGCCGCTGTTAAAAATGTTTGGGAACCACTAGTTTAGTTGATTGTTTAGTTAACATGCAAGGCTATTTTAATTATGGTTCACTGTTCTGGTTTTCTTAAAGGTGGAACAGTGCCTGCTTGGAGTTGTACTGCTGTCAGTCCCTGTACTACCCACGCCATACACAGACACTGTGCCCCCAGGTGAGTTTAGTTGACATGTGGGATACCAGACAGGGGTATTTGAACAGATGGCCACAGGGGTGGTGAGTGGGTTGGCTGTTAAGATGTCAAAAGGTAATCAGTGAGCATGAAGATAGAACTTTAGGGTGACATTATTGGTGTAGTGACTTACCAGTCTCTACTCCCCGGGTATTCCTGTCAGTCCCTCAGGATGCAGAATGTCCAAGGGTTAAGTTGGAGGTGAGCTCCCACTTGCAAAAATTTAAAATGCTGAGCACAATGCTTCAATGGTGATTAATTCGCAGAATCAATAAAAGTTCATTTCCAAAACTTTTTTATTTTGATTACAAAGGTGGACTTCCTTGAGTTGAAAAAGAAGAAGGGGAAAAAATAAATCCCAAAATTAACTACTTTGTCGTCCAAGTCAAGTTGGTCAAGATTGAAAAAGGGTGAAGAACAATGTTCGATGGAGGACAGCCAACACGTGTTTCACCCCATTAGCAAATTAGCGGGGGCTTTCTCAAGGCTGTGAAAGATATGTATGGACAATTATAAGTTACATATCAGATCTTACCCAAATGTGAGCATGCATTCCATGCATATCATGCAGGACATGTTGTGCTCCTCATCGTGATGTAAATAGAAAAAATGAAATAGTGCCATAGTAGTCTCCCTGGTGTTAACCAAGGGTTAGAACCCTACAAAAGTATTAGTAGAGTGTAATGATAGATCAATTTAGAGGGGTCCACTGTTCTTATTCTTGTTATAGAAGGAAATAAAGTAATTAAAGTTAAATAAAATCCTACTAAGTAGTAGGTGAGAAGAGGAAATTCTTTACAAACTGGCACTCTCGTGATGTGAATACATGCTTAAGAAAGGAAAATATGAGCAAGTGCTAATATAAAGTCAAGTTGTGTGAAAAGGGATAAAATTTGTGATATATACACATTTCTGAAACAAAGAATAACGTTACCTAGTTCAAAACATAGTAACAGACTTCAGACATCAATAGTCTCCATTGTCGGTGCAAATCTGAACATAGGAATCGAGCAGTAAAAACACACTTATATGACCAATAAATACTATACAAAAAACAGAGATGACAACTTTTCAATTCTTGGGGAAAGCAACTACCCTCCCCTGACATAATCAAACAGAGCCCATTATTTTCATGAGCCTATTTAAATCCCCCAAAGAAAAAAGGAAAATTTGTTAACACAGAAATTCTAAGTTCACTCAAATAAGGTGAGATATATACCCCAATCATATCAGTAATGAGGCATCAAAATTAGAGGTAATATAAGCATGGTACAAGTAATCAACAGAACCACAAGACCTAGTTTATACCTGTAGTGCCATACATGCCATGTAAAAGAGCCAAAGGCATTAATAGGGATTTTTATGAAAACGTTTTTTGGACCGAAGAGCGTGAGCCTTAAATTCACCATGAATCATAAATAAGATAAACAGTGGTACCTGAAAGCGCAATAAGCGCATGAAGAAAACGGCGAAAAATCGCCGACAGGTCCTGCGTTCAAACGCTGCAGGCGCGTTCTCACTGCAGCTTGATATGCGTGATCAAGTGTACTTTCTCTGTTTCGGAGGTATCGAAACAGAGAAGGGACAACAGGTAACCAGCATACACAGAAACGACGGCGGCCGTATTGAGTATTGCCGAGGCAACAGTCGTAATGGAATAGTGGGAGGCAAAATTGGATGAAAGATATTAAATACAATGGACTAAGCTTCAAAATGGCAAAAAGGCCTAATTGGGCGTTTGCAAAGTATATATTTAACGATAGTAATAGTAGAAAAAGGATGGTTAGTAGAAAAATAATATAATTAAAAGAGTTGGACCCATAGTAGATATTAAAAACAAAAACTCGGGAAAATCAGAGAGGTAAAAAATGAAATGGGAAGAAGAAAAGGAGAGAGAAAAAGAAGAAAGAGAAAAGGCATAGTCCAGAGAAAGAAGTGATAACCACTACACGAATAGCAGTGAGAAATAAAGATAATACTAGAAATCATATTTACTAAGAACCAGAGTTGTACCCAAATCAGTTCACAAATGCAAATACCCAAGTGGAAGAGGGAAAGAAAGTAACTGGGGAAAATAGTTAAAATAGCCAATAGAAAGGGGAAATCAATAAAGAAAGCTGATTTAGACTCATAAACAAAACCAATAATTAAAAAAGGAGAGAGAAGAGGAGAAGTACTGAGTCTACAGGTGTCAAAGAATTGATACAGCAAAGCAAATAGTGCAATACAATACTTTGAGCAAGAACAGGTATTTACAAAAGCCAATAGTGCCATTCATGATCTTGATTCAGGCCATTGTTCACTGTGTCATATTGGATAATCATCCTGCTTTCTTCCTGGCGGAGGCGTAATTGTAGGTTCCCGCCCCGTGGGGATGAAGTAAGACGACATATACCACTGAATTCAAAGCGTCGTTCATTATGATGAAATGTTTTATAGTGATCCACTAGGGGCGCCTGAGTGTCCAATTTGAGAATGTTCCGAAAATGTTCTTGGATGCGAAGTTTTAGAGAACGGATCGTACTGCCAATATAATACTTGTGGCATGGGCATACAATCAGATAGATCACATTTTTGCTTTCACAATTGATGAAATCCTTGATCACAAGTTTGTTATTGTTGATGTATATGGTAGTTGTTCTGTTAAGTCCCAGTTTACATATTGAACACTTCGTACAGGTAAAAAAACCTTTGGGTTTAGAAAAGTAAGGATCAGAGGCTTTTTGTTGAAAAAAGGAAGGACAAAGTGTATCTCGAAGAGGAGCCCGACGAAACCCCATTCTTGGTTGTTGTGTAATGTACTTTTGAATAGAGGTATTGCTGAAGGAAAGAGGATACTACTATCCGCTTTATTACCCAGTTTCATAATGGTCATTATCTAATACGGAAACAGCTTCGTAAGCATTGGCATCTTATTAGCAGCAATACCTCTATTCAAAAGTACATTACACAACAACCAAGAATGGGGTTTCGTCGGGCTCCTAATCTTCGAGATACACTTTGTCCTTCCTTTTTTCAACAAAAAGCCTCTGATCCTTACTTTTCTAAACCCAAAGGTTTTTTTACCTGTACGAAGTGTTCAATATGTAAACTGGGACTTAACAGAACAACTACCATATACATCAACAATAACAAACTTGTGATCAAGGATTTCATCAATTGTGAAAGCAAAAATGTGATCTATCTGATTGTATGCCCATGCCACAAGTATTATATTGGCAGTACGATCCGTTCTCTAAAACTTCGCATCCAAGAACATTTTCGGAACATTCTCAAATTGGACACTCAGGCGCCCCTAGTGGATCACTATAAAACATTTCATCATAATTAACGACGCTTTGAATTCAGTGGTATATGTCGTCTTACTTCATCCCCACGGGGAGGGAACCTACAATTACGCCTCCGCCAGGAAGAAAGCAGGATGATTATCCAATATGACACAGTGAACAATGGCCTGAATCAAGATCATGAATGGCACTATTGGCTTTTGTAAATACCTGTTCTTGCTCAAAGTATTGTATTGCACTATTTGCTTTGCTGTATCAATTCTTTGACACCTGTAGACTCAGTACTTCTCCTCTTCTCTCTCCTTTTTTAATTATTGGTTTTGTTTATGAGTCTAAATCAGCTTTCTTTATTGATTTCCCCTTTCTATTGGCTATTTTAACTATTTTCCCCAGTTACTTTCTTTCCCTCTTCCACTTGGGTATTTGCATTTGTGAACTCATTTGGGTACAACTCTGGTTCTTAGTAAATATGATTTCTAGTATTATCTTTATTTCTCACTGCTATTCGTGTAGTGGTTATCACTTCTTTCTCTGGACTATACCTTTTCTCTTTCTTCTTTTTCTCTCTCCTTTTCTTCTTCCCATTTCATTTTTTACCTCTCTGAATTTCCCGAGTTTTTGTTTTTAATATCTACTATGGGTCCAACTCTTTTAATTATATTATTTTTCTACTAACCATCCTTTTTCTACTATTACTATCGTTAAATATATACTTTGCAAACGCCCAATTAGGCATTTTTGCCATTTTGAAGCTTAGTCCATTGTATTTAATATCTTTCATCCAATTTTGCCTCCCACTATTCCATTACGACTGTTGCCTCGGCAATACTCAATATGGCCGCCGTCGTTTCTGTGTATGCTGGTTACCTGTTGTCCCTTCTCTGTTTCGATACCTCCGAAACAGAGAAAGTACACTTGATCACGCATATCAAGCTGCAGTGAGAACGCGCCTGCAGCGTTTGAACGCGGGACCTGTCGGCGATTTTTCGCCGTTTTCTTCATGCGCTTATTGCGCTTTCAGATACCACTGTTTATCTTATTTATGATTCATGGTGAATTTAAGGCTCACGCTCTTCGGTCCAAAAAACGTTTTCATAAAAATCCCTATTAATGCCTTTGGCTCTTTTACATGGCATGTATGGCACTACAGGTATAAACTAGGTCTTGTGGTTCTGTTGATTACTTGTACCATGCTTATATTACCTCTAATTTTGATGCCTCATTACTGATATGATTGGGGTATATATCTCACCTTATTTGAGTGAACTTAGAATTTCTGTGTTAACGAATTTTCCTTTTTTCTTTGGGGGATTTAAATAGGCTCATGAAAATAATGGGCTCTGTTTGATTATGTCAGGGGAGGGTAGTTGTTTCCCCAAGAATTGAAAAGTTGTCATCTCTGTTTTTTGTATAGTATTTATTGGTCATATAAGTGTGTTTTTACTGCTCGATTCCTATGTTCAGATTTGCACCGACAATGGAGACTATTGATGTCTGAAGTCTGTTACTATGTTTTGAACTAGGTAACGTTATTCTTTGTTTCAGAAATGTGTATATATCACAAATTTTATCCCTTTTCACACAACTTGACTTTATATTAGCACTTGCTCATATTTTCCTTTCTTAAGCATGTATTCACATCACGAGAGTGCCAGTTTGTAAAGAATTTCCTCTTCTCACCTACTACTTAGTAGGATTTTATTTAACTTTAATTACTTTATTTCCTTCTATAACAAGAATAAGAACAGTGGACCCCTCTAAATTGATCTATCATTACACTCTACTAATACTTTTGTAGGGTTCTAACCCTTGGTTAACACCAGGGAGACTACTATGGCACTATTTCATTTTTTCTATTTACATCACGATGAGGAGCACAACATGTCCTGCATGATATGCATGGAATGCATGCTCACATTTGGGTAAGATCTGACATGTAACTTATAATTGTCCATACATATCTTTCACAGCCTTGAGAAAGCCCCCGCTAATTTGCTAATGGGGTGAAACACGTGTTGGCTGTCCTCCATCGAACATTGTTCTTCACCCTTTTTCAATCTTGACCAACTTGACTTGGACGACAAAGTAGTTAATTTTGGGATTTATTTTCTCCCCTTCTTCTTTTTCAACTCAAGGAAGTCCACCTTTGTAATCAAAATAATAAAGTTTTGGAAATGAACTTTTATTGATTCTGCGAATTAATCACCATTGAAGCATTGTGCTCAGCATTTTAAATTTTTGCAAGTGGGAGCTCACCTCCAACTTAACTCAGTACCTAATTATTTGGGAGGTTTAGGGTCCAGGCCTCCGGTTGGGGCTCTCACAACTTCAATCAACTTGGCAACTCAAGGAAGTCAACTGGCTGGACCTTTTCTTCTTTTTCCCTGCAGAATGTCCAAGACCTTCTCCTCCCATGATGTGAAAGTTGGGGGAGGAGGTGGAGGTCCACTGCCCGTCTTGAGGACCGCCAGCTGGTGCCTGGCAGCCATGGAGTGCACCTTCTCCCTGAGGTTGTTCCACCTCTTCCTGATGTCCTCCCTTGCGCATGGATAGGTGCCTACAGAATTCACCCTGTTGAATTTTCTTTGCCACATCTCCATTTTCCTGGCAACAGAGGTTTGTTTGATTTGGGCTCCAAATAGGTGAGGCTCTACTCTGTTGATTTCGTCCACCATGACCCTCAACTCTTCGTCTGTGAAGCGGGGATGTTTTTGTGGGAACATGATGGTGATTGACGACATGAATACAAATATGGAAAAGGGGATGAGGTGTGGGTACTGTGTTATGAGTGGGTGACAAGTGGTGTCTGATGTGTGGAGAAAAAAACTTTAGTGATGTGTATGATGTGCAGGTAAGGGATGAGTGGTACTTTAAATGTGGGGGGTGCCTGTTCTATGGTTCCTAATTTCTATGTGCGGCCTCTATCTTGCTGTATATGGTGTTGTTGAGGCGAAGGATTATGGTCTGTGAAGGGGTGTGTTTCATAGTGCAATTTGTAGGCGTGTCAGGTGTGTGGATGTGTGTCAAGTATGTGGAATTCAAACTATCTAATATGGTGTAGTGTATTACTGTGGTGACCACCGATCACTGCAGTTCGCACCGCCATTGGTTGTTCGCCATGGAATAATCGCTATTGTGATTTGTGTGCCATAATAGGTTAGAAGGATTTGTGGTGGGCTGGTGGTGCTGGCCGTGGAACTGCCTCTTTCCCGCCCTCCAGAGCCCTGGCGGTGTCGGAATTTTGGCTGGGTTTTGGTGGTCTTGCTGTGTGACTTGTAATACGGCAGTTTGTATGACCGCCAACATGGCAGTCTTTTGACAGCTGCCACTGCGGCGGTCTTGCCATAAGACCACCAAACTCGTAATGAGGCCCTAAATCTGTTTTGGTGTTTCAGCTCGACAATTTTGATTTTGTATCCCTATAATCTGATCTTGATATACTCATAGCTCAGAATAATTCTTAATTTGTAATAAATGTACTAAACTTTAATACTGAATCCAGGTAATTTTTGCTTAACCAAATGGGCTTCGCAAAGTTGTAAATTTGAATTTAATGCTTACCTTCTTGGCCCCCAACACAGTGAAAAGATCCAGAAGAGAACTGACCATCGCTTCCATGCATGCTCCAGCAACCTTTAGTGAAGTGGTAACTGTATTAACCCAACCACTCGACCAACCCCTTTCAGCAGGTAGGTATCAATTATTTGAGTTTTATATAGAAAATAAATTATTGATGATGCCTCCAATGGAGCTTGTGGATGGATCCTCACCATGCTGTGGCTTGTGTGGAAGAGAACTTTGAGTTCAGCATTGCTCCCATACATACCTGTCTAAGATCACATACACACCTGTTTAAACATTACCACTTACTTCATTAACTTTAACCAAAGAAAAGGCGCATTTGACTTTAATTATCTGATTAATTATATTAGAGAAGCTCACCACATGAGATTCTAACCACCAATGGCTGGCACCACCATAGTTGCCAATGTTTCAGAAATAATTAATATACTTTCCTTCCTGAAAGGCAGTAACTTCCTATTGGGTATGAACACATCAGGAAATAAGTTGCAATGTCCACTTGCCTGGGAGCAAAAGATTATCTTCCTTCTCTGGCCCTCCTTATCCTAGAAGGTGCAATCCCAACTGCCTGAATTAAAGCCTGTGCTTCACTGGTGGGCCTTTAGTGTGCACTTCAGGTATTTAGAAGCTTTGCCATTTGCTAATGTATGCTTGAAGGTTATTATTTTAATTGTATTCCCGGCCTTAGCTGGGAAGCAGTACATTTATTTCAAGGTTGGAGTTATATATTCTATTCTTAGATCGCCGTTACTGCTGTAGAAACAGCACTTTAGAGTGTGTGTAGTTTACAATGATCTGTGTTTGCATCCATTATTAATTTTACTAGCATGGCCCATCTGTTGTATTTAGAAAAGAGATGACTCTTTCCATGGGTTTTAGATGATAATTTGCTGCTGAAACAGGAACTTTGCCATGGCTTTTGAGAGATGTGTTTGAGTCAAAATACATTCCTAATGTTTTGGCTTTGTTCTTGGGAATAATCACTGAGCATTCAACTTTAAATTCAGAATCATTTCTTCTAAGCTAGCAAAGCACAGGCCTGAAACCTAGAAGCAAGAATTCAGTGTGTCCTTGTTAAAACTTAACCAGTTTGGATACTACCAGTATGGTCTATCAAGACCTTTGTACTTAGTCATGAACCATGCTGAGGTTTTTGGTTTGATGGATTAGCACTTGGATACCAGCAAAATTTGAAAGGCTGGGTTGAAGTTTTCTAGTAAGTCATGTAGAGGGCATGTATATGTTGAACAGTATTAGCGAGAAATAGGAGTCCTGTGGTAACTGCACTTGTTAAGAAGACCCAGCAGGATTCCACAATGCTGCATGGCACAATCTATACAAAACTTGGACTTCTTTGAAGGGGAAAGAACGGCATGAATTTTCAAATAGAGGTGGAACTAAGCCTTTTAAAATGCCTTCCAAAGATGGTGGTCAACCTTTTGGAAGATATTGGAGTATCCCAATCCAAGATGTTGCTGAGTTTCTTCATGCGATGCCAGTTCATAGTTGAAGAGAACATAAGGCTGTGCTTGGGAGGCATTATGTGTCACAACACATTCCATTCCCTGATTTGTTTGTTGCGCTCAACACCCAAATTTTAATTATTGTTCTCATTTTTTCTCCTAGCACCTTGACTCATCTTGTTTTCTTTATGGGTCATTCCTTGGCTTTTCTCATTCTGTGTGGCTTTTCTCTCCTTCCTGATGTCAGGAGGAGTTTGGTGTTTTGCTGGTTTCACCAAATCTAACTTCATCTTCGCTCAAGATTTGCCAAGATTGCCAAACATTTATTCATCTTTATAGGCTTGGATAATTTGCACACATTTTATGATTACATTTCTAGATCAAGCCAATTATTTCTTTACATGCTAGATTTCTATCATAGTGGTGTCTTACATTCTGTTTCTACATTACCATTACATATTTGTCAGATTTGATCTAACGGCAATAACTGTTTGTCTCGATTTTTGATTTTTCTATTGAGGTTGTCTTGCCACCATTGGTGAATTTCATTTTCATAGATAGGTGTCAGAAATGGTTTGAATTTTGCAATTAAACAATACCCTACTATAGTTTTTGCCATCTTGAAGTCTCTTAGAAAAGAAAAAAGTTTGGTTTCTATTATTTTTTCTTTTATTGTTTACTAAAATTCTTTAGGTTCTCCTCCAACTCCTTGAAGTAACGTGGGTTAGCTATGTTCTCTCTAGTTTACTGATTGCAGCTTTCATACCTTTCAGCTCACAATCATGCCATTAATTACTGTTCTTGTTAGCTTTTCTGTTTATTATGTTTTTCAGGTGCACGGATGTTGGACTTGCTTTTCTAAAGGGTCATTCCAAAATCTTTGCCTTCACACCCCTGTTTTCAGAAAAAAACATTTTGTTTGCTTTTAGGACCCTGCACACTTTACCACTTCTACCTAGTGCTAAAGTGCAGGTGCTCTTTCCTTGAAACATGGTAAAATTGGCTTGCACTGAATTGGCACATTTAATTACTTATAAGTTCTTCTAAAAGTGGTATCACATGTACATAGGATGTGTAAATGCAATGCTGCTAGTAGTCCTGCAGCAGTCATCAAACCACCCACTAAAGAAGCCCTTTAAGCATGCTTCAGGCCTGCCACTGCAGCCTGTGTGCAGTTTTAAACTCCCATTTGGACCTGGCAAAATAAACCTCTTTTTAGGCCTAACACTCCCTTTTTATTACATGAAAGACACTCCTAGGGTAGGGCCTAAAAAGCCCACAGGACAGGAAGAAATGCATTTTAAAACTTTGACGGTTGTCTAAAGAATTATATTTTAAATCCCTCTCCAATTGTAAGGTCAGATTTTAAGCCACAATTCAGAAAATTCCACATTTAGAAAGTTGGTATTTTCTTGTCCTAACCATTTGATATCTTCTGCCTAGATCCTGGGTCACATGACTAGGTGTAGCTGCCAGTTGGTCTTTGCATATTGCTCCAAGACAGTGAGACAGGTTTTGGGAGGATGGGCCATCTCTGACTTGAAGAGGAAGAGTAGCTGTCCCCCACCCCACTTGCACATCATAAAGGCTCTGCCTCAGCACACTCAAGAAAGGGTTTGACACTAGTCAAGCTGGGACCAGGGTAGGAGGCAAGAAATTCCAAGCACCTCTGTGGGTGTAACTTTAAAGTGGACATCAGGTATAATTATTAAACCCTCAGATTCAACTCGTCAATACACCTATGGACCTGTAGAAGGCTCAAAAGTACTGCTGTGCTGCTATGCCAAAGGTTGCCTGAGTGAAGGAATTGACCTGCATCCTCAATCCAGGACCATCAGAGTGACTCGAAAGGCCAGTTGGCCGCCCACCTGATCAGACACTTCAGTGGTAGAACAAGCTCCAACCACCCTGAACCCAGCACCTGACTTAGTCTACTGTGAGTCTCATCCCCCAAGTGGTGCCACCCCAGTCCTGGACCCTTGGAAGTGGACCTGAAGGTGCTCTGGCAGCCCAGCAGCGGTCCCGTGGGCAGAATCAACACAGTGCGGTGCATCTCACTGTAGCTGTGCTTCGGAACCACCACTGTGTGACGCATCCCCCGATGCAGGACTTCACATTGCAGCCTTTTTTAAACCACCACTGCACAATGCATCCTTGATGCAGGCCTTTGCATCGCAAGCCCCTCATCGACAGCATCCTGGATGGCGACTCAGGAGCTCATATCACAGGCCCTGCAACTTCTTTGGAAACAGCTGGTGTGCAATGCATCTTTAATGCAAGACTTGCATAACAAGCCCCTCAATGGCTTCCTTGATAATGATGATGATGCAGGACCTTGCACTGCAGCTTCATATCTCCTCACATCCACCACTGCATGTCACATCCTTGATGCAGGATCTCACAACGCTCCACAATCAGGATTTAGGGTACTTTTGTTCAGCAGGCCCAACTTAGTCCCTGTAACCAGCACTCCATCAAAGTCGGCCTGAACTTATGACTGTCCCGTTCCAGCATGACCAGATAACCACAGTTGGCACTTTGTGCTTCTAGACATTCATTTTACAAAAAACCTTTAAGGTTGTATTTCTCCAGGTTTACTATTTGGATTGTTGTTGTTTTGGTCTCAAATAAAGTATTTAAGTTTACTCTATTTTTTAAATTGCTGTGGGATTTTTGCTGTGCTGTGTTTTCTCTTTATTACTATTTAAAGTGCTGCATACAAACTTTACGTATTGCCTCTAAGTTATGCCTGAATGCTTTTGTACCAAGCTACCAGAGGGTTGAGCACAGGTTAATTTAGGGTTTGCTTTTGTTTCACCCTGACAGAGATTGTGGTAGCTGCTTGAGTAGGGTTCTATCTACTCAACCAGTAAACTAATTTCCAATAGTAGAGATCAACAAATGTATTACCACTACCATTACATTCAGTCAGTATATTTGGTAAGTGATTGAAATATTTTTTCGGTTCCCTGCATAAAAGTGCACTCATCATATTTGTTGGGCTTGTTGCTTATCACCTGACTGAAGGTCCTCAAATAATCAGGAAGGCATAAGGTCCTGACTGATAGGAGCCTGGCAGCAGCGTTATCAGAAAGGAACCGTAGAGACACAACGGTGATTATCTACAGGGTTGTAGCATGTCCATGTGGTTCAATTA
This sequence comes from Pleurodeles waltl, assembly GCF_031143425.1. Lineage (NCBI taxonomy): Eukaryota > Metazoa > Chordata > Amphibia > Caudata > Salamandridae > Pleurodeles > Pleurodeles waltl. Next base: position 1,215,135,419 of record NC_090437.1, on the reverse strand, counting down.
AGATGGGATTCCTCTCTCATTGAGCAGACTAACAGCATTTACATTGTGCACTATACAGAAGAGACCCCTTGGTGTGGGTCTTAGAAAACACAGCTTGTTGGCAAAAACAAGCAGGCTTTCTCAACTTATTTGTGACTTATTTGAAGTCGGTCAAGATATTGAATACACAGAGTTGTACAAGCAGTGCATTACAGAACTTGGAGTGGTGGGAATAGACTACACTGCCTTCTTTTGTAGAGGACCAGTCTGGCCTTTATTGGTCAGGATAATTTGGTGCTAACATAAAACTAAGAAAATAACATTAACTGGATGAGCAACTCATGCATGGAACTAAGAACCTGAAGATCTCTAGAGTACCAGGAAAAAAGTGAAACCTTTTTCCCTACAGAAATCTGCCTGCATTAAGGAGAATGGTGCTCTGTGTGGTGACCCTATATAAAAACAATAGGTCTTGTCTATGAAAGCTATTAACTTGGTGAATTTTTTCTACCAAAGCAAGTAATATGACGCTGCCAGTGTTGGCCATGTCATATCACTTGCGTTTTTTAATTACTTGTGAATAGGTTGGGTGTGGCATGAAGCAAGACAGAGTGAGGGTGTATGGAGACAACATGGACAAAAAAGTTTTTTTGAAAAAGAGATATGATATAGCCAGCGCTTGCCACATTATAGTGTTTTTGCTTTTATTGCTGGCGGGGCAAGAGGCAGTAGGCCACACAGAGGGAGAGAAGGTGTTTGACCAGCACTAGCCATGTCATAAGCGCTTTTGTTTTTATTTCTAGCACAAAAGGAGGGCAGAGCAGGAGGCAATATGGATGGAGTGAGAGCAAGTGGGGTGGGCAATACGGACAAAAAGTACAAACAAGCATTTGCAATGCAGTGGGTCTCGCGTTTGCTCAAGTTAGAGCTATTGGCATTGTAACTTCCTAACTGGACTTTTCTTGCCACATAAATTGAAAATGAAAAATAAAACAGTTGACATAAGCGAGCCGATTCAAAGCGCCATGGCGTCCATGAGCGTGAAAGAGAGAAACAAAAGGAAGAAGAAGTTCACTCACAGTCAAACATATCGGCAAACGTGCAATTATCCATGTAACATGGTCAGTGTCCAAGGTGGCAACAAAACAACCCAGAGGAGGGACAAAAGTAAAGCATTTATCAATGATAACAAAGGATTTCTGAAAGGCAAGCCCATGAACAAGTTAAAGTGATGGGCGTGTGGTGGGCGTCCTTAAAAGTCCACAAGACTTACAACAAGTGGAAGCATTTGTGCGCTCGACCTAAAAAATCATTTAAGGCAGCTAGCACTGACAAAATATCTCGTAAGCAACAACTCATGTGCTGCCTCAGGCAAGACCTAAAAATCTATGTGAATGAATAAAACACAGTGGGAGGAGCAGGAAATTATAGCCAGGATTAAGGAGCTTTTGATACTCTGGAGACAAGTGTTGCGAGACATGATTTTAGATATAACAAAATAATGCTGGAGAAGATTTGAAAAGAAAATGTCTTGTGGGACCAGAGAAACCCTGGAGTATCAGACACATTTCTCCTTTCCTATTCGTATCTTGCATGACTTTTCAACCTGAATTATGTCCATAAATTCAATTTTCATGCAAAATAAAATTTAGAGAAATGTGGCCTACCTCTAAATATAACTCAAGGACATGGTATTTCTAACCAAGAAAACACTGGAAGTCTTCTATTCTTATCCAGAGCATATACGCCGAATTTAGCAAACCACATTGAGTGCTGCTGAGAGGACTACTGCGTCTAAGATTAGCTTGAGTAAGTATGAAAGCACACCAAGTATGAAAAAAATGAGTTTGCACTACCTATCCCCTGTTAAGTCCTTCCTATGTATGGCGCCCACTTTCCCCTGTGAGCAGAGAGACCTGTGTTCTAAAATCTTGTATTTGTCCATTTGAGCAAATTGCTTTCAACTGGAATATTGAACCCACATTACACCGTGACATTAATTACATGAGGCTGTAAGTAAAAAGTAGGCGATATTTTGCCAGCTTTTCTGTAGTATGAAATACCGTTCTACCTTCCATTAATCTTATTTTTTCATCTTAAATTATATTCAAGCAGCTTGTTTGGGTGGTTCATTCCAAGTGTATTGAATTTTCGCACTTGTGTTTTCATTGTGATTACATATACGATGTGTACCTAGTGAGGCACTTTACATTCAACTCTGCTATTTTCTTCATGAATTATTTTATGAATATATTGGAATCTGAAATAAGCACAATCGATTCATTCATCCTATTAGTACTGTTCATTGGCCAGATGAGGGCACGCGGCAGCCGCAGCACAAAACGTCAGGTCATCAGCCCGCTTACACCACAAACCCCCACACACCCTTGACGCCCAACCAGTCATAAAGTAGCAGCTGCCTGACACACCTGTAAACAGCCCCAGGCCACTTGTGCCTTGTGATTCCCACAACAGAGCTACCAAGCAACGGGGCACTCCCAGTACGAAAATACGCTTGCAAATGTGCACGGTATCCTGACATTTTCAACTGCAGATTTGCAAACCAGTCCCTGTGAACCGACATTGCAAGCCTTTAAAGGCACGGTGACCAGATTTTAAAAAGAAAAACCCGGGACAGGTTAGACATAAAAGTAGGACTAAAGCCTTTAGTCTCACTTTGAAATCTGGCCTGTCCTGTAAAAGGGTGTGTCGCAAACACACGCAAGCGGGCGCGAGGGCAGGCAGCAGAAGTATTGAAGACTCTAGAAGTGCATGTGAAAGGAGAGCATACCTTTCATTTCTCATGGCAAGTTGACCTGACCTTTTTCCCCCAAAAACGGGCCATTCATTTCAAATTAACAAAAGCATTCGCAGGTTGACCTGACCTTTGCCCCAAAACCCGGGACATTTATGTAAAATGAACAAACGCGTGGGGACCCAGGGACAGTCCTCTGAAAACCGAGAATGTCCGGGGAAATCCCGAACGTCTGGTCACCTTATTTAAAGCCAAACAATTGGAAAGTCATTGTAATCTAACTTTTTGAGAGCTCTATGGTGCTCCTTATGCGTACTGATTTGTACTCTTTTGGAAAAACTATGACAAGTTGTAAATGTGAAGTATATATTTGGGCTATCTGAAACGTGCGTATTATTTAAATTCGGATAGGGCCGCACGCTGGCATGGGGTACAATATTAAAATCTGATGCCATGTGGTTCATAACCCTTCCTCGTGTCATTAATACTGCCTACTCAAGTTTAGCTCTAAAAAGACGACATAAAATGAGGATGTTGCTGCATTTTGCATCAAAATCTGCAAGTTCAGTTATTTAGTGGCACTTTTGCCCCATTAAAGTTAGGCAGATTTGATCTGCTAAATTGTGTCCGGGGCCTGTAGAATGTATTGCACCAGGTGATTGTCAGGTGTGATAAACTCTGATCCACTTGTAATTGCGACCCCTGTGCAAAAAGGTGCCTTAGGAACAGCAAACGTACCATTTTTGATAATTCTATATAAATGGATGGATCATTTTTTACGCACACATGATATTGGGATGTTTTAGCTGCGGAAAAACAGTTTCGAGCTGAGAGAAAACCACCACCTGGAAGTATTTGTGTTACCTGTATTTCTTTCGTGATTTTGGCCAATAACAAGGACAAACACACACCCACGAACACGGCGAGGCCTAGTTTCTTCTAACGCTTCCTGCCTGTCCTTCAAAGAATGCCTGCTTTGTATTCAGGGATTGCGTGTGAGATACCTCAGCAGTGTGTGTAAGAGTCGGAGAGAGACACTCCCGAGGCTGTCCAAGACACCCGGGGGCAGTAAATTAACACTGACAACACCCGCAGCGCACATGGCGTGTCCGTTGTGGGAGCTGCTCCAGCAGGAGAGGCTTGATTTCGCACGCTGCGTCCGCGCGCGCAGACGTTCAGCGTGCGGGAGGGGGCTGCCCTGGGGGGCAGTATAACCTAGTCCCTGAGAACTGAATCGGCACGATAGGGAAAGGGGCTCAACGGGAGTGACAATGACAACTTGTTCCACCAACCCAGACCAGAAAATTGGTTAAGAACAAAAGCATCTGCGTGACCTTCGCTTCCCCCTTGCAAATTTAAAGAGGGATAAAAATGAGTTATCTAAGGGGATGAGCCCCAGACACCGATTCACAGGCCTATATGTGATCTGAATGTATTCACCGGTCAGCAGGAGACAAAAGCCTAGACCTCTATTAAGCATGTATTTTCGCGAAACTTTTCTCAGGCCATAAACTAAACTTTAACTACAAAGGTGAAGCCTGTTCTTTATAAAATGATAGTAGTTCAAAGGCAGAAAATGTAAAATTTATAGGACAGTGCCACTGTCCTGTATGAAACACTTCCATTTATGATATTGTCCAAAAACAGCTTTCATCTTGACATTGTATGTTGTGTCTGAAGGAACTGTAGCTTGTCATGTAGAATGACAGATTGTCCTTACTAAGTATGGGGACAATTAGCCATGTAGTGAGAAGCAGACAATAATTACTTGACCCCCTCATTCAAGAAGTGCAAATATGAGCGTGAGCCTGTATCAAGATTACAAGCTATGTGTACATTTAATACAGTTTTTTCCATTCACACATTTTGCCAAGTAATACCTAGCAGAATTTGAATGCAGACAAATTGCAATATTCTGAGTTTCGCCTATAGAAGACAGGAAAACGTGGTATAACTGCACACCACCTCCCAAACGGAGGTACTGACATCACCCAATCTGCAAAATGTTAATCACTGGTTTAGAGATACTAGACAGAATTAATTCCTACACAGATCTTCCTACACCATTTTGAGGCATCTCCTAATGACGACGTAGGTCAATTCATTCATTCCCACCTATTGCGCCAGGCAGAACTTTTGATGCCATATAAAATGGTCAGACACAATACAGCTGTAACCTTGGTAAATGTATTTTGTCATGGGTGAAAATAAATGTGCCTATGCAAAAATTCCACTAGCACATTAGATCTGGGTAGAATATTATTTTATGCGAGTGAACTCTTGCACAATTTCACATGTGCAAAATTGTGTTTGATTTTTGACCACCAGAGACTGGTGTGAGTGGAAAGTATATCACAGTGTTAGGAATGGGGTCTCTGGTTGGCAGTCCATTTGCACTCTGTCCAAGCAGGGACCCTCAATCTAATCAGGGTAAGGGAGATACACCGCTCAGATAACCCCTGCTCACCTCCTTAGTAGCTTGGCACAAACATTCAGGCTTACCTCAGAGGCAATGTGTATTTATACAAACACACAGTAACACAGTGAAAACAGGGCAAAAGGACTCAACACCAGTTTAGAAAAATAGCCAATATTTATCTAAATCAACCAAGAGCAAAACAACAAAAATCCAACATACACAAGCAAAGTTATGAATTTTTAAAGATTAAACTTGAATATAGTGCTTAGAAACACAAATGCTTCAGTTTAGAGTTAGTGCAGCGTTGTGATGGAGTCGTTCCCAATAATCCGACGCCAATGGCTCTGGTTACTGAGTCACATGGATCCCCAGGTACTGTCCCTTTGTAACGAAGAAACAAGCTATTGCACGGAGTCAAGGAGGAGGGGCGTCGCTGGATCAGGTGCAGCATTGAGTCCTTACTGCGGAACAGGGGAGGTGATGCAGCGTCGGTTCCTTACACTCCAGCAGTGTCAATGTCAGCCGGGACAAGATGTGGTGGGGCGACCTCACGGGGTTGCGTCACGCCACAAGGCTGCGGGTGCTCCGGCAGAGTTGGGTGTCACGTACGTCGGTGACACACACTTGAGACTCACTAAGTCACAGGATGTCAGTGGGGCTGCAGCGGTGTCAGAGTCGTCGCACTCCAGCGGAGACCATGGCTTCAGTTGCAGGTGAGGTCACGGTCTCAAGCAGTGGTGTTGGTCCAGGCGTCATCTGGAGTCGGCGTACTGTTTTTTCTTGTATTTCAACCAGCTTTCATCCCCAGAGACGGAGTAGGCACCACCTGCCGAGCTAGGATCCTCAGCAAGTAGACACAGAGGCTGGTAAGTGAAGTCTTTGCTGTCTCTGGGACTTCTTAGCAGGAGGCAAGCTCAGTCCAAGCCCTTGGAGACACTTCACCAGCAGGATTGTAGAAAGCAGTCCAGTCCTTTCCCTGTTAGGCAGAAGCAGCATGCCAGCACAGCAAAACAACAGGCAGGTTGGCAGGTCCTCCTCAAGCATCAAGCTCTTCTCCTTGGCAGAGGTTCCTCTTGGTCCAGAAGTGATCTGAAAATCTGAGGTTTTGAGTCCACTAATTATTCCCAGTTCTGCCTTTGAAGTAGGCAAACTTCAGAGGAAAGATTCTGTTGTTCACAAGATACTGCCTTGCCCCGGCCTGGCCTCAGACACACACCAGGGAGTTGGAGACTGCATTGTGTAAGGACAGAGACAGCCCTTTCAGGTGTAAGTGTCAGCTCCTCACTCCCCGCTGTCACTGTCTAGAGGGAATTCACAACAGCCCAAATGTCAGTGTGACCCAGAAGTGGAACACACAAGCAGGCAGAGGCACAGAATGGGTAAGCAAGAAAATGCCCACTTTCTAAAAGTGGCATTTTCAAACAGACAATCTAAAAACCAACTCTACCAAAAGATGTATTTTTAAATTGTGAGTTTAGAGACCCCAAATTCCACATCTCTCTCTGCTCCCAATGGGAAACTGCACTTAAAAGATATTTAAAGCAGTCCCCATGTTAACCTATGTGACAGATAGGCCTTGTAATACTGAAAACTAAATTTGGCAGTATTTCACTATAAGGACATTTAAAACACATCAGTACATGCCCTACCTTTTAAATATACTGCACCCCACCCAAGGGGCTACATAGGGCCTACCTTAGGGGTGAGGTACATGTAGTAAAAGGGAAGGTTTGGGACTGGCAAGTGGGTTCACTTGCTAGGTCGAATTGGCAGTTTAAAACTACACTCACAGACATTGCCTTGGGAGGTCTGAGACACGTTTACAGGGCTACTCATGTGGGTGGCACAATCAGTGCTGCAGGCCCACTAGTAGCATTTGATTTACAGGCTCTGGGCACCTCTAGTGCACTTTATTAGGTACTTACTAGTAAATCAAATATGCCAGTCATGGATAATCAATCACCAATACAATTTAGCCAGAGAGTACTTGCACTTTAGCACTGGTTAGCAGTGGTAAAGTGACCAGAGTATCAAAACCAGCCAAAACGAATTGCAACATAGGGTCCAAAAACAGGAGGTCAGAAGCAAAACGTACAAGGTAACCATGCCAAGAGCTGCCAGGTCTAACACACAGGCAGACGCGGCTCCTCCGTTTGGGCGGAGGAGCATCGCCCCTGCCAGCAGCAACCGCTGCAAATCCTTTCACAAGGAAAGGATAATAACTTCTGTTTATTATCCTTTCCTTGTGAAAGGGGCAGGGTATTGGAGGTGATGAGGGGAGGGGAGTGCACTGTACACTCCCCTCAGAGCGCATGTGTGTTTGCCCACCCGTCTCAGGCCGGCGAAACACACATGGGCACAGGGCTCTCTCCAGCCCTGCAACACAGTTGCCAGGCTGGAGAGAGCCTGCACGAGCTCCCAGTCTGGCTGGGAGCTCCCTGGCTGGGCACTCCCAGCCAATGCTGACGCTGCTCTGAGCAGCATCAGGATTGGCCACAGGGCAGGCTGGGAGCTCGTGCCTGCAGCAGCGACGGGAGAGTAGCAGCGTGGGAGCAGAGCAGGTAAGTGATTAAAAAAAAAACAATTCTAAATTTTCTCCCACGCCCCCGCGCCCCTACCCCACCCCGACAAAGCCCTGCGAGCTGCTCCTGCACACAGGAACAGTAAAACCGTGGATAAGATATAGGGGGTTATTACAACTTTGGAGGAGGTGTTAATCCGTCCCAAAAGTGACGGTAAAGTGACGGATATACTACCAGCCGTATTACGAATCCATTATATCCTATGGTACTCGTAATACGGCTGGTGGTATATCCGTCACATTTGGGACGGATTAACACCTCCTCCAAAGTTGTAATAACCCCCATAGTGTCTTCTAGAAAAAAGTCTCCTGCAAGTGCCTTGTCAGACTTCTGAACATGAGTTATGCCTTTGCCTTCCGTTTCTCATGAGATACTGTCAAGTGCATTTCCCAAAATCTTACAGAATTTCATGTAATTCCCATAAACTATCACAAAAAAGTGCCGATTTCTCCCTTCCCTTTTTACAGAAAGATCTCCTGATGTCTGTAATAACACGTGACGCTTGATAAAACATCTTTATCGCAATTTAGCCCTAGACAGAATTCTTACTACAGGGCCCATGGAGCCAGATTACAGGAAGTGTTCGGACAGTTTCTGTGTGTTTTTAACCTGTGTAAGCTTTGTTACATATTTGTAAGCGGCGTCCCGTTTTACTTCATTCATTTTTGGGCCAGTCAATGCTGTTTTACCACATCAGAAATCAATGTAGGAAAAATATATATGAATGTTGGTTTTGCTGTCACAAAATACCACTGATCGCTGCACAAAGAAAAGAGACAAAATAGAGAACCACATAAACGTACGTTAAATTATACCTAATAACAGTGTGGTGCAAATAGTGAATTTTACCCTAATTTTGTCCATGAACGTCAGCTCACCCAAATGTTAGGGGTATTGGAAGTGGCATCACACATCCTTAAATCTTCAATTTTACAAACACACACAACATGACATACCTATAATTAGGAGGACTGGCCATTAACCGTAATGAAGGGTGTATTTACTATTCTAACTCCACGAGCGCTTTGATAGTAGGGAAGGTTATAAAATGGACTGAGGCAAATATAAATGCACTTTTATCTTTTTTGATACACTCGCTCGAAACTACCTCAACACTGTACGGGGACCTGTCCTCATAACGCACCGGTCCTCACAAGGATAGTGTTTGTCTTGAACTGACAGTGTTTACCAACGCTATGATGACCGAACCGGTCCTCACAGCGTGGGCTATACCTGCCCATTCTTACAGATACATACATTTACTCTTACACACATAGGGCCTCATTCCGACCCTGGCGGTCTAAGACCGCCAGGGCCGCGGGCAACGGAAGCACCGCCAACAGGCTGGCGGTGCTTCAGTGCCCATTCTGACCGCGGCGGTAAAGCCGCGGTCAGAAAAGGGGATCCGGCGGTTTCCCGCCGGATTTCCCCTGGCTGGGCTGAACCTGCAGCGCCGCCATGGGGATTCCGACCCCCTTCCCGCCAGCCTGTTTCTGGCGGTTTTGACCACCAGGAACAGGATGGCGGGAACGGGTGTCGTGGGGCCCCTGGGGGCTGGGCAGTGCAGGGGCCCCCTAACAGGGCCCCATCATGATTTTCACTGTCTGCATAGCAGACAGTGAAAATCGCGATGGGTGCAACTGCACCCGTCGCACCCCTGCAACACCGCCGGCTCCATTCGGAGCCGGCCTCTGTGTTGCAGGGCCTTTCCCGCTGGGCTGGCGGGCGCTCCCTTGGCGGGCGCCCGCCGGCCCAGCGGGAAAGTCAGAATGGCCTCCACGGTCTTCTGACCCGGGTCAGAATGGCCCCCATAATTTCTCTCATATAAACACACACTCACCCACAAGCACGCACACAACATACATTTAAAAGCACTTATATTTTTTTACTTACCTCAGCTGCCAGGGAAGGGTACATTCCAGCTAGCTGTACTCTATTCTTAAAACACTGACAATGAATAATAAAACATTATTCACTATTAGCGTAATAAAACGTTGAGAGAAAACAGAGCGAGCCCTAAACGACGTCCATAAGACCTATGCCACTGTGTTCCAGGTACTGATTTTGGCACCTCTGAGACCAGGGGTCGCAAAGACAGTGCCAGGGGTCGCAAAGTGCAAGCCAGGGGTGGCAACTGCGACTCCTGGCGACCCCTGCATTGCGTTCATGATTTCAGCGGAGAAGTAATCAGTGTATTTTTTTAATCACAGCCATTAGGTCTGCATTCAGACCCTCCAATTACAGGGCTTCCATTTTCATTTGAACCATTAGTCTCACAAAACCAATAGCCCTGAGGCAGCTCCATGGTGGGTAATGTCACGCCACGCCAAATCAACCCACGCATGGGACAGAAATAACCCCGGCGCATACTTCTGCCCCATTCACTGCATTTTCCTGGCTGCTGGCAGTGTGTAAACTTTTTTGGCAGACATTGAGAACAACCAGAAGAGATCTTCAGATGGCTAGAAGGTTTTCTACACTTAAAACCATTCACGAACCTAGGCCAGCTTTTTTTCAAGGGCTCTTTGTAAATTAGATTTGCGTGGCACGCATAAGTGGAGGAATACACCGCTGTTTTCAGGCCTGGCCCTCAGGCATCTCACCTCCTGCACCAGAGATTAAAGTGTTACCGCAGATACTGTCAGAAAAAAACTTCCATTCCTAAAAGTAAATTGCATTGGTTGTTTTCAGTTTTGCGCTGTCCGTTTATGGGACCTGTTTTTGGAGACGTTGCTCCAAAGAATGCTGTTTTATCTTACATGCACTCTAATGACAGGAATAATATGCTCTTTGTGAAAGAAAGTAAACATAGGTGTTCGTTTTGATTTACCTTTGTGGGCACTGTGTCTTCCTTGCAAATGTGCTTTATGCATTTTTTAATACAAAGGGCCCTTTGAAGACATCCATTATGACAATGTAGGCCTTTTGTGGCCTTTTGTTTACAGCATTTGGTAGGAATGTTAAACAACTTTTCTGTCAAAATGCACCTGGCTGCCAGAATGAGTTCATGTTGTTTGGCTCAAGCATCTCTCTCTTCATAATGGCCTTGCTATATTGGGCAGCGTTAATGCCCGCTGGACACCTCCTGGAAACAAAGATCAAATTCACTGCAGGAAGCAACCGAGAATGTTCATACCAGACCAACATGTTTAGTCGTCCCATACATGCCAAGTAACCCCACATTCCTACATATATGTAAATGAGTGCCTTATCAGTGATCCCGTAGCCACAGCAGAGCAGCGATTGCTGGAAACCAGATACTTGTGTTATGAAAACCGTACATCTGTAGGAAATAAATACCCAGGGATATACATATTTACTATATGAACTTGCCATTGACTGAGATGCAATGTGAGTATATTAAACTGCTCAGATGGGTTTTCCAGGCAGACTATGAGGGTCATTCTGACCCTGGCGGCCGGTGGCCGCCAGGGCCACCGACCACGGGAGCACCGCCAACAGGCTGGCGGTGCTCCAACGAGCATTCTGACCGCGGCGGTTCAGCCGCAGTCAGAAGCGGAAAGTCAGCGGTCTCCCGCAGACTTTCCGCTGCTCGTGTGAATCCTCCATGGCTGCGGAGCGCGCTCCGCAGCCATGAGGATTCCGACCCCCCCTACCGCCATCCTGTTCATGGCGGGAAAGCCGCCATGAACAGGATGGCGGTAGGGGGGGTCGCGGGGCCCCTGGGGGCCCCTGCCGTGCCCATGCCAATGGCATGGGCACGGCAGGGGCCCCCGTAAGAGGGCCCCGCAAAGTATTTCAGTGTCTGCCTTGCAGACACTGAAATACGCGACGGGTGCCACTGCACCCGTCGCACCTTCCCATTCCGCCGGCTCGATTACGAGCCGGCATCCTCGTGGGAAGGTCGTTTTCCCCTGGGCTGGCGGGCGGTTTTTCAGCAACCGCCCGCCAGCCCAGGGGAAAACTTGTAATACCCGCCGCGGTCTTTTGACCGCGGCGCGGTATTTTGGAGGGAGGCATCCTGGCAGGCGGCCTCCGCTGCCCGCCAGGGTCATAATGAGGCCCTATGTATTGCAGCATTTAAGGCTCCAAGTACTAACATACTAAGTACTAACGGTAAATCAGTTTTTCTAACTTGTAAAAGTGGTTTTCGTACCTGTTCCAAATTATAAACAGGAGGGGATGGGAAAGGAGCCTTTTGATCCTCTTTGTGAGCCGCAAAAATGTATTATTTTTTGTGACACCAGTTGCTGTGGCAAACCATTGAAAAGTTACCACTCGTCAAGTTGGAAGTCATGCCGTGTGGTCTCAAGGGATGAAGGCAATGATCCAGAGGTCCACAGCATGCTCATTGCTAAAAGCTAAGCATGTTTTGTTTGAATGCATTGGTGGTGGTCTGCAATCCCTTGCAAGCCACCAACCCTAACTTTGCAGCCATTCACAGGAGGAATTTAAAATGTTAGCTGACTGGGTAATATTCAATATGTTTTGCAAACCCTCCTGTGGATGCACAATTTATGATGTGACCTACTACTAAATAAGCTGTGTTGCAAGTTACATCCCTGTTCACAAACCAATAGGTGTACATTAGTTCCTTCTTTCATTTAGAGATGTGCAAAAGTGCTATATGTCATATTTAGGTTACTTTAGAATATATACATGTCAGAATTTGAGCAAAGTTCAGATTGATATTGTTGGGAGAGACTGCATAACCTTTAGAGTGACACCACTGAATATGTGGGCAAAAAGACAGAGGAGAGACCACTTTTACCGTATACACTTACAGGTAACCGGACAATTGTCCAGAGAGTGCCTTGAAGCATAAAGAAAACTGGGTAATGAAAGCTAAGCCAATGTTGTAGACTTCTAGTCGATCATGTAGACACTTGCGGGTTATGGATCAGTTTCCTTAGCAATCAACACAGCCGGAGTATTTGAGCCTGTTGCATTCACGCAGAAACTATCTGGCAACTTTGCATTGTGGCCTAAGGCTTTCTTCTCCCGATTGCCTCGGCACTCACTAACCCATTTCCTCACCTTCCTGCTTTTTCATCCCTACTGGTATCCTTGTGTTTAGCAGGAAATTAGGAAGAGGCTTTCTTTACGTCTGTTTGTTTATGCTTCCTGGTCAACAACTTAATCTGGAAGTCCTTTCGCTTATGTCCTGGGTTTCTCTGCCTGTATCACGGCTGTTGTGCAGATGTTTTGAAACACAGATCAATAATGTGTTGTGGCAGTTAACGAAGGCTAACATTAATTACCAAAACTGACAAGCACCAAGCACCGAACATATTTAAATACTTATATTATTTACTATGGACTGAATGTGAACAGCGTTTTAGGGAGACCTGGACATTAGGTCTTATTTTTAGTACTTCTGATTCGTAAGTTTTAGTTTAAGGCATGTAGGCTGGGAATAGCCCTAAACTTTAAAGAAAGGCATCCCTGTGGAGATTATCAAGTGGAAGAGGTACTGGCCTCAAGGGTTAACAGCAAGTTAAGAACAGGAGGCTAGGACCTGCTTTGAAGACTCCAGTAAACATGTTAAACATGGCTCTGGTGCTGGCAGAGTCTCAACCAATTTGTAATGGGGAGGGAGAGTTCAGTTCCTATTCCAGTCACGTGACGAATACTTTAATGCTTTGAAATTGATAACTTTCCCAATGTTAGACAAAGGTGTAGTGGAGGAGTCTTATGAGCGAACGGATGCAGAAGTTCAGCTTTCTCATAACTTTTGCATCTATGAGTTTTGTGGTGGCATAGAAATGACACATGGAGAAGCTGATAAGAAGGGGGTGTCACCTTGGAGGAGGTAAAGGAACCCTAGCTCTATAGGGAATCGGAAAGTACTAGTAGGTTTCTGTTTGTCGAGGAACGCACCAGGATGGTGAGGCTAATCAAAATGAAGGAAGATGAAAATGGGAAGCTGGAGTAGGCAGGGTAGTTTGTCATTTCAGTCGAAGAGATTCTGAAGAAATAGGTCTGTTGGGACATCCAATTAGGAGAGCTATGTGACTGTTAGAGTTTGGGGTTTGTAATTGAGGGGTGTAATAAGCTGAGTTATCGTTGTAGTACCCATTACTTTTTTGCATGGTGTAAGTATGTTTTGGACGATATGGCACTGGGATTCTGCTAACCAGGGCCCCAGTGCCAGTGCTCTCTCCCCTAAATTTGGTTGCTTGATAACTTCTTACACTCACAATTGGCATACTGGTGCCCCCATTTAAATCCATAGTATATGGTACTTAGGTACCCAGGGCATTGGTACACCAGGGGTCTTCCATGGGCTGCAGCATATATTGTGCCACCCATGGGAGCCCATGCAAACTGTGTCTGCAGGTCTGCCCTTCCAGCCTGCATGCAATGGTGCATACACCCTTTCATCCCCAATCCTGGTCACTGCACTTAGACACTATAACTCACACTTCTGTTACTCCCTTCAGCCTAAGGACAGGGTGCATGTCTCTAAGTGTGAGGGTACTTCTGCATGAGCAAGGTGCCCCTACAGACCCCAGGCCCATTCCTGGACTCTTTAAGTGTGGGGAAGCCATCTTAAGGTTTGTAGTGGACACTGGTCAACCCGAGTGGTCCAACTACATAATGGCTTCTCTGACCCTAGGCATGTTTGATATCAAACATGTTGGAATCATGCAACTACACCAATTCCAGTGTTAGTTGCATGATACAATGTACTCTGGGGGTTCCCTAGAGGATCCCCCAGTTCTGCCTGTGCAGCCTTACGGGGTCTAGCTGCCAATCCACTCTGCTGCTGACCCCAGACATTGTTCTGCCCTCCTGCTGGTGGGCCAGGCTCAGGCCAGAGAAGCAGGACAAAGGATTTCCTGCAAAAGAGAGGTGTGACCACCTCTCCATGTATATTAGGTGTCTATGGGCTGGGGTGGGGTGGCCTCAGAGCACCACCAGACTGCTTTGAAGGGCACATTTAGCATCCTCCCTGCATAATCCGGTTTGCACCACTTCAGTAACCCCCCATTCCCGCTCCAGTGCAAAACTACACAAAGGACAGGGGAGTGACCACCGCCCTGTCCAGCTCCTCCTCTAGGGAGGTGCACAGAGCTCTGCCAGGTGACCACTTGATTCTGCCATCTTGGAAATAAGATGTGTAGAGGCCGCTGGGAGCATCTGACTAGTTAGGCCAGGTAAATGACGTCCCTGACCTCTCTGATAGGTGGGTCACTGCAGAGAGTGTCCAATTCTCTGTTAGCATTACTTAAGAGCTCCCTCATGGGTGGGTCCTCAAATTTGTCGAGCAAGACTCTCCAAGGAACTCTCTGCAAGACATCTTCTGCTCCTGGCCTCTAGAACGGCTGCTGGTCTTTGCTGGAACCGAACAAGTCTGCTTCTGTTGGGAAGGCTGCCATTGCAACATTGTTTCCCCGGATCCTGCAAGAATTATGCAACATCCAAGGCTGTGCATTCTCCAGGATCACAAGGGCTCTGTATGCAACAGGATGCATGAAGGAATCTCCCTTGGAGTGAAGAAGCCACTCCCCTACAACCGCAGGCACCTCAAGACAACGTCGACTGGCTGGTGGGGTCTGCTGTTCACAGACATCTGAAGATCCTGCACCACAGGCGGTGGATCTGTTGCCTCCTCTGGGTCCTGCTTGTCATCTAACCAACATGGGAGAATGGGGACCCCGGCTCCTTCCCCTGCTACTGGAATGGAACCCCTGTGCAGCACAACTGTTGCACTCGCCAAGGCTTGTTGACTCTTCCTCTGGGAGATCTTCAGGCTCTAAGAAGCCCCTGCCTCCAGCACTCTGCAAACCGAAGATCAGCCCCTGCCCTGCAACTCTAGTGACGTGGGACTTCCGTTATGTTGGATGGGTAAGGCCTACTTTGGACTCCCTGTGTCCAGCACCTGTGGGTCACTCATGGGGGCTCTGACGACTTCCATTGGTCACCTCTGACTCCCCCTCCTGGATAGAGTCTTCTGGACCTTGCTGGTCCCCAACACTTTGCAAACTATTCCTCAGCTCCTGTTTGCATTTGCCAGTGCTTGTTGGTAACCTGGCTGGTCACTAACCCTCCTGCAATCCAGCGACCATCAAGGTACTGCTTGTAGGTGATTTCTATGATCATCTGCAGCTCCTGGACCCCGCAGCTTGACTTCTTCTTTCTCCGACTTGCAGGAACTTCACCTTCAGGAGGGTGGGCATTGCCACCTGCACCAACTGGGCACCTCCAAGGGTGCTGGACTCTGTCCCTTTCCTTTGCAGGTCCTCCATGTTTGGGATCTGTCCCTGAGTTCCACCGGCCTGGTCTACGGGTCGGGACAGCAGTTGGACAATCTGAGACATCCACAGACTTCAGAAAGAGTCCCTTCTCCCCTCTGCATCCGGGTCCCTGGTGTAGATCCTCCTGTCTTCTGGGTATCCTGAAGTAGGAGCATTATCCAACCATCCTCGCGTCTGCTGATATCCTCAGGGTCCACTGGGAAGGGTTCTGAATTCCACAAACTCCAACCACTACTATCTATGTAAGTATATAGGATAACTGGGTGGGTAACTACCTTACTCCTGGTTGCTGGGGTTACTTACTGTACATATCTGTGGTCTTCCTAGCTGCTCCCGTCCCTAGCTAACTGCCACACTTACCTTGGTTGGGGTCAGGGGTCTGTGTATTTGTATGCTGTTTCTGCTAACTTTTTTGTGTATATATCTCCAAAGGGAGCTATACCAGTGCTGGTTTAATAGCAGTGCTGAAATAAAGTATCCTTTATTTTTGCTACGCTTGTGTGGTTCTTTCTTGTGAGTGAGTTACTGTCTGACTACTGTGGTATTTCATGTACTTTACATTCCTCCTGGAAACTCTTTAGCTGCTCGCCTGAGCTACCCCTAGATAGTTTCTGCTATCTGGACACCTATTCACTATCATTAAGGGTTGCCTGGGCTCAGTATAGGGTGCCACACCATAGTTGTATACCATAAACTGAGCCAGCCTCCTACAAGGGGCAAGAGAAGGAAAAGAGCAGATATGGATTTCATCAAGGTATAGGTAATAGGAATGACGAAGGTGGAGATAACCACACGCAAAGAGGAGGTAAGTAATGAGAGAGGGAAAGGGACAAAAGCAGAGCTCTGGCAGATGCCCAAGTGTAGAAGGGTGGACATGGACTGGTCGGAGTAACAAGAAACTGAGAAAAAAATAATTTAGAGCAAGAGCAAGAGGTGAGTTAAGAGGTGCACTACTCAGAAACAGTTACTGAAATACCAAAGGATGCAAGTATATTTAGCAGTATTCAGTAATTAGCAGTACTGACTGCAGCTGAAAGGTCAAATAGGATGAGAGTAAATGAAAATGACATTTAGTTGTGGTGAGATGAGGTGATGCAGTTGGAGACATGAGTAAGATACTCCTCTATGGAGGGAACTGTTGACATGCCCCATGGGACCAGTTTAGACAATCTGTGGAGGTTAGGCAGTTGGTTGAGCAATAGGCACACACGGGTTTTAGAAAAGAAAGGCAAAATGGAAATGGTTTTTATGTAGACAGAGATAAGAGAGGTCACACATTTTTCTAAAGAGGTATTTATACAACATACCTTAGCAATTCAGCTATATTAAAAATCACTTCCTAGTTCCTAAAGTGTATGTTGTGCTGTTGTACTCTTTCCCAGACCAACAGCCTCTCACATCACTCATTGTTCAACCCTCCCTGTAAGCCTTAACCCAGCACCCTCCCATTCTCTATTGTAAACCCTCAAACTTAATGCTGTAACTGCACCCCATCACTCTCTTTTTCTACTGAGCTACTCACTGTATACCCATCATGTGCAGAAACCCTTGCTTTGTAGCTAGGTTTGTGCTACATAGGTCACATACATGGAGTGCCCAATCTGTAAAATAATAGGTGCCGGATGTTGCGGGCCCAAATTGTGCCGAAAAGCCTATGGTCAGAACTATTGGATGTTCTTTTTATATCTCTGCTGTGTTTCTTTCTCATTGTTTTTCCATTTTGCTCTTCCACCTTCTTTGCTTCTTTTGTATTTTCTCTGTCTGGCGATGGGTTAAAGTCTGATGAGAAAAAACAAGTGGTGGTTCCCAAAAATGAGTGCTGGTGGACCGCACCTGCAACCACTGGCTCAAATTAAGTACTGCGTGCATGCATGCAAAGGAGATCATACAAGCTCAGATCTTAGAGGGCTACCAAATATGTGATCCATGGGATTAGAGATCAATTGATCCACAGGAAACCTAAATTATGCCACAGAGCAGTGCATTTTTGAGGAAATGTGATTTATATTCAGGGTCGATGGATCTGAACATGCTGTCCTCAAGACTCTGAACACAACAGAAGCAACTATATCAGGAGGGTCAGCAACTATATCAGGAGGGTCAGTGGCGAACTCTGGTGGATTTTTGTAGCAATATTACTAAAACATCTGCCCAGAATATCTTTAGGGACACATTAGGAAAATACCTTAGCAGTCTAGAAATATATATACATCTTTGCGTGAATGGTTTATATACCAGTATCTAACATTTTCAAATTCTACATTCTAGACACATGCAAGCATGGGGAGGCAATAACAAGAATTACATTTTTGGTACACACATACATCTTGTTCTCCTGATTTTGTTTTAGGTCTAGGGAAACAACTGGCCCTTTAAAGTCAGTAACTGCGATAGACTCTGACGAATTTGTAACACCAAGAACGCCTTTGCGGCACTATACCCATTAGATAAACTGTCATGTCTAACAATATTGCAAGCCCCCTATTATAGAAACCGGTCTTTCATTCCTTTCAAGAGAGTCCTTGGCACTCCTAAATGCCAGCCGTACACTAGATCCGTGGAAAGAGTTAGCTAAAATATTTGATACATTTAACCACAAGTAAGTTAGTCATTAACCAACTGCATTTAAATGGCAGGTTTATTTTTATCAAGTTAAACATTCAACACTAGGGTGCAACTAATCAAAACATTCAGGGTTTTAGCCTGGCTAACTGGCATTGATGTTTACAGGTCCTTACTTGGATGTGGTAAGAAGAGGTGTGTGTGTGTGTTTGCATGTGCCAGTATGTCTGTGTATGTCTGTGGGTGGTGAGGTTCTGCTGATTAGGGTATTGCTTTTATAGCTGCACAGATTACGCCAAGCAAATGTTGTTTCTGTGATTTTTCAGCTATTTATCTGACAAATGAGTTTATGTTCCTGTGCCTCTGCCTGAGTTGTTTAGGCTCTTTGGGAATGTGGAGATGTCTGGCGAAGCCACATTTCTCACTTTGGGTTTCGGAGTTCCATGGAGGATAGGATGAAAGAGTGAAGCTAGGGATTCTAACAATCGCTTGTAATTGAGCAGTATCGGTCTATTGACTGTCCCTATTGTTGAGGAACCAGGGATCGTTGTGAGAAAATAATTTTAATGAAAAATATGTAGCATATGGAATTGGACATTAACGATGTATAGAGTTTGGTTAAGTGGGTGTTGCAACTCCTTGCATCCAGCGGTGTAAAAAATCTAGGTGCACCCAACAACTGTGGGTGAATGCTCAGTACACTGAGAACAAGTGCACTTTGAAAGAGTTTGTGTAATGGGGAAACAAGACATTTACAAGGTCAAACATCTGCTTAGGCAGGCCAGTGAAAAAAGATGGTATGAATAATGAAGGATTCTAGAATGTGATGACAACAGTTGGCAGATGTATCAACACTTTATCCTGAAAAAGTGAGACAAACCAGTGCAAAGTGCGGCGATAGTATTTGTTTTTCCACAAAAAACATATTTGCTTTGAAAAGTAGCCAGAAAATAATGAAATTTTTATGTTTATTTTTTATTTTAAATACTTGTATTGAGGAGGTATCCAATGGGTGGTACATTGATTTTCCCATGCTACCACCAATGCTTTTTGATGCAAAGTGTATCTACTAACAATGGTTGATAGGGCTTTATGCCAAAACGCAATGCCTCCTTGAGGCAGACATTAAGTTGAAGAAGTTTTCCCACTTTGCATGCGTACTGCATTGTACACCACACATAAAATGTTGGGAGAGGATGTGGCATAATGGACATGGCTGCTGTCTTTGGAACTGAGGAACCAGGTTTGAGTCCTAGCATTGGCTCAACATCATCACATCCTTGGCACGTTGCTAAATCTCCCTATGCCTAAAAAAATGAATGGGGCCTTTTGTAATGTAAACAGTGCTCCTATGCCTATGGACTAAGTCTGCACTATATAAATACTGCCAACAAATGCCAGAAAACTCTGGTTGCGGTACTTAGTTGAACAACTTTTTAATACATCTGCCCCCATATATATCAGAGCTGTGCACAGTTTTATTTTAATTTTTAAAAGTAAAACAAAAAATTTTAATTTTACGTAATCCAAATAAAAAAAAATTCTGTGAATTCCATGGCCTTGAAATTTCACATAATTTTGTCATACGAGAGACTAATTTGAACAGAAAATGTCTGGAGGAAGACATTTTCACCTCAAATCAGACCCACTGCCAATATCTTGCATGATTTTGAAATAACTACGTATGCCCTCGTTAAAATTTCACACAAGAAACCATAAAATTAATTTTGTGTAATTTTACACAAATTTGAGAGAATTTCCTCACATTTGTTTAGCAGAATCTTACTTTTCACACTGGTCTATATATAAGGGCTAGAGGTCATGTAAATTTTCAAGAATGTTCCTGAATAAGCATCAATTTGTAATAAAGAAATTACTATTTGGAGTTTGGCTCCATGTTGGGCCATAAAATCTGTGTTATCACAAGGTTAAAACTAAGATTACTTCTTGGAAGGAGAATCAAAAGACTTATCTTTTGAAGGGGTCTCTAAACTAGTTGGCATCATACATTTCATGGCACCCTTTGGAGGCTAATAGATCACAGAAAAGAGGCATGTTCTTGAATAGTGTGCACTCCCCACCACCCATCATTGAGATTCAGCAAATATGGCCCACTGCAGAGCGCAGAAATATCAAAACATAATAACCTAAATGTCATAGTTATTCCTTACACAAGCTACAAATGGACAGTGTATTGAAAGTCAGAGCACACAACTCTCCTCCAAACTATTTGGTAAGGGGGTAGGCACTCTATGCAGACCTATTCCAAAAATGCAGGCTAGAATTTAGTGCTGACTAATCACAAAATAGAACCATCATTAGGATCACCGGGTTAAACCACACTTTGACACTCTGTAGGCCCAAGATGAAAGCAGATCATTCAGGAAGCAGTCCATTGCTGTCACTGACAAGGGTTGTTGGCGAGCGTTTCTCTGTTACTTTTGGCACTATTGTTTATGAACCAGGAGTTGGATGTCCTTGACAATTTATTATTTAGAGATGTTCCAGTAGTTGTCTGGAATGGTGATACTGAGAAGTGCTTGTTTTAGGAAGTTACCTATAGTATACTAGGTCAAAGTTTCAAGTAAAATCCCAGGAAGCCAATATCGTTGTTTTTTCTACCAGGCTGATCACTTTGACGAAAGGAAATCGAGTGGGTAGTAGCAAAGATAGAAATGCGACCTCTGTTGCATAAATAGGTTGTGAAGATGGACTTGAGAGTTCTATAATAGTGGTAGTGAGTTTGCTGGTATAGTAGTATTGGATATCACAGCAATCCCTGTTTGACAGATGTCATTTGTGATATTCGTTTGTGCTCATATTTAGATCGAGACAGTTTGTTGCTGGTTTCCCTTCTGTTTCTTTAGAACTATTTTGACTCTCTGAAGTACTTTTCCAGGTCCTAAAGGGTAGATTGAAAGGGCTCCTTCTGAAAACATTTCATCCAGGTCCTTTTAGATCTAGTAACACTCCTCTTAGCAATGTGGTATTGCACCGTGTATCACCTTCTAGGGTGGCTGAGCATGCACCGACCATGAGTATTTTGAAGCACCATTTAAGTACCATGTGTGGGACATACACAACACACTCTGGATAAAAAGTCAGGTGAATGATTGGACAAGAGTTCTACAATTCTGAGTCTGGCACACAAACTCCTTACTCTTGTGGTTGTCACTGGTGACACAAGAGCATCTTACCATATTTGCCGCTGGGTTGGTTTTGACTAATATGGCCGAGTATTGTGGGAGTACCAGAGCTCTGACAGAAGTCAATGAGGGGAAGCAAACCAATGACAACCACATGTATCACTAGGCATGAGGGAGGCTTCAATTTTCTTTATACTGAAAAAATAAACTGAAATATTTTGTCTCCAAATAGATATGCCTGTAGCTGAAAATAGACCATAGAAAAATACAGTAAGCATGGCAACACATTTACACGAGAGGAGCTTCTTGAACTGGATTTTTGGAAGTCATCTATTGTTCAGTCTACTAGGTCTATTTAGCACTGGCTTAGCCCGTTTAACAATAATAAACCTACAGTTCATACCTTTAGAGTTTTATTTACCATCATTATATGCCATAGACACTGGTGGGGAACACCCTCCTGGGAATCTAAGTAAGTAGGGCATAAGGTCTTTTGACTTCAGCCTGACTTCATCTTAAAAAATGGAGATTAAGCCTGTGAAATATGCCTCGTGTTGTACAAATTGGCTGACCTCTCGACACAACTCCTGCAAAGAGGTCTCAGATGTTTTCAACAGATATCCCACAACTTGTATAGAAAGACGTTACCAAGCCTCTCGTTTTATGCAATAATTAAGGTTCATTGTTTATGTTTATATATACTTTTGGTAGTTTGCACCTGCCCTGTTGATATATGGTTCACTTTTGTTTCTCATTCCTTTCATTGGCACAACATTGAAAATCATGAAAATTCCCCTCCGGAAAAGGCACAGTTTTACTTGGCAGGCTCTGAAATCCAATTATTAGACAAGGGGTTGAGCTGTTTATGTACAGGGATAGGTTGGCAGTGAAGAAATAAGGTCAATGTTTTTATAATTATGAAATCACAA
Organism: Pleurodeles waltl; assembly: GCF_031143425.1. Lineage (NCBI taxonomy): Eukaryota > Metazoa > Chordata > Amphibia > Caudata > Salamandridae > Pleurodeles > Pleurodeles waltl. Next base: position 1,215,112,825 of record NC_090437.1, on the reverse strand, counting down.
TATTTACATTTGTGTTGTGTCAGCTTACACTGGCAGTTAGAGACAGAAATGTCATTGTTATCTTACTTTTTAGCTCTTTATTTAATGGAAAACAGAGTAGTGATTTACCTGACATTTTCATTACAGGCCAAGGACATAGCATTCTTTTAACCACAAACTTATTCCACAAATGCAATAAATCATGGCAATCAAACAGGGGAAGGGAAGTCTCTTGTGGTGTGATCTGGTTCGGCAATGGAGTGTAAAACTTTGAGCAGGAGGCAGTTAAAAAGCTAAAGATGTTCTCTAGGGGCTCGACAAAAAAGACACACAGGCAGTATTAACACTTCCCATGTCATAGATTTATCAAAAGAATACACACAGCATCCAAGCCCAACCCTCCAACCACACCCAACAGACCAATGTAGCCCCTTCATCACAGCCAAATTGCAGGTCACCTTCGGAGAACAGCAAATAGCTGCCGACAGTGTTTGGTGGTGGGTTGGCTGCACTGAACAATGAAGGAATCACTAGCTACCCCTCATTTGCACTTCAACCACTGAGGTGCCCCTAACTTTCCAGCGGGCAGAGTTAAGACCAACAAGAACAGGTCTCAGCCTACGAAAATGATGTCAGAGTAAAGATGACGGCTATTGAAGAGTCAACTCCAGCTATTCTGGCTTCCTGTTTGCAGCTGACCATGAGTAAGAGTGTAGCTAATAAACAGAACTAAATCCTGGCAGTCATTGGGGAAACGAGCTGCGCTTTAGGCAAAGTTAGATATAACAATAGACCTGAGCCTAGCAGAGGAAGATCAGTGTAACTTGGGAGATGAAGTCAATAATTTGCTCATTGTGGGTATGCCCGAGAACGTGGAAGGATCCAACTCACATTGTACATCGAAGTCTGGCTCCAAAAGGAGGTGCCCACACAAGATGTATTGCCCATGTTCACAGTGGAGTGGGTGCAGCGAGTCCTGATCTAAAAGCCACCTATTTCAGTGCTGCCCAGGCTGATTGTTGCGATGATTCTTAATTATTGTGACCGCAATGCCATCCTTCAGAAAGTTTGATCGGGAAATCCACAGATAGTCAACCATTCTAAAGTGATATTTCCACACTTCACACTAGCCATGTAACACGTTAGAGCCTCCTTCTTCAGTGTGAAAAGATGGCTCAGTGACATTGGCTCAACCTACCATTACCACTTCCTGACAGACTGAAAACAGTTGCTGGACAGCAGATCCACTCTTCACGAACCGGAAGATGCCTGGCCATGGGTAGAGCAACATTGGGCCATAGAGAGAGTACGAGCTTTAAGTAATGAGGGGAAAACACTGGCTGAGAAAAGGCAGCTCCAGATGACGTATGAGGAAAACAAACCATAAGATTTTGTGTAACACTCCCTCCTCCTTGCAAGTTCAAGAAACAATGCCTATCATCCAAGACCTAGACAGGATTCCGTCCACTGAAAGCACAACAAAGAACCAATTGGCCTACGTAATGGTGACTTCAGCCTGCTCCTGCTGGTGATGCCCCAGTCAGCAGATGAACTTATCTAAACATGACGAAGCTGAACATTGACAAAGCTGAACATGACAATGGCCAAGTCCTATCTAAGTGTGAGCAACCGTCAAGATGGTGGTAACTTAATCCATATAGCAAAACTGCCAGTCACCTGTAAATATTGCTGAAAGTCTGGGACAAATATTTTAGCAAAATGAGATAAATCAATGATCTAAGACAGATATACTGTTTTGGTTAAGTAATAGTGTTTTTGCTGAAGTACAGTCATGCTGAACTAGATGTATGACGCTCAAACACTTTCCCAACTAAACTCCACCAACCCCTGGTTATCAAACTAGGGCACAGATTTAAGAAGGGCCTAGCACCACTTAGCACCACATTAGCATTATCTTTTTTACGCTAATGTGGCGTTAGGTTGGCAAAAACGCAGCGCAAAATTTACAAAGTAGTGCAATGCACGCATTGCGCTACTTTGTAAACCCTTGCGCCACATTATGCCTGCGCCAGACATAATGTATGCAAGGGGGGCATCTATGAGATTCCACTGCACCATTTTTCTCGTCATTTTTAACGCCTGCTCAGTGCACCATTGTTTAAAATGGGCCTCTATGTACTTTGCATGATTAGCGTCAACATTTTTGGTGCTAATCCTGCAAAGTACCACAATAGCATCAGAAATTATGATGCTATTGATCCTAATGTGCACCATGGTGCGCCATCTCAATAATACAGCGCACACATGGCGGCGTGAGCGGGGGGCAATGGGGCGCAAGAAAAGTGGCGCTTCATGTAATGGAGCACCACTTTTCTTAGATCTGGGTCTAGATTTGTTGATACGTTTCAGTGCCTGGGTGCCTGGCCTGCTACGAATTTGCATTTGGCATTTGACTTGTACTCTCCCCCAACCTCATGCCAAGACAGCATATCTACAGCCCCAAATTAGTTGTTAGCTAGTTTTTCCAGTTATGGGGTTCTTCTTTATTGGTCAGATCACAGTTCTGCATCTGACCAGGAGTTGGGGAGAGGGCTGTTACTGCCTAGGAAGAATCCTGCCTCAATCCATAATAGGGTGAGCTCTACTGTGTGCAATATTACATACCCTACTACACATTATAGTGTGGCTGTTCCATATAGAATTCCTCTGAACTACACTACACGTACATGGGGCAAATACTTTTACACGACATGGAACATATGGGATTTAGGTTCAGCAAATAAAAGATACAAGCAACTAGCTCAATTCAGAAGATGAGGAGCCCTAAATGTGTTCCTTCAGGAAACACACCTGATTGAGATTGAGGTCAGTAAATTGAAGCATAAATGTAGGGGACAATTGTTCTACACCGCCTAATCTACATATGCTAGAGGAGTATCGATCTGGCTGAGACTAACAGTATCACTTGAGTTCAATGTGCTTAATCTAGACCTGAATGGGATGCACGTCCTGCACGGGGGTCGA